>NC_132781.1:106043550-108443550 GCF_048418805.1 Vulpes vulpes | reverse complement strand
GAAGAAGAGGTGATATTTATCCCCATGTGGCAGTTAGAGCTAGACTATCTTCCCCAGAAGTCCCCAACTTTTCCTCATGTCTCTTTGGCCAGAAATGCCTCCTGTGCTCATTTCTAAAGTAGTCCCTAGAAAAGAAAATGGGATTTCACAGCTGGCCAAGTGAAGCAGGTGACCATGTGCAGGAGGGGCAAATCACAGGTGTGCAGGTGAAGAAGAAAGTAGGAAATGGATTTGCAGTAGGTAAAGAGCGTGTCTGCCACGATCCGTAGGCATGATAGCAAGACAAGATATCAGAAAGTTAGATTCCAAGAGGTACGCAAGGGCCTGGGGAACAAGAGACTTAGAAAGGTTTGGTTTAACACAAGTGATAGGAAGGCAAAGAAGAATTTGGGTCAGAGGTGTGAACTGACCTGATTTTCACTCGAGGAATATTCCAGCTACTCTGGAATGAACAGGGGTTGGACAGGGCAGCAGTGGGGGGTGGAGACTGTTGGGAGGCTCATTCAGGTGAGCAGTGAGAGTTGTGTCTACCGGGGAAGCAGTGAGGGGGGTCAAGTGGTAGGTGTACTTTGGATGCGGGAGATAAAGGAGAGGGAAGTTTCGAGTATGATCCCAAGTCTTTGGCTTACGCAATCATGTAAATGGCTAAGAAAAAAGAATGGGGGGGGGGTGGAGGAGCAAGTTTAGGGGGATCAGCGAGATCAAGAATTTCCTTCTGGGCATGTTAAACTTGAGACCCCTTTGAGATATCCATGGAATGGTTATGGAATCACGTGGAGGTCAGAAGTCTGGGGGAGAGATAATACCATATACATCATTGGGTATATAGTTTGAACATACTACATCCAAATCATCATAATTATAGTATATGATACAATACTTGACTGGGTTAAAATATTGTATTAAATTAAGTTAAATAAAGCAGTACTATCTTTATTTCTATTTTAATTTTAAACTTGATATGCTTCAACTTGGTGGTTACCTGGTCACCACCAGTTTTGCTCCAGGAATTGGTCTCAGGTTGATTTAATGACTATGTCAGACTTCAAAATGGCAGCCAGGGTCCTGGTTTCCTTGATGCCTTCCAGAGCTCTGAGAATCTCAGGCAGAGAATGAATGGACGTTGAACATCTCACTTATACCTCCCAAGATGTTCAGATCCTTTTGAGTGATAGGCCAAAGTCTAGATATAATTTTTCTACACAGTGTGGCTCTATGTTTTGAGAACCTGTAGCTTTGAATTTATTATTATCAGTGTCAACAACTAGCATTTCTTTTAAAAAAAAATTATTTTTTCATGAGAGACAACAGAGAGAGGCAGAGACATAGGCAGAGGGAGAGGCAGGCTGCCTGCAGGGAGCCCGATGAGAGGTTCGATACCCCAGGATCACGACCTGAGCCAAAGGCAGACGCTCAACTGCTGAGCCACCCAGGCGGCCCAACAGCTAACATTTCTTGAGCACCTTCTCTATTCCAGGCACTGCAGTAGGTGCTAAAGATATCAAGATGGCAAAGACATGTTGCCTCTCGTGAGAAAATTAACAATGTATATGGCGGGACAGGAAAATTCATAATTAGATGACGTGACATGCAGGGAGGCTTGTGAACAGCCATAGGAATTCCTGGGATGAAGCCACCACTGAGGACAGGGTATTCAGGAAGGGGGAGGCACCATTCCAGGTATGTCTAGAAGGCTGGATAAGGAGAGGAGAGGAATGTGGCCACAGGAACGAGGTCGCCTGAGGTACATTGTAGGGCTGATGACAATGTTCTGTGAGAGGCCTGTGGCCTCGGCCTAGCAGGAGGCTGGCTCGGTGTTGAGATGAGGATTAGAAGTTAGAGCTTACAGATCTCCCTCTCAGACTTCCACTCCTTCCCACTGATGCACTGCGCCCAGACACCCCACCCTTCAGCTGGAGACCGACGAGACAGGCTGCTGCACAACGTGTGACCCACAGGCAGCATGCAGGGGAAGCCAGCTCTGCCGCGGGGGGCCACGTGCAACTACAGTCTTCGTGTCACCTGTGATGGAAAAGGGGTTAGCCTCTGCGGCTTTTTGGGGTGCAGCATTATTTTCATCTGATAACCCTGTCACACTGAGATATCGGATCACAGCAAAAGCGGTTGTGACAGGCCAGGTACCAGACGTCTTCCTCTCTGCACACCAGGCAAACATTCTGCATTTTGTCAGCACGAATACTTGAGCAATTGCTTCTCTTGACCTCTGCACACATGCATTTCTATGTTAACCATCATTCAGAAAGAGAAATACGTTTTTTCTATCAGGGATACTCAGTGTTAAAAATACATCCAGTGGGTCCTTGTCTTGTCCGGAATCTCTCTTTGGGGATCAGGACTTATGGAAGAACATCTTTGCCTGCATCACGTAAGCTACCGAGAAGGATGGAGGACACAGTGTGCTGGGCACCCTGACGAGCATGTTGGTGTCCAGGCTGGAGGTGTGGCTCAGCCAAGGTAGCACAAGTTCCGAGGACATAGAATCACCATGTCACTGACCAGATGGAATTTTGTGATCACACATATGTTGCCTTTCTTCTCGAAAGTTCAAGGACATGAGTTCATGATGGCTTGCCTAGATTACGCTCGGGGATACAGCATGCCATGGAGAAGCACAGCGGATGTTTGCCCCTATAAGAAATGGGCTGAGGTCTTAAGGAGTTTAGGCATTAGAGCCTTAGGGTGGGCTGGATGGTGAGGGAGGGTCTGCCGTGGGTGGGGAGGGCCCCTACCCATGCCACAACCTCTGACCTCTGCCTAACAGAAACTCCAGGCCGCATATTGATGGTAACCCGCTTGCTTTTCGACTGTCCTCCGGCATCGTTCAGTCTTTATTTTTTTTTTCGTTCAGTCTTTAAAACGAGGTGACATAAATATCAATTGGCCAACATACACAGCTTAATTGGCTTCGTAAGAGTGGCTCTGAATGCCTAATCCGCACGGTAGGTCCATTTTCTGAGACAAAGAATGCTCCTCGCCAAGAGAGTCATCATGATTTTAAACCATTGACAGCTGCCTCCTTCTGGCTACACATGTCCCAGGGAGAGAGCATGAACCCCAGCTCCAATAGGAGAGAATGTAGTATAATTAGCCCCAGGGAAAGAACTAAGCATGGGGCATCATGATGGTGGTTACTTCCATCAGCATGAGGAGCATTAACACTAATAGGAATAATTAACTGGCGTTGCCAGCAGACAGCCATCATCTTGTTATATTCATAAGCTTTGTGGGGCGGGACACATTGCCTTGTTTAGGCTGCCTTCGGCCCATGGTCTGGACTTTGGCTTTAGAAGCTCAGAAACTAGATTAATCTGTTTATTCGTCTTGCTCAGATGATCCCAGTGAATTGATTCACACTAGCCAGACTCAAGAGAGATTTAAAACAAAAAACCTGGAGTGTCAGTTTACTAAATGATGGGATCTGTGCCCCACGGGGTAATTGGATATGCCTGTCCTCAAACTAGCATGTTCTCTCCCCAATAGGAAATGCTCCATGAGAAAGCAAATTAAAAGCAGAAGTATGAAGTTTCCTTTACGAACAAGGAATCAGAGCCCTAGAGCTTGATGGCCAGACGGGTTTTCACAAAACCTATAGTCGTCTCCAGACTCTCTGTGTCCCGCCCGCTGTGGCAGGACCGTTCCTGGTGGCTGGTCAGAGTGGCCACATGCTGGCCCATGCTCACGCCTCCCTCTCCTACCTCCTGCTCCCTCTCTCTTTCATCCTTTCAGGCATCATCACTTGTATTTCAAGCAGGCTCTGGTGGTGGTAATTCTCAGGCTCACTGATTTTATTCCACCGATTGCATTTCAGTGTGGCGCTTTCCAGAAAGGTGCCTCATCTCCCCTCCTCCGTCTACACTGAGTGGATCCTGTGTGTGGCTCAATGCCTTTTGATTACCTTTAATCTCAGAAGCAGGTACTGCTTGACCACATGTCTGCTTTGTTTGTGAGCCTGTGGCCCTCTCTCTGCTGCTCCTGGAGAGAGACTTTATTGGTTGTCTCTTGCAAAGGCCCTGGGGTAGAGAGGACCCCTGGAGGGAGAAGAAGCAGGAAGGGGATGTCCCACCTGTATCACCTTTACACTCAATGGTGTGGTTTCAGGCTGGATGGAAAAACATTTCACTGCTTTCTCGTGTTCATGTCAGCATCGGCTCCTGGAAACCTTCACTTCAGCAGCAGCTAAATGCTTCAGGATATTTAGCCTGGAGAATGGAAGGCAGGGGATTGACATTCTCTCACTTAACTCTCATTTATTGAGCCTAATACATGTCAGGCAGTGTGGTTTTAGAGATGGATTCATTACAAACCCGGCCTTGGAGATGCTTGCTGTCTGCTGGAGGCAACAGACAGTAAACAGATCAGTTAAAACCCAGTCTTGCTGGCTGTCACCGAGATGAGAGCCAAGAGCTCCCAGGGCAGAGCCGTGAACACTGGCCTGGCCTTGAGGAAGTCTCCACGACAGAGGTGGTGGTGATCTGGCTCTGGACAGACTATCTTCAAATATTGGCCATCATGCGGGGAGATGGATGGTTTATCCTTCAAGACCAATTATCTGAAGAGATGATGCACTTACTGTGTTTGAGACAAGATGTACCATTCAATCTGAAACATAATTTTTCAAATAGAACTTGAAAGATTTGATCCAGCTTTGACCTTCTGATGTCTAAAACTTGGTGATGGGAAAAATATAGTCTTTGAACGAGCAGAATTTTTAACTCACCAATCACCATAGTGAGCAAACGGAAGTCTGGAAAGAGGCCTTAAGGATGTTTTACCATATTAACCATCTGATACAGAGCACAGCAGCCTGGACGCAGGAGGGAGGTGGCCCGCAGATGTGGGAAGAAGCAGAAAGCACGTCGGAGGTGCAGTAGCAAGGCATGATTTTGGACCACTTATTCCATGCTGGGTTTGTGACCAGGAGGCACAGATGATGGAGACAGGAAGGGAAGTGGCTCCAATTTCCAAGAGCAAGCCAGTAACTTCTCATGGAGGTGATGGGAAGACCCACGGAAGAATGGACTAGAAGCTGAGCAGCACGGTATGCACTTGGCCAGACCATGCCGAGGACTGCCTTCAGGCCTTCTGGTCCCCTGCCCTGCTCTGAGGATGCTCTGTAAGACAGTAAGCAGAGGCCAGGGGCCAAGTGACCAAACCAGGGGCCAAAGGCCAAACCCCGTGGTGTGGCCACCCAGGGACATTTCCCAAATGCAGTCCACGCAGAATCATAATCACTTACCAATCGGCAGGTGAGAGAGAGAGGGCAAGAGAGAGAGGAAAGGTAAGGGCCTGGGGCGGGGGGGCGGGGGGGGGAGGAAGCAAGAGCCCTGAACCAAGGGAAAAAAAAAAAAAACCTCTAGATGCAAAAGTCGAATTGGAAGTCCGCCCGGGCTTCAGAATCATCAGTTAGCGCTGGTGTTAATCACCTCCAGAATGGATGTCTACACCCCGCAGTGCTTTGGGATGAAATCCATTACTCATGAGAACTAATTTTAGCTGCTGGAAGTTGCACTGGGTTTTTCCTAACACAACAGTCCTGGCTGTTAGAAGCTGCCCCTGCTCATCCTCTTCCCCACCTGCCCTCCCTTCCACTGTCCATGCCCTCCGAGTGCAAAGGAGCACAGTCTGGGCTTCCTCTGGCTGTGTCTGACCTGCAGGAGGAGGCCCAGAGCCTCTGCCCCTGGGGTCCCCAGACCCCTCAAGGCGCTGTCCATCTGGCTCACGCAACAAGCAAAAAGTAATATGCTTGGAAGTGGGACCGTGGATCACAACACAACAGCATTGTGGACAATGGGCTGGAGCCCACTCCTTTAAGATGGTTTTACTTCAAATGGAATATGCTACTCCCTCTCTCGCTTGGGGAAGTGCTGGGTCCCCCCCCCCCCCTTCCCCACTCCCAATCTTCAGGTCCAGTTGTGTATAAATGTTCCAAGAAATGTGTTTCCTTTCTCCCCTACATCTTTCCCTGATCTGCTTACTCATTCTCAGCTTTCAAGGCATGATCCAAATCTCCGGGGGGGGGGGGGGGGGGGCATGGGGGCATGTATCCCCTGAATTTTCATCCATCCCGCTTTGCTGAAGTCAGCCTGCACATGGTTTTAATATGTAAACCATTCTTAGTTTCTCCAGCCTGATCTCTTCCAAGTTTGCGAGGAAAAAGTTCTGGAACGTGCATAATCAAACATATGGTTGTTGAAATAATTGGATTACATCTTTGTGATGATTCGGGTCTCGTTGGTCATTCTGTTTTATAAATCCAAATAATATGCCGAAACCTGCTTTGTTCACTAAGTGGGCATTGCAGCTAAGTACAAGAGGTTTATCAGCTTAAAAAGCTTTGCTTTATTTTATTAAAGTCTGTCATATTATCCAGAGTAAGATGAATAACACTTGGATTCTTTAGCCCAGGCCCCAGACATTCGTAAATACCCACCGGGTGCCAAAACAAAAAGGCAAATAGGGGCTTCCCGGAGTTATAGCATATCAGACAGACGCCCGTCTCCAACGGAGAGACACCCAGATTTGACTGGCTTTGTTGGTGTTTTTCAGAGACTCTTTGGGCCTGCGTTGGCTTTCTGTGGCTTCCTTAGTTTGTAATAATATACATAGAGGTTGGTTGTTTTGGTCATTTCCATGGCACCCCCAGTCGAATTGCACAAAAATATTCTCTCTTCACAAATACACCTTTGAGCAAATGTCCACGGGGATCCTTGAGCTCTTTTGGAAGTGAGGGGCTCCCGAATTAAATGCTTGGAAATAGTGGTAGACAAAGAGCAGAGTGACGAGCTGGTCTCTGGTATGCCCTGTCCTTATTTTCACGACACAGTGCACAAAGTTAGGTCACGGTGCACAATTCAGTCACGGCTCTTCCTCCTTTTTGTAGCAAGCTTAGAAGGCCTGAGTGGATGATTTGTAGACTTTGCACAAAGTGTAAAAACATATTGCTTTGTTTTCATGTTGAGGCCATTGGACTGAGTCCCTCGGGATTCATCTGCTCCTCTGTCCCCTTTCTATTGTTCTTGCTGGTGCATGAGCAGCGTCCCACTTGCATGCTTCAACTGAGGGACCTGAAAGGGAGTACACAGTGTATGACAGCATTTTCCTATTTTCTACCTGTTACCTGTAGGTTTCTGTGTCCATCTATGCATGTGTCTCATAAATAACACCTATTGTTATATAGTTATGTGTTATACATGTCATGTCTGTCTCTACGGTGGGCACTATTATCCTCATTTCCAGAAGAAGCTAAGCCTTAAAGAGGATATGTCATTTCCCCAAGGTCACTCAACCTGTACTTGTCGGAGCCGAGATTCGAATCTGTGTCTTTGTTTCTCTAAATCTCAGGCTGAGGAAACCACACCATGAAACCTCTGAGCACAGAGTGACAGAGTCGGCCCTCAGAGGACAACAGCAAACCTTCCCTTGAAAAGCCACATCTCCGTTCTCCTTCAGAGCTCTTTTATCCAATTAGACTACATGGCAAATTCTGGGTTGCCTTTTCCTAGTGATTATTCCATTTTCATTGTGGACTGTCACACCCAAATGCTTTCTAGATAAAATATTGAAAATAATTGGGGTAACTGGGTGGCTCAGTCGGCTGAGCATCCGACTCTTGATTTCCACTCAGGTCATGATCTCAGGGTCATAAGACTGAGCTCTGCACTGGGCTCCACGCTGGGCATAGAGCCTGCTTAAGATTCTTTCTTTCTCTATCTGCCCCCCACCCCTGCTCACACATGCTCCCCCTCTCAAAAAAAAAAAACACACAACTCTAGAATATTGCAAATAAGTTTTGGCACTTAAGCCCATTTCAGGTGCTTAGAAAATTCACCTATGTATGTTATTTGATTTCCCAACTACTCTGGGTCGGTGAGGCATGCCTGAACTCCTGCCCGTCCTGCAGAGTTCCACAAGATCTTGACAGAAGGATTTCTATCCTTTACATCCCCTTGAGGCTCCCCATGGGAGCTCAGCGAGGCTGCTGGATGTGATCATTTTGGAATCTGGTTCAGTATAGACTCAATCCCTGCTCCCACAGATAGGCCCTAGTAGTCATCCCTAGGGAGCCATCCTCCTCTGCTCTGTCTTTTCCAGAAGGCAGGCTGGGTTGATTTTCTGAGTGCAAAGACTCAGCTGGTCTTCATTTCTTTGGCAGGTCTTACAGCCTTGTTTCTGGCCCTGCTTCATATATCACATAAAAAACGCACAGCACCCTGACTTCAGAGGCAGGTCTAGGAAGACAGCGTGTATGCATTTCCTCATCTTTGCCATGACCTATCTGGCAACAGAGCCCACATGAAAGGTTAATACAACTTGGCTCTGGAATTGGATGAGAAAAGTTAAAGTTCTGTTCTTCTCATGTATTCCCTCACCTGGAAATGGAAGACAGACATGCTTAGGTCACAAGTACACACGTCTCATAAATGGGACAAGGCGCGTAAGCTGTATAACCCAGTGCCTGGCACACAGTAAATACTCCACACATTAAAAAAAAAAAATACTCCACACGTGGTGACTATTGTTATTAAGTTTACAGGACACACACAACATAGTGTGTCCTTTATAGAAAAGTCAGCATCCCGCTTGTGCTATTCACATATGGCTGGATGCTGAACCCTGGGGATCAAGAGCAGGGCCTGTCTTCTTCACTACCATATGATCAGCATTTGGCACAGGCATTGGTGCTCCATAAATCTCTGTAGAACTGGGCTGAAGTGGCTTTTGTTTTTGAAGCCTGAGCCCTGGGCAGATAGATGCTCAGGCCTGCCACTTGCTCTGGTGGAGGTCACCTCTTCATCTCCCTGGGGCCTACTTTCCCAGTCTCCTAAGAGAGGGTGGCTAGGGCCAGATGAGGACTATTGAACTCCAGAATAAATTTCTGTGATTCTGTGCAAATCCCCCTACTATGCAAAGTTGTTTTTCAGCTTCTGGCTTAAGGATTCGGGCTGGGAACAGAGGGTAGGATCTATGGGTTGTGTCATCTCATGGGCATCCCCTGGATGGAAGGAAAAGAGGTCAGGGAGATTGATGCATGGTGGAAGCCCTCAGGGTACGGGGCAAATGTGAGCACAGAGAATAGTTGACGAGTGGTGTGCTCATTCCCATCCACTTCGAAGGACTTACAACAGACATTATTGGGCATTAGCAGGTTTCACTGCAAAGCTAACTGAAAAGTTGTAACTCATGAGAAACTGTAGTTAAATTATTTCCCCAGAGGAAACATCCATTTCAGAGTGTTCAACACTACTTCATAAGTCAACTCGAGTGTGTGCTGTTGTGCATGCAAACATACACAAGCAATTTTCATGTAAATGTTTCCCATTTAGGAAAGAATAGTTGACAAATATTGATTATTGTTGAATGCAAATGAAAGATCTAAAGAAAAGCAATATATGACATCGTCTTTCTCCTGTAGGAACTCATGATTGAGGTGGGAAGACACGTGTAATAACCACAAAATAATCCTTTCTAAATGTTTTGAAAAGACCCAAGAAAGAGATGGAATTGAGGTAGAGTGTAAAGAATGGGAGGTGTTCAGAGAGGGGTTGAGTGCAGTGGGGGTGGCAGTCCCTGAAACATTGAGGTGTTGACAGGCTCATTCATCCAGCAGGTTGTTTTTTTTTCAACTAGTCTTTATTTTCCATTCTTTTTTTTTTAATAATAAATTTATTTTTTATTGGTGTTCAATTTGTCAACATACAGAATAACACCCAGTGCTCATCCCGTCAAGTGCCCACCTCAGTGCCAGCCACCCAGCCACCCCCAGCCCCCGCCCTCCTCCCCTTCCACCACCCCTAGTTCGTTTCCCAGAATTAGGAGTCTTCCATGTTCTGTCTCCCTTTCTGATATTTTCCACTCATTTTTTCTCCTTTCCCCTTTATTCCCTTTCACTATTATTTATATTCCCCAAGTGAATGAGACCATATAATGTTTGTCCTTCTCCGACTGACTTATTTCACTCAGCATTATACCCTCCAGTTCCATTCATGTCGAAGCAAATGGTTTTTTCTGAGCACATCCTGGGCTGGTCCTGGGGTTGGCGAAGATGAATGAGGCACTGTCACCACCCTCAGGGGGCTCAGAATCTAACAGAGGAGATGACATGTGTGCATGATGGCTGTGCCAAAAAGGCTGGGAGCTCAGAGGAAGGGTTGGGACAGGTTAGGGGTGAGACATGTGGTGCCCTAGGAGCAGGGAGGAGCCACAACAGTGGACACAAGAGGAAGAGCATTCCAGGCACAGGGAACAGTGTATGAGAAGGAATACTCTCAAATCAGAATGAAATGCTGTGGCTTCCTGTGATCACCTTCCCATTACCTTTCCTGTCTACTTTTCTATTTCCTGTTTATTTTGAAACTTAATGTTGAGTGTCTCTCCCCCTTGCCCCCCAAATAGAATGTAAGAGCCATGAGAGTAGGACTCATGGTCTCTTCCTATCCCCAAGCCTGGGACATAGCCAATGTCAATCAGCATCTGGGGCCTGCCAAAGGACTACCTGATGGGTGGTTTTTCATCCTCTGTCCTTAGTGGGGACCTGGGGAGAACACTTAGGGAAGGTACATGTGGTTTGGGGAGGGTGAGGAACAGCTGCTGCAGGCCTGTGCTCACATCCAGGGTAGAAGGCCTGGAAGCCAGCCAGCTAATATTTGACAGAAACCTACCAGGGAAAAATCAAGCGTATTCCCCATGAAGAGGGATCACTTGGGTTCACGTTGAGTGCTCGCTGGCCTGCACAAAAAAACAAACCAGCTGTCCTTACACAGCCATCCAGTCTATGCTGTACATCAGGTAGTCTGAATTCTGGGACCCCATACACATACTCCCTTGCTTTTTTCATGTGTGTATCTTCTTTGGAGAAATAAATAAAAAAAAAAAAAGTGTTGGTAGGAATATGGGCAAAGGGGAACCCTTGCATACTGCTGGGGGAATGCAAAATGGCACAGCCACTGGGGAAAACAGAATGGAGGTTCCTCAAAAAATTAGAAATCAGGGTGCTTGGGTTACAGAGTTGGTTAAGCAACCTGCTCTTAATTTTGGCTTGGGTCATGATCTCAGGGTCATGGGATTGAGCCCTACATCGAACTCTCAGCAAGGAGATTCCATCCCTCTCCCTCTGTCCCTTCCTTCCCCTCCTCAAATAAATAAATAAAATCTTCTTTAAAAATTAGAAATAGAGCATATTATATGATCCAGCAATCCCAGTTCCGGGTATATATCCAAAAGAATTGAAATTAGGATCTCAAAGAGCTATTACCCACCCATGTTCGTTGCAGCATTATTCACGATAGCAAAGACACGGTGACAATGTAAATGTCCATCAACAGATGGACAATGTGTTCTATACATACAATGGAATATTGAATAAATCTTTAAGACATTACACTAAGTGAAGTGATTCAGTCACAGGCAGACGAATACTGCATGATTCTACTCATATGAAGTATCTAAAATAGTCAAATTTATAGAATAAAGAGTGAAATGGTAGTTGACAGGGGCTGGAGGGAGGGGGAAATGGGCAAGCAACAGGCATAACATTTCAGTGACCCGACACGAGTAAGCTCTAGAGAGATCTGCTGTACGATGTTGTGCCTGTAGTCAATAGTACTATGCAAGACACTTAAAATTTTTTAAAACAGGAGATATCATTTTTTTTTTACTGTAATGACATCTTTTTAAAGATTTTATTTATTTATTTGAGAGAGAGAGCATGGGGAGGGGGAAAAAAGGGAGAGGGAGAGGGATGGGAAAACTCCCTGCTGAGCACAGAGCCAAAGCTGGTTCAGTCCCAGGACCCTGGGATCTTGACCTGAGCCAAAGTCAGATGCCTGAGCCACCCAGATGCCCCCGTAATAACACTTTTTAAAAAGTCACTGCCTAATGTTGAACATAGCTGGTACTTTCTCTACCATGACCTTTTTTTCAATAAAAATTGTATATATTTAAGGTTATAATGCGATGATTTAATATACATAGTGCAATGATTATTACAGTCAAGCTAATTAACATATATTCTGACATTGTTACTCTATTTTCTTGTGATGAGAGCACCTGAGATCTACTCTCTTAGCCAATGTCCAGGATTCAGTATAGTGTTATTAACTATAGAACTCACACGGTACCCTAAATCTCTAGACTTATTCACCCTACGTATATGTGACTTTGACCTTTAACCACCATCTCCCCATTTCCCTCACCACCCCGTACCCCATCCCTGGTAACCACTGTTCTATGCTTCTATGTATTTGACTTTTTTAAGATTCCATGTATAGGTGAGATCATGCAGTATTTTTCTTTCTGTCTGGCTTATTTCACTTAACATAATACCCTCCAGTTTCAACCATGTTGTTGCAAATGACAGGATTGTCTTCCTTTTATGACTGAATAATATTCGATTTTCTATATATGCCATAATTTATTTTATTTTAAGGCTTATTTATTTATTTTAGAGAGGGAGGAAGGGGCAGAGGGAGGATTCCCAAGCAGACTGCCCACTGAGCACGGAGCCCAATGCAGGGCTCCATCCCAGGACCCTGAGTTCATGACCTGAGCCGAAATTAAGAATCAGATGCTTAACCAACTGAGCCACCCAAGTGCTCCATATGCTGTAATTTCTCTCTCCATTATCTGTCAATGGACATTGTGTTGTTTCCATTGTCTTGATTATTGTGAGTAACCCCGCAGTGAACATGGGAATGCATATCTTTCTTCAAGGTACTGATTTCATTTCCTTTGGGAATATATCCAGAAGAGAGATTACTGGATAATATGGTTGTCCTTTTTAAAATTTTTAATTAAAACCTCCATACTGTTTTCCCCCAGTGGGTTGAGGTGAATTGTGGAAATAAAGTTACATAAAAGAGTAAAGAGGTAATGACTTATTGTTTCTCGGGAATCCTGTTAGCCTGTGTCCATTTTCAGTGGGACCCAGATACGTGGCCAAGGGCAAATGAGCAAGAAGAACATATGCAGCCTAATTACCCCGGTAAACTAGCAGGGCCTCTCAGGAGCTCTTAAGCTAATACAGCATTTTAGTTTCCAAGAAAAATTGCGCATTGCCGAATCAGCCACGGTTGGCCATTGCTGATTTTTACATTCGTTTATGTGAAAAGCCCTCTCCTTCATGGAAAATCTCCTTTATGACATGCGTCCACACCCAACAGGGACATTTAAGGTCATCCAAACCGCATTGCCTTCTCTACAAAGATAGGCCAGATTGCTCCCAACACTGGGCCTTGCCCATTGAATTCTTCTGGAATGCCTCTTAAAGATGCAGAGTATACTGCCTCCTGGTAGGGGTACTGTATGGGAAGGAGTCAGGGTCGGTGGGATCTTTGAGGGCTCCCTGGGCTGGGGCAGAGGTAGGTTCACCTACATCATAGATCCTTGTCTCTGTTGCAGAGCCTAACCAGGGGGCTCAGCAGCCAAGATGAAGCCTCTTCTTTGAGAATGCATTTGTTCATCCAAGCATTTACTCAGCATCTGCTATGGCAGATCCAGGGCTGGCCACTGAAAAATCAAAGATGAGAGTAAGACCTAAGACGTGGTCCTGCCTTAAGGAGCTTGAGGATAGGTCAGGGCAGCAGGGCAGCATGCAGTGTAGGACGTGTCACTAGGAAGGGCCATCCACTGCCCCAGCGGCACAGAACAGAGCACCTACCACCTGGCAGAAGGGGGCTAGGTCTTCCTAGTAACACCCTAGCTGGTCTTCAAGGGTATTCCAGAGGCAAGTGAAGGGGGAAGGGTAGCCCAAGTCAAGCACATACCTTTACCTTGGTCCAGAAATAAAAAGTGCCCAGTGGGGAACACACTCTGAGCATCTTAGCATTTAAGACCCAGAGTGTGGGAAATGGGGTTGGAAAGGTAGGATCCAGTCACCAGGTTCTACTTCCAGGTGAAGGAGCAGGTGGGCAAACTAAATAATGACCTACAGAGAGCATTCAAAGTCAAGATTGAAACATAAGGTTCATTTCTCAAGCGTCCTTCCCTTGAGTGAATAAGCAAAATAGTTAAGAACACAAAGCTGGAATCAGATGGAGAGGCCTGGACTCCTGACTTTGCTCTGTATTTCAGCCTTTGAAATAGGAGTTATACAAGGGACTGTGACCCTGAGCTTCTTAGCTGCTGAGCCATAAACACCGCTAGACCCAAGGTGGTAAAGGGAGTCTGGGAGAAGTTACCAGAATCTGAGGAGGAGTGGGTGGTAGGGTGTGCTCCTTCAGAGGAACAGTGGCCCTCAGTCAAAGGGTAGAGATGGTCTGCATGCTGGATGAGAGGGGTCAGACCAGTACATACCCTTGTCCTGTATCTCCCCCTTCTTTCACCATCTCCACTGGGGGCCCCATTGGCCAACTCATACCAGATGTTATGGAGCTCACCCCTCACTCAGGGATACAGGTCAGCCTCCCAGGGCACAGAGTGAGTGGAAGTGGCTCTAAAGTACAAACAGAAGGTGTCAAGGATGCCCACCTCCCGGGGAAGAGAAGCATGAGTGAGATAGTATTTTAAAGCTCTTAGTGGTGTTTTTTACTCAAAACAAGTGCCTGGTCAAGGTTAAACTAGAATCTAGCAGTACATTTGCACCAATGTGCCACAGGTAGACAAGATGGCAAAGTAGGAAAGACTGAAGGGATCAGGGTTCTCCCTGGATGACCATCCTGAGGCTGGGAGGGAGAGCCCCGGGGATGAGCCCCGTCAATGAGCCCCAGGAACATGTGTTGCCCATAATTGGGCATGACCATCAGTCATCGGGTTGGAAGTTTAGATGTTATTCTAAACCACAGACTTTTTAGATCTAGAACAGTTGAGAATGGCTTTATGGTCTTTGGGTACACATGGTGAGATAATTTGTACGTTATTTAAATGGTTTGATATGTAAAATAAGAACATAGAGATTCCACTTACAAAGAGGTCCAGACCACGGAAGTCCATGTTCTGTATATGGAGAGAAATAGGTCAAAGTTGTTTATTCTCCTATTTGGACCCTGAACACAGACCTACTAATGCAATAGCCTGGCCAGGGAGCTCTGTGAAATTTCTAGATCTGGGGAAGATGCTACGACTTCTATTTGTCCTTCTTTTCAGTTCCCCATCCTTATTTTTAAAATCCTGTTTCTTAACATTAACTCAGTCTCCAGGTTAGATCCACATCCTTTTCTTCTGTCCTCCATATAGCCGCATAAACAGTATTCTATCCCTCACTCCAAAAACCAGAAGAAATTGGGATATACATTAAGAAAATTGGCACAAGAAGAATAAATCTTTCTTAGAATTTTCTTAAAGATTTTTCCCTGTTGAAAAGAGTGCCAAACTGTAAAGTAAAACACACTCAGTTGTTAATAAACAAAAACCTCACATATCTAAAATTTAGTTATTTTCCAAGTCGAACTAACATTTTGCTCTGTCTGCTTTTCCTAATATGCACATTTCATTTAAGCCCAAATCCTCATTATGGGAAACATTTACATATCCATCTCCAGGCTCCAGGGTTTCCTGGGCAGTAAAATATGCACTCGGTGGTTTCAGAAGCACTGGCTCTAATTCATTTTGCCAAAAGCAGCAAATCTTTAAAAAATGAAATTTTCCAGGCACTTAGCCCCTAAATCAACCTTGTGGGGATAGATGATTTTGAATCTCATCGGCCCACAAAATGTCTCACAGCCTTTAAAAATGTCATCGGCCTTCCCCCTGGGCAGCAGGACCAGTGACACCATGTGTCATAGCAGGAGCAGCTGAAGAATGAGTGTACCAAGTCTGCATCTTGAACCTTATTGGGATTTCTTATTTGCCCACAGCCTAATCCCTCACAGGCCTGATGATTCCTGTTCATTTGTTCTCATTAAACAGGTCTCTAGGCTGGAGTTGGGTCTTGAACAAAGTTTGGCTAGCTGGGGGAGATTCAGGGCTCATTTGGGGGGAGAACTCCCCCACGGCGTGGGTGCCCCGCACTGGGCTGCCACAGGCCCAGAACCAGGGTCTACACCATGCTGCTTTGCACCTGGCCTTCTAGAATCCAGCCTTGCCTCTTCTCTGCCCGTCCCTGAGACCTATAAGCTAAATCTTACCCCTTCCCAGGATGCCCTGCCCCATGTGGGCCTCAAGCATGTACTAGATCCCTCCTTAGGTCTCCCTGCTGTGCAAGCCAATTGAAAGAGGGAGTCATAGAGCCATAGTGTCTTCACGCCACAAAGAATATTAGGAATTTCCTGGTGTGGCCTCCTCATCCAAATGAGGAGATCTTGGTCCAGAACATACACCAGTGGCACCTGTACTGATGGTACAGGTCACATCAGAGCAGAAAGCAGAAGTGGAGTGAGAGCCCGTAGTAGTCTCAGGCGATGAATTGTATTGGGAGTGTGTAATGAAAATTTCTACTCGTGTTATGCCGGTCAGATAACTGTCGGTGTCTCTAGAACTACGTGTTACTTGCACCAACATCCTAATATTATCTTTTAAAAAATCAATTTTGAGGGTCGCCTGGGTGGCTCAGTGGTTGAGAGTCAGCCTCTGGCTCACGGCGTGATCCTAGAGTCCCAGGATCGAGTCCCACCTCAGCCTCCCCTAGAGGAGCCTGCTTCTTCCTCTGCCCGTGTCTCTGCCTCTCTTTCCATGTCTCTCACGAATAAATAAATAAAATCTTCAAATAAAATAAAATTAAAATAAATCAATTTTGAAAGGGTTCGGGGGGAAAGCGGTGATAGCATTATGACTTGTGCCGACTTCTGCTTTTATATTTAGTGTGTATGAATGGCCCAAACTGGAACCTTCCAAATTACCCAGTTTGGGCCTCGTAGGTTGATAATGTGCATGTGAGGGCAACTTACAGCAAGTTGGTTACCAACCCACTGACCGTTGGGGATAACATTACAGACAGTACGATCAATAGCACTTACACACAGAGGGTTTAGGGGTTGATCTGGGAATATTACAAGGCTCTGGT
Source organism: Vulpes vulpes (assembly GCF_048418805.1). Classification (NCBI taxonomy): domain Eukaryota; kingdom Metazoa; phylum Chordata; class Mammalia; order Carnivora; family Canidae; genus Vulpes; species Vulpes vulpes. The sequence continues at coordinate 108,426,596 of NC_132781.1, read as the reverse complement.
TAATAACGTGGAAAAAAAAGCTGGGCTTCCGTATGTGTTCACCTTTTTGCCATCCATCAAATCGCAGCTTTAATTCTGTGCCACCTCTGCCCGCGGAATGTGTGATTTCTCTGCTCAGGTTGTATATGCAACACACAGTGCAGGTTTACTCCCCTTGAGTACAAACGGCTCTTCCTCCGAGGCGGAATGGCCAGTGACCACGGTGGACATAGAGCCACATGGGTCCTGACTCTGTCTTATCTTCCAGGCTCTGTGGCTACCCTCCCTTTTATGATGAAAATGACTCCAAGCTCTTTGAACAGATCCTCAAGGCAGAATATGAATTTGACTCCCCCTACTGGGATGACATCTCCGACTCTGGTAGGTGTCCAGGTGCCCCAGGGCTGGCCCCCAGGACCCCTACACTTGACCTGGACAGGCCTGAGGGTTTCGGGGTGGTCCTGAGGCTCCCAGGGAAGCTCCATGAGCTGCGTACTTGACTTGGCAAAGCAGAAGACAGGCTGGAGACCTCTGCCTGGAGCCACACTGAGGGTCGGGGCCGACTCCCCTACCCCACCCCCCCCAAGCCATGCCCTGACCTGGGCACTCCAGGACTGCCACAGTATAGGCTAGTGTTCATTGAGTGCTTGCTGTGTGCCGAGCACTGTGAGCTCCGCACACGCACTAATGCACTCAGTCCTCTGGGATGTTCCCCATTTCCTCTTCAGGGATAAAGATCAAAACCAAGGCTCTGGTGGACTGACGAGCCTCTCGAGCCTCAGTGTCCTCCTGACAAGGTCGGGATGGTAACAACAGGCCTCCCTACCACAGAGGGTGGCACAAGGCCCAAATAAAATAATAAATGGGGCAGAGCCATTCCCATCCTGCTGAGCTGTTCAAATATCACATGTATTATCTGTGTTATTTCCTCCTCACTGGAGACACTGCTTTATTCCTCAGTCTTCTAAAAGCTGGTGCCCGAGTACAGTTCTCCAAGGCCTACAGGGAAAAGCGGCATGAGGAATGTTTGATTTCTGAGCTCAGAGGGCACAGTCCTCCCCCCAGGAGCCCCGGTCTTGTGGGCAGAGAGCTGCCAGGCCCTACGATGCCACAGGTCTCTGGCCTGGCACACAGGTGTCATCCTCAGGTTCTGTGACCCAGTCCCTTGTGTTCTCAGGGTCCCACTTCTGGGTCCTTCCTCATCCCAGGCCTCCTAGTGCTCTGCCCTTCCCCACCAGGGCACATTTTCCTGCATCGCAATTTCCTGCTCATCGTAGCCACCTAAGTGGGCTGCGTATCCACAGTGCCTGCACAGCTCGGCGGCCCGAGCAGGGGCTGTGGGGACCCTCTGGAGTCAGTAATGTCTAAAACACAGAGAGGACATCAAGAAAGCAGCTTCCCGAAGCAGTGAGCTCAGTGAGAGGCACGTGATGACAAAGATGTTTGATCTCTGAACCAAAGATGTCCCTGGCTGCCGAAAGGAAGGGCTTTGGGTTGCGAAGGCAGGGTCCCAGGCCTGGCTTGGCCGCCTCCCCATTCACCGTGTTCCCTCTCAGACTGCCAAGTCGTGGCTTCCTTTTCTCCCAACTGCGTAATCCTGTGGGCCTTTTGTGCTAAAGCTGCCACAGGGTCAGCAGCAGGGCTGGCCTGTTTTTCGTGCTCCACACAATATTCTCAAAAACCCGGTGGCATCAAACTGTCGCATCCCAAGTCACAAACTGATCCCGCCCCTTGTGCTTTCTTTTTCAACAGCTAAAGACTTCATCCGGAATCTGATGGAGAAAGATCCAAATAAAAGATACACCTGTGAACAAGCAGCTCGGCACCCATGGTAAGAGAGATCACCCACGGGGAAGACCGCACTATCTGATGCCTTCCCAGAGCAAACCTCCTCTCGGCCGTTCTCGGTTCTGGAATGATTGCATCTCATTCTGACCACTGGCTCTCATCCCATCCCCACAGCAGCACTGGAACTCTTCTGTTCCCTCGGCACACAGGCCTTTGAATGCACGGGTGACAAGTTCAGTGAGCAAAAGCTAGCTGAAGGTTTTTCATTTTACATGAAGTATTTTAGGATCGTTTTTACTGAAGGTGGTTCTCTAGGGAGGCATCAAGATTGGAGTTTCATTCCTTGAGCTTACTGTTCTATAAGTAAGTAAATTGATGTTATATATGTTTTTCTTTTTAAAATGCTTTTCAGGGTATCTGGGTGGCTCAGTCGGTTAAGTGTCCAACTCGGAATCTCAACTCAGGTCATGATCTCAAGCCCCCCAGTCTGGGCGTGGAGCCTACTCAAAAAAAAAAAAAAGAAAGAAAGAAAAAAAAGAAAGAAAGAAAATACTTTTCAAGTTAATGTGTCTTCAACCCCAGCAGCATTTATTAATGCTTGTGATGTTCCATGCCACGCTTTCAGCAGTGCTCTTGAGGCCACCTTTTTTCCTGTGACTTACTGGGTTTGAAACCAGCTTCATTATCAACTAGCTGTTACATTAGGTTTATACTTAACTTCTCTAAGCTTCAGTTTTCTTATCTTTATTTAAAATTTTTTTAAATATTTATTTATTTTAGAGGGAGCATGTGTGTGCAGGGGAGAGGAGAAAGAGAAACCCAAGCAGACTCCACACTGAACACGGAGCCCGGTGAGGGGCTTGATCTCATGACCCTGAGATCACAGCCTCAGCCAAAAATAAGACTCAGATGCTTAAATGACTGCACCACCCAGGCGCCCCCGATTTTCTTATCTTTAAAATGAGAACATCTGTAAGCTAGATGATACCTAGCTTACAGAGTTGATGTAAGAAATAATTGAGATCATGCCTATCAGGGGTTTAGCACAACGTCTGGAACATAGCAAACGTTTCGTTGGTTATTATCATTAAACCACTAGGAGCATCCATTTAGAAACAGACTGGGGATGGTAAAATGTATCGTATGATGACAACAAACACTTTGACTTCAGGAGAAATTCCCCTAAGAAGCAGTCTAGGAAACTGCCGCTTATGTGTTCTGCTGTCCCCTGTGGCATTTCCTCCATAGGGTCACATGCTGGTTTGTCTTCCAAAGGGGACCTGCTCAGGGAGTGTCACGACCTGGTTTCATAGTACAGATGGCCACTGATTTAACGATGTTTTTGACTACGATGATGCCAATGTGGTGCCGATTCAGTAGGAACCCTTCCAGTTTTGAATTTTGATCTTTTCTCAGGCTGGCTGTATTAGGGGAGATCTCCTCATGTGATGCCAGGCTCTGGCAGCCACAACGCCCTGTCAGCCGTATGATCATGATGGTCCATAACCAATACCCTGACAACTGTTCTATCTCTTGTACAGCCATTCTGTTCTTCACCTTCAGTGCAGTATTCAATAAATTTCATGAGCTGCTCAATACCTTAGTATAAAATAAGCTTTGTGTTAGGTGATTTTGCCCAACTGGAGGCTACTGTGAGTGTTCTGAGCACGTTTAGGGTAGATGAGCTAAGTTATGTTTGGCAGGTTTGGTGCATTAAGTGCATTTTCGCTGTATGATATTTTCAATTTATGATAGGTTTATTGGGACATAACCCCTATTGTAAGTTACGGAAGTTCTGTATTTTCATTTATGACAATATTTGTCACTTCTTTTTTTTTTTAAAGGTTTTATTTATTCATGAGAGACACAGAGAGAGAGAGGCAGAGACACAGGCAGAGGGAGAGGCTGGCTCCACACAGGGAGCCCGACATGGGACTCGATCCCAGGTCTCCAGGATCACACCCTGGGCTGAAGGCAGCACTAAAACTCTGAGTCACCGGGGCTGCCCGACATCTGTCACTTCTTGAGCACCAATTCTATTTCAGATCCTATTCTAATTGTGTTAAAATATTATCTTATGGTTTCTTTTTTTTTATGATGACCCAATAAGGTAGGCTTTATCTCTCCATTTCAGAAATAATAAAAAAATTGATTTAGAAATAAAAGGTAACTTAGCCTTAGCCAAGACTGCATAGCCTCTACCTAACGGTAAAGCCACAATCGTTTCCAGCCAGAACTGATTCCAAAATAAATGCTCTTGACCACCACCCTGTAAGGAGAAGTAAAAGAAGGACAGGAATAGTTGAAGGGGAGGGAAAGATACTTCCAAATATGGAGACAGGTTTGGTCGTTTATATTTTTAGTAAGTTTAAAATAAATGGTATTTTATTTTGTAATCAGTTACATTGGACAATAGGTCAAAGTGTGTGACGATAAAGTTAGTAAAGCTTTTCTTACTTTATCAACAATTAGCCCTCAGAGCTGTATGAGAACTTTGTCTTCTTCCAGTTTTATGGAAGTATGTAGTTGTCATATACTGTGTAAGTTTAAGGTATAGAGCATAATGACTTCACATAAGAATCTATTGCAAAATGATTACCGTACTAAGTGTAATGAACACCCATCCCCTTTTGTAGGTCCCCAAAACAATTTTTCCCCTGGGTTGAGACCTTTGAGGGATTTACTCTTTAGTAGTTTTCCAATAGATGCTGCAGTCGGCCTAACCATAGCCATCACATTGTACATTACGTCCCAGCCCATATTTATCTTGTACGAAAGAGACTTTTGGGATGATCTGATGGAGGAGGAAAGTGATTTCTAAAGAGGCGAAGCAATTTGCTTCTTTGGACCAGTTCACTAATCCAGCCTCACTCTGTGGAAGACAGGAAGGATGCCAGCCAAAACTTCGTCTCTCCTTCACCAGACATTTTTGAGAAACCAAAGAAGGGAGAGGTCGGTTTTGCTGAGGGGCCTGGCAGGGGACTTCCCAGAGGGCCTGCCGCAGGCTGTCCAGGGAGGGGAAGGGAGGGGAAGGGAGAGGGATGGGGTTCCGGGCAGAGCCAGCGGCCTGGGCCTTGATCAGGGCCTAAACTGCGCCTCTATCCCAGAGCCATGGTGCTCGGTATTCTTTTTTTTTTTATAAATTTATTTTTTATTGGTGTTCAATTTGCCAACATATAGAATAACACCCAGTGCTCATCCCGTCAGGTGCCCCCCTCTGTGCCCGTCACCCAGTCACCCCCACCCCCCGCCCTCCTCCCCTTCCACCACCCCTAGTTCGTTTCCCAGAGTTAGGAGTCTCTCATGTTCTGTCTCCCTTTCTGATATTTCCCACTCATTTTTTCTCCTTTCCCCTTTATTCCCTTTCACTATTATTTATATTCCCCAAGTGAATGAGACCATATAATGTTTGTCCTTCTCCGATTGACTAACTTCACTCAGCATAATACCCTCCAGTTCCATCCACGTTGAAGCAAATGGTGGGTATTTGTGGTTTCTAATGGCTGAGGAATATTCCATTGTATACATAGACCACATCTTCTTTATCCATTCATCTTTCGATGGACACCGAGGCTCCTTCCACAGTTTGGCTATTGTGGCCATTGCTGCTATAAACATCGGGGTGCAGGTGCAATGAAACGCCGGGACACCTGCGCTCAGTATTCCTGGAGGAGGAGTGGACAAAGGAGCAAGGCAGCAGAGAACTCGAAGGGAAGGCCCGACTAGCAGGGTTCTGGCACCTGCTCCAGCGTAGCCTCTAGGGCAGCGTGAGCTTTGAGTCCAGGTCCCAGATTCCCTTTGTTACTGCATGGACGAGCTCCTGAGCCCTGGGCTTCCTTGTGTCGAATGAACCAAGATCATAAATAACAGTCCATATCCCATGGGGCTTTTCAAGGGATTGAGTGAGACATTACATACAAATAAGAAGAAGACCTAGTACCGAACAAATCTCCAATCTATATGAGTTGCTGCTAATTTATTATCATACTAAAGCAATCTGTACTTTCCCCATCGGGCATTGGAGGCCCCTGAGAGGTTTTGAGCAGATGATCAGATTTGCATTTCTGAGAGCTCAACTGGCTGCAGGATGGAGGTTGGAGGAATTGCTGGCGCTGGGCCTAGGGAGGCTGACAGGGCAGTGCAGACTGGATGCCGGGCTGCAGCTGGCCCAGAGAAGGGTGGAGGGGGCCTGCCCGGAGCCACAGGGATGGAGCAGGATGGAGAGCAGGAAGGACATCCCAGGGCTGGGGAGCCACAGTTTGGGACAAGCAGGGTCTGAGCTTATTCCCAGGGTTCCAGTTGGAGGGACTGGGCAGGTGAGATGCCTCTACTGGGAGGTGCCACAGCCTGTGCTAGAGCAGGAGGGAGGGCCCAGGACCATCCACATGGAGAGCTTCAGGGACCCTTTGCTGAGTCCGGAGCCCAGGAAAGAGGTCGAGCTAGAGACAGATTTCAAGGTCACCGGCCCGGGTCACATCAGGATTTAGTAGCACGTGAGCTGCACAAATGGAGGCCTTTTTACTTCAGAGCTGGGTTTTTGCCAGCGCTTTATTATTTCTACCATGCATTTCAAAAGGCCCTGGAAGCCAAACATTAGAAAATGGTGAAAACGAATGCATTTGACTCAAATATCATTGAAATGCCCCACTGCCTGCATTTGTGATATCCTTGTTTCTCTTATGTCAAACTGCCTGGGCCAAGAGCACGGGTTCGACAGAGATCTAGCAGGAAGTGGAGTGATTACTCTGGTGAAGCTCAGCTTCTCAGCAGCACTGTTCTAGAAGCTGTGCTCTGGGCACATCGATTATATCCAGAGGACATCATCTCTTACTCTGCACTTGCTCCTCCAACTCAACCTGGAGCCTGGACGGCCTCAGGAAGCCACAGACCCCTTACTTTGGTCTCAAAACAGACTACTCCAGACAGGACAGGGCTCCTTTCAAAGCTGTCAATATGTGGGGAGCGCCTGGGTGGCTCGGTGGATTGAGGGTCTGCCTTCAGCTCAGATCATGATCTCAGAGTCTGCTTCTCCTTGTACTTCTGTACTCTTGCTCTCTTGCTCTCACTCTCAAATAAATAAATTATTTTTTTAAACTGTCCATATAGAGGACCATCAGCCCATCTTGCCAGATGTTTCCTGTGCCTCTCTCACTTGAGGCTTTGCCTTCTCATGGTGGTGCATGATAAGGAGCCAACAGCCTGCCCCCTGCCAGCCAAAGAGTAGGGTCCGGCAAGTGGCAGGCTGGGAGCCCATCCCTCTTACAGGGAAGCACCCTGATGAGGTTTGTTTGTCTGGTTCAGATTGCTCTGAACCTCAGTCTCTAGTTACCCTGACAAGGAAATCAACGTGATGATTCCCAGGCTTCCATGCTCCAGGCGACGACACTTGGCAGTGTGCCCACCTGGGGAGACATGGTGTATTGGCCAGGCTGGATGGCATCTGCAGCCCCCTCCTCAGTGTTCGCTAAGACCCCTCCCCTCTCCTGGGCTCCAGCCAGCCGAGCCACAGTTGACCACAGGAATCGGGAAGCAGCCCACTAGGAGTCTGGGAGACCCCGTCCTGGGGGTCACCCAGGCATCACCAAGCCTGTCTTGAGCAAGTGGCTAGGTAAATGCAAACTCAGAGCTGTGGAGATACAGCAGACTAAGTACAAAACAGCAGAAGGCAAGGAGAGAGGAGTTTGATGACTTGCGTGTGGAGAAGGAGGCAAGACCTCACAAAGTGCAGTCTCTGTGAATGCCATCTGTGTTGTTAGCAAGGGGTTAAGACAGGAAAGCAGATGGGCACCTGGCTGGCTCAGTTGGTAGAGTGTGCGACTCGATCTTGGGGTTGTGAGTTCAAGCCCCATGTTGGGTGTAAAGATTACTTAAAAAGGAAAAAAAAAAAAAAAGGAAAGCAAAGGACACAAGAATAGAACATGGGTGTCCATAGCTATTTGCATGTGTGTATATACGGATTTATAAGGAAATTCTGCCGTATCAGAGGCATTGCTCAATTCCTAGGACCATCAAGGCAAAACCAGAGTCCCTTCCAATCCTAACATCCTGCGCCACCAGTGTTGTTGATGAATAAGCTGAAGCTAGTAGCACCGAGCATCGCGAGTGTCCTACGTTGTCGTTGGAAACTCTCTGGCTCGTGAGCAGCAGCAGGCATTCCCAGGACAGTGCCCGTTTGAGGAAGATGGTGTGCTGTCATGGGCCAAGGGGGCCACATCTCCCCAAGGAGAGGGCCTCACGGGAGCCTCTGGGCCACGTCTGCCCTGCTGGGTCCTCCTCAGCCACAGCACTCCCCAGCACGGTGGGAAGTGAGCACGGAACATTCCTAAAATAATTGGAAGTTTGCATTTTCCTTGCATCTCAGCCCATGCTAACCCACAGAGAAGGGAGTCTCCCTGCCCCCCTCGCTGGGCTGTTTGCTTTGGAGCACGGCTCTGCCCTGCGGTGCTGCTCAGCCCAAGGAACCCACCCCAGACTTCTACCACTTGTGCCTGCTTGTTTCCAAGAAGGCGCTGGCCACCGATTAGTTGGAATTGGCCTTCTATTCTGAGGCTGTAGCTTTTTCAAACGGTGCAGGAGGAAACACTCAGATGAATTATCTAGAAGGAAAAGCCCAATGAAGATGTCTGCAGTCCCCTAACCTCATCCCCCTTGTTTCAAATGGATTTGCTCAGTATTCTATTTCATTAGTGTGTGTCTGGGGAAAGGGGGCGACTGACAGTTGTTGGAAATGGAAACCTGGTTCCCTTGAGTTAGTTTCTAAGTGTCCTCTTGACTAAGTATTTCCAGCCCTGCTGGAGGAAAGACCAGAGTCTATGGTGGGAGGGGCAGGGGTTGCTTTTAGCCGGGAATATCAGACTGCATTCCAAACGTAGGCCCAGCCTGGCACAGACTAAAAGTCCAGGTCATCAACCATGCTTTCAGTTCTCAAGTGAAGGGCTGGGTAGGTGGGGACATACTTTTTGCTCAGGGATGATTTCTTGTCTGAACAAGCCCTAAGCTTGTTCCCTTCATGTCCTGAAATGCTTGTGCATCGTAGTGTGAGGCGTCCAGGATGTTTTGGGAATACCTTCCAGCCAGAAAGGGCGGTCAGTGTTCCTGATATCTATCTGTCCCTTAACTTTCCAAGATGCAAAAAATTATTTTGGTATCAGGTACCGACCTAGAATCTAATAGTTGTTAAAAGAAAGGGAAGACATGGAAGGTTCTAAGTGCAAAAGAGAATGAGAGCAAACACAGCTTCCTCTGAAACTGGGGGGATGGAGGGGGGAAGGCCAGGTGGCTCAATGTAGCGGAGGGATGGTGTTGAGATTGAAAGGGATGTGTGGGTGAAGAATGAGCCGCGAAGGACCTCCAGGTGACCAATGGGACTGGAGATTGTGAGCCGAGAGAGAGGAGGGAAGTGTGAGATGGGCGTAGGGGGTATCTACCTATGATAAAGCTGAAGGAGGTAGGAAAATTGGACATCCACATGCAGAAGAATGAAACTAGACCACTCCCTTTCACCATACACAAAGATAAACTCAAAATGGATGAAAGATCTAAATGTGAGACAAGATTCCATCAAAATCCTAGAGGAGAACACAGGCAATACCCTTTGAACTTGGCCACAGCAACTTTTTGCAAGATACATCCACGAAGGCAAGAGAAACAAAAGCAAAAATCAATTATTGGGACTTCATCAAGATAAGAAGCTTCTGCACAGCAAAAGAAACAGTCAACAAAACTAAAAGACAACCTACAGAATGGGAGAAGATATTCCCAAATGACGTATCAGATAAAGGGCTAGTTTCCAAGATCTATAAAGAACTTATTGAACTCAACAGCAAAGAAACAAACAATCCAACCCTGAAATGGGCAAAAGACATGAAGAGAAATCTCACAGAGGAAGACACAGACATGGCCAACAAGCTCATGAGAAAATGCTCTGCATCACTTGCCATCAGGGAAATACAAATCAAAACCACAATGAGATACCACCTCACACCAGTGAGAATGGGGAAAATTAACAAGGCAGGAAATAAATGCTGGAGAGGATGTGGAGAAAAGGGAACCCTCTTGCACTGTTGGTGGGAATGTGAACTGGTGCAGCCACTCTGGAAAACTGTGTGGAGGTTCCTCAAAGAGTTAAAAATAGAACTGCCCTACGACCCAGCAATTGCACTGCTGGGGTTTACCCCAACGATACAGATGCAGTGAAATGCCAGGACACTGCACCCCGATGTTTCTAGCAACAATGTCCACAATAGCCAAACTGTGGAAGGAGCCTCGGTGTCCATCGAAAGATGAATGGATAAAGAAGCTGTGGTCTGTGTATACAATGGAATATTCCTCAGCCATTAGAAATGACAAATACCCACCATTTGCTTCGACGTGGATGGAACTGGAGGGTATGATGCTGAGTGAAATAAGTCAATCGGAAAAGGACAAACATTATGTGGTCTCATTCATTTGGGGAATATAAAAATTAGTGAAAGGGAATAAAGGGAAAGGAGAGAAGATGAGTGAAAATATCAGTGAGGGTGACAAAACATGAGAGACCCCCCCTAACTCTGGGAAATGAACAAGGGGTGGTGGAAGGGGAGGTGGGTGGGGGCTTGGAGTGACTGGGTGATGGGCACTGAGGGGGGCACTTGGCGGGATGAGCACTGAGTGTTACACTAAATGTTGGCAAATTGAACTCTAATAAAAAATTTTTTTAAAATATATGTGAAAAAAATGAAGGAGGAAACAATAGGACGAGGAGGGTAATTTGTAAGTAGTTTCTAAGGACAGAGGTGAAGAGCAAACCCACTTCTCCCCTGCCGACAGAAGGCTATAGAACAGACAGTAACTAATGCCCTGTGATATCAGGGACCCAGCAGAGTGCAGAGTGGATTTGGTCCTGGCAGTTCTGAGAATTTTCCAAGGAAATGCAAGGGAAGAAGATTTGCCAAGCAGGGGTGAGCTGAGGCTGGGCGCCTTCTCACTGAGCATAGAGGAGGTGAGGGGGCGCCAGGTGTGGGCGAGGAGAGAGCCGCAGAGCTTAGTTCTCCTAGATGGAGCCAGAAGGTTGCTCTGGGCCCCAGGGTGTGAGCAGGGCCATGGAGCAATGGGCAGAGAAGGCAGAGAGGAGCCTGAAGCAGGAGGAAGCTGGGAAGGTGGCCCGGGTAGGGATTTGGTGGTCAAACCAGGCAGGAAACACATGTGGGACCTCGGAGGGGAAGCGCTACTGGTAGAGAGCAGGTGGGGAGGGAGAGGGAAGGGAAACTGGGTTCAGGTGACCTTGTGGCTTCTGAGGTTGTAGGAATTGCAGGCAAAAGGAAAGAAGTGGGAACCAAGCAGAGAGGTCAACAAATTCCTGGGAGGGTGGCGAGTATAGAAGGGGACAGGAGGGCAGCCTGGTGGCTCAGCGGCTTAGTGCCGCCTTCAGCCCAGGGCTTGATCCTGGAGACTCGGGATCGAGTCCCGCATCGGGCTCCCTGCATGGAGCCTGCTTCTCCCTCTGCCTGTCTCTCTCTCTCTCTCTCTCTCTGTGTCTCTCACGAATAAATAAAATCTTAAAAAAAAGGGGGGGGGGACAGGACTTTGAGCATGGTGGTGGCCGGTTATGTATGTTCAGACAAGAGCCATGCAGCCTAGAAGGGCAAAGGCAAGCCACCCTCTTGGTAAACCTCCGGATGGGCACATGATGGAGGCTTTCCTGGAAAGCAGTAGGGAACCCAGGGTCTGGGCACCCCGCCTCCACCCCAGAAACTCTTTAAAAGAAGCATCTCTGCCTCTGTTTCAGGATCGCTGGTGACACCGCCCTCAACAAAAACATCCACGAGTCAGTCAGTGCCCAGATCCGCAAGAACTTCGCCAAGAGCAAGTGGAGAGTAAGTCTTGAGTCTTTATTCTTGAGATTTAATTAATCCGAGGTGAGCTGAAAACCCCTCCCATGACACTTGCCTGTGGTTGGAGCATTATTATTTCTAACAGTCACTGTCCCCCAGATCTGATGACAGTCCCCAGAACCTCACCCAGAAAATCTCGCTAATTTTAAAACCGATAATGATGAAGCCTCAGAGGGGGTGTCATGGTGTGGGAGGGGTAAAGTCCACGATTTAACATTCCCCCTCTGCAATTCAAAATAGCAATGGTTCATGTCTTTTGCCCATTTCATGATTGGATTGTTTGTTTCTTTGCTGTTGAGTTCGATAAGTTCTTTATAGATCTTGGAAACTAGCCCTTTATCTGATACGTCATTTGCAAATATCTTCTCCCATTCTGTAGGTTGTCTTTTAGTTTTGTTGACTGTTTCTTTTGCTGTGCAGAAGCTTCTTACCTTGATGAAGTCCCAACAATTCATTTTTGCTTTTGTTTCTCTTGCCTTCATGGATGTATCTTGCAAGAAGTTACTGTGGCCGAGTTCAAAAAGGGTGTTGCCTGTGTTCTCCTCTAGAATTTTGATGGAATCTTGTCTCACATTTAGATCTTTCATCCATTTTGAGTTTATCTTTGTGTATGGTGTAAGAGAACGGTCTAGTTTCATTCTTCGGCATGTGGATGTCCAATTTTCCCAGCACCATTTATTGAAGAGACTGTCTTTCTTCCAGTGGATAGTCTTTCCTCCTTTGTCGAATATTAGTTGACCATAAAGTTGAGGGTCCACTTCTGGAGTCTCTGTTCTGTTCCATTGATCTATGTGTCAGTTTTTGTGCCAGTACCACACTGTCTTGAAAAAAAAAAAATAGCAATAGTGGCAGCTCTTACTCAGAGGCTGTTTCTTAGGAACATAATTCCTGTTGTCTGCCTTTCTTTTGCTAGAACTTTGATTAGTTGACTTCTGTTAAAGCGATATGAAAGGGGTGGCGGGGGGCACCCAGGGAAACCCTGTTTAGGAGAGTCTAAACCCTAGGTTCTAATCTGTGCATAAGTTAAGAGCTGGCTGTGTTGCCAGGAGACACTGCACAGAAACAAAATTAATTCCACAGACCTACAATCAGCACACTCGCACCAATAGCAGGAAAATAAAAACTACTGAAAACATCATCAAAAAGTACCATTTAGGATATGGTCTTTTTACAATATGCCTTTGATTCTAAAAGGCACTTCTCTTAAGTGACGGAGAGAATTGGTTTACATTTATTCTAGATGTTCACTAGGTCAGAAGAGAAGAGTATCTGTTTAAATCTCCAGAATACATCTCCGTGGGGGGAGGAGGCGCCTGGACACAAAATACCTGTCATTTTGGAAGAAGGGGCAAGATGAGCATCCCCTCTAAGGGATTGTGTGAGAAGGCTCTGAGAAGTCTGAAATGCTCCAGGTAACAGGAGAAATGACAGGACACGACTCTGAGTCTTTTCTAAATTGGCCAGACTGTGTTGTCTGATTCTCCCCCTTCTTAAATTTCAGCAAGCATTTAATGCCACGGCCGTCGTGAGGCATATGAGGAAGCTCCATCTCGGCAGCAGCCTGGACAGTTCAAATGCAAGTGTTTCCAGCAGCCTCAGCTTGGCCAGCCAAAAAGATTGTGCGTATGTAGCAAGGACTGAACTTTTCGACTGGCATTTCAGGCCCCGCTAGGGTGGGGAGGCGGGAGCCCACGTCTGCGAGCACCCCGTGTTTGGTACTTCATGTCGTGTAACGTCCCTGCCAACCCTGGGACATTGTTTAATTTGAAAGAATCTCTGCTAGACGTTTAATTATTGGATATTCACACAATAGTGGGCCTCATTATTCCCATTTTTAGATGAGAAATCTGTGGCTCCGGGCCCGGCCTGGCCATGTCTGTCTGGACAAAAGCCCAGACACTTTCCTATCTGTCTCCTTCCCCTGAGGTTTGCTCCTCACCATGTGTCCTTCTTAGGGGTTGAGGAAGCGATGGCGGAGGCTCATGACAGCCTGATCTCAATGGGTTTTAATATCTGGCTTTTTTGATGAGGATGGTGATCACTGGGGCTGAAGCAGATGACGTGCATTGGCTGTGGAGTCCGAATAATAGTAAGAATATTAGACGGTCCCTCATCTTTGCGTGGACTGTTAGGTCTTTGAGGGCACACTCACACTCACACTTACTTTTCCCTCCCCCACTCCCCACCACTCCCTAGTATATTTATCTTAATCCCACATTAGGCCGCCTCAGTGGCTCTTGTCCACTTCAGAGCAGTTGCTTTGATGGTCCCATTGGCCCTCATCTCCTTGATCATTGAGGTGTTTGGTCTCACACTGGGCATCACATTTCATCCTATTACCCTCGGAAAAGGTAACCAGTAGTCCCTGTCTAAATAGCCTTCCTGTCTCATCCAGGAATGTGAGCCCTTAAATTTTCCCAAGAAATCTCCATGAGCATCCCCTGGCCCAACTGTGCCCTGTGGTACACCCACGTATATTGGATCTCCCTATGTGGGGCCTCCCAAGGTCACAGGCAAATGCACTACCAGGCCGAGCTGTAGGGGCTTCATCCCACATCAGGATTTTCTGATGCCAACACATGCCCTTGGGGAGCATGGCAGTGCAGCCTATGAGGGCTTTTTCTAGGCCAGGACTGTTGGAACAGGAGGAACAGGGGATTTCCCACTGCAGTCGCTCTGTGTCACAGACACTTCTTAGCCAGGAGTACAGACCACACACCACACGGGGGTCAGGAGGGGGATCATATTCTTTCTTTATTCTTCACATCTCTATTCATGGAGCTGTTGTGACAGCAGTTCTTATAACGACAGTATGTATTCAACACCGAGCCTGAAGCCTAGTACGTAGTAAGTGGCACCTGGTTCTGTTAGGGTGGCTAAACCATGTCATCTTTGGGTACAAAGCAGTTATGATCATATTATGAGAATGGGAGGGAAGAGTTGAGTCTAAGAGGAAAGCATTTTAAGGACCCATTGCAAACATTTTCCTACAGGTAGGAAAAAATTTAGAGTCAAGTGTATAAAAGTTTACCACCACTCCCCCAACCCTGCTCCAAACCCAAAAGGGGAAAGGGGAAGCAAACGTTATCTTCTGAAGCCTTGACCCTGCACCCCTGTATCTGCTGTCCCCCTGCAGGTCTGGCACCCTCGACGCTCTGTAGTCTTGTTTCTTCTTCCTCGGGGGTCTCTGGAGTGGGGTCGGAGCGGAGACCGAGGCCCACCACTGTGACCACAGTGCACTCTGGAAGCAAGTGACTGGCTCTGGAGGCAGGGCCAGGGCAGGGGGCCCCCAGCACCACCTGCCCCTCCAGAGTGATCCCACCTTGCATGGTGCGCCTTCCTGCACAGGACTGGAAGACAGAAGTTTTTTATGGCCATATTTTATACTGCAATTCTGAAGTGTTCATTTCTCACAAACTGTACTGACTCAAGGGAGCTGATGCGTAATAGGATCTGGTGCTGTACATACGAATCTTGCAAAAGCTCTGCAGGAACGGACCTCCCTCGTCCTCTCCCCCAAGCCCTGTCACTTCTGCTCTTCTCGGTATGGGTAACCGTCTATGTTGTATTTTTTCATTAATGACAAAAAACAAAAACAAAAAACAACCAAGGTTTCAACTGGATTATTTAAGTATTGGTAAATATTGCGCATTAGGGTTTTATTTTTTACCTTTTGAGAAATAACGCCCTTCCGATCTAGACTTAGTCACATGATCTGTATCTTTGGCTTGTCAGTAGTAGAGTTTTATGTTAACCTTTAAGAGATGTTTTGTTTTTCTTTCTTCTCTCCCCCAACCAAGGGGAATGTAAAGGTATTTTTTAAAATTCTAATAAGAGGATCGAGAATCTGTCTCCAAGGCGAAGAGTGCACTTTACTTCTATTTGTCCTCCTTCTCTCTCCTTCCCTGGAGGAGCAGCCCTCTAAGAAAACAACTCCCCGGTTCCTCGGGGCTGTCTCATGTCCAGGGCCCGCCTTGGGAAGGAACCTGCAGAAAACCTTTGCCGGCACCCACCCCCTCCAGCAGCCCCCTGGCCACCTGGAGACCCCAGGGGCCTTCTCCCACCAGTGGTCAGAAATAAAGGAGCCTGCTGCCCCGAGACGAAGGCTAACCTAAGGAGGCTTTACCTGCTGTGAAGGAGATGCCCAGCAAAGATTTAAGAGCCTGCCTTCCAGAAGGAACCAGCCACCAGTGTGTCCGAAGGGAATGCCCCGCACAGCTCCTGTTTCTCACGAGGGTGACACAGAAAGCTCGGCTCTCAGCTATGCAGTTTTGAAGTTAACCTCTCTGTTTTTTAAAAATGCATTTCTAATCTTAACACTTAAAATGGCCTCCACCTCACAGAAGTCGTTTCTGCAGATTTTTACCCTGTTCCTCTATGAGTGTTACTACCAAGGCGAGGCGAGCGGCAGGGGCCTGGGGAGAGAGTCCGTTGACCTGGGGTGGGAGGGAGAGGTGGCCTGCCGAGCACGCGGGACAACCGGCCCCCATGGTGAGGGCCAGAGCCGGCCTCCGCCAGGCCCCGCCAGCCCTGGGAGCCTCCTTCTGACCAGGGCAATCTGAAAACCAAAGACCTGTGAGGGTGGTGTCACAAAAGGGCCCGGTTTGCCTGGGACTGAAGAATTTCTTGGGGTGTAGGACTCTCATTGCTAAAACTGGCACTGTCCTGGGCGAACATTGTGCGTCCATGTGGTGTGTAGATGTGTGGGTGGGAAACCCAAGGCAAACCACCTCTGGGGGGTAGGAGGCTTCAGGGATGCTCCCTTGCAGAGGCATGCAGGTGGCTCCAAATGCTAGCTTTGCAAAAGCCCTCCCTCGGCCCTCCTGTCCACGCAACACCAGGAGTCTGCATTTTGCACCGTCAGCCTCAGGCTGGCCACCTGTCCCTGTGACCCAACAACTTTACAGGCAGAAGAAAATGGCATGGAGATTCTAAAGAGCATCTGAGAAAGCTGACGTCTCAATCCGGGGGCTTTGTTAGGGTGTTGCTTACTAACAGGTGCAATGGAACATTCATGTTTCTGTAGTATCAGAAAACAAGCCATCAGCTGTTACAGGGGCTGGTAATTTGCCCAAATGTGGTCCCTATCACGTGTGCGTGAATAGTTGTCAAAGTAGTTGTTTGCCCTGTGAGCTAGATGCAGCCAGGTGCATTGGGAGAGCACCCTAGAAGCCAGAGTCACTGACGGGTGACTACATTATTCCCTAGAGCTGATATTTGGGGTCCATGTTCCAATCCATTAGTTTGAAAGTATGTCTCATGGGACAAGTGCAGAACAGGTCAAAGATGAGCCATGTTGCAAGCGTCCCCTCTGGGGTCTGATCAGCCCTTGGCCATGCTGGGCCTGTAACGCTCCAGGTCTCGACAACACGTGCGAGGAGATGGTGACTGCTTTCAGGCCAAACGTCGACTGTGTTGAACTTGACATCAGGCAAATCCATACCGTTTTAAAGTCACCAGACTTCAGTCATTTCCTATTGTTTTAGGAAAAGGAGAAAGAACTCTTGCTCTTTGAGAGAGCCTCTGTGGCAAAAGGATCGAGGTTCTCTTCAACCACATTTGGTATAATTTATGCTTTATTATCACATCACATGGCAAGAGAACCCAGAATGTGCCTTCTGTTGAGACCTGCTGAGGGGGGGCAGCCAGGCCCCAGGACCCTCGCCGATGTCAGATCCCACCAGTAGTAGCTGAGCATCTCCTATGTGCCCCCAGCCTCCACTCCCTGTGGAAGCCAGTGTGTGGCCGAGGCTCAGGGACGGCCACCGGCCCCCTCGTGGGCTTCCTTTCGACCCCAAGCTCCTCACTGGTCTCCTAAGCCTCTCAAAGCAAGTAGATGATTTTTTTCACTTGAACATGACCTGTTGAAATTGTGTTCTCAAATGGTCTCTCCCTCAGCTGCCTATCCCTCATTTCCCACTTTGCACCTCCTCGGTGAGGCCGTGGGCAAAGCGAGCACTGAAGCAAGCAGAGTGTGAGCCCTCACACGGGCCCCCCCAGAGCAGCAGCTGATCACTCCTAACCAGGGTACCCCGGAGTCTGGAGCACTCACTGCTGTCCCTCGGCGAGCACTCTGGGGCCTGGGGTATTGCACTGGGATGGGGTGTAGGCAGCCGGAGCCGAGAGGGGCAGAGAGTCCCGATGGGAAGTACACATGAGCACGGAAAACTCTTAAAAAAGGAGAAGATGCCCAGATAGATAGGGCAGCATGTGGCCCCTGGAGCGGGCAGGTGTCCCCATCTCCCACTGCCTCTGACCCCATGAGAGAACAGCAAGGATAACATCCCCATTCGTGTCTACTTTTTAAAGAAAAGAGCTATGCAGAAAGCATGCCAGAAAAAATTAAGAAGCTGCCAGGGCTTAGCGCTCTTGACTATGGCAATGGTTCCGGTCGCTTCTGAAATCTCAGCTGGGGAGTGGGGAGCAGCTTCACCTCCCTGCACGGGAGCCTGTGGCCTTCGAGAGGGTCCCTTTCTCCAACCAGCTGCTAGCGTCATGTTCAGGGAACTCAGCAGGCTGGGGCTGAACAGGCAAGGCTCCGGCACTTAGGAAGCAAGGGCCATCTGATGACAGGGATCATCATGTCGTGACCCCCAGACTCAGTTTACCTGCCCGGCACTCACCTCATCCTGTTCGTTTATCTACCTTGGCGTCCAACACATCCCAGATGGGCTGTGGGTTGGAGAGAGGAACTCCCCTTCAGGATGAAGGTCAGGAACACGAGGGACCAGCCCCCCACCCCTGAAAGGGAGTTGAGCCTCTCTCTCTCTCTCTCTCTCTCTCTCTCTCTCTCTCGAGGAGTGACAGCTTCATCTGATGACCCCAGGGGATGTGACATTTTAAGAGCAATCTTAAACAGCAAAGACCATATCCAGCAGAGATAACTCAGTACTTGAGCCTCGGCCTGCACTGATTCTCGCCCTGGAGCAGCCACACGGGAACCAGGGCGCCGGGGCTGAGGACAGAGAGCTGGGGTGACTGCTGTGCTTCCCCCGGCAACGCTCCCCAACCCTGCGTGGCTCCCAAGGTCTCCTTCTGATGCGTGAAAGGAAAGCAAGGGCCGGCAGAGGGCAGCTCCTCCCATTTTGCAAACAGAAATAAGATGTACTGCTTCCCAGGGTCACGCGCTCGCTTCTGGCGAATGAAACGAAGGGCCTCTGTTTCAACCAGCGCCCGAGCCCGTTGCATGTTCTCCTGAGACCGTCAACTACGTCCACGTTCTCTCTGCCCAGACTCGGCAACGTTTGCCTTTTCCTTAAAACACATTCCAGACCAAACACTGTTCGGTTTGTTCCAAACAGCCACAACGACAACGAAAGATGTGTATACCTGTATGTGACCCACCACTTTTTTGGGGTGTGGGGGGGCGGGGGGCACCTGGCCCTAGGTTGGGGCTGAAAGTGTCCCTGACATTTGCAAACCAGCGTTCCAGCCCTTTGGTTTTCGGAATGGAAAGTGTTGAGATAGAAAAGGTGAACTGGACAGAGTCCTACACTTGGGGGGGGTGGTATTTCCTGAAGACACCGAGGAACCCAGTCTGCAGCTGAGCCGGCTGCGGAGGCCAGCAGGTGGGGAGGAGAAAGGAAGGCCGAGGGCCGCCCCCCTTCCCCCCTGCACCCTCCTCGCGGCCCAGCGTGTCAGGCTCTGCAGCCCGGCCCCACTGTGAAGTCGCCCCCCTGCCACCTGCTGCCCGAGCCGCCGTCCGCTTCTGGCTCTGGGGGGCCGGGGGCTCCGCTTCTGCAAACCCGAAGGCCGTGCATTTGGCAGCCAACCCCGCAGCATGCGGCTGCCAGGTCTGGTTTCGTGGACAAAGCAAAGTGTGGAATGGCTTCTCGGTGTCCGTATCTCTACACCAAAGGGACGAGCTGTCGCGTTCACCCCGTGTCCTGTGGCTGCTTCTGCATTTGCCGTATCTATTTTTAACCTTTTGGTCCCCGGGGGAACTTCTCATACAGTGATTTTCGTCTTCTGATTACTTACTGAATTATTTTACTTAGAGGTGATTTTATTTTCTTATGGACAGGAAAAAAACAAAAACAACACAAAGAAAACGAGAGGAGTGTTTGAGGCTTCAGTCGTAGAGATAAGTCATCACCGGGGACTCCAAAGCCCCAAACACTCAATAAATTACTCCTCAAAGGAAAACCTTAATCTGGACAGAGCGAGATTGCCAGGCGCTCGAGCCAGCCTTGCATTTCGGGGCCTGGGGGCTGGGGCTGGGCTGGCAGCCGGGCTTTCCTGGGAGAAAAAGAAGGAACAGGAGCATCGCTCACTGGGACATGGGTCATACACACAGAAGCCTGCCACCCCTGTTCCCAGGCCCTTGCATCGGAGTGTGTGACATGCCGGCCAATGACAGCAGAGAGGCCGCAGAGCATCTTTGTTTCCAAAGATGGGCGGCATGTTTCAGAGAACACTTAGTGCCACTTTTGGGTTGGACGGCATGAAAAGGCACGTTCTGTCCAGAAAAAAAAATTGGAACAATTTCTCAATTGGCCTTAGTCACTTCTCAGAGCCCTCCCAGCAGCAAGTGAGCATGTTTTCCAAAAGCTTACAACCGGCGAATCCAGGAATGTCCCCGCGTCTATTATTATGAGGCTTGTGATTGGTTCAATTGTCCCATAAAAACACGTTTGTCCCAAAGAAGGGAAACTGTGCATTTATTCCATGCATGTAACAAACTCTGCAAGAAGTTTAACCCACATAGGTTTGCGGCACTGCAAAATTGTTCATGGGCCTATGTAGCAAATGATTCTCTGCCTTGACAATCATGTACACATATCAAGATTTCTATCATAATGATAATGAGATTGATGACTTCTTGTTTTCCTCCAATAAAGACAATTAATCACCTTCAGGGGTATGCGGTTTGTTTCCTCCATCAAGAGCGGGACTGGGGGTGGGAGGTGGTTCCAACAACTCTCTCCTCCTCTTTCCAAAGTGGATTTGAAGTCAGGGAGTTTGAACCGATTCCCTGGAAATTCATCAGGTTCCCTAAAATATTTCCTGTCACCTGCCCGATGAGCCCAAAGTGCCAGGAGAGGGAGAGGTGGGCGCATCTTGGCTTTGGGGCAGGTACGAGGTGCCCCCAGTCTACCACCCTGCCCAACAGGAGAGCTCCCTTCATGAATTGCTCATTTCGAGGAACCCCTTGCTAAGTAGGGTGAGCAGGCTCCCGCCCACACCCGTCGGTTTGCACCCCACAGCTATGGAGTTCTCCAGGCCCAAAGGAAGATTGGTTCTGCACAGAAGGCTGCCTGTTATCTTTCCTTCTCTTGGGGGGGTGGGAGACAAGCATTTCACAGGTCATCAAATATATTGTGGGGAGTAGGTCAGATGACCAGACGACTCCCCCAATCCAAACAGTAAGTGGCCGTTTGCAGAGGGAAGTAAACCGCAAGTGTGTTAGAAAAACCACAGAATCGACGCTGTCCCATGCAGCCAGTATCAGATGAAACCTGCACAGGCCTTTGTGGGAATAAAGGGCGCCCCGGAGAAATCTGGTGCACGCCGACTGATTTCTGGTCTTTTCGGAGTTCCTTACGGCTTCTCTTAGCCCAGACCCTAATTATGACATATAGCAAGCAAACATCACTGGGTGGGTTCACAGGTGACACTGTTAATGGAAATTTTATGGAACAAAAGAACTTTGGTAACCTAACCTCTTTTGAAAACCCTTTACAAGGATCTAGTAAAGATAGGACCCACCAAGCATGATGGAAAATGTAGCCCAAGCAGATGCACTGAAGCATGAAACACGCCCTGGTGGAAAGCTGGTGTTTATTGATGCCTTGGCTTGTGCCTGGCTTCTGGCACACTGACCAGCCCAGCCCCTCTTGCCCTTCCTACATTTACCCAGCCTCCCTGTGGCTCTGGGGCACTGAAATTCACCCCAAGTATCCTGTATTTTCCAGATATCACCTGGTCTGACACATTCTCTTGTATCTATCATCCGTCATGATGCACTTAGGGGCTGACAGTCTAAGAAGTAGACTTTTTCTGGATTGTCCATCTAGAAAAGAGCCGTGCCTGATAACAGCAGGCACAGAGCTTGACGGCAAAAGGGGATGCAAACCGTGTCCACCCAAAATCCTCCCGGCCCTACCCCCCTCACCCCCATAGGAGGACAACTATAGCAAACTATTCCATGGAGAGAGTTTCTGAAAACAGAATGTTCACACACCTGCCGAGCCATTGGGCTGGGCTAGCCGTGGTCTCCGGGTGTGCGCGTACTTGGCTATGCCAGAGAAAGATGGAGGGAGGGACGCTGTCAACCTGTGCTGAGCCCCCAGAGCATGGCCTTTCCAAAGAGCACCCCTGTTCCATGAGCTCTTCATAACGAGAGAGCGTCACGTATGCACACACACGTGCTCTTGGACCCCTTGCAGGGGGGCTTCCGGTTGAGGGAGTGCGTAGTGGGGGCCGATCCCAGTCTGCATTCTCCAGGCCAGGCCTTGCACCCTGGCTCGGGGGGGATAGGGTCCTGGTCTCTCCACTCGATCCACACAAAGGTGCCACCCAGGGGCCAGCGGGCTTGCACGTGCCCGGAGGACCATGGAGCATCAGACTGAGCGGTGGGACAACCAGAACTTGGAGCAGGCATTCGAGGCTGGAGAGGGCAGCCAGTGGAGAGCACAGGCTCCGGGGGAGCTCCCCAGGGGTGGGAGAGGAGGGGAGGAGCGTGAGCCTTCGAGGCCATCCCTGAGGGCGGGTAACACATGAGGGTAACACATGACAGCACTTTACAGACACCAAGTCGGCCTCAGGGCTGTAGGAAACTGTGGGAGCCTGCTTGGCCGCACGCCAGGGGCCCAGGGAGAGTTTATCTTTCCTTTAGGTCCTTTGGCAGCAGAGAAATTAGATCCCAGGGCCTGTGGAACCCACAAACCCTCCTTCACCCATCCCCCCACCGAGTCCCACCCTGGCCCTTCACATGGACCCTGTGATAAGCTTTCATTCATTCATTCAACATCTTCTGGGCACCTACTATAATCGAGAGTTTTCACGCATCCTGCAAAAACAACGACAATAAGGTAAATCTGCCACGGACACGCCCCTCAGAGGCTGCAGGAGAAAGGGACTTGCAGGAGGGGCCTGGAAGCAAGGGTAGAGTTGGAGGACAAGAAGCGAGTAGTGGCAGTGCGAGCAAGGACGTGGGTGCAGACGCAACAGCACGAATCTCCCAGGGCAAGAGGGGGGTAGGCAGGCCGGGGGAACCTTGGCGTTAGCAGCACCCACAAGAATAGTGATGATGACATCATGTGCAGACCAGTCACTGACTTCTAGATACCATGTAAGGGGCCCCCCCCCACCCCATCCAGCATCTTGTTTACCCATCAGCCTGATGGGAAGGTGGCTTCAGCTGGGACTGATACCAAGGCCACTGTGCCACCGGGCCTCGCGTGATTTTGTCCAGGTCACTGGAGTCAGAAGCATGAAATCTGGACTTTATGTAGTCGGTGCGCGGGGACCACTGATGATTCCTGAATTGAGGGTTGTTGCAATCAAATCAGTTAACTCTTCAGAACACCACTGTTCCGGGGGTCCAGTCCACATCTCCAAGGGACATTCATCTTCCTTAGTAGCTCAGCCCGGGGTTAGGTGTGACCCAAGAATGAGGACCCACGGGGAGGGCAGAGGCATCCCTCTGCCAGCACCCCACTTGTTCTCTGCTGTTCTGTTGTCCCATTTCTCAAGGAGAAATGCCACAGAAGCTGGATTTGATCTAGAATCAGAGATGCAGACAATAATCATAACACGGCTGGATTTATTTTTTTATTTTTATTTTTTATTTTTTTTGCAATCAGTCTCTTCTCTTGCTCGGATTCGTATCTCCGGAAAGTTCCATCCGTGCACACAGTTTCACATCTCACATGCAGACTTCCCTGTCATCTATTCCCCTGCAGATCATCTTCAAAGCCGCTGATTTATTTTCAAGAAAGTGTCTCAGATCTCTTGTTTTCTTCCAGCCTCCCCTGAGAGGAACTGGATTTAGCATGAGCTCATCCACCTAATATGTTTCCATCAGCGAGGGGACTCTTTCCAGAATGACAGTGGGCCAGGAAAATGCAGCTCATGGCCAATTTATTAACCCTTTCCCTCTTGCCCACCTCTCGGCCCCTTCCTCCCTCCGCCAACATTTCGCTTCCACACTGTCTTCTTCCTTGAGTGTGTCCAGATGGATTCACGTGGGCCTTGCTATGTGTGTCGTCAGCTGGCGGAGAAGTTCACTCGGGATGCTGAGCCGCCAGCCGCACCTGGCTCTGACAGTGAAGAGCACCCACCCTCCCCCGCCCAGGGCCAGGTGGGCCCCGGCTCCGAGCTGGAGAACAGCTGACTTACACACTCACCTGGCCCAACGTGCTCGCCACATGGCGCCCCTGAGGGAGAGAAGAAGGCTTACTCAGGTGGAAGTCTCTAAAGTCATCGTCTTGTACGGGGACAGCAGTCCCCACCGTGAAGGACTGCCTCGAGGGCACAGCGAGTGGGGAACATCTGGTCGCCCTCGGGCTCAGGTGAGTCCAGCTGCTCGGAAAGCGGCACCCCAGTGCTTCGCACCCATTCTCCGGGGGAGGCGTGCTGGGGTGCAGACCCTGGTTCAGCAGGTGGAAGCTGGGGCCAGGCCTTCGGCCTTTCTGACAAGCTCCCAGGCGCTGCCACTGGCCCTGGGACCCCACTTTGAGAAACGAGGGACTTGCAGGAGGCTCTTCCTCCGCATCTCACGCCTGCCTGCACATTTGAATCACCCTGGGCACTGTCTGAAAATGTCAATGCCCCGCCAGCTGAATTGGATCTCTGGGGAGGAGAGGTGGCCTCGGGGACTCGCAGGTGCACAACCAGGGCAGCCTCGTCATCAAGCCACCTGAGCTAAGGAACCCCAGAGCTTGCGGGGGGCACCTCGGGACCATCAGCAGCCGCCTACCTTCCCCTGAGCACCCACGACCCCGGCCCAGGCCTTCCAGCACCTGCTTCAACAAGCTCAGGCCATCTCCTCTGGTCTGAACTAACCTCTGTTCTCCCCACCGTGCTTTCTGGAACCCACCGTCTCTCATCAGCAAAACCCCCTACATCCTACCTGTAGGTGGAGAGGGTCCAGGATCCACTTCTCCTGGCAGCAGGGACGGACCCACAGACCGGGTCACTGGGACATAAGAGACTGATTACCTCATACGACAAACACGAGTAGGGTGCAAGCGGCCACTCGAGACTTGGGCCAGGCGTATCACAGCCCTGTTATGACCCGGCTACTGCTGTGGGCTCAGTTTTCTAGATGA
The DNA here is from genome assembly GCF_048418805.1 of Vulpes vulpes. Lineage (NCBI taxonomy): Eukaryota > Metazoa > Chordata > Mammalia > Carnivora > Canidae > Vulpes > Vulpes vulpes. The sequence goes on along the minus strand of NC_132781.1, from coordinate 108,401,683 downwards.
GGACACTGAGGCACGGAGGAGTTGGGGGCTTCTCCCAGCCACACCGCTAGCGAGGGGCTGTCATGGATTGAACATTGCCCCCCTAAAAATTCATATATTGAAGTAGTGACCCCCAGTACTTCGGGAGTGTGCCCTGATTTGGAAACCGGGTCTTTGGGGTGGATCCGAATCCAATCTGACTGGTGTCCCTATCTTTTTAAAAAGGAAATTTTTAAAGACACACAGGAGGAACAGCAGTGAAGATGAAGACAGAGTTCTGCAAGCGAGGATGCCAGAGATCCCCAGAAGTTAGGGGAGAGGCCTGAAGAGATTGCTGACCCCACAGCCCTCGGAGGGACTCAACACCTCCAACACCCCCCTCTCAGAGGTGTCACCTCCGAGAAGATGTGAGACAACTGATCTTCGTGGTTGAAGCCACCCGGTGTGGGGGACTTTGTTGTGGTGGCCCAAGGACCCCATCCAGTGACAGAGCCAAGGTTTATTTTTTTTAAGATTATATTTATTTACTCATGAGACACACAGAGAGAGGCAGAGACACAGGCAGAGGGAGAAGCAGGCTCCATGCCGGGAGCCCGATGCGGGACTCGATCCCGGGTCTCCAGGATCACACCCTGGGCCAAAGGTGGCGCTAAACTGCTGAGCCACCCGGGCTGCCCTAGAGCCAGGGTTTAAATGCAGGTGCCTGATGCCAGAAGCCAGGCCCTTAGCCACCACCTGGTGGCTCCGTGGGTCACCCCACGGAGGAGCTGGCTGGGGGCGCTCAGTCCAGCAGAGATGTATCCGGGCTTCGTGTCTTTTCCTTTACTCTCTTCTCTCTCCCTCTTCCCTTTATTTTCTCCAGTTCTGTCGTTTCTGCTTATAGTTCTTTCCACGCATGTTCATTAGCTACCGGCTGTGCAACCACATAGCGCCAACGAAGACTCCGACAGCAAACGCTGGCTCTCTTGCAGTGTCTGTGCATCGGGAGTTGGGTGCGGCCTCGCTGGGTGCCCTGGCGTCAGGTGGCTCACGACATGCGGTCCTGCTGCTGCCGGCTGGAGCTGGGACCCCTCAGGATCCACTCGCGTGGTTGGGGCCCCTCGCTCCCACCCCCACCTCTTCTTAGGGTCTCTTTGTAGGACCGGCCAAGGAGGACGAGAGAGAACAAGTACCCAGGATGGAAACCAGTCTTTTTATGGCCTACCCCTTGGATGTGATGCCATGCTGCTTGTGCCATGTGCATTAGAGCCAGGATTACCCAAGGGTGTGAGTGCCAGGACCAGGGGATCACTGGGGGGCTCTAGAGGGCTGCCCGCCAACCATCCTCCCTCCTTGGGTTTCCTCCCAACCGCTCGGTTACCCTGGCTGCCCGGGAGATGGGGTGGGGCCTGGGCTCTGATTTGGGTGCTAATATGAGCGGAGGGGCAGTGTGGGGACCGAACCACTCATTGGGTGTTGGAAAGAGCCCCGTTGCCTCCCAACTATATACCTACAATTAAGTCTTTAAAGTCTTGTATTTATTATAAACACACAGGACAAGGTACCAAAGTATTAGCAAGCTGCCCTAAGGAAGCTTCAAGAAGACAGCAGGGCCTGTGTGTGCTGAGGGGCTTTTCACTCCTCAGAGGAGGAGTGAGCTTTGGGCAAATGCCTCGAACCCATAGGTGTACCCTATGTGCCAGATGAAGTCAATGAGTCCCTTTGGAAAGAACTCATGAGTTCCAGGGCGCCTGGGTGGCTCTGTGGGCTAAGCGTCTGCCTCTTGGGGTCAGTTCAGGTCATGATCTCGGGGTCGTGAGATCGAGCCCCTCGACGGGCCCTGTGCTGGATGTGGAGCCTCTTTAAGATTCTCTGTCCCCAACTCTTTCTCTTTAAAAACAAAAAATCCCTCCTGCATTCTCTGATGCACGTGGAGCCGGGAGGGCATTAAGTTGTGCCCCGGGGCAGCTGGTCCTCCGGGCTGTTAAACCCAATCACAGACTCCCTGGAAAGAGGTTTTCTTCCCGACAGCTTAAAGCGGATCCCCGTGCCTGCCCATAAGTAGGAACAAGCTCCCAGGCAAAAATCTGCCCCGGGCTCAAGCAGCCGGGACCCCAAATCCGCCCTGGGCTCAAGCAGCCCGGACCCCTTCCAGGGGGACCAGCGCACCTGCAGAGGGGTTGCCCGTGTCTGCAGCTCTTGCTCAAGGATTCTCCACTCCTCACACAGCCGGTGAGGTGAGCGGGAATGGCATACATCTTATTGCCTTTTTAAAAGATTTATTAATTTTCAGAGAGAGAGAGAGAGAGAGCGAGAGCGCCCGGGCAGGGAGGGGCAGAGGGAGAGAGTCTGAAGCAGAGCCTGAGGCGGTGCTCAATCTCCCGACCCTGACCTGAGCCAAAACCAAGAGTCGGAGGCTTAACCACCTGACACCCCCCACTCCGGACATTATTATTCCTCTGCTTTGTGCAGGAGGAAGCGGAGTGTCAGATGCAGGAAGTAACGAGCACAAGGGCTGGAGGTGGGCCTGGGGCTCGAACCTGCTCCCCACACATCCCAGCACATCTCTCCCTCCCGCAACTGAGCAAACTAGGAAAGGCAGCGGCTAAGTTGAGGGTGGATCTCGCTGAGGCCTCCTGGGTCCGCAGCGGACCTCCGCAGCCTCGGGTGGCCCACAGCCCCAGAGGAGGGCCCCCGTCCCCGGCCCTTCCTGACCCACCTCTTGCTTGGACGCCCCCCGCAGGCCCAGCATGATCTGGCCCAGAGCTGGGTCCTCTGCACTTGTCCCCCATCCCTGGGCGAGGCCTTCCCCACTCCTCAGCAATTTGCTGAGCACCTCCTGCTCCAGGCAGCAAGGTGATGCAGTGAGCAGCACACCTGCCTGCCTCTGCCCACCTGGAGCACGGTGCCCCCCACCCCCCCACTTTCATCCCGGGCCTGGTCAGCCCTCGGGTGTGTGTGCGAGCTGCAGGCCTGATCAGAGAGCTGGAGTGTGTCTACCACCAGGGTCAAAGAAGCAGCGAGAAAGCTTCCTACTCTCCCAGGGGTCATGCCAAGCAACCTTACATTCCTCATATTGGGCCTCCCACCGCTGCCTGGAGCCAGTGTGCACGGGAGGTTCCGGCTAAAACGCTCACCAGGATCACTGAGCTCCAGACATCATTTGGCATCATAAGCCAAGTACTCCCCAAGTTCCTCATGATGCCCTTGCCCCACATCAGCCCTCAGGGGACATCAGAAGGTTCGAGAGCTCTAATGGAGACCAAAGACTGGGTCATGGTCTCAGACGTGCCAACTAACAAGCTGTCAATCTTGGGTGAGTTGCTTCAGTTTGGGCCTTCTGTGTCCTCATTTATACAGTGATGGATCCCAAAGGCAGCTTCAAGTTCTAGAACTCTCTGGCCCTCAGACCCCTCTGAATGCCCATGTCATGATTGCACTGGATTCTAGTGCCTCTCTTTGCATTTTACTCCTTGACTGGAGAAAGGTGTTGGGTGTCAAGGAGACCCCATCTGCTCCCTGAGGACCGTGGAGATTGGTCTCAGGTGAACCTGTGAATTGCAGGTTTCGGACTTGGATCCCAGCCCCGAGGCAAGGGAGAGCATGAGGTAGAATTGTTCTAGTACTTAGGAAACCCACATTTCCTGTCATTTCTTTCCAAGTCTGGTGTTAACAAGCTCAAACGAGTGTTAACAAGGATGACTCAGGTGTAGAGAATGCAGTAGCCTGACACTGGCTTTAAATAATGACAGCAATGGAACTTGTCTGATCCATTTGTTGACAAGATAGCGAGAGATTGTTAATCTAGTTCAGTGATCTCTAAAGAGTTTCATTGTCCACCCTGACGATAAAATGTTTTTGAGCATGCAGGCGCTCCGAACATATGAATATTTACATATTTGAAAATTATAGGCATGGAGTATTATACCTCCCTATGAATCCATAAAACACACAAAAATCACGAAGGCAAGATCAAAACAAAAGAAATTTTTTTTATCTTTGTTAGATTAGTGTGACTTAGGCAGCTATTTTTGTAATAGAGTTTGAAAATCTGATTTTTTAAGTCTAGTTTATCTTAATTTTTGGATCCCAAGTATTGTCGTAATGGAAAAGTTGCATTGCAAAAATTTGTAGATCTAAACAGAAGAAACCTACCGATGGGGGGCTTGTAATTGGGGATGTGACCAAATCCAAACCGGAAACTTCTATGACTGCAGGTAGTGACAGTACAGCCAATCTCTTTCTACTCTTCCTGCCAAGGACCCTTGGGCCCCTCTAAGTCATGTGACACAAACGTCACTATAATCCAGGTGCAAAAGTTCCCCCTAAGACCCTATTTCTCTGCAAATTGACAGGTCAATGTTTATATGTTAGTTTTTGATGAACACTCAAATCTTCTGAAAACTCACAACTGAATAAAAATATGTATTAATGCATCTTTCTTGATTAAGGCCCTCCAGGGAGCTTGGAGCTTCAGAGCACTCAGAGCCATGGTCCCCCAAATCTTGAAGCATGTGGCCTCTTTTCAGAGAACTCAGCACACTAGCAAATAGAACTGGCTAGGAAAAGACGCAGGGCCAAAAGCTTACAAATGTGAATTTGTAGAGAAAGGGAGGTATATACCTCCGATGACATAGTAGCCAGCCTTAAAAAAGAAGGAACTTCTGCCATTTGTGACAACATGGAGGACATTTTCAAGTGAAATAAGCCAGGGACAGATACCACATGATTCCACACATTTGAGGTATCTAAAATAGTCACATTCATAGAAGTGGAGAATACAGCAGTGGTTGTCAGGGGGGGAATGGAGATTTAGTTACTCAATGGGTATAAACCTTAAGTAAGATGAATATATTCTAGAGATCCGATGTACAGTGTGCTGTTAACAGTGAGGTCTTGGACATTTCAAAATTTATGACAAGAGTAGATCTCATGTTAAGTGTTTTTACCAAAACAAAACTAAAATAGCAACAACACAAAGAACCCCAAAGAGACACAAGAAAACTCTGGGCGGTGTTGAACATCTGTTACTTTGCAGTGATCATGTCACGGGGGTTTACAGAAGTCCAGACTCATCACATCATACACGCTAAATATGTGCCATCCTTGGGGGTGCCTGCCGGGTGCAGTCGGTTGAGCATCCAACTCGTGGTTTCACCTTGGGTTGTGATCTCAGGGTCATGAGTTCAAGCCTCGCATCAGGCTCCACGCTCATCCGTAAGTGGTAAGTCCGGATCAGGAGGGAGGCTGCCCACCCGAGTAACTCCTGGGTGTTTCCTACGGCCAAGTCAAATGGCACCTTTGGGTTAAACCTCTTTAAATTCCGATTCCATTCCCTCCAAAGAGCAGATGTAGCAGTGAAGCCAAGGAGGAGCCCTGCAGGCTGGAGGGGACACTGACCGGAGGCCAGCCTCGCGTTACGGAACAGGCAGAGGCTGAATGGCTGAAGGTGAAGGTGAAGGCTACAGGCAGATGAAGCCCTTGGGTGTTGGCACGGAAGCCTTCCACCTGCCACTCTTCATAGAAAGTCCCCTGTCATCTGAGTCACCAGGGCCACAGCCCCAGGAGGAATAAGCTGGCTCTGGAGTGCGGGACGGGACTGAGTTTCCAGCACCCACACCTTGAAGGTAAGACTCAGGAACCCCAGAGGCTGTGGGGGTGCGGGAAGGACAGCTACTTCTCTCTCTCGGGACCATGTAGCTCTTCCCATCATCTCCTTTCCCGAGGAAAGCGACCCTCTGTGACTCCAGGGTGACACCCTGGCCCCCGCACTACTGTGAAGTGACTGGAAACTTCTATCGTCTTTAAAAAGAGAGAAGATGAAAGATTAATCGGTGCTTGGGCAGCGTCTCCCCTCCCAGCGGCGATAGAAGCTTTTAGACTTGATTAAAGGGAATCAGAGCACCCTCACCGCCCCCCAGGGGAATGTGTGCAATCCTCTTTTTCTCAGGGGAAGTGAGATGGTTTTGAAAAGCTTCCTAAGGCGACGGTGAATTAGCTCTTAAAAACATCCACCCCAGATTCACACTTTGAGCAGACCTGCTAGTGGATCATTTTAAGAAGCTTCTAGGTGAATCTCCCCAGGTGGGGGATGTGAGTGAACCCTGAGGGCAGGGACCATGACTGCTCACCTCCTTGTCCTCAGTACACACTGGGCACCATGACACAAGTGTTTGCTGGATGACTTAATGAGTCACCCAACTGCTGAGCCAGTGAATGGACTGGCTTCCTTGTCTCCTGGGGGGCCAGCCTCTATTACACGTGCTGCGTGAATGCACAGACCCCGGGGTGCTGCTGCCCTCGGGGTGCCCCTTCCTGGAGCACACATACTAGGACACTGTCAGCCTCTGCTTTTGTGGTTCCTTTTCCCCTTGTCCACACCATGTTTTCCCTCTGGCCGTTTGTTAGCCTGCTAGATTTGGGGCCCTCTTAGGGGCCTCCCCTCGCTCTGCCTCCCTGCGTACTGAGGATGGGTAGGACGAGCCTTGTTGCAGGTCCGTCCCTGAGCATGTATCACCAGCCCGTGCCTCTGTTAACCTCCTTGTGGGAGCTGTGCGAGACAGGGTTCCTGGAAGGTGGGGTTTGGCCACATTGCCCTTGAGGCCCAACTGGGGTAAGCAGAGCTCAAAACCCTCCTTCTACTGCCTTGATCAGAACTGAGCATCCCAGGCTGGCATGTAAGGGCAGTAATGGTTTTCTGGAGGTGGCCAGAGCCCACGTGGAGCCACTAGAGACAGGAGTCCAGCAGCCTGCCCTGGACCTTGCCCAGTGTCAGCTGAGGGTCATCTTCGAGTCAACATAGTGTCATCCCACCACTAGGATGGCTGTTGACGCAATATTCGGTTTTAACCACACCTGGCCCACTAGTGATAGTCCTAGCAGCTAGAAGGGGCCATGTTCCAAGATCTTTTAATCAGAGACAGTTCCAGCTGTTTTCTTCCAGTTGGCCAACTGTGTGTGTCTGATGCGTTCAGGATGCCTCGGAGACTGCCAGGAGCTTCGAGTACCTGATCAAGAACAGACATGGTCAGGCGGCGATTGCCAAGGGTAGGCCGGGAGGGAAGGATGAACAGGTGGAGCAGAGAGGATTTCTTCAGGGCAATGAACACACTCTGTGTGACACTGTAACGAGGGATCCATGTCATTATATATTTGTCCAAACCCACAGAGTGCGTAACACCAAGGGTGACCCTAATATGCACCATGGACTTGGGGTGATGACGATGGCTCCATGTGGGTTCGTCCCTTGTAACAAACATTCCTGTCTGGCGGGAATGCCGCTAAGGGGGGAGGCTGTGCGTGTGTTGGGGCAGCAGGCATATGGGAAATCTCTGTACTTTGACAGCAAAATGGAGAGGAACCTAAAACTGCTCTAGAAAATGAAATCTTAGAGAATGAACACGATTTCCTCTTCGAGGAGGGCAGGGAGTGTGTTGGTAGACCGAAGAATGGGTGAGCCAGAGTTGGGGCAGGGAGGGGTTGAGAAGCCCCCTCCTCAGGTGCTTTGTGGGGGATTCTGAGGCTCTGAAGAAGATCTGCTCCTCTGAGATGAGGTGGCAGGAATAGAAAGCCACGGATTAGAACTTGGAGCCGCAGGGCTGCGCTCAGGCCTGTAGCTCTGAGGGGTGGGTTGAGAGCGGGAAAGAGCAGGAAAGAAACGTTGTCCTTGGTTAGCACAGAAATTCATCAAGGGCACCTTGCCCCCACCCTGACTCCCTCACCTTGATCACTGGCTTCTCGTTCTTTGCCTGGAGAACAAGCACTCAACTGTGGAGGTAGGCATGAAACTCGTGTTCTCTGCCAGACACTTTGTTTGTTCTGGAGCAGGCTGGAGTCAAGGATGGGCCTCCCTAACTGCTTCCCTGTAGCCCAAACACCTGCTGGTGTGGCCACTTTGGGGGAAGCCTGAAATGAGGGCCCCATGCCCTGTGGCAGGGGTGCCCACGGTGTCCGAGCAGGGAGGCCGCATATCAGCAAACTCCCCTCTGGCAGTGATGCGCTTACTCCCAGTAGCTCCTTGGATGGAGGGTGCACAGCCTGAGGATGACTCTTGTCACTTGTTGGCATGTTTGCAATTCGCCCAAATCTTCCTAGGGGCCTCACTCAGTGATTCTCAGCCTGGCTCCACGTGAAGTCACCCGTGCGAGTCTTCGCTGGTTCTGATGTCATTGGTCGGGGCTGTGACCTGTGCCGTGGGAATTTTTAAAGCTGCCTCAGATGATGCTAATGTAAGGGAAAGTGGGACTCACTGGGCCAGCTGAAGCTTTTCTGTATCCAATGAAGATAAGAGAGCCTGACCTTGAAACTCCTTACCGCCCTTGTCTGGTTTATACAAAGCAGGGGGTGACTTGGAGAACAAAGATTCAATTAGGCTGCTTCTGTCTGTGGCTTCTGTAGGAACACTTCTGGTCTTCTCTCCACGTTCTTTAAGGGCAAATCCAGCAGGTGCTTGATCTCTGCCCTTTTGAGCAAAGGATTTAAAACAGTTTTGACACAAATTTTATATCCCAAGTAACAACAGTTAAAATATGGAACACTCGGTTAAATTTGAGTTTCGGGAAACAATGAGTTCTTTTTTTACTATAAATGTATCCTAGGCAACATATAGGACCTACTTAAACTAAGAAATGCTTCGATTTCAACTGGGCATCTTGTATTTTTACTTGATAAATCTGGCAACTGTAATAGATTAATCAGACCTTTTTGGTACAGATAACAAAACCCAACTCTAAGCAATAAAATAAAATAAAATAGTAATGGGTTGATATCATTAAGAAATCCATGTATTGGGGCTGTATTCAGATGTATCCAGGGGCCTCTCTTCATATTCCTTAGCTCTTCTTTTCTTCATCCGTTTTTTTTTAAACAGAAGGAAAGAAGGCCCCCTAATGGCTTACGATCCTACTGGAAGGAAGTCTCCGTGAGAGCTTCAGAAACAGGGAAGGCTGATGATTCTAGCTCGAGACACAGTCTCTCACTGAGTCACTGTGGCCAAGGAAGTTGAGTATTCGATTTGCGCTGGTGTTGGTCATCCATACCTAGGGCCAGAGGGGCAGTTACTCTCCACCCAAATGACAGGAGATGATCAGCTTTAGGATACACCATATATGGGTGGTTTTCCAAGGAAAAGGATTTTGAACAAACACATGTGTGCTCCATCCAAAGAGGAAATGCATTTCTTACTCATCCCAAACATATGAGCATTACTGCCTAGGGAAGGGAGGACCCAAATTAGGATAGCTATGAGGTCACTGAGTAGGTAATTCCCTATTAAGGGTCTCTAATGAGCTGTGTAGATGCTCAGTGGGTCTAGCAGGAATGCACACCACACCTTGCCTCCCGCTCTGCCATCCAGCAAGAACCTCTGCCTGGAGAAGAGATGGTGGACATTAGTGTAGAATTTAATGGCTAGAGGGCCAGTGCTGTGCTCAAAGGAAGCAGCTTTCTTCCAGCCCTATTCAGCTATCATGGAAGAAGGGAGACACCTCTCAATCTGCTGTGGTTGAAGACACTTGCTTCCGATGCTTGAGGGACTCATCCATATGCTCTTGACCCTCACCAAGGTGACACCTGAAAATCCACTAGCTCCACAGGCCAGTGGGTAATTAGGCTCCTGAGGGAGCAGAAGATCTGATCTACAGAAACAGCCCCATTCTGCTCTGTGAACTTTCTTTTTTTTTTTTTTCTAAGATTTTATTTATTCATCACACACACACACACACACACACACACAGGCAGAGACAAAGGCAGAGGGAGAAGCAGGCTCCAGGGAGGGAGCCTGATGTGGGACTTGATCCCAGATCTCTGGGATCAGGCCCTGGGTTGAAGGCAGTGCTAAACCTCTGAGCCACCTGGGCTGCCCTGCTGTGAACTTTCTATTCAGGTATCTCAACTATTCTACCGGAGTGTAAGCTGCTGGGAGTTAGAGATTCTTTATTCTTTCATAGAATCCACACCGGGACTTTATTGAAGTTACTAGAAGGATGGAGAGGAGTCTCCTTTACCCTCTTGTCCCCAGTTCTTGTTAATCAGCATTCCTGTCTAACTTATCTCTCCATCAAGAGGTGCATATCAGAATCAACTTTTAGAGACAAAGTCATCTATCGCATATTTCAAGGAATTCTGACTGAGAAGATTGAGATGTAGGGTTGGATTGGAATGTGTATTTTGGTTTTCCACCAGTAAGTCTGATAAACTCTCTTCTTCCCACAAACCAAATTCGATTGAAAATAGTTTGAAATTAATTCTCTTCAATTGCTTGGAATATCAGAACTAAGTCTAGAGCAACAATGCCTGTGGTTTGACTTCAACACCTCCTCACACTCTGGTCTACCACAATTGCGATGGAAATAATTTAACAGAAATGTGAGCCAACTTAAAGTTGCATGCTGCTAACCAACTCTAGCTTTATTTACTTATTATTTATTTTTATATTTAGAACTACTTTCATGAAAGCACAAAAAAAGATTTCTAGAAAAAAAACCACATTTCTTAATTAGGGGAGGTGGTTCCTCTTCTCTTGATGGCTTAGGTGTAGTTCTGACACAGCTTGGTAGTAGAATTCCCATGCCTTTCTCTCCTAACTCTTGGAAAACATGTTGTGACAGTAATCCCCATGATTATCTTGGGGTGGAACTGCCATTGGCAACACAGATATTAAATGTGATGAATGAATGCTCATTGTATTATCTCATGTTACAATGAATAAGAATTAGATCCTGCCCAATGAAGCCAAAAGGAATGGGGAGCTGAGAAGTCTAAGTAATAGCACAGTGGGATTGCTAGGCTGGTAAAATCAGAAAGTGTGGATGAGAGCTTGGAAACCCTCCCACAACCAGAGGCTTTGGCCCACCTGTGATGTAGACACCACCTATTAAACTCCAGTATCCCAATGACCAGCCACCAATAGAAGAGCTCTCCTATACACAGGTGTCTTACATGTCCATCCCACTAAACTCCAGGTAAACTACTCTTATCAAGAACCAGGGGAAAAACAACCAAACTCTATGGCTATCTTGTATAGATCCTTTGATGTCCCAGTCCTCAGGTCTTAAATGAGAACAAGTCAAAACCATTCACAAAGGGACCTCTCCTTCCCCAACTCTTCACGCCCCCTCCCCCAAACCAAAGCACTATTTTCCAGTCAAGCAAAGTCTCCACAGTGCAGGCTTCTATAGGAACATATTAACATCCAACCAAATCTATTTTCAGATTCCCATTTTAACTGAAATGATAAGACTTTATAATTGAAAAAGAAAATTCCCATAGAGTTCCTTCTCTAGCAGTGGACAATATTCCACTGAAATATGGCTATATGCCTTCCTACCCCCTTCAATGGGATCTCAACTCACCATCTAAAGAAGCTGTCTGTAGGCCTAAAACTTATCTGAAGTCTTAAGATATACCTTGAAAACCACTGAACTTTGTTTCTTATTCTACATCATGTGGGATTATTTTAATGTGAAATAATACTTTATTTATTGGGAAAGCTGAATTAAACATAGGTGATACCGTATAGTCCTACGTTAGGGTTATAAAATTGTAAGAACATAGATTCACAAAAATATATAAATGTTTTTTTCACTGTCTTACAAGTTAAGACAACTGATTACTAAGAAAGCTTCCCAGAATATTGCCAAAGAGCTGGTATGGTATGTTTGGGGCCATTTTTGTTGTAGATTTCCTGAGACCGTGAGGTTGAATGGTAGAGTGAAAAAGTTCCTGATCCACTATATCTCTTACTATCTTGCAAAGTCTTTTACTTACTTACTTACTTACTTACTTATTTTATTAATTATGTGGACTCTGCGCCCAGCATGGAGCTTAATACTTGAGCTCATGACCCAGTCTTCAGATCAAGACCTGAGGTGAAATCAAGAGTCGGATGCTTAACTGACTAATCTATCCAGGTGCCCCATGAGCCACCCAGGCACCTCACAAAGCCTTCATCAAGGACATCTTCTACCATTTGGTGGCTTGAATCCCCTCCTATGCCTCCTCCAGAAGCCCCCCATTCCTCAGGCCTGGGCCAATAAACAATTCAATCCCTAAAAAATAAAATAAAATAAAAATATGTGAGGAAAGATGATGGGTCCTTAGATAGGGTCATTAGTTTTACCATCAATGCAATGGTTTTTGTTATACATCAAGTAATTAAGAGTCCCAATCAATGAAGAAAAATAGTTCTTTCAACCCATTCTCTTCACCTAACTCCCAAGCATTTTTTCACTGAAGAGATCTTGTCATATTTAGTTGTTCTTAAATGTGGCTTTGCCTTGAAATTGTTGAATGTATTCAGACTTGAAAATATATCTGCCTAAATAAGCCAATTTTGAGACCATATTTTTAAAAATTTATTGTTACTTTTAAGCAGTGGTGTGCTGTTAAACCAGTTTGCTGAGACAAGAAAATATCCTGGATTGTTGTATTGGCCAGTTACAGTGGTGTAAATACCCCCTCCAAGGCTGGTTTCAAGCTACCAACGTGCATCACTGAGTGCGGAGGTGGGGAGAGCCACATCACAGGTTCTTACAAGTTGGCTCCAGCACACCATTGGTGTTGGTATCTATGCACACCATTGGTATCTATGCACATAAAGATGTACACCACCTGTACACATAATTTAACAAATACCTGTGAAGAAAATACCTACGTAACCCCACCAATGTCAGGAAATAGAACATGGCCAGTACCCCAAAAGTCCACCACATTATCTTACCCATCTATGATCCCCTTCCTCCCTGTTAGAGTTAACAATATCCTCATTTCCATGGTGATCTCTCCCGTGCTATTCTTGATGCTTTGACCACTTATGTGTGTATCCCTAGACATTCTGATTTAATTTGGCCTATTTTGAACTTTGCCTAAGTTAAATCATAATTTGTGTATTTTTTTGTGGTTTATTTTGCTCGACATTACATTCGTGAGACTTATCCATGTTAGTACAGATAGCTATAGTTCGTTGATTTTTATTGCTGAACAGTATTCCAGAGTATGAATCTACTCAGTGACAGTGACAAACTGGGATATATGTCTGTTAGATCATAAGGAATTTCGCAAGCTAATTGATACCATTTTGGTAGCCTGAAATTTGCTATAGTAAGAATACTTAAATCCTGAAAATTGGCAAATGCTACAAATCGGGGGTTTTTTCCTCTTGTTGTTAAATACCTGCCAGCATGCTACTGCATACTATAATGTATTTATCCATTCTACGGTAAATGGGCATTTGATTTGTTTTTAGTTTTTGCCCATGAACATTCTCTGACATGTGTGCTGGTAGATACGTTGCTGAAGGTTAGGATATCCCCTCACTCCCAGCGGGAAAATTATGCCACAGGATATGCACATGTTCAATTTTAGTTCATAATGTCAAAAAAGTTTCCAGAATGTTGTACCAATTTACATAGAATCCCAGCAGCTTTGTTGAGATATTACTCAATATCCTTGCCATCCCCTGGTATCGCCAGACTTCAAACTTTTGTCAAAATTGTGGCTCTATATTTATACATTATCATGGTTTTCAGTTGCATTTTCTGATTTCTGATAAGCTGGAACACCTTTCCTTAAGTTATTTGGCCCATTTGAGTGTTTTCCTTTGAAAAGCACTTTTTAAAGTCTTGCCATTTTAAAAAATTCTTTCTGTCACCAATTTTCACATTTCCTTTTATTTTCTGGATATTCTAATAGAAGTATCTAATTCTATACATGTCCCTTTCTTCTTGATCTCTTCCTGAAGTTTGCCAGCATAGTTGCTATGCCATTAACAAAAATACCTTGTTTATGGTTAATAAGGGCATGTTAATACAGATTTTGTACTTACTGTGATGTGTGCATGAATTTTGTGTGACACACTTCAACTCTGGAATCACTTTGTTTCTTCTGATCCTGAGCTATAATCCAAAGATGGAGTATAAATATTCTATTTCTCTGAGGCTCAAAGAGGCAGCGAGAAGGTAGGGAAAATTCTGCTTGGGTTGTGCATGGGATCCTGTGCTCTACTCTCCTACCTCAAATATTTTTGAATGTCTTGGGTCCAGTCTGTCTAGCCAGTGTATTTTATTCTCTTAGATTCTAGAAATGTCTGTAACTCAGCACAGTATACTGGAAGATAGCATATCCCCAATATCCTGCCTACATCTGCTAAGGTTCCATTAAAACCTAAAAAAAGAGAAAAAAGGAAGCAAAGATTGCCATGCAATCAAAAGACAAATGTCTTAGTCTGCTAAGGCTGCTATAACAAACTGCCATAGACTAAGTGGCTTTTTTTTTTTTTTTTTTTTTTTTTTGCAGTTCAGGAGGCTGGAAAGTCTAGATCAGGGCACCAGCAGATGGTGGCCAGTGAGAGCCCACTTCATAGATGGCTGTTCCTAGCAGACTGAGTAGACTCATACTTTGGAATATTTCTCAGCAGTAAAAATCAACAAACTATGAAAAAAATCAACAAACTATAGCTATATGTACCAACATGGATAATCTCACAAATGTAATGTAACTATGCATTATATTGCAAAAAGAGCAAGAGAGCTGTCTGGTGTTTATGAGAGCACTAATCCCATTCTTTTGCTCCACCATCCTACTAATGTTCTCCCTACTTGCATGGTCAGGGAAATCTCAATACCTCTACCTGCCCCAGCCCGTGAGAAGAGAGAAGGAAGGATGAGCAAGTGCTCCCATTTCAGTGTCCAATGGGAATTGTATAGATCACTTCCACTCACTTAACTGGACAGAACTTAAACATATGGTCATACCTACTTGCAGGGAAGGCTGGGATTTGTAGTCTTTAGCTGAGGAGCCAACACTTGAGGAGTTCTAGTAATAAAAGAAAGAAGAGAAGAAGGTCTGGGGGCAGGTGGTCAAGTGTCTTCCACGGGTCCTCAGTTAAGCTGCCTGGTAACAACATTCTGTGATCACCAGGGAAGTGACCTACTCCAGCCTCTATCTCTGCTCTCACTTTCCTGATAAGTATTTTCCTCCCTTTGTGTTTCTGCCCTTATTCCCTTCTTTTGTTCTTCTGCACCTTTGAGATATCTGGCCTTCAAAAGTAGTTCAGATAAATTCTTTCTGAGCCCACAAGACTCTGAAAGTAGGAACTCTGGAAAACCCAAGGAGTATCTCAAAGAAGATTGTACCTATAGTGTTCTGCAACCTTAGTCCTCTGGTGATGATAAAAATGCTCATTTTCATTTTCCTAGTATTTGGGGTTTGGCCAAGGAAAATATAGCTGCTTGGAGGAAGGGAAAGGAGACTCGAGAGTGGGGTTGGCTCATCTATAAGAGAAGGTGTTGATCACCAGTTCTTAGGGTGATGGTCACCCAGGGAGCTTCAAGTTACCACCAAGGCTAAGAACCACTGGCCTAAGTTATATATAGAGAGAATAGATCTCCATTTTGGAAATTTGACTGCAAACCTGGTAGTAGTCACTTATGGGTTATGGGGCCCTTGCCATCCTTATGTCACAACTCTGGTGGCTCAGAACAATATTACCTTGCCCTGGATGCCCCTCCATAAATGTTCGTGCACCCTAAAAGACCATTTAGAGTAGGATATAGAAACCAGAATCCTGTAATAATCCAGTTATCTAGGAATGAAAAGTGAATCTGATTCTTATTTCACTTGCTACATCTGTCAGCTTTCCTTCTACTCTTTTCTGAGCAGCTTCTCTTGTCCCCAGGGCCATATTTAATGCCCTGATATTGTTGCCAATAATAGGGGAAAGAGCACAGATGGAGAATTAAGGGATGGTTTTCAGAGGGACTTGAATACCCTGGAGTAGTTCCTATTTCTAAATCTTCTCTTTTGTGTGTTTCCCTTTATAAAGTGAATAATCACACATGAGGGCAATCCTCTCTGGAAGGAGATGGACATATTGAAAAGAGGGGGGATCCTTCACAGACCCTACCTCCACTGAACACCCATACCCCCAACATCTAGCTTTTTTCTCCTCTACATTTTGGGTTTTTCCCTTTGTTCTTTCCATGCCAACTCCGTATCTCTTGACCACTAAAAATCATCTTAATGTTGGCTTCTGAGACTTTTTCTATCATTCTGAAAGCAGTATATCTGCCGCACTTCTGCTAAAGAGACCAGTGTTCAGCCCTCCTCTTGTGGCTCTTCTCCCAGTTATAATCTCCACAAAGAAGAGATTTCACCTCTCTTTACATAAGAAGGACTCTCAAATACACTACATGCAGAACTCAAAGTGTGGTCTGTGATGAAAGAAAATACAGAAAGTGAGTGTCAGCATCTAGAAAGGTTTCAGGAAGTTTCTATTGCTACAACATCTAAGTGGGTTATTTTGAGCTTTGTATGCTATTTCCCATTACCAGCCCCCTTCCAGTTGTTAAAGCGGACTCTGGAGTCGCTAAAGCAGTGTGGGGAGAATGATTACCCACGTGGCATGCAAGTTCTTACAGCATTATAGTTGTAACACTTAGGATGTAGGAGGACCTGTGTCTTGGTTTGTCTGGGACAATCCCAGTTTAAAACTACTGTCTTGGCAGAAGTATGTTAGAGTGCTCCTTCCACACTCAGCATCAAAGTTTGGACAATTACATGGTCACTCTATTTGATCCCCATCCGTAAGACATACCCACTCCTCACCCCATATCTTGTAATAAGCAGCCACAGTGATTTCAGGAGAGGTTGGAGAAACCTTTCATCTAAGTCAAATAGATTTATACCCCAGGAATCTAATCCAGTGTTGTTGCTGTTTTGGTAAGCTCTTTGTGCCTTGTGAATTACATACCAGTCATCACTGACAAATCCCCTCAATGAGCTTAAAGAGCCTTATTCAATAAGCAACTTCCTACCATGAAACTTCACAGGATGCAAGGAGACAGAAAAGGGTGATGCTTTCTTTTCACTCTGAGTTGACTGGTGTTTTCTGTAAATGACAAATGGGTTTATCCCAACCTGTAGTTACTGCCTACATGGTCTCACTGGGAAAGCTCTGGAAATCCAACTTTTGCCTACAAACATATCTGCCCCTTAACCTGTTACTATACCTAAAATGCTTACCTTCAGAGCGGTTCTTTCTGTTACATTTGGGAGCAGACCTCTGTTAAAAGGCAAATACCATAGTGTAGAGAGCTAAACCCTAAGAACACTTTCGTGCCAAGACTCAGGGCCCTGAAAGAATGGAACATGGACATTTAAAAGGGATGCAAATCAAAGAACAGAGCAATAGAACACTTATTGAAATAGGTAGGACCGGGGCATCCACTAATGTGGGTGATGTGGTAGGAGGCCATCGGGCACCAAGAGAAAAAGTGAGGATGCATCATCTCTACTCCATAATTTGGCCAGTCATTGGACTGAGGTCACTGTGTGTAGGAGAATGCCAGGTGCAGCTTTGCTGTTCTCTGAGAAGTTCAGCTGAGGCCCAAAGTTAAAACAAAAGGTTCTAAATAAGTACCCCTACCTTCCACAGTGAGGTGCCAAGGAAAGTCTCCAATGCTTGAGGCTTTGACACAAAATACCACTCCACCCCCTTTACCTCTGTCTTGTCATCATCAAAAGAGAAACGAAAGGGGGGGAGATGGAGATTGTCGTTACTTTGGTGGGCCATGCGTGTTCACAGTGGTGAACTGTCTGTAGGGGGAAGAGGTGTGTCTTCCCTTCACAGAGGCCAAGTGGAAAAGATTAGGTCCCGAGCAAGAAAGAGACCAGCATTTCTATTTTCCAGTTGAGCTTCAGTTTGGGTACCTGCCACTTGGGCTTCTCTTCCCAGGGAAGGACACATTTTACTTAACCATGCCATGCCAAAGAATGGCTAATCGCAATCCATGCTGCCTAACCATGGATGGCTCACTTTAGGTATGAGGGGTACCTAGCATAGCTTTTTTGGGTTTTTTCCCTCCCAGGTTTGGCCTTTAACTGAAATCCTGGGGCAAGAAAAGTCTCCATCAACACTTCTTGACTCTGATCCTTGGTCTCTCCAATCCCCCTCAATTGTCATTATTTCTAGCAGCTGAACTGAGAAATCAAGGCTCTCCCCACTTGAGCAACCTGTAGGAAGCAGGGCCTGAAATGAGCCATGAGGACATTCAGAAAGCTGACACTAATGATACCCTGGCTCCCGACAGGGCAGGCAGGTGCAAATGGACATAGAGCTTATAGCAGGGATGATGGTGGACCAACAAGCCCGGAAGCATGGCAGGAATGGCTGAGTTGCTGGTAGACTTTGGGGAGTAGAAAGATTTTATGACTAGCTTGGAGCAGAGAACATGGAGAAGAGCCCCAAGCTCTTAATGTCTGCCAAACTTGGCTAGCACTCAATGATGCTGGCAGGCTCAGCTAGAAATCTGTTTACCCAAAGGAATGAAGCATCAGATAAGCTTTGTGGTGGAACAGAGCCATGAGTCTTCATGTAAATTTTGCAATTAGAGGGAGACACAAAGCTTAGTTAATGGAACATGAGGTTGTGGTGAAGCTCTGGTGAATCTGAGGCAGAAATGTGGGTCTGGGGTGAAGCCTTGTTTAGTTTATGGAGACATGATCCTAGGGGAAGCACTTTGTGGCCAGAGTTTTAAAGAACTCTGGGTTGTCTCAGAATTAGACCACAGATTTAGGAGTTTGGTGTTCTTTGCTTTTTTTCTTCTCCTGATTTATTTTCTTTGGGATTTTATCTAAGTTATGTTTGGTAGAAAAAGACTTATCAATTGGCAAATTATTACTTTTCTTTTCTTAGCAATATGGGTTCCACTAGGGAATGAGGATGATTAAGAAGTGGGTATTGTGGCTTTTATGATAGTAATACTCAGAGTTCTCCAGAGAAATGGAACAAGTAGGGTGGATGGATGGATGGATGGATGGGTGGATGGATAGATCAATCAGCCAATATAAAAGGCGATTTACTCTAAAATATAAGCTATATGTATATACATATATTTAGAAAGAGAGTTATTATAAGGTATTGGCTCATGCTATTAAGGAAGCAGAAAAGTCCATGCTCTGTCACGTGTGAGCTGGCACCCCAGGAAAGCCAGCAGTGGAGTTCCAAAAATAGAGAGCTACTAGTATAGATACCAGTCCAAACCTGCAGGTCTGGGAACCAGGAATATTGAAGGCAGGAGAAAAAGATCAATGTCTGAGCTCTTTCAGTCAGGCAGAGAGCAAATTCAATGTTCCTCTGCAATTTTTTCCTACTCTGGCCCTCAATGGATTGAGTGATGCCCACCCACATTGGGAAGGGTCATCTGCTTTACTCAGTCCACCAGTTCAAATGCTAATCCCTTCCAGAAACACAGACACACCTAGAAATAATGTTTAACCAGTCATCTGCTCCCCCATGTCCCAGTCAAATTGACACACAAAGCTAACCATCACAACGAATGATGTATTGGCAGCCATCATGTGCTGGTAAACCAGATCTCCATGGGGAGAAATAAGCCCTAATTTGTATCGTTTGCTAATGTCTGTGATGTAAATAGTCCTCCCATTACCAATTTTGAGCTACCAATGAGAAATCACTGAGCACTGAGCTGGGAATGTATGCACACATTTGGCTCTCACAAATGTCTCTATGATCTGGCTCCAACACAGGATGAGTTAGGAACCAACATTTGAGACCAAAGTCTTTTAGGCTGACCACATTCACTACTCTACTAGAGAAGTGTGGAAGGCCTAATTTGGGGCATTGATACCTTTGTGGTAGATGTTTTGGAATGGTTTTGAAAATTAAGCCACCTTCTCTGATTGTCTGTGGGATTTAGGAAATTTGATCCCACCTCTCCTGTGAAAATTTACATCAAATCACTTTCCTCAAGCTGGAGAAAGTGTTAGGGATCTTCTGTCCTAACCCATTCATTTTGAGATGAGGAGATGAAGGCTCAAGGTGATAAAGTGACTTATCCACGATCTCAGGGAATGTTCTTTTTTTTTTTTTTAATTAATTTTTATTGGTGTTCAATTTACCAACATACAGAAAAACACCCAGTGCTCATCCCGTCAAGTGTCCACCTCAGTGCCCGTCACCCATTCCCCTCCAACACCCGCCCTCCTCCCCCCTTCCACCACCCCTAGTTCGTTTCCCCGAGTTAGGAGTCTTTATGTTCTGTCTCCCTTCCTGATATTTCCCAACATTTCTTCTCCCTTCCTTTATATTCCCTTTCACTATTATTTATATTCCCCAAATGAATGAGAACATACACTGCTTGTCCTTCTCCGATTGACTTATTTCACTCAGCATAATACCCTCCAGTTCCATCCACGTTGAAGCAAATGGTGGGTATTTGTCGTTTCTAATTGCTGAGTAATATTCCATTGTATACATAAACCACATCTTCTTTATCCATTCATCTTTCGATGGACACCGAGGCTCCTTCCACAGTTTGGCTATTGTGGCCATTGCTGATAGAAACATCGGGGTGCAGGTGTCCCGACGTTTCGTTGCATCTGAATCTTTGGGGTAAATCCCCAACAGTGCAATTGCTGGGTCGTAGGGAAGGTCTATTTTTAACTCTTTGAGGAACCTCCACACAGTTTTCCAGAGTGGCTGCACCAGTTCACATTCTCAGGGAATGTTCTTAAAGAAGCTAAAAGTAGAGTCTAGTTCTGCTCTCTAGCCAAGCATTGTGTGTGTGTGTGTGTGTGTGTGTGTGTGTGTGTGTGTGTGTTTCTAACTACAGTTTGCTGCTCCTCAAAGATGGAGGGCCCACCTCTGAATGACACAGGAAGGGAGAGCTCAGAATGGATTGTTCTGGATGGCCTAGGAGTAGACATCAGCTCACCAGGATAGAAGACACCACCAAGCCTCTATATTCTCGCTGTGATAGAAGGCCAAGAAGTAGTATCATGGGAAGAAGAAAATTTAGGTTCTGATCACAAAATTGCAGCATTTCCTCAAAATCAGATTGAACATACACTGACAGAACCTAACGCCAGATCCCAGAGTATTAGCTCCATGGATCAAAGGAAAACCATGTCTGATGCTAAGCTCTGTAAGAGGCAGAATTGCACAACACTTGGTAAAACTGTAGGGGTTTCTTGTGGTTGTTGGGAGATGGAGGGGGTAGCAGAATCAGTGGCAACAGTGGTAGAGAAAAAGAGCAAGAAAGTGGAAAGAAGAGAGGAAGCTACACACTTTCTCTTCAGATAGAGGACGTCATAGCCAAAAACCACCAGGAAGAGAGGACCCTGCCCTCCTATCTCTGGTAGCTGTTTTGTTTTGTTTTGTTTTGTTTGGCTGGGTACAGTATACTTTATTGATGGTACATGACAAGGTAGGGCTCCCCAAACCCCTCCCCTTCCTCAGGGTCTAGGATGTAAATTGGAGGTCAGGAGATTCTCAGTGTGTTGGGGGATTAAGTCGGGGCAGAGACTCCCCAGCAGCTGAGGGCCTCGCTCTTCCTCTTGTTCTTGCTGGGGCTGGTGGTCCAGGAGGCTCTTACTCCCTGGAGGCCATGTGGACCATGAGGTCCACCATCCAGTTGCTGTAGCCAAATCCATTGTCATACCAGGAAATGAGCTTGACAAAGTGGTCATTGAGGGCAATGCCAGCCCTGGCATCGAAGGTGGAAGAGTGGGTATCACTGCTGAAGTCACAGGAGACAACCTGGTCCTCAGTATAGCCCAGGATGCCCTTGAAGGGGCCCTCCAATGCCTACTTCACCACCTTCTTGATGTCATCATATTTGGCAGCTTTCTCCAGGAGGCAGGTCAGATCCACAACTGATACATTGGGGGTGGGTACATGGAAGGCCATGCCAGTGAGCTTCCGATTCAGCTCAGGGATGACCTTGTCCACAGCCTTGGCCGTGCCAGTGGAAGCAGGGATGATGTTCTGAGCAGCCCCTCAGCCGCCACTCCACAGCTTCCCAGAGGGGCCATCCACAGTCTTCTGGGTGGCAGTGAGGGCATGGACGGTGATCATGGGGCCCTCCACAATGCCAAAGTGGTCATAGATAACTTTGGCTACAGGAGCCAAGCAGTTGGTGGTGCAGGAGGCATTGCTGACAATCTTGAGGGAGTTGTCATACTTCTTGTGGTTCACGCCCATCACAAACATGGGGGCATCAGCAGAAGGAGCAGAGATGATGACCCTCTTGGCCCTGCCCTTCAAGTGAGCCCCAGCCTTCTCCATGGTGGTGAAGACCCCAGTGGACTCCACAACATACTCAGCACCAGCATCACCCCGTTTGATTTTGATGGGATCTTGCTCCTGGAGGATGGAGATGGACTTCCCATTGATGACAAGTTGCCCATTCTCAGCCTTGACCGTGCCGTGGGTAGAATCCTACTGGAACATGTACACCATGTAGTTGAGGTCAATGAAGGGGTCATTGATGGTGACAGTATCCACTTTGCCAGAGTCAAACGCAGCCCTGGTGACCAGGCACCCAATATGGCCAAATCCGTTCACTCCATCTTCACCATCGTATCTCGAGGCCATGGCTGGCCCTGCACCAGCAGACGTGGCCATCTGTCAACAGGGAGGAGCAGAGAGCCTGGTAGCTGGCTTTGAGCTAAAATGCAAAAGAACTTTAAGATGAGAGATTAAGTGGCTATTATTTAAGATCATGGCCATACAAATAAAGCCTTTGCTCCTCTGCCTTGTCATCTGATGCTAAGAAAGGTCTTGGTGGACCTTGAATGGTGAGGGTCGTCAAAGAGGGAAACCAGAGTATTATAATCAGGAGAGCCTCCCTACTGCCCTCCCACTCACCCTTCTGCTTCTATTCTTAAAGCACCAACAGCACTCTTGCCCTCGGGGAGATGGTCCCCCTGAGAAGCAGCTGTTTCCTGTCCACAGGCACTGAACTCACTGCAGCTCCCACCCTCCCCAAGGAACCGTGTTCATATTTGTAGACCTTCCTGAGAACCATGTGGGAAGGGGGTCTCAATGGGCGGGGTGGGGCTCCTATGGAGTGATGATGGCATCTCCCAAGCAAATGCCTTTTATCGTTGGACACTCCTGAGTGGAGACTAGAGCTAAGGTAGAACTAACTCTTAGTTCCCTGTGGAGCTCAAGCATCAGCCTCCCTCCATTTCCAGGCCACCCTCTACCCAGTACACATGGTGAAGGTGTCCGTGTTAGTCTTAGTTCCTCCTGAGAGACCGTTAGGCCAAACTCCTGGAGTCTGAAAGCTTTCCTATCCTTCCAGGATCCTACTTTCCTGCTGCCCATAATAGGATGCCATTCCCAGCTCCTGGGTACCAGCAGAAGGAGGGATGTGGGACCTGCCACAGTGCCCTCCCTGTCCCTCACATTGGGGCCCATACTGGCACCATATGAAGCTGAAGTCCCTACACAACACCTCATGAGGTTTGACAGACTAGATGGGAGAGAAACCACCAGGCAAGACTTCCCTCATAGTTGACAGAAAAGAAAACTTGCCCCAGAATTTAGCCCTCCATGGACGATACATTACCTACTTCAAAAGTGTGGTATTTCTTCATGTACTGATATGCAGCAATCTCCAATATAGATTTTTTCTTTTAAAGATGTTATTTATTTATTCATGAGAGACACAGAGAGAGAGGCAGAGACGCAGGCAGAGGGAGAAGCAGGCTCCAAGCACAGAGCCCAATGTGGGACTTGATCCCCGGTCTCCAGGATCACGCCCTGGGCCAAAGGCAGACGCTCAACCACTGAGCCACCCAGCTGCCCCTCCAGTATAGATTTTTAAGTGAAAAGTTAAAGTGCAGGATAGTACATTGTGTGAGTGTGTGTGTGTGTGTGTGTGTGTGTGTGTGTGAAGGCGTACACAAGGGTGTGATAATTTGGGCTGTTGTGAAGAGGAAACCCAGCCATTGCTGGGAGACTCAGGTAGGACATCTCCGTGTACATCCCTTGCTACCTTTTGAATTTGGAATCATGTGAATGTATTGCCAACTTAAAAATTAAAAGTGAAGTTCTCCATTTTATTTAAAAGAGCTTGAGTTAGATTTTCTATCATTTGCAACCGAAGAATCCTGACTGAGATATATATATAGTTTCCATCATGAGGCAAATGTCCATTTCTCACATATGAAATTCGCAATGTCAACTTATTTCCCTTTGCCTCCTTAATGAATTCTGGATGGATTTCTCGATGTTTCCACCTGCTCCCTGGTGCCCTCTACTGAAGAGTTTGGTTAAATGGAGTTTCATCATAGGGGTAAGGAGACCTCATAATTGCATGTTAAATATGACTTGCCTCCAACGCCAAAAGGAAAGTAGTTAAAATTGAAGCCTTTCCAGGGGATCCCCTTAATAGCATATTCCAGTTCCTGCCCATTTCCCAAAGTGCTTTGCCTCTGTAATCATCCACCTTGTGGGAATCTTTGCTTACCTTGAGTGTGTTTTACAATAACTTAACATCTAGCAAAGGGTCCCAACATAGAAGCGCTCACTAGCATTGCTTCTCTGCAATTAGCTTTTTGGCTAAGAGAGTCCTTGGGGGTGAGATAGCTCAAGGTTCACCAGCCCAGTTCCACCACCCACTAGCCTAGTCAGTAGGAGGAAGTTAGCCTTTCTAAGTTTTATGTTTTTCCCCTGAAAATGAGGCTCCAGGACTCAATGAGATAACATAGTTTGAAAAGCACTTAACCCAGAACCAGGTGCAGAGTCAACAACAGCCCAGCCCTCAAGTGGTGAGGACTCTTCATGGGGACCATGAGCCATTAGCCATCATTGTATATTCAAGGACAGTTGTCTGCCAATCAGAGGATAGCTCTTCAATGGTGCTGAACATCTTGTAACATCCTGCCCTTACTCTAGCCTTCACTTTCTCCATCTCACAATACCTGTTTTAGGAAAGAACTTCTTGGTGATATCAAACAAGGCCACCTGCCCAAAATTAAGTTTTTAAGTGTTTAATGTGGCTCTACTTTGAAAAGGACCAAATGTCTCCCAGGAGATCTGAGAAGTATTTTCCTTTGGGAAATATACCATTTTATTCTCTCAACGCCCTTAGATTGGCTATTCAGGAAGCATTATATTTTTGGATTCAGTAATTAAAACTTAGGCTCTGTCTCAATGATAAAATGGGGGGGGGGACTTCCTATACCATCTCTCTCACTCTTGCTCTCTTTCCTGAGATATAATTGGCATTATAGCATTGTCTTAGTTTTAGGTGTATGTATGTATATTTTGCACAATGTCTGCCACAGTCAATTTAGTTAACATCCAAACCACACATGGGTATAATTTTTCATATTATAAAACTTTTAAGTTCTACTCTACTAGTAACTTTCAAATGTTCAATACAGCATTGTTGACGATAGTCATTATGCTGGATGTTACATTCCCAGGGCTTATCTATCATAGAACTGAAAGATTGTACCTTTTGACTATCTTTACCCATTTTGCCCACCCTCCATACCCAGCCTCTGGCTGCCGTGGTTTGTTCTGTGTAACTTAAGTTTGGGATTTCATAATAGAAGTATAGTTGATATAATGTTACATTAGCCTCAGGTGTAAAGTACAGTATTCAACAGGTATATATTATGATATACTCACAAGTGTAGCTACCATCTGTCACCATACAATACTATTATAGTACCATTGACTTTATTTCCTCTGCTGTATTTTTACCCCTGGGATTATTTATTCCACGACCAAAATCCTGTATCTTCTACTCTCATCACCTATTTTGCTCATCCCCCCAACCCCCTCCCCTCTGGCAACCATCAGATTGTTCTCCATATTTATATATCTGTATTTTCTTTTTGTTTGTTTATTCATTTGTTTTCTGGATTGTACGCTTAAGTGAAATTATATACATGATATTTGTCTTTCTCAATCTGACTTATTTCACCTAGCATAATACCTAGAGGTCCATCCATGTTGTTGCAAATGGCAAGATCTCATCCTTTTTTATGGGTAACACTCTGTTGTATATATGTACCACATCTTCTTTTTTTAAATAATAAATTTATTTTTTATTGATGTTCAATTTGCCAACATACAGAATAACACCCAGTGCTCATCCCATCAAGTGCCGCCCTCAGTGCCCGTCACCCAGTCACCCCCACCCCCCCGCCCTCCTCCCATCCACCACCCCTAGTTCGTTTCCCAGAGTTAGGAGTCTCTCCTGTTCTGTCTCCCTTTCTGATATTTCCCACACATTTCTTCTCCCTCCCCTTATATTCCCTTTCACTATTATTTATATTCCCCAAATGAATGAGAACATATGTTTGTCCTTCTCCAATTGACTTATTTCACTCAGCATAATACCCTCCAGTTCCATCCACGTGGAAGCAAATGGTGGGTATTTGTCATTTCTAATGGCTGAGTAATATTCCATTGTATACATAGACCACATCTTCTTTATCCATTCATCTTTTGATGGACACCAAGGCTCCTTCCACAGTTTGGCTATTGTGGACATTGCTGCTAGAAACATCAGGGTGCAGTGTCCTGGCGTTTCACTGCATCTGTATCTTTGGGGTAAATCACCAGCAGTGCAATTGCTGGGTCGTAGGGCAGGTCTATTTTTAACTCTTTGAGGAACCTCCACACAGTTTTCCAGAGTGGCTGCACCAGTTCACATTCCCACCAACAGTGTAAGAGGGTTCCCTTTTCTCCTCATCCTCTCCAACATTTGTGGTTTCCTGCCTTGTTAATATCCCCATTCTCACTGGTGTGAGGTGGTATCTCATTGTGGTTTTGATTTGTATTTCCCTGATGGCAAGTGATGCAGAGCACTTTCTCATGTGCATGTTGGCCATGTCTATGTCTTCCTCTGTGAGATTTCTCTTCATGTCTTTTGCCCATTTCATGATTGGATTGTTTGTTTCTTTGGTGTTGAGTTTAATAAGTTCTTTATAGATCTTGGAAACTAGCCCTTTATCTGATATGTCATTTGCAAATATCTTCTCCCATTCTGTAGGTTGTCTTTTAGTTTTGTTGACTGTATCCTTTGCTGTGCAAAAGCTTCTTATCTTGATGAAGTCCCAATAGTTCATTTTTGCTTTTGTTTCTTTTGCCTTTGTGGATGTATCTTGCAAGAAGTTACTGTGGCCGAGTTCAAAAAGGGTGTTGCCTGTGTTCTCCTCTATGATTTTGATGGAATCTTGTCTCACATTTAGATCTTTCGTCCATTTTGAGTTTATCTTTGTGTATGGTGAAAGAGAGTGGTCTAGTTTCATTCTTTGGCATGTGGATGTCCAATTTTCCCAGCACCATTTATTGAAGAGACTGTCTTTCTTCCAGTGGATAGTCTTTCCTCCTTTGTCGAATATTAGTTGACCATAAAGTTGAGGGTCCACTTCTGGGTTCTCTATTCTGTTCCATTGATCTATGTGTCTGTTTTTGTGCCAGTACCACACTGTCTTGATGACCACAGCTTTGTAGTACAACCTGAAATCTGGCATTGTGATGCCCCCAGCTATGGTTTTCTTTTTTTAAAATTCCCCTGGCTATTCGGGGTCTTTTCTGATTCCACACAAATCTTAAAATAATTTGTTCTAACTCTCTGAAGAAAGTCCATGGTATTTTGATAGGGATTGCATTAAACGTGTAAATTGCCCTGGGCAACATTCACATTTTCACAATATTAATTCTTCCAATCCATGAGCATGAAATATTTTTCCATCTCTTTGTGTCTTCCTCAATTTCTTTCAGAAGTTTTCTATAGTTTTTAGGGTATAGATCCTTTACCTCTTTGGTTAGGTTTATTCCTACGTATCTTATGCTTTTGGGTGCAATTGTAAATGGGATTGACTCCTTAATTTCTCTTTCT
The DNA here is from genome assembly GCF_048418805.1 of Vulpes vulpes. Lineage (NCBI taxonomy): Eukaryota > Metazoa > Chordata > Mammalia > Carnivora > Canidae > Vulpes > Vulpes vulpes. The sequence continues at coordinate 108,374,057 of NC_132781.1, read as the reverse complement.
TCAGTCTCATTTTTAGTGTATAAAAATGCCACTGACTTCTGGGCATTGATTTTGTATCCTGCCATGCTACCAAATTGCTGTATGAGTTCTAGCAATCTTGGGGTGGAGGCTTTTGGGTTTTCTATGTAGAGTATCATGTCATTGGCAAAGAGGGACAGTTTGACTTCTTCTTTGCCAATTTGAATGCCTTTAATGTCTTTTTGTTGTCTGATTGCTGAGGCTAGGACTTCCAGTACTATCTTGAATAGCAGTGGTGGGAGTGGACATCCCTGTCTTGTTCCTGATCTTAGGGGAAAGGCTCCCAGTGATTCCCCATTGAGAATTATATTGGCTGTGGGTTTTTCGTAGATGGCTTTTAAGATGTTGAGAAATGTTCCCTCTATCACTACGCTCTGAAGAGTTTTGATCAGGAATGGATGCTGTGTTTTGTAAAATGCTTTCTCTGCATCTAATGAGAGGATCATATGGTTCTTGGTTTTTCTCTTGCTGATATGAGGAATCACATTTATTGTTTTATGAGTGTTGAACCAGCCTTGTGTCCCGGGAATGAATCCTACTTGGTCATGGTGAATAATTTTCTTAATGTATTGTTGGATCCTATTGGCTAGCATCTTGTTGAGAATTTTTGCATCCATGTTCATCAGGGATATTGGTCTGTAATTCTCCTTTTTGGTGGGGTCTTTGTTTGGTTTTGGAATTAAGGTGATGCTGGCCTCATAGAATGAATTTGGAAGTACTCCATCTCTTTCTATCTTTCCAAACAGCTTTAGTAGAATAGGTATGGTTTCTTCTTTAAACGTTTGATAGAATTCCCCTGGGAAGCCATCTGGCCCTGGACTTTTGTGTCTTGGGAGGTTTTTGATGACTGCTTCAATTTCCTCCCTGGTTATTGGCCTGTTCAGGTTTTCTATTTCTTCCTGTTCCAGTTTTGGTAGTTTGTGGCTTTCCAGGAATGCGTTCATTTCTTCTAGATTGCCTAATTTATTGGCATATAGCTGTTCATAATATGTTTTTAAAATCGTTTGTATTTCCTTGGTGTTGGTAGTGATCTCTTCTTTCTCATTCATGATTTTATTAATTTGAGTCTTCTCTCTCTTCTTTTTAATAAGGTTGGCTAATGGTTTATCTATCTTATTAATTCTTTCAAAGAACCAACTCCTGGTTTTGTTGATCTGTTCCACAGTTCTTCTGGTCTCGATTTCGTTGAGTTCTGCTCGAATCTTTATTAACTCTCTTCTTCTGCTGGGTGTAGGATCTATCTGCTGTTTTTCCTCTAGCTCCTTTATGTGTAAGGTTAGCTTTTGTATTTGAGTTCTTTCCAGTTCTTGAATGGATGCTTGTATTGCGATGTATTTCCCCCTCAGGAACGCTTTTGCTGTATCCCAAAGATTTTGAACGGTTGTATCTTCATTCTCATTAGTTTCCATGAATCTTTTTAATTATTCCTTAATTTCCTGTTTGACCCTTTCATCTTTTAGCAGGATGGTCCTTAACCTCCATGTGTTTGAGGTCCTTCCAAACTTCTTGTGGTGATTTAGTTCTAATTTCAAGGCATTATGGTCTGAGAATATGCAGGGGACGATCCCAATCTTTTGGTATCAGTTCAGACCTGATTTGTGACCCAGTATGTGGTCTATTCTGGAGAAAGTTCCATATGCACTTGAGAAGAATGTGTATTCAGTTCAGTTTGGATGTAAAGTTCGGTAGATAACTGTGAAATCCATCTGGTCCAGTGTATCATTTAAAGCTCTCGTTTCTTTGGAGATGTTGTGTTTAGAAGACCTATCCAGTGTAGAAAGCGCTAGGTTGAAGTCACCAAGTATAAGTGTATTATTATCTAAGTATGTCTTAACTTTGGTTATTAACTGATTGATATATTTGGCAGCTCCCACATTCGGGGCATATATATTGAGGATTGTTAAGTCCTCTTGTTGGTTAGATCCTTTAAGTATGATATAGTGTCCCTCTTCATCTCTCACTACAGTCTTTGGGGTAAATTTTAGTTTATCTGATATAAGGATGGCTACCCCTGCTTTCTTTTGAGGACCATTTGAATGGTAAATGGTTCTCCAACATTTTATTTTCAGGCTGTAGGTGTCCTTATGTCTAAAATGAGTCTCTTGTAGACAGCAAATAGATGGGTCCTGCTTTTTTTTATCCAGTCTGAAACCCTGCGCCTTTTGATGGGATCATTAAGCCCGTTCATGTTCAGAGTTACTATTGAAAGATATGAGTTTAGTGTCATCATGATATCTATTCTGTACCACATCTTCTTTATCCATTCATCTATTGATAGACACTTGGGTTGCTCCATATCTTGGCTTCTAAATAATGCTGTAACAACCACGGGAGTGCATATATTTTCAAATTAGTGTTTTTGTTTTCTTTGAGCAGATACCCAGTAGTGGAATTACTTGCTCATATGGTATTTCTGTTTTTAATTTTTTGAGGAAATTTTTCCCATAATGACTGCCCTCATTTATACTCACACCAGCAGTGCATAAGGGTTCCCTTTTTTCCCTATCCTTGCCAACATTTGTTATTTCTTCTCTTTTTGATAATAGCATTCTAACCGGTATAAGGCGATATTTCCTGTGGTTTTGATTTGCATTTCCCTGGTGATTAATGATGTTGAGCATTTTCTTCATATGTCTGTTGGCCATCTATGTTATCTTTGAAGAAATGTCTATTCAAGTCTTCTGCCCATTTTTAAATTGGATTATTTTTTATTTTTGGTGTTGAGTTGTATGTGTTCTTTATATGTTTTAGATATTAACTGCTTGTGAGATATATCATTTGCCAATGTCCTTTCCCATTCAGCTGGTTGCCTTTTCATTTTATTGACAGGTGATTTTTTTTTCATTGTGCAAAAGCTTTTTATTTTAATGTAGTCCCAGTAGTCTATTTTTGCTTTTGTTTCTCATGTCTGAGGAGACCTAGCTATGGCTGATGTTAAAGAAATGAATAGCTATGTTTTCTTTTAGAAGTTTTATAGTATTGGGTCTTACATTTAGGTCTTTTATCAATTTTGAGCTTATTTTTGTGTATGGTGTGAGAAAATAGGCCAGTTTCATTCTTTTACATATAGCTGTCCAGTTTGCCTAACACCATTTATTGAAGAGATTGTCTTGCCCCTGTTGTATATTTTTGTCTCCTATGTCATAAATGAATTGACCACATAAGCATGGATTTATCTATGGGCTCTCAATTCTGTTCCATTGATTTATATGTCTATTTTGTGTTGTGTACAATATTGTTTGATTACTACAGCTTTGTAATATGTCTTAAAATACGAGATTGTGATACCTCCAGCTTTGTTCTTTTTTCTCAAGATGCTTTGCCTATTCCCAGTCTTGTGTGGTTCCATACAAATTTTAGGATTTTTTGTTACAATTTTGTGAAAAATGCTGTTGGTGTTTTGATAGAGATTGCATTGAATCTGTAATTTTCTTTGGGTAGTATGAACATTTTAACAATGTTAATTTCTCCAATTCATGAATATGGAATATCTTTTCATTAGCATGTGTCCTATTTTATTTCTTTCATCAGTGTTGTATAGTTTTCAAAATATAGGTTGTTCACCTCCTTGGTTAGGTTTATTCTTGGGTCTTTTATTCTTTTTGGTGCTGTTGCAAATGAAATTGTTTACTTAATTTCTTTTTCTGCCATTTTGTTATTAGTATTTAGAAATGCAAGCAATTTCTATATATTAATTTTGTATCCTACAACTTTACTGAATTCATTAATTACTTCTAATGTGTTTTTTTTTGTGAGGTCTTTAGGATTTTTTTTATGTATGGTATCATGTCATCTGCAAATAGTGACCACGTTGAATGCTTTTTATTTCTTTCTCTTATCTGATTGCAAAGCTGAGACTTTCCAGTGCTATGTTAAATAAAATTGATGAGAGTGGACATCCGTGTCTTATTTTTGATCTTAGAGAAAAAGCTCTCAGTTTTTTACCATTATGATGTAATCTGTGGGGTCTTCATATATGGCCTTTATTATGTTATATTCCCTCTAAACCCGCTTTGTTACAAGTTTTTTTAAAATCATAAATAGATGCTGAATCTTGTCTAATGCTTTTTCTGCATCTATCAAAATGATCATGTGATTTTTATCCTTTGTTTTGTTGATGTGATGTGTCATAATAACTTGTGAATATTGAACCATCCTTGTATCCCTGGAAGAAATCCCACTTGATCATGATGAATGATCCTCTTAACGTATTATACAGTTGACTAATATTTTGTTGAAAACTTTTACATTTATGTTCATCAGGGGAATTGTCCTATTTTTGTTTTTGTAGTGTCTTTGTCTAGTTTTGGCATCAGAGTAATGCTGGCTTCATACAATGTATTTGGAAACTTTCCTTCATCTTCTATTTTTTGGGAATAATTTAAGGAAAATAGGCATTAAACATCCTTTAAATTTTTGGTGGAGCACACTTCTTATGGTTTGCCTCCCTCTCTGTTTTTATCTTCTTTTATTTTTCCTTTCTTTCACCTATCCTATCTGTTTTGTTTCTTATTCCATATATGCATGAAATCATATGGTATTTGTCTTTTTCTAATTGACTACTTTAGCTTAGCATAATACCCTCCAGTTCCATTCACATCATTGCAAATGGGAAGATTTCATTATTTTTGGTGGCTGAGTAATATTCCATTGTGTGTATACCACGTATCTGTCAATGAACATCTGGGCTCTTTCCATCTTTTGGCTATTGTGGACATTGCTGCTATAAACATTGGGATGCATGTGCCCCTTCAAATCAGTATGTTTGTATCTGTTGGATAAATACCAAGTAGTGCAATTGCTGGGTCATAGGGTAGCTCTATTTTTAACTTTTTGAGGAACTTCCACACTATTTTCCAGAGTGGCTGCATCAGTTTGCATTCCCAGCAACAGTGTCAGAGGGTTCCCCTCTCTCCTCATCCTAGCCAACATCTGTTATTTCCTGGGTTGTTGATTTTAGCCATTCTGACTGGTATGAGGTGGTATCTCATGGTGGTTTTGATTTGTATTCCCCTGATGCCAAGTAATGTTGAGCATTTTTTCATGTGTATGTTGGCCATTTGTATGTCTTCATTGGAGAAATGTCTGTTTATGCCTTCTCCCCATTTCTTGACTAGATTTTTTTGTTATTTAGGTGTTAAGTTTGATAAGTTCTTTGTAGATTTTGGATACTAGCCCTTTAACTGATAAGACATTTGCTAATATCTTCTCCTCTTCCACAGATTGATTTTTAGTGGGGGGGTTTTTGTATATTTTTATTGTAGTTTGATTTGTCAACATATAGTTTGACACCCATGCTCATCCCATCAAGTACCCCCCTCAGTGCCCATCACCCAGTCACTCCATCCCCTCCCCCACCTCCCCTTCCACTACCCCCTTGTTCATTTCCCAGAGTTAGGAGTCTCTCCTGTTCTGTCACCCTCTCTGATATTTCCCACTCATTTTCTCTCCTTTCCCCTATAATCTAATCTCTTTCACTAATTTTTATATCCCCCGTATGAGTGAGACCATATGATGATTGTCCTTCTCTGATTGGCTTACTTCACTCAGCATCATACTCTCCAGTTCCATCCATGTTGAAGCAAATGATGGGTATTCATCCTTTCTGATGTCTGAGTAATATTCCATGGTGTATATAGGACCACATCTTCTTTATCCATTCATCTTTCGATGGACACCAAGGCTCCTTCCACAGTTTGGCTATTGTGGACATTGTTGCTATAAACATTGGGGTGCAGGTATCTCAGTCTTTCACTGCATCTGTATCTTTGAGGTAAATCCCCAGTAGTTCAATTTCTGGGTTAGGATAGCTCTATTTTTAACTCTTTGAGGAACTTCCACACAGTTTTCCAAAGTGGCTGCACCAGTTCACATTCCCACCAACAGTGCAAGAGGGTTCCCCTTTCTCCACATCCTCTCCAAAATTTGTTGTTTCCAGTCTTGTTAATGTTCCCCATTCTCAATGGTGTGAGGTGGTATCTCATTGTGGTTTTGATTTGTATTTCCCTGATGGCAAGTGATGTGGAGCATTTTCTCATGTGCTTGGCCACAGCAACTTCTTGCAAGATACACCTATGAAGGCAAGGAAAACAAAAGCAAAAATGAACTATTGGGACTTAATCAAGATAAAAAGCTTCTGCACAGCAAAAGAAACAGTCAACAAAACTAAAAGACAACCTACATAATGGGGGAAGCTATTTGCAAATGACATATCAGATAAAGGGCGAGTATCCAAGATCTATAAAGAAGTTATTAAACTCAACAACAAAGAAACAAACAACCCAATTATAAAATGGGCAAAAGACATGAACAGACATTTCACCAAAGAAGACATACACGTGCTTTTTAATTTTGTTGACTGTTTCCTTTACTGTGCAAGAGCATTTTACCTTGATGAATTCCCAATAGTTCATTTTTGCTCTGTTTCCCTTACCTTTGGAGACATGAAGTTGCTGAGGCCAAGGTCAAGGAGTTTGCTACTTGTGTTCTCCTCTAGGATTTTGGTGGATCCTTGCTCACATTTAGGTCTTTCATCTATCTTGACTTTATTTTTGTGTATAGTGTAAGAAAGTGGTCCTGCTTCATTTTTCTGTATGTGACTGTCCCAATTTTCCCAACACCATTTGTTGAAGAGACTTTTTTCCATTGGATATTCTTTCCTGCTCTGTTGAAGACTAGCTGACCATAGAGTTGAGGGCCCATTTCTGGGTTCTCTATTCTGTTCCATTGATCTATGTGTCTGTTTTGTGTCAGTACTATACTGTCTATTACTACAGCTTTTTAATACAGCTTGAAGTCCAGAATTGTGATGCCTTGAGCTTTTTTTCTAGCATTCCTTTGGCTAATCAGGGTTTTTTCTGGCTCTATACACATTTTAAGATTTTTTTCAGCTCCTTGAAAAATGCAGATGGCATTTTGATAGGGATTGCATGGAATGTGTAGATTGCTTTGGGTTAAGTAGACATTTTAACAAATCTTTGTTCTTCCAGTCCATGGGCATGGAATGTCTTTCCATTTTTGTGTCTCTCAATTTCTTTCATAAGTGTTCTATAGCTTTCAGAGTACAGCTCCTTTACCTCTTTGGTTAGGTTTATTCCCAGATATCTTATGGTTTTTCGTGCAATTGTAAATGGGATTGATTCTTTGATGTTTCTTGCTTCTACCTCATTGTTGATGTATAGAAATGCAATTGATTTTTGTGCATTGTTTTTATATCCTACAACTGTGCTGAATTTCTGTATCAGTTCTAGCAATCTTTGGGTGAAGTCTTTGGATTTTCTACATAAAGTATCATGTCATCTGCAAAGAGTGAAAGTTTGACTTCTTTGCTGATTTGGATCCTTTTTTTTGTTGTTGTTGTCTGATTACTGTGGCTAGGAAGTACTATGTTGAATAACAGTGGTAAGGGTAGACATCCCTGTCATGTTCCTGACCTTAGGGGAAAAGCTCTCAGTTTTTCCCTTTGATGATGATATTTACTGTGGGTTTTCGTATATGGCTTATTTTCCTTCTATCCCTACATTGCAGAGAGTTTTTATCAAGAAAGGATGCTACATTTTGTCAAATGCTTTTCTTGCATTTATTGAGAAGATCATATGGTTCTTGTGTTTTCTTTTGTTAATTAGTGATTGATTTGTGGATGTTGAACCACCCCTGCAGCCCAGGAGTAAATTCCACTTGGTCATGGTAAATAATCCTTTTGATGTGTTGTTGCATTCTATTAGCTAGTATCTAGGTGAGAATTTTTACATCCATATTCATCAGGGATATTGGTTTATAATTCTCCTTTTTGTGGGGTCTTTGGTTTTGGGATCAAATTAATACTGGCCTCATAGGATGAGTTTAGATGTTTTCCTTCCATTTTTATTTTTTGAAACAGTTTCAGAAGAATAGGTATTAGTTCTTCTTTAAATATTTGGTAAAATTCTGCTGGAAGACCATCTGGCTCTGGACTCTTGTTTGTTGGGAGATTTTTGATTACTGCTTAAATTTCTTTGCTGGTTATGGGTCTGTTCAGGTTTCCTATTTCTTCTTGTTTCAGTTTTAGTAGTTTATATGTTTCTAGGAATGCATCAATTTCTTCCAGATTGCCTAATTTGTTGGCACATAATTACTCATAATGTTTTTATAATTGTTTGTATTTCTTCAGTGTTGGTTGTGATCTCTTTCCTTCATGATTTTATTTATTTGGGTCCTTTCTCTTTGCTTTTTGATAAGTCTGGCTAGGAGTTTATCAATTTTATTAATTCTTTCAAAAAACCAGCTCCTAGTTTCATTGATCTGTTTTTTTGTGTGTGTGTGGGGGGGGTTAGTTTGTTTATTAGAGAGAGTGAGCAAGAGAGAGCACAAGAGGGAAAGGAAGAAGCAGACTCCCTGCTGAGCAGGGAGCCCAGTGTGGGACTTGATCCCAGGATCTTGGGATCATGACCTGAGCTTAAGGTGGACGCTTGACTGACTAAGTCACCCAGGCACCCTGTTCTACTGTTGTTGTTTTTTTAATTTCTATATCATTGATTTCTGCTCTAATCTTTATCATTTTTCTTCTCCTACTGGATTTAGGCTTTATTTGCTGTTCTTAATCCAGCTCCTTAGGTGTAAGTTTAGGTTGTGTATTTGAGACCTTTCTTGTTTCTTGAGAAAGGCCTGTATTGCTATATACCTCACTCTTAGGATCACCTTTGCTGCATCCTAAAGGCTCTTAACTGTTATGTTTTCATTTTCATTTGCTTCCATGTATTTTTTAAAATTCTTCATTAACTTCCTGGTTGACCCATTCATTCTTTAGTAGGATTCTCTTTAACCTTCATGTATTTGTGTTCCTTCCAAATGTCCTCTGTGGTTGAGTTCAAGTGTTAAAGAATTGTGGTCTGAAAATATGCATGGTATAATCTCAATCTTTTTGTACCAGTTGAGACCTAGTTTGTAATCCAGTATGTGATCTATTCTGGAAAATATTCCATGTGCACTCGAGAAGAATGTGTATTCTGTTGCCTTAGGATGAAAGGTTCTGAATATATCTTTTAAGTCTATCTGGTCCAATGTGTCATTCAAAGTCCTTGTTTCCTTGTTGATCTTCTGCTTAGATGATATGTCTGTGCACAGGGTGTTAAAGTCCGCTAGTGTTATTGTACTATTATCAATGTGTTTAATTTTGTTATTAATTGGTTTATAGTTGGCTGCTCCCAAGTTAGGGCATAAATATTTATAATTGTTAGATCTTCTTGTTGGATAGAGCCTTTTATTATACTATAGTATCCTTCTTTATCTCTTGTCACAGTATTTGGTTTAAAATCTAGTTTGTCTTCTATAAGGATTGCCACCCCAGCTTTCTTTTAATGATCATTAGCATGATAAATGGTTCTCCACCCTCTCACTTTCAATATGGAGTTGTCTTTGAGTCTAAAATTAGTCTCCTGTAGACAGCATATTGATGGGTCTTGTTTTTTTTAATCCAATCTGATAACCTATGTCTTTTGATTAAAGCATTTAGTCCATTTACATTCAGAGTAATCATTGAAAGATATGAATTTAGTGCCATTTTATTACCTCTAAAGTCACCATTTTTGCTGATTATCTCGGTTCCTTTCTGATCTTTGTTATTTTGGGGCTCTCTCTTCTCTCAAAGCATCCCCTTTAATATTTCTTGCAGGGCTAGCTGAGCGTTTACATATTCCTTTCATTTTTGTTTGTCCTGGAAACTCTTTATCTCTCTTTCTATTCTGAATGACAGCCTTGCTGGATAAAGTCTTTTTGGCTGCATATTTTTCTCATTTAGCACATTGAATATATCATGCCAGTGCTTTCTGTCCTGCCAGGTCTCTGTGGACAGGTTTGCTGCCAGCCTTATGTTTCTACCCTTGTAGGGTAAGGACCTCTTGTCCTTATCTGCTTTCAGGATTTTCTCTTTATCTCTGAAATTTGCAAGCTTCACTATTATATGTTGTGGTGTTAACCTATTTGTATTGATTTTGAGGGGGGTTCTCTGTGCCTCTTGGACTTGAATGCCTGTTTCCTCCCCTAGATTATGGAAGTTATCAGCTATAATTTGTTCAAATAAATCTCCTGCCCTCACCTCTCTTTTCATTTTATGGGATCCCTATTATCCAGACATTCTTTCACTTGAAGATCTCGCTGTTTTCTTGAAGTATCCATGATCTAGTCTTCATGATCTAGTAGTTGTTTTTCTCTCTTTTTCTCAGCTTCCTTATTTACCATCATTTTGTCTTCTTTATCACTGACTGTCTTCTGCCTCGTTTATCCTCATTGTTAGAACCTCCATCTGTGACTGCATCTTAGCATTTTTAATTTCAGCCTAATTAAATTTTAGTGCTTTTATTTCTTCAGTAAGGGATTCTCTGGTGTCTTCTATGCTTTTTTCAAGCCCAGCTAGTATTTTTATAACTGTTATTTTGAATTCTAATTCCAACATTTTGCTTATATTCATATTGATTAAATCCCTGGCAGTGAGTACTATCTCTTGTACTTTTTTTAAAATAAGATTTTATTTATTTACTTGACAGAGAGAGCTAGCGAGCAAGCGAGAGTATAAGCAGGGGGAGTATCAGGCAGAAGGAAGGGGAAAAGCAGGCTCCCTGGTCTGCAGGGAACCCAATGCAGGGCTTTTCATCCCAGGACCCTGACACCATGACCTGAGCCAAAGTCAGACACTTAACTGACTGAATCACCCAGGTGCTCCCATTCTGTTCTTTCTTTTGGGGTGAGTTTCTCCATCTCTCATTGTCCAGAAAACAAGAAAGAGAGGGAAAAGACAAAGTAAACAACAACAATGCCAGAAAAAAACCAGAAGAAAAGAAAAACAAAACAAAACAAAAATCAAGCAAAAAGTAAAATGGAACAAAACACTAAACTAGATCCTAGGTGTGTGTTTTTGTCTGCTTGTTAAAAGAAACTAGATCTCAAAATAGAAAAGAAAGAAAAACTTTATATACACATATATATGTGTCTATATGTGTGTGTATATATATATAGAAAATATATATTGTATATATAATAAAATACAGTGAAAGGGAACAAAAATTAAAAATACACATATATAACATACATATACAAATAAATTTAAAAGGAATTTTTTTAAAGAATTCAAAAAATAAAATAGCTTTTAAAAAAACCCTTGAAGACTAAAGAATAAGAAGAAAACACAAATGCTTATACTGTTTTCCCCAAGAGCTGAAGTTTTGCAGTTTTCTATGGTTAGTAAGCTTGGTGCTAGCTGACTGTTCCTGCCAGTCCTCTGGGAGAGGGGCCTATTATTGCCCTGACTTCCAGGTGTCTTTGCTCCGGAGGAATTGCACCTGCCCTTGCCAGGGGGCGGGGCTCAGTATCAGGGGCTCCAGATTCCACTATGTGGCCCTGTTTTACTCCCTGAAGGCTTTCAGCACCAATGGGGGAGGTGGAAATGGCCTGTAAGCAGGCTCTCTCCCCTTCTCCATATCCACTAATATATCACCCCGATTCCGGTTTCTACCTCCTATATTCCAAAAAGTCAATGCTTTTCTATTTGCAGAATTGCAACAATTCTTTTCTCAAATTATGGATTGATTTCACGGGTGTTCAGAATGGTTTGATAACTAGCTGAATTCCAGGGACCAGATGAACTTAGGGTCCCCTACTCCTCCACTGTCTTAACTCCTCTACCTCAGGTTTTCTCTTTTTCTTGATATATCCTACTAAAGGTTTATTAATTTTATCTTTTCAAAGAACCAGCTCTTGGTTTCATTGGTCCTTTACATGTTTTTGGTCTCTATTTGCTTTATTTCTGCTCTGATCTTTATTTCCTTCTTCTAATCTTGGGCTTGGTTTACTATTCTATTTCTATCTCCTTTAGAGGTTAGATTGAGATTTTTCATGTTTCTTGAGTTAGACCTGTATTGCTAGAAATTTCCCACTTAGAACTGCTTTTGCTGTGTCCCAAAGATTTTATTTATTTATTTATTTACTTTTGTCCCAAAGATTTTAGACCATTATGTTTTTATTTTCATTTGTCTCATTTCTTTTGTATTTTTTGTATATTTTTTATTGGTGTTCAATTTGTCAACATATAGTATAACACCCAGTGCTCAACCCATCAAGTGCCTCCCTCAGTGCCTGTCACCCAGTCACCCCATCCCCCTGCCCACCTCCCCTTCCACTTCATTTGTATTTTTTTTATTTCTTTGCTGATCCCCAGGTTGTTTAGTAGCACATTGCTTAGCTACTACATATTTGTGTGGTTTTTGTTATCTTCTTGTGATGACTTTGTAGTTTCATCCTATCATGGTCACAGAAGATGCATGATGTGATTTCAATCTTAAATGTATTGGGATTTATTTTGTGTGGCCTAACATCTGATCTACCTGGAAAATGTTCCACATGCACTTGAAAAGAATGTGTCTTCTGCCTTTGGATGGAATGTTCTGTATATACCTATTAAGTCCGTCTGGTCTAATGTGTCATTCAAAGACACATCTTATTGGTCTTCTGCTTAAATGATCTATCTAAAACTTTAAGAAAGGTGTTAGAGTCCTCTACTATTATGGTGTTACTGTCAATTTCCCTTTATATCTGTTATTATTTGCTTAATGTATTTAGGTGCACCAGAATTGAGTGCATAGATATTTATAATTGTTCTATCTTCTTGTTGAATTGACCCCTTTATCATTATATAATGTCTTTTGTTTCTTATTACAGTCTTTTTTAAGCCCAGTTTTGTCTGGTGTGAGCATTGGTACCTCAGCTCTTTTTTCACTTGCGTTTGCATGGAATATCTTTTTCTATCATTTTACTTTCAGTCTATATGTGTGTTTAGGTCAGAAGTGAGTGTCTTGTAGGCAGCATATAGATGGGCCTTGTTTTTTTAATCCACTTCACCACCCTATAAGTTTAGGATTTTTTTTTTAAGATTCTGCATATAAGTTGAATTTTACAGTATTTGTCTTTCTTTGTCTTATTTCACTTGGCATAATCCAAAGTCCATCCTTATTGTCACAAATGGCAGGATTCCTTTTTCATGGCTGAATAATATTCCATGTGTTCATATAGCATGTTTCTTTTATTCATTTGACCACAAATGAGCACATATCTTAGCTACCGTAAATAATGCTGGGACAGTCATGGGGGGTACAAATAACTTATTGAGATAGTGATTTCTCTTCCTTTGGATAAATATCCAAAAGTAGATTTGCTGGTTCATATCCTAGCTTTGTTTTTAGTTTTTAGTGAATCTCCATTCACCAAAATTTTTTCATAGTGGCTATACCAATTTACATTCTCACAGGTCACAATTTATAAAGATTTTTCTCCCTTTCAGTAGGTTGCCTTTTTGTTTTGTTATAATAACCTTTGCTGTACAGAAGCTTTTTAGTTTGATGTAATGGTATACTTGCTTTTGCTGTGTTTGTTTTTGGTGTCAAAAACAAAACAAAAATCATTGCCAAGACTGGTGTCAAGGAGCTTACTCCCTACGTTTTCTTCTAGAAGTTTTATGATTTCAGGTTTTATATTGACATCTTTTATTCTGAGTTGATTTTTATCTATGGTATAAAATAGTAATCCACTTTCATTCTTTTGCATTTGGCTATCCAGTTTCCTAGCACCATTTATTGAAGGAGCTATCTTTTACCTATTGTATATTTTTGCCTCTTTTGTTGTAAATTAATTGAGTGTGTGTGTGTGTGTGTGTGTGTGTGTGTGTGTGTGTGTGTATGGATATTCCCGAACTCTTAATTGATCTACATGTCTGTTTTATGTTAGTACCAAACTGTTTTGATGATTGTAGCTTTGTAATATGGTTGAAATCAGGAAGTTTGATGCTTCCAGCTTTGTTCTTTCATAAGATTGTTTTATAGTTTGGGGTGGTTTTTTTTTTTTTTGTATATCCATATAAATTTTGTTTTTTTTTATTACTGTGAGAAATGCCATTGAATTTTTTAAAAGATTATTTATTTATTTATTTATTTGAGAGAGAGAGCACAAGTAGGGGAAAGGGGGAGGGGCAGAGGGAGAAGAAGACCCCCTACTGATCAGGGAGCCTGATGCGGGACTTGATCCCAGGACCCCAGTATTACGACCTGATCTGAAAGCAGATGCTTAAATGACTTAGCCACCCAGGTCCCCCCACCATTGAATTTTTGATAGGGATTGCATTGAATCTGGAGGTCACTGTAGGTAGAATGAACATTTTAACAATATTAATTTTTCCAATCCATAAGTGCACAGATTATCATTCCATGTATTTGAGTCTTCAATTTCTTTCATCAGTGTTTTCTAGTTTTCAGCATACAAGTCTTTTACCTCCTTGATTAAATGTATTCCTAAATATTTAATTGGTTTTGATGCTATTGTAAATGGAGTTTTTTTTAAAACACCCCCTCTAGATAGTTTGTTGTTACTGTATAGAAATGCAACTGATTTTTAATGTTGGTTATTTATCTTGCAACTTTATTGAATTTATTTAGCAGTTCTTTGTGGAGTCTTTAGGGTTTTATATATAAGATTATGTCATCTGTCAATGGAGAATATTTTACTTCATCTTTTCCTTTTTGAATGCCTTTTATCTTTTCCTGCCTAATTGCTCTTGCAAGGACTTCTAGTACCATTTTTTAATAAAGATAGCAAGAATTTTCTTGATCCTGATCTTATAGGAAACTTTCAGCTTTTTACCTTTGACTTGATGTTAGCTGTGGACTTGGCATATACAGCTTTTATTATGTGGGGTAAATTCTCTATCCACTTTGTTGAGAGTTTTTATCATGACTGGATGTTGAATTTTGTCAGATGCTATTTCTGCATCTCTTGAGATGATCTTATGGTTTTTTATGCTTTATTTTGTTAATGTAGTATATGACTCATTTATGGATGTTAAACCATACTTATATCCCTGGAATTAATCCCACTTCATCACAAAATAGGATCCTTTAAATGAATTATTGAATACATTAAAACCATGGGAAGAGCACCTATTTAAAATCAGGCATGTGGAAGTTTCTTTACCTATGTAATCTTGTGAGTACTTGATTCAATTCTATGAGTTCCTATCATCTTCATTTCACAGATTCAATTCCAGAGCTAACTGACACAATAGCCTTGCCTTTCTACTACTGTCAACTTTCTTCTCTCTGTAATTGAGATCAGACAACCACCATGTAGGGTTACTAGTCAAATCACCAATTCTACAAGGAAATATGGTACATATTTCCACTATCATTATTAATATCATTCCAATGGCTTTAATAAAGGGGGAGGAAGACTAGAGCAATGGAATAAGCATGTCTGCAAGGGCCCTGGGTCAAGTCTCAACTCTGAAGTTTACTAATTGAATGACTCTATGATAATAATAGCTTCCATGGGTCAAACTGTGACTCTCCCAAATTATATGTTGAAGACCTGATTCCCAATATGATGGTATTTATAGATGGGTCCTTTAGGAAACAATAGAGACAAATGAAGTCACAAGGGCAGGACCCTAATCTGATGGGCCTGGTGTCCTTAAAAGAGAAAGTGAAGACACCAAGGAGCTTGCTCATTTGCTTTATCTCGTACCTGCACAAAGGAAAGTCCATAAGAGGACACAGAAACAAAGTAGCCATCTACCAGCCAGGGGGAGAGCTCTCATTAGGAGCTAAATATCATCTAGAAACTCAGCTAGCACCTTGATCTGGGACTTCCAGCCTCCAGAACTGTGATATAATAATTTTTTAAGCTGCCTAGCTTGTGCTACTTTGTTATGATAGCTAAAGCAGACTAGTACATATTTTGATACTGAAAAGTGGGATGCTGCTATAACAAATACCTAAAAATGTGAAAGTGGCTTTGGAATTGGGTAATGGGTAGAGGCTGGATTGCTTTGAGGAGACCATGGATAGAAAAATGAACATTAAGGTGATTTTGGTGATGTCTCAAATGGAAGTGAGGAATATGGTTTTAGAAACTGGAGAAAAGGCTATTCTTGTCATAAGGTAGCAAAGAATTTGGCTGAATTGTGTTCTAGTGTTTTGTGGAAGATAGAACTTGTGAGTTATAAAATTGGATATTACCTGAGGAGATTTTAAAATTTAATGTTTTTTGAGGTATATTGGACATAGCTGAGGAGGTTTTAAAGCAAAGTGTTAAAGGAGTGGCTTAGCCTTTCCTTATCACTTACAGGAAAATGTGAGAGGAGAGAGAGAAACTGAGGGAATTATTAAGCAAAAAGGAACCAGAACTTGAAGATTTGGAAAATTCTCAGGCTTATCTTTATTGCAAAAAATGAGAACATATACTCTGAAGAGAACACTCAGGATGTGGGTGGGACAGAGATGTGATTATCCCAACAGAAACTGCCAGCTTAGACCAAAGGGAACAATTTGGCTGTAAACATTTTCTTTATGCTACACAAAAAGAGAAAAATGACCCCAAAGGTGATCCAGAGATCATCCTGGATGTCACTCCCACCCCAGGCACAGAGTGTGAGGAGGTTTCCTTCTTAGTTTCAAAGATTTCAGAAGATACGGTTCCCCTCCTCAGTTTCTCCATGTCAGGTGGCCCACCAAGGACCTCAAGAGTGGGGCCACTGCAGAGAGCTGGGGGCAGGGCTGCCGCCTAAAGCCATGAGAATGTTGTGGACACTCCAGTGGGCACAGCATTCAGCAAAAGAAGATTATTCCCTATCCTTAAGGTTCAGTGGAATTTGTCTTGCTAGATTTTGGAAAAGTTTGCAGCATGTCTCCTCTTCTTTCTTTCCAATCTCTCCCTTTTAGAATAGGAATGTCCCCATGCCTATCCCACTGTTGTATTTTAGAAAGCATATCACTTGTTTGGTTTCATAGGTTCATAACTGGAGAAGAATTTTGCTCCAGGATGAATCCTACCTCAGGTCTCCCCTATAACCATGATTCAGTTGATACATAGGTAAAACTCTGGACTCAGTGAATGCTGGAATGAGTCAAGACTTTTGGGGCTGTTGGGATGGAATAAATGCATTTTACACGTGATAAAGATATGAATTATAGGGGCCCAGGAGGCAGAAGGTTATGAACCAAATTATATTATCTTCCAAATTTATATTTTGAAACCCTAACCCTCAACAGGATTATATCTGTAGTTGGGGTCTTTGGGGGGTAATTAGGATCAAATGAGGCCAAACGGATGGGCCTTGATCCAATGGGATTTGTGTCCTTAGAAGTGGAGGAGGAGACACTAGAAAGTTCACTCTCTTCTCCATGTTTGCCCAAAGGAAAAGTCTGTGAGGACACAGTGTTAAGGTCACCTTTTACAATCCAAGAAGAGAGCCCTCACTAGAAAATGAATCATTTGGTTCCTTAATTTGAGCTTTTTAGCATCCAGAACTGTGAGAAAAAAAATTACTGTGGTTTAAGCCACCCAGTCTGTGGTATTTTGTTATGTCAGCCCAAGCAGTCTAATGCAGTGGCTGACACCATTAGAAGCATTTTACGTATGTAACTATTCTGATGATGGATAGGCTGACCCTGAAATGATGTAGGGGTTGGGGGTGGCAATTCCTCACACAATCGGAAGTCCATGTATAACTTTGAATTCCCTGAGAACTTAACTACCAATAGCCTACGATTGACTGAAGCCTCACCAATAGCATAAACTTTATTAACACATATTTCATGCAACATATGTATTATATGCTGTGTTCTTATCATAAGCTAGAGCAGAGAACATTTTGTTAAGAAAATCATAAACTATATTGATAATTCTCTATGTATAATTATTGAAAAAAACAATCTGTGTATAGGCCAGCCAGGCTGGTGGGACAAGGGTGAGAGCAGTGGCAGGGATCTGGCTGTGAGATGGTGACGTCCCACAGCCTGGTGGCCTCAGCTAAGCCATGGCAGCTGCTGGGTGGGTCTACCAACCTTGACAGCAGCCTAGAGGCACAATATAGCTGCTCCACCTGCCTGAAGGCATACTCCTAGGCTGTGACCATTGGCAATTGTGGCCACATGTGTGTGTGCTGCCCTCTGGGAGGCCACAGGGTGGGGGTGGGGGTGGGGGGTGGTGTGTAGTGGGGAAGAGTCTGTATCTGGCCCAGTAGAGGCCTGAGGCAGTTGGCTGGCCCTGTGCAGCCAACTGCACAATTGAGCAGCACAATTGCTGTGTTCTGAGCTCAGCACACAGAATTGTGGGTGTAAGGGAGCAGAATTTGCTGTACAGCACTGTTCCTGCTCTCTGGACACATCTGTCCACTCCAGCTAGCCACCTGCCTGCCAGCTGCAGGCCCTCTGCCCAATCACCTTGTCAGCACCTAGGGCAACCTGCAGTCCTGCTGGTCCTGGGAACTCCAGGGGCTTCTGACTGCTGTGCTGGCCTTCCTCAGGTACTCAGCAGGGAGCAGATGTGTCTTCTGTGATAGTCACCTTCAATTTGGTCCTGTGAAGACTGGAGCTAGCAATTGTAAATAAATGCCATGTGTCTTTTGCTTTCAACTCAAAAATCTCTATAATTCAAGCCTATGTTATTCAAGGATCAGCTTTATACAATAAGGAAAATAATATAACTATCTACTTAATACAAACGAGAAGCCTGAAGCTTAGAAAGGTCATATCCTTTAATGCTGAAAATAGTTCAGGCATGTGCATGCATACACACACACACACACACACAATAAAGTATAGGCACTGATGAAAAGATCAGTAGTTGCCTAATGAAAGTCAGAGGGGATTGGCTGCCAAGGGACACAGGGAAACTTTATGGGATGATAGAAATATTCTATATCCTGTTTTATATCATGGTATTGGTTTCATGGGTGAATATATTTGTTGAAACTCCTCTAACTAATATGCTTAAAATGGGAATACTTTATTATAGGTAATCCATAACTCAATAAAAATGATTAAAATTTTTAAAAGAAAACTCAGATTCTTACTATTAAAAAAAGATAACTAGAATTAGACTGCTTGGGTCTCAATTCCTGCTTCATTACAAATTGTGTGATTTTGACCAAGTTACTTAATCTCCCTGGTTCTCTGTCTCCAGTTCCTCATCTGTAAAATGAGGATAAGAATTTCTACATATACATTTTATTTTTTATATTTTTAACTTGTATTCTTAATATATATTTTAAGACTGTCATAAAAATATTTTATACTATATTTTATTGTTTATGCATTTATCCCACGTATATAAATGAGTATGCAATGTGTCAGGCTCCATTCTAGGTAGGAAGAAGGACCCCACTGTTCTAGGAAGTGTAGCAGTAAATAAAACAATATTTCTATGTCCATGGTGCTAATTTTCTAATGGGGGTAGGAGACCGTAGACTAAAAAAAAAAAAGAAAGAAAGAAAATTGCAAGTAGAGATAAATGCTATGAATGAGATTAAACAAAGTAATGCTATTAGCTAGGGAATGTATTAGAGAGCACACTGAAGGAAAAGTCTCCTGATGGGTGACCATCTTAAGGAGGAGGAGGAGAATTTGCAAAGATCTGAAGGATGAGGGCTCCAGGCAGCAGGAATAGTGTGTGCAAAGACCCTGGGTTGGAACAAGCATGGACAGTCAAGGAATGAAAATCCCAGTATGCCTGGAATGGAGGGAGCAAAATTGCAAGTCAGGAACAAGGGGAATGGTCTGAAATAGGTCCAAAGTGGGCATGGATTAATGACTTTTCAGGAATTATGAAGGCCATGAGAAGCCCTTGGAAGGTTTACAAAGGAAATTAAGAAGATCTAATGTAACATTGAAAGAAATTAGTTATAGAAGCCAGAAAGTTTGTAGGAAGCTGTGGCAGTGGTACAGGCACCAGGCCTTGGGCCATGGTGGTGGCCTTGGAGAAGGAAAGATGTGGATGGATTCTGGATAAATTTTGGTGAAAGATTCAACAAGTCTTGCTTATATATTACATAAAGGGGATGGGAAAAAGAAAAGAATCAAGAATGACTCTTGGGTATTTTTAGCTTGGGCAACTAGATAGATGTTGATGCCATTTGCTGGAGGTAACAGAGTCTTAGGCAGAAAATCAAGGATTCTGTTTAAACCTGCTAAATGTGAAATTCATAGACAACCATATGGAAGTGCCAAGCATGCAACTTAATATGAGAATCTGGAGCTCAGGGGCAAGATGGATGCTACAGACATGAGGAAATGTCCCTAGCAATATAAAGTGTATTGTTATCACCTCTTGGAATTGCAGGGGCCATCATTTCTCCTGTCTCCTCCTAAGGTACAGTTCCGTCTCCCCGGATGCCTACTGGGAGCCGAAATGTGGGGCAGGAAGGGGAGGTAAGCACAGAAATGGTTCTCAGTGGGCACTGACAACCAGTTACCACATGCCAATGAATATTTCTCTTTCCTGTGGGATCATATATATACTGGCAAACTCCTAACTTCTCCTAGTCTCATGTTCAAGGTCACTTCTCAGAAAGACCTTTTCTTTTTTTTTTTTAATTTTTATGTATTTATGATAGTCACACAGAGAGAGAGAGAGAGAGGCAGAGACACAGGCAGAGGGAGAAGCAGGCTCCATGCACCGGGAGCCTGACGTGGGATTCAATCCAGGGTTTCCTGGATCGCGCCCTGGGCCAAAGGCAGGCGCCAAACCGCTGCGCCACCCAGGGATCCCAGAAAGACCTTTTCTAACCATCCTATGTAAAATATGTCTCTTTTCTTGGTTTCTACCCCCCCACTGCAACATTTCCTCATTCAGCATATGACGTCATTCATATCATTCATTTACAATGATCAGTTTATTACAGTTTTTTGTTCCTAGTCTCCATTGGAGAGAGAATTAAACTGCATGATGGAAAGTAGTCTGCCAGTTTTGGTCACCATTATCAGCCAGAACTAGCACAGTGCCTGACACATGGTAGGTACTCAGTAAATATTGTTGATGAAATGAATGAACTCCTCCTGACTGAGATATGAGTGAATTAATTAGACCTCAAAGCATGTACTGGAGTAGCATTATTCTAAATCACCGAGCCCTCATCCGAAGATAAGGAATGGATTTTGTTTTGTTTATTGTGGTAACATTTAACATGTGATTTATCCCCTTAACAAAATAGTGAAACTCATAGAAGCAGAGAGTAGAATGGTAGTTGCCAGGGCTGGAATAAGTGGGGAAGGAGGAGATGCTATTCAGTAGATGCAAACTTTGAGTTACATAAGATGAATACAGTCTAAAAAACTTTTTTTTTAAGGATGGCACAGGGAATAATAATGAGGGAATATAGAGGCAAACAAGATGCTAGATTTCCAAGACGCTTGAGTGCTGGGCACCATTTACATCAATTACTAAGTATCATGGTATATGCATCCTTTTTAGGAGGATCATGGTCTGGATATAGATGGATCTACTCCAACTCCCTGCTAAACTTCTCAAACAAAAGACTTTTAAATGTTCGTTGTGTTGTTCTCATGAAATGTCAGGGCCAGCAAGCTGAAAAACCATGTGGCTATTTGCCAACTGCTTGATTTAAAATCTAGTCCCTTCTATGGAAAAGGAAATTGAGAAAATATTTCAAGATTTCTAATCAGGATCTAGCCCCTGCAGGGGAGAAGGCTATTTTTATGTTCCAAGCCAACACACTAGAGAGTTCTGGGAATGCAATATGTATCCAACTTCTTTGAGAAAGACTGGAATGAGAAGCTAAAGGCTAGCTCTCCTTCCAAAGAAGAAGCTGAAAATATCACAGAGGTCTCTGTTTCTCAGCAAGGTCTGTTTTCCAGATCTATTGCAAGATAACAAGAAGGGACACAGTCCAGTTAAAGTAGACCACGAAGTGGCAGAAAAATTATAAAGGGATGTTGAAATGGTGAAGACTTTTGTTAATCTGAACAAAGGGCCTCATACCATTCTGAAGAGTATTTATTTATGAGTGTCAATTAGCCGATAGGGAGGCATAAAGGCAGAGCAAACCTGGCAAAACTTCCATCATTCTAGAGAGATCAGAGTTCATGGTCTGAGAGAAATCATGATGCGTGCGGGAAATTGTTAGCATTTGTTTTTCTTTTGAAATGTTGTTTATGCTCCTCTTTGATGAAAAGCTGTCTCTTTCTCACTAAATAGTTAGTATGATAAAGTGCTGAAACATCTGTATGTATCTATTACAGTATTTTGTAAGGAGAAGGAAAAGGGAGGGCTCAAATCTTTGCAGCCTGAGTTTCCAGGAAGAAGGAACTGGTAACTCTACAGGCCAAAACTTTGCAATAGTGGATTGAGAGTCAGAAAATGGAAAGTGCTTGATTTGTACAGCCTGCTGGCTTTTTGTGCTTGAGACCAAAATGGTGAAACAAGTTGAAAGTGGAGACTTTTCTTCAGAGGTGTAAGAATAGCTCTTTGTGACATGCTTTGTAGATTTACTTTTTGGGTCCTCTGCTTTGTGTGTGTGTGTGTCTTTTTTAAATTAAGATTCATTTGTTTATTTTAGAGAGTATTACCAGGGGGAGGGGCAGAGAAGAGGCAGAGAATCTCAAGCAGACTCTTCACCGAGTTCAATCACAGGGCTCAATCCCAGGACCCTGAGATCATGACCTGAGCCAAAGTCAAGGGCCATCCAGGTGCCCCTGATTTGTGGATTTTAATGTTCCTTTTTATCACTACTGCCCTCCAAAATGCAAAGGACAAAAATCCAATTTTTGAAATGAAAGTCTGAGTGCAAAAGTAAAATTAAAACATAACCCAACAGCATGGGTTGAAAACATGTATAACCGTGACCACCATATGATTTTTAAGCAGAAATGAGTTCTATGTGATGGGAAATAGGACTGTGGGAGAATCCTCCCATTGATTTCTGCTCTTCCTGAGCTGAAAGCCAGTTTAGCTTCCCCAACCCCAGTGGCTTCCACCCCCATCATTCCACCCCACTGCATGTCACTAATGGGCCATTGGTCATGGTATGCACATGAAGGAGGGCTGCTGGAGGCTCAGCCTCATACTGCTTGCAGGGGTGGAAGGTGGATGGGATGAGAATGCTGTAGTAATGGCAGGACAGATAGTCTTCCATCATCGCTGATGCTCATGACCA
This sequence comes from Vulpes vulpes, assembly GCF_048418805.1. Taxonomy (NCBI): domain Eukaryota; kingdom Metazoa; phylum Chordata; class Mammalia; order Carnivora; family Canidae; genus Vulpes; species Vulpes vulpes. The sequence goes on along the minus strand of NC_132781.1, from coordinate 108,351,073 downwards.
AAATAAGAAAAAAAATAGGGAAATTTTTTTAAAATCATGTCTTTTAAACTGATGTGTTGACTTGCTCTCAGAATTCTCCATGGTGTGTAATTCTTGGCAATCATGCAAACTGGGTGGATGTGAAAGGCTTATGCCTCTGGGACATTGACAGGGGTTACCTGGAGGAGAGCCATGGAAGGGCTCAGTTAGCTTTTTCCCTCCAGTTGGTGCTTAGAAAAACTTTCCACTTGGCCTTGGATTAGGTAATCTAGAGATTGGCTACAGCCTCCATCTTCCAAACTAAGCATTTGGGTCTGAGTTATTAACTCCAAGTAAAAAACTGCCTTGGGGAATCCAAAGCAAAATCAAACACAGAGAAAGCCAGCTTTAAACACTGCCTATAAACAACAAGGTGCAGGCAGAGCTGCTCTTTGGAAGAGATCCATGTATTTGAACAAGTGTAAAAAATTCAGATCTCTTTATATAGATACAGAGCTGATATATAGATGATATATAGATGATATATAGATACAAATCATTTATATAGATATAAATGATAAATTGATTTTTTTAAATTTATTGATAGGGAAATAGTACAGAGAAGCTAAATCACCTCCACAACATCACAGAGAAAACATCTCTAAGGAATGTGAATAAAACTCAACACTGTGGGTTTGCCTTTCATAATGATGGCATTCTGCTTGGAAAGCATTCTCTATCATTGAAAGTTCCCCCAAGGACCCTGAACAGTCAACAGAGAGTGCTATAGTCTCAATGTGATGCCTGCCTCAAAACTCATATGTTAAAATTCTAATCCCCGATATGATGGTATTTGAAGATGGGGCCTTGGAGAAGTGATTAGGTCATGAGGGTGGAATCCTCATGATGCAATTAGTGCCCTAATAAGAAGTTACACAGAGAGCTTGCTTCCTCTCTGTTTTCTACCATGTGTGGATAGAAGAAGACATCCAGCTGAAAAATGAGGAAAAAATGTCCTCAACAAATACCAAATCTGCAGGCAACTTGATCTTGGACTTCTTAACTTATAGTAATGGTTTTTTTAAAGTTTGCTGTTAAAGCCACCCAATCTATGGTATTCTGCTCTAATAGACAAAACTAAGTTAGAGGGCTAAAGAAGGGATTCAAATATAAAGCTGGTCTGCAGTCTTTAGTTCCTTTTCACCCTGGACCTCTATGAGCTTTTGATTGACTCTCATGGTCATTTTTCCCCTGGATGTTGGACTACATCAAGGAGACAATAGTTAATTTATTAGTGCTTCTGATAAACCTGACAACCTCCAAGGTTGCCAGTCATCCTTCATAAAAATATCTAGCCATGAAAATGGTGAAGACAGTGATCAAAAATGTGTTTATAGGAATCCTCAGTCAACATTATTCTCAATGGTGAAAAGCTGTGAGTTTTTCCTCTGACACCAGGAATAAGACTTCTCGCTACATCTATCCAACCTTGTATTAGAAGTTCTAGCCAGAGCAGTTAGGTGGGAAAAAGAAATAAAAGATATACAAATAGGAAAAGAGGAAAAATCTTATCTTTTGCAGATGATATGATCCTATATAGAGAAAACCCTAATAACTCCACCAAAAAAACTGTTAGAATTAATAAATGAATTCAGTAAAGTTGCAGAACACAAGATCAACATACAAAAATTAGTTGTATTTCTATATACTGAAAACTATCCAAAAAATAAAGTAAAAATCCTTTTAAAATAGCATCAAAAACAATTAAATAGTTAAGAATAAATTTAACTAAGGAGGTAAAAGATTAGTGGTACAAGAATTGTAAAACTTTGAAAAAATTGATGAAGGCACAAGTAAATGGAAAGATGACTCATGTTTGTGGATTAGAAGAAATAATATTGCTAAAATATCCATATTACCCAAGCCCATTTACACAATCTGAGCAGTCTCTTTATCAAAATTTCAATGTCATTTTCCACACAAATAGAAAAGAATCATGAAATTTTTATGGATCCACAAGGTACCCCAAATAGCCAAAGTAATCTTGAACAAGAACAAAGCTGGAAACATCACACTGCCTGATCTCAAAATAACAACAAAGGCTACAGTAATCCAAACAGTATGGCACTGGCATAAAAACAGACATTTAGGCCAATGGAAGAGAATCAAGAGCCTAGAAATATATCCACACATTTATGGATAACTGATCTTTGACAAGGATGCCAAGAACACGCAAATGGGGGAAAGGATGGTCTTTTTAATAAATGGTGTTATATAAGCTAGATTAATATGCAGAAGAAAGATGATAGACATCGTATTCAGGAATTAACTCGAGGAACATGTAGGTAGCTCAGTCAGTTGAGCATCTAACTTTGGGGTTTACCTCAGGTCATGATCTTAGGGTCATGAGATCGAGCCCTGTGTCAAGCTCCACACTTTGCGTGGGGTCTGCTTGTGCCTCTCTCTCCTCCCACTCACTTGTGTGCTCACACTCTCTCTCTAAAAGAAATAAAATATTTTTTAAAAGAAACTAACTGAAAATAGATTAAAGACTTAAATGTAAGACCTGAAATTATAAAACTACTAGAAAACAAGGCAAAATATTCTTGACATTGGTCTGGGCAATAAGTTTTTGGATATACCCCCAAAAGCACAGGCAACAGAAGCAAAATGGGCAGTGGGGTTGCATCAAAATAAAAGGCTTTGGCACAGTAAAAGAAACAATGTATAGAGGGAAGAATCAATATATGGAATGGGAAAAATATTTGAAAACCTTATGTCTATAAGGAGCTAATATGAGAAATATATAAGGAACTCAACTCAAAAACAAGAGAACAACCCAATTTAAAAATAAGCAAAGGATCTGAATTAGACATTTCTCAAAAGAAGTCAAATGACTAACAGGTATATGGAAAGGCATTCAACATCACCAATCATCAGGAAATGTAAGTAAAATCCACAATGAGATATCACCTCACACCTATTAGAATGACTATTACCAAACAGATAAAAGATAACAGGTGTTGGCAAGGATGTGGATAAAAAGGGAACCCTTAACACTGTTGGTGGGAATGTAAATTCATATGACCACTATGGAAAAACTCTGTGACAAATCCTCAAAAAATTAAAAATAGGAGTTGGGATCAAAATGGTGGCATAGCATGATCCTGGAGTCACCTCTTTAAACAGACAAACCAAATCTATGAGCACATATGTAATAATAGCCTCTGAAATGGACCTGTAAATGGAATAACAGAGCCTACACCCAAAGGATTTTTAAAAAGCAGCATCACAAAGGGAAAGAGAAGCAGATGCGCAGCACCATCCATGAATGCATTGCAGCAGTAACAGCCACATCCCACATCAGACCAAGGACCAACCCCATCCAACAACGTGCCACAGTTGTGTTCTTGAAACAACAGGAAGGCTACACAACCCACATACAGCAGACCTTTCAGGTGCCTGGATCTGGTGACCAAGAGAGGTTGTGCTCCTGGGCCTCATAGGACATCTCCTACATAAGGCCACTCCTTCAAGATTAGAATAGGTGTCTCACCTACCTAATACACAGAGAGTAAACCAAAATAAGCAGAGAGAAGAGTATATTCCAAACAAAAGAGCAAGACAAAACCTCAGAAAAAAAAGAACAAAATGATGATAATAAGCAATCAACTTTATAAATAATTCACAGAAATGGTCATAAAGATGCTTACTTAACTGGGGAGAAGAATGGATGAACACAGTGAAAACTTCAATAAAGTTATAGAAGATATGATACTGAAGAGACATTATAACTGAACTGAAAAATACATTTCAGGGTTGAACAGCAGACTAGATGAAGAACAGATTAGCGAACTGGAAGACAAAGTAATGGAACTCATCCAGAGAGCAGCAAAATAAAAACATTAAGTGAGGATAAGGGGCATTTGGGACAACATCAAGCAGAATAACATTTGAATTATAAAAGTCACAGAGATGAAAGAGAAAGGGCCAGAAAATTTATTTCAAGAAATAATTGCTGAAAACTTTTCTAATCTGGGGAAGAAATCAAACAGCACATCCAAGAAGCCTAGAACGTTCCAAATAAGATAAACCCAGAGAGATCCACACCAAGACACATTATAATTACAACAATAATAGCTCAGGATAAAGAGAATCCTAAAAGCAGCAAGAGAGAAACAACTTGCTACATATAAGAAAAACTTCATGAGGCTATCAGATTTTTCAGCAGCAATTTTACAAGCCAGAAGAGAGTGGCTTGACAAAGATCTGGAAGGAAAAAATCTCCAACCAAGAACTCTGCTCAGCAAGGTTAATAAACAGAATCTCTCTCAATCGAGAGATTGAGCTTTCCAGATAAGCCAAAGATAAAGGAGTTCATCACCACTAAAACTGTATAAGAAATGCTAAAAGAACTCCTTGAGGCCAAAAAAGAAATGGCACCTACAAGAAGAAAACATGCAAAAGTAAAAATCTACTGGAAAAGGTAAATATGTAATGAAGATAATTGATGAATCACATAGAAATCAAGCATAAAGGTTAAATGACAAAGGAGTAAAATTAACTGAAGTTACAATACTTAGACAAAGGAACATAACATAAAAGCAGGTAAAATGTGTTCATCAAATATATAAAATGCTGGATGAGAGCCAAAAGGTAAAACTCCGAAATGTGTTTAAAATTAAATTGCTATCAACTTGAGACAAATTGCTATTTACATAAGGATATTGTATACAATGTCAACCTCATGGTAACCACAAGGAAAAAATTTATAGTGAGATCACAAATTAGAAAGAAGTGTAAACTTAACACTAGAGGAAGTCATCAAACTGCAGAGAGAGAAAAAAGAACAGAGAGGAACTAGAAAAACAGCCAAAAAATTTTAACAGCATGGCATAAGTATGTGTCATCAATAATTACTTTAAATGTAAATGGATTGAAATTACCAATGCAAAGACATGGAGTGGCTAAATGAATAAACAACAAGACCCATCTGTAGGCTGCCTATAAGACACTCCCTTCAGAAGACAGGACACGCAGACTGAAAATGAAGAGATGGAAAAACATATTCCATATAAATGGAAATGGAAAGAAAGCTGGAGTGGCTATACTCTTATCAGACAAAATACACTTTAAAACACAGAATGCAATAAAAGACAAAGAAGGGCATTGCATAATGATAAAAGGATCAATCCAGCAAGAAGATATAACATTTACAAATATGTGACATAGGAGCACCAAAATATATACAGCAAATATTAACAGACCATAGGGGAGAAATTTATAGGAATACAATAATAGTAGGACACTTCTAATACCCTACTTCCATCAATGGAGAGATCATCTAGACAAAAAACATCAATAAGGAACATTGGCTTTAAACCACACATTAAACCAGATGGACTTAACAGACCTATATAGAAAATTCCATCCAAAGACAGCAGAATACACATTCTTTTCAAGTGCACATGGAACATTTTCTGGGATAGATCACATGTTGGGCCACAAAATGAGTCTCAGTAAATTTAAGAAGATTGAAATCCTATCAAGCATCTTTTCTGACCACCATGTGTGAAACTAGAAATTAATTACAAGAAGAAAAATGGGAGAAAACAACAAAAAGGTGAAGATAAAACAGCAGGATACGGAACAATTTATGGATCATCAAAGGAATCAAAGGAGAAATAAATACAGAGAAAGAAATGAAAATGGAAAGATATACTAAAATAAATGGAATGCAATGAAAGTGAGTTTAAGAGGGAAGTTCACAGCAATACAGGCCTATTTTGATAAAGGGCTTACCTCAAGGAAACCATCATCAAAATGAAAAGGTAGGGCAGCCCCAGTGGCCCGGTGGTTTAGTGCCACCTTCAGACCGGGGTGTGATCCTGGAGACCCGAGATCGAGTCCCACGGTGGGCTCCCTGCATGGAGCCTGCTTCTCCCTCTGCCTGTGTCTCTGCCTCTCTCTCAATCTCTCGCTCTCGCGCTCTCGCGCTCTCGCTCTCTCATAAATAAATAAATAAATACATACATACATACATACATACATACATACTTTAAAAAAATGAAAAGGCAGCCTACTGAATGGAAGATTGCAAACCATGTATCCAATAAGGTATTAATACCCAAAAAATATAAAGAACTCCTATAATTCAACAACAAATAAAGCAAACAATCTAACTTAAAAATGGGCAGGGAATCTGAAGAGACACTTCTTCAAAGAAGACATACAGATGGCCAATGGGATATGAAAAAATGCTAGACATCACTAAGTATTAGGTAAATCAAAACCATAATGAGATATCTATCACCTAACACCTATTAGAATGGCAATTATCAAAAAGACAAGAAATAAGTACTGGAGAGGGTGTGGGGGAAAAGGGATTGTAAGTTGGTGCAGCCCCTGTGGAAAACAGTATGGGGTTTCCTCAAAAAATTACAAATTAAAACTACCATATGACACAGCTTTTCCTCTTCTGGGTGCTGATCTGATGAATATAAAACACTAATTCAAAAAGATATATGCGCCTCTTATGTTGGTTGCAGCATTATTTATAATAGCAAAGACATGGAAACAACCTAAAAGTCCACCAGCAGAGGAATGGATAAGGATGTGGCCTATTTATACAATGCACTATTACTCAGCCATAAAAAATGAAACTATAGCATTTGCAACAACATGGATGCACCTTGAGGATATTATGGTAAGCAAAATATGTCAGACCGTGAAAGACAAATACCATATGATTTCACTCATATGTGAAATCAAATAAATAAATAAGTTAATTTTTTTTAAAACCCCTAGATATAGAGAGCAGACTCTCTTAGAGAGAGAGTCTTAGAGATATAGAGAGCAGTAGTTACCAGAGGGGAAGGGAGCTGATGGGTGTGGGAAATAAGTGAATGAGATTGAAAGTATGGTGATGGACAGTAACTAGTCTTGTGATGATTATCTCTTTGGAGTGTATACAGATGTTAAATTATAAAGCCGTACACCTGAAACTCACATAATAAAAAAAATTACAAATAGAACTACCATATGACCCACTAGTCCCACACCTGGGCATATATCCAAAGGAAATGAAATCTCAAAAAGAGATTTTTGAGGGGTGTCTCAAAAAGATACCCGCTTTCCCACATTCATTGCAACATTTACAATAGCCAAGATATGGAAACAACCTAACTGTCCACCGATGGATGAATGAAGAAAGAAGATGTGGTACATATGCACACTGGAATATTATTAAGCCTTAAAGAAAAGGAAATCTTGTTATTTGTGACAACATGGTTCAACCTGGAGGTGAGATGAGCCAGAAACAGAAAGTCAAATAGTGTGTGGTAACACTTACACATAGAATCTAAAAAAGTCAGTCTCTGAGAAGTGGACAGTAGAATGGTGGTTACCATGGCTGGAGGGTTGGGGGAAAGGGGGAAATGTTGATCAATGTGTACAAAGTTTAATATATGCAGGATGAGTGAGTTCTGGATATCTAGTGCACAGGAGGTTGAGTCCAGTTAACAGTACGGTACTGTATACATACTTGAGATTTGCTAAGAGAGTGGATATTGTTATTAACACAAAAACAAAAAAGGTAACTATGTGAGGTGATGAATATGTCAATTAGCTTGATTGTGGTAAACATTTCTCACTAACCATATATCAAAACATCGGGTTGTACATTTTAAATATATATAATTTTTGTCATTTATACCCCCAATAAAACTGGGAAAAAATATCAGTAGAGATAGATCCTACTCACCAAAGGACAGATTTTTATACCAACAAATTGAATTATTCAAGCCAGATTGTGGCAGGCAAACTCTCAGATGGCTCTCACAGATCCCCTACTCCTGATATTCATGTGCTGTGTTTTATCCTCCCTTTGAGTGGATGTGGGATCTGTGACTTGCCTCTAACCAATAGAATATTACCAAGATGATTGGATGTTATTTCTTGATTAAGTTATTAGAACTAATTTACATCTTGCTGGAAGACTTTCTATGTTGCCCTCTTGGCTTGTACACTTTGATGAAGCAATATATACCAGTCTAAAGTATTTGCATTTGGATCAGTTTACCAATATTCAGAGGTGTTCCAAGTACCTGAACTTTTATCTTCTTATCAAGGATCCTCCCCAAAATAATTTGTCCAAAATAAGGTGTTTAGAGATAAATAACCTATTTTACCCTCAGAGTGACTTCTCAATCTCCACTGCATTACCATCATCATATGAAAGGTATTTTATTTTGCTTTTTTATTTGATTGGTTTTGTTTTTAAATGCCATGATGCTAGAACCCCATTCAGGTACAACAGAGGGTGGGTTGGGGGTGGCATCCTTTTATTTACATTGTTTCCAAGGACTGCGGGGGTCGAGAGTCACCAGTTTAGAGTCACATTATATAACTGGCACTTTTAGAATTGCAGTTTTTTTTCTGTTTCCAGCATTCAAAGAGTTAGAAATGTTGAGGTTCACTTTCAAAGTACCCAAGCTACCCAATTAAGAAATGTTTTTAATAAAAGAAAAGAACATTTCAGTGTCTGGTTTGAATTTTCTCATTTTACTGGACAGGAAGAAATGAAATGCCAGGCCATCCAGTTCATGCCCAGCCATCTGGCAAGTGGGGACTCATCTCAGAGGGACATAGCGATGCAGCCAACTCATGATCCTTTAATGGGAAGCAGGATTAATTGGAAAAATCCAGATCATCAAAGTTTCATTTTAGTTCTTTTGTGAGCCTTCAGCAAAAGCTGAAGAAAAGCAGCAAAATTATAGTTTTACCCCTTCCCTCTGTACAGCTCTTAGTGTCAAAGACAACAAGCTCTGTAGACACTAAGGGGGTGGCAGCCAGGAATGAAGAGGGAGGAGAGGAACAAGGGGCTTTTTAATTTCCTCCCTGGAGAGATCATGTCTAAATAACCAGAGTGATTTTGCCACATGGTTATTTTCTTGCATGTTGGTCGTATAAGATGACAAGCAGCTGGGACCACTTGAGGAGGCTTCCTATGGTCCTATAGTCCAGAGAGATGAAAACTAGAAAGGGGATAAATATTTATACACACAACAGCTTTGTATAATGGCAGTTCACCTGCTCTAGGACATTAGCCATGGAAGAAATTGCTTCAGAGGCAGGATTTTCCTTGAGGCTAGCCACTGACAGGATGCTGGAACCCATGGAGTAATCCCCATGGCCCCTGTGGTTGGCCAAGGCTGAGGCAAGACATCAGGCCTAGACAGAGCAAGAGGAGGAAGCCTCAATGATAAAGTCATTTTTGCTTCTCTCCCTTCATGTCCCCAGTTGTCAGACTTCTGGGAAGCTCAGTTTCTGATGGAAGGCATCCTTCACCCCTTTATTTTTAGTTCGATGGGCATTCGGTTAGTGTTGCTCAGTTGTGCTCTCCTCTGATAATTCAGAGCAGAATTTGCCACAAGCCCTGCCCTGAAGAAGCCCACAAATTAGTTAGGGAAACAGAAACACAATGAGCCAGAAAGAATCTAGTCAAGACTAGAATGGAAATATGCCCCCAAATGCTATGGGATCACAGAGGAGGGAGTAATTGATTCCAATTAGGGGGATGGGAAAAGCTTCACAAATAGGGTTTAAATGGGTCTCGGTTGTTGTGCAATGTAATGTAACTAACACTACTGAACTGGACTCTTAAAAATGGCTACGACAAGAAATTTTACATTAGGTTTTTTTATTGAATTAAAAAGAATAATCTTTAGTAAAACTTCACAACATAGATTAGCTAATCACCCAAGGCTTCTCAGTAGATACCCGCTTGTGAACTTTAAAGTGTTAAAGAAGTAAACGTGTTGCTATGGGGAAAGAGAATCATGGTAGACTTGGAGCAGATTTGACTTGAATAAGCTTTTCTGAGATGGGACAAAGAGCAAGACAAAAGGCAGGGCAATGGTATAAACAGAGACATTGGGGGCAGATTGAGTTTCATACAGTGTGACTTAGGTTGGGAGGATATAATAAGGGGGGGCAGGAAGAACTGAAACCATGCCCTTTTTACTGAGATAAAGTTTGTATAACAAAAAAATCATAAGGTGTATAATTAAGCAATATATTCACAACATTGCTCAAACATCATTAATTCCAGATCATTTTTGTCATTCCAGAAGAAACCCTGTACCGACTCTCCATTCACCTCAGTGCCTGGCAACCACTAATCTATTTTCTGCTTCCCTTTTTCTTCCCCTCTTTTCTTGCTGGGATTCCCATTATTGCATGTTGGCAAGCTTGGTGCTATCCTACAGGCTCCTTAGTCCCTGCTCATTTTTCTTCATTCGTTTTTATTTCTGTTCATCCAACTGGATAATCTCAACCTACCCTTAAGTTCACTGATTATATATTCTGTTTGTCCAAATCGGCTGTCGAGTCCCTCTAGTGAACTTTTTATTTTAGCTATTGTGTTTTTCCAATTCCAGGATTTCTATTTCATTCCTTTTTATAATTTCTATCTCTAACGGATAGTTCCTATTTTGTAAGATGGTGTTCTCACTGACTCTGTTTTGTTCACTATTTATATACTGTAACCTTGCTGAAGAGGAGATGCTTCAGGGTTTTCCCCTGACCTTCCCTGCCATAATAGCCTTAACCCCATAGTTCAGGGATCCAATATGGACATCTACTAGACACTAGGAATACCTATTCTAATCACATACTCAGAAGCTGGGGTAAATAACCACAGCATGGGTTCACAAACCCATAAGATTTACTGTAAGATGGACTTGGGCTAAGACACCATTTACTATATGACCCTCTTTTTTTTTTTTAATTAATTTTTATTGGTGTTCAATTTACCAACATACAGAAAAACACCCAGTGCTCATCCCGTCAAGTGTCCACCTCAGTGCCCGTCACCCATTCCCCTCCAAACCTCCCGAGACACAAGACTCCAGGGCCAGATGGCTTCCCAGGGGAATTCTATCAAACGTTTAAAGAAGAAATCATACCTATATGACCCTCTTAAACATCCCCTCTGATGGTTGGCCCAGGAATAGCTCAGCACCATTATCTAGTCCCATAAAGGTTTTAGGATTTCCTTTTCTCTGGTGCATGTCTATTCTGGTGAGCATCTGCAGGTCCTTGGTAGACAACTAGGAAGGTGTGTGGCATCCTGTAATGTTACTACAGGGTCTTCAAGGGTTTCTGATCTTCCATTTTATCAAAGGACTATCTCAGGTCTTAGAATTCATTGAAGACCTATGACTAACCCATAAGTAGAGACTCAAGGTGAGCTCCTTTTTGAGATATATATCAAATATAAATATTTTATATATCAAATATAAATATCAAATATAAATGAAAATCATGATCAATCCTTTGGATGGCCTCCTTGGTCATGCTTTCCATTAACTAAACACCCACTCTGTCTCTGCAGGGTAAGCATGGCTGCAGGGTTTCTGTATGCTAGGATCCCATTCTACATTGAAATTAGGGACCCATTTCAAAGACAGCATCCCCCACATTCATCTCTGATCCTCAAGACAGCCACCTCCACTTTCAAGGATAGTAACACTCAATACTTTTATTTTTCATCATTTTTGACTTTGCTGAGATTGTTATGCTATATGTTGGCAAATTGAACTCCAATAAAAAAATTTTTTAAAAGATATAATTGACATACAACATTAATTTGAAGGAGTACAATGTGTTGACGTGATCATTTATATATTGCAAAAATGATTACCACCATAGTGTTACTTAACAGCTCCATCATCTCACATATATACCATTACTTTTTTTGTGGTGAAAGCATGTAAGATTTACTCTGCTAGGATATGATGCCGAGTGAAATAAGTCGAACAGAGAATAGCATATAGCATATGATTTCACTTAGTATAGAATCTAAAAACAGACACAAAAAAGCAGAATCAGACCTATAAATAGAACAAACTGATGGTTGCCAGAGAAAAGGGGGATGGGGAATGAGCTAAATGAGGGAATTGGGGTTGGAGATTCAGGCTTCCAGTTATAGAATGAATAAGTCACAGGGATGAAAGGTACAGTACAGGCAATATAGTAAGTGGTATCATAATAGTGTCATATGGTGACAAATGGTAGCTACACCTAGGGTGAACATAGCATAGCATAGAGTTGTCAAATCAATATGCTGTACACCTGAAACTTATGTAACATTGTGTGTCAACTACACTTCAATTAAAAAAGGAAAATGTGGTAAATGTTATATTGATAAGTCTAGATAAAGGGTATATGGATGCTCATTGTAAAAAAAAAAAACGTACTCTTAGCAACTGTAATGTATATAATACAATAATATTATCTGTAATCACTGTGCCAAATATCAGAATGCCAAGTTAGTCATTTTATAACTGTAAGTTTGTGATCTTTGACAAACATTTCCCCATTTTCACCTTCTTTTTATGTCTGAATAACCATCCATTGTATATATATACACCATATCTTCTTTATTCATTCATTCATTGACAGACACTTAGGTTGTTTCCATATCTTGGCTATTTGTGAATATTGCTACAACAAACATGGGAGTGCAGATATCTCTCTGAATCCTATTTACTTTTTTCCTTTAAATATATACCCAGAAATGGGATTGCTAGATCATATGGTAGTTCTATTTTTAATTTTTTGAGGAACCTTCATACTGTTTTCCATAGTGCCTTGCACCAATTTACCTTTCTGTCAACAAATATACAAAGGTAGCCTTCTCTTCCACCTCTTTGCCAAGCCTTTTTATCTCTTGTTTTGTTTTTGTTTTTGTTTTTTGTTTTTGATGATAGCCATTCTAACAGGTGTAAGGTAATATCTTGTTGCAGTTTTGGTTTGTATTTCCTGATGGTTGCTGATGTTCAGCATCTTTTCATATATCTGTTGGTCATTTGTGCGTCTTCATTGGAGAAATTTCTATTCAGATCCTTTGCCCATTTTTAAATCATATTTTTAAACTATTGAATTGTGTGAGTTACTTACATATTTTGAACATTAGCTCCTCATCAGAGGTATGATTTGCAAATGTTTTCTCCCAACTAGTAGATTGTCCCCTCATTCTATTGATTGTAATATATTTTGAAATCAGACAATGTGATCCTTCTATGCTTTGTGTTCTTGCTCTAGATTGCTTTGGCTGCTTGGGTCTCTGTGAGTCCATATAAATTCTAGTATTGTTTGTTCTATTTCTGTTGGGTAAAAAAGGCTATTGGAATTTTTTTTTAATTAATTTTTATTGGTGTTCAATTTACCAACATATAGCTATTGGAATTTTTATGGGAATTGCATTGAATCTGTAGATCACTTTGGGTAGTGCAGACATTTAAACAATATTCTTCCAGTACAAGAGCATGGAATATCATCCCATTTATTTGTTTGTTCTTCACTTCCTTTTATCAGTGTCATAGTTTTCAACATACAGATCTTTCACCTCTTTGGTTAAACCTATTCCAAGTATTTCACTGTTTTGACACAAATGTAAATGCGATTGTTTTTCTATCTCTTTTTGACAGTTCATTATCAGTGTGTAGAAAGGCAACTTATTTTTAGGAGATATACTTGACATATAGTACTGTATTAGGTTTCGGTTACAACATAAAAATAATTTGATAGGTGTATTTATTGCAAAATGATTACCACAATAAGTTTAGTTAACACCCAACATAGCTAAAATTTTTGCGTGTATAAAGACTTTTAAGAACTACTCTCTTAGCAACTTAAAAAAGAAAAAAAACAATACAGTATTGTTAACCATACAGTACAGGCACCATGCTGTACATTACATCCCCAGGATTTATTTATCTTAGTAACTGGAAGCTTGAGTCTTTTTATGACCTTCACTCATTTAACCAACCTCCCACCTCTGCTAGCCACCAATCTTCTCTGTGTGAGTTTGTTTGTTGTTAGATGCTGCATATAAGTGATATCATATGGTAGTTGTCTTTTTTCTGTCTGACTTATTTCATTTAGCATTATGCCTGCAAGGTACATCTATGTTGTCCCAGATGGCAAGATTTCCTTCTTTTTTTATAGCTGAAAAATATTCCATTGTACATATATACACAGTATATTTCCTTTCTCTTTCTCTCTTTGAATGAACTTTGGTTGTTTCCATGTCTTTGCTATTATCAATAATGCCAAAATGAACATGGAGATGTAGATATCTTTTTGAGATAGTGATTTTGTTTTTGGATAAATAGCCAGTGGTGAAATGGCTGAATTATGTGGTAGTTCTATTTTTAATTTTTTTAATAATTATTTTTTTTAATTTTTATTTATTTATGATAGTCACAGAGAGAGAGAGAGAGGCAGAGACATAGGCAGAGGGAGAAGCAGGCTCCATGTACCGGGAGCCCGATGTGGGATTCGATCCCGGGTCTCCAGGATCGTGCCCTGGGCCAAAGGCAAGCGCTAAACCACTGCGCCACCCAGGGATCCCTATTTTTAATTTTTTGAGGAACCTCCATACTGTTTTCTACAGTGGCTGTATCAATTTACATTCCAACCAACAGTGTATAAGAGTTCCTCTTTCTCCACATCCTTGCAGCACTTATTTCTTGTCTTTTTGTTTCTAGTCATTCTGACATGTATAGAGTGATATCTCATCATGGTTTTGATTTGCGTTTCCCTGATGATTAGTGATGCTGGATATCTTTTCATGTGTCTATTGGCCATCTGTATGTCTTCTTTGGGAAAATGTATATTCAGGTTCTCTGTACATTTTTAATCAGATTGTTTGGGGGGGATTCTTTTAGAGCATTGAGTTGTATAAGTTCTTTATATATTTTAGATATTAACCCTAATTGGATATATCAGTTGCCAATATCTTCTCCCATTCACAAAATTTCATTTTGTTTTAGTTTTTCTTTGCTGTGCAAAAGCTTTTCATTCTGATATCATCCCAATAGTTTATCATTTGCTTTTGTTTCCCTTGCCTGAGGAGACATTGCTAGAAAAACATTGGTACAGCCAAACTTGAATGCTGCCTATGTTTTCTGTTTAGAGTTCTATGATTTCAGATCTTACATTAGGTCTTTAATCCACTTTGAGTTTATTTTTGTGTATGGTGTGAGAAAGTGGTCCAGTTTCATTCTTTTGTATGTAGCTAACCAGTTTTCCCAGCACCATTTATTGAGGAGACTATCTTTTCTCCCATTGTATATTTTCCCCTCCTATGTCATAGACTGACTATTTAAGTGTGGGTTTATTTCTGGGCTCTCTATTCTGTTTCACTGATAAGTGTCTATTTTTGTGCCAGAAGATACTGTTTAGATTACTGCAATTTTGTGGTATATCTTGAAATCTGGAATTGCAATGCCTCAGCTTTGTTCTTTCTCAAAATTGCTTTGGCTATTCAAGGTTGCATGTGCTTATATACAAATTTTAGTTTTATTTATTACAGATTTGTGAAAAATACTGTTGGCATTTTGATAGGGATTGCACTGAGTGTAGATTGCTTTGGGTATTATGGACATTTGCAATATAAATTATTTCAATCCATGAGCATGAAATATCTTTCCATCTGTGTCATTTTCAAGTTCTTTCATCAATGTCTTATAGTGTTTAGAGTACAAGTCTTTCACCTCCTTGGTTAAGTTTATTCCTAGGTATTTTATTCTTTTTGATGCCATCATAAATGGTGGGTTTTTAAAAATTTATTTTGCTGTGTCTTTATTGTTAGCACTGAGAAACTCCACTAATTTCTGGGTATTAATTTTGTATCCTGTGACTTTGCTAAATTCATTTATTATTTCTAATAGTTTTCTTTGTGGAATCTTCGGGATTTTCTGTGTATAATAACATCCCATCTGCAAATAGAGACAGTTTAACTTCTTCTTTACCAATATGGATGCCTCATTTTTTTTTCTTGTCTGAATCTTGCAGCTAGAATTTCCAGTATTATGTTGAATGAAAGTAGTAAGACTGGACATCCTTGTTTTATTCCTGACCTTAGAGGGAAAGTTACCCATTTTCACTATTGAGTGTGCTGTTAGCTATAAGTTTGTCACATGTGACCTATATTATGTTGACGTACGTTCCCTCTAATCCCATTTTCTTGAGAATTTTTATCAAGAATGGATGATGAATTTTGCCAAATGCTTTTTCTGCATCTATTGAAATCTATGATTTTTAAAATTTTGTTGATGTGGTGTATGAAGTTTATTGATTTATCAATATTTGGCCATTCTTTCATCCCAGGAATAAATAAATAAATTACACAGCCATTTAATTTTTCATAGTATTCTCTTGTAATCCTTTAGATTTGTGTGGTGTCAGGTGTTATTTTTCTCATTTCTGATTTTATATATTTGGATCCTTTCTTTTTTTTCTTAATGAGTCTGGATAAGAGTTTGTTGATTTTGTTTACTTTTTCAAAGAACCAGCTCTTGTTTTAATTTTTTTCCTATTATTTCTTTAGTCTCTATGTCATTTATTTCTGCTCTGATATTTATTACTTCCTTTCTTCTACTCACCTTGGGCTTTGTTTGTTCTTCTTTTTCTAGTTCCTTTTGGTATAAAGTTAAATTGTTTGAGGTTTTTCTTGCCTCTTGAGGTAAGCCTGAGTTGCTATATGTTTTCCTTTTAGAACTGCTTTCACTGTGCCCCAAACATTTTGGACCATTGTGTTTTCATTTTAATTTGTGTACCCCTTTATTTATTTTTTGATTGTTTCATTGACCCATTGGTCGTTTTGTATCATGTTGTTTAGTCTCCATATGTTTATGCTTTTTTCAGTTTGTGTGTGTGTGTGTGTGTGACTTATTTCTAGTTTCATACTATTGATATCAGAAAAGATGCATGGTATGATTTCAATCTTCTTAAATAAATTTATTGAGGTTTATTTTATGGCCTGATATGTGATCTATTCTGGAGAATGTGGCATGTGACACTTGAAAATATATGTATTCAGTTGATTTCAGATAGTATGTTCCATACATATCTCTTGTGTCTATTTGGTCCAATGTGTCATTCAAAGACATTGTTTCCTTGTTGATTTTCTGTCTGGATAATTGATCCATTGATGTGATTGGAGGGTTAAAGTCCCCTACTCTTATTGTATTACCATCAACCTCTCTCTTTTTTATATTTTCTTTATGTATTTAGGTGCATGTGTTGGGTGGGTAGATGTTTACAAGTGTAACAGCTTCTTGTTGGACTGATCTCTTTATCATTATGTAATGCTTTTCTTTGTCTCTTGCTACAGTCTGTTTCTGAGTCTGTTTTGTCTAATATAAGTGCCGGTACCTGGCTTTTTTTTTTCCACTTGCATTTGCATGAAGAATCTTTTTCCATCTCTTCACTTTCAGTTCAATCTGTATTTGTCACCTTAGGTCTAAGGTGAGTCCCTTGAATGCAGTATACTGGTCCAGGAAGCTAGGGTCCATCTGCTTCTCTTCTATTTTTAGAAGAGTTTCAGAAAGATTGGTATTCTTCTTAAATTCTTTGAAAAAATAAATCAGCAAAACTGTCTAATCCTGGGGTTTTTTTAAATAACAAACTCAGGTTTATTGCTCTGGGTTAAACCAGTTGAGACAGGACCTAACAAGCATGAGGGGAATGCAGGGAGTTGGTGAACATTTCCTCCCCCAGTGAAGCTCTCAGCATCTTAGAAAGCTGGCTAGCATACTCCAGATAGACCCAGACATTTTGGGAAGGTTTTTGATTACTGATGGAATCTCCTTACTATTACTTGGCCTCTTCAGATTTTCTATTTTATTCATAATTCAGTCCTCGTAGGTGTTATGTTTCTAGCATTTTCACAATTTATTTTACCTTATCCAATTTGTTGAAATATAATGTGCATAGTAGTCTCTTATGACCCTTTATATTTCTGTGGTATCAGTTGTAATGTCCCATCCTTCATTTCAGATTTGTGACTTTTTTTTTGATAACTCAAGCTAAAGGATTGTCTATTTTGTTTATCTTTTAAAAAAAAAACAGTTCTTGGTTTCATTGACCTTTTGTATTGTCACTTTGGACTCTATTTCATTTATTTCTGCTCTGATCTTTATCATCTGCTTCCTTCTACAAACTTTGTGATTAGCTTTGTCCTTTTTTCTAGTCCCTTGAGGCAGAAAGATAGGTTGTTTATTTGAGATATTTCTTGTTTTTCAATGTGGGCATTTGCCATTTGAACTTCCTTTTAGAATAAGTCAATCGGAGAAGGACAAACGTTATATGGTCTCATTCATTTGGGTAATATAAAAAAATAGTGAAAGGGAATAAAGGTGAAAGGAGAAAAAATGAGTGGGAAATATCAGAAAGGGAGACAGAACATGAGAGACTCCTAACTCTGGGAAACGAACTAGGGGTGTAGAAAGGGAGGTGGACGGGGGTGGGGGTGACTGGGTAGCAGGCACTGAGGGGGGCACTTGACAGGATGAGCACTGGGTGTTATTCTGTATGTTGGCAAATTGAACACCAATAAAAAATAAATTTATTTAAAAAAATAAAATAAAAAAATAAAAGTACTTTTGCTACATCTCATAATTTTTGTGGGGTTTTTTTGTTTTTGTTTTATAAAATTATTTTTAATCAAATTAACCCACCACTAAAATACCATTAAACTATTCTGAATTTATATATTTATCTTTATCAGTCCCATTTATCCTTTCAAATGTGTTTCCTGTTACTAATTCGTGCCCCTATGTTTCAGCTTAAAGTCTTTTTAATATTTCTTATAAGGTCAGTCTAGTGTTGCTGAACTCCTTCAGTTTTTGCTTGTATGGAAAACTCTCTCTTGAAATTATGGAGGACAACTTAAACTTAACTAATTTTTATATATAGATTTTATATCTTACAATTTTACTGAATTTTTCTATATCTGTGTGTGTGTGTGTGTGTGTGTGTGTGTGTGTGTGGTCTTCAGGGTTTTTTTATACATAGTATTATGCTCTCCTTCAATTATAAAAGACAACTTTGCTAGGTATTCTTGGCTAGTATTTTTTTTTTCTTTGAGCACTTTGAATATATATCCTCCCAGCCCCTTCTGACCTGTGAAGTTTCTGCTAACAAATCTGCTGCAAGTTTTATGTGGGCTCCCTTGTACATAACAAGTTGTTTTCTCTTGGTGCTTTTAAGATTCTCTCCTTGTCTTTAACTTTTGACAATTTAATGTGTTTTTCTCTGTATTCGTCCTTTTTTTTCAAATCTGCATCTCTAAAAAAAAATCTGCCTAGTGCAAAAAAAAAAAAAAAAAACCAATCTGCATCTCTTGAATCTACACGTCTGTTTCTTTCTCCAGGTTAAGGAAGTGTTCAGTCATTATATCTTTGAATTAATTTTCTGCCCTTTCTTTCTCTCTTTGCCCTCCAGGGCCCTTATAAATATGTATATTGGTCTGTTTGTTGAGGTCCTATAAATCCTTTAAGCTATCTTTAATAATTTGTCTTTTGCTCCTATAATTGGATGAATTCTACTTCCCTGTCTCAAGTTCATTGATTTTTTTTTCTTGTGATTTATCTAGTCTACTGTTCAATGCCTCTATTGAATTTTTCAGTTCAGTAATTGTATTTTTCAGCCTTGTAATCTGTTAGGTGCTTTATTATATTTCCTTTCTCTATGTTGAAATTCTCACTTTGTTTATGAATTGCTCTCCTGATTTCAATGAGCATCTTTGTCTGTTAATTGAACTCTCTATCAGGTAATTAACTTATCTGTTTCATTAAGATCTGTTTCTGGAGATTCATTTTGTTCTTTAGTTGGGAATATAGTCTGTTTCTTCATCTTTCTTGACTCTCTGTGTTTGTGTCTGTGCATTCGATAAAACAGCCACCTAAACCAGTTTTACCAGTGGTCTCATTGTGGGAGATGAAACTCATCTGTCATCCTAGCCCATGTTCCTGATTGTCTCTTTAACCTTTGTGATTGTCCAACCCACTACCTCTGTTCCTACTGGCTCCCAGGAGTTGAGGGTTGCCAATACTTGTTGGGAGTCCCAAAGGGGAAGACTACAGTCAGCACCTACCTACATGCAAGGTGGACTAGATCCTTAGGCAGTACCTGGGAAAGTATGTACTTAGGTGCCATTTAGGAAGAAATGAAAGGTGGCTGTTTTTGCTTCCTCCCTCTGCATTGGGCCCAGGAAGTATAGCTGTGTGTGTAGGCACACCTTCAGATGCTTTTTTAAAAAATGGGAGTGTAATTGACATACAACAATGAATTACTTTTATATGTATGTCATAGCAAGAGATATTTTTATATACTACAAAATCCCCACAATAAGTCTAATTACCATCTGTCACCATAAGTGTATCACAATATTATTGACTATGTTTCCTAGGCTGTATATTACATTCCCATGACTCATTTATTCTATAACTGGACATTTGGATGTATTAATCCACGTCACCTCTTTCTCTCAACTTCCTCCTTTTCCCCCTTTATTTTTTTTTTAAGATTTTATTTATTTAATCATGAGACACACACACACACACACACACACACACACACACACGAGGCAGAGACACAGACAGAGGGAAAAGCAGGCTTCATGCAGGGAGCCTGATGTGGGCCTCAATCCTGAGACTCCTGGATCGTGTCCTGGGCATGAAGGCGCTAAACCGCTGAGCCACCCAAGGATTCCCCTTTTCCCCCTTTCATAACAACAGTTTATTTCCTGTATCCTTGGGTCTGTTTCTGTTTTATTCATTTATTCATTATATTATATTATATTGTTTTATTCATTTATTCAATATATCATTCATTATTCATTTATTCTATTTATCCATTATTATTGTGTGTATTTTTTAGATTATACATATAAGTAAAATCATATGCTATTTGTCTTTTCTGTCTGCCTTATTTCTTAGCATAAAACATTCATCTTCGATTTCTTTCACTAATGTTTTACAGTGTCAGCATACAGATCCTTTCATCTCTGGTTAAATATATTTCTAGATATTTTATTCTTTTCATGCAAATTAATGGCATTGTTTTTTAATTTTTCTCCTACTTCCATATTATATAAAAATAAAAGAGATTTTTGTATATTGATTCTGTAACCTGCTATTTGATTTGTTTATTCCAACATTTTTTGGTGGCATCTTTAGGGTTTTCTATATATAATGTCATCTGCAAATACTGACAGTTTTCACATCTTTCAATCTGATTTGGATGCCTTTCATTTCATTTTCTTGTCTAAATGCTGCAGCTAGGACTTCCAATACTATGTTGGACGAAGGTGGTGAGAATAGTCTTATTATTGATCTTAGAGAAAAGCTCTCCAGTTTTCACCAGTTTGATGTTACCTTTGGGTTTTTCATACATGGCCTTCATTGTGTTGAGGAACATTCCCTCCAGACCCACTTTGTTGTAGTTTTTATCATAAATGGATGTTTATTTTGCCAAATGCTTTTTAAGTATCTATTGAGAGGACCAAATAGTTTTCTTCCCCTTCTTGCTGTCAGTTTGATTATTACACTGATTGCCTTGGAAATATTAAATCATCCTTGCATACCTGGAATGAATCACACTTGACTGTAGTGAATGATCCTTTTAATGTATTGTTGAAATTGGTTTGCTAGTTGAGAATTTTTACATCTATGTTATTCAGAGATACTGATCCTGTAGTTTTCTTTTGTTGTGGTGTTTTTGTCTGGTTCTGCTATTGGGGTAAGCTGGCCTCATAGAAAGAATGAATTTGAAAGCTTTTCTTCTTCTATTTTTTGGAATAGTTTGAAAAGAGTATTTACTCTTGTTTAAATATTTGGTCAAAATCGCCTGTGAATCCAGCTGGTCCTGGACTTTTGTTTGTTGAATTTTTTTTTAATTACTGATTCAGTTTTGTTATTAGTAATTTGTTCAAGTATTTTAGGTCTTCCGGACTAAAGCATTGAGAGGTTGTATGTTTCTAGAAATGTATGCATTTCTTCTAGGTTGTCCAATTTGTTGGCAAATAACTTTTTGTAGTAGTCTCATAATCTTTTGTATTTCTGTGGTGTCAGATTTTAATTCTCCTCTTTCATTTTTTATTTTATTTATTTGGGCTCTGCCTTTTTTTTTTTTCTTGATGACTCTGGCTAAAGGTTTATCTATTCTGTTAATGTTTTCAAAGAACCAACTCTTGGTTTCACTGATTTTTTCTATTCTTAATCTTCATGTCATTTATCTTTGTTCTAATCATTATTATTTTCTTTCTCCTATTAATTTGGGGATTAGTTTGTTCTTTTCTATCTGGCTCCTAAGGTTAGATTGTTTGAGATTCTTCTCATTTCTTGAGGTAATACTGTATCACTAAATTTCCCTCTTAAGACTACTTTTGCTGAGTCCCAAAGACTCTGGATTATTGTGTTTTCATTTGTCTCCATGAATTTTTTAAAGTTTCCTCTTCAATTTCTTCATTGACTCACTGATTAATTGAATGTTGTGTAGACCCCATGTGTTAGTCCGTTTTATTTCTAGTTTCATACTGCTGTGGTTGGAAAAGATGCTTAATATGATTTCAGTCTTCTTAAATTTATAGAGATTTGTTTTGTGGCCTAACACATAATCTGTCCTTGAGAATGGCCTGTGTGTACTTGAAAAAATGTATATTTTGCTGTTTGGGGATGTATGTTCTTTTTAAGATTTTATTTATTTATTCATGAGAGACACAGAAAGAGAGGCAGAGACATAGGCTCCCTGTGGGGAGGCTGATTTAGGACTCCAGGACCACAACCTGAGCCAGAGGCTGATGCTCAACCGTTGAGCCATCCAGGTGCCTGGGGATGTTTGTTCTGTACATATGTTAGGTCCATCTGAACTAAAATGTCATTCAAAGTCATTAATTCCTTATCAATTTTCTGTCTGGATGATTTATCCATTGATAATATAAGTTGGGTGTTAAAGTCTCCTATGAGTATTGTATAACTTTCATTACCTCCCTTTATGTCTGTTAAAATTTGCTTTATGTATTTAGGTGCTCCTATGCTGGGTACAAAAATAGTTAGAATTGTTACACACTCTTGTTGGATTGATTCCTTTATCGTTATTTAATGCTCTATTCTGTCTCTTGCTACACTCTGTTTCACAGTCTATTTTATCTGAAAGAAATATTATTACCTCAGCTTTTTTTGGAATCCATTAGCATGAAATGTCTTGTTCTATCCCTTCACTTTCAATCTGTATGTGTCTTAAGGTCTTAAATGAATCTCTTCCAGGCAGCATATAGATGAGTCTTGGCTTTTGATCTATTCAGTTACCACTTTTTTTTTTTTATTGGAGCATTTAGTGCATTTACACTTAAAGCAATTATTAATGGATATGTATTTACTTCCACTTTGTTGTTTTTCTAGTTATTCTCTGTTCCTTCTTTGGCTCTCTTCCCATGAGGTTTGATAGCTTTCTTCAGTGTTATGATTGGATTCTTTTCCATTTATTTTTTATCTATTACAGGTTTTTGATTTGTGATTACCATTGGATTCACATATAACATCTTATGTGTTTGGCAGTGTATATTAAATTGATGGATGTTTCAAACATATCCTAAAGGAACTAAATTTTTACACTTCTCACCACTTTTATGTATATAATGTCATATTTTACGTTATTTTGTGTATACCTTGACTAATTTTTGTAGATATAATTGATTTCATTATTTTTGTGTTGAATAAAACTAAAAAGATTGGGTATCCTTATCCTAGTACTAATTTTTTAAGATTTTATTTATTTATTCATGAGACAGAGAGAGAGAGAGAGAGAGAGAGAGAGGCAGAGACACAGGTAAGGGAGAAGCAGGCTCCATGCAGGGAGCCTGATGTGGGACTCGATCCTGGTTCTCCAGGATCACGCCCTGGGCTGAAGGCAGAGCTAAACCACTGAGCCCCCCCGGGGCTGCCCCCACTTTGTTGAGCTTTTATCATAAACAGAGATCAAAACTGGTCAAATGCTTTTTCTGCACCTTTTGAAATGATCACAGGATTTATAGCCTTCATTTTGTTAGTATAATAGATCACATTGACCCATCCTTACATCCCTGAAATAAATCCCAGTTGATTGTAATGTTATGAACCTTTTAAGATATTGTTGAATTAAGTTTGCTAACGTTTTGTTGAGGATTTTTGCATGTACATTCATCAGCAATATTATTCTATCACTTTCTTTATGCCTTTGCCAGGTTTTGGTATCAGGTAATGCTGGCCTCAAAGAATGAATGAGTTTGAAGCATTCCTTCCTCTTCCATTTTTTGTTATAGTTTGAGTAGCATAGTTATTAAGTCCTCTTTAAATGTTTGGTGGAATTCACCTGTGAAGCTATCTGGTCTGGAATTTGCTGGGAGGGTCTTGTTTTGTTTTGTTCTTTACCAATTCAGTTTCATTGCTAGTAATTAGTCTGTTCAGATTTTTCTGATTCTTCCCCATTCAGTCTTGGAAGATTTTGTATTTATAGGAATGTATCCATTTCTTCTAGGATTTCCAATATATTTGTGTATAATTGTTCATAGTAGTCTCTTATAAACTTTGTATTTTTGTGACATCAGTTGTAACTTCTGTTTTACTTCTGATTTTATTTTTTTAGGCCCTATTCCTTTTTTACTCAATGAGTCTGCCCAAAGATTTATCAGTTTTACCTTTTCAAAGAACTCACTCTTAGTTTTATTGATCTTTTCTACTTTTCTTAGTTTCTATTTTATTTATCTCCACTCTTCTAATTATTTAATCTCTTCTATTAACTTTGGGTATTGTTTGTTCTTCTTTTTCTAGTTTCTTTAGGTGTGAGGTCAGAAACTTTATTTGGGATTTTTCTTGTTTCTTGAGGCTATATCACTAAAAAGAAGTCTTTTAACTGCCTTTGCCATGCGCCAGAGATTTGGAACATTGTGTTTTCATTTTCATTTGTCTGAAGGCATTTTTTTCATTTCCCTTGTGATATTTTTCATTGACCCATTGGTTGTTCAATAGCATGTTGTTTAGCCTCCACGTGTTTGTGTTTTCCAGGTTTCTTCCTGGAATTGATTTCTACTTTCATGCCATTGAGGTTGGAAAAGATGTTTGATATGATTTCAGTCTTCTTAAATTTGTTGAGACTTGTTTTGTAGCCTAACATAGGAGAATGTCCCAGGGGCACTTGAGCAGAATGTGTATTCTGCTGATTTGGAGGGAATGTTTTCTATGTCTATAAAGCCATCTGGTCTAATGTGTCATTTAAGGTCACTATTTCCTTAATAGTTCCTTAATAACTTTCTGTCTAGATGTATCTATCTGTAAGTGGGGGTTAAAGTTCTCTACTATTGGGACACCTTGGTGGCTCAGTGGTTGAGTGTTTGATCTTTGGCTTAGGACATGATCCCAGGGTCCGGGATCGAGTTTCACATTGGGCTCTTCCTGGGGAGCCTGCCTCTCTCTCTCTGTCTCTTATGAATAAATAAAATCTTTTTTTAAAGTCCCCTACTATTACTGTCAATTTCTCCTCTTCTGTATGATAATATTTGTGTTACGTGTTTACATGCTACTATGTTGGGTGTATAAGTATTATAAATATTATATCTTGTTGGATTGATCCCATTTTCACCATATAATGCCCTCTTTGTCTCTTACAATAGCCTTTGTTTTAAAGTCAATTTTGTCTTTTGTAAGTATTGCTACTCCTGGTTTTCTTTTAGTCTCCATTTGATGAAGTATTTTTTCAATCCTTTGACTTTCTATGTAGGTCTTTAGATCTGAAGTGAGTCTCTTGTAGGCATCATATAGATAACTCTTTTTTTTTTAATCTATTCAGCCACCATTTTGTCTTTTGATTGGAGCATTTAGCCCATTTACATTTAAAGTAACTATTGATAGATATGTATTTGTTGCCATTTAAAAATTTTTTGTCAGGACGCCTGGGTGGCTCAGTGGTTGAGTGTCTGCCTTTGGCTCAGGGTGTGATCCCACTGTCCCAGGATCGAGTCCCACATCAGGCTCCTGCATGGAGCCTGCTTTTCCCTCTGCCTCTGTCTCTGCCTCTCTCTGTGTGTCTATCATGAATAAATAAAATCTTAAAAATTTTTTTTGTCTGTTTTGTAATTCTGTTTCATTCTTCTTTTTCTTTTCTCTTATGCCTTGATGACTTTCTTTAGTGTTATGTTTGCATTATGTTCTTTATTTTTTGTGTATCCCTTATAGGCTATAGGTTGGGGAAATTTTCAGCTGTTATTTCTTTAAATAAATTTTCTGCTTTTCTTTCTCTTCTTCTTCTGGGACTTATATAAGGCTAACATTAGTATGCTTGCTGTTGTCTCAGAGGTCCCATTAACCTCATTCAAAAAAATTTTTTCCCATTTTGCTGTTCAGTTTGGGTTATCAACCTTGTCTTCCAGAAAGCTGATCTGTTTTCCTTATTGTATAGTCTACTCTTTATTCCCTCTAGTATTTTTCCTTTCTTTATTCTTCAGTGCTGATTGGTACTTTTTCTTTCCAAGTTTTTATTTAAATTCCAGTTAGTTAACATACAGTGTAATGTTAGTTTCAGAAATAGAATTTAGTGATTCAACACTTACATACAACACTGGATGCTCATCATAACAAGTGCCTTCCTTAATCTCCATCACTTACTTCACCCATCTCCCTCATCTCTCCCCCGCCCCCCGCCATTTGTTTCTTAAATTCCATATATGAGTGAAATCATATGGTATTTGTCTTTCTCTGATGGACTTATTTTTCTTAGCAAAATACTCTCTAGTTCCACATTATTGCAAATGGCAGGATTCCATTCTTTTTATGGCTGAGTAATATTCCAGTGTATGTATGTATATACATATACATGTGCGTGTGTGTATATATGCATATTCACATACCATATCTTTTTTTATGATAGTCACACAGAGAGAGAGAGAGAGGCAGAGACACAGGCAGAGGGAGAAGCAGGCTCCATGCACCAGGAGCCCGACGTGGGATTCGATCCCCGGTCTCCAGGATCGCGCCCTGGGCCAAAGGCAGGCGCCAAACCGCTGCGCCACCCAGGGATCCCTACCATATCTTTTTTATCCATTTAGCAGGCAGTGGACATTTGGGCTCTTTCCATAACTTGGCTATTGCTGATAATGCTGCTATAAACACTGGGGTGCATGTATTCCTTAAAATTACTATTTTTGTATCCTTTAGGTAAATACCTAGTACTGCAATTTCTGGATTATAGAGTAGTTCTAGTTTTAATTTTTTGAGGAATCTCCATACTGTTTTCCAAAGTGTCTGCACCAGTTTGCATTTCCATGATTGGTAACTTTTTATATTTTCTCTTTGTTGAAGCTTTCATTGTGTTCATCCATTCTTCTCCTAAATACAGTAAGTATCTTTAGGACCATTATTTTGAAGTCTTTATTAAGTAGGTTGCTTATCACTGTTTTATTTAGTTCTTTTCTGGGCTTTTTATTGTTTTATCATTTGGAACATTTTCCTATTTCCTCATTTTGCCCAGCTCTCTATTTCCATTTATTAGGTAGTTTATTATTTTTTTTTATTAGGTAGTTTAGCTATGTATCCCCATGGAAAAAAATAGCTTGGTACAGGAGATGTCCTACAGGACTCAGAAGTGCAATCACCCTTGGCCACTAGATCCAGGCATTGAAGAGGTGTTTCCTGCATGTGCTACCTGTACTCTCCTGGTGGGTGGGAGGTGGCCTCAGGCCTAGCTGGTTGCCATGCCTGATTGAATCTTTGGGGGCACACTTGTGGGTGGGAGGGGGGTGGCTCCCAGTTATAGCTACTTTTGGGACTTTGATGGGCAAAGCTGTCAACCTGTTGACTTTGAGGCCCAGACAAGGTGTAGGGGTATGTAGAACTCTCAGTAGAGCATGCTTCTAGCATTAACAGTCTAGAGGGAGAACTAAAAATGGTGACCACCAGCAACTGGGATCAGCATGGTAGTATTAGATAGCAAAAACTGTTGCTATCAACACCTCAGTCCCTGGTATTAGGTCCAGGCTCCTCTTGGGTCTCTGGCAGGCATTTGAAGATTAATGACTCTCCTTAACCTATGCTCTACACACTCTCTGATCTGGTGTTTTTGCACAGGCTTTTTAAGAGTGGATTTTCCTTTCCTTACAGTTCTGTAGTTTGCCTAGTCCAACCCCCCATTCATTTTCAAAGCCTGTGTTTTAGGGGCTCATCTCTCCTATACAGGACCTAAGGGCTACGGTACCTAAAGTGGAGCATGAATTTTTGCTCCTCAGGGAAAAGTTCTGTACCTTTGAGATTCTTCCCAACCATGTAACTCCAATCCTGGGGTATTTTGTGCTGTTTTTTAAACTTGGTGAAAACATCTCTCCCTTTTGTCTTTCTTTTTTTTAATTTAAATTCAATCTGCCAACATATAGTATAACATCTCTCCCTCTTCTACCTATCTGCATTATCCTTTGTTGTGGAGGTTCTGTTCATCCAGTTTCCAGGTCCCCTTCAGAGGGAGTTTTTCCACATTTAAGTGTGGACCTAATGGGTCAATGGGATGATGTGAGATCAGGATCTCCCTACACCACCATCTTGAACCCCCTCCTCTGGGCAATTTTTAAAGTATCAAAATGGACCCCATTCTGGGAAATACTAGATGTTCATTTTCTCTGCTGATCCTGATGTGACAGCTGGATTAAGTAGGTCTGTGCTCATTAGCAAGTGCCTTTTTGTTACAGTCTTGTAGGACTTGTAAACACAAATCCCACTGACTTTCAGAGCTAGGTGTTTTGAGGGCTAGTCCTGAAGTAGAAGTCTTAAAATTTGGGGCTGTAGATGTCACATCCCAAGCCTTCTCTCAAGGAAAAGCCAGTATTTGGAGATTTCCTTCTGATTGTATAGCGCTGTGTGTGAGTGGGCACCATTTATGGCAAGGGCATGTCTAAGCCTTTTCTACTCATTTTGATATAGGTCCTTTTAGTTGTCTCAGCATGGAAGATTTGCGTGGCTAATTTCAGGGTTTCTTTCAGAGGGAATTATTCCATGTGTCACTGTGTCTGTGGGAACAGGGGGGTTCAGAAGCCTTCTATGTTACCATTTTTTTTTAAGATTTTATTTATTCATGAGAGACAGAGAGAGAGAGAGAGAGAGGCAGAAGCAGGCTCCATGCAGAGAGCCTGACGTGTGACTCGATCCCGGGTCTCCAGGGTCACACCCTTGGGGCTGAAGGCAGCACTAAACCGCTGAGCCACCTGGGCTGCCCTATGTTACCATCTTTAAAGCTGCCTCAATACTTTCTTTTTCTAAACTTTTTTTAAAGAATTTATTTATTTATTCATGAGAGACACAGAGAGAGAGGCAGAGACCTAGGCAGAGGCAGAAGCAGGCTCCATGCAGGGAGCCTGATGTGGGTCTTGATCTCGGAACCCCAGGATCACATCCTGGGCCGAAGGCAGGTGCTAAACCACCGAGCCACCCAGGGATCCCAATACTTTCTAAACTATGTGTGTTTGAGGGGTTTTCCCCCCTTATGATGGGGAGAGTGGAACATGGCTGGATTATGGGAGCAGGAGTCCTCACTGAGGAAAATATTTATGATAAAAAAAAATATTGTGGGGAGCTAGGTTTTAAGAGGTGCAATATGAACTCAAGAACCTATTGACCCTGGATGTGGTCAATAGGGATGTGCCTGCCTTGAAGGTGGAAGAGAGGAGAGGATGACAGAACCACACAGCGTCAGGGATATTCAAGGAAGTTGAGAAAACATTTCTGAGTGCACTGTGTTTTCTTGGTAAATTTGGAGGAACAACTACTAATTGTGAGAAAAAGGGAGGTGGCTCAGTGTTAAGGAACATGAAAAAGAACTGGAGATGTCGTGACTGGAAAGAGGGATAGAATTTAAGATAAAGATTGGTAGGAAAATTATATGGAATCCCACCAATACACTCTCATTTCTCACATGCATTGGGCCTTTGTGGTGAGTATTAGAAACAAAAATTATTCTTGTAATAGCTATTGAAGACAGAGGGTCAGGAACCAAGCTAAGCATTTAAATGAACTATTTTATTCAATCTTCTGGATAGCCTTTGAGGTAGAAGTATTTATTATCCTCCTTGTACAGGAGCCAGTATAAAGAGAGAAATCAAGATGGCGCTGAATCCTTGATTGGCCACCTCTACTACTTGTATACTACTTGTGTCCACTGGGCAATTTATTTAATCTCTTGAAATTCCAGATTCCTCAAGCATGGGGAACAGGGTCACTATTAGAAATAGTAAATGAGAATATGGATAAAAGAGCTTAATACATGCTGGGTACTTGATTCTTTAAAACCATTTTAGAATATGGACTGTTACTGAACTAACAATTTGATTTAAAGTCACTGATTTGAGTTTATGTTCTCTCTCCCCTAAGAGAGATGGAGTGTTGCACCACAGATGTGAGAATACCTGTTAACTTCTGTTATCAGGCAGGTACCAGGAAAAGTGTGACATAGGCTGGCCTCAAAAAATATTCTTGCAACAGTGGTCTGGAGTCCAAGAAGGGCATTCACATTCAACAACACTGTGGAGGCCTAAGGAACTACCCCACAAAAAAAAAAAAAAAAAAAAAAAAAAAAAAAGGAACTACCCCACACTAGCTGTGGCTCTGTGGCTTCTGTAGTTGAAGGCTTCTAGATGCTGTCTGCCTCTCTTTTGTGATTTGGTGTCTGATGAGGCCAATTGACTTTTCCAAAGTAGAACTCTTGGTCTGCATCTCAGAGATAATGCTACAACAGGTTGGTTAAGCATAACAATTTTGGAGTACTTCTTGGGTTCTTTTCACATAAAAAATTCCTACTAGTATAATAAACAAGTTGCAAGGGCTACAGTGAGATGACAGAGCAGCAGACAACAGGGACCTGGGGACTTCTCTTTGGCAATAGATTCAAATGTATTTTTGTAGACATTGATAAATGAAGCTTCTTGGTCCCCCATGAGGAACAGGCCTGGATACCATTGCTTTTCTGCAGGTGTGTGGAGAGGTGGGAACCCTGGGAAAGAGAGGGTCAAACCATATCCTCAGGGGAACATCAAAGGAGCTCTGATCTCAGTCTCCTATAGGCCTCAGGTGTGACTCACAGATGCTTCCCCAAACGGTTTTTAAAGTGCTTTTCCAGGCCAAAGCTGGAATCTCCCTGACCCAAAAGAAATACACATGCCTTACCATTGTGGCTGAAATACTGCTCGTATTTATTAAAAAGGTAGAACATAATGCATCTGTAGGGATCCAGGTTCCACAGTTCTCAAAGCACTAGCCGTAAATCACCTTTAGGTTTGTCATTCCCTTGGGTGGAAGCAAAAGTGCTTTAATGAAATGGCCCCAGAAAGAATAAACTATTGTACCATACTATGAAGGATGCTGCTAATAAAGGAGCAGGATAATGTTGGAAAATGAAGCAAAAGCTGCCATTCTATCTAGTTCAGAGTGCAGACATCTCCCGTTACATCTCCCCCTAGCGGCAGCCCCAAGTGACACAGATCCACCCTCCCAACCAGCTGCCAGAGCAAGAATGTGGTTTTCCTAAAGGCAGTGGAAGGGAAATTCCACAGTATGATAGCCATTTCCAATGGAGAGGACAACACTGTCAGGTGCTGCAGTGCCTGGGGTGGTCTAGGGGGAGACTTCCCGATGAGGAACCTGCAGGTTCCATCTGGAACAGCACAGAAGAGAGACTTGTAGATTTGGAGGTCCATCAGAAGACAATTGTGGGAGGATCAGCTGCCTTCTTAATGACAACTGGGACTGGATCAAATGTACCTAAATTAAGGGCTCAGATGTTCTATATAGTGGATACTCTTTGTACTTATAGTACCGTCTTTAAAGGTTTCTTTCCAAACAGGGTGAAGTGCTCTGAGGTCATGTACAAAATCTGACACACTGACAAGTGGACTCTTGTGCAAACATTATTCCCAGGATTGGAAAGTGTTTGCATTCAGAAGCAAGAGTTTGGAATGCCTGGAACCGTGTCTGGCATTCCCACCATAGGCATCTTTGCCACAAGTATTTTCACTGCATAACTCATTGGCCAGAAGGCAATTTGGCCATTGAGGGGCCAAATAAAATAACAAAATATAAAAGAGGGACCTTAATATTATTTCTTCATTTTGTCCTTTTTAAGAGAAGTATCAATTTTCCAATACTGGGATGCATATTTTAACTGGGTTTTGTATTTCATTATGAAAGCCTTCTACATTGTTGTTCCATCTTTAGCATAATGATGTCTGTCCATAGACATTCAAAAGTTCTATGGGACATGCAAAAGAAAAACTATAATGCATTTCTGAGTTATTACAATTGATAAACTACTACTCTGTATTACAGTATGATATGCAATCTGGCCTTTATACTCTTATTTCACACTTCTAGTTAGTTACTGTATTTTCTATCAAGTCGATATGTGGAGTTATTATCCACTATTTTAAGACCACCCTGTATACTGGTCATAAACTATTAAGAGGCCTAAGATTCATGTAATGTAAAAATGGGAACTTAGTTTGGTTTCATTTCTCTGTTGACAGTTATTTTATCTCTGAAAACAACATTGCCTTTCACCCAATTAAGTGGTGAAAAATGCTTGCATCAAGACTCTGTAGAACTGTGTGAAACAAGATCTTCGGATGCCTGGATGGGAATGAGGCAACATCACTTGATTCCAATAGGTAAGAAGGTGTCTTTGTGGAACAGAAGTTAATAGTGTACTGGGTCAACTCACCTCGAATTCAGAGCAGTTGAGTTAATGAGCAAACCGTAAATTTGCATTTAGCAATGGCAGAGATATTGCACAGGCTCCTTCCAGCTCAGGAACATGGTTTGATAAACCACGACCAGTCCCCAACGCAGTTCCCCTATATATTAAAGTGGCCCACAGATATCCACTTTAACTCTGGGTAACTGGTGCTGGGAATCAGGAATAATTCATCTTATTCAATTATCTGCTGCTGCTCCCCACCCCCAACTCAAAGCGCTACGTGTTATGAGCTATGCTTCAGCTGTGAAGAAATGCTGGTTAGAGTAGGGACACCATGCATGTGTTTATTTACAGACATCCTTGGGTGCTTTGCAAGGCCTCCATCCTCCTTCCGAAAAATGTGACAAATGAGGCACCAGAAGGTTCCAAGACTTGCTGCTCAAAACTAATGGTAGTCCTGGAGCTCAGAGCTGGAGATCACACTGCCTCTCTTCTGAAATAAGGCTCAACCCCTTGATTCTTATACATCTAGAGATTCTAAAATATTCTTTCCACAGTAAGTACACTTTCCTGTGTGCTCCTGAAAGCTGAGGACAGGCCCTCAGCAAGCACATGATATTCCAGGATCCTGCCTCTGGATTTGCAAGCAGGGAAGGGAAGGAGCTGAGCAACTAAGAAAATAGCAAGACGTGCCCCCTTAAAGTAGCTTGACACTACCAAATGCATATTAAAAATATCATCCACAAGATTTTTTGACCTAAGTGCACATTAAAACCTATCATCACTTTACATTCCCTGGCAAGAGGCAACATGTTTTAGCAGAGCCAGGCAAGGCCACTACTCAGTCTCTGCTACCCCCGCAGGTAGGTGGCACCTGGTGGCTCCTGCCCCAGGGCATTAATGTGTGGGATGGCACCTGCTGCAGCTGCTAACTTCTCGCTGAGCTTCTGGTTCACCAGCTCCAGGTGGCGACCATTCTTCCGTGCCTGCCTCAAGGACCTCTTGACCTTCTTCACCCGATCCCGAAGCTGCTTGTTACGCTTCTCCAGGGTGGCTACCTTCTGCTGCAGTTTCTTGACATGGTCCTCCTCCTCAAACAGAGCCTTCTGTACTGACGAACACATGAGCTGGGGAAAGAAATGCCATGGGAGAGGCAGGTGAGTTGCTCTAGGGAGGTTTTGTGAAATTTCCCTGGGTGCTGCCAAGCATCCAACACCACAGACTCTGACTTAGCCAATGGCTCCAACCCCAGGATGAGGACAACCCTCAAGGCCTTTTCTTGGTTTCACCCTGTGAACCTGCCCTAATAGCAAATATAAAGTATCCTCTTTGGGGTACCTTTGATAATTTAATTTTTTAAAGCTGTTGCATGGTTTGTCTTTTTACATGCTTACCAACTTATATACTATTAATTCCCTGAAGGGGTTGGTGACTTTCCACTTTTTGATTCAGCAATTTTTTGCCTGTTAAATTCTAATCTGGGTTTAAAACATTTTCCATAAAAGCCAAAATTTGAGGATCGGCCACAAAGGGCCTTCAGGGTATTTCTACTTAACAGGCTTTGCCTGGATTATGCATCAAATACATAATGGAAATTATTCTGGTCATGGCAGGATGGACTTCAAGTACAGGGCATTTTTTAAAACAATTTTTCTTTCTTACCTAAGCCACCTGGTTCTACTTGTGGCTTCAAAAGCAACCAGGCTTATGTCTACCACCCCCTCAGGACCCAGTGCAGAGGCAGCAGCCTCAAAAGCACCCAATCCTTCTGTGAAAGAAGCCTGTTTATCTTAGAGTTTTGGCCTGAGAAACAGACTTCTAATTTAACACACAACTGAAGACCCACTGATAAGACTCTCCAAAGACTGTGGAGGCCAATGGGAGTCATCTTCATACTCCCCCTATGTCCCAAGTTGCCAGGGTCTCCAAGAAAGAAGCTTGTATACACATCTGGCACCCTGGCTTTTGTGTCTGATGCTCAAAGAACACATCCCTTGAGACTATGGCATGTGCGAGAGTTCATCAGGACAGTAGCAACCAGAGAAACACTTCTTAACTGTATCACCAAAGAGCTTGGCACAGAGGGAGCAGACAGAAATGCTCATCTCCCCAAATGGATAGAGATAAATCTGCCAACTTTAATAGTTGCTACCTGAAGTTCTGGTTTCCAACCAGCATGAATCTAAGTGCTGAGATCCTCCCCCTTGAGACACTGAAAGGTCTTAGCACACCCTCCACTACTGGGAGCTGCAAGAATGGAGTAGGCTGCTCAGACAGTCACAGAAATTGAGAGACAACCAAGAGTTCATAAGCCAGAGGAGAACGAAAGATGTGGCTTTTTTATCTAAGGCTTAGAAACCAATACAGAGAATAGATCAAAATGAAGAAACAGAGGAATATGCTCCAAGGAAAAAAAGAAGATAAAATCCCAGAAAAAGACCTTAATGAAATAGTGAGAAGTGATTTACCTGACAATGAGTTCAAAACAACATGGATAAAGCTGTCCACTGAATTTAAGAGAGTGACATATAAACCAAATGAAAATCTCAACAAAAAG
Source organism: Vulpes vulpes (assembly GCF_048418805.1). Classification (NCBI taxonomy): domain Eukaryota; kingdom Metazoa; phylum Chordata; class Mammalia; order Carnivora; family Canidae; genus Vulpes; species Vulpes vulpes. The sequence goes on along the minus strand of NC_132781.1, from coordinate 108,316,005 downwards.
AAAAATAAAAGTACCTAATAAAAGTGACAGAGTTGGAGAATACAATAACTGAATAGAAAAATAGTACAGAGGAGTTAAACAGTGCACTTGAAGACACAGAAAGAAAGGATTCATGAACTCAATGACAGGTCAGTGTAACTTATCCAATCATAACAGCAAAAAGAAAAAAGATTGAAAAATAGTGAAGATAACTTAAGGGACTTGGGGACCCCATAATGTGAATATTGGTCTGCTTGATGTTGTCCCCGAAGAGGAAGAGAGTAATAGGTAGAAAATGTATTTAAAGAATAATGGCTGAAAACTTCCCTAACCTGGAGAAGGAAACAGGCATGTAGATCTAGGATGCCTAGAATAATAAGAGGAACCCAAAGAGATTAATCACAGTATATCTCAGTGCTAAAGTGTCAAAAAAAAAAAAAAAGGAGAGAAGCTTAAAAACGGGGGGGGCTTTTTATGTACAAGGGGACCCCCCCACCATGAAACAGTCAACAGATTTTTCAGCAGAAATTTTCCACACCCATAGAGACCTGCATGATAAACATGGGCATATCTCATTTTGTTGTGCTTCACAAATACTGCATTTTCTAACAATTGAAGATTAGTGGTGATTTGCTAAACAAGTCTATTGGTGCCATTTTTCCAACATTTGTTCACTTTGTGTCACATTTAGGTAACTCCTGAAATATTTCAAACTTATTAATTATTAAGTGTCATGGTGACCTAGGATCTCTGATGTTATTCATACTTGTTCTAGGGTGTCACTAACCACACCCACATAGGAAGGTGAACTTAAACATGTGTATTCTGACTGCCCCACCAATTGGCCATTCCCCCATCTCTTTCCCTCACCCTGTTCCCTGAGACACAGCAAATAGTGAAATTAGGCCAGTTTATAAGCCTACAATGGCTTCTAAGCATTCAGTGATAATTCAGCTTAGTGAGGATGGCATGGCAAAATCTGAAACAGGATGAAAACTAGACACTTTACACAAAATAGTTAGCCAAGCAGTGAATGCAAAGCAAAAATTCTTGAAGGAAATTAAAGGTACTACTCCCATTAACACACAAATGATATGAAAGCAAAAACAGCCTTATGGCTGATGTGGAGAAAGTTTTAGTGGTCTGGAGAGAAGATCAAACCATCCACAGGATTAAGCCAAAACCTCACCCACAATAAGGTTCTAGAGCTCTCCTTCAATTCCATGAAGTCTTAGCGAGGTGAGGAAGCTACAGAAGACAAGTGTGAAGCTAGCAGAGGTTTAAGGAAGACACCATCTCTATAACATCAAAGTGCAAGATGTAGCAGAAGTGAGGATGTAGAAGCTGTAGCAAGTTATTCACAAAATCTACCCAAGATAATGAAGTTAGCTACCCTAAAGAGATTTTCAATGCAGATGAAATAGCCTTCTATTGGAAAAAAGGATGCCATATAGGGCTTTCATAGCTAGAGAAGAGAAGTTAATGGCTGACTTCAAAACTTCAAAGGACTGACTGACTCTTTTGTTAAAGGCTAATGCACCTGGTGACCATAAAGTTGAAACCAATGCTCATTTACCATTATGAAAATCTTAGAGCCCTGAGGTATCATGCTCAGTCTACTCTGTGGTCTATAAATGGAACAAAAAAGCAGGCTGAACACACATCTGTTTACAACATGGTTTACTGAATATCTTAAGCCCACTGTTGAGACTTGCTCAGAAAATAAGATCTCCTTCAAAATATTACTACTCATTGACAATACAACTTGTCACCCAAGAGCTCTGATGGAGATGTACAAGGAGATCAATGTTTTCATGCCTGCTAACACAATAACCATCTGCAGCCCATGGATTAGGGAGTCATCTTATATTTCAAGTCTAATTATCTAAAAAATACACTTTATAAGGCTATAGCTGCCACAGATAGTGAGTCCTCTGATGATCTGGACAAAATAAACTGAAAACTATTCTAGATGCCAATAAGAACATTCATGATTCATGGGGAAATGCCAGAACATCAACATTAACAGGAGTTTGGAAAAAGTTGGTTCCAACCCTCATGGATTACTTTGAGGGGTTCAAAACTTCAGTGGAGGAAGTCATTGCAGAGAAGATGGAAGTAGAAGAACTAGAATTAGAAGTGGAGTCTGGAGATGGGACTGAATTGTTGCAATCTCATGATAAAACTTGAACAGATGAGGAGTTGCTTCTTATGGATGAACAAAGAGAGTGGTTTCTTGAGATGGTATCTACTCCTGATGAAGACACTGTCAAGATTGTTGAAGTGAAAACAAAGGATTTAGAATATTACATAAATTTAGTTGATAAAACAGCAGAGCAGGGTTTGAGAGGAATGGTTCCAATTTTGAAATTGAAAGGTCTACTCTGGGTAAAATACTATCAAACAGCATCACATGCTACAGAGAAATCCTTCATGAGAGGAAGAGTCAATCACTCTAGCAAACTTCACTGTTGTCTTAAGAAATTTCCCCAGTTACCTCAACCTTTTGCAATCACCACCCTGATCAGTCAGCAGCCATCAACGATTACTACTCCCTGAAAGTTCAGATAATGATTAGCAATTTTTAGCAAAGTATTTTTAAATTAAACAATTTTTACATACACTAGGAAACAAAAAAACTCATTTTACTTGTATTGTGATATTCAATTTATTGGGGTCATCTGGAACTGAACCCATAATATCTCTGGAAATAAAAAAAAAAAACTGCCAACCAAGAATGTCTTGCCCCGCAAAAGTGTCCTTCAGAATACTGAAGGACACTGGAAGTTTTCCAGACAAGCAAAAGCAAAAGAAGTTATCACCTCCAGACCCACCTTTCAAGAAACAAAGTTGTTCTTTAAGCTAAAAAGGAAGGGTGACAATATATGAAAGTATAAATCTCATGGGTAAAGGTAAATATATACTAAAATTAAAAATAATGTATGTTATAAAGGCAGTGGATTAATTGCTTATAAAGCCAATATGAATGTCAAAAAACAAAAACAAAATAACCATACACATATATGTTAATGGATAAAAAGATTGTGACATCAAAAACAAAATGGAAGGAGAGAGTTAAAGTGCAGAGCTTTAGAATGCTTTCAAAAATAAGTTCTTATGATCTTTAAAACAGACAGCTGTACATTGCTTTATATAAACTTCATGGTAATTACAAAGCAAAAACCTATAATAGATACACTAGACAAAGGTCTCTAAGCATACCACTACAAAAAATTATCAAATAACAAAGAGAGCAAGAAAAGAAAAAGGAATAGAAGAATTACAAAATAACTGGCCAACAATGAACAAAATGACAATAAGTACATGTCAATTATTAAAGGTTAGTGGTCTAAAAGTTCCAATCAAAAGACAAAGAATGGTTTTAATGGATCAAATGCATGACTCATCTATGTGCCTACCTATTAAGAACTCACTTCAGCTTCAAGAACACACCACAGACTGAGGGTGAAAGGATGAGAAATGATATCCATGCAAATGGAAACTAAAGGAAAGCTGAGGTAACTATGTTGTCAACAGAAAAATAGTCTTTAAGAGACAGGCTAGTAAACACAGATCACGATATAGTGATAAAGGAATCAATTCATCAAAGGGATAACATCTGCAAGTATTTATGTACCCTTCAGAGGAACACCAAAATATACAAAGGAAATATTTACAGACCTAAAGAGAGAAATAGCGCTATAGTAATAGGGGACTTTACTATTGCCTCCATCAAAAATGAATAGATTATGTGGACAGAAAAATAAGGAAACATTGTACTTAAACTACATGTTAAACCAGATGGACCTAACAGATATATACAGACCATTTCAGAAACAGAAGAATACACATTCTTCTGAAATGCATGAAACCATGGAACATTCTCTATGACCAATCCTATATTGAGCATCACATCACACATCTTAATAAATTAGAAGACTGAAATCCATATATCAAGCTGCTTTTCTAACCAAAATACTATTAATTACAAGAAAATTGGAAAATTCACAAATGTGTGGAGATTACTTGCTTGATCCATTGGTTGAGAGCATGTTTAATCAAAACCAGAAAAAAAAATACAGAATGCAGTAAAATCTAAGAAGAAATTTCAAACAACCTAACTTTATACCTCAAGGAACTCAGAAAGGAAGAAAATACAAAGTTAATGAAAGGAAGGAAATAATAAAGATCAGACCAGAAATAAATAAGAGAGAGAACAAAAAGACAACAAAAAAGATTAGCAAAACAAACAGAATAGACCAGGAATCAAAGAGCTGTTACAACTTTTACCACAGATATTGGACAATGAGAAGAAATGGATAAATTCCTAGAAACATACAACCTAGCAAGAGTGAATCATGAAGAAATAGAAAATCTAAACAGATTACTAGTAAAGATATTGAATGAGCCATCTCTAATCAAAAACTTGCCAAAAAAAAGTCCAGAACCAGATGGCTTCAGTGATGAATTCTACCAAACATTTAGAGAAATATTAATACCATTCCTTGTGCAAAACTTCCAAATTGATTTTATAAGGCCAGCAATTACCTTGATACTAAGATCTAACATCTAAGATCTAAGATGACACTACAGAAAATAAATTATAGGTCAATAATCCAATGAACATATGTGAGAAATACTCAAATTATTAGCAAATGAATTTAAATATTAATAAGATCATACACCACAATCAAATAGACTTGTTCCAAGGATGCAAGGGTGGTTTAACATCTTTAAATCCATCAATGTGATATATCATGTTAATAAAATGAAGGATAAAATAAAATAAAATGATGGATAAAAACCATATGATCATCTCAATAAATGTAGAACAAGAAACTGACAAAATTTAACATCCCTTCCTGATAAAAATAGGGAGGGAATATACCTCAACATAATAAAGGCCATATATGAGAAGCTCACAGCTAACATCATACTCTAGTGAAATGCTAAAAGATTTCCCCCTAAGATCAATAACAAGACAAGACTGCTCACTCTCACTACTTTTAAGTGCTAATACAGCAATTAGACAAGAAAAAGAAAAGGCATTCAAATTGCAGTAGAAAAAGTAAAACTGTCTCTTTACAGACGACATGATATTATATAGAGAGAGAACCCTAAAACTCCACAGAAAGCTGTTAGAATAAAAAAGTTCTATAAAATTGCTGGAGATAATATATTAAAATCAGCTGTGTGTCCATTCTCTAATAACAAACTATCAGAAATAGAAATTAAGAAAACCCATTTACAACTGCACTAGAGTGTATATAAAATCTAGGAATAAATTTAACCAAGAAGTTAAAAGATCTGTACAGTGAAAAACTATAAAATTCAATTTAATCCCTATCTAAATGCCAATGAAATTTTTCACAGAAATGGAATAATCATAAAGTTTTTGTGTGACTACAAAAGTCCCTGAATAACCAAAGCAATTTTGAGCCACAAAGAGGAGACAACACACTTGCTAATTTCCAACTATGTCACAAAACTATGGTAATCAAATAATATGATACGGGCATAAAAACAGACATAAAGATCCACAGAACAGAGTCCAGAAACAAACCCATGCATATACAACCAATTAATTTACAATAGGGAGGGAAGAATATACACTGGGGAGAAGACAGTTTCTTCAATAAAGGGTGCTGGGAAAACTGGACCCCAATCTTAATACCATACACAAAAATTAACTCCAAATGAATTAAATACTTTAATGTAAGATCTGAAAATAGAAAATTCTTAAAAGGACAAATATAGAGTAAGCTCCTAGACACAGGTGTTGGCAATGAATTTTTGGATTTAACAACCAAAACAAAAAAGAAAAAAAAAACCCCAAAAGTAAACAGGTAAGACTCCAACAAACTAAGAAGCTCTTCTGCACAGCAAAGGAACTATGAACGAAAAAAAAAAAAAAAAAACCACCCAGGGTAGACTGGGAAGATGGTATGAGATTCCTGAACTCAACTTGTCCCACAGACACACAGAGACACAGAGACAACCACATGTATTGTAACTCTCCCAGAAAACAACTTGAAGACTGGTAGAACAGATCCTCCACAGCTAGCTGTAGAGAGAAGGCCACACTGAGAAGTGTAGGAAAGGATAGAAATGCAGTCAGGAACCAAACCTCTGATACAACCAACCAGAAAAGTGAGAGTCATCACAAGTATGGAAAAAAGAGGACATCAGACTCCACATGGGGCACAACCACCTGCCTCCTAGGGACCCACACAGAGAACACAAGTCCCTATAATGTCTGGCTTTAACACCAGGAGAGCCTAAGGGTGATAGGAAACTGAGCTCCCACCCTTTAACAGCCCGCATTTCAACTAACTCTGCACAAACACAGTTTGAAAAGCACCTATGATAGATGTGAAAGAATTGTTGACTAATTTTAGGATGAGTGCCAGAAGTGCAGCCATCTGCAGATTTCTCCAGGAACAAAAGTGCTGACAGATACCATTTTTCCTACCTTCCCCCATCCTAGACAGCCTGATACTTGGAGAGTGTTAACACTGGCTGTCACATCTACCATGATAGCTGCAAACCCCACCCCAGCAGGCAGCCCAGGATGGGAGTGGTACCTCTCCAAAGTGACTCCTGCCCTGGGGTGGGGGTAGCTAACCCTGTACACACTCTTATACCCACAGCTCCCACAGCCAAGCCTCTCACTGGCTGTGCAGGGAGCAAACCCTACTCATCAGTACACTCACAGCTGTCCTAGTATTAAGTGTAGACACCCAGGTTAAGTGCCAATCCCACCCATCAGCCAGCCTAGCCTCTAAATTGCACAAAAGAGCAAGAATTGTACACAAGTGTGCCCGTGGCATTTACAGTTGGTCATTTCAGCCAGCTGAGCTGAAGGCCAGCTCCACCATCAAGCATACTCACATCAATTATGGTTCAGCCACATACAGGGGACATCCCTGGAGCACTCATGACCAGAGTAAACTGAACCACAGGGCACTAGAGGATCCTATATACAAAAAGCTATCCTTTCAAAACTCAGTCGGCCTACCTAATTCATAGAAACAAGCACAGAGATTTGATGAAATGAAGAAAGGTATAGATCTCAAATGAAAAAAAAAAAGACAATGAAACTGGACCACTCTCTTTCACCATACACAAAGATAAACTCAAAATGGATGAGAGATCTAAATGTGAGACAAGAGTCCATCAAAATCATAGAAGAGAACACAGGCAACACCCTTTCTGAACTCGGCCACAGTAACTTCTTGCAAGATACATCCACAAAGGCAAAAGAAACAAAAGCAAAAATGAACTATTGGGACTTCATCAAGATAAGAAGCTTTTGCACAGCAAAGGATACAGTCAACAAAACTAAAAGACAACCTACAGAATGGGAGAAGATATTTGCAAATGACATATCAGATAAAGGGCTAGTTTCCAAGATCTATAAAGAACTTATTAAACTCAACACCAAAGAAACAAACAATCCAATCATGAAATGGGCAAAAGACATGAAGAGAAATCTCACAGAGGAAGACATGGACATGGCCAACATGCACATGAGAAAATGCTCTGCATCACTTGCCATCAGGGAAATACAAATCAAAACCACAATGAGATACCACCTCACACCAGTGAGAATGGGGAAAATTAACAAGGCAGGAAACCACAAATGCTGGAGAGGATGCGGAGAAAAGGGAACCCTCTTACACTGTTGGTGGGAATGTGAACTGGTGCAGCCACTCTGGAAAACTGTGTGGAGGTTCCTCAAAGAGTTAAAAATAGACCTGCCCTATGACCCAGCAATTGCACTGTTGGGGATTTACCCCAAAGATTCAGATGCAATGAAACGTCGGGACACCTGCACCCCGATGTTTCTATCAGCAATGGCCACAATAGCCAAACTGTGGAAGGAGCCTCGGTGTCCATCGAAAGATGAATGGATAAAGAAGATGTGGTTTATGTATACAATGGAATATTACTCAGCAATTAGAAACGACCAATACCCACCATTTGCTTCAACGTGGATGGAACTGGAGGGTATTATGCTGAGTGAAATAAGTCAATCGGAGAAGGACAAATAGTGTATGTTCTCATTCATTTGGGGAATATAAATAATAGTGAAAGGGAATATAAAGGAAGGGAAAAGAAATGTTGGGAAATATCAGGAAGGGAGACAGAACATAAAGACTCCTAACCCGGGGAAACGAACTAGGGGTGGTGGAAGGGGAGGAGGGCGGGTGTTGGAGGGGAATGGGTGACGGGCACTGAGGTGGACACTTGACGGGATGAGCACTGGGTGTTTTTCTGTATGTTGGTAAATTGAACACCAATAAAAATTAATTTAAAAAAAAGAAAAAAGAAAAAAAAAGACAAAAGTCCCAGTAAAAGAGCTCAATGAAACAGATAAGCAGTATATGGTTGATAAAGAGTTCAAAGTGATGGTCATAAAGATATTCCCTGGACTTGAGGAAAGAGTAGATGAACTCAATGAGAACTTCAATAGAGGCGAAAAGTATAAAACAGACAAAGAATACACTAAATGAAAAGTATACTAGGGGAAAATCAACAGAACAGAGGATGCACAGAAAGGATGAATACTTAACCATTTGCTTCAATGTGAATGGAACTGGAAGATATTATGCTGACTGAAGTAAGTCAAACAGAGAAAGACAATTGTATGGTTTCACTCGTGTGGAATATAAGAAATAGTGAAAGGGACTCTAAGGGAGAGGAGGGAAACTGAGTGGGAAAAATTAGGAAGATAAACTATGAGGGATTCCTAACTCTGGGAAACAAAGGGTTGCAGAAGGGGAGGCAGGTGGGGGAATGTGGTAACTGGCTGATGGGCACTAAGGAGGGCATGTGATGAGATGAGCACTTGGTGTTTTATGTTGGCAAATTGAATTTAAATAAAATATATTTTTTAAAAAGAGGTTGCAGAAGAATGAATCAACTTTCTGGAAGGCACAGTAATTGAAAGTATCAAAGCTGAGCAGACAAAAGTATGTTAAATGAGAAGGGAAGTGGTAGCAGGGTGAGGACCTAAGCTCACCTCATCCCAAGAATACATCTAGAAAACTATCAAGTCATCCTAAACACCCCAGAAATCAACCTGGAGACTAGCAGAACAAACTTCACAGCTACAGGTAGAGAAGACACCATGCCAAAAAAGGTAGAAAGTATAGAGACATAGTTTGGGAGAGAAAGAGATCATTGTCACTATAGTCATGGAGAAGGATGAAAGACAAGAGTGCATAGAGGAAAATTAATCTCTATAACAAGTGGCTTAGAAAGTGAGAGATACCAAATTTCATGACTTCTGGCAACCAGTGGGGCTTAAAGTCTGAAGTTTTAAAGGTCAGTGGGCTTCAATTGGACAGAGCCCAGAGTGCATTGAGGCTGCTCTTAGAAGGCAGGGCAAAGGGCCTGCAACTTACAGCATGGAAATAGTGATCTTTAAAATACATGGGGAATACAGTAGGGAGGTTATTTGGTTATCTCAGAGTACATCCCCAAAAGGCAGTGTTCATGGAGAGACCCCTTCAGGAACAAGGTGCCATTTCTCTCTCTCACCACTCAGCATAATCAAAGGAGCACCTACAAGAATTAGTGCAGAGCAAAAACACTGGCTACCTAATTTGCTTACATCAAGCCCCCCACACACATACACACACACAAACACAGACACACACATACACACAGAGTCCAATGGAAGTGCTCTTCCCAGTCATGATTGCTTTAGTCCATCATAGCAGGCCCTATCCCATAGAAGATCAGCCCAAACCCTTACTGACACCATGTATCCCTACCCAGGAACCAAACACTGCCCATAATTAGCAAAGCCTTACCTCGGCAGATGACTGGCCTGAAAAATAAACAGGCAAGGACTAAACAGCAGAGTGCATGCAGCACACACTGGAGACATTCTGTGAAGTGCCAGGCCTGCTACACAACAGGGTACTACAGGATTTCCTCTTCATAAAGCCATTACCCTCAAGAACAGGAAATGTAGCTGACTTTCCTAACAAAGAAGCAGGCAGAGAGACTTAGACAAAATGAGAAGACAGAGGAATTTGTCCCAAATTAAAGAACAGGAAAAGACCACAGCAAGAGACCTACATGAAAGAGATAGAATAATATACCTGATAGAGAATTTAAAGCCCAAAGATACTCAATGGGCTTGAGAAAAGAATGGAAGGCATCCCTGAGACCCTCAACAGAGAGATAAAGAATAATGTAGCAGAAATAAAGGTTAATAAACAAAATGAAAAACACACTTGATGGAATGAACAGCTGGCTGGAAGAAACAGGAATAAATTAATGACCTAGAAAACAGAGTAATGGAAAGAAAACCAAGCTGAACAAATGAGTGAAAAAAGAATTATACAAAATGAAAATACTCAGAACTCAGGGACTGACTCCATCAAATGTATTAACATTGACGTTACAGGAGTCCCCAAAGAATAAGAGAAAAGGAGTCAGAGGATTTATTTGAAGAAATAATAGCTGAAAACTTCCCCTATCTGGAGAAGGAAGCAGATATCCAGATCTAGGAGGCACAGACAACCACCAACAAAAGCAGATCTACACCAAAATATATTGTAATTAGTATGACAAAATATAGTGATAAAAAATAGTAAAAGCAGCAAAAGAAAAACAGTAACATACATGGGAAACCCCATAAGGCTAGCAGGGGATTTTGCAGCAGAAACTTTCAAAGCAGAAGAGAGTGGCATGGTATATTTAAAGTGCTGAATGTGAAAAATCTGCTGTCAAGAAAACCCAACCCAGCAAGGATATTACACAGAATAGAGGGAGAGATAACATCCTTCCCAGACAAATAAAAACTAAATGAATTTATGACCACTAAGCCAGTCCTGCAAGAAATATTAAAGGGGACTCTTTAGTGAAAACAAAAATCAAAAGTGAGAGTATGAAGATAAGAAACACAAAAGCAGGAAAAAATAAATATTTCTGCAAAAAAAATAAAGGAACTCACAAAATAAAAGGATATAAAATATGAGGATGGGTTCAAACTTAAACAATCATCACCTTAATATAAACTGCTCTATACTGAAGATGTTATATAAAAGCCTAATAGCAACCACAAACCAAAAACCACTAATAAAGGGTGCCTAGGTGGCTCAGTCAGTTGAGCATCCAACTCTTAGTTTTAGCTCAGGTCAAGATCTCAGGGCTGTGAGATCAAGTCCCACAACAGGCTCTATGCTCAGCAGGCAGTCTGCTTGAGATTCTCTCTCTCCCTCTGCCCCAACCCCTGCTTGTCCTCTCTCTCTAAAATAAATAAATCTTTTAAAAAACACTAATAAATATGCAAAGAATAAAGAAAAATCTAACTACATCACTAATGAAAAGGATGAGAGAAAATCTTCAGAAACAACCACAAAAAAAATAAGGTAGCCGTAAATACATATCAATAATTACTTTGAATGTAAAATGACCAAATACTTCAATCAAAAGACATAGGGTGAAAGAATAAATAAAAAATAAAAGACCCATAGAAATGACTAGAAGGGACTCATTTGAGATCTAAAGCCACCCACAGATTAAAAGGGAAGGGATGGAGAAATATTTATCATGCAAATAGATGTCAAAAGAAAGCATGACTAGCAATACTTTTATCAGACAAAATAGACTTTAAAACAAAGACCATGACAAGAAACAAAGAAGGACATTATATAATAATAAAGAGGACCATCCAACAAGAAGAAATAATAATTGTAAATATTTGTGTACCCAAGACACCTGGGTGGCTCAGCAGTTAAGAGCCTGCCTTCGGCTCAGGGCATGACCCTGGGATCAGGAATTGAGTCCTGCATCAGGCTCCTTGCAGGGAGCATGCTTCTCGCTCTGCCTGTGCCTCTGCCTCTTGTTCTCTCTCTTTCTCTCTGTGTCTCTCATGAATAAATAAATAAAACTTTAAAAATTTTTGTATACCCAATGTAAGAGCACTTAAATACATAAAAACAGTTAATAACAAACAAAAGAACTGATAATAAAACAATAAGTAGGGGACTTTTAACACCACACTTAAATCAACAGACAAATAATCTAAACAGTAAATCAACAAGAAAACAATGGCTTTGAATGACACACTGGGCCAAATGCACTTAACAGAATATTCCATCTTAAAACAGAATACACATTCTTTTAAAGTGCACATGGAACATTATCCAGAATAGATCACATACTGACCCACAAAAGAACCCTCAACAAATTCTAGAAGACTGAAGTCATACCATGCATCTCTTCTGACCACAATACTATGAAACTAGAAGTCATTAACATGAAAAAATCTGGAAAGAACACAAATACATGCCACTAACAATGAATGGGTACCAGGAAATAATGGAAGAAATGAAAACAAAATTGTTTAAAACCTTTGGGATGCAGCAAAAGTGGTGCAAAGAGGGAAGTTTATAGCAATACAGGCCTACCTCAAGAAGCAAGAAAAATCTCAAACAACCTAATCTTACACCTAAAATACCTAGGAAAAAAAAAATACCTAGGAAAAGAACAAACCCAAACCTAAAATGAACAGAAGAGAGGAAATAATAAAGATTAGAGCAGAGATAAATGATACAGAGACTATGAAAATAATTGAATAGATCAATGAAACCACGAGCTAATTCTTTGAAGAAAAAAAAAAATCAATTAAATTGATAAATTCCTAGCCAGACTTATCATGAAAAAAATAGAAAGGAAGGACTCAATAAATCACAATTATAGAATAAAAACACCACAGAAATACAGTTATAAGAGGACATTATTTCAAAAATGCCAACAAATTGGACAACCTAGAATAGATAAATTCGTAGAAACATAAACTACCAAAACTGCAACAGGAAGAAATAGACTGAGAAACTCAATCGGTAATCAAAAAATTCCCAAACAAAAGTCTAGGACCAGATGGCTTTATAGGTGAATTCCACCAAACATTTAAAGAAGAGTTAATACTTATTCTTCTCAAATTATTAAAAAAAAAAACAGATAAGGAAGGAAAACTTCAAATTCATTCTATGAGGACAGCATTACTCTAATACCAAAACCAGATAATAACTCCTCTAAAGAAAGAGAACTACAAGGTAGTATCTCTGATGAACATAGATGCAAAAATCCTCAATAAGGAGGGCCTGGGTGGCCCAGTTGGTTAAGCACCCAACTCTTAATTTCAACTCAGGTCATCCTCTCAGGGTTATGATATCAAGCCCTGCATCAGACTCCTTGAGATTCTGTCTCCCTCACCTGTTGCCCTCCCCAAATAAATAAATCTTTTTTTAAAAATCCTCAACAAAATACTACCAAACCAAACACAATACATTAAAAAAAAATCAAGTGGGATTCATTCCTGGGTGGCAAGCATGGCTCCATATTTGCAAATCAATCAACATGATACATAACATCAGAAAGAGAAATCACATCACTTCAACAGATACAGAAAAGCATTTGACAAAGTACAACATCCATTCATGACAAAAACTCTCAACCAAGAAGACTTAGAGGGAACATACCTCAAGACCATAAAGGCCATATATGAAAACCCACAACTAACACCATCCTCAATAGGGAAAAAGAGCTTTTCCCCTAACGTCAGGAACAAGAAAGGGATGTCCACATCACCACTTTTATTCAACATAGTGCTGGAAGTCCTAGCCACAGCAATTGGACAACAAAAAGGAATAAAAGACATCCAAATCACCAAAGAAGGAGTAAAACTTTCACTCTTTGCAGAAGAAAAGATGCTATACATAGAAAACCCAAAAGACTCCACCAAAAAACTGCTATAACTGATACACAAAATTCAGGGAAGTCACAGGATACAAAATCAATGTACAGAAATCTGTTGCATTTCTAAATACCAGTAATGAAGCAGCAGAAAGAGAAGTCAAGGAATCAATGCCATTTTCAAAAGTACCAAAAACAGTAAGATGCCTAGGAATAAAACCTAACCAAAGAGGTAAAAGACCTGTACTCTGACAACTGTAAAACACTCATGAAAGAAATTGAAGATAACACAAAGAAATGGAAAGACATCCCATGCTCATGTGTTAGAGGAACAAATATTGTTACAATGGCTTTACCCAAAGCAATCTACACATTTAATGCAATCCCTGTGGAAATGCCAACATTATTTTTTCACAGACTAAAACAATCTTAACATGTGTATGGAACCACCTAAGACACCCGAAATAGCCAAAGCAATCTTGAAAAAGAAAAGCAAAGCTGGAGTCATCATAATTCCAGACTTCTAGTTCTATTACAAAGCTACAGTAATCAAAACAGTATGTTATAGGTACAAAAACAGACACATAGATCAATGGAACAGAAAACCCAGAAATAAACCCACAATTACACAGTCAATTAATTTTTGACAAAGAAGGAAAGAATATCCAGTGGGAAAAATACCGTCTTTTCAATAAATGGTGTTCGGAAAACTAGACAACAACATGCAAAACAGTGAACTGGACCGGTTTCTTACACCATACTCAAAAATAAATTAAAAATGAATTAAAGATCTAAATATGAGACCTGAAACCATAAAAAGCCTAGGAGAGAACATGGGCAGTTAACTCCTCTGGTATTGGCCATAGCACCATAGCAACTTTTTTCTAGATAGGTCTCCTGAGGCAAGGAAAGCAAAAGCAAAAAAATAAAAAAATAAAAAATAAAAAATAAAAAACTAGGGTGACTATATCAAAACAAGAAGCTTCTGGGGCACCTGGGTGGCTCAGTGGTTGAGCGTCTGCCTTTGGCCCAGGTTGTAATCCCTGGGTCCTGGGATCGAGTCCCACATCAGGCTCCCCACAGGGAGCCTGCTTTTCCCTCTGCCTATGTCTCTGCCTCTCACTCTGTCTCATGAATAAATAAAATATTTTTTAAAAAAGAAGTTTCTGCACAGCAAAGGAAACAACAAAACTAAAAAGCTATGGAATGGAAGAAGATATTTGCAAATGACATATCCAATAAAGGGTTAATATCCAAAATAGATAAAGAACTGCTACAACTCAACACCTCAAAAACAAATAATCCAGTTAAAAAATGGCCAGGGGACTTGAACAGACATTTCTCCAAAGACGACATCCAGATGGCCAACAGACACATGAAAACATGCTCAACATTACTCAACACCTGGGAAATACAAATCAAAAGTACAATGAGATATCACCTCACAGTTGTCAGAATGGCTAAAATCAACACAAGAAACAACAGGTGTTGGCAAGGATGTGGAGATAAAGGAACCTTCTTGCACTGTTGGTAGGAATGCAAACTGGTGTTGCCACTGTGGAAAACAGTCAGAGGTTCCTCAAAATGTTAAAAATAGAACTACCTTATGATCCAGCAATCACACTACTTGTACCCAAAGAATACAAGAACACTAATTCGAGCAAATATATGCACCCCTATGTTTATAGCAGTATTTATAATATCCAAGATACAGAAGCAGCCCAAGTGTCCACTGATTGATGAATGGATAAAGAAGATGTCGTATATATATGAATATTCATATATAGGAATATATATTTTTATATATAGGAATATAAATGGATAAATATGTCATGCATATATGAATATTCATATATGTTAATATAGGTGTGGATATATGAATATTAGAATTGAATATTATTCAGCCATAAAAAGGAATGAACTCTTGCCATTTGCAGCAACATAGAAGGAACTAGGGAGGATTTTGCTAAGCAAAATAACTGGAGAAGGACAAATTTCATATTACTTCACTTGTGGAATTTAATAAAAAGACTCCTAACTATAGAGAACAAGCTGATGGTTACCAGAAGGGAGGTAGGGGAGTGTTAAACAGATAAAGTGAATTAAAGAGTATACTTGTGAGAAGCACGTGGTGGTGTACACAATTGTTGAAGCACTCTCTGTATACCTGAAACTAAAATAACATTGTTTGTTAAATGGAATTAAAAGCTTCAGAGAATATTAAAAATGAGAATAAAGAGATCCCCGTGATATCATCAAGCATAATAACATTCTCATTTTAGGGGTCCCAGGAAGAGAAAAATAAGACAAAGGAATAGAAAACCTACTTGAAGAAATAGTAACTACAAACTTCTATAATCTGGGGAAGGAAACAGAAGTCTAAGTCCAGGAAACACAGACCACCCCTAACAAGATGAATTCAGTGAGGTCCACAGCAAGACACATAATTCCAATGACAAAGATTACATATAAAGAGAGAAACTTGAAAGTGATAGGAGGCTATCATGTGACTTACCAACAGTCATTTTGCAGGCCAGGTGTGTGTGGCACAACATATTCAAAGTGGTGAAAGCAAAATAGCTACAGCAAAGAATACTCTGACTGATAAGTTTATTTAATTGAGGGGAGGGGGAAAACTAAAAGAAAATTATGAAAGGAAAAAATTTCACAAGTAAAAGCAAACACATAGTAAAAATAATAAATTACTTTAAAAGGCAGTATGGAGGTGAACACACAGAACTAGTGAAATTATATCTAAAAAAGTTAGTCAAGGGATACACAAAGTAAAAACATATAAAGCGTGACATAAAATGTGGAGATGGTAGTAAAATTTGAAAGCTTTTGGAATGGGTTCAAAATTAAGTGACCAGCAACTTAATATAGACTGCTATACACATAGGATGTTATATATGAACTGCATGGTAACCACAAACCAGAAACCTGTAATTGACACAAAAATATATATAGAAAAATGAATTCAACCATAACTCTAAAGAAAACTATCCACCCACAAGTCAGGAAAGCAAAAGAGAAAGAAAAAGAATTATAAAACCAGAAAACAGTAACAAAATGGCAACAAGTGTATGCTTATCAATAATTACTTTAAATATAAAGACTAAATGTTCCAATCAAGACATATGTGACCAAATGGTTAAAAGAAAAACAAGACCCATATATATGCTATACCCATCTATACCCATCTATGTGAAACTCACTCCCCACCTAAAGACACATACAGACTTAAAGTGAAGGGATAAAAAAAAGTATTTCATATAAATGGAAGCAATGAAAAAAAAAACAGGTACCAATATTTATATCAGAAAAAATAGACTTTAAGACAAAAATGGAAAAAAAGACAGAAAAGGTCATTACAGGGATCCCTGGGTGGCACAGCGGTTTAGCGCCTGCCTTTAGCCCAGGGCGCAATCCTGGAGACCCGGGATCGAATCCCACGTCGGGCTCCCAGTGCATGGAGCCTGCTTCTCCCTCTGCCTATGTCTCTGCCTCTCTCTCTCTCTCTCTCTGTGACTATCATAAATAAATAAAAGTTAACAAAAAATTTTTAAAAAAAAGAAAAGGTCATTACAGAATGATAAAGGGATCAGTCCAACAAGAAAATATAACCATTGCAAATATCTAAGGACCCAACATAGGAGCACCTACATATATAAAGTAAATATTAACAGACATGAAGGGAGAAATTGACAGTAATGCAATAATAAGACACTTCATCAGTAAGCAATTGGGCTTTGAATGACACTTTAGACCAGATGGACTTACAGATGTATACAGAATGTTCCACCCCCATACAGCAAAAACACACTCTTTCAAGTGCATATGGAAGATTCTCCAGGATAGATCACACATTAGGCCACAAAACAAATCTCATAAAAATTTAAGAGGATTGAAATCATATCAAACATCTTTTCTGACCACAATGGTATAAAACTAGAAATTATATAAGAAAAAAAAAACTGGAAGAAGCATGAACACATGGAGGCTAAAACAACATTACTAAATGATTGGGTCAATAAAAGAATTCAAGATTAAATCAAGAAATTCCTGGAGACAAAATGAAAACCAATGGCCCAAAACCTTTGAGATGCAGCAAAAGCAGTTTTAAGGAATATTATAATGATACAGGTCTACCTCAAGAAACAAGAGAAATCTATAAAAATCTAACATTACACCTAAAGGAACTAGGGGAAAAAAGAACAGAGCCAAAGTTAGAAGGGAGAAAATAACAAAGATTAAAGTATAAATAAATGGAGGAGACTTTGAAAAGCCCAATAGAAAAGACCAGTGAGACTAAGATGTGGTTCTGTGCAGAGATAAACTTGATATACCTTTAGCCAGACTAATTAAGAAAAAAAAAAAGAATGGACTCAAAATCATCTTTTAGATGAAAGAGGAATTAAAATTGATATCATAGAAATACAAAGGTTCTAAGATATTAGAATAAAAATTATATGCCAACCAACTGGACAACCTAGAATAAATGGATAAATTCATAGAAACAAAAATCTTCCAAGGCTGAATCAGGAAAAAAAATAGAAAATCTGAACAGACTAATTACTAGTAACAAAATTCAATAAGTTGTCAAAAAACTCCCATCAAATTCCAGGCCAGATGGTTTCACATGTCAATTCTACCAACATTTATTTGTCTTTTTTTTAAGATTTATTTATTTATTTTTATTTATGATAGAGAGAGAGAGAGAAAGAGGCAGAGACACAGGAGGAGGGAGAAGCAGGCTCCATGCCGGGAGCCCGACGTGGGACTCGATCCCGGGACTCCAGGATCGCGCCCCGGGCCAAAGGCAGGAGCCAAACCACAGAGCCACCCAGAGACCCCCCCTCTACCAACATTTAAGGAGAGGTAGTTAATACCTCTCCTTCTCAAACTGTTTCAAAAAGAAAAAACAGAAAACCTTCCAAATACATTCCACGAGGCCAACATTATCCTGATATCAAAACATGACAAAGACACTCCAAAAATAATAATAATTAGACCAATATCCCTGATGAATGTAGATGCAAAAATCCTCAACAAAATATTAACAAACCACATTCAACAATATTTTTAAAAGATCATTCAAGATCATCAGGTGAGATTTATGTGCAGGCATGTAAGAATGGTTCAATAAATCCAAATCAACCAATTTGATAGATCACAGTAGCAAAGTGTAGGATAAAAACCACATGATCGTTTCAATACATGCAGAAAAAGCATTTGACAAAATTCAGTATCTCCTCATCACCAAAACTCTGAAGAAAATAGGTATAGAAGAAACATACCTCAACACAATAAAGGCTATATGTGACAAACACACAATCAACATCAAACTGAATGCTGAAAGGTTTTCCTTTTCCTTTTTTTTCATGGATTATTTATTATTTTTTATTTATTTTTTTTAAATAAATTTATTTTTTATTGGTGTTCAATTTACCAACATACAGAATAACACCCAGTGCTCATCCTGTCAAGTGCCCCCCTCAGTGCCCATCACCCATTCACCCCCACCCCCCATCCTCCTCCCCTTCCACCACCCCTAGTTCGTTTCCCAGAGTTGAGTCTTTATGTTCTGTCTCCCTTTCTGATATTTCCCACACATTTCTTCTCCCTTCCCTTACATTCCCTTTCACTATTATTTATATTCCCCAAATGAATGAGACCATATAATGTTTGTCCTTCTCTGATTGACTTACTTCACTCAGCATAATACCCTCCAGTTCCATCCATGTTGAAGCAAATGGTGGGTATTTGTCATTTCTAATGGCTGAGGAATATTCCATTGTATACATAAACCACATCTTCTTTATCCATTCATCTTTTGATGGACACCGAGGCTCCTTCCACAGTTTGGCTATTGTGGCCATTGCTGATATAAACATCGGGGTGGGGATCCCTGGGTGGCGCAGTGGTTTGGCGCCTGCCTTTGGCCCAGGGCGCGATCCTGGAGACTCGGGATCGAATCCCACGTCAGGCTCCCGGTGCATGGAGCCTGCTTTTCCCTCTGCCTATGTCTCTGCCTCTCTCTCTCTCTCTCACTGTGTGCCTATCATAAATAAATAAAATTAAATTAAAAAAAAAACATCGGGGTGCAGGTGTCCTGGCATTTCATTGCACCTGTATCTTTGGGGTAAATCCCCAACAGTGCAATTGCTGGGTCATAGTTACCCAGGGCAATTTACACGTTTAATGCAATCCCTATCAAAATACCATGGACTTTCTTCAGAGAGTTAGAACAAATTATTTTAAGATTTGTGTGGAATCAGAAAAGAACCCGAATAGCCAGGGAAATTTTAAAAAAGAAAACCATAGCTGGGGGCATCACAATGCCAGATTTCAGGTTGCACTACAAAGCTGTGGTCATCAAGACAGTGTGGTACTGGCACAAAAACAGACACATAGATCAATGGAACAGAACAGAGAACCCAGAAGTGGACCTTCAACTTTATGGTCAACTAATATTCGATAAAGGAGGAAAGACTATCCACTGGAAGAAAGACAGTCTCTTCAATAAATGGTGTTGGGAAAATTGGACATCCACATGCAGAAGAATGAAACTAGACCACTCTCTATCACCATACACAAAGGTAAACTCAAAATGGATGAAAGATCTAAATGTGAGACAAGATTCCATCAAAATCCTAGAAGAGAACACAGGCAACACCCTTTCTGAACTCGGCCACAGTAACTTCTTGCAAGGTACATCCATGAAGGCAAAAGAAACAAAAGCAAAAATGAACTATTGGGACTTCATCAAGATAAGAAGCTTTTGCACAGCAAAGGATACAGTCAACAAAACTAAAAGACAACCTACAGAATGGGAGAAGATATTTGCAAATGATGTATCAGATAAAGGGCTAGTTTCCAAGATCTATAAAAAAACGTATTAAACTCAACACCAAAGAAACAAATAATCCAATCATGAAATGGGCAAAAGACATGGACAGAAATCTCACAGACGAAGACATAGACGTGGCCAACATGCACATGAGAAAATGCTCTGCATCACTTGCCATCAGGGAAATACAAATCAAAACCACAATGAAATCCCACCTCACACCAGTGAGAATGGGGAAAATTAACAAGGCAGGAAACCACAAATGCTGGAGAGGATGCGGAGAAAAGGGAACCCTCTTACACTGTTGGTGGGAATGTGAACTGGTGCAGCCACTCTGGAAAACTGTGTGGAGGTTCCTCAAAAAGTTGAAAGCTTTTCCTTAAGATCATGAACAAGACCAGGATGTCCACTCTGAACATAGTACGGAACTTTGATTCAACATAGTACTGGAAATCCTAACCATAGAAGTCAGACAAGAAAAACGAAAAGTATCCAAATTGGTAAGGAAGAAGTGTTTATCCCTATTTTCAGATGATATGATACTATACATAGAAAACCTTAAAATTCCACCAAAAATGATTAGATCTTATAAAAATCTATAAAGTTGCAGAATACAAAATCAATACACAAAATTTGCTGTTTCTGGTACAGTAATAATGAAATAGAAAGGGAAATAAAACTATCTCATTTACAACTGCACCAAAGAAAATAAAATACCTAGAAATAAATTTAGACAATTACATGAAGGGCCCTTTATTCTGAAAACTAGGACACTGATAAAAGAAATCAAAAGTGACACAAATAAATAGAGATACCATACTCATGGATTGGAAGATTATTATTAAAATGCCCATACCACCCGAAGCAATCTACAGGTTCAATGCAATCCCTATCAAAATACAAATAGTGTCGTTGCAGTTAGGTGGCTCAGTCAGTTGGGCATCTGACTGCTGATTTCTGCTCAGGTCATGATCTCAGGGCTGATCTCAGCAGAGAGTTTACTTGAGACTCTCTTCCTCTCCCTTTGCCCCTCCCACTGGCTGGCTGGCTTTCCCTCTGTCTCTCTCCCTCCCTCTCAAATAAACCTTTAAAAAGATACAAATAGTGTTTTTCACAAAAGTAGAACAAAAAAATCCTAAAATTTGTAGGGAACTCCAGAGAAGACCCCCAACTAGGCAAAGTAATCTTAAGAACAAACCTGGAGGTTTCACAATACCAGATTTTCAGATATACTACAAAGCCATAGTAATCAAAACAGTATGGTACTGGCACAAAAAATAGACAAGTAGATCAATAGAACAGAATTGAGAGCCCAGAAATAAACCCACACATATAATGGTCAATTAATTTATGACAAAAGAAACAAGAATATACAATTGGGTAAAAAGCAGTCTGTTTATTAAATAGTGCTAGAAAAACTGGATAGTTATGTGCATAAGAAAAACTCTAAATGAATTAAAGACCTAAATGTGAGACCTGAAACCTTAAAACTTTTTTTAAAATGCATAGGCAGTAATCTCTTGGACCTTGGCAATATTTTCCTGGACCTGTCTCCTCAGGCAAGAGAAATAAAAGCAGAAAAACAATTGTGATCACAACAAACTAAAAAGCTTTTACACAGTGAAGGAAAGCATGAACAAGATAAAAAGGTGATCTACCAAATAGATGAAAATATTTGCAAATGATATTATCTGGTAAGGGATTAATATCCAAAATATATAAAGAACTTATTACAACTCAATACCAAAAAAAATAAATCCAACTTAAAAATGGGCAGAGGATTTGAATAAATATAGAGGACTGGTGGTTGCCAAAGGGGAGGTGGTGGGGGTATGGGCAAAATGGGTGGAGGATTAAGAGTTACAAACTTCCAGGGAACCTGGTTTGCTCAGAGGTTGTGTGTCTGCCTTCAGGTCAGGTTGTGATCCTCTGGTCCTGGGATTGAGTCCCACATCAGGCTCCCCAAAGGGAGCCTGCTTCTCCCTCTGCCTATGTCTCTGCCTCTCCATGTGTCTTTCATGAATAAATAAATAAAATCTTTAGGAAAAAAAAGAAAAATATTATATGTAAACCATACTTCAATTAAAACTTTTATAAATTAAAAAAAGCAAATCCAAACCTATGAAATAGGAAGAAATATTTGCAATTTATCCAATAAGGGGTTAATAACCAAAATATATAAAGAACTTCAACTCAATAGCAAAAAGATAAACAATTTGATTTAAAAATGGACAGAGGACCTGAACATTTTTCCAAAGAAGATACATAATGTCCAACAGGTACATGAAAAGGTGCTCATCATCACTATTCATCAGGAAAATGCAGATCAAAACCACAATGAGATATCCCCTCACACCTGTTAGAATAGTTATCAAAAAGACAAGAGATAGCAAATGTTGAGGAGGATGTGGAGAGAAGAGAACCCTTGTGCACTAATAGTGGGAATATAAATCAGTACAACCACCATGGAAAACAGTATAAAGATTACTCAAAAAATTAAAAATAGAACCACCATATGACCCAGCAATTCCCCTTCTGTGTATAGATAGAAAAGAAATAAAAAAAGAATCTTGAAGAGGTATCTTCACTCACATGTTTACTGCACCATTAGTCAAAATAGTCAAGATATAAAAACTACCTAAGTGTCCTTACAAGGATGAATAGATAAAGAAGATGTGACATATACAATGGATTATTATTCCTGCTGTGAGAAAGTAAATCCAGAAATTTATGACAATATGGATTGACCTTGAAAACATTATTCTGAGTGAAATAAGTCAAAGAAAGACATGTACTGTATGATTTGACTTACATGTAGAATATTAAAAAGCTAAACTGAGAGCAGAATAGAATAGTGGTTACCAGGGGCTGGGAGGTTGGGGGAAATGGGGAGGTGTTGTCAAAAGTTATAAGCTTCCAGTTTTAGATGACAAGTTATAGAAATCTAATGTAAAGACGGTAATTTTAGTTAATGATACTGTTTTAGATACTTGAAAGTTGCTAAGAGGGTAGATCTTAAATGACCTCACCACAAAAGAGAAGGGGTAGTTAGGTGACAGGATGGAAGGGCTATCTAACGCTCAGGTGGTAATCGCTTTGCAACATATAAAGGTGTCAAATCAACACACTGCACACCTTAAACTTACATAATGTCAGATGCCAATTATAGCTCAGTAAAACTGGGGGGCGGGGAGAGAAAATTGAAAGCAATCTAAAAATACCAATCAAAAGAGGTTGGTTCAATAAATTATAGTAATCCACACAATGGAAACCTCTGCCATCTAAAAGAAAAAGGCAGCAACATATGATTGAACTACAGTGATATCAAAGTTATGTTCTTAATATAAAACTAAAGCACAGAACAGTGTGCATGATGTAATACAAGAGTATAAAAATATGGTATCCACCTCTACCTATACCGAAGTATGCATACGCTGTGTCTGGAAGATGTAAGAAACTGGTAAGGATGGCTGTGGCCAGGGAGCAAGAGGACAGGGGTGAGTAGGAGATTTTCACTGTGTATTCCTTCATACTTTCAGAATTTTGCACTCTATGTTAATATTCCTTTTATTGTGGAAAAAAAAACCCTCACCTCCAAATTGCTCTATCTACTCCACATGTCACCATTAAGACTTTCACTGCCAAAGTAAGGCTTGAGCTGCAATGTACCTCTGCTTAGAAATCTCCATCGAGCCCCACTATATACACTGCAGTATAGTGCAATGGTGAAACAGCCAGCCTCTGAGGCCACACTGCTTTGGTTTCAAGTCCTGCTTCTTCCACTGATGAGTGGGGTGACCTTGAGCAAGCTTCTTAACTCAAGATGGTAGGATCTGTGCTACACCGGCCAGACTCTGCTGGCCTACAGTCCCCCCACGCAATCTCTCCAGAAACTGCCCCTGCCTTCAGAGAGCCACCACACCTGAGGTCACACCTCCTTCCTGGGCACTCACATCAATGACTGGTTGACACAAGGGAATCAAAGCCAGGACCCTCATTCCAACTTGGAATATGTCTGAAGGGAACTCCACCTCAGAGCACTCCACGGGGTAGGACAGGAACCTTTGCTGAGACTACATTGCAGTCCAGCTTCTGTGGCCAAATTCTGCTCTTCCCTCTCCTTCCCATCCCTTCCCCAGAAGCAATCTAAAAAAATCTTCTCTAAAAAAACCCAAAAACCCAAAACAGAACAAAACAAAACAAAACCTTCCTATATACTACTCTCAGCTCAGAGTCTGCCTGCCAGGGAACCTGACCTGCCATACTTACATACTTTCCCCACGTGTACAGTGTGATAGTCGTGGTACCCAGCTCATAGGGTTGTTTCAAGGATTTAATGAGTTCACCTGTAAGGTGCTTAGACCCCATACTGCATGCTATGGTTTGAAGGTTTTGTATCCCCTCCAAAATTCCTATATTGAAAATCTAGTATCCAATGCGACACTACTGCAAGGTGGGGCCTTGCGGGCTGGTTAGGTCTTGGCAGTAGAACCCTCATGAACGGGAATGATGTCCTTATAAAAAGTGGCCTGAAAGCTCCCTTTACCCCTCTGCCATGTGAGCATATGACTAGAAATCTGTGACCTGGAAGAGGCTCTTCACCTGACCGCACTGGCACCTTGACCACAGACTTCCAGCCTCCAGAATAGAGAGACATAGATTTCTGTTATTTATAAGGCACCCAGTCTATGGAATTTTATTATGGCATTCCCAATAAACTAAGACCCCCTGGTATGGAGGAAATGTTCACTAGATGTTAGCCATTAATTTGAGATAAGGTTCAGTCTCTTAAAACCTTTAACCTCTGTGATTGGGCTCAGCCAACATCTCCAGTCTTACTTCTCATTCTTCTATTCACGTTCTTTGTGCCCAAAACAACCTAGCTCCTGGTTGTCTTTTGGTTTGGTTTGGTTTTTGTTTTTTTCCCCTCATCTCCAGGCCACTGCAATGCTTTCCCATCCTCCTGGAGAGTTGGTCTCACCCAACTGCATCTGGCAATCCTATAACCGTTCCATAGTCCATCTCCTTGCTACTTTCCACAGGTCCTCTGAGTGTATATAACGTCTGCATAGCACTCTCTGGGTATTCACACAGCACTAGCAATAATGTCACCACCCTGGTCACATGACAAACTCAAGGCTACCTTCACCTTTGCCTTTGTAGCTCCTTTCACTGGCCTTTTTAGGCATATCCCGAAATATCTGAATCTAGTTAAGCGTTCCAAAAGTACCTGTCATTTAATAAAAGGCTTTGGTCCCCTGGAGCTGCCATTGTTAGTGAAGGGGAGACCAACCCATTCAATGGTGCCCTCTTCTGGCCAAAATGAGCCCCCTAAAGAGAAAAGAAGTTGGGCACAGGTGACATCAGAGAACTCCTTATTTATGTTGTATAGGACCAGACATTACCACACTTACTGAGGGCTTCCTATGGCCACATACTAGGCTAAGCACTTTATATCACTCTCTCATTAAATAATGCCCTTTCTAGAAGGTACAGCAGATTCTTCAACCAAGAACAGGATCAAGGAGTCCAAGCAATTTCTATTAAAACAGGAGTACTGGGTTTTAACATGTTTGTTCAAATTTTAGAAGGACAGAATGCAATATTGTGTTGGAACATAACAAACAGAAGGTTAAGTTCTATTTTATGACATTCTTCAAAAGCCGCATTATTAAAACAATAAATAAAAGCAGACCTAGTCGAACACAACAAGATCCATCCTCTTGGCGGAACTTTAGTGATCACTGCTAAGACATCAACATTCTCCAAGGCCAAGTGTTCTCTACTCTAGGGAATTAGAGCAAGAGGAAGACCACTTTGAAAATAGGCTGAAGAAACCAGATGGAACAAAGGGGTCACCTGGAAGTGTGTGACAGGGGGAGCTAAGATGGGATGGACAGGATGACTGGAGTTCCTTAGTGAATAGGTCATTCTTGATCCCCGTAGCCTCTCCTTGATCTGGATAGGGTTTGAGTTCATGCAGAAAGACACAGAAGGGCTCTTGGTAATTTGTCCAATGTCACCAATCCAGGCTGTGACCCAGGATCCCTTCCCAGGCAGAAGGTCTCTCTCTCTCTCTCTATGTGTGTGTGTGTGTGTGTGTGTGTGTGTGTGTGTGTGTGTGTGTGGAAAGTGAGCTAATGCCTGCAAGTAGAGAGACTCTCCACCCTAACAATAGAGGCTAACCCTATAAAACAAGGAAGCCGCCTGAATCTTGCCCATAGCCTCTTGAAGAAGCAACAATTTCTACACAAGAGCTATGCTTTCAAATACATGTGTTTAAGAAATTGTCCTTTCTCTGGGATGCCTTCCAAATGAAATTAATTTCTTTATAAATCTGCTTTTAAAAAATATATAAAAATATGTCATTTGCCCACTTTGCATTGTAGTAGTTTTTGGTACATTCAGGAGGGAAAGAACAAGTCAAGCTGAATTGGGTACATTTCCTTTGAAGAAGAACCAAAGAGAAACAAATGATCCTATTAGGTGACCCCAAAACAATAGCTTCCTAATCACTAGTGCTGATTGGCTGAGGAGGAGAAAGCCCTTGCCCAGCAGATGTCTGAGCACCCCCAGCATTAGCCTATGGCAGGGATGTCTTTCTCTGGAAAACTTTACATGACCATTCGAGTGCCTGCTTCAGGGTTGATGAGCAGATCATCATAAGGGAGCCTATGCTCTCATTCTCAGCAAGACCAAAGGTAGACTAAGACACCTCTTCTTCATCTTTTCAAAATAACATCTTTTGAATTATAAAAGTAAACAGTTGTTTATTCTAGAGAAACTTTTTAAAACTATGTGACCAAAAAAAAAAAAAAAAAGGCAAAATCATCTGTCATTCTACTATACAAAGATAGCCACTGTTGACATTTCAGTGTATTTCTTCCTAGGATTGTTTCTGTGGGTGTAGACAAATATTTAAACATAGTGGGGATCATGCCACCTTAGACTTAGATCAAGCCACTGGAATCATGCCGTCAGTTCTAATTGTTTCCCTTTGGCATTTTGTCATAACTAGTTTCTGGGACATTCATTTTTGTGCACTCCCATTGAGCATTTCAGTGGGAGCTGGGGAAGGGTGAGTCAGGTGGTTGTGCCTAGCTACCATGAACTGCAAGACTGCTCACTAGTTGCTAACCCTCCTCTATCCTTAGGACCCGAGGCTGACAGGGCCCAAAATGTGAGGTTGAGTGATCTTAGCACGGTCTTTTGGGTTGTCACCTGTCTCCAATGACAGGACAAACCCGGAGAGTTTCTCACTGGTAGAGTGCCTCTACCTAAAACCTTTCTAGGTATTCTCTGCTTTCCCTCTACTATGGGAAAGTTTCACAAAAACATGAAAGATTAAGGAACTGTATCCATGTTACCATCCAGACTGACCACACAGAATCACCATAGAGAATCCATAAACCATCAGATCACTTCTAAATGATTTCTAAATTTATTTCTAAACAGTTTCAGCTTCTGTATATGCACTCATTCCAGCAAGAAGCATTTATTATTCATGCTTGGCACCATACGGTGTAAACTTGTACTGAATTATTCTGTAATATACCAATAAACTCTGTATCTAGCTAAACAAAAAGACAGTGCATTAAAAATTACTATTTCATGGCAAGCAGACATACCAAATACTCAGAGAAGATCGTTGCCTTCCACAGCTGCTTTCAATTTAAATAACCACCTATAAAGACAAGACAAAGTGTACTTTCTGAAATGTTAAAAATGAAGAAAGTCAAGTCCAAAAGAAACAACACAAACCAACAGCTTGCCTTTTTAACACTTTGTTCCTCTTCTTGGGATTCAAAAAAGAATGAAAGAGAGAGAGAGAGAGAGAGAGAGAGAGAGAGAAAATGAAAATCTCGACCAGGGATCAGCCAACTACAGCCAGTGGACCAAATCAGGCCCCCTGCCTACTTTTGCGAATAAAGTTTTATTGGAACACAGCCATGCTCGTTTGTTTACATATTGTCTGCGGCTACTTCTGGGCCACAGCAGCAGGGCTGAGTAGTTGTGACACAGACTGTATGGTCCAAAAGGCCTAAAATATTTATTATTTTCCTTTGCAGGAAAAGTTCCCAAGCCTTAACCTCCAGAGAGGCCCCAGGCAAATGGAGATGCAAAGACAACAGCTGACAACTGCATGGGTTTGGAGGGGAAACTGGGCAACCGAAGAATGAAGAGCAAAGGGACAGGAAAAACATCAGGTATCCAAGTTCCCCAAGATCCTCACTGCTCACACCTCACCCTTCTCACACTACTTTCCCAACACTGATTTGCGATGACTACCCCGGGCTCGCAACAATCCCTTTTCACTCCATCTACTGGACTGCTGCCAATCTCAAACCTCCAGACGGAAATTAACAAAACAGCTCTTGGCAAAACGAGGAGCCAACTGTTCCCAAAATGCTTCCCCAGCGACCCTGGAAAGATACGCTCTCTAGAACCCACAAATGTGCACTGCTCAGGAACATTAATGATCGGTATGGAGATTAGGGGATCAGATTGTCATGCCATTTGTCTCTCAGTTTTAGAAGTTTCCATTGTGCTGTGTTTTCTGACCCAGTCAAGGGCAGGGGATTCCTTCATTCTCTGGGTGATTCAGGAACCCTCGGGGGGTTTTGGTAAGCCTCAGCAGATTCTCCAAGGTCTCTCTGTTCTGGTCTTTGTTCCATTATTGCTTTAAACCCCTGAGATGTGTGAGGAAGTGGGCAGCAGTGGCAAATCCATGTAGAATGGTTTCCTGAATGATTCAGCACCAACAGGCTGGATGATGCCCAGAGCTACCGAAAAATACTCCCAAGCCACGGAAACGACAACAAGGCAGTTCTTCTGAGGACTCTCTGGAGAAACAACCTGAGATTCCTATGACTGTATTTGACTTGGCGTCCGGTTCTTTGCTCCACCCAGAGTCCAAAGAGGAGCCTCCCTGTGCCAGGAGCCCAACAGATGGGAAAGCAAATGCCCCAGACAGGCTGCAGTTGGAAGGTGAGGGAATGAGGACAGGCAAGTGGGGTCTGGGGAGGGAGCTGGAGGAGGACTGCTCTGCCACTGGGCAGCCAGGCTGAGGGTCCCTCTCCACCTGCCTCTCTTCTCCTCTCCCCTCCCTCCCACCACTCTGCCCAGGCAAGTGGGCGGTGGCTAGTATTTTTGAGTAGGAACATGGGATATGAGTGCCTCCACCACAGACTTACTACAAAGGTAAAATCAGGTAATGTGTTACACATTTGACATAGTATAAAGTGAACAATAAATGGAGTTCTTCTATTATTATTATTCACCTACACATGAGCTTTCCTAACCAAAGGACTTGCTTCCTAGCCACGCTGGGCTCTCTCCCATAGCTATGCCTTTGCACATGTAGTTTCCCCTGCATGGAAAGATCTCCACCAACCCACTCCTCACACTTTTATCCTACCGATAGAATTCTGCTTCTCCAAGTCTCAGTTTAAAAGTCATCTCCTCCGTGAAGCCTTCCCTGATTCCTCCAGGCAGAGCTCTGTCACCATTTCCTGATTCCATGGTCAAGTGTATCACATTGTGCCCCCTCGGAAAGTCCAGTTTCCTCCTAATTCCATAAACCCCTCAATGACAGTGGTTCTAAGCTTTTTGTCTTTGTAGCCAGCACTCTCGTACACAGCAAGCACTTCATAAAAGAAGGGATGCAGATTGAAATAGAAACAAATTCAGTGACTTATAAATGAGTAACAGAAGCAAAAACTAGCTTTTGAAAGTGGGTGCTGAGTTCACCATGATTTCTCTGAAGTCCTGAGTGAAGAAGAAAGTTGGTTTTGACTATCGATTCTGGGACAACCAGGAACTGGCTTTCAGGACTGCTGAAATTAATGCATTTCCCTTTTCTGATATTCTCCATATACACCCAGCTGGCCAGGTTGTTTCCTATATCCCCATACCAAATCCCACAAAAGTTGCAGAACCAGAAGGAGGAAAGGCAGTGACTTTTAAGGAGGGATGTTGAGCTAGAGGACACCCAGGTTAATGCAGGAGATGGGATCCTATTTCAGAAGCTGGCTCCAGGGAGCAGCAATGGCTGGGTGGGGAGAGGAGGGGCAGAGGGTCTTAGAAAGCCAAGGCTTTAATCCTCAACTGACCACAATTAAAACCAGGAACATCCGTGCTGTCTTGGGTCACTGGCTGCCATCATGAAGGGGTAAGGTCATTTGTTAAGTTCAGTTACAGAGAAGTAAAGTTCTATCTTGAGATAAATTCACTACGAAGCGTTGCCCCAAGTGAGGCTTACAAAGAGCTTCTCATCTCAGGAGATGCTTGCATGGGGACAAAAAAGGATTTTTTTTTCTAAATAAAGTTCAAAAATGCTACATATGAGATCTCTCTCTTTGATGTAATACTCATTAACATATCAGCCTTGCACACTGGTCCTACATTAAATAAACCTCTTATAACTCTGTTTTACCCCAAATCTCAGCTGACGATGGCATAGCCCACCAACAGGCAGCAAGAACAGACCACAAGGGTGTGGATACTTTGATCCTCTTGGCCAGGGAGGTGCCCAGAGCCGCCAGCCGGTCCATTGCAGCTCGCAGTATTTTCTCCAGAGAACTTTTGTTCAATGTCAACTACAAAAATCCTTTCATATGGTTGAAAATGGTCTGAGCTAAGGAGTTCAGTAACTTCTAAAGTTTAATTTTGAAGACATTTTTATTACCACTTATACATAAAATGAATAGATTTCCTCATTAAATCCCCACTGTTATTTCTCAATAAATATTACTCAATTGTATGCAAGTGGACCTCAACGATGGAAAAACTGAACGTGTCCCGTTATATGACATTTCAATCTAAGTTCTAAGCTTCTTGGGGGTGAATCTGCATCCCTCCAGAGAGTTTTGCAAATATCATTTTCCATTGTCTAGGATATAAAGAAGAATGCCAGACCACGGAATACTGATTCTAACTGCCAATGCTTTTTGAGAACTACCAAGGGGAAAAAAAGAAAAAAGTGAAATCACAGATCCCCAGGTAAGGGAGCTGCTAAGCAGTTCTCAGCAAATGCTACGCACTTTCCAAGGTGCAGTGGAGAAAAGACTCCCAGGCAAAATAGGTCCACTATGGACTCGCTGATGCCGGAGTTCCCTTGGGAGAGACAGGGTGCTGTTTGTGGTCACTAGAATCTCAGGTTTTTGCAAATATCTGGCTACCCACCTTCTGATGTGTATGCTCAGCCTCTGTGGCACCTGCAGACTCATGGAGAGGAAAGGAAAGGGCCTGAAAATGCAACCTCTCCCCCAAACCCAGCAGATAACAGATGTGCTGCCACTGGGGGGTAGGGGGCCAAGTTCATTTCTGGTATGCACTGGGTATGCTGACCCTCACCTCACTAAGGTACATTGGCCCACTTAATCTCCATGCCTCTGGTCCCTGCTGTTGCCCAAGGGAACAGTAGGTCATTAACCAAGTCAAAGCTTCCACCTTACCCTGTGGGCCTCCGAACTTGATCCAGGGTGATCTAAAGACAGTCCCCCTCTGATCTCAGTACATGCTTTGGAGGATCTAGAGAGTAAGAGGGCTGGGCCATGGCCCCAGCAGTCTACTGAGGAGGGGAACCCGGAGCCAGCCTGCTAGCAGCACCAATGGCCTGACTCCTCTCTGATCTGATGCTCCTTTCACTGAGGTCTTTCAAGGTCTTGAGTTCTGAGTACTTGGGGTCCAGTCTCTAAGCTCTTTCCCTGACAAGGGCAGCTAAGGACCAGACTCTACTTTTCCTCCCAATGGCTAGTATGTTTTCCTGGCATCCTCACTGGCTGAAACCCCAAAGAGCTCCTGCCACCAGCCCTTCTGGGGAATAGGATGGAGATTTACGAGCTGTGAGTATGCTCCTGTTTACTTCTCAGCGACCGATGACTTGTCCACATGGCCACATCCAGGGCCTGACTCAGCATAAAGTCTGCTTATCAAAGCCGGAAACAGGTTTTTCTGCTATTGAATCAAGACAGGTGGCCCTTGGAGCTGTCTCTTCTTTGAGTAGAAAGAGCTGGGAGTGGGATTTGGTGGGATCTTGCTTCAAATCTGGCTTTGCCATGCTGCCTATGTAGATGGTTTCCTTCTTTTTTTATATATATAAATTTATTTTTTATTGGTGTTCAATTTGCCAACATGTAGAATAACACCCAGAGCTCATCCCGTCAAGTGCCCCCCTCAGTGCCTGTCACCCAGTCACCCCCACCTCCCACCCACCTCCCCTCCCACCACCCCTAGTTCATTTCCCAGAGTTAGGAGTCTTTCATGTTCTGTCTCCCTTTCTGATATTTCCCACTCATTTTTTATCCTTTCCCCTTTATTCCCTTTCACTATTTTTTATATTGTCAAGTAGAGACACTGATAATCTTGGTGAGAATATACATAAAGGTAGTTAGTAAGCCTTAAAGCCACTAACTGTCAACTATCATCCCTACATATTGCCAGGCTCAATCAGCTCATGTCCCAGAATCAATTCACAGTTAATATTAGGTAAAAATATTATTGGAAAACCTTTAAAGAATAGATGCCAAATGGATACTGAAGCACAGATGGGTTTCTGCCAACTTCCAAGGGCTGTCCTTTCTGGTGTGATATCTGGCACAAGCCCTTGTAAGCTTGAAAGTTTCAATAACATGGTCCAGGCTAAATTTACATGTGAAAGGCATGACATTACAAAATTCTATCCAGTGCATGGTTACAGCCAGACTCTGTGACAAATGAAAACTGGATATTAGCTACGAGGAGAATTTTAAATATGCCTGCATTATGATTCCATTATATAAACAATGCAAGCTATTCCTGGCCACCTCTTCAACCATTTGCTGTTCCATGTTTCTGGAATGCTGTTCCATGACCCTGCATGATGAGCTCCTGTGCAGCATTCTGGTTCCTGTGTCACCTTCTCAAATGTCTATTCTTACCACCCCGTGTGTCTGTGGCCTCCCCGAATGCCTACCTCAGCACCCTGCCCGGGCCCCAAGCAGCACTATCAAGTCTGTGGTTAATTGTGTCTTTCTTACAAGACACTGTAAAAAAAAAAAAAAAGGACCTGGTCTCTCATTTTTACTACTATAGCACTAGTGCCTAATACAGTGCCTGGCACACAGTAAGTGTCCAAAAGAGTAACTGTTGACTCAAATAATGAGATCTAAAACTAGTATATGCTAATTTGCTTAAAAATTGGAAACTACTGGAAAACAGAAAAAAATAAAAAGTCATCCTCAAAGACAATTTTCTTTTACATTGGTATGATTTTTTAGACATAGTTATAAACTTGGTATATTTTAAATTTTGAGTTTTGTTTTGTAAATTTATATTTAATTTAAAAATTACAATCTAAGAAGATCACTATTCCACTAACCTTTATCACTTGTTATAAGTTTTTATCTGAGAGACAGAGTGCAAGTACCCTCATGTGCAAGCCAGGGGAGGGGCAGAGGGAGAGAGAGAGAATCTTAGCTGGTTCCACACCCAGTGTGGAGCCCAATGCGGAGCTGATCTCATGACCCTGAGATCATGACCTGAGCCAAAATCAAGAGTCAGATGCTTAACCAACTGAGCCACTCAGGCACCTCTCCATTAACTTTTTAAATAAAGTTATTCTTTAACTTACTCATCCATACTCCTTTTCTTGGGCATACGCATTGCCTAATGCTGTACTATTTTAAATAAGGTTAAAGAAAATAACACCACATTTTTCTTTATCGGGATTATTTCTTTTAGGTTGATGTTTGGAAATGAAATTATTAGATTATTAGACTTAAAGTAAATAAACATTTCTAAGAATTTTGCTTTATATTGCCAAATTGTTTTCTAAAAGCACTGTGCTCCAAAGATAAACTCAAAATGGATGAAAGATTTAAGTGTAAGACAAGATTCCATCAAAATCCTAGAGGAGAACACAGGCAACACCCTTTTTGAACTTGGCCACAGTATCTTCTTGCAAGATACATCCATGAAGGCAAGAGAAACAAAAGCAAAAATGAACTACTGGGACTTCATCAAGATAAGAAGCTTTTGCACAGCAAAAGAAACAGTCAACAAAACTAAAAGACAACCTACAGAATGGGAGAAGATATTTGCAAATGACGTATCAGATAAAGGGCTAGTATCCAAGATCTATAAAAAACTTATTAAACTCAACAGCAAAGAAACAATCCAATCCTGAAACGGGCAAAAGACATGAAGAGAAATCTCACAGAGGAAGACACAGACATGGCCAACAAGCTCATGAGAAAATGCTCTGCATCACTTGCCATCAGGGACACACAAATCAAAACCACAATGAGATACCACGTCACACCAGTGAGAATGGGGAAAATTAACAAGGCAGGAAACTACAAATGTTAGAGAGGATGTGGAGAAAGGGGATCCCTCTTGCACTGTTGGTGAGAACGTGAACCGGTGCAGCCACCCGGGAAAATTGTGTGGAGGTTCCTCAAAGAGTTAAAAATAGACCTGCCCTACGACCCAGCAATTGCACTGTTGGGGATTTACCCCAAAGATACAGATGCAATGAAACGCCAGGACACTGCACCCCGATGTTTCTAGCAGCAATGTCCACAATAGCCAAACTGTGGAAGGAGCCTCGGTGTCCATCGAAAGATGAATGGATAAAGAAGATGTGGTCTATGTATACAATGGAATATTACTCAGCAATTAGAAACGACAAATACCCACCATTTGCTTCAATGTGGATGGAACTGGAGGGTATGATGCTTAGTGAAATAAGTCAATCGGAGAAAGACAAACATTATATGGTCTCATTCATTTGGGGAATATAAAAAATAGTGAAAGGGAATAAAGGGGAAAGGAGAAAAAAATGAGTGGGAAATATCAGAAAGGGAGACAGAACATGAGAGACTCCTAACTCTGGGAAATGAACAAGGGGTAGTGGAAAGAGAGGTGGGCGGCGGGGGGGGGGGGGGGGGGGGGGGGCGGTGACTGGGTAATGGGCACTGAGGGGGGCACTTGACGGGATGAGCTCTGGGTGTTATTCTATATGTTGGCAAATTGAACACCAATAAAAACTTATAAAAAATAAAAAATAAATAAAAGCACTGTGCTCATTTAAGTTTTAATTTTTATATGTATTTCCTGAAATTACTTAGAACTTATGTGGGTATATGTGATGTGACTATATAAATTTAGGAGCCAAATTTTTTAAATCCAGGATGCTAGAATAACTTTAAAATATCTGTGCAGCTCTATACATATTTTGAGTAGATCAAACACTGGACTAATATTTAATTATCACATAACTTCAAAAATCAGTTCCAAGTTTAGCCATTCTGATTGGTATGAGGTGGTATGTTGCTGGAGGGGAGGTGGGTGAGGGATGGGGTAACTGGGTGATGGGCATTAGGAAGGTACTTGATGTAATGACACTGGCTGATTTAATGCAATGGATGAATCACTAAACTCTACCTCTGAAACTAATAATACATGTTGATTAAATAAATTTAAATTTAAAAATTTTTAAATAATAAAAATTAGTTTCAGGCATATTCTTTTCCTGATCAATCTCCCTATTTTTCTTTAAATACACTCTTGATTCTATATCTTGTTCCTATTGAGGGAATAAAGCAGGAAATTTTATGTTTCATACTGGATTTAACCTATAAAAGTTGCATTATTCCCTCTTCTCATTCCCTAGTTAGAAAAATATGCACAGATGTTCCTAATGACACAAACAAGGATGGTCACTGCAGAACTCTTTATAAGATTGGAAAATTGGGAACAACTTTCATGCTCATCAATTTATAAAGGAACAGCTAAATAAACTATAACTCATCCACCCTATGAAATACTACAGGAAATTAAAATACGAATGGGGACAGAGCTCCAACATATATTACCAGGTTATCAAAAAACCATCAGGTCTTAGAATCATTCATGTTGTAGGATACCATTTATGGGAGGGGAGAGCCCACAAAATTATTTCTAAGGTCCAAATATCTGTATATAAAGCCCTGTTCAGAAATCTAGAAGGATCTTTACCATTAGCATGGTTGCCTTTGTGAGAAGCTTGGGTCTGAGTGTGTAAAAGAATCTGTGCTTTTATTTGTAACACATCTTTTATACAGATAATGTATTCAAACTGTTTCACATGGGCAATTAGAAATTATTAATGAGGGGCACCTGGGTGGCTTGGTCAGTTAAGCATCTGCCTTTGGCTCAGGTCATGACCCTGGGATCCAGGGATTGAGCCCTGTAGCAGGCTCCCTGCCCAGTGGAGAGCCTGCTTCTCCCTCTCCTCCCTGCTCATGTTCTCTCTCTCTCTCTCTCTCTCTCTCTCTCTCTCTCTCAAATAAATAAAACATTTTTTTAAAGTATTAAATATTTACAGGTCATATTCTTTGAAGGGATTATCAGCACTTAGGTTGCATTTCTCTCACATACGCCCTGGTGCCATAGCACCACATAGTTCCTTCTGTGGGTGCCCAGCACAGCCCCAGCAAGCACCCAAGGCATTAACACTCCACAGTAGAGGTGAACCCTCAGCTATGAAGAAGTCCTCACCCTGCAGGAGTCACAAAGACTCTACCATTTGAGGTAAGAAAACCATGCTCAGCAAAGAGGAGGGCTTGCCCAGGGACTGGCAGTGACTCAGAGCCTCGCACAAGTGCAGTCTAGGCTTTCCAACTGTCATGAGGGCGCTAACTGTCCCCGTCCATCAATGACTGATCAGATAAAGAAGATGTGGTCTATGTATACAATGGAATATTCCTCAGCCATTAGAAACGACAAATACCCACCATTTGCTTCCACGTGGATGGAACTGGAGGGTATTATGCTGAGTGAAGTAAGTCAATCGGAGAAGGACAAACATTGCATGTTCTCATTCATTTGGGGAATATAAATAATAGTGAAAGGGAATATAAGGGAAGGGAGAAGAAATGTGTGGGAAATATCAGAAAGGGAGACAGAACATAAAGACTCCTAACTCTGGGAAATGAACTAGGGGTGGTGGTAGGGGAGGAGGGCGGGGGGTGGGGGTGAATGGGTGACGGGCACTGAGGGGGGCACTTGACGGGATGAGCACTGGGTGCTATTCTGTATGTTGGTAAATTGAACACCAATAAAAAATAATTTTATTATTAAAAAAATGACTGATCAGAGCTGGTTAATAGCTCTTGGAGGGGGTTCCTGGGGAGGAGATGGTTACTTACCCAAGGCACTAAGATCCCAGACTTGGGACTTCATCTTCACTATATTCTGGTATTAGAGAATAACAGTAACTGCCATTTATTGAGCATTTACTATGTGCCAGGCACTGTACTGGGTGTCTTGGATATATTCTCTTACTAAATTCTGACATTCAGCCCATATAGTAGGTTGCACTATTTCCCCCATTTTAGAGATTACAAAAATACTCAGAGAGCTGAAGAAACCTGCATAGGGCCCCACGGTATGTGATGGAGCTTGAACTTGAAATCAAACCATCTGTCTTAAAAGGCATGCTCTGGAGCTCTCTGATAAACTACTAAGGCTTTCAAAAAAGATTTATTTGCAAGCCTGGAAGCTCAAGTGGCGTTTCTAGGGAGCTTAGCTTTCCCGTCTCGGCTTTCCCTGACCCTCGACAGCACGCCCAAAAGGGCACACTCTTCTTGCACAACCACCACCTCCCGGCTGCTCCCATGAAGACAAACTCCATATGATACTTGCCTGGGATGCGGTAGTTCTAATTGCCAAAAAATAAAACTTGAAACCACCCTTCCAGAGGGCTGCCTTCCCCTCCACGTCCATAATCCTGCTTGTGAACAGTCTGGATATTCAATTTAAAACGAATTAGGACGGCAGCTTGAGTGAGGAAGGAGGTCAGCCCCAGATTTCAAGAACTCAGTTAATGAACGTGGAATTCCACTCTGGTCCCTGAGAAAGGTGACCTTCTGACTCATGAACCTTGTACATCCTCTGTGGCCAGAGCCACTGCCGCACTGTGACACCATCCCTAGGCCATGGGAGGGCAGCCCAGTGTAGGCAGGGCCCCCCATTCACCCCAACACGGCTACTCACTGGGCTGGAAGCCCCGAAGCCCCACCTGCTGACAGACTTCACAGTCCAGCAGAAAAGTCAGGCTTTATTATTTTTTTTAATGATTGTTTTACCACAATAGAAAAAAAGAGAACGTAAAATGCACCATTTTCACCCTTTTTAACGTATGCAGGGTCAGTGGCATCCAGAACATTCATGTGGTTGTGCAGCCACCACCACCGTCCACTCCCAGGTCTTACCTTTGGACTCCCAAAGTATCTCCACCCTGCCCTAACTTCTCTCATTGGGTCCACTTCTCCAAATGGTCCTTGGATTTTCACAGAGGCGCCGTGTTTGTGACCAGTCCACGCTGCTCAGGCTCCTGCATGGCCTCCACTCTGCTGACTTCCTGGGCCTCTTTGCAGGCCTGGGGAGACCTCCCTGCCCAGGGGGCTCAGGCCAGGAGGAGGCCCGGCCCTGCAACCATCCTCCCTCCCTCTTCCTCCTGGCTTTCCTACAGCAGGAGCCCCAGTTACCATCTGGTACCTGCTCGAGCAGCTGCGTGGCCCTGGGCAGTTGACCAAACCTTGTGGAGTCTCTTGACTTCTCCATAAAAGGAGACCACCACCTATCTAGCCTGTGGGGGCGGGGGGGTTGTCAAGGTCAGGCACCTGGGCAGCCGTGTCCCACACTGATATCCTGCCCCATCTGTCTGATGGCCTCGACCTGCTACTCCCATTCCAGTCCATCACCTTCCTCCCCATTCTCGTCTTCCCTCAATCGACCTCCTCACTCGTCCTATAGTGGGAGGCAACCAGCCAACCGAGTTCAAGTTGTCCCAGGAGGTGCAGAAAGTTAAGAGTCTCTCAGTTATTTGAACCCTAATGACCTTGCTTTACCAACCTCTTCCCTTTGGAAGAACCTGGTTGAAGATGCCCACTTTAGATGTCCCATCTCACAGTGCAGATTGTGCAAAAAGAGACAACTCCCCAAAAGCCAACTTACAGCCAAGCAAGGGAGCCTTCGAGGCTCTGGAAAATACACTCATGTTCTGATGCTTGCCAAATCACTGATATTCAGACTTAGGACATCCTTTCTGTGCCTCCTCTCTTTGAGAGACAAGAGAGGCAAATCCCTTGACAGGTTTGAAGGATGAGTCATTTATTTTTAAAAGTCAGTCGGGGGAAGGAGACGATCTGGAGTCTTTGAAAGCCTCAGAACACAGGAAAGAAAACGTGTAGACAAAACCAGATTGGAAAGGCCTTCTATTAGACGTCCCATGGGCCCACTGTCTGTAACTTTAATCTTCTGGAAGGGAAAGTCATCTCTGGGTGATGTTCCCCTGCTTGGGGAACACATGCTGGTCACTGGCATTATGTCATTTCTCTGCTCAGAAACCTTCAAAAGCAAGGAGAGCTGCCAGGAGATGATCCTCACTTAGCTTCCTGATTTAAAATTCCTCTTTCACAAGCCCTAAGTTACAGCCGCACTGAACTGTTCTCACTGTTCCCTAAACATGCCCCAAAGATCGCTTCTGAATCTATTCTCGATGATTTCTCTACCCAGCAAGTCTCTCCACCACCATTATCTTAGCCAGAACCTTCCCCTTGGCCTGTCTCTGATGCCACCTCCACAGTCTTTCCTGGATCCCTCCACTGCATGTAATCTACCCACTTGGAAGTCCATGGCACTTGGAGCCTCTCTGTTTGCATCTATCTTGCAGAGGCAACAATTAAGACCAATTATGTTATATTTTGTTATCAAATAGATAGGTCTACCTTTGAGATACACATCATAGTCACGTACACCTCATCCTCCCCTCTACACTCAATGATCAGCTCTTTAAAAACAACATATGGGTCTGTTCCGGTCTCCATCACTCACCACCTCACTCCATGCTTGGAATTTGTTGGGTGCTCAATAAATATTAGTCTGTTAAGCTTTGCAAGCCATAGTCCTACTCTAAGCATACAGCCTGTAGACACAACCTCCCCTGCCATGCATATCTTTGCCAACGTTGATAAGAATGCCTGACCTCAGCAATGCACACGTCCCTGTGGAATGGCTGCACTTTGCAGAGAAACCAAGAGGGATTAGAATCTCCTTCCTTTGGTGAACTGATGAAACACTAGTTCTGATGTGAGATTGATTTGTGAGCTCAATGTTGTGCCTTGGAAGAGATTGGTTTCAGATGGTTAGAATTGCCGTGGCCTCAATTTCTGCTGTAAGTAACTGGCATCATTAATGTAGGCTATACAACCTCCTTGATGAAGCTCAGAGTTTTTAGATCCCTTCTCAATCTCCCAGGAAGCTGCAAAGAAGTCAAAGAGCTGGACATTCCCTATTTCCAATTTATCTTTAAATCACTTTGCCCTACAGTGTGGCTTAAGAAACAAAATGTGTTACACCAGGAGCCTGCAAAGACTTTTAAGCAGAAACAAGCTTGTTATATTCTTCTGTTAGGTCTTAGGAAATCCTATGCCTGTGGGTCGAAGTAGAAATCCTAGAATGCCTCCCGAAGTAGAAATTCATTGCCAAACCAGAATTTATAACTCAGTTGCCATGGCAGCCAATCTGTCACGTTTCACTCAGCCTAAGAATATCTAAAACCTGATAACTCTGAGAACAGGCTAAGTGGAAGAGCCAGGTGTGATCACTGTAAGGGCCCCAGGTTAACATTCATTTCTCTGCTCCTCATCCACTGCTTTTCTATGGATCTCAAAAAAATCTCTGGCTTCTTCCTCAGAATGTCATCGTTGGGACACAGGCTTTCAATCTGGAGTATCCAGGCTTTAACTCCTACTCTTCCGCCACATTCTCTGTGTATGCATATGTGTGAGACTCTCCAAAATACGTGGGAAGCATGGGTCTCAAGAGCATGGGGGACCCTGGATAATAATGGAAGAAGATAAAGTGAGAATGCCTATGGATTTTCAAGGAAGACTTGCAGTTCTGGAAAGTGAGAACTACATATGACAGTGGTAACACTGTCACATGTGTATAGGAGGGGGTTAGCCTGAAGTTCTAGAAGCTTCTGTGAACAACCCAGTAGGTCTCCATCAGTAAGCAGGTTGGTATGGAAGGGGATCCCAGAAAGGGCACAGAAGCAAAGCAGAGATGCTCAAGGTGCCAGGAAATACAACCAGTGGGAGGGCTGTTCATGTCCCCAAACTGGCATGCACTCTGACTCCGTGGGTTATATTCAACAGGTAATTGATCCTAGACAAAAAGATCAAGATTTCCTTTCCCCCCTTCAAAATCCTTTGTGGCCTACATTTAATCAAGAATACTTTCAACATCCAGACCCACTAAATCACATGTTTCAAAGTCCCATAGGCAACCTCTTATCCATTGGTGGCAAATACTGAGCATCTCCTCCCACAAGTGTTCAGCCCCCTGTGGCAAGACAATCCAGCCATAGCTGGTATCCAACCCACTATTTGTGTCTAGCTCAACAACCTAACCCAAAGGTAGATATACCCATATGCTTTATAACAAAATGTAACAGACCCTGTTTTACCTCTTGCTTCTGGAGTCACACAGAATAAAGCCATTTCCTTTTTACAAGGTAGCAGGCCAAAGGTTTGAATACACATTCTACCTTCCTCTCCATCCTCTCTATCCTACAGTAAACATCCCTGGGCACCTGGACCATTTCTCACAGTACAGTTTTCCAGACCCATCATGGTCTGACTCTGCATCTCAAGAAATTCTCCAAACCATCCTGATATGGTGCCCATAGCTGAACACTGACTGTACTGAAGGATAGTCTGACCCAGGCTGTCAAAGCTCAAACCTTATGTATGAAGCAATAAGGAACAGAAGGGAAAAGCTGGGAACACCCAGAAGGCCCAAGACTAAATA
This sequence comes from Vulpes vulpes, assembly GCF_048418805.1. Taxonomy (NCBI): domain Eukaryota; kingdom Metazoa; phylum Chordata; class Mammalia; order Carnivora; family Canidae; genus Vulpes; species Vulpes vulpes. The sequence goes on along the minus strand of NC_132781.1, from coordinate 108,273,617 downwards.
TGCTACTTAAAAGGGCAGAGACGATCAAATTGGACACAAAAGTAAAACCCAACAATGTATGCTGTTTACAAGAAATAAGCTGTAAATTCAGAGACACAACTAGGTTCAAAGTAAAACAATGGAAAATGTATACATGCATATCATGGAAATACTCTGGATAAGAAAGCTGGTGTGGGGCACCTGGGTGGCTCAGTCAGTTAGGCTTCTGACACTTGATGTCAGCTCAGGTCACCATCACATGGGTTGTGAATCAAGCCCGGAGTTGGGCTCCACACTGGGCATGGAGCCTGCTTCAGATTCTCCCTCCCTCTCCCCCTCCCCCTGCTCACAGGCTCTCTCTTCTCTCTCAAAAGAAAGAAAGAAAAAGAAAGAAAAGAAAAGAAAAGAAAAGAAAAGAAAAGGAAAGAAAAGAAAAGAAAATAGAAAAGAAAATAGAAAAGAATAGAATAGAAAATAGAAAAGAAAAGAAAATAGAAAAGAAAAAGAAAGAAAGAAAGAAAGAAAGAAAGAAAGAAAGAAAGAAAGAAAGAAAGAAAGAGAAACCAAAGAAAGCAAGCACGATAGCTAGCATCATCTTTGACGTGGCTAGCTAGTGTGGCTACACTGTTATCAGGAAAGCAGACTCCAGCACAAGGAATTATTACTTAAGATAATAGGGGGTATTTTATCAAGGGTCAACTCAATGTGAAGACCCTACAATCATAGATGTTTATACTCCTAAACACAAAAAAAAGTATGTCAAGTCAAGAAACACTGATTTAGCACTAAGAGCATTAGAAAGATTAATAAAACATAGTCACTTCCCTAGAGGAACTTCCACTTGCTAAAAAACAAACCAAAACAAGTATTTAAAGATTTTCAGAGTAGATATTAGCAGCAAAAAAAAAAAAAGACACCCTAATAGCCCAGTCTTTTTCCTATCAGCTGATGTGATATTTGCCAGCCCCTGTTTTCCATCTCCACCCAGAAAAAGAATATTTTTTAGAAAATCTTTCTATTATGGAAATTTCCAGAAACACATAAAAGTAGAGAGGTTGTACTGGTATAGTGAACCTCCATGTACCTATCACCATCCATATTCAACACCTCCCAGAATTTACTTCTGTTTCATCTGCTCAATGGTCCTTTCCTATTTTTTGAAAAAGTATTTTAAAGGAAATCCCAGATATCACATTATCTAACCTGCAGATACTTTTGTAGGCTTCTCTAGCTGATGATAAAGGCATATTTAAAAAAAAAAAAGCAAAACCTTTAGGGTACCTGGGTAGCTCAATCAGTTGAGCCTCCTACTCTTGGTCTCAGCTCATGTCTTAATCTCAGGATTGAGAGTCTGGGGCCCTGTGTTGGGCTCTATGCTGGGCGTGGAGCCTATTAAAAAAAATACAAAAAAACCATCCCTCATAATTTATCAGAATTAATAATAATTCCTTACTATTAGCTAATACCCAGTACAAATGCCTCACAGATGTTTTTTTCCTTTTCATTTATTCAAATGTGATCCAAGTAAAGCCACTATATTTCATTTGGTTGTTCGAGTTCCTGAGTCTTTTTATGCTGTAATAATCCTTTTTCCTTTCTTTTTAATGCCATTGATTTAAGAGAAACTGGGTCATTTATGCCAAAAAGTAGCAAAAAGAGCTCTTTGATTTAAAGATCTCATCTAGAGATGATTACTACCACCACCTAAATAAAGAGCAATAATATGAAAGCTTAAGAGTGAATTCTTTAATATATGCTCTTTGTTTTGAAACACTCTATAGAAATTGCTTCTTCTTGCTGAAGGAATTCACTGAAACTATTTAACTCAATTTGAACCACATTAGAATCCCGTAGACCCCACTAGAATCATCAGGGGCAGAGACATTTTTTTCAATTCAATTTCAGGTGAAATTCCATCTGCATTTCCAAAGCACGAATGAGATGTGTTAGGTTCTATCCATCTCAGACTACAAGCAAATCCCAGAAAATTAACTAAAATGGAGAAAGGTCTTCAGAGAGCCCGGTAAATCTGAAGGAGGTGAACAATGCCAAGTCGTAACTAAGTTTCTTCTAACCTCAAGGCCTGCTGGGGCATATGGGAGCCATCAAGGAATGCAGGTGTGTACACCCAGGGCTTCAGCGTGTTCAAACACAGCCAAGCAAATGGCATTCTCAACGCTTTTCAAATACAGCTTAATATAAATGTACTCAGAGCTTGGAAGAGGTGCCTATGAAAACCACGGCCCAAGGCATACGTGGTGTTAGCCAGCCGGGACCACAGGAACTATTTCTGACACTTGCCCACAACAAACCCAAAATCTTGGGAAGAAAAAGTTCAAAAGGCTCAAAAGAGAAAATACAGGAGAGAAAACAACAAAAGGAAAGAAAGACAAAGCATGAAATGACTGGCTTTTCTTAGCTGTTTCCTGCAAAGGCTCTGCTTTTTTCAGGAATTGTAATTTTGATATGCTCAGTCAGTTGCATCAGTGAACCGAAGGGAAGAAATAGCAGGGTATCATACATCCTCCTGCCCCTTGGCAGGGCTGCATACTGCCATCAAAATGGTCCCTTAAATAAGGGAGGTTGTATAACCTCAGTCAGCTCCTCCTGGAACTCCCTTTAGGGGAGTATAATTTATAACAATAGTCAAGTCTTAATTTTGATCCATATCACCTGGTCAGCCAGTCCGTCCACACTGCCTCCCTGCAGGAGGAGATTCTGCACACGGGTATCTGGGTAATCTGTTCTCTGACTCCCATTCCATTCCCAGAGCAACTGTGAAGGTCAGCCCTCTCTGGAGAGCTGGTTTTGATGTGGCAAGGAGCTCTTGTTCCACTGAGGACATGCCTGGTCCCCCAACATCCAAGAGAGAGGACAGGAAGGGCTCTATCACTGGAGCACCAGTGTTAAAGGAGCCTCTCTGGCACATGCCCAGAGGGAGCAACAACCTGGTGCTTGATGGGCACCAGGTTGACCTCACCTGGAGGGGAGTACAATGGGTAATTTTATGAGTCAACTTGGCTGGGCTGAAGGGCGCCCAGAGAGTTGGTAAAACATTTGCGGGTGTGACCTTCAGGGAGTTTCTGGAAAAGATTAGCATTTGAATTGGTACACTGAGTAAAGATCACCCTCCTCAATGTGGGTGGGCATCATCCAATCCTTTGAGGAATGGATTAGAACAAAAGGGCAGAGGAAGGGCAAATTCTTGCTTTCTGCTTGAGCAGAGATGTCCATCTTCTCCTGCCCCCCCTGACACCAGCACTCCCAGCCCCCGGGCCTTCAGGCTCAAACTGGGGCTAACTCCACTGGCCCCCTGGTTCTTAGGTCTTTGGATTTGGACTAGAACTACACCACCAGCTATCCTGGGCCCTCAGCTTCCAGAAAGCAGATCATATGAGCCAACCTCTTCTAAGAAATCTTTCCATCTTCCTCTTGGTTCAGTTTCTCTGGAGAACCCTAATTACCACATTGAAGATCCAGCCAATTGGGACCATCAAGCTAAAAGTGTTCTACAGTGGAAATGCTGTGTAAACAGGACCCCTGCCCAACTCTGAGTTTTATTTTTGCACCATGGCATTTTTTTTTTAATTTTTATTTACTTATGATAGTCACAGAGAGAGAGAGAGAGGCAGAGACACAGGCAGAGGGAGAAGCAGGCTCCATGCACCGGAAGCCTGATGTGGGATTCGATCCCGGCTCTCCAGGATCGCGCCCTGGGCCAAAGGCAAGCGCCAAACCGCTGCGCCACCCAGGGATCCCCGCACCATGGCATTTTAGACAAACTATTCAACCTGCCTCTGCCTTTTCTTAAGGTCACAAACTTTGATGTGCCAGGGCCATGAGGGACTCTGATGAGACCCCTTCACAAAAGCAGAGCTTGGGAGCACTGCGTGAGACAGCTGCTCTGCTTCAGTGGCTCTACAGTTTCCCTGTGATGACAACCACATATACAGATGTTGATTATGGAGCCCCCTCTGTCCTTTTTTGCCAAAGATGCTCTCTACCACTATCAGCCACATGCCACTGACCCCCACAATGATGTCCTCATCCTTCATGGCACCCCAGTACTGGTTCAGCCCTTCTCCACTGGTGTGTAAGACCAATATGCCTCCCAATAATGATCCCATATAGACAATCCAACACCATGATCTTGAGTTTGAGGTTTGTTTGTTTGTTTGAAAAATTTTATTTGAGAGAGGGGAGAGCAAGCAAGCATGCAAGTAGGGGAGAGGGACAAGCAGACTCTCCCCTGAGTGGGGAGCCCAACATGAGCTCCCAGGACCCTGAGGTCATGACCTGAGCTGAAGGTAGACGCTTAACTGAGCCACGCAGGCACCCCTAAGCACTACCTCTTAAGGCTGTTTATTTATATTTAAAATGGGAGTAATGATGCCAGTCTTAGAATTTGGGGGAGAATCCATAGAAATGTATATGCGAGGTCTCTGAAAACTATAGAATGCTATACAAAAGCAGGCTAAGAAATCAAAGTGGAAGAGGTAAGGTTATCACCTGCAGAGCACAATAGGAGAAAAGCTATAATGGGAAAGAATGGTTTGTTTTTTACCTGGCCCCTGAAACGTCTTTTTGCAATGAGTACATGGGAAGGTAAAGAGTGGTAGAAAGTGGTTTGCAAACATAAAATGAGAAACAATTAACAGTTACATTTTCAAATAAAAATCACTGTTTGCACATGTATACGTAACCATGAGAGATGCTAACTTGGGGGCAAGTTACAATGATGATTTCCTTAGTGTTCCATAACTGAATAGTTAGAACAGAATTCCAGATATCCTCAAGCTCCTTCCTGCTCTAGGCAGAACCTCAGCCAAATCATTCTCATCAAATAGGTCTCTAAACCTTTTTTAAAAGCTGTCCAGGAAAGGAGACTGTAAAGTTCGTCTCCAAAATAGTTCAACATTTCTCAGTTTCTCTTCTATTCAGTGACAATAGGTCACCTACTTGCAACATTCCCTCAGAAAACATATGTCACAAAAGCAATTTGCAAACATTTGACAGAGTGAAAAGTATAATCATCTATTATTTGGAGGGAAAAGTGTTACTTAATTTCTGGTGGCAAACACTGGAAACAGTGGAAAATGTTCTCTCCTCATGATCTAAATGACAGTCACCCTTGATTTGTGAATGTTCCCCTGTGTTATTAGTAAGAGGGTAACATGACGTAAAGGGGATGGGATGTCATTCTGACATGTGCAAAACCGTCTTCTTGTGCAAACGACAACTGCCACCGCAGATACAGGCTGCAACCATTTGGTTAACAGCTGAAACCCTGTCCTAGAGCAATGGCTCTCAATCAGGGATGATTTTAGCCCCTAAGAGACTTTCGGCAGCATTTGGAGACAGTTTTATTTGTCATGACTTGGGGAAATAATGCTACTGCCATTAGTATCAGGGATACTGCCAAATATCCCCAATACACAGGACATCCCTACCGTAAAGAATTATCTATCCCCAGATGTCACTAGTGCCAAGGTTGAGAACCCTCATCCTAAGAGGAGATTTGGAGCCTATATAGAGCAAAGGAGGTGCTTGTAAGGATGGGGCTTTGGTGAGAACTCCAAAGGCCTGTGTTTGTCCCAGGCTCTGGTCCCACTCTGACTCTACACAGTGAGGAGCACAAATCACTCTAAAGCACTCATAATTATACTGCATTCACAAAACTTTATGAATTAGGACAATTATAAATGTCACAATTATCAACTGTATTTATTTCTAATTAGCTATTTACAATGTATGGCAGATATAGTGGAGTGAGAAAAGCCAGAAATCCTCACATGTCTGCATTTCAGGAATATGGTCCTACTTGTGCACTTCCCCTATGCCAGGTTCTTAATCTGGGGTCCCACCACCCAAAGGGCCTGTGAGTAGAATTCAGAGGCTGGGGATTTCAGTGGGAAAATATTACCTATTTTTTCACTAATCTCTAACCGAAATAAAGCATTTTGCTCTATTATGCATGTGGTCAATATAGGCCACAGCAGTATTAGCAGTACCTGGTATTTTATGAGCAATAAAAATCATAAGAATCTTGAGGTGCCCTGTGGCTCAGTGGGTTAAGCTTCTGACTCATGATTTTAGCTCAGGTTACGATCTCAGGGTCATGAGATTGAGCTCCACATCGAGCTCCATGCCTGCTTAAGATTTTCTCTCTTCTTCTTCCCCATCCCCTCCCCCTGCTCACACTCATGCACTCTATCAACAACAATAGCAACACAGGAATCTTTACCTTAATTTTTTGTTCAGTTGGAGTTCAATGTGCCAACATATAGCATATCACCCAGTGCTCATCCTGTCAAGTGACCCCCTCAATGTCTGACACCCAGTCACCCCAAACCCCCACCCACCTCCCTTTCCACTACCCCTTGTTCGTTTCCCAGAGTTAGGAGGCTCTCATGTTCTAAGGTTATATATTATTTATGTCTATCATCATTACTTGGAATTTATAATTGTTATTAGACCTGCTGCTAGTTCTGGTCTTCTAGTGTATAAATAAGAGAGCATGAGCATTTCTACTTTGCAAGTTTGTTTCTCACAATCTGATAACCTATGTACATTTAATTGGTTGCCTTCGTAATCCTGGGCACCTTCTTTGATGCATTTAAAGCAGTCTGAAAAAGGGTCCATTAGCTGACTGTCAAGAGCTAGATTGTTGAAGAGCTCAATGGCAAAGGAAAGTTTAAAAACCCTGTTGGCTAGGGATATAGTATGACTCAGAATAAGCCCATTCACAGCTTATTGCTGAGGCTAAGGGAGAGCTGATGGTCTCGTGCAAAGTGTGTCCAAGACATTTCACCAAAGAAGACATACACATGGCCAAAAAGCACATGAAAAAAATACTCCACCTCACTTGGCATCAGAGAACTACAAATCAAAACTGCAATGAGATACACTTTACACCAATGAGAATGGCTAAAATTAGCAAGACAGGAAACAACAAATGCTGGCTAGGATGTGGAGAAAGGGGAACCCTCTTGCACTATTGGTGGGAACACAAGCTGGTGTAGCCACTCTGGAAAACAGTGTGGAGGGTCCTCAAGAAGTTAAAAACAGAGCTACCCTATGACCCAGCAATAGCATTACTGGGTATTTACCCCAAAGATAAAGATGTAGTGAAATACCGGGACACCCACATCCCAGTGTTCACTGCAGCAATGTCCACAACAGCCAAACTGCAGAAGGGGCCTCGATGTCCTTCAACAGATGAATGGATAAAGAAGAGGTGGTCTATATTCACCATGGAATATTACTCAGCCATCAGAAAGGACGAATACCCATCATTTACATCAGCATAGATGAAACTGGAGGGCATTATGCTGAGTGAAATAAGTCAATTGGAGAAAGTTATACGGTTTCACTCACATGTGGAATATAAGAAAGAGTGAAAGGGATCGTTAGGGAAAGGAGAGAATTTTTCCCTGACTGGGGAAAAATTAGAGAGGAAGACAAACCGTGAGACTCCTAACTCTGGGGAAACAAAAGGTTGCAGAAGGGGAGGTGGGTGGGGGGACGGGGTAACTGGGTGACAGGCATTAGGGAGGTCACGGGATGAGATGAACACTGGGTGTTATATGTTAGCAAATGGAATTTAAATTAAAAATAATAATTTTTTAAAAAGGAGTGTGTTCATTGTTCTGGCTCAGATGGGAGGCCTTCCTGGTCCCCCTGGATGAAAGCTGGAATGGGGGTCTCGGTCTGCATGGAGGCCCAGGAAACCTTATACACACCCTGATATGGAACCTCAAAGGCAAAACAGTCCACCATGTCTCAGTCATTACCCAGAAAGTGAGCCCCTTCAATATGTCACCCTTTGCACTACTTCCATTCCAAATTTCTATGTTCTTATGCCCTTGACCCAGGCTCCCCAAACTCTCTTCCCTCCCCCATCCCTGGAACCTAGTAGTATAGAAAATAAATTCCCAAACATCTTCAACTCATGCAGAGTACACTCCTTCCATCTGGTTGCTTAGCTGAAGCTTGGCTCCTTCCCAAGAACACAGCTTCCCAATCCCTCAGACTCAGGGTTGGGAGGAGGCTTAGCTTCTTCCTCCCCCAACAACTGTATTTCCAAACTGTCCCTCCTCCACTCACATGTAACAACCCTTGAGCTTTTGGACTCAGTCCATCTGATTTTATCATCATCTCCACCTCTTCATTTTGTCATCTACTGGCCTTCTAATCACCAGCTACATTTGTGAGTGCTTTTAGTCTCGAGCCCCTAACTCTGTCAGTATTCCAGGAGACATTAGTAATCCCATGAAGAAGACACCCAGCCATCTTGCCTCCAATGACCTTCGCCCACACTCGTCTTTAGCCACTTTCTCCTACTGCACTATCAATCACCTGGAACCTTCCACCTGTAACATTATGCATCCCATTCTGACCACAAGCTCTTAGAGGTAGTATAGCGCAGTGTAGAAAGATTGAAAATTGATGCCAAACTCCTTGGGTTCAAATCCCAGCTCTACTGCATGCACTAACTGGGACACACTGGATGAATTATTTGATCTTCCTACACTTATAAAATGTAAATAATAATAGTTCTACCTCATAGGGTTACTGAGAGATTCAAATGAGTTAATGTGTACAAAGCATCCATAGTAGTTCCTGGCACAAAAACAGAACTACTGAAACACTGGCTTGTTTTCATACTTCCAGATTTCTCATGCCCTCACTTCCTTGGTTATTCTTCAAACCTCCTGAGGCTTTTAATCTCCCAACCCTCCATTTCTTCAATACTATCCTTTTGGGGGCAGCTGGGTGGCTCAGGGGTTGAGAATCTGCCTTCGGCTCAGGGTGTGATCCTGGTGTCCTGGTATCGAGTCCCACATCAGGCTCCCTATAGGGAGCCTGCTTCTCCCTCTGCCTATGCCTCTGCCTCTGTGTCCCCCATGAAAAAATAAATAAAATCTTTGTTTAAAAAAATACTATCCTTTTACTCCCATCTTTACCTCCTTCCCTAGCTAGTCACAGTCTCCCATGGTTGCTTAAGAAATTTGTTTAATGGATGAATGAATCAATGATCCATAACTTCAACTACATTCTTATCCATACCTTCAACTCTCTCTTTGTCCTTTCTACTAAACACCCTTGACAATACACCTGCCTTAGATCTAACAACAACAAAAAAATATTTTTTCTTCCTACCCTTGTTTACTGCACCCACCACAACATTAACTCTGCCTTTGTGTGTATCTAGCCAATTCTCTTTCCTAGTCCTCATAATGATGATTTCTAACCTTTAACACACTTCTCAAACCCCTCTTCACCATTGCCTCTTTCTTCATTCTTGGCAGATAACTTTGCTTATCTGTATCTGTATGTGTAAGGCTTACACATATACAAATACATAGAGAAATAAACACCCCTCAGCTTTCTTCCCCATTCTTCAAATGTATCTGCACCCTCTAATCTTCCTGATTCTAGTAGAAAAGATGTCCCCTTTTTGAGGTAGGTCAGTTTCTACTGCAGTCCTCAACCTCTGTCCAACCCACTGGACCTGTAGCATTTTTTTTTATGGTTTTTTACTTTAATTCCAGTATAGTTAACCTGGAGTGTTACAGTGGTTTCATATGTACAATATAGTGATTTAACAGTTCTATTCAGTACTCAGGGCTCATCATGGTAAGTGTAAATTTAATCCCCTTAACCTATTTCAAACATCTCTCCTCTGGTAACCATCAATTTGTACTCTATAGTTAAGAGTCTATTTCTTGGTCTCTTTTTCCTGTTTGTTCTTTTGTTTAAGTTCCACATATGAGTGAAATCCTGTGGTTTTTGTCTTTCTCTGACTCATTTATTTCACTTAGCATTATACTCTAGTTCCATTCATGTCATTGTAAACAGCAAGATTTCATTCTTTTTTAAGGTTGAGTAATATTCCATTATATTTATATACCATCTCTTCTTTATCCATTCATCTATCAATGAACATGGGCTACTTCCATAATTTGGTTATTATAAATAATGATGCAATAAATGTAGAGGTACATGTATGCCTTTGGATTAGCATTTTTGTATTTTGGGGGGTAAATATTCAGTAGTAAAATTACCAAGTCATTGGGTAATTTCATTTTTAACTTTTTCAGGAACCTCCATACAGTTTTCCAGAGGGGATGTGCCAGTTTGCATTCCTACCAACAGTGCAAGAGGGTTCCCCTTTCTCCACATCCTTGCCAATACCCGTTCCTTGTGTAGTTGATTTTAGCCATTCTGACAGGTGTGAGGTGACATCTCGTAGTTTTGATTTGCATTTCCCTGATGCTGAGGGATGTTGAGCATCTTTTCATTTGTCTCTTGGTCATTTATGTCTTCTTTGGAGAAATAGCTGTCCATGTCTTCTGCCCATTTTTAATAGAATGATTTGTTTTTGAGGTGTGGAGTTTTATAAGTACTTTCTCTATGTTCTATACTAACCTTTATTGGATAGGTCATTTGTAAATATCTTCCATTCAGTGGGTTGTCTTTTAGTTTTGTCAATTGTTCCCTTTGCTGTGCAGAAGCTTTTTATTTTGATGTAGTCCCAATAGTTTTGTTTTGTTGGTTTTTTTTTTTTCTTTTCTTTCCCTTGAGACCTATAGCTTTTAAGCTGCATGAGAAGGAAGCTTTCTATTTCATAATGAAGATTACTAGTAGGTAATAAATAGCAAGAGTGGATCAATTCTGTCCAGATATCAGCTGGCTTCAAAGAATAAATGAGACACTCTGTGAAAGTCCATCTCTCATATAGAGACTATCCAAAAAAGTACTGCATGACTTAACAGATTCTGACCAAATCATGACAATTAAAAGAGTGACAAAATCAAGCCTGGTCAATCACATTACCACTGACCAAAAATTAACCTTTCTTACAGAGAATGATTTAATAAAAATATTAACTAATTGGCTAATCCTAAGAATTTCCAGAACATTAAAATTGTTCAGTGCCAGCACAGTTCACCAAAGGAGGAGGCCTTTAAAAGTAGGATAGACCTGGCCAGGGTGGATTAAACACCCATCCTAGGACCCTCACCATTTCTACTTTTTCTTTTGCATGAATAGACCAGACCTAAATGTCTGAAAACATGCAGATTTTTCTGAAAAGCACAGGCCCCTGCTGGCAGATGTTTTACACAGAAAAGAAAACAGCTGAAAATACACCAGACTATTTCAGTTACAGAAGCAACAACGCAAAAAGAAAACGAAGGCATCTGGAAAAAGAGTCATTGAAATCATTTTTTCCCTAAGCCACAGCCCTGTTCAGTGTTTCTACTGGGAGTGAGACTGTACCACTGGGACATGTGACATGGACAGAGTTATGGCCTTTCAGGTATATGGCTGCCACATAGGAGACTGCAATGACAGGGTCTGGAGGGCCTTCTTACCACATGACCCTTGAAGGGCTTCAAGTCTGCAGAATTCATCTGAGGGTCATTCCATAGCCCAAGGTGGGAAAGCAGAGCAAAAATCGCCTAGGGTCTGCAGTCAAGCACATCCAAGTCTGAATCCTACCCACCACTGACTAGTTGCCTAACTACCACTCACTTAACCTCTCAGATCCTTATCTGAACATATAAGCACATTTCCTTCCTAACATTGGTGGTAAGGATTAAGCTAATAATGTAAATCAAGTGTATACAGAAGGTAGAAAATGAACATTTCTCCTCTGTCTCCTGCCCCTAAATCTAGACAATGCAGAGCAGAGCAAGGAAGCCTCTAGCCTGACCCCTGATGTTACTAGTTCTGTAGAAAGAACTGATCAACAATAGGGAGTGGCCTGTGGAAAGTCTGGAAGTCACTGCAGCCTCTCCTCATGAATAAGGGAAGATAGAAGCCAAAAGAAGGAATCAAATCACAAAAAAACAAACAAAAAGCAACTAGGGGCCAGCCCTTTTATTATGGTGTTCTCTCCTGTTTCTAGACCCAGATAGAAAACATATAGAATAACTAGAAATATCTTCTATTTCCGTCAAAAAATGCCCCTTCCCCCAACTCTGAGTTTCCAGGGGAAATCACAGCTCTGACTCCTGCCCGGATTGTGGTGTGTCTGATATAGGCTTGGAGCAACTGCCGCCTTCCTACTCTGACACTACTTCAGAAAGAGGCATCAGGTGGCAAAGGGGCTCATGACTAGGGGTTTAGCTTGTCAAGGGCCTTGCATATCAAACATCTGCTACGTAGGGATCAGATTTGAGATTCTAGTAAGCCAAAGGATAGGACTGAGGGATGCTTCCTCCAGTTTATGCCAGAAATGGCCAAAGATTCCACACGGGAGCAGTTATTTTCTGCTTAGTTCTCTACAACAAACATTTCTTGAGCACCTACCCTATACCTGGGAGCTAGGTGCCCAAAATACATTAAGGAATCACAGTTGAGTTTACTTTCCCCCTCCATGGTGGGCACACCATCACCTCAGGTACGAGCTACTGTATCACCTACAGTGTCCACATTCTCAAAGAGATTACAATTTCCCTGTGGCAAGAACCTGGCTCTTCTAATTATTCTATTAATAATTCTTATTCTAATTATTCTGTGTGTATGTGTGTGTGTACAACAGAAGGAGGCAAATGGAAGGTGTTCAGTACTTGACAGAATAGAATATGTTACAACGAATGAATGAAAGTGCCTCTTGCATGAAGACATGAGTGGCTTATAGATTTCCTTTAGGATGATAACTAATAACAGTGGAGATCTGTGGAGACCTTACCAAGGGCCAGGTGCCATGCTAAGCTCAGCTTCCTGACAATCCCGGGGGATGCTTTCTATGATTAGCATCATCCCTAGTTTATAGATGAGGAAGCTGGGTCTACAGGACAGACCCGAGATGTCCCAGCCAGTCAGCAGCAGAGCCAGGCTTTCAACCCCTTTAGTCTGACTCTAGAGTCTATCTCTTAGCCACAGTCTCTCAGGCAACAGGGAGACCATGGCCTCACAGGCATGGATGTCAGGGCTAAGAATCTGATGTGGCTGAAGGAAGGCAGGCAGTGCAAATGCATCACACAGGAAGACATCTCCCCTTGCCTTGGACCCCTCTTCTTTTGTCCTCTTGCTCTCTACTTGCAGGGCTTTTCCTATGGTAGCAGATTGGTCTCTTCAACTTTAATGTGAAGGCCACTGTCAGATAGGATTGGCCCTTCTTAGATCCAGGGTCTTATGCCTTTAGTCACTAAAAGCACTAGAAAAAGATCTGAATCAACTAAAGACCAACCAGTCTGGTCACAATTCAAGTCTGCTCATAAGCCAGTTCACTATCTTGTGACATTATGAGGATCCTGGGGCAGCAGCCGGGCTGTACGTGGATTGCATCATCACAGAAAATTTTAGGGTTCCTGGGAGGGAAGACTCCTGGCTAGCTAAATGGCAAAAGAGCCAGAAACCACTGCCAGTGGCTCCTCAATACTGGTTCTTCCTTTTCCTATCAGAGAGCTCCTAAAGGAACTATATAATTGGGCACCCAGCTGCCCAGTATAAAGACCACATATCTTGACTTGCCTTGAGCCAAATGTGCTCACGTAAGTTCTGGTGTGAGAGGTCAGTAGGAGGAGTATATGCAGCTTCTGTGATGTGCTTCATTTAAAGGGAAAAAGCATGTCTATACCCTTTTCTCCTTCCCTCTGGCTGGAATGCAGACATGATGGCTGGAGCTGGAGTGGACCTTGGACCGTGAGGTGAACTTCATCCTGGAGAGACTACGCACGGTGCAGCAACTAGATGGAAGGCCTTGACCCCACAGAGTTCCATTCCAGCACGGATTCCCTAATGACTGTCACATGAGACAGGAACAAACTTCTACTTCAGCCTCCTGGGTTTTCTGGTCCTTGAGCTGAGCCTACTCCTGCAGAACACAGGCCAATTAACCCAACATAACATGACTGGCTTGCTCACTGGAGAAGTTACAGCAGGCTCTCACTCTAAATCAATAGAAGTAATAGCCTGGCCTGTCTCTTTGAGGTCATAGTAAATTCTTGGACAAAAGATTCTTCCCTTAATACCACAGTGTCTGGATTTTCTGACCAGATAAGAGTCACCACGGACTGCTCAGAAAATAGATCACAATGGGTGCAGACTGTCGAGAAAGGAGATGTTCATATCAGGTTGAGGTTATGTACGTTTGGTGATTGTGTAGACCCCAGAGACCTATGCATCAAAATGGTGGCAAGAATGGACTGCGGAAGTGCACTGCACCTATCTGAGTATGCTTCAGGTGCACACACCTGACTTCCCTCCTAGCACACCAACGCTTCCTGTGTCCCCCGGCTGTCCCCTCCCCAGGGCCTGCACCCTTTGACTTCTCCTTCCTGTATCTGCTATTTTCTTTACAACACAAATCCAGCCCCGTCACTTCCTGGAAACAGGTCCTTTTCCCATCCATCCTTCCAGAAGCTCTCATGGAGCTTCAGTGGTTACGCACTGAGTAACCCAAGGGCTCTCACTTATAAGCTCAATAAATACTTAGCAAAATAAACTAAATATGATCAATAGGGCTTGAAAGTGTGTATTTGTGCAAGAGAGAATCAACCCAAGGAGTTACCAGGCTGGTCTGCCTGGTGATCGGTCTGCCCAAGGGATTTTTTCAACTAAACATAAAGGACATTGCAGAAATGCTAAGCAAGAACCCAAGGAAAGGAATTCATCCATCAACTATTCAGTGTCTAGCAACTGCCACTGAGATTAGTTCAGAAGCAAACAGCAGAATGTGGTGAAGCATTCTCTATTAAAACAACATGAAATGCTTTGACAGGTCAGGGTTGGTGAACCCCAGGAAAAAAATGTGTATTTGTCATCCCCCCCATCCTGGATTTTCTGGCTAAATGTCCTGCACACCATTGGAACAGAGAAGACAAACATTTCTAAATTTCCTACCTCCTCGCCCATATCAGAAACCCTTAAAAGAGCCCATGTGCTTCAACCAGAGCCGAGTACACAAGCTCAGACCTGCAGTCTTCTCAGGGGAAAGGTGAACTGTCAGGATCATTTATTCAGCACTAACAGTGGGGGCCTCTGTAAGGAAGGGAGTGTGGAGAGGCCACTATGCTCCCACATCTGACTCTGTTTAATGCCCAAAGTAATTACCACAGGGCAGCCTGAGTTACCCCCTCCAGGGGCAGAGCATGCAGTGGGGCATGGAGGACCGAGTTTCTCTGGTAACACAAAGACTAAATGATCTATAGCTCAGTTTGTATATAGCTGCTTGGGTTATAAAAGGCCAAGTAGAAGCTGAAACAATTAATCAACAACTACTTCGTGAGAACTGAGAGAAATAAAGTTTAAAACCCCATGTCAGCCAGCAAGGAATGTTCAACTTCATGCAGGGTTTCTTAGCTTGGAGGCAGTGACCCAGTCGCGGTGGGTTGTGAAATCAATTTAGCAAGTCCCTGCCAGCATTTTTAAATAAAGCAGGATAACAGGAAGTATCAGGGCATCACTTTCATGATTTTGTGAAACTTCTTTTTGGTTCTAAAATGTTGTTCTTTGGGCCACAGCCAAAAATGTTGGGAAGCCACTGACAGAACAAATGATGGATAAATACACATTCTCCTGGGAACTCCTCTTTTTATGTCTCATGTGCATTCACCTTCCCTGGCATTCAGCCCCCACCTGCAGAGCGACAGATATTGTTCTTCCAGTGTTTGCACCAAAACAGCCATGATAACACCCTTTTGACCAAAATGTGCAAAACAGAAAAGGACTCCTTGTGGCCACACAGAAAGGAGGCTGTTTTGGCTGGGCCAAAACAGATAAAATCAAACAACAGGTTTCTGTGGTTCTCCCCAAACCTTCTATGTAGCCAAACATAGGGCCGCAAATAGCTAGTGGGCACCAGTTAGAACATAAGCTCCACAAGGGAAAAGTTTGTTTGGCTCCCTGCTCTGTCCTCGGTTCCTGCAACACTTCCTGGCACAAAGTAGGCCTTACTTGAATGAATAATTTAACAAAGATATTAGGACAATCCCCAAACCCCAAAAACACTTACTGATGTAAACATTTACCTAAACCTACAAAGACATGTTTCGCTGAGGTGTAACAAATACGCTTAGCTGGATTTAAGAAAACTAGTTTGAAACAGAACAAGGATTAGGTCTCCAGTTTGAAATGTTTGGTTGGCATCCTCCAGACTCAACTCTAAACTGACTCATGACACCTCTTCCTACCTCCCAAGTTCCCTCCTACCTTTCTAGCAACACCTTCTTCCCTCCTGCTCCATCTTAAAACTTATTAACAAAAATGAACGAATTTGAATTCTCCAAACACATGGGGTTGTTTTAGGATTTGGTGCCATTGCACATTCGGTGTCCTTTGCCTGAAATACTGGCCTCCTTTGAGAGTCCAGACAAATAGAACCACCCTCCCTGAAGTCCCAGGCCAGGTATGACCTCTTCAAAGCCTTACCTGACCAGTGCCCTTAACTGGAGTGCTACCTCTGCACTGTGTGCATGTCTGTTGTGTTTCAAATATCCTGTTGCACTTTATGTGGTATGGCTTTATTCCCTCATGGGATTTTGAGCTCCCTGCAGGTTACAGTGGAGTTTATTCAGCAAGCATTTACAAGAGGTATGAATGAACGATGATCCAATCTGTCCTCTTGGACTCCTTAGTGCCCAGTCTTACTTAGCCTGCCTCAGCATATCCCCAGAAGTTATAGATATGGGGAAAAGCTGAGGAAATTAATAAAACGATTCAAATATACACATGCAGATAAAATACTGATATGCCCTGAAGCAAAAGGAAATAGGAAGTAAATGATTAATCATGTTTTCATAAGACTACCATGGAGATGTTATTCATCTGCTACTCAGGCACTAACTATTTATATGTAGGCAGGGAAAATTCTCCCCCGAGTCTCCCTCTTCATTTGCTGAGGGACAATGAGCCAAGTGGAAGGCTCACTTAGGTTTTAACCCTCTGTAATTGTAATTTAAGAGGAGCCCCTGGGAGCTCATGGGCGCTCAGCCCAAGGGAATGCTCAGACAGCTTGACCCCAAGTTTGTAGGAAGAATAACAGAAGTCACTGAAAGGCCCTAGTGCAGGGATAGGCAAACTTTTTGGTAAAAGGCCAGTTAATATTTTCAGCCTTTTAGGGCCTCTAGGCCTGTGACAATTACTTATCTAGGCCACTGTAACATAGACACAGCCATATTACAATATGTAAACAGTCAACCAAAGCTGGGAGCCAATAAAATTTGATTTAAACACACTGAATTTGGGGCCCCTGGGTGGCTTAGTGGTTGAGTGTTTGCCTTTGGCTCAGGTCATGATCCCGGGGTCTTGGGATCAAGTTCCATATCGGGTTCCCCACAGGGAATCTGCTTCTCCCTCTGCCTATGTCTGTGCCTCTCTGTGTCTCTCATGAATAAATAAAATCTTTAAAAAATAAAGATAAACACACTGAATTTTGAATTTCATGCAATTCTGTGTTACAAATTTTTTTTTACATTAAAAATTGTCAAAACCATACCTAGCTACATCCAGGCAGTGGGCTGGATGTAACCCGCTGACCAGGTATGGCCTGTGGACTAAAGTTTGCCAACCTCTGGTCTAGTATGGAAAAGTCATGCTATATAATAATATCTAAAAATCCTCAGTCAGAAAACAAATACTAATTTACCCAGAATGCCCATTCTATTCTAATTCTGACCTGTTCTAAATTATTACTTCCAGAACTTGGATATTTTAAAACCAAACATGATGTTCATGAAAGACATCATGCAACTCAAGTGTTTTTTTTTTTTTACTTTGAATGGTATTGTGTTTCTTTCAATGATATAGATTCTTGAATAGGATATATAATATATATTTGCTCAATTATAATCTAACACTCCAAAATGACTGTTATCCATGAAAACTTAAGAGACCTATACAGTCACGATGCGTTTGTCACCTGTGAGACTGCCAATGATAGCCCTGCCAACATCCATTACCATCTGCCTCTCCATTTTTAGCCTATGGACTAGCCCACCTAGACATCACCAGTTGTCATTCACAGCCCAGTACTTCACGCGATCACCACACACCACCCACAACAGCAGACTGTTTTTCCATTTTTTGAGATGAATTATCACTTATTTTTAAAATGTTTAGAATCATTCTATTATTGTTCAGATGTGTCTGGCCTTTAGACTTTTTGATATACCAAACAGAACTATGAGTCACCAAAATTGTTTACTTCCATTTCTATAAAGAGTCACTATAAGATCCTTTTACATACTAAGTTCTTCTAATTCAAAACCTAATTAACTTTTCAAGGACATATTTTGTTAGGCAACCTATAGTCTTTTGCTGAAGAGAATTCCTACTACCTGTTCTCCAATGAGGATTCCACTTTTCATGCCTTGTTACTACAAGTCAGGGTGCTGGGAGCGAAGAGGGGGAGGTAAGTTCAAAGTGAGGCCTGTGGATCATTTGGTTTGTAACCAAGTCCCAGATTCAGTAACTTCATCCTTGTCTTAGTGACTTGTGGCCACTATGTAGCTGTTCTTTCAAACCACCATCCCCGTGGTCGAAAAGAAGAAAACATTCTTACCCCATCATTCTATCCCTTTCAAGATATATTGGGCTGTCCCTGAGGAAGCAAAACAAATTAGGCTCTTCAGACCAATTTTCATCCCTCTAGAATTTCTGTGGAGCAGGAATATGGTTAAGATGAACAACAACAGGCCCTCTGCCCATCACAGCCGGGGGGTCGGCATAGAAATCCACAGGAATACCATCACTCATCCTCTTCTTCCTGCAAACGGAACCTTGATTTTGTCCACCAGCTCAGAGAAAAGGCCCTTCCCAGCTCTAGGAGAGGAATCCTGAGGAGTCTGTTAGACTCTACACTAATAACAGAAATCACCTTTCTTTTGCCACAATATAAGCCTAGAGCTTCTTATGGCTTGGTCTATTATGTGCTGATAATTTAATTCTGTCCAAGGAAATGACAAAGACCTCTCCTTGACCAAGGTTTTGGCCTTGGAGACCCCCACCCCAAAACCAGGCCTCCACCTTGTGGTGAAAGAACAGTGACTTTGGGCATGAAGGACTCTCTCTACTCTGCCACACTAGGAAACTCAAGCAAACTCTAAAATGGCTTCTAGCTACCTACGGTCATGTCGCTGGCTTGGCCTGGTCCCCCCTTGAGTTCATGTCTAAAAAATCTCAAGGCTGTCAGAAGAATTTACCATTTGTTCCAGCCAACAACCTAAAAGGCCTCTGACCTTACTTTTCATAATATGTTTATTTAAAAACTTACAGTTATGAATCCTTCTCCTATTCCTTTGAGATATTGATGTATCTCCTACAAGCCTAGAGTAGCTTTCTCAAGAACCTGTAAGCCACTCCTTTGAAATGCTATCATTAGAAAGGGTAGGACCCCTGTCCCCCTGTCTCTGTGGGAAGGTAGGAGCTTAACTTCGATAGGCCACCTGGGTTTGCTAATGGGTGCTTATCACACTGACCAACCTACCTGCTTTTTGTGATTTTCTACTTGCCTGTCTCTACTCAAGCCCCCTCATTTTCCCTTTAAAGCACCCAGGCACCTCTACACAGATCAGACACGCACTTGCATCTCTTTCCCCTATCATTGCAAAGGTACTGAATGAAATCTGCCTTTACCACTTTTAACTAATGTTGAGGTTTGCTTTTCTTTAACAGAAATATAAAGGTAAGTCTGCTAAAGGACTGCTAGAATTTTTCCCCTCTGATCTAAACAGAAATGAGACCCAAAAAAGCAAACAAACCAAATAAACCAATAACCCAAGACTATGAAGGAGTTTGGGGAGAAACATCCATTTAAAATAAAGCAGCTATGCAAGGAGGCAATTTCTAGAGCTGCCACCTTGCACCATAAGGGGGACAGCCTTAAGGGCTAAGCCAGATTGTAGATGACAACCTAAGGATCGGATGACCCTAACTGCCAACACTGGACTTATGTTGCCTGGGGCTTCTTGTTATAGTAGACTGATAAATACTCCACTCATTTAAGCTGCTGTGGGTACAGTCTTGAAGTCAAAAGCATACTGATTCAACCCGTAAGGTAAAAAGCTGCCCAGAGGACATGACAGAAAGGCAGTAGTGCCTGAAGAGTAGTACTGAATGAGACTCAATTATAAGTGACAGACACTCAATCCAAAACTTGAGCAGGGAAAAAGGAATATATGGCCAATATCACTGACAAGTCCAGTCCTCGTTTTAAGTTCTGGTAGAGCTGGACTCAAGGGAGCTGGATTCAAGATATGATGATGCCTTCAGAAGTCCCCTCTTCTCTGCTCTGCTTCCCCCCAGCATCAACCTCACCCTCAGTGGGTTCAGCCCATATCTCGATGAAGATGGCCACCAGCAGTATCCGGCATGCCTGCCTCCTGCCTGGCAACTGCAGTGGGAACAGAGACCCTCTGTCCCTATAGTTCCAGCAAATCTTATTGACATGGCTTAAATATCTGCTTATTCCTTCACCACTGGCCATGGCCAGGGAATATGGGTTCTACATGGCCAGACCTAGATTGTAGAGGTGGTCAACCCAGTGGAAAGGACAGTCAAGGAAAGTCAGGGTGCCATTACCCAAAACAAGGCAGGCAGATGCAGCAGCTGTGCACAAGTAGGCAATGAAAAATTCAATCTTAGAGTCTAACTGATGGACTACAACTGCCCTAATTCACCATCAACTGGAGTAGGCCGCCACTCCCATCTTGTCCACCCTCATTATTTGACAAGCTACAAAAAATAGGAGTATGCTTTATTATTCCTCAGCAAATACTAATTACCCAAGTCTTCTATATATACACATAGGGGTGAGGGTCCAAGGATCAGCCCATGGGAAATCATCTTTATGGAGGGATCTCTTCCACCCAAACAATAGAATGTTGGAGCTGAAAGGCACCTCAAAAAAAAAAAAAAAAACGCTTGGTTTACAATAGACAAGCAAACATACAAACACCAGAGGCCCAGAGAAACTAAGTGCTGTGGCCTGAATCTCAAGGCCAGTCAGGGCAAAAGCCAGGGCTGGGGCCACTTCCAGCCCAGTACTTACCACTGTGTCACATGGCACCCAGAACACGTACATGTGAGACTCAAGGAAAATTAGAATTTTCTTTGCTTTCTTTAAAGTTTTCTCAGCGTAACTGTACTGTCCTTGGGGGATGGGGAGGGAAGAAATAATAAAAAGAACAGATATAAGACTTCTGAATAACTGTGGTGTTTTTATCCTTTAGCACTAAAGACCTTTGGCATTGTTGTATTGTTTCTTCATGTTTCTGTTGTGTTTGGGAAGAGATGGGGAGAAAAGCCAGGATGGAGGAAGGCTGGGCAAGATAGACATGTGGTTTGGCTCCTCGTGATCTGAGTCCTGGTGCCTCAGAGGGTGGAAATTCCCCATTGCTTGGTTCAAGGCTTATCTGTTTATTGACTCAGGGAAGGCAGCTGCCAGGCACGGGAGATTTATAATACGTCATTCCAACCCTGACCTATATGGAACAAATGGAAGCCCACAATACTCAATGTGTGTCCAATGCTTCCAAATGAGGCTTAAGAGCTGTCCCACCACAACTACAAGCTATAAAGAATCAAAATAGAAGATGGGGAAACGGAACACAATAGTAGTGGGGAGTGGAGAGAAAAAAATGTGAGAAATAGCTAGGAGACCCCAGAAGGAATCAAGACTACACAACCTTGTCCTAGAAGGCAAGGATCTAGAAAAGTCCACATTGATCCCAAGTAACTCTGCTGGCCAAACTCAAACTGCCATATCATAAGGTTAGGATTTCTGCTCTGACCCCCAAAATGAGCCCTACCAACCAAACCAAGCAGGGTAGTAAATGGAAAAGCACTCTATAGGATCAAAAGTGCTCTGTACAAACACAAGGGAGTTTTCGCTGACAATTAGACTTTCTCACCCTTTACAGTTTGGGTTGGTATTCTTAGAATATGGTATCTCAGTGCAGAAAAGTAGATAGGGGGAACAGAAGAGCAGAAGGGGGGAGCCTAGAAATACACTGTCCACTTAGCAATATGGGTGTCCTTTAAGGTGTTGGCAGAGCACACCACCATCCAGAAATAGCTCTATGTGGTACTGTGAATGAGCATGGGCTTGGAATCCCACAGACCCAAGCCTCAGACAAGATTCTGTCCTCGCTAGCTCAGTGGCTTCAGCAAATGGCTTAACCATACCACGCCTCCATTTCTACATCTATGACATAAGAGTAATAACAGTCTACACACCTCAGGACTGTTGTAAAACCCTAGCATCACCAGAGCCCTACAAGTAACTGCTACCCACAAAACGTGCTCTTCCCAACATGTCAGGAAATAATAGAGCAGGTGGGTTAACTCTTTCTTAAGACCAGTATTTCCTTTAAAGCCAAATAGTAGGAATAAAGCCAAATAGCATGTAAAGTAGAGAAAGGGGGAAAGCTTCCATTGGTCTTAAATTGTCCTAACTACGGGATATGTAGCAAAACTATTAATAGAAGTGGTCACTGTAAGCTTTCACAAAGATGTTGGCACACATAACTTCAAGTGTTTTTCCTGTTGCTTCTTCCCAAAGGCTCTGGGATTGTGGTATACATGTATCTCAGCTCTCCAACCATGTCTGCTCTTAAGCCTACAGTAACTCAGTACAGCTGGTGAAGTCCATTAGCTTGATTTCCAACAGAGGGCTTGCTTTGCATCAGGAAGTTAATGGAATTTACGTCCACAGCACAGTAGATGCACAAAGGCTCTCCCACCCCCAAGTATTCAGCCGAAGTCAGCACAGTTCCCTTCCCCTTTCCCGGGGAGGTTTGCTCTAACTACCCTCTCTTACAAAGCTTCCAAGTAGCTAGCTGCAGTCTCAACTTCAAAGAGAATATTCCAGAAATGTAGAGAAACATCCCTGATCCCTTTTTGAGGAGTATAAATGGGAGGAAATGTAAGCCTCTGATAAAGGATGATTATTTGGACTCGTAGATGCTAAGTGCCAAACCAGATAGACTGGCAAACATCAGATTTCCTGCCGTTGATTATAAATAATGGGACATGACTTTCTTTGACAAGATTCAAAGTAAAATTTGATAAAAGCCCAAAAAGCATGAAAACAGAAACTGCCATTTTCACACCAGAGTAAGAGCTCCAAAATTTCTCCCTGCCTTCTTTGGCTTCCCTGAAGTTGAAGGATCTGATATGCCAAGTTCCACTGTCAGACAGACACCTTTCCTTTAAAGTCACTTGCTTTAAGAAAAAAACACATAACAAGCAGGAAACACCCAAAATCTCTTCAAGACTGTGAGAATAAAATTCAATGCATTAGTGTGAAATGGGTTTTTACATTTAGAACTGCTGCTTCCTGTCTTCTAAAGAAATGAAGAGTCGTTTTACAGTTGTCACCTGTCACATTTAAGATGCCATATCAAGTAGCCAGAACAAAACCCTAAGTCCCAAATGGCATCAAATGCCATCAGATAGAACAGGGACCCTCTTTAAGTCACATAGCATGAAAATGAACTCTAAAATTCAAGATACAGAGGAGATTTCTCAAGTAATGTATCAAGTACGGACCAAGAAGATTATTTTTAGTTATAGCTAAAAAGCTTCAAGAGCCAACTTTTTTCTTCTCCTTTTTCTTGGCTAGGACAGTTATAATTTTTACATGGTTTCTTACAAGTGTGTGTATGTCTCATAAAAAGACATTTAAATTTACATTCATAGACACACAACACACAATTTTCTACCTCCATTCTTCCCCCCATGACAAGCAATACAGTCTTAAGTTTTTGTTTTGTTAAGAAACCTCTGGCTGTTTTAAAAGACTTCTGCTGTTAAATACCACTTTTAACCAGTGAAAGAAAATAGCTGTGGGAAAGAGACTAGTAGGACTGGAACTCATTAACACTTTGGGCAATAGCATTTTTCCTTTATTTAGAAGGCAGGGCTAGCTCCTCCCAATGGAAAGAGGATGACCAAATATGGGCCAGCTGCTCACTTAGTCTCTCTCCTCTTTGCCTCTAAGTATCAATGAGATTTCCTCCCCCATTTACCTTTACCATCCACCTCTTTGGTTTCTAATAAACCACCACCACTCATAATGCCATTTCTATGGCTGAGGCACTCAGAGTTATCCGACACATAAGTTCATTACAACAAACAGATATATGGCACTTCCCATGCCCCAGGCAGTGTTTGAGGAGTTTTTACATGTTCACTCATTAAGCCATAGGTTACATCACATATTCTTCATAATAATCCTATGGTTTTATTATGTTGGTTGGTTCAATCCTTTTCCCCAACCTAACTAGCCCTAATTTTGTTACAGTTCCACCCTTTTTCTCATGGCCATTACTTTTGGAGAGGCTGTCCCAGGAGGTGAGTCTTTGATGTTCTAAGCTAATTAAGGAGACCACCACCACCACCAACCCCAGGTACAGGTATGCGACACACTTATTTCTGGCCAATGACCCGAGAGAAAGCCTGCTGGTTGAGGGGAAGGGGGATTGATCATGAGAATAATTTGTTTTTAGTAAAGGCCACATGGGATGAGAGAAGGTCTCCCTCTTTTGGATCTTGTCAGGCCTGGAGCTGATGCTTAGAACTGCTGCAGCCTTCTTGCAATGATGAGGGATGCTAACCTGAGGACAAAGGCACCAGAGACAGAAGACCAAGCCAGGAGAGTCACCCGGGGGTACCCAGAGCCCAATTATGTTCTGTCTGGAGCTGCCATAGCTTTTATTCTTGCCTCATGTGATAATACATTTGCTCATTGTTTTACATTAGTTGAGTCCAGATTTCTTCTACCTGCAGCCAAAGGCAAACTTAATGATGTAGTTAACTCTACAGATGAAGAAAGACAAGCTAAGAGCACAAGAGACTTACAGAAAATTACACTGCTAGTAAATGTGCTAAGAACACATGGACTAAAGGGTATATATAAAATTATTCTGGAGGGTAAAAAAGGACTTTCAAATACTAACATTTTACAAATTGGATGTAGGCATGTATGCATATTTTCACAATCACACACACTCACATACACACTAATCTTAAAATTATGGTTAGCAAGTTCACCACCTAGGGCTCCATATATATTTCATTCCTACTCCTAAAG
This sequence comes from Vulpes vulpes, assembly GCF_048418805.1. NCBI lineage: Eukaryota > Metazoa > Chordata > Mammalia > Carnivora > Canidae > Vulpes > Vulpes vulpes. The sequence goes on along the minus strand of NC_132781.1, from coordinate 108,248,593 downwards.
ATTGTTAGATTTTGATTGTGTGTGTGTGTGTGTGTGTGTGTGTGTGTGTGTGTGACAGAGAGAGGGGAGAAAGGGAGAGAGAGAGAATAGATATGAGTCACTAAAGGTCTCATAAGGCACATGGAAAGGCAAAAACATTGTTATTAGTTATTAAACCCTAATGCTTTTGACTCTAACAGTTCATCTTAACAAGTAATTAGCCATGACAGGCAAAGTATATACACAGGCAGTAATCTTCAGTTAATTGTTAATGCTGCTTTTCTCCTACAATCATGAGTCATTAACTTCTGGATGCTTATCTTTAAAGAAAAGACTTCATTACTATATACAAACTATAAAATAACATGTAGAAAATGGAGATCCCACTCAAGCAGCAAATGGAATTGAGAATACTACTCACTTCGGATCACCAATCACCAAGTTCTAGGAAAATGAATAACAAGGTCATTTTCACAACTACACATCATTAAGAGTCTCCAGCATTTAAAAAAAAAAGTGAATCGTCATCTGAGCATCTTACTTATATGTCCTCTTTACAAGCCTTTGCCCAGATATTCCTAAAGTCATGTCTCAATATACCTGTCATGGTCTGTAGACAAGAAGCATCTGGAAGTGATATATAAATAGGCTGTATTGAATTCAGAGCCCATAGCACCTATTCTTGGGCAAGGAGTTCCTTCTAAATGGTACTATTTATGGGAGGAAACTCCTCTCCACTGATGTCTAGTTTCTCTGTAGAGGGTCCTTCATTAGAAGTAGTTCCTGGTCTCCATTGGGACCCTCACACTGCCCTAGGCAGAGTGAATTCTCACTGGTGTATTCAGGAACAGGAGGTGAGCACGTGTCACTCCATCATATCCTCACCCCTTATCCTCTTTAGAGCTAGCTGACTGCAGGAAGCTGCTAGTCCAGCCTTCTCATCAAAGCTGAAACTGTTAAATCATCAGGGCCCACAGACATGGGCTATGGTTTTCCATGGCTGCCTGAGCCCCCACCTGGGAGGGCCAGTCCATAGAATCCTGAGTTTGGGCATCAGCCTACTCACCTACAGATAGGAACCACATTTTCCAATGGCATCTTAATCATTTTTTATAAAATTAAAAAAGTTTAAAAATCTTCCACACATTTAAGTCAGAACACGGCTAAGGAAGCCAAGGATGACTAATTGAGCTCACTCAAACCCCATTTTCCAAAAATGGAGAGGCTTCCCTACACCATACTTTGTGTAGTACTTGATGGCAGTCAAAGCAATCTCTGGTATTTTATCTCTTTGGGTCATCTCAACAAACCTGGCAAGAACGCAAGTTTTATTATCCCAGTTGGACTCCAGTGTGGAAACAGATCCAGAAATTCTAAGGGACCTGTCCAGGGTACACAGTTCTACACAACGTGTAGATCAACTTCCTGGCTTCTGTTTTTTTTCTGGAATATCTTCCCCCCTAGCTTCCTCTAGCACCGTAAGAGTCTAATGAGCTGAGTGACTTACCCAAGATGGGGCAGGATGTAGACACAGGCCTCTTTTCACCTCTCCCCTCAAGACAACAGTTCTGCTTTTTTGAAGGCTACTTCAATACATAACACAATGCATTGACTTTGGTGTCATTTAATAAATAGCCTAATTTACCAGAAGCCCCAAGTTTTGCAAGCTTTGGAGGCTTCTACCAGGCGCAGAAAATAATTAAATTAATTCTTTTGTCATTGTAAGTGACCTATTTTTCATTCTTAATCAGTATGTCTCTACACAAATTAGAGACTCTTACAAAGTTCTTTAAAAGTCACTCCACAAATGGACTACTAAACTAAGCAATTATAAAGCACTTTGCAAGGCCAGGCACATCATTAAATCCTGACTTCTCAACTTCTCAGTGTACATAATTTAAATTGGAAATCTATCTACTTCCAGGTATAGATAGTGTCAAGACTAATCTAATACAGAAATTGACCAAGTTGGCATATCTTGAAGGGAAGGAAAGTCCTTGACTGCCATTACATGGCATCAGACCCTAAGTTATCTATTGTCTCCTTCCCCATCATCCCTGGGTGAGGCCTCATAGATTCTATTTACACCATGGAGTAAAACTACCTTGCTAAAGTTAAGTGGGAAAGGGGTCGTTGTGATCAACTGCACCAATGCTGGGGCAGAAAACACAGTGGCTAGTATCCTTTCTAAAATGAATTTTTCTTGTCATAATAGATCCTGTACAGTGAACACATCTTAATCTTTGAGGACCCTCAGAGCACAACTTCGTTATCGTAGACACCTGTAGACAAAGCTTTGGGAAAGTGGGAAATTGCTCCCTGGGGTCCTAAATGGCTTCCTTCTTGCCAAATCCAGTGTCATATTTTGTCTTCACCCCTCATCCCTGCTGCCTGCAGGACAGGACCCTCAATGTCAAACCATCATCTCAAACCATCCACAACCCAGACCAAGCTCATATTTCTATACCAAGGCCTCCAAGGCAGCCCCTCTCCCCAACTTCACTTGTGATATTTTGTTTTTGTCATTATATTCACAGCCACACAGGCTTAAACTCCAAGAAAGCACAGCCTGCTCAGGATTCATTCGCACCTTGCCCCCAATTTCCAACACTATAACTTTGATGCTCCCAAGTCTCTGCCATAGGTCCAGGCCACTTATTTGAGCTTCTGCCTTGTGCTCTAGCCTGGCATTCTGGATGCCCTGCTGGACTTCACTCCCTACCCTGAGCCACACCCCATGCTGGAGACCCGTCTTAGTTCTTGCCAAGTCCCCTCCCACCAGGATAGTAGAGAAACCCCTCCTATAGCCACTTAGAGACCCCAAGTTCCTTTAAAATGAGGAATCCCAGAAACTGACTCAGTCTGGGGGTAAACAGCACAGCAGGAGGAAGCAGGGTGGTACAGAAGAACCCCAACTTGGGGTCTGGACTGACCTGGGTTTGAATCCTACTGCTCCAAATCACTTACAAATGTGATTGGGCAGACTGCTTCTCCAAGTCTGGTTCTTCATCTGTGAAATGGGGACATCAACAACCTTGTTTTCAGAATTGTGAGGAATAAAGCAAAATCATAACACTGGTACCAACTACTATGGAGCCCTTACTATGTGCTCTGCTAGAGACCCACAGAAGACAAAGCAAAGCCCACAGATTGTTTTATTTTTTAAAGACCCGAGGTCTTTTGTGCTGATCAAATTTTTGGGGCACAGTGGGGGTAGGAGATTAGCTGAGACTTGCCCATAGGGGTGTAAGAAGCAGGGTACCACAGCATAGCACAAGCCCCTAACCCAGCATGGGTCCTAATACGGGGCCCACTGCAGCAGCCTAACCCACAGGGTGAGTTACAAGGCTGAACAGAGGAGGCTCAACAGAGTCCAACAACAGTAGGAGGCCTAAGCAATGGGAAAGGGCAGGACAGCAAGCAACACAACTCAGCCTCATCCCTAAGTCCTGAAGGGGATCTTCTGGGAAAGGCCACTGGTCCTTGCCTGTCTGGACTGGCACTATCAGTTCAGGGAAAGGAAGGGGGAGCCAACCATACTCTTCCAATATGGAAGTCTCCTTCAAAAGGTCAGAGACTATGATTATCTAGTGGGCTCCCAGCGCCACCTGAAGGCTGTTGCTCTCATGTCAATGAGGAGGCATCCTCTCACTCATGGCACATGCTTCCCAACTTGTACTAGACTTTGTTCTCCCAAATTAACCTGACCCAGGTCTCGTATGCCCAAGGCCTCTTGTAAATGACACCCTAGCTCTTCTCCAAGCAGGATGATGTAGAAAAAAGAAGAAGAAAACACCAAGCAAAACATTAGAAAACCTGGATTCTTTTTCCTACCTATTACCAACCTCTATGACCTTGAGTAGGTCACTTACCTCCAGGTTCTCACCTATAAAGTCATCTGTGGTTGTGAAGGCCAAAAGAGACGTGAAAACATCAAGCACTAGGCAGACATCCAGAAAAGTCCAAGATTGTCAAAGGACACAGCCAATAACCCTTCTAATGGTAGAGGAGAAGGAGCAATGGCCAGAGCATCCCAAATCTGAAATAACCTCAATCACTACAATGAATTTTTTTGGACAGGAAAGGCCTATTGGGTAGAGTGAAAAAAGTAATAATCGCATCCATGCAGAAATCAGGGCCAGGTTCTCAAACTTCCTGTCTGGAGTTTCCATTTGTTAAACAGGCTGTTTTCTGAACCTGGCCAAGCCAGTCTGTGTGTTCCATGAAAAGCGTCATCGACAGAACACAAGAACAGGACAGTTCAGTGCAGGCCAGAGGTTTCCACTGCCACTGAAATGACTGTCCTGCTGGCAGGGACTGGCCACATTCCTTTCTCCTGTTTTCCTGTGAAATTGTTTTTACAGCTATCTCTACCAGCAGAGAGGATAGAGTAGACGGATAGTAAATGGACAGATTTAAATGATAGATCATATGGAATATGGAAAAGATACATGTGGCCATTGTATCCACTGAAACTTGGCCTTGTAATATCCTTGAAAAGACAGAGGGGTGTGAAGGGCAGGGAAGGAGGAAAGGAATGGTGACACCGCCAGAACAGCAGACGCTGGCAAGTAGAGGGCATGGTGCAAAGACTGAGTGAGCTCTGGGGCTGAGACCTGAACTATAGTTAGGAAGCTCCAAGTGGAGCTGCACCCCCAAGCCAACAGGATACCCCTAGCTTTTGAGAAGAAAGGAAGAAAGGCTAGAGGGTCAATAAGAAGACTAGTTTTCAACAGCAATAGGATCTCCCCCTAAAATCCCCCCCAAAAAAGAAACTGGCACATTGTGTTCTTCCCACAGCCCAGAGAAGCTCCATGTGTACCCAAACCAATGGTCTGCTCATTTCCCCTTTGCCCTTCAAGGTCTGCTAATGATACACTCTTGCCAGCTCCTGCGATGGTAGCAACCAACCCCATGGAGAACAAGATATGATTTCTCCCAGGCACACAGGAAGAAAACTGGGCTACCTCAATGCATCAAAACAGGATGGATGGGAAATGGGAGGGAAGGATAATACAGCTTCCACAAGACAGCTGGTCCCAACAATCCATACCCTTTCTTGGAAACTTCTTGAAACCCAAACTGAAAGTAGAGTACAGAAGAAGATGGAGGTATGGGGGAGAATACAGAAGATAATCACAGTAATAAAAATAGAACCATTATTTACTGAGCCTTTACTATAAGCACATTAAGTATGTAACCATGAGTTAATATATTTAACCCTGCTAACAACCGCTTACGAAGTAGGGTGTGTGATCCCATCTTTTACATGAGTAGACTGATCCCAGAGTTAGTACTGTCATTCATATTCATGGTTCACATTCACAGGTCTTTTAAAAATGCCTCTGAGACCTCCAAGACATGATTTAACTGTTACTTTGAGTAACTAAATGGAAAAGGGCAGCATGTCTGGGAAATGCCATTCTGTGTAGCAAAAGAGGAGCATGGCATGCTATTGTTGAAAGCTTCTCTAAGACTGTAGGAGAGAGAAGTAGATGCAGATCTGAGTGGCCCTGGGGCACCCTCTGGTACTGATGCTCTAGAAGAGGCACCTACCCTTCTGAGCAGCTGGGCCCTTGCTGCCCACTATATGGATAGGTTCCCATCATCTTAGGTCACTGCCCAGCTGTGGGGCTTTCTGTGGGCTTTTGGGGTCTCAGAGATCTTGGATTCTTCAATGTATCTTAGAAGAGTAGAAGGCACAGCCATGTTCTTTAATCCCATCCAGGGATAATGGTTGATGACCAGATTTGGATCTTCTTCGGATTTCATTAGAGTTACAGCATAGTCTCCTCAGTAACAGACTAACAGTCCTCCCCTAGTTTAATAGTTGATAGAAGGTGTTTGAAAAATGGTAATTGTATCAGAGACTTGTAGTTCTTAGTGTTTTATGTACACTGTCTCATGAAATCATAACCCAGTCAAGGTAGGTATTGTTATGCCTACCTTGTATGTTTGTGACAGATGAAGAATCTGAGGTTCCCATGGTTAAAAATTTTTTCAAATTTCAAGAAGCTAGCAAAGCCAGGAATCAAGGGCAGCCAGGGTGGCTCAATGGTTTAGCACCACCTTCGGCCCAGGGCCTGATCCTGGAGACCCGGATTCAAGTCCCATGTCAGGCTCCCTGCATGAAGCCTATTTCTTGCTCTTCCTGTGTCTCTGCCCACCCCCCCCCACAAATAAATGAATAAATTTTTTTTTAAAGCCATGAATCAAGTCCATGCTACATGATTATCATTAAGTGGGCTTCTGGTCAGTCCCACCCTTAGGTTTAAATTATCTGGTGCTGTGGAAGGAGCCACAATGTCCTTCGACAGATGAATGGATAAAGATGTGGGGGGTGTGTGTGTGTGTGTGTGTACACACAAAATGGAATATTACTCAACCATCAGAAAGGATGAATACCTACTATTTATATCGACATGGGTTGAACTGGAGGGTATTATGCTGAGTGAAATAAGTCAATCAGAGAAAGGCAATTATCACATAGTTTCACTCATATGTGGAATATAAGAAATAGTGAGAGGGACTATAAGGGAAAGGAGGGAAACTGAGTGGGGAAAAATTAGAGAGGAAGACAAACCATTAGTGACTCATAACCCTGGGAAACAAAGGGCTGCAGAGGGCAAGGAGGGTTAGGGGATGGGGTGACTGGGTGCTGGGCACTAAGGAAGGCACTTGATGGGATGATCCCTGGGTGTTATACTATATGTTGGCAAAATTAATTTTAAAAATAAAATAAGATAATAAATTAATTATCTGGTGTTGGGACACCTGGGTGGTGCAGTCAGCTAAGTGTCAGTTTTTATTTCACCTCAGGTCAAGATCCCAGGATTGTGAGATCGAGTCCACTTTGGGCTCTATCCTCAGCAGAGAATCTGCTTGAGATTCTCTCGCTCCCTCTCCTCCTACCCCTCCCCTCACTCCCATGTTCTCTCTCTAAAACAAATTTTAAAATTTTAAATTGTCTAGCACTGTGGGCTTTAACCGCTTGTTCACACCTTCTTCCCAAGCCTCTGACTCAGCAGACAGAAGGGGCCACCCATCACCCCACATAAATGTCCTCCACCCAGGGTCTTTTTGTCATTGGCCCATCTTAGAGGGCTTGGTGAAGAAGGCCTCACTGACCCCACTCACCCAACCACCCCTTACACACACGTGCAATCCCAGCCCTCTGCAAGTCCTTCAATAGAAACAAACCAAGGTTTGTTTTGGGCTCAAGACCTGAACAGACAAGAACCTTCCGATGTGCTGTTCAGCTCCCACTCTCTCTGCTGGGTGGGCATTAGTTCAGTCTTATAAAGGAACAGGAACATGATGGGGTTCCAGAAGCCTTTGAAGAAAAAGGCTTAAAGAAAAAGCAGATCCATCAAGCCAATCCACCCCCGGTTTTCAATTAGAGGAAGGATGGGTATATCAATAATGAACTATCCCACTTGTGGTCTCAAGACTCAGAAGTCTTCCTTTGTGTAGACGGCCATACTTGCAGCAAGAAGCTCTGAAGGCAGGTGCCCACTGCCAGGCCTCAGGTGAGTAAGTCCTGCTAATAGTAGTTCTGTTGCCAGCACCCTCTGCCATTCAAAGGGTGTGAGCCTAGCAGTTAACATTAAAAAATTGACACATGGTACATTTAACCAGCAGCTTTTACAGAACTACCTCAAGGCATTTCACTCTTATCACCCTTTAACCATGTTACTGAGGGTGACAGAGTTAACCCAATCCCAACTGGCATGTGCAAAATTTAACTTCCCCAGGTTTCAATGAGGTGGGATAAAAATTCAGGACAGGTGCAGTCATGGCACCTTGGTCCCTAAGACATACCCTTCCATAATGTCTCCTACTGCCTTAAAGACAAATGAAAATCCCTGCAGGGTTAAGGTTGCTATTATCTGCATCTAAGCCCCCATGTTTCCCCATATGGGGTCCAGGCAGTGGAGCAATCCCATCCCAACCAAGTCACAGCTCTCTCTACTCAAAGCCATGTGCCTTGGCTTGGTGAGAAGAAACCTGCTCCTGTCTCTGGAAACCCAGGCCTCTGCCCTATTTCCCTCAGATAGAATGGTAGAAAGATGGACAAGAGCAGCAGCATAAGTGAAGGAAGGGAGGCCTGTGGTCAGCAGAAGATTATGGAAAAGCTTGAATGAAAGCAAGTGACAATTTAGGAGCTGGTAGGCGAGCATCTACTCATTCACTCACTGAGCATTTGCTAAGCAACTGATGTGTGTTAAGCTCTAGGAGACAAAAAGACATGGTCCCCACCCCTCGACTATCTCGCATAATGGAGAAGTGAAGGATGAGGAGTGGCAGAGATGGGGAGCAGAAGTGACTACGAATTCTAAGACAGAATTGTACCACATGAAGTTGAATTATCAAGGCAAGAAACCACAGCCATAAAGAAACAGGTTATGGAAGTTTTCTTCTTCATCTGATCCATGAACCTACTATTATTCATAATCTTATGATACATACATAATCTTATGTAAAAAGACACATAGATCTTGAAATATGCCCTGATAAGCAAAATAATTTCTTGTTAAAAATCCAGTAAGACTAAAGAGGAGATATGAATGAATTGACAGAGCATAGGAGAATCTTAGGACAATGAAACTACTCCATTTGATACTAAAATGGTAGATACAGGTCATCATACATTTGTCCAAATGCATGGAATGTACAACCCCAAAACTGAACCCTAATGTAAACTATGGACTTCAGGTCTGATGATGATGAGTCAATATAGGTTCATCTGCAATATATATGCAATTCTGAGAGGGATTTGATAATGGAGGAGACTATGCATATTTGGGGGCAAAAGTTATATGGAAAATATCTGTGCCTTCTATTTGATTCTGCAGTGAATCTGAAATTCTCTAAAGAAAGCCTTTTTAAAAATCCAGTAAGACCACTGGATCATAATATTGACAGGTAGCTTAGTCTATTCAACCTACTTTTAAAATTACTAGACAGAATAGATCTATCAAATTGCTCTGAATGTAAACGGACTAAACACTCCAATCAAAAGACATAGGGCAATAGAATGGATAAACAAAACAAGACCTATTCATAAGCTGCCTAGAGTAGATTCATTTTATACCTAAAGACACCCACAGATTGAAAATGAGGGGCTAGAGAAACATCATGCAAATGAATGTCAAAAGTTGGAATAGCAACTTAGACAAAATAGACATGAAAACAATGACTGTAACAAGAGACAAAGAAGGAGACTATACAATAAAGAAGACAATCCAAAAAGAAGATATAACAACTGTAAATATTTATGCACCCAACAGAAGAGTATCCAAAAACATACAAAAGTTAAGAACAAAAAGAACTGATAAAAAACAATACAATAATTGCAGGGGACTTTAACACCCCACTTACATCAGTGGGCAGATCATCTAAACAGAAAGTCAACAAGGCAACAATGGCTTTGAATGACACACTGGAACAGATGGATTTAACAGATATATTCAGAACATTCCATTCTAAAACAGAATACACATTCCTTTCAAGTGCACAGAATATTCTCCATACTAGATCACATATTAGCCCACAAAACCAGCCTGAACAAATTCAAGAAGATCGAAGTCATGCCATGCATCTTTTCTGACCACAATGCTATGAAACTACAAGTCAACCACAAGAAACCATCTGGAAAGACCACAAATAACATGGAGGTTAAATAACATGCTACTAAACAATGGAAATGAAATTAATAAACAAAATGGTACCTGGAAACAAATGAAAATGAAAACACAACAGTCCAAAACCTTTGGGATGCAGCAAAAGCAGTGCAAAGAGGGAAGTTTATAGCCACCTCAACAAGCAAGAACAATCACAAATAAACAATCTAACCCTATGCCTAAAGGATCTAGAAAAATAAAACAAAACCTAAAACCAGCAAAGGAAGAAAATAATAAAGATTAGAGCAGAAACAAATGATATAGAAACTTAACAGAACAAATCAATGAAACCAAGAACTGGTTCTTCAAAAAAAAAATAAAACTGATAAAACCTCTAGTCAGACTTACCAAGAAAATAAAGATAAAGGACTCAAAGTCCCAGATCAGAGGAAAAATAACCAACACCAAAGAAACATAGTTATAAGAGAGAATATTATGAAAAACAATATGCCAACAAATTGAATGACCTAAAGGAAATGGGTAAATTCCTAGAAACAAACTAACAAAACTGAAACAGGAATAAAAAATTTTAACAGGCTGATAACTAGTAAAGAAATCAAATCAGTAATCAAACTTTTAACAAATAGAAGTCCAGAACCACATGACTTCACAGGCAAATTCTAGAAAACATTTAAAGAAGAGTTAACACCTATTCTTCTCAATATGTTCCTCCCCTGACCCCCCCAGAAAAAAAAAAAAAAGAAAAGGAAGGCAAACTTCCAGATTTCTTCTGAAGCCAGTATCATCCTGATACCGATACCAGATAAAGACATTACTCAAAAAAAGAGAACTACAGGCCAATATCCCTGATGAACCTAGATGCAAAAATTCTCAACATAATATTGACAAACTGAATTTAATAATACATTAAAAAATCATTCACCACAATTAAGTGGGATTTATTCCTGAGTTGCAAGTATCCTTCAATATTCACAAATCGGGGCCGCCTGGATGGCTTGGTAGGGTAAGTGTTTGCCTTCAGTTCAGGTCATGATCCCAGGATCCTGGAATAGAGTCCCACAGCAGGCTCCCTCTCCTTCTGCCTGCCACTCTCCCTGCTTGTGCTCTCTGTCAACTAAACAAATTCTTTAAAAATTTTTCACAAATCAATGTGATGGATCACAATAAAGAATCAGAATCATATAATCATTTTAACAAATGCAGAAAAACATTTTACAAAGTATGAGATACATTCATGATAAAAACCCTCAACAAAGTAGGTTTATTTTTAAAAGATTTTATTTGAGAGAGAGAGAGAATGAGCAAGAGAGAAAGAGAAGGAGCACAAGCAGGGGCAGAAGGAGAAGCAGACTCTCCACTGAGCAGGGCCCCAAAGTGGGGCTCAATCCCAGGACCTGACTGAGGTCATGATCTGAGCCAAAGGCAGGTGCTTAACCAATTGAGCCATCCAGGCATCCCAATAAAGTAGGTTTTTCAGGGTACATACCTCAATACAATAAAGACCATATATGAAAAAACCACAGCTAACACCATCCCTAATGAGGAAAAACTGAGAGCTTTCTCCTTGACATCAGGACCAAGACAGGGATGTCCACTCTCCCCGCTTTTTTTCTTAAAGATTTTATTTATTTATTAGACACACACATATACCGAGAGGCAGAGACACAGGCAGAGGGAGAAGCAGGCTCCATGCAGGGAGCCCGACGTGGGACTCCATCCTGGGTCTCCAGGATCGCACCCTGGGCGGAAGGCGGCGCTAAACCGCTGAGCCACCCGGGCTGCCCACCCCACTTTTTTTCCAACATAATTACTGGAAGTCCTAGCCACAGCAATTAGACCACAAAAAGAAATTAAAAAGTCATCCAAATCAATAGGGAAGAAATAAAACTTTCACTATTTGTAAATGAAATGATACTATATATAGAAAACTGCTAGAACTGAAACAAATTTAGTAAAGTCATAGGATACAAAATCAGTATACATAAATCTGTTATACTTTTAAACAATGCAGCAGCAGAAAATTAAGAAAACCATCCCATTTACAACTGCACCAAAAATAAGATGCCTAGAAATAAATCTAACCAAAAAAGTGAAAGACATATACTCTAAAAACTACAAAACACTGATGGAAGAAATTGAGGATGACACAAAGAAATGGAAAGACATTCCATGCTCATGGATTGTAAGACTAATGTTAAAATGTCTGTACTACTCAAAGTAATCTACACGTTTACTGCAATCGCTATCAAAATACCAATTGCATTTTCCACAGAAACTAAAACAATCCTCAAATATGTATGGAAGCACAAAAGATACCAAATAGCCAAAGAGTCTTGAAAAAAGAAAAGGCAAAGCTGAAGATGTCACAATTCCACTCTTCAAGGTGTATTACAAAGCTGTAGTAATCAAAACAGTATAGTACTGGCACAAAAACAGACACATAGATTAATGGAATAGAACCTTCAACTATGTAGTCAATTAATCTTTTAAAAAGAAGGAAAAAGGGATCCCTGGGTGGTGCAGCAGTTTGGCGCCTGCCTTTGGCCCAGGGCGCGATCCTGGAGACCCGGGATCGAATCCCACGTCGGGCTCCCGGTGCATGGAGCCTGCTTCTCCCTCTGCCTGTGTCTCTGCCTCTCTATCTCTCTCTCTGTGTGACTATCATAAATAAATAAAAATTTAAAAAAAAAAAGAAGGAAAAAATATCCAATGGGAAAAAGTCTTCAACAAATGGTGCCAGGAAAACTGGACAGCAACATGAAGAAGAATGGAACTGACCACTATATTTTACCATACTCAAAAATAAATTCAAAATGGATGAAAGATCTAAATGGCAGACCTGAAACCATAAAAATCCCAGAAGAGAACATTAGCAGTAACCTCCTTTACATCAGTGATACCAACTTCTTTCTTATCTGGTCTCTTGAGACAAGGGAAACAAAAGCAAGAATAAACTATCTGGACATCAAAATAAAAAGCTTCTGTACAGCAAAGGAAACAGTCCACAAAACTTAAAGACAACTTATAGAATGGGAGAAGATATTTGCAAATGATACAACTGATAAAGGATTACTATCCAAAATAGAGAGAAAAACTTTAAAAACTCAGCACTCAAAAAAAAATCTAAATTAAAAATGGGCAGAAGAAGAACAGACATTTTTCCAAAGAAGACATACAGATGGCCAACAGATACATGAAAAGCTGTTCATCATCACTAATCACCAGGGAAATGCAAATAAAAACCGCGATGAGATATCACCTCACACTTGTCAGAATAACTAAAATCAACACAAGGAACAACAAACACTGGCGAGGATGTGGAGAAGGGAATCCTCTCCCACTGTTGGTGGGAATACAAATTGGAGCAGCCACTCTAGAAAATACTACAGAGGTTCCTCAAAAAGTTAAAAATAGAACTATCCATGGTCCCACAATTGCATTACTGGTTATTTACACCAAAGAACACAGAAACACTAATTCAAAAGGATACATGCACCCCCGTGTTTATAGCAGCAGTATTTGCAATAGCCCAGATAGGGAAGCAGCCCCAGCGTCCATAGATTGATGAATGGATAAAGAGGCGGTATATACATACAATAGAGTATTAGTCATAAAAAAGAATGAAGTCTTGCCATTTCCAACAACATGGAAGGACCTAGAGTATAATGCTCAGGGAAATAATCCAGAAAAAAAAAACAAATACCATATGATTTCACTCATACATGGAATTTAACAAACAAACTGAATGAGCAAATAAAAAAAAAAAAAGAGACCAGTCTTAATTATAGAGAACTGATGGTCACCAGAGGGAAGGGGAGTGAGGGATGGGTTAAATAGGTGATAGGGATTAAGGAGTGCACTTGCAATGTGCTCCAGGTGATGTATGGAATTATTCAATCACTATATTGTACACCTGCAACAAACATAACACGGTGTCAACTAACAGGAATTAAAAAGTTTTAAAAAATTACTCAACAGGGTGGCTATTATAAACATTAAAAATTTACTTCTCACAGTTGTAGAGACTAAGAATTCCAAGTTAAAGATACCAGCAGACCTGCTCTCTACATAGGACCACTGACTGGTTCAGAGATGGACCTCTTCTCAGGGCAGAAGGGACAAGGGAATTGTTGAGGACTCTCTTAAAAGGGCACTAATTCCACCACATAGGTTCCACCACTGCAATTAAATCATCTCCCAGTCATCACACTGGGGATGAGAATTTCCCCATATGCACTTAAGGAAACACATTCGGTCTATGACAACAGGAATTCTGGGCATCCAGCCAGCCTACTCACCTCAAGTACTCTCTTTGCAAAGAACCCTCTCCATGGCAGGCATCAAATACATGCTGTCCTGGGAGAATCCTACATACCAAAACAGGAGACATTTCATAGCATGCCAGGTTTGGGAGTCTCCTTGCCCACCCTTTGGGATCTAAGATTTAAAGAAAAGAAATGTCCCCTTGGAAGCCTCAAATCTCTTGATCTACAAGCTCTACACATCCTAAGATGGCGATCAAATGGGCCAAAATGCAAGCCATTTGGGGATTTACCAAATTATAGAGCTCCCATCCACCAGCTAGACACTTCTACTCTGGGTCAAGCATGTTGCATAAATACCTCATTTAAATCTCAAAATAATCCTGTGAAAAGAAGTCATGATCCCAGTTTTGCAGATAAAGCAGCTGAGACTCAGAAGCTGAATGACCTGTCCAGCGACGAAGAATTAGTGTGGAGCAATACTAGGATTCAACCACTGGGTCTACCCTAGTCCAATACTCAAGATATGTATCCATCACTTTAGTGTGTACAAAAAAGCCTATGAAGCACCTTCTGCATTATTGCTTGGCATCTCAACGTGCCTGGTAATATTAATACTGAAAAGGAGAGCAAACCCTCTCCCCATATAGTAGCAGATTACAATGCTGACAAAAGCATCTAAAGCTAATTTCCTCAGATCTCTCCAGAAAGCTTATAACTCTAACCGCAAAAGAACCCTATTTGCAATATGAATTGGCTAGAGGGGAAAGAAAGGACCTTCACTAGATTTCAATTAATCAGTGTTTCTTAGAATACAAAATCCAAGCCCTCACAGGGCCTTTCCAACAAGGCTTTATAAGCACTCTGCAAACACTAGGAAAGACTCCTAGTGACTCCTTCAATCATATCAATACTTCATTAGTAGATCCATATTAAGTTCCTACTGTCCACAAAAAAAGAATCAGATTAAAAAGACAGGATTCCTGTTCATTAGTAGCTTATAACCTAATTATACACAGATACTTAGAAAAGACGTACCTAGCATAAATGTGACTTAATCTTCCTTAGGAACAACGGGACAGAAGAACAGAGTCAGGCCTGGGCTGTGCATCACTGCATCAGCCATGTGGCTTGAGAGACCCACTGTAGCATTAACAAAAGCGACCTTCCCCCTCTTGCTTGAAAGGCCTGCTCCACTCACCTTAATCCAAAAAAAAAAAAAAAAAAAAAGCATCAAAAGCTTTCAAATGTACAGGTTTAGAGAAAGCAAATAAATAAATGTCACTCTTACCATTTATCACTTTAACTTGACTTACTCTAGGCGATCAGCTTCAACTGTCTAGCGAAGCCTTGGGGTTACAGGACATGGACCTGCCAAGTATCAGTAGGATCTAGACAATGAATGGTACACAAAGAACGAGACCAAGCAGGAAGCTGTGGGCATCGGGCCGGCAGCCAACCTGGGTCTGCAGGGAGAACCCAGGGAGGAAAACCAGACAGAGAGACAGCACAGAGACGAGCCTTGTCTCCATGCACAACTACAACCATCGCCCAGAAAACTGAGAAGTTGACCCTGCTCTCCAGGCAGAGAGCAAGCACATGGAAAAGGCCCCTCCTCTCAGAGAAAATAAACAGACATAAATCAGAAGGCACCTATAGAGTCACCATCTGATACTGTGCAAAAGTGTCCTTCCTTTACTTTTTGTGTCCACGTGTGTGGCTGTGTGCGTGTGCACCGGTTCACCTCCTCCTTTGCTATGACCGGTTTGCTTCACTACAAAAGCTGTGACAAATGCTTGCATGCTTTTGGAGCCCTATGCTAGTTTCTAGTTTGTTAACAGTTAGATCATTCAAATTACAATTATTGGATTTAAAGTTAAAACTGCATCACTAGGCCACATGCTAAGAGTTGTAGCTGTGGGTGTGTCTTTGTTTTCCTAGGAAATTCTTTGGTGATGCTTCATTAAGAGATTAGATTAGGTGGCTTCTCAGCTCCTTCTAGCTGCGGATATTCTTCATCCTGTATCTGCACAGGAAAAAAATGGAATGACCCTGAGTGTATTCCAGGGACACTGACCCTCAGAACATGCTGGCAGCGTCCGGGTTTGCTTAAGTCCTGGAGTGGAGGCAGGCAGCGAGGGGTTGGGGGGATGGGGAGGGGAGAAAGCATGGCTCTGCCAGGTGTCACAGCTGATTGAACTAAAAGAAGGGAACCAGCCACGGGAACTGAAGCTTGATAGTGTCCCAGAGGGTCTGTCCAGTGACAGCCGGAGCAGTATGGGGGAGACAGGAGAGACCTCCTATGGCCCAAGATTCACAGGCGGTGTTTGTTCTAATGCTGAGATCAACTCCCAGAAATGTCCCCTCCTGTCTGTAAAACCACAGGGTGTGCTAAGAAAGGAGAGATGAAGCTGCTGATGGATTGCTAGGCAGGATGATGCGGAAGCAAAGGGCCTTCAGGGAGGAGGGGGTGTGGGGATTAAGGCAAAGAGATCTTCCACTTTTGCAAGAAAAGCTTCCATGAGCTAACATGTCCACAGGGAAAGCTCAGATGGTGGCAGATTTTCTGCTTCCAAGACAGAAGAGGGGAAAAACGATCACCATTTCTTACTGAAAACCACATCCCGATGGCCAGAGATCTTACAAAAAACTCTTGTGCCTCTGCAGAGCCCCTGCACAGACGGTCAGCACATTCAGCCTCCTTGTCCACATGGGGGACAAGGAAACATTAAGAAAAAAAATTAATGAGCAGAAGGATACTTTGGGAACAGAAGTCAGAACTTTGGGAACAGAAGTCAGAACTTCTATTTTCCGGGCTGCAAGACTAGGAATACTTTATTGCCTTCACTTCCTGTCCTGGAGCACGTTTCCATAAAAACTCTCCAGGATGAGGTTGCCTCCCTTGGCCAGGTGGAGGCTGGCTAGGGGAGTCTCCTCTTAAAGAGCCCAGCAGACCCTCCATGAAGAACCAGACTCCCACACAATTCCCTCTCTTTCCATCTCAGTATACAGAGACTGAGTACTCTGCAAAGGCTTTGGGATTAAAGTGTGAACTTCATTATGCAAGAAATTAAAAATTAAGGAAGAAAGGAAGCCACTCAGTGAAGCTTCTTAACAAACCAGGATGAGAACTTTGTCCTGCTGGCTTCTGACTTTCTGGAATAGATACTGTAAGTGACGGCATCTGTGAGGTAATCCATAGGACTAGAGTACTAAATATTTACAAAGCTCTGAATTTAATTACTCCTCCATTCCCATGCCATGATGACCCACTGTTACCCATTTGCTGACAGAGAAACAGAGTCCTGTTGAGATCGTGTGACTATCAAGGAGTTAAACATGAGAACTGACTTAGCATGGATCGAAATTCACAGCTATAGTTACATGCTACACATGGATAAGGCTTGAGGACATCATATTAAGTAAAATAAGCCAACTATGAAGGAAAAATATGGAATGACTCCACTCATATGAGATATCTAAAGTAGTCAAACTCCTAGAAGCAAAAAGTAGAACAGCAGTTGCCAAGAGCTGGGAGGTGGGGGGAATGGGGAGCTGCTATTCGAGAAGTCTAGAGTTTCAGTCATGCAAAACGAAAAAGTTTCAGAGATCTGCTAGAAAGCAATGTGCATATAGTTAACACTGTCCTGTACACAAAAATTTATTAACAGGGTAGATTTCAAATTCTATATTTTGTACTACTATAAAAAATCTATAGTTATGGGTGGCTTAGCAGGTGTCTCTGATCCACTTTAAGTGTTACTGCAAGAAGTTTGAGGATGTTTAATTTACAAAGGGAAAAGTCTACAGCCATTGGTCCAGTAGGAAGAAATGACAAACACTGACAAAGACCGAAATAGACATTTTACCCAAGAGGCCATACAGATGGTAAACATGCGGACAAAAAGATGCTCAACTCATTAGTCATTAGGGAAATACAAGCTAAGACCACAGTGAAAAGACAGCCCACAGACAGAGAAAATGTTTGCAAATCCTATGTCTGGTAAGGGGCTAAATAGTGGAAGTGGCTTGATATTAATTTTTTTATTATTATCATGTAGGAATCTGACCTTAAACTTTTGATTGCCAAGGCATCCATTTCAAAGACCTCTGTCTTGAATAAATCCATTGCCAGCTGGAGGATACAGCTAGTAGCTGAACAACTAGATAAAAACCCAGGCTGTCCACCCACCGTGAAGTTCCCCTTTTATGAAACCCTGGGTAACCTAAATAAATGACCACATGAGTGGCCCCACTTTCCCCTTCCTGTGCCCCAATTCCTGCTCTTATGTTTTCAATTCCCCAGTGAAGCACAAACCTTTAAAACCCTAGCCACTTTGCGCTTGGACCCTACTAAAGGGAGAGCCCCAGGTCTGTGTTCCCCTTGCTCTCCCTCACTCTCTGTGACCTTGCTGTGTAGCCCTCAGTGTGTTTGGGTCCTCAAGAACCTGTAATAAGTCCTGGGGCTCCCTCCTTCTCCATAAAGTTGCCTATGGCTGCTGCTGATGTGCATCTTGCAATCAGTAAGAGCCACGGGGTTCACAACATGGCCTCCAATAGGTAACATGTCTATGGGGGCTTCACCACAAGGAGTATAGGCCTGGGCAAGCACCTCAGACATTCCTAGCTAACAGCATTGTTATCAATAGGCTGCAATCTGATGCAATAGTCTAGTATATGGAACATATAAGGTTGTAACTATTACAACCTGATGACAAAAAGACAACCCAATTAAAAACCTAGCAAAAGACTTGAATAGACATTTCTCTAAAGATGTGACAAATGGCAAGTAAGCATACGAGAAGATGCACAACATTAGTTACTAGGGAAACACAAATCAAAACCATGAGATACCACTTCATTCCCAATAGCATCAGTAAGATAAATACTAATAAGTGTCGGTGAAGACGTAAAGAAATTAGATCTTTCCACTGGTTTTGCAGATGCTTTGGGCAAGTTTAGTGGTTCCTCAAAAGGCTAACCACAGAGCTACCACAGAACCCAGGAACTCCAGTCCTAGGTATAAACCCAAGAGAAGTGAAAACATACATCCCCACGAAAACTTGTACATGGATGTTCACAGCAGCATCATTCATAATAGGCAAATATAGAAACAATTCAAATGTCCATCCACTGATGAATGAACAAAATGTGGTATAGCCACACAGTGGAATATTATTCAGTCTTATAAAGGAAGGAAGTACTGATTCATATTTCAGCTTGGATTGATGCTGAAAACATTACTCTAAGTTAAAGTAACAAGACACAAAAGGTCATGTACCATTAGACTCCATTTCTATGATGTGTTGAAAATAGAACCATAGACACTGAAGATTAGTGGTTGCTAGAGTCTAGGAAGAGGGTAGAATTAGGGTGACTGGTAGTGGGTACAGGTTTTTTTTTTGGAGGATTGAAAAGGTAAACATTACTCTAAGTTAAAGTAACAAGACACAAAAGGTCATGTACCATTAGACTCCATTTCTATGATGTGTTGAAAATAGAACCATAGACACTGAAGATTAGTGGTTGCTAGAGTCTAGGAAGAGGGTAGAATTAGGGTGACTGGTAGTGGGTACAGGTTTTTTTTTTGGAGGATTGAAAAGGTTTTAGAAATGAAGGATGGTGGTGGTCATACACTTGTGTGAATATACTAAAAAAAAAACTGAGTTGTACTCTTTGAAAAGGTAAGTTTTATGGCCTGTGAATTCTAGATTGATAAAGTTGAAACCACAGTAAAATAGGTTTGTAGTACTATCAAAAGGCTGAAACCAAAAACAGTGGGAATACCAGCAAAAATGCTGGCAACAATGCAGAAAAGGAGATCATTCACCCATTATTGGTGGGAGTATAAATGATTCAGCCACTTTGAAAAATAGTACGCATGTTTCTTTTAAAATGACAAATGGACTTCCATATATGATCCGGCAATGATCCTGGGTATTTATTGCAGAAAAATGAAAACATAGGTCCACATCAAAGCCTTGCCTGAATGTTCGGAATAGCTTTATCTATTATAGCTGACAACCAGAAACTACTTAAATGTCCTTTAGTGAGCCAATGGTTTAACAATGATGGTATGTCCATAACATAGAATATTACTCAGCAATAAAAAGAAATAAAACTTGGATTAAGCTCAGAGAAAGGATGCTGAGTCAAGAAAATCTCAAAAAGTTACGTACTGTGTGGCCTCTAGAACACCTGAAACCACAGAATTATCGATGGAGAGAACAGATTAGTAGCTGCCAATGTTCAGGAATGGTCAAGAGAGAAGGTAGAGCTACAAAGGGGTAGCACAAGGGAGCCTTGGGATGATGGGACAGTCCTGTACCTTAATTGTGGTGGTAAGGACAGAAAGCTATGCATGTGACAAAACTTCATAGATTTTGTATGTGCACATGCATAACTGAATCAGCTCTGTGGACTTTACCAGTCAATAACTGGTTTTGCCACATTATAGTTATCCAAGATGTTTACACTGGAGAAGAATGGGTGAGGGGTACTGATCCCCCTCTCCCTTTCTCAGCAACTGCCTGTAAAACTATTCTAAAATAAGTTTTTTTTTGGGGGGGGCACCTGGATAGCTCAGTTGGTTAAGCATCTGCCTTCAATTCAATTCATGATTTCAGGATCGTGAGATCAAGCCCTGTGTCAGGCTCCCTGCTCAATGTGGAGTCTGCTTGAGGTTCCCTCTCCCTCTGCCTCTGCCCCTCCCCCTGCTTGTGTTCATTTTCTCTCTCTAAAAGAAATGAGTCTTTAAAAAATAAGTTTTGTTTTTTTAAAGTAACTATACAGTGATGGCCTTAGTCAATGTTTAAGAGTAATGGCTGTTTCAGTAACTCATTTGATGGCAAAACAAATGATCACCTGCATGGTACAGCCACAAGCCATCATCTCTATATCACCTCTCTAAGGTGAATTCCTCTCTAGAGGCATCCTCCTCTTCTTACTGTCAGCTGCCCATACTCAAAAACAAGTGAAAAACTTCCAGTGTGGACCCATTCACTTCTGTATCCTCATTTGTCCTCTTTTGCCCATTATGCAGCTCTACTGGGCTCTAACATGTGCTCGGTCAGAACCCGAGGCCTTCATTCACACTTTTCTTCCCCACCTATCCAAACCTTTCCCATCACATAAGGTCCAGCAGCAGCAGCAGTATCCAGCCTTCCACATGGGTTAAGGTCTCTAACTGGATACTGGAGTTTGGACTCCAAGTTTTCTTCTATATTCTCCATAATACACAACACAGTGCAAAGAATGCAGGAGGTACTCAAAAATGGAGAAGCAGGCTCCCTAAGGGGACCCTGATGTGGGATTGGATCCCAGGATCCCGGGATCATGACCTGAGCCAAAGGTAGATGCTCAACCATTGAGCCACCCATGTGTCCCTACTCTTGGGTTCTAACCCAACTCCATACCAAAATCTTAAAAAAAAAAAAAAAAAAAAAAGAACCCAAGACTTATTCTAAAGCCCTATCAAGAGGCAAACTGCCACCTTAAGACATTAATTTACAGTGTTCTATTAGTCAAGTGTACAATACAATGATTCAATAATTCTATATATTTCTCGGTGCTCATCATATTAAGTATACTTTTAATCCTCCATTTCCCCCATCTCCCTACACCCACCTCCCTTCCGGCAACCACCAGCTTGTTCTCTGTATTTAAGAGTCTGGGGGTTTTTTTGGTCTTGTTTCTTTATTTTGTTCCTTAAATTCCACCTATAAGTGAAGTCATATGGTATTGGTCTTAAAGCTTTATTTTTAAGGAGGCAAATTACAAGTTAATAGACGCAAATCTTAAAGCAAGTATAACATTTTGCTGCACAAAATAGGATATTTAGCCAACAGCTTGGGGCTGGCCAAGGCCCTGTAGGAACAGGACATAGAGTAAAGGTCTTAAAAAGTAGGGATATAGGAGTGGGTTGATCAAGGACAGATTGGAAGAACACAGGAAAAGCTCCACTTCCAAAGTATATCCTGAATCCAGTCATTTCTCTCTAGTGCCACTGCTGTCCCCCTCATCAAGCTTTTATCACTCAGATTAGACTGCCCCATCCAATGGCTCCCCAGAGCATCAAGGGCTAAACTTCTTACTTTTGCTTAGACAAGTCTGAGTAGTCTGGTTCCTGCTCACCTCTCCAAATTCACCTTGTTCTACTCTTCCCCCACCAACAATGCTCCCTTAACATTTTCTCATCCTCACGCATCCAGGCAGGTTCAGCCATCACTAAGGGCATTGCCTTTTCTTCTACCTGAAATGCTTTAATTCCTCATCTTTGCAATGGCTGGCCCTGTGGGATTCAGATGTCAGTCTGATCTCCTAAACCTAAAGAACCTACCTGTTCCCCTCTATTATACCATCCTTTTAATTCTTTACCAAACACCTATGGTTATCGGATATTTTTCTTATTGACCCAAGGATCTATGGATTTATCGACTGTCCCTCCCTCACTACACTGCAGTGTAAGCCTCAAAAGGCAGGGGGCTCATTTTCTCTTGTTCTCTTTCGAATTCTCAGTATCTCACACATAGTATGTGTTTAATAAATATGCATCAAATAAAAGGTATGGATGAAGAGAAAAAGACAATTACCCTATGTACTTCAGTTTTGGCTCTTTCTGGCCAAAGGAATGGTCTAGTAATGACAATCTGAGAGTAAGTTAATAGTTTTCACCTAAAAGGTAAGTAAGTGAATAGTATGAGGAGGCTACATACCTCAAAATACTTCAAAAACCATCTAGGACAAGTCATCTTACAACACCCAGATCAAGTCCCCTCTCTTCCCTGAGCTCTTCCTAGACCAAGACCTTACTAATCCCTTCTTTCTCTGACTTTTTAAAGTTTTTATTGTCTTGATCAATCATGTAAATTAGGAGATTATTAAATATCACAGTAGTAAGAGGGCCTACCGTGTGAGGAAACCGTGCTGGATCCTGGGAATACAGTAAGTAGCTTACACGGAATTTATACTCTAGATGGGGGACATAGCTATTAAACCAATATTTGCACTAATGATTAATTCTATTTGCGATAAGTGCCACAAAGAAAATTAAGTTTGTTCTAATAGCATAATTGGAGGACAAAAGCAGACCAGCTGGATAGAGGAAGGAAAGCAGGTATAAAGTGAGTCAGAGAAGTAACAGTTACTCTATAAGCAGATATGGGAGGCAAGAGACCACTGGGCAGGAAGAAGGATGAAGATCATAAATAGCATGGATCTGAAGTCAGGAGATCACGATCTCACTTCTAGCTCTGTCACCATCTCCCTACATTCCATTTGACTGGTCCAGGCTCATCTGATTCAGTGTTGTTGTTATTAAGAACAGAAATAATGCTTCGTGTTTACAGAACCTTCTGAAGAGTAAAATCCTTTCATTTTCTACAGATGAAACAATTCCAAAGAACAAAATATTAAGCATGTATTTATTATGTGCTAGGCACAAATATCCATAAAGATGAATGGATCTGCCTAAGACTCACATTAGTTAGTGGGTAGTGTCTCAATTAGAATCCTTCTCTCCTGAATCCCAGCTCTGGATTCTTTCCAAAGGCATCCAAGGCCTTCCACAATGTGGCCTAACCCTAACTATGCATTTTTCCACTATTCTCAATGCTATGTGCCCAACTGTTGAAATCATCCCCAGATCAATGCTTACTCCAGGCCATCTAAAATTCTGGTCCCTAATGTGAGGTCACACAGTTTCACAATTCAGACTGTGAAATGTTCCCTACCCTTGAGTGCTCAAGTACCACTTCCTCTTCTACTATTCTCCCATCACCAAGTTGCTCTACAGCAGTGGTTCTCAAAGTGTGAGGATTCTTGAGGGATCCCAAGAGCCTTCCAGGCCATCCAAGAGATCAAACCACTTTCAGAATAATACTTAGAGGTCTTTGTCACTGTATTGACCTTTGCACTGCTGGCATAGAAGGAAAAGCAAAACTAATGGCCCCTGGTGCAAATCAAGTCACTAGCATAGAATTATACTACTAGTTACTATATTCCTCAGTGCTCTGTGTTGGCAGAAAAAAAAGGCATGCTTAACTTCCTATTTTTGATAAAGCAGTAAAAAAAAAAATCATTAAAAGTTGACCCTTGGATACACATTTTAAATACTGTAAAGAAATCAGAAGTACACATAAAGCACTACTGCAGTTTATCAGAGTACAGCAGTGATCTCAAGGAAAAGGACTCAGGTGATTGAGTTCTGGGCTGATCTAGTGGCTTTCTTCCTGAAACACTATTTTTGCTTAAAAAATTACAACTGTACTTATAATATTTGAGCATTTAATAGACATTTTCTTCAAAAGAGATAAAGTAAGGCTGTAACTTCAAAGAAAAACACAGTATTTGTTGCCAGTGATAAAGTTCAAGATTTCAAGCAAAAATTGGAATTCTAAGAAACTTACCTCAGTGTGCTTAACATTTTCCCAATGCTAAAAGACTTTCTTGATGAGATGGATGATTATATTTATGGATTTTTTTTAATATTGTATGACTAAAAGTCTCAACATTTATAAGATCTGTGAAATTCTGTGAACTAATTTTCCATATTGTCAATTCATCATGTTACAAAATCATGCATGGGTTAAAAAAAAAATTCCTTTAAAGTACAAGACAGACTAAAGATGGATTTTCCTGTAGAAATCCAAGAAGTTCATTGATAAGGTTTCAGGTCCTGCACTGTAACTTTTTTTTTTAATAAATTTATTTTTTATTGGTGTTCAATTTACCAACATACAGAATAACACCCAGTGCTCATCCCGTCAAGTGCCCCCCTCAATGCCTGTCACCCATTCACCCCCATCCCCCGCCCTCCTCCCCTTCCACCAGCCCTAGTTCATTTCCCAGAGTTAGGAGTCTTTATGTTCTGTCTCCCTTTCTGATATTTCCCACACATTTCTTCTCCCTTCCCTTATATTCCCTTTCACTGTTATTTATATTCCCCAAATGAATGAGAACATACAATGTTTGTCCTTCTCCGATGACTTACTTCACTCAGCATAATACCCTCCAGTTCCATCCACGTTGAAGCAAATGGTGGGTATTTGTCATTCCTAATGGCTGAGGAATATTCCATTGTATACATAAACCACATCTTCTTTATCCATTCATCTTTCGATGGACACCGAGGCTCCTTCCACAGTTTGGCTATTGTGGACATTGCTGATAGAAACATCAGGGTGCAGGTGTCCTGGCGTTTCATTGCATCTGTATCTTTGGGGTAAATCCCCAACAGTGCAATTGCTGGGTCATAGGGCAGGTCTATTTTTAACTCTTTGAGGAACCTCCACACAGTTTTCCAGAGTGGCTGAACCAGTTCACATTCCCACCAACAGTGTAAGAGGGTTCCCTTTTCTCCGCATCCTCTCCAACATTTGTGGTTTCCTGCCTTGTTAATTTTCCCCATTCTCACTGGTATGAGGTGGTATCTCATTGTGGTTTTGATTTGTATTTCCCTGATGGCAAGTGATGCAGAGCATTTTCTCATGTGCATGTTGGCCATGTCTATGTCTTCGTCTGTGAGATTTCTCTTCATGTCTTTTGCCCATTTCATGATTGGATTGTTTGTTTCTTTGGTGTTGAGTTTAATAAGTTCTTTATAGATCTTGGAAACTAGCCCTTTATCTGATACGTCATTTGCAAATATCTTCTCCCATCCTGTAGGTTGTCTTTTAAGAGACTCACTTTTTAAGTTCTGATGTATTTTCTTGATTTTAGGATTTTCCTGATTAACTGCAGACTCAAACCTCACTTTAAGAACTACAGATCCTCTTTCCCATTTCTATTTGCTTTTAATCATGATCAATGCTTTTGATCTCATTTTTTGAGATAAAAATAAATTAAATGCTATTCTTTCCCTCCCTGCAATATGTTCTACTCAAGCTTGACTAGGTGTTCTTAATGGGCCAAATCAAATAAAGATCAACTTCCAGTGCTATTCAAGATAAAACAAGCTGAATACAGCCTATGGCTTTTATTGGTACAATTAAAATCTCTGCACAGAATACAAAAGGCAACCACCTTAGGACTCTGAAAACTAAGAAATTAGAGACAATAGAACCTGAACCAACAGAAGCTGAATCATTATATTATATAGCACCAACTCTAGGACAAATCCCTCTTACCCAGAACATCCAGGAAACAGGTCCCAGTGTATTAGAGAGTATAGAGTAATTCTCTGGATTTTTTTTTCCTCTTTTTCACCACCGTGTCCTAAGGCTAACCTAGCCTCAGGTCTGCACAGTCATCATGATATAGGAAGGTAGAAATAGGTAACCTGAGTAGACTCCCCTATTAAAGAAATTTAATGAGTTTGAAACCTTCCAATAAAAGAAAACTCCAGGACTAGATTCACTTAAAAAGTCTACCAAACTGTTATGGACCTAATTGTGTCCCTCCAAAATTCATAATTAGAAGCACTGACCCCTACTACCTCAGAATGTGACTGTATTTGGAGACAAAGCCTTTAAAGGAGTCATTAAATTAAAACAAGGCCATGAGGGTGTGCCCCAACCCCACTTGACTAGTATCTTTATAAGTAGAGATCAAGATGCCTAAAGAGACACTAGCGATGCTCACACACAAAGGGATAACATGTGCACACACAAAGGGATATCATGCCCCTTGCAGAGGGCAGTCATCTGCAAGTCAAGAAGGGAGCCCTCAGAGAACCCCATCCCTGTTGGCACCTTGATCTTGACTTCTTGCCTCCAGAACTATGAGAGAAAAAAATTGATGTTTAAACCACCAACCACAACTGTATAGTATTTTGTTATGGTATCCCTAGTAAATTAATGCACAAATATTTAACAATAACAAATATCAATGCTATACAATCTCATCCAAAAAATCTTATCTAATATCTTATTCAAGAAGAGGGAACAAAACTTATCTTGTGAAGTTAATACTACCCTGATATCCTTTTTTATTATAACTACAAATATTCCTCAGAAATATATTTTAAAATCCTCAACAAATTATTAACAAAATTAGTCCATCATTATATAAATAGTAGGGCTTATCCTGAGACTATAAGTATGGTTCAGCATTTGACTCTCAATGTAGTTCACTTTATTAACAAACTAGAGAAAAATCTCATGATCATCTCAAATGCAGAAAGAGCAGGAAACAAAATTCAACTTCAACTCACAGTTAAAATTCTTAGCTAACTAGAAATAGAAGTGAACATCCTTAGCCTGATAAAAGTTACCTACAAAAAAAAAAAATACTATAGCTAATGTACTTAAAGTAGGCAGTCCACTCTCACCACTATTATGCAGCTCATATGGTAAGTCCTAGCCAAATGCAGTAATAACAAAAGGTACATAGACCTGAAAAGAAGAAGTAAAACATTCTTCACTGACAAAATGATCATTTACATAGAAAATGCAATCTACAAAAAGCTTTTAGAATAAGTGAGGTTACCAAAACTGTGGGTTACAAGGTTAATATGAAAAATGTATCAATCGTATTTCCATATAGCAAGAGACTATTAAAAATAAAAACATTAAGAAGAGTACCATTGATCATAACACTAAAAAAATGAGGTATAAATCAAACAAAATAGGTATAGGATCTGAATGCTACAATCTTAAATATGAAAAGTACAAAACAAGAATCCTAGAGCTAAAGAATACAATAAATGAACTTAAAATTTCAATAAAACAGCTCAATAGCATAACACAAGTGTCAGAAAGGATTGTAAACCTGAATGCAGGCAATGGAAATCATCTAGTCAAAGAAACGAAAAGAAAAAGATGAAAAAGAGCAAAGATAACTTAAGAGACCATCAAGAAAACCAATCGATATGTATTATGGGAGCCTCAAAATGATGAGAGACAGAGAGAGAGAGAGAGAGAGAGAAAGAGAGAGAGTGAAAGGGGCAGAAAGCCCCTCAAAGCTTACTCAAAAGAAATAATGGCTGAGAGTTTCCCAAACTTGGAGAAAGAAATACACACCCAGATCCAGGACACCCAAAGATTATCAAGAAGATAAACCTCAAGAGACCCATACCAAGACACATTATCATCATACTATCAGAAGTTAAAAGTAGAATTTTGAAAGCAGCAAAAGAAAGGTGACTAGTTACACCCTCCCCAAAAAGACTGTCAGAGGATTTTTCAGCAGATAACTTGCAGGCCAGAAAAAGGTGGGATGATATATCCAAAGCACTGGGGGGGGAAGTACCAGCTAAGAATAATAACCTTCAAAAATGAGATGGAGATAAAGATTTCTTGAGACAAACAAAAGCTTAGAGAGTTTACCATATGCCTCATACAAAAAGCTAAGGAGAATTCTTCAAGTTGAAATAAAAGACACTTAACAAACCTAAGAGAATAAGAAAGTATGAAACTCATTAGTTATGGTAAATATATAGACAAAAATAGAATTCTGCAGTAATATGGAACTCCTACTTCTATAAAAGCTAAAAAAAAACAGAAGTATTAGAAACACCTAAATTATGTTAATGAATATACTTATCAAAGGTAACTGTGACATTAAGAACACAGAATGTGGGGGATCCCTGGGTGGCTCAGCAGTTTAGAACCTGCCTTCAGCCCAGGGTGTGATCCTGGAGTCCCGGGATTGAGTCCCACATCGGCCTCCCTGCATGGAGCCTGCTTCTTCCTCTGCCTGTGTCTCTGCCTCTCTCTCTCTTTCTCTCTCTGTATCTATCTCTCTGTATTTCTCTCTGTTTCTCATGAATAAATAAATAAAATCTTAAAAAAAAAAACACAGAATGTGGGATTAGGATCAAGATGATTGAATAGGAGGGTTCTGAGCTCATCTCATTCGACAACACACCAAATCTGCAATTACATAGAGACAAGTCTGAGAATAACCTAAAGCCTAGCAGAGAAGGTCCTCCACAGCCAAAGATATAAAGGCCATATTCATCATTTGCTTCAACGTGGATGGAACTGGAGGGTATAATGCTGAGTGAAGTAAGTCAATCGGAGAAGGACAAACATATGGTCTCATTCATTCGGGAAATATAAAACATAGTGAAAGGGATTATAGGGGAAAGGAGGGGAAATAAGCGGGAAAAATTAGAGAGGGTGACAAAACATGAGAGACTCCTAACTCTGGGAAACGAACAAGGGGCAGTAGAAGGGAAGTGGGTGGGGGGATGGAGTGACTGGGTGACAGGCACTGAGGGGGGCACTTGATGGGATGAGCACTGGGTGTTAGGCTGTATGTTGTTGGCAAATCGATCTCCGATAAAAAAAAAAAAAATAAAAAAATAAAAAAGACAAAAGAGGCCATACTGAAAAGGATGGGAAGTGGGGAGACACAGTCTAGTTAGGATCCATACCCCTAGCAGGGCAACCCATAAGCAGAAGGGACATCATAGGGATTGAAGTCCTCCATGAGAAGTGAGGGGTTCAAACCCCACATAGGGCACTCTGAGACTTACACCAAGATGAGCCACCATAATGTTTGGCTTAAAAAAAAAAAAAAAAAAAACACACAACAGTGGAGTTTAATTCCAAGAGAGAAGGGCTATAGAAAACAAAAATTCTGAGACGCCTGGGTGGCTCAGCAGTTGAGCATCTGCCTTCAGCCCAGGGTGTGACCCTGGAGTCCCGGGATCGAGTCCCACATCAGGGTCCCTGTGTGGAGCCTGCTTCTCCCTCTGCCTGTGTCTCTGCCTCTCTCTCTCTCTTTCTCTGTGTCATAAATAAATAAATAAATAAATAAATAAATAAATAAATAAATAAATAAAAAACTCCACTCTTAAAGGGCCCACATACAAACTCACTTGCTCTGAGACCCAGCACAGAGTAAACAGTTTGAAAAGCACCTGGACCATACATGAAGGACATTTGTTGAATTTTAGGGCATGTGTCAGAGGGACAGAGATCTGTAGAAAATTTTACCCAGGAATTTAGTTGCTGGCAGGTACCATTTTTCTTGCCCTCCTCCTGTCTAGCTAGCCTGACATGGATGGGAACCAGTTCTGACACTGCCCACTCATCTTGCTAACACGGTTTACCATATGCCCACATTTGCACTGCAGATGTGCCTTGCCCATTCGACCCACCCCGGCAGGGACCCATTCAGTGTGGTTCCGGCCACACCACATCTGGCAGGTGGCCTTGGCAGAATGACCCACCCCACTGAAAGCAGCTCCTACTCAGCACACATCCTCAGGCAAAACTAGTACCCCCCCATCAGCTCCTGCTATGCCAGCATGCCCCCCTAACCAGTTCCTACCCGGCCACACCCAGCAGGTGGCCTCATCTGGGACTAGCACCCTTACAAAGTGGCTCCTGTACCCCCCTACACCTGGCTAATGGCCTTGGAAACCATGCCCCACCAAAGCAGCTCCTGCCCAGGGGTAGGGAATGAAGCCCTGTGCAATAGTACACACAGCAACTGCAGGCAGGACGCTCAGCCAGCTGCCACTCACCAAGGGGTACATCAAGTCCACCCACCAGTGTGCCCACCTGTCTCAACCCAGCTACAAGAGGAGGGTGCATGTACCCACTCAGGGGGCACCTCTGGAACACCTGGTTCTGGTGAGCAGTAGGACTGCACTTCTGGGCTCCAAGGGACTTCAAGATCAGGAAAGATCTACCTAATCTGCCTGGTACACAGGAACAAAGACAGAGAGCCAGTTAAAATGAGGAGAGGGGACAACGTTCCAAATGAAAGAACAAGACAAAAATCTCAGAAAAAGAACTAAATGAAATGGAGATAAACAATGCCCTCGGATAGGGATGCTCATAAAGATGCTCAGCAAACTTGGGAGAAGAATTGAAAGAATTGAGCACAGTGAGAACTTCAACAAAGAGAAAATATTTTAAAACAACTGGGGCACCTGGGTGGCACAGTCAGTTAAGCATCTTCCTTCAGCTCAGGTCATGATCCCAGGGCCCTGGAATCAAGCCCTGCATCGGATTCCCTGCTCCATAGGGAGTCTGCTTCTCCTTCTGCCTGTCGCTCTCCCTGCTTGTTCTCATGTTCGTGTTCTCTCGCACGTGCGTGTGCTCTCTCTCTCTCTCTCTTCCTTCCTCCCTCAAAAATATATACATACGTACATACAAATCAGCTGAAGAATAACTGAAATGAAAAATCCACTAGAAGGATTAAACAGCATATTCAAGGACACAGAAGAACCAAGAGGTAATCTGGAAGATAGGGTAGTGGAAACCCTCCAAGATGAACAGCAAAAAGAAAAAAAAAATTTAAATATGAGGATAGTTTAAGGGACCTCTGGGACAACAACAGGCAGATTAACATTCCCATTATATGGTTCCCAGAAAGAAAAGAGAAAGGGGCAGAAAACTTATTTGAAGGAATAATAGCTGAAAGCTTCCCAGGTCCAAGAATTAGAGAGTCCCAAACAAGAGGAACCTGAAGATGTTCACACTAAGACACATAATAATTATAATGTCAAGAGTGAAAGATAAAAAGAGAACCTTAAAGGCAGCAACTAGTTATGTACAAGAGAACACTCTTAACACCAAGAATAGATTTTTTTTTCAGCAGAAACTTTATACTTTGCTGTACTCCTTTCTGGCCTATAATCTACATAATAAAATGGAAAAAAACCTATAGCCAAGAATACTCTACCTGGCAAGGTATATCATTCAGAATTGAAGGAGACAAAGAGTTTCCCAGACAGGCTGAAGTTAAAGGAGTTCATCACCACTAAAGTGGTAAAATGGCCTTACAAGAAATGTTAAGGTCATGAAGCAGAAAAGAAAAGGCCATAAATAAGCTTAAGAAAACTGTGAAAGGAAAAATCTCATTGATAAAAGTCAAGAGTATATTGACTAAAAAGCTATTATGAAGGTTAAAAGACAAATAGCAAAATCAAGTAGGTCTACAATAATTGTTTAAGGGATAGACAAAATAAAAACATGTAATATATGGCATAAATTACACAAAATGTTGGAGGGATGTTAATGTAGGCTCTTAGAATATGTTAGACCTTAAGCAACCAACAATTTAAAATAGACTGTTATGCATAGGATGTTATATATAAACCTCATGGTGATCATAACCAAAAACCTTTAATAGATACACAAACAATGAAGAGAAAGAAATCCAAGCATAACAGTAAAGTCAAAGTACAAGGGAAGAAAGCAACAGAAGAGCTACAAAAACACTATATACAAAAATAAACTCAAAATGAGTTACAGACCTAAATGTGAAACCTGAAACCATAAAATTCCTAGAAGAAAATATAGGCAATAACTTCTCTGACACTGGCCACAGAAACATTTTTCTAGATACATCTCCTCTGGCAAGGGGAACAAAAGCAACATTAAACCACTGGGACAATATCAACATAAAAACCTCTTGCACAGCAAAGGAAACAACAAAACAAAATGGCAACCTACTGAGTGAAAGTAGATATTTGTAAATGATACATCCGATAAGTGGGGAGTATCCAAAATATATAAAAGAACTTATACAGCACCAAAAAAACAATCCAATTTTAAAATGGGCAAAGGATCTGAATAGACTTTTTTCCAAAGAAGACATCCAAATGGCCAACAGACACATGAAAAGATGTTCAACATCACTCACCATCAGCATAATGCAAATTAAAACCACAATGAGCTATCACTTTACACCTGTCAGAATGGCTAAAGTAAAAATGACAAGAAATGACAAGTACTGGCAAGGTTATGGAGAGAAAGGAACCCTGGTGCACTGTTAGCAGCTCTGCAAATTGATGCAGCCACTGTGAAAAACACTATGAAGGGTTCTCCAAAAATTTAAAATAGAATTACCATAGAATCCAGTAATTCTACTACCCAAAAAACACACAAACACTAATTCAAAAAGATATGTGCTTCTACGTTGACTACAGTATTTATAATAGTCAAGATATGGAAGCGACCCAAGGGTCCATCTACAGATGAATGGTTAAAGATGATGTGGGGTACATGTACACAATGGAATATTACTCAACCATAAAAAGGAGATCTTGCCATTTACAACAACATGATTTAGAGGGTATAATGCTAAGTGAAATAAATCAGAGAAAAACAAATACCATACAATTTTACTTATATGTGGATTTAAGAAACAAAAACAAAAGTCTGCTCTTTAAAGATCTCAGAGAAATGCAAGAGAGCAAGAGCAGGGAGAGGGGCAGATGGAACAAGAGACCCAGACCCCTCCCCCCTCTGCAGAGCAGATAGCCTGATGTGAGGCTTGATCCCAGGACCACGACCAGAGCCGAAGGCAGATGCTTAACCGACCGAGCCACCCAGGCACTCCAAAACAGTCTTAAATACATAGAACAAATCGGTTGTTGCCAAAGAAGAGGAGAGTGAGGGGCTAGGTGAGATAGATCACGAGAACTTATGGTACACATATCCTGATGAGCACGGAGAAGTGTACTGTTACTGAACAAATGTAAAATGGTAAGTTAGTTATACTTCAATAAAATTCTGCCAGAAAAATATAATAAATCAACAAAATAGTAGGAAGTGCATAGCTACTAAGGATTCCTTTAAATGTAAATGGTCTAAATGCTCCAATCAAAAGACATTGGGTGAGAGAATAAAAAAAAAAAAAAATGAGACCCGCTATATGCTGCCTATAAGAGGCTCGCTTCAGACCTAAAGACACATACATACTGCAAGTGAAGGGATGGAAAAAGTTTTTAAGATTATTTATTTATTCATGAGAGACACACAGAGAGAAGCAGAGACACAGGCGAAGGGAGAAGCAGGCTCCCAGCAGTGAGCTCGATGGGCAACTCGGTCTCAGGACCCCAGGATCACGACCTGAGCCAAAGGCAGATGCTCAACCACTGAGCCACCTAGGTGCCCCAGAAAAAGATATTCTATCCAAATGGAAATTTTAAAAAAAAGGGGGGGCTAGGGTAGCAACACTTACTAGACAAAACAGACTTGAAACAAAGACCATCACAAGGGACAAAGAAGGGCATTGCATAATGATAAAGAAATCAATCCAACGAAAGGACATAATTATAAATACCTATCCACCTAACATAGGAACATACGAATAGATCAAGCAAATATTAACAGACATAAAAGAAATTGACAGTAATATACTGAGACCTTAACACCCCACTTATAGCATTGATACATCATCCAGACAGAAAATCAATAAAGAAAAAGTAGCTTTAAATGACATGTTAGACCAGATGGACTCAACAGACACATATGCAACATTTCATCCAACAGCAGAATACACATTCTCTTCAAATTCACATGGAACATGCCCCAAGATAGATCACAAGTTAGGCTATGAAAGATGTCTCAATAAGGGGCATCTGGGTGGCTCAGTGACTGAGCATCTGCCTTTGGCTCAGGTCATGATCCCGGGATCGAGTCCTACATCAGGCTCCCCAGAGGGAGCCTGCTTCTTCCTCTGCCTGTGTGTGTCTCTGCCTGTCTCTCATGAATAAATAAATAAATAAATAAATAAATAAATAAATAAATAAATAAATAAAATCTTTAAAAGGAAAAAAGGTCTCAATAAATTTAAGAGGACTAAATTCCTATCAAGCACCTTTTCTGACCACAAAGGTATGAAACTAGAAATTACAAGAAAAAAACTGGTAAAACAAACATAAAAAGGCTAAACAATATGCTACTTACCCAGGGAAGAAATAAAAAAAAGAAATCAAAACGCATCTGGAGATGAATGAAAATGGAAAATTGTTCAAAAATCTCTGAGACACCATAAAGGTAGTTTTAAGGGGGAGATTTATAGTGATACAGGCCTTTGTCAAAAGAAAACAAAACAAAATAAAAACAATCTAAACTTACACCTAAAGCAACTAGAAAAAGAAAAACAAAGCCCAACGTTAGTAGATGGAAGGAAATAAAGATCAGAGAGGCAATAAATGATATATAGATTAAAATTACAATAGAAAAGATTAATCTAGGAACTGGCTTTTTGAAAAGATTAAAAAAATAAGATCAGGTTTTTTTGAACTGATAAATCTTTAACCAAATCATCAAGAAAAAAAAGAGCAGATTCACACTCAAAAGAGAAGTTACAACTAACACTTCAGAAATACAAGTGATAAAAGACTACCAACAATTGCATACCAACCAATTGGAAAACCTAAGAGAAACAGGTAAATCCCTAAAAACATAGTAACATAATACTGAGTCAGGAAGAAATGTAAAATCTGAACAGACTATTAGTAAAGAAATTGAATTAGTAATCAAAAGTTCCCAAAACTCCAGAACTAGACACTTAACACCAGTGAATTTTACCAGACTTTTATTTATTTTTTTTAAAGACTATCCATTCATTCATGAGAGACACACAGGGGGAGAGAGAGAGAGAGAGAGAGAGAGAGAGGCAGAGACACAGGCAGAGGGAGAAGCAGGCTCCATGCAGGGAGCCCCATGCCCAACTGGATCCTGGGACTCGAGGACCACGCCCCGGGCCAAAGGCAGGCGCTAAACCGCTGAGCCCCCCAGAGATCTCCTTTACTACACATTTAAAATGGAATTAATAGCTATCCTTCTCACACTATTCAAACAAATTAATGTTCCCAAATACATTCTACAAGGCCAGAATTGCTGTTATCAAAACCAAAAATACTACGAAAAATTATAGGCCAATATTCCTGATGAACATAGATGCAAAAATCCTCAACAAAATAAATTCAAAGATTTATTAGAAGGATCATTCAATACAATCAAGTGGGAATTATTCCAGGGATGACCCAACAACCACAAAAATCAATATGATAATGCACCTCAACAAAATGAAGGATAAAAACCAGATTATTGCCATAGATGCAGAGAAAGCACTTAAGAAAATTTCAACATCCATTTTCGATAAAGAATCTCAACAAAGTGAGTTCCGAAGGAACATACCTCAACATAATAAAGACCATGTATGAAAAACCACAGGTAACATCACACCCAACAATGTAAAGCTGAAAACTTATCCTCTATAATAATCAGGAACAAGACAAGGTTATAGTCACTGCCATCACTTTTATTCAACATAGTACTGGAAGTCCTAGCCAGAGAAATTAAACATGAAGAAAAGGCATCCGAATTGGAATGGAAGAAAAACAATGGTTTCTATGTGCAAATGATAGGACATTAAATATAGGAAACCCTAATATATAAAATCAATATACAGACATCTGTTGGATTTCTATACACTAATAATGAATTATTGGAAATAGAAATTAACAATCCCATTTACAATTGCACAAAAATAATAAAATGCCTAAGAATAAACTTAACCAAAAACATGAAACATATATACCATGAAAATTATAAGGCACTGATGAAATAAGTTGAAGACACAAACGGAAAGACATACCATGCTCATGGATTGGAAGAATTAGTATTGTTAAAATGTCCATACTACTCAAAACAATTTATATATTCAATGTAATCCCTATCAAAATACCAATAGCATTTTTTCACAGAAATAGAACAATCCTAAAGTTTATATGGAACCACAAAAGACCATGAATAGCCAAAGCCATCTTGATAAAGAACAACAAAGCTAAAGGTATCATCCTCCCACATCACAAGCTACACTACAAATCTACAGTAATCAACACATTATGGTACAGGCACAAGGACACAGAGATCAAAGGAACAGAATAGAAAGCCCAGAAATAAACCACATATATAGGGTTAATTAATCTACAAAGGAGGAGACAAGAATATACCATAGGGAAAAGACAGTCTCTTCAATAAATAATGTTGGAAAAAGTGAACAGCTACAAGAAAAGAATAAAATTGGGCCACTTTCTTACACTACATACAAAAACTCCAAATGTATTAAAAACTGTAAACGTAAGACCTGAAAGTATAAAACTCCTAACAGAAAACATAAGCAGTAAACTTGTGGACATTAGTCTGAGTAGATTTTTGCATAAGTCTCCTCAGGCAAAAGCAACAAAAGCAGAAATTAAAATGAAGCAACAAAAGCAGAAATTAAAACCGCTTCAAACTAAAGCCTTTTGCACAGTGAAGGAAACCATCAACAAACTGAAGAGGCAACCTACTGAATGACAGAAGATATTTGCAAAGGATATATCCAATAAGAGGTTAATATCCGAAACATATGAAGAACCCCCATAACACCAAAAAAAATAATCTGATTTAAAAATAGAGGATGGCAAAGGAAACAATCAACAAAACTAAAAGGCACCTATGGAATGGGAGAAGATATTCACAAAGGACATATTAGATAAGGGGCTAGTATCCAAAATCTATAAAGAACTTACCAAACTTAACACCTCCAAAAAAACAAACAATCCAGTCAAGAAATGGGCAGAAGGCATGAACAGACATTTCTCCAAATAAGACAAACCATCCAACAGACATATGAAAAAATGCTCAACATCACTCAGCATCAAGGAAATCCAAATCAGAACTACAAGGAGATACCACCTCACACCAGTCAGAATGTCTAAAATTAACCACTCAGGAAACATGTTGGCGAGGATGCGGAGGAAAGGGAACCCACCCTACACTGTTGGTGGGAATGCAAACTGGTGAAACCACTCTGGAAAACAGTACAGAGGTTCCTCAAAAAGTTAAAAATAGAACTACCCTACAACCCAGCAACTTGCATTCTTAGGTATTTATCCCAAGAAGATAAAATTAGGGATTTGAAGGGGCACATGCACCCCAATGTTTATAGCAGCATTATCAACAATAGCCAAAATATGAACCCAGATGTCCATTGACAGACAAATGGATAAAGATGTAGGTTCTGTGTGTGTGGAATGGAATAGAATTTTATTTAGATAAGAATGAAATAATGCTATTTTGCAATGACATGGATGGAACTAGAAGGTATTATGCTAAGCAAAATGGTCAGAGAAACACAAATACCATATGATTTCACTCATATGTGGAATTTAAGAGACAAAACAGATGAACACAGAGGAAGAGCAGGAAAATTAAAATAAGACAAATTATAAGAGACTTTTAACCATAGACAACAAACTGAGGGCTGCTAGAAGGGATGTGGGGAGGGGATGGGGTAACTGGGTGATGGACATGAAGGAGGGCACTTGATGTAATGAGCTCTGGGTGTTCTATGCAACTTATGAATCACTAAATTCTACCCCTGAAGCTGGTAATATGCTATATGTTAACTCAACTGAAATTTAATTTTTTAAAAAATGGGCACGGCAGCCCGGGTGGCTCAGCGGTTTAGTGCAGCCTTCGGCCCAGTGCCTGATTCTGGAGACCCAGGATCAAGTCCCTACATCGGGCTCCCTGCATGGAGCCTGCTTCTCCCTCTGCCTGTGTCTCTGCCTCTGTGTGTGTGTGTGTGTGTGTGTCTCATGAATAAATAAAAATCTTTTAAAAAAATAAAAATAAAAAATAAATTTAAAAAAATGGGCAGAGGACCTGACTAGCCACTTTTCCAGGGACATACTGAGGGCCAACACACATGAAAAGATGCTCAACATCACTAATCATCAGGGAAATGCAAACCAAAAGCACCAAGAGGGATTACCTTGCACCTGTTAGGATAGCTATTACCCAAAAACTAGAAGATACCACGTGTTGCAAGGATGTGGAGAAGAGGTAGGTCCCTCATATACTGCTGATGGGAATGTAAATGGATACAGCCACTATGGGAAACAGTATGGGGTTCCTTAAAAAATTGAAAATAGAACTGCCAGATGATCCAGCAATCCCACTTCTGGGTATAAACCCAAACTGGATAAAATCAGTACCTTGAAGACTTACCTACACTCCCCTGTTCAGTGCAGCATTTTTCACTATAGCCAAGACAGGAAACAACCTCCATGCCCAATGGCAAATGAAAGGATAAAGAAGATGAATTGATAAAGAAGATGTGGTTTATGTATACAATGGAATATTCCTCAGCCATTAGGAATGACAAATACCCACCATTTGCTTCAACATAGATGGAACTGGAGGGTATTATGCTGAGTGAAAGAAGTCCTTCGGAGAAGGACAAACATTATATGGTCTCATTCATTTGGGGAATATAAATAGTGAAAGGGAATATAAGGGAAGGGAGAAGAAATGTGTGGGAAATATCAGAAAGGGAGACAGAACATGAAAGACTCCTAACTCTGGGAAACGAACTAGGGGTGGTGGAAGGGGAGGTGGACAGGGGGTGGGGGTGACTGGGTGACGGGCACTGAGGTGGGCACTTGACAGGATGAGCACTGGGTGTTATTCTATATGTTGGCAAATGCAACACCAATAAAAAAATAAATTTATAAAAAAAGAATCTGGGGGAAAAAAGAAACTGTGGTATGTATACACACAAAGATTATTTGGCCTTTAAAAAGGAGACCCCACCATTTTCAACAATGGACGAAGGATGGACCTTGAGAGCATTATGCTAAGTCAGACAGAGTAAGACAATTACTGTCTGATTTCATTTACATGTGGAATCTAAGAACAAACCAAGCACACACATATACAATGAGTTACCACCGCACACCTATCAGCATGTCTGTTTTTTCTGACCATACCAAGTACTGATGATGCAGAACTGGAGCTTTCATACATTACTAATACAAATCCAAAACATTACTGCCGCTCTCAAAAAGAATTTTGCAGTTTCTTACAAAATTAGACATACACTTACCTTATGACCCAGCAAACCCATCCCAGGTATTTACCCAAGACACACTGAAATTTATGTGCATACCAAAACCTGTACGTGGGTCTTTTAGGTCTAGTAGCCTAAGATTGTGAACAACTTAAATCTCTCTCAACTGACAACTGGATAAATAAAACTGTGGTACATCCCTACAGTGGAATACTCAGCAACTAAAAATAAAGTGAACTACGAATGAACACAAAACAATTATCAAATGTATCATGCTAAGTAAAAGCAGCCAATCGAAAGGGAAAAAAAAGCAACATACTGTATGAGTCCGTTCATAAGGCACTCTGGCAAATGCACAACCAGTGTTGGAGATCATATCAGTAGACCCCATGAGTTCAGGTTAGGAAAGGGTCTGACCAAAAAAGGGCAGAAGGGAGGTTCTTTGCAGTGATGGTATTTTTCGGGCACTGGGTTATAGTTTTGATAAACACACATGGTTGTATAATCACAACTCTTAACAGCATATGCAAGAGAGTCAATTTTACTGCATATGGATTTTTGATATTAATGTAGAAAATGAGACAGAAGGCTTCTGCTTACTTAGGCATCCTGTCTTTCTGGATGAGAGACAGGATGTCTAAGTAACAAATGTGTAAAACCCATAAAAGGGTACACCAAACCTACAACAGTAAATAAAATAGTTATCCCTGCCCTTGGGTAGTTTGGACAACCTGAGTAGGCAGGGTCTGAATAGCAGGAAAACAGAGACCAAGTGGTGTGAACAGGATGGCTGCCATCTTTAAATACAACAAAACCCCTTCCCTCAACTATTCTACCCCCTTCACCAGCAGCCTTAGATGTATGAAACCATCCACAGGCAAACTTCAACTCCTTGATGAGTTGTCTACCCTCACTCATGCCCCACCACCCTACTCCCTCATGTTATGGAAAATGTGCTCATTTAGGTCACCTAAGAGAGCTTACTCCTCAGTAATCATTTTACTTGACTTCGCAACAGCTTTTGGCTCTGATGATCACGCATCCTTCTAGAAACACTCTGTATCCTTGACCCTCTGGGCTTTCCCTCTACATCTCTGAATGCTCCTTCTCAACCATTGTTAGCATTCCACAAGGCTCAGTCCTACTCTAGGGCCTATATTCTGCTCTCCCTATGTGCAGAAAATCCCTGAAAATCTCATTCACATCCAGTCTCAACAGACACTGAATTATTGTTAAGTCCCAAAGGTCGATTTTCCACTTAGAGCTCTTCTAAAAAGCTCCAAACTTACAGATTCAACCCCTATTAAAGAGCTCACTTGGCTCAAAATGACTCAGATGGCTCAAGAACCCCTCAACTCTGTACATTCAGCATCCAACACCTGAATTCCCCTACCAAACCTTTCCTATTCACATCTCTCAGCGTCGGTCCTGGCATGCAGCTCACACACCAGAAACACAGAAGTTAGCTTTGACCCTCCTCTACCTCTTTGTGACCAAACCATCAGGAACACCTAATCTTATTCCCTAAATCTCTCTCAAATTTATTCACTTTACTCCATCCCTACTGCCTCTACATAGTCCAGCAACTACCTGGGAGCTTTATAACCACTTCCTGTTCTCACCACATCACTTGGATTCCCTCCAACCCAGTAGGTTTTTCAAAATGTAAACTTGATCCTGTTCCCCTTCCTTTCACAACATAAAAGGTTTCCCATCACAGTTAGGATGGGAACCCTCCTAGGTCTGGCCCCAACTCAAGCTCTTGTCCCATCCTCCTCAGTCACTCCCTTTGCTCCAGCCAAGGAGCTTTCTTTCATTCCCTCAAAGGCATCATGCATTGTGCTGCCACAGGAACTTTCCACAGATTCTTTGGACTGCTCTCATATCTCCCTGATCCCAGCATTAACTAGGATGCCTCTTCATCCATCAAATCTTAGCTTCAGTATCAATTCAACAGAGAAGGCTTTCTTTACCCTTAAGTCTAGGTCAGAATCCCTGATTTTTTTTTTGGGGGGGGAGCATATGTTTTCATTTAAAATTATGAGATCATTGATGGGGTCTTTTGATTCTGTCAATCACCAACACTAGGACTATGAGCTTCAGGAGAACAGGGGCTTTGTATTTTGCTCAATATTGAGAAACTAACATCTAAAACAGTAGCTGCTTTATAGTAGGTATACAGTATTTGCTAAAGATTGGACTCTGTAGTCCCACAAACTGATGTCGAATGTCATACATGTCCACACACTTTGTAACAGCAACATACTGGAAACAAAGCTAACCACCTACTAACAGAGGACTTGATTAAATATATTGTGATACATGCACTCAATGGAATGTTATGCAGCCATTTAAGGCAACTTCATCTACACTGATATAGAAAGATCTTCAAGATCTACTTGTGAATAAAGGCAACTTATAGCCAAGTATGCGTAGTGGGCTGTCACTTGGGTCAAAGGAGACCATAAATAACACAAGTTTGAATTATTTGTTGGATGAAAATACTCATTGAACAGTAACTCTTTGTTTAAAGGGTAGGTGGGAACCAGGTGGGTAGGCATCAGACGTGGAAGAGAAACTCTATTGACTACCATTCTACACTTCTAGATGTGGGACCCACATGAGCCACTTACCATGTGCAAATTAGTTCATCAACCCATAAAAATAGTCCTGTCCCATGAGATACCTACACCCTCCCCCCCTCAGAACACTCCTAGCAGTCTGTCACACTGCCCTAAAAACATGGGAGACACATGGCCTGGGGCCACCTCCTCTACTGATCTGGTCCTACAGTCATCCCAGCTTGAGTATGGCAGTGCCGTCTGGGACAGTGACAGTTTTCAAAATCTCCCCACAACTCTGACATCTGTCCCAGATGGGCAGATCTCTTTTACATTTTCATACCCCAAATTATCTTAACCCTTACATTCCACACTGCTTTGGCCACCCTGTGCCTCCAGGTCTTCACAACCAGAGTTAACAATCGTGGAAGGGTTAGCTAGGACAACCATTTCCTGAAGGACTTTCTCTTCTCCCTTAGAAGATTCCCTAGAGCCTTATGCTATCAATAACAGAAATGATATAATAATCATAACAGTTCTCATGTACTGAGTACTTACTCTGTCACGCACTATGTTAGAGGCTTTACATATTTTTTTTACCTTTTTTTTCTTACATAGGTAAATCATACTGCATCAACCTTATGATGTAGTTTGTTCCCATTTTACAGGGGGAGAAACTGAGGATAGGTGCCCACCTTCATTCAATCTGTTCTCTCACTTTATGAGGAACCCCATACCAGCTAGTAAAGTCTCAGGAATTTAATTAGTTTATGAGAAGTTTGTTTGTTTAAATGCTAGGGGAATGGGAATGGTCTGGGCTTCTGGAAGAGTACTCTTGACTCCTTTAGTCACAAAATTCAGACAAGACATAGTTATTCTATTATTTCGCTGTGACACGGGAACAGTCAATTCTTACCCTATTATCTTCCTGGATCTCCCAGTCACTGGAAAAAGTTGCCAGCTGCTGCCCTTGAGAACAGTTCGAAAACTGGAAAAGGCTGGAAAACATCCTTCTGTTCTCTTGAGTGTCTGGAAAGATGGCATCTTGGAAATTGACTCCGTGAGGCAAGAGATTATAGTTTTCATCCATCCTAATGGGAACAAAGAGGAAAAAAAGCAGAACTGTAGGCTGTACAGCCATAGGGTATACCAGCTTTAATCAAGAGTTGTAAAGACGGACCATCTTGCCATTACACAACTAGGTCTCACAGGACTCTCGTTAGAGAGTTTCTAAGTGTTTCTCTGCCTCACACTACAGGAGTCTATCCTTAAGGTTTTCCAAAAGGGGAGTTTGGGTGAAGGGTTGCGGGGGAGGGACGTTGTGCAGATGTGTTTGTCTACTTGTATATCTCCCAAGTGGCCTACTTTTTCAGTGTTCCTTGTTTCTCAAAGGAAATGAAAGCCAATTATAATGACCGAGGTTTGAATCCCGCCATTGCTACTTGTCACGTATCTGATTGGAGAGGAGTTTCCTGGATTATCTAAGCTTCACTATTCCAGTCGCTACTCCACCACCATGATGGTGGTGCAAGGACCGCATTAGATAAAGTATCTGGCATAGAGCAAGTGCAGTATAGACATTAACATTTTCATAGAGCTAAGAATAAATAGCCTGTTGGAAAGATAAAGAAATCACGTACAGAGAAGAGAGGGAGAAGTTACCCTCCAGCACAAATAGGGACTCATCAGTGAGCCTCCACTGCCACTTTTCCCTGTGACACTGCCCAGAATCTGTCCTGATCTCACCAGGTCCCAGAATAACAGGGGAGGAATGATTTGTATGCCGTTGTTAACACACTTCAGGGCAACACAGCCCTGTGAAATGCAAATCTGTCAGACTACCAGTGGACTCTGTATTTCTGCCCTAAACTTTCTGTAAATATGTCAGAGGGAAAGATGAAAGGGCTGGCTGACCACCACAGAGCCACTGGACAAAGCTCTTTCATGATAAAAATCAGGAAAATATAATGTCTGCTCAAGTTCTCCAGCTTTTTTCTTCAGAAAATAAAGTTTCAGCGACTAGTAGCTTTATAGCTGGGTTCTCAGTATCCTTCCTCAAGAAAAACAGGAGAAATCTGAGTTTCTTTGTATCACAGATACCACCTCACTCCTTGCTGACTTTATTTAGAAACTATACTTCCCCAGCAATTTAAAAAAAAAGGGGGGGGGACACAACATAATCTCAGCAAACCGTCCAAGCCAACACAAAGCACGCCATGTATTCTAAACTTAGAGGTTCTGGCTCCAATATGGAAAACATGTGTTGCCATGAGCTTATGAACGTCCCCGGGTGGATCTTATGGTTTTCTTGTTCAGGCTCGTGTGAAATCTCAAGAGCTAAAAGTGAATCTGCAGACTGAGGGCATGGTCATTCCAAAGGTCCTCGTCGCTGCTTCCCGGACTGGGGAGACTGGAGCCACTGCCAGTCTGGACTGTGGGTTCACTCACTCACTAGCTAGATATGTAGGTAACATTCCAGGTCAACATTTCTCGCAGCTGCTCTAGGGCACTCTAATTCAACCGGCGGCAGCCAATGCATTTGGGGTTCCACCT
The DNA here is from genome assembly GCF_048418805.1 of Vulpes vulpes. Lineage (NCBI taxonomy): Eukaryota > Metazoa > Chordata > Mammalia > Carnivora > Canidae > Vulpes > Vulpes vulpes. The sequence continues at coordinate 108,204,058 of NC_132781.1, read as the reverse complement.
GCTGTTCTCTATCTCAAACTTCAAACCCATTGACTGAACTCACACGCATGAATTCCATCTTGACTGCAGGCCAACTTTCATGGAACTTGACAAGATTCCAGGGGTCTCCAGTCGGAGGGGGCCTCCTGCCTGCTTCACCTAGACTCTTCAAAGGACTGGTAGCCAGGTCCTCCTCCCCAGCAGGCCTCCCACCTAAATCTCTGCTATTTTGAAAAGCCAGGCACTGAGATCTGCTGGTGGTGGACAAGGGGTGAAACAAAAGGACAGCTGGGCTGCACGCCTCACCATCCCTAACTTGGCATTCAAGCAGGTGCAGCAAAGAGGAACTGGGCCTTCCTTAGCTCACCTGCACAGGTGTGCTGCGGCTTCACTGTGTTTTCATCTCAACCAACCTGGTTTCCCGCGTAGCGAGAGAGGGAGGCAACTGAGGTTCTTCCCAACACAATTTGTTCAAAAATTCACAGGGAGGGCAGAGCTGGAATTCCAACAACAGTCTGACTTGAAAGTTGGTGCCCCCGCCCTCACCATCCCAAGCTACTCCCAGGGAATCCAATTATTTATTTTTTTATTTTTTTTATTGGAGTTCAATTTGCCAACATAGAGCATAACACCCAGTGCTCATCCCGCCAAGTGCCCCCTTCATTGCCCATCACCCAGTCACCCCAGCACCCCCGCCCACTTCCCCTTCCACTACCCCTTGTTTATTTCCCAGAGTTAGGGGTCTCTCTAAAAGAATAAAAAGAGGAGCCAAGTGGATTGTTGGAAACCACCTTGGGCTTTTGCCTGCAACAGTCTTTGATGCATTCAGCCCAGAAATCCTGGTTTCTGTCTTTTCAGCGGCCTTGGCCGAATACACCCAGGACCTTTGTCCAGACGTCGCAAGGAGCAGGAGAGAATAAAGAGTTAAAAGGAAAGGAGCCCAAGGCGTATTCCAGGATTCCCTGGAGTTCCCGGGCTGGTGCCCCTAGAGGGGGGGGGGGGGGGGGACCGCAAAGAGGCGCGGGCCGAGGTGAGGTGCGGCGCTCACCTGAGGAAGAAGAAGTAGGCGTAGTCCTGGACCACGGTGTGGGAGTGACACGAGAAGTAGCCCAGGCCCGTGAGGTTGAGCCTGGAGCCGGCGGGCACCTCGAGCATGCTGCCCCACGCCTGGTCGCACAGCATCTCGATCTCGGCCGAGTAGAAGAGCCCCGCGTCGCCGGCCTCGTACTGCCACGGCAGGTAGTTGTACGGGCCGTGCACCTCGTGGTGCAGCGCCAGCACCCTGGCGTACACGATGATCTCGGCCAGCTCGGCGCGGCAGCCCTCGCTCAGGGGCCTCCACTCGGACGGCAGCTGGCAGCCGCGGGCGGCGTCCGGCCGGCCGGCCAGGCAGAGCGCGGCGAGCAGCAGCGGGCGCAGCATGCCGGCGGGCGGGGCGGGGGCGCGGGAGCGGGAGCGGGGGCGGGCGGGGGCGCGGGCGCGGGAGCGGGGCGCGCTAGCCCGGGCGCATGGCGGGGACCCCCGGGCCGCGGCGCGGGGAGAGCGGCGGCCGCCGGGAGCCGCCGGGAGCCGCCGGGAGCCGCCGGCGTCGGGGAGCCCGCGGAGCCCACAGCGCCGCCCCGCCGGCCGGCCCAGGGCAGCCCGCAGCGCAGGGCTCGGGCGCCGCTCTCCCAGCCGCGGGGCCCGCCGCGCCCGGCCCTGCGCGCCGCCTTAAGTAGGGGTCTCGGGGCGGGCCGCCGCCTCCTGCCCTGCCCCCCGCGGCGGGGCGTGGGCGGCGGAGGGCGGGGGCGGGGGCGGGGGGGCCGCGGCGCGCGGCGTCGGTGCCCCCAGGCCCCGCGCGGTGCAGGGGGAGCGGGGGCTGCGCGACCGGGTCACCGGCTGCCGCGGCGCGCTGGGCCCGCTCCGGACGCGTGGCCCCCTCGCAGTCCTCGCTGCTTGGCCGCAGGACCCTGCAGGCGCGTTTGCGTGGTCCCGGGAGTTCTTTTATTTATTATTTATTTTTTAAGATTTTACTTATTCATAAGAGACACAGAGAGAGAGGCAGAGGGAGAAGCAGGCTCCACGCAGGGAGCCCGACGTGGGACTCGATCCCGGGCCTCCAGGATCACGCCCCGCCCGGGCTGCAGGCGGCGCTAAGCCGCCGAGCCTCCCGGGCTGCCCTCGGTAGTGCTTTTACAGTCGAGAGATCCGCGGAAATCAAATCTGCCTTTTGCTTTGCAAAAGTTAATTTGGAAGTGCAGCGTGCGCTAATCAACTTTTTTAGGTTCCACCCCCCTCTCTCTCTCTCTTGCTCTCTTTCATGTTGCTTATTATCTCATGATAATCTTAGGAAGGCCTTAATGAGAGATTTGAAAAGCCATTCTTGTCCCGATTTCCCTAAAGCTGAGTGATTTATAGAATCCCTGCTTCCAGATTCTGAACCCCCGACACCTGAGGAATAAATTAAGAAGTGAATTCCAACCAGCTTTTCACAAGTCAGTGCCTGAGTCTGAAGAGACCCAGGCTCAACCAACAGTCTCTTTCTCTCTACACTCAGCAGCAGCTCCTTTTATCTCCTAATTGCCCTAAGTGTTCCTAATGTAGTAAGAAGAAGGAAAAAAGGAGGATGTTTATTTGTAAACATGTTTATAGTATTTTTCTATGTGGATTACATCGTGCATATATAATCGTGCGTGTAATATGCACTTCATGGTACATGTCATACATATTGTATGTAATATATATTTATAATAAATGTATGAGCAGAACTGCCTTTAAAATGGAAGACTCGGGATCCCTGGGTGGCACAGCGGTTTGGCGCCTGCCTTTGGCCCAGGGCGTGATCCTGGAGACCCGGGATCGAATCCCACGTCGGGCTCCCGGTGCATGGAGCCTGCTTCTCCCTCTGCCTGTGTCTCTGCCTCTCTCTCTCTCTCTGTGACTATAATAAATAAATAAATAAATAAATAAATAAATAAATAAATAAATAAATAAATAAATAAATAAATAAATAAATAAATAAATAAATAATGACTCTGTTCCACAAGCATCTCGTTTACCAAGGTTTCTGCAAGTCTGAGTCTTGGAACCAGCTAACTTCTTCCATTCACTGAAGAGAAAGTTCTTAGGGAATTCCGGAAGGAAAGGTAAAGAGAAAAGAGGATAAAGAAGTGGGAGAGGAAGTTTTGAGGCTGGGCCTCACCTCTCTATGGTCCCCAAATCTTCTTCCTGTGATCCCTAAATCTTCAAGTCAGGCGATTTAATTCACCAATGCTTGTTGTGACCGCAGTCTTTGAAAGGTAACTCTGTGGTCCAGACCTGGCCCTGTCAGGCCAGTGACTCTGGAGAAAGAGACCATGAGGAAGCACAGCTTCAGGCAACAGGCGGACATCCATGGGAGGGCGTTGGGCATCCCCAGAAGCGGAATGATCAGGACTCCAGCCAGCCCTGCCCAGCTGGTGAGGGAATGGCGAGCTGCCGCTGACATGCAATCACATTAGCCCAGAATCTGATCAGTGACTCAATCGACCAAGTTCTTGTTCCTACAAAGTCATCTGTGATGAGCCTATAAGCAGACAGAAATAAGAATGAGGGGGACACCTGGGTGGCTTAGTGGTTGGGTATCTTCCTTTGGCTCAGGTCATGATCCCAGGATCCTGGGATCGAGTCTCACATCAGGCTCCCTCAGGGAGCTTGCTTCTCCCTCTGCCTATGTCTCTGCCTCTCTCTCTGTGTCTCTCATGAATAAATAAAAAAAATTTTTTTAAAATAAGAGTGAGGGCTTCTCACAGATAAGAACTAATCCCTCCATAGCTAGTAGTCAGCCTAGACCTTCGATGAATTTTCCAGAAAAACCAGTTATCATTAGAGGGAATCAAGTCAACAGTCGTCCTGATGATATGACCCCTCCCCCATACACACACCCTGTGGTAGATACCAGACTTTCACAATGGGTAAATGGTGTTCAAGGATGACTTCCAACACCATTTGTCAGCACTGCTCACTTGTCTCTCACTGAATATGTAAATTAGGAAACCTTGTAATGTCATGGTCATAGTCTACTAGGGCTGCCGTAACAAAATACACAGATGATGTGGCTGAAACAACAGGCATTTCTTTTGTTACAGTTCTAGAGGCCAGAAGACCAAAATCCAGACGTCATGAGGGTTGGTTTCTGGGGAGGGCTCTCTTCAGGCTTGTAGACAGCTGCTTCACCCCGTGTCTTCACATAGCCTTTCCTTTCCTGCATGGAGAGAGAGAGATCTCTGATGTCTCTTCCTACTCGTATAAGGACACCAATCCTATCAGATTAAGGGCCCAGCCATGTGACCTAAGGATGTAATTACTTCCCTAAAGTCTTCATCTCCAAATACAGTCTCATTGGAGGTTAGGGTTTCAGCATGTGAATTTAGAGGGAAAGGGAAGGAAACACTACTTGGTCCATAACAGATATTTAGGAGGTATTCTGTAGGTTTGCTAGAGAAGGAAAGAGAGAGGATATAAAATGCTTGATATTCCCAGCAAGCGGACTTCAACCATGGACAAATTATAATATTAACAACTGCTAACATGTATTCATTGCTTACTGTGGGCCAAGCACTATTGTAAGGGCTTTGAATGTGTTATCTTAATTCTCCAAACAACAATCTGGAAGTACATACTACTCTCATCCTCCTTTTGTAGATAAGGAAACTTAGGCATGGTGAGTTTAATTGATGTACTCAAGATTACAGAGCTGGAAAGTGACTGAGCCAGGATTCAAACCCCAGCATCAGACTCCAGAATATATACATTTAACTACAACATGAGAATATGGACAAAATAGGCAATGTTTTCAAGATGCAAGTGAACCATTCATCTAGAAGCAAATATATGCATAATAATAACCTTAGCATACTCATCAGTGATGGCTAGAGCAGTATGTAATTGGACAAACATTCATTTTGTATTAACCAGCAGCCCTGCTCTGTGTTAGTCTCATGCTGTAACTTAAACAGATGAGATGGTAAGAAAGCTTTTCCGTTGCATCTTCAAGCATCTCAGAAGCCTGGGAAAGATTTGTTCACTTCAACAGATCTTAAAATCCTGAGTTTTCTTTCCATTTAGACAAGCAAATAAAAAATCAGTATGCATAGCTGATTTCTCCTTGCATAAACTTGACAAAATCCAAACTCTCCCAACACCATGCAGAATGTATTTTCCAGAAATGAGCATCATTGAGAGATTGTCTTTCTCCTAGACTTTTTACAGAAACATCAGTCATGCTTCTCTTCTCTGTCAGGTCTGGCTGAGTGTCACACTGCCTGGGGTTCTTTCTCTGGGGTCATAGGGGGTGTCCTCTGGTGAGCAACTTCTCTTTGGAGACTAAGAATTCCATATAAGCCAAGCTCAAGGTGGCCAGGGTGGGAAGTAAAACTTCTATCAATAAATGTTTGGGCTTAAAAGTGAATGAGCCACTTCTACTCCTTGATTCCAAGACCCATATGTTCTGACTATGGGAAAACAGCACCCTGTATTGTTCCAGATGCTCAAAGCACATCTGGAATTCTTTAATATAGCACCTGTTCCTTTCAGGGTGGGACTCTCAACGGACATAAATGAGTCTTCAGTAAGCCATTAGTGAGCTTTCAAAACTTGTCCAGTTGCTTCTAGTTGATGGAGCAAAGGATAAGACCAGTTGATTCCATGGCCAAGAGCCCACTGCTATTCCCTTTGCAGTAGAAGAAGCAATGCTATGGAAATCACTGATCAGAAACAGTGCTATGGGAGATACCATGATGGGGGGTAAGGTAGTGCTACTGACAGAAGCACTGTGTGGCAGGGAAGGTGTATCCATGTCCAGAACATGCCTGTCCCAATGAGGACAAATCTCTGCCCCCTCCAAGATGGAAGAGGTTCAATGTAATCAGCCTGCCACCAGCTGGCTGGTTGGTTCCCCTGGTGAATGGGACTATATCAGGGGATCAGTACTGGTCTTTGTTGTTCACACAGTAGGCTCTCCGCTGTGGTGTTTGCCAGGTCAGCCTTGGTAAGAGTAAATCTATGCTGTCAAACCAATGCATAGCCTCTATCCCTACCACCATGGCTGCCTTTTCATGGGCCTGCTGAGCAAGCACTGGAGTGGCTAGGAAGAGACAATGATATCCTTAGAGTACATGATTTGTCTGCCTAGTTACTGAGAGCTTCTCTTCAGTGAATGCCTTTGGTCATCATTTATGTGGGACACAAACATCTTATAATCTGACCATTCCAAGAAGTCTATCCACATACCTCTTCCCCAGACATCCTTGTCACCTATTTTCCAAACCTATTTCTTTCAAGTCCCTGGTAATCTATGATGGTTAATTTTATGTGTCAGCTTAAATGAGCCACAGGGCATCCAGATTAAACATTATTTCTGAGTGCCTGTGAGGATGTTTCCAGATGAGATTAGCACTTGAATCAGTAGACTCAGCAAAGAAGGCTGGTCCTCCACAATATGGGAGGGCATCGTCCAATCCACTGAGGGCCTGAATAGAACAAAAAGTGGAGGAAGGAGGAATTTGCACCCCATCTTTTTTTTCTTCCTGCATCACTCCTTTAGCTGGGACATCTCATCTCACCTTCAGAATCTACACCATTAAGTCCCCTGGCCCTTAGGCCCTTAGACTCAGACTGAATCATACCACTGGTTTTTGAAAGGAGAATAGTCAGATCCTGAACAAGGCATAGATTTGATCCAAACTCCTAGAGCTTGGTGCTGGGACTATCCCGTTGGTGCTTGCCCAGAGGCTCCTTACAGCATTCACATTTCCCATAGACACGTTAGATATCACTGGACCTAATGGGTAAACAAAGACCCAAGTGATACAGTGGCTTAAACCACAGCTTGAACTTGCAGTGGGGCATTCTTTTGCTTGTCTCAACTTAAAACTGGTAGCCTTATAGTTGACTCTGTAGACAATCCAAGTAGCACATTCAAATGCTGTATATACTGTATATATTGCTGCCCAAGTACAAAAAGGCTCACCAAGCATTTTTCCTCTTTTTTCATTGCAGGGGGTCCTGCAAGAACAGCTGCAAGAACAGCAGCTTTACTTTCACTTCAGAAAAGTGACATTTTTAAACCTCCAGAAACTTCACTGAGTTCATGGGCCCCTGAGTTTTTGTAGTATCTCTTTCCTACCTTCTAGTTCACATTAGGAAGGCCTCTAAAGTATCTACTACTTTATGAACATCAGAGCCAATCATCATAATGCCATCAACAATGTAGAGAATGATCTTTTGTGGAATGTCAAGACAATCAAGATCTCTATAGAATAAATGTACCAAAGAGTAGTATTGGCCTAGCCTGAGGCAAGACTGTGAAAGTGTACTGCTAGCCCTGACAAGTAAAGGCAAACTATATCTGGTGGTCTTTACAAACTGGCATAGAGAAAAAGACATATACCAGGTCAGCATCTCCGGAGCAAATGCCAAGGAACATGGCAATTTGCTGTAGGAAAGATGCCACACTGGGGGCAGCATTTGAAATTTTAGTTACTACCTCATTAGTTTACAGTAGACTGCTCATTCTTCAAGATCTGTGCGACTTTTGCCCAGGCCAAACTGATGAGTTCAATGGAGATGTGATAAGTATTGTGTTTTGTGTCAGTCTCAGCTGGAGACCAAAGTCTGGACCAGCAGCCCTTGTGGTTCTTATTATGAATCCTCAGCAATAACTATCAGGAAACTTTGAAAAACATGTTTATTACTTACAGGTCCTGGAAATTACACAACACATCTGAAGCCACAGAGTAAGCTCACAAGGTAGAAAAACAGAGCAGGGGCCACGAGTTCTCCTTTTATTGGAGTTGAGGGTGGGATGCCTAGGCTTTAATAGACTCATTCTTCATTGGTGAATTTAAACTGTAAGAGCAGAAATTTAAAGCATGGGAATAGAAAAACCAGCTGCTCAGATGCTCGTTATCAAAATCAACTAAAATCTCTAAAAGAAAGGAGCCTGAGGGCAGCTTGACTCTTCTTGAGTCCTGTGGCTGGCACTGTGTTTATTCAAGATAGCTGTCTTTGAAGTGCATGCTTCTTTGAAGTGCACGCCTCAGCAATCAAAGCTTAAATCAGGAATTTGCATCACAAAAAAAGAGAAAAAAACAACTGTCAGGGCTTACACTACAGTGCACTACCTGCACTTCTTTCAGGGCTTCAGTGGCAGCATTAGTTTGTGCAATCCCCCCAAGGATTGCAGTATTACTTCTGTCTTACTTTCTTGGTGTGAATGGAAGTCCTAGGGGCTTCCACTTAGCCCTTCCTACCATAGCAGCCATCACCCAGGGGTCAAAGAGCAAATATAGGGATTCTGCTAGTTGTCAACCATGTCTATTCCACTTATACCTTCAGAAACTGGGAAAACAACCAATAGCTGAGTCTCTGAACCAAACTGGCCTGATACAGATCTGATTTGAACTAAACTTCATCTATAATCTGAACATTATAAAATTTCACTTTGGTCTTGAGGCCCTCTGGGATTAATATCATTTCAGAGCCAGTGTCTAAAAATCCCCAAAAGGTCTTGGTACTTCCTTTTTCCAATGTAGTCATTCTGGTCAATTGCCTCTGGTCCTCTTAAAAAATCTTAGAAGAAAAATTGCAATGTATACTTGTGGCAATGGTTTGGAGTCCTTCCTCAAGGGTACCTGGCCTACCCTTCAATCAAAGGGCTGTGTCTCTGTGAATTTACCTATGTCTGGAAACTCGGTAAGAGGACTCTCCTCCGCGGCAACTTAAGTCCGGTTTTCTTCTATGAGGCTTACAGTTTTTCCTGTTATATAGATCAAGCAATATTCTAGTAGACTCCGTATATTTACTTCTGAGGGACATCATGATCAACTAGCCACTGCCAAAGAGCTCCAACATTCAAAACATTCTGATTACTAGTATGTCCCTCCTGTCCTTTACGGTAAATGTATTCACCTGCATTAGGCAGTTGAATGTGACTGCTTGTCCCCTGCTATTTCAAAATCCCATCATCCCCTTTGAAACCAGGAACCCAACTAAACAGTGGCATTCTCTACAGTCATACTTTGCCTAGGAAGAAGAGCAACCACAGAGATTTTTAAGGATGTGGGTGTTCCCCTCACTAATATATATCTCATTGCTTTTGTGAAGGGAGTACCTTTGGGCCATCTTGTGGAATGTAGTTGGGAGTTGGCCAAGCAGGTCACACATAAAACATTCAGTTCAATATTCCTAACTTCATAAGCCTTTGGATTCCCTCCTCCACATTATGCCATGGAAGCTCTGACATATCAGCCTCATTAAATAGATGCTATCATGGACTCTAAATTTTATTCAACCAATCAAGGAAACTATTAGAGCCACTCTAGAAGTACATTGAATCTACAATCTCTAGTAAATGTGTCAGTATCAACAAATTTGGCCAGAACTGGTGTTATACTCAGCCCACTTTAGTTCCACCCAGATTCTTTTGATATATATTGGCAAAGTCTTGCAATACCTTTAGTGTGTAGGCTATTTCCCCCTGGGTAATAGTTGTACCTGCCCCCTCAAGCATACTGAGCTTTGTCCTTAAACACAGCTCTAGCTGACCTTAATTGTGGCTTCAGCTGCCTCGTGGGAGATTCTCCTGCAGTGACAGAGCTGGACCATCCAAAGATGGAGAGACCCAGTACTGCCAATATGTCATTTCCTTCTAAAATAAGTTTGACAAAATCCCAATCAAAAACATGATGCAAGTTTTTTGAGTTTGATTTTAAGAAAATTATTCTAAGTTAATCACAAAATGTAGATGAGGGGCAGCCCAGGTGGCTCAATGGTTTAGCGCCGCCTTCAGTCCAGGGCATGGTCCTGGGGACCCAGGGTCGGGCTCCCTAGATGGAGCCTGCTTCTCCCTCTGCCTGTGCCTCTACCTCTCTCTCTCTCTCTCTCTCTCTCTCTCTCTGTGTGTCTCTATGAGTAAATAAATAAATATTTTTTAAAAATGTAAATGAGTGAGTTCTTCCTCTTCTTCCTCCCCTTCATATCATTTCCTGAAAAATTCAGTCCTAAACCCTTTGTTTGGGACCAAGCATGTTACATGTCCAACCTGGGGTGGGAAGAGATATATAGGAGACCAAACAAAAATAAGCAGTTTTCCAAACATAACTGCCCATTGCAGGCATGAGCCACAAAGGGTAAGGACAGCTCCATGCAAAGGAGTGGCCCAGCACAGGATGTCAGAGCTCCAGCAGGGTTGGGAGGGAGTCTCTGCATATGAACTGTACGTCATGGGGTTTTGGAACCCAAGAAGGTGAGGAACGTAACCGTGGGGGAAGCAGCCTTTGCAGAGATGCATGACTAAGTAGGCCAAAAGGGGGCCTTGTACGGGTAACAGCCCAACATGGGTTTCACAAGCCAACAGGGGTGAGGACACTCACAAGTGTCTAGTACAGGATGTCAGTGCATAAGCCAGTGGGAAGGGCTTCCACGTGGAAGGTGATAACAAGTGCAGAGCGTCAGAGCATGGTCAGAATAAGGTGGTGTGCATGCAGAAGAGCAGCTCAAGGCATGGAGTCGGAGGCTTAGCAGAGTAAAGGGGGTATCCATACTGGGGCAGGCATCAGCAGTCCAGTGAGCGTCAGAACCCAGGTGCATCTGCAGGAGGTATGAGATTGTGGCAATGATAGGCTGAATACACACAGGAAGTTAACCAATTATGCAAATACATTAAGGATAATGGAATCCAGGTTTCTACTGTCAGAGAAAGGAGTTTACAAATATGAAAAGGGAGAGAAACAGAATAAATCATGTGGCTCATGATTATAACAGTTGAAAACAATTATAAATTGTTTTTAAATAATGTACAAATATAAAGGTGTGTGACTATGCATGTATGGATATACATCTTTGCCTCAAAGTCTTAGTGCAACTTCAAGCTTTAATAAACGCAGAAATATACGTGTTACATGCTTATAAGAAAGAGAGAGAGAGAGAGAATTCTTGATTAAAAGCTCTCAGGAAACTAGCAATAGAAGAGAATTTCTTCAACCCAATACAGAGCATCTGTGAAAAATCTCTTGCTAACATTAATGTGAGACACTGAATATTTCCACTTAAGACCACTCTTACCACTTCTATTCAACACATTATTGGAGGCTGTAGCCAGCATTAGGCAATGAAAAGAAAAAAAAGGCATTGTGAAAGGAATAGGTAAAATTCCATTTATTTACACTTGACATAATCATGTATCTAGAAAATACAAGTGAATCTAGAGAAAAACTACTAGGACTAATAAGCAAGCTTAACAAGGTGCAGAATGCATGATCAATAGACAAATGTTGGTTGTATTCTATACACTAACAATGAAAATTAGAAATTGAAATTTTAAAAATACCGATTTGGCACACCTGGGTGGCTCTGTGGTTGAATGTCTGCTTTTGGCTCAGGTCATGATGCTGGGGTCCCGGGATCAAGTTCTGCATCAGGCTACCACAGGGAGTCTGCTTCTCCTTCTGCCTATGTCCCTGCCTCTTCCTGTGTGTATCTCATGAATAAGTAAATAAAATCTTTATAAATAAATAAATAAACCCATTTACAGTAGCATCAAATACATGAAATAACTAGAAATAAATCTGAAAAAATACGTGGAAGATCGTACACTGAAAACTAAAAAACATTTACTGAGAAAAATTGAGGATTTTGAGAAATGAGGATATATCCTTTGCTGATCGTTGGAAACTCAATATTGTTCAAGTGTCGATTTTAATCAAACTGATCTGCAAATTCAATGCAATCCCAATCAAAATCCCAGCAGAACGTTCAGTAGACATTAGCAAGCAGATTTTAAAGTTCATGGGGAATGCGAACATCTCAGAATAGCCAAAATGACTTAAAAAATGAAGGGCAAAGTTAGAAAGCTAATATTACCTGGTTTAAAGACATTATAAAGTTAGAGAAATCAATAAAGTGTGCTTTGCTGTTAGTCTCATAGACACATAGGTCAATGGAACAAAATACAGAGTGAAGAAATTAACTCATATATGATTTTCTACAGCTGATTTTCTGCAAAGATACAGAGGCAATCATTGAAGAAAGGGAGATGTTTTGAACAAATAGTGCTAGAACAATTGGATATCTATATGTCAAAAAACAAATCAAAGCAAAACAAAAAAAAAGCCTTGAATCCATACCTTGCATCATGTGCAAAAATTACCTCTAAAGCTTTTAAGAGAAAGCCTCTGATAACTTGGGGTAGACAAAAATTGAGCTTTATCAAAATTTAAAACTTCTGCTTGGGCAGCCCGGGTGGCTCAGCGGTTTAGCGCCGCCTTCAGCCCAGGGCTTGATCCTGGAGACCCAGGATCGAGTCTCACGTCAGGCTCCCTGCATGGAGCCTGCTTCTCCCTCTGCCTGTGTCTCTGCCTCTCTCTCTCTCTCTTTCTGTCTCTCATGAATAAATAAATAAAATCTTTTAAAAATAAATAAAATAAAACTTCTGCTTTTCAAAAGACATGGTTAAGAGAATGAAACATCAAGCTACAGGCTGAAAGAAAATATTTGCAAAGTCTTTATCTTATAAAGGATACATAACCAGATGCAAAAAGAACTCTCAAACCCAGTTTAAAAAAAGGCAAACGACCCAATATAAAAATGGGCAATAATAATAATAATAATGGGCAAAATACTTGAAAAGACACTTCACCAAAGAAGATATCAGGTTGGCAACTAACTGCATGGAAAAATACTTAATATTGTTAGTCACTACAGAAATGCCAATTAAAACCACTGCAAGATACCCTACAAACTTGCTGGTATGGCAAAAATTAAAGAGACTGACCATACCAAGTATTGCTGAGAATGTGAAGCAATTGGAACTCTCATGCTGGTAGGAATGTAAACAATACAACCACTTTGGAAAACAATTTCTTTAAAAGCTAAATATATGATCAAGCCATTCCACTCCTGAGTATTTACCCAAAGGAATTAAAGCATATTTAATACAAGAATTTGTATATCAATGCACATAGCAGCTTTGTTTGAAATAGTCAAAAACTGGAAACAACCCAAATGTCTACCCACAGGTAAATGGGTAAACTAACTGATATATAATGAAATATTACTCATCAGTGAAAAGGAACGAACTATTAATACACAAAAAACATTAAAGAATCTCAAAATAATTATGCTAGGTGAAAGACACCAGATGCTTCAAAAAGTAATATATCGTATGGTTTCTTTTACACAAAATTCTAAGAAATGCAAATTACTATGTAGTATCAGAAATAAGATTAGGGGTTGCCTAGAGCCAAGGGAGATGTGAGAATTATAGAGAGATGTAGTGAAACCTTTGGAGATGATGATGAATATGCTAGTTATTTTTATTGTGATTATGTTCTCAGGAGTATATTCATATGTCAAAACTTACCAAATTGTACATTTTAACATGTGCAGTTTAGTGTATGTCAATGGTAGTAAAGAAAACTATGTTTTAAATTTACATAATTACTATATTGCACTACATACAATTTTAGTCCATTTTCAAATTTTATAACATAAAAGATTTCCTTTATAATTCTAGCTTTCAGATGCTACAAAAAATTAGGGTTTTAGACTCTCATTGGTTTTGCTTTTCTTACTGAGACATAATTGGCATTTCATAAAATTCACTCTTTTAAAGTATACAATTCAGTGGGTTTTAGTATATTCACAAGGTTGCATAACCATTGCTGCTATGTAACTCCAGAACATTTTCATTACCCCAGCTTCAGACCCCAGACCCATTTCCAATCACTGCCAATTTCCTCTCTAATTTTTGGTAACTGTTAATCTACATTCTATATCTATAAATTTTCTCATTCTGGACACCTCTTATAAGTGGACTAAAACAGTATGTGAACTTTTGTATTAGGCTATTTTGACTTTGCATAATACTTTCAAGGTTTTTGCATGTTTAATATTAATTGGTGCTTCATTCCTTTTTATGGCTGAATAATATTCTATTGTATGGAAATATCATATTTTGTTTATTCATTAATTACTGAACATTTAGGTTGTTTCTACTTTTTGTCTATTATGAACAATGCTCCTGTGAACATTCATTTAGAAGTTTTTATATGAATAAATGTTTTCAATTATCCCAGGTAAATACATAAGAGTGGAATTGCTGGGTCATAAGATAAATATATGTTAACATTTGAGGAATTGCCAAACTGTTTTCCCAAGCAATGACACCATTTTACAATTTCACCATCAATCTATGAGGGCTCATATTTCTCTACATCCTCACCATTATTTGTATGTGCTTTTGATTCTAGCAATTGTGTGTTAAACCAATCTTGCATTCCTGGGATGAATCTGTAGATCACTTTGGGGAGTATTACCATATTAATTCTTTCTTCAATGAATGTGAGATGTGCTTCCATTTATTTAGGCCTTCTTTAATTTCTTTCAATGGTGTTTTGTAGTTTTCAGTATGTAAGTCATGAACTTGTTTGATCCAATTTATTCCTATGTATTTTATTCTTTTTGATATTATTTGTAAATGGAATTGTTTTTCCAATTTCATGTTTGTCTTGTTCATTGCTAGTGTGTAAAAGTACAACTGTTTTTGTATATTGATTTTGCATCTTGTAACTTTGATGATCTCATATATCTGACAATATTTTTTGTCAATTTCTTAGGATTTGTCTATAAAATATCATGTCATTAGCATATAGAGGTAGTTTCACTTCTTTACCAATCTTAATGCCTTTTTATTTCTTTGTCTTGCCTAATTAGCCTAGCTAGAACTTCTAATACAATGTTGAATAGAAGTGGCAAGAACAAAATCCTTGTCTGTTTCCTGATTAAAGACAGAAGCTCTTAGTCTTTTATCATTAAACATGATGTTAGCTGTGAGCTTTTCACAGATGCTCTTTATCACATTAAGGGTGTTGCCTCCTATTTCTAACTTCCAATTTGTTGAATTTTTTTCTTTAAGGATGCTGGGTTTTGCCTAACATTTTTTCTTTGTCTATTGATTTGATTATGTGTTGTGTTTTACTTCTATTAATACTGTGTATGATTTTCATGTGTTGAGCGAATCTTTCATTCCTGGGACAAATCCTAGTTGATCATGGTGTACAATCCTTCTTATATGTTGCTAGATTCAGTTTGCTAGTATTTTTTTTAGGATTTTTACATCTATATTCATGAGATATTGGTCTGTATTTTTCATTTCTTCTGGTAATGAAGGGTTTTTTTTTCTTTTGTTTTGATATCAAGGTAAGACTGGTCTTATAGGATGAATGAGAGAATGACCTCTCATCTTTTTTTTTTTTTTTTTTGGAAGATTTTGTGACTTGGTATTAGTTCTTCTTTAAATGTTTGGTAGACTACACCAGGGAAATCATGTGTTCCTGAGCTTCTCTTTGTAGAAAGAGTTTTGATTACTAACTCAATATCTTTCTCTGATATAAACCCATTCAGATTTTCTAATTCTTTTTTAATCAGTTTTGGCAATTTGTGCCTTTTTAGGAATTTTTCCATTTTACCTAGGTTCTCCAGTTTGTTAGAAGAATGTTGTTTTGATGCATAAATAACAGTTTTGACAAGAAAAACCTAATGGAGATACATCAGGTAACAAATGTGGCCAAGCAAGGGAACCTCCTCTACTGGGAAACAATCCACTGGTCTTAGAAATTCTCATCCATAAAACTATCACAAATAAAACCTTAAAATAAAAATTTATTATTCAAAATTCAAAACACGAAGTGTAGAGAAGTATAAAACTAACCTTCCCAATGATTTTTATTTATAGCATATGTACTTCTGAAGTTATTATAACCTAAGACTGCACTAAGACTTAGGGACACCCTGATATGCACGCATGCACACACACACACACACACACACACTCCCCAGCTCTGTCTACTGAGAGAACCTAGGAGCCATAACACGGCTCCTAGTGCCAGATCTAGGTTTCTAAATATCATTCTACAATAAAGGAAACAGGGCTCTTTGGAGAAATGGCTGATTCCATAGAGTAGTTATGGAATGAGTCAGGAAAATTGCTGTGCCAAAAGTCAAAAAGTAAGGGAGTACTCAGCAAACAATAGGGACATGTCAACACACACACACACACACACACACACACACACACTATCTAGCCTTAAGGACCTCCCAGTGATCAATTAAAATTAATAATGATAGTAATGGATTATACCCTATAGTTTATTATTTATGACAATTGTAGTTGTAAATAGCTTACTATTTAAAATCGTAAATGCATACATGAATGGATAAATAGAACATTTTAAGGATATGTTTACCTGGTTACATATAGCTCCAACAACATATTTGTTCATTACAAAGGAAAAGAAGAATAATCTATGGTTTAAAAAGCCTGGCAAATATCACCTTCCTCACAATAAATATCCTGAGTAATGGGACACATGGAAATCACATGATACTTGATAAAATGCAATGAGAATATCACTTCTATGATGTTCCTGCTGAAGGTAACACAAACAGTGAAGAAACATCAGACAAACAAAACTGAGGAATATTCTACCGAATAACTAGCCTATAGTCTTTGAAAGTGTTAAGTCCACAAAAATCAATAGAAGACCCAGTAGCTGTTCCAGGTTGAAGGATATAGAAAAGACATGCAAAAGTGTAAATGCAAAGCATGATTCTGAACTGGGTCCTTTGCTATAAAGGACATTATTGGGACAAGTTGCAAAACTTGAGTAGAACCTGACATTTCAATGATGACAATATATCAGTGTTAATTTTTTATTTCTATGGCCTTGAGTGTAGGAAATGCACACTAACATATTTGCAGGTAATGGGGCATCATGGACCAATTTATTCTCAAATGGTTCCAGAAAAATTTGTTGGTACTAAACCTGCAACTTTTCTGTTAGTTTCAAATTTAAAAAGGAAGGAAAATTACTAAGTGGAATAATATTTAAAAAGGACTGGCAGGAAAAATTTGCCCTTCCAGATATTAAGGTATACTGTGTAGCTACAATGCTTGAAATGGTAGTAACTATGCAAGAAGCAACTGGCATATCGGAGAACAAAAGAGATCTTGTTCATAAGAACTTAATATAGTATGCGGGAATGACCCAAATTGCCCAAAATGAGGGACTGCTTTATAAACTGTCACACATTTATAGATTAAATATTTATCACAATTGAACATATTTTAATAAATTCCAAATGACAGGCACATGATGTAATGCTAAGTGAGAGAAGAGTAGAAATGATCTGTGTTCACATGATGAATTCTTAAGGTTGTCTTGACTGTGGTGGTAGCCATATGGTCATTAATTTTGTTTCATAAATCTGTTCTACATATTTTCCTGACATTTGTTACAACAAAATATCTTTAAAGGACATCAAGACCCTTTATCATATGGACTATATTTCAAATATTGAGCTGCTAAATAGATCAAATTTTAGCAGTCTCCCATGCACATGAGAAACCATGTTCCAAAAAAGTTAAACCATTGCTGTCTGGGAGTGGATAGATACCAAGACCAGGATGTGGACTCCTCTGTGCTTTGGCCACAGCACTACCCTGTGTCCTCAGCATTAGTGGTGAGAGGGACAACAGCTACTGTGATTACATGCCCCCAAAAGTATGTCAGACAGTGAGCTGAGCACTTTACACATATCACTCATCTAACCCTCACGGTAGCCTGCAAAGAGGATATATTACTCTCAGTTTTCAACTAAGGAAAAGCACACAATATTGGTGAATGAAATAGCAGTTCAGACCCTAGTACACTCATTAGATGAACACCAATTTGCAGCTCTATGTCAGGCTCTGGAAAGATATTGGAGACATAAAGATGTTAAGACACAATTCCTACCCTCCAGGAGCTTACTATCTTTTTTTTTTTTTTAATCTGCTTTTCCTTTTTATTTTATTTTTTATTTTTATTTATTTATGATAGGCACACAGTGAGAGAGAGAGAGGCAGAGACACAGGCAGAGGGAGAAGCAGGCTCCATGCACCAGGAGCCCGATATGGGATTCGATCCCGGGTCTCCAGGATCGCTCCCTGGGCCAAAGGCAGGCGCTAAACCGCTAGGCCACCCAGGGATCCCTGGAGCTTACTATCTTAATGGACTCCAAATTTAGGCCGTTCCATCTATGCCTACAGCTGTTCTCCAACAGGAGTTCCTATCTGTTTTGCCTAAATACAGCCCAGTATCAAATACTTCTCCCAATAGCAATCAAGTTACCTCACCCCAAAGTTAGCAAATGAACAAAAACCCCCAGTAGCTATGATTTAGAGTTATCCTATCTGAATTAGATTCAGAACTTTCTTTGTACGTTTGTCTATTCTTTTACTACTGTACATAGAGAATAGACCCAGAAAGATTGACCAGAGACCAACTTAAAGATAAAAGATGTTCTTCCTATTATATCATATTTCCTACTCATGCAGTGCCTTTCTTGGAGGCTCCCAATGCAGCTATGTAAATGTTAACTCGTTCTTCCTTCTGGTATCCTTGGGAGGCAGGAAGCCAATGTTATTTCATAGATAAAGAAGCTGGAATCCCAAGTAGTGAAATGCCTTACCCGGGGTCACATAACTATAGGCAGTTAGGGGTGCTGGGAATGGGGCATGGGGTTAGGAGTCCCTGCCTGTGGCCCCCTGGCTCCCAAATGGGACCTCCTTCTTATGAAATAACTTTGTATGTTAAAACTCTGTTGGAATCTTGCCCCATCATAGGAATGTTACGGGACTGCTGAGAAAAAACTTTAATGCATGGTACGTTTTCAGGAGGTGGATTTATAACATGTAGCCACTGTCTATAATAGTTGAAAATACATCCAATTTGGAGACTAATATTTAGCCAAAATGACCCTTCCAGTGACCATGAGTCTATGACAATCTGTCCTATCGAGAAAGGACAGAAACAGGAGCCTAAAACTCATGGAAGACATCTCAATCTACGCCATTTTGGTGTCTACATTTCAGGGGGGGGGAAATGAGCTAAGTTTGGAGTTGACACGTACCCCATAACAATGCAGTATGCTTCCTTCCTTACTCTACTGCCCTGGTGAAGACACTACCAACAGCCCCCTTCACAGCTGGAAAAACAGAAACAGGAAGACCAGTTGATTTTTCAAGTAATGAAGATGAGGCTTTCAGATTCTTGTTATAATTCTAAGTCCATCAAATCAAGTTCTCAACATCCTCTGTGTAAATTTTCAAATATGAAATGGAAATACAAGGCATGGGTTGAGCATTTTATACTCTACTCTGTAATCATCACTCTGTATTTGTTTCAACATCTATGTTTCAACTACTATGGGCCAGGCACCATTCAGGTCCCTGAAGGAATAGAAATGAATAAAATAGAGATCACATGCCCATATGGGGTACACACATCCACCAAAAGTCAAATTGATACTATCAATAAATTGGGGAGAAGAAAAATGGCCTTTGAAGGCATAACCCTTTTCTTAGAAAGAACAGCTTGAAAATCTAGTTCAACACCCTCTTTAAACACCTTCATTTAAATGTATGTGTAACTGACAAGGTTAAAGTAAAGCATGCCAGGTGTCAGGTGAGTCCCTAAGAAGATACGCCCGCTTTATTTATGTTATAAATAACAAGAAACCCTTGGAAGGACAGCAAAGTGGTTTTCACTGACCATCCTTTCACATCAATATCCTTGGAATAAAATGGTAAAAAAAAAAAAAAAAGTCAAAGTTAAGGAGGGGTGGAAAGAGGGTATATATGTGATTATCATAAAGCTGCCCTGAGTTTCCCTGAGATACTGTCAACAAGTGGCTCTTTCCCATAGGAAGTGAAGTCTCCTGGGGAGATAGTAGAAGCCATGGAGGCTGGAGTGGAACAAAGTTCTTAAAAGGGAAGAGCCCTCCTGCTGACGGGAAGGCCCACAGCTGGGCCCACTCAATAGACTGTAAATTCACAAACTGTGCATCCTAGACCAATTTTCACCTCTGCGCACTTGCATGATATCTCAGCTCATCAGTATCTGCTCAGGGAATGTGCACAGCCGATGGAATAGCATGCATGGGAAAGTTTACAAAGACTCCAAACATACATACCACTACGTGTTTTCAATCTGCTGGTTCAATGCTTTTGCCAGCTGACGGAAGAGTTAAAATCCTGTTGAAAAGCTTGCGGGAGAAATGGCTTCTTATTCTAGAGGAAGGATCTCACAGGATTTTTGGCTTGGTGGGACATTGTGATGACCATTAAGAAATGAATAGAATGGGTGGAAGAAGTTTAGGTATTCTCGTGTTTCCTACAAAAGCACTGTATTAAAGGGCTTAACAAATATTGCTCTGAAACATAAATGAAAGTAGATAGTGCTGATTACAGCCCTTTTTGGGCATCTAACTGATTCGTTTATAACAAACCCCAAAGGCATCACAATTAATGTTTTTTCCCTAAGTGATTTTTCACTTGCACTCTGCATTTACTAACATTTCTATCTGTGCTCTCATTGCAAAGACGTAGTTGTGGTACTTCAGCAACTTCTATGCCTAAGGTAAAGTACTTTGTAGAAGAATATCTGCTTTTTCCAAATTTTCCATTACTGACTTTATTCCACTTAAAAATATTATGACTTAGCGCCAGTGACCCCACTTTTATATGTTACAGCTTTTAAAAATAAGCTTTCCAAATCTGCTTTAATAATATGAACACTAGATATAGTGACTGGCACTCATCAGGCGCTCAATGTTTGTTGAATGAATTAACGGATATGTATGTTCCATAGCTATAAATGTACAACTTCAGCTTTTTGAAAGTTTGTTCCACACTAAAACTATTTATTCAGTTTACGTGTTCTCTTGTGTATTGAATTTGTATGTTTAAACTCAAAAGGGTAAAAAAGAAATAAACTCCAAAGGGTGGGCTTTGAGGGGTAGATTATAGCTATGCTATAAAAGAACTATAAATGTTCTGCTAATTATTTACAAAAATGAATTTTGTGGAAATAACTAAGCTTAACATTTACCAATACAAAGTACATCTAACTCTTCTGGAACAACCTTTTATTTTTGTTTGTTTGTTTGCTTTTCCTTTATTTTTTTATATAAATTTATTTTTTATTGGTGTTTAATTTGCCAACATATAGAATAACACCCAGTGTTCATCCCATCAAGTGCCCCCCTCAGTGCCCGTCACCCAGTCACCCCCACCCCCCGCCCACCTCCCCTTTCACCCCTCCTAGTTCGTTTCCCAGAGTCTCTCATGTTCTGTCTCTGGAACAACCTTTTAAAGTAAACCCATTCAAAGTACACCTGTTCCTTCCCATCTTCGTACTCTTCTCAATCACAGCTTGATCTTGCCCCCATTTCTAGATCTTCACTAAAGAACACTTCCCTCCATTTCAAGCGTCTTTGGAGTTAGTGCCCTCCTAGTTGTAGTGCCAAACTTTAGGAAAACTTGTCTTTAAAAACTCTTGCAGCTTTTCTCAAGAATAAGTTATGAGAATTTCAACTCAGACAAGCTCATGTCCTATGACCACCTTCTCTTAGTCTTTTGCTAAGGTGGTTCTGCCCAGAGGAGAGCAATTCCTTTGCTTAGTTCTCTCTCCTCCTTTCCATGGGGAGAGAATGAAGAGAGAAATACAGAGTGATCTGCCCTGAGAGTGTAAGACTTGTCTTGTTCCTCAACTGGTGACTTCCCCACATCTCATCACCCAATGGGTAGATTCTCCTCCAGGAAGATGGTTATTGCCAAGGGATAAGATTCTTCAGTCCTCTCTTTCTACTCTTCTATTTCTCTATCCCCTCCTACCTCCATCCTCCCACAAAGGATGAAGATTAATTATTTTATTGATGAGAGCCCAGGGCATTCACTAGGTCCCAACTACCAGTGGGCAGGTTCTTGGTACCTTTAGGGGTGCCAAGGGTAACAGGTTAGCAGACCTCTTTCTCTTCAGCCTCCTCCTGTGTAGACTGTGAAAAAGCTGAATTCTCAGAGCATTCATCTATCCTTTTCCCACCTCTTCCACACCTGTAACAGCATGCTAGAACAGGCTTGGGGATCCACACTTCTCTCTACTTCTCTCCCTTCCCGAAGTTTAACTTGAGTGGGTTGTGCCAAGATTTAGATTCATGGTGGAAAGTAGGAAACTCCTCTTAGACCATGAACCTAACACACATGCTTCAAATCAGCTTTTACCAAAAAACCCAGCATTATCTGGTACCAGGGCCTGCTCAGCTATAAATATAGCAGCACAGGGCATCTCTCATTATATGAACATACGTTATCTGATTGTTGAAGAGAAGCAAAGTCATCATAAAGCAAAACTATGTATTGATAAACTGACTTCTTATAAAATTAATCTCCAACCAAAGCCCTTTTCATTCAAGACATCAATATCTACCTCACCATTATAGCAGATAATAAATTCAAATACAGTAGAGGTGTACTGTGGAAAGGAATGGTAAATACTGCAAAAGATGCAGAATTTCATGAAATTAATGAAAGAAATGTTGCAAAACTATTTGAAATATATGATGACATAGCACAATTTTCCAGTTAACAAAGAGAAAATAAACAAGAACAATAACATAAAATATACTTTAAAAATAAAGATATTCAGGTCACTCGAGTGGCTCAGGGGTTGAGCATCCACCTTTGGCTCAGGGCATGATCCCAGAATCCGGGATCGGGTCCCACATCAGGCTCCCTGCATGGAACCTGCTTCTCCCTCTGCTTGTGTCTCTGCCTCTGTGTGTGTGTGTGTGTGTGTGTGTGTGTGTGTGTGTGTCTCATGAGTGAATAAATAAAATCTTTTTTAAAAAATATTTTCAACTATCAAAAGATTAACAAGCACTTGGAAAAAACTAAATATAACTTTTGAATACTTTTACAAAGAATAGCCCTTTGATTATATGGCAAAAGTCAAATGTGAAGTGAAAGATATTTTATCCTGTTGTTACACAATTTTATCTAAAAAGTATTAGCTTTCTGTTTGGCTTATCCATTGCTGTGTAAACAAACCAACCATACATTTAATAATTTAAAAGAATGACAGTGTAATATTTCTCACAGTTCTATTAGTTCATCTGATAGCTCTTCCACATCACATGTTATTGACTGGGATGCTGGATTGACAAGGAACTCCAACATGACATCATTCGCATGGCTGGAAGTTGGTGCTAGCCATTAGCTAGGTGTCTAACTTCAAGTGTTTTCTGAAGTCTCAGTTTTCCTCTGCATGGTTGCTTGGGTTTTTCATAACTTAGTGTCTACATTTCAAGAAGTACTGCCCCAAGAGAGCAACACCCAATGTACAAGTGCTTACCAAGTCTCCTACTGCATCAAACTTGCCAAATTCCCATTTTCCAAAACTAATCACAGAGCCAAGCCCAGAGTCAATGTGGGAGAGAATACCAGGAGATAAAGTTCACTGAGGGCCACCAAAGTACAGTCTACCCCAAAGAACCCTCTGGCTTCTAATGGGTCATGTCTATTCAACATTCAAGATACACATACCTTCTTCAAAGATCCCAAGGCCTCATCCCATTATGCCATCAAGTACAGACTCTCATCATCCAAGTCAGGTCTAGAAGCAACCAAATTCTCTTGAGTGGAGCTTTTTTTTTTTTTTAACAGTTTTGTAGTATTAACTATTTTATTTTTTAAAAGATTTTATTTATTTATTAATGAGAGAGAGAGAGTGAGATAGAGAGAGAGGCAGAGACACAGGCAGAGGGAGAAGCAGGCTCCATGCAGGGAGCCTGATGTGGGACTTGATCCCAGGACTCCAGGATCAGGCCCCGGGCTGAAGACGGCGCTAAACTGCTGAGCCACCCAGGCTGCCTAGTGGAGCTCTTTTTGATCTGAAGAAGTGTGAACTAAAGAGACAAGTTTCCTGGTCCTCACACAGCCAACATGCAATGAAGAATTAAGACAAAGAAAGCTGCAGTAGATACTTCTACTCAAAAAGGTTGAAAATGGGAGGCACACAGCAGTTACTGGTCCACGGCAATCTTGAAATCCAGCCAGGCACATGTAGCCAGTTTTTTTATAATGATTCAGTTCTATTCCCTGAGAATGATTTTCTGTGGCTCTAACCTCCACCCTCTGTGCTCTAGACTCTGTTATGAGCTATTATTTTCCAAAGAGAAATGACCCAGGGGTACATTTTTTTTTCTCAGCTTGCTTTCTCCTCCCCATAGGAGTTTGAGGATCTTGAGGCATCTTCTTATTTTGAATTATCTCTGTCCTTTTAATTGTGTAATTTCATCACATACTTTGTATTTTTTTGAGAGAGAGAGAGAGAGCATAGAAGGAGAGGGAAAGGGAGAAGCAGACTCTCCACTGAGCAGAGCCGAACACGGGGCTCAATCCCAGGACCCTGGGATCATGATCCAAGCTGAAGGCAGATGCTTAACCAACAAAGCCACACAGGTGTACCACATACTTTGGTTTTTTTAGATATCAAATTATAATTCACCTTATTAAATAAAACCACACTCACGAATCTCTTTAAGAAAATCCTCTCTGTTTGGGACTCCAAATCAGAATCATATGGGAAAATATCCCTTAGATTCTTAGAAGTCTTCTTGTCTAGGATCTTTGAGATACTCCTCATATCTTTCAGAGGTCTTACTACAGACCTCGACCCTGAGGGTATATTTCACTACCAGCACCCTGGGTTTCATCTTCAAACCAGGCCATTTCTTAGTTGAGAAAATTGTTTTTTATAGAGCCTGGGAATGAAAAATAGCTTTATTATCAAACCCTCACATTCTAGCCACTCTTTAGCCCAAATTCCACTGGAAATTTGTACCGTTCCTTCTTTGGCAGAACTTGTTCCCCCTGTGCTTTAGTATAGGCAGCTAAAAGAAGCCAGATGGTACTTTCCACATATTCCCAGAAATCTCCTTAGCCACATCCACAAGTTCACTAGGTACCCTTTCTATTTCCCATAATACCACAAGCAGTTTTGATCATTGTTCTGCCAACACATAACTCAGGTTCCCTGTTCTTCAGCTTCCGATAGGAATTTCCTCACTAACTTCCAGCCTCCACTAACAATCTCCTTGTGATTCCTCCAAATTTCTCCCTTCCTTCTACAAGACTCAAAGTCAATGCCACATGTCATGGCAAGACCCCACTTTCAGGTAATAGTTTCTGTTCTAGTTATTTGTTCCTGTATGACAACCCACCCCAAAATTTAGCCACTTACCACAATTTGTTACTTCTTAGAACTCTGTGGGTTGACCTAGAGATTATTATGCTTCACATATTGTTGGCTTGAGATGTCTAAATGGACTCTAAGTGGAGTCTGTCTAAAATGGACTCACGTATGTGGCTGGAAATGGTACTAGCTACTGGCTGGGAACTCAATTAGAGTTGGCTAGAGGGCCTCAGTTCTCCACCATGTGGGCCTCTTCTCGTGGTTGCTTATGCTTTCTCATAGCATGGGTTCCTAGAAACATCCCAAGATAATAAGGCCCAATGTGCAAAGTCCTTCACTTGCATCACTCTTGCTAATGTTCCATTGGCCAAAGCCAGTAACATGGTCAAGCCCAAAATCAACATGTAAGAGGACTCATACAAAGAAACATGGTTCATTGAGGGCCACCAAAGTGTACCACACCCCTCAAACCAACACTTGATTTATTCAGCAAATGATTAATGCATAATTATCATTATAAAATTATTTTATTAATTATGAGCTGAAATAAACTTTTATAAGTTTTTGTTTTATTTTTCAAAAATCCTGTTTTACATTGTCTACTATGACATTTTGGTTCCTACTTTAAGTGGATTCCATTTGAATGGACTTTTTCTGGTTATTCTATTTCCCATTTGGTTTTTGTGCCTTAGTTTCACTGTCAGGTCAAGATCCCTTTGCAGAAGAAGAGTTACAAAACAGAATCTGGGCATCACTAGTCCTTGGAAATAATACAATCATAATAGCATCCACATATTAGCCCTCATCCTGACATAGTTTCTTAACTTCACTCATAGAGAATTAAATGGTCACTCTCTCAGCAGCCAACTAGGCACTGGTAGGCAGATGTGGCTTGAAATTATATACAGTAATACCTTCCTCATCAAGCCTAATAACCTACAGCTTTAACAAACTGCTTCTGTCTGAGAATTCTACACAAATTAGTTCTGAAAGGCCTAGAGTCTATACAAAGAACATTTAAACAAAGACATACTTTTTAAATAGAGGTTTAATTTTGTTCTCTGCTACATGTGTAAGTTTTAAATGAAACTTTAAAGAATAAAAGCACTTCATGTTTTATAAGACTATGCAGTCTACATTTGGCATTGGATAGCTGGGTTATGTCTTCTTTACATAACGATAGAAAAAATCTGGAGGGTCTGAAATCACTGAGATTTAGGGTGCACTCTCCATTTTTATTTAATCCTTGATGAAATTACAGGTAATTTGTAAAGGACAAAAAACAGATTTAAAGTCCAACTAAAAGGTATATATGTTGACCATTTTGTTTTTCTCCCATGAGATTCTCTGCTTAATCTATACTAGTCTATGTAACATAAGCTTTTTTTTTTTTTTACCCCAGCATAAATCTGACAGGTAGTATAACTGAAACTAATCAAAATGCTTCAACAGAGCCAATGATTTCAACAGTGCTGTTTTGAGCCTCCCCAAGGGTGTTGTTAACTATTTTTTCATTTCCTTTTCTTAAACAGATCTATCATCTTACTAGGCACAAACTTTCTATTCCTTTCACGTAACTTCATAAGCAATTAACAAAGAATGTCCCCGCCTTGGAGTTTTGTCATTTTAACTTCAGTTTCCATGGTAATCTCAGTCATTTTTAAAGGACCTATAAATGCTGCTTCAGTATGAGCTCTGTTTCTGTCACATTTGAAAACAAAACTTCCAAAGGCAAACAAGCTAGTCTGTCACCAAGCAAGAAGGTAGGACCTTTATTAGGGATGAGTTTGTGAGAAGCATCAGTGTCTAGGGTTCATACGTGAATTTCAATAGCAATTCCTCTGCTAACAGCATTTCCCAGAACCCAAAGTATACCTCAGGATGTGGTCCACTGTACAGCAAACTCTTTCAACAAATGAATACTGTCTTATATTAAAGAATATAATAAGAAAGAGATTCAATAGCTTACTTCAGAAGTACTTTCTGTTAGTTATAATATATCAGGAATTTCTTCACATCCCTTAATATTGTGAAGTCTTCCCCTTTTTCTTTCTCTCTGAATTCTCAGTACAGTAAAACACTAATCATTCATTCATCCACAGACACCATTCATTGAGCAGCCACCATGTGCCCATATTATATATCAACATTCTACTGGTTACTTTATCATTTCATCACTGTAACCTTACAAGGTAAATATTTGCTCCATCTCATTGATAATGAATTAAAGCAATAAAGCAACTATTGATAATAGTTAAAGCAACTGTTGCTTTAACTTGCCCAAGTTCTCATGGTTATACAGCTAGTAAACGCTGGAGCCAGCATTTAAACCTCATACTCTATCTTCTCAATTAGTGATGGAAGCCAAGATCAACACTCCTTCTAGGGAGATATCATTATTCTGCAGTAGAATATTTACCATATGTTTGACTAGGACCCCTTGACTTGCATGACCAGGTTGATGCAAAAGACAGTGTCACAATGCCAATAAATCAGAGGAATAGCCCAAAACAGAATTTAGAACACATGTGACCCAGACCACCCAGACACTTGAATGACCTTATTAGGGTTTCAAGTTTATTTTTTTCTAATGTGAGTACTCAATTCTCAATTCATAGAGCACCCACAGATGATAGAGAAGAACCAAACTTCTAGGAAATTAAGTGGATTGTCTTATTTCTCATACACACGCACAGGCACGTATGCGCCCACACGCGTGCGCGGATGCACAGGATCAGTAGAGTCCTACTACTAGTCCATAGGATCACCTCACATAATGTTGCCAATTTTTTAACAACCTAGACCTCATCCACTAAGTAAATGGTTTGGGCAGAAGTACAAGGAAGATTAATTGATGGCGTACAAGTACATAGAAATAGGAAATAGATGGACAGTAAAATCTAAAGGGCATTGCCTCTCTAATAGTCAAATCTACCAAAACCAAGATTCTGCCCCTTTACAAACAAGGTATCTTTCCAGACATTGCTGGACTATATAAATGACCTGAGGACAGGAAGAACAGTGTCTTAGTCCCTACCACACCACAGTATCCTGCAAAATGACAGCTATATATTATTAACACTCAACAGATATTGATTAGAATTTCCCTATGATTTAGAGTACCCTGTTCTACACCTAAGCCAAGTACGTGGGTATGTGATCAAGGATGAACGTGGACCCAGATGAGTTACCAGCTTCTCTCCCTGTGCTGCTATGGTGTACTCTGATCCACTGCTTTTACCACAGGTTCTACCTCCAACTCTCAAACTTCTGGAAATTTCCACAGCATAAGAAAAGTTGTTTTGACATTGCCTCAAAAATAAGTTTTGTTTTGTTTATTTGAATTCAAAACACGAATAACTAAAGGAAATTTACAAAACCCAGTCCTAGCATCATTTCAGGATGCCGTAAATAGAGAGCACTGTTGTGCTCTCCATTTCCAGATCGTTGTCTTACAGATGGAGCCTTTACTAGGTGGAAGTGGCCTCTACATGGCTTCAGTACATTTTACTCCTATTTCTGCTCTAGCATGTCTTAAAGTATTTTTTCTTCTAACTCCCCAAGAGCTAGACAAAAGAAATTCACTTTTTGGCATGACTCCTATTCATGGTCTGGTAACTCGGTTCTGGAATGAATGACCATATCCTTCAAAAACACTTTGCCCGGACAGGCCTCCTACCCTATGGGACCCTTTCAAAAAAATTCAACTTTCCTGTGGTTCCACATTTGTCATTTTGGCTAGACCTGTGAGCTTTTCAAGGACAAGAAACATCATGTTTATATATGTTCCACTGAACCAAGATTATTCTGCTTATTTGATTCGTATTAAGAAAGGGCCATGTTATCCAAAGGTATTTGTTAAAATATCAAGAATACTAAGGAGCTCCTAAATACATAAAGCAAATATTAACAGACCTAAGGGGAGAAGTAGACAGCAATATAATAATAATAGAGGACTTCAATACCCCATTTCCATCAATAGTAGATCATCCAGACAAAATCAATAGAAAGCATTAAACACATTGAACCAAATGGACTTGACGTTTAGAGAAACTTTCATCCAACAGTAGTGGAATACACATTCTTCTCAAGTGCACATGAAACATTCTCCAGGATCAATATTAAACCACAAAAACGTCTTAATAAATTTGAGATTGAAATTATATCATCTTTTCCAATCACAATGGTATGAAACTAAAAATCCATTAAAGGAAGAAAACTAGAAAATTCACAAATATATGAAGCTGAAACAACGTGCTATTGAAAAACTAATGAGTCAAACAAGAAATGAAAGGAGAAATTTAAAAATACCTTGAGACGAATGAAAATGGAAATGCAACACACTAAAAGTTATGTGATACCGTAAAGCGGTTCTAAGAGGGAATTTTATAGCAATAGACACCTACATCAAGAAAAAAGAAAGCTCTCAAATAAATAATCTAACAAGGAACTAGAGTAAGTTAGAAGAAATCAAGCCTAAAGTTAGCAGAAGAAGAGAAATAAAGATGAGAGTGAAATAAATGAAATAGAAATTTTAAAAAGGCAATAGAAAAAATAGATAATTAAAAGCAGGTTTTTTAAAAAGTGTAAACAAGTATAGTCTAGACAAGGCTAGCTAGACTAAACAAGAAAAATAGAGGACTGAAGTAAATAAAATTATAAACTAAGGAAAGACACTATAAGTAATACCAGTAATACCATACAAAAACAAAGGATTGTATGAAATTACTATAAACTATATGCCAATGAATTTGACACGGTAGAATAAATTAATAAATTCCTATAAACATACAACCAACCAAGAATGAATCATGAAGAAATAGAAAATCTGAATGGATCAATTCCTAGTAAAAAGACTGAATCAGCAATCAAAAATCTCTAAGGAAGGAATGTCCAAAATCTTCAGACTTGTCCAAATTCAGCAATACATTAACAGGATCACACACCACAGTCAAGTAGTATTTATTCTGAGGATGCAAGATAGTTTGACATCCACAAATCAATCAACATGATACACCACTTTAACAAAATGAAGGTTAAAATTTTTATGATCATCTTATAAATATATTTGATGTGGAAAATGCATTTGATAAAATTCAACATCAATTCATGACAAAAACTCTCAATGAAGTGAGTACAGAAGGACTGTACCTCAACATAATATAGGCCATATATGACAAACCCATAGCTTGTACTCATACTCAATATCATATTCAATGGTGAAAATGGAAAGCTTTTTTTCTAAGGTCAGGAAAAAGATGAGGATATCCACTCTTACCGTTTTTAATCAACATACTACTGGAACTCCTGGCCATAGCAATCAGACAAGAAAAAGAAATGAAAGGCATCCAAATTGGAAATGAAGTGAAGAAGTAAAACTATCTCTGTTGAAGAAAACACAAGTAAATGGAAAGATATTTAGCATTCATGGGTTGGAAAAATTAATATTGTTAAAATTTCCAACTACCCAAAGCAATCTACAGATCCAATGCCATCCCTACGATGGTATTTTTCATAGAAATAGAACAAACACTCCTAACATTTGTGTGGAAGAGAATTGTATGGAAAACAATAGCCAAAGCAATAGCGAGCAAGAAGAACAAAGCTGGAGGCATTACACTTCCTGAATTCAAACTATATTATAGAATTATAATAATCAAAGCAGTATAGTACTGGCATAAAAACAGGCACATAAATGAATGGAACAGAATAGAGAGCCCCCTCCCAAAAAAAAAAACCACCCATATGTGGTCATTTTTGACAAAAAAGTTAAAAATATGCAACAGGGAAAGGACCATTTCCTCAATAAATGGTGTTAGGAAAACTAGACAGCCACATGCAAAAGAATGAAATTGAACCACTTTCTTATACCACACACAAAAATAAACTCAAAATTTTCTTAATATTTATATGTTAAAGACCTGAAACCATAAAACTCCTAAAAGAAAATATAGAGGGTAAGCTCCTTCACATCAGTTTAAGCAACGACATTTTTTTATTTAACACCAAAAGCAAAAGCAACAAAAGTGAAAATAAACAAGTGGGACTATATAAAAGTAAAAAGCTTCTGTACAGCAATGGAAATCATCAACAAAATGAAAAGACAACCTACCAAATGGTGAAAAATATTTGTAAATCATATAAATGACTAAGCGGTTACTATCCAAAATAAATAAAGAATTCATACAATTCAATAGAAAAAAAATAATTAAAAAGTAGACAGAGATTATAAATAGACATTTTTCCAAAGGCATACAACTGGCCAATAGATATATGAAAAGGTGTAAACATCACTAATCATAAGAGAAATATGAATCAAAAACACAATATGAAATATCACCTCATACCTGTTAGAATGCTATCATGAAAAAGATAAGAAATAAGTATTACTGAAGACATAGAGAAAATGAAAGCCATATGTACTGCTGGAAGGAATGTAAGGAATGTAAACTGGGGCAGCCACTATGGAAAACAATATGGAGGTTTCACAAAAAATTTAAAATAGTAATACCATATGACCAAGCAATTTCAAAATATCAACTTCTGAATATTTATCCAAAAGAATTGAAATTGCTATCTCAAAAACATACATGTACTTCTATGTTCATTGTAGCATTATTACAATAGCCAAAACATGGCAATATCTTGAGGGTCTACTAATGGATGAATAAAGACAGTGGGATAGATAAATAAAATATTATAATATATAGAGGTATATATAACACATGGAATATTCCATACATTACTCACATAATATTCCATGTAACATATGGAATCATGAAATATTATTAAGCCATAAAACAGAAGGCAATCTTGCTATTTGGGACAACATGGATGAAACTCAAGGACATTAGGCCAAGTGAAATAAGTAAGACAGAGAAAGAAAATATTGTTATAATCTTATATATGGAATCAAAAAGCAAAAACCAAACTCATAGACACAGAGAACAGATTGCAGTTGCCCAATGGCAGGAGGTAAAGGGATTGGTGAAATGAGTAAAGGTCATCAGAAAGTACAAACTTCCAGTTCTAAGATAAATAAGTCCTGGGGATGTTATATAAAACATGGTGACTCCAGTTCAGGATACTGTATCACATATTTGAAAGCTGCTGAGAGTATAGATCTTAAAAATTTTCATCACAAGAAAAAAATTTTTGTAATTATGTATGGTGATGGATGTTTAACTAAACTTACGAGGGTGATCACTTGGTGATATATACATATAGTAAGATCATTACATGACACACCTAAAATGAAGACAATGTTATATGACACTTATATATCAACACAACATATATTATTTAAAAAAAAAGAAAAGAAAAGAACAACAAGGTGTTATGGTCACCACCCACATACAACTCATGGTTCTTTGACTTTAGGCATCCTACAGTTGGAACCACTTGGGATGACATTTCAGAAAATGGACTTGAGCGGAAATGTTCAGACAAACAAAACCTTTTCCCCTAGGGAGAAAAGCAAAAAGGAGCTGAAGTGTCTAATACTACCAGGAAGTGCCCATCCACCAGTGTGAAGGAATAAGAAGAACGTGGGAAACAGATTGCCCTGGTGAAAAGAGCTGTTACCATGAATCCTACTTTATCTCTTTTGAACTGTGGACATCCATATGTTTACCAGTATTTCCAGAACATTAAAAAAATCCATAAAATATATAGAATTTTAAATTTCAGGTAAACTGTTCCAAACTTTGCACAGATACCTCTTTCCCAAAGGGTTTAAATGCACAATTGTTTTTAAAACTACGCTTTCTCTAAACTCGACAGAAAGTAAAGGCCTTATATTGAGTACCTTTATCACACAACTAACACCCATATTTCTATATAAGATATTTAATTTTTTGTGTTAAATTATTTTGATAAAAATTTCCAAATGTACCCCAAGAGTATAACAAACCCCAGCTACCAGTTATCCACTTAATAATCATCATTTTGCCATATTTCTTTATCATTAATAACTTTTTTTAAGGCTAGAATAGATTAAAGCAAGACCAAGTTTTCAAGTCGTTTTGTTTCAATAGGCATGTTAAAAGAAAAGAATGCTCTAGCACATAACCATAATGCCATTAGCATCCCAACAAACTAACTTGATACCCAACTTCATAAAAGTACCTCAAATGTCTAAACAATCTTTTTTACCATAAGTTTGGTTGAAACACTATATAA
Organism: Vulpes vulpes; assembly: GCF_048418805.1. NCBI lineage: Eukaryota > Metazoa > Chordata > Mammalia > Carnivora > Canidae > Vulpes > Vulpes vulpes. Next base: position 108,170,807 of record NC_132781.1, on the reverse strand, counting down.
GGTATTATGCATCTTAAGTCTCTTTTATATTTCTTTTTTTATGATTTTTATTTAAATTCAATTTGCCAACATATAGTATAACACCCAGTGCTCATCCCATCAAGTGCCTTCCTTAGTGCCTGTCACTCAGTCACTCCATCCCCCCACCCTCTTCCCCTTCCACAACCCTGTGTTTGTTTCCCAGAGTTATGAGTCACTCATGGTTTGTCTGCCTCTCTAATTTTTCCCCACTCAGTTCCCCTCCTTTCCCTTGTAATCCTTTCACTATTTCTTATATTCTACATGTGAGTGAGACCATATGATGATTGTCCTCCAATTGACTTATTTCATTTAGCATCATACCCTCCAGTTCCATCCATGTCGAAGCAAATGGTGGGTATTCGTCCTTTCTGATGGCTGAGTAATATTCCATAGTGTACATATATTACCTCTTCTTTATCCATTCATCTGTCAAAGGACATCAAGGCTCCTTCCACAGCTTGGCTATTGTGGACATTGCTGCTATAAACACCAGGGTGCAGGTGTCCCAGCATTCACTACATCTTTATCTTTGGAATAAATACCCAGTAGTGCAATTGCTGGGTCCTAGGGTAGCTCTATTTTTAACTTCTTGAGGAACCTCCACACTGTTTTCCATGGCTACACCAGCTTGCATTCGCACCAACAGTGCAAGAGGGTTCCCCTTTCAGCACATCCTCGCCAGCATTTGTTTGTTTCCTGTCTTGTTAATTTTAGCCATTCTCACTGGTGTGAGGTGGTATCTCATTGTGGTTTTGATTTGATGCCAAGTGATGTGGAGAATTTTTTCATGTGCTTATTCTCCATGTGTAGGTCATCTTAGGAGAAATGTCTGTTCATGTCTTCTGCCCATTTCATGACCAGATTGTTTGTTTCTTGGGTGTTGAGTTTGATAAGTTTCTTATAGATCCTAGATACTGGCCCTTTATCTGATATATCATTTGGGAATATCTTCTCCCATTCTGCAGGTTGTCTTTTAGTTTTGTTGATTGTTTTCTTCCTGTGCAGTAGCTTTTTATCTTGACGAAGTCCCAATAGTTCATTTATATTTTTTTCACACTAGAGCATTGTCCTCCCCACTTCCTCCCCATGCCGTTGGGTAGTTGAAGAAACTGGATCAGTAGTCTTTAAGAAATTGTCACACTCTGAATGTGGTTTCAAAGCCACTCCTAAGCTCTGAACACTCTGGTCAGGTGAGATTTCCCAGAGGAACATTCTTGGGTCTTGTGGGCACTCTATTGCCTTGTTTAGTGAAACTGGCAGGTGTGCAATCTGAGTGTCCACACAACCCAGTTCCCCTAGATCTCGGTGAAGGGATGAAACCGATCACTTAGAATCCAAGACACAGCTTTTTCAGGGAGGTCCCTAATAGATTTTACTGGAAAGCTGGAAGACCAGAGTAGCATTCCCATAACTCATTTATGAGAGAGAGCAGCCTAGCGCTATGTAGGAGCTCTGCTGGGAAAGAACAAAAGTTGATTGTTGAAGAGGGGGGGAAAAACAACATTTATTTCCAGAAGAGGAAGCTCGTATCACAGACAAATATATAGGACTTACTAACGCTTAAAAGTAGGGGTTTAATGTCTCTTGTTGGAAAGGCACGTAGCAAGAAGCAGCCTGGGGTGCTCAGATGCGTTTGTTTTGTCTACCCAGCCCCATTCCTTTCTTATTTGCAACACAGAGCCCAGGATCTGCAGATTAGAAACAACAATCAAGATGATGTTTGTACAGCACCTTGTTCCAGGCAGTTCAGAGCACTTGGCAGGCAGCCTCTTGCTCAAGGTGCTAGAACTCCCAGGTGGGAGGGATTTATGGGCTGGCAAGGAGGCTTGCTCTGTGCACCTCTCCCAGCAGTCCCAATGGCTTGTTTTGGCCACCTCTTGCACACCTGCTTTCGAGGAGACTCCTTCAGTTCCCACTCAACCTGGACTTCTTTCCGGGGTCCAGTTTCCTCTCCACAATCCAAGCAAGCCAGAACCAGAGCCTCTGGAGTAATCAGAAATGAAACTCCAAAGATACACCTTTTGACAAACTGGGAGAACTGCTCAAATGCAAACATGCCTTTGCCTCGGGTCCAAGGAACAAACATTGGCCCGCTGCCAGCTTTATGCCAGGCTTAGTGCTGGGACGTAAAGGGCATGTTCCAGACCTGTCCTCTGGCAGCTGTCACTCTGGGCACCGCTGTGCTCTTCTATGCATCTGTGATCTGTCTCTAAGAAGTACTTCCCTAATGGATTACCACGTAAATTTTTATTCTGTCATTTACACTGTTGTTCAAAGTGCCTTGGGCTACAAATCGATAATAAATAATCTGAGATATGTAGTAGGTTTTGCCTAGGACTATAAAACATTTCACCAACATTGCCCATTAATAGTAAATTAACACCTTGTCTACAGATGGATAGTAGCAGTAGGGCAATAAATTCAACAGATGGCAGAGGAAAAATCTGACCCCTCTACTAATTTGCATTCTGACCTCAGGCAAGTCACTCCCCACTCCCTGAACCCTGGCATCCTCTCTATACACAGCATTGTCAGCTGAAAGTCCTATGACCCTCTACTCCTCTCCCCACCGTATTTGGAAATGTCACAGTAACTGCAGCAGATGCATTAATGATGTTAGGGGCCAGGGCAGGGTGCTGTTTCTCCTGCACAGGAACATTTCACAGAAAAAGTTTTTCTGGCCCCAAATGTCAAAAGCCTCAAATTGACCCTGGGTGGTCACTTACACCCAAGTAAATGACCTCTAACCCCCTACCCAGTGTGACAGACTACGTACAACTGTCTCCGAAAGTTCAGCCACAAAGGGATTAGGCTCTATGTTCAAGCAGTCCGTCTCATGCTCAGTGACGTTTCAGAGGGCGTATCAGTACCAGAGGTGAGCAAAGAGAACCAGCAAGGTGACTACCATCTGCAAGGGCCCCACCCACTGTTTCCCCAGATTTGCTTTTTAAGTTCCACCGAAGAATTTAATATTTGTAACCCTGTCAACATGTGTTAACATGTTCACCAGCCCTAGATCAAGTCACAAAAGCAAGCAGGTCCCAGCCTGAGTAACCATCAGGTTAAGCTGTGCTCCAAAGTAAACAGCTGGAGCCAACCAATGAGAACAGGTTTAATAAGTTCCAGGTGGCTTACCTCCTAGTCATCTGCACGCGTGAACTTCCAGGTGGTCTTTGAGGCTGATCCCCGGCTGTTTACAATGCTTCAGTTCTCTCTTTAGCAAATTATTTCTTTGTGTGTGCTAAGAGGCCTAAAATGATTTACCATCTATCTTAACTACATATTTACTCCTTTACGACTAAGAGAATCCATCACTTTTAGAAATCCCACTTAAAATGTTCTTGAAGGGTCAGCTTCAATGAAATACCTCACACTGAGGAATCAAAAATCAAGGCCCCAAAAATAGAGTAATTATTTTATATTTTATATTTAATTAATATATGTCTAGCAGCTTGAAAAAAAAAGATCTCCTCAAAAGTTTGCAAAAACACACACACACACACACACACACACACACACATAAAGCATAGAGAAAGTCAACTTATTCAGCCAGAAATACCTATTAACTTGGGCCTTTTGAGGTTAATTGAAACAGATTTAGCACTTCAGTTAGTTTCTAAAAGTCTTTGTCTTTAATTAAAAATAAAAACTGAAGCTGGATGATTGGTATTTTGACATGCAACCAAGTGTTATTTCTGGTACAACTATACAAACTAAAACGCCACTTGCAGCAAATCTTGTGCATTTTTATGTGAATGTTTGTTTCTACTCATCTCATCTTGGCTCCACACCATTGTATCTTGTTCCACATCAAGTATGCATATGTGTTGACTTCCCCCTCACTGTCTGTAAGTCTATTCCAAGCTTCTGGCAAAGAATCTTGATGGAGACCCCCAGGAGGGGCCAGCAGACAAGGACACTGCACGAACACCCCACCAGCTGGTGGGCTCACTAAGGCCATGAGAAGTGGGCCTCTCCAGACCTGGGAGATCCCAATTGCTTGCTTTCACCTTGGACTAGAAAAGACTCTCAGTGGCAGTGAGACATCATAGATAAAGCATAGATTTTTTTATGACAGAGGACCCAGATCCAGGTGTTAACTCCACCATTTCTTGCAAATCACTTCAATCCTCTGAGCTCCAACTTCTTCATCTAATGCAGCGGGTTGTGCTAGAGAGTAAATGAGAGAAGAGGGAAGCACTTCAAAGACTGAGAACCTACAAATTAATGCTAATTGTTGAGATGGTGATGGATGGACCGGTCTCAGAGGCCTGGACCAGCTGTGAGCTTCCTATTATCTGAGAGTTTCTTGGATTAGGGCAAGAATGATGTGAGGGCATGTAAGGCAGTGAACCAGGAGGTGTCCAGAGGTCAAGTTAACACCGTTGGTTATCAAGTCTAAAGGGAAAGAGTGCTGGGGCAAGGAAGAGGAGGATGTTAGGGGTAAGGTAGGACATTACATTGGGCAGTGAAAGACCTAGAGCTGGAATGATGGATGGATGGATGGTTGGATGGATGGATGGATGGATGTGCCAGACCAGGGCGAGGGCTCCATAGAGGGAGGAAGTGAGAAATGGGCATGGGGCAGGAGGGACAACCCGAAGCTGATTCAGGCCAAACATTGCCATCTCTGGGTCCATACCTTTTCCTTCTCCTTAAGTGCTACTAGACCCAGAGGCTTCAACTTTCTGCTCGGTTGCCCCTGAAAATAATTTTTTTAAATGACATGTCTTCTCAAACCCTTTAAGGTTAACATCTAAAATATCTCTTCATCAGTTTAAATAGTTACAAAGGATATAACTGCTGGCAAATGGATATACTCGACACTAAAAAATAAAACTCATATGACCTTCAAAACTGTTTCCAGTGCAATCTAATGCCATAGCAATTTGATATCCACCATAATTCATTTTAAATATACACCAAGAAGCAAAAAATTATTTCATTTACTCCTAAAATTATATTTCCATTCTATTTTCCCCACATAAATGTATGATAATGTAATATTTTCTGCCTGAAATCCTTTTATTGATCACCCATAATTATCTGCAGCAGAAATATGTATAGAATTTGAAATTAATCTTGCCCATTTTAATTAATTTGAAGTTAATGTTTAAAATTTCCTGTGACTATATAACTCTAGGTACCAAAGAAATATTTCCAGACTGAGTTATTATAGATATTATTAATACACAACTTATGAAAACAACAGAAATACAATGTTTGCAAATAATTATTCAACATAAGATGAAAAATTTTTTGGAAAAACTACTCGTCTTCAGACTTCTTAGTAAAATAGATGGGATTTCTTATGAATATTATTCCCATCTTGCCATTATGGTTGCTACAGTTATTGTATGCACTCCGAGGCCATTTTCATAAAAGTAAGATTAGAATGGAAGGGTTTTATCATAGCTATGTCAATTACTGAGCCCCTTCTGTACGGCAATCTATCATCAAAGTTATTATTAATGATCTGATTCGCTGACAACTCCATTCACTGACAACTCTTCCCTCAATTTGCATGAAAGCAAAGAATTAGAAATCATCAGAGTTGCAAGATTAGTCAATAGACACATTCACGTTCTCAAAAAAAAAACAGCATTTGTCAGGCACCCCAGAGAGCTGCGTATCCTGGGGCAATGGAGCATCATAAGAAGGGCAGCCAGTGTGCAAGAAGAACAGAAAAGAGGCTCCACATCCTGCAGGAATGGCTCACTGCCACCCGGCTCTCTGCAGAGCAATTAGAGGCAAATGTGCCCATGGAAGTGGTGGACCTAGAATTTTTTTTTTAATCCTTGCATTTATGTACTCTTAGCAAACCTTTGTGTTAATTCCCACTAGGTAGGTCTCCAAATGTGAAGCCCATTGGGCTAGGACCTGAGTGTCACTGGAGCTGGTGACCCTGGACAGCTGGGGCTTCTCTGACTTCTCCAAACGGCATTCTCCCAAACTGGGTTTTGTGGAATTTTAGTGCCCTTTGAAATGTTAGAGATTCCCAGTGAGGAAGAATTCCCAGGTCAAAGATGCTTGGGAAAAGCTTCCTATTATTATGTACCCCTCTGAAGAGATTCACAATAAAATCTCAATATTAAAGGCTGAAGAAACCTGTCTCTTAATGCAAGTTTTTTTTTTTAATGCAGGTTTTTAATGCAGAATTTCCCAAACGAAATTTGATCCAGTCCCATTTTCACACACACACACACACGCCCTGGAGAATACCTAGTTATATATAAAGGCACCTTAGTAGTCTGCTATGGTCCTGACAGCTCCAAGCTGAATCTCCCGTGTCTTCCACTACGTGGCCTGACTTACCCAGGACAACTGCAGATCTCTCGAAAACACTCCAAAGAGACCAAGACCTCAGACTGCTTTGTTTCACGGACTCTGGTACCTACGACGGAAATATTACCTTTTGCTGTTGATTTCCTATTGAGTTCATCCATTTTTATTTTTCAATTTTTTTAAAGAGCTATTTATTTTAGAGAGAGCAAGCACAAGTTAGGGGGAGAGGGAGAGGGAGAGAGAATCTTCAAACAGACTCCCCATTGAGTGTGGAGCCTGACACAGGGCTCCATTCCAGGATCCTGAGATCACGACCCGAGCTGAAACCAAGAGTTAGATGCTTAACCAACTGAGCCACCCAGGTGGCCCGAGTTCATCCATTTTTAGATAGAGGCCCTGATAGAACAGGAAGGTTTCTAGGCTGTTGACTTTGGGTAGCAGCCTCTGGGGCCATGAACTTGAAAGTGCTTCCCAAAAAGCCACATGTGGATGATCAGCTTGGTGCTTTCCCAGCTGTCCCCCTGGGTCCCCTGGTCCCCTGGTCATAGGCAGTATAGAACAAGCCAAAAGAGGGTTATAATTAGATGCAAAGTAAAAACCCAAACATATATGAGTGGGATGTGTGTGTGGGAGAGAGACATCGTGTCTCCGTAGATGACTGTTTTTCATTATATCCATGGCCACGTGGGTTTTAACCATCTATTTTGAATTTTCCATATTTTCATTGCAAAACATGAAAAGTCAGCTATATAATAATAATGGTTATGAGCACACAAAGTTCATGTGTCACAGCTGGAGGGAACAGTCCAGGAACGAGGGCCAGGTCACCTGATGTGACTCCTGGTTTAGAATGTCTTAGGTATCTGATTCCTATAAGATATCACCATTGAAAGTAAACAAAAATATGCCCCTGCTACCCTTTCCCTTTATTCACCGAAGAGACTACCGGACTCCAAGTTAGAAATTACTCAGTATCCTGTACACAAGCCCTGAACATGTTGGTTAGTGGGGAGATCCAATTAGACGCTCCATTCTTGACTGGAGCTCAAAATTCAAACAAATCAGTCAATACCTGCTGGAAAAGGAGGTTGGAGAGTGAGCCTGCAGAGAACCTTTCTTCTTGGAATACAGGAACCACAAGGCATGTCTGTGTCTCCATTCGCACTACAGACCTCCTCAGAGCAGGCAAGGTGGATAGAGCCAAAGGCCAACAACACTGATTACTGACTCTACCTCAGGCAGAACCCACTTTGCTCTTTGGAAACCTCTGCCCTCACCTGTGAGGCTGGAAACTCATGCATTTTTATGAGCCTCTGCAAACCAAGGTGCACAAAACTCAAAATAGCTGCAAGAAAAGAGATGAAGAATCAAAACTCGCTTTTGATTGAAACCACTTGAGATTTCTTGGAGAATTATCTCCCCTAATCCCTTTCGTGGGAAGAGAAAGGCAGCAGAAGCCAAATGATTGGCCTGCAGTGTCAGAGGGAGTGAGCCTGGGAATATGAAGGAAATAGAAGAGCCCTCAGCCCTCCAGGTGTGGGGTTCTAGGAGCTAAGGTTGAGAGAAAGCCCCCCTGGAGTAGCTGGAAATAAAGAACAGGAGCAGGACCAGCAGCTGGACACTCACTTGAGGGGAAGGAGGTTTTCTAAAACCCTCCATCAGCAGGCCGTCCCCATCGGCTGGGGGAAATGCACAGACAGCCAGGGGCTGTCACCTTTCCCTTGGCAAGGAAGGGACCCCCACCCCGTTTCAGGACAGCTGATGCCCTACGTCCTGGTTCCACGTATGCGGGTGCGGAGCGCAGCTGGAGCGGATTTTCAGCACGCCTGCCTCGGCCTCGTCCCCAAGAAACGATGTTCTCTGCACCAGCACCAGCGCAGCTCTGGGGGGAGTAGCTACGGGAGGGGGGTGGGGCATAGAAGGAACCTGCGACTCCAGGACGCTTTCCCATCCAGCCCCACAGCGTTGCGTAAATCTGTTGTTCTGTTTGTTTTAAAGATTGTATTTATTCATTCATGAGAGACACAGAGAGGCAGAGACACAGGCAGAGGGAGAAGCAGGCTCCCTGCGGGAAGCCCCATGTAGGACTCGATCCCGGGACCCCCGGATCACGCCCTGGGCCCAAGGCAGACGCACAACCGTGGAGCCACCCGGGCGCCCCAAAGCTGTTGCTCTGATTCCACTGGAGACACAGCCGCAAACCTGAAAGGTGGACAGGTGAAGTCATCCCAGGTGTTAGCCAGAATGTGAGGCGGACTGGAGGGAAACTCTGTCATGGCCCCGGAGGCGTGTGGCAGGGGAGGGTCTGGTTTCAGCCCGTGGAAGTGGTTGCGCCCGTGGTCGTGGCCGTGACTGGGGACGTGGCTGTGCCTGTACATGTGGCCGTGCCCATGGATGTAGCCATGCCCATGGACATGGACGTGCCCGTGGACGTGGCCGTGCCTGTACATGTGGCCGTGCCCGTGGATGTGGCCGTGCCCGTGGATGTGGCTGTGCCCGTGGATGTGGCTGTGCCCGTGGACACGGTCATGCCCATGGACGTGGCCGTGGCCGTGCCCGTGGACATGGCCATGCCCGTGCATGTGGCCGTGCCTCTGGATGTGGCTGTGCCTGTGGATGTAGCCATGTCCGTGGCCGTGCCTGTACATGTGGCCGTGCCCGTGAACGTGGCCATGCCCGTGCATGTGGCCATACCCATGGATGTGGCCGTGCCTGTGGATGTGGCCGCACCCGTGGACGTGGCCGTGCCCGCAAGTCTTGCAACCGAGGGAAGTGCAGCCCGCAGGGGCAGCGGGCGGGCACGGCCGCTGTCGCTGTCACTAGGAGGGAGGAACCACATCAGGTGGACTACCCAAAGCTCTAGACGTTGGAATTCCTTTAAGTTATTATTCTGACTGCCCCCAGGTGAACCTCAAGTATCTCCAACTGCTATATTTTATTTATCTATTTTGATCACGGCCTGCAAAGTAGATTGTTTGCTTGGAGAGGAAAGGGGGACTTCTCTTTCAACACTGCTTTGACGTTAATATAACGCATCCCTCAGTACGCTGGGTACTGGTGAGGAAAGCCCTGGGGTGTGGCAGAAAGATCTCGGCTTTGGTCGCAAAGGGGTCCTTCGGGTACAAATCCCAGCTCGGGTGTCTGGGCTTACAGTCCCAGTCACAGTGATGTGGTCCCAAAAGGGGGAATGACAGCGTTCCCCTTAAAGAGTTGTTGTCAGCTTTGGAGACTATCTGTAAAGCACAGAGCACCAGGGGGCATACAGATGGCAGTTGTCACTACTGTTTCTATGGTATGATTACTGTTCCTTCAAAATCAGGGAAACAGGAGGGGGCACCAGTCCATTAAGGACAGAGTGTAGATACCACCAAGGCAGGGCTGGGGTAGCAGCAGCAGCGGCTGCTGGAGATGGTGGCCAGGAGCTCAGGAGGTGGAGTGCCTGAGACAGGGAATGATCGGCGCCCCCACCCAGGGGAAGGGAGGGCTGGGAGGATGGTGGAAAGGTAACATCCAAATCACCAGACAGGAGGAAAAGTACTAGACTGGGCAGGAGCAGGCTTCAGGACCAAAAGTTCTGCAACAAGATAAGCAGACATGGACCAGAGCCTAGAAAAGTGCTGCTGGGGAGGTGACAAGAGGGGCTCACTTGTCTAGGTTCCTCCTGCACAAGGTGTGCAGCTACTCACCTGAGGGATAAGGATAGGAGGGCCCCTCCTGTGGGACTTTAGGAGGAATCTGGAATGTGCAGACTGCTAGGGTGTACGTTCTCCAAACTTTGTTTATTGCTTACCTGATGAAAGTAGGTACTTTCCATATACATATTTTTATTTACACGTTATTCATCTGCATTGATTACATATAAAATATGGCTTAGATTTTTAAAACACATACATAAAATGGGGTACCTGGGTGGCTCAATCCATTGAGTGGCCAGCTCTTGATTTCACCCTGGGTCATGATCCCAGGGTCCAGGGACTGAGCCGTGAGTCAGGCTCCACACTCAGCGGGAAGTCTGCTCCAGCTTTCTCTCTCTCCCTCTTCCTCTGCTCTTCTCTCCCTCCCCACCCCTCTGCCCCGACTGGCTCACTCTCTAAAATAAATTAATTAAAACACACACACACACACACACACACACACACACAGATCTCCTGTACAACACCATACCCATAGGTAACAGTACTGTATTGTGCACTTCAAGATTTGTCAAGAGAGGAGATCTCATGTTAAATGTTCTTACATAATTTTTTTTAATTGGAAGTTTCAGTGGCTTTTTTTCCCCTGCCCCTCAGTGGATCTTCTTGCACACCCAATTTTGGATACTCCTCACCCCCAAAACGGGAGGTGGAGGAGGCAGAGGAAGGGCATTCGCCTCCATTCTCAGAAAGGTAACAAATCCTTTTTCTTTCTCTAATACCAGTCATCTGAAAGTGGAGTTATTCGCATTTTTTGTTTCTGTTTCTGTAGGTCAGAGGGGTAAAATCAGAGAGAGAGGAAAACGTTTGACTTATGTAATAAAAGCACACGGAGCCCACAGCAATGCTCTTTAGAAAAACAGGAGGTGATAGAAACAGAAAGATTACCACTTCTGCAAGTGAAGGATGTTGACTCGTTATCTTGTGTCACTTACCCTGTGCCTGGTACTTCGTCTGTACACCACTGGGACCAAAATAGGAGCTGCCTGCTCTGCTCCTCGTGAGGTGTATGGGCAGGCTCTAGGTCACACAACTCAACGTGTCAGTGGCACAGTGTGGCACTGGGTGCAGCCAGGTAGCCGTGGTAAGGCCCAGAGATCGCAGCAAAGGTGAGCCTCACCTGCTTTACCTGCTCTCAGTCCAGCTATGGCTCAGCCTTGTGTTTGTCCTATTTAGGGCCCGGATTCAGCTCTCCCCATCTTCGTGCCTACCCTCCCGCTGCCTGGAATGCTTTGGTTCCTCCCCTGCAATCTTCTCCAGATACTCCTTAAGTCTACTCAACTTACAAACTCAGCTTAAGCTTTTCAAAATGGATCGCTTCCACTGATTTCCCCCCAACTCAGTATCAGTTACAAGAACTAGTTGTTTATTTGCATTTCTGTCTCCCTCTGTTTTGCCATGAGCTCCATGAGGGCAAGGAGTGGGTCTCCCTGGCCTAAGAGTCTCAAGCTGACAGGGGGGACTTCAGTAATTCATGCTCCTGGAACTCCCCCAAGTGTGGGTCCAAACTGGGGAGGCCTCAGCTCCATGTAGTCATTCAGGGACTCAGTGTGGTGCCAACTCTGCCACCTTCATCCTACGATTCCAAGGTCATCCTGGGCATTGATACCCAGCTAGAGGAGGAGGGGAAAGCACAGGAGACTCATAAGCCAAGCCTGGAAATGGGGAAGATGAGGATCACTTTCTGCCATACCACACTGGCCACAGCTCTGGCACTGCAACCAAAACCAAGAAGTATAGTCCAGTTGTGCGCCCAGGAGGTGAGGAAGCAAGCTCAGTGGTGAACCAGCAGCCTCTGCCACAGCGTCCCCAGCCGACTCCCACTCCCTGTGAGCCCTCAACCCCAGAAGAGGTGGGTGAGCTTGCCCTTGCAATGAAGGCAGGGTTTTGCAGGGAGCTTGAGCACATTTTCTCTCAACATCTTTCCAGACTTGTGCACAGTGCCATCTGCTGCTCGGAATCAAAAGCAGGAAGGGAGGTGGCATTGGGTCTGGGGATCTGAGGAACCCGGTTAAGATAAAGAGCCAGAATTTAGTGCTCTGGAATCTTCACTGGCTTGGTAACCAGAGGAGATTAGAGGAAATTGATAAGGCAGTCATTTTCTTTTTTTTTTTTTTTAATTTTTTTTATGATAGTCACAGAGAGAGAGAGAGGCACAGCCAGAGGGAGAAGCAGGCTCCATGCACCAGGAGCCCGACGTGGGATTCGATCCCGGGTCTCCAGGATCGCGCCGTGGGCCAAAGGCAGGCGCCAAACCGCTGCGCCACCCAGGGATCCCCAAGGCAGTCATTTTCATCTCCGACCAGTAACTGTGAGGACAAGGGAGAGGAGCTGCTAGGGTGGTTTTGGAAGACTTAATTTTTCTGTGAAATTACTAGGAGGTAAACAGAGAAATGAAAATCAAGAGGAGTATGTGAGCGTTCCTATGTTGGAAGGAGCTAAGTCCAAGGGAACATTTGATTGGAGTCATAAGACCTAGATTTGACCCCTGGCTTTGCCACTAGCAGGCTGTAGTTTCCTTGGTTTTAAAATGAGGGAACAAGAAGATATTTGCAGGGCAGCTCCCGTGGCCCAATGGTTTAGCTCCGCCTTAACCCCCCGGGGTGCGATCCTGGAGACCCAGGATAGAGTCCCACATCGGGCTCCCTGCATGGAGCCTGTTTCTCCCTCTGCCTGTGTCTCTGCCTCTCTCTCTCTCTCTCTCTCTCTCTCTCTCTCTCTGTGTGTGTGTGTGTGTGTGTGTGTGTATCTCATGAATAAATAAATAAAATCTTAAAAAAAAAAAAGAAGATATTTGTAGAACCCTTCCAGCTGGGAGTTCTAATCCAGTCATATAATAGACCCTTTTTTTTAAAGTTTTTATTTAAATTCTAGTTAGTTAACATACAAGGCAACATTAGTTTCAAATGTAGATTGAGTGATTCAGCACTTCCATACATGACCCTGTGCTCATCGGGAAAAGTGCGTTCCTTCATCCCCATCACCTGTTTCACCCATCCCCCAGTCCCCCTCCCCTCTGGTGACCATCTGTTTGTTCTCTATAGTTAGGAATCTGTTTCTTGATTTCTCTTTTTTCCCCCCCTTTTTTGCTCATTTATTTGTTTCCTAAATTCCACATATGAGTGAAATTATATGCTACTTGTCTTTGACTGACTTATTTTGCTTAGCAGTATACCCTCCAGCTCCATCCATGTTGCTGCAAATGACAAGATTTCATTTGTGGCTGAATAAATATTCCATTGTGTATATACACCATATCTTCTTTATTCATTCATCAATTGATGGACACTTGGGCTTTTTCCATCATTTGACTATGGTAGGTAATGCTGGTGTAAACATAGGGGTACATAGATCTCTTTGAATTTATATTTTTACATTCTTTGGGTAAATACCTAGTAGAGTGATTGATAGGTCATAGGGTAGTTCTATCTTTAACTTTTTTGGAACTGCCATCCTGTTTTCCACAGTGGTTACACAAGTTCGCATTCCCACCAACAGTGCACGAGGATTCCCTTTTCTCCACATCCTTGCCAACACTTGTTTCTTGTGTCGTTAATTTTAGCCATTCTGCTAACAGTGAAGTGATATCTCATTGTAGCTTTGATTTCCCCGATGAGAAGTGAATTGAGCATCTTTCCATGTGTCTGGTAGCCATTTGCTTGTCTTCATTAGAAAAATATCTATTCATGTCTTCTGCCCATTTTTTAATTGGATTATTTGGGGGGGGCATTGACTTTAATATGTTCTTTACAGATTTTATATCAGATATGTCATTTGCAAATTATCTTCTCCCATTCCATAGATTGTCTTTTAGTTTTGTCGATTGTTCCATTTGCTATGCAGAAGCTTCTTGTTTTGATGAGTCCCAACAGCTTACTTTTGCTTTCATTTCCCTTATCTCAGGAGACCTAGCTAGAAAAAAATTGCTAAGGTCAATGCCAAAGAGGCTACTGCCTGTGTTCTCTTCTAGGATTCATATGGTTTCAGGTCTCACATTTAGGTCTTTATCCTATTTTGAATTTATTTTTTTGAGTATGGCATAAGAAAATGGTTTTCCCAACACCATTTGTTGGAGAGATAGTATTTTTCCCATTGGATATCCCTTCCTGCTTTGTTAAAGATAAGTTGGCCATATAATTGTGGGTTCGTTTCTGGGTTTCCCACTCTGTTCATTGATCTATGCATCTACTTTTGTGCCAAAACCATACTGTCTTGATGACTACAGCTTTGTAATAGAACTTGAAGGCTGGAATTGTGATGCCTCCATCTTTGTTTTTATTTTCCAAGACTATTTTGGCTATTTGGGGCCTTTTGTGCTTCCATACGCATTTAGGATTGTTTTGGTTCTGTGAAAAATGTTGGTATTTCGATATGGATTGCAGTAAATGTGTAGATTGCTTTGGGTAGTATAGACATTTTAACAATATTTGTTCTTTCACTCCATAAGCGTGGAATGTCTTTCCATTCCTTTGTGTCATCTTCAATTTCTTTCATCAATGCTTTGTAGTTTCCTGAGTACAGGTCTTTCATTTCTTTGGTCAGTTTTATTCCTAGATTTCTTATGGTTTTTGTTGCAATCATAAATGGGATTGATTCCTTAATTTCTCTTCCTACTGCTTCCTTATTGGTCTATAGAAATGCAACAGAACATGAAAGACTCCTTTCTCTGGGAAACAAACTAGGGGTGGTGGAAGGAGAGGTGGGCGGGGGGGTGGGGGTGACTGGGTGGCGGGCACTGAGGTGGGCACTTGACGGGATGAGCACTGGGTGTTATTCTGTATGTGGACAAATTGAACACCAATAAAAAATAAGTTTATTAAAAAATAAAAAAAGAAAAAGAAAAAAAAATGCAACAGATTTCTGTACATTGTTTTGTACCCTGTGACTTTACAGAATTCTTGTATGAGTTCTGGCGTTTTTTAGTCGAGTCTTCTGGGGTTCTATATATAATATCATGTGACCTGCAGATAGTGAAAGTTTTACTTCTTCCTTGCCAGTTGGATGTCTTTTATTTCTTTTTATTGTCTGCTAAGGCTAGGACTTCTAGTAATTATGTTGAATAAAAGTGGTGAGAGTTGACATCACTGTCTTGTTCCTGACCTCAGGGGAAAAGCTCTCAGTTTTTCCCCAGTTAGAATGATATTGGCTGTGGGTTTTTCATATATGACCTTTATAATCTTGAGGTATGTTCCCTCTACACCTACTTTGTTGAGGGTTTTTATCATGAATGTATGTTGTACTTTGTGAAATGCCTTTTCTGCATCTATTGAGCTAGTCACATGGTTCTTATCCTTTCTTTTCTTAATGTAATGCATTGCATTGATTGATTTGCAAATGTTGAACCACCCTTGCAACCCAGGAATGAATCCAACTTGACTGTGGTGAATGCCTTTTAAAATTCATTGTTGGATTCAGTTTGCTAGTATTTTGTTGAGAATTTTTGCATCTATGTTCATCAGGGATATCGGCCTATAGTTCTCTTTTTGAGTGCTATCTTCATCTGGTTTTTAAATCAGGGTAATGTTGGCCTCATAGAATGAATTTGGAAATTTTCCTTCATTTTCTATTTTTTGGATAGTTTGCAGAGAATAGATATTAACTCTTCTTTAAATGTTTGGTAGAATTTGCCTGTGCAACCATGTGGTCCTGGACTTTTCTTTGTTGGGAGTTTTTTGATTACTGATTCGATTTTTTTTGCTGCTTATCAGTCTGTTCAAATTTTCTATTTTTTCCTGTTTCAGTTTTGGTGGCTTATATGCTTCTAGAAATTTACCTATTTTTTACCGGATTACCCAATTTTTAGCATATAATTTTTCATAATATTCTCTTATAACTTTGTATTTCTGTGATATTAGTTGTTATATCTCCTCTCTGATTTGTAATTTTATTTGGGTCCTTTCTCTTTTCTTTTTGTTAAGTCTGGCTAGAGATTTATCAATTTTATCGATTTTTTTCAAAGAACCAAATCCTGGTTTCATTGTTTCATTTATTTCTGCTCTAATCTTTATTGTTTCCTTCCTTCTGTTGGTTTAGGCTTCATTGATCTTTTTCTAGCTCCCTTTGGTGTAAAGTTAGATTGTTTATTTGTGATTTTTCTTGCTTTTTGAAGTAGGCCTATAGTGCTATAAACTTCCCTCTTAGCATCACTTGTGCTGCATCCCAAAGGTTTTGGACTGTTGTGTTTTCATTTTCTTTTGTTTCCATGTATTTTTATTTATTTCTTCTTTTATTTCCTTGTTGACCCATTTCTTGTTTAGTAGCATGTTATTTAGCCTCCATGTATTTATGGTCTTTCCAGATTGTTTCTTGTGGTTGACTTCTAATTTCATAGCATTGTGGTCAGAAAAGGGCCATGGTATGATTTCAATCTTCTTGAATTTGCCGAAGTCTGTCTTATAGCCTAATATGTGATGATAGATTCTGGAGAATGTTCCATGTACACCTGAAATGAATATGTATTCTGCTGTTTTAGGATGGAATGTTCTGAATACATCTGTTTAGTTCATCTGGCATATAGAACCCATTGTAAAGATGGTAGCTGAAGCCATAGAAATACATTGGATCCCCCAGGGAGAGTGGCTTTTGTTTCCTTTTTTAAAAAAATCCAAATCCATATGTTTTAACCTTCATATCAGAAACATCTATTTCTTGCATTTAAAGACACATAAATGTGTATTTTTTAATTAGGTGAGGACTCACTGACTGATTGGCAGTCGGTGATGAGGGAAGAGAGTTTCTAGGTTGGTATAACAGGGCAGCTGATGAAGCCCTGCAACTAATAACAATAATAGTTAACCCACCTGTGAGCACCTACTGTGAGTCAAGCACATTCTAATTGCTTTCCATAGGTTTTCTCACTTTCCACAACAACCCCTGTGAAGATCACAACTGTTGGCGTCTTTCACAAAAGAGAAAACTGAGGAGGCACCTGAGTGGCTCAGTTTGTTGAGCATCTGCCTTTGGCTCAGGTCATGATCTCAGGGTCTTAGGATTGAGGCCCACCTTGGGCTCCCTGCTCAGCGGGAAGTCTGCTTCTCCCTCTCCTTGTGCTCTTTCTTCCCAACTTGTGCTCTTTCTCTCTCTCTCAAATGAAATCTTTAAAAAAGAGAGAGAAAACTGAGACTCAGAAAATACTGGTGGAAGAACAAATGAGGGAGGAAAATGACAGATGAAGACCTCTCCACCAAAATGTGGTGCTATGCTCCCTCTCACGGTGCAGACTTGGTGCTGGGATGTGCACTCTTCCCCTGGCATCTAGGTGGCCCGATGGAGCAGGAATGGAAGTAGCATGATGCTAAAACACAGATATGCCCGTGCCATGCTCTCCTCGGCCCCTTCTCTTGACTCCATGTTGATCCCAAGGCAATCTTGGATGCTACCTATGGAAGATGGCAGACCCTTCTTGAGTCTGGATACCTAAATGACCTTGAAGAGCAGACCTCCTGTGCCACATGTCACCCTCCCCCTCCTGGCCTACCTTGGAACATGACACAGATGAGAAATAAATTGTTATTGGGTAAGCCACTGAAATTTGGAAGTATCTTAAAACAGCAATTATAGAGAGTGAATATCTTGCTATATCTGAGTAAAACTGAGGGGGAAGTAAAGATGAGGAATAGCAGCCATGTTGAGTTTGAAATCGTTGGGAAAACCAGGGGATGGACAGCGGAGACACATGGGGTTGCCGTTAATGCACACAAATCCACCTGTGTGCTTGATCGTAAGTAAATAACAGAGGGAAAGAATTTTCTCCTTCTGCCTTCTCACCCCATAGCCATAGGCTCTAAGCAGGCGGTGAAATGGGAGGTATGAACCTGTTCATTCTCCAGGCAGTCTCATTTCCTTCATATGTCCTCACAATACGAACACCTCAGCACTCCGAGTAGAACTCCAGTCTGTAATGAAACAGTTTTTTCTACATAATGGCTCCAAATTGGAGCCAGCTGTTTCATCTCTTGTTCAACCAAAAAAAAAAAAAAAAACAATGAACAAGTCTCCCGTCGAAGAAGTGTTGTTTTTCCTCAGACCCTGGTCTTAGAACTCAACCTCACAGAGGATGTGACTCTCCTGCGTAAGTCTGGGCATTACTGTTTCCAGGAGGGCAGCTGATTTGTGTGAGAGGATTGGCTCTCTTGGGGAGTATGAAGAGAGGGCCAAAGATGGAACCCTGGGGGCCCCAACATTTGGGAGGCAGAAGGAGGAATGCTCTTACGGGCTAAAGAGCAGAAATGGGAGGTGAAGTAGAAGGACCAGGAGTATTTAGTGCTCCCCAAACCAAATGAGAACTGAATGCCACAGAGTGAATAACATTGTTTCAAATGTAAAGAAAAAAAAAAAGCAAGCTGAGAAAAAGGACCCTGCATTTGATAATCAAAGTAGCACTCGTGACTGTTGCCAGAGCAATTTCGGTGGAGCTGCAGGCATAAAAATCAGACATTGATGGATAAAACAGTGACTGAGCAGTGAGCTGGAGGGAGCTGGGCTCTGAGATGTCTGGTACTTGGTCAGGTCCGAAGATCCGGATGAGCTCAGAGAGCCAGCCCCTTCATCCTCCACCACCATTTTCTCACTGTCCAAGTACTCTCGAACTCAGTTTCTTTATCTGTAAAATGGGTTTAATGATCCCTGTCCCAGAGGTTTCTGAGGATTAAATGAGAAAACAGTTGTGATGGGCTTTTAAGAAACCAAACAACTTGGAATGCTAGAGAAATTTTGGGCATTCCAGGTATTGCAAAATCTTCCTCTCAGTGAGGATGGCCAGGCAGCCGAGCACCTGTCCACAGGTGCCACACAATCCATCTCCTAGAACTGTATCACTGAAGTGCCCGAGGGTGATGATTTGAGGAACATAATCAGAGCAGCCCTGTGAAACCCCGTAGTTCCATTGCCGGAAAGCTGTTGAAGATGTGTGTATTGCATTACAAATTCTCCTCCTAAGCTGACCTGGTGAGTGTTATCCCAGGTCACAATGGTGTAAATAATTGTGTTTCTCCTGAACAATGGGCCTGTTTTTATCTTGCAACCGATCACGTTCCACTTTTCTGCAGTGATAACCAGGAAGCTTAGAGACAAATGTGTGGTCCACCCATTGCAGGTACAGAAGACACCATGTGTACATTTTTGTACTAGACTCCTCTCCAGTACTTTATGTCCTTGTTACTCTCCTTTAAAATGTGTGTTATTTTATATTACACATTCTTAGAGTCTAAATGTTTGCTGTTACAAGAGAAGATAGAATTTTCTTGGGTGGTGAATAATTTTTAGCCCCATAGTATAGCTGATTTTCTTTTTTTTAAGATTTTATTTATTTATTCATGAGAGACAGAGAGAGAGAGAGAGAGAGAGGCAGAGACACAGGCAGAGGGAGAAGCAGGCTCCATGCAGGAGCCTGATGTGGGACTTGATCTCGGGTCTCCAGGACCAGGCCCTGGACTGAAGGCGGCACTAAACCACTGAGCCACCCAGGCTGCCCTATAGCTGATTTTCAAATATATATTAATACCTCTCCAGTCTACCTAGATATCCTATAAAGCTTGCCCCTGTGTATCGTCCTTAATACCAGAGCTCATGACAGTAGCTGACACCAACTGAACCCCTGCTATGGGCTGTTCTAAGTGCTTTTATATGTATAAATTCATTACTTATCATAAGAATCCTACTTCTGTCTGCTTTACAGATAAGACAATTGAGGCCCATAAAAATTAAGTAATTTTGCCAAAGCTACACAGAAAGTGATGGACCTAAGATTAAAAACCCAATTCTTTGGCTCCAGAGTCTGTGTCCTTTCTCACCAAGTATGGAGTTAGAAAAATGCCACTCCTCTACATGCTCAGAGACATAATACTTTAAATATTTGATTTCTGATGCTTTGTACGATACTGGCAAAAAGCACTAAGGAAGGAGAACAAGGTAGCTGAATTAATATTTTTTTCATGTAATGAAATGGGCAAAAGACAGCTAAGAAAAGTACCATATCTAAACACAAGTATTAGGAATACAGCTCTCTTTGTTAAATAAGTGATTTTTGATTCAACTAATCTCCCTCCCCTGGCTTCAAACAGTCCTAATCTTTCTCTTAGGGTGCTAATTGCCCATACCTGTCATGTGCCTTATCATAATTTTAACTTTTTGAAGGCAGCTGGATGAAATAGATATCAGTCTATGAGGAAAACAGGTTATTTGTAATAAACATGTCATGTCAAGCGTTTCTACCCTTCATCAACTTAGCAAAGTAGAGAGTGGTCCAGTTGGATATTGAAAAAACAAGGAAATGACGTTGCTGGTTCAGGAATTTATGGCTTCTCACCCTTTATTTCTCCTCAGAAGGCAGTAAACAAGATTATACTTTTAATCGCTGGCTGTGCATTGCCACTCTGCTATCTTTAGAGTGCATTGCACAGCTTATGGATGATAATAATATTCTTGCTTAATAAGGATATGAAGCTAATGCTGTTCCCACATTTCAAATATCCTACTCCCTCTCATCATTCAGGCCCCAGGCCATGTCCCACCCTTTCCACAGAATGATTCCTCCTTCCCTGAGCATGCCAGTTCACGTGGACAAGACTTCTTTCTCAATCCCTGCAATACCCTTTGACACCCATATCATTTCTACAAGCACAATACTTAACACCTGACATTGTCATT
Organism: Vulpes vulpes; assembly: GCF_048418805.1. Classification (NCBI taxonomy): domain Eukaryota; kingdom Metazoa; phylum Chordata; class Mammalia; order Carnivora; family Canidae; genus Vulpes; species Vulpes vulpes. The sequence continues at coordinate 108,150,162 of NC_132781.1, read as the reverse complement.
CATGTTGCTACGAGAATCTGTAGCAGGCATTATAAGTTCCTTTAAGCAGGAAGTTTCCTTATATTAACTATGTCCCACAGCACCAAGTTCAAAGGAAGGGCACCAGAAATATTAGGTGAATTATGTATTCATAAGAAAGGGAGGGAGTGAATGAATGAATGAATGAATGGAAAGAAGTTTGAAGGTTTCTGTGATTGACTAATCCTGCCTTTGCTTAGGGTAGTATTTCTCTAAGGACGGTCTTTCCACCTTCTGCTCTGAATTACTCGAAATGAAGAAATAACTATAAATTCAAATTCCTGAGCTCCACCCCCAATCCCTACAACCAGAATATCTGGAGTTGGGGTAGGAATTTGCATCTTAACAATGTACCCCAGATGACTCTTTTATTTTAAGTAGGCTCCATGACCTGGATCCCAATGTGGAGCTTGAACTCAGGACCCTGTGATCAAGACCTAAGCTGAAATCAAGAGTCAGATGCTTAACGGACTGAGCCACTCAGGTGCCCCCCCGCCGCCCCCAGCCAGGTGAATCTTTGGCATACTACTGTAGAGAGCTACTGTCTTATCAGAGTATGTTTACAAGATATTTTTTGAATGATGAATTGGAATAATCTGGATTAAACACTGTTCCTTTCCATTGATTTTGTAATTAAGCTCAAATTTGTAACAACCTGGGTTTCATACTCTTTGTAAGACATCAACTCTCATTGGGCTCAGCGGTTTAGCACCACCTTCCGCCCAGGGTGTGATCCTGGGATCGAGTCCCACATGGGGCTCCCTGCATGGAGCCTGTTTCTTCCTGTCTCTCTCTCTCTCAATCATGAATAAACAAATAAAATCTTTAAAAAAAAAAAAAGGAGATCAACTCATAAAAGAAAGGGATTAAAAAAATTTTTTTTCGCAAGCAGTGTTGTAAATCCACTGGAATTGAGGTAAATCGCAAAGCCCATAATTATATACTATTATGATTCAATGACACTTCTGCCTGTAGCATCAGTTCACTTGAGTTTTTTAACTTGCACATTTCCCAAGAGAAGCCATATCCCTCTGGGCAAACTGTGGTAGGATCTTAGTTTGGTCTTCAATGTATGATCATTGGACTATCTCACAAATTCTCTCCTTGCGTCTTCCCTTTTGAAATGTCTCCATGTAGGGGCCCCAGGACACAGACAAAGAACCATTCTTCCAAACTAGGGCACTGGTCCTGCTCTGGAAGCAGCTTCTATTCTGAGCAATAGATGCCCCCAAACACAGCAGGAATAAACCCCTTCTTCATATCCTTCTCCTTATCTGATGCAGACTTTTTATTTCAATGGGAGATTTTTCTTTTTTATTTAAGATTTTACTTAGAGAGACAGCACAGGGGAAGAGCAGAGGGAGAGGGACAAGCAGACTCCTCACTGAGTGTGGAGTCTCAAGGCACCATGGGGCTTGATCCCAGAACGCTTAGATCATTATCTGAGCCAAAATCAAGAGTTGGATGCCCAATCGACTGAGCTGCCCAGGCACCCCTTCAGTGGGAGAACCCGGTAGGTCTACCATGACCACTCAACTCTGTTTTGCTTTTCTCTTTCTGCAGTAGAGAACAGCCTCTCTCAGAACCCAAAGCTTTGATGTCACCTTCCATAACAGGCACTGTGTGCATATGGGTCCTTCCTAGTCTCTGAGAGTGCAGGAAAAATGCCTTGAAAGGAATTTCACTGAATTGGCTCTAGACAACTTTGAGTCTTTTTTCCTAATCCTCTACTTGCATGATAGTCATTGAAATTCAAGTCACCTGTTAGGATTGAAGAACTAGAGAAATGAGATCCTTTCTCCTGGAGTTTCCAAGTTAATAGTTTCAAAACTGAGTTGCCTGCTGTGGTCACTGAAGCACACTCTTTCATCTTCTCCAACATTTAAATTCTCTTTATAGGTTTTTAAATACTTTCTCAATACCTTTTTTTGAGGTGTTTTCATCACAAGTATGCATATGCACACACACATAGACACAGACACACACAAGTTTCCCATGTCTGCCCCATATTTGGGCACTACTTTACTAGGCTATCTCTTGTGTTTCCCCTACATTTCCATTATTCCACAACAGTGCCACATTCCAGGACAGGCAACCGTTTTCTTGTCCACTTCTTATTTTGATCCACAGGTCACACTAAAAGCAAAAGAAAGGGTCTCAAGGGGCAGCTGGCTGGCTCAGTTCGTAGAGCACGTGACTCAATCTCTAGTTGTAAGTTCAAGCCCCACGTTGGGTATAGAGATTACTTAAAAATATTTTTTTAAAAAGAAAGGGCCTCAGACAGACAATATAAGTGCCATGTTTAAGATGCCGGCTTCATAGAAATAGATTTCATGTTTTCCAGAGGAGGCTGTGCATCCTACTATAACCAGTCGTTTGGTGCCATCTGCTGGACACAAAGCATCGCAGGTTGAGGGGAAGCCGGTCTGGTTTAACGGGCATCAGGTGCCCCCTGCATACCTGGAACTGTTCGTGCTGGAAGGATGCCCTCCATCCCTTTATGACAAATAAACTCCCCAACTTTTAAGAAATATCTCAAAAGCCAAGGGGCTTTTCTATTCCTATTTCCTCTGCACTTCATAAAGCGCCTTTGTTTATTTAGTCAAGCAAGTCAGGAGAACTAAGGAGCTCATGATAACCAACAATTAGAAGTCACGTTTCCTTTGTCACTGTGTCCTTAGAATCCAGCATAGCAACTGGCACATGGTAGCAGCTCTGGCCTTGATTTTGTTTTGTTTTTGTGGCATTTTTTAAAGATTTTATTTATTATTCATGAGAGACACACAGAGAGGCAGAGACATAGGCAGAGGGAAAAGCAGGCTCCTCGCTGGGAGCCTGATGCGGGACTCGATCCCAGGACCCTGGAATCACAACCTGAGCCAAAGGCAAATGTTCAACCACTGAGTGACCCAGGTGTCCCTGTTTCTGTGGCATTTTGAATGCAACTGTAAGCAAGTATTACCTGAGGTGGGTGCAGATGACTCACAGAGATGTTTATTTGAAGAGAGAGCTTTCTAGACTTCTCTGCCTCGGTAGGTCCTTAAAAGCTCTTAACCAGAAACCTTCCACATCTTATGTAATAAATCTTTATTAAAGGAAGAAACACCATATGTAAAAACAAATCAGTAACAAACTCCTGGACGGGGGCAGGAGAGACTGGATTTTGCATTCTAGGTATTCCATGAAACCGAGCCTAAAACTGGAGCAATAGTAAATGCCTAAAATATATTTTTAAAACTGATAATTAAAATACTTGCTCAATGTGCTAGTTAATTTTATGTGTCAACTTGGCTCGGCCTTTAGTTCAAGTTGTTTGATCAAACACCAGTCTAGATGAGGCTGTGAAGTTATATTTCAGATGTAATTAATATTTAAATCAGTAACGGTGAGTAAAGCTGATTACCCTCCATAATGTGGGTGGGCCTCATCCAATCAGTTGAGGGCCTTAACACCAAAGAGTAAAGTTCCCCAAAGCGGGCATAGCTTCCGGTCAAGACTGCAGCATAGAAACCCTGCCTGAATTTCCAGTCTGCCTACTCACCCTGTGGATCCCAACCCTCTCTCATCTCACTCTTTCTCCCCATATAGAGAAAAAAAAATGTTTCCATCTGGAGAACCCCAATATATCCAGTACAGTACTTCCATGTGCATGCTACATCACTGGTTCTCAAACTGATAGGCATTAGGATACACACCATTTACATCATTGTCCCTGAGAGTACAGCCCAGGCGCCTGTATATGTAGTAAGTTCTATAGTTGGTACACTAAGTTTAGCAATGTGCATTACACCAGGTTCGATTAAGACCTTTTTGATGCACGTTATGTGCTTATTCTTTATAGCCCACATATATTCTTTTTTTAAAAGATTGATTGATTTGAGTGAGGGGAGAGAGGGTCAAAGGAGAAGAAGAAAGTGAGAAGCAGAGTCCCTGCTGAGTGCAGAGCACAATGTGGGGCTCAATCTCAGAACTATGAGATTATGACCTAAGCTGAAATCAAGAGTCAGATGCTGGGACACCTGGGTGGCTCAGCAGTTGAGCATCTGCCTTTGGCTCAGGGCGTGATCCTGGTCCCAGGATCGAGTCCCACATCGGGTTCCCTGCAGGGAGCCTGCTTCTCCCTCTGCCTGTGTCTCTCATAAATAAATAGATAAAATCTTTTTTTTTAAAAAGTCAGATGCATAATTGACTGAGCCACCCAAGCACCCCTAGCCCACCCATATTTTTTATGTGCTTAAAGAATATATTCTTTATAACCTGCATAGCTTATTCTTTATAGAAAGGGGAACTAACGTTTATTAAGTACCTCCCATGTGCCAAGTCCTAGACTAGGCTTTGAGTGTATTATCTCATATCTCACTCAACTCCCTTGTTATAGAGTAGACCTAGTTATCTCAAGGTTAGTAACCTGTTCAGGATACACATTCATTTGTTCATCAGATAATGCAGAGCAGCTGCTATGGGTCAGGCACTTTGCATGGCCCTGGAGCTGGCAATGTGAATGAGAGACAGAGTCCCCTCATGGAGCTAATTCTCTAGAAAGGATAACCAATAACAGTCAAGTGAACAAGAAATGAATACTGCCATAGGGCATGTGGATTGTGCCACCCAGGAAATGAGTAACGGGAGGTGACTGAGTAACTGGAATGGATCCACCCTGAGTTAAGTTAGTCACAGAGGGTGAACTTCAAGCTCAGACCTGCCTTTGTCAAGTTATACTGGAGCTACGTGTGCAGCACCCCAGTGGAGGCATTTCAAGGAGGCAGGTTGACAGACCAGCATGAAACTCAAAGAAGAGGTCTGACAGGGGATATAAGCTTAGGTGTCACCATGGAGAGATGGGACTTAAGGACATGGCAATGATGAAATCCCCTGGAGAGAGCTCACACCCAGAAGCAGAGCCCAGGAGCAAGACCTGAGGAGGATTCCAGCCCCAGATATCAACAAGAGAGCACCTGCTGAGGTGAGGCCACCTCCAAACAGGCAGCAGGAGGACCAGGAGAGAGGAGTATCAGAAACACAGCTAGTGCATGACGGGTCCAGAATTCAGATCTGCTCAGAATGCTCACTGCATTCACTTGGTGCATTTGGAGAGTGGAGCATTGCGTTTGTATCATGCTTGGACAGCCACGCTGGCATATGTTAGCTCAACTGACCCTAATGGCTTTAGAAGGCGAGCAAGGCAGGTGTTACTGTTTTACAGATGAGGACACTGATGCTCAAAGAGGTGAGGTAACTATTGGATGGTGGAGCTGGGACCTAGCCTGAGTCTTCAGATTCCTGGCCAAGCATCTTTCCTGCTTAGTTCACATTCTCAAAGATCATTTTTATGACTTCTTTACCAACAGGGAAAATCTTGCCTTTTTAAGAAAGTATCCATTTGCATGAGATAGTGTGCAAAAAAAAAATTGTTGCAAATTACTGGTGAAGAGGTTATCTGTGCCAAATGTAGGCAAAGAGAACACACCCATTCCAGTGTCAGAGATCAGAACCTAGAAGAACAGGGAAAGAAAATATGGATTGCGGGTTTTAAAAATAAAAACTCATGTATTTTATTTTTTCTTGACCTAAAATCTGCCAGTCAAAGCTCCAAAGGCTTTCTCTCAACTCCTTGGCTTCCAACACATCATTTTAGTGACATTAGGGAGACAGCTGGCTACCTGCTGAAAGACCTGGGAGAGCTTTCAGCCTCAGGACCTGAAGGAAAAACTGGAACTTTTGACCTAAAACTTAGTCCATCGTCACTGAAAGCAGGAAAAGCACATCTCAAAGGCATCTTGTAGTTTTGGGGGACTGCACTCTCCAAACATGAGAATAGATAGATGACAGTCATCATGGCAGTATAAGTGGGAGTGGGGGCAGAGGAAGTGCCCTTTCAGCCATATGGCAAAAGTTCAGCTACTGAGACAGCTATGTGTGGGGACAGTCTTTTTTTTTTTAATTTTTTTTTTAATTTATTTATGATAGGCACACAGTGAGAGAGAGAGAGAGGCAGAGACACAGGCAGAGGGAGAAGCAGGCTCCATGCACCGGGAGTCCGACGTGGGATTCGATCCCGGGTCTCCAGGATCGCGCCCTGGGCCAAAGGCAGGCGCTAAACCGCTGCGCCACCCAGGGATCCCGTGTGGGGACAGTCTTGATGAGCCCCGACCGTTTGAGTTACCTTCCCCGACATGGAGGTAAATTCATCTTTGAGATGGCTCCAGTTCCAGCTTCCATCTGACTGCACCTGCATCTACAGAACAAAATAGGGCAAGAGCTGCCTAGCAGACCCCATCAAATCCCAGATTCATGAGCAAAATAATTGCAATTGTTTTAGGCCACAATTGAGGGAGGAGCAATCGTTACACAGTAATAGGTAAATAGACAATTGTTAAACCCCCACCTCATCCCCAACACACACATGCAACTTTGATAATCGTATTTTAGTAATTAAGCATTTATTGCTTAATTTCATGGGTACCTGGGTGACTCAGTCGGTTAAGCATCTGCCTTCAGCTTGGGTCTCATGACCTCAGGGTCCTGGGATGGAGCCCTACATCGGGATCCCTGCTCAGTGGGGAATCTACTTCTCCCCCTGCCCATTCTCTCTCATGCTCTCTCCTTCTCTCTCAAATAGTCTTTAAAAAAAAAAAACTTATTTTAAAAAGTGTTTTTTTTTATTAATTTCAATGAGAAAACCACTGTTCTATATATACAAAGCTGGGGGGATGCAGAGCAAACACATAATCTCTCCCTCAGAAGCTTTTAGACTTATGAGAAAGAAAAACCAAGAACAAAACAAAACCCCATAAATACAAGGTTGTAAGTGCAGTAATCAAAGCCTGATGAGATGGGGCAGCTGACTCAACCTGCAAAATGGTCGGAGGGAGTTTCAGCTGAACTGAGCCTCAAAGGAAAAAAAAAAAAAAAAAGAAGAAGAAGAAGCCAAGAAACGATACCGAAGAGGTAGGCAGGGTTGTGCCTCCAAGAGCTCAACGCACTGGTAAGGTGCATGGATTGAATCACCCAGGAAGCCATCAACATCATTTCTGCAGGGAAGTGGCATGGTCAGCACTGAGTTTAGCAGCTGGCTACAGAATGTCTTGAGGGGAGAGGAGTTTGGAGAGGGATGGGCTGAGAAGCACCAAGGAAGGTTGGGGCCAGTGTGGACTGGAGCTGGTTTGTCCCATCTTGCAAATCCCAATGAAGTTTTTAGAAATTTGGGGGAAAGACTATTGGATGGCTTGAAATCAGCCATGGTGGGAGTATTTATGCCATAGACATAAAGCAAAAGGTACAAATCAAGGCTTCCCCTCAGAGCTATTTGTTAGTCACCTACCAGCACACTACTGATGGAGGCAGAGATGCTAACAGATTCCAAAAAAGCTTAAAAAATGTTGTTTAATGGGTCAGGTCTTGATGACTAAGTCAATGTGGGAGGAAGAGTCAGAGGTGCCCCTAATTTCTAACTCATACAACTGTCTGAACATCCATGACATGAATCGAGTTGAAGAATAGAGAGAGAAAACCAGTTTGGCCAAGGTGATGAATTCAGAGGTTGTAACATGTTGATTCTGAAGTGCCTAAAGGGTCACAGCAAGAAATCGGTCAAGAGGGTCTGAGGCTGGAAGAGACCAAGAGCAGGACCAGGAGTGGGAGAGAGACTTTCCAGGGTGAGGAAGGAGAGCGTTGAGCAGTAAGCATCAAAGTGCACTAAGAGGAGTATCAGGAAAACAAATTTCAGCTGTGAGGGAGGCCAGATGGAGCACTCAGGGCAGCGAGAAGAGAACACAGCAGCTACGTGTATGATCACAGCTGTGAAATGCAGCAGAGGCATCAATAAAATAACACAAGGGAAGCCTCTATAAGTCGTGCATCCTATCACATCCCCTTGAGGTACAAAAAAACAGCATTTCGGGATCCCTGGGTGGCGCAGCGGTTTGCGCCTGCCTTTGGCCCAGGGCGCGATCCTGGAGACCCGGGATCGAATCCCACGTCGGGCTCCCGGTGCATGGAGCCTGCTTCTCCCTCTGCCTGTGTCTCTGCCTCTCTCTCTCTCTCTCTCTGTGACTATCATAAATAAATAAAAATTAAAAAAAAAAAACAGCATTTCTTTAATATTCAGACCACAGTACGTTCCCAGCTGTAAGTGCCAGCAGCCCATTCTAATGTTCTTAAGGTTCCTATCGCAGGTAGGGTCTGAAACCCCCAGGCAGGCCTATACCGTGAAAGAGAACCATCCGAAGAAGTGTCACTTTACAGAGAAGGGGCAGGAGAGGTGGCCAGTCCTCCACGGTGTCTCTGCTAAAAGCCACCAGTTCCGTGCCAGGGATTTGAAACCATTGAGGCTTTTGATGTAGGATTTTGGGAGGCAAGATTGCCTGTGTCCTCAGTTTTACCTTGAGCTATGGTGCTACACGCCAAAGTAGGGCAAAGCTCAAAGGACTATTCGATGTCACACACTCACACTCACATACACACAATGCAGCCATTTGCCCCAAGACCCCCTATCCTTTGGTGTGTTTGGGACAGAAGCAATGACAGCATCGGTGACCTGCTGTGCGTTGAAAGCACCCCCCCATCAGGTACCCCAGGGTGCCTTCCCATCAGCTGATCTTGTTCTAACTCTCCCTGTCCCATTAATCATGCTAACACAGGTCAGGGGGACATATGTCTATGCCAAGTGTTTCCTGCAGGAAGAGAGGTAGGAGGGAGCTCACTTGGGGCTACCCTCCTGGATCTTGCCCATTTATTTACTTCAACCTGGGGGCGGGGCGGGGGGAGGCAGGGTGACTTAAATTTGGGAGGACTCAACGCTGCACATCACATGTATTCCCTCCCTTCTGTTTTTCTTCTCCAGATGGAGTTGCCCATGAAAGCCTGAGCTCTGCTTTGCTCCCCCAGGGTCCCCAGGGGTGTGGTTAGCCGGGCAGGGCCTGGGCCGAGGTGTCTGTAAAAACTTAGGGAGCCAGTTTCCCCGGTAGATAAGCCAGACCCTCCAGCCAAGCCTTAATCAGTCAGAGGAAAATGCTAATTTTCCATCTGCCCTTCTCTCTTGTCTTATTTCTCAATTTGTTCAGAAGCCAGGCAGGGAGGAAGATCTTAGACACAGCAAAAGGGCTCTCAGTCAAAAGCGCTCAGGAAATACTGACTAATGTGTGAATAATTCATGTCAGCATTTTTAAAGGCTGTGGAAAGGGAAAGGTCCTATTTTCAGAGCTCCCCACCCAAAGCCCCTGACAAAACCACAAAGAGAAAAGTTTTTAGTGTCTGCATCCTTCCTCCCTGAAAGGTCTTGTCCCTTGAAACCATCCCAGCAACATTTACCTATGATCGAGGTATGGGATCTACCTCAAGCCAGGGTCCCAGCCCCTGCCTGAGGAAAAATTAGTAAGTAAGCATGCTTGGGCACAGGTTCCCCAGAAACGGTGCAGCTCAAGAGCTAAAAGGGACGATTCCCATAGCTCTTCCCAGAACAAAGAAAGTCTGCCCCTGGATGACTGGGGTGTCCCAAGCCAGAAATAGAAAGGGCTTGAAATGTCAGCTTCTTCTGCCAAAAAGCAATTCTTCATCCTGTTACACATCCATTGAATTTAGCGACTGGAGGTCCTCAGTGTTTTTGGACAGAGCCAAAGGGTGCTCAGCCAGAAATATTCAGGAAATACTGAATTCTGTGTGAATAATGCATATCAGCATATTAAAGGGCATTGAAATTTTGCTCCTAAATTTTGTTTAACAGAGACTTTTTGGCCCACAATCATCCCTTTCAGGCCAAAAACCTATGAATGCCTTCAAGAAACATTGAAAATTCAGGGAGTCCAATATCATTTAAGACACCTGGATACAGGGGCTCCTGGCTGGCTCAGTGGGTTAAGCATCTGCCTTCGACTTAGGTCATGATCTCAGGGTCCTGGGATCAGCCCCGAATCAGGCTCCCTGCTCAGTGAAGAGTCTGCTTCTCCCCCTCCTTCTGCTTCTCTCTCTCCCTCTGCTCCTCCCCCTGCTTGTGCTCTCTCTCACTCTTTCAAATAAATAAATATTTTTTAAAAAAGACATCTTGGTACAGAAAATTAGAAAGGATGCCTGATGGTTGTAAAGAGAAGAGTAGAACCAAGACAGGCCTTTTTTACTTCATGATGGAGTTACTTTGGAAATGGTAGGGACCACCGTTATGTTTGTAGGCCAAGGGAGGAAGCCCCAAGAAAGGGATAGATGGTCAATAGAATAAACACAAATAATCTCAATCCCTCAAGGAGTTCATAATCAGGTAGCTTTGACTTGGTAAATGTGTCCCGTGTCAATGTAAATGAGAAGAAGCCTCAAACGTAAACGTTGTAAATGCAAAATACATGAGTAAATACCCTTTTCAGGTATTTCCAAAGATGTTGGCCCCCACCATTTCAAGTCACTCTTGCCGATATTTATTTTTTTAAGATTTTATTTATTTATTCATGAGAGACACAGAGAGAGAGAGAGAGAGGCAGACACCTAGGCAGAGGGAGAAGCAAGCTCCCTGCAGGGAACCCAATGCGGGACTCAATCCCAGGACCCCAGGGTCACAACCTGAGTCCAAGGCAGACACTCAACCACTGAGCCACCCAGGTGTCCCACTCTTGCTGATATTTAAAATGTAAGGCAGTTGTTCTTAATATTGGGGGTGTTATGAAAAAAACTCTAATTCCCTACAAAGGCTCCTACAATGAGCATCAGGGATTTACCCCTCATTTCCAGACTAGTCCCCAGAGCTGTGGTCCAGAAGTCAGAAAGTTGCAGCTGCCACCCAGAGGTCAGCAAAATGCAGAAAACCATTCTCAGTGGTCACAGGTGTCCACAACCTGGGGACTGAGAACCAACAAAGGTATGCAAGAGGGGTACAAATCCATCTGTTGAAGCCCACATACTTGGTACAGCCATAACTTTCCCAGCCTGGCACAGATGGATTTTTTAATTTAAATTCAATTTGCCAACATATAGTATAACACCCAGTGCTCATCTCATCACATGCCCTCCCTAATGCCCGTCACCCAGTTACCCCATCCCCCCACCTACCTCCCTTCTGCAACCTTTTGTTTCCCAGAGTCAGGAGTCTCATGGTTTGTCTTCCTCTCTAAGTTTTCCCCACTCAGTTTCCCTCCTTTCCCTAATGATCCTTTTCACTATTTCTTATATTCCACATGTGAGTGAAACCATATAACTAACTGTCCTTCTCCTATCTTATTTCACTCAGCATCATACCCTCCAGTTCCACCCACGTCGAAGCAAATGGTAGGTATTCATCCTTTCTGATGGCTGAGTAATATTCCATGGTGTATATAGACCACATCTTCTTTATCCATTCATCTGATAAAGGACATTGAGGCCCCTTCCACAGTTAGGCTATTGTGGACATTGCTGCTGTGAACATTGGGATGTGGTTGTCCCAGTATTTCACTACATCTTTATCTTTGGGGTAAATACTCAGTAGTGCTATTGCTGGGTCATAGGGTAGCTCTATTTTTAACTTCTTGAGGAACCTCCACACTGTTTTCCAGACCTGCTGCATCAGCTTGTGTTCCCAACAGTGCAAGAGGGTTCCCCTTTCTCCACATCCTCGCCAGCATTTGTTGTTTCCCGTCTTGTTAATTTTCCCCATTCTCACTGGTGTGAGGTGGTATCTCATTGTGGTTTTGGTTTGTATTTCCCTGATGGCGAGTGATGCGGAGCATTTTCTCATGTGCTTATTCACCATGTGTAGATCATCTTAGGAGAAATATCTGTTTGTGTCTTCTGCCCATTTCATGACCAGATTGTTTGTTTCTTTGCTGTTGAGTTTGATAAGTTCTTTATAGATCTTGGATACTAGCCCTTTATCTGATATGTCATTTGCAAATCCATTCGGTAGGTTGCCTTTTAGTTTTGTTGACTGCTTCCTTTGCTGTGCAGAAGCTTTTCATCTTGGTGAAGTCCCAGTAGCTCATTATTGCTTTGTTTCCCTCGCCTTTATAGACGTGTCTTGCAGGAAGTTGCTGTGGCCGAGGTAAGAAGGGCTGCTGCCCATGTTGTCCTCTAGGATTTTGATGGATTCTTGTCTCACATTTAGACCTATCAACCATTTTGAGTTTATCTTTGTGTATGGTGTATGAGAATGGTCCAGTTTCATTCTTCTGCATGTGGCTGATAGATGCACTTCCTAAGCCCTATCCTGAAGCCTCATGGCAAGGGAGTCCCAGAAATAGAGTTTCCAGACTTCTAGCCTCTCTGACACAGGGTAGAGTATAAGACCATAGGGATACCACTGCCCCGTCCCTTCTCTATGGTCACTCCTGTCCCTCTCCCCATGAAGAATCAACAACGGGACACTCAGTGACAAGACCAGATGGAAGCTCTGGAAATCAACATAAGAGGAATCAGAACCCTGGAAGTGGGGTGGGTAAGAGAAAAGTACAGAAGAGTTATGGGTGACAGAAGGGAAAAAAATAGGAGGTCTGAAGGGAAAGGGGCTTTTCTCCTGACCAGAAGATTTTGGCCCTGTTGGTGCAAGTATGGTCTGGCACCAGTGGAGAGTGGGAGCAGGCAGCTAGTTGCTTAGCAGAGCAGCCGTGGCTACACAGACCTTGTGAACTCTGTAATGCTGAAGGCAAGATTTTTTTTTTAACGAGTTCTTATTAATTTGACAGAGAGAGAGAGAGCAAGCACAAGCAGGGGGAGGGGCAGAGGGAGAGGGAGAAGCAGGCTTCCTACCCAACAGGAAGCCCGACCGTGGGGCTCAATCCCAGAACCCTGGGATCATGACCTGAGCCAAAGGCAGATGCTTAACCAACTGAGCCACCCAGGGCGCCCCTGACGGCAAGAGTTATATCTCCTTTCAGAGTTTAAGACAAGGTCTACACTGCTCCCTCCCTTTGGTGATCATATGGTTGGCTGAGGAGCTCTATAAAATGATCAAATCCAGTTCTCCGATGATCAATGTAGGGTCTTTGTGTAAATTAGAAAAAGGAATTGCTTCCCTGGGGAGAGGCAGTCACACTCCACAGTGCACGGCTGGGTGCTGTGTAAAGTGCCAGCTGCCCGGCAGCCTGCATTGGTCCCCACGGCCAAGCGCCACTATGCCACCAATAGCCTGCACAATCCTGCGGAGCGGCCTCAGGCAAATCCTCGCAAGACTAAACCACAGTAAATTCACATTAGCAAATTTATATACAGAAAGTTTGGGCCGTCTTACCATTAAGTCGGCCAGATTTTTTTTCCCCCAGATTATTTATTTAGTAGAGAGAGAGAGAGAGAGAGAGAGAGAGAGCGCTGTAGAGGAGGAGCAGAGGGAAAGGGAGAGAGAAACTCAAGAGAACTTCAGGCTGAGCGCAGAGCCCCACACAGGGCTTGATCTCAAGACCCAGGAGATCCCGACCTGAGCTGAAACCAAGAGTGGGGCACTGAACTCACTATGCCATTCAGGCAACCCACCACTAAGTCATTTTTTATTGGCTTTTTCTTCCCCATTGGTTCTTAGTTATCATAAAAAGATTCAAGAGTTTAGAGACAGTGTTGAGAAGGATCAAAAGGATTTACATGCTATTCCAAAGATAGAAGGATTCCCAGTCCATAGCAGAGATACAAATCTTGGAATCAACGAAGGGGAAATATGAAATGAGCAAACCAGTGTTTACAAACACAAGGAAGGAACATGGTGGGAAGACTCCCCTAAAATCCAGCAGAGTCAATATCGGCTATAATTAGCACCAGCCACTAAATGGGATGAATCATGTCGAAAAATGAGTTTTTGATCTTGAAAGTTAACATGAGCCCCAGAGATAGAAGCTAAGCTGAAGATCTCCCACAGATGACTTTCTAGAAATAACCAAAGCCACCAGGTGAATATTATGAGACAGGTTGTCTCTCACCTGCCTGCTCTTGTCACCAAAAAATTAGGCAAAGGAATTAAACAAGGCAATAAGCAGCATCAGCGAGATAGGATGAGAAGGAGGAAAGCATCCTTTTATTAACTGAATATTGAGATACATGTAGAATTAGGTTTAGAATAAATTTTCTCCTCAAATTCTCTAGCGTCTGAGTAAGGTCCAAGAAATATATAGCTGACCATATAAACTATATCTTGCAGCTTACATATAATGGCCAAATCTGTAGAGTCGGTTTTATATAACAAGTTTATTATTTAGCATGTATGAGCATATGTAATCAAATAAAGAACACAACCAGGGCAGCCTGGGTGGCTCAGCAGTTTAGTGCTGCGTTTGGCCCAGAGAGTGATCCTGGGGACCTGGGATCGAGTCCCACGTTGAGCTCCCTGCATGGAGCCTGCTTCTCCCTCTGCCTGTGTCTCTGCTTCTCTCTCTGTGTGTCTCTCATGAATAAATAAATAAAATATTTAAAAAAATTTTTAAATAAAATAATAATAAATCTTATTTAAGATTTAGCATGTAAATCCTTTTTTTATCTTTAGAAATCTTTTTAAATTTTTTTTATTTATTTATTCATGAGAGACACACACAAAAAGAGGCAGAGACACAGGCAGAGGGAGAAGCAGGCTCCATGCAGGGAGCCCAACGTGGGACTCGATCCTGGGTCTCCAGGATCACACCCTGGGCTGAAGGCAGGTGCTAAACCACTGAGCCACCCGGGCTGCCCAAATAAAATCTTTAAAAAAATAACACAACCAAACAATTTAGCATTATTGCTTTATTCTCTTGAACTCAATGGAAATGGATTGACTAAAGTCTCCAAGTTTCACACTTACTTCTCTGCTGCCATCCTCCTGATGGTTCTACAGCTCTTGATACTACTCTCTCTCCTGAGTTTCATTTTCTCAAATGATGTGGACATCACACACCTACCCCACAGGTACTTCACTTACCTGTCCCACAGGCACTTCCCATGCATGCCCCACAAGCGCTTCCCACACCTGCCCCACAGGCGCTTCTCACACTTGTCCCACAGGTCCTTCACTCATCTATCCCACAGGTGCTTCCCACACCTGCCCCACAGACACTTCCCACACCTGCCCCACAGGCGCTTCACTCATCTATCCCACAAGTACTTCACTCATTTATCCCACAGGTACTTTCCATACTTGCCCCACAGGTACTTCCCACACCTGCCCCACAGGCCTTTCCCATACCTGCCCCGCAGGTACTTCCCATACCTACCCCACAGGTAATTCACTCATCTGTCCCACAGGCACTTCCCGCACCTGCCCCACAGGTACTTCACTCATCTATCCCACAGGTACTTCCCACACCTGTCCCACAGGCACTTCCCACACCTACCCCACAGGTAATTCACTCATCTGTCCCACAGGCACTTCCCGCACCTACCCCACAGGTACTTCACTCATCTATCCCACAGGTACTTCCCACACCTGCCCAACAGGCACTTCCCATACCTACCCCACAGGTAATTCACTCATCTGTCCCACAGGCACTTCCCACACCTACCCCACAGGTACTTCACTCATCTATCCCACAGGTACTTCCCACACCTGCCCAACAGGCGCTTCCCACATCCGCTCCACAGATACTTCACTCACCTATCCCACAAGTACTTCACTCACCTGCCCCGTAGGTTCTTCAAATTCCTCAGATAGGACTAGTCATCTTCCCACCAACACGAATGTCCATCTGTGCTCCCATCTCAGCTAATGATTCTACCATCTATACAGTCACCCAGGGCAGAAATTCGTAATTGTCTTCAGCTACTCTTTTCTTCTCATCTGTCACATCTCATCATCCTGAAATTGTCTGCTCCACCTGTATAAAAACTCCCAAATGTATCCCCCCTTTTCATAACAGAGTCCAATATGAGACTTTATTTGTAGCTGAGACGGAGGTCCCCGATTTCAAGCTTACTGGGAAAGGCCCAAACTTGAAACAAAATCCTCCCTGCTGGTGGATCCCTGGAACTCCTCTAACAGGCAAAGTTTTTATCACAATGTTAGAAATGATCTGAAATGCAAAAGGGTCTGGAAGGGTGACAGCCTGCATTGAAGCACACCAAGGTGTTGCTGCTCTATCACATAGCCTTCCAGTGGGAGAGGTGATGGCACACACAGAGAGTGAGGCTGGGAAATCAGGGAGTGGGAGATCAGAGCAGGAAGGAAAGGGTGTACGGGGGCAGAGAGAAGTCGCTGGGTGATATTTCATGAACACATAGGCAAACAAGGTATGCTTGAGCCAACCAAGCCAGAATCAACTAAAATATACTTTTGCACTGAAGGTGAGTAAAGGAATTCATGAGGACATGAGCCAAGGCACAGGAAATGGTTTTATAAAAAGATCCACAGAGACTCTTCTTTTTTTTCTGTAATAAACAGAACGAAGCAGTTTCCCAGAATTTCAATAAGACCCACTGAATGGGAAAGCTCTACATTTATGTAAGATCTCTGAAATCATGGCAGTGGGAAATAATGCCTCAGCACTTCCAAGTTCACAAATAGACCTTCCTCTTAGAGTGTTCACAGCCAGCTTTTCAAAGCTTGGCCCCCACTGCCATAATATTCCATGAATATCCAATTGTCTCTGCAAGAAGCGTATTTTGGCTGAGACTTTTCCCCCCTCCCTGGGGTTGGATCACATTAACTTGGTGAAAACTGCTTTGTGTGAATTGCTTTATATGACTTCCACATTGGAATGACTCCTGTGTAATCAAAGTCATTTTTTCCCTTAGTTTCCAACAGAACCAGAAAGAGGAATGGATGAGGACAGGAATGTCAATGGAGTCATTGGTTGCAAAATTTAATGCTATATTAGCTGGAAGATTGACCCATGGACCTTAGGAAAGAAAGAAATGTGTTTCTGGCATCCACAGTTGTGAAGATCTGAGGAGACCGACCCTAGAGAAAGCTGATTTGCTGCTCAGCAGAATATCATGTCTATAAATTTAGTAACTGTCTACTGGCCTATGATGAGGGGAATATGACCTCTGTCCACAAAACCAGAAAAGGGTGAATGTAGTGTGCTGAGGGGAGCACTGAGGCTTTGTGGGTACAGAAGGTCAGGGACAGTCCAGCTAAGATTTTGTGTCCAGGTTTATCATAGTCTATATAGAAGCCATGAATGAATACATTTTTTTCAAGACACCTGCGACTTTTCAAGTTGCAAAGTCACTTATGATCATTTAACTAGCCAAGTATTAAGCCAGCTTTATAGAAATATGACAGTTAATTTTACGTGTCAGCTTAAAACTTGACTGGGCCATGGGGTACCCAAATATTTGAAAAACATGATTCTGGATATTTCCATAAGAGAATTGTAGCATGATTTTAACATTTAAATGAATAAGACAGAATAAAGCAGATTGCTCTCCCTGGTGTGGGTGGGTCTCATCCAATCAGTTGAAGCCTGAATACAACTGGATGCTGACCCCTCCTCCCAAATAAGAACAAGTTCTTTCTGCTTGACTGCCTTCAGCTAAGGCATCAGTTTTTTTCCTGCCTTTCAGGAACAACTTCATGGGTCTCAAGCCTGCCAGCTTTTGGACTGGAATTACACCAAAAGCTCTCCTGGACCTCAGCTTGCCAAATGCAGATCAAGAAGCTCATCAGCTTCTATTGGCATAGGCAATTCCTTATAATAAATATATTATTTTGTATACATATAATTCAAATTGAAAAATCAAAATAAAATTGTACAGACATGGGCAGCCCCCGTGGCGCAGCGGTTTGGCGCTGCCTGCAGCCCAGGGTGTGATCCTGGAGACCTGGGATCGAGTCCCATGTCGGGCTCCCTGCATGGGGCCTGCTTCTCCCTCTGCCTGTGTCTCTGCCTCTCTCTCTCTCTCTGTATCTCTCATGAATAAATAAATTTAAAAAAATATTTTAAAAAAATTGTACAGACATATACACACATCTATCCTATGGGTTGTTTCTCTGGAGAACTGTGATTAACATATGAAAAAAGAAGTCTAAACTGAAATTCAGTTAATTTGGCATCTACTAAAACAGAATACCAAATATAATAGACCAAAAGGAATGCCGCTTTTTCAGTGTTGGAGGAAGCTAAGAGATCACCTGCCCCAGCGTCTCTACTGATACTGATACAAAGGCCAAAGCCCAAGGAACTTTGTCCCTTTCTTGTGTTCTCAAGTCAGAACCAGGTAGCCTGATACTCAGAACTGTGTCCCCTACTCCACCCTGTACTTCTGAGAAGTGAAAAATTTTATTCTAGAAAAGAGTAAGTGAGATGGAAAAAAGACCAATCACATGGGCTTCAACAGTGACAGATGAATTATTTAATCAGAAGCAAGGAACTCTGTAGAAAATGAGACACCCAGGCCATTTCTCACTCACCAGGCATACAACGAAGACAATGGCAATGCTTCGCAGACCATGATGAAGAGCTGTGGTGTCTTAGAGTGATTATGTTCCCGAATCACCGGTTCTGACTAAAAAGTACTTTGATAGAAAATTTTGTTTCAGGAATTTTTAACAGTTCGATAGCAAAACACAGAAATAAGAATTGAAGGTGTAATCTACGCTCTGCTTTGACTTGAGAGAAAATGTGCCAGAGTCTAGGATAGCGTCTGTATGTACTTAATGGAGAGGAGCAGGAATTAATGGTTAGGTAGTAGCATTACTATGGTGTGTGGTTTTTTTTTTTTTTAATATTCACAGAGGACCAATGATCCCCTTAAAGATAAACACTGACTCCTCCCCAAAGAGTTCACTGTTTCAAGGTTTACAGTCATGAGGCAAAGGAGAGGAATTAAAAACAGACCACATTCACGCTGTACTCTGGCTTTTTAAAAGCAGAGTCATTGTTCCTAGCATTCAGGATACTTGGCTTGCAAACTGGTGGCAGGTTAGACTCTGGTCCCACAGCTCTCTTCTGATGGAAGCCTCCACTACACACCTCATTCCTCCTATGGCAGATACTGTTAGAAGAAATACACAGGCTCCTCTGGGTCCCTGTTTTCAATCCTTGGGGGTGTATACCTAGGAGTGGAACCGCTGGATCATGCGGCAATGCCATTGAACTTTCCCAAGGAACCCATCCTCAGAATGTGTGGAGCCAATGGTGAACTGAATCTAACTAAAATTCAAAGGAAGCCCAGACCCAGCTCAGCTGCAGAGGGGATGATGGCCATCTAACAGAAGAAGGGGTGTACCCTTCATCAGACCTCAGGATTATTCGCTTCTGGCTCCAGGGTGCTTTTTGGTGTTGTTTTTGCAGCTCTACTGAGGTATAATTTACATTCTATATATTTCACTCATTGTAAGCTCAATGTTTCTAATTAGGCCAACAGCACCGTACAATGATTGTTACTATCAGTTTTAGAATATTTTCATCACCCCCCAAAATTCCCTTGAACTCACTTGCAGTCAAAGCCACTTCCAATCCCAGGTAACCACAGTGCTGCTTTCTGTTTCTCCTTCCCTTTTCCAGACATCTCATACATATGAAATCATACTACAGGTAGACCTATAGTATAATTGAGGTGGTTTTTTTTTCATAGACTTTATTGTTAAGTTGCAACATACATGGCTTAATACAACAAAAAAGTATTTAATCAAGTGAAAAATAATAAACTGAACAATAAACAAATCAATACTCCAAACAAAAAATTTTCCATTGGAAGCATGTTACAATGGTATGGGGTTTTGTTACTACCTTACTGCAATTTTCCTATGTGTTACTAGCCTACATAATCATGCAGATGTGAATGGAAGTTTGAATGATTATATAAATAAAAAGTTTGTTTACTGCAGAGAATCATTTCAAAAGGAAGCCAAAGTAGGTTTGGAGAACATTATTCAAAAACTTCTCCACGTCGTTAGGTTCACTTTATAATCTATGAAGCTTAAGCTGTTCCTCTGTGACAATGCCAACCTCTGAGAGGCACTGACAAATGTCTTTTCTTTGGTCACCCCAAGGCTAGATAACCTCAATCACAGTATGGTTATAGGCAAAGGGGCTGAGGCTCGACTCTGTGATGCTCCTGAGACCACCAACCTCTACCCCTCCCACGCTGCCCTTCATCTGCTGTGAAAGCTCTCCACCTGATAAAGAAAATTTCAACCTATACTGCTGTGGGCTCTGCTCCTGGGATCTCAGGGAAGCTATATTTTTAACTTTTACCAAGATCAGAATGATTTAACCAAACTTCAGAGCGCAGGCATTATTTCTGCTGTGAGCACACTTTATACATCTGCTTCATTAGCAAATTACCTAAAAGAAACATTTCTAGAGTTAAAGAATCTCCCTAAGTTCCCATATCTCTGGGCAGCCCGGCAGGTTCAGCAGTTTAGCGCTGCCTTCGGCCCAGGGCATGACCCTGGAGTCCCAGGATCGAGTCCCACATCAGGCTCCCTGCATGGAGCCTGCTTCTCCCTTTGCCTGTGTCTCTGCTTCTCTTTCTCTTTGTATCTCCCATGAATAAATAAATAAAATCTTAAAAAAAAAAAAGTTCCCATACCTCTAAGCCCACAACTGTGTACATACTAAAACATAAGAGTTTGTAAGTTTCTGAAATGTCTTATGTCATGGTGAATTGTAACCCTTGATGCAAAAATATTTATGTATATATTTAACCTGTATGTTGACCCTGTATCAAACATTCTTTCTCAGGAGCACTCTCTTCTTTGTGAAGACAGTGTATCCAGGGCAGCTGTCCTTACTTGGGCTCAAATAAAACTTTCTTCCTTTTTTTCTTAGAAGCTAAAAGTTGGGGTGCCTGGGTGGCTCAGATGGTTAAGCATCTGCCTTTGGCTCAGGTCATGATCCCCAGGTCCTGGGATCGAGCCCTGAGTCAGGCTCCCCATTCAGCAGGGAGTCCGCTTCTCCCTCTGCTTGTGCTCTCTCTTTCACAAATGAATTTTTAAAAATCTTTTTATTTTTTTTTAAATTTTTTTTTAATTTTTATTTATTTATGATAGTCAAAGAGAAAGAGAGAGAGAGAGGCAGAGAGAGAAGCAGGCTCCATGCACCGGGAGCCCGATGTGGGATTCGATCCCGGGTCTCCAGGATCGCGCCCTGGGCCAAAGGCAGGCGCCAAACCGCTGTGCCACCCAGGGATCCCCTAAAAATCTTTTTTTTTAAATTTTTATTTATTTATGATAGTCACAGAGAGAGAGAGGCAGCGACATAGGTAGAGGGAGAAGCAGGCTCCATGCACCGGGAGCCCAACATGGGATTCGATCACGGGTCTCCAGAATCGCGCCCTGGGCCAAAGGCAGGCGCCAAACCGCTGCGCCACCCAGGGATCCCCCCTAAAAATCTTTTTAAAAAGAAACTAAAAGTCTTATTCATTTTGCTTTGACACATACCACCTGGCTTCTCCCCCCTTCCCTCCAGGACACCTGGGGTAGATAAGGTATAGAAAGATAGTTTGTCCAAGAGTCCTGCAAACACCCTTGAGGTAGGAACCAAGGAATGAACTGCCTTCTCCAAACAGAGGGGGTGAGAGGGTGGGGAGCAGCACAGAAAGCGTCAAACAAGTGAATATCTCAGTAAATATCCTGCCACACTGCTCTGCATTCACCTACCACAAAACCACAACAGTGAACAACTAAAAGCATGTTATAGTTTTAGTTTTATCTACCCTTAGATTTCACCTACTCACGGAAGTGCGAGAGGAAGGAGGCACCACTCTGGACTAGGCAAGCGAAGAAGCAGGGTAGGCTGTCCCACCAGCAACAATAGCAATGACACTGTGCCCCAGTGTTACTGTTACTTGATTTAGCCCTTCATCCTCACAATGGCCTTCAGCAGTCGGAGCTGTAGATCCATCCAGATCCCTTATTTAAAGCCTTCAGAATAAGCTCCAGTTTTAGAATTCAGAATTTTTAAGAATTCAAAAATCTCAACTCATTGAGGATTTTTAATATCTAAAAAGGTGATACAGTAATGTATTGCAAAGTATGTAATTTATATAACATACCTCCCCAAGAGTGTCTGAAGCAGATCTCATACAAACCAATTAATGCATCTTCAATGAAATAAATGATCCCACGGAGTGGTCTAAAGACTGCAAGTAACTTTCCATCGGTTTAGGTCAGGTTTTGCCACCAAACGAAGTAAGAAAGCCTTTGGGTTCTCAGGACTTTTTTGGATTTTACAGATAAAGAGAATGTGGCCCAGTGAGATCAGGCAACTTGCCCAAGGTCACACAGCTAAGAAGTGGCAGGGGTGCGCGACGCCTCAGGGCCCCCCTCCCTAACTCCCTCCACCACTTTCTCCACCAGAAACTCAACTCCAACCTCAGTACTCCTCAGCTGAGGGCAGCCTGTAAACGACCTTCCTCCTGCACCTCCCCGCCCCCAAATCCTCTTACACTCATTTTATCTTACCTTACTATGGTTTAAAATAGTAGAAGGAAACCCAGCGGGAGTGGGATTCACCCCAGAGACCCCTGCCAGACCCCGGGGAACTGAGTGTGGGATCAGGTGCTGCCTCGCTACCCTTCTGCCCAATTCTAGAGTTTATTCACTCACAGGTGGTATAAAAGACCGGGCAGGGGGAGCCCGACCAAAGCAGTCGGTATTGAAAGTGAAACTGAATCCTTCCGAAATCCCAGAAGAGGGCGCATCGGCCTTTTCCCATTTGGATTCGGCTTATTGCCTTGTCTTCCAACCGTTGGGCAGTTTGGACGCACAGCCACGTGCCGCGTATGACCACGGAGCAGAGTCAGCATCTTCATTACTAAATCAAGTTATTTCCCCATATGAAGTCCTTCCCCCCCCCCCCCCCCCTTGGTTAGGGGTTAGGGTTAGGGCATGTGCCTGGTATTTTGCAGTTCAGAGTCTCCAGAGAATAAAACCCCAGGTTTCTGCTGGGGTCACGGTTGACGGTTAGAGTTAGGGTATGTCTGGTGTTTGAACTCCTTTTTGATCTTTGGCACAAACCTATTCTCAGACCCTCTCCTCCTCCCCTTCTCCCATTTCTGTTTTCTCATCTTGCAACGCCTGGGCGGAGACCCTGCCCAGACCTTGACCTCACTATCACTTGCCTTCGGTGTCCTGGGTCTGCGTCCTTGCTCAACTCTCCTCGCTGTGCCTAGGATGCAAATTATTGTGGTTCTTTTTCCTTCCTCGTCTGGTTTCCTCCCTTTTCATCCTAATCCGGAGGCATCTTCCCTCCTCCGGTACAGCAGATCAATACTTCTGCTTGCCTAAACAATCCAGGTCACCCCAGTAATCCCATCTGCCAGGGGCACCCCAACCATGCCGGCGTCAACAGTTGGCGTGTCGCCTGGGACCAAAAATCCTGCAGGCTTTGTGTTTTTAATGAAAGGTCTTTTTTTTTTTTTTTTAATTCATGAGAGACACAGAGAGAGAGAGAGAGAGGCAGAGACACAGGCAGAGGGAGAAGCAGGCTCCATGCAGGGAGCCCGATGTGGGGCTCGATCCCAGGTCTCCAGGCTCACACCCCGGGCTGAAGGCAGGCGCTAAACCACTGAGCCACCCAGGCTGCCCTGAAAGGTCTATTTTAAGGGCAAAGTCGGATGGAAAGCCATGCAGGCTCAGTTTACTCCATCTAGATGTAAGGCTTTTAACAGAGGTGGAGGGTTCGCGCAAAGCATGCCTCGGACGTCCTCCTCTTACCGTGGGGCGCAGCGACCCCTGCGGCTCCGGCCTCCTAGAGG
This sequence comes from Vulpes vulpes, assembly GCF_048418805.1. NCBI lineage: Eukaryota > Metazoa > Chordata > Mammalia > Carnivora > Canidae > Vulpes > Vulpes vulpes. The sequence continues at coordinate 108,126,591 of NC_132781.1, read as the reverse complement.
GACCCCAGCGGAGGAGACCGACTCCGCAATAGTCTTTAATTGATAATTTATTTAAGTGAGCACGACGGGTTAGGGCAGTTCACAGGCCCGCGTAGCCGCGCTTTCCCGGGTCGGGACCTCTCCTAGATAGAGACGCCGGGTGGGGACCGCGCCCGGGAGGAGGGGGCGGGGCCTGCGGGTGGGCGGGGCCTCGTGGCGGGCTGTGGGTGGGCGGGGCCTCGTGGCGGGGCTGCGGGTGGGCGGGGCCTCGTGGCGGGGCTGCGGGTGGGCGGGGCCTCGTGGCGGGCTGTGGGTGGGCGGGGCCTAGGGGGCGGGGCCTCGGGGCGGGGCCCGGGAAATTCCCGGCGGGGCGGGGAGGCGGGCGCGGCGGTCAGCTGAGCGGCGCTGGGCGGGGTCGCGAGGCCGCGAGTCCGCCCGAGGCTCCCCGGAGCGCGCTGCCGCCGCCCCCCGCCGGTGCCCAGGTCGGCGTCTGCATCCGGGTCCGGAGCCCTCCCCCCGCGGGCACCATGGCGAGGAAGCAGTGACCCCGAGCGAGGCCGGAGCGCGGCAGGGGTGAGCGGGGCCGGGGGCGGGCAGGGGTGCGGCAGCTCCCTTGCGTCCTTGGAAGCGGTTCCCACGGCCCCACCCCCCTTTTCCCTGCGACCCCGAGCCTGTCGGGGTGTGGGTGGCGGGGGATGGAGCGTCCTCTAGACCCGCCGTCGCTGCCGCCGCCCGGGGGAGGGTTTCCAGGCCCGGGGGTGGGGCGGGGTGGGGGGATCCTGACCTGGTGGGAAAGGGCAGCGGGGGCGGCCCTCCCCAAGCGCCCCCCTCCCCTCTTTTACCGGCCCGGCTGACCGCAGGTGACTTCCTCCGTAGGGCACGGAGGTGGTTTAAGGGTGACATCCTCCCGCAGCTCGGGAATGATTGTACAGCCAGTTCCTCTCTGTGGGGGAGTGGTTAAAGGGACACCTTTGAGAAACAACCACCAGCCCGATGTCTGTCTCTGTGCATGTACGTGCATACACGGTGAACACTCAAGGAGGCTGAGAACCCCAAAGGAATTGTTTATACTGTCGGAAAGGTGTGAGCTGGAGGCGGAGTAAACATTGCTGGGAGAAAACGAAACCCAGATTCTGGTCTGGCCTCCTCCTCCTCCTCCACCTCCTCCTCCTCCTCCTCCTCCAGGAAAACTGTTGTATGGAAATGTATGCCCCAGAGCTGTGGAAGGATGAACTGGAAAACAGAACCGTCGGCCAGTGAAGGTGGTGTTAGGTGGGACCTCAGAGCCTCAGATCTGGTTGAACAGGGCATCCCTACTAACACAGGAGCCGACTCCTCCCCCTGCTCTTTGCTGAGGGAGAGGAGAGCTAGGCAGCCCTGGCTACCTCCCAGGATATGCTTGCCCAGTTTGTACTGGGCTGGAAAGATCCTGGAGCACAGGCTGAGGCCAGGAGCTGTCCTGGAATGGAGAAGGTAAGTGAAGTTTAAATGTGGCCCAGAGAGAGAGGACAGTGACTGGAATCTTCCAAGTGACTGATCTGTTTTTCTACTGGGCCAGTTCTAGTGGTTCTTTGTACATGGTACACAACATTATAAAAATAGCCTCTTTTTTTTTTTTTTTTTGTAACTGATCTCAAGTTGCATATTATGCTATGGAATCCAACTAAATCCTCCAAAAAACAAAAACAGGCTTTATTCTTGAAAGGAATTGGCCATTGTACTACAGAACCTTCTCCCTTAAGTAAGGATGCGTGGGTATTTTCTTCTCCTAGCCCTGCTTTTTCCGAAATTTTTTTAAAGATTTTATTTATTCAGTCATGAGAGACACAAGTGGAGGAAGGAGCGGGCTCCCTGTGGGGAGCCTCATTTGGAACTCTATCCCAGAATCCCGGGATCATGATCTGAACCAAAGCCAGAGGGCTTAACCACTGAGCCAGGTGCCCTTCCAAATTTTATAGAGACTTGGGTTATTTGATATGTTCTTTGGAATCAATGGGATTAATAAATCCAAATGAAAAGGAAGGAATTAAACTCTGTTTTTTAAAAAGTGAAGTCTGTTTCATCCAGAGAAAAATATTATTTGGAAGGTTTGACGTGTATATGAGGATGGAATGCTAGAATGCGTGTTACAAAATGACACCCAGATCTTTTGGGGATGACAAAAGAAACAGTATTAATTTTCAAAACAAGTTCTGAAAGTTGAGTTCGAGATTCTGGAGAGGAGTGCTGTAGAGCTGTAGAAAAAAATACTACTAGCACCGCTGGCTTTGTCACCTACAGAGCAGAAAGTGTTTTACAATTGCTAGACCTTAAAATACCTTGTTACACTCTATTTTCGTTTCATTTCAATGAACATTTACTGAGAGCCTGCTATGTGCCGCTCACAAGGAAAAATAAAATAGAGACCTTTGCTGAAGTTTGATGCAAGATAGACTGGAATGGGAAGATTATAGGACTTTGCAGAAAGAGCCAAGTGCTACTGGGTACTTAGAGGAAAGAACTTTAACATAGGACATGCATTTCAGCTGGACATGAAACTGGTGAGTATTTGCCAGAGCAAAACTGTGGCCAGGCATTTTGTGCAGAGGGGAGAACAAAACAGAGACAAGGGCAGAGAAGCAGAAAAAATCAGGGAACTGTGAACTCTTTCATATGCCTTGCGTGTGAGTGGCATGGTGATGGGAGATGATACCAGTGGGTAAGTGGGGGCCAGACTCTGAAAGGCCATGTTTTTCTCATTTGGGAGCTGGAACTCTTGTCCTGTATGGGAAGGCTTTTAAGCAGGAGAGGGACTTCCTGCTGGGAAAGAAACCGTGGTGGTAGTGGGACTGCAGTGTAAAGAGGTGAGTCAGAACACGTAGGAGGCTATTCAGCAAGTATTCTAGGTACTGGGGACACAGTGGTGGACAAAAGAGACAAAAATCCTGTACTCTGCAGAGTGCAGCATTGCTGTAATTGAGACAAGACAAGAAGGGCCTGACCTGAGCTGGCAGGGATGGGAGGGAGGTGCAAGTGCCAGCACTTGGTCACCCCTCAGACTCGAATGGAGCATCAAGACACTCCCAGGCTCCTGCATTATGTGATAAGGTTAAATCGATTTCCATTTTCTGTATGTTAGCGAATTACCAAATCAGAATACCATTTCTGGCGTAGGAGCTTCTTTTACCCTCTTAAAAGGATACATACTTTGAGTTCTTTTCCTCTTAATAGGATACATACTTTGAGTTCTTTTTCCAGGATGATGATAATTTTAGTTGATGCAATCTTGGGTTCTTACTCAGCCCTCTCACGATCCCAAACCAGAATTTGCCAATAGCCACTTATCGTTTCTGATCAAGAAATAGGTTTGCACTGTTTAAAATTAATTTATCCATGTGCGGATTAAGCCTGTGAATGCTTATTAAGCAAATTTGGAACGTCAGCCATAGCAGGGTAAGGGCCTGGACTTACTTTGTATTATGCTGGTTGGTCCAACGTCCAGGGAGTAGAAGTCCGCATAAGGCAGATTTTTGTTCGATACAAAATGACTTTCTGACAATGGTAGTGGTCCTCCAATAGAACGGGCTGTTGCCTGCTAGTCATTGCTCCTATCTTCTGTCATTGAAGCCTTTCATGCCTGGTCTATATGACCATCTTCCGTGGAGACCAGATAAGACATTTTTGCATCGAATAAGTTGGAGTGGATCATTTGTAAGGCCACCTCAGAAATAAGATTTAAGCTCATGCTCACATCCACAAAGTCAGGTCATTGATATAATTACTTGACTTGTGAAAGTAAAACTGACATTTAAGAATTCAAACCGATCTGAGAATAAAATCCAAGAGGTTTTGCTTTTGCTCTTCCACATTCCAGGTGGTTTGCTTTCTTCCTTAGTGGTGAAATCTTGGCAAATCCTGTGCTAAATTAATTCACCCTTCTGTAGTTAAATACCACCTTAGCTTAGGAATGACACATTTCAGGAGTGCCTGGCTGGCTCAGTTGGTAGAGTTTGCGACTCTTGATCTCGGGGTGGTAAGTTCAAGCCCCATGTTGGACATAATAGAGTTTACATTAAAAAAAAAAAAAAAGAACAAAGAAAAAACTGACACATTTCAGATCCAGATTAGTTGGATTTTTATGAGAAATTCTGTTACTAAAAAAAGAAAAAAGAAATTCTGTTACCAGATAGAACCTTGGAATAAATGTCTTAGTTTCAATTTCTATAACCTTTGAAGATGCGTGCAAGAATTTATAATGCAGGGATCCCTGGGTGGCACAGCGGTTTGGCGCCTGCCTTTGGCCCAGAGCGCGATCCTGGAGACCCGGGATCGAATCCCACGTTGGGCTCCCGGTGCATGGAGCCTGCTTCTCCCTCTGCCTGTGTCTCTGCCTCTCTCTCTCTCTGTGTGACTATCATAAATAAATTAAAAAAAAAAAAAAGAATTTATAACGCATCTCTGTGTTCAATTGAAAATAGCTTAAGATGATGTTTAAAGATTTAGAAAATTCAGCTTTCTCTGATGGGTGTTCTACCAATAGATATTTCACATAGGCAGTGTATTCGTAACTCATAATGATGCCCCCAAAATACCTAAAATCATCGGATGCTCTTTGAGCCACCAAAAATCAAATGTATTGCTTTTGGTAAAAATTTGGTAGTATTTACATGCTTATGTTTGGCATATATGTTAACTTCTTATTACTCTGACATTTCAATTACCAAATAATTTTTCCTCACAGTGCTGGAAAATGAAGTGTTTGCAATGATTAGGTCAGGCATATGTATTAGTGAGAGAGGGTGGCATGACCATAATGGTGCTGGGGTGTATGTGTTGGATGGTAGGGTTGGGCCTTCCTAGAAACTCAAGAATACTTTTCATTTGCTTTTTGAGCTGAACCATCATTTGTTAGACAAGTCACTAAATTACCATAAGAGGTCACACATTTAGTTGAGGCACTCTGTTTTTTCTACTGTCCCCCTTAGCATAACCCTGCTTTTTTTTCCCTTCTGTCCTCCTAATATCTGGGCACCCTGATAAAGGTAAGAGCACTGATATAACTGGTAGAACCAATTTTTAACTTTATTGTGGTTGTGTCTAAAGGAGGCACAAAGGAAAGTCGAAGAAGAACAATACCTGGATAATTTTCAAGAGAAAATCTTTCTTTTCTCCCCTCTCCTGCCCTTTTCTCTTCTCTCCATCTCTCCCTTTTCCTCTCACTTGGAAAAACCATTAAGGAGAAATGTGTATATAATAAAATGAAACTAAACACACCAGTAGAGAACTGCTTAGGAACTTCTTTTAAAAAACATCTATTGAATGTTTCCATTTACTTTTGCAAAGTGTGTTATAATCATTGAATACCTGAGCAAATTCAATGTTGACATTCATTGAATTGATCCACTGAATCAATTGAATGATCCACATTGTAAGGATTTTTTTTTTAATTTTTTTTGTTTAAACTCAATTTAGTAGGGATCCCTGGGTGGCGCAGCGGTTTGGCGCCTGCCTTTGGCCCAGGGCGCGATCCTGGAGACCCGGGATCAGGTCCCACATCGGGCTCCCGGTGCATGGAGCCTGCTTCTCCCTCCGCCTGTGTCTCTGCCTCTCTCTCTCTCTCTGTGACTATCATAAATAAATAAATAAATAAAATTTTTTTTTAAAAAAACAAAAAATAAACTCAATTTAGTTAACATGTAGTGTATTATTTGTGTCAGGGGTAGAATTTAGTGACTCATCAGCTGCCCAGAACACCCAGTACTGGGGCTCCTGGTGGCTCAGTGGGTTAAGTGTCTGCCTTCAGCTCAGGTCATGATCTCAGCGTCCTGGGATCAGGCCCCAGCGCTGAGCAGGGAGCCTGCTTCTTCCCCTCCTTCTTCCACTCCCCCTCCACTTGTGCTCCCTCTATCTCAAATAAATAAAGTATTTTAAAAAAGAAAAAAAGAACACCCAGTGCTCATTCCATCAAGTGCCTTTCATTAAGAAGCCTATCACCCATTTACCCCATTCTCCTACCCACCTCCCCTTTAGCAACCTCAGCTTGTTCCCTAGAGTTAAGAGTCTCTTATGGTCTCTTATGGTTTGTGTCCCTCCCTGTTTTTATCTTATTTTATTTTTCCTTCCCTCCCCCTATGTTTATCTGTTTTGTTTCTTAAATTCCACATAGGAGTGAAATCATATGATATTTGTCTTCTTCTGACTGACTTATCTCGCTTAACATAATATCCTCTAGTTCCATCCACACTGTTGCAAATGGCAAGATGTCATTCTTTTTATGGCTAAGTGGTATTCCATTGTATATACATATATACCACCTCTTCTTCATGCATTCATCTTTCAGTGGACATCTGCTGCTATAAATGTTGGGGCACACTGCCAGGGTAGGTCTCTTTAGTATTCCTGTTATTTAGTAAAAACCCACGTTTGTGAATATTAGCTCTAACATCATACTGTGTAAAAATGAACTTTATGGAAAGCCAGAAACTGGCTTTATCCAAATTACTTTTGTCTAAATTATTTTATACAAATTATTGGTGGGGGGAGCAGTCTCTTCTAGCCACTGAATGCTAAGAGCACACTTCAGCATAATCTCTTTTCTAAATGCATTAGAATACCTGAAACAGATACCTTCTAAGGCTCATAGTTGAATAATATGCCTCATCAGTGTTTTTCACTTCCTAAGATTGCCACCCTCATTAAAGCATTTCATGGGGCTGCCATTCTTCAGATGGTTGCTCTGGGGAGAAGAGCCACGGTAGTACTGTCTCTCATGGCCTGCAGGCTCCTTCACACCAAAAGCAGGTCACCATCAGCCTGCTTCTGTCTCTCCCTCTTTGCTCCTCCCCCAGCTTGTGTGTGTGCGTGCTCTGTCTCTCTCTCTCTCAAATAAATAAAATCTTTTTAAAAAATGAACAAAACAAAAGCAAGTCACCAGGCTCTTGAGTCCAGGGACCTCCAGAGAACCCTTAGGCGTTGCTTCCAGTTGGGGGGGGGGGTGGGGGGAGGAAGCACCACACCCTGTGTGTTTGGTTGCATCTTAATATATGGCCAGCAAGAATGACTCTTAGATGTTAATGATACAGTGATGTATCAGAGTGCACTTATCTCTCTCCATCTTTCATGACAAGGCTTATCATCATCTTCATGAAGCACAGAAAAGAAAAAGAAAATATTTGCCTGTAGCATTTCACCAGTTGTCAGATTCCTGTGTATGCCCAGGTGGAAGCACATACTAAGTGGATTTGGGATACACTTGTCTATCTTATTTATGTCCACATTGACCCCTGTACAAAATGAAGTGGTATGCTTAAAATATTCTCAGGACATGCAGTAAGTGGGCAAGATACCTTAGTCTTTTTAGTATGCCTTGCAGAATTATCAAATACGGAAGCATAAATATTCAGTAGCATCTTTATTGTATTACGTGGCTGGGTTTTAGTCTTGTTAATTAACAATATTGTCAATATTGTTGCATGTCTTGTTAAGTGACCTTGGCTGAGCTATAAAGCCTCTGTGAACTCAGCTCCATATCCTAGAAAATAACTATCCAGTTGGGTTTTAGTGAGGATTAGAAACTGACATGTCTGGTGCAGTGATTCAGCACATAGTAAGCATCCAAAATATGTTTGTTCTCCCTTTCCACTTAGCCAAAAATACTAGAGATAAAATATGGAGATTTTGCAACAGTTTCGGCCAAAATAAAAAGAGCTGAGCTTTAAAGATTTGCATAGGAAAACCAATTTAAGGATCCTTTACCCACGTGCACGAATATATGGAAGCTTTCTTGAATTCCTCTCTTGGATTCCCAAGTCTCATGATATCATCGTCTTCTCTCCCTCCTCCATCTAGTGGCCCCTCACCACACCCACAGACACACTAAAGCTAGAATACACTTTTTTTGTTTAAAAGGAAGAACCAGGGGCACCTGGGTGGCTCAGTGGTTGAGTGTCTGCCTTGGGCTCAGTTCATGATCCCAGGGTCTTGGGATTGAGTCCCACATCAGCCTCCTTGCAGAGAGCCTGCTTCTCCCTCTGCCCTGTGTCTCTGCCTCTATCATTCTGTGTCTATCATGAATAAATAAATAAAATCTTTGGGGGGGACAAAAGGAAGAACTAAAAATGTCCAAAATACAATTGGAGAGGAAATAGACAGCTTTTGGAATACTGAAGAGCAATTGCCAGTGGATCTGTGGGACTTGTAGGGAGACCCCTTGCTGAGAGAAGATGGCTCTTTTCAGGTTGTGACATTTCCATAGGTCCTACTGCCATGTCCCACCAACCGCTTAGCTGCCTGACTGCAAAGGGGGACAGCTCCAATGAAACCACAGGAAATGGACCCCCCGATCTGGCTCACCCAAACCTGGACACCTTCACTCCAGAGGAGCTGCTGCAGCAGATGAAGGAGCTCCTAACTGAGAACCATCAGCTCAAAGGTGAGCAGCACCTGGCCTCTATGTTTCTTCATTCACCCTGGGCCTTGGTGAATGAAATATTTTTGCAAAAAGGCTTGTTGTTGCATTCCCTCCTCTCTGTTTCACTAGCAAGAGCAAGAGCAGAGTTTAGCTTTTGGTAAGACTAAAATTGTTTCCATTGTTCAGTTTGAGATACAGGTAAGAATAAAAAGCACTTGCATACCTCAGGCAAATGGCATAATGACATGTAGTCCATTTAGAAAGAAACAGGAAGAAAGGCTACTATTATTACAGTTAGTCCTAAATAGTTCACAGAAGGCATCCTCTGTCTCAGGCCATGGCCTCTGGCAGGACTAGTGTTCAAATGAGTCCTCTAGCATGTGTGCTGTAGTGGAGGTACCCAAACCCATTTTGTTTTCTGGAGTCTTTGAAGCACTGGAAATGACACTAGAACCCCTAGTCCTATCTGGAAGCAAAAACCACCCACCTTGGTCTTTTTCTGGCCAACCCTGGGGTCCAGGCCAAGCATGGCGTCTTTAGATTTAGAACTATGTGTGAGGGTGGTCTTGGAGGTTGGATTCATCAAATCGATACTGATGTAGGACAATCTCATTCCGAACCCCATGCAGAAGCCATGAAACTAAATAATCAGGCGATGAAAGGGCGATTTGAGGAGCTTTCAGCCTGGACAGAGAAGCAGAAGGAAGAACGCCTTTATTTTGAGGTACAGAGCAAAGAAGCCAAAGAACGCCTCATGGCTTTGAGTCATGAGAATGAAAAATTGAAGGAAGAACTTGAAAAACTAAAAGGGAAAACAGAGATGTCTCTTAAGGTGAGCAGACTGATCAGTTGTGATTTGATTTGATTAATATTTAAAGTGTAATCTCACTTGTCTAGACTTCTAGATCAAAACCTTTCATGGTTCAGGCTAGATGAGTATTTTGCATCGTCTTGAAAGAATTGTTCTTGCTGAGAAGGTTGGTTGCAATATCAAGGGTTGTCTACAATCTCTGTTGGGGGAAGGAAATTTGTACAGTTTTGACCATATTGATTATAGTCAAAAGAAGGTTGTAGTCATCAATCAGTATTTTGTATTCATTATAGATGATGCAGGAAAACCTCTGCCTAGAACCATCCAAGTGTTAGTTTCTAGTTTCTCTTTGATATAAAATAACATTTTAAACGTCTGTTACTCAGAAGTTTTACTTACTGATCTTATCCTTTCCCCAAGCCTAAAATAGAGATTCCTCCCTTTACATTTTACGTCTGCTTTTGAGAAATGGCACGACATATGTCATGTTGTGATAGAAGGCTATCAGGTTGTCACATTTTCATTACCCAAAAAATCTGAGAAATGTGCCCATGGCCAAGAGTGGATGTCAAAGATGTCAGTGAAAAAATATGTATTAGAACACATGTGAGGGCAGCCCAGGTGGCTCAGCAGTTTGGCGCCACCTTCAGCCCAGGGTGTGGTCCTGGAGGCCCAGGATAGAGTCCCATGTCGGGCTCCCTGCATGGAGCCTGCTTCTCCCTCTACCTGTGTCTCTGCCTCTCTGTGTCTGTCTCTGGTCTCTCATGAATAAATAAATAAAATTTAAAAAAAAACACATGTGAACCATCTGCCCATATTCTAAGGCTCACTGGATATTGTTCATTAGGGTGCACATCTGCCGTTCCTTCCCAACCTGGAACTTAGCAGCCCCCTGAAGGATAGAATCCCAGACATCAGTGATTTTCCTTGAGATACCTTGAACCCTGTTGATCTCTTATTTCTTGGGTAAAGTATGCAAACAAAGAAAAATAAGAAGAAATAACAAAAAAAGGATGATACAGAATAACATGAAGAATGAAAAGTTGTTTAGAGAAATTGTGGTTTATGTCAGTGCTTTATTCATCAGTCCCTGCTCATGGGATGATGTGAACATTCTGCTTTAATATACTTACATTTGTATAGGAAATGACTCATTGTTGATTAGATTTATCACATCTGATGCTTCAACTTGTCTTACACTTCAAAGAACACTAAGTCACTTCTTTGGGGGAAATCTCTTAGTATCTAAATATTTTCAAGATAGGATACTCTGAAGAAATGATGACCTAGGATGTATGAATAATTTTCTGCTCCCTGGAAGAAAATATCTTACACTGTTTTCCTCTTTTGGCTTTGGGGATGTGAACTGACAGTTGTCATCAGCCTGGTGGGGCCTGTCATATTGAGGAGCCTTCCGGAAGCAGTTTGTCTGCTTGAAATAGTCTGCCTATGGGTTTTCCGAAAAAGTCCTAGTATTAGAAGAAGTTGAGAACAGAAGCTAGAGCTCTAGACAACTTCTTTCAGTGCAGAAGATCAGGTGAAGCAAGCCATAAGCAAAAGCAGGACTCAGAAGTGAGTCCTTGGGACAGAGGTATAGGTGCTTGGACAAAGAGATATTTATGGGTCTTTAAAACCCTTGGTCATCAGCTTTCTCCCCCTTAAATGTGCCTTCCAGGCCTGCCTATTACCTCCCTGTCTCTTTAATTTTTATTTCATGGACCGGTTGAGGTGATTTGTAAAATCGAGGCTCTCATCTTCCTGACTTAAAGCTCTCAAAGCCTCTGACTTGTCTCACTCTTGCTGTCCATTCTTGCTGCTGTTCCTCCAGGGAATCCCCTCCAGCCACTAGGGCCTCTCATGTGTTCTATGCCACACAAGGAAGGGATTAGGGAATTTCTTTTGGAGATCTGCCTTCTGATCCTCAGGGTAAGGCTGAGGTTTTAATGGTTCTTTCCCATTTCACAGAATTATACATTATAAGCATCTGTAAAGAGAACTTTTTAACTTTTAATTGTACCAATTGCTAGGCAGAGGCCATTAGATGGATATTTCCTCTAGGATTCTAAAATGGCATTTTAGTCTGGGCGGATTTCCCGGACAGCAAGATGAAGACATGATACAAGTACACAAGAAGGAGAGCCATTGTGTTGCATGAAAATCAATGGCCGGCACTCAAAAGTGGAAAAGACAGTAACAAATAGTGGAGTTGAGGTTGATCAGAGAGATTAAAACGTGTGACTTCTAGTCTAAGAAGGGAATGGAAAGAGCCTCAAGTAGTAAAATGAAGAGAGATTTAAAATGTTATTTTGTGAATTGTTTTATGGCCTATCAAGTAGATTCAGAATTTCCAAACAATGGTGAAGGGATCCTTACCATTGCAAAAAAACAAAACCTGACAAGTCTGCGATTCTAGGATCATCTTATATCCCTGGTCCTTGGACACTTGCTTAAAACTCTGTTTCCTACTCTTATACCAGGGTGGTTTTAAAAATCCATTCTGGGCCACCTGGGTGGCTCAGTTGGTTGGACATCCAACTCTTGATTTCGGCTTAGGTCGTGATCTCAGTGTCGTGAGATCAAGACCTACGTCAGGCTCTGCACTGGGTAGGGAGCCTGCTTGGGATTCCCTCTCTCTCCCTCTGCTCCTCCCTACCCTCGCTGACATGCTCACTCACCCTTTAAAAAGAAGAGAAAAAAAAAATCCGTAAAATGTCCTCAAAGGGGTCCAGTAAGAAAATGCAAAGATTCCTAAAAAAAGCATGGCCTTCCCCTTACCCACTTGCTTCCTATTTCCAGGCTAAGCACCTCTTCTTTGATCTCCCCCACCCCCTTCACATTTACATTTCTTTCAGATGAGTCATTACCTAGGGAGGATGCAGAGGCTGATAACCTTTTGCCGCACACCTACCTCTTCAGCCTCACAAAGAGTTCTTTTCTCTCAGGCCCTAGTGGTTTCCTGGCAAGAGAACAATCCCAGTAAAGGAAGAGCACGATCTCACTGGTGTGAGGGGCGCTCCCATGATACATGTTAATACCTTTCCTTCCAGGTTTTAATAGTTCATGGACCAGCTGGTTTATGCATGTCCTCTCTGGTGCTTTCTTGGTTTTGCTCCCAGCCTTTGGGTCTGTTTGCAGTTCCTTAGGAAATCTATCACAGGCATGGGTGTGTGTGTGAGAGAGTTTTCTGAAGTGTTGTCATTCTCTGATAATCTCAAGTATATATTTCTGGCGGCACCATGCCCAGAAAAGCAGTGACAGTTTCCTGAGGAGGAAATCAGAGAGGCCTGCCTAGTAGGTCACAGCTGGAAGGTACCACAGAGACCATGTAGCACCTCATCTTCCTAACTCAAGAAAACCAAGCCCAAGACATTAAGCGAATCTTCTCAAGGCAACACACACAGGGATTAGCAGGGTGTAGACTGGAATCTGTTTACTCTACCCCGGAGTGAAAACACTTCATGTAAGCAGGGTCCATCTCTGACAACTTTGTCATGTGCAATAATTGTAATGAGGAACACAATACATACTGGTGTTAGTAAAATATGAAGACTTACCAATGTTTATATAGGCTGAAAGTTAATTTTTTTACCTTTGGTAGCACCCTCTGAATGTTCAGTTTTCTTATTTCTCCCCAGGGGTACTTTTAGCAACCTAAAAACACCATCATAGAGTATGATAGCCACCAGCTTGCATGCCTGAGAGAATTTTGGACTTTTGGTCTTTTTGGACATGGTCTTTTTTGGACATGGTCTTTTGCCATTCATGTATCAAGTAATGAAATATTTTGGTCCTTTGGCTTCTGATTGTCCATGATAAGTATGGGGAGAGTAGGGTTGGGTCTGCATCTGTGGGAGAGAAAGAAAAGGCAAGAGGTTGATTCTGGCAGCTTTTTGTCCTTTTTGACATTTTGGACTACAGCTTAACAGTCTACCATTGACAAAGTCCGATTGGTCATTTTCGTATCAGATTATTCTGTGGGCTGAGGAAGCTTCTCTTTCTTGGCATGAGGTTATTTTAACTTTCTGTTGTTTGGCTATAATAAAATAATGTAAAATTTTCCATTAGAATTGATGTATCAATATAGATCTCCAAGAAAAGGCTAGAATTTTCTACCATAAGGCATTGCTGCCTTGCCAGTGGGTGTGGGGACACTTGAGTGTGATAGTCAGGTGTGAGTTTGATTCACTTTCTTCTTGTCATTTCCAGGACCCGGCTGGGGACCTCAAAGCCCCCAAGGCAGAAGCAGACCAGGAAGTGGAACAGCTGAAGACCCAGGTGGCCTATCTTCAAGCTGAAAAGGCTGATCTGCTGGGGATTGTGTCTGAACTCCAGCTCAAGCTGAACTCAGGCGGCCCCTCAGAAGACTCCTTTGTGGAAATCAGGATAGCTGTGAGTGTCCCAGCTTTGATTCAGTTTTAAGCAAATTACAGAACCTCACCTAGACACCTAGATTACACCCCATGTCTCTTCAACACATGGAAGCCAGAAAGTGGAGAAGTTTCAACATCAACATCGCCAAGATAAATTGGCTCTTGTTTTTAAGTAGCACATAATCCTGGGGCACCTGGGTGGCTCAGTCAGTTAAGTGTCCATCCAACTCCTGATTTCAGCTCAGGTCCTGATCTCAGGGTTATGAGATCTTGCTTGGAGTGTGGAGCCTGCTTGGCATTCTCTCGCCCCCTCTGTCCTTACTCCTGCTCACGCGCACACACAAGCACTCTCTCCCTCTCTCTCCCAAAAAAACAGTGTAATATAATTCTCGTGAGGTTTATCATGGCTGAAATGGAAGACGATTGATTACCTTTTATGACAAAAGATATAGTTTCTTTTTCCTTCCCATAGGTCCTGGCTAATTAGACATTTTATGTCTGACCTAAAAAACAAAAGAGGGCAGCCCGGGTGGTGCCGCCTTCAGCCCAGGGCGTGATCCTGGAGACCCAGGATCTGGTCCCACATTGGGCTCCCTGCATGGAGCCTGCTTCTCCCTCTGCCTGTGTCTCTGCCTCTCTCTCTCTCTGTGTGTGTGTGTGTCTCTCATGAATAAATAAAATCTTTTACAAAAACAGAAAACATAAACTTTTTCAGACCAGGTCCTCAGCTGTGTCTGGCATTGCACTTAGGTGAGCAGAATCCTGAGCAAGTGCAGTGAACTGACTTTAAGACAGTTTTTTTTTTAAGATTTTTTATTTAAGATTTTATTTATTTATTCATGAGAGACCCACAGAGAGAGAGAGAGAGAGGCAGAGAGAGATTCAGAGACAAAGGCAGAGGGAGAAGCAGGCTCTATGCAGGGAGCCTAACGTGGGACTCGATCCCATGTCTCCAGGATCACACTCTGGGCTGCAGGCAGCACTAAACCGCTGCACCACCGGGGCTGCCCTTTAAGACACTTGTTAATAATAGAACCCTTTTTTCAGACCAGCCTTACAAGGAAACTCAGTTTATTAAAAACAAGAAGTGGAGAAAAGAGCGAGCAGAACCGCTGGGGTTGTGATTGAGGGTCCACCTTGGCTTTGCCCCCGCTTCTGACAGCAGCTGCCTGGGCACCTCCGGGAACAGAGTTGGGAGCCCACGGCATCTGACACATTTTGGTGAAACCAAAACCGAAGTGAGCTCAGTGACGTGTGCGCTGGGCCATTCTTGAGCGCATGAGTAGCATCTGTTGTGACCGAGTCTGGGTGTGTGGGTGGTCCCGCTAAATGAAGAGCAGGGCAGGTAGGTGATGGTCGCTGCATGAATAGTGAGGGAGAAAAACAAGGATTAGACCTTCTGTGATACACACTGTGGCATTTTAGCTTTGTCAAACTGCACATCTGACATAGGAAAAGAGATAGCACCTCTGAGAAAGAAGCATGTACCTCGTAGATAATATCGGGGGAGCTTGTAAAAAGCCAAACTCCTGGTGGAGCTTGTAAAAAGCCAAACTCCAGTCCCGGTGGTGTTGGAATTATTAGCGTATTACTTCCTTTGCCTTCCAGTTTGTTTGCTGCACTAAAGAGTAACAGCCTGGGGAAAGGGCACTTAATACCTTGGCCCCCCCCATACCCCCGAATAAATCTTTGGGTGCCTTCATAGCAGTTGAAATCAGGAGAATTGAAATACCAGATGGAAAGCACACTTCTGTAGACAACCAAAGATGATGAAACACAAGTTTGATCAAATAGCTTTCACCTTTTGCAAATAACTGGCAAAATTCAGGGAGGCCAAAGAACAGATGAGAAGTTTCCAAATGAGGCTTCTTCCTTTGAGGTACACAGTTAGCATAATATGCTGCTTCACTGATCTGATGACTGACAGTTATTTTTAGCGTAAACATGCTTTTCTTGCCTGACTTCTGTGAACTAGAAAACATTGCCCAAGATTTAGGAAGAATGTATGCATTCAGAATTATCTAGAACCATCTTTGTGCATTTTTGGAAGATTTTCCTGCTAGCTCATTAAAATATAAGTGTCTTTCAAATCATTTAACCAGTCTTAGACTTCTTGTTCCTTAAGTGGCCCACGATGTGTTCACATTTCTGATAGGAGCCAACTTTGTGCTTTGGGAGCTTTGCCCACAGAAAACAGCCTCTTTTTCAGCATTGCTTCAGCAAGTTCTGACATTTTGCATTTTAAAGGCCTGTACAGGGAAGGCGTGTGGAGTTGTCACTAGCTCTATATGACCTTAACTTGAGAGAGAAGGGACCTGCCAAGGAGAGGGAGGAGATAAGCTTTCATGTGTTTGGGGTCAGGTTGACTATTCTGGATGAGACACCAATCTTCACACCTTGGCCTAGATATTTATAATCCTGACAGGGTGTGCAGGGTGAGGGAAGAAGGGTAGATTTCCATTCCATTTCCTTGACCTTGTTTAAACATCTCGCATTTAAATGTTGGTAGGTTCCTTGGGTTGCAGGTCATCAAATTCTTGATCTTTTGCCTTTTTCTCTTTCATAATTTGTCTTGCAGGACATTATCATGTTAAAGCACTTTCATTTCTGCCTTTACAGGAAGGAGAAGCAGATGTGGCAGTGAGAGAAATCAGGACAAGTCCTGGTCCCACAAGAACTGATTCCATTGACACGTATGTGAAGAAGGGCTAGGGCCGTCGGAGACACCCTCAGGCAGTCTTGTCACTTGCAGCTCGCCACTGGGAGGTCAAACATCTTGGCTGCACAAGTTGATTCTTAGTAATTTATGCCTTTTAAGAATGTCGGTTTGAATGTGATTTGGTGTTGCAGCCCAAACTGGCAGAGAATAAACACTATGTGTGATGCCTTTGTGGGCTAACAACCCTCACCACTCTGTTGAGAGGCATTTCATTTCATCTGCCATAAGATGAGAAGTGAAGACAAACTTGTCCTTCATCAAAAGCCTCCTGCTTCCTAATTTGTTTATCAGCACAATTTGACCTGGACCAGGCTGTCCAGCTCGATAAGTGGGATGTTATCATTTTGTCTTCCCTGTTCATTCCCAAGGATAAGCCCAGGTGACTGAGTAATCTCTAGTGAGGACTGCGAGTGTTCTGAGTCACCGCCTTACCCAGTGGCCAGATGTCTTACCCGTGGCGTCTCAAGTTGACCTGTTCCCAGTAGATATTAGGTAGCATACATCTTAAATGGCAGAGGGCCTTGGAGGAAGAGATGGCAAAGGAGCTGGGCATTTGAGCCTCTCCCCATTGCAGGCTATTGACTCATCCCCTGTAAGCAGGTTACTGTTGTATTAGTCTATTTGAAAGAAACAGTTACCAGAAAATTTCTCTAGGAATCTTTTCTGTCTAAGGCTTTTAGTATCTTTTTTTCTATAACTTGACGAATGTTCTTATAAAACATGAAAATGGGCTAGTTTTTTTTTTCCCCACTTATGCTCCCAAGCCCTTGCATCAGGGAGAAAATAAGTGTTAGATAGTATTCTGTCATCAAACAGGGCAGTTGGTATAAATGAAAGTTACTCCCTAGCTTAGTTAGCAGTTCCTCAGCTTTTCCCCTGTATTGCTTTTTTAATATCAAAAGACTTTCCTGGAAGTGGTGGGAAGGAAGAAAGCCCTGTTTGAAATTTCCAAGCCACTTCCTCGTCATTTATATCAACCTGCCAAAACCACTTCCTCTTTTAAGCCACAGGTTGGTTTTTTTTTTCTCTAAGGTTGTATTTTTAAGTGATCTCTACACTTAGCGTGGGGCTTGAACTCACGATCAAGAGTCCCATGCCTCTCCAAATGAGCCAGCCAGGTGCCCTGAGCCACAGTTATGTTTTAATAACAGCTTCCTTACCTCATTTGAAAATATATTAAGGAGGCAGAGATTGATTTCTGGGTATGGAGTTCAGAGTCTGGAACTGGGATTTAATCCCGGCTGTTTATAAGAGGTGTGAACTGGAGTAGGTGCCATGAGCATTGGTGCAGTCACCCGGGAAGTGTAGTTACTGCACCGGTGGTCCTGGTTTTGTTTATCATCCAACAGCTTCTTGATGTAATCAAAGTCAAGGAAAATATTGTACATTATCAACAGTGCCTATATTTCTCTGCTGTAATTACTTGAAATAAAAAACAAACACTATTTTCTTCTCCTAACTTGAGAATATCAAGTTAGAGAAAGGCTGGTGGTCCGCATGTCGCCAGGCTGCACACCTGCTCGTAGACTTTGTGTGACTTTCCTCTTCTGTAGGAAGGCCGGGCACAAGAAAGCAGGGCCACCTCTGCTCCACCATTCCCATGGGTACTGGGGTCTAATGTTATGGGCACACTGGCTATTTGGAGAAAGTGAGTGCATACATGCAAAGTGAGCCTACCCGAGAGCCCCCACTCCTTTCTTGGAAGCACAGAGGAGTATGGCCCCAGTGGTCACAGGGCCAACTGCGTTTGGTCTGTAAATGAGAATTATTTGGAGAGTGTTCTGGAAAGAAGTTCCTTTATGTTGGTTCCAGTTACATTCTTAGACACTTTGACATTGGTGTTTTCTGATGAAAACCTGTTAATCTTTATACTGTTCTTGATGTAGGAACAAATCTACAGAAGGTGCAAGGAATTATTTGGAATTTGAGAAATTAACTGTGAGCCAGCTCCTGCTTTGTCTAAGGGAGGAAAACCAGAAGGTGGAGAGGCTTAAAACTGCACTCAAGGAAGCCAAAGAAAGGTATGAAATAGGTAACTCTAAAGTATGCATACATTGTTTTTTTTAAAACAGTTTTATTGAAATAGAATTAAGACACCAAATAATCCATCCATTTATGGTATACATTTCCATATTGCATAGAATATTCACAGGTTTGCAGCCATTACCACATTATAATTTTGGAACATTTTTTTCTCCAGACAAGAAACCTAGGACCTGTTAGCACTGATTCCTCTTTCTTCCCAGTAATCGGTTCTCTGTCTCCAAGATTTGCCTTTTCTCATCACTTCATATAGATGGAACCATTTAATGTGTGGTCTTTTGTGGTTGACTTTATTGATTTTATTTTATTTTTTTGGTTGACTTTATTTAGCGTCATGTGTTCAGAGTTCATCTACGTTGTAGCATTGTATCAGTTCTTCAGTTCCTTTTTCATTGCAAAGTAATAGACCATTGTGTGACTAGTCAGCATCTTGTTTATTCATCAGTTGGTGAACATTTTGGTTCCCACATAATGTTACTTCTAAACATTCATGCAGTTTTTTGTGTGGACATTTTTTTAATCCCCTGGGGGCATCTACCCAGGAGTGGGATTACTGGGTCATTGGCAACTGTGTGTATGATAGTTTGAGGAACTACCAAACTGTTTTCCACAGTGACTGCGCCGCTTTATGTTTCTACCAGAAACATATGAGGGTCCTACTTTCCTCCACATCCTCCTTAACCCTTGTAATTGTCTTCTTGATTATAGCCATCCTCAAGGAGTTAGAGTGGTACCTCCTTGCGATTCTGATTTCATTTTCCTAGTGACTGATAATGTTGAGCATCTTTTCATGTAGATCACTTATAGATCTTCTATGAAGAAATATCTATAAAAAAAGAAATATCTATTGAAGTCCCTTGCCTATTTAAAAAACTTGGATTTCCTTTTCATTACTAAGTCATAAGAGTTCATTATCTATTCTAGATGCAAATCCTTTATGAGGTATATGTCTTGTAAATACTTTCTCCCATTCTGTGGATTGCCTCTTTACCTCCTGGATGCTATCATTGACAGCACAAAAAAAAAGTTTTTTTGGATGTAGTCCACTTTATCTATTTTTCTTTTGTCACTTGTGCTTTTAGTGTTTTTTCTAATGAACCATTGACTAATCCAGGGTTACAAAGATTCACTCCTATATTTTCTCTTAAGAGCTTTTTCATTTTAGCTCTTACATTTAGGTCTCTGATCTATTTTGAGTTTATTTGTATGTATGATGTGAGATAGGGGTCCAACTTCATTCTTTTGTCTGTGGATATCCAGCAGCACTAATACCATTTATTGAAAAGACCATTCTTTCCCTCACTGAAGTGTCATGACACCCTTGGTGGAAATCAGTTGGTCGTGAATGTAAAGATTAATATCTAAACCTTCAATTTTATTCCTTTAATGTATATGTCTATCCTTTGCTAATACTACACTATCTCAATTACTACTGTTTGTAGTAAATTTTGAAATCAGGAAGTATGAGTTCTCCAACCTTGAAAGATCATTTTGGCTATCCTGGGTTTCTTGTTTTTCTGTATAAATCTTAGGATAAGTTTGCTAATTTCTGGGGGTCGGGGGAACCAGCTGAGATTTTGTTAGGGATTGCATTGAATCTGGAGTTCAGTTTGGGGAGCATTGCCATCTTAATAATATGAAATCTATTGATCCATAGAAGATAACGCATAGATTTATTTAGGTCATCTGTAATGTATTTCAATGATGTTTTGTCATTTTCAGTATACAGGTTTTAAGCTACTTTTCAAAATTAGTTACTATGTATTCTAGTCTTTTTAGTGCTGTTATACATGAAATTGTTTCCTTAATTTCATTTTTGGAGTATTCTTTGCTTGTGTACAGAAATATCACAACTTTTTTCCTTAATTTCATTTTTGGAGTATTCTTTGCTTGTGTATAGAAATATCACAACTTTTTTATATATTGTACATTGATCTTATAGCCTGAAACCTTGCTAGAATCATTTATCAGCACTAATAGTTTTTTCAGTGGATTCCTTCTCATTTTCTTTATATAAGGTCACATCATCCTCAAAGAGAAAGTATTACTTCTTTCTTACCAACAAAGGTACCTTGTATTTCTTTTTCTTGCATGATTTCTCTGGCTAGAACCTCTAACACAATGTTAAATACAAGTGGAGAAAGCAACATGGTTGTTTTGTTCCTGATCTTAGGGGGAAGGTGCTTTTACGAAGTATATATTAGCTGTAAGGTTTCATAGATGCTTTTATCAGGTTGAGAAGCTCCCATCAATTTCTAGTTTGTTGCACTTTTTATCATGACAGGTTTTGAATTTTGTGGAACACTTTTTCCATGTCTATGGGGATGATTACGTGGGTTTTTTAAACTTCTATTAATATGATGTATTTCACTTATTGATTTTCATATGCTAAACCAGCCTTTCATTCATGGGTAAATCCCATTTGGTCATGATGTATAATCCTTTCTATATGTTGCTAGTTTGGGTTGCTAGAATTTTGTTAAGGATTTTTACATCTTTATTCATAAAGGGTATCAATCCATAGTTTTCTTGCCTTGTGATGTCTTTGTCTGGTTTTGGTAGAAGGGAAATACTGGCCTAATAGAATGTGGTATATATGTATACACATATGCACTTACTTTGGAGTAAAATTCATCAGTGTTATAGAGTTGTGAAGTCAATGAATTCTTATGTGCAAATGCACTTTTTAGAAATGCAAAATGCAAAAAAAAAAAAAAAAAAGAAATGCAAAATGCTAAACCATGTAAGACATGGGAAAGATTATGCAATAGTTAGGGTTCCCATGATTGCAACATTTAATCATAAATATACTATGACATAATTAATTCTCTCAGACATTATAAATGGCTTGTTAATCTTAAAATTATAGCACTGTAAGAATTAGCACTTTCTAACTGAAGCAACTTAGATTTTTTTTAAAGATTTGTTTATTTGGGGCGGGGGGCAGAGGGCAAAGGAGAGAGAGTCTCAAGATCATGACTTGAGCCAAAACCAAGAGTCAGATGTTTAACTGAGCCACCCAGGCACCCTGAAGCAGTTAAAATTTTTAACTATTAAAAGATCTTTTCCTAAAATATGAAACATAAGTTATTTATTCAGATGAGGTTAACCTGGAAGACACATCAGCAGTGGTCCAATAACTTATTTGATAGCTTGTTTCAAAAGCTACAGAGGGCATGCTGGCTCT
Organism: Vulpes vulpes; assembly: GCF_048418805.1. NCBI lineage: Eukaryota > Metazoa > Chordata > Mammalia > Carnivora > Canidae > Vulpes > Vulpes vulpes. The sequence goes on along the minus strand of NC_132781.1, from coordinate 108,105,093 downwards.
TAAATCCTAGGGGTTTACATCATATCCTACTGTTGTCCCTTAGAAAATTTCAAAGGTAGACTTCTAGGAGACTAGGGTCATGTATTCTAATAGAGCAAAATATTCATCCTATCTTTTAGACAAATCCCGAAATATAGTAACATGCATAGATAGATGGTAAGGTAAATAAAAGCACCCTTTTTACACCTTAATTACCACAACTGGTTTTTAAAGGGAAGATGTTCCACTTTGAAGAAGACCATTACTACCCATGAATAATCGGCATGTTTATATTCTGTGAGCACCTTTACTCCACCTGTGTTCTATCCACCATTCTCAGAAGTCAAGTTTAGCCAGTAGTTCATACATACTTAGACAACATTATTAGCTTTCATGATGAAAGTGTCAACTTAGGAATTTGCTAATTATACCTCCTCATCATTCATATGATGTATGTAATTCCTACTTTCAGAATAATTATAGCCTTCTCTCTGCAGTTATACCTCTTTAGATAGCACTAGGAAGTCAGGCATGCCTTTGAGATGGCTCTGTTTAGTCTCCCACCTTAAGCACCTGTAAAGGGTCCCTTTCTCAATAGTATTAAATTTCTACTCTGTAAGCCAGCCTTCTCTCAGTATTTGGTAACTGGCAAGTCAACAGTAGTTAACAAGACTTCATGTTCTCTGGGTGGGTACCAGAATGGTGATTTCTCCCTTGCTAAGATAGGCCCGAAACCAAGAAATTAAACCCCTGATACCTGGACAACCTGGCTTGCTTTCCAGGCTGTATAGGATACAATGAAAATGTATTCTAAGACCCAACATGTCTCTCTCTCAGACAAGTGAGTCTTCAACTATTATCATGAATCACAGCAAATGAGGGGTATAGACAGTATAAAATTTATTCTGAAAACTTTTAGGAGACTTGTGGGGAAAAGGGATCATAGATTGAGGTTTTTTTCTCATTGTTTTCCAGGATTAGTATTTCATGTAATTTGCATTTTCTAAACAAATTTGAACTGATAGCAAGTAAAGAGGGGGAGAGTGCATAGCAAGAGAATCAAGAGGTAGCAGAGACAGTCAGTCCAAGATGAAAATTTGCCCTAGGAAAGTAAAATAAGTGATCATTCAAATGTAGATCAGAACCCTAGGTCATGCTTGAGTGACATGAAAAAGGCTCATCCATCAACCCTGCCGCAGCTGGCTCTTAACCCATTTAAGCCTGTCTTAATGAAATAGTGCCTGTGCACCAGTTAGCCTGTCTTAGCCTGAAACAATGCCTGTGCACCAGCTAGGTCTGGCACTTTGCAATGGCTCTAGCTATTTTGATGCTTACCTCCATGCACCAGACTTAAATTACCTCCATGCACCAGACTTAAAACTTACTGAATTGTAACACACAATTAGCTGACCTCACATACCACAGGTGCTCCTGGACCCAGCTTACCTGTTCCATTTCCAAAATTGGCTATATTGAAATTCAGTTAGATAATTACCCAGTGTTTACATTATTAGGCACACACAGGGAGTACTCAGTTGAACTCTGTGCCTTGAACACTTTTCCTTTTCTTATGGAACTTTTTTTTTTTTTACTTCTATGCATAATTACATCTTTAAAATTTGCTTGGTTTCTCCATGCTCTTCCCCAATGGAGAAATCACTCAGTTACATTCAGACATGTTAGGAGTCTAGTGGTATTCTCTCTGGTGTCTGACCTACTTGCTTTCTAGGTCCTGCCACATGGTATCATCTTGGCATCTCCCTCTACCTTCACCCTAAGGAATTCCTTCACTGTCTTGTGTTCCATCACCTGTTTCCTAAATCCATTGCCTTTCCTACCCTTTTTTGAATGTTTTCTTGTTGTTGTTGTTGTTGTTGTTTTTCAAACAGAGTTCACTACATTTCCACTAACTTACTGAAAAAGAACATATGGGCAGTATATTTTCTGAGACCTGTATATCTGAAAATCTCTCCTGCCTTTATACTTCATGGATAGTTTGGCTGGGTATAAAATTCTGTAATTGGATAAGATTTTACCTCCACATTTCAATAACATTGCTTCATGTGTCCCAGCTTCTGGTCTTAATGCTGAGAGACCCACTGCCATCCTGGTTCTTCATCTTTGGGAATGAGACTTCTCATGTGCTTTGGTTTGAGCCCGTTTTTCATCTGTTTATTCTGGACACAATTGGGCTTTTCGTTCTGCAAACTCATGTCCTTCAGTTCTTGAAACATGGTCTTGAATTAATTTAGTGATAATCTCTTACCCTCAGTTTTCTTTGTTCTCTCTTTCTGGCATTACTAGTATTTTGAATAGGATCTCTTCTAATTTTCTTAGCTCCTTGTTCCTTTTATCTCTCTCTTTTTTCCCCTTCTGCTAGATTTGACCAACTCTGATCTTCTGTTTTTTGCAAGGGAGAACCTTTGAATGTTCCTTTTTAGTGTGTTTTACTTTTTGTGGTTATAATGTTTCCTCCTATCTCTAAGGATATTACTGATACTATTTTGACTTTTTCCCTCTACTGGCATTTTCTATTTTCAGTAAGTTACTTTTTCTGTTTCATATTAATATTTTCCTTAAATGTCTGGCAATCTTGGCTGTTTGACCAGATTTAGCAGAATTATAGGGTGTTAGAAGCTGAGCACATCTAAGGAGATCTGGCTGGGAGGTTTCCTTGGGGAAGCCCCACATCAGGAATTTTAAATCTTGGGGCTTTTGGGTGGCTCTGTGGTTGAGCATCTGCCTTTGGCTCAGGTCGTGATCCCAGGATCCTGGGTTCAAGTCCCACATCAGGCTCCCCACAGAGAGTCTACCTCTCCTTCTGCCTGTATCTCTGCCTTTCTCTCTGTGTCTCTCATGAAAAAATAAATAAAATCTTTAAATAAATAAATAAATAAATAAATAAATAAATAAATAAATAAATTCTTTAAAAAATTTAAATTTTTTCCCTTATCATGGTTACATACTGCACAGGAGACTCTTCCAGCCTCCTGCCTGGAAGATGTTGAAATTCTTGAAATGAGTAGAAAAAGGTGGGTGAAGGTCTTAGTGTTCTGTGTGTAACTGTGTGTCAGTTCCCCTTATGGAAGAACCCACTTCTCATCTCTAACATCTCAACCCAGAAACCTTTTATTTTGTGATATTCTTTCATTGTAGGCTCCACACCCACCTTGGAGCCCAACATGGGGCCTGAACTCACCACCCTGACATCAAGAGTCAGATGCCCAACTGACTGAGCTACCCAGGCACCCCTTCTAGTTCCTCTCTTTTTTTTTTTTAAGATTTTATTTATTTATTCATGACAGACACAGAGAGAGAGAGAGAGAGAGAGAGGCAGAGAAACAGGCAGAGGGGGAAGGAGGCTCCATGCAGGGAGCCTGATGTGGGACTCAATCCCGGGTCTCCAGGATCACACCCCAGGCTGAAGGCAGCACTAAACCGCTGGGCCACTGGGGCTGCCCCCTTCTAGTCCCTCTTAAACAGGCTCCACCTTTGTCCCTGTGTCCAGAGGAATCTGGTGTCACTGACTCCTTAGCCTTCGGGTTGCCATAATGTCAATTGGATTATATCTTGGCTTTCCCTGCTATGGCTTCAGACCTAGCCTTACTGGGCTGCCAAATCAATTCATTCATAGCCATGCCCCCTAAATCTTGCTGTTATTTTCTCTCTCTTTCTCTTTGTTCTTGTACGTTATGGCTTTTTTTTTAAGATTTCATTTATTTATTCATGAGAGACAGAGAGAGAGGCAGAGACATAGGCAGAGGGAGCAGAAGGCTCCCTGTAGGGAGCCAGATGGGGGACTCAACCCCTGGGCCCTGGGATCATGACCTGAGCCAAGGGCAGATGCTCAACCACTGAGTCACCCAGGTGCCCCTGTATATGACTTTTTTTTAAATTTTTATTTATTTATGATAGTCACAGAGAGAGAGAGAGAGAGAGAGTCAGAGACACAGGCAGAGGGAGAAGCAGGCTCCATGCATCGGGAGCCCGACGTGGGATTCGATCCCGGGTCTCCAGGATCGCGCCCTGGGCCAAAGGCAAGCGCCAAACCGCTGCGCCACCCAGGGATCCCTGTATATGACTTTTTAAAAGTCATTTTGGTGGCATCTAGGTGGGAGAAAAATATATTCAGTTCACCATTTTTAACTAGAAATCTCTTCTTTCATTTGCATTTGTGTTGGGCTGGCCTTCAGGTGGTTATTATTCAGTATAAGAATGTTGGTACTTTTTGTCTATTTTTCCTTTCTCTGCTGAATCCTTATAAAGGGACACACTCATGTAATACATATGCATGCAGGTATGTACACACAAAGACAGATTTTAAAAATATTTCTGTGTATTACTGAATACACAGAAAGAGGCAGTGTTTTTCAGTGTTTGTGATGATTTATGCCCATCTTTTGCCTCTGCATGAATTCATGCTTTAACTCATGTCTAGCCAATTTTAGGATGAAAAGCTAAGCCCAGAAAGGTTAATAGAGTAAATGTAGAGAGATTTTGAAGCCCCTGATCCTTTATCCAAATTTCAGACAATGTTCTTTTTAGTGTTACTGCAATTGTTATTCCTCTTAAAGCCAAAGAGAAAGTAACTTTAACATATTCTGTATTTTTCAGAGTTTTATATTTTGAAAAGAAAGCCAGTGGTGGTTCTGAGATTGAGACCCAGACAGAGGAGAGCACAGAAAAAGAGAGAGAAGAGGAGAAAGGCCCAGAAACTGTGGGTACTTAAGTTCTAAGGCTGTTGTCACACCTCCATTGTACCTAAGAGTCATATCTGAAGTCAAGTCTTGTGCTGTTATTAGCTTTAGAAACAGAAATAATTTTAATGTTGGATATATTCTGTTTCTCTCATATTTCCTTGTTCTGATTTGAATTTTATCCATAGTAAATTGTAGTGAGATGTGTTCCTATCCCAGTTATTGTAGGGAATCATACCTCTATCTCTTCTTTTTTTTTTTTTTTTAAGATTTATTTATTTTAGAGAGCAAGAGTGTGCGTGAGTCAGGGGGAGGGGCAGAGGGAGAAGGAGAAAGAGAATCCCAAGCAGACTGCCCTCAGAGGACAGAGCCCAACACAGGGCTCCATCTCACCACTCTGAGATTAGGACCCCAGCCCAAATCAAAAGTCAGATACCCAACCAACTGGGTAGGCCGCCCAGACGGCCCTACCTCTAAACTCTTCATGACTGATTTTCTTTCCTAACTTCGTGAATGAACAGATCCACTAGCAAAGAAAGCAATTTTGTCCACTTTATAATGAGATCACTTGAGAATATGACCCAGAAACTTGAGATAAAATTGAAAGACCTTGCTTCTACCCTACTACTGGTTTGAATGAAATAGTTTGAATGAAAAGGTTTATGTTTCTGTAGCCAGTGTTCTGTGGCAACTCAGAGATGTGCATTGGAGCCTGTCACACAGTCTTAAGCTAAGGAAAGGTTGACGAAGCCAGGAGGTTGTAAGTGCCGCAGTCATCCACATGAAAGACATTTATGTAAGATGCTCACTTTAGCCAGTTCATTTATTCAGCAAATATATGTTGCATGCCTACTATATGCCATGCTCTGGGCTGAGTCTCCTACTTTGAGAGACCAGAGAACATTTCAAACACTGAGATCAAGAGACAACCAGTTATGACAGGGCATCCAAATTGATCAGTTATGTAAGAAAAACAGTTTTATATATAAATATTGCCAGATGTATTAGTGATTATATATGTAAATTGCATATTATGAAATGTAAAATGTTATCTGTAATTAGTAAATGTAAACATATAAGGGAACAGAGTTGTATCTAAAACATTTCTTTTCAAAAAAATAAAAAATAAAAAAATAAAACATTTCTTTTCATGTAAAATATTTAGGGCATTGATTGTCCAAAATTTAATCACCGGTCTTCATTGGATACTAATGGTTCACTCTATTTTCCCACAAAGAGAGCATTTAATCTCTGATATGAATCACTTGTGCATGTTTGGAATTTCTTGAATGACAGGTTGGCAGTGAAGTGGAGACGTTGAACCGTCAGGTGACAACCCTATTTAAGGAGCTTCAAGAGGCACATACAAAACTCAGTGAGGCTGAGTTAATGAAGAAGAGACTTCAAGAGAAGTAAGAATGAGAAATGAATTTTATTCCCCTTCAGAAAATGGACATTTTTACAAAATGTATTACTATGTGTAAAAATATGGCTTTGTTACTATGTTACCCAAAGAAAAATAGAAACCGAATTAAAATATGAATTCAGAAAATGCTAACATCAAGATTAATGTACAGGTTCATTTATAAATATGAAATACTTGCGGATAGGGGGATGGGGCCCAGGGAAATCTGATTCTGCTGTTCAGAGATGTTTGTTATGCGTACTAGAGCCTCTGTGAGGACCTGTAAGAAAGCAGTAAGCCCAATTTTCTGTGACTTATGTGAGCTGACAATATTGATGTAAGCAAACATAAATGAAAACTGCCAAAGAGAAGGAAGAACTTGAGTGAGATTTATTGAGGACAAAATTCATTTTTAGTCAATTATGAAGGCTAATATTCAAACTGAGACCTTTGCATTTGCTTGTTTTTCTTGATGTAGCAAATTACTTGAAATTTAGAAAAGCTAAGTTGATGTTGTTCTTTTGGATTAGTTGGCAAAGATATATCCAGCACAACACATGAGTGTACGTTGCCTTAGAGCTACAGTATTATGGTAATCTGGCACAGCCTAGCAGCTAAAGGACTTTGGACAAACAGACTTAGTTGACATATGGATCTGGAATTTATCTGTGGTATTACCTTGGGCAAATTATTTATTAAGCCTCTGTGAGCCTAGTTTATCATTTGTAAAACGTACGCGTGTTGTTATCCCTACTTCATAATATTGTATTGAGATGTTTAACATGCTTGGCCTTAACGCCTTGCATATAGCAACCATGAGTTCATATTTGCTATTATTATATTGAAATTCTCTTTCTGATCTTTAAGAGAACTTAGGGCGCTTCCTTTCCCTTATTAAATCCTCGCCAGAAGTCATATTCTTTGTGCTTAAGGGAACCCAGACTTCTTAAAATATTGAAGATATCCATGGATCACTATATGAAAAGCATCTTTAGCCAATTACTATTTTGGTCTATATCTGACCAACAAAAATATACTTGCGTGACTACTGAAGACAGTTATTCCAAGCGGGCCATAGCTTGTGTGGTCTTATATCTGCACTTTTTTTATGTTAAGCATAAGGGTTCAAAATTGTGTAAATTTCTTTTCCAAAAAAAAAAACTATTTTTTTTTAATGTTTAGTCATGAGGGTTTAGAAATACTACTTGCTTCTGGTAAAGAAGCAAGGAGGATAAAATATTTTATTTTGCCGTTATATCCTTGAAAAATGCAATCCTAAAAAAAAAAAGAAAAATGCAATCCTAAATTTCTTTGTGTTTGCTACATAATCTTGGGATTTATTTAAAAGCCACTGAGGAAAAAAAAAAGCCACTGAGAAATGAAGGAGTGTTGTTTATCCTCATGAAAATTTGATATTTCTTAGATGTCAGACCCTTGAAAGGAAAAATTCTGCAACCCCAGCAGAGCTGAATGAAAAGCAAGAGCTTGTTTATAACAACAAAAAGTTGGAACTACAAGTGGAAAGCATGCGATCAGAAATCAAAATGGAGCAAGCTAAAACTGAAGAGGAGAAGTGAGTGTCCCACCACTGAATGACCCCTTGCTAGGAGAAGATAGAATAGTACTTTTATAAGATTGGAATTAGGATTTAACAACAAACTTTAAACTTTTTTATGTAATTGAAGGAGTACTAAGAGACTTTTCTGAGGAGATAAAATTTGTTCTATTATAACAGAATTATTAAAGTTCCTTGTAACCTATAGATTTTTTTTAAAATATTTTCTTTGAGAGTAAGAAAATGTCAGCAGGTGGTGAGATGGTAAAGGTAGGAGAGACGATTTTGCTAATTGAGTGTTCGGAAGAAGATTGGAGAACAGTTTTTATCATATTTCCCCCAAGATTCAGTTTCTTAATTTCTTTTGAATAGGTCCAAGTTAGCCACTCTCCAGTTGACACATAACAAGCTTCTTCAAGAATACAATAATTCACTGAAAACAATCGAGGAACTGAAAAGGAAAGAGGTACTCATAGAAAAAAATTATTTTCATGGCCTCATAACAAACAGGCTATAAACATTTTTATATGTAAAGCAATTGTGTTATTCCTTAAGTCTGTTTTTCAAAGGTTGTTCTTCAGTTTTATAGTTGATTTCTTATGTCTAAGTGCGTAGAACTTCTGATGGTCCACCTGTGTATAATTTGCTTCATGTGCAAAGATCGTGCTAATGTAGAGTCAGGGAGTAATGACTGTAGAGTCAGGGAGTAAGCTTTTAGCACTTCTTTTTTTTTTTAACATTTATTTATTATTTGAGAGAGAGAGAGAGCATGGTGAGCCTGGGCAGAGAGAGAGGGAGAGAGAATTTCAAGCAGACTGCCTGTAGAGCACAGAGCCCAACTCAGGGCTCGATCCCACAACCCTGAGATTATGACCTGAGCTGAAATCAAAGAGTTGGCTACTTAACCAACTGAGCCTCCCTGGCGCCACAGCCTTTAGCATTTCTAACAGGGTGGGTTTGTAGGAGAGCTACCAGTGTGGGCTCCCACAGGAACAGGTGCAGTAAGATTGTGGGCTGCCACTGGAGGGGTTGTCTCCATGGAGCTGTTACAGGGCTAGCTTGCTGCTGTCAATGACCTGGAGACCCTGGATTCACCAGATTGCAACTTACATTAATAGAATGCCAGTGTGGTGCAGCAGTTTAAACATGGGTGGATTTGTGAGGTGTGATAGGCATTTTAGTTAAGCGGGTGGGGTCAACCTTTTCATGGTACATATGCATATCAAATTGTCACCCTGTTCACTTTAAATATCTTACAATTTAATTTGTCAGTTTTACTTGGATAAAGCTGGGATAAATAAGTGAAGATCATGCAAGCTTTGAATTAGTAGAAGGGGGTCTTTGAGTTTAATATGCTTATAAATGTACTCTTCATTTTTCTTTTTTTTTTTTTAAGTTTTATTTCTTTTGAGAGAGAGTGTGTGTGCACAAGCGGAGGGAAGGTCAGAGGGAGAGAATCTTTCAAGCAGATTCCCTGTTGAGGGCAGAGCTCAGTGATGCAGGACTTGATCCCATAACCATTTAGATTATAACCTGATTCGAAACAGTCAGATGCTTAATTGACTGGGTGTTGTTGTTCTTTTTTTTTTTTTTTTTTGATAGAATATTGTTCCTTTCTAGAAGCTAGTAAGTTTTTTCATTATTTATTTATTTGTATTTAATTGAAGTCAGTTGACCTACAATGTCATACTAGTTTTCATTGTCTAACATAGTGATCAGATGTTTATACACATTATGAAATGCTCATGATTGTAGTTACCATCTGTGAGCATATAAAGTTATTACAATAGTACTGACTGCACAGTTGATCCTTGAATAAAAAGGGTTTGCACGGGTCCACTTAATGTGCAGATTTTTTAAAATACAGAACTGTAAGTGTGTCTTTTTCTTCTTTGTTGTTTTCTTAATAACATCTTTTCTCTAGCTAACTTTATTGTAGGAATACAGTATATGATACATATGTGTTAATCCACTAAATTATTGGTAAGGTTTCCTGTCAACCATAGTCTGTTACTAGTTAAGTTTCTGGGGAGTCGAAAGTTACATTGTGAATTTGCGACTCTGCAGAGGGTCAGTGGCTCTAACCCCTATGTTGTTCAGGGGTCGGCTATATTCCCTCTGCTGTACTATACATCCCCGTGACTTATTTATTTTATAACTAGAAGTGCCTCTTGGTCCCCTTCATTCCCATATCTCCCTCTCCTCTGGCAACTAGTTTATTCTCTGTATTTATGTTTGTTTCTATATGTTTTGTTTTTCAAATTCCACATATAAGTGAAATCATATGGTATTTGTTTCTCTGACTTACCTCACTTAACATAGGTGGACCTCTAAGTACATCCCTGTTGTCACAAATGGCAAGATTTCAGTCTTTTTATGGCTGAGTGATACATCTGTGTGTGCGTACATGTATAGATCACATCTTTATCCATTCAGCTATTCGATGGATATTGAAGCTGCTTCCATATCTTAGTATTGTAAATAATGCTGTAGTAAAAATAAGCATGGATATATCTTTTTTAATTAGTATTTTCATTTTCTTTGGATAAATATCCAGAAGTGGGATTGCTGGATCATAGGGTAGCTCTATTTTTAACTTTTTGAGGAACCTCTGTACTGTTTTCTACCATGGGTATACCAGTTTGCATTCCCACCAACAGCCCAGCAGGGTTCCTTTTTCTCCACATCCTCACCAACACTTGTTCTTTTTTGTCTTTTTGACACTAGTCATTCTGACAGGTGTGAGGTGACCAATTTTTAATATAAACATGTTTCTTCTTTTCCTCTGACTTCACCAAGTAACAGTAATATCAGTGGGGAGGATGACAGTATCAGCAAGTTACAACCTCACTGAGATCAGGGTTTGTTATTATTTCCCTTATTTCAGTGGGTTTTTTAAAATTGTTTTAAACTAAGAAAATGTAATTTGCAAGCTATAAGTTAAATGAATACAATTTTCTCAGTAAGTTATCATTGATTCCTAATTAACAGAACAGTTTAGAAGCCAGTCACTTAAAGAAATTAAACTTCATTTAATATTTTACTAAAATAGGTTGAATTAGGGGCCCCTGGGGGGCATAGATGGTTAAGCAACCGACTCTTGGTTTTGGCTCAGGTCATGATCTTAGGATTGTGAGATCAAAGCCTCACGTTGGGATCTGCACTCGGCACGGAACCTGATTGAGACTCTCTCTCTTCCTCTGTTCCTTCCTGACCTCACTTATGCCCACACTGTCTCTCTCTCTCTCTCTCAAATAAGTAAATCTTAAAAAAAAATAGATTGGATTATTTCACAGCCATTTCTAGAATAATCTTGTCTCTTTCAGTCAGAAAAAGTGGATAAGGTGATACTGCAAGAACTAAGTGAAAAACTGGAACTGGCAGAGAAGGCCCTGGCTTCCAAGCAGCTTCAGATGGATGAGATGAAGCAGACCATCGCCAAGCAGGAGGAGGACCTGGAAACCATGACCGTTCTTAGGGCTCAGGTAAGCTGTGTTCTGAAACATGAATTGAGTAAGGCCAACCCTGATCGTATTCTCATTTGGAAAAGCAATTGTGTTTAAAATATATTTTTGGATTTTATATAATTCCCACCAATATATTTAAAAAAAGTTTTATTGAAGTATATCATGTGTGGAAAGTGCACCAAATTTTTAAGGGTATAGTTCAATGAATTTATCCACTTATGGTTGATAGGTAGTTAGCTTATTTTCAATTTGGAGCATTATGATTATGGTTGCTCTTACATTCTAGTGCCTGTCTCTTTGTTTGGTTTGTGCGTTCATTTCTGTTGGGTGCATATCTCGCTAGTGGTGGAATGGCTGGTTCATGGAGTACACGTATTACTCAGTGTTACTAGATGTGACCAACAGTTTTCCGAAGTGGTTGTACCGGTTTTCACTCCTATCAACAGACTCCCCATTGATCGACATCCTTACCCTTACCTGTATTATCAGAATTTCAACCCAAGCCCTTTATAGCAATTCATTTATTTGAGTACCTCATGGTATTGTTGTCATATCCTTTGTCCTTCTGACATTGGTTGTGTTTTGATAGGTACTCTCACTCATTCAGCCACTGCTTTTTGAGCACCTGTAACATGAGCCACTGTTGTCATTGCAAGGCTGTATAGGAATGGACAGAACGACCCAGGTCTGACTGGCTTAAAGCTAATCAGAGAAAGAAGTAAGACTATAACTCAAATTGAGATCTGATTCAAAAAACCCCATGATGCATCAATGATAGCATAAAATGTTGGACCATTCACAGATGGCAGGAAGTCCCTTAAAATGACCTTTTTATTGCATGGTTGTAGTGAGGGGAGGTTGGAAACTAAAACTGTGATAGAATATTTAAATTTTTATTAATTTTACTTTTAGAGATAAACATTTGTATCCTAGAACCATAAAATTTGGGGGGAAAAAACTCATTTTAAATCTGGAAAGCTAAAAACTGGCGTTAGAGTAATGTTCATTTCACTATTGAGTTCATTTTTACTTTAGAATTTTGTAACAGGAAATCATATCACGCCATAATATTTATATATTTCTAGATAAGAAATTACCCTCCAGGGCAGCCCAGGTGGCTCAGTGGTTTAGCGCCGCCTTCAGCACAGGGCGTGATCCTGGGGACCCGGGATCGAGTCCCATGTCAGGCTCCCTTCATGGAGCCTGCTTCTCCCTCTGCCTATGTCTCTGCCCCTCTCTCTCTCTCTCTCTCTCTCTGTGTGTGTGTGTGTGAAATAAATAAATAAATAAATAAATAAATAAATATTTAAAAAAGAAAGAAATTACCCTCCAATTTAGCAGCTGAAACAACAAGCATTTGTTATCTTCGAGTTTCTGTGGGTTGGGCATCCAGGAGCAGCTTAGCAGGATGATTCTGGCCCAGGGCCCCTCATGAAGCTGTACTCAAGATCCATTTCCAAGCTGGCATGCTCACATGGCTGTGGGCAGGAGGCCTGAGTTCCTTACCCTGTGGGCCTCCAGGGTGTACACAGGGAGCTTGCACACCCTCATGACATGGCAGTGAGCTTCCCCTACAACAAGTGACCCAGAAGAGAACAAGACAAGCCACACACCATCCTTTCTGCAATATCCTAGTGGTTACACAGGTTGGCTCTATTCATTGTGGAAGGGGACCACTTAAAGGTGAGGATCACTGGAGCCATCTTGGAGGCTGGCTGCCATTGTGGGAAATGGCATAGAATGTGGGCATCAATCTTGGTTCAAGTGCTGGTTTAATCACTTACCTAATTTACCCAAGATTGAGCGCTGTTAAACTTGTAAATGCGAAATGAGCATAGCAATTCCACATTGCTACGTAGAATTTTTTGATAAGGTGAAATGAGGTAGGAATACAGGGACCCAACATAGAACCTTGTACATGTTTGGAATTTAATAAGTAGTATCTATTTATTATTATTATTTAAAATTAAAATTAAGACCAGCCTTTATAAATATAACTGGCAGAGTAAGTAAGCTATTAAGCTAATCTTGAATATTATTTTTTTAAAAGGCCAGAGAATCTTACTGAACAAATGTTACATGTGGTATTTAAACCACCTATATCAGTGTCATTGTCAGGTTCTAATTGTCTAACATGCTCACACACATGCACGCGCGCGCGCTACTTGTCTCCTTTCTGAAGGTGGTTGGAAAGTCTCAGTCACCACACTGGTTTCCAGCAGGAATATGTGCACCCATTACTTACAAGGCATATCACATGAGGCAGCACTCTGTCTGCACCCCATCACCAGGTGGGTGAATGAATCTACATTTGCCTAGGAGGTGACTTCTGCCTCTTTTACCTTCTATCAGATGGAGGTTTACTGTTCTGACTTTCATGCTGAAAGAGCAGCAAGAGAGAAGATACATGAAGAAAAGGAGCAGCTGGCGCTGCAGCTGGCAATCCTGCTGAAAGAGAATAATGCTTTTGAAGATGGAGGCAGGTAAGGCTCGGGAAGGCTCAGGGCACCCACCTGGAGCCCAGGGCACAGGCTGAGGACAGGTGGCCTGTCAGAGGTGGTGCTTAAGATGAGCGTAGAAATCACCCTGAGTACACTTCACTTGATTGTGTACCTGACACTCAGCATAACTTAGGAAGCTCGGCAGCATCTTGTAGGAACATGATAAGTTATTTGCTTTTGGACGTGCTGTATAAACATGACCACATGTGTTCCAAAGTCCTATCCTGCCGTTGTCAGTGACACATAGTCTTAACACTTTAAACAATACTCTAACAAGCTTTAAAAGGAAATATTGCTCAAATTACTTCTTTCTTTTAAGTTTCCATTTTGAGGGGCTCCTGGATTGCTCAGTGGTTAAGCACCTGCCTTTGGCTCAGATCTTGATCCCCAGGTCTTAGGATCGAGTCCCGCATCCGGCTCGCCATAGGGAGCCGGCTTCTCCCTCTGCCTGTATCTTGTCCTCTCTCTGTCTCTCATGAAATAAATAAATAAAATCTTTAAAAAATATAAATTTTCACTTTGAGAAAAATTTGGAACAGAGACATAGAAAAATACAGGGAATAAAATAACACCATGATGTATCCTATCCAGAGTTGACAGTTACATATATTTATTTGCATCATGTGTGGTTTTATCAAAAGAAAAAAGGGTGTCATAGGTGAAGTTGGAGGCTCCTCTGTTCACCACCCTTCATTAGTGTTTCTCTCCTTGCCCCATACTGCCTGGATTTTGGGGAGTAACATACCCATCAGTGCTTTTATGTTTTTATGTAGTATCGATACAATATCTATGTCATGTCTTGAAACAAGGTAATATTAATTTCTCTATGCTTAATCTACAAAGTGATCACCAAGAATTGTTCTACAGCTTGCTTTATATAAATAACATTATGATTTTGAACTCTGAGGGTGTGTGTGTGTGTGTGTATGTGTATATACACATGCAGATAAATTTCATTTTCTTTAACTGCTCTATACTGTCTTGTTTTAGAAATATGCCACTTTTTTTTAATCCATTCCCTTATCAGTTGACAGTTTGGTCATTTACTAGTTGATTTTTAAAATCTTAATTGTTAGTATCTTTCACTAAACTATGTTCTAGTGCCAATAACATTTAAAAACTCAGGTTAGGGCAGCCCGGGTGGCTCAGCCATTTAGTGCTGCCTTCAGCCCCGGAGTATGATCCTGGAGACCCGGGATCAAGTCCCAGGTCAGGCTCCCTGCATGGAGCCTGCTTCTCCCTCTGCCTGTGTCTGTGCCTCTCTCTCTCTCTCTTTCTCTCTGTGTCTCTCATGAATAAATAAATAAAATCTTAAAATATATATATTTAAAAAAAAACTCAGGTTAAGGGGCACCTGGTTAAGGGGCTCAGTCGGTTAACTATTTGCCTTTGGCTCAGGTCATAGTCTCAAGGTCCTGGCATCGAGCCCTACATTAGGCTCCCTGCTCAGTGGGGAGCCTGTTTCTCCCTCTGCCCTTACCCCAGCTTCTGTGTGCTTGCTTGCGCTCTCTCTCTCTCTCTCTCAAATAAATAGTCTTTTTTTTTTTAAAGATTTTATTTATTTATTCATGAGACACACAGAGAGAGGCAGAGACACAAGCAGAGAGAGAGAAGCAGGCCCCCTCTCAGGGAACCCAATGTGGGACTTGATCCCAGGATGGTGATCACACCCTGAGCCAAAGGCAGATGAGCCACTCAGGCATCCCAATAAATAATCTTTAAAAAATATTTTTTAAAAACCTCAAGTTAATCCTTAAGATCTGTTTTTTATGGACCTTATATCTTTTTTCAACTCTTTTTTTCCAATACTGTTGAATACCTGCTTAATGTTGCCATATGTCAGGATTTTAGAACATCACTATGTGTTACTTTTCATCCCAGTAGGCAGTCTTTGATGGAGATGCAGAGCCGTCATGGGGCAAGAACAAGTGACCCTGACCAGCAGGCCTACCTTGTCCAGAGAGGTGAGTCGCGTGTGGTTGTAAATATTCAAGGTCTCAGGGAAGACCTATCCTATGAAGAGAATGCTTGAAGACAAATTTCACTACATTCTGCACAATTCCAGCTCAAACTACAAAAGTACAGCACCTTTCAGTATTACTTCCCCAGTACCCCGCTCTCCGTACCTTACCAACTGAATCTGGACACCATACTTTCTTCATGCTGGCAGTTAAGGCCTGGCATAGCCCAGCTTTTAACCTTTCCCCCTCTAATTCCCTACAGTTGTTAGCCAACTAAATCACTCCCTATTCCTTGAACTTGTACAAGGCTAGTATACCTCCTTATGCAGCGTCCTTCCCTCACTCACGTCCCTGTCTCCCTCCCATCTCTTTCCAGTGAACTCCTACCCCATCTGTAAAACCTATTTCAAATACTATCTCCATGATTCCAGCAGAATGTGACCTCTCCCTCCTAAATTTTCAAAGTACTCTCTTCCTGTTGTAGCACTTGTCTGCTGTTTTATAATTCTGTGTTCTAAATGTGCTACTAAGTACCATATTAACTAAGCTCTCTCAGCTGGTATCTTTACCCATTACCTAGTATTATGCAATAATAATGTGAGCATTTACTGAGTTTACTGTGCACAAGTACCATGCTGATCACTTCGTACACATTATTTCTTGTGATCCTCACAAAATTCCATGAGTTATAGATGATCACAATCTTCCAGAAGATGAGATTAAATAACCTAGGATCACAAGGTTAGTTAGGGGCAGAACTGGCCATGGAACCTAGGCTTATCTGACTCTAAATGGTACTACATGTAATAACTTGTCATCTAGTTTTTTATCACATCCAGACTTTAGTTGTCTAAGTGAAATTGATCGTGGCCCTCATTAAAAGTATGATGCTGTGTTTATTACATGGTTTAAATACACTAGTCATAATGTTCTGTAACATATAATAAATCCCTATGTTATAGTACATCAGTGAAAGGAAAGTAATATCCTGGAGTCTAGATTTGAAAAAACATAAAATTCAAGGGGTCGAAGACTGACATAGCTAGACAAAAAGTCACATGGCCACTGACATGAATCTTAGTTTAAGATGCCATCCTAAATTTCACATAAAACTGGCATTTTAACCTTTCTTTGATGGTGGACCAGTCTGAGTTCCTTCCACACGCCAACTGATTACCAAGGCAAATTCCCATCACAGTGTTGGCAGCAGCAAGGAAGCAATGTTAGTGTGTGTCATCGACTGTTAAATCTTTAGGAAATTTCTCTGAGTATCCCTCCTACCCCCTTCTCTTCCTGTTCCCCCACCAAAGTTCTTTTACAGGAAGAAATAGGTTAAAGTAATTGAGGTTGAAAATAAACACAATATTCATGGGGCGTATGTGGAAGTAGCAGGTAGACAGACGTGAACATTGGCCTCAGGCATGGTTAGTGCCACAGAGTGAAGCTGTGCTCTTCTTTGGAAGCTACATCTACCCACCTGAGCACCATCAGACATTTTCTCTAATCCGATTTTAAGTATCCCAGAAACACCCGTCTATACCTCTTTTATCAAAAGTGCCTGCAACATTGTTTTGAGTCCAAATAGACAATCTCTTGCACCTGAATTTCTTAGAGGAAGATTTTCTTTTGTCATAATTAAAGAAGGCACATGCCTATTTATGTTTAAAAAAAAAGTCAAACACTCTTTGACTTGTATTTATAAACTAAAAACCATCACAGAAAAAAAATAATAAAATAAAAAAATAAAAACCATCACAGAGTACAGATTTAGTCATGATAATCCTAATATGCTTTTTGTCTTGTAAAAAGCAACATTCCAAATAGAGACTGCATGAAAATTTTTATTTTATTTTTTTATTATTATTTTCTTAGCTTCATAACAAAGGTGCCTTATCTTCACCATAAGTCATCCTTATTTATGGTCTTCTGTGGCCGTCAATGCATCTGCCCTGATCCAGGACTCTCAGCTGAGAACTAAAAGGGAACTAAAAGGCACAAGGCAAGGTCAGGCCTGCGGCAGCGTATAACCTAGTTGGAGAGACAGACTCTCCACAGAAAAGGATGGATTCATAAAATAAGATAATATTTAAGTAATAGAAATAATGCTGCTAGAGGTCAGAGGACAGGTTGATGACTGAGGACCGGGGGAGCTGAGAAAGGCCTTGAAAAGGTGTGACTTTAAGCTTGAACTTGAAGCTAGGATTCACATAAGCACAGGATGAGAATGAGGGGTCCAAGGCGGAGAGGAATGTGATGTGTTAACAGCAAAAACCTTGGGCAGCCCTGATGGCTTAGCAGTTTAGTGCTGCCTTCAGCCCGGGGTGTGATCCTGGAGACCCCGGATCAAGTCCCACGTCGGGCTCCCTGCATGGAGCCTGCTTCTCCCTCTGCCTGTGTCTCTCCCTCTCTCTCTCTCTCTCTCTGTCA
Source organism: Vulpes vulpes (assembly GCF_048418805.1). Taxonomy (NCBI): domain Eukaryota; kingdom Metazoa; phylum Chordata; class Mammalia; order Carnivora; family Canidae; genus Vulpes; species Vulpes vulpes. The sequence continues at coordinate 108,087,101 of NC_132781.1, read as the reverse complement.
TGAATAAATAAATTAAAAAATCTTAAAAAAAAAAAAAAAAAGCAAAAACCGAAGAAGTTTTTTTTATAGCAAAAAGCCAGGAGGTACAGAGAACCCATTAATGGACTAATAGCAACAATCAAAGTCTGAGTGTCGAAACCTAGATAAGGACCTAAAAAAAAGGCACAGATGGAAGCAAAAAAGTTTAAAAATGAAGAATCAGCAGTTGCTGATCAGTGACCAGTTGTAATCTATAGTGGAAAAAGTTGGCTGAGCCATGATCTAGGATCATGATACCACGAGACGAGAAAGTCCCCAGCTTTCAGAACTCATGTCTGGGGATCAGTATTTCTATTCAAGGGTGCTTCTGGAATTTGCTGAACACACACTGTCTGCAATAGTCTCACATGTTATTCAGTTCAAATAATATGCTCAGAAGCCAAAAATTATGTATAAGGTTGCTTCCACTGTCAGCCTCCAAAAGCAAACATTTCGGTGGGCCAACTGAAAGTCTTGAGACCAAAATGGTTTGCTTTGGTCCAGAAAGGTCAGACCAAGGAGATGTCCCAGGAGCTGGAAGTCATTTCCAGTTTTCATACGTGGGACCTGCTTAGAGTCAAGGCTTATCTCAAACATTCTTTATTTTTTGAAAAATTTATTTCTTTATTCATGAGACACACAGAGAGAGAGGCAGAGACATAGGCAGAGAGAGAAGCAGGCTCCCTGTGGGGAGCTTGATGCAGGACTTGACCCCGGACCCCAGAATCACACCCTGAGCTGAAGGCAGATGCTCCACTGTTGAGCCACCCAGACATCCCATATTTAATTTAGACCTGACCCTCAGTCCAGTTCCAAAATTGGACAAAATGACATGACCTGTTATTCTATTCTTTCTCATCATTGACTTTGAGCAGCCTTTACTTATTCTTAAAACTCCTCTCAAGTGCAACGGGTCTCGTCAGGGGACCTTTCTCTGTCGTCCGACTAACCCACTAACAGGACACAGTGTGACCCTTCCGTCCTGCACTCCTGCTGTCATTTTTCTCGCCCAAAGTCCCCACCATCTCTGTATCCCTCTCTACAACCTCCCAGGTACTCAGACACATGGGCCAAATGAATGTCATTATTGTCTCTCTTTCCAAGAAGGTTCTCACTGTTGTGAGATTTCCTGCCCACATGCTGCTCACTGTTTTCTCCACCTTCTCTTCAGCTCATATCCTCATCTATCTTGTTCCTTCCCTCAAATATTCTTGTTTTCATTAGAACACATATTGTCCTGTCCCTAGAACTGAAACCACATATTTTCACATGCCTACAACCTGAACTAGAGCCCAAATCACAAAGTAATAGGAAAGCAGGTACCATTTTGGGAGATTTTTCTCTGTGTATAGATTTCTTAAGTAAATAAGGACCTCCCCTCCCCCAACAAAAAAACCCTTTATTCACTCCCCACTAGGTATCAGTCGCAGAGCTTAATGGGTGTTAACATTAATCACCCATTATTAAAATCAAACAAAGTCACTTGCAATGTGAAAGAAATGGAATAGCTTTTCATTGAATGCTTATTCCCAGGAACTGAGGATAGAAGCTGGCAGCGGCAGCAGCAGCGGAATATTCCGATTCATTCCTGCCCCAAATGTGGAGAAGTTCTACCCGACATAGACACACTGCAGATCCACGTTATGGACTGCATCATTTAAGTGTTCAAATGTAACTTCCCCCAAACCGTTGGTAAATATCAGATTTTTTCCTCCAAGAGTTGTGCTTTTGTATTATTTGTTTTCACTCAAACATTTTGCCTCATTGTGTTTTAGGAGAAAGAAAATCAAAATGTTCTAAGTAGGACATTTTCTGTGGATTTCCTTAGAATCCTTAACGTACGATTCTTCTGATAATAGATTATTTCTTTTTTCTTTTCTTTTCTTTTTTTTTTTTAATGTTCTGTGTATGTGAGCTAAACTGTTCATGAAGCTAATGAGTGTGTGACATCATGGGACAGAGTTAATGTAACCAAAGGAAGAGGCCTCACAGATAAACTTTGAGGATCTTTTCAGGAGGCAGGAAAAATGATCACAGATTTAATCAAGAAAAGGACCTTTGGAGTATTTTTTAAATAAATTATGTTGTTATTTTTCTCCATCCATTTAAGACACCTCTGTCTGGGGTTGTGTGTATGTTGGGGTTTTATTGCAGCCACAGTAATTATACCAAAGTTATGATATGGCTCTTTTCATATGAGCACTGTGGGCTTTTACTTGATTGTTAGGACGATTGAAAATACACTGGCATACATGAAGTACATACATTAGGTTTGCTGGTTTCATGTGCCACAGGTATACAGGCTTATACAGTAGATGGTTTATTAATTTCTAAAAAGCACTGTTTACTATAAATTTTCCTGGATTAAGCTGTATATACATAATCACAAAAATAGGTATTGCAAAATAAAATTTTACTTTTGAATTGTTCATATTGTTTGTATATGATTGGCCAATTTCATGAGACATGTTTCCCATATTCAGCTTCATATAAGCGTAATACTTACTCAGATCTGTTTTGCAGATTCTGTGAATATGAGCAAATCCCTTTACTAGAAACAACTGTGTGTTGTTTGAATTTGAAATTATTCTTGCTAAGGAGGTAAAGAGAGAGGGATTTGCTGTATTTTGTAAACCCACAGTTTACTGAGATTAGCTAATACTAGGCTAGTCATAGAAGTAAACAATGTCTTTGTCTATATCCTAAAACATTTAAAAGAAAATTAAAAGATCTCCTCTGGATTTGTTATAATAATATCTCTTAGGCAAACTTGATACACACACACACACACACACACACACACACACACACACGCTCTGTTCTTCTAGGAATGCCTTCCCTCAAGGGGAACTGTTTTACCAGACCCTAACCTGCTGGGATATTATCAGAGCCTGACTGACCTGGAGGAAAGGAGATACCCAACTCCAGCCCCCCTCTAGCTTTACTCCTCTCACTCAAGGAGGAGAAAAAAGTCTGAGAAGCACTTGTGAGGTCACAGCCCAGAGGCAGAAACTCAGTAAGACTGAGAGCTTATCGTAGGACTGTGGAATTTTTCTCACCCATACCTACCTTACCACCACATCAACAAGGTGCTTGTATAATAATGGGATTACAACTGGAGAAACTGCTCATCTTTGGGTGTATTGAAGAAGAAGTATATAGGGAAACTCAAACACAACAGAACAAAACAAGGACACCAGAGAAAATTTTAGCCTATAATACCCACAGCTGCAGCAGACAGTAAACATAGTCCAGTTCTTAGCCAGGTAAACATAAAACCTCACACTACAGACTTATTTACCTCAGTTCCTTTTACCTACTACATCATTTCCATTTTTCAACAAGAAATTATGCTACATACTAAAACACAAAACACAGTTTGGAAAGATAGAGCAAACATCAGATATGATAAATATAAGACTAGAAATTTAAAACAACTATGATTAGTATTGTAAGGGCTCTCGTGGGAAACGTGACAACGTGAAGGAACAGAGGGGTAATACAAGCAGACACGTGGAAATTCTAAGAAAAAATTTAAAGGATATACTAGAAATCAAAGGCGCTATAACAGAAATAAGGAATGCCTTTCATGGGCTCATGAAAAGACTGAACATGGCCATGAAAAGAATCTGTGTGCTTGAAGCAATGTCAATAGAAACTTCCAAAATTTAAATGCAAAGAGAAAAAAAGAATGAAAATAGAATATCCAAGAACTGTGAGACAGTGTTTTAATGTAATATATGTGCAATGAGAATATCACAATAGAAAGAAATTGTATTAAGTAATTATGACTGAGAATTTTTAAAAATTAATGACAGATACCAAACTACAGATAAGGAAGGTCAGAGATCACCAAGCATGTTAAAGACCAAAAAATCTTCGCCTAGGTATATTGTATTCAAACTGCAAAAAATCAAAGGCAAAAAGAAAATCTTGAAAAAGCCAGAAGGAAAAAAAACTTACCTTTAGGAGCAAGAATATGAAATACATCAGATTTCTCTTCAGAAACTATGCAAGCAATAAGAAAGGGAGTAAAACATTTAAAGTGTTGAGAGAGAAAAATCACCAACATGTAACTCTGTGTCTATGGAAATTGTTCTTCAAAAGCGAAGGAGAAATAGCTTTCCTAGACAAATAAAAAGTGATGAACTTGTTGCCAGTAGGCCTGCTTTGTTAGAAATGTTGAAAGTTCTGCAGAGAAAATGGAAGCTACATGGGTAGGCAGCCTCAGTGGCCCAGTGGTTTAGCGCACTGGCTTTGGCCAGGGGTGTGATCCTGGAGACCCAGGATCAAGTCCCATGTCAGGCTCCTTGCATGGAGCCTGCTTCTCCCTCTGCCTGTGTCTCTGCCTCTCTCTCTCTGTGTCTCTCATGAATAAATAAATTAAATCTTTAAAAAAAAAAAAAAAAAGGAAGCTACATGGGTCAGAAACTCATCTACATTTTTAAAAAAAGGAAAATCATTAGAGAAACAATAAATGAAGACAAACTCATGTTTTCCATATTATTAATTGAACAGATTAACAGTTGGTTCAAAATAATAATAGCCACATGTATTTAGTGATTATAGCTAATGGATCAATGAAGTGAATAATAGCAATATTATAAGGGATGGAAACAGGGCAAGCAGGATATTCTATTACAGGGTATTTGCGCTATACATAAAGTGGTACAGTGTTCCATGAAAGTGAACTTGGATTGGTTGTTTACATTGCAAACTCCAGTGCAACCACTGGAAAGGAAATGTTAAAGAAGTTTATGCTGAGATATGCTAAGGGAGGAGAGAAAATGGAATAACATAAAATGCTGAGTTAAAAGCAGAAAAGCCAGAAATAGAGTGAAAGACAATAGGAGAAAAACAAGGGCAATGGATAGAAAACAGTAACAATTATAGTAGATATTAATACAATTGTATCAATAGGTTAAATATCATTGGTCTAAATATACCAATTAAAAGACAGAAATTGTCAGAGTGGATTAAAAAAAAAAAAACAAGTTTCACCTATATGCTGTCTGTAAGAAACCCACTTTAAAGACACATAGATTGAAAATAAAGGGTGGAGAAAGAAATAGCAAACTAGCACTAATTAAAAGAAAGCTACGGATGCCTGGGTGGCTTAGCAGTTAAACTGCCTTTGGCCCAGAGTGTGATCCTGGAGTCCCAGGATTGAGTCCCACATCGGGCTCCCTGTGTGGAGCCTGCTTCTCTCTCCATGTCTCTGCTTCTCTCTCTGTGCCTCTCATGAATATATAAACAAAATTTAAAAAAATAAGAAAGCTAAAGTAATTTAAGTAATTCCAAGCAAGAAGAATTGTCAGGGATAAAAAGAGATTACAAAATGACGAAAGGGTCAATTCTCCAAGAAACATAACAGTACTTCCTGTATATATACCTAACAACATAGCATCAATATACATAAAGCAAAAACTGATAGAATTGCAAGCAAAAATAGATGAATCCAGTAATACAGTTAGAGAATTCAAAATCTCTATCAGTAACAAACTGATAAAAAGTAAAAAAAAAAAAAAAAATGAGTAAGGACACAGTTGAACTGAGTAACACTATCAACAGGATCTCACTGACATCTACAGAATACTTCATATTCTAAATATAGCAGAATATGCATTTTTCTTAAGTTCATGAAGAACATTTCACCATGATAGACCACATTCTGAGCCATAAAATACAGCTTAACAATTTTTTTAAAAATGCAAGCCATACATAATATGCTGTCATACCACAATGGAATTAAGCTAGAAATCAAAACCAGAAAGATACCTGGAAATCCTCAAACATTTGGAGATTTAACACACTTGTCAATAATACGTGGGCTAAAGAAGAATTCTCGAGAGATTTAAATAAATTTTTAACTAAATTAATTGGAAATATAACAAAATTTGTGGGCTGAAATGAAAGCCATGTTTAGCAGATGTATAGCATTGAATGAAAGATCTAAAATCGGTAATTGAAGCTTCCACTTTAAGAACCTAGGAAAAGAATGGCAAATTAAACACAAAATAAACATAAGAAAATAAATAATAAAAATTAAAACACAAATCAATGAAATTCAAACCAGGAAATCAGTAGAGAAAATCAATGAAAATGAAAGCTGTTTCTTCGAACTAGGGGTGGTGGAAGGGGAGGAGGGCGGGGGGGTGGGGGTGAATGGGTGTCGGGCACTGAGGGGGGCACTTGACAGGATGAGCATTGGGTGTTATTCTGTATGTTGGCAACTGAACACCAATAAAAAATAAATTTATTATTTAAAAAAAGCTGTTTCTTTGAAATCAACAAAATTAATAAACCTACCTAGCTTAATTAAGAAGATGGAAGACACAAATTACCAGTATCAGTATATCAGCAATGAATGACTGGAACTTTAAAAACACAATAATAATAACACATTAGGGGCAGCCCCTGTGGCGCAGTGGTTTGGCGCCACCTGCAGCCTGGGGTGTGATCCTGGAGATCCGGGATCAAGTCCCACATCGGGCTCCCTGCATGGAGCCTGCTTCTCCCTCTTCCTGTGTCTCTGCCTCTCTCTCTGTGTGTGTCTATGAATAAATAAATAAAATCTTTAAAAAATAATAATAATAATAACACATTAGTACCAAAGTATTAAATACTTAAGTAGAAATCTAATAAAATATAAGATCTAATTAAAGGAATCAAAGAGCTAAATAAATAAAGTGATATTTCGTATCCGTGTATAGGGAGACTTAGTATCATCAACTTGATCTACAGAGTCAATTACAATCCCAAGAAGTTATTTTGTGTTTGTTGACAAAGTGATTCTAAAAGTTTATATGAAGACACAAAAGACCCAGAATAGCCAACATATTATATAGAAGGAGAACAAAGTTGAAGGACAGACACTACCTGCCTTCAGACTTACTCTCAAGCTACAAGAATCAAGATTGTGATATTGATGAAAGAATAGACAAATATATAAATAGAGCAGAACAGAGCGCCCAGAAATAGACCCAGATAGTCAACTGGTCTTTGATAAAGGAGAAAAGGCAATTCAGTGGAGAAAGGATAGTATTTTTAAGGAGCGATATTGGATACCCACGTAAAAACAAAACAAAACAACAACAACAAACAAACAAAAAAAAAACGAATCAAGACACAAACCTTATACCTTTTACAAAAATAAACTCAAGCCACAGACTGGAAGTCAATCTTTACAAAACATTATCTGATGAAGGACTGGTATCAATATATACAAGGAATTCTTAAAACTCAGCAACAGGAAAGCAACCCAATTTAAAAATGGGCAAAAGATAACAGATACCTCACCAAAGAAGATATATAGTTGGTAAATAAACACATTAAAAGATGCTCGACAACATGTTATTAGAGAATTGCAAATTTAAACAATGAGATACCACCACACACTTATTAAAATGGCTAAAACTCAAAACACATCAAATGCTGGAGAGGATCATGAAATAACAAACTGTCATTCATTGCTGGTGGAAATGCAGAATGGTGGTTTGGAAGACACTCCAGGGGTATCTTGTAAAACTAAGTGCACCATCCTTGGTACCTACCCAAATGAATTGAAAAGTTATGTCCACACAAATCCTGCCCATGAATGTTTACAATAGCTTTATTTCATAATTGCCCAAACTCAGAAGCAGCCAAAATGTCCATCGATAAGTAAATGCATAAATAAACTGTGGTACATCCATACAGTGGAATATTATTCAGTGCTAAAAAGAAATAAGCCATCAAACTGCAGAAAGACATGGAGGAACTTTAAATGCATATTGCTAAGTGAAAGAAGTCAATCTGAAAAGGCTGCATGCTGTATGATTTGAACTGTATGGCACTCTGGAAAAGTAACTGTGGAGACAAGATCATGGATTGCCAGGGGTTAGGTGGAGGGAAGGATAAATAGGTGAGAGCACAGGATTTTTAGGGCAGTGAAACTATTCTGCATGATACTGTGATGGTGGATACATTTGTCAAAATCAATTGAATGTATAAGTATGAATCCTAATGTAAACTGTGGACTTCAGTTAAGAATAATGTGTCAGTGTTGGCTCATCCATTGTAACAAATGTCCCATACTAGTGCAAGATGTTGCAGCTTTTAAGTATAACAGGAATCAAGTATATGAACCAATATTCTTAATGGAATAACATAAGGTACCAAAACTGCTTTGCTCTGAAAAGCAAATAAAAAATAGAAATAATTGTAGTCTTTTGAATCCTTTGATTTAGAGTTTATCATTTTAATAATTACTGAAATAACATTATATTCTCATTGCAAACATGTTAGTCATCACTGAGTAGGTTTTTTTTCTAGCAAAGTACTTGCAAAGCTGTGAAATACACAAAAAAATATTCATTCAGAAACTCTCTGTAAGTTGATGGATTTAGATAGCAGTTTGGGCTTTTTAAATATATGGAGCCAGGGATCCCTGGGTGGCGCAGCGGTTTGGCGCCTGCCTTTGGCCCAGGGCGCGATCCTGGAGACCCGGGATCGAATCCCACGTCAGGCTCCCGGTGCATGGAGCCTGCTTCTCCCTCTACCTGTGTCTCTGCCTCTCTCTCTCTCTCTGTGACTATCATAAATAAATAAAAATTTAAAAAAAAAAAAGATACACTCATATTTTTAAAAAAAAAATATATGGAGCCATAATTATGGGTAAAATTTATCTTGTATATATGTACATGTATTATATTTTAGTAGTAGTAGTAGTAGTAGTAGTAGTAGTGGTGGTGGTGGTGGTGTTATTATTTACTGGGTTTATAACCCAGAAAGGAAGAAATGTGTTGAAGAAGTGGAAAAAATGTGTTGAACAGTCTTATGAATGAATTAAAACCAGCACGGCTGCTGGTTTTATTGGCTTCCCTTTGGAAAATATCAGTTGAGGTAACTACAGGAAGGAACATACCTCCTTGTTTAAAGTAACCTCTAGATTGATTAAAAAGCAACAGATATTTCCTTGCACAACAGAGACAATATATTCTGTTAGTAAAATCAGGGCAATGGGATTTCCCCTCATTCTCTAAGTAGAGAGGTTGCCTCTGAGCAAGGATAACATTTTTCTCAGGACAGGATCTTTGTCCTCAGACAGACTCAAGTTTTGGGATAAGACTCTAGAGAGTTCTGCACATATAGCAAGAAGACATGAATGCAGATGTAAACAGATGCGTGCAGGGAGGAGTTGGTGGTGGAGGAGCTTTGGAAACTGGCTATTACTCTCAGTAGAAAGTCTGACTTTCTGATTTTGAATAGCATTGCCTGCCAGGCCTTGGATGGAGGAAGTGGTTTAATCACCTGGTGCATTAACTAGATAGACATACTCAAGGACATTCTGCTTCTACAGCCTCTGCTTTGGAGAGCTCAAGTACACTCACTACACCACATGCCAGGCCCATGTGTGGAGCCCTGACATATTCTCCAGCTTCCGTCACATAGTTTAAAGGCACCTGCTGAAGTCTGCACTGTCACCTCAGACTGAACTGGCCATCTCGCTCCTGTCCACAGAAAGCTCCTTCTGGACGCTCCAGTCCATTTCTGTGAGGCGCCAGGTATTGCCAACCAGGCCATCATCCTCTCCTTTTCCTGCGAGAGGTCACTTTCTTTGGCCAGTTCTTTTGTTCCCAAAGCAGACAGACTTTCCTGTCTGGTGCCCTCTAAAGCTCTAGAACCACTGCTGTAAAGGATGCAGCGACCACAAGGCTGAAAGCAGAATGTTGGGTCCAACCCTCAGTTTCTGATTCAGTAGATCTGGTGTGAGGCATGAGCATTTGATTTCTCACAAGTTCCCAGGAGCTGCAGCAGCTACTCCTCCGGGGACCAGCCCTGGAGAAGCCCTCCTATGTCACATTGATATTTGCCATTTCCTTCGTAACACATTCTTTCCTCAGCATCCTCGGCCATCTCTTTCCTGCAGCTTCACCACTTACACTGGAAAACTCTGGGGCCAGGATACAGGCAGAGATCCTATGTGTAAAGTTTTAAAATTTAGAAATAAAGCTCATAGTCTCCTTGGAGTTTCGTACAGAAGCATGGCACCTTGAGAATTGGGCCCCAGCCCTGCAAACCCTGCTTGTCCTCTCACCTGGACTCAGTTCTGTGTAGCACTTGGCAGCCTCTCTCCACCCCTCCCTGCTGTTCAAGCTCCCTTTAACTCCCACTCTACCCGCAGCCCACCCACCACCAAATAGCCACCCCTTCAACAGAGGGATCTGACCTCAAGGACAGCTAGGGGAAGAGGACACGCCAGGCCTCAAAGCAGACTCAGAGCCATTGGGTAAGAAAAAATCCCAGCGTCCCAGGATTAGAGCTTTGGCTATCCGGGGCTGCCCAGGGTTTGGATGAGTGCATCCCATCAGCCCTGGGACACTTCACCCTGTGGAGGGACAGTGACATAGCTAGAAGAGGATCAACATAAGGCCACATGAAGCTTAGGCCTAGACCTAGGGCTAAGAGTGGCACTGCTTTCCTAACCACTCCAGCTGCTCCTGTTCAGCTTCTGTCGCTGGCTCACATGTCTCAGGTTTCTGGCTTTCAGGTTCTTAACTCAGAGTGTTTTTAGGAAAATACGTGAGTCCCCTCAGAAGGTATACAAAATCTTGAATGTAGGAATGTACATTTTTCTTCGGGGAGAAAAAACATTTTCCTTCTGTTCTCAAAGGCGTCTGAGATCACCTATGCCAAAAAGATAAGAACCACTGCAATACGGACCTCTCTTTTGAATCCCACATCTGCAGATCAAGTTTTTCTAAAGCAATATCTTTCATACCTCGTTCTGAAATCTAAAACCAAGCCTGTCTTCTCCCCTAAACCTGTTCTGTGCTTCCTATGTCCCCTACGTCAACGGATTGCCTCAAAATCCACCCTAAACTTTGGTGTTTTCCTACCTTCCTCCCTTCCATCTGGACACTCCAGTCCATTTCTGTGAGGCCTGAAACTACTCTCCTAATTCTTTCTCAAAATCACCACTCTACTAACCCCAATAATAATCTCTCTATCCCTCACTGGAGGGAAACTTGAGAGCTTAGATCGGTACTATCTTCTACTTCTTGCATGGATTTGGGTGCAAAGTAGACCTGGAAAGTCAAGTTGAAGAAAAGAACTTTGGGAAACAAATCAGAATTGGTCCAGGAATGTCTGCATAATGGCCAGTAAGTCTGTGATGAACCTTTACAATTAGATGTGGTGATACATTTAATTTTCTTCAATTTGATTATAATAGTTCCTCCATTACTGTGAATTTCTCAACACTAGCTGCTCTCAAAAGTATTATTCCCATTCCTGGGACACTATAATAAGTTCAGATAATAAGGAGCATTCATACTCCATTAGGACACAGGGAAAAAAATCGATGTAGATGGTATCCAGACTGTTTATTTTCATCCTAAAGCTGATTTTAGTTTTTCTGAAAACAAAGTCAAACACAGTGGATACAGTCTTACATGGAATAATTAGTGGGGCGATGCAGGGCCTGAACAGTGGCTGCAAGAGGGGGGATTTTAAAAAAGACTTAAAATGGTTATTTGCAAGTCCCAGAGAAAGACAAAAATATGCTCTCACTCATAAGTGGAATTTAAGAAAAAAAAAAAAAAAAAAACAGATGGGGGCCACCTGAGTGGCTCAGTAGTTGAGCATCTACCTTTGGCTCCAATCCTGATCCCGGAGTCCTGGGATCACGTCCCCACATCGGGCTTCCTGCAGGGAGGCTACTTCTCCCTCTGCCTATGTCTCTGCCTCTCTCTCTCTGTGTCTCTCATGAATAAATACATAAAATAAAAGAAAGAAAAACAGACGAACATGTGGGAAGAGGAAAACGAAAAAAAGAGGGAAACAAACGATAAGAGACTCAATGATATAGAAGCAATGGAGGGTTGATGGAGGGAGGGGAGGAGATGGGGCGAAATGGTGATGGAAATTGAGGGCACTTGGGATGAGCACTGGGTGTTGTATGTAAGTGATGAAGCACTGAATTCTACTCCAGAAACCAATATTGCACTGTATGTCAACTAAAATTTTAACTAAAAAGTTAATTTTAAAAGCATTTGTTCCATCAAAAACTCTTCTGCTTTGAATTCTGTTAAACTATGTAATTATTTAATAAGCTAACTTTAATTCTGCACTTAAACACGGCAGTCCTCAGAATTAGGTACAAACACAATTTTTAGAATGTAAATACCTAACAAAGTCTGAAAAAAAAAAAAAAAAAGGCAGCTCTGTGAAAAACATGGTCTCCTAACAAGTTAATCTGACGTCAGTTACAATTCTGCAAGTCTGTGGACTGTCACAAATTCCTCGGTCAAGAGCGATTTCTACCGCATCAAAGGATGTCATCTAGACTTCAAGTCTCATTTTACAGACGGTGAAGCAGAATCCCAAAGGGACAAGTTGCTTCCCCAAGGTCACACAGAATCAAAAGTGAACCAGATTTGTGTTCCCGGGTCCAGCCATCTGCACTGAACACAAGAGGCTGTGAAATAACCAAGTAGCTTATTCAGATCCCTCTAGGATCCACCAACCACAGGACGTTTGCAAGGGCGGGAGAAACGCCTGGAACGTGCGCCCTGTAGGAGAGTTCCCGGCCTCAGGCCTCACCCTCCGGGTGGAGGCTCCTCAAAGAGTTAAAAATAGAGCTACTCGGGCAGCCCGGGGCGGCGCAGCGGTTTAGTGCTGCCTTCAGCCCGGGCCGTGATCCTGGAGACCGGGGAGTCCCACGTCGGGCTCCCCTTTGTCTCTGCCTTTCTCTCTCTTTCTCTCATGAATAAATAAATAAAATCTTAAAAAAAAAATAGACCTGCCCTACGACCCAGCAATTGCACTGTTGGGGATTTACCCCAAAGATTCAGATGCAATGAAACGCCGGGACACCTGCACCCCGATGTTTCTAGCAGCAATGTCCACAATAGCCAAACTGTGGAAGGAGCCTCGGTGTCCATCGAAAGGTGAATGGATAAAGAAGATGTGGTCTATGTATACAATGGGATATTACTCAGCCATTAGAAACGATGAATACCCATTTGCTTCCGCGTGGATGGAACTGGAGGGTATGATGCTGAGTGAAGTAAGTCAATCAGAGAAGGACAAACATTATATGATCTCACTCATTTGGGGAATATAAAAAATAGTGAAAGGGAATAAAGGGGAAAGGAGAGAAAATGAGTGGGAAATATCAGAGAGGGAGACAGAACATGAGAGACTCCTAACTCTGGGAGATGAACAAGGGGTGGTGGAAGGGGAGGTGGATGGGAGGACGGGGTGACTGGGTGACGGGCACTGAGGGGGGACTTGAGGGGATGATGAGCACTGGGTGTGATGCTTTATGTTGGCAAATCGAACTCCAATAAAAAAAATACAAAAAACAAATCGAGAAGGAGGCTCAGAAGGACTGCACGAGGCGCCCCCAGAGAGCGTGAGGAACTGCGTCCGACCTCCGGTGTAAACGCCCTGCAGGACGCTCGGGGGCGCCAGAACACTGCGTCTAAGGCGCCGGGCTTCACCCGCCGGAAGTTTCCGGGCCCCCAACCAAGAGGGGCCCTCGTCACGTGGGCCAATCAGATGGCTCTACGCAGCCGGGCATTTCGCTATCTCTTCCGGGTAGCTCACGCCAAGATCGCTGACGTAGCCAATCAGCGCGGCCTTACGTGGGCGTGCGTCTGGCGTCAGGGGAGGGGTGGGGCCAAGTTGGAATTTTGGCGGGTCTGGCTGCCGGGCAGGAGCCCGCGCGGAGGAGGGTAAGAAGCGGGGCCGTGGGCGTGTGGCTGGTCTCTGACGGCTGGTCTCGGGAGAGCGTGGAGTGGAGGGTGGGCGGCGCGGAGCCCCGGGCGGTGAGGCGGGCGACGCCGGCGCGGGGCGGGCGAGCGGGCCACGGGCCGATGGGCGCCGCGTGAGGAGCGCCCGCAAGGTGGGGGCGCCGCTCGCCCGGGCTGAGGGGGTGCCGCGCGGTGGGCCTTCTCTCTGCTTAGGGGCCAGGTTTGTTTGTTGTTGGTTTTTAAGATTTTGTTTACTTATTCCTGGTTTTTAAGACTTTACTTATTCCTGAGAGACACACAGAGAGAGGCAGAGACGCAGGCCCCCTGAGGGGAGCCGGATGTGGAACTCCGCCCCGGGACCCCCGGGGTCACGCCCTGGGCCGCAGGCAGGCGCTCGACCCCTGAGCTGCTCAGGCGCCCCTGTTTGGGTTTTTTCCTACAGGAACCTTTTTAAATGCCTGCCGAGTGCCTGCGATGTAGACATCTTATTTGTTCATTCATGTTTTTTTTTTTTTTTAATTCACGATTGGCTCCTAGTCCCTGAAAGTGTGCTGTGCGCAGGCCTCCAACATCACTTACGCCCTGCAGTTAGGCAATAAAGAGAATATGGGGTAAGGAGCACACCGCAGTGGAAAGTGCTGTAAAGTCGCGGCGAGGGTGCGGGGCTTGGCGGGGGGGGCACGCTCAGAGAAGTGGGAGCCTGTGGGGTGAGAAGGACCCCGGGGGAGCCTCTCCCCAAGAGCCGGAGGCCTAGGGAGCACTCCGTGTGTGGAGGAAGCTGAGGGCAGGCTGGCCTGACGGAGCAGGAAGCGGCGAGAGGGAGTATCCATTTCTTCATAGACTTTTAAATTTTGTTCTAAGGCAAAAATCATTTCAGAATCTTTTTTTTTTTTAAGATTTTATTTATTTGAGAGAGTGGGCCGGCAAGAGTGAGGAGAGAGGGAGAGGCAGAGGGAGAAACAGACCCCTGCCCCCTTCCCGGCTCAGCCCCAGGACCCTGAGGTCAGGACCTGAGCTGGGCAGATGCTTAACCAACTGAGCCACCCAGGCGGCCCCCGGCTAAGGAATCTTTACTAAGGGAATACCACGGTTTGCGTTCATAGAAGATTATGAAGGAAAGAAAAGATTATTGTGGCCACTGTGTGGAGAAGAAGTAATAGAGAGACAAGAGACCAATACCAGAAGCTCATGCAGTCGTTCAGGCAAAAGACTGAACGATATTTTGGAGACAGCCGCTATGGGCTCGTAGCAGTTGGGTGGTCCTGGACGTGAGGGTGACGTAGAGTACACGGCTCTGGGGGGAAAAAGACGCTTGGTCATAGGGATGAATGAGACCGTTTGCTTACCCTCAGGAAGGTTACAACCCAGCAGGTTTCCCAGGAGACAGTACAGTGTGGTGTACACAGTACTTCCATAGAAATATTTGTCGAGTAAATGAAAAGGAAGCATCATAATGAATGTTTGACATTGGACAGATCAAGATTAGCTATGAAGCTCGTATTAGTTGAATAGTAATGTAGAAGAAAGTTTACTTTTTTCCCCTCGCAGTTCTTAAAATCACTTAAATGAAATAAGACAAGTGCACAGAAGTATACAAACTTACCTTACTTAGCTCTGCCAAGTGTAGGTTTTGCTAAGTAGTACTGAATTGAAATCCTAATGTGACAAGGGTGCAACTAAATAAAACCACTCACTAGACTGCTGTGGATAAGGTAGCTGTCACATGTGTCACAGTCAGTAAAATGGGATAATAGCTCTAATATTTAAGCCACCCTCAATAATACTTGTTCCCAATCTGTCCCATCCACATAATCTAGTATCCTACAAATGACTCCATATTGCAACCAAGTTTCTATAACCACAGTGTGAAGTTGTGATAAAGTGGGATGGTGTTGGTGGTGGGGATGAGAAATGGCCAGATTCTGGATGAGTTCTGAGCTTCAAGCCCATAGGATTTTGAGATCCTAGGTTTATTACATATGCTACGTGAGAGAGCAAACAATCAAGAGTGACTTCTCCCATGCTGATTTCGTAGCATAGCCGAGATTCGACATTATTGCCATTTCCTGGGCACCTGATTCTCCTTCGAAGTTCTCCACCACAACTGTTCTCTTCGCGGCATGGATGGTAAGTTCTGTTTGTTTCATTGAAAACCACCCTTTTGTCTACAGTAGATTTGTTATTTATTCTACTTACAAAAAAGCAAAAGTACCACACCCTTGAGTATTGTCTGAGTGGTTCAGAGAAGATCTCATGTCAGTGAATGTTGCTCGTTTTAATCAGGTGGGATTTTTTTCTCCTGGTAGTGGTGATTGTCTTTTATGATAATGGTAGTTGGCATGTACTTACAATGTGCCAAGCACTGTTCTAAGGTCTCTGCTTATATTAAATGTCTTAGTCCTCTGAGCAGCCATATTTTTTATCCTGGAAGACAGATGTTTAGTATAATTTGTCACAGATGAGACTGCCAGAGCAGGGGTTTGAACCCAGGCAGTCTGACCTCAGAGTTCACAATTAGTATTGAAATCTGTTGAAGTAGATTTAGTCTAACTGAATTAAACTCTTGTCCTTTCTAATCTTACTTTGTAAGGGTATGTACAAAATTTTACCTAGTAAAGAGATGCTACTGTAATTAGCAGAGCTTAGCCTGGGAGCAGCACAAAAATGATGATGCTGGCTGCAGAGAGACCCTGACTAATAAAACACATTTTTTTTTCTGGTTGTGTGATTGGGCTCATTATCTGAAACTGGATTTTGTTTTTAAATCCAGGTTTATTATACCCTGCCCTTTTCAAAAAAAGTAGAACCAAATGTTGTTGAAACTCTTCCACTATGATAACATGTGACATTGATTATACCTTTGGTAGATTAATAATGTCCTGTTTCCTAAAATCATCAAATTATCTTCAGGGCAGTTAATGTATATATATAGCATAATTATTTGCTATGAGACAGTTAAGAAAATAAGTGGCAAATGGTATGTGTTTTCTAAGAAATCATTGTATCTAATAAGCATTCATTTGGTTGGCACAGTGTTAACAATTTGGTTCCATATAGATGAAATCGAAGTGTTTACTGGTGCAAGTGTTTACTGGTGCTAGGGATACACGTTTGAGCAATATTTCTGCCTCCATTCTAGTACAGAGAGCATGATGATAGCAAGTAGGAAAATACCAGGTAGTTCCTAAGAGAGAAGAAGCTAGAATGAATTTGTATGCTGAGAGGAATGCTCCAGAAGATAGGGAATAATGGGCAATGTTGGGAAGAGAGCTGGTGATTATAGGCTGAAGTCCCTGAGGAGCCGAGAGGAAGAGGGTCTAGTATATATAGCAGAGTGAGGAAGCAGGGAGATTGGGTCAGCATACCATGCAGAAGACAGGATTTTTGGTGGTGCGTGAGTTAAACCAGGATGGGAGGTATCACGGGATTATCTCTGGTGCTCTCCTGAAAGAAAATGGAGTTGAGGAAGGATATGGAGGCCAGTTGGTAAAATTTGTCCCCTGGGGCTCCCAGTGGTGTGAGCCAAGGTCTCTTTTTAGGGTGTGCTCTTTTCCACAGCTGGGAACAAGACAGAGGAGGGTCTGTTGGCAGTCTTGAGGCAATGTGGCAGTCTCACCCCTTGCACAGGGAGCCAGACTGCCTCTTCTGTCTTGCCGCACCCTGCAATTATGGAGTGTTTGTTGAGTAAGCAATTCAAATTATTATGCAACCTTGGACTTCAAATTTTAGACCCTTTTATCTGATTCTAGGCCATAAGTTTGGCTACTGGTCATTTTCCATCTGATGAGAGTGCAGAGTGGTGGGAAGAATACTGTTTGCTAGCCTGGATATCTCCATCCTAAGCCAGGATCTTGTGCTGGCCTGTCTCACCACACATGGTCCTGAACAGGCCTTTGACCTCTCTGGACGTCAGCCCTTGTCTTTGAAGGGAAAGGGATGCATGAAATATCCTTGATGTCTTTGCTTTAAAATGGCTCAGATTTATAAAGGATTAATGCCCAAATAGAAAAAACGGTCACAGAAAATAAGCAAATCAAGAAAGAAGAAATCCAAAGGGCCAATACAGTAAACAATTCTTTGCTTTGTGAGATTTCTGGAAATGCAAATCAGAACAATGAGTTGCCTTTTAAAATCATCCATCAGACTAGCACGAAATTTGAAGTGAAAGATATTGGTGAGGGGGGTAAGGGAGAAATGGTACTTGCATACAATGCTAGTGAGGGTATAACCACTTCGGGAGCAGTTTGACAGTGTCTGGGAAAGTTGGAAAGTGTGCATACCCAGCAGTCCAGCAATTCCACTTCTGATAGGTATTCCCAGGGAACTCACATGTATGGCTAGGCAGATTTTTGGTTGCCACCTAGTTTGTGGTGGGAAAGTTGGAACTAGCCCATCTGTCCTTAACTGGAATATGAGTTAATAAAATGGGATAGTCTTATGGAATGCCATCTAGCAACTGAAAGAAGTAAACTAGAAGTCTGTGTTTTGATTTAGATCAGTCAGATATGCAATGTTAAATGAAAAAGTATGAAAAATACCTGCCCCTTCCACCTTAGCCTGGTGCCCACTAAGCACTTGGGAAGAGGAAAGGTGAACACAAGACAGCAGAGTCATTTCAGTTGCCCTTTTTTTTTTTTTTTTTTAAGATTTTATTTATTTGTTCATGAGACAGAGAGAGAGAGAGAGAGGCAGAGACACAGACAGAGGGAGAAGCAGGCTCCATGCAGGGAGCCCAATGCAGGGCTCGATCCCGGGACCAGAATTACTCCCTGAGCCAAAGGCAGATGCTCAACCACTGAGCTTCCCAGGCGTCCCTCAGTTGCCTTATTAATGGTGAATGTTTTAATTCTCTGTGCTTTTTCTCCAAAGCACATTTGATACTTCCATTGATACTTTTTCTCAGGTAGGTCTATTTTCGATCCTTTTTCCCCAGGGGAGGAAGATGACTTATCTCTGCTCACTGCACTGCTGGAGGAGAATGAGTCTGCCTTGGATTGTAATCCAGAAGAAAGTCACCCCTTGACCCAGGAGGATCGTGAACCCGACGCCTATGATGAGCTCTTTGATGCGGATGACGATGGTGAATCTTACTCAGAGGAGGCCGGTGATGGAGAACTGGGAGAGACTGCAGTGCAAAAGGAAAATTTGGCCACTCTCTTTGGAGATATGGGGGACTTAACAGATGAAGAAGAAATTCCCACACGGCAGTCACCTGAAAATAGAGTCCCCCCCACTCCTGCTCCCAGTCAGGGGAAAACTAATCAAGAGTTGCAAGGTGCCCTAACTACTAGCTTTTCTAATTTCTTCAAGATAGACTAGGTGGAGCCTGATGGTTCTCATCAAAATAGCTGCTGAGTCAGGTGGAGATAAATGGCTTGGCAAAAAAAAAGCGTGGGACTTAGATAAGACAGACACTTAAGGCAGGCATTTCAGCACGTAGAGGCCCCCTGTCTCAGTGTCATCCAGCTATAATTGGTCCTTCCCACAATGGCTCCAACATCTTTCGTGCCTATTACCAAAGAATCTTACTTAGAGATTTGTTTGTTTTTTATTTTTTTTATTTATGATAGTCACACAGAGAGAGAGAGAGAGGCAGAGACACAGGCAGAGGGAGAAGCAGGCTCCATGCACCGGGAGCCCGACGTGGGATTCGATCCGGGGTCTCCAGGATCGCGCCCTGGGCCAAAGGCAGGCACCAAACCGCTGCGCCACCCAGGGATCCCTTAGAGATTTGTATGTGGAGCCAGGGTCAAGACTGCTGGCTCTTCCACAGTCTCTTTGGGCAGGAGATCCATTTCTGAACAGAAGCTTTGAGGAGCGCCCTTTTCTTATTTGTGACATCGGCTCACACATTTTGAAATTCTAATAAAATTCAGTGGTTGGCTGTTTCTTATGGTAAAAGAGCCCTTATTTATTGTATATTAATTATGGCATTCAGTTTATAAAATAATAATCATTCTCTGACACCGAAAAACTTGTTAACTGGGGATATGGATCTATGATATTTGTCAGTAGTACCAGTTCCTAACCAGCTTAGGTATTATAGGCTCGATTACTGAAAATACCAAGTTTCTTTCTCTGAGGGGCCTCTTTGAGGTACAAAAGTTGGTGGTAGTTCTCAGTATGTGAGTATACTGTCTTAGAGTTTCGAGGTGGGGGAATGGCACCAAAAATAATTCCAGCATGTTTATCATGTATAATATTTCTTCTGTTCTGGATCTTAAATCAATATATTTTTTCTTTTCTAGATGAACTAAGGAAGTTGCAAGAGCAGATGAAATGTTTGCAAAAACAACTAGAAATAGCGACAATTAAACAGCCTACAAGTCCACCCCTTCCACCTAAATCTGGTAATCAGACTGTTAATTCTAGGAATACTATGCAATTCCATTATTAAGAAATTATAGCATTACTTCTGCATCCAGCTGCTGGTAAAATAGCCTTTGAGCCCCTTTCTGAATTTCCTTTTCTCTTAATAAAGTAGATAAGTCATCACGTCCACCTCTTAAAGAGAAGAAAGTTCAGAGAATTCTGGAGTCGACATGCTTTTCTGCAGAGCTTGATGTCCCTGCTCTCCCAAAAACCAAGCGAGTGGCTCGGACACCAAAGGTTTCACCTGCAGGTATAGTACTCAAGGTCTCCCTGGTTTTTCACTACTTTTGCTCTATTTGAAACTCACTGTCATATTGGTCTGCAGGGAGCACTGTCATCTCTGCCAATGGGAGAGGGCCAGAGCTCTGTCTTGTCTGCCTATTGAGAAAAGTAAGTTTGTTGGGAATGAGAGCCATTGCTGTATTTTGTAATCTTTCTCTACATCTCAAAGTGCTTAGAAAATCCTTAGGTACAAAGTAGATATTCACTAAAACAATGAATTGAAGTTTTCTTAAACTCTGTGGTCCTGTAGTTGAATTGTAGTAAGTATAACTACTGGCTTGAGTTCTCGTGCAGTCTAGAGATTGAATCTTTGGGCTTGTGAGTTCAAGGCACAGATTCCTTTCAAAATAGCTAAGTTTTATTTGAAGCCAAGTTGTATTAAAGCAGACGGTCCATTCTTTGGAGAAGATTTCTTTGTCTGGAGTAGAAATGTACACTCAAATATCATTCTAGTTCAGCCCACATATAAACACACAATTAAAATGGAGAAAATATGTAAGCCCTACATACTGATTTTGTTGCATTGCCTCAGTTTGCAAATGGTGGTAATAATTCTTCAGAAGATCTAAGACAAAATGGTCTGGATAACAAAGCTCAGAGTAAGCAGCATATTCCTAACCATTCATGTTCAAAAAGGCTCTTTTGAATAGCAGTGACGTATGACATAATCGCAGAGAATAGCAGCTTCTCTGTATTTATACTTGACATAAATTATATATTCTGCATATCCACTTATGAATGGCATCCTTTCCTTTAGGACCTTTGACATTACTAAGGTATTTCATTAGGTCATGTTCAAAGTTTAGTTTTAAGGCATGGGGCATGGGTATGCTTTCTAGAGATTCTAAAGTTCTAGGATTGTCCTAGCTCCTAGCTTGGGAGCAGTGACCCAAAGTTTCTTTGAGGGTAAACAACAGTGTTATTTAAAAGAAAGTGGTATTTTTTAAGAAAAACATTCACGTTTTCTGACCTTCAGGAACATTATCAAACACTTCTAGAAGAAGAAAAATACAGGGATATTTAATGCAAGCAAGGCAATAAAATACCCTGGTTCCCCTAGATCACCATCACCACAAATAAAATCAAATGAAACAATGGAATGAGATGAAACCAGAAACAAGAGAGCTGACTTTAGGTTTTCTTCAGGTAGAGGTTGGTCTGCACACAAATCACTAATCATTGCTCCCTGAAGATGGCTCTTACTCCCTTGTGGAGTGTACCACAGCACTCTGTATGGGGAATACTCAGGAAATGTCATTGCAGAAAGGAACTGTGTTTGAAAGCAGCACTATAGTACAGCAACCACCTGCTACATGTGGCTAATTAGGCTTTAATTGGATGCAGTAAAATTAGACGTTGATTTCTTTAGAAACATTCATCCATTTTAAGTGCCCAGTGCGTGTGGCCATCCCATAGCCACCCTATGAGACCGCATCGGTATAAAACCTTCGCATTGTCACAGGAAGTTCTGTCGGACTGCACTGCAGAGATTTGGAGGGTAGTACAGAAATGGTCTTGTGGGCTTCCTTTGTTCTCAAGATTTGGTTATTACATATGTTGATTAAAAAAAAAAAACAATTTTATATAAACAAATTTTGTAAGGATCAGTGTGATTTTTTTTCCTTTCACTTTTATGCTAATTTTCTAGAGCCCAAAAGCTCCTCTTCAAGAATGACAAGTACACCCCCTCAACCACTCCAAACTACTCCTGGAAACAAACCTAGTGGGATGGCCAGAGGTCAAAATGCAGGGACCCCTAGGAGTTCTGGGGAACCGGCTCAGACAGTAGTCTCCGTGGAAGCCTTCTCAGGCCTGAGGCTCAGGTCAGTAACTGTAAAGGCGTCTCACTTGGTTCTCGTGCCCCACTAGATGCCTGTCCTCCTTCCCAAGGATCGAACCTTCTAGAAATGACGTGTTTGTACAGCAGATCCACTTAACACCAATATTTCTTTAATTTGGCAAACGTTGGCAGTAAGACTAGCCATAACATCCAGTACACTTCACATGTGAAATGTCTAAAGGCGACTTTTTCTTATTTGAGTGATGAATAAAAGATGATGTATCTGTAAAAGGGAAATGGACAAGTAAATAATAGTTTATTTAATCAGAAACTGTGATAGAGATTATTTTTAAGTCCATAAAGGTGTATCCAGTTTAACCAGAATAGTAGTGACTTCTTGTAACTAATGTTAAGAAAAGGACCCTGTGCTCTTTTTCTAATAACTTTTAAGGCAAACTTATGTCCTTTGCTTCAGTTATAACTGTGGGGAAATTAAGATACTCAGTTAAAATAGGAATAAGTCCCAGGATCATTTGAGTTAAAAGCTTTCAAATCTTCTGTGTTCCATATCACTACTCCATTGTATCTCTATTCTGTCAAAGCCCAGGGCAGAACAGTAATTCTTACTCTGAGACCAGATTGCTTTTAGTATAGTCCATCTGAGTAGCTAAGTGCAATCCCTTTAGAACACCTAACCCTTGTCAATCTAAACTAAAACTGCTAAGGTCTTAAATTATATAATATTGAGCAGAGGGAGAATAAGCTGCCACCATGAAGTAAAAGCGTATTGTAGAGACTCCATACTCTCCAAAATTGGAAGAAAGTAGTCAGTATCTTAATTACATCTGAGACAGTCTGTGGGCTGGGACACAGTAAGAGCTATGGTTTTCACTGCAGGGTTTTTTTGTCTTAAGGTAAACCACCCCCAGCAAGATGATAGTGCCTGCTGTAACCAGTTCTCTGTTGAAATTTCCCACAGAGAGATGTTGCTAATGAAACTGTACATGCAGTAGACAGCCCAAGCTTCTGAGTGGCCTACAGATTTAGGGGACCACAATTGTTTGAATCTCTTTGTAATTGTACCTGGATCTCAGGCTCTGAAAATACTCCAAAGGGCAGTAATGTGATAGTAATCTATTAATTCACAGAAATCAAGCCACAAAAAGGATTTCTCTACCTACATCAGTGTTTTTCTCCCGAATATTCTTCATTGCTTCAGAGTTAGCTCTATGACTTTTTATTTCTTTTTTTTTTTTTTTAATTTTTTTTTAAAATTTATTTATGATAGTCACACAGAGAGAGAGAGAGAGAGAGGCAGAGACACAGGCAGAGGGAGAAGCAGGCTCCATGCACCGGGAGCCCGATGTGGGATTTGATCCCGGGTCTCCAGGATCGCGCCCTGGGCCAAAGGCAGGCGCCAAACCGCTGCGCCACCCAGGGATCCCTGACTTTTTATTTCTAAAGACCTTTGAAATAATCAAAAGGCATGTTTTATTCTGGTTTTTCTTTTGTTTTTGAATATATAATATCCAGTACGGAATAGGTATTAATATTCCCCTAGAGAAAAATAGCTTTTGCAAATCCACCAATGTTTGGCCAGTCATTAGGATTAAGAAAATATTAACTGAAGCTAGATTATAAGCTTTTATTTATTGTTATATGAAAATGTTGGGTTAAAAAAAAATCCAATTAGAAATTAAAGACCCTGGGCAGCCCGGGTGGCTCAGCAGTTTAGCGCCACCTTCAGCCCAGGGCCTGATCCTAGAGACTTGGGATCGAGTCCCACATTGGGCTCCCTGCATGGAGCCTGCTTCTCCCTCTGCCTGTGTCTCTCTGCCTCTCTCTCTCTGTGTCTCATGAATAAATAAAATCTTTTTTTTTTTTTATTTTTTTTTAAATTTTTTATTTATTTATGATAGTCACAGAGAGAGAGAGAGAGAGGCAGAGACACAGGCGGAGGGAGAAGCAGGCTCCATGCACCGGGAGCCTGATGTGGGATTCGATCCCGGGTCTCCAGGATCGCGCCCTGGGCCAAAGGCAGGCGCCAAACCGCTGCGCCACCCAGGGATCCCCTAAATAAAATCTTTTTAAGAAAAAAAAAATTGTAGACTCTGTGAAATTATTACAGAATTGATGAAATTTAAATCTTTTTTTTAATATCAATTCATCATTTTGTATTAAATGATCTTTTACTTTCAAAAGACTATTATATGTTATCATTTATAAGAACTTAGAGTGTGTACAATCTTGTTTTCTGTATAAGCTCCAGTTCTCTATCCAAGTAAGGGTAAACTAGCCTTAAGAATTATCTTACTTTGGGCAGCCTAGGTGGCTCAGCGGTTTAGCATTGCCTTCAGCCCAGGGTGTGGTCCTGGAGACCTGGGATCGAATCCCATGTCAGGCTCCCTGCATGGAATGGAGCCTGCTTCTCCCTCTGTCTCTGTCTGTGCCTCTGTGTCTCTCATGAATAAATAAGTAAAATCTTAAAAAAAAAATTATTTTTATCTGCCATAAAAATCTTTCCCTTGTCCTTACTATATAACTAAGCCTCCCTGAGAACAAGTATTTCAGACAATATTTCTATCCGTAACGTCTCTTCTAACCAACCTGCTACAGTGCTAGGTAATCTTTTATTAGAATTATAATCTAACCATTGCTGGTTTCTTGACCCAGGCGGCCTCGAGTGTCCTCCACAGAGATGAACAAGAAAATGATTGGCCGAAAACTGATCAGACTGTCTCAGCTCAAGGAAAAGATGGCAAGTGAGAAGCTAGAAGAAATAGACTGGGTGACTTTTGGGGTTATATTGAAGAAAATCACTCCGCAGAGTTGTAATAATGTAAGCCATCTTACGGATTTCTTAGCTGCTCCATCACAAGCTGACCGTGGGGATTCATGTTCTTGATTTCTCTACCCCAAGCCTATTAGTATTTTATTTTGAAATAGCTGCTAGTGAGTTCACAGATTGCCTCACCATCGTTGGATTGCTATCTGAAGGTTAAATACGTAAAGAATGTCCTACTTACAGACCTGATTGTACAGGGTCCTTGGGCTTTTCACTGTATTATTCCTGCCGTATTTCACTGGTCATTGTTTTGGTGGCACAAGGGTTGCCCCTGTGATACTGTCCTCCCATTTGAGGGGGAGAGGTCGAGTACCTGGATCCTCTAAAGAGCCTTTCTAGAAAGAAAAGGTCAGCCTCAGAAGTTCTGAAATTGCTGACTGTGCCAGCACAGTGCATATTACAAAATATCTAACAGATTTTAAAATTGCAGTTGACGGAGAGGTAATGAGAAGATGACTTTGTGGTGTGGGAAGTCAGAAAACCTGCATCCTAAGTAAGCCCCATTCTCACTAGCTATGTGGACTTAGCCTGACCTTTAATCTTTAAGTACTTTCATTTCCTTATTTGTAAAAGGAAGGAAATGGCTTTTGTTTATATCAGAATTCTCTTCCAGCTCTCAAATACTAGGCTTACTCATGCACAATCCTGATTTCATTCTCTAATTGAGATCTTGGTCAATCTTACATTGTTCTACAAGTCCTGCTCTAGCCCTCTTACTGTTAAAAGTGAAAGTGAACACATCTGGTTCTTTTAAGTTCTTAATTGTGTCACTACTGGTATTGTGGCTGGTAATGACTAATGACACTGACTGTAATGATTTGAAATGATAGGTGTAAAATTTTATTTGAACCCTCCCAAGAAAGGAGTTGTACACATCCATGGAAACATAGTTAAAACACTTGAATCCAGTCAATAACTCAGCATAACCAATAACCACACCCATTCCAGGATGCCTGTGTGAAATAGCTTGATTGAATATTCAGATTATTTTGCCTTTAAAAAAAAAACTGAAAGTGGACATTTTTATGTAAGTGGTTAGCATTTTGAGTTGCATTTCTTCAGATATAGAATACTTCTGAAATTTTACAGTTAAACATAAACCAGTTGTTTTTAAATATGCTTTTGTTTTTCTTGTAAGTTAGGCAAAGATTGAATAGCACAGAGCTGACACCTTTTTTATTAATAATATTAATAAAAATTAATATAAATAAATTAATCAGTGATAAATAACAGATCCACTAAATTTATATCAATAAGTCATTAAATGGTAGTGCCACAACTTGACTCTGGTCCTTTTAATATTGTGTGTGTGTGGTTAGAAAGGTGGTGCTATCGCATTAACGATTTAGACCTGGGAATTAGAGACTTCACTAACGTGTGTGCTTCTGGCTTTAATTTCATTTCTAAAATGAGAAAGGTAGTAAATACTAAAGCCTAGAGGTAGGATTAATTCATAACAAACAGGCATTTTCAAGATTATACAATAAGACTGGTTTATGTTTATATATGTTGCCACAGTAGAGGACTTGAAACACAGTATAGCCCATTGTGCAAAATTTATTAAAAAGAGGGGTAAATATTTATTCCAGGGGAAAACATTTAGTATCTGGCGACTGAATGATCTTCGAGACCTGACACGGTATGTGTCGTTGTTCTTATTTGGAGAAGTTCACAAAGAACTCTGGAAGACTGAACAGGGTGCTGTCATAGGTCTGCTCAATGCTAACCCCATGAAGCCCAAGGATGGTTCAGATGAGGTAAGAATCTGTTTCCATGATCTTTCTTTCTCTTTCTCTCTGGTCTTTACAGCTGAGCCAAGTTCTATCAAAAACTGGTCTATCTCCAGAACTGAGTCATGCTTTTATATATCTCCAGTAATTAGCTTTTTGTTTGTTCCTCACACACCAATATTCTGAACTTCTGTCTACTCTTAAATGTTTCACAACGATTGCTTTCATTAAATCTTTCCACATTAGTTCCAAGTTTCCTAGAGTGTTTTAAACTGTTCTGCTCAAGTCTCATTACATTTTCTTCATAGATCTCCATTGGCGGCATCAAGCAGGCAGGATTTTATAGTTGATTCCATTAATTGTACAGCCATAACTGCAACTTAGAACCAGAGTGATTTCATCTTCTCAACAGCAGCAGAGGTTCCTGCTGCTATAGCCTGAGATCTATTGTGAATAGCAACAGACCTTTTCTCCACCCAACCAGCAAGAAGTATCATTTTGTTGTTACTATATGTTATCATTAATATAATAAGGGAGAGTGAGAATCAAAATTATTTTCTTTTCTTCCTTTTACCAGAGAACAGCAACAGATCTTCCATCCTTACATATTAATCCCAACATAGACAATGTAGTGATGTCAGGGCCAATGTCTCTGAGCCTCTCAGCCTTCTCCTCTTGGTCACTGCATGGCTTTGAAGCTATTGCCCTCATACCACCATTCAAGGCAGGAGTGACCCAGCCCTGCCCTGTCTGCTTTTTTGGGACCTCCTGAATCAGTCTCCTTGGCCAGAATGCAGTCCTGTGACCATCACTACCTGCAAGGGATGCTGGGAAAATGAACAGGATCCATCACCTGAGGCTGAGAGTTGGCCCACCCAAATAAAATCCAAATTCTGCAGCAGAAACAAAGGAGACAGGAGAGAATGGATACTAGGTAGAGAATTGAGCATATCTCCTATACTCCTGTTCCTAAAGCTGCTCTATAGGGTCCTGGCTTCTAATTCCTATAGACTGCTACAGCCTCGCTAATTCCCACCAGCCAGCCTCTTACTCATTCTTGCTGATAAAAGGCCATATCTTTGTCAGCTTTTAACTCCCATCCCACTCTGTGTCTTCTCTGTAGGTGTGCTTGTCTGTTGATCATCCTCAGAAGATCTTAATCATGGGTGAAGCTCTTGACCTAGGAACCTGTAAAGCAAAGAAGAAGAATGGACAGCCGTGTACACAGACTGTTAATTTGGTTGGTTTCAACTCTTTTGGGATGGTTTCTGATGAGGACGGGATCTAATGTGACTAGATTGTAGATAGCATAGTGGTAATGGTCAGTTTGAAACAGAGTTTCCTACATAACAGAAAGCACCAAAGTAAGAAAATTCGGTGTGTAGTTAGTAACTGCCAGTTTAAAAAACTGAGGACAAGAGAAGGATTTAACCTCTCAGGAAAGTGATCTTTTATTGCCAACTGACTGGAAGGTATAAGGAAGACAGATTTTTAGTTTGCCCTAAATTCTGAGCAGTGCCAGAGATCAAACAATGATGAAATGTACTGAAAGCCTTATTTTCATCTCTTTAAGTCCAACTTGTATTTTCTTAGAGCCTTTTAAAATGTAAGTCATAACTTAAGATCCTCATGTACCATACAATTCAGCCTTTTATGTACAGTTCAGTAGTTCTAATGCTGAGGTGTGCAGTTATCACCACTATGTAATTTCAGACCCCACCCCCACGAAACCCCATACTCCTTAGCAGTCACCCCCCATTACCTTCTTCCCCCAGCCCCTGGTAAGTACTACTCTGCTTTCTGTCTTTATGGATTTTTTTCCTTTGGACATTGCATGTCATGGAAATGTACAACACGTGACCTTTTGTGTCTAATTTCTTTCACTTAGCACGACGTTTCTGGGATTTGTTCACATTGTCACATGCATCAATATTTCATCTTTTTCGTGGTCAAATAATATTCCATTGTATGCGTACAGCAGTTTGTTTATTCATTAGTCATTGGGCATTTTATCAATACTGCTGCTATCAGCATTCTTGTATAGGTTATTATATAGATGGATGGATGTTTTTAGTTTCCTTGGAATTTCTGGGTTGCCTGGTAACCTCATGTTTTGGCTTTTGAGAAACTGCCAGACTGGTTTCCAAAGTGGCTTTTACATTCTCACTAGCAGAGAGGAGGGTTCCATTTTTTCCACCTCCCAGCCAACCCTTGTTTCTGTGTGCTGCTGATGACAGCCATTCTAGTGGGTGTGAAGTGGTGCTACTTAGAGTTCTGTGAACAAATTAAATGGCGGGTTTTGGTTTCATCACCTTTTAGTTCCCTCATTGCTTCCTAATAGATGAGCTAGTGAGCAGGAAATAGCAGGAGGGAGATAGTTGGAGAAAGAGGTCTCAGAAGAAAGTGCTTGATGGATTTCCACAGACCAGTGTGATCATTAAAACCCTATTGTTGCCCATCTAAGGCCTCACCCAGTAGAATGTTAGCATGTTTCCCCTTTTTTTTCTTCACTGAAGATAGTTTTATTCTCTTTTTTTTAAGAGAGAGAGTATGCACGGTGGTGGGGTCAGATGGTAGGAGTAGGAGGAAAGGGAGAGAGAATCTTAAGCAGACTCCACACTCAGTGTGGAGCCCAACATGGGGCTTAATCTCACAACCCTGAGATCGTGACATGAGCCGAAATCAAGAGTCAACACCTAACTGACTGAGCCATCCGGGCACCCCTGATTTGTTTTATTCTTAAATCAGTTTGTATTGAGGTAAAATACACATAACCTGTAATTAACCATTTTAAAATGTACACTTGAGTGATATATTCAGCATGTTTCCTCTTGTGCAACCACCAGCTCTCTACTTTCAAAACCTCACTACCCCACAAAAACACCCTATACCCATTAAGTAACCACTCTCCACCCCTCTCCTCCATCCCCTGGTGATGGGCCTAGTGTATCTGACTTCTTTTATTGTCAAGGTAGAGCGAGGGCTTATGGGGTGAACAGTATCATTTTTTCTTTCACCCAACTAGAGCTCTCAAGTGGAATTTCAGAGAAGTCACTGCATAGCTACACTTGAGGAATGGCCCTGGAGATCAGTAGGGGGGGCTCTACACTCAGTAGCACCCCATGAAGCTGGGAGAAAAGAAAGTGTTTATTGACACTGTCCCTGGGTGTGTCACCCTAATCCTGATGCAGCCACTCTTCCTTTTACAGAACGACTGTGAGTACTGTCAATATCACATCCAGGCTCAATACAAGAAGCTCAGTGCCAGGCGAGCTGACCTGCAGTCCACCTTCTCCGGAGGACGAATTCCAAAGAAGTTTGCCCGCAAAGGCAGCAGCCTAAAAGAACGGCTATGTCAGGACGGTTTTTACTATGGAGGGGTTTCTTCTGCATCGTACGCGGCCTCAATGTAAGACATTCTCTGGGACTTCTTTCAGGACAGGGATCTTGCTTGTCTCCTTATAAGAACAAACCAAATGGTTGTACTTTCCTGTAATGGTCCTAGAAAACTTGTACAGGTTTGCTCTTTCATAAACTCACTGCCCAGAACAAGGTAGACAAGGACCTCCTTTATTCCCAGGGAAAGAGGAAAACACAGGAGGTGGAGGGAAATTAGGTAAGTTGTGTCATGATGGTCTTTCACATAGAGCCCACACTTCTTTGGCTTCTAAGGTAAATAGTGCAACTTTGTCAGGGTTGTTATACGGCCACTAAAAGTCCACTAGTTCTAGTGTTGGCATCCTCTAAGTCCTTTCCCTCACAACTCCTACACTGAAATGACAGACCTCTTAGAGGCCATGTTTAACTCAGTGAAGTAATAGCAGTGAAGCCTCACATAGGATTGGGATGCTGCTGAGGCAGACATTCGTGGCCTCTCTCCTGGGCATGTCAGGCCTTCCATAGAGTCCTTGAAGTATGTGATCGATGGCCTTGTCCCTGTAGAATAGAAAGCACATCTGAGGACATGGCCAGTGGGGACCTGTCACAAAGGAGCTACCACTGGTTGAGAACAAAACATTTTGTTTCTAGGCTCACAGAAATTGGGCAAGGGAACTCTCACCTCTTGCCTAACTTATCATATCAAGCACATTTAAAATAATGCTTGTATTTTCACAAACTACAAAAAGCAGTTCTTCTACATTATAAAGATGTATCTGTATATATACAGTTCAGCCAAAAGGAGACAATAAAAACTAGATGTAGGATAATCATTCCTTGCTATATATCCTTCTAGATATTTTTTCCCATATGTATAAGTTTTCAGTAATACAAAATGAGATCATACTGCATCTATACTTTTTAGTCCCCCCACCATAAAATAATTAATGCTTTCATTATCGAATATGCATTTACAGCATTATTTTTAGCAGCTACATTGTTTTTTACATGGCTCTGATAAAATAGTTCCTTGTGGATAAACATTAATGATATTTCTTTTAACATTGAAAACAGTATTTTACCCCATTAATATCCTAAGTTTTTGCCTAGTCCTTAATTTTTTAAGGTAAATTTCCAGACTGCTTGATCAAAGTGGTGGCATATTTTTTATTTCTTTTGCCATATTGCTTTTCCAGAATGGCCTTCACCAAACTTGGAGGTTGCCTGACATGATGCATTCAGCACCTATATTGTAGGACTGTAGTATTAAGAAAGTTTCCTTATACAGTGCTTTGAGAAGCTTCGACAGTTTGTAATAAATGAATACTTCTGTGCTTTCATCAGAGCATTAGATTTTAGTGACTATCCTTTGGGGGGGGGTGACTCTTGTCATTTCAGTGCGGCTGCTGTTGCTCCTAAAAAGAAGATTCAAACCACTCTGACTAATCTGGTGGTTAAGGGGACAGACTTGATCATTCAGGAAACCCAACAAAAACTTGGTAACTTTGTTTCTCAATACTATATTTCTTTCTGTAGCTTAAATATGTAGTCTCTAGGATTGAAAATGGTCACAGTCGTTCATGCCCTAAATTATAAATACCCAGTCATCACTATAGTTACCGAGTAATGTGGCCTAAGCTGAAGCAATCAGGCTTGCTTAGCTGCATCTTAAGGAAAGCATATTAATCATAGCTGAGTCTTTACGTAGATGCTGTATAAATTTTCTTTTCTTTCTTTCTTTTTTTTTTTTTTTTTAAGATTTTACTTATTTATTCATGATAGACATAGACAGAGAGAGAGAGAGGCAGAGACACAGGAGGAGGGAGAAGCAGGCTCCACACCGGGAGCCCGACGTGGAACTCGATCCGACTCCAGGATCGCGCCCTGAGCCAAAGGCAGGCGCTAAACCGCTGAGCCACCCAGGGATTCCCTAAATTTTGATATATCTGGTCTAACTCTTAATGTCCAGCATTAGAATCAGTAGTATAAGGTTCCTGGCCAAATCCATCGTTACCTTCTTGTTAAAACAGATCTTACTCAAAAAATGACACCTCTGCCCTTTTCACTTGGGGCTTTGTTCCTAACAGTAGTGAGGGCCTAGCACAGACCCTACCCATAGTGCACGTTCCAGACATAGTGTATGAAATGATCCCACAGACACTGGTGTTCTAATCATAACTTGAAATAAGATCTGCTTGTCATGCCTTCAGAGTCCTATTAGTTTGATGTTAGAAACTAAGGATTCTTTTTTTCTCTTGGCATTCCATGTACTTCATTTACAAATGACTAAGTTGTGAATGCAGAGTTTTATTTTTTTTTATTATTTTTTTTTAAAGATTTTATTTTTTATTCATGAGAGACACAGAAAAAGAGGCAGAGACACAGGCAGAGGGAAAAGCAGGCTCCATGCAGGGAACCCGACATGGGACTCGATCCTGGGTCTCCAGGATCATGCCCTGGGGTGAAGGTGGCGCTAAACCACTGAGCCACCCCGGCTGCTGCCCTGAATGCAGAGTTTTAAAAGTAACATCATATAATCTCAAACTGTTGGAACTTTGAGTCCTCTAAAGCTGATGTTTGTATATTCCAGGAATACCCCAGAAGAGCTTGTCTTGCTCTGAGGAATTCAAGGAACTGATGGACTTGCCTACATTTGGAGCCAGAAACTTAAAACAACATTTAGCCAAAGCCAGGTTACCAGGTAGAGTCAGCCTGCCCCTGTTCTTGTGCCCACGCCTGCGTTCCCACAGCCCTTCGGAGCCCCTCAGTCTGTGGCTTGTGTTTCAGGGATAACAGGAAGCCCGAAACCTGCTTTCCAGTCTGTCTCAGCATCAGCCCTCTTAAAGCAGCAGAAGCAGCAAATGCTGGAGATGAGGAAGAAGAGGTCAGAAGAAATACAAAAACGGTAAGAATAATGGGTTTAATATTTCCTATTTAGATAGTTTATCTCCGGGATCCTCAGAACGTCTTAATGGATTTCCAAAATGTAGCTTTAAATTTTTAGATGGTTGGATAGCTTTTTAAGTTTGAAAGTTCCAAAGCAATTTTAACATAACCTAAGAACACAGCCTTTCGGGTTCTGTATCTCTGACTCACGCTGGTGAATTTGAGACCAGGTGGTACAAGTTATAGTAATTAACACCCTAACACCCCAGGGAAGAAGGGAAAGAAGGAACACTTAAAAAGGGTATTGTGAAAGGGAAAAGCGCATGTTGACCTCTTTTTCTCATTTTTTAGTTCTACCACAATTAGTTTTTTTAAGTACAGGCTAAAGCCAGTAAATAGATTTTACAGTTGTTCACGTAAATGATAAAAGTGAGGCAGTGAAAGTGGAGAGTCATTTTAGAGGCAGAAACAAGTGGAAAATGCTGCAGAAGGTAAATGAATCAAAGATTCTTAAACTCAAGTTATCAGAATAGTGATAAGAGTATCAGTTTAGAGATGCTTAACAGGTATGGAGCACATGTTATACATCAAATCAACAGTGTCTCTTTTAGTCCTTACCATAGTCTGTGAGATGCTGTTATCCTTGTTTTATGAGTGATGTAACTGAGTGCCAGAGAGCTGGTTGGTGATGGAGTCAGGTTAGGACTCATTCCTACCTGTTCTGCCCTAGTTAAAACAGTTAGGCTGCCCCAGATCTGGGCCACTGAAAGGTAGATGGTTCAATAAATAGGAAAGTCCACTTTAAGCTACCAGGAAATTCTTTGGAAAAATCAGAGCATAGATTTGGCTTCAGGCAGGTGAGTTTGAGGTGCTGATGGAATATCTCTGGAGATGTTCTTCATGTGGCTACAGATGATGTAAGTAGATAACATGGGGTTGTGGCCTTGTGTGAAATAGGGGGCACCTGCCCATTTAAAGGTGTTACAGTTGGAAGTTCTTCAAAATTTTGCTGGCCAAATAACATATCACTGGGCAGGGTCTCATAGGCAGTTATAGGAGTGGGCATGTGGTAGTGGAAAGAATCCTAGCCTGAGATTACCTGGAACTAGTCATCAGCCTGTCACTTACAAGCAGTAGGATCTTGGCCCTCAATTCCTTCATCTGTAAAATGAGAGTTCTGGACTACATAATGTGTGGCACCTGTTGTTTCTCATTAGCCCTTTTGACTGCTTACAAAATAAATCACCATGTGAATTATGTCTTTCTGTGAAGGATTTTCACATATATCCTGTGTGTTACCTCTTCCCAGTACACTAAAATGAGACCTTCCATGAGTTTCTGAAGGTCCCAGCTAACCAGAGAGCTAGGAATACAGCACACATCTCACCTTCAGGGCTATGTTCTGTTGAGAGGCACCCACAAGAAAGCCAGTTGGCAAAAATAGTAATCAGTTCTAAATTGCTAAAACAACAAGAGCTTATTCAATGAATAGTCAGTTAGCCAGAGTTGGGAAAGCCCGCACTTTCTCAGTGTGTGCTGGTCTTGACCATGGAGGGGCAACTATTTTACTAGTGACTACTTACCAGCTGGTGGTCTATCTACAGTGTCCCAGTCAGCATATTTTGTGACTATGTATTTCTTTAAAGATTTCTCCAAAGCTCAAGTGGGATCAAGAGCCCAGCCGTGACACCCTCTTCTCAACGGGTCCCTTCCCAGTCTCTGCAAACGGCGGCTGTGTTGCCCAGCCTGGAAGGAGCACCAGCCACACAGATGCCCAAGCTGGGGCGAGGCATCTCAGAAGGAGATGATGTTCTCTTTTTTGATGAGTCACCACCACCAAGACCAAAACTGAGTGCTTTAGCAGAAGCCAAAAAGGTAAGTGGCATCAATTTTTTTAACATTTGAATTTGCATTCTGTAGGCCATAGCTGGAGTTGAAAGAGAGTAATAGATATTTATTGATCATGAAAATTAGAGTGAAAGGAATATCAAGTGATAATGACATCAACATAATGCCACTGGTTCAATCCAAGAACATTACCCATTCTCAACACTGTTCCTTGTGAGGCTGAGGGAGATGGTCTAAACTCTGGCTGGCCTGAGGGAAGCAAATTCTGGGAATTATTAACACAAGACTGTAAAATGGTGGTTTACAGAATCCTTCTTTGAAAGCAATCTTACACAGGAGCTAAGTTGCTCTGATTGCCGTGCTCAGAGCCCCACTTTTCAAACCCTTCGTGAGTCAACCCGAGCCCCAGTAAGAGCCTGTCTTCTCTTTTTCCTAGTTAGCCACTATCACCACTTGAAGGGCAAAGGCTAGTCATAAGCCAGAGCTGCACCTGCAGTAATGATAGTGATAAGAGCACCTGTGAGCTTGGGTCATGAGTCCCAGCCCCACCTCAGGTGTAGAAAAACAAAAAGCCCTGTAAAACAAAACGATTGGACATGTGCTTGTGCTATATACACACATGCTGTTTAGTCTGTATAGATTCGTGCTTTGCCCACATTCTCTCATCTGCACAGCCTAGTAAACACTATCCTCTCCATTTTATAAATGTAAAACCTGAGGCTGAAAAATTAAGTAATTTTAATAAGGTTACAAACTAGTAAGTAGCAGAGCTAGAATCTTATCCTGATTCTGTCTGATTGTAAAACAAACTTCCACAGTGTTTATGTGGTTCCTCTATGGGTCCTGAAGCCCGTAGTGTAATGATTTTAAACTTGGTATTTAAGTAAGCTGAAACTTTATTAGCTTATAGAGCTGTCTCCATACTTTAAAAAAATTTTTTTTTATTAATTTTTATTTATTTATGATAGTCACACAGAGAGAGAGAGAGAGAGGCAGAGACACAGCCAGAGGGAGAAGCAGGCTCCATGCACCGGGAGCCCAACGTGGGACTCGATCCCAGGTCTCCAGGATTGCGCCCTGGGCCAAAGGCAGGCACCAAACCGCTGTGCCACCCAGGGATCCCATACTTTAAAATTTTAATAACTGGGTAATGTTATAAAGAGAAGATATATTTTGCTAATTTATATTTGAGAATATAATTCACTTGTTAATAACTAGAAAAGGAGTACAGGGCTTTAGAGAACTGTCTCATTAAGATTTTTTATCTCTTTTTTCTAGTTAGCTGCTATAACCAAATTAAGAGCAAAAGGCCAGATTCTGACAAAAACAGACCCAAACAGCATTAAAAAGAAGCAAAAGGACCCCCAGGATGTCCTGGGAGTGAAGGACCGTGTAGAAAAGAACCACAACTTTTCTCCTGAAGGTACTGTGGGTTTTAGAGTTAGCAGTGGGAAGGCTGCCATCTATAAGATGTTCTAAACTATAACCAGCATCCCTGATACCAGAAGTTTTTGTTTTACTTAAATTTGCCTCTATTACAGTACCTAAATAGAATTTCTGCAACTGGAATTGACCTTTTTTTTTTTTAATTAGTTTATTTATTTATTTGAGACAGAGAGAAAGAGAGAGAGGCAAAGACACAGGCAGAGGGAGAAGCAGGCTCCATGCAGGGAGCCTGATGTGGGACTCGATCCCGGGTCTCCAGGATCACGCCCTGGGCTGAAGGCGGAGCTAAACCGCTAGTGCCACTGGGGCACCATTTTCAATGATCACATTAAGTTGAAGTGAAATTATACACAATCTAAAGGCTTAAGAAAAAGATTACTTGGGACGCCTGAGTGGCTCCATGGTTGAGCATCTCCCTTCAGCTCAGGGCATAATCCTGGGGTCCAGGGATCGAGTACCACATCCGGCTCCCCACAGGGATGCTGCTTCTCCCTCTACCTATGTCTCTGCCTCTCTGTGTGTTTCTCAGGAATAAATAAATAAAATCTTAAAAATAAATAAGAAAATGATTACTTATTAGATCTTTGTACAGAGATATATTAGTATAAAGATTTACTTTGAAAGAAGTAGAATTTGTTTCCAAATTGCCATTTTTATTTTAAAAACTCTGAAGTTGGCGGTGACATTTTATTATCAGTTTGTAAAAAGGAGTTTTCTTGACATTACTTATCATCATAGTCTGTTCCTGTCTTAAGAATGGAAGAGATTCTAATCCAGTGGTTAAATCTGCCATTCCCCATATGCTAGGGCCTACTTGTCAGCTCACTCCTCAAGAGTTTTTCTCTGCTGGTACCGATTGGGGTAAATTAAATTTGAAGGGCCTTGTCAGAGATGGAGAGAACAGGAAGAAGCTGAGTCCATGAGGCTCCTTGGCTTCCTGAAATTTCTCAGTGACGGCTACTGTTTCCTTTCTGCTCTAGCTGAAGATGAGTTGGAGCCTGCCAGGAAAAAAAGGAGAGAACAACTTACCTACCTGGAATCTGAAGAATTTCAGAAAATTCTAAAAGCAAAATCAAAGCACACAGGAATACTCAAAGAGGTAAAAGCCAAAAAAGGTCAAAAATGATAGTGATGCCCTTCAGACCCGCACTTTGTAATGGGACTAAGAAGAATCTATTTCTTCGACCTCAGCCAGGACATAGTTTTGTCTGAGTTGACTTCAAGGAACAGGAACATTCTTGATAGAATTTAGCTTTGCCTCTGTCCTTGTGAAGAATATCATTTATCTTAATTTTAATAGACATCGATGTTATAAAAATGTTGCTTTCTAGGTATAGCTTTGAATTTATCTTTCAGTGGTTTGCCACTATAGCTGTTCTTTTGAATATCAGTATAGGGGTACCTGAATGACTCAGTAGGTTAAGTATCTGCTTTTGGCTTAAGTCATGATCCCAGGGGCCTGGGATTGAGCACCGAATTGGGCTCCCTGCTCAGCGGGGAATCTGCTTCTCCCTCTGGCTCCCCTCCTCCACTCTTACCCTCTCACTCTGTCTCTGTCTCTCTCTTTCAAATAAATAAATAAGCTTTTCCCAAAAAAGGGTATCCATAACTTATGTGTAATGTAAAAATGAGAAAAGGAAATATTTATATTAAAAATATATATTTGATTATGTATATATATAGGCACAACTATCCCAGAAGAAATAAGAAAGTTGTCAGAGGATTGGGTTATAAACGTAAATAAGACAAATAGAAATGAAGCCTTCTTAGGTGTGGGTTTTTTTGGTTACTTAAATACCATGCGTCTGTTTCTTTGACAGTGTGATTTTTTTTTTTTTTTTAAAACAACAAATACTCCAAGGAACCTTTTGAACACACCAAACTATGGTTGTCCCTCTATATACACAAGAGTTGCCTAGTGTGCTCTTAGTATATTCAGTGTATATTTGAATGATGCACAAATGTTGTAGGGTCGGATATAAAGCAGTTAGTTTTGGGCGTTATAATGGGGTTTTTCATCCACATGGGTGCCTTCTAAAACAGTCAAATGAATCCTTTCATATCAAGGGACTGTTTGGTGCATTGCGGGTGCAGTTTCCCTGGTCCCTGCGAGTAGCAGGGAAGGGTAGCAATCATTGGGATAACAAAACAAGGGCTCCCACCAATTTTTACGGTGTCTCCATTAGTGCCAGTACTCTGAATGCTCTGCTCTGAATGTTGTGCTTTTGATAAAACTACTGGTTAATCAGACAGTTGTGTATCCTACCACTCTACCAGACCAGAAACTTGGCCCGGAGAGGTGCCAAGGCCATCCCTGAGAGGTTGCAGAATTGAGCTCCTGGTCTTTGCATCCACCAGAGGCCTTGGGCCTTGTGCAGCTGCACTAACTCCAGAGCTCTGAATATCTCTTCCCTCACCCAGGGATGGCTCCTGCCAAGTGCTCGGTCTAGAAAATAGTATCAAATAGACTGGGCCGTCATAAGTGGAGAGGCACTGAATACCTTCCATAGCTTGAGTCTATACGGGGACAGGAGAAATAATTCCCTTCTGGTGCACACACTCGATGTGATGACACTGTTAATAATGTTAGTATTTAAGTTTGTATTTCGTGTTTTAAAAATCACCAGGTGCCTTCAAACCAGTTTTTGGAAAAAGTAAGAGCTTATGTTTACTTATGATCATCTTTTGGTTTGCAGTTCTTTGAGTTCTTATCAGGTGTCCTCATAACAGCTTGTCTCTGGTGGTTTTTACTATTATTGAATTGGTGCCTGAGTACAAGTTGGATTTGGTGCAAGGTCTCTTGTACGCCTTGTCATTTCCAGGCTGAGGCTGAGCTGCAAGAACGCTATTTTGAGCCATTGGTGAAAAAAGAACAAATGGAAGAAAAGATGAGAAGCATCAGAGAAGTGAAATGTCGAGTAGTGACATGCAAGACGGTGAGTGGAGATGGTTCTAACCCTGGGCCCTGTTCTGAGCTGTTGTGACTCAGCAGAACATGGAGATATATGGGATATGGGGCCATGTCTTGTGACTGGAGTCCTGCACAGGTCATTTAATTAGGCTGGAAACCAAGTGGTTCACGACAGCCAAGGACCTGGCTGCCATCTGACTTGGTCTCTGAGCTCTGGTGGCAGAGCATTGGCAGTGAGATTCTTCTCTCATTTGACCACAGCTCCTGGTTCTGCAGGCAAGCCTTGAACGTTGGATCCAAGTTATTCTTAACTGTCCTTCTCAAGTTTCTAGCACATCCATAGTCCGTGGTTCACAGTCCTGGGACATGGTATGATTTCCTTTGGCATCACATGTTATGACCAACTACTATTGTCCCTTTCTACTCAGGGCTTAACTTGCTAAATTGAATCTCAAGGCAAAGTGTAAATTGCATTATTTTCAGTGTTTGCAGATTTTTTACACTAAATCCATTAGAAAAATGATAATACCCTTGTCCATCAACATTGACAAATAGGACCAAAAAATAGTTCTTGCAACAGTATCCTTTCATTACCACTCATTTTATACTGCCTAGCTAATCTTCCTTGTAAGCATACATAAGAGGAGGAAGAGGCTTAGCTTACCAAGTACAATTTTCTCTGTCTTTATTCCTTTTCAAACCTCCGACTCTCCTTTACATACATACATACATACGTACGTACATACATACATACATTTATTTTTTATTTTTTTATTTAAGATTTTATCCATTCATGAGAGACACAGAGAGAGAGGCAGAGACACAGGCAGAGAGAGAAACAGGCTCCATGCAAGGAGCCTGATGTACGACTCAATCCCGGGACTCCAGGACCATGCCTGGGGCCGAAGACAGATGCTTAACTGCTGAACCATCCAGGGATCCCCTCTCCTTTACATTTAGAGGATGCCCCTGAACCAGCTGTCACCAAAAGGCAGGGCTGCCTTTGAAAGTTCAGAATAAGTAATGGTTTTATTTCAGATTAACAGATTTTATGCTGATACAATGGCAAACCTAAGGACATAGCTGGTGTTAGTTTCCCATTGCTGCCCAAATAACCACCACCTTGATTGTTTTAAAAGACACAACTTTTTTATTTTGCTCTTCTGTAGTCTCTGTGGGTCTCACAGGATTAAAATCCAGGTCAGCCAAGACTGTGTTCCTTTTGGAGGTTCTAGGGGAGAATCCATATACTTGCCTTTCCAAGCTTCTGGATCCCACTTGTTATTCTTTGGCTTGCAGCCACTTCCTCCATCTTCGGAGCCAGCCATGGCAGGCCCAGCCCTCTTATCACATCCTCTGGCTGCCTCCCTATGGTATCCCACTTCCACTTTTAAGAGCCCTTAGGATTCCATTGGGCCCGTCTGATAATCCAGGATCATTTCCCAATCTTAAAATCCCTCTTTGCCACGTTATCTAAAATGCTCATGGGTTTTAGGGAGTAGGGTATGTATGTCTTGGGCGGGAGCGTCTGTTCTATCTACTACAGCTGGCATACCACTCTGCTCTGTAGTTTATGAGGCTGCCAGAACCAAAAGTTACCAGAAACCATATGCTCTGTCCCAGGACCTACCTGTTTCGACGTTCACCCTTCATTTCCTTCCTTCCTTTCATTTAAATGTCTCATACAATTCCATTTATGCCAAATACAAAACCAGACAAATGAATCTCTGCTGTTAGAAAGCAGGGTAGTGATTATGATTACTCTTGGGGTGCAGGGGGAGCAATGCCTGGAAGGGGGCATGGGGAGGGCTTCAGAAGTACTGGGGAGGTTCTCTTAGTATGGTGCTGCTTTTTGTTCCTATTTTATTCAGTCATTCTGAGGATCAGAATTACAAGTCAATTATTATCATCTCCACTTGATTTTGCTGCCTGTGAAAGAGGAGTAATTATAAGCTTACATCCTTTTCTGAGGCTTTTTAAAAGGAAATGCAAGGGCTACTGCATAGGCCCCACTGTCGGTGTCCTATAACCAAGCAACTGGAGTGAATTTAGGACAGACCTAATGAAGCTATTGAGAGGTTCCCAGTGCTTTTGTCTTGATGTTACAGAAGGTTATTGTACTTCATTCCTGCCCCAAAGTTGTGGCAAACACAAGAAAAAGTGGCATCATTCTGCAAGACTTGAGAAATCATAGGCATCACCACAGCTAGTAGATAAGGTGGTTACTCTGTTCATAGCTGCCTGGGTGGTGGTAAGAAAACAGAAGTTCTCTGGAACAGAACACCCTCCTAACAGCCAGTTTCTCCTTCAA
Organism: Vulpes vulpes; assembly: GCF_048418805.1. Taxonomy (NCBI): domain Eukaryota; kingdom Metazoa; phylum Chordata; class Mammalia; order Carnivora; family Canidae; genus Vulpes; species Vulpes vulpes. Next base: position 108,045,555 of record NC_132781.1, on the reverse strand, counting down.
AGCTCTTGACCAAATGTGTGTCCTTCTATTGATTATATGCAGTGCGCCTATACCCACTTCAAGCCTTTGGAGACCTGCATCAGTGAGCAGCACGACTACCACTGGCATGACGGCATAAAGAGGTTTTTCAAGTGTCCCTGTGGAAACAGAAGCATCTCCCTCAATAGGCTCCCCAAAAAGCACTGCAGGTAGGATTGCCTGGTGTTCTTTAACCTTTCTTTCCAGTTCCCATATGATGCCATTCTACTGGAACATTGGTCAGTCCATTTTGAGGGTCAGGCCTTCTTTCCATCCCTCTCACAGCTCCGGGTCATCTCCAAAAGCTCATGGAGAGAAGGGACGCTTCCTTCGTCACTGCTTTATCCCCAATACTTGGTATAGTGCCCACCCCATGGTGGGTCCTGACAAATGCTTGTTGAATAGATGACAGAAGTCATTTCTCTGAATGTCCTGGAGTTGCTGGGACAAGAACTAGGGAATCAGAACCAGGATATAATCTTAGAGCCATGAGCTAACTAATTTCTGTGGCCACTTTTGCCTTGGGAGCATTGGTGGACTCTAGCATTGGTTGATATTCCCTTTAGGATATCTATTCCATTCAGTTTTTCTAGTTGTTCTCAAAGCACTTGTCTAAGGTCTATCCCACTCAGAAGTAGAATTAGGATCACATTTAAGTGAATAAAACAATTTTGTGGAAACTAATAATAATGTCTTTTGTGGGGACTAATAATGTCTTTTATATATGAAGTCATCCCTTTTTAAGATCACGAAGTATCTTCCCATTTATTCATCTAATCCTCTGGCTTTTATTAATTTTTAGAATTATCTCCACTTCAGGTGTTGAATATTATTAATTCTTAGATGAATCATCGTTTTTGTTGATGCTGTGAATGGCAACTTATATTTTAGTATTTTGTTGTTGTTGCTTATTGGTGTAGAGAAATGTTATCAAATTTTTTATATGTTGATCTTGCCTCTGACAAGCTTATTAAACTCTTATTAAACTAGTAATTTGTTAATTTCTCTATGTAGTTCATCATCCACAAACAGAGGCAGTTTTACCTGTCTTGTTCTCATCCTTAATACCCTCTATTTCTTTGTCTTTCCCAATAGGGTTGGCCAGACCTCAAATACTTTGTTAAATAATAGTGATGAGAATGGGCTTTCATTTCTTTATCTTTAAGTGAATATATCCTTCACAGATTTCTCCTCCAGGTGTAGCCTTTACCAACTTAAGGAAAGTTCTTGTTATTTCCAGTTTACCAAAATTGTGAGTAGATATCTTTTTTTCATTTTACGATCTTATCCTTTAGCTTATCAGTGTGTTGTTACGGACTAATTTCTTTATGTATTTTGCATATTAACCCCTCATCTGATCATCTGATAGATGACTGGCAAACATTTTCTCCTGTTCTATAGGTTGTTTTTTCATTCTGTAACTTGTTAATTTTGCTGTGCAGAAGCTTTTGAGTTTTGATGTGATCCCATTTGTTGATTTTTTTGCTTTTGTTGCTTGAGCTTTTGGCATCGTGTTAAAAAAATCAGTGCCAAAACCAATGTTGATGAGCTTTTCTCCTACATTTTCTTTTAAGAGTTTTATAGTTTCAGATCTTACATTTAAGTGTTCCATCCATTTCAAGTTAATTTTTGTGAGGGATGTGAGATAATGGTCCAATTTCCTTATTCTGAGTGTGTTTCTCCAATTTTCCCAGCACTGCTGGTTGAAGAGACTGTCCTTTCCCCATTGGATATTCTTGGCTCCTATGTTGAAATATTAGTTGACCATATATACTGGGATTTAAATCTGGGCCTTCTGTTTTACTGGTCAATATATCTATTTTTGTGCCGGTATCATACTGTTTTTATTACTATAGCTTTGTAGTATAATGTGAAATCTGGAAGCATGATGTCTCCAGCTTTGTTATTTTTTCTCAGCATTACTTTGACTATTGAGGATCTTCCCTGGGTCTGCACAATTTTTAGAGTTTGCGTTCATTTGTTCTTCTGTCTCTCTCTTTGAAGGATGCCTTTAGTATTTTGATAGGGATTACATTGAATGTCTGCAGATTCCTTTGGATAGTTTGGCCATTATAAAAATATTAATTTTTTCAGATCAATGAACTCTGGGTTGTCTTCCCATTCATTTGTGTCTTCAGTTTCTTTCAGGAAAGTCTCGTAGATTTCCATTCACTTCCTTGGTTAAATTTGTTACTAAGCCTTTTATTGTTTTTGAGTATATCCTGAGTGTAAAGGAAGGGAATTGATCTCTGTGTGTTTATTTTTATTTATTTATTTATTTATTTATTTATTTATTTATTTATTTATTTATTTATTTTTTAAGATTTTATTTATTTATTCATGAGAGAGAGAGGCAGAGACACAGGCAGGGGGAGAAGCAGGCTCCATGCAGGGAGCTGGATGTGGGACTCAATCCTGGGTCTCGGGATCCCTGGGTGGCGCAGCGGTTTGGCGCCGGCCTTTGGCCCAGGGCACGATCCTGGAGACCCCGGATCGAATCCCACATCGGGTTCCCGGTGCATGGAGCCTGCCTTCTCCCTCTGCCTGTGTCTCTGCCTCTCTCTCTCTCTCTCTCTCTCTCTGTGACTATCATAAATAAATAAAAATTAAAAAAAAAAATAAATAAACTTGGCAGATAAAAGCTGTTCCAGTTTAAAGAGATTCTCACAAGGGACTTCCTGTTCTTAAATCAATAGCTACAGCGACACTGCAGAGCCACAGAGGGGAGCCAAATAATCAGCAAGGGGATCATTTAAAAAAAAAAAAAAAAATCCTGGGTCTCTGGGATCCGCCCCTGGGCCAAAGACAGCGCTAAACTGCTGAGCCACCGGGGCTGCCCTGTGTGTTGATTTTATATCCTGCTGCTCTACTGATATTGTTAATTAACTCCAGTGTTTTTTTGGGGACTGACTCTGGGATTTTCTACATATAAGATATGTCATCAGCAAATAGTGACAATTTTACTTGTTCCTTTCCAATTTGGATACTTTTTATTTCTTTGTCTTACCTAATTGCTCTAGCTCTAGCAAAGATTTCCAGTACTATACTGAATAGGAATGGTGAGAGTGTGCATCCTTGTCTTGTTCCAGATCTTACAGGATATGCTTTTATTTTATCCCCTTGAGTATATAATGTTAGTTCTGAGTTTGTCATATGTGACTTTTATTATGTTGAGGTATGTTCCTTCTATACCCAATCTGTTAAGGTTTTTATTATGAAAGGGTGTTGTATTTTGTGAAATGCTTTCTCTGTATCTATCAAGATGATTGTGTAATTTTTATCTTTCATTGTAATGGATTAAATTTGTTGACTTGAAAGAAAAATAAATTTGTTGATTTGTGTATGTTGAACCATCCTTGCATCCCAGGGATAAGTCCTACTTGGTCATGGTGTATAATCCTTTTAATGTGTTCTTGAATTTGATTCACTAATGTTTTATCGACAATTTTGATCTTTATTATTTCCTTCCTTCTGCTAAATTTGGGCTTAGTTGGTTTTTTGTTTTTCCTAGTTCCTTGAGGTATAAAATTAGATTATTTGAGATGTGTCTAATTTGTTAATATATGCATTCACTGCTGTAAACTTTCCTTTTAGAACTTCTTTTGCTGCATCCCACAATATTTGATTTGCTGTATTTCCATTTTCATTTGTTTCAAGATAATTTTTTATTTTAACCCAGTGGCTGCTTAGATATTTGTTGTTAAATTTCAACATATTTGTAGATCTTCTCACTTTCCTCTTGTTGATTTCTACTTTCATACCATTGTGGTCAGAGAACACAGCTGTATGATTTAAGGTTTCTTTTTTTTTTTTTTTTTTTTTTTTGATTTAAGCTTTCTTAATTGCTAAGATTAGTATTGTGCCTGTCCTGTGATCTACTCTGGATTATGCTGCCTGCACTTGAGAAGAGTGCATGTTCACTGCTGTTAGATGGGTATTCTGTATATGTCTGTGAAGTCCATTTGTTTTAAAGTGTACACCAATTTCCATGTTTCCTTGTTGATTTTCTTTCTGGGCAATCTATCCATCACGATACTGGGGTACTGAAGTCCCCTACTATTACTGTATTGTTATCTGTTTCTCCCCCTAAGATCTGTTGGTATTTGTTAATATGTCTCGGTGCTCGGGTGTTGGAGCATACAGATTTACAATCATTCTGTCTTCCTGATGTATTGATTGACCCCTTTATCATGACATAATGACCTTTTTGTCTCTTTTCGGCTTGAAGTCTATTTTTGTCTGATGTAAGGATGGCTCTATTTGCCTTCTTTTGGATTCCATTTGCCAGAGATAACGTATACCATCCTTTCACTTTGCGCCTGTGTGTTGTTAGAGCTGAGATGTGACCCCTGTAGGCAGCATATGATTGGGTCGCTTTCTTTCCATCTAGCCATTCTGTGCCTTTTGACTGATGGATTCAATCCATTTAACTCTTGGGTGATTATTGATAGGTCAGGATTTACTACTCTTTTTTTCTTCTTCTCCTTCTGATTTTTTGGTCTCCGCATTGTTTCTTTTTCCCATTTCTGCTTGCTTTTTAAGTTAGTAGTTTTCCGTGGTGATTTGCTTAGTCATAAATTATTTCCTTTATGCTGTGATGTCATCACCAGGGAGTAGCCATAGTTCTTTTTAATGCTCTTTTGCTTTAACCTTTATACCATAATTAAGAGTTTAATATAATATTCCAGAAAAAACTTAATTTTCTGATTGTGACCATTTATCACTTTAATCAGAGTTTCATGTATTTCTGTCTGTTTCACCTTGAAGAGCTCCTTTCTGTGTTTCTTATTATGATGCATGCAGGTCTAGTGGTGATGAACTCTTCAGTTTTTGTCTGTCTAAGAAAGTCCTGATTTCTCCTTCCTATCTAAATTTAGGATAATTTTGCAGAATAGAGTATTCTTGGCTGGCAGTTTTTAATCTTTGAATATTTTTTCATGTCATTCCACTCTTTCCTGGCCTGTAGAGTTTCTGCTGAGAAATCTGAGAGCCTAATCTTGTAGGTTTCTACCTCCACCCCACCCCACCCCCTGTTGCCTTTAATTTTTTTCTTTATCATTGACTTTTGACAGTTTTGATACAGTTGTCTTGGAGAGATCTTCTTGAATTGAGATAAGAAGGTGTTCAACTAGCTTCATAGACTTTGTGTATCCAGGTTTAAGGCATTCTCAACTATTATTTCATTAAAAAACTCTCTGTTCATGTCCTCCTCTCTTCTCCTGGAATACCCATCATTCTTACTTGACCTTTTCCAGTGAAATCTATTTTCTACATGGAATCTTGGAGGACTTCATTTCTTTTTTAAAATCTTTGTTCTCTCACCTCTCCCATCTGCATCATAAATTTTTAGGTTTCGGTCTTCTAGCTCACGCATTCCATCTGATTTGCTATATTTCCAATGCATTGTTTTGCATTCTCCATCTTACTTAGTTCTTCCACTCCAGAATTTGTTTAGTTCTTTTTTAGAATTTCTTCTGTGAAGTTCTTCTGTTCATTAATTTTATTTCCAATATCTTTCTAAGTTTCCTTGTAGCTTGCTGAATTTCTTCATAAAAGCTCTTTCAAATCTTTATCAGTTAGATCAGAATGTTCTTTGGACTCTTTTGCTGGAAAATTGTCGGGTTGTTATTGTTTTTATTTTTAATACTAAATTACTGTGATTTGTCATGGTGTCTGAGGAAGAGTGTCTCTGCCATCACATTTGATGTAATGAGCCCTTTTCTTACTTAGGCAAAGTTTTGTTCACTTTGATTCTGAACATTCAACCCCTTGGTAATTAGGAGCCTTTCTTTTGTTTTCCAGAAGGTGGCACCATAGCATGTGTTTTTTGGTTTCTCTTGGCAGAGTGCACTAAAAAAGTGAATAAAAATAGAGTGGGGGGCTGTGACCAACTAAGGGGAGGTATGTACTGAGCACTCTGGACTTTGAGTGAGCCCAGAAGTCCATGGGCCTGAATCCCTGGGCAGGCAGGAGGAGACACTTCCCTGCAGTATCTCCAGCTGAAGAAGCTACAGGATGGTGGCGGACCCCCACTTAGCACCTTCACTCTCCACCTCCTACCAGAAGGGTGTTGCTGACCTGCCATCTCTATGACCACTCCCCTCCTTCTCTGCTTTTCCTGCTCCAGTTCACCCCTGATAACCTGGTATGCTGTGCTCAAGTACTTTTTTTTTTTTGTCCAATTACTTGTAAATCAAAGGGGAGAAGAAAAAGGAATAGCTCCCCTTTGATGATCACATCACCTTCAGAAGTATCCTTTCATTCTTTGCGTAAACCCTACCTGAGGGGATCCCTGGGTGGCTCAGCAGTTTAGCGCCTGCCTTTGGCCCAGGGCGCGATCTCTTTCTCTCTCTCTCTCTCTCTCTCTCTCTCTCGCTCTCGCTCTCTCTCTCTCTATCATAAATAAATAAATAAATCGGGATCCCTGGGTGGTGCAGCGGTTTAGCGCCTGCCTTTGGCCCAGGGCACGATCCTGGTGACCAGGGATCAAATCCCACGTCGGGCTCCCGGTGCATGGAGCCTGCTTCTCCCTCAGCCTATGTCTCTGCCTCTCTCTCTCTCTGTGTGTGACTATCATAAATAAATTTTTTTTTAATTAAATAAATAAATAAATCTTAAAGTTTTTTTTTTTTTAAAGTCAGCATTTAAAAAAAAAACCCTACCTGATGTTTTTTTTTTAAATCTGAAATTCTATTTATCCATTCCACTCATCTCACCACTGACCTCTCCTCTAGCAACCACCAGTTCTCTGTATTTAAGAGTCTGGTGGGTTTTTTTTGTTTTGTTTTGTTTTTCTTTGTCTCTTTTTTTCTTTGTCCATTTGTTTTGTTTCTTAAATTTTCTCTGACTTATTTTACTTACCATTATACCCTCTGAATCCATCCATGTTGTTGTAAATGGTACAATCTTAGTCCTCTCTATGGCTGAGTAATACTGCATTGTATGTGTGTGTGTAGGTAGGTATATGTTTCCATAATTTGATTAGTAAATAATGCTGCAGTTTTCATTTTCTTTGGGTAAATCCAGTAGTGGGATTACTAGATCATAGGATAGGTCTGTATTTTATTTTTTTAGGAACCTCCATACTGTTTTCCACAGTAGCTGCAGCAGTGTGCAGAGCACCATATCCTCACCAACACTTGTTATTTCTTGTCTTTTTGATTCTAGCCATTCTGACAGGTGTGAGGTGATATCTCGTGGTTTTGAATTGCATTTCCCTAATCAGTGATGTTGAGCATCTTTTCATGTGTCTGTTGGTCAACTATGTGTCATTAGAAAAAAGTCTATGCATATCTTCTGCCCATTTTGATTGGATTATTAGTGGTTTGGGGGTTATGTCAAGGATTTCTTATTTTAGTATGCAGTTATATTCAATATTCAATTTATGAAGGATTCAATTGCCTAGCTCCACTTATATGCAGATTTTTTTCGATAACTATGGTATAGTACCTAAATGTATTTTCTCTTAGGATTTTCTTTCTTTTTAAAGATTATTTATTTATTTATTCATGAGAGACATACAGAGAGAGAGAGAAGCAGAGGGAGAAGCAGGCTCCATGCAGGAGAGAGAGAGAGAGAGAGAGAGAGAGAGAGAGAGAGAGAGGCAGAGACACAGGAGGAGGGAGAAGCAGGCTCCATGCAGGGAGCCAGACGTGGGACTCGATCCCAGGACTCCAGGATCATGCCCTGGGCTGAAGGTGGTGCTAAACCACTGAGCCACCCGGGCTGCCCAGGATTTTCTTAATAACATGTTCTTTTCTCTAGCTGATTTTCTTTCTGTTTTACTGATTTCTGTCTTTATCTTTCTGTCCTCCTTGTTTCTTTGGGTTTTCTGTGTATCCTTTTGACAACTTCAGCTAATTGCTTATCCTCCGCTTACTAGTTTTTAACTTTTCTTGTTCCCTCATCAATGTGTTTAAAGCTACATGCTTCCCTCTAAGGAGTCCTGCTTCAGTGTTTCCCATTACATTTGGCCTGTAGTTAAAAAGTATTTCTTGGGGGACCTGGCTGGCTCAGTCAGAGGAGCTTGCAACCTCGGGGTTGTGAGTTCAGGCCTCACATTGGGTATAGAGTTTACCTAAATAAAATTTTTTTAAGTGTTTTTTAATGCCTTTGATGACTTCCTGTTTCATCTAAGAGTTAGTAATACTGTTTAATTTTCAAATATGTGGGATTGATTTTTACTTTTTTTTTTTTTTACTTTATTGACTTATTCTTAAAGGATCAAATATGATAATGAGTCTTAGGCAATTTCAGGATCTCCTTAGGCTTCCCAAGAATGTCTCTCCAGGAGAGTGTCACCTCCTACTTGATTGTATTTTGTGTTTTGTTTACTTCCTGGAACTCATACTTCACTCCCAAGTTTCTCCAGGGCTGATTGGGATTGAGGAGCCCCAGACCCCATGCTAGTTCATTACCTTGTCAGGAGTTGGTTTGTGAAATTGTTACAATCTGGATTATAATTTTTCAAAGTATCTTTCTGTATATTGATACTTTTTTTTTTTGTATATTGATACTTCTCCGAAATATTTTAACAGCAAGAGCTTCTATAAAATTGAGTATCAGAAAAATTCCATGAATAAGGAATAAGTACAATTCACAAAGGGAAGAGCAAGATGCTTTTTCATCCTCCAGGCAGTGCTATTATTTTTGTCACAACTGCTTTTCTAGACTTTTTCTTGTCAATTCTTGATCTAAAACAGAACAAGGCAAACTTTTTCTGTCAAAACCCAGATAGCAAATAAATTATGTTTCATAAACCAGGTGGTCTGTTTCATGACTACCCAGCTTGGTGTTAGACCTCAAAAGCAACGTAGGTAATACAAAAACAAACGGACATGGCTGTGTTCAAATAAAACTTTATGTACAAAAGCAGGTAGCTTTATTTCAGCAGAGTGAACGTTGTAGAAAAATAAGCTTTCTGTGTAGTAGCCATATCTTCTCAGGGTTGGACTTATCTTGAACAAAAGTCTCTAGGCCCTCTGAACAATAAGAGAGTAAACATCTTTAAATTTGAAAAGGGTGAAGGATTGGGCAGATCAGAAGGAAGTTTAAACTTCTCTTATCACAAGCTTTTAGTTCCAGAAAAGGGAAACGGGGGAAGCCATAACTACATGACATCAGAGGGCTAGCTTCATATTCTGTGTCTCTTCCTGATGCCCATCAGTAGAAGCCACTCTTGTGTTTATCACCTGCCATGTGCATACCCTGTTACACTATGATTTCATATTCCATCTTTGAAGTATCTAGCTTTTTACAAAAGATCTGAAGACTATCTCTCAAATCATTGGACTCTGTATTTTCAGTAGCGTTAGAACGTAACCTGTTATATGAGTGTTACCTTATCTTTTGTTTGAATGGCATGTTCTCTTCCTGCAAGTGCAGTGAACCCAGTTGTTTTTAAGTATCAGCCCATACTTCACCATTGAGTGAATCTCATCTGTTCTGTTTCAGTAACTGTGGCCTCTTCAAGTGGGAACGAGATGGAATGCTGAAGGTAGGTCATTTGCAAGGTAACCAATTTTAGTGATCTGTGCAAATAATGATCCATTTCTCACTAAACTATTTTCATTTTTCTAGGAAAAAACAGGCCCAAAGATAGGAGGAGAAACCCTATTACCAAGAGGAGAAGAACATGCCAAATTTCTGAATAGCCTTAAATAGCCCTGACTTCAAACAGGTACCCACGCATGTTTTGCCTACTTAAATTTGGTATCAAAGCAACAAAACAGAAAATAACAATGATCTTTAAGTGATGAATCAAATTACTGTTTTCTCCCATGTTCTTGCTACTGATGGCTGCATTTGTGCAGATTTTTTGCTCAGAAACTGAAAGGTAAATTGAGAGCTGTGTTGCTGTATGTCTTGGGTTATATAATGTGTAGCGTTGCTTCTTGATCAGAGTAAAGTTCTCGTATTTATATGGGCACACAAAAGTAAAAGAATTAATTTAGCTCACCCTGGATAGGTTGTGTAACTTCTAGGCTTCTGTTTTCTTACCTAGAAAATGAGGAGGCTTGGAGTAAATGATGTTGGAAGTGTACTTTTCAGCACTCAAATTCTGCAAATAATACAACTTTTCCCATATGGATAATTATATTCATCAACCTTGATATAATCTTGATATATTGACATCAAAGCCAGGTTCCTTCTCTCAATTCCATTCTTACCTTTCTTTTGCTTTTCAAATATAATAATTCACTGCCTCATGTGGCATTTAATTCATATTTATATGGTTTGTGCCTTTACAATATTGTGGAGCTCTTTAATAGAAACACCTAAAATCTCATCATTTTAAAGTACACAGCTTTGTTTAAATGTGGCTTAAAGAAACTTCAAAACCTCTAACCAAAATGAATGCAGAGTTTAAGAAGGTGTGAACAATGATTAAAAAACAAAAACAGGGCACCTGGGTGGCTCAGTGATTGAGTGTCTTCTGCCTTTGGCTCAGGTCATGATCCCGGGATCCTGGAATCGAGTCCTGCATCAGTCTCCCTACAGGGAGCCTGCTTCTCCCTCTCCCTATGTCTCTGCTTCTCTATGTCACTTATGAATAATAAATAAAATCTTGAAAAAAAGAAAAAACAGAAACATCTCTGAAAGACAGGGAGTTTGAGATTTGCAGATATATTTTATCAAACACATCAAGAATTATAGGTCAAACCTTGTTCAAAGTAGCACCCAAAAAAATGCTATTTAGGAGATTCCTACACCTGGGCAACCTGCTTTTCCAAGTGAATGCTGATACCATCCAAAGATCGAGTAAATTGGTAAGATTATTATATTGGGATTTTAAATTCTATCTAGAAATAGATCAGGTTTCCCCCATGATGGTATTATGGTAGGGCATAATGCTTACAGGAGCTCATTGTGGGAAATGTTTGTAGGTTTTCAAGAGCCAGAAAACATTGTACATGCCTTAGATTTCATCAAATTCTGCTCAATAGGAGTAGAAGGTGCTGTGTCTGACCCTTTGCATTTCTCCTAGGGTTATATTGTAAAAGGTATATTTTTAGGAGTATTTCACTTCCCAGGAGCTATTTGTTTTAATTTTTAACTAATGAAGAAAAGAATAAAGTGTTTGATTCTTAGTAAGGACCAAAGGCACTTGAAACTGTGATATTTTTAATGGCTCAGTTAGTTTATGCCATAAACTTAAATTAGAACAATGTATGTGAAGAAGTGCCTGACAAGGACTTGAACGCCAGCAATCCCATTCATATGAAAGAAACGTACACATTCCTGTTGGACCCAAGGGCGCCATAAGAGTCCCCGTTCACTTGTATATCATAAATAAGTATTATAAGGTACTATAATAATTTAAAAAATCATCAAATTATCAGTTACTCTAGATGTTGGGGGGCTTTCATTGGAGGTCTCATAGAGTACTCAACGATGAGAAGGGGCGGAGGGCCAGAAGGGGAACTTACTTGTTTGGATTGAAATTATGATTCATCAGTGAGATCAGTCTTTTAATACTATTCTGTTTATCAATGTATTAAATGCTTTTATATAAGTCCAAACATGTGTTTAATTTTTCCTTACCCTGTTATTGGCAATGTAGGGTTTATTATGTGATCATAGTCCATCCAAACAGAGGAAGTACACAGTAATCTAAATTAGCAAACAACTTTTTAGCAAAGTTGACAGGAAGAGATAACATGAATTGGATTTTTATGTAAAAGTGGATGAGGATGCAAGTGAAGCTTGATGTGTATAGCAGATTAAATGTGCCTGAGAACGTGGATTTTTAAAAGTCAGGAGAGTAAATCTGTTTGCCTAAGTGTGTCACTCATAGGAGCACATCAGAGCTGTCCTTGACAGGTAAAATAGACATCTGATCCCATGGGTAGATGTTTGGAAACAATACAGCTCTCAAGGATGGATGGCTCAAAAAATGAAATTCTATATTCACCAATATTGAGGAAAAAAACAGTGATATATCTTATATATAAGAAAATAATAGATACAAAATGGAAGAAATAGGTTGATTTAATAGCAGTTTGTGGAAAAGCTGTGAAAGTTTTAAAATTTAAAAGAAGCTGAGGGGCACCTGGGTGACTTGGTTAAGCTGCTGGCTCTTGGATTTTGGGTTTTTGTCGCTGTTTTTTTAATATATTTTATTTATTTATTCATGAGACACAGAGAGAGGCACAGACACAGGCAGAGGGAGAAGCAGGCTCCATTCAGGGAGCCCGACGTGGAACTCGATCCCAGGCCCCCAGGATCACGCCCTGGACTGAAGGCAGTGCTAAACCGCTGAGCCACCAGGGCTGCCCAAAGATTTTTTTTTTTTTTTTAATTTATTCAGAGAGAGAGAGAGGCAGAGGGAGAAGCAGGCTCCATGCAGGAAGCCTGATGTGGGACTTGATCCCCAGTCTCCAGGATCACACCCTGGGCTGCAGGTGGCGCTAAACCGCTGCGCCACCGGGGCTGTCCCTGGCTCTTGATTTTGGCTCAGGTCATGATCTTGGGGTCCTAGGATCAAGGCTGGAATCAGGCTCCACACTGGGCTGGGAGTCTGCTTGGTCATGATCTTGGGGTCCTAGGATCAAGGCCGGAATCAGGCTCCACACTGGGCTGGGAGTCTGTTTAAGGATGCTTTTTCTCCCTCTCTCACTCTCCCTCTTGCTCACCTTCCAGTCAAATAAATAAACCTTAAAAAAAAAAAAATGTTGACAGTATAGGCACAATGCCAAACTGTATAGATCAAAATGAGAATGAGCCCTGCTGTGCCCTACACAGGTTAGACCACACAGACTTATATTTTGTCTTACATTTTGTAACCTTGTTTTATGTGTGTTTCTGTTTAGACACCATTTTAAATAAATATTGTTGATACATTAATGTGGAGCTCAGAGAAAGCAGCACTATAAATCATGACTGAATGAAGCTGATCTTAGCACATATCTTCTCCACATGGCACACCACACAACCTTCCTGTACTGAAGAACACTAGATAACACTTAAACCATTATGCTCAGGGCCATTTTGAACAGCAAGATCATCCACAAAAAGCACAAAAATGTGAAAAACATGACAAAAAAGGACATTTGCTTACAGTATCAGGGCTGAAATGAGCAAGAATGTCAGTTTGACACCAGCTGGGAGTGTGTGCATTGGGTAACTCATATTTTTCATTGCTCTGCACATACATAGATGACCAGAAAGACCCCACAAGTAATGATTTTGGGGTTACTAATAAATTTTAGCAATTAAGGGAATCCACGAATAATAAGCAACTGTATGATTTTTTTCCAAAACAAGACCAGATTGAGTGTGTCTCCTTTTTGCAGAATTAGGAAATTGATTTAAGGGATTCGAAAACATAAGTTGAAACTCAGATTGGAACAAAGGCTGTGGTAATATTGCTTGAGCCAAGACTTCTCTTTTGGTATCTTTCTTTCCAGTTTTAGTATCTGTGCTGCCGAAGCAAGCAAGTATTGGTCTTTTTCTTAATCAGCTTTAGTAAGGCCTAAATTTCACATAGTAAAGGCACACATTTTAAGTGTATGATTCATTAAGTTTTGATGAATACAGACACCCAGGTAAGCACCACCACAAGCAAGATGTAGGACATTTCCATCCCATCAGCAGCTTTTGCGATTTCCCTGTCTTCCACCCCCATCACAGATCCGCTTTCTATCCCTGAAGTTTCAACCTTCTTTTAAGCCTCACTTAAATAGAATCCTGCAGAACACCCCCTTGTATTTGGCTTCCTTCATTCAGTGTATTTCAAAATGTATCCATGTAGGTGCATAGATCAGTAATTCATTGTTTTTTTATTGCTGAGTATTTTGCTGGATGGATATGCCCCACAATTTATTTATTCACCTGTTGATAGACATCTGAGTTAGAGTATTTCCAGTTTGGGGCCATTATGAATAAAGCCTCTACCAATATTCAGGTAGAAGTCTTTCTTTGGTTATGTGTTTTTGTCTCTCAGGTTAAATATCTAGGGATGGGATTTCCAGGTCAAATGGTAAGTGTATGTTTAGCTTTTTTTTAAAAAAAGCTGCTAAACCAGGGTGGCTCAATTGGTTAAGCATCTGACTTCAGCTCAGGTCATGGTCCTGGGGTCCTGGGATCAAGCCCTGCATCAGGCTCCCTGCTCAGTGGGGAATCTGCTGCTCCTTCTCCCTGTGCCCTTTCCCTCCGCCCCTCAAATGAATAAATAAAATCTTTTTAAAAAAGGAAAGAAAGAAACTGCCAAAATATTTTTTTAAAGGAATTGTACTGGGGCGCCTGGGTGGCTCGGTCAGTTACACATTGACTCATGATTTCAGCTCAGGTCATGATCTCAGGGTTGTGAGATCAAGCCTGCCTTAGGCTCTGTGCTGGGCATGGAGCCTGCTTAGGATTCTCCCTCTCCCTCTGACCCTCCCCCTGCCCCTCCCCCTTGCACACGCTCTCTTTCTCTTAAAAAACATTTAAAATAATGAGTTTTGAAGGCACCAGGCTTGCCTCAGTGGAGCATGCAACTCTTGGCCTTGGGGTTGTGAGTTTAAGCCCCACATTGAGTATAAAGGTTACTTAAAAATAGATAAAATCTTAAAAAGTAATAAAATAAATAAAAATAATGAGTTTTTGCCAATTCATCCTTCAACAAATTTGTTTTTAACCACTTACCTGGAATCCCTATAGGACTAGGGGAGAGTAATGAAAGAACAGAGGAGTCCAAAAGGCCACACTTTTGACAAGGCCAGTCCCTAATAAAGTATAAATTGTTTCATTACTGATTTCCTAGTAAATGTGGGTGCCCAGATTCCCGCTCGTGTTACCTTTGGCATGTTTGTCCCGACCCAGGAAAAATGACTGATTGGTTTTCAGTGAAGGAATTCTGGGTGGAATTTGAAAATACTGAGGTATAATGGGGTCCTTGCTAAGGATGGGGGTAAAACGAGGTAATAGATTGCTTTTTTTTTTTTTTTTTTTTTTTTGCCAGAGTTCTTTATCGGGCCAACGTGCCAAGCATAGCCATTGAAGAGGCAAAGACAGACCGTTTTATTGTCTTAAACTGGTTATTCAGCCCCACTGTCCTGGATTCTTGACATCAGTATGGCCTGAGTATTCCTTCCTGCTGGTGTGGGTGGCTGTGGGTCTGAATCCTTCAGCTGCCCTCTACCTAGTTGCTGGCCCTTTTACCAGAAGGCATTTAGATGTGTTATCACCAGTAGGACGCAAAATGTGGCTCCTCCATTTTCATGACTAAGGTGGAGAGCAGTGCTTTGCTTTTTCTTTTTGTTTACATAACTTGGATGTGTAAACACACACATTCCCCCTTGTCAATTAGGGTTACCAACCGAACAGCTCAGAGACTGGATCTGGCCAACCAAGAAGACTGTTTCAGTTCCATGCGGTTGATGTAAAGTACAAGGTACTTTCACCTGTACCCCTGACCCAGCAGCCTGCGGACTGGCCTCGGGATCAGAGCGAGCCGTCAGCTCAGCTTGCAGTGCTTCTGCCCAACTACCAGCCCTAGTTGGTTGACTCACCAGGTCTTCTCTCATTTAGTAACCCAGTTAAGGACAGGGATGTGTTGTTCCTACATGCCTCTCAGCGAGAATTTCTCATCTAGGTGTGGGATTAGGCACTACAATGAGGAGCCCCACCTGCTAGAGCAAGACAGGCAGGGATCTGGTCTGCCAGTCAGGGGTGCAGTAGGAAGCAGATGGGAGCCCACGCATGCATCTCCTGCCCAACAGTTCAGAGAGGAACCTCTCTGACCTTTTTTTCTACACAAGCTGATGACTGTCTCCAGTTGGGATCAGAGATGGGAGGTGGCTAACAGCAGGCAAACTCCATTCCTTTCTGTTGAGATTTATGTTTTGAAACTTTGAACTCTCCCTTCTCAAGTAATTTGTCTCATCAGGTAATAAGTAAAAATAGTAATAAAATATTGAGCCATCTGCAAAGTTTCTCATTTAAGGCTGCCGGTCCTTCCATTGAGGCTTTGGGGTTGTTGGTAGAAATGTATGGCTGCTATACATGGGTGTGATTTGGAGGCTAGACCTGAAGGGGACGTTTGCTGTCTGAGGAAACACCATGGATTGCGTTTCCTGAAAGAGTTCCCCCTTCCTAGCCTTTCCCCCAATATTCTCAGTCTGCTTGGTATAGGAAAGGATTGGCAGATGTGTACAGTGACAGCGCATAGAATGTCTTCGAAGAGAAACCTGATTTATCCAGTTTAACGTGTATAAGTCCTGACCCATCATTTCATTTCCAGAGGTTTGTCTTATTAATAGAGGCATGGGTAAGTAAAGTGGCATTTTCACCGACGTGCAAAGGGAGCAAAGACACACACAAACACCCCCCCACACACACACACATACACTCAGGCCATGTGATGAAAATACAAAATGGGCTATTGAGAGATAACTTAGGAGCCCAGACAATTACCTGAGCACCCCCTACCCCTTGCCTCCCAAAGAAGTGTGCTTACGCCGCAGAGAGCCATACCAGCTGCACCGTGAGAAGGTTTACAGTAAAAGGACCTGGTTCGATGATCATTTCCTTGTTTATGGAAAGAAGCAAGGAACATGCCTGTGACAATATAATAATGGGCTACGTGGTCAAGGCAGATACTCTTGTTAGATCTTGTTAGAAAGAGGGAGCTTTCAGGGACGCCTGGGTGGCTCAGTGGTTGAGTGTCTGCCTTCGGCTCAGGTCGTGATCTCAGTCCTGGGATTGAGTCCCACAGTGGACTCCCAGCAGGGAGCTGCTTCTCCCTCTGCCTCTCTCTGCATCTCCAATTCTGAGGGAAGTTTTCCTTATTCTCCTGGTTCCCTTTTGGAAGCATTCTACTTTGATCCAACTTAGATACCCACAGACAGGGAAGGCGTATGTTGGTAGCACAGCTTTAGCATACACACTGTGGAGCATAGTCAGAGTATTCCAGAGGCTCAGCTACTAGTCCTCATGGTTAAGGCACATTCAACACAAGTGCATCATGCCACTGAAAAATTGGGCACTGCTTTGGCTTTTGTGCAGGGACTTGTGCCCCAAGCCTCCAAAGTATGAATCCTAGGACTCCTGAGAAGAGAAGGGCCCCTCCATTCCACCTGCCCAGGTGACAGCGTTTAATGATAGAGTGTGCCCTGTGCCACTGTTACCTCCCTGAGGCCAGTTCAGCTCCTGCTTGGAATTTGTGAGAGAAAATAGAGTGCTAACTATGGATGAAGTGATTTTTGGATATGCATGTTTGCTTAATCGCTAGGTTTTATCAGCCTTTTAAAAGATTACTTAGGGGCACCTGGGTGGCTCAGTATTCTGCCTTTGTCTCAGGTCATGATCTCAGGGTCCTGGGATCGAGCCCATTGGACTCTACTTAGTGGGGAGTTTGCTTCTCCCTCTACCTCTATGCTCTCTACCACGTCTCAAATAAATAAAATCTTTTTTTTTTTTTTTAATAAAGATTACTTTAAAATACATGCATTTGGTACAAAATGTCCTGCTCTGATAAATCATCCCATCCCTGGTGAAGAAGTATTTTACCACAGCTGAGCGGCTTTTCCTTAAAGCAAAGGGGCAGGGAGATGGCTAAAAGAGAATGCTTCATTTAGAGTCCTCTGTATTTTCTAATATACTATGACCCCACAGAGGTGCCTGCTATAATTGTTCTTAATCGTTCTGCATTCTTAGTGTAGAATTGCTGAGGGTAGTTGAGAGCAAGGATAAAGTAGGATAGTTGGTGAGTCTGGGGCTGGAAGCAAAGTGGTTTGGAGAGAAGGAAGGATCACTGTAAGAAGCTGGTTGTGTCCTCCCCCATCCCTTTATTCAGTATGACTGCTGTCCTTACAAAAAGGTAGAGCATGCAACTCTTGATCTCGAATTTGTGAGTTCGAGGCCTATGTTGGGTGTAAAGTTCACTTTGAAATGATATTGAGAAGAGATAGAGAAACACAGAGGGAAGAGATGTGAAGACACAAAGGGAAAGGTCCTGTGACAACAGACGTGGAGATTGGAGTGACGCTGCCAACAGCCAAGGAGTCCTACAGCCACCAGAAGCTGCAGGAGGCAAGGCAGGATCCTCCCCTAGAGAGAGGGCATGTGGCTGTGCTGACGCCTTGAATTTGGACTTCTGGCCTCCAGAACTGTAAGAGAATACATTTTTTACTGTGTGAAGCCACTGGGTTTGTTATGCAGTGTTATAGCAGCCTTAAGCTAAGGTGTGCAGGCAGTAGGAGGGAAACTGAAGTACCTAACACCAAGCCTAAATCTCTTCTGCTTTATTGTTTTGGTTACAGTTGGCCTTGCTGTAACCCTGGCTTCTGATTTGATGCTGTTAAGGAACCGCAGTTGAACCTCAATATGTCAGAGACATGGGGAAGCATCTGGGCCCAGTAACTCCCAGAGAATGGTCTTAATCTAAACAATTGTGTGAACATTTCTGTTGCGCTTATGTGACTTGGTGACACAGACTGAGAAGAATCATGAGCCATACTCCTTGAGTTTAGGCTTTCAATGCCTAAGTCAGAGTAACTTGTCACTAGGGGAGACAAGTTGGCATGGCTCCGTTTGATGAGTTTTCAGAAGATAATACGCAGGGTCAACTCAGCACATTTATTTCTAAGCTGTAAGCAAACGTCATGTTTTCTTTTTACTGTGATCCTTTTCATTGTTCTATAGGACAGGAATCTTACTGTGGGAGACAATGGCCAAGTAAGGGGAAGTCACTGTTAGTTTGGTGCTAGGAAGCCCCACAGATGTTTGCTCACCTCAGAAAATCATCTGCAAAGAAGCAAAAGCCGGGGCATCTTGATCAGAGCAAAAGGCTTGTGTGTTTACCACACCAAGCCCCAAAGAGGCCTGTTTGTGTGGAAGCATTGTTCAAACACGTGGGGTAGGTATGTGAGTCTCAGTCTCCATCGTCTTGGTCAATAAAGATGAGGTCAGATGTGGTGGCGATTATAGAGATACGATGGGTACAGGCCATCATAATGCCACTGGCGCCACTGCTCAATAGCTTCCCGGCTTCTCTCTTCCTGTTCTGGGGAGCAGAGGTAAAGTCGTCGTGTTAGTATGGAGAGGACTCTGGTCTGAGGAGAACCACCAAGCAGTCATCAACCCAAACTGCCTACCCTGTGATGACATGAACACACTGTGCCTGGGTGTACTGGTGACAGAACAATCTGAGCTTGAAAGACCTCACAGAACAAAGTCCAAAAGCCTCGCTTTGGGGACCAAGCCAGGCAGGAGAAAGAGCTGGTAGCCAGGAGAACCAAGATCAAGAACTATTTCCCAATTCTGTGCTCTTTCCCCTACACAGTCAGCAAAGCAGGGAAAGGTAGCTAATAAAGTGCAAAGAGGACAAAACAGCATGGAAAAGAAATGACAGGCTTTACGGCTGAAAAACTAAATCACAGAAAGAACTATGAACTTCAAGTGATGGCGTCATAAGTAATTTTTTTTTCCTCAGGCTTTAAAAAGAAAATTATGTTTTAAAAACTAATAAGAAAATGGGGTGGATGAAGTGGAGGGAAATTTGATAATCGTTGATTCTGAATGATGGTTATATGGGAGTTCTTTGAACTACATTGCCATTTGAAAATTTTCAAAGTAAAAGGCTAAAAGAACAGAAGGGAGTTTTTAGTGAGTAAAAGAGTCTTATTTAATGAGTAAGAAAGTCTTGATTTTGCTGCCTTTAATCAGTTCTCTGAATTACAACTTCATTCAGTTGTCAAATTAGGCTAACCTGATGCCAAGTCCACACTGCCCGTTGTTGGTAGGGACCACTAAAGCACAAGCAGATTTACAAGTCCCTCAGTGTGTAAAAAGGCAACCATAAAAAGTTCAACAGCATTACCACATAACCTCACAATTCCACTCCTAGGTATATAACTAAGAGAAGTGAAAATAGAGACAAATGAATAGATAAACAAGAAGCTATAAACACACACACACGTATGTATTATTCAATCATAAAAAGGAATGAAGTTCTAATAACATGCTACAACATGAATGAATCTTGAAATGCAGTCAGTGAAACATGCCAAAAGACCCATACTGTGTAATTCCACTTCTATGAAATACCTAGAACAGACAAATTGGTAGAGACCAAAATGTATTAGAGGTTAGCAGAGACTGGGGGGAAGGAGGAACTAACTGTATTATAATGGGTACAGAGTTGATCTTTGAAGTGATGAAAGGGGTTCTAGAAATCCCTAAGTGTTGCTAGTTGCACAACCATGTGAACGTACCAAATGCCACTGACTTGCACACTTAAACATGGTTATGATGGCAAATTTTACATAGATTTCTTTGCCACAATTTTTCAGTGTTTGTGGAAAATGTTGGAAGGATAAGTTTTTAACAGAAAAAAGATAATACTAAGGATTCAGAACCCCAGAAGTTATCCTTGCCTACCTCTTACTTTTTTAAGTGTGGGCTTCACCACCAAAAAGCCTGTGAACCTGACTTTGGTACTTGAGAACCTCATTCTCTGGGGCATTAGGTGAACAGGGTGGCATCAGGGTTTGGAGAAAATGGGTGTGTCCCCATGGACCTTAGACACCCATGAGAACCAGATGCCCTCAACAAGAAGGACCCCTTGTTACCACTGGGTATGTTTCCTTCCTATGGGAGCTAAGAGTCAGTGCTACCCTTGATCTTAGAAATCCCTTTTGAGACTTAGTAGCCCAGAACAGCCCAGAGCTTAGAGTCAGAGTCAGGCCCCAGCTGGGCTTTGCGAAAGCCCATCAGACCTTTCTCAGGCCAGATAGATCATAGCTACTCTTTGCCGACCTTAAGAGGCTGATTTTGACATAGAAGTTGATTTTTTTTTTTTTCTCCAGATCATGCCAATTTTTTCATACACCATTTCACTTAGACAAATTGAAGGCGTCTCTGGTAAAGGTGCTAACAGCATGGCTTTTGTGTAGGGGACCACTTGCTGCTGAGCAGCTTTAGCCAAGCCGGGTGTCATGCAAGCAATCCCAGATGGGCTGACCCAAGCTTCTTGCTCTGAAGGTGGAAGCAGACTTTGGCTCCCACACAGACCTTAGAGGTAGGACTCAACACAATTTATCCTGGCACTTCCAGAGGCAGAACTCAAAGGCCTAACAGCATCTTTGGCTCATAAAACTGGTGATTTTGAGTAGAGAAGCAACCAGGAGCCACAATATTCCCAGAACAGGTCCCGTGTCCTGGATGGACGGATGGGCTTTTGAGATGGAGTGCTCAGGCTCTCAGGAAGGTCACTCTGGTCCAGATCACGTGCCTAAACTTCCTCCTTTGGAAATCCTAGTCCTTTTGTTTAGCCATGGTCATCCCTCAGCTTTTGCTTTTAAGGAGTGGGGACAAACCTGCAACTGCTGCCAGTTATTCTGAGAATAAGTGACACTGTCAGATCATGATAGCCAACTGAAAAACCAGTGTCCTGACTGAGGAGTATGTGGGGGCCTCAGCACTACCCCAGGGTCAGGATTTCACCAACCTGGCTACCATGCAGCAGTTTTCTGGGGCATACGTGAGGGAGGAGGAGGAAAATTGAAATGCATTTCATGTCATTTACTCTCAGGTCGGCTGGACCTGCTCCATCTCTTTGCCTCCTTTTATCCAGCTCTGGGGAGACTAGGGAGTGGGGGTGGGGCACACTCTCCTTACCTCACTCTGTCCATCTGCAGGGACCAAGTCCTGGATTGAAGAAGGTTCCCCCAAGACCTCCACACATGTGATTATCCTTCATTTATAAGAACATTTCTAGGCTGGCAAACATACCTTGGTTCAAATCCCTGACTAGCTATGGCAGGTTGGATATTCAGGCACCCTTTCTGAGCCTGAGTTTTTAAAACAAAAGCACAGAAATTTTAAGACCCAAGAGGCTGGTTATAAGGGTTGGGTAGTTCCAAATAGCCTCTGTCAGAGCAGGTGTTCAACCAGTGACAACAGCTCTGTCACTACAGTGCCCTTAGACCCACAGCCTGGCCTGTGGGGTCTTCATCTTTGTGGGTAAGTCCTGAGGCCCCTAAATGCAGTCTCCTCTGCCTTTGGTAGAGGGCTGGTCATCCCTCAATTGCCTGACCCCTTACCCCAAGGTTTTCCTCATTGTGAACAAAAACTGAATATTCTCCACCCAGATCCTAGGGATTTGGACCTGAAACATTTACAAATGCCCAAAATAGATGACTTAAAATAACCAAAAAAACCCTGAAGGAATTTTTGCAGGCCATATTCTCATTTTTTAAATGCTTCACCTTAAGTTGTTCACAAAGGTAAATAAATGTCCAACAGAAATATTTGCCTCTGAGTTACAACAGCCTGGGGTTTTTTCCAGGATGTTCCCAAGAAAGCTTGATTTGGTAGGATCCAAGCCCAGCACCTGTTTGCAGAGCTCCAGTGCCACTTGTGAGGCAGTGGGCATGAGGCCTGCAGCCCTTGGGTAGCTAGTGATTGTATCCTGTTTCTAAGAGATGCCCTTGGAGAGCGTTACCCCCCAAGTCCACAAGAGCATACAAGCCAGGAAGCTTATGACTTAAGAATGAAAATCAACTCTCTAGCAAAGGTCACCTAAACTGGAGCCTTTTCTCCAAGCTCATGAGCATTAAGGAGCTTGCTTGGGAACATTTCCATCTTGAAGTGTGAGGAAAGACCCAAATAGAAATAAACATAAATACATACCCTGGACTACTAGCCTCAGCCCTATTCGATATTTCTATGGGGTTCTGCTCTGGGTGACACTTGGGAACACTTAATAGATGCAATGCAAAGTCCCATCCCATGCCTTGGGAGGGAGACTGGTTCAAAGATAGAACCTCCCTCTGCCTATACCCAGTTGCCCCACAGAAGACTTGGTGAAATAAGCATTTCCTGAGAGAGGGAGGAGTCCTGTCTGCCCAAGGGCTGAGGCAGGGAATGATGTGTGCTGTTTGCCTGGCAAGAGACTCTGAGGCAAAGGCCCAGGCTTAGGAAAGACCAGTCGCGTAAGGGCACAAGCAAAACATATAAAAAACTTACAGCGTGCCCAACATTGTGGGTGAGTTGTTTTCTGAGGTCAGGGTTCCTGGTTTGGTTGCACGAGTCAGGTAAGACACTGATTATTAGAGTGATTAGGTGAACAAAGGCCAGAATGAGTAGTTCCTAGAGCCATCACGTTGATGTGAATCCAGGGGGGTGGAAAGTGAGTTTGAGATCTTTCCAATCCACATGTAACCAGAGCTAAGTCACCAGTGTAGGTGCCAAGACAGAGAACATAGGCCTCCGTCGTGATCCCCCAAGGAGAATGAGAAAATACAATCAGCCAGAAATTCCCCGATCCTGTGGAAATCCAGGTGTTTCCTCCCTCTTCATGCCTTCTCAAGTTCGGGAGCCATTTGTGTGACTTTCCTCCTTCAAGACTCCAATAGACGTGAACTGAGGAAGGAGCCTCTCCTACCCCTCCCGCCTTCAATTACAATATAGGGAGAAGTGGAGGCAACTTTTGATTTTCCCCCAAAGACCCACTTCCTTGAAGATGCTGGTGCTAGAGTTCTTACCGTCATTTTGTTCCTCTACGAAGTTCTCAAACTCATTCCTTTGTTCCTCATGGTACTCCCTCCGCAGCTCATCAGCCCGCAGTTTCTGCCTGTTTTCCGCTGGGAAAGCGCAAGAAGTGAGAGTTGCCTTCAAGAATGGGGGCAGTTGTACACATTTAGGGGAACACAAATCATTTTGTCTGAGAAACTTTAACCTTCAAGAAGATGATTTACTCCTGAGACAGACTTTAAAACGTGAAGGTCCCAAGAACTCACCTCGTCCAAGCACTGCGTTTTGCAAATGAGAAAATCGATTTCACTTCCCTCATAAAATTAATGGTGCATTTAAGTATACTGGGCTAGTTAGAAACTAGAAATGATGAGAAATGAATTCTAGGGGCACCTGGGTGGCTCAGTGGTTGAGCATCTGCCTTTGGCTCAGGATCCTGGTATCGAGTCCCGCATCAGGCTCCACACAGGCAGCTTGCTTCTCTCTCTGCCTGTGTCTCTGTGTCTCTTGTGAATAAATAAATGAAATCTTTAAAAAATAATAATAATAAAGAATTCTAGGAGGGAATAACCAACTTAAAGTAAATTTCACATTGGAACATCTGGGGGGCTCTGTTGGTTATGGGTCTACCTTCAGCTTAGATCATAATCTCAGGGTTCTGGGATAGAGTCCCGTTCAGTGAGGAGCCTGCTTCTCCCTCTTCCTCTACCCCTCCCCCTACTCGTTCTCCCTCTCTCTCTCTCTCTCTCTCTCTCTCGTGCTCACTCTCTTTCTCACTCTCTGATGCACTCCTCTCTCAAATAAATGAAATCTTAAAAAAAAAGTTAATTTCACATTAATATCTTCAAGTCCATCTTTGAGCACTTGTTCCAGCCAAAATGCGTGCCAGGCACAGATTAAAAAGGCAAGAAAGATTCTGTTCCTCTATTTTAGAGGCCTATCGTCCGGATAAGGAGAAAGATACAAAAATAAGTCATGCCCAGCATTATGGCTACTGTGATACAAACGTATGCAGGGCAAAATGATGGTAGGGATGATAAAATTAGGTAGGGCAATCTGGAGGATCCTTGATATTTGTGCCCTTAGGCAGTTACCTCCCTTTATGTGGGCTGGCCTTATGGCCTTATTGACTCTGCTAATGAACAGAAGATGGCAGACATGATGGAATGTGGCTTCCTTCTTGGGAGTCCCTTGCTCTGAGGGAAGCCAGCTGCCATGCAAGTGATCTTCTGGAAAGGCCCACTCAAGGCAAGGAACTGGTGGCCTTGACAGGTAGCCAGCAAGGCGTAGAGGCTTGCTTGAAGGCAGATCTTGCAGTCAGGCCTTGAGATGACTGTAGCCTGGGAGGGACGCTGACCCTGAGGCCCCCAGCTAAGGCATATCTGGACTGCTGATGCCAGCGACTAGGAGTCCGTAAATGTGGTTTTAAGCTGCTAAATTTAGGGGCCCATTGGCACACAGCAGTAGGTAACTGGTACAGAATATGAGGTGACCAGGTAAACTTCCTGATGAGGAAGAGACCAACTGCTTCTTTTGTAAGGCAATGCATTCTAGTAAAGGTGACCGTTAACGTGTTTTGTTTTTGTTTTTGTTTTTTTTAAGATTTTGTTTGAGAGAACAGGGAGGAGCAGAAGGAGAGAGAATCTCAAGTGTAGAGCCCGACACAGGGCTCCATCTCTTGACTTGAGCTGAAAGCCAAGAGTCTGACATCTAACTGAGCCACACAGGTTCCCTGGCTATAAACTTTTTATGAGAAATATTAGTTTGAGATGATAAAATTGGAGGGGGGGAGGGTACACCTCTATGGTCAGAAGAAATACCCACAATGATAACTGAAAACTGTCACCCAACCGTACCTTGAGCCCCAGCGGGAACCCCCACCTGAATCACTACATCACGCTTTACCTGCTCCAACAGGTGCAGCTGTCTCTGCTTTAATTTAGCCTGAAAATAAATCTTTCTAGATTGGAGGCTTTTTTTTTTTTTTGGATGTAAAATAGTTTCCAGGTTCATCCATTTCTACCCTTAAATCTTGACCTCTTTCCATGTGAGAGCTCTAGTTGTCTGAACGAAATTACCGAAAGCTCTCTTAGTCTCAGAATTGTTTTTAACTGGGCTTCAACTGAACAAATCCACAACAGCAGGAAGGCTATGTCTGATGCCAGAGGAACTGGCCCCTCAAGGACAACTCTACTCCTCTGGTATCACCACATCAAAGAGGGGAGACTGAGGTGCTGTTGTCCCCACCAGTTTGGCTGTGCAATAGGAAGTCAGGGGCAAAGTGGTGACAGAAGCCAAGAAATTGAGGAAGCCATTGGTTTCCTGCCCCACCCCACATTACAGTGGTGCTGGCACAAACAACACAGTATTTCTTTGTGAAATGATAATACCATAAGCCATCTGAAATCTTTGAAAGTTAAGAGGCTTAGAGTAATACATAAATAAATACTAGTTATTTATATTATGTTATTTTAACTCAGAGTAAAAGTCCAGTTACCTGTGAATTGGTCTCACTGCAGATTCCATGTTTTTCCCACACTTGCCCCTTTACCCACATAGTTGTAGGACTCTTGAGACTGGCGAAGGAATTGGTACTCCAGTCCTCCCCCATGCATCCACCTCCCCACCACCACCACCAGCTTGCCCCACATCCATACATTTCTCAAGAGGGAATTGAGGCTCAGAGACGGGCAATGACCTAATCAAAGTTACACAGCTGGTCAGGGCATCACTTGGGACGAGCAGAGCCCCAGGTGCCCATGCTCCAGGCACCAGAAAGCCACTGGGGAGGGCAGACAAGGGGGTCTGGAGTGTAGGAAGCAGGTGCTTAATGAGCCATCACCAGTTCCTAACCAAGCATTTTCCATTCCTTTGTACTTAAAAAAAAAAAAAAAAGCGGTCTTCCCAAGTTGCCTTTCTGGAGGAGCAGCAGATGGGACTCTGGACTCAGCGATGGCTACGGACAATTTAAGTCCTGGGACAGAATGCCATGTTAACACCGTGCATCCTGTGCACTGTGTACATCCCTTCTCAGGTTCTGCATTGTATTCTCAGCGTCTCCTCTCATCCCAGAGGAACGTCTCGCATCTTTATCCAGAGGATTAGAGATGTCAGATGCCTGTTTCCTGATTCCAGATTGCATTCTATCAATGTTACCTGCCTGTTACCCAGCCTGAGACATAACTGGGCTCTGTTCTCCTGCCCCTGCACAGGAGTTGACTGGGTGACAGCAGGTGAACTCAGGTGTGTCCTATGTCTTCACTAGGCTGTCCTGTCCCACCCCACCCTCCATCCACCCACGACTGACCCACAGAGCTTCTGTTTGAGGAGAGGACCTCTTGGCTTCATCACACTCCTCATGGTTTTGAATCAGCTTAGGAGAATGGAAACTATTCGCCTCTCCCAAATTCACACCTGTTCCCCACTGGAAGTCTGCCAGGAGGCCGCTTCTCTGATCTCCATCACAAACTGCCCAGCCTTCATCACAGCCCTTCCAGTATTCGATGTTTGCTAACTTCTAAATCTCAAGTTGTGAGAGGCCTGGAGATTTTCCCGGTGTGGTTCATTCTTATCCAGTTGGAGGGGGTGGGAAAGGAATTTCATCTTCAAGCCTTTTTCATTATTTGAAAACAGTCTTGTTATTTTTGACAGAGCTTGTAAAGCTTTCTGAGTGTGCCGAGGGACACAAAGAGTTTATTCAGACACGTGCACAAGTAATGAATCAAGCCACAGCCTCAGAAACAGAGCTCAGAGTCCTTGGAAGAATCTAGTCCAAGGGCAGAAAACTCAGATGCCTTCCAGGGTCAGCAGGTGGAAATGAGGATCCTTGCCAGGCAGGGGACACCAGGGCCTACTTCAGACTGAGAAGGAGACACACTTCCAAGCTCCAAAGTCTTCCAAATGCATTGGAAATGAAAAATTACAAAAACAAAAAACCCCACAACCACTGCTGGCTGAATACCACAATTTCAGGAGCTTATAAATAAGGAAACTTGGGGCCAAGGGGAGGAAGTGGCCAAGGCCACTTAGCACAGCTGTCACCAAGCCCATAGTCCGAGCTCCCGGTTCTGTGTGCCCTCTCTCTGCTATAGTGCCATTTGTTGCTCTTGCATGGGGGGCACTGCCCGATACCCCCAGAAAGCACACACCCAGATACTGCATTCCCTCTTGACTAGAACATAATTCTTAACATTTAAACTTTCTGGAATTGGGAAGCGTCTCATCCCTGTTAGGTGCATTCAATGTTGCACTGTCTCTTTGTGTGTTCCTTACCCTGATGGGGCAGTCCCAAGATGTGACCTGCAGTTGAGGAAATGTGGAATTTCTAATTCAGAGCCGCTGTCACTTCGATACCCGATAGTCTATGTGGAACCCTCCCTCTGGGCTCCCTTTGCAGTCCCCAGAGCCCAGCTGACTGTGAGAAAGGAATGGGAGGTGGGGGTTAGGTGCAGATCTCCAGCATCCTTACCATTGGCCTCATCTCGGGATTTGGGGGACCGCTTGTCACGCTTCTTGAGGAAATTTGAGGCATCTGATTCCTGCATGAAAATCTGTTCCACATCTGAAACCCAAGAGAGGCTAGTCATGACCGACGCAAGTTCACCAGGGCTACTACAGTGGCTGGCCCACCTGCTTTGCACCCTTCGGTGACCCTTGCACTCACCTTCCTGGGCCTCTTGTTCTGCCACCTGCTGGGTACCCACTGATGCACCAGTCCCCTCCTGCAGCACTGTGGGAAAGCACAGCATTGAGGGCTGCAGCACCCCAAGAGGAGCCTTTGCCCACCTCACCCACAGCTGGGCTGGGACAGTCCTTCCTGAACACTGAGACTTGCCAGGCCCCATTGTGGGGTCCTGGGTCCCTCACATTCCTTGCCTAGGAAACCACCAGGCAAGCTGTTCTTTCTGTGTTGTATTGTGTTATACACACACATAACACACACACCCCAGGTACTACAGTAAGCACACACACGCACACCCGATCTGGGCCAGCTGAGAAGCCTCATCTAACACCAGTCCATCCTGGAGCCTCCCCCCCATACTCACTGGTCAGGAGCACAGCAGCTAAGAGACCGGAGGCAAGGAGCAGCTGTCTCCAGGCCATCTTTGCCAGGGGCTGAGACTCCGTTAGGGAACCTCAGGGCAGAGAGGGTTCTACAGGACTTGAAGCCGGCCGCCAGATCCTCACTTCTGTGCCAGGCATGCCAGGAGGGAGGGAGGCAGGAGACCTGGATGCCCCTGGCAGGGGTGGGGAGGGGTGGGGGGGAGTAGGAGGGGTCTCAGTTGTGACTTCCATTGGCTGCTCCTTCTGGAGCACTGGAGATGTTTTTGGCATCACGCAGACCTTCACAGAAGCAGAGCCTGTCGTGGGGCTCCAGCTGAGACAGTTTTGAAGTGGCCTTTCCAAGATTCTGCACCCAAAGAGTTGCTGTTGGAATTCCCAGCCCAAGAATCAGGATTCCAAAGACTTCCAAAGAGATCCTGGCATCTGCTTCAGGGAAGGTGGGGACTCTAGTCCTGGAGGCTGAAGCCTGTGGAGGGAACCAGGTTTCAGTGGGAGACTGAAATGTCAGGCAAGGAGGGACCAGAAAGCCTGGAAGACCCCCTCAGGTGACTCTCACATGGACATATAGGCTGTTACGACAGTAACCAGAGTACCCCTCACCTTGAAGTATCCCCCAGCTGATGTTCACTGTCAAGCAAAACATAGACTCCTGTGCTGGGGTCCCTTTCAGCCCTTTCAGGACTTTGAGGGAAGAGTGCCAGTTCGCCTTTCACTGCAGAGAGAGAGCAGTGCACAGTGTGTGAAGAGCCCACAGTTGAGCATGTGTCTCTGGAAGGAGACAAAGGTACACTCCATGTAGGGAAGGAAGTGAGTTCCTAGAAGTGAGAACGCTAATGGGATCATAGCTCTGTGTAGCCATCAGGGTACAGTCCCTTTGGAGGTATGTTCTTGACATTCTCCTTTATTATGAACGATCCCCAACTCTCTTACTAGCTGAAGAGTTGCACTTTGGACATTTTTATAGAGTTTTCTTAATGGTGACCATCACTAAACCTAGAGCACAGCCCGCACCTACCTGAAAGTGTGGGGAGATGGAGGGCACCCATGGGAGTCATGTCCCCCATTTGTCTCATCAGTGAACTTTTTGGCCATACCCGAGGTGGCAAGGCTAAGTGAGTCCATTTCGAAGAAATGCAGACAGTTCAGTATTTCCAGAGCCCCAGAGCCTTTGGGGAGCAGGGGTTAGGCAGGGCTGAGGTCACAGGAAAGAGTTTGGTCTCCATTGTCGTGAGGCAGCCTAGTGTGTGGGCTACAAGCACAGACCCTGACCAGGCTCCCTGGATTCAACTCCAGCTCCAGGCTTGGCCAGCACACGGCCTTGGGTAGATCATTTACCTCTTCATGCCTAATCCCCTCCTCTGCCACATACTGATGTGAGGATTAGAGTTAATGTACCCAAAGTCAGGATGGTGCCTGGCACACATGGGGTATTGGATATGTGTTTGCTGTCATGACAGTCATGAACGACTGAATGATTTTGAGCAGAGTAGGGACACAACGGGTGTTTTTAGGAATACTGCTCTCCCAGTGATGTGGAAGGTGGGAGGTATTAAACTCTAGGACTTAGAGAAGGCTTTCACAGTAGACCAGGTGGGACATGATGTTAGGAAAAAGGCAGGAGGATCAGGAATGGAGAAGACAAAGCATTTCAAAAGACTGAAGAAAGAATTGATAGGGCTCCACTGATTAGCTGAGGGCAGCGAGAGGCTGGGAGATGTGCATTCAGATGGCTCCTGTGTATCTGGTTTGGGGAACCAGGCGAATGGATGGCAAGACCATTCAATGAGGCAGAGAACACAAGAGAAAGTTCAAAGGACATGCATTTGACAAGTCAAGTATCTGACACTTGTGTTCCAACCAGATCTCCTAATAGCAAATCTAGTGCTCTTCTCATTTTCTCACAACCATAATATTGTTACTATACTAAATCATCACCACAGTCCATTTTAGGACACTTAACCACACCAAAAAGAACCCCATACCCATTACCAGTCTCTCCTCATTTTCTCCAACCCCCAAAGCCCAAAGCAACCACTAATCTGCTTTGTGTCTCAGGATTTCCCTGTTCTGGGCATTCTGTCCAAATAGGATCACACAGTGTGTGGTCCATTGTGACTGGCTTCTTTCACTTCAAATACTGTGTTCAAGGTTCGTTTATTTGTAGCACATGTCAGATCTCATTTCTCCCTGCTACAGAAAAATCTGTGTACAGATATGCCATATTTTATTTATCCATTCTTCATTTAATGGGCATTTGGTGGTTTCTACCTTTTGACTATCATAATAAATAAGGCTGTTATGAACATTCCTGTGCACAGTTGTGGGTGGGCATACATTTTTATTTCTGTGGGGTAGATGCCTAGGAGCAGAATTGTTAGATCACATGGTTCCTTCATATTTAACTTTTGAGGGA
The DNA here is from genome assembly GCF_048418805.1 of Vulpes vulpes. NCBI lineage: Eukaryota > Metazoa > Chordata > Mammalia > Carnivora > Canidae > Vulpes > Vulpes vulpes. The sequence continues at coordinate 108,014,600 of NC_132781.1, read as the reverse complement.
CTCTCACATATTTTATATCTTCATTTACTCATCTTTCTTTCATCTTTCTTGCTTATGAAGTCTCTTTGAAGAGAAGTTTCCATGTTGCTCTACTAAAATGATGCCCAGCACAGAATAGGTACTTCATAAATATTTGTTGACTTATTCAATGAAAATAGTCTTGGGTGAGGGCATTAAAAGGAAACATTTATAAGCTTATTTCAGTGGGCTATTCATAAACCCACACAGAGACTCAAAATTTCCAAGTTAATGTATCCATGGGTTCAGGATTGTTCTCAAGCAAACAGGAACAAATTCTGTGGTGCATTTATAGATTTCCTTAGAGGGTAGCCAAGTTGACTTTAACATTTTCCTCCATTTGACTAAAGTTTAGACAGGTTTCTTCCTGATGGCAGGCCCCTGACCTCCCTTTTCTTAGAGCATTTACTTTAGAAAACTTGCAATTTATAAATTCTTTTTCTGCCCCTCTGAAATCTATGCAGATCTTCTTCCAGTCTTTTGCTGGTCTTACAGTCCAGGAATATCTTTCTCAGGGACCTGGAGACCTTCTTTTTGAGATGAAAATATCACAGGAGATAGCATCCCCATTTCCCAGTCTCTGTGGGAGGGTAGACACTTGGCTTTGGTGGGCACCCCGCTCCAATTGTGAAGGGCAGGTAACAAATGCAGGTGGCCTGAGATTCCCCTGACCCCACCTCTTAAAAACTCACCAGGTCCTTGCTTCAGTGGAATTGAGTTTAGTGTCACTACACTATTGCAATATCCCTGAATAAAGTCTTCCTTGCCTTTTTAGCTGTCTTTTACAATCTTAACTCTGAAAAAGTCATTGATTCAGCATATCACCTGATCCACCAGGGCCTATGGGCATGACTCATGTAAGTCGAAATGGCCCTTGGGGACAGTGTACCCAGCCAAATGAGATCACTAGATGCTATGGCCCGTGGTAAATGTTCTCCCAAAACAAATATGTAAATCCCATTTTCAGCACCTAATATTAAGAATATATTATGCTCTGGGGCTACTGGGTAGCTCCATCAGTTGGACTTCCAACTCTTGATTTTGTCTCAGATCATGATCTCAAGTTTGTGAGACTGACCTCCTTGTCAGCTCCAGACTCAGCAGGGAGTCTGCTTCCCCTTCTCCCTCTCCTTTTGCCCCTCCCCCACTCACACACTGTCTTTCTCCCTCTTCTCTCTATAAATAAATGGGTCTTTAAAAAAAAGAAGAATATATTATGTTTTTTCATGTTATTTCATTTTCAATGGACTAATTATGTTCCTAAGCTCATTCCCCCTGCCCATTTGGTAGGGTGAGTTAAGGATTATACCAAAAGAGGGACTCATGGGACACCTGGGTGGCTTAGCAGCTGAGGGTCTGCCTTCAGCTCAGGGCATGATCCTGGAGTCCTGGGATCGAGTCCCGCATCGGGCTACCTGCGAAGAGCCTGCTTCTCCCTCTGCCTCTCTCTCTGTGTCTCTCATGAATAAATAAATAAAATCTTAAAAAAAAAAAAAAGGAACTCATGACCCTGGGAACAAGGAGATCCCCAGAACTCAACTTCCTCAGGAATCCCCATAGCAAATATAGATGAACATTTTTTTCTGCCACCTCCTCAGGTTGCAGGAGCAGTTAGAAAACCTTAGATGTGAATGTGAAGGCTTGTTTTTTGGGCAAGAGGGTGACATTTACAAAAAATGTCTCACCTGGTTTGATGTTCCTGGAGCTAATGGTGTTGACACAGTGGGGTGTGGACAATGAGAGCTTCGTGAGTCAGGACATTTCTAAAACCTTTCTTGTTGGTTATTTTCCTGTGAAATACATTTATTTCTCTCCTAGAGTGTCATGGAGCTTCTTTATAGCTTTTCTCCTCATGTCGTGTGACAGAATTTTATTAGCCCCTATGAAAATGGTCTCTAGTGGTCTCCCTGTGGAGCTAAGTCTGACAAGAGTTGTTCCCTTCAGAAAAAGGCATGAAATATTCTACAGCTGCATAGAGTACTGCCAGGAGATCACTCGTATCTGGGTTGATCTTCATTCAGCAGGCAAGCACTGTGTTGGCTACAGTATTCCTAAAATATTAAAATACTTTCTTATTAGTGGATAAATAGCCACTTTCTTGAGCCATCTTCCCAAAGCCCTCTTCTGCCCCCAGTGCTCCAGGCTCTTCTCCATAACCCATGCTTTCCACAATCCATTCTCGAAAGGGGTGATGCTTGGCCCAGCAGGGAACTTGCAGAACCCTGCTGTGCTTCCACAGTTCACCTTGATTCTGATTGATCACTGACCTATGCCAGCTAAGCATATTTCCTGTCACTCTGAATTTCGGGCTTTCTGATCACCCACTGTTCCTCTGAACTTGCCTTGTGTTTTGTCTACCTCTCAGGAGCAGTGAGGAACACCTCTGTTCTATTTTCCATATGAAAAACTACCCCCAACCACCGTCATAAAAAAGGCAGCTCACCGGTTTAGCACCTGCCTTCGGCCCAGGGTGTGATCCTGGAGTCCCAGGATCGAGTCCCACGTCGGGCTCCCTGCATGGAGCCTGCTTCTCCCTCTGCCTGTGTCTCTGCCTCTCTCTCTCTCTGTGTCTCTCATGAATAAATAATAAAAAAAAAATCCCACATCTACTACAAACCCACCATCCCAAGCCCAGATTCCCAAGATACAGCCAAGGCAGGCTTTGCTGCTGCCCTCAAAACCCTTGATGTACATTGGGGAAGAGACTGAATTTCTGGACTCTGCCATTGTCATCAGATGGGGGTCTCTAATGTTCTCATTCTTGGGATGGATGGAGGTTCATTCACTTTACTCTCAAGGGTCTAGAGATGTGGACCTCACATTTGCACATTCAGATCTCCGTGGTGCTGTAAAAATACACGGTGCCTGGATGTCAACATCTGTGTGTGTGTGCACTTGAATGTGTAATCAGTACATGCTGATTAAAAATCTCCATATTTTATTTTTTCCAACTTTATTTAGGTATAATTGACAAATGGAAGTTATATGCATTTAAACTGTACAACTGATGTTTTGATGTGTACATTGTGGAATAATCATCACAATTAAGCTAATTAACGTATCCATCACCCCAACCTGTAAGGCTTTTCAGTTTATGTGAGGTCTCAGCACTGATATCTTTTACAATCATTGGAGGTGGTTATGATGAACAGCTAAGGCTGAAAACCACTGGTACAAGTATGTGTATATATATATATATATATATATATATATATATATAATACTTATGTAGAGATACACATTCACATACTCATCCAATTTTAGATTTTTTTTTTTTAAGTGTTGGTGATGTCTTTTTTTTTTTTTAATCTTTATTTATTTATGATAGTCACAGAGAGAGAGAGGCAGAGACATAGGCAGAGGGAGAAGCAGGCTCCATGCACCGGGAGCCCGATGTGGGATTCGATCCCGGGTCTCCAGGATCGCGCCCTGGGCCAAAGGCAGGCGCCAAACCGCTGCGCCACCCAGGGATCCGCAATTTTAGATTTTATTTATTTGAGAGAGAGCACAAGCAGGGAGAGGGGCAGAGTGAGAGGGAAATGCAGACTTCCTGCTGAGCAGGGAGCCCAATGTGGGGCTCGAACCCAGGACCCTAAGATCATGACCTGAGCCAAAATCAGATGTTCAACTGACTGAGCCACCCAGGTGCCCCTCTAATTTTTTATTAAAGTGTGTGTGTCTGTGTCTGTGTCTGTGTTGGAAAAAAAACTTATAATAGGAGTGGGCTTGATTTTCTTTAGTTTTTTGGAGTTGTTTTTTTTTTTCAAGTTTTGTACAGTGTCATGCAATCATTTATAATCACAAGAAGCCAACGTGCTGTTTGTAAAATAACTTTACTGACCTTTCTAGATCAGCTCAGCTTTCTGTCTGAGCCCCTTCAACACCCAACAGACTTCTCTCCCCTAAATTCCTCCCTGCCTGTGGCCATTGTAGTGCCTCCAGCACTTCACAGAGACTACAGATGCTTACTCTTTGTTCATGCTGGTATGGTGCCTCCCCCAGCCAAGGAGTGCCCGGAGGGAAGGGTCTGGCACATTTTTGCAGGGACAGAGGCATTATTGATAACTTGGGCCTGAGCTGGTGCCAGGAGTCATTCAGTTCTCTGAACAGACACTCTCTATTTCTCTCTGGAGATGAAGCCCAGAGCAGCTTTCCGGTCTCCAGATGGGCTATCTAGGAGAACGGAAGGGAAAGGATGGATGCATTGGCAAGGTCTGTGGAAGAACATACAAGTGAGGTCTGTGGGATAAGAAATGTGGGCTAAGCTGACTAGGGTTTCTGTCTGTCCAGGAATCTGGTGAATGTATGGTTTGTATTCTGAGTTCTTCACAGTTCTGGCAGCTTGACACATCTTGAGGCAGACCCAGGGAGGAAAGGAACTGAGTCACGTCAGGAAGCCTATGTAGAGGTGAGCTGTGCCAGAGGAAAATAAGCACACTGGCCCCTGCCTTGCCATCCTCATGGGGATGGCTTTGAAGGCAAGCCTCTGTGGGGACTCTGTTTGGTAAGTCCTGCATTGGAAGTCTGAGAAACCAGAGGGACTAGAAAATGGCAGGTAAGATCCCTGGCCTTCTTCCTCCTAGTAAATGTCAGAATGCATCTTACTTGGAAGGAGAAAGTGTCATCCTATGTGACTTCCCAGTTGTACCCTAGCAGTGGGGAATATATTAGGATGTAGCTTCCCTAAATTTTGGACACACCAGCACAGCAAAATGCTTGAAGACAAAAGGGTACCAGAGTCAAATAAATTTGGGAACTACTAGACTATCCCTCTCCTCTCTACCAGATTCACAATGCAGAAGCATATTAAAGGCTCTAACAAGTCCTGCAGCTGGAAAATCCCAGCATGCCTCCAAATTTAGTTGACCATACCATCTTAATTCATGGTATACCTGTTAATATTCAGGGTCCATTTTGGGAAGATCTGAATCGATTACTTTATAGCAAGAGAGTCCATAGCTAGAATGGTATTTGTCATTAATCAATTCCCTTTCCAAGAAAAAGCTTAATTTGGGGCACCTGGCTCACTCAGTGAGTAGAGCATGTGAGTCTTAATTTCAGGATTGTGAGTTTTAGCTCCATTTTGAGTGTAGAGCTCACTTAAAAATAAAATCTTTTAAAAAAGCATAATTAATAAGTATTACATATTTGGGTCACTGTCCTCAAATAATATACTGGCCAATTGACAGATTATTAACTGGAAACCGTTGTGGGTTTTTTTTAATGATAACATAATAAGCTATGAGCACCAAAGTCATTGATAGGGACATAGAATTGTCCAGAAAAGAGAGTGGTCAGTGTAAGCAGGAAAGCTTCTAACAGAGTGCCAGTGTAAAGAAAGATGCAAGTCTCTGAAGGATGAATACAGTATGCTTCAGGATAGAGAGTAGGAGAAGAAAATCATGTCCCTCCTATGTCCAACTTTGGACCAGATTAGAAAGATTCTGAATTCGAGGCCATCTGTTCTGACCAGCGAGAATATCAGGAAAAATGGCATCTCATCCTATGACCTAGTTAGACTCATAAGCACCCTTTTGAAAAACAGTCCAATTTAGGGCATGGAAGCTCAAAAATCATTCATTTGCATATAAACAAAGCCTTGAACATATAATAAACCTGTCCTAGAAACAGCAGCCCTTGACATCTCCTTACATGCACACTATCCTTCATGTTATCGATTCTCCCAACATCTCTGGGAACTCAGGGCAAGTGGCAAGCTGTGGCCATTGTTGCCAGGGCAGGCTCTGCCCCAGCTCTCTGCTGCCAGACAGCCTCCAAGGAAGGCTGGCTGGCTTCCTTCTACCTAGCTCAGGAGCCTGGCTCTTAATTTTATTTCGATCTGTTTATTGTTTTCACTGAAGTAAAACAAGGGAAGGGGCTACTATAAGATCGTACAGTGTGTTAACAGCTTGAATTGTCCATGCTGGTAAAATGGTTAAAATTGAAAAAGAAAACAAAGTCCCCTGCCCCAGGTCTTTGCCACTGGCACTTTTTAGCACAGCTGATTCCAGGGAAGGCAGCTAGAGATGGACAGGTAGAGAAGCAGCTCCTGGAGACATGGGCTGGAGGGAGGCTGATCCTTGAGGCTCTCATCTTTATAGAAATAGCTGGGGAGTGAGAGAGGCAGAGACTGGCTGTCATGTGGCACAAAGAGGGTAAGGGGACAGAATCTTCCAAGCATGGAAAGAGCTATTCAAGGAAAAGGTAAGAGGAAGCTTATGTATGATCTTGTAGAGTGTCTGGGTTGTCCCAAGGCCAGAATTACCACATTTGATTCTCAGAACAACCCTCAATGCCGTGGTGAGGGGACTATCACCATTTCAGAGATAAGATTGCTGAGGCTCTCTTTTTCTCACTGGGGTCCTAGACAAATTAAAGAACAAAACAGAAGGTGGAGGTTAAAACGTCACCTTTATGACTCAAAATCTAGAGTGTGAGGAGCCAGCAATGTATATGAGTTCCAGTTGCTCTACATCTTCACCAACATTTGGTGATGTTACTGCTTTTAATTTAGCCCATTGAGTGATTGTTATTAAAACTATATTATGCTATAGTTTCAGTTTGCATTTTGCTGATGACTGAGGATGTTGAGCTTTTTCTCATGTTTTTACTGGCCATTTGTATGTGTTCCTTTGTAGAGTTCCTGTTCAGGTCTGCTTTTTTTTTTTTTTATTGGTTTGTCTTTTTATTATAGATTATTTATGTTCTTGATATGATATTTTGTCAGATATAAAATTTTTAATGTATTTTTAAGTACTTTGTACAAGGTTTCAAAGGTCTTCTCTAATTTCTTATACAAGTTTTGTATAATTGGGGTGCCTGGGTGGCTCAATTGGTTAAGCACCTGCCTTTGGCTCAGGTCGTGATCCTGGGGTCCTGGGATCCAGCGCCACATCAGGCTCTCTCTGCTCAGCAGGGAGCTTCTCCCTCTGCCTATGTCTCTGCCTCTGTCTCTCATAAATAAATAAAAAGCTTTTTAAAAAAAAGTGTATAATTCACCTTGAACTGAATTTTGTGTATGGTATGATATAGGAGTCAGCATTTGTTTCTTCTCATTTTGGATATCCAATTGTTCCAGCACCATCTGATGAAAATTTTTTCTTTCTCCATAGAATTGCTTTGCTGTGTCTGTCAAAAATCAGCTAACCATGTATCTGTGTGATTATTCTGTTCCATTGATCTGTTTGCCTCCCCTGATGTCAATACCAATTGTCTTCAGTTCTGCAGCTTTTTATGTCTTAAAGGCACATGGCCTAAGACCTCCAACTGTGTTCCTAATTTTGCTATTCTTCATTCTTCTCTACTTCCATATACATTTTAGAAGCACTTTAGGTGGATTACTTTGGGGACAATTGCAAGCTTAACAATATTGGTCTTCCAATCAAGGGGCGTAATGTCTCATTCCATTTATTTTAATCCTCTTTAATGCCTCTCAGCAATGTCTTAATACTGTTCTGTATAGAGGCCCTGCACAGCTTTTGTTGAATTTATTCCTAGGTATTTTATGGGGGTTTTTATGGAATCTAAATTTTTTATTTTTTAATTGTTTGCTGTTAATATATACATATGCTATATATTTTTGTGTATTGACCTTTTCTCCTGCAATCTTGATAAATTCCCTTTTTTATATTAGGCTTTTGTAGGTCCTTAAGGATTTTCTATGTACACAGTCATGTTATTTGTGAATAAGAGTTTTCCTTCTCTCTTTCAAATCTGTATGCTTTACATTCCTTTAGGGCAGTGGCTAAAGTCTATGATGAGAGGCTGCGTAAAAGTGGAAGAATACCATCTCGGGGAAAGTATAGTTTGTCCTCACTAAGTGTGGTGTCAGCAGTTGGTTTTCTGCAGGTGTCCTTTATCAGAATGAGATCGTTTCCTTCTACTTCTAGCGTGCTGGGCTTCTTGTTGTTAATGTTACTGGGTTTTGTCAGTTGCTTTTACTACATCTACTGAGATAATGTACAGGTTTTCTTTTATTACCTTAATGTGATGAATTACAGTGATTGACTTTCAAATGTGAAACCCACACACCCTGTATTCCTGGGGTAAACCCTACTTAATGCTACTGGATTATCTTTATTATTTACTGCAGAATTGTACTGTGCTCGTATTTTATTTACAGTTCTTGGATCTGTGTTTTAGGCTATTGGTCGTAGTTACTTTGTAATATCTTTTACTGATTTCAGTGTCAAGGGAATGCTGGCCTCCTTGAAGGAGTTAAGGAGTGTTCTCCTCTCCTTTCTCAAAGATGTGTGTAAGATTCATATTATCTCTTGAAATGTTTGATAAATTCACCAGTGAAGCCATTGGAGCTCACAGTTTTCTCTGAGCCTGGAGTTTTGTGGGATCTAAATTTATGTACAAATTATGTAATTTATATTTAAATTACAGCTTCAGTTTTTTTTTAACAGATATAGATATGCAGATATATAGCTATTCAGATCTTCTATTTGATGCAAGCTGCCAAATTAATTGGAAGAAAGCTGGACATAATATCCTGTTCTTTTTTTTTTTTTCCTATTCTTAACCTAGTCCCATTTCTGTGCTGTGTATTGATGTCCCCTCTTTCATTCCTAAAATTGGAAACTCACATTTTCATCTTTTCTCTTTATCAGTCTTGCTTGGTGTTTATTGATTTTATTGATCTTTTCAAAGAACCAGCTTTTGTTGTCACTGATTCCCCCCCCCCCATTGCTTGTTCATTTTCTATTTAATTGACTTATACTCTTTATTATTTCTTTTTTTCTGTCTTATTTTTTGCTAGCTCCTTAAGAGGAAAGCTTAAATCTAATAAGCTTATTTCTTTTCTTCTTCTTTTTTTTTAAGATTTATTTATTTATTTATGATAGACATAGAGAGAGAGGCAGAGACACAGGAGGAGGGAGAAGCAGGCTCCATGCCGGGAGCCCGACGTGGGACTCAACCCCAGGACTCCAGGATCGCGCCCTGGGCCAAAGGCAGGCGCCAAACCACTGAGCCACCCAGGGATCCCCTAAATCTCTTTTTTTTTTTTAAAAACAATACTACAGATTCCAGGCTCACAGCACTGCCCAGCGCATAGTAAGGCATAATATAGGTAGTAGCTGCCATTGCTGTTACTAGTTAAAAGGAGAGATTGGTATTGTTCAAACATAATTGAACATGGTACAGATGCACCACACAGGAACCTCAGAAGCTGAATTCCCCAGCAAATGCCTGGAGAGCCAGAAACACAACCCAGGAGGGAGAAGGGAAAGACTAAAGCTAAATTGCTCAACTGCTGACTCACTCTTCTTCCTGCGTCAGGGACTCCAGGAAGCCTCTGTGTGGCCCTAGGATAAAGAACAGGCTGTTCTGTTGTGACACACTGGCCACGTGCCACTCACTTCCTCCTGTTTCCTGCTGCACATCCTCTTTCTGGTCCCCGGGTGACTGCATTCCCCAGTAAAGACTTGGGATCTCCACTTTTGCCTCCACCCGTGATGTTTAAGGAACTGGGGCTAACATAGACATTTCGCATCGCATATCCTCCATGCTTCACGAAAGAAAATAAACTACAGCCCATGGTTTTCTTTGGAATTATGGGTAAGGAGCATCAGCAGGGGTTCTGAGTGTGGTGTGGTAGGAAATGCCTAGACTGGGAATCAGAACTCTTGGATTTACCAGTCTCCTCTCTTGCCCAAACTCCTTTTCAGGGAACATATTACCATAAAATGGAGCAACATATATCCTTCCTCCCAACTTCACACTTACGAGGATTCATACATACCACAACTAGTATTTATTCAGTGCCTGCTGTACTATATGATCTCTTGATATTCCACCCACAAACTGGATGGCTTTACTTTGAAAGACAGGCCTTCTCACTTCCAGTTTTCAAATGAACACTGTAAGGCCCAGAGAGGTTAAGTGATTTACCCAAGGCCACGCAGCTCATTAGCAGTAGAGCCAGGAATTAAATGCAGATTTTCCTGAAGTGCTTCCAGTAAGCCTGATGAGTTACCCACTTTTCAGGAACTTCAGAAACTGTCAAGATGTGCCACATTCCTGTCTGCACGATATCTAATTAATGGTACCCTCATTACATACTTCAGACATCACCCCTGCCCAAACCCTCGTCCCCACCCTCCTTCCTCCCTACCTACCAGGACATATATCACCACCCCTCAGTGGGTTCAGGACTGGACGTCACATTCTGCTTCTGTTAAAGTCCCTGAGGCAGGGAATAACAACATGGAGTCAGGCATGCAGTGAATGAGAAGGAAAAAATAGGCTAATCTCTCAAAACATTTGAGCCATGTATGGCTATGTGAAATCTTTTCTACAACTTTTATAGAAGAAGGTGTACCTAGAACTAAGAAGAAACCAGCATTTAGCAGGTCAGTCACAGAAAGCCTATAAAGATGAGACAAGTCAGGCAGCCTGGGTGGCTCACTGGTTTAGCACCGCCTTCAGCCCAGGGCGTGATCCTGGAGACCCGGGATCGAGTCCCACGTCGGGCTCCCTGTATGGAGTCTACTTCTCCCTCTGTTTGTGTCTCTGCCTCTCTCCCTCTCTCTCTCTCTCTCTCTCTCTCTCTCTCTCTGTGTCTCATGAATAAATAAATAAAATCTTTTTAAAAAAATCCTCAATCTCATTATTATCAAAGGAATGCAAATTCTTTTTTTTTTTTAAGATTTTATTTATTTATTTATGAGAGAGAGAGAGAGAGAGAGGCAGAGACACAGGCAGAGGGAGAAGCAGACTCCATGCAGGGAGCCCGATGTGGGACTTGATCCCCGGTCTCCAGGATCACGCCCTGAGCTGAAGGCAGTGCTAAACCGCTGCACCATCCGGGCTGCCCCTTTATTTTTTTTTTTTTAAAGGAATGCAAATTCTAATAATCACTTACATGTCATTTTCCTCTTACATAGTCAAAAATTAAAAGGATTTGGACCATCTAATGCAAGCACGACTTAGAGAAAGAGACACCCTGAGCTGAGAGACATTCTGAAATGGGATGGCCCATTAGAGTTGCCTTGAGTTGGGCTGAGAAGTGTCAGCCTTGACACCCCCTACGTAGTACCAGCTGTAACACTGTACCAGCCACTGTAACAGTACCAGAGCTGCCTTGGCCACTTGACATTGGCCAAGGCAGCTCTGCAGCTGAGACCCTCTCTTGAGGGCTGACACCTGAAGAATATCTGCTGACAGCCCTTCCAAAACTAGAGATATATATTTTTTTCTTTTGTTTTGTTGTTTTTTGTTTGTTTGTTTGTTTGTTTGTTTGTTTGTTAGGGAGAGAAAGTGCACACACATATCAGCTGTTGAGAGGGGGTGGTAGGGAGAAGGAGAGGGGGAGAGAGTCTTAAGCAGGCTCCAGGCCCAGAGCACAGGTGCAGAACTTGATGTAGGGCTTGATCTCATGACCCTGAGATCGTGACCTGAACTGAAATCAAGAGTCCAACACTCAACGGACTGAGCCACCTAGGGGCCCCAATTCTTTATTCCTGAAAAGAATCTAAGCAGTGCTGCATGCCCCATACCATATATTCTGTCACCCTAGAGGTCAGACATATGTGTTGCTACCTTAGATTAAGGAAACAGGCTCAGGGACATTAACTTCCTAGGAAGTGGCAGAGCCATTCCACCCCAATATCAAAACCTTCATGTTCCTGTGAAATCCCCCTCCTCCAAAGCCTCCAGGAGGACCATCTGTGTTTGGGGCGGGGGTGGGGGGGAGCAGAATCATTGTGCCAGGGTTTCATTTGCAAGGCAACCACAAGTCCTGCATGCTTTATTAGCATGATCATCATAAACAATAAACATAGAAAACAGCTTTGTAACATCATCACTCCCTTCTTTTTTTTTTTTTTTTAAGATTTTATTTATTTATACATGAGAGACAGAGACAGATGCAGAGACATAGCCAGAGAAAGAAGCAGGTCCCATGCAGATAGCCCAATGTGGGACTCGATCCCGAGACTCCCGGATCACGGCCTGGGCCAAAGGTAGGCACTAAACCGCTGAGCCACGCAGGCGTCCTGCATACATAGATATTATTCAGACTTCAAAAAGAAGGAAGTTTTCACACATCAGCTACAACATACATCAACTCTGAGGCCATTATGTAAGGTGACTAAGCCAGTCACAGAGTAACAAATACTGTAGGATCCCCCTTGTCTGGGTTATCCGTGTAGTCAAATTCATAGAGATGGAAAATAGAATGGTGGGTGCCCGGACCTGGGGGAAAGGGAATGGGGACAAAGTGTCCCATTAGTGTTTAATGGGACAAAGTTTCAGTTTTTCAAGACGAAGAGTCCTAGAGATGGATGATGGTGATGGTTGCACAATGATTAGAATGTACTTAATGCCACTGAATTGGAGGCTTAAAAATAATAAATTGTATGTTCTGTGCATTTTATTACCATTTTCAAATTCTTTAATAATATCAAAACTAGAGGTGACTGGGTGGCTCAGTCAGCTAACCATCTGCGTTCTGCTAGGTCATGATCTCAAGGTGCTATCCACCCCCACTTCAGGTCACCCTGCCTGGCAGGGGTATATTTCTCCATCTCCCCTGCTATCCCCCTGGTTTGTGCATAGGCCATCATTTATAATCTCTTGAAAAACAAAACAAAATAAATTTAGGGGCGCCTAAGTGGCTCAGTTGGTAGAGAGCAGACTTTTTTTTTAATAAGATTTTATTTATTTATTCATGAGAGACACAGAGACAGAGAGAGAGAGAGAGAGGCAGAGACACACAGGAAAGTGGAGAAGAGGGCTCCATGCAGGGAGCCCAATGTGGGACTCAATTCTGGGACTCCAGAATCACGCCCTGGGCCAAAAGCAGTTGCTAACCGCAGAACCACCCAGGTGCCCCGAGAGCAGACTCTTGATCTCAGGTTTGTGAGTTCAAACCCCACGTTTGGTGTAGAGGTTAGGGGCCTACCCTCTCTTTTTGGGAAGGCAGGATCTTAACATGGGGAAAAAAAAAATCAACCCTTCTGGAAAAGTATCAAGGCCAAGTGCTGGGCTATGCTGTACATACAGGATGGGTACGGGAGCTGAGCTGCCGGCCTGCCCAGGGTTAGTAGGAAAAGGTCTTGCACAGGTGGATTTGGTTTGAACCAAGCAGCCATATTACTAGGATTGGCTTTGGGAAAGGTTACCACACTTTGTTGATTCAATCAGAAGCTTTTCAAACTGGTTCAGTCTGTGGCTCACAAAGGAGGAACTCCAAGCAGATACCAGGAGCCAAGGTCTGTTTTTCTGAGGTTGTCAGTGCCAATCATCAACAAAAGGGATCCTTTCTATTTGTTTTGGTCTGCACTTGGAGTACCTCCTATAGTCCTTTGAAGTGAGTCTCTGGGGAAATAAAAGGTTAGCCCAGGATAAATCCCTCCCCTTTGCAGCCACTGGGAAACCAGGCTGCTCCTCATTCTGCTAAGATCCGGTGGTAATCCTGTCCCAGCTCTCCATTCTGCAGCTGATCCTCCTGCCCACCTCTCCCAGGTGGGTCCACACAGACAAAATGAGCCATCCTAACTCCTCCATTTGTTGTCTTTCTTCGACATCTAGTCCTATAGTGCTGAATAGGAATGGATGCTTGGATGTTTGGGAAAATGAATTAATAACACCAGGGACACAGAACAAATGGGAAATGAATTGTTTCCTGATAGACTAGTTGGCAACCAGAAATGCCTAAGGGACATAAACTGTGCTGTCTGCTTTCCTTTTTTTTTTTTTCTTTTAAGATTTCATTTATTTATTAATAAGAGACATAGAGAGAGACAGAGAGGTAGAGAACAGGCAGAGGGAGAAGCAGGCTCCATGCAGGGAGCCTGCTGTGGGAATCAATCTCTCGACTCCAGAATCACAACCTGGGCTGAAGGGAGGTGCTAAACCACTGAGCCACCCAGGGATTCCCTGCTGTCTGCTTCCCCGTTGAAGTTTATTTTTTCATAAGTATTTGAAATTTGAAAAGAGTTCGAAAGGTTTTTGCTAGAACAGGGCTACATACATGCTGATTACACTGCATTCCTTATGTACATTTTATGACCAATTCTTCCATAATCCAATTTCCTTAAAGCCTATCAGGGGTTGTCTTGTCTTTTCCGGTTTCCAGCTGGATATGAGCTTAAACTGTGGCCTCCTGGCGCCTGGATACTCAGTAGCTTAAGCATCTACCGTTGTCTCAGGTCATGATCTAGGTTCCTGGGGATCGAGCCCCCATTAGGCAAGGAGTCTGCTTCTCCCTCTCCCTCTGAGCTCTCTCTCTCAAAGAAAGAAAGAGAGAGATAAAGAGAAAGAAGTAAAAAAGTGTCCTCACAAAGAAACCAACAAAAAAGGTGAACGTACATTTTTGCACAATGTACACAATTTGTGCTTAGCAGATTGAAAAAAAGGGGACTCCTTGTTTTTCCTGATCTAAATTCTAACTGGTATGCTTAATAATCAGTAGTATGTGTCTTTGCTGCCCTCAGTTGGTGTAGAAACACAGCTCTGTATTACAAGAAAGTCCCCATGGGGCACCTGGGTGGCTCAGTGGGTTAAACATCTCTGCCTTAGGCTCAGGCCCTAATCTAAGGGTCCTGGGGTTGAGCCCCCTATCAGGTTCCCTGCCCAGCGGGGAGTCTGTTTCTCCCACTCTCTCTGCCCCTCTCACCTGCTGCTGCTTGTGCTCTCTCTCTCTCTCTCTCTCTCTCTAACATAAATAAATAAATAATCTTTACATGAAATAAAACAAATTTCCCCAGTTCATGTCCATTAGAAATCGAAAGTAACAATTTCACTGTACCTTGAGAGAGTTTAGGTTTCATTCATAAATGCGAGGGTTTCCAGCTGCCTAACTCAATAAAAACTAGCAGTGGGAGTCACTTTTGTCTTCCTTGTTCAGCAACAGAGAAAGGGATTTGGAAAGATCCTGTCTATTTTAAGGAGGCTGGCTGGGTTGGAGTAGTCATGCAAGGGACTCCTGTGTCAAAGCATGAGCATCCACCCTCGTCCTCTCTCCACAAGGCCCTCCATTAAACGTGTGTGTAGAGGACAGTGTTCTAGATCTGAGAAGTCTCTCATGCCATGAAATCACTGGTGGTGGGATTTCCAGAAGAGGGATGCAAAAAAGTCAGCAGACCCTGAGTTTAAAGCATTCCTTCTTGCTTGGGCAAAGAGCTAACTGAATGAAAGTAACTGAACACACTTAAATTAGACATCGGTGACCTTTATTAGGTGCAAAGTAGTATTCCTGACAACAGTAATAGGCCAGTGTTAGATCTGTTCATCCATTAAAGCAACAGCCCCTCACCCAGAGCTAACCAGATACCATAAAGTTCCCTGTAAGTGCATTGTGATCTTCATAACAAGTGACAGGAAAGATTAGGACAGCTCATTAATAAAACATGTTCCATAGGCATCTTGATTCCTTTAGGTTTTCTCTCAAAGAGCTCCAGCAGGCGGCTACTTCAAAGGCTAATTCTTTGTCCTTTCACCAGCCGGGCTCGATATCTAGACACCTCCTGGAAATAAAGCCAAATACAGTGAATCCATGGAACACTGAGAATCTGTTGGGCATCAGACAAAGAAGATTTCTAGCATCTACCAATAGTTAAATCGAAAAACTCTCACAGTGGTCCTATCAGTAAATGAACCATATTCTAAGACTACCAATAATTTACTTGTCAATATCTGATATCGTGTTGAACAAACTGAGAGAGCCAGAGGCCAGTCAGCCTGTGCCAATTGGTGCTCCTGTTGACTACAGATGTCCTCAATAGGCTGGGCAGGCTTTTGGTAAAGGAGACCCCCATTCCTTGTCTGGCTTTCCTTTAGCCACTCGCTGCCTCATCTAGAGTGATCTGCTGCTCCTCAGTGAAAATCAGGTCATGATTTGGTATTGGGTTGATTTGGTATTATTGCTTTGTTCTTAATCAAACAACTGAGACTTTTGATTCAACAGACTTTCTGGTTTCTTGTTTATTTTTGAGCAGACAGCAAGGTCTGGTGGAACGCTTAATTTCAGAATTGAACCTGACTCTGAAATGTAGCTCTGTCACCTGCATCACTTCTTGTAGCCTCTTGGACTTTTCATTTTCTCCTTAAGAGTGTGGAGGGAGGGCACCTGGGTTGCTCAGTCAGTTAAGAGCCCAACTCATCTCAGGGTGGTGGGATGGACTCCATGTTGGGGTCCTGGCTCAGTGGGGAATCTGCTGGAGATTCCCTCCCTCTCCTTCTGCCCGGACCCCCACCTCCTGCTCACGTTCTCTCTCTCTCTCTCAAGTAATTGAAATAAATACTGGAGGCAGTTCATTCATTTACAACCCTGACAAACTGCTAACACAACATATGCTTTTCTTTCTGCTGCAAGAATCAGTGTGTTAACCGGAAGCCCCACTTGACAAAAGAGGATGCCTTCATAAAAGCGTTTTAAAACTGGGCAAAGAGAGAAGGACAAGACTTCCCACCATCGGCAAATCTGAAATGAGAGCCTCTTCTGATATGGGGTAGATTCATAGGTTCTAAAGGGAGAAGGGGCCAAGGGGGAAGTAAGATTCTTCAGCTGGGAATGAGTTTCAGAAGTTGATTCCCAGTGGCCCAGTAGCGTAGTGCTGGTGTGCGGTACTCTTCACAGTACTAGAGGGGCCGAGTTATCATTACATTCAGTCTACGTGGAGGTCCTGTCACCCCCTAGGAAACACATATATTGGTGATTCCTGCAAATTGGAACATAGGATCAGCTTCTTGGTTCGGAGGCTAAAATGTCTTTGTCTACCAGGCAAATATGTTTATTTCTTTGGCTTGACTATAATTTGTCTGGGGATCAGCAGCAGCACACTAGCAGTGGGCTAGTGAATGCCCACTAGCTACATGCAACTACTTTACAAGTCTTGTGTATTAAGTAGCAAAGCATATGAAATAATGTCTCATGTCCCCTCTTGATAAGCATCAGTGGTTTTTGCCATCAGCTCCATGGAACCCCAGATGCTAACTGACCCACACAGAAACCTGCTTGAGAATTGCTTCTGGGACAGTTATTGGATCTGCATATATGTAAATACTCTGTTGTATAGAAATTAAGGGAGGCCTATGGGTAACACCCCAAACCTTTAACTTTCCTTATGTGCATTCAGAAGGTGGCTTTTGTCGCTCACTTGCTCTCCTCCAGATCTGCTGTTTCCTTTCCTACCTGCCTGTTCTGGAACAGGATAGCCTACACAGCACAGGGCGGCCAAAAGACATAAAGAAGTCTGGGATGCTCAGGTGCCCCACGTGGGGGAAGCAAGTACTAGCTGAAATTCTCAGTGGATCTCAGCAAGGCTTCTGCACGGTGCTCTAAACAATGCACATTATGCTTCCAAATTAAATCAGGGAAAACTCAGGTGCCTGGTGGCCCAGTTGGTTAAGCCTCTATGTTCCACTTAGTTCATGATCTCAGGATCCTGGATTGATCCCAGCATCATGCTCCCTGCTCAGCAGGAAGTCTACTTCTTCCTCTCCCTCTTTCTCTCCCCACTGCTCATGCTCTCTCTCCCTCTCTCTCTCTTTCTTTCTCAAGTGAATAAAGAAAATCTTTAAAAAAATAGATATGAGGGATCCCTGGGTGGCGCAGCGGTTTGGCGCCTGCCTTTGGCCCAGGGCGCGATCCTGGAGACCCGGGATCGAATCCCACATCAGGCTCCCAGTGCATGGAGCCTGCTTCTCCCTCTGCCTGTGTCTCTGCACCTCTCTCTCTCTCTCTCTGTGACTGTCATAAATAAATAAAAATTAAAAAAAAAAAGGAATATACTTTAAAAAAAAATAGATATGAGTATTGTCATGCATTGAATAAAATAGTCTTATAAATCTTTCATCTCGTACAAACGTACCTTCAGGCTGGTATCTTTCGGAATTCCATATAATCTGTGTACTAACTCCATAAATTCCCTCTCAACGATTTCTTGACTGGTGCCTTTCACATCAATGTAGTGGCAGTCAGCACTGGCGAAATGGCAGCAAATTGCCTGTGCAGGGTGAAATGATTAATATTGGGGCAGAAAAAAATCTGTTAACAGCAACAACCAAACAGAAAGACTTCTTTTAGAACACCAGCTAGTTCACTAGCATTTGATTTCTAGAATGTTCCATCGTGTCTTGGATTAGTCTCTTTGGGGTTGGGGTCTTTTCTCCCCCTAGGTACAGCTAAAGGCTGACTGAGAATTTCCAAGAGGTTTTAAGCTCCCTGGGATACCTGTTTTCAAAATGGGCAGAGAACATAATGACAAGAGTAAGAGGACTTTAAACATGTGATTTATCTAGCGAGTGCATGTCCTCAAGTCCTAAACAGGAATGGGTTCAAGGGTTCTTCATCCTCTTCTTAGTCACAGAAGTTAGTTACTCAGCTTAATCAGGGGGGAAAAGAAAAACACAATAAGACCTTGCAAAGATAAATAATATACACACCCACCCTTGTCAAATCAAAAGGACATTTGAAGTCCAATAGCATTCATATACTGCAGTCATCTTGTTTCCTTCTGAAGGTAAGAGGAGGTTACTTGGTTCTCCCCATTCTTTTTTTTTTTTTTTTTAAGATTTTATTTATTCATGAGAGACACAGAGAGAGAGGCAGAGACACAGGCAGAGGGAGAAACAGGCTCCCCATGGGGAGCCCGATGCTGGAGTCAATCCCAGGACCCCTAGGATCATGACCTGAGCCAAAGACAGACACTCAACCACCGAGCCACCCAGGTGCCCTGGTTCTTTCTATTCTTGAAAAGGTTATCAGCAGATAAACTTAAAACTCACTTTCCTCGTCGCACGTTAGCTCTCTTGTGGTGACTTCGCTTCTCAGAAGGTCTGCCTGCTTTGCTTGCAACATGAGATTTTTTTTTTTAAGATTTTTATTTATTTATTCATGAGAGACACAGAGAGAGAGAGAGAGAGAGAGAGCAGCAGAGACACAGGCAGGGGGAGAGGCAGGCTATATGGAGGGAGCCTGATGTGGGACTTGATCCGAGGACTCCAGGATCACATCCTGGGCTGAAGGCTGCGCTAAACCGCTGAGCCACCGAGGCCGCCCTCAACATGAGATTTCTAGACAGTGGTATCACAAACTCCATTTCCCATAGATGCCCCCACACTACACCAAGAAGTAGTGACACCTGAGGCCAGAGGCGATATTACTATATACGTGTTTTGAAGTCTTTTTGTAAGGTTCATCTTTTCCCAAATTGGTAGTTGAAAAACTATTGAAAAAAATT
Organism: Vulpes vulpes; assembly: GCF_048418805.1. Lineage (NCBI taxonomy): Eukaryota > Metazoa > Chordata > Mammalia > Carnivora > Canidae > Vulpes > Vulpes vulpes. The sequence continues at coordinate 107,995,389 of NC_132781.1, read as the reverse complement.
GCAGTGTTAGGATGTTATCAACCACATTACTTGGTTTTCTTATTTACCTTTTAGGTCCTAGAGTAATCATTTTATACTATTTTGTAAGGATTTGACATGAAATCTTTCAATATGTAGCTATCCTATATTACTTTATGATCCTGATCATATAGGAAGTAATAGAATTTTCTAACTCATACAGACTTTCAAACTATCTTAGCTTCCTGTTTTGATACACATATACCTAAATTTCCATTTTTCATTTCAAGTTGAATGTTGACACCAAGGATACATGATAAGGCCCAAATTCATGAATTTCACAACACTCACATTATTTATGTCTTGTTTCTGTACCGCCTGCTTGCATACTTCTGAGGGTCATGCTGGTGGGGAGTCTGATCTAGTCTTTATTTAAAATTTTGGCATTGTGTTAATCATAGATATTTTTTTGCATTGATGTTGATTTTCTAAATACTGCCTTAAACTATCATTTAACTTGATTGTTGAGGTATTTTAGCACCATCCTCCTAACCCCGTTATATTTTCCCTGGAGGAGAGGGCTTTCTTGCCTCACCCTCATCCTGGCCCTGTTGACCTGGTGGAAATATGAATGAATAGAAAATGAAACCTGGTAGCTAACCCTGCACCTAGGGAGACAACGGGTGTTGGTGTGACAAACTGGCACGCTTCACTCAACCCCAAAACCCCCTAATATATTGTAATAAGAGCCATGTAATGTGGGTAATGTCAGTCCACAGTGCTGTCAGAGCTGCTGAATTTTTGAGAAGAGAGAAATCTGGGAATGTGGGAAATTTTGTCAAATTTTAATGTAAGCAATGAAATCAATAGGTTTTTAATATATTCATAGTTAAGGGGTGAAAAACATGGCTTGCTGCTAAATCTTATTTCTGGGCAGCCAATTCAATAACAAAGCTATTATAAACTGCCGTCATAAATGGTTCCTATACCCATTTCCCATTTTAAGATTTTAGTACATCAGCCATTGTTTCTGTCTCCAAAAGCACAGGCTGTGGGCTACCAAGTATTTTCTTTCTCTGAAGCAATTCTATGAATGTTCCTAATTCAGGATCAGTAGGATTGGGAAACTGAGGTCACTCGCCTCCTATTGATAACTTAGCAAAAAAAGCATGAGGTATCAAATATATTTCCTGGTAAATAAACCAGAGCAAGAGCAGTTTAGTTAAACATCACAAATCTCATAAAGTTTCACATATCTTGACATTTTTGCTTCTAACCTATTCGTCTTTGGAAAGCACGGTGATGTAATGCATACCTTGCGGTATCCTTGAGTTTTGTTCCAGCCAGATCCGTGGATGAGCAAAGGATGAAAGAATACGGTGTCTCCCTTCTCCATCACGAGGTGCACACGGGGGCTGTTTTCATCGTAGTCCTGGATCCCATAGAACATTAAGTTCACGCCCCCCTAGAACACATAAGAGAACCCAACTCTGTATTTGAGGAACCCAATGACTAACAAGTAGATTTCCTAAGTTCTTCCAAGAAAAAGATAAATAGATTCTTAACAGGTACTGCAAATATACAAAAGCTTCTCAGATGTGTGGCTGTGAAAGTCACATTGTGATATTAAAATCATGGATTTAGGGAGGCAAAGGAAGATGCTGAAATTTCCACATACCCGTCATAAGTGTATTATATTTGAGGATCTAGATCAACGTTGCATTTTGCAGTTAACATGGGAGATCACCTTTCAAGCCTGAATGTATAATCATTCTTTCCCAGGATGATATTCTCCTCACCTAGAACTTTGCCTGAACCATTCTTCTATAACTCAGGAGTACCTCTAAGAAGCTAATTGTTCTCCCAAACCAGCAGAGCGAAAATCTCAATTTTTCTCAGCTCAGAAAGCACTGGTGTCGGGGATCCCTGGGTGGCGCAGTGGTTTAGCGCCTGCCTTTGGTCCAGGGCGCGATCCTGGAGACCTGGGATCGAATCCCACATCGGGCTCCCCGTGCATGGAGCCTGCTTCTCCCTCTGCCTGTGTCTCTGCCTCTCTCTCTCTCTCTCTGTGTGTGTGTGTGTGTGTGACTAATAAATAAATAAAAATTAAAAAAAAAAAAAAAAGCACTGGTGTCACATCCAGAGTAAGGAAAGAAAAACAGTAAATTAAAACATTCTGTTCTTTATAACTATTTCCCAAGTCAGTTATTTCATTAAGTAATAGTTATGGTGGGAGGACGGCATCACATTTCCCTTCCTGAGACTGTGCCACGTTCTTCTGGGGAAAGGACTGCTTTCCTGCTGGACTCAGTTGTGGTTTTGATCCAGTGCACTTCTCTCCTGGCCAGGGTTGATACGTGACCTAAGCTAAGTCAATCTAACCTCCCACTGTGGTCACTTTGAATCTGAGCAGAAGATGGAAGGCACTGGTCATGATCACAGTTCAGTTGACCCCACCAGGTGCCCCACCCCGAGTGTTCCCACTGAACATAACCCCCACTCTCCTGCTCATCAGAGCTAGCCAGCCTTTCCATGGACTCAGCAGGTGCCTGCCACCCTCCAAAACACTCCGTTTGGCTTAAGTCAGCCACAGCCCACTTCTGTTGCCTGCACCAAACTTTCCCCAAAACTCAACTGAATTTGTGAATCTCACAGTTTCAGCTATATCAGAATCCAGACCCCAGTATTTTCCTTGGCACTAATCCTCAGTGCAAGAATCTAACTAATTGAGACAGAAGTCCTAAAAGCTATATTCTTTACTTCCTACAGATCACATCCATTGTTCCTGTCTTAACAGCCCGCGCTCTATCCCATTCTGACCATCATTATGGGATTTCAAGACCTTATTGTCTGATACCTAAAACACTTATCACCTCCTCTCTGGTTTCTCTGCCTCTGGACTCTCACCTCCAGTATATTCTTCTCTAGGCCTCTAGATTATCATTATTGAAGGACCAATTTGATGTCACCATTTATGGGCTCAATAGCTTTCTATACTCTTCCAACAGCACTAGCTCAATCCATAAGCCATGCAACGGTTATGAATGGAATACTACTCATGCTTCCACAGGGTCTCCGTTGATCTCTCTAGAGAGAAAGAGATGATTCCTCTCTCTTCTTTATGCCAAGAGCCATCAATCAGTGAGTAAGAAGTACTCGGCACTTGACACATGCACATGGTGTTGCAAATGTTCCCTGATCCTAATTCCAAAACCATGTTTTCTTAAGAAGGAAATGCCATCTCATTGTTAAATCTCTTTATGGATACTGTTGGAGAATCAAAACAAAAAATATTATGGTTAAGATTTCTCCCTGGGACACGTGGGTGGTTCAGTGCTTGAGCGCCCATGTTGGGCCCAGAGCATGATCCCTGAATCCTAGGACTGAGTCCCACAGTGGTCTCCCTGCATGGAGCCTGCTTCTCTCTGCCTATGTCTCTGCCTCTCTGTCTTGTGCATCTCTTGAATAAATAAATAAAATCTTAAAAAAATAATAAAGGATTTTTGCCTCTAGAGGTCCTGGTGGCTCAGTCAATTTGGTGTTCAAGTCTTGTAGCCAGCTCAGGTCGTGATCTCAGGGTGCGACGTTCAAGCCATATATCTGACTCATGCTCAGCAGAATCTGCTTTGTCCCTTCCCCTTCCCTTCTGTCTCTCCTGCCCTCCTCTCCCAAATAAAATCTTAAAGATAATAACAAGAACAACAACAAAAAAGATTCCTCCTCTAACGAGACATACCTCCCAGTTTGGATAATCGTGTGGCTTCAGAGAGCCTTTGTGTGTGCCTGGAAGCACACACAGGCAGCCATTGTTCCTGTCAATGTGCTCCATGGCTGTCCAAGCACAGACAATTTTATTGCTGGGCCTGAAGGATATGTAGTGCTCATCCTGGTGCAAGGGATGGCGGGATGTCTTCTTGCCTGAAACAGAACCTGCTGTTAATACACACTTGCATCTCAGATTTCATCTCTTTGGCCTGCAAAACCACGACAATGACTTCCTGCAAAACCCAAAGAAGTGAAACAACATTACAGAAAAATCAGTCCAGAGAGATAAGCATCAAATTGGAATATCAAATCCAAAGGGCAACTCCAGATCCTCTACTTTTTTTCTGGGTTCCTGGGAGCCGAGGACTTACACACAGCATTCACTAGCAATTCATACACTGAATTGTCATGAACTCTATTGTATTTTATTTCTTTGTAATTGTGGTTTGGGTACAGAGCAGAGTACCAAAAAAAAAAGTTTTAATACTTGAAGAGAGTAACCAAATTGGAGGTTCTCTGTTAGCCTTGTAAGTGGCTGATGCAAAAAAAGTATCATTAACTAAATTAATAAAAGGTTTCCAAAAAGTACATCACAGAACGAAAAGCACTTGGTGTACTTCACTATGGAGGATCACAGCTCCCTCAGCCATGTTTATGTTTGTTTTATGTTTTATGACGTCTCTAAACAAGACATCCAGGGTAGGAAAGATTTGGTGATTTTAATTAAACTACAAGCCTGTCAAATAAAGTTCTCCTGGCTCTTTTTCTCCAGAAAAAGTGGAGAAGGATAAAGGATCTTGAAGGATCACTTTATTACAGGTAGAGCAGAATTTCTCAGCATGGTCCAAGAGCTGGGGATGGCTTCAAAAATGCAGATTCTTTGGGGCACCTAGGTGGCTCAGTCAGTTAGACATCTGACTCTTGATTTCAGCTCAAGGCTTGATCTCAGGCTCATGAGTTCAAGTCCCGGGTGAGCTACACAAAATTTTTTTAGAAATACTCATTCCTGGGTTTTAGCTTTCAAATCACTTTCTGTGGTAATGAGATCTTAGGAGCTACATTTCAGCAAGGACAAGGAATTTTAAGAGCAACTGTAGTTTGTGATTCATAAATATAGTTTTAATTTTGTTAGTAATCATAATGTCTTCAATCAGAAAAGCAGAATTCTCCCTATCATAGGTGAGAATGGTTAACAAACCTTACAGGTGATGATTATAATAATAGCAACCAATGGTATATGAACAGTCATGTTTATTTAATCACAGTTTTTAGAAGCAAGCCTGTCTTCTGAAAATGCAACAATAACTCTCCAGTTAATATCTGAAATAACTATTCTACCTCAACTATTATGATGTGTGCTGTTTTGAGACGTAAATGAAAGTATATAAATATTTATTTATCAAAGTTTAGCAGTATTACACACAGCTATAGTTGAAATGCTTGAAACTTCCTGTTTGTTTGTTTTTCTCCTTGAAATAAGAGTCCTTTACCAGAATCTGGCGGTTTGTTTATCAGCATTGTATGCATGGCCATAATATTGGGTCCAGTGAAGCACTCCACATATTTCAGAATCTAAGAGAAAACAGGAAAAAAATTTTCACAGAAAATCAAATAAACAGGCCCATGGTACAAAGTACAATTATTTATTACAAAAGCCAGGACGCCAATAGTTATGCAAAACACTTGGTAGAAGTTCCTGGGTGACTCAGCTGGTTAAGAATCGGATTCCTGATTTCAGCTCAGGTCATTATCCCAGGGTCATAGGATCATGGGCTAGGTTGGGCTAATTGCTCAGTGGCAAGTCTACTTGTGTTTCTCTCCCTCCGTCCCGCCCCCCTTCTAAACCTCAGTGACTCAAGAGCCATTTTATGATGTCTAGCATATGTTGCTAAATGCCCAATATTAGTCAATAATTTTCCTGAATAGCAGCCCTGGTGGCGCAGTGGTTTAGCACCTCCTGCAGCCTGGGTGTGATCCTGGAGACCCGGAATCACGACCCACGTCAGGCTCCCTGCTTGGAGCCTGCTTCTCAGTCTGCCTGTGTCTCTGCCTCTCTTTCTCTCTCTCTCTCTGAATGAATAAATAAATCTTTTTTTTTTTTAATTTTTTTTATTTATTATAGTCACAAAGAGAGAGGCAGAGACACAGGCAGAGGGAGAAGCAGGCTCCATGCACCGGGAGCCCGACGTGGGATTCGATCCTGGGTCTCCAGGATCGCGCCCCGGGCCAAAGGCAGGCGCCAAACCGCTGCGCCACCCAGGGATCCCTAAATAAATCTTTTAAAAAATAATAATTTTCCTGAATTAACTCTTGTATTATCCTGATTAATAATATTCTTGAAGTGATAAGTTTGATGTCTTGATTACTTTTTCCAATACACATTGAAATAAATATCCAACTACTAAATCATCCCTACCTCCTAAAAAATCATTGCATGAAGTAGCAGGTGCATGGTGCACACCTGAGAATGGTGGGAACCCTGGAGGCCTCATCAGGATTCATCTAACACAAGTTGCCTCTAACTTCAGGCTTTTCCTCTTTGATCAATGCGCACAAGTTCCATTGCCATAGCAGGACTTGAGAGTGAGGAGAATGGATGGTTCAGTTACGCAACATCCCCTTTTGTCCCCAGCCCAAGGGGGGCTGGACATCATAGGTGGCCTGTGTATACGATCTTCTCTCAGGAGGGAAATTTTCTTTTTTTTTATTTGTTTAAAGATTTTCAAGATTTTATTTATTTATTCATGAGAGACACAGAGAGAGAGAGGCGAGACACAGGCAGAGGGAAAAGCAGACTCCATGCAGGGAGCCCGACATGGGACTCCATCCTGGGTCTCCAGGATCACGCCCTGGGCTGAAGGTGGTGCTAAACCACTGAGCCACCTGAGCTGCCCAGATTTTTTTTTTTTTTTAAGTTTTAAGCAATCACCACACCCAACCTGGGGTTCGAACTCAAAACCCAGACATCAAGAGCCAAATGCTCGAGTCATCTGGGTGGATAAGTTGGTTAAATGTCCACCTCTGGATGGGGCTGAGGTCATGATCTCAGGGTATAAGGGTCCAGCCCTGTGTCTTGCTAGGCACTCAGAACTCAGCAGGGAGTCTGCCTGAGAATTCTCTCTCTGCCTCTCCCTCTGCCCCCTTCCAGTTCTCCTGCCTAAATAAATACGTAAATCTTAAAAAAAAAAAAAAAAAGCATACACTTAAATAATAAAAAATGTCGCAGCTCTCCCCACTAAACCAGCCAGATTCCCATATGAGTCAAATTATCTAATAGCTCTTGCAGTTATAATTTCCAAAATGTTCTATATGCAAAGTGCCGCATAAAACTATTCAAGGAACATATGGGTGGCTCAGTGTTGAGTATCTGTCTTTAACTCAGGTCATGGGGCAGCCCTGGTGGCGCAGCGGTTTGGCGCTGCCTGCAGCCTGAGGTGTAATCCTGGGGACCTGGGATCGAGTCCTGCATCGGGCTCCCTGAATGGAGCCTGCTTCTCCCTCTGCCTGTGTCTCTGCCTCTCTCTCTGTGTCTATGAATAAATAAATAAAATCTTAAAAAAAAAATAACTCAGGGCATGGTCCTGGGGACTGGGATCAAGTCTCACATCAGACTGCCCACAGGTAGCTTATTCTCCATCTGTCAATGTCTCTGCATCTCTCTCTGTCTCATGAATAAATAAATAAAATTTTAAAAAAGAAACATAAGTAATAGTATGTAAGTAATATGAAAAGATGTGTGAGATCTATTATAAGTGGACAAAACACAGTGACAACCAGTACGTTCCGTGTAACACAAAAGGTAGGGGGTTACGGATGCATTTTCATGACCATGAAACAATTCTAGTTGAATACACCTAAAAGCTTGGCAGTGAGTGGGGCTGAACGTTGGGAGACTTCACTTTACATTTTCTATATTATGTGGATAACTTTATAAATATGATTTATGCTTAAAGAATGATAATTTTTTAGACAAGTTTAACTCTAAAGACCTACTTGAACCTCTACTACCAGGTTCACAGAAACAAAAGCAACAATAAATGGATGTACAGTGAGTGGGATCTGCAATGTGACTCCTGTTGATATGCCCATATCCAGTGTGAGAGAGGCTCCCCCTCTCGACTGCAGAATTCCCGCCCTTCTCCCCCAGATTAATTACCAGGCGCCACAGCAGGGTATCTCCACCTGGCCAGTATTGACATTTGGGGCCGCCCCTTATTATTTGGGGGGAGGGGGCTTTCTGTGCATTATAGGCTCCCTGGGCTCCATTAGCAGCATGCCCAGGCTCTACAGACCACACCTTGTGACAACCCGACAGGGCTCCAGGTGCCACCAGATGTGCTCCTCCAACTGAGAACCACTGCTCTACAGCCACCAGAGAGGGGTTCAGATAAAGGAAAAGCAGCAATTCCTGGGGCAGGCATGTAGGTGGGCTGTTAACCTAAAAACAAAGAAAACACAGGAAGGTTCTCCAACCTCAGGAAGAGTGCAGTATCTGAAGAGTTCCTTGTCATCTTCGAAGTATTGGATCTTTGAAATCATCCTTTCACTTGGAATATATTCTGATTTTGCAATGGACACATCTCTCATTATCATCATTTGTTCTAGTTTCACCTCCCCTCTGCAGATCCTTTCAAACTGGTCCCTAGGAAATGAAATTAGCAGATGATGTCAATACTGTAGGCTCCAGGCACCTGCCTGGCCAGTTCTGTGGAAAGATCCACAAAGATTGAGGAGATGGTGTCTTTGCACCAAGTTGATCTCCAGGCCAGGCTGAGCAGCTCTGAGCATAGGGAGGAGAAAATGGCCAGCTCACAAGCCCCTGCCTCCTCAATGTGAGGCCAGAATTCGCTGTGAGAACCCATATCTTCTTTAGCCTAAGAAAACAGTGGGGAAAATCTGTGATTTGGTTGCATCTGAGTAACAATGGCAAATACTTCTCTCCTCCATTCCATGGGCCAGGCCCGGTTGGAAGCACTCTGTGCGTCTTTTACTTTATTCAGTCCTCACAACAACACTAGGGCTCAGTACTATTATCCCCATTTTTTTTTAAGATTTTATTTATTTATTCATGAATGACAAAGAGAGGCAGAGACGGGCAGAGGGAGAAGCAGGCTCCCTGCAGGGAGCCCAACATGGGACTTGATCTGGGGGTCCAGGATCAAGCCCTGGCCTGAAGGTGGCGCTAAACTGAGGAGCCACCAGGGCTGCCCCTATTTTCCCCAATTTACAGATGGGAAAGGAGAGGCATGGAAAGTAAGTTGCCCCAGGCACACAAGATTAAGTAGAAGGGCTAAGATTAAAGCCAGCCTTTCTGGTTCCAGAGTTCATGTTCCCAACCACGTCCCAAGGAACCAATCCCTGAAAAATATCTGAACACGCACACTCTCCTCTTACCCATGTTCCCAACGCAAACATACAACATATTTTGTAAAATAACGAAAGGTTACTGTACCTAAAGCGTTGAATGTCAGCATCAGACACCAAATTTTTAATGACAAGAAACCCATTTTCTTCATAAAAATTTCTCTGTTCTAGGCTTAGGACATCATTATCCCGAGTATACCTAAAAGAAAGAAAACTTTCAAATTATCATAGAGCCAACTCATAATTCCGAAGCAAGAGTCATGTGCTCTTTCTTCTGAGTGAGCCAGCTAGGAATCCCCAATGTGAACATTTATTTTAAAAAGTTTTAAATCCAAACATTAACTACTGTCACCAAAAAATAGAAAAACAATTAATGACTTATATCTAGTCAATGGGATAGGTAGGACTCAGGCATTAAAAGTGAAGAGCATGTGCCCCAGGTAATTTCCTGTCAGGTCATGATCTTAAGGGTCCTGAGATACGGCCCCATGATTGCTACCTGCTAAGGGGAAGTCCACTTCAGAATCTTTCCCTCTGTCCCTCCCCTCACTCGCTATCCCTCTTGCTTTCTGTCTCTTAATTAAAAATCTTAAAAAAAAAAATGAAGACTTTAAGAGCATGGACAGTGATTATAATATAAAGTATAATTAGATTTGTGCAAAACCAAGACACTATTTGGGAAAAAAATGAAAAATAAAAAAAGAACCACATGTTTTAAGTGATTGCCTTTATGTAATGGAATTGTGGGTGGTTTTTTTCAATTCCTTTTATTTCTTTCATTTTCTAATTTATAATTTGTCAGGAATATTATGACTTTTCAGGTGGGAAACAATCACATAGATCTTATATTTTAAATTTTATTTTACATATAACAGATTTTATATTTTATATTAAATCATACATTCTCAGAAGAAATCAAAGTGGCAAAAAGCAAACTCAGTGCATAGCATATGCACAGCTCAGAGCACCCGATCCATTATTCTAGATCAGAATTGTGGCTCTGTGATAATATTCCATGATTATCAAGTCTTCCCCGAGAAAGGTAATTTAAGATAAGCCAAAGATACCAGCTAATAGAGCAGTATGGCCACAAACTATAGGCTAACTTCAATGAGATGTAACATGCCTGAATTTGAAATAATCAGACTATACACTTCTGATATTTTTTGCCTTTCTGGATGTTAAAATACATATAAGTATTAAAGTCAAGGTCTTTAACATTTTCCCTAGGTTTAAAAGGAACAAGTCCTGGCAACAGAGGATTTCTATAACGAATTATATTTTTAATTTTATTTATTCTCTTTAGGGAGGGAGGACAGGCAGGGCAGGGTGAGGAGCAGAGAGAAAGGGGCAAGCAGACTCCCTGCTGAGCACAGAGCCCTCCATGGGGCTCCATCCCACCATCCTGAGACCATGACCTGAGCAGAAATCAGGAGTCAGACACTTAACCCACTGAGCCACCCAGGCGCCCCACCCCCTGTGTAATAAATTCACCAGACAACATGATATGTTGTATTTTATATCTTAATTCCACCTAGAAGAAGATGTATATATGTATATCATATGGTTTTTAATGACCATTAGATCTACTTACTGGAATTGTGGAGGATGGAAGCTGTTTGGAGACACAGCCCCCGAAGTGGGGTAAGCTACCTACGATATGAATTAAGGCAAATAAAATTAAATTTCAGAGTCAGCATTTTCTGGAACCCACAGTTGGCCCTGGATTAGCCCTCATCCGAGAAGACACACAGAGCTGATGACAGGTATGCACCCTTGCTTCCATCATTTCAATTCACAAAATCCTGAGGAGGGGCTGGAAGCCCCAAGACCTTTATCAGCATTCCTGCTGCCCAGAGCAGGTGGCCTAGACCCCTGGGCTCAGTAACTGGTCCAAGGTCACCCAGCAGAGAATGGCTGAGCCCACACTTGAGCCATCACTGTTTCCTTCATAGATTTCCCTAGTTTATTCTATGTGACTATTCCTTCCACTAAACTGCTGAACAAATAAACATTGTAAGGTTCATGTCTAACAGTGAGGAGCAATGTATTCTTCAAAAGAGGTATTGAAGTTAGTGACAGTCCAGACCAAAATAGGAGAAGGAATATGGCTCGTTAAAAAATTAAACAAATAAAGAGTCTATTAAATCAACAGGCTCCACTCCAGAGCTGAGCCAGAAACAGGAATCAGATGCCTCATGGACTGAGCCACCCAGGGGCCCATGGTATCAAATGTTAACCGTAGTACCAGACTGGACCCAGTTATCCCTAGTCCCAGTATGTTGGTGCTTCTCACTGTTGGGCATGTATCCGAAACAAGTGAAAACAGATGGCTGGGCCCCACTCCCAGGTGTTTGGAGTCCAGGGTCAGAGATGAGCCTGGAATCTGCCTTCCTAGCAAGTTTCCAGCTGCTGTTGACGGTGCCCGTCCGGGAACACACTGCTTTAGTTAAATGGCTTCGGTCAAGAGTGGCCTCTCCCCTGGCCTGGGTTTCTGCTTTCTGGCCCGTCGGATGAGATCACATCATCAGCCTTGTGGGAGGGCGGCTGGACTTTCGTTTACCGCTGCATCGAGGCTTGGAACTCAGAGCAATCCTACAACAGCTAGTCTCATTTGTAGGAAAGATGCAGGACCCTGCCCACAGCAGGACAGAGACTAGTCCCGGGCTGAAGGGAAAATCGCGTGCAGCGTTTCCCAGGCTCCCCGAAGTGGCCCCCAGAGGGATCAGGAGACCCGGTTCTATCCGGCAATTGGGTGTCCCTGCCCTGCAGCGACGTGTCCTGGATGCCACAGCAGCGCTGCCCTCGTGAAGGCCGAGGCCGCGGAGAGCGCGGGCCCCTGGGCTTGGCGGGCGGCGGGGCGGCGGGCGCGCACGCAGGTCCCGGGCAGGAGGGGAGCGCCGGGGCCGCGGCCAGAGCGGGCTCCCCCGCGGAGGGGGCCGGCCCGGCCCGAGGCTCCCGCTGCCGCCCGCCCGGCCGCCCCGGGCAGCTCCGCGCGCGGTGCCGGGCCCGTGCTTCGCCTTTCCCGGGCTCCGGGCGGCCGCGGCCAGAGGCCCGGGGAGCTGCGCGCACGCCGCCTGCTCTCCGCCCGCAGCGCAGGGCCCTGGGCCGGGCCGGCACGGAGGCCGGGGGCTGGGGGCGCGCATCAGCCCCGGGCCCGCACTGCCCGCGCCCTCCGGGCGGCCGGATGCCCCCTGCCCCCCGCCCCGGGCGCCCGGAACAGGCGGGACCATCACGGGGACGCGGGCGCCGACCCAGGGGACCCTGGAGGCCACCCCTCCTGCAGCCCGAGCTCCCGCAGCCCAAAGGATACGCCGGCCCTGGCCGAGGGCTGGCCGAGGTGTCCCAGCGCGACGCGCAGGCGAGCGGCTGCCTGGCACTGGTTCATGGCCCCGACGGGAGACGACAGGAGACGGCTCAGCAGGGCCTAACAGCTGCTGCAGGGCTGGGCGTGGGGGGGTGGGGGCTGATGAGGAGCAGTAGTGGCCCAGGTGGAGGGCCTGGAGCTCCCGGATTCTGCGTGGTGCGGAGATGCCCCGGGCCTCCTGGGTCCACGCACTGGGCGCCCCGGGCGGAGAGGATGGATGCCCGCACACCCTGCTCCTCCGTCGCAGAGATCCTCACTGCCTCCCAGAGCAGAGCAAGTGCTTTTCAAGGGCTTCAAACCCGGTGAAGTTCGCCCAGTGACAAATGAGCCAACACATCACCCACGCTCCCAACTGGGACTTTCAGTCGGCTTAATCCCACGTGACTCGGCCCGTCCCTGCGCAGATGCTCTGACAGTTCACATGGTCGTTCACTCCTACAAGTAACGTACTGATCCAAAGAGGAATTTGGGCATCCAGTCTGAGGTAGCCAAACATATTGGCTTCTTATTTATTTATTTATTTGTTTGTTTATTTATGATAGTCACACACAGAGAGAGAGAGAGATAGAGGCAGAGACACAGGCAGAGGGAGAAGCAGGCTCCATGCACCGGGAGCCCGACGTGGGATTCGATCCCGAGTCTCCAGGATCGCGCCCTGGGCCAAAGTCAGGCGCTAAACCGCTGTGCCACCCAGGTATCCCACATATTGGCTTCTCATTCAAGAAAAAGAAAGTCCCTGAAGGAATGACTCTGAAGCTAGTGTGATCCTCACAGTCTAGTATTTTAAATTTTCTAAAACTCTCAACTTTTATCTTTCTCTCTCTCTTTTTAAATTCATTTATTTGAACTAATTTCTACCCTTAACATGAGGCTCGAACTGACCACCCTAACATCAGTAGTTCAGGATCCACCAACCAAGCCAGGCCTCCCTTCCCTTCCCTTCCCCTCCTTTTCTTTCATTTCCAACAATTCAGTTTCTTTGGGGTAAGTATACTGCCACCATAATCGAGGTCATAACCACCATCCCTTCTCAAAGTTTTCTCCTGTACTCTTCACCTCACTATTTTGTTTGTATGTGGGAAGAACACAAGATAAGATCCACTGTCTTAGCAAATTTTAACTATATATTGCAACATTGCTAGCTGTAGACACTATGCTGTATTATAGACTTCTCGAACCATTTATGTAGCTTCACTGAAAGTTTGTAGCCTTAAACCATCACCTCTCCATTCTCCCCTCTGTTTAACCCCTGGTAACCACCATGGTCTCTGCTTCTATGAGTTTGACTCTTAAATTCCTTGTGTAAATGGGAGAAGGAGGTACCTGTCTCTCTGTGACTGGCTTATCTCACTTAACCTAGTGCCTTCAAGCTGCATCCATGTTGTCACAAATGGTAGGATGTCCTTCCTCACTAATGCTGAATCATATTCCATTGTATGTGTGTACCTTGTTTTCTTTACCTTTTCACTTGTTGACCACCACTTAGGTTTGCTTTATCTTGGCTCTTGTGAATAGTGCTAGGTGGAGGTGGGAGTGCAGATATCTCTTTGAGATCTAATATCAGTTCCTTGGATAAATACCCAGAAGTGGGATTACTGGATCACATGGCAGTTCTTTTCTATCCTTTTTTTTTTTTTTTTTTTTTTTTTTAAATAAGAGAGACAGAGAGAGAGAGAGAGAGGAAGAGACAGAGACCTAGGCAGAGGTAGAAACAGGCTCCCTGCGGGGAGCCCAATGTGGGACTTGATCCCAGGTTCCGGGATCACCACCTGAGCCAAAGGCAGATGCTCAACCACTGAACCACCCAGGCGCCCCTCATATGGTAGTTCTAGTTCAAATTTTTTAGGAACTTCCATACTGCTTTCCATAATGACTGTAAGAACTAGAGATTCTTTCTGGAATATCTTTACATCCAGTCTCTGAAGATGATTAACATAGCATCTCATTTCTTTTTTCTTCCTCATTTTTCTCATTGTTTCTTTGTTTTAACATATATCAGCACCCCTCAGTGGGTTCAGGACTGGACATCACATTCTGCTTCTGTTAAAGTCCCTGAGGCAGGGAATAACAACATGGAGTCAGGCATGCAGTGAATGAGAAGGAAAAATAGGCTAATCTGTCAAAACATTTGAGCCATATATGGTTATGTGAAATCTTTTCTACAAAAATCTTTTCTATCCACCCATGGCAATAGAAGAAGGTATACGTAGAACTAAGAAGAAACCAGGATTTAGCCGGTCAGTCACGAAAAGCCTATAAAGATGAGACAAATCCTCAATCTCATTATTATCAAAGGAATGCAAATTCTCATAATCACTTCTATGTCGCTTTCCTATTACATAGTCAAAAATTAAAAGGATTTGGACCATCTAATGCAGGTACAGCTTAGAAAAAGAGACACCCTTGGCCAAGAGACATTCTGAAAAGGGATGGCCTTTTAGAGTTGCCTTGAGTTGGGCTGAGAAGTGTCAGCCTTCATACCCCCTACGCAGTACCAGCTCTAACACTGTACCAGTCAGTGGACACGGGGCAAGGACATGACCTTGACAAAGGCAGTTCTGCAACTGAGGCCCTCCCTGGAGGGCTGACAGGAAGAACGTCTGCTGACAGCCCTTCCAAAGCTAGAGATATATTCTTTTTTTTTTCTTTCGTTGTTTTTAGGGAGAGAAAGTGCACACACATATCAGCTGTTGAGAGGGAGTGGTAGGGAGAAGGAGAGGGGTAGAGAGTCATAAGCAGGCTCCAGGCCCAGAGTTCAGGTGCAGAGCCCAACGTGGCGCATGATCTCACAACTCAGAGATCATGACCTGAGATGAAATCAAAAGTCTGACACTCAACAGACTGAGCCACCCAGGGGCCCCAATTCTTTATTTCTGAAAAGAATCTGAACAGTGCTGCATGCCCCCACAGTATATCATCCTGTTTATCCTCTACTATCACCCTAGAGGTCAGACATGTGTGTTGCTACCTTACAGTAAGGAAACAGGCTCAGGGATGTTAACTTTTAGGAAGTGGCAGAGCCATAATCCCAAAACCTTCCCCGTTCCTGTGAAATCCCCCTCCTCCAAAGCCTCCTGGAGGACCATCTGTGTTCAGGGAGGGGAAGCCCAGAATCATTGTGCTAGGGCTTCATTTGCAAGGCTTTCCTCTGTAGAGTCAATCAGAAAGCGTGCCTGCTTTATTACATGGTCCTTATAATCAATAAACATAGAAAACAGCTTTGTAACATCATCACCCCCCTTCTTAACACCAGCTCTTTTTTTTTTTAACTTGTCTAACCCTCTAGCTTAAACCTAGCTATCCTCACAATCGGTTTGTCCCTGAGTCATTGTGAAGGCATAGTTAACATCCAGTTGTCCTTGGAAGTACGAGCTAAGATTTTTACTTAAGTTAAAAATATCTAACACAACACCATCTCACCTCTGTGAGGATGAATACTGCCAAGAAAACCAGAAAAAAAACACACACAAAAATAGAATAACAAGTACTGGTAGGGATGTAGAGAAATTAGAACTTTCATGTAATGTTGGCAAGAATGCAAAATGGTGCAGCCACTATTGAAAAACAGTATGAGAGTTCCTCAAAAAATTAAAAATAGAAAAACCCTATGATCCATCAATCCCATTTCTGGGCATATATACCAAAGAATTGAAAGCAAGTTCTCCAGGGGCGCCTGGGTGGCTCGGTCACTTAAGTGTATGACTCCTGATCTCAGTTCATGAGTTGATCTCTATGCCTTGCATGGAGCCTACTTAAAAATATGTATCTTGGGGTGCCTGTATGGCTCAATAGGTGAGAGTCTGCCATTGGCTCAGCTCATGATCACCAAGTTCTGGAATCATGTCCACCATCAGACTCTTGGTAGGATACCCACTTCTCCCTTTGCCTATTGTCTCTCCCTCCCTCTCTCTCTCTGTCTCTCATGATTAAATAAATTAATATTAAAAATATACATATGTGTATATGAATATGTGTGTAAATATGTGTATCTGAAATAAAAGAAAGCAATGTGTTTAAGAGATATTTGTACACCATGTTTATAGCAATTTCACATTTGATGAAAGATGGAAGCAAACCACATGTCCACAAACTGATGAATGGATAAGCAAAACTGGGTATATCCATACAATATAATATTACTCAGCACTCAAAAAGAAGGAAATTTTCACACATCACCTACTACATATATCAACTCTGAAGACATTATGTTAACTGACATAAGCCAGTCACAGAATGACAAATACTGTAGGACCCCCCCCCCCATCTGAGTTATCATTGTAGTCAAATTCATAGGGATGGAAAGTAGAATGGTGGGTGCCAGGACCTGGGGGAGAGGGAATGGGGAGTTAGTGTTTAATGGGGACAGAGTTTCAGTTTTTCAAGCCAAAGAGTCCTAGAGATGGATGATGGTGATGGTTGCACAACGATTAGATTGTACCTAATGCCACTGAATTAGAGGCCTAAAAATGATGATGATGGTAAATTGTGTTATGTGCATTTTGCTACCATTTTAAAAATTCTTTAAGAATACCGAACCTAGGGGCTACTGGGGGCACCTGGGGGCATGCTCATTTACTTAAGCCTCTGTCTTCTGCTCAGGTCATGATCTTGGGGTCCTGGGATTGAGCTGTACTCTAGGTTCCCCACCCTGTGATGTGTCTGCTTCTCCATCACCCTCTGCCCCTCCCTGTGCAGGATCCACCCATGGCCAAAAACAAACAAACAAAAAACAAAACTGGGGTGCCTAGCTGGCTCAGTTGGTAGAGCATCTGATTCTTTTTTTTTTTTTAATTTTTATTTATTTATGATAGTCACAGAGAGAGAGAGAGAGAGGCAGAGACACAGGCAGAGGGAGAAGCAGGCTCCATGCACCGAGAGCCTGACGTGGGATTCGATCCCGGGTCTCCAGGATCGCACCCTGGGCCAAAGGCAGGCGCCAAACCACTGCGCCACCCAGGGATCCCGAGCATCTGATTCTTGATGGCAGATTCATGAGTTCAAGGACCAAATTGGGTATAGAGATTACATTTTAAAAAATGAATAAAACTTAAAAAATAAAGAATATAAAACTAAAACTTACAAAATGTTGAATTCAACGGAAACATTTTCTAGAGTTCTGATGAGTGTGCAAAAACTCAGCCACAGTCACCACATTTCCAGTGCCCCCCCCTCCCATACCACCACCTATAGGGGAGAGGTTTGGTGAAGAGAGCCCTGGAATTTGAAGTGGTTGGAACTGGGACACCTGGGTGGCTCAGTGGTTGAGCATATGCCTTGGGCTCAGGGCATGATCCCAGAGTCCTGGGATTCGGTCCTGCAACAAGCTCCCCAGAGGGAGCCTGCTTCTCCCTCTATCTATGTCTCTGCCTCTCTCTCTGTGTGTGTAAGTCTCATGAATAAATAAGTAAAATATATTTCTTAAAAAGGAGAAGTGGTTGAAACACTCAGAAAAAAACATGTCTGGGAACCATAATGGGTACCAATGCCGTGCAGGTAAAGAGTCTACATTTCCAAGAAGACACTCTCTTATGTAGGAGGGACAGCTACAAAAATGAGAAGTTTGGTGTTCACATTGAACAAGCCATAAATAGTACGTGCCTCGAGTGTGAGTGTGCTGGAAGTGGTCACGGGGGACAGGAGGGGTAAAGGAATAGGGCTGCCAAGGAGCCTACCCTCTCTATTTGGGAAGGCAGGGTCTTAACATGGAGAGAAAAGAACATCTTCCCTTCCGGAAAAGTCAAGGGCCAAGTGATGGGCTATGCTGTACATACAGGATGGGTATGGGAGCTGAGTTGCCGGCCTGCCCGGGGTTAGTAGGAAAAGGTCTTGCACAGGCGGATTTGGTTTGAACCATGCAGCCATATTACTAGGATTGGCTTTGGGAAAGGTTACCACCCTTTGTTGATTCAATCAGAAGCTTTTCAAACTGGTTCAGTCTGTGGCTCACAAAGGAGGAACTCCAAGCAGATACCAGGAGCCAAGGTCTGTTTTTCTGAGGCTGTCAGTGCCAATCATCAACAAAAGGGATCCTTTCTATTTGTTTTGGTCTGCACTTGGAGTACCTCCTATAGTCCTTTGAAGTGAGTCTCTGGGGAAATAAAAGGTTAGCCCAGGATAAATCCCTCCCCTTTGCAGCCACTGGGAAACCAGGCTGCCCCTCATTCTGCCAAGATCCGGTGGTAATCCTGTCCCAGCTCTCCATTCTGCAGCTGATCCTCCTGCCCACCTCTCCCAGGAGGGTCCACACAGACAAAAGGAGCCATCCTAACTCCTCCACTTGTTGTCTTTCTTTGACATCAAGTCCTATTGCGCTGAATAGGAATGGATGCTTGGATGTTTGGGAAATGAATTAATGGACACCAGGGACATAGAACAAATGGGAAATGAATTGTTTCCTGATAGACTAGTTGGCAACCAGAAATGCCTAAGGGACATAAACTGTGCTGTCTGCTTTACTTTTGAAGTTTATTTTTTGAAATTTGAAATTTGAAGAGTTAAAAAATGTTTTTGCTAGAACAGGGCTCCATACATACTGATTACACTGTATTCCTTATGTACATTTTATGTACAATTCTTCCATAATCCAATTTCCTTAAACCCTGTCAGGGATAGTCTTACCTTCTCTAGTTTCCAGCCAGATGTGAACTTAAACTGTGTGTCCTCCTGCACCTGGGTGCTCAGTAGGTTAAGCATCTACCTTTGGCTCAGCTCATGATCTAGGTTCCTGGGGACTGAGCCCTCATTAGGCAAGGAGTCTGCTTCTCCCTCTCCCTCTGAGCTCTCTCACAAGGAAAGAAAGAGAAGGAAACAAAGTGTCCTCAAAGAAACCAAAAAAAAAAGGTGAACGTCCATTTAGAACAACTTCTGCTTAGCAGAATGAAAGAAAAGGACTCCTTGTTATTCCTGATCTAAATTCTAAATGGTGGGGCAGCCCCGGTGGCGCAGCGGTTTGGCGCCGCCTGCAGCCCGGGGTGTGATCCTGGAGACCCGGGATCGAGTCCCACTGGGAATGTGTTCAGCATAAGAAAAAAGTAGATTTCTAGCATCTACCAATAGTTAAATGGAAAAACTCTCACAGTGGTCCTATCAGTAAATAAACCATTTTTTAAGACTCCCAATAATTTACTTGTCAACATCTGAAATCATGTTGAACAAACTGGGAGACCAGATGCCAGTCAGCCTGTGCCAATTGGTGCTCCTGTTGACTACAGGTGTCCTCAACAGGCTTAGCATGCTGTTTGGTCAAGAAGACCTGTACTCCTTATCTGGCTTTCCTTTAGCCACTCACTGCCTCATCTAGAGTGATCTCCTCCTCAGTGAAAATCAGGTCATGATTTGGTATTGGGTTGATTTGGTATTATTGCTTTGTTCTTAATCAAACAACTGAGACTTTTGAGTCAACAAACTTTCTTGGGGCAGCTGGGTTGCGCAGTCAGAGTCCAACTCATCTCAGGGTTGTGGGATGGAGTCTGTGTTGGGGTCCTGGCTCAGTGGGGAATCTGCTGGAGAATGCCTCCCTCTCCTTCTGCCCGGACCCCCACCTCCTGCTCACGTTCTCTCTCTCTCTCTCTCTCTCTCCCTCTCTCTCTCTCTCTCTCTCTCTCTCAAATAATTGAAATAAATACTGGAGGCAGTTCATTCATTTACAACCCTGAAAAACTGCCAACGCAATATATGCTTTTTTTTTCTGCTGCAAGAATCAGTGTGTTGCCCGGAAGCCCCACTTGACAAAAGAGGATGCCTTCATAAAAGCGTTTTAAAAACTGGGCAAAGGGATCTCTGGGTGGCGCAACGGTTTGGCGCCTGCCTTTGGCCCAGGGCGCGATCCTGGAGACCCGGGATCGAATCCCACATCGGGCTCCCGGTGCATGGAGCCTGCTTCTCCCTCTGCCTGTGTCTCTGCCCCCCTCTCTCTCTCTCTCTGTGACTATCATAAATAAATAAAAATTAAAAAAAATTTAAAAAAATAAAAAATAAAAACTGGGCAAAGAGAGAAGGACAAGACTTCCCACCATCGGCAAATCTGAAATGAGAGCCTCTTCTGATATGGGATAGATTCATAGGTTCTAAAGGGAGAAGGGGCCAAGGGGGAAGTAAGATTCTTCAGCTGGGAATGAGTTTCAGAAGGTGATTCCCAGTGGCCAGTAGCGTAGTGCTGGTGTGCGGTACTCTTCACAGTACTAGAGGGGCCGAGTTATCATTACATTCAGTCTACGTGGAGGTCCTGTCACCCCCTAGGAAACACATATATTGGTGATTCCTGCAGATTGAAACATAGGATTAGCCTCTTGGTTCAGAGGCTAAAATGTCTTTGTCTACCAGGCAAATATGTTTATTTCTTTGGCTTGACTGTAATTTGTCTGGGGATCATCAGCAGCACACTAGCAGTGGGTTAGTGAATGCCCACTAGCTACACGCAACTACTTTACAAGTCTTGTGTATTAAGTAGCAAAGCATATGAAATAATGTCTCATGTCCCCTCTTGAAAAGCATCAGTGGTTAGTGTAGCAGTGAATGCCCACTAACTACATGCAACTACTTTACAAGTCTTGTGTATTAAGTAGCAAAGCATATGAAATAATGTCTCATGTCCCCTCTTGAAAAGCATCAGTGGTTTCTGCCATCAGCTCCATGGAACCCCAGATGCTAACTGACCCAACACAGAAACCTGCTTGAGAATTGCTTCTGGGACAGTTATTGGATCTGCATATGTGTAAATACTCTGTGTATAGAAATTAAAGGAGGCCTATGGGTAACACCCCAAACCTTTAACTTTCCTTATGTGCATTCAGAAGGTGGCTTTTGTTGCTCACTTGCTCTCCTCCAGATCTGCTGTTTCCTTTCCTACCTGCCTGTTCTGGAACAGGATAGCCTACACAGCACAGGGCGGCCAAAAGACATAAAGAAGTCTGGGATGCTCAGGTACCCCACGTGGGGGAAGCAAGTATTAGCTGAAATTCTCAGTGGATCTCAGCAAGGCTTCTGCATGGTGCTCTAAACAATGCACATTATGCTTCCAAATTAAATCAGGGATAACAGAGTTGCCGGGTGGCTCAGCTGGTTAAGCCGCTATGTTCCACTTAGTTCATGATCTTAGGATCCTGGATTGATCCCAGCATCAGGCTCCCTGCTCAGCAGGAAGTCTACTTCTTCCTCTCCCTCTTTCTCTCTCCACTGCTCATGCTCTCTCCCCTCTCTCTCTTTCTTTCTCAAATGAATAAAGAAAATCTTTAAAAAAAACATAGATATGAGTATTGTCATGCTTGAAGAAAATAGTCTTATAAATCATTCATCTCATACAAACGTACCTTCAAGCTGGTATCTTTCGGAATTCCGTATAATCTGTGTACTAACTCCGTAACTTCCCTCTCAACGATTTCTTGACTGGTGCCTTTCACATCGATGTAGTGGCAGTCAGCACTGGAGAAATGGCAAGAAATTGCCTGTACAGGGTGAAATGATTAATATTGGGGGAGAAAAAAATCTGTTAACAGCAACAACCAAACAGAAAGACTTCTTTTAGAACACCAGCTAGTTCACTAGCATTTGATTTCTAGAATGTTCCATCGTGTCTTGGATTAGTCTCTTTGGGGTTCAGTATCTTTTCTCCCCTTGGTACAGCTAAAAGGCTGACTGAGAAATTCCACGAGGTTTTAAGCTCCCTGGGATACTTGTTTTCAAAATGGGCAGAGAACATAATGACCAGAGTAAGAGGACTTTAAACTTTTTAACATGTGATTTATCTAGCGAGTGCATGTCCTCGAGTCCTAAACAGGAATGGGTTCCAGGGTTCTTCATCCTCTTCTTAGTCACAGAAGTTAGTTACTCAGCTGAGTTTGTGGTGCTTTGTTATTTTAATGTCTAAAGATCAGGGAAATCAACATAAAAAATACCTTGCAAAGGAAAATAATATACACACCAACCCCTTTCAAATCACAAGGACATTTGAAGTCCAAGATCGGTTACATAAGGTACTCATCTTGTGTCCTTCTTAAGGGAAAGGAGGTTACTTGGTTCTCCCCATTCTTTTTCTTTTTTTCTTTTTTTTTTAAGATTTATTTATTTATTCATTCAGAGAGAGCGAAGAGAGAGGCAGAGACACAGGCAGAGGGAGAAGTAGGCTCCCTGCAGGAAGCCCAATATGGGACTCCATCCTGGGTCTCCAGGATCACACCCCGGGCTCCACGCAGCGCTAAACCGCTGGGCCACCAGGGCTGCCTGGTTCTCCCCATTCTTGAAAAGGTTATCAGCAGATAAACTTAAAACTCACTTTCCTAGTCGCATGTTAGTTCTCTTCTCTTGAGATGACCTCACCTCTCAGAAGGGTTGTCTGCTTTGCTCACAACATGAGATTTGTAGACAGTGGAGTCATAAATTCCATTTCCTTTTTTTAAAATTATTATTATATATTTTTTTAAAAATTTGTTCACGAGAGACACAGAGGGGGGCAGAGACACAGGCAAAGGAGAAGCAGGCTCCATGCAGGCAGCCCAATGTAGGACTGGATACCCGGACTGGGATCACCCCCTGCGCCAAGGCAGATGCTCAACCGCTGAGCCACACAGGGACCCCCATTTCCCATGGAAGCCCCCACACCACACCAAGAAAAAGTGACACTTGAAGCCAGAGGGGATAAGTACATTACCATATACGCATTTTTAAGTCTTTTTGTAGGGGTTCATCTTTTCCCAAATAAAGTAGTTCAAAAACTACTGAAAAATTACAAGTTAGGATATTATCAATCACATTACTTGGTTTCTTACTATTTACCTTTTAGTTTCATACCGTAATCACTTTATACTATATTTTCAGGTTTTGACATGAGATCTTTCAGTATGTTGTTATCCTACTCAGTTTATAACCCTGATCATATAGGAAGTAATATAATTCTCTAACTCATACAGACTTTCAGACTATTTGTCTTAGCTTGCTGTTTTGATACAGATGTGTATACATAAAATTCCATTTTTCATATCCAGTTGAATTTTGACACCAAGGACACATGATAAATGGCCAAATTCATGAATTTCACGAACATTCACATTATTTATGTCACTGTGGCTGTACCCCTGCTTGTACAGTTCTGAGGATCATGTTGGTGGGGAGTCTGATCTAGCCTTTATTTAAAAATTTGGCATTGTGTTCATCAAGATATTTTTTGCATTGATTTTGATTTTCTAAATACTGCCTATCTAAATGATAGTTAAACTATCATTTAACTTGATTGTTGAGGTTTTTTGCACCATCCCCCGACCCCTGCTAAATTTTCCCTGGAGGAGAGGGCTTTCTTGCCTCACCCTCATCCTGGCCCTGTTGACCTGGTGGAAATATGAATGAATGGAAGATGAAACATGGTAGCTAACCCTGCACCTAGGGAGACAATGGGTGTTGGTGTGACAAACTGGCACGCTTCACTCAACCCCAAAAACCCCCGATATATCGTAATAAGAGCCATGTAATGTGGGTAATGTCAGTCCACAGTGCTGTCAGAGCTGCTGAATTTTTTAAAAGAGAGAAATCTGGGAATATGGGGAAATTCTGTCAAATTTTAATGTAAGCAATGAAATCAATAGGTTTTTAATATATTCATTGCTATGGGGCAAAAAACATGGCTCGCTGCCAAATCTTATTTCTGGGCAGCCAGTTCAATAACAAAGCTATTATAAACTGCCGTCATAAATGGTTCTTATATCCATTTCCCATTTTAAGATTTTAGTACATCATCCATTCTTTCTGTCTCCAAAAGCACAGGCTGTGGGCTACCAAGCAACTCTATGAATGTTCCTAATTCAGGATCAGTAGGATTGGGAACCAGAGGTCATATGGCCTCCTACTGATAACTTAGCAAAAAAGCATGAGGTATCAAATATATTTCCTGGTAAATAAACCAGAGCAAGAGCAGTTTAGTTAAACATCACAAATCTCATAAAGTTTCACATATCTTGACATTTTTGCTTCTAACCTATTCGACTTTGGAAAGCACGGTGATGTAATGCATACCTTGCGGTATCCTTGAGTTTTGTTCCAGCCAGATCCGTGGATGAGCAAAGGATGAAAGAAAACGGTGTCTCCTTTCTCCATCACGAGGTGCACGCGGGGGCTGTTTTCATCGTAGTCCCGGATCCCATAGAACATTAAGTTCACGCCCCCCTAGAACACATAAGAGAACCCAACTCTGTATTTGAGGAACCCAATGACTAACAAGTAGATTTCCTAAGTTCTTCCAAGAAAAAGATAAGCTCAGTCAATCTAACCTCCCACTGTGGTCACTTTGAATCTGAGCAGAAGATGGAAGGCACTGGTCATGATCACAGTTCAGTTGACCCCACCAGGTGCCCCACCCCGAGTGTTCCCACTGAACATAACCCCCACTCTCCTGCTCATCAGAGCTAGCCAGCCTTTCCATGGACTCAGCAGGTGCCTGCCACCCTCCAAAACAATCCGTTTGGCTTAAGTCAGCCACGGCCCACTTCTGTTGCCTGCACCAAACTTTCCCCAAAACTCAACTGAATTTGTGAATCTCACAGTTTCAGTTATATCAGAATCCAGACCCCAGTATTTTCCTTGGCACTAATCCTCAGTGCAAGAATCTAACTAATTGAGACAGAAGGCCTGAAAGCCATATTCTTTACTTCCTACGGACCCCATTCATTCTTCCTGCGTTAACAACCCGTGCTCTTCTCATTCTGACCATCATTATGGGATTTCAAGACCATATTGTCTGATACCTAAAACACTTACCATCTCCTCTCTGGTTTCTCTGCCTCTGGACTCTTACCTCCAGTATATCCTGCTCTAGGCCTCTAGATTATCATTATTTTTTTTTAAAGATTTTTTTTTTTAAATTTTTATTTATTTATGATAGTCACAGAGAGAGAGAGAGAGAGAGGCAGAGACACAGGCGGAGGAAGAAGCAGGCTCCATGTACCGGAGCCTGATGTGGGATTCGATCCGGGGTCTCCAGGGTCGCGCCCGGGGCCAAAGGCAGACGCCAAACCGCTGCGCCACCCAGGGATCCCTAGATTATCATTATTGAAGGAACAATTTGATCTCACGATTCATGGGCTCAAAAGCCTTCTATACTCTTCCATCTTCACTAGCTCAGTTCCATACACCATATAACAGTCATGCGATGGAATACTACTCATGCTTCCCCAGAGTCTTTATTGGTCTCTCTAGCAGAAAAGAGATGAGCCCTCTCTCTTCTTTATGCCAAGAGCCATCAATCAGTGGTAAGAAGTAGTTGGCACTTTACACATGCATGTGGTGTTGCAAGTGTTGACATCTTACCTGTGCAATTGGGCTTGATAATTTCATATCGTATATAATACCTCCCAAAGTGCCCCACGCTGGTCAGCTTTCCAACACTTCTTGAAGGAAAAATGGTTATTTTACCTGACATCCTTGAATCTTCCCTGATCCTAATTGTAAATCCTATAATGATGTTTTGTTAAGAAGGAAATGCCATCTGATTGTTAAAGCTCTTTATGGATAGTGATGTGAAATCAAAACAAACAATATTCTGGTTAAGATTTTCCTCTAGGGGTGCCTGGGTGGCTCAGTCAGTTGGGCGTCCAAGTCTTGATGCCAACCCAGGTCATGATCTCAGGGTGCGAAGTTCAAGCCACATATCTGACTCGTGCTCAGCAGAGTCTGCTTGTCCCTCTCCCTTCCCCTTTGTGTCTCTCCTCCCCTCCTCTCCCATGTGCTTGTGCTCTTTCTCTCTCTCTCAAATAAATAAATAAAATCTTAAAAGAAAACGACAGAACCAGACAAAAAACAGATTCTTCCTCTGAGCTAGAACATGAGACTCCTAACTCTGGGAAAGGAACAAGGGGTAGTGGAAGGGGAGGCGGGCAGGGCGATGGGGTGACTGGGTGACAGGCATCAAGGGGGACATTTGATAGGATGAGCACTGGGTATTATACTATAGGTTGAAAAATCGAACTCCAATAAAAAAATACAAAAAAAAAAAAGCTAACCTAAAAAAAAAAACAAAAAACAACAACAAAAAAATGATTCCTCCTCTACGCAGACGTACCTCCCATTGGAGATAATTGTGTGGCTTCAGATAGCCTTTGTGTGTGCCTGGGAACACACACAGACAGCCATTGTTCCTGTCGATGTGCTCCATGGCTGTCCAAGCACAGACAATTTTATTGCTGGGCCTGAAGGGGAAGTAGTGCAGATCCTGGTGCAAGGGATGGCGGGATGTCTTCTTGCCTGAAACAGAACCTGCTGTTAACACACACTTGCATCTCAGATTTCATCTCTTTTGCCTGCAAAACCACAGCAATGACTATTCCTACAAAACCCAAAGAAGTGAAACAACATTATTGAGAATCAGTCCAGAGAGATAAACATCAAATTCGAGTATCAAATCCACAGGGCAACTCCAGATCCTCTACTTTTTTTCTGGGTTTCTGGGAGCTGAGGACTTACTGACACACAACATTCACTAGCAATTCATACACGTCATGAACTCTATTGCATTTTATTCCTTTGTAATTGTGGTTTGGACATAGAATCTAGTATTCAAGAAAAAAAAAGTTTGAGTAATTGAAGAGAGCAACCAAATTTGAGGTTCCCTGTTAGCCTTCTAAGTGGCTGATGCAAAAAATATCTGCTAACTAAATTAATAAAAGGCCTCTAAGGGCTCCTGGGTGGCTTGGTGGGTTAAGCATTTGCCTTCTTCTCAGCTCAGGATCTCAGGGCCCTGGGATCAAGCCCTGTATAGGGTTCTGCTTAGCAGGGAATCTGCTTCTCTCTCTTCCTCTATGATGTCTCTCCCTCTCTCTCAAAAAAATTAATAAAATCTTTAAAAGTAAGAAAAAATAACCCTGTAGTTGACATCTGAAATCCCTACTCTACTTCACGATTCTTATGATACATACTGTTTTAAGACTTAAAAGTATATACACATTTTTTTTAAAGATTTTATTTATTTATTCATGAGAGACACAGAGAGTGAGAGAGAGGCAGAGACACAGGCAGAGGGAGAAGCAGGCTCCATGCAGGGAGCCTGACATGGAACTGGATCACTGGTCTCCAGGATCACACCCTGGGCTGAAGGTGGCGCCAAACCGCTGAACCACCTGGGCTGCCCTTATTTTATGTTTTTAAAGATCTTATTTATTTATTCATGAGAGTCACAGACAGGGGCAGAGGGAGAAGCAGGCTCCCTGCGAGGAGCCTGATGCAGGACTAGATCCCAGGACCCAAGGATCACCACCTGAGCCAAAGCCATACCCTCAACCACTGGGCCACCCAGGCGTCCCCACATTTGTTTTTTAATGTTCAGCAGTTATACGCAAAGCTATAGTTTGAATCCTTGAAACTTTGTCTTACTTTTCCTTTCTTTCTTTATTATTATTATTATTATTATTTTTTTTTTGGCTTCTACTTAACAAATAAAAGCACTCTACCAGAATCTGCAGGTTTGTTTATAAGCATTGCATGCATGGCCATAATATTGGGTCCAGTGAAGCACTCCACATATTTCAGAATCTAAGAGTAAAGGGTTTCATGAGATCAAATAAACAACCACGTAATGCAATGTACACTTATTTGTACACGAGTCAAAATGCACATAGTTATACACAACACTTGGTAGAAGTGCCTGGGTGACTCTGTTGCTTAAGCATCCATCTCCTGATTTCAGCTCAGGTCATGTTCTCAGGGTCATAGGATACAGGTCTGCCTTGGGGTCCTTGCTCAGTAATGGGTCTACTTCAGGTTTTCTCCTTCTGCCTCTCCCTCTCTATCAAACAATTATTTTAAGAAAAAAAAAAACAGTTGGTATTTCCCAACGTTGCAAACAAAGAATGAAAAAGTCAGCACTGGAAATCTGTAACACTTTGAATTAAACAGTTTTTTTTTTAGGATTTTATTTATTTATTCATGAGAGATACAGAGAAAGAGAGGCAGAGACACAGGTAGAGGAGAAGCAGGCTCCATGCCAAGAGCCCGACTTGAGACTCGATCCCAGGTCTCCAGGATCACACCCTGGGCCAAAGGCAGCGCTAAAGTGCTTAGCCACCGGAGCTGCCCTTAAACAGGCTTTTTAAGCCAGTTGGAAACCAAACCCCATTTTCTACGAGAATTCAAAGAGTTTCTTCAGCTTTCGACTGGGCGGGCAGGAATGCCCTCCTTTCACCTGACACTGTCCATTGATGCCCAGGGAGAAGGCACCTTCCTCTTCCCTTCAGGGAGACTCTTCATAAGAAGGGACCAACAGGGGCACCTGGCTGGCTCAATCACTAGAACATGAACCTGTTGATCTCGGGGTCGTGACTGCAAGCTCCTCCTAGAGTGTAGAACTCACTTTTTAAAAAGGTGGTAGAGGGACACCATTGCAGCTCAGTCAGTTAGGCATCTGCCTTCAGTTCAGGTCATGATCCCCATGTCCAGCTCCCTGCTCAGAGAGGAGTCAGCTTCTCCTTCTCCCTCTGCCCCTCCCTGCCACTCATGTTCTCTCTTGATCTCACTCACTTTCTCTCTCAAATAAGTAGAATCATTAAAGAGAATAATAAATGAAAGGACCATGAGAGGCCCCAATAACGTGGAGCTGCCATGCAGAGCCCAGGGGACAAGAGAACAGCAACAAGGAGACACTTCACAGTCAGGCCACCTCCCTTTCCACAGCTCTTCACTGAGGGCTACAAACCAGACAGTGATAGAAAAGGACACGCAGCAGGGAGTGAGATGAGCAGGTCCCTCCTCCCATGGCGTCTATATTCTGTTGGAAGGATGTTAAATAATGACATGGGCACTGGTGCTTGACAGCAAGGTGCAGTTACAGAGTATGAGGGAGCGGAGGCGGGGTGGGGAGGCTGAATTTGGTCAAAGGTCTGGCAGTGGGTGTGCTCCCTCCTACGTCTAACCCACTAGGGAGGAAAGCACTCAGCTTTGCATGCCTACCACCTGCCAGGGGCTTTATGTGTCAGCCACTTAAGTCTCACAACAATCCCTGAAAAGTAATGCCCCCAGGAATTAAAGATCCTTTAAATGATCATTATCCTGCAGATAATAAAGTGCCCAAGGTGGCAGAGCAATTTCAACGAAAAGGACGGTATTCCATCTCCAGTTCTGTCTGACTCCAAAAAATGAAGCCTCTTCTACTGCTTTCTCACTACTTGATCTCCCGTATAAGCCATATTGGCAATTTGAGCATGAATCACTCGAAATGGTCCAAAATCCTAGGAGTCGGGGCTCATATTTGTTTTTTTTTGTTTGTTAGTTTGTTTTTGTTTTGTTTTGTTTTGTTTTGTTTTTATAAAGGGTGTCATCTTTTATATTTTCTTATGATATTTTCTTTGAAGAATATATTCCTCAAATATATTTCTTCATATATTTTCCTTTCCTGTTTCCTGGTTTTAAGTAATCTCTATCGCAACATGGGGCTTGAGCCCACGACTCTGAGATCAAGACTCACATGCTCCATCGGGCCATGCCTGCCCAGCATCTCCTACCAGTATTTTCTAAACTTCAGTGACTCAAGAGACATTTTACCATTTCTAGCATATGTTGCTAACTGCCCAATATTAGTCAATAATTTTCCTAAATTAACTCATGTCTTATCCTGATTAATAATATTCCTGAAGTCATAGGTTTGATGCACCAGCTACTTTTTCCAATACATATTGAAATAAATACCCAACTACTATATCATACCCATCTCCTAAAAGTCATTGCATGAACCAGTAGGTGTATGGTGCACACTTGAGAACAGTGAGAACCCTGGAGGCCTCCGGGTCCCCAGGGCCTCAGGCAACACAAGTTGCCTCTAACTTCAAGCTTTTCCTCCTTGATTGCTGCTCACAAGTTCCATTTCCATTGCAAGACTTGAGGTTGGGAAGAATAGATGATTCAGGGACCTTGTCCCCCTTTGTCCCCAACCCAAGGGGCTGGACATGATAGGTGGCCTGCTGTACAGTCTTCTCTCATGAGGAAAATATTCTTTCTTTTTTTATCATTTGTTTAAAGATTTTTTTTAATTTAAGTAATCTCCACACACAACTGGGACACTTGGGTGGCTCAGGGTTGAGCCTCTGCCTTTGGCTCAGGGTGTGATCACAGTCCAGGTATCAGATCCGTCATCGGGCTCTGTGTGAGGAATCTGCTCTCCCTCTGCCTATGTCTCTGCCTCTCTCTCTGTGTCTCTCATGAATAAATAAATAAAATCTTTAAAAAATAATAAAAATAAAACTAAAAGCATTTGAAATAAATGGTTCCTAAACTGTGGTACATTTTACAATGGGATGCTATGCAGAAGTTTGCAAGTATGATATAGATATAGATACACGTGATAATATGTAAGTCATATGGGAAGATGTCTGAGGTCTATTATAAGTGGACAAAACACAGTGACAACCAGTTTGTTCCCGTGTTACACAAAGGGTGGGAACCCTGGAGGCCTCATCGTAATTCATCTAACACAAGTTACCTCTAACTTCAAGCTTTTCCTCCTTGATCGATGCTCACAAGTTCCATTTCTATTGCAAGACTTGAGGTTGGGAAGAATAGATGATTCAGGGGCCATGTCCCCCTTTGTCCCCAACCTAAGGGGCTGGACATGATAGGTGGCCTGCCTGTACAGTCTTCTCTCATGAGGAAAATTTTCTTCCTTTTTCTTTATTATTTATTTAAAGATTTTTTTTCTAAATTTTAAATAATCTCCACATGCAACTGGGACACCGGGGTGGCTCAGCGACTGAGCATCTGCCTTTGGCTCAGGGCTTGATCCCAGTCCAGAGATCAAGTCCTGCGCAGGCTCCATGTGAGGAGCCTGCCTCTGCCTCTGCCTCTCTCTCTGCCTCTCTCTCTGAGTCTCTCATGAATATCTCATGAATATCCTTAGTATCTCACTTGGTTAAATGTCCACCTCTGGGTTGGGGCTCAGGTTATGATCTTGGTCTAAGGATCCAGCACTGTGTCGTCCTCTGCACTCAGCAGGGAGTCTGCCTGAGGATTCTCCCTCTACCTCTCCCTCTGCCCTTTCCCTTTCTCATGCCTAAAATAAATACATAAATCTTAAAAGAAAATAGTGCATACCTCTTAAAAACTAAAAAATCCCCCATGCTCTACCAACTAAAGCAGCCAGGTTCCCATTAAGTCACATTATCTAATAGCACTTGGGGTTATAATTTCCAAAATGTTCTATATGCAAAGTGCCCCTTTAAAAAAAAAGTGTGCCATGTGTCAAGGGACATATGAGTAGCTCAGTGTTAAGTGTCTGTCTTTGACTCAGGTCATGGTCCTGGGGCCTGGGATCAAGTCTCACATCAGGCTGCCCACAGGTAGCTTATTCTCCATCTGCCTATGTCTCTGCCTCTCTCTGTGTCTCATGAATAAATAAAATCTTTAAAAAACAATAAAAAATCTAAAACCATTCTAAATAAATGATCCATAAACTGTCATATTTATGCAGAAATTTGCAAGTATGATATAGATATACATACATAAGTGATAATGTGTAAGTGATATGGAAAGATGTCTGAGATCTATTATAAGTGGACATGACACAGTGACAACCAGTTTGTTCCCGTGTTACACAAAAGGTAGGGGGCTACGGATGCATTTTCATGGCCATGAAAGAATTCTAGTTGAATACACCTAAAAGCTTGGCAGTGAGTGGGGATGAACGTTGGGAGACTTCACTTTACATTTTCTGTATTATGTGGATAACTTTATAAATATGATTTATGCTTAAAGAATGATAATTTTTTAGACAAGTTTAACTCTAAAGACCTACTTAAACCTCTACTACCAGATTCACAGAAACAAAAGCAACAATAAATGGATGTACAGTGAGTGGGATCTGCAATGTGACTCCTGTTGATATGCCCATATCCAGTGTGAGAGAGGCTCCCCCACTCGACTGCAGAATTCCCGCCCTTCTCCACCAGGTTAATTACCAAGCGCCAGAGCAGGGTATCTCCACCTGGCCAGTATTGACATTTGGTGCCGGAAAATTCATTATTTGGGGGGAGGGGGCTTTCTGTGCATTATAGGCTCCCTGGGCTCCATTAGCGGCATGCCCAGGCTCTACAGACCAAACCTTGTGGCAACCCCACAAGGCTCCAGGCACCACCAGATGTGGTTGCTCCTCCAACTGAGAACCACTGTTCTACAGCCACCAGAGAGGGGCTCAGATAAAGGAAAAGCAGCAATTCCTGGGGCAGGCATGTAGGTGGGCTGTTAACCTAAAAACAAAGAAAACACAGAAAGGTTCTCCAACCTCAGGGAGAGTGCAGTATCTGAAGAGTTCCTTGTCGTCTTGGAAGTCTTGGATCTTTGAAATCATCCTTTCACTTGGAATATATTCTGATTTTGCAATGGACACATCTCTCATTATTATCATTTGTTTTGGTTTCACCTCCCCTCTGCAGATCCTTTCAAACTGGTCCCTAGAAAATGAAATTGGCAGATGATGTCATTACTGCAGGCTCCAGGCAATTGCCTGGCCAGTTCTGTGGAAAGATCCACAAAGATTGAGGAGATGGTGTCTCTGCACCAAGTTGACCTCTAGGCTTAGGACATCATTATCCTGAGCATACCTAAAGGAAAGAAAACTTTCAAATAAGTCCAACTGAAAAATCAAAACCCAACACTATGTATCAGGAACCTGAGAAATGTTTCTACTACTCTTCCATCTGGCATTTCTATTTTTTATTTACTCTAAGAAAATAATCTGAACCTTTTTATTTAATGTCTAATCATTTCTTTTAAGTTTTTTCATTTTTTTAAAAAGTAATCCCTATATCCAACCTGTATCTAGATCCCATATGGAGTTTGAACTCATAACCCCAAGATCAAGAGTCATGTGCTCTTGAGCCAGCCAGGAACCCCTAAACTCAACATGTATTTAGAAAAGGTTTATTTTTTTTTTAATTTTTTATTTATTTATGATAGTCACAGAGAGAGAGAGAGAGAGGCAGAGACACAGGCGGAGGGAGAAGCAGGCTCCATGCACCGGGAGCCCGATGTGGGATTCGATCCCGGGTCTCCAGGATCGCGCCCTGGGCCAAAGGCAGGCGCCAAACCGCTGCGCCACCCAGGGATCCCTAGAAAAGGTTTAAATCCAAAACATTAACTACTGTCACCAAAAAATAGAAGAATAATTAATTACTTATGTCCATTCAATGGGATAGATAGGACTCGGGCTTTAAAAGTGAAGAGCATGTGCCCTGGGGTGGCTTAGTCGGTTAGGGTCCAACTGGTAATTTCACATCAGGTCATGATCTCATGGGTCCTGAGATTGAGCCCATGGCTTACTATGGCCTCAGTGGGGAATCTGCTTGAGATTCTCTCCCTCTGTCCCTCTCACTCGCTACCACTCGTGCTTTCTCTCTCTTAATTAATAAATCTTTTTTAAAAATGAAGGACTTAATAGCATGGATAGTGCTTATAATAGTAAAATATACTTAGATTTGCATGAAACCAAGATACTACCTGAAAAAAAATGAAGAGAAATTTTTTTAAAAACACTTTTTTTAAGTGATTGCCTCATGTAATGGAATTATGAATGATTTTTAAAAATTCCTTTTATTTCTCTGGTTTTGTAATTTGTTTTGTAAGGAATATGTATGTTTTTTTTAGGTGGGTTCAAATCGAGTAGATTTTATATTTTACTTTTATTTTAAATATAACAGATTTTATGTTTTATATTAAATCATACATTCTCAGAAGAAATCAAAGTTGAAAAATCCAAGTCAGTGTATAGCATATGCACAACTCAGAGCACCCCATCCAATAATTTACATCAGAATTGTGGCTCTATGATAATATTCCATTGATATCAGTCTTCTCCTACAAAGGTAATTTAAGATAAACCAAGGATACTACCTAATAGAGCAGTATGACCACACACTAAGGGCTAACTTCAATGAGGTGTAACATGCTTGAATGTTAAATAACCGGGTTAGGGGATCCCTGAGTGGCTCAGTGCTTAGCACCTGCCTTCCGCCCAGGGCATGATCCTGGAGTTCCAGGATTCAGTCCCGAATCAGGCTCCCTGCGTGGAGCCTGCTTCTCCCTCTGCCTATGTCTCTGCCTCTCTGTGTCTCTGTCTCTCTCATGAATAAAAAAATAAATAATCTTTAAAAAATTTAATCAGATTATACACTTCTGATATTTTTTGCCTTTCTGAATGTTAAAATACATATAAAAATTAAGGTCTTCAACATTTTCCCTAGGTTTAATTAGAACAAGTCCAGGCAACAGAGGATTTCTATAATGAACTATATTTTTTAAAATATTTATTTATTTATTTATTTATTTATTTATTTATTTATTTGAGAGAGAGAGACACACACACACAGGCAGAAGGAGAAGCAGGCTCCATGCAGGGAGCCAGACGCGGGACTCCATCCCAGGTCTCCAGGATCAGGCCCTGGGCTGAAGGCAGGTGCTAAACCGCTGAGCCACCCGGGCTGCCCCATGAATTATATTTTTAATTTTATTTATTTATTTTTATTTATTCTCTTTTGGGAGGGAGGAAGGGAGGACAGGCAGGGCAGGGTGCGGACCTGAGGGAAAGGGGCAAGCAGACTCCCTGCTGAGCACAGAGCCCTCCATGGGGCTCCATCCCACCATCCTGAGACCATGACCTGAGCAGAAATCAAGAGTCAGACACTTAACCCACTGAGCCACCCAGGCGCCACACCCCCTGTGTAATAAATTCACCAGGCAACATGATATGTTGTATTTTATATCTTAATTCACACTAGAAAAAGCTGTATATATATTGTATGGTTTTTAACGACCATTAGATCTACTTACTGGAAGTGTGGAGGATGGAAGCTGTTTGGAGACACAGCCCCCGAAGTGGGGTAAGCTACCTACGATATGAATTAAGGCAAGTAAAATTAAATTTCAGAGTCAGCATTTTCTGGAACCCACAGTTGGCCCTGGATTAGCCCTCATCCGAGAAGACACACAGAGCTGATGACAGGTATGCACCCTTGCTTCCATCATTTCAATTCACAAAATCCTGAGGAGGGGCTGGAAGCCCCAAGACCTTTATCAGCATTCCTGCTGCCCAAAGCAGGTGGCCTAGACCCCTGGGCTCAGTAACTGGTCCAAGGTCACCCAGCAGAGAATGGCTGAGCCCACACTTGAGCCATCACTGTTTCCTTCATAGATTTCCCTAGTTTATTCTATGTGACTATTCCTTCCACTAAACTGAACAAATAAACATTGTAAGTTTCATGTCTGAAGGTGAGGAGAGGAGCACCTGGGTGGCTCAGTGGGTTAAGCATCTCTGCCTTATGCTCAGGTCCTTATTTAAGAGTCCTGGGGTTGAGCCCCACCCCCCTCAGGTTCTCTGCCCAGCAGGGAGTCGGCTTCTCCCTCCCCTCTACCCCTCCAAATCCCTGCTGCCTGTGCTTTCTCTCTGTAACATAAATAAATACTCTTTAAATGAAATAAAACAAATTTCCCCAGTTTGTGCCCATTAGAAATTGAAACTAACAATTTCTCTGTACCTTGAGAGAGTTTAGGTTTCATTCATAAATGCTGAGGGTATTCAGCTGCCTAACTCAATAAAAACTAGCAGAGGGAGTCACCTTTGTCTTCCTTCTTCAGCAAGAGAGAAAGGGATTTGGAAAGATCCTGTCTTTTTTTAAGGAGGCTGGCTGGGTTGGAGAAGTCATGCAAGGACTCCTGTGTCAGAGCATGAGCATCCACCTTTGTTCTCACTCCACAATACCCTTTAGTAAACGTGTGTGTAAAAAATAAATAAATAAATAAAAATAAAATAAACGTGTTTGTAGAGGACAGTGTTCTAGATCTGAGAAGTCTCTCATGCCATGAAATCAGTGGGTGTTGGGATTTCCAGAAGAGGGATGCAAAAAAGTCAGCAGACCCTGAGTTTCAAAGCATTCCTTCTTGCTTGGGCAAAGAGCTAACTGAATGAAAGTAGCTGAACACACTTAAATTAGACATCGGTGACCTTTATTAGGTGCAAAGTAGTATTCCTGACGACAGTAATAGGCCAGTGTTATACCTGTTCATCCATTAAAGCAACAGCCCTTCACCCAGAGCTAACCAGATACCATAAAGTTCCCTGTAAGTGCGTTGTGATCTTCATAACAAGTGACAGGAAAGATTAGGACAGCTCATTAATAAAACATGTTCCGTAGGCATCTTGATTCCTTTTGGTTTTTGTCTCAAAGAGCTCCATGAGGCAGCTACTTCAAAGGTTGATCCTTCTTCCTTTCACCAGCCGGGCTCGATATCTAGACACGTCCTGGAAATAAAGCCAAATACAGTGAGTCCGTGGAACACTGGGAATGTTGGGAATGTGTTCAGCATAAGACAAGGTAGATTTCTAGCATCTACCAATAGTTAAATAGAAAAATTCTCCACAATGATCCAATCAGTAAATAAACCATATTCTTTTTTTTTTTAATTTTTTTTTTAATTTTTATTTATTTATGATAGTCACAGAGAGATAGAGAGAGAGGCAGAGACACAGGCAGAGGGAGAAGCAGGCTCCATGCACCGGGAGCCCGTCGTGGGATTCGATCCCGGGTCTCCAGGATCGTGCCCTGGGCCAAAGGCAGGCGCCAAACCGCTGCGCCACCCAGGAATCCCAATAAACCATATTCTAAGACACCCAATAATTTACTTGCCAGTACAATCTAATTTAGATTTTACAATCTAAAATGGTGTTGAACAGGGGTGCCAAAGTGCCCAGTGGTTGAGCATCTGCCTTTGTCTCAGGTAATGATCCTGTGATCTTGGGATGAAGTCCCTCATCAGGTTCCCCAAAGGGACCCTGCCTCTCTCTCTATGTCTCTGCCTCTCTGTGTCTCTCATGAATAAATAAATAAAATCTTTAAAATAAAATAAAATAAAATAAAATAAAATAAAATAAAGCAAAATAAAATAAAATCGCATTGAACAAACTGAGAGAGCCAGACGCCAGTCAGCCTGTGCCAATTGGTGCTCCTGTTGACTACAGGTGTCCTCAACAGGCTTAGCATGCTGTTTGGTCAAGAAGACCTGTACTCCTTGTCTGGCTTTCCTTTAGCCACTCGCTGCCTCATCTAGAGTGATCTGCTCCTCAGTGAAAATCAGGTCATGATTTGGTATTGGGTTGATTTGGTATTATTGCTTTGTTCTTAATCAAACAACTGAGACTTTTGAGTCAACAAACTTTTTGGTTTCTTGTTTATTTTTAAGCAGACAGCAAGGTCTGGTAGTGTAGTGCTGGTGTGCGGTACTCTTCACAGTACTAGAGGCGCCGAGTTATCATTACATTCAGTCTACGTGGAGGTCCTGTCACCCCCTAGGAAACATATATTGGTGATTCCTGCAAATTGAAACATAGGATTAGCCTCTTGGTTCAGAGGCTAAAATGTCTTTGTCTACGAGGCAAATATGTTTATTTCTTTGGCTTGACTGTAATTTGTCTGGGGATCATCAGCAGCACTGAATGCCCACTAGCTACACACAACTACTTTACAAGTGTTGTGTATTAAGTAGCAAAGCATATGAAATAATGTCTCATGTCCCCTCTTGATAAGCATCAGTGGTTTCTGCCATCAGCTCCATGGAACCCCAGATGCTAACTGACCCAACACAGAAACCTGCTTGAGAATTGCCTCTGGGACAGTTATTGGATCTGCATATGTGTAAATACTCTGTTGTATAGAAATTAAAGGAGGCCTATGGGTAACACCCCAAACCTTTAACTTTCCTTATGTGCATTCAGAAGGTGGCTTTTGTTGCTCACTTGCTCTCCTCCAGATCTGCTGTTTCCTTTCCTACCTGCCTGTTCTGGAACAGGATAGCCTACACAGCACAGGGTGGCCAAAAGACATAAAGAAGCCTGGGATGCTCAGGTGCCCCACGTGGGGGAAGCAAGTATTAACTGAAATTCCAAGGTCATTATCAGTGGATCTCAGCAAGGCTTCTGCAAGGTGCTCTAAACAATGCACATTATACTTCCAAATTAAACCTGGTAGCTAGAGTGCCTTGGTGACTCAATTAAGGGTCTACCCTTTGTTCTCAAGGTCCTGGAATTATGCTTATCATCAGGCTCCCTGCTCAGAGTAGACTCTGCTTCACCATCCCCTCGGTCCTTACCCCCCACATTCATACTCTCTCTCTCCCTCAGGTGAATAAATAATATCCTTTAAAAGTAAACCAGATATGAGAATTATCAAGTATCTGAAGGAGAAAAGAAGTTTAACCTGTCATCTCACCCAAACATACCTTCAGTCTGCTGTCTTTCGGAATTCCATATAATTTATGTCCAATCCGTACAATATCCCTCTCAGTGACATCTTGACTGGTGCCTTTCACATCGATGTAGTGGCAGTCAGCACTGGCGAAATGGCAGGAAATTGCCTGTACAGGGTGAAATGATTAATATTGGGGGAGAAAAAAATCTGTTAACAGCAACAACCAAACAGAAAGACTTCTTTTAGAACATCAGCTAGTTCACTAGCATTTGATTTCCAGAATGTTCCATCGTGTCTTGGATTAGTCTCTTTGGGGTTCAATATCTTATCTCCCCCCAGGTACAGCTAAAGGCTGACTGAGAAATTCCAAGAGGTTTTTAAACTCCCTGGGATACTTGTTTTCAAAATGGGCAGAGAACATAATGACCAGAGTAAGAGGACTTTAAACTTCTAACATGTGATTTATCTAGCGAGTGCATGTCCTCCAGTCCTAAACAGGAATGGGTTCCAGGGTTCTTCATCCTCTTCTTAGTCACAGAAGTTAGTTACTCAGCTGAGTTTGTGGTGCTTTGTTATTTTAATGTCTAAAGATCAAGAAAAAAAAACACAAAATACCTTGCGATGGAAAATAATATACACACCCACCCCTGTCAATCAAAAGAACATTTGAAGTCCAATAGCATTCATATATGGCACTCATCTTGTCCTTCTGAAGGTAAGAGGAGGTTACTTGGTTCTCCCCATTCTTAAAAAGGTTATCAGCAGATAAACTTAAAACTCACTATCCTAGTCGCATGTTAGTTCTCTTGAGGTGACCTCACTTCTCAGAAGAGCTGCCTGCTTTGCTCACAACATGAAATTTCTAGACAGTGGAGTCACAAACTCCATTTCCCATGGAAGCCCCCACACACACCAAGGAGTAGTGACACCTGAGGCCAGAGGGGATAAGTACATTACCATATATGTGTTTTTAAGTCTTTTTTGTAAGGGTCCATCTTTTCTCAAATAAAGTAGTTGAAAATTGCAAAGTTAGGATATTATCATTCACATTACTTGGTTTTCTTATTATTTACCTTTTAGTTTCATACAGGAATCACTTTATACTATATTTTCAGGTTTTGACATGAGATCTTTCGTTATGTAGTTATCCTACTCAGTTTATAATTCTGATCATATAGGTAGTAATATAAAGGGATCCCTGGGTGGCTCAGCCGTTCAGCGCCCCCGCCTTCAGCCCAGGGCGTGATCCTGGAGACCTGGGATCAAGTCCCACATGAGCCTGCATGGAGCCTGCTTGTCCCTCTGCCTGTGTCTAAGCTTCTCTGTGTGTGTGTGTGTGTGTCTCTCATGAATAAATAAATAAAATCTTTCAAAAAAAAGTAATATAATTTTCTAACTCATACAGACTTTCAGACTATTTGTCTTAGCATCCTGTTTTTACACACACATACACATAAAATTCCATTTTCATATCAAGTTGAATTTTGACACCAAGGATACAGGATAAAAGGCCCAAATTCATGAATCCCAAAAACATTCACATTATTTATGTCCTTGTGGCTGTACCCCTGCTTGTACAGTTCTGAGGGTCATGCTGGTGGGGAGTCTGATCTAAGAAACTAATTTTAAATATAAGTGTTTAAAATTTTGGCATTAAAAACATTTTGGCATTGTGTTCATCACAGATATTTTTTGCATTGATTTTGATTTTCTAAATACTGCCTTAAACTATCATTTAACTTGATTGTTGAGGTTTTTTAGCACCATCCCCCGACCTCTGTTACATTTTCCCTGGAGGAGAGGGCTTTCTTGCCTCACCCTCATCCTGGCCCTGTTGATCTGGTGAAAATATGAATGAATAGAAGATGAAACCTGGTAGCTAACCCTGCACCTAGGGAGACAACGGGTGTGTTGGTATGACAAACTGGCACGCTTCACTCAACCCCAAAAAACCCCAATATATTGTAATAAGAGCCATGTAATGTGGGTAATGTCAGTCAACAGTACTGTCAGATCTGCTGAATATTTGAGAAGAGAGAAATCTGGGAATATGGGAAATTTTGTCAAATTTTAATGTAAGCAATGAAATCAATAGGTTTTTAATACATTCTGGGGATAAGGGGGAAAAATAAGGCTGGCTGCTAAATCTGATTTCTGGGCAGCCAATTCAATATCAAAGCTATTATAAACTGCCATCATAAATGGTTCCTATATCCATTTCCCATTTTAAGATTTTAGTACATCAGCCATTGTTTCTGTCTCCAAAAGCACAGGCTGTGGGCTACCAAGTATCTTCTTTCTCTGAAGCAATTCTATGAATGTTCCTAATTCAGGATCAGTAGGATTGGGAACCTGAGGTCTCATTGCCTCCTACTGATAACTTAGCAAAAAAGCATGAGGTATCAAATATATTTCCTGGTAAATAAACCAGAGCAAGAGCAGTTTATTTTCATTTTTTTAAAAGACTTATTTATTTATTTATTTATTGAGAGAGAAAGAGAAAGAGAGAGGTAGAGACACAGACAGAGGGAGAAGCAGGCTTCATGCAGGGAGCCTGACGTGGGACTTGATCCCGGGACTCCAGGATCACACCCCGGGCTGCAGGTGGCGCTAAACCGCTGTGCCACCGGGGCTGCCCCACAGCAAGAGCAGTTTAGTTAATCATCACAAATCTCATAAAGTTTCACATATCTTGACATTTTTGCTTCTAACCTATTCGTCTTTGGAAAGCACGGTGATGTAATGCATACCTTGCGGTATCCTTGAGTTTTGTTCCAGCCAGATCCGTGGATGAGCAAAGGATGAAAGAAAACGGTGTCTCCCTTCTCCATCAGGAGGTGCACGCGGGGGCTGTTTTCATCATAGTCTTTGATCCCATAGAACATTAAGTTCACGCCCCCCTAGAACACATAAGAGAACCCAACTCTGTATTTGAGGAACCCAATGACTAAAAATTTTATCAATGATTCATTAGGAAAAGCAAAGGTTTCCTAAGTTCTTCCAAGAGAAAAAGATAAATAGATTCTTAAAAGGTACTGCAAATATACAAAAGCTTCGCAGATGTGTGGCTGTGAAAGTCACATTATGATATTAAAATCATGGATTTAGGGAGGCAAATGAAGATGCTGAAATTTCTTCTTACCCTTCATAACTGAATTATAAATGAGGATCTAGATCAACGTTGCATTTTGTAGTTAACATGGAAGATCGCCTTTCAAGCCTGAATGTATAATCATCGTTTCCCAGGATGATATATTTTTGTAAAGATTTTACTTATTTATTCATGAGAGACACAGAGAGAGAGGCAGAGACCCAGGCAGAGGGAGAAGCAGGCTCCATGCAGGGAGCCCGATGTGGGTCACCATTCCGGGACCCCAGGGTCAGGCCCTCCCTAGTCCAAAGGCAGGCACTAAATCGCTGAGCCACCCAGGGATCCTCTCTTTCCCAGTATGATATTCTCCTCACCTAGAACTTTGCCTGAACCATTCTTCTATAACTCAAGAATACCTCTAAGAAGCAAACTGTTCTCCCAAACCAGCAGAGAGTAAATCTCTATTTTTCTCAGCTCAGAAAGCACTGATGTCACATCCATAATTAAGAAGAAAAACTCTGGGGATCCCTCGATGGCCGAGCGGTTTAGCGCCTGCCTTTGGCCCAAGGCGTGGTCCTGGAGTTCCAGGATGGAATCCCACATTGGGCTCCCTGCATGGAGCCTGCTTCTTCCTCTGCCTGTGTATCTGCCTCTCTCTCTCTGCGTCTCTCATGAATAAATAAATAAATTCTTTAAAGAAAAAAAAGGAAAACATTGTGTTTTTTTAAATAACTATTTCAAAATCAGTTATTGCATTAAGTAATGGTTATGGAGGGAGGACCACATCACATTCCCCTTCCCGAGGTTATGCCACATTCTCCTGGGGAAAGGACTGCTTTCCTGCTGGACTTCATTGGGGCTTTGATCCAGTGCACTTCTCTCCTGGCCAGGGTGGATACATGATCTAAGCTAAGTCAATCTGACCTTCCTCTGTGGTCACTTTGGATCTGAGCAGATGATGGAAGGCACTGGTTATGGTCAAAGTTCAGTTGCTCCCACCAGGTTCAGTTCCCACTGAACGTGACCTCCACTTTCCTGCTCATCAGAGCTAGCCAGCCTTTACATGGACTCAGCAGGTACCGGCTACCCTCCAAAACACTCCCCTTGGCTTAAGTCAGCCACAGCCCACTTCTGTTGTCCGCACCAAACTTTCCCTAAACCTCAATTCAATTGATGAATCTTATAGTTTCAGATTTTATATCAGAATCCAGACCCCAGTATTTTCTTTGGCACTAATCTTCAGTGCGAGAATCTAACTAATTGAGACAGAAGGCCTGAAAGCCATATTCTTTACTTCCTACAAACCACATTCATTCTTCTTGCCTTAACAACCCGTGCTCTTCCCATTCTGACCATCATTATGGGGTTTCAAGACCTTATTGTCTCATACCTAAAACACTTATCACCTCCTCTCTGGTTTCTCTGCCTCTGGACTCTCACCTCCAGTATATTCTTCTCTAGGCCTCTAGATTATCATTCTTGAAGAACGAATTTGATCTCACCATTCACGGGCTCAAAAGCTTTTTGTACTCTTCCAACATCACTAGCTCTATCCATACACCATGCAACAGTCATGAAATGGAATACTACTCATTCTTCCCCAGAGTCAAGTACTAACCTCATGTTATATAATGCATTCATGAAGGGTGTGTGACAAGTACTTGGCACTTGACATTGGATTGTGGTATTGCAAGTGTTTGTCTTACTTCTGCAATTAGGCTTGATAATCTCAGATCCTATTCAGCACCTACCAAAGCTCCCTACACTGATCAGCTTTCCAACACTTCATGAAGGAAAAATGGTTATTTTACCTGACATCCTTGAATCGTCCCTGATTCTAATTCCAAATCCTATAACGATGTTTTATTAAGAAGGAAATGCCATCTCAGTGTTAAAGCTCTTTATGGATACTGATTGAAATCAAAACAAAAAATATTCTGGCTCTCAGTCCCATGCCCAAGATGGCTAAGAAAACAACGAATAATGGTCGTGCCAAAAAAGGCCGTGGCCACATGCAGCCTATCCATTGCACCAACTGCGCCCGTTGTGTGCCCAAGGACAAGGTCATTAAAAAGTTCATTCTTCTGAACATAGTGGAGGCCGCCGCTGTCAGGGACATTTCCGAAGCGAGTGTCTTCGATGCCTATGTGCTTCCCAAGCTGTATGTGAAACTACATTATTGCATGAGTTGTGCCATTCACTGCAGGTAGTCAGGAATCGCTCTTGTGAAGCATGGAAGGACTGAACACCCCCACCCCAATTTAGACCTGCAGGTGCTGTCCTACAACCTTCACCGAAGCCCACGTAAGGAGCTAAGTCCTTTTTTTTTCAACATGTTAATTTTATTGTGTGTGTGTGTTTAATATTTTATTTATTCATGAGAGAGGCAGAGACACAGGCAAAGAGAGAAACAGACTCCTGCGGGGGGTCCGATGCAGAGCTCGATTCCAGGACCCCAGGGTCACACCCTGATCCAAAGGAAGATGCTCAACCACAGAGTCACCAGGTGCCCCTGTGTGGCTCTGTTTTGAGTCCAAATCTGCTTCACTGTAATTTTCCGTATCCTTCTTGCCTCATTAAACCTCCATCCAAGCCTCTCTATCCCCCAGCCTTGCTCTCAAGGAGCTAGGTCC
Organism: Vulpes vulpes; assembly: GCF_048418805.1. Classification (NCBI taxonomy): domain Eukaryota; kingdom Metazoa; phylum Chordata; class Mammalia; order Carnivora; family Canidae; genus Vulpes; species Vulpes vulpes. Next base: position 107,951,019 of record NC_132781.1, on the reverse strand, counting down.
TTAACAACTGAAGAAAAAGTGTTCTCCAGAAAAAAAATAAATGGCGATAATACTTTAAAAATATATATATTCTGGTTAAGATTTCTCCTCTAGGGGTGCCTGGATGGCTCAGTCAGTTGGGGGTCCAAGTCTTGATGCCAACTCCAGTCATGGTCTCAGGGTGCGAAGTTCAAGCCACTTAACTGACTCAGCAGAGTCTGCTTGCCCCTTCCCCTTCCCCTCTGTCTCTCCCCCACTCCTCTCCCATGTGCTTGTGCTCTTTCTCTCTCTCTCAAACAAATAAATAAAATCTTAAAAGAAAACAACGACATAAAAAGGTAAGATTCCTCCTCTAACGAGACATACCTCCCAGTTTGGATAATCGTGTGGCTTCAGAGAGCCTTTGTGTGTGCCTGGAAGCACACACAGGCAGCCATTGTTCCTGTCGATGTGCTCCATGGCTGTCCAAGCACAGACAATTTTATTGCTGGGCCTGAAGGGGAAGTAGTGCAGATCCTGATGCAAGGGATGGCGGGATGTCTTCTTGCCTGAAATAGATCCTGCTGTTAACACACACTTGCATCTCAGATTTCATCTTTTTTGCCTGCAAAACCTACAAAACCCAAAGAAGTGAAACAACATTACAGAAAATCAGTCCAGAGAGGTAAGCATCAAATTTGAATATCAAATCCACAGGGCGACTCCAGATCCTCTACTTTTTTTTCTGGGTTCCTGGGAGCCGAGGACGTACTGACACACAGCATTCACTAGCAATTCATACATGTCATGAATCCTTTTCTTTTTTTTTTCATGTCATGAATTCTATTGTGGTTTTTTCCTTTGTAATTGTGGTTTGGGCATAGAACCTAGTATTCAAAAAAAAAAAAAAAAAGTTTGAGTAATTGAAGAGAGTAACCAAATTGTTGGTTCCCAGTCAGCCTTCTAAGTGGCTGATACAAAAAATATCAGTTAACTAAATTAATAAAAGGTCTCCAAAAAGTACATCACAGAATGAGATGCACTTGGCGTACAATCACTGTGGAGAGTCAGAGATCTCTCAGCCATTTTTATGTTTCTCCCTATTTTCCACTCTGAATCTGGTGCTCCCCCATCCCCAACCCGATGTCTCTAAACAAGATATCCAGAGTAGGAAAGATTTGGTGATGTTAATTAAGCTACAGGCCTGTCAAATAAAGTTCTCCTGGCTCTTTTTCTCCAGAAAAAGTGGGAAAGGATAAAGAATTTTGAAGGATCAGTTTATTACAGGTAGAGCAGAATTTCTCAGCATGGCCCAAGAGCTGGGGATGGCTTCAAAAGTGCAGATTCCGGGGATCCCTGGGTGGCTCAGTGGTTTGGCGCCTGCCCTCGCGCCCAGAGCGTGATACCGGAGTCCCACTATTGAGTCCCACATCAGGCTCCCTGCATCTCCCTCTGCCTGTGTCTCTGTCTCTGTCTTTCTCTCTCTCTCTCTCTCTCTCTCTCTCTGTGTCTCTCATGAATAAATAAGTAAAATCTTTTTAAAAAAATGCAGATTCCTTGGTGCACCTGGTTGGCTCAGTCAGTTAGGCATCTGACTCTTGATTTCAGCTCAAGGCTTGATCTCAGGGTCGTGAGTTCAAGTCCCACATTGGGCTTCACAAAATCTTTTTAAAGTACACATTCCTGGGTTTTAACTCTCAAATCACTTTCTTTGGTAATGAGATCTTAGGAGCTACATTTGAGCAAGCACAAGGAATTTTTAAAAGCAACTGTAGTTTGTGATTTATAAATATAGTTTTAATTTTGTTAGTAATTATAATGTCTTCAATCAGGAAAGCAGAATTCATGCTATCATAGGTGAGAATGGTTAATAAAGCTTAGAGGTAATGGTTATAATAATAGCAACTGATGGTATATGAACAGTCATGTATATGAAATCACTTTTGAGAAGCAAGCCAGTCTTCTGAAAATCCAAGTAATAATTCTACAGTTAATATCTGAAATAACTGGGCAGCCCCAGTGGCTTAGCAGTTCAGCGCCATCTTCAGCCCAGGGCCTGATCCTGGAGACCCGGGATCGAATATCACGTTGGGTTCCCTGCATAGAGCCTGCTTCTCTCTCTGCCTTTCTTTTAAAAAAAAAAAAAAAAGATTTATTTATTTATTGATGATAGACACAGAGAGAGAGAGAGAGAGAGAGAGAGGCAGAGACACAGGCAGAGGGAGAAGCAGGCTCCATGCAGGGAGCCCAACGTGGGACTCGATCCCGGGACTCCAGGATCACGCCCTGGGCCAAAGGCAGGCGCCAAACCACTGAGACACCCAGGGATCTCTCTCTCTGCCTTTCTCTCTCTCTCATAAATAAATAAATAAGTAAAGAAATAAAGAAAATCTTTAAAAAATATATCTGAAATAACTATTCTACTTCACTCTTATGTGTGCTGTTTTGAGACATGAATAAAAGTATATAAATATTTATTTATCAAAGTTTAACAGTTGGGGATCCCTGGGTGGCTCAGCTGTTTAGCGCCTGCCTTTGGCCCAGGGCGGGATCCTGGAGTCCCGGGATCGGGTCCTGCATCGGGTTCCCGGCATGGAGCCTGCTTCTCCCTCCTCCTGTGTCTCTGCCTCTCCCTATCTGTGTGTCTATCATGAATAAATAAATAAATCTTAAAAAAAAAAAAACAAGGTTTAGCAGTTATACACACAGCTATAGTTGGAACGCTTGAAACTTCCTGGTTTTTTTTTTTCCTCTTTGAAATAAGAGCCCTTTACCGGAATCTGGTGGTTTGTTTATCAGCATTGTATGCATGGCCATAATATTGGGTCCAGTGAAGCACTCCACATATTTCAGAATCTAAGAGAAAAGAAGAAAAAAAGTTTCACGAGAAATCAAATAAATAGGCCCATGGTACAAAGTACAGTTATCTGTACAAGAGCCAGGATGTCAATAGTTATACAAAACACTTGGTAGAAGTTCCTGTGTGACTCAGCTGGTTAAGCATCCGACTCCTGATTTCAGCTCAGGTCATGATCCCAGGGTCATAGGATCATGGGCTAGGCTGGACTAATTGTTCAGTGGTGAGTCTACTTGTGTTTTTCTCCCTCTACCCCTCCCTACCAAGAATACATATTTTTAAAAAACTGTTGGTATGTCACAACATTGCAAACAAAGAATGAAAAAGTCAGCACTGGAAATCTGCAACACTCAATTAAACAGGCTCTTTCAAGCCAGTTGGAAACCGAATCACTTTTTCTATGAGAATGGGATGAGTTTCTCTCAGCTTTCGACTGGGAAGGACAGGAATACCCTTCTTTCAACTGAAACTGTCCATAGATGCCCAGGGAGAGGACACCTTTCTCTTTCCCTCACGGAGATTCTTCATAAGAAGGGACCATCAGGGGCACCTGGCTGGCTCACAGATTGAGCATCTACCTTCAGCTCAGGGTGTGATGCTGGGGTCCTGGGATCAAATCCCCCATTGGGCTCCCTGCAAAGAATCTGCTTCTCCCTCAGCCTATGTCTCTGCCTCTGTGTGTGTGTGTGTGCGCATCATGAATAAATAAATAAAATCTTTAAAAAAAAAAAGAAAGAAAAAAAAATGAAGGGATGAGACGCCCCAACACATGTGTAACTGCCATGCAGAGCCCAGGAGACAAAAGAACAGCAACAGGGGCACACTTCACAGTCAGGCCACCTCCCTTTCCACAGCTCTTCACTGAGGGCTACAAACCAGACAGTAATAGAAAAGGACACGCAGCAGGGAGTGAGATGAGCAGGTCCCTCCTCCCGTGGCGTCTATATTCTGTTGGAAGGATGTTAAATAATGACATGGGCACTGGTGCTTGACACCAAGGTGCAATGAGAGCTCGTGGGGGTCGGTGGGGGAGCGGGAGGGGTGGGAAGTGTGTGTGTGTTTGCTGAATTTGGACTGGGGTCTGGCAGCGGGTGTGCTCCCTCCTTACACCTAACCCACTAGGGAGGAAAGCACTCAGCTTTGTATGCGTACCACCTGCCAGGGGCTTAATGTGTCAGCCACCTACGTCTCACAACAATCCCTGAAAAGTAATGCCCCCTGGAATTTTTTTTTAAAAGATGTCATTCATTTATTCATGAGAGACACACACACACACACAGAGGCAGAGACACAGGCAGAGGGAGAAGCAGGCTCCATGGAGCCCGATGCAGGACTCAATCCCGGGACCCTGGGACCATACCCTGGGCCGAAGGCGGTGCCAAACTGCCAAGCCACCTGGGCTGCTCTGCCCCCTGGAATTAATGATGCTTTAAAGAATCATTAGCTTGCAGATAAATTGCCCAAGTTGGCAGAGCCAATTGAAATGGATGATATTCCATCTCCAATTCTGTCTGACTCTAAAAATGAGGCCTCTTCTACTGCTTTCTCACTATTTTATCTCATGTATAAGGCATATTGGCAACTTGAGCATGAAACACTCGAAATGGTACCAAAATCCTAGGAATTAGACCTCATACTTGTTATTTTTTTTTTATAAAGGGTATAACCTTTTAGGATTCCCTTAGGCAACTATTTTCTTTTCCTGTTTTTTGTTTGTTTGTTTGTTTTGTTTTTTAAAGATTTTATTTATTTACATAGAGAGGCAGAGACATAGGAAGAGGGAGGAAGAGCAGGCTCCATGCAGGGAGCCCAAAGCAGGATCTGATCCCGGGACTCCGGGACCGTGCCCTGAGCCAAAGGCAGACACTCAACTGTTGAGTCACCCAGGCATCGCTTTTTTTAAAATAATCTCTATCCCAACGTGGGGCTTGAGCTCATGACTCACATGCTCCACCCAGCCAGGCCAGCCCAGCATCTCCTACCAGTATTTTCTAAACTTCAGTGACTCAAGAGCCATTTTACCATTTCTAGCATATGTGACAGAACTACCCAATATTAGCCAATAATTTCCCTAAATTAAATCATGTCTTATCCTGATTAATAATATTCCTGAAGTCATAGGTAAGATGCGCTGGTTACTTTTTCCAATACACATTGAAATAAATACCCAACTACTATATCATCCCCACCTCCTAAAAATCATTGCATGAACCAGCAGGTGCATGGGGCACATTTGAGAACAGTGGGAACCCTGGAGGCCTCATCGTGATTCATCTAACACAAGTAGCCTCTAACTTCAGGCTTTTCTTCCTTGATCGATGCTCACAAGTTCCATTTCCATTGCAAGACTTGAGGTTGGGAAGAATAGATGATTCAGGGGCCATGTCCCCCTTTGTCTCCAACGCAAGGGGCTGGACATGATAGGTGGCCTGCTGTACAGTCTTCTCTCATGAGGAAAATATTCCTTTTTTTTTTTTATCATTTGTTTAAAGAATTTTTAAAATTTTAAGTAATCTCCACACACAACCAGGACACTAGGGTGACTCAGCGGTTGAGCCTCTGCCTTTGGCTCAAGGTGTGATCACAGTCCAGGTATCAGATCCAGCATCAGGCTCTGTATGAGGAGTCTGTTTCTCCCTCTGCCTATGTCTCTGCCTCTCTCTCTATGTCTCTCATGAATAAATAAATAAAATCTTTAAAAAATAATAAAAATAAAACTAAAAGCATTTGAAATAAATGGTTCATAAACTGTGGTACATTTTACAATGGGATGCTATGCAGAAGTTTGCAAGTATGATATAGATATAGATACACAAGTGATAATATATAAGTCACATGGGAAGATGTCAGATCTATTATAAGTGGACAACACACAGTGACAACCAGTTTGTTCCCGTGTTACACAAAGGTGGGAACCCTGGAGGCTCATCAGAGTTCCTTTGTTAACCTAAAAACAAAGAAAACACAGGAAGGTTCTCCAACCTCAGGGAGAGTGCAGTATCTGAAGAGTTCCTTGTCTTCTTGGAAGTCTTGGATCTTTGAAATCATCCTTTCACTTGGAATATATTCTGATTTTGCAATGGACACATCTCTCATTATCATCATTTGTTCTGGTTTCACCTCCCCTCTGCAGATCCTTTCAAACTGGTCCCTAGGAAATGAAATTGGCAGATGATGTCATTACTGTAGGCTCCAGGCACCTGCCTGGCCAGTTCTGTGGAAAGATCCACAAAGATTGAGGAGATGGTGTCTCTGCACCAAGTTGACCTCCAGGCCAGGCTGAGCAGCTCTGAGCATAGGGAGGAGGAAATGGCCAGCTCACAAGCCCCTGCCTCCTCAATGTGAGGCAGAATTCGCTGTGAGAACCCACATCTTCCTTAGCCTAAGAAAACAGTGGGGAAAATCTGTGATTTGGTTGCATCTGAGTAACAATGACAAATACTTCTCTCCTCCATTCCATGGGCCAGGCCCGGTTGGAAGCACTGTGTGCGTCTTACTTTATTCAGTCCTCACAACACTAGGGCTCAGTACTATTATCCCCATTTTACAGATGAGAAATGAGAGGCATGGAAAGTAAGTTGCACCAGGGCACACAACATTTAGTAGAAGGGCTAAGATTAAAGCCAGCCCTTTATGTTCCCAACCACTTCCCAAGGAACCAGTCCCTGAAAACTATCTGAACACGCACACGGTACTCTTACCCATGTTCCCATTGCAAACATACAACATATTTCTGTAAAATAACGAAAGGTTACTGTACCTAAAGCGTTGAATGTCAGCATCAGACACCAAATTTTTAATGACAAGAAACCCATTTTCTTCATAAAATTTTCTCTGTTCTAGGCTTAGAACAGCATTCTGCTGAGTATACCTAAAGAAAAGATAAATTTCAAATAAGTCCAACCGAAAAATCACAACCCAACACTAAGTATCAAGATCTTGAGTAATGTTTCTACTACTCATCCACCCAGCATTTGTATTTTTTATTTACTTTAAGAAAATAATGTGAGCATTAAAAAAAAAAAAGTCAGGGATCCCTGTGTGGCTCAGCGGTTTGGCGCCTGCCTTTGGCCCAAGGCATGATCCTGGAGTCCTGGGATCCATTCCCACGTCGGGCTCCCGGCATGGAGCCTGCTTCTCCCTCTGCTTCTCCCTCTGCCTATGTCTCTGCCTCCCTCTGTGGGTCTCTCATAAATAAATAAATAAATCTTAAAAAAAAAAAGTCGTAGGGTTTTTTTTTTTTAAAGTTTGTTTATTTTTTTTAGTATTCTCTATACTCATCGTGGACTTCTAACTCATGACCCCAAGATCAGGAGTCACATGCTCTTCAAACTGAGCCAGCCAGGCACCCCTAATCTGAACATTTATTTAAAAAACGTTTCGGGGCACCTGGGTGGCTCAGTGGTTGAGTATCTGTCTTTGTTTGGCTCAGGTCGTGATCCTGGGGTCCTGAGATCAAGTCCTGCATCAGGCGCCCTACAGAGAGTCTGCTTCTCCCTCTGCCTATGTCTCTGCTTCTCTCTGTGTGTCTCTCAAGAATAAATAAATACAATCTTTAAAAAAAAACAAAGGTTCAAATCCAAAAACATTAACTACTATCACAAAAAACCAGAAGAATAATTAATTACTTATATCTATTCAATGGGATAGGTAGTACTCAGGCATTAAAGTGAAGAGCATATACCCTGGGGTGGCTTAGCCGGTTAAGTGCCAACTGGTAATTTCCCGTCAGGTCATGATCTCAGGGGTCCTGGGATTGAGCCCCACGAGGTGCTACAGGCTCAGTGGGGAGTCTACTTGAGATTCTCTCCCTCTGTCCCTCCTCTCAGTTGCTATCCCGTGTGCTTTCTCTCTCTTAATTAAATAAATCTTTAAAAAAAATGAAGAACTTAATAGCATGGACAGTGCTTATAATAGTATAGTTATATTTATGCAAAACCAAGACACGAGTTGAAAAAAATGAAAAGAAATTATAAAAAACACATTATTTAAGTGATTGCCTTTATGTAGTGGAATTGTGGATGATTTTTAAAAATTCCTTTTATTTCTCTGATTTTCTAATTTGTTCTGTAAGGAATATGTATGGCTTTTTGGTGGGAAACAAATCCAATAGATTTTATATTTCAAATTTTATTTTATGGGATACCTGGGTGGCTTAGTAGCTGAGCATCTGCCTTTGGCTTGGGGCGTGATCCTGGAGACGCTAGATTGAGTCCCGCATCGGGCTCCCTGCATACAGCCTGTTTCTCCCTCTGCCTGTGTCTCTGCCTCTCTCTCTCTTTCCCTCTGTGTCTCATGAATAAATAAATAAAAAATCTTTAAAAAAAATTAAAGTCAAGGTCTTCAACATTTTCCCTGGGTTTAATTAGAACAAGTCCTGGCAACAGAAGATTTCTATAATGAATATTTTTTTAATTTTATTTATTCTCTTTAGGGAGGGAGGAAGGGAAGACAGGTGGGATAGGGTGAGGAGCAGAGGGAAAGGGGCAAGCAGACTCCCTGCTGAGCACAGAGCCCTCCATGGGGCTCCATCCCACCATCCTGAGACCATGACCTGAGCAGAAATCAAGAGTCAGACACTTAACCCACTAAGCCACCCAGGCGCCACACCCCTGTGTAATAAATTCACCAGACAACATGATATGTTGTATTTTATATCTTAATTCCCACTATAAAAAGCTGTGTATATATATATATATATCATATGGTTTTTAATGACCATTAGATCTACTTACTGGAATTGTGGAGGATGGAAGCTGTTTGGAGACACAGCCCCCGAAGTGGGGTAAGCTACCTACGATATGAATTAAGGCAAATAAAATTAAATTTCAGAGTCAGCATTTTCTGGAACCCACAGTTGGCCCTGGATTAGCCCTCATCCGAGAAGACACACAGAGCTGATGACAGGTATGCACCCTTGCTTCCATCATTTCAATTCACAAAATCCTGAGGAGGGGCTGGAAGCCCCAAGACCTTTATCAGCATTCCTGCTGCCCAGAGCAGGTGGCCTAGACCCCTGGGCTCAGTAACTGGTCCAAGGTCACCCAGCAGAGAATGGCTGAGTCCACACTTGAGCCATCACTGTTTCCTTCATAGATTTCCCTAGTTTATTCTATGTGACTATTCCTTCCACTAAACTGCTGAACAAATAAACATTGTAAGGTTCATGTCTAAAGGTGAGGAGAGGAGCACCTGGGTGGCTCAGTGGTTGTGCCTTCGGCTCAGGTCCTGGGATCGAGTCCTGCATCAGGATACCTGCGTCTTCTTCTGCCTATGTCTCTGTGTGTCATTCATGGATAAATAAATGAATGAATAAATAAATAAATAAGCAAATAAATAAAACTTTTTTAAAAGAAAATAGAAGTGAGTAGAAACGTGCTTTTCACAAGAGTTATTGAATTTATTGGTAATGCAGTGCAAATATGAGAAACAGTTTAGCTGGCTTTTAAAAAACATCTATTAAATAGACACTGGCTGCAGGAAAAGTGTGATCCATACAATCAAGTATAATTTTAAATATCCTAAAGAACCAGGAACTCTAGAAATTCTTTCTAGTTTTCATTTTTTTTTTTTTTAAAGATTTTTACTTATTTATTCATGAGAGAAACAAGAGAGAGAGGCAGAGACACAGGCCGAGGGAGAAGCAGGCTCCATGAAGGGAGCCTGATGCCAGACTCGATCCTGGGACTCCAGGATCACGTCCTGGGCCAAAGGGAGGCACTCAACCTCTGAGCTACCCAGGTGTCCCTCCTTTTTTTCCTTTTAATTTTTTTGTTTGTTTCTTTAGCTTAAGGAGTGACTGTCAGAATGTCACTACTCATAAACATGTTATTTTTGTCACGTCTTTATGTAACTGGGGGCAGTATCACTGTCAAGGAGAGAAACAGCCAGGGACACAAAACTGCCAGCCAATGTTTGTTCTCCCTGAGGCAGAGAGGATAATGACCTTTGTCAGCTGCTAGCAAGATGTGGCCAGAAAGCAATATTCCAGTCCAAAATTCTTCCTACCACTGTGTGTTTTGGTGGTGGTAGTTGCTTTTCTCTAAAAAATGTTTTAATGGTGTGGAAATGGGTATTATATAAAGCCAAATGTTTCTGGTGTTTACTACATAATATTAGTAAACATGAAAAAAATAGATGCAAAAAGTTGTACATTCAGTATGACTATAATTATGTAAATTCATAGAAAAGAAACACACCAAAAAGCTGACTGATAATGATCTGTGAGTGGTGGAATTATAAGTCATATTTATTTTCTTCTCAATGCATAACTGCATTTTAAAAAAGCCTTATGGTTTATGCCTTAAAAAAAAAATCCCTGCTTTGTGCCAGAATCCACATCTCTTTAAGACCAGTTAAGGCTGGGAAGAAACTGCCACAGGATTTCCAGGATCCTCTCTAAGCACTAACCACATACACATGCATTGAACATCTTGGCAGAGCTGTCCAATACCAGAACCTCTGGCCATGTCTGTCCATTTAATATGAAGAGAATGAAAATGAAGCCTGCCCTGGCCATATTTCAAGTGCTCAATGGCCACATGTACTGGACAATGCTGGTGTAGGACATTTCCAGCATCAAAGAAAGTTGATTGGATAGTGCTGTTCTCGGAAACATAGATGAAAAAGAAAGCAAGAACCAGCAGGATCAGAATATCAGATTTTTCTTTTTTTCTTTCTTAAGTAGGCTGATTGCCCAGCATAGAAGCGAGTGTAGGGCCTGAACTCATAACCCTGAGATCAAGAGCTGAGCCAGAAACAGGAATCAGATGCCTCATGGACTGAGCCACCCAGGGGCCCATGGTATCAAATGTTAACCGTAGTACCAGACTGGACCCAGTTATCCCTAGTCCCAGTATGTTGGTGCTTCTCACTGTTGGGCATGTATCCGAAACAAGTGAAAACAGATGGCTGGGCCCCACTCCCAGGTGTTTGGAGTCCAGGGTCAGAGATGAGCCTGGAATCTGCCTTCCTAGCAAGTTTCCAGCTGCTGTTGACGGTGCCCGTCCGGGAACACACTGCTTTAGTTAAATGGCTTCGGTCAAGAGTGGCCTCTCCCCTGGCCTGGGTTTCTGCTTTCTGGCCCGTCGGATGAGATCACATCATCAGCCTTGTGGGAGGGCGGCTGGACTTTCGTTTACCGCTGCATCGAGGCTTGGAACTCAGAGCAATCCTACAACAGCTAGTCTCATTTGTAGGAAAGATGCAGGACCCTGCCCACAGCAGGACAGAGACTAGTCCCGGGCTGAAGGGAAAATCGCGTGCAGCGTTTCCCAGGCTCCCCGAAGTGGCCCCCAGAGGGATCAGGAGACCCGGTTCTATCCGGCAATTGGGTGTCCCTGCCCTGCAGCGACGTGTCCTGGATGCCACAGCAGCGCTGCCCTCGTGAAGGCCGAGGCCGCGGAGAGCGCGGGCCCCTGGGCTTGGCGGGCGGCGGGGCGGCGGGCGCGCACGCAGGTCCCGGGCAGGAGGGGAGCGCCGGGGCCGCGGCCAGAGCGGGCTCCCCCGCGGAGGGGGCCGGCCCGGCCCGAGGCTCCCGCTGCCGCCCGCCCGGCCGCCCCGGGCAGCTCCGCGCGCGGTGCCGGGCCCGTGCTTCGCCTTTCCCGGGCTCCGGGCGGCCGCGGCCAGAGGCCCGGGGAGCTGCGCGCACGCCGCCTGCTCTCCGCCCGCAGCGCAGGGCCCTGGGCCGGGCCGGCACGGAGGCCGGGGGCTGGGGGCGCGCATCAGCCCCGGGCCCGCACTGCCCGCGCCCTCCGGGCGGCCGGATGCCCCCTGCCCCCCGCCCCGGGCGCCCGGAACAGGCGGGACCATCACGGGGACGCGGGCGCCGACCCAGGGGACCCTGGAGGCCACCCCTCCTGCAGCCCGAGCTCCCGCAGCCCAAAGGATACGCCGGCCCTGGCCGAGGGCTGGCCGAGGTGTCCCAGCACGACGCGCAGGCGGGCGGCTGCCTGGCACTGGTTCATGGCCCCGACGGGAGACGACAGGAGACGGCTCAGCAGGGCCTCGGGCCTCGGGCCTCCGCCTCGGTCCGGGCGGCGGGCGGGGCGACGAGCAGACGTCGGTCTGGAGGAGGGCGTGGAGCTCCCGGATTCTGCGTGGTGCGGAGATGCCCCGGGCCTCCTGGGTCCACGCACTGGGCGCCCCGGGCGGAGAGGATGGATGCCCGCACACCCTGCTCCTCCGTCGCAGAGATCCTCACTGCCTCCCAGAGCAGAGCAAGTGCTTTTCAAGGGCTTCTAACCCGGTGAAGGTCGCCCAGGGAGAAATGAGCCAACACGTGACCCACGCTCCCAACTGGGACTTTCAGACTGTTTAATCCCACGTGACTGGGCCCCTCCCTGTGCAGATGCTCTGACAGTTCACATGGTCGTTTACGGGTACAAGTAACGTGCTGATCCAAAGAGGAATTTGGGCATCCAGTCTGAGGTAGCCAAACATATTGGCTTCTCATTCAAGAAAAAGAAAGTCCCTGAAAGAATGATTCTGTGAAGCTAGTGTGATCCTCACAGTCTAGTATTTTAAATTTTCTAAAACTCTCAAGTTTTATCTTTCTCTCTCTCTTTTTAAATTCATTTATTTGAACTAATTTCTACCCTCAACATGAGGCTGGAACTGACCACCCCAACATCAGTAGTTCAGGATCCACCAACCAAGCCAGGCCTTCCCTTCTCTTCCCTTCCCCTCCTTTTCTTTCTGTTCCAACAATTCAGTGTCTTTGGGGTAAGTATGCATGATACTGCCACCATCATCAAGGTCATAACCACCATCCCTTCTCAAAATTTTCTCCCATACTCTTCACCTCACTATTTTGTTTGTATGTGGGAAGAACACAAGATAAGATCCACTGTCTTAGCAAATTTTAACTATATATTGCAATATTGCTAGCTGTAGACACTATGCTGTATTATAGACTTCTCGAACGACTTATGTAGTTTCACTGAAAGTTTGTAGCCTTAAACCATCACCTCTCCATTCTCCCCTCTGTTTAACCCCTGGTAACCACCATGGTCTCTGCTTCTATGAGTTTGACTCTTAAATTCCTTGTGTAAGTGGGAGAAGGAGGTACCTGTCTCTCTGTGACTGGCTTATCTCACTTAACCTAGTGCCCTCAAGCTGCATCCATGTTGTCACAAATGGTAGGATGTCCTTCCTCACTAATGCTGAATCATATTCCATTGTATGTGTGTACCTTGTTTTCTTTACCTTTTCACTTGTTGACCACCACTTAGGTTTGCTTTATCTTGGCTCTTGTGAATAGTGCTAGGTGGAGGTGGGAGTGCAGATATCTCTTTGAGATCTAATTTCAGTTCCTTTGGATAGATACCGTGAAGTGGGATGACTGGATCATATGGCAGTTTTTTTTTTATTTTTCTTTATTTAAAATAAGAGAGACACAGAGAGAGAGAGAGGAAGAGACAGAGACCTAGGCAGAGGTGGAAACAGGCTCCCTGCAGGGAGCCCAATGTGGGACTTGATCCCAGGCCCCGGGATCACCCCCTAGCCAAAGGCAGATGCTCAACCACTGAACCACCCAGGCGCCCCTCATATGGTAGTTCTAGTTCAAATTTTTTGAGGAACTTCCATACTGCTTTCCATAATGACTATAAGAACTAGAGATTCTTTCTAGAATATTTTCATCCAGTCTCTGCAGATAATTGACATAGCATCTCATTGTTTCTTTTTTCTTTTTTTTTTTTTTTAAATTTTTTTTTTTTTTTTTTTTTTTTATGATAGTCATACAGAGAGAGAGAGAGAGAGGCAGAGACACAGGCAGAGGGAGAAGCAGGCTCCATGCACCGGGAGCCCGATGTGGGATTCGATCCCGGGTCTCCAGGATCGCACCCTGGGCCAAAGGCAGGCGCCAAACCGCTGCGCCACCCAGGGATCCCCTCTTTTTTCTTCTTCATTTTTCTCATTGTTTCTTTGTCTTAAAGAGTTACTTCAGGAATGTCTCACCTTAGAAATATGTCATCATTTTGGTTTATTCCTAAGATTTTATTCATCTATTTGAGAGAGAGATAAAGGAAGTAGGGGTTAGGAGCAGAGGCAGTGGGACAACAGAGTTCATGCTTAGTACACAGCCTGATATAGGTCTCAATCCCAGAACCCTGGAATCATGACCTGAGCTGAAGGTGGACGCCTAACCAACTGAGCCACCCAGGTGCCCCCCATATGCACTATTCTCTCTAGTGAGAAAAGGTGCAAAATTACTGTTGAAAGTAAATTATATTATCTATGCAACCAATATCTTGTCTAGAGAAAAAGGGTGCTCCGAGCTTGGGGGATGAGAAGCTCAAGGAGGTAGGTTGGGGGAAATCTAGACCTCTCTCTGTGTACCCACATACATGCACACACAAGATAGTTATGCATCTGAAGCATCATTATCTATGCTTGCTTTATTACTTCTGAAAATAAAGGCATCGCAGTGGTAGTAGAGTATATCTATTCTGGTCTCTCTTTACAGAATAAAACTGTAAAACTTAGAATTCGGTGATAACTCCTTGAAAGCAACGCTAAATTCAGACCAAAACTGGGGCTCAAACATTTCAGATCAGAACAACTTAAAACACTCGCATTTATTCATCATAAGCTGAGAAGTGTCAGCTTTCATACCCCCTACACAGTACCAGCTCTAACACTGTACCAGCCAGTGGACACAGGGCAGGGACATGACCTAGACCAAGGCAGCTCTGCAGCTGAGGCCCTCCCTGGAGGCCTGACAGAAAGAACATCTGCTGACAGCCCTTTCAAAGCTAGAGATAATATTCTTTTTTCTTTTCTTTTGTTGTTTTTAGGGAGAGAAAGTGCACACACATATCAGCTGTTGAGAGGGAGTGGTAGGGAGAAGGAGAGGGGTAGAGAGTCTTAAGCAGGCTCCAGGCCCAGAGTTCAGGTGCAGAGCCCAACGTGGCGCATGATCTCACAACTCAGAGATCATGACCTGAGATGAAATCAAAAGTCGGACACTCAACAGACTGAGCCACCCAGGGGCCCCAATTCTTTATTCCTGAAAAGAATCTGAACAGTGCTGCATGCCCCCACAGTATATTATCCTGTTTATCCTCTACTGTCACCCTAGAGGTCAGACATGTGTGTTGTTACCTTACAGTAAGGAAACAGGCTCAGGGATGTTAACTTTTAGGAAGTGGCAGAGCCAGAATCCCAAAACCTTCCCCGTTCCTGTGAAATCCCCCTCCTCCAAAGCTTCCAGGAGGACCATCTGTGTTCAGGGAGGGGGAGCCCAGAATCATTGTGCTAGGGCTTCATTTGCAAGGTTTTCCTCTGTAGAGTCAATCAGAAAGCGTGCCTGCTTTATTACATGGTCCTTATAATCAATAAACATAGAAAACAGCTTTGTAACATCATCACCCCCCTTCTTAACACCAGCTCTTTTTTTTTTAACTTGTCTAACCCTCTAGCTTAAACCTAGCTATCCTCACAATCAGTTTGTCCCTGAGTCATTGTGAAGGCATAGTTAGCATCCACGAGCTAAGATTTTTACCTTAGTTAAAAATATCTAACACAACACCATCTCACCTCTGCGAGGATGAATACTGCCAAGAAAACCAGAAAAAAAAACACACAAAAATAGAATAACAAGTACTGGTGGGGATGTAGAGATATTAGAACTTTCATGTAATGTTGGCAAGAATGCAAAATGGTGCAGCCACTATTGAAAAACAGTATGAGGGTTCCTCAAAAAATTAAAAATAGAAAAACCATATGATCCATCAACCCCATTTCTGGGTATATATACCAAAGAATTGAAAGCAAGTTCTCCAGGGGCGCCTGGGTGGCTCGGTCACTTAAGTGTCTGATTCCTGATCTCAGTTCAGGACTTGATCTCAGGGTTGTGAGTGCCTCCATGCCTTGCATGGAGCCTACTTAAAAATATGTGTCTTTGGGTGTTTGCATGGCTCAATCGGTGAGTGTCTGCCGTTGGCTCAGTTCATAATCCCGAAGTTCTGGAATCAAGTCTCTCTCCGACTCTCAGTAGGGTACCCACTTCTCCCTCTGCCTATTGTCTCTCCCTCCCTCTCTCTGTCTCTCATGAATAAATAAATATTAAAAATATACATATAAATATATGTATCTGAAATAAAAGAAAGCAATGTGTCTAAGAGATATTTGTACACCATGTTCATAGCAATTTTCACATTTGACGAAAGATGGAAGCAAACCACATGTCAACAGACTGATGAATGCATAAGCAAAACTGGGTATATCCATACAATATAATATTACTCAGCGCTCAAAAAGAAGGAAATTTTCACACATCACCTACTACATATATCAACTCTGAAGACATTATGCTAAGTGACATAAGCCAGTCACAGAATGACAAATACTGTAGGACCCCCCCCCCATCTGAGTTATCATTGTAGTCAATCTAGTCCTATTGCGCTGAATAGGAATGGATGCTTGGATGTTTGGGAAATGAATTAATGGACACCAGGGACACAGAACAAATGGGAAATGAATTGTTTCCTGAGAGACTAGTTGGCAACCAGAAATGCCTAAGAGACATAAACTGTGCTGTCTGCTTTACTTTTGAAGTTTATTTTTCAAATGTATTTGAAATTTGAAGAGTTAAAAAATGTTTTTGCTAGAACAGGGCTCCATACATGCTGATTACACTGTATTCCTTATGTACATTTTATGTACAATTCTTCCATAATCCAATTTCCTTAAACCCTGTCAGGGATAGTCTTACCTTCTCCAGTTTCCAGCCAGATGTGAACTTAAACTGTGTGTCCTCCTGCACCTGGGTGCTCAGTAGGTTAAGCATCTACCTTTGGCTCAGCTCATGATCTAGGTTCCTGGGGATCAAGCCCTCATTAGGCAAGGAGTCTGCTTCTCCCTCTCCCTCTGAGCTCTCTCACAAGGAAAAGAAAGAGAAGGAAAGAAAGTGTCCTCAAAGAAACCAACAAAAAAGGTGAACGTCCATTTAGAACAACTTCTGCTTAGCAGAATGAAAGAAAAGGACTCCTTGTTATTCCTGATCTAAATTCTAACTGGTGGGGCAGCCCCAGTGGTGCAGCGGTTTGGCGCCACCTGCAGCCCGGGGTGTGATCCTGGAGACCCGGGATCGAGTCCCACGTCGGGCTTCCTGCATGGAGCCTGCTTCTCTCTCTGCTTCTCCCTCTGCCTGTGTCTCTGCCTCTCTCTTCGCTCTCTCTGAATGAATAAATAAATAAATCTTATAAAAAAGAATAAATTCTAACTGGTATGCTTAATAATCAGTAGTATGTGTCTTTGCTGCCCTCAGCTGGTGTAGAAACACAGCTCTGTATTACAAGAAAGTCCCCATGGGGCACCTGGGTGGCTCAGTGGGTTAAACATCTCTGCCTTAGGCTCAGGTCCTGGGGTTGAGCCCCCATCGGGATCCATGCCCAGCGGGCAGTCTGCTTCTCCCACTCCCTCTGCCCCTCCAACCTGCTGCTCCTTGTGCTCTAACATAAATAAATAAATAAATAAATAAATAAATAATCTTTAAATGAAAACAAAAACAAAAAATAAATTTCCCCAGTTTGTGCCCCTTAGAAATCGAAACTAACAATTTCCCTGTACCTTGAGAGAGTTTAGGTTTCATTCATAAATGCTGAGGGTTTCCAGCTGCCTAACTCAATAACAACTAGCAGAAGAAGTCACCTTTGTCTTCCTTCTTCAGGAACAGAGAAAGATTTGGAAAAATTCTGGCTTTTCTTTAAGGAAGCTGGCTGGGTTGGAAGAGTCATGCAAGGACTCAAGGACACAAGGACATGTGTCAGAGCATGAACATCCACCCTTGTCCTCACTCCAGAATGCCAATCATTAAACATGTGTGTACAGGACAGTGTTCTAGATCTGAGAAGACTCTCATGCCATGAAATCAAGCATTCCTCTTGCTTGGGCAAAGAGCTAACTGAATGAAAGTAACTGAACACACTTAAATTAGACATCAGTGACCTTTATTAGGTGCAAAGTAGTATTCCTGACAATAGTAATATGCCACTGTTACACCTGTTCATCCATTAAAACAACAGCCCCTCACCCAGAGCTAACAAGATACCATAAAGTTCCCTGTAAGTTCTTTGTGCTCTTCATACAAGTGATGGGAAAGATTAGGACAGCTCATTAATAAAACAGGTTCCGTAGGCATCTTGATTCCTTTTGGTTTCCTCTCAAAGAGCTCCAGCAGACGGCTACTTCAAAGGTTGGTCCTTCTTCCTTTCACCAGCTGTCCTCCCAGTCTAAAGACATCCTGGAAATAAAGCCAACCACAATGAGTCCACGGAACACTGGGAATGTATTCAGCATAAGAAAAAAGTAGATTTCTAGCATCTACCAATAGTTAAATGGAAAAACTCTCACAGTGGTCCTATCAGTAAATAAACCATTTTTTAAGACTCCCAATAATTTACTTGTCAACATCTGAAATCATGTTGAACAAACTGAGAGAGCCAGACGCCAGTCAGCCTGTGCCAATTGGTGCTCCTGTTGACTACAGGTGTCCTCAACAGGCTTAGCATGCTGTTTGGTCAAGAAGACCTGTACTCCTTGTCTGGCTTTCCTTTAGCCACGCGCTGCTTCATCTAGAGTGATCTCCTCCTCAGTGAAAATCAGGTCATGATTTGGTATTGGGTTGATTTGGTATTATTCTTTTGTTCTTAATCAAACAACTGAGACTTCTAAGTCAACAAACTTTCTTGTGGCACCTGGGTTGCTCAGTCAGAGTCCAACTCATCTCAGGGTTGTGGGATGGACTCTGTGTTGGGGTCCTGGCTCAGTGGGGAATCTGCTGGAGATTCCCTCCCTCTCCTTCTGCCCGGACCCCCACCTCCTGCTCACGTTCTCTCTCTCTCTCTCTCAAATAATTGAAATAAATACTGGAGGCAGCTCATTTATTTACAACCCTGACAAACTGCCAACACAATATATGCTTTTTTTTTCTGCTGCAAGAATCAGTGTGTTGCCCGAAAGCCCCAATTGACAAAAGAGGATGCCTTCATAAAAGCTTTTAAAAACTGGGCAAAGAGAGAAGGACAAGACTTCCCATCATCGGCAAATCTGAAATGAGAGTCTTTTCTGATATGGGATAGATTCATAGGTTCTAAAGGGAGAAGGGGCCAAGGAGGAAGTAAGATTCTTCAGCTGGGAATGAGTTTCAGAAGTTGATTCCCAGTGGCCCAGTAGCGTAGTGCTGGTGTGCGGTACTCTTCACAGTACTAGAGGGGCCAAGTTATCATTACATTCAGTCTACGTGGAGGTCCTGTCACCCCCTAGGAAACATATATTGGTGATTCCTGCAAACTGAAACATAGGATTAGCCTTTTGGTTTGGAGGCTAAAATGTCTTTGTCTACCAGGCAAATATGTTTATTTCTTTGGCTTGACTGTAATTTGTCTGGGGATCATCAGCAGCACTGAATGCCCGCTAGCTACATGCAACTACTTTACAAGTCTTGTGTATTAAGTAGCAAAGCATATGAAATAATGTCTCATGTCCCCTCTTGATAAGCATCAGTGGTTTCTGCCATCAGCTCCATGGAACCCCAGATGCTAACTGACCCACACAGAAACCTGCTTGAGAATTGCTTCTGGGTCACTTAATGGATCTGCATATGTGTAAATACTCTGTTGTATAGAAATTAAGGGAGGCCTATGGGTAACACCCCAAACCTTTAACTTTCCTTATGTGCATTCAGAAGGTGGCTTTTGTCGCTCACTTGCTCTCCTCCAGATCTGCTGTTTCCTTTCCTACCTGCCTGTTCTGGAACAGGATAGCCTACACAGCACAGAGCGGCCAAAAGACATAAAGAAGTCTGGGATGCTCAGGTGCCCCACGTGGGGGAAGCAAGTACTAGCTGAAATTCTCAGTGGATCTCAGCAAGGCTTCTGCAAGGTGCTCTAAACAATGCACATTATGCTTCCAAATTAAATCAGGGATAACAGAGTTGCCGGGTGGCTCAGCTGGTTAAGCCTCTATGTTCCACTTAGTTCATGATCTCAGGATCCTGGATTGATCCCAGCATCAGGCTCCCTGCTCAGCAGGAAGTCTACTTCTTCCTCTCCCTCTTTCTGTCCCCACTGCTCATGCTCTCTCTCCCTCTCTCTCTCTCTTTCTTTCTCAAATGAATAAAGAAAATCTTAAAAAACATAGATGTGAGTAATGTCATGCATTGAAGAAAATAGTCTTATAAATCTTTCATCTCATACAAACGTACCTTCAAACTGGTATCTTTCGGAATTCCGTATAATCTGTGTACTAACTCCATAACTTCCCTCTCAACGATTTCTTGACTGGTGCCTTTCACATCGATGTAGTGGCAGTCAGCACTGGCGAAATGGCAGGAAATTGCCTGTACAGGGTGAAATGATTAATATTGGGGGAGAAAAAAAATTTGTTAACAGCAACAACCAAACAGAAAGACTTCTTTTAGAACACCAGCTAGTTCACTAGCATTTGATTTCTAGAATGTTCCATCGTGTCTTGGATTAGTCTCTTTGGGGTTCAGTATCTTTTCTCCCCTTGGTACAGCTAAAAGGCTGACTGAGAAATTCCACGAGGTTTTAAGCTCCTTGGGATACTTGTTTTCAAAATGGGCAGAGAACATAATGACCAGAGTAAGAGGACTTTAAACTTTTTAACATGTGATTTATCTAGCGAGTGCATGTCCTCGAGTCCTAAACAGGAATGGGTTCCAGGGTTCTTCATCCTCTTCTTAGTCACAGAAGTTAGTTACTCAGCTGAGTTTGTGGTGCTTTGTTATTTTAATGTCTAAAGATCAGGGAAATCAACATAAAAAATACCTTGCAAAGGAAAATAATATACACACCCACCCCTTTCAAATCACAAGGACATTTGAAGTCCAAGATCAGTCACATGAGGTATGCATCTTGTGTCCTTCTTAAGGGAAAGGAGGTTACTTGGTTCTCCCCATTCTTTTTTTTTTTTTTTTTTAAGATTTATTTATTTATTCATTCAGAGAGAGCGAAGAGAGAGGCAGAGACACAGGCAGAGGGAGAAGTAGGCTCCCTGCAGGAAGCCCGATATGGGACTGGATCCTGAGTCTCCAGGATCACACCCCGGGCTGCACTTGGCGCTAAACCGCTGGGCCACTGGGGCTGCCCGGTTCTCCCCATTCTTGAAAAGGTTATCAGCAGATAAACTTAAAACTCACTTTCCTAGTCGCATGTTAGTTCTCTTCTCTTGAGATGACCTCACCTCTCAGAAGGGCTGTCTGCTTTGCTCACAACATGAGATTTGTAGACAGTGGAGTCACAAATTCCATTTCCTTTTTTTTTTTTAATTTTTATTATATATTTTTTTAAAAATTTGTTCACGAGAGACACAGAGGGGGGCAGAGACACAGGCAAAGGAGAAGCAGGCTCCATGCAGGCAGCCCAATGTAGGACTGGATACCCGGACTGGGATCACCCCCTGAGCCAAGGCAGACGCTCAACCGCTGAACCACACAGGGTCCCCCATTTCCCATGGAAGCCCCCACACCACACCAAGAAAAAGTGACACCTGAGGCCAGACGAGATAAGTACATTACCATATACGCATTTTTAAGTCTTTTTGTAGGGGTTCATCTTTTCCCAAATAAAGTAGTTCAAAGACTACTGAAAAATTACAAAGTTAGGATATTATCAATCACATTACTTGGTTTCTTATTATTTACCTTTTAGTTTCATACAGTAATCACTTTATACTATATTTTCAGGTTTTGACATGAGATCTTTCAGTATGTTATCCTACTCAGTTTATAACCCTGATCATATAGGAAGTAATATAATTCTCTAACTCATACAGACTTTCAGACTATTTGTCTTAGCTTGCTGTTTTGATACAGATGCGTATACATAAAATTCCATTTTTCATATCCAGTTGAATTTTGACACCAAGGACACATGATAAATGGCCAAATTCATGAATTTCACGAACATTCACATTATTTATGTCATTGTGGCTGTACCCCTGCTTGTACAGTTCTGAGGATCATGTTGGTGGGGAGTCTGATCTAGTCTTTTTTTTTTTTTTATCTAGTCTTTATTTAAAATTTTGGCATTCTGTTCATCAAGATATTTTTTGCATTAATTTTGATTTTCTAAATACTGCCTTAAACTATCATTTAACTTCATTGTTGAGGTTTTTTGCACCATCCCCCGACCCCTGCTAAATTTTCCCTGGAGGAGAGGGCTTTCTTGCCTCACCCTCATCCTGGCCCTGTTGACCTGGTGGAAATATGAATGAATGGAAGATGAAACATGGTAGCTAACCCTGCACCTAGGGAGACAATGGGTGTTGGTGTGACAAACTGGCACGCTTCACTCAACCCCAAAAACCCCCGATATATCATAATAAGAGCCATGTAATGTGGAATAATTTCAGTCCACAGTACTGTCAGAGCTGCTGAATTTTTGAAAAGAGAGAAATCTGGGAATATTGGGAAATTCTGTCAAATTTTAATGTAAGCAATGAAATCAATAGGCTTTTAATATATTCATTGCTATGGGGCAAAAAACATGGCTCGCTGCCAAATCTTATTTCTGGGCAGCCAATTCAATAACAAAGCTATTATAAACTGCCGTCATAAATGGTTCTTATATCCATTTCCCATTTTAAGATTTTAGTACATCATCCATTCTTTCTGTCTCCAAAAGCACAGGCGGCGGGCTACCAAGCAACTCTATGAATGTTCCTAATTCAAGATCAGTAGGATTGGGAACCAGAGGTCACATGGCCTCCTACTGATAACTTAGCAAAAAAGCATGAGGTATCAAATATATTTCCTGGTAAATAAACCAGAGCAAGAGCAGTTTAGTTAAACATCACAAATCTCATAAAGTTTCACATATCTTGACATTTTTGCTTCTAACCTATTCGACTTTGGAAAGCACGGTGATGTAATGCATACCTTGCGGTATCCTTGAGTTTTGTTCCAGCCAGATCCGTGGATGAGCAAAGGATGAAAGAAAACGGTGTCTCCTTTCTCCATCACGAGGTGCACGCGGGGGCTGTTTTCATCGTAGTCCCGGATCCCATAGAACATTAAGTTCACGCCCCCCTAGAACACATAAGAGAACCCAACTCTGTATTTGAGGAACCCAATGACTAACAAGTAGATTTCCTAAGTTCTTCCAAGAAAAAGATAAGCTCAGTCAATCTAACCTCCCACTGTGGTCACTTTGAATCTGAGCAGAAGATGGAAGGCACTGGTCATGATCACAGTTCAGTTGACCCCACCAGGTGCCCCACCCCGAGTGTTCCCACTGAACATAACCCCCACTCTCCTGCTCATCAGAGCTAGCCAGCCTTTCCATGGACTCAGCAGGTGCCTGCCACCCTCCAAAACAATCCGTTTGGCTTAAGTCAGCCACGGCCCACTTCTGTTGCCTGCACCAAACTTTCCCCAAAACTCAACTGAATTTGTGAATCTTACAGTTTCAGTTATATCAGAATCCAGACCCCAGTATTTTCCTTGGCACTAATCCTCAGTGCAAGAATCTAACTAATTGAGACAGAAGGCCTGAAAGCCATATTCTTTACTTCCTACGGACCCCATTCATTCTTCCTGCGTTAACAACCCGTGCTCTTCTCATTCTGACCATCATTATGGGATTTCAAGACCATATTGTCTGATACCTAAAACACTTACCATCTCCTCTCTGGTTTCTCTGCCTCTGGACTCTTACCTCCAGTATATCCTGCTCTAGGCCTCTAGATTATCTTTTTTTTTTTTAAAGATGTTTTTTTTTAAATTTTTATTTATTTATGATAGTCACAGAGAGAGAGAGAGAGAGGCAGAGACACAGGCGGAGGAAGAAGCAGGCTCCATGTACCGGGAGCCTGATGTGGGATTCGATCCGGGGTCTCCAGGATCGCGCCCTGGGCCAAAGGCAGGCGCCAAACCGCTGCGCCACCCAGGGATCCCTAGATTATCATTATTGAAGGAACAATTGATCTCACCATTCATGGGCTCAAAAGCCTTCTATACTCTTCCATCCTCACTAGCTCAGTTCCATACACCATGTAACAGTCATGTGATGGAATACTACTCATGCTTCCCCAGAGTCTTCATTGGTCTCTCTAGCAGAAAAGAGATGAGCCCTCTCTCTTCTTTATGCCAAGAGCCATCAATCAGTGGTAAGAAGTAGTTGGCACTTTACACATGCATGTGGTGTTGCAAGTGTTGACATCTTACCTGTGCAATTGGGCTTGATAATTTCATATCCTATATAGTACCTCCCAAAGTGCCCCACGCTGGTCAGCTTTCCAACACTTCATGAAGGAAAAATGGTTATTTTACCTGACATCCTTGAATCTTCCCTGATCCTAATTGTAAATCCTATAATGATGTTTTGTTAAGAAGGAAATGCCATCTGATTGTTAAAGCTCTTTATGGATAGTGATGTGAAATCAAAACAAACAATATTCTGGTTAAGATTTTCCTCTAGGGGTGCCTGGGTAGCTCAGTCAGTTGGGCGTCCAAGTCTTGATGCCAACCCAGGTCATGATCTCAGGGTGCGAAGTTCAAGCCACATATCTGACTCGTGCTCAGCAGAGTCTGCTTGTCCCTCTCCCTTACCCTTTGTCTCTCTCCTCCCCTCCTCTCCCATGTGCTTGTGCTCTTTCTCTCTCTCTCAAATGAATAAATAAAATCTTAAAAGAAAACAACGACAAAAACAGACAAAAAACAGATTCTTCCTCTGAGCTAGAACATGAGACTCCTAATTCTGGGAAAGGAACAAGGGGTAGTGGAAGGGGAGGCAGGCAGGGCGATGGGGTGACTGGGTGACAGGCATCGAGGGGGACATTTGATAGGATGAGCACTGGGTATTATACTATAGGTTGAAAAATCGAACTCCAATAAAAAAATACAAAAAAAAAGCTACCCTAAAAAAAAAAAAAAAAAACAACAAAAAAAAAATGATTCCTCCTCTACGCAGACATACCTCCCATTGGGGATAATTGTGTGGCTTCAGATAGCCTTTGTGTGTGCCTGGAAGCACACACAGGCAGCCATTGTTCCTGTCGATGTGCTCCATGGCTGTCCAAGCACAGACAATTTTATTGCTGGGCCTGAAGGGGAAGTAGTGCAGATCCTGGTGCAAGGGATGGCGGGATGTCTTCTTGCCTGAAACAGAACCTGCTGTTAACACACACTTGCATCTCAGATTTCATCTCTTTTGCCTGCAAAACCACAGCAATGACTATTCCTACAAAACCCAAAGAAGTGAAACAACATTATTGAGAATCAGTCCAGAGAGATAAACATCAAATTCGAATATCAAATCCACAGGGCAACTCCAGATCCACTACTTTTTTTCTGGGTTTCTGGGAGCCGAGGACTTACTGACACACAACATTCACTAGCAATTCATACACGTCATGAACTCTATTGCATTTTATTGCTTTGTAATTGTGGTTTGGGTATAGAATCTAGTATTCAAGAAAAAAAAAAGTTTGAGTAATTGAAGAGAGCAACCAAATTTGAGGTTTCCTGTTAGCCTTCTAAGTGGCTGATGCAAAAAATATCTGCTAACTAAATTAATAAAAGGCCTCTAAGGGCTCCTGGGTGGCTTGGTGGGTTAAGCATTTGCCTTCTTCTCAGCTCAGGATCTCAGGGCCCTGGGATCAAGCCCTGCATAGGGTTCTGCTTAGCAGGGAATCTGCTTCTCTCTCTTCCTCTATGATGTCTCTCCCTCTCTCTCAAAAAAATTAATAAAATCTTTAAAAAGTAAGAAAAAATAACCCTGTAGTTGACATCTGAAATCCCTACTCTACTTCACGATTCTTATGATACATACTGTTTTAAGACTTAAAAGTATATACACATTTTTTTTTTAAGATTTTATTTATTTATTCATGAGAGACACAGAGAGTGAGAGAGAGGCAGAGACACAGGCAGAGGGAGAAGCAGGCTCCATGCAGGGAGCCTGACATGGGACTGGATCACTGGTCTCCAGGATCACACCCTGGGCTGAAGGTGGCGCCAAACCGCTGAACCACCTGGGCTGCCCTTATTTTATGTTTTTAAAGATCTTATTTATTTATTCATGAGAGTCACAGACAGGGGCAGAGGGAGAAGCAGGCTCCCTGCGAGGAGCCTGATGCAGGACTAGATCCCAGGACCCAAGGATCACCACCTGAGCCAAAGCCATACCCTCAACCACTGGGCCACCCAGGCGTCCCCACATTTGTTTTTTAATGTTCAGCAGTTATACACAAAGCTATAGTTTGAATCCTTGAAACTTTGTCTTACTTTTCCTTTCTTTTTTTTTTTTTTTTTGGCTTCTACTTAACAAATAAAAGCACTTTACCAGAATCTGGAGGTTTGTTTATAAGCATTGCATGCATGGCCATAATATTGGGTCCAGTGAAGCACTCCACATATTTCAGAATCTAAGAGTAAAGGGTACATGAGAAATCAAATAAACAACCACGTAATGCAATGTACACTTATTTGTACACGGGTCAAAATGCACATAGTTATACAAAACACTTGGTAGAAGTGCCTGGGTGACTCTGTTGCTTAAGCATCCATCTCCTGATTTCAGCTCAGGTCATGTTCTCAGGGTCATAGGATACAGGTCTGCCTTGGGGTCCTTGCTCAGTAATGGGTCTACTTCAGGTTTTCTCCTTCTGCCTCTCCCTCTCTATCAAACATTTATTTATTTATTTATTTATTTATTTTAAAGATTTTATTTATTTATTCATGAGAATACACAGAGAGGAGAGAGAGAGAGAGAGGCAGAGACACAGGCAGAGGGAGAAGCAGGCTCCATTCAGGGAGCCTGACGTGGGACTCGATCCCAGGTCTCCAGGATCACGCCCTGAGCTGCAGGCGATGCTAAACCGCTGAGCCACCGGGGCTGCCCTCAAACATTTATTTAAAGAAAAAAAAACAGTTGGTATTTCCCAACGTTGCAAACAAAGAATGAAAAACTCAGCACTGGAAATCTGTAACACTTTGAATTAAACAGTTTTTTTTTTTAAGATTTTATTTATTTATTCATGAGAGATACAGAGAAAGAGAGGCAGAGACACAGGTAGAGGAGAAGCAGGCTCCATGCCAAGAGTCCGACTTGGGACTCGATCCCAGGTCTCCAGGATCATACCCTGGGCCAAAGGCAGCGCTAAAGTGCTTAGCCACCGGAGCTGCCCTTAAACAGGCTTTTTAAGCCAGTTGGAAACCAAACCCCATTTTCTACGAGAATGCAAAGAGTTTCTTCAGCTTTCGACTGGGCGGGCAGGAATGCCCTCCTTTCACCTGACACTGTCCATAGATGCCCAGGGAGAAGGCACCTTCCTCTTCCCTTCAGGGAGACTCTTCATAAGAAGGGACCAACAGGGGCACCTGGCTGGCTCAATCACTAGAACATGAACCTGTTGATCTCGGGGTCGTGACTGCAAGCTCCTCCTAGAGTGTAGAACTCACTTTTTAAAAAGGTGGTAGGGGGACACCATTGCAGCTCAGTCAGTTAAGCACCTGCCTTCAGTTCAGGTCATGATCCCCATGTCCAGCTCCCTGCTCAGAGAGGAGTCAGCTTCTCCTTCTCCCTCTGCCCCTCCCTGCCACTCATGTTCTCTCTTGATCTCACTCACTTTCTCTCTCAAATAAGTAGAATCTTAAAGAGAATAATAAATGAAAGGATCATGAGAGGCCCCAATAACGTGGACCTGCCATGCAGAGCCTAGGGGACAAGAGAACAGCAACAGGGAGACACTTCACAGTCAGGCCACCTCCCTTTCCACAGCTCTTCACTGAGGGCTACAAACCAGACAGTGATAGAAAAGGACACGCAGCAGGGAGTGAGATGAGCAGGTCCCTCCTCCCATGGCGTCTATATTCTGTTGGAAGGATGTTAAATAATGACATGGGCACTGGTGCTTGACCGCAAGGTGCAGTTACAGAGTATGAGGGAGCGGAGGCGGGGTGGGGAGGCTGAATTTGGCCAAAGGTCTGGCAGCAGGTGTGCTCCCTCCTACGTCTAACCCACTAGGGAGGAAAGCACTCAGCTTTGCATGCCTACCACCTGCCAGGGGCTTTATGTGTCAGCCACTTAAGTCTCACAACAATCCCTGAAAAGTAATGCCCCCAGGAATTAAAGATCCTTTAAATGATCATTATCCTGCAGATAATAAAGTGCCCAAGGTGGCAGAGCAATTTCAACGAAAAGGACGGTATTCCATCTCCAGTTCTGTCTGACTCCAAAAAATGAAGCCTCTTCTACTGCTTTCTCACTACTTGATCTCCCGTATAAGCCATATTGGCAATTTGAGCATGAATCACTCGAAATGGTCCAAAATCCTAGGAGTCGGGGCTCATATTTGTTTTTTTTTTTTTTTATAAAGGGTGTCATCTTTTATATTTTCTTGTGATATTTTCTTTGAAGAATATATTCCTCAAATATATTTCTTCATATATTTTCCTTTCCTGTTTCCTGGTTTTAAGTAATCTCTATCGCAACATGGGGCTTGAGCCCACGACTCTGAGATCAAGACTCACATGCTCCATCGGGCCATGCCTGCCCAGCATCTCCTACCAGTATTTTCTAAACTTCAGTGACTCAAGAGACATTTTACCATTTCTAGCATATGTTGCTAACTGCCCAATATTAGTCAATAATTTTCCTAAATTAACTCATGTCTTATCCTGCTAATAATATTTCTGAAGTCATAGGTTTGATGCACCAGCTACTTTTTCCAATACATATTGAAATAAATACCCAACTACTATATCATACCCATCTCCTAAAAGTCATTGCATGAACCAGTAGGTGTATGGTGCACACTTGAGAACAGTGGGAACCATAGAGGCCTCCGGGTCCCCAGGGCCTCAGGCAACACAAGTTGCCTCTAACTTCAAGCTTTTCCTCCTTGATTGCTGCTCACAAGTTCCATTTCCATTGCAAGACTTGAGGTTGGGAAGAATAGATGATTCAGGGACCTTGTCCCCCTTTGTCCCCAACCCAAGGGGCTGGACATGATAGGTGGCCTGCTGTACAGTCTTCTCTCATGAGGAAAATATTCTTTCTTTTTTTATCATTTGTTTAAAGATTTTTTTAAATTTTAAGTAATCTCCACACACAACCGGGACACTTGGGTGGCTCAGGGTTGAGCCTCTGCCTTTGGCTCAGGGTGTGATCACAGTCCAGGTATCAAGTCCGGCATCAGGCTCTGTGTGAGGAGTCTGCTTCTCCCTCTGCCTATGTCTCTGCCTCTCTCTCTGTGTCTCTCATGAATAAATAAATAAAATCTTTAAAAAATAATAAAAATAAAACTATAAGCATTTGAAATAAATGGTTCCTAAACTGTGGTACATTCATACAATGGGATGCTATGCAGAAGTTTGCAAGTATGATATAGATATAGATACACGTGATAATATGTAAGTCATATGGGAAGATGTCTGAGGTCTATTATAAGTGGACAAAACACAGTAACAACCAGTTTGTTCCCGTGTTACACAAAAGGTGGGAACCCTGGAGGCCTCATCGTGATTCATCTAACACAAGTTACCTCTAACTTCAAGCTTTTCCTCCTTGATAGATGCTCACAAGTTCCATTTCTATTGCAAGACTTGAGGTTGGGAAGAATAGATGATTCAGGGGCCATGTCCCCCTTTGTCCCCAACCCAAGGGGCTGGACATGATAGGTGGCCTGCCTGTACAGTCTTCTCTCATGAGGACAATTTTCTTCCTTTTTTAAATTATTTATTTAAATTTTTTTTTCTAAATTTTAAATAATCTCCACATGCAACTGGGACATCGGGGTGGCTCAGCGACTGAGCATCTGCCTTTGGCTCAGGGCATGATCCCAGTCCAGAGATCAAGTCCTGCGCAGGCTCCATGTGAAGAACCTGCCTCTGCCTCTGCCTCTGTCTCTGCCTCTCTCTCTGCGTCTCTCATGAATATCTCATGAATATCCTGAGTATCTCACTTGGTTAAATGTCCACCTCTGGGTTGGGGCTCAGGTTATGATCTTGGTCTAAGGATCCAGCACCTGTCATCCTCTGCACTCAGCAGGGGGTCTGCCTGAGGATTCTCCCTCTGCCTCTCCCTCTGCCTTTTCCCCTTCTCATGCCTAAAATAAATACATAAATCTTAAAAAAAAAAAAGTGCATACCTCTTAAAAACTAAAAAATCCCCCATCGTCTACCAACTAAAGCAGCCAGGTTCCCATTAAGTCAAATTATCTAATAGCACTTGGGGTTATAATTTCTAAAATGTTCTATATGCAAAGTTCCCCTTAAAAAAAAAGTGTGCCATGGGTCAAGGGACACATGAGTGGCTCAGTGTTGAGTGTCTGTCTTGGACTCAGGTCATGGTCCTGGGGCCAGGGATCAAGTCTCACATCAGGCTGCCCACAGGTAGCTTATTCTCCATCTGCCTATGTCTCTGCCTCTCTCTCTGTCTCATGAATAAATAAAATCTTAAAAAACAATAAAAAATCTAAAACCATTCTAAATAAATGATCCATAAACTGTCATACATTTATGCAGAAATTTGCAAGTATGTGATAGATATAGATACGTAAGTGATATGGAAAGATGTGTGAGATCTATTATAAGTGAACAAGACTCGGTGACAACTAGTTTCTTCCCGTGTTACACAAAACGTGGGGGGTTATGGATGCATTTTCAAGGCCATGAAAGAATTGTAGTTGAATACACCTAAAAGCTTGGCAGTGAGTGGGGATGAACGTTGGGAGACTTCACTTTACATTTTCTATATTATGTGGATAACTTTATAAATATGATTTATGCTTAAAGAATGATAATTTTTTAGACAAGTTTAACTCTAAAGACCTACTTGAACCTCTACTACCAGGTTCACAGAAACAAAAGCAACAATAAATGGATGTACAGTGAGTGGGATCTGCAATGTGACTCCTGTTGATATGCCCATATCCAGTGTGAGAGAGGCTCCCCCTCTCGACTGCAGAATTCCCGCCCTTCTCCACCAGGTTAATTACCAAGCGCCAGAGCAGGGTATCTCCACCTGGCCAGTATTGACATTTGGGGCCGGATAATTCATTATTTGGGGGGAGGGGGCTTTCTGTGCATTATAGGCTCCCTGGGCTCCATTAGCGGCATGCCCAGGCTCTACAGACCAAACCTTGTGGCAACCCGACAGGGCTCCAGGCGCCACCAGATGTGCTCCTCCAACTGAGAACCACTGCTCTACAGCCACCAGAGAGGGGCTCAGATAAAGGAAAAGCAGCAATTCCTGGGGCAGGCATGTAGGTGGGCTGTTAACCTAAAAACAAAGAAAACAGAAAGGTTCTCCAACCTCAGGGAGAGTGCAGTATCTGAAGAGTTCCTTGTCGTCTTGGAAGTCTTGGATCTTTGAAATCATCCTTTCACTTGGAATATATTCTGATTTTGCAATGGACACATCTCTCATTATTATCATTTGTTTTGGTTTCACCTCCCCTCTGCAGATCCTTTCAAACTGGTCCCTAGGAAATGAAATTGGCAGATGATGTCATTACTGCAGGCTCCAGGCACCTGCCTGGCCAGTTCTGTGGAAAGATCCACAAAGATTGAGGAGATGGTGTCTCTGCACCAAGTTGACCTCCAGACCAGGCTGAGCAGCTCTGAGCATAGGGAGGAGGAAATGGCCAGCTCACAAGCCCCTGCCTCCTCAATGTGAGGCCAGAATTCGCTGTGAGAACTCACATCTTCCTTAGCCTAAGAAAACAGTGGGGAAAATCTGTGATTTGGTTGCATCTGAGTAACAATGGCAAATACTTCTCTCCTCCATTCCATGGGCCAGGCCAGGTTGGAAGCACTGTGTGCGTCTTTTACTTTATTCAGTCCTCACAACAACACTAGGGCTCAGTACTATTATCCCCATTT
Organism: Vulpes vulpes; assembly: GCF_048418805.1. Classification (NCBI taxonomy): domain Eukaryota; kingdom Metazoa; phylum Chordata; class Mammalia; order Carnivora; family Canidae; genus Vulpes; species Vulpes vulpes. Next base: position 107,919,349 of record NC_132781.1, on the reverse strand, counting down.
TACAGATGAGATAGGAGAGGCATGGAAAGTAAGTTGCACCAGGGCACACAGCATTTAGTAGAAAGGCTCAGATTAAAGCCAGCCCTTCCTGCTCCAGAGCTCATGTTCCCAACCACTTCCCAAGGAACCAGTCCCTGAAAAATATCTGAACACGCACACACTACTCTTACTACCCATGTTCCCATTGCAAACATAGAACATATTTCTTAAAATAACAAAAGGTTACTGTACCTAAAGCGTTGAATGTCCGTGTCAGACACCAAATTTTTAATGACAAGAAACCCATTTTCTTCATAAAATTTTCTCTGTTCTAGGCTTAGGACATCATTATCCTGAGTATACCTAAAGGAAAGAAAACTTTCAAATAAGTCCAACTGAAAGATCACAACCCAACACTATGTATCAAGAACCTGAGAAATGTTTCTACTACTCTTCCATCTGGCATTTCTATTTTTTATTTACTCTAAGAAAATAATCTGAACCTTTTTATTTAATGTCTAATCGTTTCTTTTAAGTTTGTTCATTTTTTAAAAAGTAATCCCTATATCCAACCCATATCCATATCCCATATGGAGTTTGAACTCATAACCCCAAGATCAAGAGTCACGTGCTCTTCTGACTGAGCCAGCCAGGAACCCCTAAACTCAACATTTATTTAAAAAAGGTTTAAATCCAAAACATTAACTACTGTCACCAAAAAAATAGAAGAATAATTAATTACTTATGTCCACTCAATGTGATAGATAGGACTCGGGCTTTAAAAGTGAAGAGCATGTGCCCTGGGGTGGCTTAGTCGGTTAGGGGCCAACTGGTAATTTCACATCAGGTCATGATCTCATGGGTCCTGAGATTGAGCCCATGGCTTACTATGGCCTCAGCGGGGAATCTGCTTGAGATTCTCTCCCTCTGTCCCTCTCACTCGCTACCCTTTATGCTTTCTCTCTCTTAATTAAATAAATCTTTAAAAAAAAATGAAGGACTTAATAGCAGGGACAGTGCTTATAATAGTAAAATATACTTAGATTTGCACAAAACCAAGACACTACTTGAAAAAAATGAAGAGAAATGTTTTTAAAAACACTTTTTTTTAAGTGATTGCCTTATGTAATGGAATTATGAATGATTTTTTAAAATTCCTTTTATTTCTCTGATTTTGTCATTTGTTTTGTAAGGAATAAGTATGGTTTTTTAGGTGAGAATCAAATCCAGTAGATTTTATATTTTAATTTTATTTTAAATATAACAGATTTTATGTTTTATATTAAATCATACATTCTCAGAAGAAATCAAAGTTGAAAAATCCAAGTCTGTTTATGCACAACTCAGAGCACCCCATCCATTAATTTACATCAGAATTGTGGCTCTATGATAATATTCCATGGATATCATGTCTTCTCCTACAAAGATAATTTAAGATAAACCAAAGATACTACCTAATAGGGCAGTATGACCACACACTAAGGGCTAACTTCAATGAGGTGTAACATGCCTGAATGTGAAATAACCAGGGTAGGGGATCCCTGGGTGGCTCAGTGCTTAGCACCTGCCTTCCACCCAGGCCATGATCCTGGAGTGCTGGGATTCAGTCCGGATCAGGCACATGGAGCCTGCTTTTCCCTCTGCCTGTGTCTCTGCCTCTCTGTCTCTCTGTCTCTCTGATGAATAAAAAAATAAATAATCTTTAAAAAGAATTAATCAGATTATACACTTCTAAAATTTTTTGCCTTTCTGAATGTTAAAATACATATAAAAATTAAGTCAAGGTCTTCAACATTTTCCCTAGGTTTAATTAGAACAAGTCCAGGCAACAGAGGATTTCTATAATGAATTATTTTTTTAAATATTTATTTATTTATTTATTTATTTATTTATTTATTTATTTATGAGAGAGAGAGAGAGAGAGAGAGAGACAGGCAGAGGGAGAAGCAAGCTCCATGCAGGGAGCCGACGCAGGACTCGATCCCAGGTCTCCAGGATCAGGCCCTGGGCTGAAGGAAGGCTCTAAACCACAGAGCCACCTAGGCTGTCCCATGAATTATATTTTTAATTTTATTTATTCTCTTTAGGGAGGGAGGGAGGGAGGACAGGCAGGGCAGGGTGAGCAGAGAGGGAAAGGGGCAAGCAGACTCCCTGCTGAGTACAGAGCCCTCCATGGGGCTCCATCCCACCATCCTGAGACCATGACCTGAACAGAAATCAAGAGTCAGACACTTAACCCACTGAGCCACCCAAGCGCCGCACCCCCGTGTAATAAATTCACCAGACAACATAATATGTTGTATTTTATATCTTAATTCCCACTAGAAAAAGCTGTGTATATGTATATCATATGGTTTTTAATGACCATTAGATCTACTTACTGGAATTGTGGAGGATGGAAGCTGTTTGGAGACACAGCCCCCGAAGTGGGGTAAGCTACCTACGATATGAATTAAGGCAAATAAAATTAAATTTCAGAGTCAGCATTTTCTGGAAACCACAGTTGGCCCTGGATTAGCCCTCATCCAGGAAGACACACAGAGCTGATGACAGGTATGCACCCTTGCTTCCATCATTTCAATTCACAAAATCCTGAGGAGGGGCTGGAAGCCCCAAGACCTTTATCAGCATTCCTGCTGCCCAGAGCAGGTGGCCTAGACCCCTGGGCTCAGTAACTGGTCCAAGGTCACCCAGCAGAGAATGGCTGAGCCCACACTTGAGCCATCACTGTTTCCTTCATAGATTTCCCTGGTTTATTCTATGTGACTATTCCTTCCACTAAACTGCTGAACAAATAAACATTGTAAGGTTCATGTCTAACAGTGAGGAGCAATGTATTCTTCAAAAGAGGTATTGAAGTTAGTGACAGTCCAGACCAAAATAGGAGAAGGAATATGGCTCGTTAAAAAATTAAACAAATAAAGAGTCTATTAAATCAACAGGCTCCACTCCAGAGCTGAGCCAGAAACAGGAATCAGATGCCTCATGGACTGAGCCACCCAGGGGCCCATGGTATCAAATGTTAACCGTAGTACCAGACTGGACCCAGTTATCCCTAGTCCCAGTATGTTGGTGCTTCTCACTGTTGGGCATGTATCCGAAACAAGTGAAAACAGATGGCTGGGCCCCACTCCCAGGTGTTTGGAGTCCAGGGTCAGAGATGAGCCTGGAATCTGCCTTCCTAGCAAGTTTCCAGCTGCTGTTGACGGTGCCCGTCCGGGAACACACTGCTTTAGTTAAATGGCTTCGGTCAAGAGTGGCCTCTCCCCTGGCCTGGGTTTCTGCTTTCTGGCCCGTCGGATGAGATCACATCATCAGCCTTGTGGGAGGGCGGCTGGACTTTCGTTTACCGCTGCATCGAGGCTTGGAACTCAGAGCAATCCTACAACAGCTAGTCTCATTTGTAGGAAAGATGCAGGACCCTGCCCACAGCAGGACAGAGACTAGTCCCGGGCTGAAGGGAAAATCGCGTGCAGCGTTTCCCAGGCTCCCCGAAGTGGCCCCCAGAGGGATCAGGAGACCCGGTTCTATCCGGCAATTGGGTGTCCCTGCCCTGCAGCGACGTGTCCTGGATGCCACAGCAGCGCTGCCCTCGTGAAGGCCGAGGCCGCGGAGAGCGCGGGCCCCTGGGCTTGGCGGGCGGCGGGGCGGCGGGCGCGCACGCAGGTCCCGGGCAGGAGGGGAGCGCCGGGGCCGCGGCCAGAGCGGGCTCCCCCGCGGAGGGGGCCGGCCCGGCCCGAGGCTCCCGCTGCCGCCCGCCCGGCCGCCCCGGGCAGCTCCGCGCGCGGTGCCGGGCCCGTGCTTCGCCTTTCCCGGGCTCCGGGCGGCCGCGGCCAGAGGCCCGGGGAGCTGCGCGCACGCCGCCTGCTCTCCGCCCGCAGCGCAGGGCCCTGGGCCGGGCCGGCACGGAGGCCGGGGGCTGGGGGCGCGCATCAGCCCCGGGCCCGCACTGCCCGCGCCCTCCGGGCGGCCGGATGCCCCCTGCCGCCTGCCCCCTGCCCCCCACCCCGTGCCCCCCGCCCCGGGCGCCCGGAACAGGCGGGACCATCACGGGGACGCGGGCGCCGACCCAGGGGACCCTGGAGGCCACCCCTCCTGCAGCCCGAGCTCCCGCAGCCCAAAGGATACGCCGGCCCTGGCCGAGGGCTGGCCGAGGTGTCCCAGCGCGACGCGCAGGCGAGCGGCTGCCTGGCACTGGTTCATGGCCCCGACGGGAGACGACAGGAGACGGCTCAGCAGGGCCTAACAGCTGCTGCAGGGCTGGGCGTGGGGGGGTGGGGGCTGATGAGGAGCAGTAGTGGCCCAGGTGGAGGGCCTGGAGCTCCCGGATTCTGCGTGGTGCGGAGATGCCCCGGGCCTCCTGGGTCCACGCACTGGGCGCCCCGGGCGGAGAGGATGGATGCCCGCACACCCTGCTCCTCCGTCGCAGAGATCCTCACTGCCTCCCAGAGCAGAGCAAGTGCTTTTCAAGGGCTTCAAACCCGGTGAAGGTCGCCCAGGGAGAAATGAGCCAACACATCACCCACGCTCCCAACTGGGACTTTCAGACTGTTTAATCCCACGTGACTGGGCCCGTCCCTGTGCAGATGCTCTGACAGTTCACATGGTCGTTTACGGGTACAAGTAACGTGCTGATCCAAAGAGGAATTTGGGCATCCAGTCTGAGGTAGCCAAACATATTGGCTTCTCATTCAAGAAAAAGAAAGTCCCTGAAAGAATGATTCTGTGAAGCTAGTGTGATCCACAGTCTAGTATTATTTTAAATTTTCTTTAAAAAATAGAAATGATTTTTCTTTTTCTTTTTTTTTTTTAAGTTTATTTTTTAAGTAACCTCTTCCCCCAACCTGGGGATTGAACTCAACACCACAACATCAATCTATGATCCACCATGTGCCCCTTTCTTCCTTTCCCTTCCCCTTTCCCCTTCCCCTTCCCTTTCTCTTCCCCTTCCATACTATTTTCCATAATGACTATAAGAACTAGAAATTGTTTCTGTAATATCTTTTCCATCCAGTCTCTGCAGATGATCAACATAGCAACTCATTGGTTTTTTTCTTCCTTATTTTTCTCATTGTTTCGTTGTCTTAAGGAGTTACATCAGGAATGTCTCACTTTAGTGCATGTTATCATTTGTTTAAAAAGATTTTATTTATTAATTTGAGAGAGAGAGAGAGAGAGAGAGAGAAAGCAGGGGAGAGGAGCAGAGGAGGAGGACAGGCGGCCTCTAAGCTGAGTGCAGAGCCTGAGATCATGACCTGAGCTGAAATCAAGATTACGATGCTTTAAAATTAATTAATTATTAATTAATTAGTTAATTAATTAACTTAAAAAGAAAAGATTCAGGGCAGCCTGGGTGGCTTAGTGCCGCCTTGGGCCCCAGGTGTGATCCTGGAGACCTGGGATCAAGTCCTGAGCTGAAATCAAGATTCCGATGCTTAAAATTAATTAATTGATTGATTGATTGATTAACTGAAAAAGAAAAGATTCAGGGCAGCCTGGGTGGCTTAGCGCTGCCTTGGGCCCCAGGTGTGATCCTGGAGACCTGGAGTCCCCCAATGTGGGACTCAAACCCTGGACCTCAGATCACACCCTGAGCTGAAGGCAGATGCTCAACCACTGAGCCAGCCCGGTGTCCCTCAAGTGCTGTCCCTATATAATGTGGTGAACTGCCATCCTCACAGAAAAAAGCAAGCCAGGACTCAGAATTGTTAGCTGCTGCCTATTTCATCTGAGGCAGGGTGGAGAATCGTCAGCATCCAGAGCAAGGCTTGCCTTCAACCTCACCTTCGGGTTCTGTATTATTTTTACATGATTCCTCCTTACCCAGACTCTCAAATCTGTTTGATTGACAGCAATGTCCTGATCCTTCCCTCAGTAGCTCTTAACCTCATCTCTCACAGATTGATCATCACAGGCGGGCCCCCAATCCTGAACTCGTTGATTGGATTGCCAAGGGTTTTCAGGAGAGGCACTTCTGTGTATCATAGTTAAAAATGAAGTATCTGGCCCTTGGCAGGTATAGGAAAGAGAATCTCCATCTTTCTGATTCCAAAAAGGTGCTGCTCCTGGACTGGGCCTGGGTGACTAGGTGAGTCCTTATTGCCCTCGTGTGGTGGAAAGTGGGTACTGCTAGGAAGGAGAAAATGTAACCTGAGTTCAGGCCAAAGCAAATAATTTTTATTATTTATTTATTTATTTATTTTTATTCATAGAGATGCAGAGAGAGAGAGAGAGGCAGAGACACAGGCAGAGGGAGAAGCAGGCTTCATGCAGAGAGCCTGACGTGGGACTCGATCCAGGGTCTCCAGATCACACCCCAGGCTGCAGGTGGCGCTAAACCACTGCGCCACCGGGGCTGCCCCCAAAGCAAATTATATGGGGGTCATGACCCTTATCCCCACAGGCCCTGAACCGTTACTGGCCTTCCAGACCATTGGGAAAGACAGTGAGATGAAACTACCTACACCTGTAGTTTTAATGTTCCCCCAAAATACCCCCATTTTACAAGTGTGTGAAAATCCCTGTCCTCTCTACCCTAAGGTGTTTTACAATGGATCTGTTTAAGTTTATAGTTGTTATAAAAGATGAAGGAAATCTTTGAATACTTCCAAGTATTATCTGCCTTTTTTAAATCAGAGGATGCTGGGTTTAAAATTTTTCATTTAAGATCCCATGGGGATCCCTGGGTGGCGCAGCGGTTTAGCGCCTGCCTTTGGCCCAGGGCGCGATCCTGGAGACCCGGGATCGAATCCCATGTCGGGCTCCCGGTGCATGGAGCCTGCTTCTCCCTCTGCCTGTGTCTCTGCCTCTCTCTCTCTCTCTCTGTGACTATCATTAAAAAAAAAAAAAATCCCATGGGGAATTAGAACTATAATTTCTCCTTAGGTAACTTGATGAACGTTCCTAGTTTTTAAAAACAGCAATTTGGATTATTTGGAAATTCCCTAAGTAGGCATCTTTAATAACTGTGCTATTAAAATAAAAATGTTTTAGAACAATTGAAATAGAACACAATGAAACATAAGCATGATCGCAAGAATGATCATTTCTTTCTCCTTCAGCATTTGGTAATTATTCATTTCTTAGTAATGTTGGAGCAATGTGCTTGAGATTGAGTCCCACATCGGGCTTCCTGAGAGGAGCCTGTTTCTCCCTCTGCCTATGTCTCTGTTTCTCTCTCAGTGTCTCTCATGAATAAATAAATAAAATCTTGGAAAAAAAGATTTCTTAATAATGACCATATTTGACCAGCTAAGAAAAAAAATAGCATGATCTAAGAACCTTGAATTTAATTGCTCAAGAGTTGTGCACCCTTAAGACAATTTTTTAAAAGATTTTATTTTTAAGTAGTCTCCACACACACACAGCTCAAAGTCACAACCCCGAGACCAAGCATTGCATGCTCCATCAACTGAGCCAGCCAGGCACCCCAAATCAATTTCATGATATGAATGAGAAATTGCAATCAGTCCCAGATTCAAAAATGCCAATCCTTCTTGAAAAGAATAGATGATCATAGCCAGGTAATTTAGTACCAAGTTTTAAAGTTAATCAGATTCATTCATGTACCAAACAGAAGCCAGCACATTGGCCATCTACCTGCAACTAGGCCCGTACTTGGCTTTCTCAGCTACTGTAGGATAGTTCAGCACTGCCAACAAAAGCCAGACCTCCCCTTGTGCAGTAACCTCTATCTCCTGTCTTGATTCTTCCAGAATCTTGTTCAAAAGACTCTCATCTTCTCCACCTTGTTGGATCTCCCCCTGCCATCAGCGTATAAACATGCTGCTAGGGTACAGGGTGGCTCAGTGGGTTAAGCATCTGCCTTTGGTCCGGTCATGATCCTGGGGTCCTAGGATTGAGCCCCACATCAGGCTCCCTGCTCAGTGGAGAGTTTCCTTTTCCCTTTCCCTCTGCCTGCTGCTCTACCTACTTGTGTGCGCACTCTTGCTCTCTGTGTCAAATAAATAAAATCTTTTAAAAAACAAAAACCAGGGACGCCTGAGTGACTCAGCAGTTGAGTGTCTGCCTTCGGCTCAGGTTGGGATCCTAGGTCCAGGAATCGAGTCCCACATCGGGCTCCTGCGGTGAGCCTCTCCCTCTGCCTCTGTCTCTGCCTCTCTCTCTCTCTCTGTGTGTCTCTCATGAATGAATAAAGTATTTTTAAAAAATCTTCAAATCTTGGGGCACCTGACTGGCTCAGTCAGAGGAGCATGCCACTCCTGATCTCAGGCTCGTGAGCTCGAGCCCCACATGGGGCGGGGAGATTACTTAAATAATAAAACTTAGAAAACTCCTCAAATTTTATTAGCTAGGGTATGGATGTACAATATCTAGGTTTTCACCATTCCGAGGATTAACATTCAACAAAACTTAAGGTGAATGGACTGGACACAGGAGTATCTTCAAAAATTGTCTGTATTTCAGTGACTGAGTATACCAAGGAAAACTATATTTGGGTTAACATGAATGGGGATATTTCTGATCTATGATTGGAAATTATGATAGGAAATTATGTCCAGGATCTATTAACTGGGAATAAACATGTTGCACAACCATATATATGACTATATATAAGTACACGCCAATTTTTTTTAAAGATCTATTTATTTTAGATTGAGAAAGACCGAGAGCACAAGCAGGGGGAGGGACAGGGGGAGAAGGAGGAGAGAAGCAGACTTCCCACTGAGCGTAGAGCCTGACTCTAAAATCATGAGCTGAACCAAAATCAAGAGTCAGATGCCTAACCAGGGCACCAGGGTGGCGTCCCTATGCCAGTTTTTTTTTTTTAAGTTCCACCTCTCATTTAGTATTTCTCTTAGTTTTGCTCACTTCAATTATTTTATACTGTTAGTTCTTTCATCCTATAAAAAGTGCCATGAAAATGCTATGGCTAGAGTCAAGGCACTCTGATCACCTGAAATCATCTGATCACCTGTGGAGGTCCTGCACCTGCGGTTTCAGTGTCACAATGTCTGCAATTAATTTATGAGAGTGGCTCTACCAAAACAATAAAGGAATGGCTGTGTGCATACATTATAGACAGAGAGAAGGCAGGCGTTGTGGAATATCAACAACTTAACATTTCTAGAAGTATCCATGGTACTACTTTGTTAATTTTTAAAATTTTTCGAAGTAAAAAGTTGGGCATCAGAAATAAATGTCACCCGCATTTTAAGCACCCCACAAACGTAATGGAAGTGGAGTTACTAGATCAATTTGACTGGCTAAGGTGGATGATGGCTATTTAATTTTATGACTTTTAATTTTTTAAGATTTATTCATCTGTTTGAGAGAGACAGAGCTCTCATGTACCCACACACAGGAGCAGGGAGGGGCAAAGGGAGAGAATCTTCAAAGAGACTCCCCACCTAGTATAGAGCCCAATGTGGGGCTCAACCCCATGACCCTGAGATCATGACCCAAACGGAAACCAAGAGCTGGATGCCCACCTGGCGGAGTGATCCAGGCACCCCTTTATAACTTTAAAAAATGTCCATGTTGGGCAGCCCCAGTGACCCAGTGGTTTAGTGCCACCCTCAGGGGTGTGATCCTGGAGACCCGGAATTGAGTTCCACGTCAGGCTCCCTGCATGGAGCCTGCTTCTCCCTCTGCCTGTGTCTCTGCCTGTCTGTCTCTCTCATGAATAAATAAATAAAATCTTTAAAAAAATAAAAAATAAAAATGTCCACGTTAACAGTCTTATTCTAATATTTGAGAAATCTTTATAGATGTATATCTGATTCCTTTGTTTCTTAACATGCTAGAAATAGAATCTAGCGTTTTATTTAAAACTTAAACAGTTCATGGATGGACCTAGAAGGTATTCTAAGTCAGAGAAAGACATACCATATGATATCACTTGTATGTAGAATCTCTAACACAAAGAAAAAGCAGAAACAGATTCATAAATACAGAGAACTGACAGTTGCCAGAGGGGAGAATGGTGAGGCGAGGGGCAAAGTGGGTGAAAGGGAGTGGGAGGTAAGGCTTCTAGGGATGGACAAGGTAAGATACAGGGAGCACAGGTACAGGGTTTGACTGCTATAATTTTCTTAATTATCCAAAATGGACCAAAGCGGGGCCATGTTCTAGAAACCTACTGTATGCAATTCTCTTTTAAGAACTAGGCAAAATACAAGAATTGATCATTAACTTACCATTTCATAGATCTCCATGAACTTGTAGGTGCATATGCTTATGTTCTTCAAATACAGAATAAAAAATACATTGGCTGTTCTGCAACCACATCACTAGTAGAGTGAATTTTCTATTTCCTTCCACCAAGTGTTGGCAGGCTTCATTATATGCAGTCCTCCCAACCATGAAACTCCCTCCACAGGCAACAGGACTTGGAAGGGCAATCAGATACCATCTGAAACCAATCTGAAAACATCCCGTGTGTACGGAGTCAGAGATCAAATATTTAAGAACTTAAAAATAGGAAATACAGGGCAGCCCAGATGGCTCAGCGGTTTAGCGCCATCTTCGGCCCAGGGCGTGATCCTGGAGTCCTGGGATTAAGTCCCATGTCGGGCTCCCGGCATGGAGTCAGCTTCTCCCCCTGCCTGTGTCTCTGCCTCTCTCATGAATAAATAAAATCTTTAAAAAAAAAAAAAAAAAAAAAAAGGAAATACAGGAGACCTTACAGAGAATAGTCCAAGACCTATTCACCCAATGTTCACTCACCTATCCAAAGCAACTGGCAGGTGTGGATTCCAGCACCTCTTGAACCTGTCTAGATATCCAGGAGTACCCTGTCCCACTGATGGCTTCACTTGATGAAGGCCAAGTAAAACCATGGGTCACTGGGTTGAGCCACGTTTAGGTTTAAGACATGGAGACTCAACCAAAGGCAAAAATGGTATTTCCATGCTCCACGTTCAAGAATTGGCTTTTGAAACTGTTGGTTTACCTTGTGGACACTGGCATGTTCAACAGTTGCATTGTTCATATGAAGACTTCTAATAAGGAAGGTACAAATTACTGTTGAAAAGTATATTATCTATGCAACCAATACCTCATCTAGAGCAAAAGGGTGCTCTGAGTGTAGGGAATGAGCTCAAGGAGGTAGGTTGGGGGAAATCTAGACCTCGCTCTACGTACGCACATACATGTACACACAACACAGGTACGTATCTGAAGCATCATTATCTATGCTTGCTTTATTACTTCTGAAAATAAAGAAAAGCATCGCAGTGGTAGTAGAGTATAGCTATTCTGGTCTCTCTTTACAGAATAAAACTGTAAAACTTAGAATTCGGTTATAACTCTTTGAAAGGCAACGCTAAATTCAGACCGAAACTGCTGGCTCAAACATCTCAGATCAGAACAACTTAAAACACTCGCATTTATTCATCATAAGGCATGCAGAACTTGGAGACTACAACGTACTAAGTTATTTCAAAAATATTTAGCCAAAAAGTACATATTGCTTACACAATATTTCAGTTTCTCTTCCTAGACAGAATTACAGTAAAAGCTTCAACACAGCCTGTGCAAATATAACAAGCTAAGCCTTGATATTCCTTGATAGGTAATTCCTGTTGCCCAAAGGAATAACCTACCTCACCAGGGCCCTGCCCTTTCAGGGTACAATAAAAATGCCGTGCATTTTAACAAGCTGTATTTTTGGATGCACTACATCATAGGATTTAAGGAAAACAACTCACTATACCAAGGTCAATGTGAAGTTTTAAAATGCTATCAGGAAGCCAAATAATTGTCTACTTACTAACTATTCACCAAATTGGAAGATCTCCTACACAGATTTTGCTAAGGGGTCAAATATTCAATCACTTGATTCTTCAAGGAACTCTCCAAATTCTTGGGTGTGGGTGCGTGTCTGCTGGGCCCAGAGGTCACTGAACAGAGTGGTCCTGCCAGAGCAACTCCACTTTCCTTCCCTCCTTTGCCTCTTCTGGCCCTCTGGGACACTCCTCAGATCTGTGGTCCCAACTTCAGTGCACGGAGCCACCTGGGATGCTGGTGGAAGACAGACTCCCTGGGCCACCCAGAACTTGGACCCTGTGGGTCTGTGGCGAGACCTGAGACCGTGCCCGTGACAAGCACCCCCAGGTGATCTGGAATGCTCTCTGGGAAACCCTGCTTTAAAGACCAGTTCTTCCTCCTCGGGATCACATGAATCACACAGACCTGCATGTACCCAACATTTTACAAAAACCAATCTTCACGAAGATGATTTCCTCAGGGACATCATCTGCTTAGCTCCCTGCCTCTCAGGAGACCTGCCACCGAAGAAGCCACCAGCATTCAAGACATGATGGACATTCAAAAGAATTCAGATTTAGTCATCACCAGTACACCAAAAAAAAAAAAAAAAAAAAAAAGCCCAACAGTATGTTCACCTTACTCAGAGGTTTCCAACACATTTTATTTTGTAGAGCACTGGTTTGTCGCTTTTGAGGACCAACATGTGTATAAATCCCTATAAAATGTCCAATTACTGTCAGTTCCGTAGCAGCCTGTCAGGTCCCGCACAGCGTACTTATGGCTTGAGTTCCAATCCCACTTGCAGAAAGGCTGCCCTCTGGCTCCTCGTGGAGGGTGCATCCAAGCCGAGCCTCCTCTGGGGCTTCATCTCCAAGGGGCGCTTCCTTTGGGGAGGACAGGCAGGCTCTGATGTCCAGGCTTTGGTGCCTGGAGGCAGGAGGCGTTGGGAGGCTCGTGGGCCAGGTGCTGTTTCTCTCAGGCGGACACTCGAGGAGTCAGCGCTTGTGCTTAATGACCACAGTCCCTCTCGCTTTTGTGGGTTACAACAGAAGGAAGCCTCTGTTCTTAAGTAACACGGATAAACACCTTTTTAGATCGCCTATTTGTTCTAGAACTACAAAATTTAATTCAAGAAAATATAGGTCCCATGAAAGACTTAAAAGTTTTATAAAACTAAAATCTAGTTTTCCCCAATAAATTGTACTTTTAGCCAAAACCCTCCCAACGCTTCTAAAATAATACTAAAGGGGGCATCTGATTATACAAGAGCAATAAAAAAAATTAAATATTTATTTGAATAACAAGTTTAAGTTCGAGCTGTGATGTTGGCAATGCGGATTTTTAACACAGATCACAAAAAGCGTGCACAAAGTACTGGCGCCAAGGACAAAATAATGCTAAAAATTCGGCTAAATAACTGCTGATTTTAAGAAAACAAAAGGCCTGAAATCACTATACAAAATATAAAATGTATTAAACACTACCATCCACAGAACAGTCTTTATTATTGATTATATTTAAAAATTATTTGTGTAGTTAATTATATATTGAATTGTAAATGAGTATCATACATGAACCCCCTTCCGGAAGGCCAATTCCTTGTCTTACTATAGAACATCTAATTACATGGCAAAAGTATCCTTTCTTGCTGTCGATAAAGGAAACAGTTAAATGGTATTATTGTAAATATTAGGAAGGCTACCAAAAAAGAAATTAAATTTCTTTTTTGTCTTCCAAGTGCTTTCCATGCAGAGTTAAGCACTTGCCTTGTTTAACTGAATGCTCTCCTGGGAAAGTGTCCTGGGTCAGAAGAGATGCTCTCGAATTGAGAAGACTGGGCTTTACAAAGCAAAGGCTGGAAGGAACCATATGACCCTCTCACTATGGGGATATCACTGTGTCACTTACCACTTCCATCTTTCCAGAATATCATCCAAGACTCTTAAAAAAAGACCAGACTGATAATGATAAATACGCACGAAATGAACAGACACCAACTGCTCTCTGACACCACGACCGGTAATGTCTGTGCCACGGGGGAGCACCTTTAGAAAGAGCCTACGCGGCAAGAGATAAGTGTCTAAAGATTCAAAATGAATCAACAGTATTGGATAACAATATAATTCTCAACTCAGAAGCTGCCTCAAGATTAGGTGCATCTTCAGTTAATGTAACAGGAAAAAAAGGCAATGGATTTTATTTTATTAATTGCATCCACTCACAAATCGACCTAAGGTCACCAGATGTGTAGACACAATGAGATTTTTGTTGTCGTGTATCGTCTTTAATTGAAATGATGAAAAAAGAAATAGCTCTATTTAAAAACAAAACCAGATAGCTACTTGGGTCTAGATTAAGAGGTGGCACCCGGGGTGGGGTTCACGTTCTGAGTGGCCACCTGCGGTGCAACTTCGATGATCCGGGGCTTGTCTATGATTCTGGCAGTGCGGTTGCCTTTCTCCACGATCCCAATAATCCATGCCTGGTGGCCCTCCCCATATTTGGGAGACTTGATCTCTGCACAGAACCGGGCGGCTTGCTCTCGCGGTAAACAGATGAGGAGGCCTCCTGACAAAGGGAATAACAGAGAGAAAGGATCACGGTCGGCAGTGATGCCATGCCAGCAGTTCCCTTTGCCACCAGTTTTCCAGGGCATGTCCGCCCAGGCGGTCGATTGGCCCACTGGCCCACAACCCATTTCTGTCTCTACATAGGGACTGCCCTTTCCCATCCACTAACATCCCACAGATGATATGTCTGGCAATTATTGACTTTGGTTGAACTACCACATTAAAGAACACATACAACCAACTTTCAAGTGTGGGAATGACCAGGCTGCGAAACACTGAAAACTGTGCAGGAGTGAGGTGTCCTGATAATATATGTGCTAGCTGGGCAGCCCCAGTGGCGCAGCGGTGTAGGCCGCCTGCAGTCCGGGGTGTAATCCTGGAGACCCGGGATCGGCCTTCCTGCATGGAGCCTGCTTCTCCCTCTGCCTATGTCTCTGCCTCTCTCTCGCTCTCTCTGAATGAATAAATAAATCTTTATATATATGTTCTGAGTGGTGTAGTTTCCCATATTCTCCCTCCGTCCTGTCCTATCGCCAAACAAATGCTGAGTTGGAGGTCACACACAGACTGGCGGGAGTCAGGTGACCCACAGCACCCAGGGGAGCTAAGGACATTGGTGTTAAGAAGGCCAAGGTTTCTGGCAGCACTGACCTCACGCACAGTGTGTGTATGTGTGTGTGTATATATATATATATATGCTAGCTACTATCTTCTTGCTACACTGAAAGAAAAACATTTTTTTTAAAGATTTCACTATTTGAGAGAGAGAGAGAGTGGGGGGAGAGCCACAGGGAGAAGCAGCACCCCCTCTTGTCCAAGGAGCTCAATGCGGGGCTTGATCCCAGGACCCTGGGATCATGACCTGAGCCTAAGGTAGATGCTTAACCGAATGAGCCACTCAGGCACAGCTTCATTGAAAGAAATATTTAAACCGTAAGAGAATTTTTCCTGACTTGATTTTCTACGTAGAATCCTCTTACACAAAAGACTTTTTGTATTCTTATTTTTTAACTTAAAAATTAAGATCATGAAGGAGTGTATGCCTCAATATCTAGGTCTGGTCAGTGGCTCTGTAATCTTCAAAACAGAAAAAGCTGAAACATGTTGGAAAAGCCTTCATCAAAAAAAAAAAAAAAAGGAAAAGCCTTCATCACAACATCAGTAGCAAAGACAGAAAAGTGTATGGATTTCTAAGTAGAAATAACGCATCAGGAAAAAATACGTATTCATACTTTTTTTTTTGTATTCATACTTTTACCAAAAAGTAAAAATTTCTCAATTTTGAATAAAGGAAACAAACGGGATTTGTTGTTAATACCTGTTAGTTCATTCAACCCAGATTCTAGGCCCACCACCTGGCAGGCACTGTTCTAGCCCTACACTGAACCAACACAGGAGTTGTCCTCTTGGAACCCTCTTTCTAAAAAATGGATTTGGTTTGTTGTTGTTACAGAGACAGGACGCTGAAGAGTCCTCTACAGAGGCCCTGGGAGGCCTATTAGAGAACAGCGGGCCCTTCTAGAGAGCTGGAACGTGGGCAGGGCTCTGTGCTCCTCGCCTCTGGCTGCCTCCCAGAACCCCCTGGGGCACCGCTACAATTGATGCTGACCAGACCCATCCCAGACTGGCTCAATCAGAATTCCTGGAGGTCAGGTCTTGGCACAGATATTTAAATCTCCAGATGATTTCACTATGTGATCAGGGTTGGGAAATAAAGATGTTAGAAAAGAGAAATACAAAAGATTGAAAAAAGAGGCTACCCAGAGTGGAAGCCAAGAGTCCAGGTAAGGGGAACTCTGGAGACATAATATTCTATCTCATTCTTACAATGGCAATTTTGGACATTTTCTGCAAGGAAAATATATAGCATGATCAATGTACCCTAGAGGGATCACAGTTAATTCAAATGCTAAGTGTCCCATGAGTAAGGACTTATTTTTCCCATATTCTCCCTCCATCCTGTCCTATCGCCAAACAAATGCTGAGTTGGAGGTCGCTGGATCACACACAGACTGGCAGGAGTCAGGTGACCCACAGCACCCAGGGGAGCTAAGGACATTGGTGATAAGAAGGCCAAGGTTTCTGGCAGCACTGACCTCACGCACAGTGGGGTCGTGCTCGTGTACTGGGCTTCTTCCTTGTCAGGTTAGCCTGGCTACTTTACTCCTCAGACCTGGGCCCAGGGTCCTCGTACCTGATGTCTCTGGGCAGGTCCCATGCATGAGGCCAAACATGTTTCCACAGGCCTTGCTCACAGCAGCCATCTTGGCCAGGACAGGAAGGTTGTGAATCACGAAGGACACCTCGTTCCTCTGCTGCTTGGCTAGGTTCTGCGCGTGCCCCAAAATCCCAAAGCCCGTGATGTCGGTGGCGGCGTGGGCATTGAACGTGTGCATGAGTCCCGCAGCTAAGAGAACACAGAGGAGCCATTTATTACCTAGTGACATAAGTGAAGATGGAGGAAAGAAACACCTTTCCTCAACTCAAAATTTTAAAATACACATTGTTCTCAGAATTCCCAATCTATCAAGGAGATGGCACACTGGAATAATGAAAATGTAATTTCTAAAAAAACAAAACAAAAACAAAAACCAAAAAACCAAAACCAGAATAACATTCTGAAAGTTGATTTTTTTTTTTTAAGATTTTATTTATTTATTCATGAGGGAAAGAGACAGAGGCAGAGACACAGGCAGAGGGAGAAGCAGGCTCCCCATAGGGAGCCAGATGCAGAACTTGATCCCAAGACCCCAGGATCACACCTTGAGCCAAAGGGAAACACTCAACTGCTGAGCCACCCAGGCGTCCCTGAAAGTTGATTTCTTACTCTACTGGAACCATTTAGAACGATCAGTGGCTTCAATCAATAGTACTTTTCCAGTAAAGTAGAAAAAAGTCTGTTCAGACGAATCGCTATCTCAACACAAAGTAAACCGGTCTAAGTCATCCTAAAATCAAAGAACAAGGCTTTTTAATATGGACCTAAATTCAAGGCACTCTCAGTACAAGTGAACTGACTTGTTCTGCACAGGTTAAATTTTAAAAACTACAAAAAAGTTCTCAGTGTAGTTTTAGGTTTGAAGAGAATGAATGGGAAGAACACAAGGTTCCTAACTCCGCCGCCCCTTCTCCTGCTATTAATATCCAGCATTAGGTGGTACATTTGTTACAAGTGATGAGCCATTACGGATACATTATAGGTAAGTGAAGTTCTTACTTTACATACATACTCAGTCTTGTTGTATAGTCTGTAGGCGGTTGAGGAGTGACAGGTATCCATCCCTAGAGTATCCTACACTCTGTTCGCTGCGCTAAAAGTCCTGTGCTCCCCCTTTCATCCCACCCCTCTTCCCAACTCCTGGCAACCACTGATCTTTTTACTGTCTCCACAGTATTGCCTCTTCTGGATTATCAGAATTGGAATCGTAGAGCATTTGATCTTGTCAGATTGGCTTCTTTCCCTCAAATATGCTTTTAAGTGTCCTCCGGGTCATTTATGGCTTGATAGCTCGTTTCTTTGTAGGACTGACTAATATTCCTTTGCCTGGGTGGACCTGTTTACTTATCCATTCACCTACTGAGAGACTTCTTGGTTGCTTCCAAGTCTTGGCAGATACAGATAAAGCTGTGAAGAGATCCGGGTACAAATTTTTGGGTGGATAGAAGTTGTCACATTCAGTTTAGTAAATACCAAGGAGCATGACCGCTGGATTGTATTAGTATGTGCTTTATAAGGACTTTGTCCCAGTCTATGGCCTATCTCTTCATTCTTAGCGTCTTTCACAGAGCATTTTTTTAAAATAAAGTCCAACTTGTCTAGTTTTCCCTTAATAGGTCATTGCTTTCCATATTGTATCTAAACAGTCATTACCAAACCCAAGGTCACCTAGTTCTCTCCAACATTACCTTCTAGGAATTGAACATTTAGGATCGCGATCCATTCTGAATTTTTGCCTGTGAATGTCCAGTTGTTCCAGCAACACTTACTGAAAGGACGATCCGTTCTCCACTGCATTGTTCTTGCTCTTTTGTCAAAAATCAAAGTGTATGTATGTGGGTACACTTTTGGACTGTGTTGTGGTCCCACCGATACACGTATTATTCCTGTGGCAAGGACTGTAGCTTACACTGTTCTGAAGCTGGTAGTCAGTCCTCCAATGGCTCTCCTTCAACACAGTTGGCTGTTCTGGGTCTTTTGCTTCTACGTTTAAACTCAAAACCTGCTTGTCAATATCCACAAAATCATGGGCTAGGATCCTGAACGGGACTGCCCTGAATCCATACATCAAGTTGGAAAGTACCGACATCTTGACAATATTAAGTCTTTCGACCTCTGTACCTGGAACTCTTCTCCATTTATTTACATTTTATTTGACTTCTGTCACCGTGTTACAGTTTTCCTCATGTGGAGCATGGACATGCTTTGTTAGATTCATTCTTAAGTATTTCATTTTGGGGAGGAGTGAAAGTCTAATTTTTAAAAAATTAAACTCCTTGGGCAGCCCGGGTGGCTCAGCGGTTTAGTCAGACTACTTCATCTGTAAATATTTCAATATGGAACTCTAAAAGATAAAAATAACTTGTTAACCACAATACTACTATTATTCCAATGCAATTAATACTGTAACAGAGGTCTCTTAAACCTCTGAATTTTTAAGAGTTTCTCCTTCTTCTCCACTATGGGGCATGCATTTGTTATAGAAACAGTCATCTTTTCCGTAAAAGTTCCTGTGTTCTGGATTTTGCCATCTTCCTTCATGGTGACAGGTCCATACCTTGATGAGATAGATTCAAGTTGTTTTTCTGGCAAGAGTACTTCATTGGTGGGGACCAGGGCCACTTATCACTTCCACATGAACCTTTCACCTAATGGTTTTAGAAACCATGGATGCTTGTTGTTGAGGCTTGTTAAATCAAGCAGGCAGCAAAATGTCAAGTGTGTGATTCCATTATTCTTCTTGCATTTATTAGAAGGGACTATTCTAAGGAATTTTAAAAACAACTTATTTAGATTTCCTGATATACAGTCTGTACAAGAGAGGTGAAATGTGTGATTGATTCCTAATTAATTTATTTTCAGAATACATTAGTGCTCTAGCAATCTCCAAAGGTAGCCAAAAAGTTTTAATTATCGTTACGGTATCACTGATAGATACTTGGTATGCTTCATCTGGCTTCAGTCACTCTTCTTGATGTTCAAAATGTTCCTGCCCCATTTGGTGGGAGCCTCCTCAAGTTCTGGTGCTGTGACATTACCCATTCGTGGATACCTCTATTACTCTCTGGCATAGGAGGTCCCAGGCTTATCTTCTGTACTTCCTTTCACAGAGCTGGAATCACCCATTTCCCAAAGGAGACCTGGCACTTTTTCATGGGAAATGTTAATTTTCAGATCAGAATCTGGGCACCAGGAGTTACTAGTGGGTTATTGCTGCTTCTACTATGCCTTTTTTTTTTTTTTTTTTTTTTTGGTTTAAGATTTATTTATTCATGAAAGACACAGAGGAGAAAGAGAGAGGCAGAGACACAGGCAGAGGAAGAAGCAGGCTCCATGCAGGGAGCCCAATGTGGGACTCAAACCCGGGTCTCCAGGATCCACCCTTGGCTGAAGGCGGTGCTAAACCGCTGAGCCACCCAGGGATTCCCTACTATTTTCAACAGGCTTGGAAAAAAACATTTTTTTGGGGGGGGGGGAATCTTAAGTTCATATTAATAATTCCAAAGTAAAGATTGCAGTTATTAACTTGGCTTTTTTGGGCTTACTTTTTTTTTAATTATTATTATTTTCTATTTATTTTTTACTTCTTTTTATTCTTAAAATCTTTGTTCCAAACTATATTAACTTACTTGCTTTATCATACTATCCCAATAATCTCACAAACACAAGCCCACTGAATACAATGAGATATCTTTGTGGGTTTTTGTCCTGAGGATACACATTGAAAATATCAGGTTTGGGATGCCTGGGTGGCTCAGCGGTTGAGCGTCTTGCCTTCAGCACAAGGTGTGATCCCAGAGTCCCGGGATCCAGTCCCATATCAGGCTCCTCGCATGGAGCCTGCTTCTCCTGTCTCTGCTTCTCATTGTGTCTCTGATGAATAAGTAAATAAATTCTTAAAAAAAAAAAAAAGAAAAAAAAAGAAAGTATCAGGTTCAAAGTAATTTGAAATAATTCTTCCCCATGTGGTTTTGGCAGCTTTTTAAAATATTTGGTGTAGATTTGTGAGCTATACGATTTTTAATATAATTTTTTAACTACAGAAAACATTCATTTTGAAGGCAAACTTCAAAGAGGGGTCTACTTCCTCCCTAATTTCCTCTTACATGTAATTATTTTTATTAATGATTTTCCATGGTTTCTTTTTTTTTTTTTTTAAGATTTTATTTATTTATTCATGATAGACACACAGAGAGAGAGAGCGCCAGAGGCACAGGCAGAGGGAGAAGCAGGCTCCATGCAAGAAGCCTGATGTGGGACTTGATCCCCGGACTCTAGGATCAGGCCCTGGGCTGAAGGCAGGCACTAAACCACTGAGCCACCCAGGGATCCCCCCATGGTTTCTTTTTAAAAGTATACAATACGTATTACTCACACATAAACACAAAATGCAGCACATCGTATATGCGTTTCTGTCCCTTTTTTATTTGATCCTATCTTAGAGCATCTGGGAATAAAGACCTTGCATTCCTTTTTAGTGGCTATATATAGCATTCCACAGTGTGCACATACACTAGACACCTACTGACGGACATCTGGATTGTCTCCTCCTTTTGCAGTTATAACCAGGGCTTTAATGCAGAGTCCTGTATACATGCCATTTCCTATTTTGACAAGTGGAGCTTTGAGGCAGAGTCACAGAAGCAGGACTGCGAGGTCAAAATAAATGCACACGTAATTTTGCTAGATATGATCAAATACTCCTCCATAAGCTGCCACATTGTCATGACCAGCAGTATACAAAAGGATGCAGAATCTTAAATGCTCAAACACAAGCAAACTGAAAATTCATACAAATAAAATTAAACCATTACAAGTCCCTTTCTTACTATGAAACGATTTTATTTGAAGAACCAAAAAAGGGGAAAGGACTCCTTAAACAGTGTGAGTGGCACAGTAGTTGAGAAACGCAAAGAAAAAGCCCTGGAGCTAAGTGATGAAGCGTCTAAGGACAAAGTGTGACTTGGAATACAGCCAACGAAATATTCCTGAAATGCAAAAAATAAACTATGGAAAAATGTGAAATGTGATCACCCAAAAAACTATTCAGGAGTGGGCAAAAGACGAATTCTTATGTTACAGCTCTCTAGTGGACCATCCAGGCATCAAAAATTAAGTATACTAGGGCTATATAATGTGTAAAAAAGAATTCAGTCATATTAAGTGAATATAAGCAGATTCCAAATACAAATAAATGTATGATAATCACTAGTTGAAAACATGAATAATAAAACAACAGTAAACCACTAACCAATAACAGGAAAAAAATTCTGAAAGAAAACAAACATACTCTAACAGAAGCTGTTTTGGGTGGTAAAACTGGATAAAGTTTCTTCTCTTTTTTCATTTCATTTCATATTTTTTTATCTGAGAAAGAGCACAAGCAGGAGGAACAGCAGAGGGAGAGGGAGAAGCAGACTCCCTGCTGAGCAGGGAGCCCTACAGCAAAGGGCACCATCCCACCATCCTGGGATGGACCCTGGGATTCTGACCTGAGCCAAAGGCAGATGCTTAACTGGCTGAGTCACCTGGGTGCCCCAAGCTTCCTTCTTAATTATTTAATAGGACTGATATTTTCTACATACATAAGAAAGCCAAAAAAAGAGAGAGTAGAAGATGTTTGAACTGTATCAAGTAATTACCTTGGCATGCAATGCTGCTTTCTAGAAGATGAACTATGGTTCTTGAACTTTCCGGTTTCATTTTAACCTGCCTTTGAAACTTCGTGTCATACTAAAGTATTTGCTCAATTATCATACAGACTGTGGAACAGCCTCAATCTCTTACTTAGCTGTTCAGAAAGAACAGACTGTGATACTTCAAAGCGTTGTAAACAGCAGTTTTCAAATCCCAGGTTCCCACTGACATGCTGTGTGACCCTGAGCAAGTTACTTCTCTGTGAACTGAGGATACCAGCAGCTACCTTCAAGGCTGTCCTAAGAATTAAACAGGAAAGCAGGTTGAGTTCCTATCACGATAATTACCAGATAATTGGTAGCCACTATTTTATTATTAGTATCTTTTATCCGTATTAAGAAGCTAGACAAGGGGATGCCTGGGTGGCTCAGTGGTTGAGCAACTGCCTTCAGCTTGGGTTGTGATCCCAGGGTCCTGGGATCGAGTCCTGCATCGGGCTTCCCACAGGGAGCGTGCTTCTCTCTGCCTGTGTCTCTGCCTCTGTGTCTGTCATGAATAAATAAACAAAATCTTTAAAAAACAAATAAAGCTAGACAAGAAATGAAATGTAAAGAAAAAATGATGATATAATGCCATTATTCATTTATGCACACAAACGTGGGAATTTTAAGTAAACAATGCAAACACCTTGAATTGATATGTTAAAGACTTTTGAAAACACATTATACAAATTTCTTTCCCATTTTTATTGGGGCACAAAGGAATTCAATACTGCCTATTATCCCAGAAATGTAGGACTGGAAGGAACAGAAAGAAAATATAACCTCAACTCTGTGAATTGAAACTGAATTCATGTATCTGTCCATATTCTCTGCTGCTTCTCTGTGCCTGGCACCGTCGTCACTGTGAGGGAATCTACACCACAGGGAGAGCCACAGTGCCCTGGGACCCCAGGGACATAGCTGAAAGCGTGCTGTAGGAAGAGCGGTCATGACCTCACGACCTCATCTAACATGTTTCCCCTAATCCATAATCTTCGTTTTCTTTTTTGCAAGTCACATTTAAGACACAATTCTGACAGGAACACACAGTGTACCTGGACTCCCACTAGTGACTGAGGGCCCCAAGCCAGGCACCAATAGAAGAGGGTCTCCCGCACTGGCCGAATCTGGTCCCTGGCCTGTTCCTCCAGCCAAGAGTGCGGGTTTTTTTGGTTTGTTTTTAACATGTTTAACAAATTGGTGCCAGGGGACAGGGGGCAAGGCAGCCAAGACTGTATGTGGCCCGCAAAGCCTAAAATGTTTCCCATCTAGCCGATCCCTGCCAGAGATGAGCCCTCCTGCCCCGATACCTGTTCTGTTGAGCCTGGCCATGTTCATCATCGCCTCCTGGTACGCCAACTCTACATCTTCTTGGGTAACCACTAGCTTGATCTTATTCCATTTTTCAGGCTAGTAACAGGAACAGAGATTAGGAGGAAAAGAGGGGGAAAAATGTGATTCATCTTCTAACCACTCAAAGAAAAAGAGCGTATTTTGGGGGGAGGGGTCATCTTCTGGGGGTTTCATTTATCTAATTTTGTACACAAAGTGAAGTTTTCTAACTTTCTCTTCCTGTGACTAATGTTTCAGGTGCCTCGTTAGACGCTGAACCATGCAATTTTTTCTATTTTCAACCCCCCCCTTCTGCGGTCCTGGCCACATACTACAGTTTCCTGGCCATGTAAACCCAGCAGGACGCAGGGCCGCAGCATGCATGCAGTGAGGCTTCTCCCCACCTCCCCACCTCCCCACCACGGGGCACAGATCACACTGTCCTATGCTCTCATCTCCTCTCACAAGCTGAGGCTTGCATTTTCACACAATTATACTTTTACTTTTCTGCACTGAGCCATCCTGATGGATGTAAACGTTTGACTGCATGCACCCCGACAGCCCTGGGTGACCAGAGGAGGTCACAAAGGTCAGGAGAAAAGAGGTTTCCCTTTGTCCTCAGTCTGATTTTCAAAGACTCTAGCATCACGATATGGTCATCCAGGTATTCTTTTTTTTTTTTTTTTAAATAATACCCAGTAACCTACCACCCAACGCAGTAACTCAAGTACATCCACGTGCTTCCCCCTTAACCCACACCTCTCTGTATCTCCCCCAGAGCTAACAACTATTCTGAATTTTATACTCGTCCAACTCCTGCCATACAAGAGAGAATATTCTCATACACACAGATGCCAAAACAATATGCTCTTTGGTTGCTTCTGACCTTTATGAAAGGGTCTTATGCTGTTAGGTAATCTTTGTGCCTTGCTTTTTTCAATTCTGAGCATTAAAAAAAAAAAAAAGAAAAGAAAAAGTAAAGGTGGTGTCAGGTTGGGGGTAGGGAGAAGGATCCCAAACCTCTCATCTTGGAGGCTCCTGTGTCAACCTGGCTAGGTTACTCAGACCCTGGCAGTTGCTTGGAGAGCCACTGTGGATTACTGGCCGTGAAGGCCTTGCAATCTGATTTATGGGTGAGTCTACCTGTTGGGAAATCTCCCCTCATCACCAGATAGAAGGGAAAAATAACTCAAGGATGTGGCTTAGGGATTTTCTCTGCTCTGCTATAACTTTTTTTTTTTTCTTTTTAAGAGTTTATTTATTCATGAGAGACACAGGCAGAGGGAGAAGCAGGCTGCATGTGGGGAGCCCAATGTGGGACTCGATCCCGGGACCCCAGGATCACACCCTGGGCGGAAGGCAGGTGCTCAACTGCTGGGCCACCAGGCGTCCCATCTACTCACTGTATCAAGTAAGATGTATCTGGTTGATAAATAACATAAAGTTGTTACCCCTTTTCGACTGTTTCTCAGTAATGGTGGTTCAGATGACAGTGGCAGAAATTAAAAGCACCAAGGTATGTGAGACTAGGCCACAACTGTATTAATTATTGTATTGTTATGGCAAGGAGAAAAACCCTAAATGAAGTGTGATCAAAGCTCAGTGATAACTGAGCCAGCAGAATGTTAGTGACTCAGGATAACTATCTTCATATTCTAGATGCTTTCTCCATGGGATAGTTATCAAAATGTTGCAGTTACTAATTAGTTTAAAAAGACAACCAAACAAAACCGCCAAAAACCTAGTGAATAAAATAATTTAAAGTGTCAACAACCCTGCCCATATTTATACCCCCAAACACTACACTTTCCATATATTCTATGATTTTTTTTTTTTTAGTGATACTTAAGATATGAGCACTAGAGCACTCAATATGTGGAACCTTGATTTAATAAAAGATAGGGACGCCTGAGTGGCTCAGCGGTTGAGCGCCTCCCTTCGGCCCAGGGAAGGATTCTGGGGTCCTGGGATCGAGTCCCAGGTCGGGCTCCCCACATGGAGCCTGCTTCTCCCTCTACCTATGTCTCTGCCTGTCTCTGTGTGTGTCTCTCATGAATAAATAAATAAATTTTTTTTTTTTTTTTTTTAAAAAAGAAGAAGACAGACAATCTCTCTACAATTTCTGAAGGACATAGCTGATATGACCCTCCCTGGAAGCGGAACTAAAGGGGCTCATTTGTGGAAGAGAGAGTGCAGATGTGTAAATGATCTAGATCTGGAATGTGTGCAAACAGGTGCAAGGGGAAGGGCTGACTTCTGGATGAGAAGCAGTGCTCGCTCTGGAGCAGACACATCTTCTCGAGCACGTGTACTCTGGCAGGAGCAGATGGAGATACTCAGCTGACCTGATGTGCAGAGCAAATGCCCTGCTCCCCAAACCCACCAACAAAAAAACTACCAGGGCTCGGAAAACGTGCTGTCCCCCTGTCCACACCCAGTCCCCGGCAGGCAGCGCTTCACTCACAATGTCCAGCCACTGGTGCACAGCCACAGCCACCTGCGTCCCCAGGGGCTTCGTCAGCACCAGCACATCCCCCGGGACTGCGTTATCTGGCCTGAAGGAGAGAACAAGGCAGTAGACTCTAGTCAGTGTAATCAGGGATATAAACTCACTCTCAGTAGAACCAGAAAGGCTGGTAAAAATGTATGTACATCTGCAAAACACATTTAAGCAAACCACCGCCAGGACAGCAGCAATGCTCAACTAAAGAGTCTGCCAATTACCTGCAGCCCCCCCCCCCCCCCCAGCCCCCAAGAATGGAGGAAGCAGCAAATCACTTTGCCTTCAAAGGCAAAAGCCTCCTCGGGCCCTGGCTCAGCCCTGCTCCTGTGTAATTCTCAGTACCCACCCCCCTCTCCATGGCTCTGGGGCAACTGAGGCGGTTCCACCATTCTAGAGGAGGGAGAGACGCGGGGGGACGAGGCTCCAATCTGTGGGTCTAACGTTGTGGTGATTTCTGCAAAGTTCTCAAACTCAAACTGACCAACATTACGTTTCCTACCTGCCACCCAGACAGACTCCCTGGTTGCTATCTGTCTTAAAGACAAAAGGCCAACACTAAAACCACAAAGACTGATTCCCCTCCTCCCCCCCATGCCAAATGCTCATACCACATCCTATTAGTTGCTTGTGGGGGTCTTCCCTGCCTGGGGTCAAACTGTCCACCCTGCCACTCCATCCTCCAACACTGACCCACATCGATTACAAAGCCAGGGGACCAGACTTACAATCAGTAACTAGCTCCTCAGCTCATCCTGTGACATCTGTATTCACTACCTTTGAAAAATGTTAATTTGGTAACAGTATGTAGGAAACTGATTTTCCAAAAACTAGACCTGAAAACATAAATGTCTTTTTTTTTTTTTTTTTTTAAAGATTTTATTTCTTCATTTCATTTGAGAGAGAGAGCACGAGCAGGGGGGAGAGGGGAGCAGCAGGGAGCTTGATGTGGGGCTCTACCCCAGGATCCCCCATTGCCTCCCCCTACCATCAAGTAAGATTTTATGTAAGTATTTGAGAGAGAGAGGAGCACACAGAAGGAGAGACAGAAGCAGACTCTCTCCTGAGCAGGGAGCCTGACATGGAGCTCAATCCCAGGACCCTGGCATTATGACCTGAACTGCAGGCAGACGCTTAACCTATTGAGCCACCCAAGCGCCCCCATAAATGTCTTTAATTCTGACTCAGCCACAACTTAACACCGGTATGTTCTTGCACCATCACAGGTCATGTGCCACCCACAAAAATTATCATCAAGTTACGTGCAATAAAACTACTATGTTATTTTTAAGTTTATAGGCACTATTTAATGAAATATAACCACCTGTGGAGGCTCACTCATGTTTTACAAACTAAATATACATGCTGTTGTCCAAAAAAAAAAAAAAAAAAAAAAAAAAAAAATCTATTGAAGCTTGTTTTATCATTTTCTCCTCTCAAATTTTTATAACTGCTAAGTTCTTTTTCTACTGAAAAGTTGAAGTCTGTGAGGGAGATGGACTCCAGGATCTCTTGTCCTCTGTGTGGAGGTTTGAGAACTACCAACATAAAACATAGGAAAACAAAACTCTGATTTAAGTAAAATGCAAGACCTTTAACATGAAAGCTATCAGATAGCACCTCTAAAAGGAGTTCTCTCATCAATTAAAAAATGGGCAAAAGACATATATGAATATATGAAAAATAGGCTCAACTTTACTCACGAAGGAGTAAGGTTTAAAGCCAGCAGACAGACTGGCAAAGAACAAGAGGTCTGTTACCATGCTGTGTTGGTTAGGATGTCCCATTCACTGTTGGCAGAGCCTCCATGAAGGGCAGTCTGGAGAGATCTATCATAATTACTCTACATATATATTTGACTTAGCAATTCTATTTTGAAGAATTTCTTACCAAGAGTTACACATACCCACAATGATCTATGTATGTAGTTACACATTAAAGCACTATTTGTAATGTCAAAATTATTGAGTAATCTAAATATCAATAATAAATGGACTAAAAATTGGTAAAAGTAGTTGCCTCATCCAGGAAGGAAAACTGGTTATGAGGAATGAGGAAGGGACTCTGCATTGTAGATCTTTCTGTATTTTTTTAATACTGAATCATATGAACACTTTCTGTTAGTACTTATCCACAAAAACAAATAAACAAACAAACAAAAAACCAGGGGCACCTGGGTGGCTCAGTCAGTTAAGCATCTCCCTTTGGCTTAGGTCATTATCCCAGGGTTCTGGGATTGGGTCCCGCATCAGGCACCCTGCTCAGCTAGGAGTCTGCTTCTCCCTCTTCCTATACTCACGCTCTCTAAAAAATAAAATCTTTAAAAAAAAAATAAATAAATAAAGGAAAACAAATGGAGTTTCTAGTTCCTTCAGAAAACAGAACATCTTCTTAAGAAGACATCAAACATGTAAAGTTAATAACTCGTATTAAGAGAGAATCTTTCAAAAAAAAAAAAAAGAGAGAGACTCCCAAAGATCTGGGAAATGGCTGGAAAGTAAAGACACTCATGTTATTATCTACCAGGGAAATGCCAATTTCACACCTTATACCTACTAGGATGGCTATTACCAAACATGAAGATAACAGAACAAGTACTAGCAAGGATGTGGATGCTGCCATTCTACTATGTTGCACTTTTTTTTTTTAAAGATTATTTATTTATTCATGAGAGACCAGACGGGGGGCGGGGGGGGGGGGGGGAGTAAGCAGAGACACAGGCAGAGGGAGAAAGGGAGAAGCAGGCTCCATGCAGGGAGCCTGACATGGGACTTGATCCTGGGTCTCCAGGATCACAGCCTGGGCTGAAGGCAGCCCGAAACCACTGAGCCACCCAGGTTGCCCATGTTTTTTTTTTTTTAATGATTTTATTTATCAGAGACACAAAGAGAGAGGCAGAGACATAGAGGGCAGAGGGAGAAGCAGGCTCCTCACAGGAGTTGATCCCAGGACCCCAGGATCACGCCCTGAGCCAAAGGCAGATGTTCAACCACTGAGCCACCCAGGTGTCCCAATGCTGCTGTTTCAAATGTAAAAATGGTGCCACTGCTTTGGGAACCACTGTGATGGTTGCTCAAGATAAAGTTACCACACAACTCGATAATTCTTAGGTATATAACCATGGGAAATGGAATTTAGGTCCACAAAAACTTGCACACATAAGTTCATAGCAGCACCATTTTAATAGGTGGAAATAACCCAAAGGTCCATCAACTGTGAACACACAGTAGTCTATCATACCAAGAACATCATTTAGCCATAAAATGGCATGAAACACCAACATACACTCTAACATGGGGTCTGAAAACAGCACGCTAACTGAACGCCAGACACAAAATTCTGATATATCATATGATTGATTCCATGCTCTCTCTCTCAAATAAACAAAATACAATAAAATGGGCAAATTCACAAGACAGAAAAGTAGGTTAGTGGTTTCCAGGGCATAAGGCAGTGGGTGGGGGAGGGAATTGGGAGTGATTGCTTATAAATACAGGGTTTCTTTTTGAGGCGATCAAAATGTTCTGGAAATGGACAAGGATGATGGAGTGACAGTTGCACAACCTTGTGACTATCAACAGCCAGTGGAGTGTATATTTTAACAAGCTGAATTTCATGGGGGTCCTGGCATAGTCCGTTAAGTATCTGACTCTGGTTTTGGCTCAGGTCCTACATCAGGCTCTGCATTCTCTGTGTGTCTGCTTGTCCCTCTCCTTCCCCCCGCAGCCTCCCCGCCTCAAATAAATAAATATTTTATTTTTTAAAGATTTATTTATTTGAGAGAGAGAGGAGCACACAGAGGGAGAGGGAGAAGCAGACTCCCTGCTGAGCAGGGAGCCTGATGCAGGCAGGGCTCAATCCCAGGACCCTGGGGGATCATGACTTGAGCTGAAGGCAGACACTTAACCCACTGAGCCACCCAGGTGCCCCTCAAATAAATATTTTTTTAAAAAGTTGTATTTTATGATGATTTGAAATTGTGTTATATGAATTGTACTTCAGGGGGGGAAAAATCTCACCTCAAAATTAAAAAACAAACAAACAGGCATAAAGTACTACAAAATGGACCTTAAATATATTATGCTAGTATCATGTGACATGAAAGAAGGCAGAATGGAGCACAGGTAATGTGGGGTGACAGTGAGGGGGATGGGTCTTCAGCTGGGGTGACAAAATGTTCTAAAATCAACTCTGGTGATGGGCATGGGCATGTAACTCTGTAAAAATACCAAAGACCATTGACGGGATGCGAATTTATATGTCAATAATTCTCTACCAAAAAATTAAAAAGAAAGGGAGAATCAGGCCAGGTGATGTGAAACAAAATCAACTTACATGATGAATTCATTGGGCTGGCAGACAGTAGTAGCCACTCCTCCTAGAACAATCCAGGGGTTTAACACCGTTTGGCCACCAGTCACAGACGTTCCTGCCTCTTCTGCTGCATCTTTAAAACCCTGTATAATTAGGGGCATCACTTTATCCCTCTCCTAGGGTTTAAAAGAACACAAATTAAAAGTCAACATAATTCAGTTCCACACCTAAAGAATCTACACTGATAATAATATAATAAAGAATCTACACTTATAAGTGTATATAATAAAGCATTATATACACTTATAATCTACAACCCTTAAAGGGAGTCTTGAGGTTGACAGCCAGGGCAGAGAAAGAAGGAGGAACAGTTTACATTGTAGCCATTTTATCAGAAGCTGGAAGTCGCTCTAGGTTACAATGTGAATGAAACCCAGACAATACAGAACTAAAAACTGGAATATGTCTGGACACCCAAGTGGGCCCTGAATCTGAAAAAGCCAGCTCTTGAAGTGGTCCTTAAGAATTCTAAGACTAGCTTTACATGCATCCACATGCCTCCTGCAGAGGCTGTAAGGGACCCAAGACCCATGCACACTCTGTGGGAGCACAAAAGGGCCGGCGGAAAACTCGTTTCTATGAGGCACAGTGAAACTCTTTCTGAGGCATGAGAACAGATACCTTTCAAAAACAATCTAAGGGGAAATCATCTCTGTCAAACGGCAGGTACCGGCAGCGAGGCCACGGACACTGCTGTGTGAGCACGTGAACACACTGACCTCCCTCCCCACCGCTGCACCGCCTCCAGCAGTGACGGAAGCAGCAGGCAGAGGCAGGCGCTCGCCCTGAATGCCCTAAGTGCCCTGGGCCTGCATCTGTAAGGCTGGGCCTGGACCACGGTGGGCCTGGGGGACGTGCTAGTACTGCGGCCTCGACTTTATTAAAGCAAACCAACGTGCCTGTCTTGGCTTCAGTCTACCTGGAAGACAGGAAGGGAAGCAGGTGGTAGAAACGAAAACAAGAGGCCAGACTCTCTATTTTAATTTATGGACAGCTGCCAAGAAATAAACGGGGATCCCGACAGAGCATGAGAGCCACGCAGCCCGGGTGCCTCACGTTACAGATAGGGGACAAAGGGCTACCCAGGCAAGTGATGCCATCAAGACAACAGACTACTTACCCTGTCAGTCATTTTATTACTGATCCCAAGGAGCATCAGCATATTGTCACATTCCGTGACCCCCATGGCGTAGAGGTCACTGAGGACGTTGGCACATGCTATCCTGCCCTGGAAGAGAGGGGAGGGGTGAGAAATGACAACTGGGGGACTTTCTGTGAGGGCCTATAGAGCACCTCCCAGGAGAACTCGGGGACTTTCCAGGGACATGGTCCCCATTTTGTGTCCTTTTCTTAATCACTAGGCCACTCCTTCCCACTTTCTGACATTCCCGTGACCGTCTCTTCTTTTTTGTGCAGAACAAATAATTTCCGTGTTGCTTCCCATTCTAAATACCAGAAGAAGCCTGCAATTCATTTAGATGGGAAATGGGGATTGGGGGCAGATGCTGGGGCGGCAGGCTGGAGCAGATGGGTCTGCAATGGAAAGGTTGGAAAACAAGCGTCCTAAAGCAAACTTGGAAACAGTGACGTATCCTAAACAGACTCTAAAAATATGTTCACCTTGTTGGTTAGAGAGAAGACGTTTTTTATAACACAGGGACGGAGAAATTTTGGTAGTTTCTTTTCAAGGCTATAGAAGATAAACAGGAAAAACATCTTGCTTGAGAAACTAAAAAATAGAAGAGAAAAAACATCTAGGCCTGAAGTCAGACTGTTTTCTAAAGCACATAAAAAGCATGTCCAGTAAACTATTATTTAGTAAAGAACTTTAATTCAATAGAAATATGGTAACAGGGACGCCTGGGTGGCTTAGCAGTTGAGCGTCTGCCTTCAGCTAAGGGCGTGATCCTGGGTCCGGGAATTGAGTCCCACATCAGGCTCCCTTCGAGGAGCCTGCTTATCCCTCTGTCTCTGCCTCTCTCTCTCTCTCTCTCTCTCTGTCTCTCATAAACTTAAAAAAAAAAAAGGTAATAAAGATTTTTTTTTAAATCTCCTCTGGAGATATACAAGTTGTCGGGGGCACGTGGCTGGCTCAGTGGATGGAGCAAGTGACTCTTGATCTTGAGGTTGTAAATTCGAGCCCCAGGTTGGGTATCGAGATTATTCAAAAATAAAATCTTAAAACAAAACAAAACAGGGACACCTGGGTAGCTGAGTCTGTTGAGCATCAGACTCTTGATTTCAAGAGTCATCATCATCATCACCAGGTGATGATCTCAGGGTCAAAAGATGGGAGTTCCGTGTTGGGCTCTGTTTGTGCTGGACACAGAGCCTGCTTGAGATTCTCTCTCTCCCTCCCTCTGCCCTCCCCCAACCCCGATCCAATAAATAAATAAATAATAAATGTAAGCTGTCATTTCTAGACTGCAAAGGAGAAGATAACAAATTGTTCTTCTGACATAAGGATAATGAAGCTCCCAAGTGTGATCATTTCAGCAGCTGGCTCACTGTTCAAGGTTTTTTTACGACTTCCTAGCAGACTGGCGGTGAGCTCAGAAGCATCAACAGCAGGGGTGACTGGGGTTTGGCAACTTGGAGGTGCCCACTGCTTGGGGCTGCAGCGATGTTCTATCCTCTCTGATGCTTTGAAGAGATGCTGGCTAAAGACTGAGCTCTGGAACTAGCCCCCTCTGCCCCCGGGTCAGGTGGGGGCCTGGGTGTGGCATGCCTCAGCCTCTCAGGAGTGCTGCTTCTGGGGATGGAACACAGGGACGTGCAGAAGCCAGACGGGTTTCTAGTCAAGTGTATGCCTGTCACTGGCGCCTGAGAAGTGACCTTCCTCCTCCCCGCACATAGCTGTCCCCACGCGTGTAGCTCAAGTCCAGTGCCCTGGCACACACGTCAGCCCATCTCCTAAGAGCAGGATGTCCCCGGTCACTTTGTCAGGCTCTTCGTCTGGTAGGGCAGGGAGTTAAAGTCGGGTAGACGATGGGGTTGCTGGCATAACCATGCACTGAGCAAGTGGGAAATAGATTTGGCAGGCCACGATCAGTAGCTAGGAACTAAAATGCAGCAGTTCAAGTACATATTCCACACGGTGGCACCTAACACACTGAGGTGGGTAGTGACCAGAATTGGAATAAGCCATCCAGAAGTTTTAACTGTGGTTAAGAGGCTGAACTGTGTATTTCTGGAAGGAAATCTCTAGCATCAGTCCTGTTGCCTGAGATGCAGGCATGTGGAGCTTACCAGTGTCAGAGAACAAACGAAAGAAGACTATAAGCATGTCACAAAAGACATGCTGAGGACACAACAGGTGTTCTCACAGACACACGCTCAGATACTAGGGCAGCAGGGGGCTTCCCACGCCTGCCTCAACTGCCTTCCACACACACGGAACCATACCAAATGCAAGTGGGGCCAGACCCAAAGGCTGCAAGGGCAGTAGTGGGATGGGAACCACTGGCATGTAACAAAAGCCCCAACCCACGAGCAATTCCAGACATAAAAACCCACCAGCGTCAAACTCACCATCATGTAAGGGTCATCAACGATGGGGTAAATGTAATCCGTGGTTTGAACCAAAGAAAGACCGCCATGCCTCAAAGGAATGACGCAAGTATCCATTCCAATGCCTGCAAAGATGAAAGTCATCAGCATCCAAAAATCAAAGGAAAAGCCCTTCATTTCATACCATCCGTGCTCTGGATAGGAACAGTCTTATGCACAACATGTATGGAACACTGCACCCTGCCAATAAAGCAATGTGTTTCCTATCAAGAAGCGTAACTGAAATAAACGTGAAACATAACTAGCTTAAGATGGAAAGTGAGAATAAAATTTGTTAGTCATGAAGATTCAACTTCAATATGGTACAGTTTTTAAGCTTTACTGATGCCTCCAATGGAAATTGTTCCTTTGTATTAACATATCACGTGGCTGACACCACAGAGAATTTCTTTAAAGCTAAGAAAGCAATAACAGAACTTGAGTTGTCTTACCTACTTTTCGAGTAGATCTTTAAGCATTATTTTCCCCAACAGAAAATCTTTTTTTTTTTTAAGATTTATTTATTTATTTATTTATTTATGATAGACATAGAGAGAGAGGCAGAGACACAGGAGGAGGGAGAAGCAGGCTCCATGCCGGGAGCCCGATGTGGGACGCGATCCCGGGACTCCAGGATTGCGCCCTGAGCCAAAAGCAGGTGCCAAACTGCTGAGCCACCCAGGGATCCCTCCCAACAGAAAATCTATAAAATCTTTTACACATATAAAAAATGTTATAATTACTTCTTTATTTTAGTAAAAAATGAAAACGACAAAGAGAAGTGGAGGAGGGGGCTGCCTGGCTGGCTCACTCAGAGGAGTGTGTGACTCTTGATCTCGGGGTTGGGAGTTCGAGCCCCATGTTAGGTATTCCTTAAAATAGAAAGAAAGAAAAGAAAAAGACAAAACTGAAACAGGTATTCACCATTTCCAATCAAGCATGTACATACACCATGGTGCCTACGTGATCTGTTATATAGGTTCCCAAATGTGTTTAAGAGGAAACTTTAAAATTCCAATCTATTCCTCTTGTGGAAAACTTGTAAATGTCACCTTTATTAACTTACACTATAAAGAGGGAAAATATTTTGCTAAATAAGCCTGTAGGAAATATTTCAATTTACCTTTATTATTATTTTTTTAAAGATTTTATTTATTTATTCATGAGAGACACAGAGAGAGAGGCAGAGACACAGGCAGAGGGAGAAGCAGGCTCCATGCAGGGAGCCCGATGTGGGGACTCAAGTCCCGGGTCCTCAGGATCACACCCTGGGCCGAAGGCAGGTGCTAAACCGCTGGGCCACCCAGGGATCCCGGAAATATTTCTATTTATTAAAAATTATTTCTAAATGCTTAGAAATATGGACAACAGATGATCTAATTAGAAATAATTCCCTTTTACTGAGTCCAGTTTAAAAGTAGCCCAAACTAAGCTACTAGAGGCAACATTTCTTTGGGAATCACCTGTAATGTAGTTATTTTCAAATTTAGACTGGCCTAAGTAAGTTGAATACTGAGCACTTTCCCTACACTTCTCTCGAAAGGATGCCCTCCAGTCCCCTTATGAGGATTTCAACTTCGCAGCCCAAGAGCTAAAGGCAGAGGAAAAAATCAAGATAAAATACCAAAGGAAGCAAGTCAATGGGACCTTCTTAATTCAGAATTCCAAATGCAACAAACAAATCAGTCATACCTGAGTCACAGTGAAATGAATACTTGAGTACCTTTCATAGTCTGCTTGAGTAAAACTGCTATGGTACAACTAGCCTCAGCACCACAATGGCAAAATACCCACCTGAGGCCTAGTCATAGGGGCACCTTATTTTCCCAGCTTTTGATCCATTATTAGTATCACAAAACTAAAAATCGAGTTTAATAAAAAATAAATAAATAAATAAGGGCAGCCCCGATGGTGCAGCGGTTTAGCGCTGCCTGCAGCCTGGGGTGTGATCCTGGAGTCCTGGGATCGAGTCCCATGTCAGGATCCCTGCATGGAGCCTGCTTCTCCCTCTGCCTGTATCTCTGCGCCTCTCTCTCTGAATGAATGAATGAATGAATGAATGAATGAATGAATGAATAAATAAATCACAGACTTTGCAAAGGCAGGCTTATTTTCTGCTACTAGAGATGGCAAGGGAGGGTCCGGATGGCATGTTTCACAGATTTGCGACAATGGAGCACACTGCCCAGGTCGTGAGTGTTCATGTGCATTAAGTGGAAACACCTGTGATAATTCATCTCAATGACTGTATGTGCACACCTCCCTGAAACTTCACCTGAGGGCTGTGTTTGAGCACTTAAGGGGAAAGAGGCCAAGAACCACAACTTTACTCATACTGAGTCTCTCTAAATTGATAATCCCAACAGGTCATTCTGAGAATGTTACTGTTTGCTTTAGGAAAGAGTGAAACGTAGTTTTCTTTGGGGTTTTCATGTGTAAACTACAGGACCATGGAAAGAGAGACTGAACATAGTTGCTGAATGTTAGCTTTAAATGTTTCTAATAGGAGCCCTGGAGCCCCACCGACTAGGACTAGACTATCGCCATCACCCTTGCTCAGCGGGAAGTCAGCTTCTCCCTCTGCCCCTCCTCCCACTCAAGTTCTTACCCTCTCTCCCCCTCTCTCAAACAAATAAAATCTTAAAAAAAAAAAAAAAAAGTTTTTAATCTGGTTACTCCTAAATTTGAATTAAATAAATTTGATTTGTGAAGGATTTAGTTTCTATTTATATGTATCAACAGAGCTTTTTAACTGATGACTCGAGCATGTATACCAAAAAGCCAACATTTCATCAGTAATATTTTAAGCAATTATGGGTTTAAGTGGGGTTAAATATATTAGAATTAATTTCACCTGATGCTTTAAAAAAAAAAATATTAGGACATTTGAAATTACACATATGGCTCACATGGTATTTCTTCGTGCAGCACCGGTCCACAGTGACTGGGGGAGAGAGGGCAGGGCATATCTGAGATGGGCCACTGGCCTTGAAAAACCAGAGGATCAAGTTGGGAGAGGGACTGTCCAGGGAGAGGGCAGGTGGTAACAGATGAAAATACCACAGGGTGGAGGAAGCCTCAAATACCAGACAGAGCAGTGTATTTAATTACAAGTGGGTGGTGGGAAATTCTGGGTTTTCAGCAAGCCTGAAACCATCAAGAAAAAGAATCCACATGCTCACACTAACCTACCACCACCGCCGGCAGTGATCAATACTTGATAGCTCTTTAGTCCCAGGCAAGAAATACTTAATTCTTTAGTAAGAATACATCTAATAAATCAGTACATTAAACAACTGTCACCATCTTACAATCCAGGAAAGCGGACACTCTTTTAGAAAAATAACTTAAAAACAGACACACTGGCATCCATCTATTATTACGTGTCTGTTTGGGTAAAGATACACGTGGTACATATACATACACAGATCATTTCTGGTACTTCCAAAACTTCCAAACAGTAAGTATTGTCATTTCATTTTATAGACTGGGAAACTGGCTCAGATTAACACTTGGTGACTGTGCCAGAACATGAATCTAGATCTGATTCCCAAGCAAAGCTTTGGCTATCCAGATGTTACCACTTCTGGACAAGGTTTTCCTACTGTGCTTCCTTTTGCTGGTTAGCTGGGATCCATCCACCCTGGAGAATGCCATGAATGCTCAATTTTGTGAGTGCGCATTTTTCTGGCAAAGGGTCATGGCTTCCAATTACTTTTCAAAAACCCTAGGAGACTAGGCTTCTTTGCTACAGTGTTCTCATAGCAAGCAACTTTCTCCTGCCTCTGCCCTTGCTGTGGACATCTGTCTCCTCCACCACTGCAAGGCTGTAGCTTACAGCCGCCCCGCTTCTCACTTCAAACATGTTGGACTTAGAAATCAGATGACAGACAGTCTGGTGGGCAGAGGAGTCAGCAAGCGTGGATTCCAGGTCCTGCTCACCAAATGACATGGGTTGCTCGGCCTTCCTGAGCATCACGGGATGGAGGGAAGGAGTGACTGACCTGACTCATTCTCAAAGTGCTTAACAGTGCCTGGCATGCTCAGTGAGGTTGACAGAAGTTCTAAAAAGGAATTACTATTGTATCCATAAGCTTTTTTTTTTTTTAATTTATGAACTTTTTTAAAAAAAGATTTTATTTATTTATTTGAGAGAGTGACAGAACAAGCATGAACAAGGTGGTGAGGGGATGGGCAGAGGGAGAGGGAGAAGCAGACTCCCCTCTGAACAGGGAGCTGATGCGGGGCTTGATCCCAGGACCCTGGGATCATGACCTGAGCCGAAGGCAGATGCTTAACCACCCGAGTCACCCAAGCGCCTGATCCATTTTTTTAAAAAGATGTTTGTATTTATTTATTTACTTATTCATAGAGACACACATGGGGGGGGGGGGGGGAGAGACACAGGCAGAGGGAGAAGCAGGCTCCATGCAGAGAGCCTGACTTGGGACTCGATCCAGGGTCTCCAGGATCACGCCCTAGGCTGCAGGCGGCGCTAAACCGCCGCACCATCGGGGCTGCCCTATCCATAAGTTTTTATTGCCATTTGTTTTTGCCCATTTGGCAGCTTATTTCTCTTGACAAAGTTCTCTGACAGCTTTCTCATTAGTTCTTATTTCTTGACAAGCCAGTATCTAATCCAACTCATTCAGCTGGTATTTCTCCATGCTCTGGCATCAGCTAGATGAGGCTGGTTTGCAAACTGAACTCCTGGGAATCAGCCCTGCAGACCCTTAGAGTGCATGCAGCTTCCTCTCTCCCAACCAAAGCAGCTCTGCTTTCGTTATTTTTATTTTTTAAAGATTTTATTTGACAGAGAGAGGGAGCAGCAGGCCCCCCACTGAGCAGAGAGCTGCTGTGGGACTCCAGCCGAGGACCCTGAGATAATGACCTGAGCTGAAGACAGACGCTTAACCGACTTAGCCACCCAGGTGCCCCATCAGCTCTGCTTTTATATTTGCTTTATATATCAGAGAAGGAGTGTCCTGGGTTGTAAGACAGAACTGCACAATAAAATGGTGAAAAATGAAATGAAAACCTTATTTAAGAAAGCTGATCAGGTCACACAGCAGGACTACCAAACATTCAAACTCCTAGACCACACGCCAAACATTCAAAAGGCAAAGTGATCACCGTCTCATGCCACGTCCTTAATGCACCAAACAAGGAGAGCTAATAAACAGTATCCCGGTAGCCTAGAATTTCTGAGCTCTGTGTTTGGGAAGAGGCAAACCATGAAAGCATCAGGAATTTAGTAAAGAAAAAAAAAAAAATACACTCTCAATTCCAGATGATGTCCCAGTGTCAGGCAGACTTAGTCCAGGCTTCTCCTTCCTCCCCACCGGAGCTCATCAAACAATGCATATTGCAGAGGAACCTCTGAGCTCCCCCGCAACCCAGTCACTGCCCTCACAGCACCACACAGTGACAGGGAAGCACCACCTCTCCTAAGGCAAAGGAAGAGAATGCAAGCACTTTAAGGAAAATTTTAAGACAGAGGCATCAAGGAGTTTCTGCTTAACCCTCAGCTAACTACAAAATTCAATTTAGCGAAAAACACTCCTACTGTAATAGAATTGTCTCAGTTGCACACTTACAGTTTAAAAATGGCTAGAGCCCATTTCTTGATGCTTTCCAAGTACTTCCTCCAAATAAGTTACAATAATCAGATAGTTACTGTGGCTGTGCTCTTTGAATCCTCGTAGAAATGAGCCTTTTTAAAAAAGGCACCATGGGAGGATGGAAATTTGGCTTTTGACTCCTTGACTACAACTGCAGCCAAGATGCTCTTCCTTGGGGAAGTATAAAAGAAATAATGGTTCACATACCAAGCCTTGGCATAACTGCTCCCAGAAACTGCTCATCTTCTTGGAAGTGATTCTCTTGTAAGGATTCCAGCAATTTCTGCAGGACATCTTGGGGCACTTTGCAGCCGGTGCCCTTCAGTTCAGTGAATCTGGTTAGCCGGAAGCTCTTGTCCAATTCATAACTTTCCGGGTTAAAGGACTCCCGCGTAGACATGGTTCTTGGGAACACACACCTCACAGCTGGGCTCCTCCCCTCCCTCTCCTAGCCGGCTGGTTTCTTTACGGATCCACCTAGGTATCACCCAAACACAAAGACATCATTAAAAGAATCCTCACCAGTACTTGCTAAGCCTCAGGTGGATATACAGGACAGTGACAAGTAAGTGTGAAAAGAGCTGAAATCAACGGGACCCCAGGGATATGGCAGTGATCAGAGGCCACAAAAGTTTCTTATGGTGATGCAAAAGCCAGAACGATCATTTTAAACATGGACTGTACCACCACAGACATCTTCTTCTACAGAAGATCTGACGTCTGTGTTGCTGTCACTGTGGCTCTGAGGGGACAGGACACCTCCCCTGAAGAAGGCACCATGGGCCAGCTGGCACAAGACATAAGGCCATTTTCAGCAGCAAGTCCCAAAGGTTCTTCTGGCGGCCAGCATTGTGAAAAAAACTTCCAGTCACTTCATCTGTCAGCCTAGAAACACTATGGCTTTGAAATTAGAAGTCCCAGCTAAAGGGACTTTTCTGGAAAACCTTTTAATATCTTCTGCTGTCTCAAACAGAAACACAAAATGCCCACCAGACACTCTGTAGGAAAAGGATGTTGATGGAAATGCATCTGATGGAATTCTTCATGATGCTCAATTCAACTTTAGAAAAGCAGGTTTTCACTTTGAGCCAAAAGTACAACATGATCCAAAACTAAGGAAGCCTCACTGAGCAACACAAGTTGAAAAGTGGAAAGGCTGTTTAACGCAGCAAGATTAATCCTCTCCAAGAGAGCAGTGGAAAGTTCCCTTAATGTTTTAATGCAGTGCTCTTTCCTAGAAAGCAAACATCCCGCCCAACAAACCAGTACACACACATCATTGACAAAATATGCTTGCTCCTGCTCATTACGGTTTCACTGCAGAACTAAAATGAGAAATTAAACTACACTTAAATCACTAGCAGTCATGGTACTTGGTACTGTGGAAGTTTCTAGGGCGAACTCTTCTAAATCTGAAGTCTGGGAGGTTACACCAGAATCTTACATGTGCTCCCAGGGTTTACAAACCTCCAGAATGATATTTTATTGGGCATAGAATTACAAACACCCCAAGTTTTAGAGTCAGTTTCCCCTATAAAATTTATGATTAAGAACATAATTCCCATTTATAGAGTTTCTGATCTCCTGGGAAAGACATCACTCATTTAAAATAAACCACACACACACACGCACAATAAACAAATAAAATAAAATAAATCTCACAAAGCCAGACTTTGGGCAGTAATCCAAATCGTCTTTACAAAAAAGCACGTTTGGGGTGAGCAATCATTTTGGCTTGAAACCTACAACCGTGCAGGAGTAAAGCTTCCAAGATTTCAAGAAAACAACCTGTCGGAAAGAAGGGTGTCAGGAGAGCAAAGCAAATTACCCAGAGGGGAATTCTGAAGCCATTTTAGAGTTAAGGAAGAGTCCAACAGCAGTTTGACTTGGAAGAGTTTGGAACAAAACAGTCCTTTGCTCACAAAACGCCTCGCATTTAACACCGCCTCACTCCTACGGGGGGGGGGGGGGGGGGGAATCCAACTCACGAGGCATCCAGTTATTTTCCTACTTCCAACCCTAAACCACCGCCACCCTCCTCCAGAAAGAGGCGGGGAACTTGGGGAAGCTAACTTCCTTTTCAACCTAATTTCTATTTTCCCAGATTTTTAAGAGGGGGAGGAAAAAAAAAAAAGTTTAAAAACACCTTAAGCCAAAAAATAAAAATAAAAAATAATAATAATAAAAAAAGCACTTAGGAGTTTTAAAATACTAAACGGAACGAGGGACACCCATCACACACACACACACACACACACACACCCGAAATCTTGCAAAAGTTAGTTTTTGGAGGGTGAATGTGAGAAACCTGGGGGTCCGGGGGGAGATGCTTGGGGAAAATCGTTATTAATGGAGAGGGGGGAGTAAGTCTGCATAAGAGGGAGTCCCCTGCAAGCCAGAGCCGCCTGTTGACACCTTTAAAACAATGATATGAATATTTAAAGGCGGTTAACCCTTTCCTTCTCGGCCACCTGATTTCTTCCCCCCGCAAAGGCGGGCGGGCGGGCGGAGCTCGGGGAGCCCGGCGCGCGGGCCCCGCACCTACCTCCCTGCCCCCGGGCCCCCGGGCCCCCGGGCGCGCGGGCCCCGCACGCGAACAAAGGGCTGCGCTGCAGGCCGGCGCGCGGGGGCCGAGCGCGGTCCATGCGGCGGGCGCGCGGGGCCGCTCAGGGCGCGGGGGCCGCCCCGGAAGGCGCGCGGGGCCGCGGCTCTTTGTGCGGCGCCGCCGGCCCGGCCATGCCCGCCCTCCCGCCCTCCCGCTCTCCGCGGCGGGATCCCGGCCCGGGGCGCCCAGGGCCAGGCGGCGCCCGCGGGCCGGGGCGGGGGGGGCGGGGAGGGCCCCGAGGCGCCGCGCGCCGCGCCCCGGGCACCGGCCTGGGCTCTCCCGCCGCGCGCGCGGGCCGCCGCGCAAAAATGTCGGCGGGCGAAAAAATTAACCCCTGCGTCGCCGCCGCCGCCCTCCCCCTCCACTCCTCCCCCGCCCTCTGCTCCCTCCCTCCTTCCCCGGCTCCGCGCGCGGCGGCGGCGGCGGCGGCGGCGGCGCGGGCGGTGCTTCTTTTTTAAAGCGGCCCCACCAAGCCCTGGCTCGGCCCCTCTGCAGGCAGCGCTGGGGAGCGCCGGCCGTGCGCGGCTCCCGGAGGGCCCGGGCGGCCCGGAGGGGGATCCGCACGGCCGCCGCGGGCCCGCGGACGAATGTGCCCCTTTAAGCCTGGCGTCGCGCCCCCCCCTCCCCGAGCCGGGCGCTTACCGGTTCGCTTGGCGCCCTCCTCCTCCTCCCGAAAACGGGACTCCGGCGCTCCCACAATGCACCGGGCGCGGCCGGGCTCCCTTAAGCGTCGCCTGAATAAAAATGCCGCTCCCGGCGGCGGCGGCGGCGGCGGCGGCGGCGGCGGCGGCGGCGGCGGCGGCGGCGGCGGGGGGCGGGAGGGCCCGGGCCGCGCCTGGGCGCCGCGGGGGC
This sequence comes from Vulpes vulpes, assembly GCF_048418805.1. NCBI lineage: Eukaryota > Metazoa > Chordata > Mammalia > Carnivora > Canidae > Vulpes > Vulpes vulpes. Next base: position 107,876,338 of record NC_132781.1, on the reverse strand, counting down.
TCGGCCTGCCTCGCCGGGCCCCTGCCGGGTACCGGGCCGCCGTGCGCCGCGCGCGCGAGGGGCCTTTAAGGGCCGCCTACCGCCCTTTAAGAGGCGGCGGGCCGCGGCCGGAGCGGCTCGGTGGCTGCGTGCGGCCCGGGAAGGGGGCGGGGGCGCTGTGCAGGCCCGAGCGCGGCAATGATTGGTCTCGGGGGAGGGGTGGGGGGTTGCAAACCCGAGCGGCGGTGGCATCCGTTGCATGATGCAGAAAAAAAAAAAAAAAAAAAAAAAGGATTGATTTCAAAAGTTGCGACTTGCATTGGCAGCAGCCTTTGGCGCCCGGGCCACCTACTTTCCCTGGACCCGCCGGAAGGGGCCGGGAATGCTTTTCCCCCAAAAGCTGGCCGGGCTCCACCGCGCTTGCACCCTGCGGGACGTTGTACCTGCTCCCCGGGCGCCGCCGTCGTGTCGCACTGGGAGACAATGACCGTGCAGACGGTTAGAGGAGGGGCAGGAGCAGAGCCAGAGCCGCCTCTGCTACGAGGAGAGATTTAAAAAAAGAAAAAAAGGGAAAAAAAGCACACAACCTACACGGCGCGTGGGGTTAACAGGGACTCCGGTCGGCTCTCTATTGTCTGGGCCGGCCCGGGAGCCAACGTGAGCCCCGCTGGGCCCGCAGACGTCCTCCTCCTGCAAAGTTTGCCGGACGCCCAGCGAGCCTGGCGGGGAGGGCGAGCTCAGGGGGTCCGCGGTTGCACGGTTGGCGCCTCCCAAGCCCCAGTGAGCGGGGCAGCCCAAGAGCGCGCGCGTGAATGAACGATGAGCGCTGCTCCGGGAGCTTCCGCCGCTCCAAGTGCTTTCTCCGGGTTTTCCACTCCCCGATGCGTCGCTGATGAAAGTGCAGGCAGATGCTTCCCAACACCGAGTCCTGGAGGGCTTCCCTCAAAAGCAAGGGGCGTGCGGGAATGCAGACCAAACTTTTCTGGGGTGGTTGGGCATTTTCTCAATGCATCGGGGCGGGGGGCAGGAGCGACTTTGGTGTCCCCCCACCCCCCAAAGGTGCTTCTGCTGCGCATCAGCGTGGCAGGCTGGGCAGATGCCCGCTCCTCGCTCTTACAAATTCCTGCTGCACGATTCCTCAGGGTTTTAATCTCGGTGAGGCTGCAGAAGTGATGTCACCTCGCAGGCTGGCTGATGCAGGCTTTTCCGCCCTTGTGTTTGCGTGTGTGTGGGTTTTTTTTGTTTTGTTTTTGTTTTTGTTTTTCTTTTCTAGCTACCTCTACAGTGCATTAGGAAAGAACAGAGTAGCCTGGATTCTGTAACGTGAGTTGTTGGACTTTTGTAAGGATGGCACAAACGTGGGGTTTGGCAAACCTGGATCTGCCCCTGAATCACCTGGGAAGATGCCTGTACACACGGTCCCCAGGCAACCCTCTAGACCTCCGGAATCTGGGAAAGAGGATGCAGCATCTTTATTCCTCGTGCCCTCTCTCTTTTGAGATTCGTTTTGTAAGTTGTTGTGGGGTTTTGGTTTGTTTGCCAGGGTTTTTTGTTTTTTGTTTTTTTGTTTTTTTTGGTTTTTTTTTGGTTTGGTTTGGTTTAGCAAAAAAAAAAAAAAAAAAAAAGTCACAACTAGAAAAAAAAAAAAAAGAGTTTGGGGTTTCCAGGCTAGGTAAGTAGGGCCCTCCTGAAGATGATGTGTCATGCTGGGGAGTTTGGTATTGCTGCCGTCGTCTGCAGAGTTTTGTCAGATTTGTTTTTCACAAGGTGAGCTTGTAAGAAAGGCTGTACCACATCTGGGAGGATGCCTTCTCCTGGAGGGGAAAAAGAGGCCGAATCTCTAATTAGGAGGTCAAGCACGCAGTTGAGGGCATTTAGTGTGTGGTTGGAGGAAGAAGCATGAAGACGACCCCCAGATTTCTAGTTTTGGGGGCTGGGTGGGTAGTAATGCTAACTGAATTAGAAACTATGGGAGGCCGGGGATCCCTGGGTGGCGCAGCGGTTTAGCACCTGCCTTTGGCCCAGGGCCCGATCCTGGAGACTCTTCCGATCCTGGAGACCCAGGATCGAATCCCACATCGGGCTCCCGGTGCATGGAGCCTGCTTCTCCCTCTGCCTGTGTCTCTGCGTGACTATCATAAATAAATAAATAAATAAATAAATAAATAAATAAATAAATAAATAAATAAATAAAACTATGGGAGGTCAAACAAGTTTAGGGGTGAGTTCAGCTTTGGAGATATTAAATTTCAGGCACCTGCCTGATCGTCTAGCCAGATTGCAATTGGTCAAACAGGAGCTGGCACCGAGGAGGGGGGAGGTGGGGTCTGAGTCTGAGATGCAAATGTGGGTCCATCAGCATGTAAATGGGATTTAAAGCCTCGGAAAGTGGTGGGATTAACCGGGAAGGAGAGTTCTGGATGAAAGTGAAGGAGACCTTGGACAGAGGCTGGCGAGGCTTTGCCAGTGGAATAGCAAGGGCTAGCGGGAGGCTGCTCCCTGCAGAGTCTGTGGGAGGCCAGCATCCTCAAAACCTGCTCCTTCCTCCCCCAGCACCCCCCAGGCGCCCCACCCCCAGGTTGTGAGCTCTTTGCAGCTCCACAACAGCTAGAGCCAAATTCTTCTGGGCAGAGGCTGTCGACTCTTGGCTAAGCCATGGATGCCTTCATTCATACGGACTTGGGGCCAGAGGATCCACTGGATCTCTCCACCCCCGTTCTTTGCCCTAAATGCATGCCTCTCCGTGCTTCCCCCGGTCGGCTTTTCTCCCACCAGCCTTCTGAAGTCTTTGGCAGTGGAGCCGTCTTCCCGGAGTTTTCAGGTCCTACGGGCTCCAACTAAAAAATGGTTCTTCCGGCTTGCTTTACCTCGTGGACCCTTGTTTAAAAATACATATTTTCCAGCCCTGCTCCAAAGATTGTATTTAGCTGGCATAATGGGTTGAATTGTGAGAAAGATCCGTTGCTTGACCAAACTTTAGTCAGGTTCCGGAAACTTCTAGGCCCATCTACATGCTTCCTTGTAAAATCCAGTTTTAAGCGAAATCCCACTCCCAGCAATATATCTGATCAGGTTCCCCACCCCTCACCATTCCCCAGGTGATGTCTGAACACTCTGACCTGCCTTTTTAGCAAGAATCCTGTTAGGTCAGTTTAGCCAGAATTGCCCCCACCCCTGTTATTTCCTCTTAGTAAATTCCACCCGGGGATCCCCACCCCTGCTCCTTGGCTATAAATTCCCTCTTGCCCATGCTCTAATCAGAGTTGAGCCCAAGCTCTCTCACCCCTCACTGCAAAATTCTCTTGCAATGGTCCTGAACATAGTCTGCCCTCACCTGTTCAATGCATGTCACAAACTGTTTTTTTCTAGAATAATTGTGTCCCCAGCCAGGGATGTGTTCAAGTCCTAGCCCTCGGCACCTGTGAACATGGCCATATTTGGAAGAGTCTTTGCGAGTGTCATCAAGTTAAGAGGAGGTCATGGTAGATGAGGCTGAGCCCTAAATCCAATAATTTATGAGAACTGGGAGATTCAGGGACTGAGACACAGGATTCCCAAGGATTGCTTCTGACCCCCAGAAGCAGGGAAGAGCCTTCACAAGAGCCATCAGAGAGAGCATGGCCCTGCCAACACCTTGACCTGGACTTCTGGTCTCCAGAACTGGGAGAGGATACATTTCTGTATTCTGCATCACGCTGCCCAGCTTTGTGGTATTTGTCACCACAGCTGCAGGAAACTAACAGAACCGGTTGGAGGTATATGTTGGGAGGAGTACTAAGAATCCATGCTTTTATTTTTTTTTAATATTTGATTTATTTATTCATGAGAGAAACCAAGAGAGAGGCAGAGACACAGGCAGTGGGAGAAGCAGGCCCCATGCAGGGAGCCCGATGTGGAACTTGATCCCAGGACCCTGGGATCATGCCCTGGGCCGAAGGCAGACACCAAACTGCTGAACCACCCAGGGATCCCCAGAATCCATGCTTTTAATGGGCTCCTCTGGTGATGCTGATGCTCGGCGCAGGGGAGACACTGTCCTAAAGAATTCTGCTTTCTCAGACACCCAGAGGGACAGGAGGCAGCCTGTTCCACCTCCCACATTCTGCGAGCTCGAAAGCAGCCTCGGTGACATTATTTGCCTTCTGTCCTGACTCTCAGGGTTTTCGCCTTCCAGCATCACCAACACTGGGGTAGTCACTCCCCTACGTTGCCTGAGTCCTGCCCGAGTCATGCCCGTTCAGAAGCGGTCCCTGATTTGTCATGGCAGGTGGGAGGACTGTCTGGTCACGCCTAAGACCTGGTAGGTGTTGGACACCTCAAGTCTAATAGACACCTCAAAGCTAAACCACTTCAGCCACCTGTTCTCGTGTCTGCACTATAAACTGTCCCTTCCCTTAATATTGGGAATATTAAGCACCAACATCCTACTTCTGATCCCGTAGTCCCCTCATTGCTGTACACCTGGCCACCTGCCCTTCCACTATATGGGGGTCATCGATCTCTCACAATGGCCCCTTCCCCTTCCATCTAGCCTGGAGCCTTCAGTACACCCCACAGCCTGGCCTCCTGCACTGCCCTTTGACCACATCCACCCTGAGACGTCCAGCCTTCTGTCCCTTCCCCCCACCATCTTCCCTATGCAGAGCTCAGAGATTGTGCCTTGACGAGTATATGGTCTCCAATGCACACTGGGCTTTCCCAACAGCTCAGAAGTCCTTAATTATGCTCTTGGGAATGTTCATTATTGTCCCCAAAAGTCTGTACCACACTGTACTGCCCTCAGAAGCAAAGGTATGCCCTCAGAGGAAACCCTCCAGCTTTCCCACCCTGCCCCCACCCTACCCCACCCCACCCCTCTGACCATCAGGGTCTCCGAGGGAGAACTATCTCTGTCCAAGGCTGGCCCCTCCCTGTGCACCAGCACCTCCCCTCCAACAGTAGCTAACTAACTGTGCACTCTGCCACATAGACCCTTTTATGAACACGGACCCCTAGAATTCCCCCAGCAGCCTCGTGAGCTAGGTACTATGATAGATTTTGCTTTCATGGGAGGAAGCTAGTGCTCAGATTGATTAACTTGCCCAAGATCACAACCTTACTTTAGGTTCCTCTGAGCATCAGATCTCGAGATGAGGATCTGGGGGAGGGGAGTTTATCTGGGAGGTGCTCTCAGGAAGCACAAGGCAAGACGTGGGCAAAATGAGTCAGGGAAGGGAGAGCCCAAGAGAAGTGAGTGGGTCACCACCGTGGCCTCTGCCCTGTTGGCATCTAGCTGGGAAACTGTCAGGAACCCCTTTCTGGGAGGCAGACTAATGCCCCTGAACCCACAGCTGCCTGCGTCCCCACCCCTAGGACGTGTGAACATGTTTTGTTAAGGGTAAAGAGGAATTCGGGCAGCCCGGGTGGCTCAGGGTTTAGCGCTGCCTTTGGCCCAGGGTGTGATCCTGGGGTCCTAGGATTGAGTCCCACATCGGGCTCCCTGCATAGAGCCTGCTTCCCCCTCTGCCTGTGCCTCTGCCTCTCTTTGTGTCTCTCCTGAATAGATAAATAAAAAATGTTTTTAAAAAAAGGGTAAAGAGTAATTCAGGTGGTAGAGGGAACTATGTTTGACCTTAAGGAGGTTATCCTGGATTACCTGGGTGGCACAGTGTCATTACAGGGTGCTTAAACGTGGGAGAGAGAACCAAAAGAGGGACCTAGAGGCAAGGCAGTGTGACAAGGGTTCAGCCCAGTGTTGTCAGCTATGAGGGAGGAAGAAGCCACAAAACAGGGGAATCAGGAGCCTCCGGCATCAGCAAGGGCAAGGACACAGTGTGTCCTCTAGAGCCTCCAGAAAGGAATGCCCCCTGCAGGTAGATCCTTTGTCCTTTGCCCAGTGAGGTCCCTGTCAAACTCCCTCTCTTCCACACTGTTGTGATCTGTATTTGCTGGAGGCTCATCACCGGCTGGTAGGAGCAGGACCGTTCATGGAGTTCCTCTGAGGCCCCATCTCCCTGCTGGATTCACTGCTCCCTGTAAGGGGAGACCCTTTAAAAGTCTGCTTTCATCATGCCCCGGGTCCTGCCCCTCAGAAGCATGGGCCTTTGAACATACTTCTTAAACAAAATCTATAACTTGGTGCTTGTTGATGAATTGCAAGCTGGCCTTGCAGATGGAGATATCTATCTTTCAGTTTATTTGAAAGAGGTCTGGTTTAACAAAACAAACAAACAAAAAAACCCCACAGAACTGTCCGATCACAAAAGTGTCTGTGCTCACAAAGTAGTAGTAGGTCCTGGGTCAGGGCAATGATAGAAAACAAATACACCCTTGAAATCACACCGCCTGCAGACTGGGAGGCTGAGACGTTTCTCCAGAGACTCTCATCCCTCACTGGCTAAGGCTTGTCCCTGGGGGCAGTGAGCCCCCTGTGCCTCCCCTACCCTGGACTGGAGGAGACGCAGAATTTCCTCCTGGAAAAAGCAGCCCTGCTGTCAGGCACAGGCTGGTGACCGAGGGGGCATGCTCTGCATGGCAGGATACTGTCCTTGAAACTACAGGGGACCTCCAAGGTGGGCTGGCATCTACAGCCCCTGTCACAGCGCCCAGCAGTAAGTAGTCGAGCCAGGATTCAAAGTGGGGCTAAGTCTGGAGTCCATGGGCCTGGTCCTGAGGACCTCCCTGCAGCATATGAGGCCATGAAGCCCATATTCCTTCTCTTCTTAAAATTCTCTGGGTGGGTTCATGTTAGCTCTTCCCTCATTCTCCTTCTAACCTCTTTGGCTACTTCATCATCTTTTTTTTTTTTTTTAAGTTTTTTTTTTTTTTAATTTGTTTAAGTAATCTCTCCACCCAACGTGGGGCTCAAACTCACAACCCCGAGAGCAAGACTTGCATGCACTTTTGACTGAGCCAGCCAGTCATATTATTCTTTTTTGATGCCTCCCCTCCACCATCCTTCACTCCTATTCACACCCCATGCGATATTCATCAGGTTTGTCCTGATGTCCTTCTCGTGCCATCTGTCCCCTACTGCAGCCACCCGTCATGGTAGAATACTGAGCGCTTGGCAAGTCTGGATTGAGAGGGCCTCTCGGTGTGTAAAAAAAACAACAACAACAGAGTTCAAAGACCTAAAACAGGAAAAAGTGTAAAATATCTCAATGGTTTTTATATCAGTCCATTTTGAAATCTAATAATTCAGATATGCTGGATTATATAAAATATTAATTTCATGTTACTTTCTACTTGTTTTAACGTGGCCACTTGGCCACTGAAAGTGGTGTGGGGGGCTGACAAGGTGTTTCTTCTTTTTTTAAAGATTTTATTTATTTATTTGTGTGAGAGAGAGGTAGAGACAGAGGCAGAGGCAGAGGGAGAAGTAGGCTCCCCACAAGGAGCCCAGTGTGGGACTTGATCCCAGGACCCCAGGATCATGCCCTGAGCTGAAGGCAGATGCTCAACCGCTGAGCCACCCAGGCGTCCCTGACCAGGTGTTTCTCCTGGACAGAGCAGGTCTGGACTGAAGTAATCATTTCCTTCCAACCCCGACCCCCACCCCCACTCCCTTCACTATGTTATCGACTCTCCTCCTTATTTACAATCTTGGTGAATGGACAGCTATCCATGGCCGTTACCCCAGTGGCTCTCCTCAATCCCCCCTTCCTTTTCCAGTCTTCACTATCATTCAGCATTTTCACCTCCTTGGTGCTATATGCACCCAGCCCTCCCCTCCCTTCTGCTCCCATGGTCCTGTCTTGATTCATTTTCTCATCTCTCACTTTGACTATTACAGAAGTGTGCTAACTTATGGCCTCTTTGTTACAATTTTCACTTGTTTCCATTCAGTAAGTATGTAGTAGTAGTATTTAATGTTTTTAAATGTCATGAGTATGTCACACAATCCATTTCATGGTGCACTTACTGTTCATTATGGGGGGGTTTATTGTGGTAAGATATATGTATAATATAAAATTTACTACTTAAACCATTTTTAAGTGTACAGTTCAACCACATTAACTACAGTCCTTCATGTTTTTCCAGTCAGAATTGTTTTCAGCATTTTAACCGCTATATAATATTCCATGATCCAATATGCAACATTTATTTTCTACCACTGGAGTGGTATTTATCAAAGGCAATCCTGACTATGTTCTTTCCCTGCCTAAAATCTCTAGGTGGTTTACACTACTTCTGGCTCTGTTTCTCCAAGGACGGTGCCCATTCAGGGGTGTGTGTGCATGATTTTAGGTGGCACATGCAAGAAACATTTTATTTTCATAATTATGTGTTTGTTTTAAGACACATTGGAAAGATATAACTAACATAAAACCTGTCATTTCGTGGGCATGATTCTTTAGGACAAAAAATGAGTCAAGGAAATTTTAGTTTTTATATTTGTATTTGTTACTTTAAATTTTATTTATTTATTTGAGAGGGAGAGAGAGAGAGACTCTCAAGCAGTCTCCGTGCTGATTGTGGAATTCAACATGGGCTCGATCTCATGACCCTGAGATCATGACCTAAGCTGTAACCAGGAGTTGGATGCTCAACTGAAAGAGCCACCCAGGCCCCCCTTTATTTATTTTAGAGAGAGAGAGCACAGGAAGGAAGGGCAGAGAGAGAATCTGACTCTGCTCTGAGCACAGAGCCCAACACGGGGCTCCATCCCATGGCCCTGAGATCCTGACCCCAGCCGAATTCTGACTCAGCCAACTGTGCCACTCAGGCACCTGAATCAAGAAAATTTTAAAGCCAACAGTGGCCCCTTTAAAGTGATAGCATTGTTCAAGGAAATGTCAGATACTTTTCAGACTCTTTTTTTTTTTTTAAGATTTTGTTTATTTATTAGAGACACACAGAGAGAGACAGACAGACAGACAGACACAGGCAGAGGGAGAAGCAGGCTCCATGCAGGGAGCCCGACATGGGACTCATTCTGGGTCTCCAGGGTCAGGCCCTGGGCTGAAGGTGGCGCTAAACCGCTAAACTGCTGGGCCACCGGGTCTCGGTGCTCAGTGGGGAATCCACATGTCCCTCTCCTTCTGCTCCTCCCCCTACTCATGCTTGTGCTCTCCCTCTTTCTCAAATGAATGAATGAATGAATGAATGAATGAATGAATAAATAAATAAATAAATAAATAAAAAATAAAGTCTTTAAAACAACCTGGGTCAGATAAGTGTCTTTTTAGGTCATGATTTTGGGGGCCTGGGATCCAGCCCTGCATGGGGATCCCTGCTCAACAGGGAGTCTGCCTCTCTCTCTGTTTCTCTCTCTCCCTCTTTCCTTCAGCTCCTCTCTGCTGCATATTCTCTCTCTCAAATAAATATATAAAATCTTTAATCAATCAAACAGAAGCCACCGGCCTTCTTAGAGCTCTGCATGTATTTATTCATTCAGTCCTGTAACAACCCAATGAAGTAGGTACCATTATTTTTTTTAAGACTTTATTTATTCATGAGAGACACACACACAGTGAGGCAGTTTTCAAAATTCTGCCTCTACACCCCCCAAAATGTAGCCACATTCCCTAAGATCCCACTAGGCCATGGTCATTTCCCTGGCAAATACTGTTTCTCTCAAGCACAGAGGACTAATTCGGTGCTGTAAAGTGAAGATTTCATTGTTTGCACCCTGAGATTATCTAAGGCTACAAAATTATTGAGTTTTCCCTTTTTCTTATGCATGAAAGACAACACTGGGGTGGGGTGGGGTGGGGTGGGGTAGGGAATGGCTTATTTTCTTTTATTGCATGGTCCAACCTTCTCTTTTCCTGTCTCCACTGCTTAAAATGAGTGAAGTTTTGCATCTAATTTCAAAAAATGCGTAGACCACCCCCCTCCTAAATCTTGAGTCCCAGATGTACCCTCTTGATTGTTTATCCAGTTCTTCCCTCAAACATTCAATTCTCTCTTTTCAAAAATTTTATGAAGATTTCATGTATTTATTTGACAGAGAGAGAGCGAGCCAGAGAGCACAAGCAGCAGGAGCAGCAGAGGGAGAAGCAGGCTTCCCCACTGAGCAGGGAGCCCCATGTGAGGTTCGATCCCTGGACCCTGAGATCATGACCCGAGCCAAAGGCAGACGCTTAACCCACTGAGCCACCCAGGCTCCCTCAATTCTCTCTTTTAAGAAAAGCTGCTCTGGGGACGCCTGGCTGGCTCAGTTGGTGAAGCATGCCACTCTTGTTCTTGGGGTCATGAGTTCAAGCCCCGTGTTGGATGTAGAGATCTTTTAAGGAAAAAAAAAAAGACCCTGCTCCTGCTTTCTTATCAGGTAACCTATCCCAACCACTTCTATCACATCCAGCCTCCTGTCCGGCAGGGATTCTGCAACATAAGGAAAGAAGAGTCTTGATTACCTGGGTTTGGGCACATCTCTTCCCATTTTTCTGCATCACATGTCACTGGCTCTCTTCTCTCCTCCGCTCAGGATCGTATTGTAATGAGTGATGGTTGTCAGGAGCCAGATTCTCCTGCGTATGTGCTGGGCGCAGGAGAGGAAGGGAGAGAGAGGAAGAGCGAGGTGGAGAAGGCCCGAGTGTGTGGATACACGTCCCAGGCTTCCTGTCTGTCTCCTATTCTCGGAATTGGTTCAATTCAAGTGGGGAGCTAACTCCTAAGTTAACCAGAAGTCACTGTTCCTCAAGCAGGAGAGCAGGCTATTCATTCACAGTCTTTGTTCACAATGCTCCATCCAAGGTAGACTTTTACCCTTTGCCCCCAAATGCACCATCTTCCCTAATTATCTCCTCTGGCCAAAGGTCACTTGGGAAAATACTTACAAACTGAGTTCCTCCTACCCCAACGGTGACTGTCCTTACCGGGCACTCTGTGTTAGCGACGTGCTGGGCATGTGCTCAGGAATGGACGTGGCCTTGGGGCCTCCAGACTTGAACTTAGGATCCAAGATGAAAAATAGTAAACAAATTGGACAGCCCGGGTGGCTCAGTGGTTTAGTGCCGCCTTCAGCCCAGGGCATGATCCTGGGATCCCGGGATCGAGTTCCGCGTCGGGCTCCCTGCATGGAGCCTGCTTCTCCCTCCGCCTGTGTCTCTGCCTCTCTGTGTCTCTCATAAATAAATAAATAAATAAAGTCTTTAAAAAAAATAGTAAAGAAATAATGGCAGAGGCAACTGTTGTTTTTATTTTAACTCCCTTCAGAGCACCCACATCTGGAATATAGGGAGCGTGTCTGGTTTTGGATGGTGTTCAGGTTTGGCCCTCCTCCGCTCAAATTTCCTTCGTGGTATCCTGCTCTTTCACCAGAGGGAGTGGGAATGTTTCCATTTTGATGCTTGGCAAGCGTCTGCCACACGTGGGTGGTTGTACTAGAAAAGCACTGAGGACCTTTTTGGCCTGGAGATTCTGTGATTCATTGGATGGGGAGGTGCACCCATGAGGTTTTGTTGGTGGTGATTTCCTCTGCTCAGTCTGGCTTCCCCTGGATCCGTACTTCTCGGAATATTGGTCGAATCCATTCACTTTTGTCCTTCTCCACTGATTCTTCGTAAATTCATGTTTCATTTGCCTAAATGACTTGCAGTGGTCTCTGGACTGGATCTTTGTTACCTTCCAAGATGCTCCCTCCTGTGGTGGTGGGAAGTGGGGCCTTTGGGAGGGCTTCAATTTGGTTGAGATGAGGTCATGAAGGTGGGGCCCCATGATGTGATCAGTGCCCTTAGAAGAAGCAGAAGAGACCAGGGCCCTGGGAGGCTCAGCTGATTAGGCGTCTGGTCATGATCCCTGGGTCCTGGGATCGAGCCCCACATCAGACTCCCTACTGAGGCTGCTCCCTCTGTCTCTGCTGCTCCTCCTACTTGTGCTTTTGGGCAATATCTCTGTTAAATAAATAAATAAATAAACAAACAAATAAATTCTTAAAAAACAACTAAACTAACTAAAAATAAAAGAAGGGAAAGAGACCAGAGCCCTCTTACTCTCTCTGCCTCGGAAAGACACAGCAAATGTCTACACCTGACAAGGGTGGCTTCTATCTGCTGGCATCTTGATGTTGGACTTCCCAGCTTCTAGAACTGGGAGAAAATGTTTGCTGTTTCAGCCCACAGTCTATGGTATTTTGTGAGAGCCGCTAAGTCTCTAGCCGCTTCCATTCTCTTGTCCCAACCCTGTAACACATCTCCCCAGTTCCATCCTATGGCACAGGTAATGCCACCCCCCAGCCTGAAAACCTAGAGGGCCCCCCCACTGCCTGGGGAGGCAGGCCTACATCTTTTAATGCAAGTAGCTCCGCTTGGTCAGTGGTGACGTCCTCATCAGCCCCACTGTTACCCTCAGTGTCAAGATGCTGAGACCCCGCTCAGCTAAGGAAGCCCTGCCTTTTGCAGCGCCTCGCTCTCCGAACTTCCTGGACATGTCCAAGGTGCTTATATGTACCACAAAGCAAGCCCAGTTATTATGACTCGTTGTTCAGTGCCAGATACTCATCCTCACTCTTGAAATGGGGCAGGTGAATACCAGAGGCCTGCAGAAGGCATAGAGGCCAGGGTGTCTTCCGTTGCTTGAGCTTTAACTTGAAAGCTTAAAAATGCCAAAAATTCTAAGTAGGAGTGGTATAATGGAAATGTATATATTTATCAAATTAATGCTTTTCACATACACAAAACCAATGCAATATAATGGTGCAAGTTGCAAGGTAATTACAAGATTTATTGAGGAAAATTGAATCTTTTTTTTAAAAAAATATTTTATTTATTTATTCATGAGAGACACAGAGAGAGAGGTAGAGACATAGGCAGAGGGAAAAGCAGGCTCCATGCATGAAGCCTGATGTGGGACTCGATCCCGGGACCCTGGGATCATGACCTGAGCCAAAGGCAGACGCTTGACTGCTGAGCCACCCAGGCATCCCAGAAAAGTAAATCTTTTCACTTATAAAAGGAAATATCAGAGTTTATGTTTTCTGAGCAAGAAGGATTTCTGTCTTTTTTTTTAAATTTTATTTTTAAGTAATCTCTATGCCCAGTGTGGATCTTGAACTCACAACCCAGAGATCAAGAGTTTCATGCTCTACCGACTGAGCCAGCCCAGGCACCCCAAGAAGGAGTTTTTTTAAATGAGACAAAAAGCACATATTATAAAGAAAAATATCAGTAAGTTTGGCTATATTAATATTTAAAACATCTGTATAATAAAGAAAAAATACTTAAACCAAGTGAAAGACTAGTCACAGACTGGAAATAAATATTTGTAACTCGTAATCAACGAACGAACACCTTCCAGAATATGTGAAGAACTCACACAAATCAATAAGGAAAAGAAAATCTGACAGAAAAGAAATGATAAAGATCTGAATGCGGAATTCACAAAAGAGGACATCTAAGTTGCTAATACACGAGAAGATGTGCAACTTCACCAAGTAATCAGCAGAATGTAAATTAAAACAAAATACCCTTGTATAGCTACTAGATTGGCAAAAATTAGCAAGATCACGTGAGGTCAGGAATGTGGGGGACTTGGTGCTGTCTGATGCTGATGGCAGGAACAGAAATTAGTGAAGCCATTTTGGAGAGAATTGGATGCTCCGTAGTAAAGTCAGAAGGTGCATGTATTTTCTGACTCATTAAATCCTCTAGCGAGTGGGTATATGCACAAAGAGACCTATACAAGGGTATTTATAAGAACCAAAAATTGGGAATAATTTACATTTCTATCTAAAGGGGGGTGCCTGACTGCCCAGTCGGTGGTTGAGCTGCTGACTCTTGGTTTCGACTTCGGTCGTGATCTCAGGTCATGAGATCGAGCCCCGCCTTGGGCTCCTCACTCAGCACAGAGTCTGCCTGAGTTTCTCTGTCCTTCTCCCTTTGCCCCTCCCCTCGTGCACTCTCTCTGTCTCTCTGTGTCTCTCTGAAATAAAAAATATAAATCTTTTTAAAAACTTCTGTCAAAATGGGGGTGGAAAAATAGATGTTGCATATTGGATCATGGAATATTATATAGCAGTTTAAATTATTAAAACAAAAAACAAAAATAAATTATTAAAACAATTCTAATGGGATCAACATAAATGAGTAGTTAATGCCATTGAACTGTATGCTTAAAAATAGTTTAAGAAGTAAATTTTATGTTATGTATATTTTACCACAATAAAAAAAAAAACATAATGAACAGAACAAGTGCACCATGAAATGCATTGTGTGATGCATTCGTGACATTTAAAAACATCAACTACTACTACTACTACATGCTTACCGAATATGTGTATGCATCATAAACGCTTGAAGAAAGGATCATATCAGATCTAAGATGGGCTGGCTTCTGGGAGGGAGAGAGGAGGAGAAAGCCTGAGTTGGTGGCTACGCTTGGACTCTATACGTGACATTTTATTTCATTAAACAAATCTAAGGAAAGTCATGAAAATGTGTATACAAAATGAAGGTCTATTGCACTAGTCTCTGTATTGTTCTGTCTGAAGATAGAAGCAAATCCTCCCTCCCATGAACGCACACAAAATGGGGCTCTATCTATCCTGCTATCCGGAGGGGCAGTTGTTTATTAACAGATCTTATCTCTGTATTTCTGAAAGGCCTTTTATGTCTCAGGCACTTTGCTGCGAGCTGGGTACTTCGTTTTGAACGGGCATCGGGTTCTACACTTAGCATTTTCCTCCGAGAGATGTTCTTGGACAATGGCTTTCAAAGGCTGGTCTCACCTGGAAAGTTATTGGAAATGCAAATTTGGGGGCTGCCCCCAACTCAGGTGCTTCGGAGGTGGGGCCCAATAGTTTGCTTCAGTGAGCCCTCCAGGTGATTGTGGCGCTTGGGCACACTTGGAGAACCCTTGTTCTTCTAGAATGAAGAGGTTGCTGCCTGCTTTCACCATCTCTGAGGTGAGGAGAACACCCAGGAGTTTCCCAGAAGTGCTACAGCTCCCATGGAAAAGTAGAATGCTGCTGGACACCTGGGTCCAGGGGCTTCTGTGCTCCACCAGCCCACAGACCCTCCCCGAACACTACCCCCAGCACCAGTCTCTGCCTGGCCAAAATATCCTACTAGCCTCCTTAGCTTGGCTTTTAAGACCCTCAGGAACCTGGCCCCATCTGCCCTTCTGTCTCCCCCAAAATCTCCTTTGTCTCTGGAAAGACAGCAGTCCTTCCTCATAGAAGATACTCGTGCTTTCCTGTCCCAGAGGCTTGTATTTTATTTTATTTGTATTTCTTCTTTCTGGAAGAGTTTCCACATGTGACAACTCCATCCCCACCCCCACCCCATCCCCACAGACATAGCTTATCATTTCAGATCAGTCTCAAATGCCATTTCCTCCTTCCCTAGCTGGAGGCAATTGCTTCTTCCTTTGTGTTTGCCTAGTAGAGGGTTTGATCAGCTTCTGTAACTGTCATTTATCTTTCACATTCTATCTGGTATTCCAGTTTAGGAGTATGTCTTATTAGGTCAGAAAACCTTTGATTCAAACATCTTAGTCAAGTTGAAGCCTTTAATAATGCTGAGCATATTTTTAAATTCCAGTAATATAAATAAGTGTATCATTCAGAAATACCTAAGACATGGTCTGTCCTCAAATTGCTTGAGGTCTAGAGGGTGAGAGAGGCAACCTACAAATAAGGCGACAGAGCTAAGGACAGGCGGTGGGGTCGCCGGGAGGACAGAGAGGCTGAGTCAGCTTGGGAAGAGGTGCAGGGGTGGAGGTGGGCAGAGTCTGGGGAGGAGGGGATACCGGATGCTGTCAATGAGGACACGCTGAGACCAGGCACAGACCTCCTCCGCTATCCTGGGGTTGGGGGTGCCAGAAAGGCTTAGGGGCAAAGAAGAGAAATAAGTTCTATTTCACAGAGCCAGGGCAAGAGTATGTTTCTGTAAGAACAGAGCAATAAACAGCACCAAAATTAAGTACAGAGACGCCGTGACAAAAGGTCATCATTACTGCAAGACTTAACCGTGGGAAGCATGCAAGGTGCACGATCCTGAGCTCTGCCTTGCAGAGTCTCCCACGGAAACTGAAGGCACCTTCTAGAATTTAAGTCTCGGTTGCTGTTTGAGCTTCTTCATCTGCATGAGTTAGAATTGTGCTTTTCAGTCTGGGGACTGCAGATATATTTAAAAGATATTTTTTCCCCCTTTAGAAGGAGTTTTAACGAAGCACACTGAATTTCAGTTTTCCTACCTGTGGGGTTGTGCAGTGTCCCTCTGTGGCCAGCAGGAGGCAGCACAACCTCATGTTCTGTGTCAGGATGCTCCTTGCTGGATTGAGGTCGGCCCCTGGGGGGGAGGAGGAGCTGCCTGTGTTCCCTTCTCTGTATCCTGAAAACGATAGGAATTAAGTCGTGGCCAGACATCCTCAAACATTCAGGGATGTGGGGGGTGCCGGGCCTTGGCCCTGCAATCTGAAAATCTCAAAGCTTTTTGCAAAGAGTCTTGTTCTCATTTCTGCAAATGAAACCGGTCTGTACTTCACAGTAGGCCTACAATGTAAAGTTAAGGGAAGGCGCCTGGTGGGTCCCTCGCATGCAGATGTAACCAAACTAAACTAAGCATCTCAGCAAACTTCCACCTATTAGGAATGAAAAAGTGGAAAAGTACAAAAGAGAATAAATATATAACAAGAACAAGATGTTACGTGGGGAACGGTTTTGTGCTCGCCTGTTGGTTTGGAGACCCTGCCTGCTATGGTCTCTTACAGATTCGTAATGCTCTTCAGTGTGCTCATAGCTCATAGTAGCTGTGTCCCGCAGAAACAGAATACGAGCCACAGATGCAGTTTTAGATTTTCTAGCAAGCCACGTTATAAAACTAAAAAGAGGGGTGCCTAGGTGGCTCAGTTGATTGAGCATCCAACTCTTGATTTCAGCTCAGGTCATGATCTCTGGGTCCTGGGATCAAGCCCCACATCGGGCTTCATGCCTAGCATGGGGCCTGCTTGAAATTCTCTTTCTCTGTCTCTCTCTGCCTCTGCATCTTCCCCCCATGCTCTCTCTCTCTCTCTCTCTAAAAATCAATCAATCTTAATAAAAATAAAAGAGGAAAAAGGAACAGATTAAATTAACTTTAATAATATATTTTATCGAACCCAATATACTCAAAATAGTATCATTTCAAAGCGTCACCAATATCTTAAAAATATAAGTGTCAGGCAGCCCAGGTGGCTCAGCAGTTTAGCACCGCCTTCAGCCCTGGGCCTGATCCTGGAGACCCGGGATCGAGTCCCACGTCGGGCTCCCTGCATGGGGCCTGCTTCTCCTTCTGCCTGTGTCACTGCCTCTCTCTCTGTTTCTCGAATAAATAAAATCTTAAAAAAAATCTATCATCTATCTATCTATCTATCTATCTATCTATCTATCTATCATCTTCATCTTTGACACGGGGGGTGTATTTCATACCGAGAGCACACCTCCCTGTGGATTAGCTACGTCTTAGTCCTGGAGGCTCGGTGGCTGTGCGTGGCCGGGGGCTGCCGTGCTGGACATCTGGGGCTCAGAGGACCAAGGCCTAGAGGGAACCCCACGGAAAGCGAACACACCACCAGGAGGTTACAGGGAAAGGTGATAGAAAAAGAATCAAAGACACATTCAGTTTAACTGAAAGGCCAAGATCTTGGGAGAGAGCCTGGCGGGGCGGGGCGGGGGGGGGGGGGGTAGTGCTAAATGACAATGACTTAAAATTTTTTTTTTTTTAATTTTTATTTATTTATGATAGTCACAGAGAGAGAGAGAGAGAGAGGCAGAGACATAGGCAGAGGGAGAAGCAGGCTCCATGCACCGGGAGCCTGATGTGGGTTTCGATCCCGGGTCTCCAGGATCGCGCCCTGGGCCAAAGGCAAGCGCCAAACCACTGCGCCACCCAGGGATCCCTAAATGACAATGACTTAAACTAAGATGAGAGACCCTTGCCACTGCCCTTCTCATGATGCCCCAGGTGGAGACGGGCCGAGGCGCTCCTGTTGGAGGCCAGGAGGCAGGATAGTCTCCTATGTGTTTGCTGCTTTGGCTTCTAACTTCCTTCCTTCCTTCCTTCCTTCCTTCCTTCCTTCCTTCCTTCCTTCCTTCCTTCCTCTTTTTTAGATTTTATTTATTTATTAAAGGGGGGACACACAGAGAGGCAGAGACACAGGCAGAGGGAGAAGCAGGCTCCCTGCGGGGACTGGATCCCGGGACCGCCCTGAGCCCGGGGCAGCCTCCCAGCCGCTGAGCCACCCAGGAGCCCCTGGCTTCTAGTTTCAGCGCCTGCCTCGCTGCTTCTGGATGTCTACAGGTTGAGGCCGTGAGGCGTTGGGCAATTTTTTTTCCTTTAAATCTGAAAATCCGGGGATCCCTGGGTGGCGCAGCGGTTTGGCGCCTGCCTTTGGCCCAGGGCGCGATCCTGGAGACCCGGGATCGAATCCCACATTGGGCTCCCGGTGCATGGAGCCTGCTTCTCCCTCTGCCTGTGTCTCTGCCTCTCTCTCTCTCTCTCTCTACCATAAATAAAATAAATAAATAAATAAAAATTAAAAAAAAAAAAATCTGAAAATCCTGTAGAGTATCAGCAACTACTCCTCAAGCTCTTCAGCACCAGATCATCGTGGCTCCCCGTCTCACCCCAATTTTCTGGTTCCCAAACTTTTCGCTGTGTCTGCGTGCAGACACTCTTCACTCCCTGCCCCGACCAGCCCCCACCTTTGTCTCACCTTTGGGCCGGATTCCCAGAGACAGAAAAAGTGACAGACCTGAAGTATTCGGTGTCCCCTCCCCCTCCACGACCTGCTCTGCTACTTGCTCTCAGGAGCCTCTGGAGAAACGCTGTAGGATCCCCCCTACTGATGGGTGTGGTTCTTCAGCAGGTGCCACATAATTGCACCATGAACTCAAGTCAGCAGGGCTTCTCTAGAACTTTCTGTGCTGGCTCTGGTGGCTGTCGGGAGGATGATGGCCGTGGAATGAGCAGCCCAGGCCTTTTGCAGAATGCCCACACCTACCTCGGAACCCAGCCAGAGGCTGTTTGCTTTTCCCCCTGAAGTACTTCGCTGGTTCCACGGTCTGTTAACAATCTAAGAGCCGAGTCCTCCTCTAGGGTTACTGAAGGGGCATCTCCTTTTGTTAGGAAAGAAGGTGTGTCATTATTTTGCTCAGGTTCAGACACCTGATCCAAGCCAGCAGATCTCCCGAGGATGCTCCTTTTTTATTTTTATTTTTATTATTTAAAAAAAAATTTTTTAGGATGCTCTTTTTTTAAAAAAGAATTTTTTATTTTATTTATTATTATTATTTTTTACATTTTACTTATTTATCCATGAGAGACACACAGAGAGAGGCAGAGACACAGACAGAGGGAGAAGCAGGCTCCCTGCGGGGTCACTACCTGAGCCAAAGGCAGGTGCTCGACCAGCCACCCAGGTGACCCCCCCCCAGGATGCTCCTTAAGTAACTTGCTGAGTTACTTCCTCGAGTGGGCAGCGCCCTGAAACCAAACCTGCTCTCCAATTGCCCCTCTTGGAAGGCAGCAAACATCTGCAGGCTCCGGGGAACCTGTTTCATGTAAACACGCACAGCTTCGCTCTGTCGTCTTGTGACTTGTGCGTAGATCCAGGGAACTGAGCGGGGACCACATGCTTTCGATAATTCTTTTGGCAAGTAAGCACTTCCTGAAGCCAGGATTTCTCATTATCCTTTCCCTTCCTTTGCTGTGGAGAAAAATACGTACATATTTTGTTGATTGCACTTTCTGAAAGTCACTTGTGTGTTTTTTGGTGTCTGAAACAACTTCCACAGCCAAGAGTGTTGGTGGGGTTACTTTCCCTCCTGCGGGTGAAGTCACTTTCTTTCTACTGTGGGAGCTGAAAAAATGACCTGCAGAGAAAGAGGGAGGGTAGGTAGGTCAGGGTGGGTGCCCCCCATGCTCCTGGGGCCGCCTGCCCCGGACTCCCGGGGCCTGCTGTTCCAGCCTCACCCCTTCCTTCTCAGCTAGCTTTGCTCTCAGAAGCTGAGAAGGGTCATTTATGCCTTAGGTTTGGGGGTTGTTGCTTTTAGATATCATACATGTATCCTAAAAATTCAATTCTTTAAAGTGCTTTTTTTTATAAACAAGATTTTATTAATTTATTTGAGAGAGGGACGCCCGGGTCGCTCAGTGGTTGAGCATCTGCCTTCTGCCCAGGGCGTGATCCTGGAGACCCGGGATCGAGTCCCACATCGGGCTCCTGCATGGGGCCTGCTTCTCCCTCTGCTTGTGTCTCTGCAGCACGCCCTCCCGTGTCTCTCATGAATAAATAAATGAAATCTTTAAAAAAAAATTTATTTGAGAGGGGACAGGAGAGAGAGCACGAGAAGAGGGAGGGGCAGAGGGAGAAGGAGCCTGATGGGGGGCTGGATCCCAGGGCCCCCAGATCATGACCTGAGCCACCCAGGCGTCCCTAAAGTGCTTTTTTAGTATATTGCAAGATCGTACCACCATCACCCCTATGTAGTTCCAGAATATTTTTGTCACCCCAGAAAGAAACCTCATACCCATTAACTGTCTCCCTCCTTGCTGCTGTGAGCATGTCTTTCTGTACACGTTGCTGCGTGGACCTACTTTTTCATCTCTCTTGGTTATACGGTTTGGGATGGAATTTCTGGGTCCTATGGTAACACCACGTTTAACTTTTTGAGGAACTTTTCTCCGAAGGGCCCGCTGCATTTTACATTTCCCCCAACAATGGAGGAGCAGGCTCCATTCTCCGCATCCTCACTCCCCACCCACACTGGTTATCATCTTTGGGCTGCAGGTGTCCTCAGTGGCAGGCAGTGGGCTCTCCGGGTTGTTATTTGCATTTCCATAGTAACTGATGATGTTGAATGTCTTTTTATGTGTTTATTTCATTGCCTATCTTCTTGAGAGAAACATCTCTTCAAACTCCTTTGCTCAGTTCTCAGCTGGGTTATTTGCCTTCTTGGTGTTCAGAGTGATTTGTGTATTCTGAATATTAGACCCATATCAGGTACAAGATTTGCAAATACTTTTTCCCATCCCGTGAATTTTCTTTTTGCTTCCCCGATGGCTCCTTTGAAGCACACGAGTTTTAAATTTTGAGGAAGCCTGAATTATCTATTTTATTTGGTTGCCTATGTTTAGGATTATTTTTAAGCTACGTCACCTCTTTCAGTGTACATACCTTTTAGATCTTAGCTTTTTTTTTTTTTTTTTTTTAGATTTTGTTTATTTATCATGAGAGACATACAGATAAAGGCAGAAACATAGGCAGAGGGAGAAGCAGTCTCCATGCAGGGAGCCTCAAGTGGGACTTGATCCCGGGATTCCAGGATCACGCCCTGAGCCAAAGGCAGACGCTCAACCCCTGTGCCACCCAAGAGTCCCCATATGTATTTATTTTTTAAAGATTTTATTTATTTATTTATTTGAGAGAGGGGATCCCTGGGTGGCGCATCGGTTTGGCGCCTGCCTTTGGCCCAGGGCGCGATCCTGGAGACCCGGGATCAAATCCCACGTCAGGCTCCCGGTGCATGGAGCCTGCTTCTCCCTCTGCCTGTGTCTCTGCCTCTCTCTCTCTCTCTCTGTGTGTGTGTGTGTGTGTGTGTGACTATCATAAATTAAAAAAAAATTATTTATTTGAGAGAGAGAGAAAGCATGAGTGGGGTGGGGGGAAGGGTAGATGGAGAGGGTGAGGAAGCCGATGTGGGGCTCAATTCCAGGAACCTGAGATCATGACCTGAGCCCAAGGCAGATGTGTATCTATCTGATTGGGCCACCCAGGTGCCCCAAATATGTATTACTCTCAGTAGTCTTCTGATCATTTTAAAAACACGCACACATAAAACACTTTTAAATGATACAGCAACACTTTCAAATTCTAAGCCACTTGGACCTATTAGAGAACTAACACAAAAATTACAGATCAAAATTAGAACCGGTTGTTAGCAGGGGACCAATGAGATAACTCTACGCCGGGGAGACAAGGGCTGGTTAAGCTACCTGTGATCTCAAGTGAACTGAGTTGCAGTGTCTGGCATGTAGTAGGTGCTCAGTAAGTGGTTACTGAAGCCATGATCTCAAGGACTGAAACAATTATTCTCTCTCTCTCTCTCTTTTTTTTAAAAGACTCCATTCATTTATTCACAAGAGACCTAGAGAGAGGCAGAGACACAGGCAGAGGGAGAAGCAGGCTCCATGCAGGGAGCCCGACGTGGGACCCCAGGATCGTGCCCTGGGCTGAAGGTAGCCCCTAAACCGCTGAGCCACCTAGGGATCCACTGAAATAGTTATTCTCTTGGTAAAAATAGTGGAAAGGGAAAGCCCTGACATGGGGAAGCCAGGGTTCTAAGCTCAACTGTATGACCCTGACAGATATACACTCTCTGCTGCTCATCCCCCTCATCAATAAGGTGTACAGGTATGTGTGTAGACCTCTAACTTTGGGCATGTGGATTGCTGGCCAAATGTGATCCATGCAACCTGGAGATTGGCTCTTGCTCCTTCTCTCTGGGCCTGTGTGTGTGTGTGTGTGTGTGTCTCTCTCTCTCTCTTTTTTAATATTTTATTTTTAAGTAATCTCTACACCCAATGTGGGGCTCACATTCAAGACCAAGATCCAGAGTTGCATGCTCCACCGACTGAACCAGCCAGGGACCCCTCTCTCTGTGTGTTTTAATCCAAGTAAAATTCATGTAACATACAGCTAACCATTTTATTTTATTTTATTTTTAAAGATTTTATTTATTTACTCATGAGAGACACAGACTGAGGGGCACAGACACAGGTAGAGGGAGAAGCAGGCTCCATGCAGGGAGCCCGATGTGGGACTGGATCCTGGGTCTCCAGGATCACGCCCTGGGGGCGCTAAACCTCTGAGCCACCGGGCTGACCCAGCTAACCATTTTAAAGTAAACAATTCAGTAGCATTCAGGACATTCTCAGTGTTGTGCATACATACACTACCTCTGTCTAATTCCAAAACATTTTTATCACCCCCAAAAGAAATTCCACCACTTAAATAAGCAGTCACTCCCCATTCCCCCCTCCCTCAGCCCCTGGGAACCATCCATCTGCTGACCCTCTCTGTGGAGTCCCCTATTCTGAACGTTTCCTATAAGTGGAGTCATACAGTATGGGACCTTTTGTATCTGACTTCTTTTCACTTGGCATAATGTTTTGAGGGTCATCCATGTGGTGGGATGTTCTTCATTCCTTTTCATGGCTGAATAATACTCTGTTGAGTTGCCCTGCTAATACATATATATTTTTAAGCAAAATTAAAATTCATTACTTACTTTTCCAGAAACAGAGAGACCAACCGTCTCTACCAGCCCTTCGCCATGTTATGTAACCACAGCCCGTTGGGCAGAATGTTGCACTAATAGGATTGGACCTATTAGTCACTGTAGTCGAAGCCGACTCTAATTAATCAGATAATGGAAGCCGGTCCAGTTTAATTCCACCCAAATAACATCATGACATCTGGGCACTATCAGGGATTATTGGCAGAAGAGAATAGACAAATATGATTAAAGCCTCTGAATGGATTTGATTCCTGTCTGCAGCATGCCATGGACCACTGTCGTGAAGGGCCAACCTCCCTGCTGCCCTCATCAGTAGAACCCCCCCACGGCCGGCGTCACAGTGGGGAAAAATGCTCTGCTCTGGGGCCTTTCCAACTCCAAAAATATGTGATTCCGTGGGTCCTTAGTTTACTTCTGCCCAGAAGTGCTCAGATCTCTGCATCTAGAGACATTTGGGGAAAACCTCCAGTGTATGTGACAAGTCAGCTGAACCATCATCAGGTGCGCCCCCCAGGGCGGTGAGGACAGGGTTTAGATTCGGAGGGACCCTTGAGACCTCACACAGGAAGTAGTCACAAAAGCTAGCTTGTGGTTGAACCCCCAGACATGGGCATCTGGAGAGCCAAGGTTACGGGTTCTGGACGCCGGGGGCAAGAGTTGAGCTACCTTTGGGTCTCTTCTTTCATTTCTTTTCTTTTTAAGATTTAATTTATTTATTTGGGGTGGCTGGGTGGCTCAATGGTTGAGTGTCTGCCTTGGGTTCAGGTTGTGATCCTGGGGTCCTGGGATCAAGTCCTGCATTGGGCTCCCCACAGGGAGTCTGTTTCTCCCTCTGCCTGTATGTCTGCCTCTCTCTGTGTGTCTCTCATAAAAAAAAAATGAGAGACAGAGAGAGTGAGCATGAACAGTGAGCAGAGGCAGAGGGAGAGGGATAAACAGACTCCCTGCTGAGCAGGGAGCCCAACTCGGGGCTCCATCCCAGGACCCTAGGATCATGGCCTGAGGCCAAGGCAGACGCTTCACCAACTGAGCCACCCAGGTGCCCTCTTCTTCAGTTTCTTTTACTCTTTCTCAGGGGTAATGGGAGAAACCAAGGGACCCTCAGTAGGAAGGGAAGGAGCAGAGTAGATTTTTTTAAAGCAGTGGCAGCTACGTGAATGAAGTGTGAAGGGAAGAAAGTGGAGATGTAGAACTACACAAGGTAGTCAAATGGAGTCCTTTGGAGGTCAGGTCAGAGAAGCAAAGGGATGAACTCTCAAAGCCATGGTTTACTCAACTGAAAAATATGACTAATAATCAAAAAGCACTTCTCCCTTATAAGTGAAATCAAAGACTATTTGTCTTTCTTTATCTGGCTTATTACACCTAGCATAATACCCCGTAAGTCTGTCCAGGTTGTTGCAAATGACAAGATTTTATTCTTTTCAGTGGCTGAGTGATACTCCATTATATATTTAGATATATGTATATATATGTCGCATCTTTATCCATTCATCTATCGATGAAAACTTGGGTTGATTTCATATCTTGGGTATTGTAAATAATGCTGCAGTAAACCAAAGAGAACCTATATCTTTCTGAATTAGTGTTTTCATTTTCTTGAGGTGGGCACCCAGCAGTAAAATTACTGGGTAGGATGGTACTTCTATCTTTAGGGTTTTTTTTTTTTTAAGATTTTATTTATTTAAAAATAAATAAATAAATAAAATGTGTCATGTGACACATGTGAGACACACACAGAGAGAGGCAGAGATATAGGCAGAGGGAGAAACAGACTCCCTGGGGGGAGCCTGATGTGGCACTCAATCCTAGGACCCCAGGATCACGACCTGAGCCAAAGGCAGATGCTCAAGCACTGAGCCACCCAGGTATCTTCAAGGTTTGGTTTTGTTTCTTTTTTTTCCCCTTATGCTACATTTATTTATTTATTTATTTATTTATTTAGTAAACTCTACCTCTATTGTGGGGCTTGAACTCCCAACCCCAAGATTGAGAGTCCTACACACTACCGAGTGAGCCAGACCAGCACCTGAGCTATCTTTAGTTTTTTGAGGAAACTTCACATTGTTGATCCTGGTGGTCACGCCTATTTACATTCCCACCAAGAGTGTACGGTGGTTTCCTTTTCCCGACATCCTCTCCAACACTTGTTATTTCTTGTCTTTTTGATACTAGCTGTTGTGATGGCATGATACACTATTGTGGTGAGCATTCTATAATGTATATAATTGTTGAACCACTCTATTGTACACTTGAAACTAATTTAATATTACATGTTAATTATACTTCAATTAAAAAAAATTAAAAAAGCAGGGGATCCCTGGGTGGCTCAGTGGTTTAGCGCCTGCCTTTGGCCCGGGGCGCGGTCCTGGAGTCCCGGGATCAAGTCCTGCATCGGGCTCCCAGCATGGGGCCTGCTTCTCCCTCTGCCTGTGTCTCTGCCTCTCTCTCTCTCTCTCTCTCTCTGTGTGTCTATCATGAATGAATAAATAAAATCTTAAAAAAAACAAAACAAAACACTTCCCACTATAAGGTGCCAACGAAAAATGTCAGCATTGGTTGCACATACTGGTGATGCCATTGAAGAATCAGGATGTCCCACTCCAAAATATGCTACTTTGGAATAAGGACTATTTTGGACTGATGGCAATTGTGGATCAACAGATGCAGGAAGGGCTCTCTGGCCTCCCCTTATCTGCCTAAAAGCAGAGCATAAATTTTCTCTTGTACCAGGAAGAGGAGAGCAACTTACCACTGGAGACAGAGAGTCAGCACTGAGATGAGTCTGCATAATCAGATGTTACTAAAGTAACATTTATCTTCCATCTGTTCCCCCATATATATCCTAGTCACTTCCCTATAATTTATCATCCTTTGAAGCCCAAACCCCCTTTCCTTTGTTAAAATGGTATATACGCCTCCAAGTCTAACCACCTCTTTGAGTTTTGCTTCTTTCTGTGAATTCCCATGAAAGAATATTAATAAATATTGTGTGCCTTTTCTCCTGTTAATATGTCTTTTGGTGGTTTAATTTGCAGGCCTTCATGACTGAACATCAGAGTGTAGAAGAAGTTTTTCCTCCCTTATACCATGTACCTTACAACATGGATGGACAACCCTGAGGGGTGCTCTGCATTTTGCCACTGTGCCTCCTCACAGCTTGATTCAATGCCTCAGTATTGTAAGAATTTGCCAAAGCTATTTTTCTGATGGCTGTCCACTAGAATTGTTTAGTAAATACCTGTTGACTCATTGGCTGAGGACATGTTAACAGGAATTAGCAGGGAACAGCTTTCTTCTAAGGAGTTTTAGTCACAGACTCAGATTGCAAAAGGGAGTAGAAACAGGCAGATGGTGAGGTGGGGCTTGGAAGAAGAATGGAAAACGTGTTTGCTGAGAAGTTTCCTGAAAATCGTCAGAAGCACAAAGTGGTGACTTTGTTAGTTTCTCTCATTTTCCGTAAGAGGCAAGGAAGCTCACCAATGTAAAAGAATCTTAATGCAAACTATTGACTGATTTGAAAAGAGTGGACTATCTGGTCCTTTAGAAAGGATGTATCTCATCAGAAAAATATTCCAAGGCAGGAATTTTGTGTAGCGAATGTAGATGACAAAGTCTCTTGACTGTAATCCCCTAAGACATGTGGGTGAAATTTTAGTTTCCCAGAGTAAGTGTGTTATGAAGCCTCGGGAGAAGGACAGTGCATGACACATCTTAAAAAATATTTGGGCATCGTATAGAGAAGATGAATCACTGCCTTGTTCACCTGAAACGAATGCAACACTGTGTGTCAACTCAACTCGAATAAGAAAACTTTGTTTTTTAAAAAAGATTTCATTTATTTATTCATGAGAGACACAGAGAGAGAGAGAGAGAGGCAGAGACACAGGCAGAGGGAGAAGCAGGCTCCCTGCAGGGAGCACGATGTGGGACTCGATGGGGGACTCCAGGACCACACCCTGGGCCCAAGGCAGACGCTCAACCACGGAGGCAGCCAGGTGCCCCAAATAAGAAAAGCTTAAAGAGATATTTAGGGGGGATCCCTGGGTGGCGCAGCGGTTTGGCGCCTGCCTTTGGCTCAGGGCACGATCCTGGAGACCCAGGATCGAATCCCACATCGGGCTCCCGGTGCATGGAGCCTGCTTCTCCCTCTGCCTGTGTCTCTGCCTTTCTCTCTCTCTCTCTGTGACTATCATAAAAAAAAAAAAAAAAAAAAAAAAAAAAAAAAAATTTAAGAGATATTTAGGGATCTTAGTGGGGGCCTCTGATTTAATATCTCAATTGCGCAGTACCAGGCAGGACAAGAAACACATTGTGTTTTACGTCTTAAATGAGAAATAACATGGTTACCAAAGGTTGCTATTTTAGTGTGGCTCCGAAGCCACCGCGATGCCGGCAGGGAGATGCTGGGACCATCCTTCGCAAGGCGAGAGCAGAGCGCGGTCACCCGTCGCTGCAGAGCCTGAAGCCGGCCAGGCCGGCCGTGCGGGCTGCGGAGGTCCGCGGCCCGGTGCTGAGATGCCACCTCTGACCGCCTCTGACCATCTCCATCTCGGAGATGGGCCCGTTTGCTCCGGGGTCAGACCAGAGGAGGAGCCCGTAGGGCGTCGTGTTCCCCCACCTCCCCGGCCTCCCCACCTCCCGAGGTGGCTCACACCACGGAGGACACAGTGCAGAAAGGAAAAAAAAAAAAAAAAAAAAGAGCACAGGATCGGGAACACACACACACACACACACACACACACACGAATAGGAAAAGTTTGGTCAGCTGGAAAGGAAGGAGCAAAAGGGGGAGGGAAAGAAGAGAAAAATGCAGCGTGGCGCGTCCTTGTGGTCAGCGGCGAGGATGGGCAAACGGGCGGTTCTTCCTCGCCGTGCGCAGGAGTCGCGGCCAGGCCAAGGGCAGACGAAGGAATCCGAGGCCGGCGGCCAAAGACCGGAGGTCAGACTCCGGAGGAGTTCAGAAGTTCAGGAAAATAAAAGCGGATTATCGCTGAAGGGTTCTGCGAACCAGGGAGAAGGTGGGACGACAGGAAGCCCTGGGCGTGGCCGGGGAGGGGGCGGGGCGGGGCAGAGGTGGGGGAGGGGCAGGGAGGGGAGATTGGAGGGGCGGGTGGGTGAGGGGAGGTGGGCGGGGCAGAGAGGTTGATGGGCGTGGCCGGGGGGAGGGGGGAGGTGGGCGGGGCAGAGAGGGGAGATTGGAGGGGTGGGCGGGTGAGGGGAGGTTGGCGGGGCGGGGCACAGGGGAAATGGGCGGGGCGGGTGGGGGAGGGGCGGGGAAGAGGGATGATGGGCAAGGCAGGGGCGGGGCAGAGAGGGGAGATGGGCGGGGCGGGGCGGGGGGCGATGGGCTGGCTCACAGCGGGTCCGGGGTGCAGGGTGCTGGGAGCGAGGCAACCTCAGGTCCGCGGGTGGAGGTGGGCCGGCCTTGCTTCTCCCAAAGCGCTTCATCAACCAAATTAGCTCCTTAAAAAAAAAAAAAAAAAAGACGAGGTTGGAGAGGACGGTGGAGGACGATTTCCAGGCAGGCTCCATTTTCCTACTCTGGGAGAGCAAATTCTTTCTGCCATGGCCTTCCCGTGTGTGTTCCAAGTGTGTCAGTGCTCTGTGTGTACGTGCACGCATGTGCACACGGTATGTATATGCAAGTGCACGTGCACATAAGTGTGTGTACACACACGCACACACACGCTTCCGTTTTACATAAAACCGTGGCTGATGAGAGAAGGCGCTCAGAGCCGCAGGGAACAAAGGAAGCCGCAGAGGTAGCTCTGCGCTCCTGGCAGCCCCCCACCCTGCAGGACCCCCCCCCCCCCCAGGAGTCTAGGCGACTAGGACATAGTGAAAAAGATGGAGAGGTAGTAAGTGGGGTGTGGGCAGGGCAAATCAGAGAGCCGAATTACTGTCCAGAACAGGAGACACAAATCAGCAAGAAAATACTGACGGCGAGGAAGAAAAAGGGAAATTTGTGTAAATGGTGAAAGTGAAAGATCAAATGGAGACAAACACAAAAGTTCAAGAATAAAATCTAAAGCAGAAGGCCAGGCAGGTCCTAATCAAAGCCTGAAGCAGGAAGGCCCGTGGAGGGAAGGGAAGAGAGTCACAATGCAGATAAAAATTAGGATAAATAAAAACGGATGAAAAGAATTTTGTAAGGATACAATTTTTAGTATGCTCAAGTTTCAAGGCTTTATTAAGATGAAGCAGACGTTGCACAATATTTAGACTTTATTTTATTTTTTTAAAGATTTTATTTATTTATTCATGAGAGACACAGAGACAGAGAGG
Source organism: Vulpes vulpes (assembly GCF_048418805.1). Lineage (NCBI taxonomy): Eukaryota > Metazoa > Chordata > Mammalia > Carnivora > Canidae > Vulpes > Vulpes vulpes. The sequence continues at coordinate 107,846,868 of NC_132781.1, read as the reverse complement.
CAGGGACACAGGCAGAGAGAGAGAGAAGCAGGCTCCATGCAGGGAGCCCGACGTGGGATTCGATCCCGGGTCTCCAGGATCGCGCCCTGGGCCAAAGGCAGCGCTAAACCACTGAGTCACCCTGGCTGCCCCAATATTTAGACTTTAAAGGCCGAGTTTAGAGCTTGAAAGGTAAGAAGGAAGATAAAGAATGTGTTTTTTGTTCAGCTAGACTTACTGTTGATTTAAAAAAATAATAATTTTCAATATTCGGTCATAAGGTTTTGAGGCATTCTTAGAAATTTGAAATGATAGCCAAAAGGGAATTCAGAGATAATTTTTAGAATATATATTTATTTATCCAAGAGGGAGAGAGAGCAAGCAAGACAGAGCAGGGGGGAAGTGGGAGAGGGGCACAGGGAGAGGAAGAAGCAGGCTCCCCACTGAGCAGGGAGCGGGATGTAGGGGGGGGGGGGGCAGGCTCCATCCCAGGACCTGTTGTGCCCAAGATTGCGAATCCAAGAAACCACCAAGGAGCCCACACCGATGCAAGCGCATGAAGGTTTATTTGCAAGCTCCAGCTTGGGTCCAAGCATACCAGACACAGCGGAGCAGGGACTTGGACCCCAAAGTGGGTTACAGCTGGGTTTTTTATAGGCTGGTCTAGGGGATTTTCAGAAGGGGTGGAGGAATTTCAAGTTCTGTTTACATTCTGATATGGGGCTTTCAAGGGCATTGAGCTCTGTTCTCATTCTAATATGGGACTTTCTACCATGGGCGTGGGCTCTGTTGTCTTTCTGATATGGGATTCCCTGCCAAGGACATTCTGCAGTTTTTCCTGTGAAGTTCAGCTCTTATTCACAGGGGCCTAAGATGGCTGTACTTGTGCTAATGCTAAACTTCAGGCGGAATGGCCTTAATTTTTCTCGGCCTCCACAGACCCCAGGATCATGACCTGAGCTGAAGGCAGATGCTTAACCGAGTGAGCCACCCAGGTGCCCCCAGAGATCATTTTTAAAAAAAAAAACAGTCTATATACTCTTTCCCTCAATCTCTCTTTCACATACACTCAGATATTCTTTCTCTGAAACATGTGCAGACATCATGATGCTTCGGTATGTTTTTCCGCCGAGTAAGGACATTCCCCTCCATGCCCACCAAACCAAAATCCCCTAAGAAAACTGGTAATAATTCCATAGTAGCTAATGAGCCATCATATCAGCAATGCCAAGAATAGTTTCAGTTGTTTTTCCTTTTTTTTTTTTTTTTTTTGGTAAGAATCCAACCAAGGTCAGCCATCACATGTGCTTGCTTTGTCTCTTGGGAGTCTGTAGACCTTCTAGCCCAACTTTGTCATTTTGGGCATGAGAAACATTCTGTCGGGATAAGGTGATTTGGGCTCAAGGCCATTGCACAGCACGCACTCCATTTTACGTAAGCAAGATTTCGTGGTCAAGAGAGCTTTAAGTTTTAAAATCCTTAAAAAAAAAAAATAAAATCCTTTTAAAATGATGAGTATCAAAAGTGGCATCACAGCACAGGAATGACTACTCCTTCCAGCAGGACTGAGCCCTCTCACGTGTCACATAGTATAGGGACACTTGCATTCCGTAGCTCAGTGTATGCTTCTGCAAACCCCTGGGGTGACGGCGTGGAGAGCTGTGGTCCCCGTCGGTCTCTGTCTGTCCCTGTCACATAGGAGAGGCTCAGCGCTCTTTGCCAGTCTGCCTGAGGCCTGGTGGCTGGTGGACAACCCGGGTGGCACCTCGCTGAGCTTCTCTCCTGCTTTTCTGCCTGGACCCTGGGAGCACCCACCCATGCTGCTGCTTCTGAGTCTCTCAAGACCTTATCTGCGAACAACACGAGGTAAAATCTTCAGCCTTTGCCACTTAGGCCAATGCAGGTTAACGGGAATCGGAGGCCACATTTTTACAATAAAGGGAGACTCTGGGACATTTTGTAACACTAAGAGGAGGGACAGATTATGCAAATGAGAAATGCTATTTGTGTTGCCAAGTGAACCTACATTCAGAGTTGGACGAATAGAAGTGGATGATCTTCTTCTTCTTCTTCTTCTTCTTCTTCTTCTTCTTCTTCTCTCTCTCTCTCTCTCTTTTTTGTAAATTATATGAAGATGCCAGGAAGTTTAGGATCGATATTATGCTTTATTTACCTTTCCATTCCCAGGATTTAGTGCATCATTCAGAATATACGTAGATATTCAGATAATACTGTTTCAGCACATATTTCCTGAAGGCAGTCTGTGTGCCAGGTACTCTGCTGGCCCCCGTCCCCAGTAAGAAGCAGACACACAGGCTACTTCCGCTCTGATACACAGGATAGACCATAGGGTAAGTACCTGGTGTCCTGGGCATGAAAGGGTATCACCCGATACAGGCTAGATAGAACAGGAAAGGCTTCCAGAAGGACATGTCATTTCGGTGGAGGTGGAAGGTTGAGTAGCAATTCAAGTGTGCTGAGCTGAATGTTTGGATTTTCTTGTAAGTAGCTTAAAATGACAGGGCAAAGTAAACCATTCACACAGACCTTTCTTGTTTGAATTGGCAAATGATATCCACAGTCCCTGAGCTGCAAGAAACCGGTGACAGTGGTAGCCTGTGTGTAGGAGACTGAGTGACCAGGGCAGGCAGGTTCACCCTTTGCACCCCTTGAATTGTTTACTAATTTGTAAAAAAAAAATTATTTATTTGGGAGAGAGAGAGAATGAGCAGTGGGGCTGCAGAGGGAGAGGGAGAAGCAGACTGCCCGCTGAGCAGGGAACCCGACACAGGACTTGATCCCAGGACCTCGAGATCATGACCTGAGCCAAAGGCAGACGCTTAACTGACTGAGCCACCACAGTGCCCACCAATTTTTTTGAGTAATTAAAGGTGAATGTATGTTCTCCATGTAAGGTCATGGCAGAGAAGAGCTAGGGAAGGACATAAACGTATCATCCTTTAGTTTAGGAAAATTTGAGGATGCTGTGGTCTAAGGGAAGGAGCAGTACTTCCCAATCTGCCACCACTCTGTGGGCTTCTTCAGAGTCCAAAGATGGGAGACTGTGCCAGGGAAGCTGTTGGAGGGAACGAATAAAAGTGAATGGATCCCCTCAAAGTCTTGGCAGCGTTTAAAAGAAAACCTTTAGAAACAGAAATGGGGAGAAAGTCTGGGAACAGAAGAGGACAAAAGAAGACTCTTGGGAGTATGATGGCAAATGCATCCTGAAGCAATTAATGAATGTTTTTCCATCCTTAGATTTGTGGGTTTTTTTAAAAATTTATTTATTAATAAGATTTATTACAGAAGATTTATTTATTCATTTAAGAGACAGAGAGTATGCTCCTGGGTGAGGGGAGGGGCATAGTGAGAGGGGAAGAGAGAGAGAGAAAGAGACCCTCAAGCAGACTCCTGGCTGAGCTCCAAGCTGACATGGGGCTCGATCTAACAACTCTGAGATCATGACCTGAGCCGAAACCAAGAGTTGGACATTCAACCAACTGAGCCCCCAGGCTCCCCTCCATCCTTAGTTTTAAATGGCAGTGGTGGTTCACAATGTGGATCAGAGAAAGAGGAGTTTTGATGAGGAAGTTTTGTAAAGGCAACAGGTCTCATCTGTGTGCAAGAGGGTTTGCATTCCTGTCTCAGGGTGTCCAAATGTGAATTTTTTTTAATGGAGTTTTTTTAAAAAAAGATTTTATTTATTTATTCATGAGAGACAGAGAGAGGGAGGCAGAGACACAGGCAAAGGGAGAAGCAGACCCCATGCAGGGAGCCTGACACGGGACTCGATCCCCAGTCCCCAGGATCATGCCTTGGGCCAAAGGCAGGCGTTAAACCGCTGAGCCACCCAGGGATCCCTTAATGGAGTGATTTATTAAAAAAGAAATTTGAATAAGGGCAGTGCTTTAAAGAAAACATAAGACTTCTGTTAGTTTCAGTGCAAAATAAGAAGATGCTCTGTAGTGTCTGCAGGAAGGGCGTCCAGACTGAGTCAGAAGGGCTGGAGTTTGAATCCTGGCTCCACACTCAGTGGTGTTGGGACCTTGGGGATATTATTCAATTTCCTTACACTGCCGTGTGTTTATCAACAGCACAGGGGCATAGCCCATGTGACAGGATGGTTGTGCAGGCAACAGTGAAGTGGGAGCTCGCAGGCTGTCCCCCATGTTACTTCCACACGGTGGCGTGGCCAGAGTCCTAGGAGCAGGCCGGGGCAGCAGGCTGCTGCTGGTTCCAGAAAGGAGATGTGAGAAGTGCAGTGAGCCACCTGGGTGGCTCAGTGGTTGAGCGTCTACCTGTAGCTCAGGGTATGATCCCCGGGTCCTGGGATCAAGTCCTGCATCAGGCTCCCTGTGGGAGCCTGCTTCTCCTTCTGCCTGAGTCGCTCTCTCTCTCTTGCTGTCTCTCATAAATAAAATCTTTTTTTAATTTAAAAAAGTTTTTTTAAAAAATATTTTCTTTATTTATTCCTGAGAGACACACAGAGAGAAGCAGAGACACAGGCAGAGGGAGAAGCAGGCTCCCTGCCAGGAGCCGGATGCGGGACTCGATCCCAGGACCCTGGGATCATGACCTGAGCCGAAGGCAGATGCTCCGCCTCTGAGCAGCCCCAGGCATCCCAATAAATAAAATCTTTAAAAAAAATCCATCAGTGTACCTCTTTTTTTTTTTTTTTTAAAGATTTATTTATTCATAGTGGGGAGGGACGAGGGAGAGGGAGAGGGAAAGAGAAACCCGAGCAGACTCTGCGGTGAGCAGCGTCATTAACCGGAATATAATACTGATTTCACTCCTACGCCATTCCCACAAGCACTCCTGCTAAGCTGCAACCTTTTGCACTCTCTACTGGCTCCTGGGCCCTGCACAAAACCTCAGGTTGCTTTATGATGATTAAGTTTCTTCTTATTGTTTGGGATGATCGTGAAAGGTCATGAAATGGTCAAAATGATCATCGAGTCTCTTTCAGTGGATTGCTGGGTATCAGCTAGCAGGTTCGTCCGGGTTGCCTGATTTTACTGAGGTCTGTATCTCCCACTGTGTGTGTGTATGTGTGTGTGTGTGTGTGTGTGTTTTAAAGATTTTATTTATTTCTTTGAGAGAGAAAGTGAGAATGAGAGAGAACACGAGTGGGGGGAGGGGCCGAGGAGGAGGGACAAGCGACTCCCCACTGAGCAGGGAGCCCAAGACCCTGGGATCCCCACCTGAGCCAAAGACAGATGCTTAACTGACTCAGCCAATCAGGTGCCCCAGAGCCCTGATTCTTCTTCTTCTTCTTTTTTTTTTAAGATCCTGAATAGCCAAAGCAATCTTTTTAAAAATATTTTATTTATTTATTCATAAGAGACATAGAGGGAGGGGTAGACACACAGGCAGAGGGAGAAGCAGGTTCCCCACAAGGAGCCCGATGTTGGACTCCATCCTGGGACCCCAGGATCACAACCTGAATCTAAGGCAGATGCTCAACCACTGAGCCACCCAGTGTCCCCCAAACCCCGATTCTTAAACACAATCTTTAACCCTGATTTTCTCATCCCTTCACAATTGGAGAGGCTCGAACAGGGTAGAAATGGAGACTAATCAAACGCTAAAGACCCTGTTTTATTTTAAATTTTATTTATTTATGAGAGAGAGAGGCAGAGACACAGGGAGAAGCAGGCTTCATGCGGGGAGCCCGGCGTGGGACTCAATCCCGGGTCTCCAGCATCACGCCATGGGCCGAAGGCGGCGTTAAACCACTGAGCCACCCCGGCTGCCCAAGACCCTGTTTTAGATTGATGTGGGACTACCAGCCCATATCTCTAAGTAAAGTTGTTCAACCTGTTACTGATCCACTTAATCCTACCGACACACCTCTACTTACAAACAAGCTGCCCATGAATCTGTTTGTCCGTAAATTCAAAGTGATCAAGAGGGGTTAAAACTCCCTGTCCCCACATGCATGCCCACCAATGATGAGCAGAGGTCAGATGTTTATAACTTTCAAATCAGTCATAGATTTCTGCTTGCTCATTTACATCTTAATGGGTACCCTTTGCCAAGATAGATGAGTGTTACCTACACTGAAAATCCTTAATGATCTCGTTGGATAGGACCGAGCGGGAGAAATGTGCTGCTCTGGAGAAGGGGAACCGGGGGGTTGGTTAGTAGAAACGGAATGTGGCAGGTGAGTCAAGTTAAGATCTGTAACAGGCCAGCAAGATGTAGTGGAGCGGGAAGGGGGGGCTGCGGTGACTGCATTTGTGGCCACATGACAGTGAGACACTAGGAATGCCATTGGACTGGATGGAGGAGAGGGTATGACAGACCCTGAGTGGTGTAGGTGCCCTTCTCCCTGGAAACCAGGCCCTTCCCACAAGATGTTCCGATGACAAAGCAAGCACACGAATCCTGTCCTATGAGACCCTATGTCTAGTGACTGCACCCCAGCAGAAGAAGGGGTTGGAGGGGGGCTTTGCAGCAGTCGGAGGATGAGGCTCTGCATAGGAAAGATTGAGTTAGGAGAATGAGAGACGACAAGGGAGGTCCTGGGGACTGGAGACCTTTGTGGGTCCTTGCAGATGGGTGTCTTTTCCCAGGCGAGATTTGGGGCTGAGTATGTGATAAACCAGAAGGAAGCCCCCCCACCCATGCCTTACCATGGCCCCCGCTGCACTAGAGGCACATTGAGAAGGCACAGGAGAGGCGAGGCAACAAGTTTGGTAGGTGTGCAGGACATTCCTTAGCACTTGGTGTGTTCAGATCCACAGAAACTAATGACAGTGGCAGTGCGGTGGCCGCTTTACTGCAGTTCTGGAGGGTGAAGCCAGCGAGCCACCACTCTGGACCTGCTTTCTCTGCATCTGTGAAAGATCTTCTGCTGAAAAGCTCCCACGAGATGTTTTAGCCCGCGCTTCTCAACCTCCTCTCCAAGGATGAGAGACTATTTCATGTCTTGCTAAAGACTTGACCCGGTATGCTCAACACTTTTTTTCTAATTTCCTGGGGTCACCGTAGAAAGGAATTAAATTAATCTTGCCTAACACAAGACTAAGTACCTTGTACCTTGGAAAGACTAAGTTGTCATGGGTGTGTGGGATGTCTGGGGTGACAGGACAGAGAGGGGAGGAAGGAGCGTCAGGGAGACGGTGCTTGCGGTCGTTGTACCATGGACAATGGCAGTTGACTGTGTAGGAGGTTAGGGAGATGGAGAGGTAGGGAAGGATGAGCTGAGTGAAGGCTTTCAGACAGCAGCTAAAAGGTCATTGGAGACCTTGGGGTTGAGGGGGAAACTAGGTTACAGGAGGTTAAGGAAGGAGTGGGTGGGTAGGAAATGGAGAAAACAGGTGTAAACTACTCTTTCAATCAGATCAGTGTGAAGAGAAGGCAAGAGGCAGGATGGGTAGGGGAGTGGGAAGGAGGGTCATTTTTAGGATTGGGTAGTTTCGGGACAGTCATAAAAAGAGGGGAAGCAATTAATGTTTTTGGAAAGACTGAAGATATGAGCAGAGAGAAGACAAATGGTGAAGTGGAACCCTGGGGACGATGGAAGGGGCGCCATTAAGAGCATGAGCACCTGGATGAAGGTGCCCTGGGAAGACAGGAGGATGCTGGTTTCTGAGAATAAAGGTGACAGTTTGGATGGACAGTCAGGAAAATGTTGATATAAAATGAAGGCATGTTGGAATAGGTCACTTCAGATGCTGATGCTGTCAAACAAATTTTAAAAATTTATTTATTTATTTGAGAGAGGTGGGTAGAGAGAGCCCTCAAGCAGAGGGAGGAGCAGAGGGGGAGGGAGAGGGACAAGGAGACCCCACGCTGAGGATGGAGCCCAATGTGGGGCTCCATCCCAGGACTCCAAGATCATAACCTGAGTTGAAATCAAGAGTCAGACACTCAACCAACTGAGCTACCCAGTTGCCCCGATGCTGGCAAATTTTTTAGGGCAAGGCAAACTTAAGGATGAGGAATGGAGCGAGCTGGAGACTCAACCACTCACTCAGATGCCTTGATTTTGCACTTAACTCCTTAATGCCTTCACGCCCTCGGCCTATTGTGTCCAGTCTGCTCAACCCTACCTCGGAGAGACAAATGCCCTGTCTTTGTGGACTCTACATTCAATTGACGTAGCCGGAGAATAAGCAGTGGTGTAGTAGTAATAATAATAATATTACAGGATGGTGAACTATACAGGGTAATAGAGTATAGAGGGTGCTAGAGAAGGGAGGGTGGTTATCTCAAAATGGCCAGATTACAGATGATTTGTGGTTTTTTTTTGTATTTTTCTCCTTTTTCCAAATTACTTGCAGTAAACACGCACCCCACCCATTTAATTAGAAAAAAATAAAAGTGATGGGGAAGTGTTCTGTTAAGTTGCAATGACAGGTTTTAGACTCCTGTTCACTTTCTACCTAGTTCTTTTTTTTGACAAAAGTCTCTTTGGTTTGTTGTTTGTTGGTCCTCTGACTGCGAAGAGTGAACTTCATGGGAAAAGCAGGAGAGAAAGGGCGGGTGGATCTACGCCTTTCTCTTTCTTTATCTTCACCTGTAGGCAGAGTGTGAGAAACCCAAGGCTGATCTTGGTAGTTCTTGGGATTGTGATTTGGCAGAGTGGGAAATCATGCCTTGGGAAGCTGGGGTCCCACCTGGTTTACACTCTTCCTCGGTTATTATGTGTCTATCCTCACCATAAAGAAAGAGCACCTCTGGGATCATCCGAATCCACAGCCTCCACCACGGACCACTGTGGCCCAGCCTCAAGGCTCGGTGAGCACTGTGGTTGACAGCCCCCGCCAGCAGAGCCCTTGTACCCACCCAGTGCCACCACAGGAGGGACATAGGCAGCCCCTGGCTCGGAGCTCAGGGAACTGAGCCTGGGGCACCTGTCTGTAACCTGCTTAGCAGTTAAGGAGTTCACAGAGCCAAGTCATGTGAAGATGGCAAGTGGATAAGAGGCCACGTTGGAATTCAGCATGGAGAATCTGAGGAATTGAAACCAGCTGTAGGCTGGTGTTTTTTATTTTTTTTTAAATTTATATTTATTTATTTATTTATTTATTTATTTATTTATTTATTTATTTATTTATTTTCTAGGCTGGTGTTTTAAGAGAAATACCATAATATGAGACGTCGGAGAGAGATGCTGGGCCAGAGAGTTGTAAAGTTCTGTGGGTTCTTGGAAGTTAATGCTATTAGATCTCAACGTGTCACTTGTTGGGATGTAGACGTCCTCTGGGCATCCTGGTTCTTCCAATCTTTCAAGATACCCTTCAGCACATTATCTCCCCACCTGGTAGATTATCAGATAAAAAGCCTTTCATTCCCTGATTGGATATAAGGATGAAAATGTAAATTTTGTGCTGTGGATGCCGAGCTTACTGAGGCCTGGTTCTGGCCCTCTGGGGAACAGTGTGGTAGGAGGCAGGGTCCTATGCCAGGAGAAGGGCAAGATGCGGGAGGCAGTGGACACAGGAATGTGGGCCCTAAATGCAGGTATAATTTCCACGAATTATACACTTCAAACATGAATGAATTTTTCTTTGGGATATCATTAACTGAATCCACTCCACAACCTACCTTTTTCATACGAGGACTCACTCCACTGACTGATCCCATGCCGATCAAGCATGCAGTGGCCCCTCCTGCCGGCTATTGGTGCTAGACCCAAACTCTAGTGTTCTTTGCTGAGGAACTTTAAAAGTCATGTGGATCAGGGTGCCAAAGCGGCTCAGTTGGTGAAGCATCTGCCTTCAGCTCAGGTCAGGATCTCAGGGTCTTGGGATCAAGGTCCTTATCAGACTCCCTGCTCAGCATGGAGTCTGCTTGTCCTTCCCTCTCTGTTCCTCCCCTGCTCATGCTCTCTCTCTCTCTTAAATAAATAAAATCTTTTAAAAAAGTCACATGGATCAACTACAAAGTGAATTAGTGTATCATGATTCGTGAACTATAATATAGGAATAAGGTCTTATGTCCCTGCATTTGTTTCCTGTTGCTGCTGTAACAAATAGCCCAAACTGCCACAAACCTGGTGGCTTAAAACAACACAGATTTGATCTCTTAGAGTCCTGGAGGTCAGAAGTCTGAAAGGAGTCTTAGGGGGCTGAAATCCAGATGTTTAGGCATGGCTGCTTTCCTTCCAGAAGCTGCGGAGGAGAATCTGTTTCTCCAGGCTGCCTGCATTCCTTGGCTTTTGGCCCCTTCCTCCACCACAGAACCTCTGTCCTCGCATCCCTTTTTTTCTGATTTTGACCCTCTTGTCTCCTTTATCTCCATTGTCATTTAATATATGTAACATAAAATTGGTCATTTAGCCGTTTTTTGAAGTATATGATGCCGTGGCATGAAGTACATTCACAGGGTAGTACGGCCACCACCATGATTTGTGAACCCTTCATCACGCAAGTAGAATAACCCCCGTCCTTTCCTCCCCTCGGCAGATGGGGACTCCAAATCTACTTGCTGCCTCTATGAATTTGCCATTCTACACATTCCATGTAGATGGAGTCCTGCGGTATTTGTCTTTTGTGTTTGGTTATTTCACCTAGTGTAAGTTCTTCAAGAGTCATCCAAGTTGTAGTGTGTTCTAGAACGTCATTCCTTTTATGGCTGAATGATATTCCATTATATATGCATATATACATATGTATACATACGACATTTATCTGCTCATCTATTGATGGACCCTGGGTTATTTCCATGTTTTAGCTCTTATGATTAATGCCGCTATGAATACTGGAGTAGAAGTATCTATTTGAGTTCCTGCTTTTCATTTTTTTGGGTACATACCTAGGAGTGGAATTCTGGGATTATGTGAAAATTCTATGTTTAGATTTTTTTTTTTTTTAAGTAGGCTCCACATCCAACATGGGGTTTGAATTCAGGATGCTGAGGTCAAGAGCCGCGTGCTCCACAGACTGAACTAGTCGGGTGCCCCCATGCTTAGAGTTTTGAGGAGCTGCCCAACTGTTTTCCCTAGTAACTACATCATTTAACATTCCCGCCAGCAATGTGCAGGGTTCTAATTCTTCCAATCCTTGCTTAACATTTGGTATTATCTGCCTTTTTGATTCCAGTTACCCTAGTGGGCGTGAAGTGATATCTCCTTGTGGTTGTGTATTTCCCTAATAACTAGTGATTAGATGCATCCTTTCGTGTGTTTGTTGGACATCTGTATATCTTTTTTTTAATAATAAATTTATTTTTTATTGGTGTTCAATTTGCCGACACATCTGTATATCTTCTTTGGAGAAATGTCTATTCAAGTCTTTTGCCCCTGTGCTAATTGAGTTGTTTGTCTTTTTGTTGTTGAGGTGTAAGAGTTCTTTACATATTCTGGATACTAATCCCTTATCACACATTTGATTTGCAGATCGTTTCTCTCATTCTTGGGTTGTCTTTTCACTCTCTTGATGGTGCCTTTGATGCACAGAAGTTTTGCCTCCCTCTTATAGGGATCCTTTTGATGGTAGATCTTGACGATAGGATGTGAACATCTTTGGGGGAGCCATTTCTCTATCACAGTTTCTTTCAAAAAATGTCTACAAGGTCAGAAGTTGTGAATGTATTTTTGCAAGAAGGTGAGAGCAAGCAGCTTTGAAAGAGAGCAACCTGTCTGGTGTGCAGCTTTCACTTAGGGCTTCTGCCCTGAATTCTCCACTTTGGCAGGATGCTCTGTGCTGGGTTACTTAGCTTCTCTGTTCATCCTTAAAATGGGACTAAATGTCCTTCCTTCTTCCCTCCCAAGAGTTTTAAGGGTAAGAGATAAATAGACTCAGTTTGGGAGTGTCTGTCCTGTGCATGAATCAGATGTCCCAAATATAAAAGCCATTTTAGGGAATATCAAAAACCAGGAGCACAGGGATGCACAAATATGCACCGACAAATACAGTTTCTGTTTGGGTCTGTATCAGAAAGAAAAATCACAGAGCTGTGAAGATTAATGAGACCATATCTCTGAAAACCTTTAAGTCCTTTGGAGGAAAAGTCCTTCGTAAATGCCAGCATTTCTGTGCCTCTCCTCACCTTTTCCCTACTAGCAGCTGTTTTGCCTCTTGATGCCCTGTATCTACAACACCCTGTAATTATGGAAAGTCCTAATTGTGCTTGGGTGGAAAGGTGGGCAGAGGATGACGATAGCCCTGGTAAGAATGTAGGGCCAAGTGTTGAATTAGCATCAGGGGAGGGTCCAACAAATTTTACCCTGACCCACGAAGTCACAGACTTGGAAATATGGCTGTTTCCCTGTGTTCCAAAAGCCTTAAAAGCAAATGTGTGCATGTTTGGACACAGTAATTCCACTTATAGGAATGTAGCTGAGGGAAATGATCAGAAATGCAGGCAAGGGTGTATGCCAAAGATGAAAGGTGTTTGTCAGCATTATTTGTAATTGTTAAAAACTGGAAACATTAAAAAAAAAAAAAAACCCAAACTGGAAACAATCTAATTTTCCAATGACTGGAAATGTTTGAGTCAATTGTGGCATGAAACACCATGCAATATTATGCAACCATTCAGCATGTCAACAGATCCTTTTTAATTATTATTTAAACAATTTTTTTAAAGTAGACTCTGCACCCATCATGGAGCCCAACAAGGAGCTTGAACTCGCATCCTGAGATCAAGAGTCGGACATCTCACTGACTGAGCCACCCAGGTGCCCCATCAATGGATCCTTTTTAATGGTGTTTGGAAAAGGGTATGATAAAACCTAACAGAGAAAAGCAAGACTTTGATTTCAATGTAAAGGATACTCTCACCAATATGAAATATTGATGGATGGAATAATAACAGGAAGGGAACACAGCATGCTACCACGAGCCTTTTCTGCGTGGTGGGATTATGGATGACGGCTGTCAACAATGCCCATGGAGGCTGGATTCCCTTGCTCACCGTCTTGCTCATTACTACAGGTGACAGTAACATGTGGGGTTGTTTTCTGATATCTGCTTTGCTTGGGGACGGATCATAGAGCCAAAGTATTTTATTTTTTTTAAAGATTTATTTATTTATGATAGACATAGAGAGAGGGGCAGAGACAGGAGGAGGGAGAAGCAGGCTCCATGCCGGGACCCTGACGTGGGACTCGATCCCGGGACTCCAGGATCGTGCCCTGGGCCAAAGGCAGGCGCTAAACCGCTGCGCCACCCAGGGATCCCTGAACCAAAGTATTTTTAAAAATTAGGAGAAAACCATAACTAACAAATACTGAGATTTGAACTACTGTAGGTGTCATTTTTGACATCTCATTTACAAGCAGTGGAAGAAGAAATGAAGATAATAAGACAATAGTTTCTCTACCTTCCTTGCTAAAAATTAAACTATTTCCAATAAGTCAAACAAAGTGTTATTTTTAAAAAATATTTTATTTATTTATTCATGAGAGACAGAGAGGCAGAGACACAAGCAGAGGGAGAAGCAGGCTCCATGCAGGGAGCCTGAAGCGGGACTCGATCCTGGGACCCCCGGATCATGATCTGAGCTAAAGTCAGATGCTCAACCGCTGAGCCACCCAGGCGCCCCAAACAAAGTGTTATTGATCAAAATTGTGCTAATGCTGCGGGCTGCAGAGTCTCTAAGGTCATTACCTACCGTTATGGGCTGGATTGTGTCCCTCACCCCAGATTCATATGTTGATAATCTAACCCCCAATTCCTTAGAATATGACTGTCTTTGGAGATAGGCCTTCATAGAGGTGACTTAGGGGCACGGGTGAAGTTGAAGTCAGTTAAGCCTTCAACTCTTGATTTCAGCTCAGGTCACAAACCTGGGGGTCCTGGAATCAAGCCCTGCACCCGGCTCCACACTCAGCAGGGAGTCTGCTTGAGATTCCCTCTCTCCCGGGGTGCCTGGGTGGCTCAGTGGTTGAGCATCTGCTTTTAGCTCAGATCTTGATCCCGGGGTCCTGGGATCGAGTCCCACATCAGGCTCCTTGCAGGGAGCCTGCTTCTCCCTCTGCCTGTGTCTCTGCCTCTCTTGCTGTGTCAGTCATGAATAAATAAAATGTTTTTTAAAAATTAAAAAAAAGAGATTCTCTTTCTCCCTCTCCTCCTGCCTGTCTGTACATGTGCTCTGCTCTCTTTCTCTCAAGTGAATAAGTCTTAAAAAAAAAATAAGGAGGTGATTTAGGTAAAATCAGGTCATTTGAGTGGATCTGGTGTCCTTATAGGAAGAAATGAGGACACAGACACTGCTATGGATCGAATGTTTGTGTCCTCTGAAAATATGTTAAATCCTAACCCCCAAGATATTGCAATTAGGAGGTAGCACCAAGAACGCCTGGGTGGCTCAGCAGTTGAGCATCTGCCTTCGGCCCAGGGCGTGATCTTGAAGTCCTGGGATCGAGTCCCACATCAGGCTCCCTGTATGGAGCCTGCTTCTCCCTCTGCCTGTGTCTCTGCCTCTCTCTCTGTGTCTCTGTCTCTCATGAATAAATAAATAAAATCTTTAAAAAAAATAAATAAAATCTTAAAAAAAAAAAAGGAGGTGGTGTTGTGCCCAAGATTGTGAATCCGAAAAACCACCAAGGAGCTGACACCGATGCAAGCGCACGACGGTTTAGTAGCAAGCTCGAGCTTGGGTCCAAGTATACTCGACACAGCGGAGCAGGGACTTGGACCCTGAGGTGGGTTCCAGCTTAGTTTTATGGGCTGGTCTAGGGGACTTTCAGAAGGGGTGGAGGAATTTCTCAAGTTCTGTTTGCATTCTGATATGGGGCCTTCAAGGGCATTGAGCTCTGTTCTCATTCTAATATGGGACTTTCTACCATGGGCGTGGGCTCTGTTGTCTTTCTGATATGGGATTCCCTGCCAAGGACATTCTGCAGTTTTTCCTGTGAACTTCAGCTCTTATTCACAGGGGCCTAAGATGGCTGTACTTGTGCTAATGCTAAACTTGAGGTGGAATGGCCTTGATTTTTCTCGGCCTCCACAGTGGCACCTTTGGGAGGTGAGTAGGTCATGGTGCCGTCACACATGGGATTGGTGCCCTTGTAGGAGAGACCCCAGAGAGCTCCGTTGCCACTGCCACCGTGTGAGGAGCCAGAGAGCCAGGAGGTGGGCCCTCACCAGTCACCAAATCTGCCGGTGTCTCGATCTGGGACTTCCAGCCTCTCTGGAACTGTGAGAAGACCATTTCTGTGGTGTAGGCTCTCCAGTCTGTGCAACGTTGCTATGGAAGCTCTAGCAAACCATGTAATACACACATTGAAATGTGTGCGTGTCCATTTTTGCGGATCCCGAACACCTCAGGGCAGAGGTCGTTATGGGGTAGTTCGAGGTAGGAAGAAGGGTGCGGCTGGGGTGCGCGGTGGGTGAAGGTATGCGCCTAAAGCTCTGTGCTTAGGGACAGTGAAGCAAGAAGGTGCGGCCTGGTTTTGAAACTAGAACTTGGGCTGCCCTCCTTGGATTTCCTCCTGCGGGGCTCCGGTTCCTGTTCCCCTGACCAGGGTCACCCACCTCACTCACCAAGAGAGGCCTCGCACTCGCCCACCCAGAACATCCGCCCCGGCTTCCGTAACCGGGGCCACAGGCCTTCCCACCACAGAAGGGAAGGGGGCCCCAAAGGTAAGGTCAATGGCAATGTCCAAGGCAATGGTGATTGATCCAGTTGGATTTGGACTTGGGGACAAGGTGGGTGAGGTTCATCCCCAACAGGGGGTCAGGAAAGAGTCTGGCTTCTTGGTGCTGGGGGAGCCTGACCCTGGCTGGGCCTCCCCCCTGCTCCCAGGTCATTCACAATGAGAGGTTCTGCTGCCTTCTGCCCTCCTGACACCCCTCAGGCCTCTTGGCCCTTTCCTTGAGCGAGGGAAGGGTTTTGCATCCTTGTCGCCAGGCCGTGTTTCTCATCCACTCAGACCCAGCCTGCCCTGAGCCAGAGGTAGCCTGTGGATCCCTGACGGCTTGGGATGTGTTTCTGAGCGAGGGAATTCTGGTCTCTAAATGGGATTTACATGAGTGCTTTGCACCTTCCCATCTGCCAGCCGGGCTCTCGCTTCGCTTCGTAAATAAGAACTTCTGGCCTCCTTGGTCCCCCCACAGCATTGCCCCAGCTGAGGGCCTGGAGTTTCCATGGCTTTGGCATGACTTCGGGCTGAGAAGTTTAATTGATAACACAGCAGAGCGACCCAAAAATAGCACAGTAACCACTTCTCTTGAATACCAAGGAACGGCGAGCCTCCCCCTGCCCGCCCCCGCCCCGGTCCACCTGTCCTGGGGTTGGGGCACTGCCCCTCCCGGCCCCGTGGGCCAGCGGTGGGCCATCCTGACTTCTCACACCCAGCAAGACGCCCCCCTGGCAGTACTTCCAGGGGATGTCTCTGATCATAGAGCAATTTTTGCAAAGGTGATGAAATGATTTGTCACCCATAATTGTGCCCTCCCTGCCTTCGGTGGTGGACTTCTCATGTCTCTGCAGCCCAGCCCTGTGCTGGGAAGTCACGTCCAAATACAGTGGAAGGCCAGGACCTGGCTGCTTGTGAGCAATCAATTCAGCCTTCAATTTACAATTTTTCTTTTTGTTTCTTTTTATTGTGAAATGTGTTCTTCTAGTGCATGACATAATCTTTGTTGATAGGTAGTACAGTAGGTTTATTTATTTTTTTTAATTTTTTTTAAAGATTTTATTTTATTTATTTATAGAGACAGAGAGAGAGAGAGAGAGAGAGAGAGAGAGAGAGGCAGAGACACAGGTAGAGGGAGAAGCAGGCACCACACAGAGAGCCTGACGTGGGACTCGATCCCAGGTCTCCAGGATCATGCCCTGGGCTGTAGGCAGCGCTAAACCGCTGCACCACCGGGGCTGCCCTTTTTCTTTTCTTTCTTTCTTTCTTTCTTTCTTTCTTTCTTTCTTTCTTTCTTTCTTTCTTTCTTTCTTTCTTTTTTTAAAGTAGTAGGTTTAAAAGAATGTTCGTGGCAGGAGTGGTGGTGGTGGTGGTGGTGGTGCACCTGGGTGGCTCAGTCGGTTAAGCGGCCAACTCTTGATTCCAGCACAGGTCGCGGTCTTGGGGTCCTGGGATCGAGCCTCGCATCGGGCTCCTTGCTCAGTGGGGAGTCAGCTTGAGGATTCTCTCTCTCCCTTTCCCCCGCCCCCTTCCCTAACTCACACACACACACTCGGGCTCTCTTTCTCTAAAATAAATAAAGAAGCCTTTAAAAAAAAAAGAAAAGAAAAGAAATGTTTGAGCTCTGGTACCAGACTCCCTGCATCCAAATCTGAGCCCGGCCAGTTGGCAGCTGTGTGAGTGTAGGCCTGTTAATTAATGACTCTGGTCATTGGTTTTCTTGGTTGTAAAATGAGGTTGATAATATTGTACCTACTTTCTTTTCTTTTTCTTTTTTTTAATTGTTCTCTGTATTTATGAGTGTTTATCAGTCTGCCTATTGTCGTTTTTGTTTTTAAATTCCACATAAAAGTGAAATCAAATAGTATTTGTTTTTCTTTGACATATTTCACTCAGCATAGTACCCTCTAGGTCCAGCCTTTTGTCACAAATGGCAAGATTGTTTTTTTGTTTTAAGATTTTATTTATTTATTCATGAGAGACACAGAAAGAGAGGCAGAGACACAGGCAGAGGGAGAAGCAGGCTCCATGTAGGGAGCCCGACGTGGGACTCGATCCCGGGACCCCAGGATCACGCCCTGAGCCAAAGGCAGATGCACTTAACCAGTGAGCCACCCAGGCGTCCCGGCAAGTTTCTTTCTATGGCTGAGTAATATCCCATTGTGTATACACACGTCTTTATCCATTTATCTGTCGATGGGCACTTGGGTTGCTTCCGTATCTTGGCTGCTGTAAATAACACTGCAATCAATAATCACACGCTCACCAACAGTGCACGAGGGTTCCCTTTTCTCACCAACACTTGTTATTTCTTGTCTTTTTGGTACTACTCATTCTGACAGGTGTGAAGTGATACCTCATTGTGGTTTTGATTTGCATTTCCCTCATGATGGGTGATGTTCAGCATCTTTTCATGTGTCTGCTGGCCAGCTGGATATCTTTTTTTTTTTTAAAGACTTTATTTATTTATTCAAGACAGACACAGAGAGAGAGAGAGAGGCAGAGACACAGGCAGAGACACAGGCAGAGGGAGAAGCAGGCTCCTTGCAGGGAGCCCGACGTGGGACTCGATCCCAGGTCCCCAGGATCACACCCCGGGCCGAAGGCGGCGCCAAACCACTGGGCCATCAGGGCTGCCCCCATCTGGATATCTTATTTGGAAAAATGTCTATTCAAATCCACAGCACATTTTCAATTTTGATTTTTAAATGTATTTATTTCTAAACATGTTTATTTATTTCAGAGAGAAAGAGGGTGGAAGGGTAGAGGGAGAAAATCTCAAGCAGACTCTGTGCTGAGTGTGGAGCCTGCCACAGGGCTCAATCTCATGACCTTGAGATCATGACCTGAGCTGAAACCAAGAGTAGGACACTTAACTGACTGAGGCACCCAGGTGCTCCTACTGCCCATCTTTTAATCAGTTGTTTGATTTTTGGTGTTGAATTGTATTAGTTCTTTATATTTTGAATGCTAACCCCTTACTGGTTATATCATTTGCAAATATCTTTGCCCATTCACTAGGTTGCCTTTTGGTTTTGTTAATGATTTCCTTTGCTGTGCAAAAGCTTTTTATTTCAGTGTAGTCCCAGTGGTATATTTTTTGCTTTTGTTTCTCTTGCCTGAGGAGACAGATCCATAAATATGTTGCTAAGGCTGATGTCCAAGAGATGACTGCCTATATGTAGTGTCTACTTTTAAGATTATTATGGGCATTGGGGCGCCTGGGTGGCTCCATTGGTTAAGTGTCTGACTTTGGCTCTGGTCATGATCTCAGGGTCCTGTGGTCGAGCATCTTGTTGGGCTTGGAGCTCCGGGCTCAGTGGGGAGCCTGCTTCTCCTTCCCCCTCTGTCTCCACTCCCCCCACCCTGCCAGCTCAAGCTCTCTCTCTCAAATAAATGAATAAAATCATTTTATTTTACTTATTTTTAAAAAAGAATTTATTTACTTATTAATGAGAGACAGAGAGGCAGAGACACAGGCAGAGGGAGAAGCAGGCTCCTTGCAGGGAGCCCGACGTGGGACTCGATCCAGGACCCAGGATCATGCCCCAAGCAGACGCTCAAGCACTGAGCCATCCAGGCGCCCCGAATAAAATCATTTTTAAAAAGATTGTTATGAGGGTTATATGAGTTTTAAACAATGAAAGGACTTAGAATAGTGCTGGGCATATAGGAAGCACTCAATAAATAATAATACATAAGTTCTTTTTTATTGTGATGAAATACACAGAATATAAAATTTACCATTTTAAACATTTGTAAGTGTACAGTTCAGTGGCATTACGTGCATTCACACTGTCATGCAGCCACCACCATCATCCATCTCCTGAACTTTTTCATCTTCCCAAATGGAATCTCTGTCCCATTAAATACTAACTTCCCATTCCTCCTTCTCTCCAGCCTCTGGCAACTACCATCCTATGAATTCGACTATTGTAGGTTCCTCACATAAGTGGAATCATACAATACCTGTCCTGTTGTGACTGGCTCGTTTTGCTTAGCCTAATGTCTTCAAAGTTCACCCATGTTGTAGCAAGTGCCAGAATTTCCTTCCCCCCCCCCTTTTAAAAAAGATTTTATTTATTTATTTGAGAGAGAGAGAGAGAGCGAGCTCATGAGAGACCATGTGCATAGCAAGGGGATGGACAGAGGGAAAGGAGAGGTGGGCAGATTCCCAACCCAGGGCTCAATCCCAGGACTCTGAGATCATGACCTGAGCCGAAGACAGCTGCTTAACCGACTGAACCACCCAGGTGCCCCAATTTCTTTCCTTTTTAAGGCCAAATGAGATCCCATTGTATACATATAGACCACATTTTGTTTATCCATTCAGCTATTGATGGACACTTGGGTTGTTTCCACCTTTTGGCTGCTGTGAGCAATGCTGCTGTATACACAGGTGTACAAACATCTGTTTGAGTTCCTACTCTGACTTCCCTTGGGTGTATACCCAGAATCATTGAATCATGTGGTAGTTCTGGGTTTAATTTTTATGAGGGCCCACCATGCTGTTTTTCATAGCAGTTGCACCATCATTCTCGTGTCTTATATACCACGGGCTGACAAATTCCAGCTTTATGCCTACAGCTTTATGACTTTCCTGAGCTGTAGAAAGATACACACAATCGCCTACTTGATCTTGTCAGTGAGATGTCTCACAGGCGTCTTGAGATTCAGCAAGTCCCAGGTGGAACCTTTGACCCCACCCCCTCCTCTTCCCTATTTTGGTAGTAATGAAGCCTCTAGGTGCTCAAGCTGGAAACCTTCAAGCAGGGCCAGCTTCATGATTTGCCAGACCTGGTGCAAAATGAAGATGTGGAGCTCCAGCGAGGCAGGAAGCCCATTCCCTCTTCCCACAGGTCTGTTGCCCCCTCCCACAGTGGGTGGGCCGCCTGGCCGGGCTAGCAGCCTCCAGTCCGGGTTGTGCTCAGTATCTGGATCCAGGGTGGCAGAGAGCCCTCCACCGAGGTGACTACCAGCCCAAGGTTGGGATGGCTCTTGCACTGGTCAAGTGCCCATGTAGCTGGCTCCTCCTTCAGTGAATCCTCGATTCCTGTTGCCCTCACCCTCCACATTCACTGTGTCACCAGGACCTGTAAGTTCTACCTCTAAAATCTCAGCCCTCTGCTTCTCTGTCTCTGCTGCCATGACCCACATCCAAGCCACCACTTCTATCAACCCCCCCAGCTGGTGTCCTTTACTCACATTGGCCCCTGCCACCACATTCCACATAAGAGCCAGAGTAATTACTTCCACAAATAAATTGGTCCATGTTTACTGTCCAGTTTTAGAATATCCATGGGCTCCTCCCCATACTTAGAACAAGATGGCAACTCCTTGTCATGGCATACAAGGGCTCATACTGCCTGCTTCTACCTACTTCCTTGGCTTACTTCATAGCTCTGTCGTCTCTTCTGTTCTTCTCCAGGCATGGTGTCCTGCTTTCCACACCCTGAAGATGCCAAACCTGTGATGGCCTCAGGCCAGGGTTTCTCAACCTTGGCACCCTTGACAATTTGGAAAATTCTTTGCATGAGGGTTTGTCCTATGCAAACTGTAGGATGTTTACTTGCATCCCTGGCCTCTAACTACTAGAGGTAGTAGCTTTGCTCCCTACCACCGTGTTGTGACTACCCAAAAGTCTAGATATGGCCAAATGTTCCCTGGAGGTGGGGGTCGGGGGACAAACTCCATATTCTTAAGAACACTTCCTTGTAGCCTTGGGGCCCTAGTTTGTCTCTCTTTGTAGATCATTGCCCCCAGTGCTTTCTTGCCCTTCAGGTATCAATTTAATGTCACCTTCTTAAAGAGGCCTCCTTTGATCAACCAATGTAAAATGGCCACTCAGTCACTCTCTCTCTGGTTTAAGTTGCTTTGTAAACACCCACCAGGCTCTGATAGCTCTTTGGGGCAGTCATTTCCATGGTTTTGTTGGGTGCTATATCCCTAACACCAAGAATGGAACCCACCACAGAGTGGGTGCTCAGCACATACTTGCCGAATGAATGAATGAATTCACTTCACTTTAAATCTGCTCTCTTACTTGTGCCTGTGTACTTATTAGGTCATTTTGTTTTTCTAGTCATGTTTTTCTAGTTCTTCCTCTGCTTTCCCTTTTTAAAATTAGAATGTAGTCAACAGCCAGTGTAATATTAGGTTCAGGTGTGCAGGATAGTGATTTGACGCTTCCATGCGACACCCGGGGCTCATGATGGTAAGTATACGCTGCATCCCCATCACCTGTTTCGCCCATCCCTCCCTTCTGGTAACACTGGTTTGTCTCTGTTGTCCTTTGTCTTGTTTCTTAAATCCCACTTGAGAGTGAAATCATATAGTATTTGTCTTTCTCTGTCTGACTTATTTTGCTTACCATAATACTCTTGCTCCATCCATGTCATTGCAAATGGCAAGATTTCCTTCCTTTTTTTTTTTTTTTAAGATTTTTAAGACTTATTTCTTCATTGTGGTTTATGTATACAATGGAATATTACTCAGCCATTAGAAACGACAAATACCCAACATTTGCTTCAACGTGGATGGAACTGGAGGGTATTATGCTGAGTGAAATAAGTCAATCGGAGAAGGACAAACATTATATGTTCTCATTCATTTGGGGAATATAAATAATAGTGAAAGGGAATATAAGGGAAGGGAGAAGAAATGTGGGAAGTATCAGAAAGGGAGACAGAACATAAAGACTCCTACCTCTGGGAAACGAACTAGGGGTGGTGGAAGGGGAGGAGGGCGGGTGTTGGAGGGGAATGGGTGACGGGCTGAGGCGGACAGTTGACTGGATGAGCACTGGGTGTTTTTCTGTTTGTTGGTAAATTGAACACCAATAACAATTAATTTAAAAAAAAAAGACTTATTTCTTCATGAGAGACACAAAGAGAGAGGCAGAGACAAAGGCAGAGGGAGAAGCAGGCTCCTCATGGGGGAGCCTGATGCAGGACTTGATCCCAGGATCACCACCTGAGCCCAAGGCAAATGCTCAACCACTGAGCCACCCAAGCATCCCTGGGGAAATTTTTTTTTAATGTGAATTAAATTACCTTTATTTTTTAAGAACAGTTTTAGATTTATAGAGAAATTATCAAGACAGTACAGAGAGTCCCAGATATTTCATATCCAGTTCCCCCTATAATTTACATCACCAATGACTGTGGTACATTTGTCACATGTAGTGAACCAATATTGATATATTATTATTAACTAAAGTACATACTTAATTCATATTTCCTTAGTTTGTACCTAATGTTCTTTTTCTCTCTCAGGAGCCCATCTAGGATATCACATTTATTTTTATTTACTTATTTAACTTTTTGGTAACTATTTTATTTATTTTGGGGAGAGAGAGAGAATGATTAGGGGGAGGGGCAGAGGGAGAAAGAGAAGCAGATTCCCTGCTGAGCAGGGAGCCTGATGCGGGGCTCAGTCCCAGGACCCCACGATCATGACCTGAGCCGAAGGCAGATGCTCAACTGACTGAACCATCCAGGCTTCCCTCACATCACATTTAGTTGTCGTATCTCCTTTAGGCTCCTCTTGGTTGTGAATATTTATTGGATTTTTCTTGTTTTTGATAACCTTGACAGTATTGAGGACTACTGGCCAGTTATATTGTAGGATGCATCTCTACTAGAATTTTTCTCATGGTTAGACTGCAGTTTATGGTGTCTGGGAGGGTAAAGGGCCACATTCACCACATCGCATCAAGGGTACATACTTTCAACATGACTTATCATCGCCAATATTGACCTTGGTTACTTGGCAGGTGTAGTTCTTGTCAGGTTTCTCTGGTGTGGTGATACTTCCTTCCTTCTTTCCCTTTCCATACTCTAGTCTTTGGAACAAAGTCACTATGCAGCCCACATTAAAGGGAGGGAGGGCGCTTTGCCTCCCTGACAGTGCTGTTGCATTTTTTAAATTTATTTATTTGTTGTTATTGTTGTTGCCTTTTTATTTTTTATTTTTAATTTTTTAAAATTCTTTTTTGTTGTTGTTGCCTTTTTAAAAATAGCTTTAGTGAGGTATAATTTACATACCAGAAAATTCACCTGTTTTAAGTGAACCGTTTGATGAGTTTTAGGAAATTTAGACAATTGTGCCTGAGGGGACTGGTCTTTGAGCTGGCATCCAACAGATGAGGAGAAGCTACGTAGGCAAAAGAAGGGAGAGATGATTCCAGGCAGAGGTAATAGCATGTTCAAATCCCCCAAGGGAGCATGGAGCATTCAAGAAACTTGGGTCCACCCCAAATCACCCAGAGAGGGGACAACATGTCCCCAACCTTCATTTAATATGCTTCATAAATATTTTCTTCAAAACATTTAAAAGTCAACAGCCTTTTATTGCCTAAATATATAAACTTTAGTTCTTTGAAACACTTGTCTGTCTGGAATAGCTCAGCCCCTGACGGTTTATCTAAGGTTTTACTGCAACAATAAGTAAATATTAGAGTAGTAAAATGCAGAATGGTCCCTGAGGAGAAGAAACTATCATAAAATTTCCTTCCCTTTCAGGCCTTGTTTAAACAAGAACGTAAAGTGCAGGTACTATTTCCTTTCTGATAAGGCCTTGATTTATTTCCCTTTGGAACAAACCCACCACAACAAAATGAGAATGGGGAAGGCGATTTAGAGGGAGAGGAAGGGAAAGGAGCTATACCCTGCAATATGTCCCCATACACCCTTAGGATGGAAAAAAACCCAGTTAGCAAAAACACTGCAAGGTTTTTTTCACGTGTGAAGTAGCCAAGAGGCTCTCTCAGAACTGTTTTAATTTTATTTTCATTTATTCATGAGAGACACAGAGAGAGAGGCAGAGACACAGGCAGAGGGAGAAGCAGGCTCCATGCAGGGAGCCCGATGTGGGACTCGATCCCGGGTCTCCAGGATCACGCCCTGGGCTGAAGGCAGGTGCTAAACCACTGAGCCACCCAGGGATCCCCTCTCTCAGAACTTCTGAGGGTCACTGAAAAGTCCTGGTGTGTACGGGCTGCCTAGTAGTCAGGATAGGCAGGGAGCGCTGTGGAAACAAAAGGACCGTGTTCTTAGTGGCTTGTAGCCTAGGTCCCTGTTTGTTGGAGGCCCAGTGGCTCTTCTGCAATAACTGCTTCAGGAGTCTAGGCTCCGTTTGTCTTGCCATAGTGTCATCTTAATCCTGTCCTCAACGTTTGCCATGGAAGAGGAAGAGTGAGTGTGGATGATGTCACAGGAGATATTATGGTGTGGGAATGGCATATATCACTCCTGCCCACAGCCCTTCGGTGAGAACCCGGTGACATAAGCACATTGGGAAGTGTAGTTATCTTGTGTACGCAGGAGGGGGGAAATAAACTGGGGTTTGATGAATGCATAGTATTTGCTGCAAGCTCTTAAACTTTCTTTTTTTTTAAGATTTTATTATTATTTATTATTTATTATTATTATTTATTTTTTAAGATTTATCCTGGACCCCAGGATCATGCCCTGAGTGGAAGGCAGATGCTGAACCACTGAACCACCCAAGCGGCCTGCTCTTAAACTTTTTTTATTTGATGTTTCTCGAATGGTAAAACAGTATATGCTTGTTATAACAAGTAAAACACAAGTGTATAAAAGTGAGACTAAAAAAAAAAAAAAAGTGAAACTAATTGTCTCCTTACCTCCTGTAAACCCTCCCTTCTTCTTATCTGTGCATCCTGCCCTGTTTTCCTTGTTCCTATGACTGTATCCCACCTATGTGTGGGACTCGGGAGAAAGGAACTCTGGAAGACACTTCTGAGCTGGAGTTTCATGGTAATGCTTCTAGTTGCTAAGAAACACTCGAATGAATTCTTCATCCCAGAGGTACCTCATGCTGACAGAGTAGAGATAGACTTTTGCTGGAATTCAAAAGAGTGCTTTTGTTTATGTTTGTTTTGGCTTTTCTACAGTTTGTAGGCATTCACTCCTCCTCTGGGAAGGCTTTCTGGGTTCCACCTCTGAATGATGCCAGAAGCTGTGGCATCAGAGAGATCTGGGTTCAAATCCCAGCTCTGCCCTCCTATAATCTCTGTGATTCTGGACAAGTAATACACTCCTGCAAGAATTATGGAAGCATTCTCATTCATTTGGGGAATATAAATAATAGTGAAAAGGAATATAAGGGAAGGGAGAAGAAATGTGTGGGAAATATCAGAAAGGGAGACAGAACATAAAGACTCCTAACTCTGGGAAACGAACTAGGGGTGGTGGAAGGGGAGGAGGGCGGGAGGTGGGGGTGAATGGGTAATGGGCACTGAGGGGGGCACTTGACGGGATGAACACTGGGTGTTATTCTGTATGTTGGCAAATTGAACACCAATAAAAAATAAATTTATTATAAAAAAAATTATGGAAGCAAAAAAAAAAAAAAGAATTACGGAAGCATAACTACCTCATATTGGAAACAAATTTAGTACCTGTCACTTGGGGGTACTTTCACTACTACAAAGTATAAAGTCTACTCGTAAATCGTCCAGGTTACTGGACATCTGTGACATCTTAAGGCCCATAACTAGAGACCAAGGCAACTGGTATTTACGATGTGTGCAGGGGTGCCTGGGTGGCTTAGTGGGTTAAGCATCTGCCTTTGTCTTGGGTCATGATCTCAGGATCCTTGGATTGAGTCCCATGTTGGGCTCCCTGCTCAGCGGAGAGTCTGCTTCTCCCTCTCCCTCTGCCCCTCCCCTGCTCATGCTCTCTTTCTCAAATAAAATCTTTAAAAATATATTTTTAAAATGTGTACAGTGTGACTGAGAAGCTGAAGTAATCCTCTAACAAAAACAAAGTACCATAAGATGGGGAAGAAAGGGAGAGAAAATATAGACTGGAAAATGTTAGTGGGCTGAAGAGGATTTGGAGTATTCATTTAGGAAGGAAAGAAGATGTGCAGGGAAATGAAGATCGGAAGATGTAGAAGTTATTAGAAACATGTTGAGACTGATCAGGCCATTTCGCTCCCAATTTTCCTCTTCATTAGTTATGCATAGCTCCCAACAACAGGGGCAGAGTCCTGCTGGGGCAGACCTTTTTTGTTAATGACCCAGTGGAACAAAAGGTTCCCTGGAACCTGGAGATGTTCCCAGAGGAAGGGGCTGGGTCTGCTCAGTGCTTTAAACATCGTCGTCATTTTGCAGTTGAATGTAACAGGGAGCTCGATTAGGGGCAAGCATCCAATTTTGCCCATGTTGAGAGGGTGGTAGGAAGAAACACTGGCAACCACAGAATTAAAAACAGGAAGATCTTGTCAAAGAACTCCAAGGACAAAGGACAGGGAGCCAAACATGAAAACTTGGGTATCAACACAAATATCCAGAAGGAAAGATGTACAAAAGAAAAAAAAACCCCAAAGGTTCATCAGTAGGTGCCTAGAAAACCAGAAATCACTTTAGGTATTTCAAGGAAAGAGGGATTCATTAAATTATTTTTTAAAAGATTTTGTTTATTTATTTGAGAGGGAGAGAGAGAGAACAGGTGGGTGTAGGGGCAGAGGGAGAGACAGACACTTCACTGAGTCGTGGGGTTCCCTGGGATCATGACCTGAGCCCAAGGCAGCCGCTTTACTGACTGAGCCACTCAGGTGCCCCCAAAGAGGGATTTGATACAGAGAATTAAGTCTTAAAGCTGTTGGATGGGCTGGGAGAGCAAAAGGGAGAAGGTATTGCTTCCCAGACTTCAGAAATTCAGGCAGCTGGGACCTATCCCAAGCACTTCAATTCTGGACATTGAACACCCTTTATCACCCAGTGTTTTGAGAACAGCTCTGTAGGGCCACCTGCATGGCTCAGCAGTTGAGCATCTGCTTTCTGCCCATGGCGTGATCCTGGGGTCCCGGGATCGAGTCCCACGTCAAGCTCCCTACAGGGAGCCTGTGTCTCCCTCTGCCTGTGTCTCTACCTTTCCCTCTGCATCTCCCATGAATAAATAAATACAATCTTAAAAAAAAAAAAAGAAGAAGAAGAAGAAGAAGAAGAAGAGCTCTATAGCCGTGCAGTATGGGTTAATTTATAATCCCAAACCTTAATTTTGTGCAGTTCCCTGTGGGTGGTCAAGGCTACGACAATGATCATGCAGTAACAGACGGGCTATGAAAACTGGTCCAGGGTGTTTAAAAACTTTGGCCTGCTAGCAGCCATTCGCACAGATGGGCCGGTAAGATTCCCTCACTTGGTTTTGCCTTAATCTGATTCGGGTCAGGGGTGTGTTCATTCTGTGATTGGCTGACATTTGTGTAAATGAAGAGATTGTGTGGACTGCCTTTTCCTCTCAGGTGCCTTTCAGAACGAGAGTTCTGAAAAGTTCCAGGAGCTGAGTCTAACGTACTTCACGGCCAGGCTGACAGCTGGGTGGGCGAACATTTTCATGGACTACTTGGGTTCCTGAGTGTTCGAAGAGAAGCAATTTGTGAGGAGAACTATGGGGACTTTTTGGCAAGGTATGGTGTGGGGAGGCCTTTGGTTCTAGGTGGTTCCCACGTAGGCATCTTTGTTGCATGCAGTTTTGCTGTGTAACTAATTGACCATAAGGCAATTTTCTTGAGATAGAAAAATAGCTGTTTGACTATTTGGTTTGACAATTTGTTGTTGTTGTTGTTTTTTAATATTTTATTTATTTATTCATGAGAGACAGAGAGAGGTGGAGACACAGGCAGAGGGAGAAGCAGGCTCCTCGATGCAGGACTCTATCCCTGGACCTCGGGATCACACCCTGAGCTAAAAGCAGACACTCAACCACTGAGCCACCCAGGCATCCTAATTTATTGGTTTCATCAACTGTTTTTATTTCTTCATTGACACAGTACTCCCATTTTTATTGTATATAAATCTTAGCCCTCATAATGCTCGATACAGTGCTGCAAAGTTTTGAACCCACATTTCCCAAAGAACTTTGGACCGTTTATCAATGGACATGTGACAATATGCCAAGAACAAACAACAGTGTAGAGGCGTTCAAAATGCAGAGGCTTAAAAAAATAAAAATAAAAATAAATGTAAAAAAATGCAGAGGCTTTCACAATGCAATACAAAACTCACGTGCAAATCATGCATCATAGTATTTGGAAACCCAGACCTCTCTTAACAGAGAAAGACATTTTAACAAAACAAGAAAAAGTAGCTGCCAAACCAGGAAATGAATTGACAGAAGAAAGAGAGAGAGAGAGAGAGAGAGAGAGAGAGAGAGAGAATAATACTATGAAGGAAAGATTTTGAAGACAAGTGCTTAATACAATCCACAAAATCAAATCACTTATTTGTGCAGGGTGGGCATGAATCTACACACATGTGAAATGTATTCAAAGATTTTTGTATTT
Organism: Vulpes vulpes; assembly: GCF_048418805.1. Classification (NCBI taxonomy): domain Eukaryota; kingdom Metazoa; phylum Chordata; class Mammalia; order Carnivora; family Canidae; genus Vulpes; species Vulpes vulpes. Next base: position 107,818,037 of record NC_132781.1, on the reverse strand, counting down.
TGCAATATAGTCTTTTTAATTTTGTTGTATGTTGTTCATGTTTCATTATGTGCTTTTTATTTTTTTTTTATTATTTTTTTTTTAATTTTTTTTTTTAATTTTTATTTATTTATGATAGTCACAGAGAGATAGAGAGAGAAGCAGAGACACAGGCAGAGGGAGAAGCAGGCTCCATGCACCGGGAGCCCGACGTGGGATTCGATCCCGGGTCTCCAGGATCGCGCCCTGGGCCAAAGGCAGGCGCCAAACCGCTGCACCACCCAGGGATCCCATATAATTTTTCATTATGTGCTTTTTAAATGAAGGTCCCTCTTTGATTTCTTTTGCTAGTTTGTCTTTTACGGCCGAGCAGGTGGCAAAGATGCTTGTGGGGAAGATGCTGGCAGTGACACCAGGGGACACTGCAGCCACCTGGAGCGCTGCAGCCTTGTCTCCCCCCCCCCCCCCCCGGGTCGTCCTCGGGCACAGGGGACCCTTGGGCCTGTCCTGCCAGCGCCATCCCTCCCACACAGGCTGGAAGAGAGCAGCCCCTGGGGCCCACTCTTCTGTACTTGCCCACTGTCGCGTGCACGGGCGCTGTTATGGGGGACCCTAAACATCCCAGCTGATCTGCCATTGGCGGTGGCTCTGTTGGCAGAGCCTCTGGTGACCATGGGGAAGTGCTAAGTGATCTGTTTTTCTGCTCTTCAGCCCTGCTTATTACTCTGGAGCAGGCTTATTGGGGGCATTTCGAGAGCAATGTGTGTCCCTTGTTTGGCCTTCACCCTTCACTGAAGTTGGGAGATTATGCATCAAGCAATGAATGTAGCCACTGATCCTCTCCCAAAGAGCTCTCCAGTCTCCCTAAAGTAGGGTCAGGTTCCCCAGCCTGAGAAGTGTGTTTCAGACTTGGTGTGGTACCCAGCTTGGCCTGGAATCCTCCCCCCACCTGGTGCAGTGGGCTGTTGGGTTCTCCCCCCAGCCTCTTCCTCTCCCATCCCACATTTAGTTCCCTCCTTTACATGGCACCGCTGCTAAAAGCTCGTTCAGCAGGGAGCATCTTAGAGCAAGCAGTCTCCCAACACCTCCCCACAACCCCAGCCCGCCCAAGGAGGGCCGCATTCTAGGCAGCTCCTTAGGGAGGATGTTCTGGAAGCCTACAATTACCTCTCCTGAGCGTGATGGCTGGGAGCGCTGAGACCCAAGAGTTCCTGCCAGCTGACGAAAGGCACGCGGCCTCCCCCTTGCGCTGTGATCTACAGTCTGCAATGCATCTCACATCTTAACACACATTCATTTGCTCCTCGTGTTCTTGATGTTTCACAGATGACAAAATTGGAGCTCAGGGATTAGCGAATTTAGGCCTGGTCACATAGGAGGAAGTTGGGCGAGAAATCCACTCCAGTATCTTCAGACTTTGACTTCAAGACCCTTCTCCCTATGAAGCCACCATGAGTGTGAGTCTTTAGAGTGAATTTGTCCTTCCAAGGTCAAAAAGATGAATTTGGGGCATGTGGGTGGCTTAGTTGGCTGAGCGTTGGACTCTTGATTTTGGCTCAGGTGGCCATCCCTGGGTCATGAGTTCAAGCCCAGCGTTGACTTTGCACTCAGTGCACAGTCTGATTGAAATTCTCTCTCCTCTGCCCCTCCCCCCATTTGCACGCCCTTTCTAAATCAATGAAATCTTTTTTTTTTTAAATCAATGAAATCTTTAAAAAAAAAAAAAAAGATGAATTTACCTTTCAGAGCCTGATGAGGAAGGGAAGGAAAAAATGAATAGAAAATGGAAAAAAAAGAAGTATAAATATACATCATACTCACCATGAGCCTCATTTTTCCTGGGCCTTCATTTCATTGGCTTCACTTCCCTGAGAATATTCAGGGAGAGCTGTCAAACAGATGAGTTTGAACCGTTGTTCTCTTCCTTTACCTAAGCATTTTGCATCATTGCAGTAAAAGAAACTTGTTTATTTTAATGTGTAATGTATTCTTACCTCTCAGTGAAGATTGGGAGACGGAGCAGTCTTGTGGGGAAAAAAATTACTCCAAGCCTGGGCCTTGGAGTAATAATTGTAGCTTGCCTTTACTGACTTTGACTTTGTTGTAGACGGTTTCAAGCACTGACATGTGGTGACCTGTAGTAATCCTATGAGATAAGTGCTATCACTGTTTTATTGTACAGATGGGGAAATGGGGGTTTAAAGAGATTAAGTAATTTTCCTGAGGTCACACAGCACGTCATTAGGGGAGTTAAGATTTGAACCCAGGCCATGGGACTCCTGAGCCCAAATTGTCAATGACTCCCCCATAGGGTCAGGATATTGCTCAGTCTCTGAGCCTCAGGATCCTCATTTGTAAAATGGGGATAAAGGCATCTTGCGCCAAGTGGTCAAATGAAAGAAGAGACTTAAAGCATCTGTCATGCAGTAGGTACTTATTAGATATTGGTTCTTATTATTACTGTGTTTGAAGCCTGCCCAGTGGTTCTTCTGAATTAAAACTGCGCTGTGGGACCCTGACAGCTTATAGGGAAATAAGTGATATTTGGGAAGTTGTTTAATTTCCCTGAACATGTGCCTCATTTGTAAAGTAGAGAGGATAATAATAATACTTATCTATTAGGGTTGTTGTGAGGATGAAACGAGAGCGTGTGAGCATGCCTGGCACATGGAACATGTTCGGTGAATGCTAGCTCTTATTATTTATTAAGGGTACATTTTTGAGGGACACCTTGAGTGTCTGCCTTCAGCTCAGGGCATGATCCTGGGGCCTGGGACCGAATCCCACATTGGGTTCCCCACAGGGAGCCTGCTTTCCCCCCCTGCCTATGTCTCTGCCTCTTTCCTTTTCTGTGTGTGTGTGTGTCTCTCTCATGAATAAATAAATCTTTTCTTTAAAGAAAGAAAGGGTACATTTTTGTAAAGGTATGGGGGCCGAGAAAAATTAAGGCCATTCCACCTAAAGTTTAGCATTAGCACAAGTACAGCCATCTTAGGCCCCTGTGAATAAGAGCTGAACTTTACAGGAAAAACTGCAGAATGTGGAGATCCCTGGGTGGCTCAGCGGTTTAGTGCCTGCCTTTGGCCCAGGGTGCGATCCTGAAGTCCCGGGATTGAGTTCCGCGTCAGGCTCAGGCATGGAGCCTGCTTTTCCCTCTGCCTGGGTCTCTGCCTCTCTCTCTCTTTCTGTCTATTGCGAATTAATAAATAAAATCTTAGGAAAAAAAAAAAACTGCAGAATGTCCTCAGCAGGGAATCCCATGTCAGAAAGACAACAGAGCCCACCCCCGTGGTAGAAAGTCCCATATTAGAATGAGAACAGAGCTCAATGCCCTTGAAAGCCCCATATCAGAGTGTAAACGGAACTTGAGAAATTCCTCCACCCCTTCTGAAAATCCCCTAGACCAGCCTATAAAAAACCCAGCTGTAACCCACTTCGGGGTCCAAGTCCCTGCTCCGCTGTGTCTGGTATACTTGGACCCAGGCTCGAGTTTGCAAATAAACCCACATGTGCTTGCATCGGTGTCGGCTCCTTGGTGGTTTCTCGGATTTGCAATCTTGGGCACAACAAAGGAAGGCTCTTGTGATGGTGGGTGAGAAAGTGAAAGCATGGTATGGCAATGAAGGACCTCCATGGGGGTGCTGTTTCAGAATGTTTTCCAAAGGAAGTGTCTTTTGATTATTTAAAAAAAAAAATATATATATATATACACACACACATACACACACACACACCTCTATGCAAAATATGGTTGAGAGAAGAGAGGTTTGACTCTAAAATCCCCAGTGAAGGTAGTGGAACATGGTGTAGTTTTATGCTCCAGTCTCCCAAACCAGCTTCATCCCTCTGATGCTAAAACTTAGGTATTTTCTCAGAGGAAGAGGAAAAGGACTTAAAACATATAGGTTTTTTCCCTGTTGTGACATCCTGGAGCCCTACACCTCTAGTAGGTCGAGAATTGCCAGCCAAACTTTAAATCTCCAGGATTCAGGCCTCATCTGGGTTTACCTGCGGGGCTGGTGGGGCAGATCCTAGCTAGTCCCAGCCCCAACCCTGAAGGGCAGTAGGTATGTCTGTATGTATTTTGAAGATTTTCTTTATTCCTTTTTAGAGAGAGAGAGAGAGAGAGAGAGAGAGAGGAGGGGCACTGAGTGCAGAGTCTCATGATGGGACCCATCTCATGACCCTGAGTTCATGACTGAACCAGAATCAAGAGTCGGATGCAAAGGATCCCTGGTGGCTCAGCGGTTAAGTGTTGGCCCAGGGCCTGATCCTGGAGACCCAGGATTGAGTCAGATGCTCCACACCTGAGCCCCCCAGGCACCTCTAAAGGGCAGTTGGTAGCACAGCAAGGCCACACGTCATCCTCCTGGACAATCCCCAAGGAATTTGGGGTGCCCGGACACCCACACAGCGGCCCAACATTGGAGGGAGGAGGTGCTGATGCCTCAGGGCCCTCCTTCCCTGAGGGAGAGCGGGTATAAGCAGGTGGTGGCACCGCTGTGCTGGGCATTGGCAGGCAGCCCCTGCTCGACTGTAGTCACCTGAACGGGGGCTGGGGTGGCACCTCTGCTCCCAGGGAAGCAGAGCTGGAGAAAGTCCTGCGTGCCGCCCGGCTGTAAGAGGACACACAGATACCCATGGGACGTCCCAGAAAGGACGAAAGGCCCTGTGGCGGCTGGGTCACCCTACGGTGGTAGGCAGGGTCGGAGCCAGAGAACTCTTCGTGACCTCGATGTGAAATGTCTTGTCTAAGACCTGTCCACTGCCAGGGAGCAGAGTCCTCACCCTCCTGTCGAGTGGCCGCTCAGAGGCAGGGGAGCTTAAGGCCACCACGGAGCCGGTGTTAGAAGAGATGCTCCAGGGCTCTGAAGGCTCACCTCGTTGGTGCTCATCGTGTTTGGTTTGGCTCAAAAGAAGGGCATTCTTTCCGCCTAGTAAACCCCAGATCAAGGGCTTATAATCTAAGGTATGTGTGGCAAAGGTGGCGAGCCATCTGTCTTTCATTAGGTTTCTTGGGGCAGAGCCATGCCTGGCTCACCTTTTTCTCACCCCCCAACCTCTCATCAGCCCCTAACATATGCTGTTTGTGGACTCTGATTGGACTGGGCAACAAGGCCAGCAATCCTCCTTGGCTGGTCGTCGGCCCCATCTCTGTCCCCTCTACGCCCTGCGTGAGAACTGAGCTAGGCCCCACCTAGCAGCCACCCAAGCATGCCAGGGCGGGGACGGAGGGCCCGGAGAAGAAAGGGAGACAAGTTTGCAGCAAGGGGGGAAACGGAAGAAAGGGGAGACGGTGTGCTCAGCGAATGCCAGGCGAGGAAGTGTGGTGGGTGACTGCTCGCCTCGTCCTAGCCAGGGACGCGAGGTAGATCACTGCTCCCTCTGCTCCCCTGGCCACGTAAGTCTGCCCTGTGAACAATGGCAGGGGGCCACCGTAACATAGCTGGTGGGGAGGAAAACACCCCGGAGACACTGTCACCTCCAGGGCTGATGCCGCAAAATCTCCTGAGCTTTGACACTGGATCTTGGACTTGATCTTTAGAAGGTCAGGGGGAGCAGGGGCGGCAATGGGAAGGTGACGGCTCCTGACTTTTGCCATCCTTGTTGAGCACGGAGTGGATTCTGGATGCTGGGTAGTATCAGCAGGTCTGCAGTGGCCCAGATGGAACACCCTTAGTCTCTAGGATGTGACATGCCACCTAAATCTGAGGGGCTCTGTCCTCTTAGGGAGGGCTGGCTTCACCTAGAACCCCAGGCACAGAAGGGCCCTGCCTTGATTAATGCTCTGTTGCTGCCGTATTGAAATTCTTAATTTTTCTTATTTAATATACATATATATTTTATAAGATTTTATTTTCATCTCCATCCCCAGTGTGAGGCTCAAACTCATGACCCCAAAATAAGGAGTCACAGTTTCCTCCAACTGAACCAGCCAGATGCCCCAATAATTTTCTATTTTAGGGGTACAGGGGGTGCTCAGTTGGTTAAGCGTCTGCCTTCAGCTCAGGTCATGATCTCAGGGTCCTGGGATTGAGCCCGACGTTGGGCTCCCTGCTCAGCGGGGAGCCTGCTTCTCCTTCTTCCTCTGTCCCTTCCCCTGATCATGCTCTCTGTCTCTCTCAAAAAAAATTAATCTTAAAAAAAGTTTTTTTCTATTGTGGCCAAATATGTATAACATAGTATTGTACCATAATTAAAAGTAAAACATATCATAAAATTTGACATTTTAAAAAAATTCCAGTATAATTAACATCCAGTGTTATGTCAGGTTCAGGTATTCCATATAGTGATTCAACACTTCCATACATCACCTGCTACTCATCACAAGTGCCTTTCTTCATCCCCATCATCTGTTTCTTTTTTTTCTTTTTAAGATTTTATTTATTTATTCATGAGAGACAGAGGCAGAGACACAGGCAGAGGCAGAAGTAAGCTCCCTGCAGGGAGCCCGATGTGGGACTCGATCACAGGGCTCCAGGATCACGCCCTGGGCCGAAGGTGGCGCTAAACCGCTGAGCCCCCCGGGCTGCCCATCATCTGTTTCATCCATTGTCCCCTTCCACCTCTCCTCTGGCAACTCCAATTTGTTCTCTATAGTTAAGGGTCTCGTATTTTGTTTGTCTCTTTTTTCTTTGCTCATTTATTCTGGTTTTAAAATTCCATATATGAATGAAATCATATAGTCCTTGTCTTTCTCTGACTTATTTCACTTAGCATCATTCTCTCTAGTTCCATCCATGCTGTTACAAATGGCAAGATTGCATTCTTTATCATGGCTGAGTAATAGTCCACGAGATATGATAGATCCATCTTACTTGTTTATCCATTTATCTAATGATGCACACTTAAGTAGTAAAATTTGCCATTTTATTTATTTATTTTTAATATTTTATTTATTCATTCATGAGAGACACACAGAGAGAGGAGAGACACAGGCAGAGGGAGAAGCAGGCTCCATGCAGGGAGCCCGACATGGGACTCGATCTGGGGTCTCCAGGATCATGCCCTGGGCCAAAGGTGGTGCTAAATTGCTGAGCCACCCAGCTGCCCAGCTATTTTATATTTTATTTTATTTTATTTTATTTTATTTTATTTTATTTTTATTTTTATTTTATTTATTATTTTATTTTTTTATTTTATTTTATTTTATTTTATTTTATTTTATTTTATTTTATTTTATTTTATTTTATTTTATTTTATTTTATTTTATTTTATTTTATTTTATTTTATTTTATTTTATTTTATTATTCATGAGAGACCCAGAGAAAGAGAGAGGCAGAGACACAGGCAGAGGGAGAAGCAGGCTCCACGCAGGGAGCCCAACATAGGACTTGATCCTGGGACTCCAGGATCACGACCTGGGCTGAAGGCAGGCCCTAAACTGCTGAGCCACCCGGGCGCCCCATCTCAGGGCTATTTTCAGAGGTTACCAAATTGAATTACCCAAATTACCTCTCCTTTGGATGGCTCAGCATGTTACCAGCCCTCTCTAGCCAGAAATGAGCCACCACGCCTATCCCAGAGCCTGTGGACAAACATGGTCTACTTGTCTGTTTATGTCACACTCTGGAAGGAGAATGGTTCATGTCAGGTCTTTAGCTTGAGGACTGAAGCCACCAGCTCCTGCTTCGCTTACTTACATCTGCAGCAATGTGGCTGGGACCAAGCAGTCCTCCCTAAACATGATTTAATTCCACTGTCTTTACCAATACGATTTTCCTATGACAGAAACACTTGCTGAAGATAAAAGTTGCAAATAACTATTGTTTTAAGAACTTACCAAAGCCCACTTAAAACTGCCTCACTTTGGGGCACCTGGGTGGCTCAGTGGTTGAGCATCTGCCTTTGACTCAGGTCGTGATCCCGGGGTCCTGGGATCGAGTCCCTCAAGCTCCCAACAGGGAACCTGCTTCTCCCTCTGCCTATGTCTCTGCCTCTCTGTGTGTCTCTCATGAATGAATGAATGAATGAATGAATGAATAAATAAATAAATAAATAAAATCTTTAAAAAAAACAAATGTGTCACCTCAAAAAATAGCGGTAAATGGCTATTAACCCACCTTGCTGTGCCCACAATCCTGAGCTTTTATATCATGAAACTTCATCAATCCTAACCCACTCTCCACACTGAAACACTCACCATAAATGATGAATATCCTGACCTCACCAGCCCCATTTGGAGACACTGTTAAAACTGCCATCAAGAGGGCACCTGCCTGGCTCAGTCGATGGAGCGTACCGCTCTTGATCTTGGGGTTGTAAGTTTGAGCCCTACTTTGCGTGTAGAGATTACTTAAAAATAAAATCTTTAGGGCAGCCCGGGTGGCTCAGCGGTTTAGCGCGCCTTCAGCCCAGGGCCTGATCCTGGGGTCCTGGGATCAAGTCCCACTTTGGGCTCCCTGCATGGAGCCTGCTTCTCCCTCTGCCTGTGTCTCTGCCTCTCTCTCTCTCTCTCTGTCATAAATAAAATCTTTAAAAAAAATAAAATCTTAAAAAAACCCACCAAGAAGTGACCTCTCTTAATGCCAAGAGCGCCTTATCAGCAGATTATCTTGGTATTGTTTTATGGGAGACCGTGTTCGATAAAGTTCGGTTTTATCTTCACACTATGCATTTGCTCCAATCCTATTTTGGATATTTGATCCAATATCCATTCATCCATTGATGCGTTGAGTGTTTGCCATGTGTTAGGCACCATTGGATACCAGTTCCATGATGACTGGGACAGATACAGCTTTTATTTTTATAGAGCTCACTCTTTCCTTCACCCTTATGTCACATTCCTGCTGCTAGGGAGAGTGGAGACCAAGGACCACTTTCGACTTGAATTTATTTGAAAATGGAGCTTCTCCAGCAAAAAAGCTAGATCTCTGCTTTTTAAAATCTGGGTGTCTTGATATCATTAAGGAAGAAAAGCTTTTCTTCTGTCCTCTTAGGTTCAGTGCCTGGGGGCCTGCAAATTTAACCAACAAAAAAAGACAGACAAACAGGAGAAAAGGCATACAGATTTTATTAATATCTTTCTTGCACAGGAGTTCACTGAAAAGAGGTGGTTAGATTTGACCTTGGGGCTTCTGTGTCATTTTTATCAAAGGAAAGGAGGTTTGGGCTTTAAGGAGGTGATGAAGATATGGATGGGAAAATGAAGGTTTTTTTTTTTTTTTTTTTAAGTAAAATCTATTAATGCAGACTCATCTCCATGATGAGTCCCTCTCTTCCTTTTTTTTTAATTTTAACTTTAATTTTTTTTGAGTCCCTCTCTTTCTAGTGTGGGAGACAGGGACACCTTCACAAAGGGAAATTTATGTTCTGCTTTTAGGCAGAAAAGAGGAGGGAAGAGAACTCTTCCTGCATTTTGTTGATTCTCAGATGCCTTCAGCTTAAAATAATCCTTACGACAAGGTAGCATATCTTGGAATGGAATATCTTGATCCCCTTCAGCTTGATCTTTATTTATTATTATTTTTTTAAGATATATTTATTTGGGATGCCTGGGTGGCTCAGTGGTTGAGCATCTGCCTTCGGCTCAGGTCGTGATCCTGGGGTCCTGGGATCGAGTTCTGTATCGGGCTCCCTGGATGGAGTGTGCTTCTCCCTCTGCCTGTGTTTCTGACTCTCTCTCTGTGTCTCTCTTGAATAAATAAATAAAATCTTAAAAAAAAAGAGATTTATTTATTTATTTGAGAGAGAGAGCAGGCTTGTGAGTAGGGGGAGAAATAGAAGGAGAGAATCTTCAAGCACTTCCCCCACTGAGTGCGGAAGCCAATGTGGGGCTCGATTCCACGACCTGTGAGATCAGGACCTGAGCCCAAACCATGAGTCTGACACTCAACCGACTGAGCCACCCAGGCGCCCCCAACTAGATCTTTAGATGGCCAGGCAGCAAGATGTACTTAGAATGAGTTGGTCACTCGTAATGATTACTGATCACTGCTGTGCTTCCTCACCTCCCAGGCACTTCTTGCCCTCTGGTGCTGCCCCATGCCACTGCTGCAGGGACAGAGCCCAGGGCTTGGCAGCCACAAGGTGGCCCAAGCCTCCCTAACATATCTGCTTTGATGCCCAGTGTCCAGTTGGTGAAATGACCCCCAGGAGGCACAGAGGAGCCCCCAGAGGGATATTTCCAGGATATGTGATCGGTCTGGTAAGTAAGGGACCCTATTAGAGGGCTTGGCCAAGAGATATGACCTGCCAAACCGGTTTGTCAACCAGCTCCAGCCACTTTGGGGTGACCGTTGTGCTTTTGGATGAACGCAAATCTGAATGCTCAAACAATTATCTCAGTGTTTGGTTTTCTTTTAACTTAAGAAGGGTTTGCACTTTTCTTCCCATTTTATCTATTTTGCAGCTGGTTCTTAGATACGCTGTAGCCCAGTCTGTTTATCTTGTGAGATTCAGAAATCCCCCCTCCCCCATGGCTCCTTCCCCATGTGATTACATCTTTCCTTGGTTAATGGGGTTTTGACTGGCCTTTTGTATCATGCTAAGCCACAATGGGACAAGAATATTCTCCCCTTATTTTTATCAGGCGCTTTTATTTCCTGAGCTGTTTTTGTCAGTGCTTGTTTCTGGTTTTGCTCCTCATCTGGAAAGGGGCCCGGGATTCAGGGATAAGATTAGATGCCCTGGTGTGTCAATGGGTCTTTAAAAGAAAGAAGCAAAAGTTGATCACATGCTGCAGCTCAGGGCCAATGCAGAGCTACCTCCCAAGAGGCCAATCAATTTCAATTAAGGAGATTAAAAGCCCCGAGCACAGAGAGGCCTGGTCACGGGTTTCTGAATGTCTTGCTCCCCCGCAGCCTAAAAGCAGGCAAGGGACCCCAGAAGCCCTGAATGTTGTCCTCTGGGCCAATGTCAAGATAGCAGCGAGGGAGCGAATGCAAAAGCAGCAGCTAGATGAGGGTGGCTCAGTGATCCTTCCCTGGGCCCTGCTGGCATGTGGGGCAGACTGACCGGTCACTGTCCTCACCCCAAGTATCCAGACCCAAATCCCTGGGCCAACCTGGCCCCGTCCAGGCTAACACCCGACACACTTCCCAAGGGCAGAACCCCGGGTTCTCATGGTCTGTCCCCTCCGCGTCCACTGGGCATCGCAGAGGCTCCAGGCCTGCTGCCTTCCTCCTCCCATTCCAGGTCCCCACTTCCCTAAGTGCCAGGGCATCCTAGAGCCCTCGCCACAGAGGGGGAAAGGCGGGGGCCAGAGCGGGGTGCCTGGCGGGGGAGAGGGGCTGCAGCACCACGCAGGAGCAGGATCGGGGCTGAGCCCGCCTCTGCCTCTCTCCAGCTCTGCACTGGCTCTGAGTTGGCCCATGGCCGGGTCTCTTAAGACCAGCTGCCCCCAGGTTTCCACTTTGCTCCAGGTATCTAAGTGTGCCTCACTTCCCATGTTTGTTTGTTTATAGATTTTATTTATTTCTTCATGAGAGACACAGAGAGAGGCAGACACAGGCAGAGGGAGAAGCAGGCTCCATGCAGGGAGCCCGATCCAGGACTCGATCCCGGGACTCCAGGATCATAACCTGAGCTGAAGGCAGATGCTCAACCGCTGAGCCACCCGGGCACCCCACTTCCCTTGTTTATGAAGATAAAAACTCCCATCGGCCTCGCAGGGCTTGCCAGGCTCACGGGAGGTGAAGTACGCACACCACGTGCTTGCACTAGCGGGTCACTTTTCTGATGACAAGGGCCCTGGGCAGATACGGGAGGTGGGGGAAAATTATATTGAGCTCCGCAGATCTGCTGATTTTTGTTCAGAAGCCGATGAATCAACAGTGCTGTGGGTGCTGGACGAACGTGCTTGCTGTGTAAGTCCGAGGCCAGGCACAGGGATGGGGTGGGGGGACAGGAGAGCCGGGAGGGGCTGCGGGCTGCGGCTGGCCGGGTGGGAGGGAAGGGGGCTGACGGAGGAGCAGGGCTGCTGGTGGGCAGGAAAGAGAAGCCAAGCGCAGCTCGGTGCCCGGGAGTAGCTGCACGGACAAGGTCTAGCAAACTCCAGGAGGCCGAAGCCACTGCTCACCCCGTCACCCCGTTGCCCGCTGCTGCGCAGCTCCTGGCTCTTTGCTGTGACCGGGCGGCCTGCAGAGGGCCCGCGGTGGAGGAGGGCACCCTCCAGGCCGCGGGGCGGCTCCCCCAGTTCTTCTCTAAAGGACGGAGGGGCCCCATGGATGGCAACTGCACCAAGAAGTCAGGGGTCAGGGGCGCCTGGGGGCTCAGCGGTTGAGCGTCTGCCTTTGGCTCAGGTTGTGATCCTGGGGTCCTGGGATCGAGTCCTGCATCGGGCTCCCTGCGTGGAGCCTGCTTCTCTCTCTGCGTATGTCTCTGCCTCTTTCTCTGTGTCTCTCATGAATAAATAAAATCCTAAAAAAAAGAAGTATGAGGTCACAGCACTCCAAACCCTGTGGGGGGCCTGGTGCAAGGGGCTTCATGCCCAAGGTCACTTGGGTTCAGGGCAGGGCCATTTCCCGTTGTCCTTCTACTACACCTCCCGGCCTCCTGGGCCTGCTTTCATCCCTGACCTATTTCTCCCAAGATAATTGAGAAATGAATGACTGAGGCTACAGGCTTAGGCTTGTTGTGAAGGCTTGGGATGGCCGTTCATCAACTGAGGCATCTGGGTCTTTTTTCCAAAACAACAAGAAAAGTAAGTCATGTGCAGATTGATTGCATTATCTAAAAAATGGCATCTTTCTTGGTATAAATTTATTAACGTAGAAAGATGGAATTTACCATTCATATCAGAGAGGAGGAAACTCTTGCTGTATGGAGTTTTAAGGAAGCTTTATTTTTTAAAGATTTTATTTATTTATTCATGACAGAGAGAGAGAGAGACAGAGACAGAGGGAGAAGCAGGCTCCATGCAGGGAGCCCGACTCGGGACTCGATTCCGGGTCTCCAGGATCAGGCCCTGGGCCGAAGGTGGTGCTAAACCGCTGAGCCACCTGGGCTGCCCAAGGAAGCTTTAAATTGCTAAGGAAGGAGTAGATGAGCCTTGCCTCGAGGTGAGACCAGCTTTGCAGGAGGGAAGGGACTGAGAACCACCAGCTCTTCCTTCTTGAGGGAGAAACCTGTGGGGTGGCCACACACAAGGGGCATGAGGGTGTGGCATGGCCACCCCATCAGGCAACAGGAAAGAACTGGGGTATGATGTGTCCTGGAATTTGCCTTCATTTTTTTTTTAAAGATTTTATTTATTTATTGGACAGAGAGAGAAAGAGCAGAGAGCACAAGCAGGGGGAGCCTCAGAGGGAGAGGGAGCCCAATGTGGGGCTCGATTCCAGGACCCTGGGATCCTGACCTGAGCTGAAGGCAGGTGCTTAATTGACTGAGCCACCCAGGCACCCCCCGGACCTGCCTTCTAACACAGTACAGGCAGGTCTATGTCCCAGGGGGTTGGCTTTGTCATGCCAGGGGATGGGAACCCAGGCCAATTTTGATAAAGACCTGGGGGGAAGACAGGCCCCCAGTGGAGGGAGAGCAGACAGCAGGAGGCAGCCTGGGCCACAGCTCCTAGGGCTGTCAGGAGGGGAGCCTGGTCTCTGTCTGTTCAGGCCATCACAACAGACACCGCAGACGGGGGTCCAACAACAGACATTGGCTGCTCAAGGCTCTGGAGGCTGCAAGCGTCAGGCGGATCAGAGTGCTGGCTGATGAGGTTCCTGGCGAGGGTCTCCCCGGCTTGCAGGCCACCTTCTTCCTGCAAGACCAAGAGCTCTGGTCTCTTCCTTTTTTAGGGACACGAATCCCATCTTGGGAACCCCTGACCTCCTGACTTCATCCAAAGCTAATTTGCTCCCAGGGGCCCTGCCTCCAAGTACCATCAAGATGAAGGTTGGGGCTTCGGGCTTTAAGGCCCAGTCTCTGCGCTTCTCTATCTTTGTGTCTCCTCAGGTGGTCATGCTGAGCTACTCAAACGGTCCATGGCAAAGCTGTGTGATGTGTGATGAGAAAGATGGAATTATTGTATAAAAAAGACATGAAGGGCATCCCTGGGTGGCTCAGTGGTTTAGCACCTGCCTTCGGCCCAGGGTGTGATCCTGGAGTCCCGGGATCGAGTCCCACAGTGGGCTCCTTGCATGGAGCCTGCTTCTCCCTCTGCCTGTATCTCTCTCTTTCTCTCTCTCTCTCTCTCTCTCTGTGCGTGTCTCTCATGAATGAATAAATAAAATCTTTATTTTAAAATCTTTAAAAAAAATAAAAAATAAAAGACATGAAATACAAGCTCACATCTTTTTTTATTATGAGATTCCACTGACATAGCATTGCTGGTAAACTGGTATGGATGCTACCGAAGGCTCACTGTCACCTCTGTGTCCGCCTCCCGGTGGAGCGGTCACCTCTGTGTCCACCTCCTGGTGGAGCAGTCACCAAGCCACTCAGGAACCCCTGTGCAGGCCCCCCTGTGAGTGGTGCTGCCTAGAGCCCCACAGAAATCACTCCGTCAGCCCCACATCAGTGGGACTGTACCAATGACAGAGACAAAGACTCAAGTTGGGGTCCCAGTGAAGAAGCAGGACTCCTCCCCAGGGAACAGAGCAGCCTGCTTTGCAAGAACAGAGGGGATCCTCTTTCCCCAAAGCCCTGGATGTCAGAACAGAGGTGGCTTGGGTGGGCGAAACCTCTGGAAATCCCAACATGAGTGAGGATTTCTCAGGGGCAACTCTCCTGGCAAGAGAACTGGGGAGAGAGAGGTAGGATGTCAACTCAACCTCCGACAAGTTGGCCACATTTCAAATATTTCATTAAGATTTGCTGACCAGGGATGCCTGGCTGGTTCAGTCGGTGGAGCATGCGACTCTTGATCTGGGGGTTGTGAACTTGAACTCTGAATTGGGTGTAGAGATTACTTAAAAATAAAATCTTAAAAAAAAAAATGCTGGGCACCCAGGTGGATCAGTGGTTGAGCATCTGCCTTTGGCTTAGGTAGTGATCCTGGGGTTCCAGGATTGAGTCCTGCATCGGGCTCCCCACAGGGAGCTTGCTTCTCCCTCTGCCTGTGTCTCTGGCTCTCAATCTGTGTCTCTCATGAATAAACAAATAAAACCCTTTTTTAAAAAATTGCTGACCAAAAAGGAGAGTGAAGCTGTGGGTTTACACAGTCCCTCCCTGGTGTCTAAGCTAATCTGGGACTTGTAAGCACCCAACAGCGGGCATGTCTGTGCTTTCTGGGCTCTGGCACAGTAAACCCCACAGGCATGATCCTGGGATACTGGGCTGACCGTCAGGAGACCAGGGGTCTCTAATTCATCAATAGTAAAGTGGCAGCAACAGCCCTGGTATTAGTTGGCTCAGGATGCTCTAACCAAGCCCCGCAGGATGGGGTGGTCGAAACAACAGAAATTTATTTTCTCACAGACTCTCCCCTCATGGCATCAGCAGGAACCAACCCTTGCCCATACCTAGATGTCAGATTTCTAACCACCAGAGCCATGAGAAAATAAATCCCGCCGGCTGTGAAATAAGGGGCGAGCCTGCGATCCCCCCCAGTCCAGCCTGATTGTAAGCAGATTGTGTCCCACGCCGCTGACTGTGTGACTTAGATCATGTAATCTTTCCAGGTTAAAATTTATTTATAGGGATCCCTGGGTGGCGCAGCGGTTTGGCGCCTGCCTTTGGCCCAGGGCGCGATCCTGGAGACCCGGGATCGAATCCCACATCGGGCTCCCGGTGCATGGAGCCTGCTTCTCCCTCTGCCTGTGTCTCTGCCTCTCTCTCTCTCTCTCTCTGTGTGTGTGACTATCATAAATAAATAAAAAATAAAATAAAATAAAATTTATTTATAAAGTACAGATAATAAAAATAACATCTACTTATCTCCCTAGGTGTTCCGAGGCTTCGGTTATGGTTGCAGGGATGATGCATCACAAAACCAAACAAGGCGGTCCTTGGGACAGACGACCCAGGGGCAAATCACCCACCACAACAAAAAAAGACAAGCTCTCAAAGCAACAAGAGAAGACAAGACTCTAATGCCTTCCTAACAACGTTGCTTTATTGATGCGATGCAAGGAAAACTACATTAGATTCTATTGATTCTCTTTGAGATCTAATAATATGCTTTATTCAGATCTTATTCACATACCACTTCCTCCACAGTCTTTCTCAGGAGCTGAAATTGGCCAGTTACAAACAGAATTCGTTCTCCTGTCCTCTGAAATCACAGAAGTGGACGAGTTTTAGAACCCAAAGATAGCAAGCTTTCGCTGGGAAACAAAGCAGAGCTGGGGGGGAAAAATCTGCCCTCTAAACAAAATTGAAAGCACGCCTTACTTTGGATTTATTTGATTACAAAAGTCTTTCTCAAGGCTAATCAGTTTTGGAACCCGTTCCTATTGGCACCAATGAGCCAATAAAAAATCCAGAAGGAGAGAAGACGTATCACAACAACTCAGGGAAACAAGGTTGTTCATTTTTTTAAAAAAGCATTGAATTAATGTTTACGCCGCCGAGTCAAATTATTTATACATATGCCATAGGTTTTGTAGCCCTAGAATTTGTTAGCATTCAGAGTATGATGAATTGTACTTGACTGACTTGTGAAAAATCATCTTGAGAGGTTTTTTTTCTTTTTTTTTTTCCCCCAGTGGAAAAATATGTAGATGACACAAGGTGGCTTATTGAAACTGTTCTTCAGGTGTCTAGCCTGAAGGGAGAGGCAGGGTTTTAGATGTCACAGCGGAGGGTTAAGAATTTCAGCTGTGGGGCAGCGTTAGAATGTTCATCAAGCCACTTCACTTCTGTGCCTCACGTTCTTCATCTCTCCAGTAGGTTCCAAACTCAGGGTTTTCTGTAAATATTCAAAAGGATAATACATGCAGGCGGTTCTACATGAGCCCTCCCAGGATTAGGAGTCTAATAAATGCCAGCCCCTGTATCATTATTATTATAGAGAATCTTTTCTTATTGATATTTCATCTGCAGAAAAATTACAGAAAGGATTAAATTTGTTGGGAAAAACAAAAAGAAAGTAGGTCTCGGGTCTCCCTCGCACATGTGCTCTGTCAGTTCTAAGAAGGGATGTTAGCGAGTGTTAGCAAGCCTGAGGAGACACCAGAACCCTCACGTGCTGCTGGTGGGGTGTTAAATGGTCAGAGCCTTTGGAAAACTGGGGGTTCTTTGCATTAAGCACAGAGTGGCTAAATGGCTCAGCAGCTGCACTCCTGGCTGTATATATACCCAAGGGAATCGCCAATATGGGTCTATGCAAAAAGTGTTTACAAATGTTCATTGCAGCATTATTCAAATAGCCAAAAGGTGGAAACAGCTCAGGTATCTATCAGCTAATGAGTGGATAAAGAAAATGTGGTGGGGTATTATTTGGCAAAAAGGAGCAATGCTACACTGCAACGTGCTACAACAGGGGGATAAACCGTAAGTACATTGTGCTAAGTCAAGGAAGCCAGGTGTCACAAAAGACACCCTTTGTATGATTCCATTTTTTTAAAAAATGTTGACTTAGAAGTTTATTTTTACCACTTGCAAATTGTATTTTCTCTTCTGCTTTTTAAAGACAATTATGGGGGCAGCCCGGGTGGCTCGGCGGTTCAGCGCTGCCTTAGGCCCAGGGCGTGATCCTGGAGACCCGGGATCGAGTCCCACGTCGGGCTCCCTGCATGGAGCCTGCTTCTCCCTCTGCCTGTGTCTCTGCCTCTTTCTGTGTGTCTCTTGTGAATAAATAAATAAAATCTTAAAAAAAAAAAAGACATTTATTTTTAAAGCAATCTCTATGCCCTGGGTGGGGCTTGAACGCACAACCCCAAGATGAAGCATTGCATACTCTTTTTTTTTTTTTAATTTTATATACTTACTCATGAGAGACAGAGGCAGAGGGAGAAGCCCTCTGCCCACATTGCATGCTCTTAATGACTGAGCCTGCTAGGAGCCCCTCTTCTGATTATTTTCATATAATATTGTTAGTGTTGGGGTATAACATAGTAACTCATCCTCTGCATGCATTCTGGAATGATCACTTTGATAAGACTAGTCCCTGTGGATGATTCCATTTCTGTGAAACACCCAGAATGGGCAAATCCAGAGAGACCAGAAAGTAATCAGTGGTTGCCCAGGTTGGGTCAGGGAGCAGTAATGGGTATGACCGCTAACGGGTGCAGGGTTTCTGGAATTAGGTAGTGACGACGGTTGTTCAACTTTGTGAATATACTAAAAACTACTGAACTGTACACTTTGATATGGTTAGTTTTAGGGTCTATGAATTATTTCTGGGGAAAAAAATTGATGAATGTTTGATGTGCAAAGTAAGAAAAAAATTGCGGCATCCAGAGATAATCACTGCAAACGTTTTGATGTAGATCCTTCAGACTCCCGCAGATACTTAAAAAATATTTAAAAAATAAAATAAAATGGGGTCATACAGCATGTACTGCCGACAGTTTTATTTTTATATTACTGTTCTATATTAGGAAATCGCCTCTGCATATCGGTGACTTCTACCCCTGGATGTCCCCGAATATCTGGCCTTTCCACGTTTCTTGCTGTGTTCTTCTCTTCCCAAAGCTCTTCTTCAGGAGGACTTTTCAAACTATGCTGCACTCCTTGGGTCATCTGCTGCTTGCTGTCACAGCTTGCCCTGTGTTAGAAGGTATTTCATGAACACCTATGATTTCAACAGAATGGATTCCTAAATCCATATTTCTACCCTGACTTTTTATCCCCTATACCAGTCCTGCATCTCCAAATGCCTACTGGAAATTCCCACTTGGGTATTCATCACTGACATTATTGTAGGACAAAAATCAAACTCATTATACTTCTCAGTGCCACGGTCTGGCACGGTGCAAGATGAGCTGAATGCTGAAGCTTGAGAGTGGAGTTCATGCCCACACTTAACCTTTCTCATTCCAATCAGGCTTCTCGGAAGTTATGGAGACCTGCCCTGGCTAATTTAGACAGAATAAGGAATGCAGGGATGGAGGGACGCGTGGTGAACCAGATGGGGAAGGGGGGCAGGACGCAGGGCATCCCAGCGTGGCCAGGCCTCTGCTGCGGCCTGGTGCAGATTTTTGCCCCTTTGCCTCAGGGGAGGTCGGACAAGGCCCCTTAGTGTTTCTCAAGAGTGAAAACAGGGGCTGGTTATGGGATGGGACAGGGCAACGAAAAACACCCAAACACCTGTCCACTTTGCCTAGCCTGAAACCAGAGAGAGCCAGAGATCATCTCACCCCCTGCCCGGTGGGATTATAAGGACAACGGGGCTGGTATTTTGGAAGATGCCTCCTGCACCAGGAGCCCCTGCAGGGCTGTGAGGTTGGTCAGACCATAAAGGGAGGGTTTCCTTCCCACCTCTGTTCTGTTCCTGACCCTGTGTACCTCCGTGCCCCCTCAGTGTCCCCACATACCCATCAGCACCCCCTCCTCGCCTTGGTGACCCCTCCCCCTCAGCACCTCCGTATCCAAGCCATGGGGTTTTGTTCTTTATCCCTTCACCTTCCCCCCACCTCTCTCCCTCCATCACTACTGGCACCTTATTCAGCTGCAACAATGGAAGCCGGTCTTGCCCAAGCTTGATTGTACATTGGACTCACCTGGGGCGGTGCTTCTGCATCAGAGGGCCTCCACAGGTGGCATCTGAGACCAATTCTTTTTTTTTTTTTAAGATTTATTTGAGAGAGAGTGCGCATGAGCAGCAGGTGGGGAGGGACAGAGGGAGAGAGAAACTTAAGCAGACTGTGCTGAGCGCAGAGCCTGATGCGGGGCTTAATCCCAGGACCCTGAGATCAGGACCTGAGCTAAAACCAAGAGTTGGCCTCTTTACCGACTGAGCCACTCAGGTGCCCCCGAGGCCGTATTCTTAAACAAGCTCCTAAGGAGAGCACGGCAGGAACAGGCCTATGTCTAGGAATCTACAAACCGAGTTACTCACGTGGAGCACTTGTCCCCAAAAAGGGGTTCCATATGGAAGTAAGTCTGGGAAACGCTGCCTCCAACTCTCTCTTAAAGATTCAGAATTCAAGAGGTCCTGCAGGTAAGAAACCTCCTGTGAGACTGTGCAAATGTGTAAGGCCGAGGCAATTGCAAAACCGTTCGATCTGGCGATGCTGTGCTTTATGATAAGAGATACCTATTTGGTTTTGTTTCTGTTGCAAAATTCCCCAAACCCTTGGAATTTCTTAAACGAAGAAAGCAGCGAAGGTGTTGTTTGTGACGTTAAGGAGGTGACTTGTGAACCTCACCCTAAGGTTAGGGCTGGTTGGCAGGAGAACCAGTCCTGTGCCTCCCCCACCCCCACTTTCGGTGAAGGGAGAGGAGCTGGTGATTGAGTTCAGTGGCCAGTGATTTAAGCAGTCAAACCTGTGTAATAAAGCCTCCGTGAAAACCCAAAAGGAGATAATTCAGAGAACTTCCAGGTTGAAAATCTCAGGGAAGCTCTGCATGCTTTCCCCACACCTGGCCGTTCCTGCGATGGATCCTTTTATATAATAGATCGGTCATCTAGTAAGTAAAATGATTCTGAGTTCTGTGAGCCACTCAAGCAAATTAATCGAATGTGAGGAGGGAGTCATGGGACCCTCTGATTTATAGCCCGGTCGTCAGAAGGACAGAGAAGGAACGACCTGTGTTTGTGGCTGGCGTCTGAAGTGGGGGTGAGTGGGGAGGGGCAAGGAGCAGTCCATAGGGCTGAGCTCTTGCTCTGTGGAATCTGACGTTACGTCCGGATAGATGGTGTCAGGACTGATGCATTGTAGGATATGCAGCTGGTGTCCTGAGAACTGCTTGTTGAAGCACCTCATTGGAATTGGCACCAGAACCCGTTGGGTCTATTAAAATTCTACAGCGAGAAACACACACATTGGGAAAGCAGGGCCTATACCATAAATGTTGATTCCAAGGATTTTGACCATTTGGCTCTAGGCTTCCTCCCCCACGTGT
Source organism: Vulpes vulpes (assembly GCF_048418805.1). Classification (NCBI taxonomy): domain Eukaryota; kingdom Metazoa; phylum Chordata; class Mammalia; order Carnivora; family Canidae; genus Vulpes; species Vulpes vulpes. The sequence goes on along the minus strand of NC_132781.1, from coordinate 107,797,172 downwards.
CTACATGTACTTCCAATGTTTGCCAGACTTGCGTTCTCCCACAAAACAGATTTGCGAGCTCCACGAATGCTGCCTTTTTTCACACCGAGCCTTCTGGTACTGGCCCCTTGGCTGGCGTGACTGCCACCCTTCCTCTGGCCCTGCACACATTCTCTTCCCCCTGAGACTCAGCTCGGCCCCTCTTCCTTCACAAAGATTTCGAACAGCATCCCTACCCTTGGAATTCCTAATTTTGTGGATTGGAACCTCCTTTTGGCCAAAGACTGCGTGGTGCCTTGTGAAATCTGTTTCTACAGTGGGGAGCTCGTATTGTCTCCATAACCAGGGTGGGTTTACATTTTGTCTCCTCACTGACACTTTGAAAGCAGTGACTGTATATAGGTTTTTACTTTTATTATTTCTTAAAAGATTTTATTAATTTATTTTGGAGAGAGAGAACACAAGCATGGGCAGAGGGAGAAATAGGCTCCCTGCTTTGCGGGACCCTGGGATCATGACCTGAGCCAGAGGCAGATGCTTAATTAACTGAGCCACCCAGGCGCCCCCATATAGGTTCTTTTCATCTCTTTTCCTGGTGGAGCTACAGTAGATGTACAGTCAACAGTTGTTGGTTTGCTTACTGTCTTTTGGGACTTGGTGGTTTTGATACCTTCTCAAGCTGGTGCTGCCGGACATCCTGGCCCATGATGCTGGTGGCATCAGGTCATTCTGGAAGGCAGAGTGCTTGGGGGAACCAAGCACAGGGAGGGAAGGGAGGCCCATGGAGGTGAGTTTGGTGTTGGCCTCTGCTCTGTTCCCTGCCCTCTGGGGTTTTCAGTGCCAGCAGCCCAAATTCGAGGGGCTGAGCTTCAACTTCTCCCCACTGCACTCTGACTCCATGGGGTGGGGGTCCCTGGAGATTATGGCATTTCCAGTTGCTTCTGTAATGCCACCCACTTCTCTCCAGTCAGGATGTAAAGGGCAGGGATGCTATCACAGGGAAAGCTTTGAATCTGCTTTATTCCATTAAGGGAGTGAATTCACACCTTGTTCTCACTGGTCACAAGTTACAGGTGATCCCCTCCATGGCTCCGGGGGGTGGGGGGCTGCTATACCTCCCAAGTGTTCTGGGCCCCTGGCTCCCAAACTTCAGTGTGTGTCAGGAGGACCTACAGGGTGTGAAAACACACCGGGCCCCACCCCAGGCTCCTGGGTCAGCTCTGGGAGATTCTTCAGCTCCACCAAGTTCCAGGTGACACTGGTGACTTCTCGGCCTGTTTCTAGCAGTATGTGGGGGATATTTCAAACAAAAATGCTTCAAGCAGAACACTTTATTTTTTTTTAAAGATTTTATTAAAAAAAGATTTTATTTTTGTTCATTCATGAGAGACCCAGAGAGAGGCAGAGACACAGGCAGAGGGAGAAGCAGGCTCCTCAAGGGGAGCCCGATGTGGAACTCGATCCCGGGACCCTGGGATGGCACCCTGAGCTGAAGGCAGATGCTCAACCGCTGAGCCCCCCAGGTGCTCCTCTGGTTAGAACACTTAAGGTTTGCTCTAGAACAATCTCCAACACGGTGCCGCAGAGGTGCATCCTAAAGCGTAGGGGGTAGAAGCCCAGCCTCCAGAGAAGGCCTGCGCCTGAATCCTTGCTTGGTCACGTTCCAGCTGTGTGAGGACAAGGGATTTCAGCTCTTTGCAACTCCTCCTCCTCAGCTGTGGGCATGCGACTGGGGACATGACCCCAGACCCCCAACTGGAGACAAACTGCATTCCTATGGGTAAGACAGGTAAGATGTGGAGGGCAGCCCCTGGCTCACAGGAGGCCTCGTGAAGAGGGCTCTGGGCCGGCTCAGTGCTCTCCTGCAAACTGAGGTGTGCAGGGCCCGGGAAGGCACCTCCTACAAGCCCATCTCACTGGGGTTCTTCTCTCACCAGAATGTGGGGAGTCGAGGCACACCCCTGGTTTCACATCTTGACTTAGGCCAGTCCTCTCAGTCCTGGGAGCTGAGACAGAGTACCTCATTTGTCCCCGCCCGTTAAATGGGGACCACAGTCCCATCTCCTGCACTTGCACTACACGCGAGCCACACATCTGTAGGTGTGCAACGTTGCACAGACGAGTGAAGGTGTGCAGCATCGCACAGATGAGTAAGAGGCCAGTGAGCGAACAGACCCTTACGGCCCGAATTGTCTAGATTTTTGGCCTCGTTTGCTGCAGCAACCTCAGTCTGTGTTTTCTTTTCCTGAGGTAGTCACTCTGCAGATCCCAAAGGCCCTGACGGACGGTATTGTTTTTTGAACCGATGTGTCAAATGCACGTCTACCTCAGATGGGCTGCTGCTTGTCTTGCAGCTAATACATTTTTTATAAAGCATCATCTCCAGTTTCCCTTCAAGCTATGGAGAGGATATCCTCTTCCTGTTAGGCTGCGTAACGTTTTTGGTTTTTTTTTTTTTTTTTTTTTTTGCCCTTTCAAAGTAAAGCATGAACCTCCAGAGTCTTGTAAGTAGGTGCAATGTACGTATTATTGGAGTAGCAAGGTGGTGTTTTCACTGGAGCTGAAATGTGACATTTCAATGTCACTGAAATGTGACATTTCAGAAGTCTGTATTACAAGAGGTTACACTGATATTTTCAGGTATTTCTAACAGTATCCAAGCGGCAGGTGTTACATAGTCACAGATATGCAGACCACTGAGCCCTTTCTTCCTAGACCTATCTCTTTTACAAAATGCACTAGGTTGGCAGTAAAACATCATCTTTATCTTTTTAAAGCCGTAGGTGGCTGTTGGTATGTTTTCGGACATGCTGCAATTTGTGCGTGTAGTCACAAGTACCATGAGTTCTAACTTTATGAAAAGAAATGTGTTTTGGAAATTAGAAGTACAATCAGGCCTAACATACTATCTAACAGTAAATATATCATGAATGTTTCTCCACACCATTAAATTTTCTTTATTATTATTTTTTAAGACTTTATTTTTTCATTCATTCATTCATTCATTCATTCATTCATTCATTCATTCATTCATGATAGACACACAAAGAGAGGCAGAGAGATAGACAGAGGGACAGGGGAGAAACAGGCTCCTTGCAGGGAGCCTGATGCGGGACTCGATCTCTGGACCAGGATCATGCCCTCAGCTGAAGGCAGGTGCTCAACCACTGAGCCACTCACGCATCCTGAAATTTTCTACATTACTAGAAAAATCTTTAATTGCCCTTCTTTTTTTTTTTTAAACAAATTTTATTTATTTATTTATGAGAGACACAGGCAGAGAGAGAAGCAGGCGGCCCTGATTGCCCTTCTCATTGCAAAAGCAGCATGTCCTCTACAGAAATACTAATTTAGGTAAACAACAGGAAGAAACTTTTGAAGTACTTATAATCTCACCGTCCAGAGATAACTGTCATCAACGGCTTGGTGTATGTTTTCTGAGACTATTTTCTATGATTTTTGTGCATTAAAAAAAAAATAAATCCTGCAGTACCTATTGTTCTGTGACCTGTTTTTTCTTTTTTCTTTTTCTTTTCAATTAATTGATTGTGGATTTCTGTGTATGCCACTAAAAATGGATGCCTAGTGTCCCATTTTAAGGAGGTATTGGAATTTTTTTTTCTTTTTTCTTTTGGAATTTGAAGTGTTGGATATTGTACATTGTTTTGTTTGCTGCTTGGTTTTATTATTTTAACTATGTGTGATGAACACCCTGTGACTTTGTGGCTTGATCTTTGGGTAAATCTTTACTGCTTTCAGAAAAATTCCTGAATTTTTAGAATTGCTGGGTCAAAGGTTTTAAGCAAATTTGATTTACATTGCCTAACCGCCCCCAGAAACACCGTACTAATTGACATGCCTATCAGTGCTAAGTTCCTTTCATTGCAAGAAACACTAGTGTTACTTTTCAATTTCTGCCAGTTGAAGGAATAACCGAGATATTTCTTACTACTATTTTAATTTGTATTTCTTGGTTGGAGTTTAGCACTTTAGTATTTATTGGCCATTTGATTTATGAATTGGGCTTGTACTAATAATTTTTTTTATTGTTTTAAATAAGTATACTCTCAAAGACCATTTATTCTGCAAACATTCTCATTTCGTCATTTGCTGTTAAATTTCATAAAATTTTGGGCCGCCGGACTGGCTCAGTCAGTGGGGCATGAGACTCTTGATCTTGGGGTTGTAAGTTCGAGCCCCATGTTGTGTGTAGAGATTACTTAAAATCTTTAAGGGGCACCTGGGTGGTTTAGTGGGTTCCCCCATGATGTTCACTAGGGTAGTGATCTCCTCTGGCTCCGTGCTCAGTGGGAAATTTGCTTCTCTTTTCCTCTGACCCTCTCTGTATTTGTGCTCTCCCTCTCTTTTTCTTTCTCTCTCAAATGGATGAATAAAATCTTAAAAAAAAATCTTAAATTTTTTTCGTAAAATTTTGAAAGTATGTAAAATTTTTTAATGAATTCATTTTTATGTGATAATTTTTTCATGTTTGGGAAATTCTTTCCTCAAGCTTCTGTAAATATGAATTTAAAATTTCCTAGTGTTTTTATTTGTTTTGCTTAAATCCTTGAAATACCTGGAATCAACTACCACATATAGAGTAAGGTAGGAGGGTCTAACTTTATTTGTAGTTTTCATGACTTCTCAATTGAGATAGAATTCACATCCATAAAAGTCACATACTATGTACTGAATGTTCATGGATAAGTCTTCATGTACACGTTTTTGGTTCTCTTGGGTCTATTCCTAGGAGTGTAACTGTTAGGTCTTATGGTAAGTCTACGTTTAACTTGTTCAGGAGCTGCCAATCTGTTTTCCAAAGAGCCTGCACCATTTTACATTTCTACCAGCAACGTGTAAGGTTCCAATTTCTCCACATTCCTACGCGACTCTGTTGTCATTTGATTCCAGCCTTTGTGGGCGTGAAGCGGTATCTCGTGGTTTTGATTTGCATTTCCCTAATGACTGTGGTGTTGAGCATCTTTTCATAGGCTTATCAGCTTATTGGCCATTTATATATCTTTGAAGAAAAAGTCTGTTGGAATCTCTTGCCCATTTTTAAATTGGGTTATCTTTTTATTTTTGAGTTGTAAAAGTTCTTTATATAGCCTAGATACAAATTCTTTATCAGATAGACGCTTTGCAAATCTGTTCATCCCTTCTGTGAGTTGTCTTTTGACTTTCTTTGAAGCACGAAAGTGTTTCATTTCTAGGATGTCCCGTTTATCTCTTTCTTCTGTCACTTGTGCTTTTGGCGTCCTTATCTAAGAAACCATCGCCTGACCCAAGAGTGTGAAGATCTACCTCTCTGTTTCCTTCTACGAGTTTTATAGTTAACACTTTTACATTTAGGTCTGTGATCCATTTTGAGTGAATTTTGTTCTTACAAATGGCTAGCCAGTTGTCCTCAGTGCTGTTTCCCGAATCATTTTTCCTTTCCTGGCAATTAAAATGGCACTTGCCGGACTGACAAGTTGTCCCCAGTATCCATTCTCCCACCCCTGGTAGTAAAAGAATACAAATTTTAACTAGGCACATAGCCATGCAGCTGGAGATATATTTCCCAGCCCCTCCTTTGCTGTAGCAGAAGTGATACATGCAACCCCAAGATCATGTTTTATTTTTTTTTTAAGATTTTATTTATTTATTCATGAGAATACACACACACACACACACACACACAGAGAGAGAGAGAGAGAGAGAGAGAGAGGGGCAGAGACACAGGCAGAGGGAGAAGCAGGCTCCATGCAGGGAGCCCGACGTGGGACTCGATCCCTGGACTCCAGGATCAGGCCCTGGGCCAAAGGTGGCACTAAACTGCTGAGCCACCCAGGCTGCCCAAGATCATGTTTTCATAAGGATATTGTTCCCTCCACTAAATTTTTCCTACCTTCCCAGAGGCTCAAATGTAGACTTAGGCTTGTGAGACAGCTTTGGCCACATGGATGTGGACATCCTCCTGGGGGTCGCAGAACAATAAGCTATGACTGGGTTTCTGGATGACCTCATGGAACAGAGCTACCTACCAACACTATATGGACCACCCATTCATATCCGGGCTATTAGGAGTTAGAAGGAAAAAAATCTGTATCCATTCGAACCACTTTATATTTAGGTCTCTTGTTATGGCAATACCTTTAGCACATGCTATATATCTATATAGACAAGGTTTTCCTTAAATTCTCAGTCTATTTTATTGATCTATTCTTATACCCAAACCACAGCTTCGATTTCTGTAGTTTTATAATATGTTTAAATGAGGGTATGAGGGGAGAAGAGTAAGTCTCACTCACAGTTTCTAAAGCATTTCTTGGCTCTTCTCCTGCATTCAATCTGCCCAATGAATTCAGACTAATTTTGTCAACTTACACCACCTCCTCCTCCCCACCTCCAAAGCCACTGGGTGCTTTCCAATCAGAAGTCGTTTCTTGGTCGTTGAGAGTTTGTTCAGTCTTCTAAAGTTATATGTTCTAATGCCAGCTTAGGCACGATCAAGGTGCATTTGGGCTCCTATTGCTTAATATGGGCAGGAGCCGGTGTCCAGAAGTCAGCCCGATGTTGAAATATGCCCCCTCCACCATGACTGGTGAGCCAGTCCTATGAGCATTAAGTAAGGGAAAGGTGAGCTGTGGTTATTGCTCCCAAGGAGCCCCGACATGATGGAGTGAGTAGCGCAGATGTACTTGAACAGCGCGTAGCACAAACCAGAGAAGCAAAGTCTTCATTGGGAGTCAAGGCTGCCCACAGCTGTAGGTCTATGTCACAGGGAGAATCGGGAAGAGGAGCAGAAGGAGGTGGCATTGCTTCACACTGTGAACTATTTCCCCTGACCATGCGGTGTTACACACAAGGAGGCATGGGGTTAGCACGGGGGCTGTTAACTGAGTCGCTTCATATTTCCAGTGGTTAGAAATACATCACTTTTGGAGGATCCTTAATTCCGTAATATACAGAGTAAGTGCCATCTATTATAATGTATTCTTTTTCTCCCCATTGCTAGAGTCGAGCAGAAAGTAGTTTTTCTACCAGAATATGCAATTGGCCTACCACTTCATTGAACCAATTTAGGACGCTCAATTTCCTTTGGTAAAATTGATTTTCACTCCATATTCACATCAAGGGCCATCCACTTTTTGAATCTGTGATGGCAGCGTGGTGGAGAGTATGAACAACTAGAAGTCAAGAGAGCCAGTTGCTGACCAGCTCCTCCATTTCACACGCTCATATCAGCTTCATTTTTGGAAAGTATTTTAAAGGAATTATCTAAAGTAGCTTAGTTTTATAACTTTAGGTTTAAAATGTCCCTCATTTTCTCAGCATTAACAGATAAAAATGACACACACACACACAAAAAACCCCACCCCAACCCCACGCAATTAAAAGGCCCTTAAGTATCAAGTCTCTTTGGACTATCTGTATGTGTAAAGCACAGCATCCTGCTGATTATCCCACCTGGGCTTCATTTCCAGACTGTTCTTTGGCTTTTTTTCAAAATGGCTTCTTCATATTCTTTTAATTTCACTGATAACAGAAATAAAAAACACATATATATTTATATAGAGATACATATACATTTGTATATGTATATGAAACATATCTTCTATATATATGCATATACATATATATATTTTTTAGGAGGATGATCAGTTGCATACTGTTGAGGTTACAAAGTACAGATGGAGTTGATTTGTGTAAATTCAAAGTGTTGCTCTGAATCATCTGAGTTACCAAATTCTCATGGGCCACACCCAGCACGTCTCGTGTGGATCTACTGACACAATTTCTCCCTTGTTGATGAAGAGTGTCCATGCAGGGACAAAAGGAAGGGCACATGATCTAAGACTATGGGACAGAAGGAAGGATAATGCGGTACCGACCCCTCATCTGTCACTGTCCACTCTGTCTCAGGGAGAGGATATTCTGAAAATGTCTTCACCAGGGCTTGGAACCCTAAAGGCTTACAGAGAAGGTCCCTGACCTCATGAGGCTTAGATGCCAGCGCAAAGTAGACAGTAAACCCACCACGTCGTTCGGCAAGACAGTGTCAGAGGGTGGTGGGTGACAAGAAGGGACTCAGCCCTTGACCCGATGGGCACTGGTGGCTGCTTGTGAGCCACCGGTGAGGGCTCGCTCTCTGCTGAGTTTTCGTGGAGACTCGAATTGTGCTGCATGAATGGTGCTTCAGGACTTGGTCGCCTCCAGTCTGGGGCAGAGCTCACCTCTTCTCCAGCTCAGGAACACACGGTGTCTTACGTGCTGGTGTTTCCTCACACTTTGTGACTGATGGGCTGGGTGGGCCCCATGCCACGCCCGGGGACTTTGGCTCGCTGCTCTACTGGCCGCTAGAGCAGCACTGGGCACGCCCAAGTGTTCAGCACACGTGTGTTGAATGAATGGATGAATGAATGGAATAACATCAGCACCTGAACCTGTCCATCGTTCTTCTCACAATGGCTCCTCCCCAGGGAGCAAAATGGCAAGGAGGTTCCTCCTTTCTAGGGCTGCTCTTCCCTCTCCTCCCAGCTAGGGAGACACGGAGTCCCGCTCCTTCTCTTTCTTATACTTGAGCACATGGGGTTGTGTGCTCGTGGCAGCTCGATGTATCTCTCGCTATTCCAACAGCTTTTTTTCTTTTTTAAAGATTTTATTTATTTATTCAGGAGGGACAGAGGCAAAGACACAGGCATAGGGAGAAGCAGGCTCCCTGTGGAGGGCCTGATACGGGCCTCGATTCCAGGACCCCAGGACCACACCCTGAGCCTAATGCAGGCACTCAACCACTGAGCCACCCAGGCATCCCTCCAACAGCTTAATTTTATTTTTTTAAAGATTTTATTTATTCACGAGAGACACAGAGAGAGACAGAGGCAGAGAGAGAGGCAGGCTCCCTACAGGAAGCCCAATGTGGGACTCGATCCTAGGACTCCGGTATCACGAAGGCAGATGCTCAACCACTGAGACATCCAAGTGCCCCCCTCCAACAGCTTCTCAACAGGACTTCCTGCTTTAGGCCAGTGACACTTAAACGTGCAGGGGGGAGGGCATCCTAGGGTCTTGGGCCAAATAACATGATGTGGGCCCCCTTCCAGATAGTTCCATGGCCCAAGAGCTGCATGAAACTCTAGGGGCATTGTGGCAGTTGGGGCAGGCTGGTGTCAGGCTTCCAGGAGGTGTGGGTACGCGCGGGGCTCCAGCTGGGTGTTCTTATTTTTGCAAGCACCTCACCCTGTGCTTTCTCACCAGCAATCCAGCTGCTGGCTTCTGTGGCAGCTGCTCCCCACCCACCACCCCACGCCCACCACTGCTGGCAGCTGCAGAGTAGCTCAGGGCCCTGTGAAGCGAGGACCCACAATCAGACCTCGAAGAGGCCACGAGAGAATGGACAGACCGGCCTGGGGGTACTCCAGGCTGGGGGGTTGGGGGGGGCGCCGGGGAGGGGGCGGGGCCCAGTGAGGAGTGGCGCCCTCTTACGTTCAGAGAGGAGAATAAAGCAATTATGTCTTACCAGCCACTTTGCATTAAAGAAGATTGATTTGTCCTTCTGATGTGTTGTTTCCATAGAAGCAGGGCTTAACCTTTTAAGTGAAGATTATAAAGCTACCTAATTCATTTAAAATTAGGCTTCAAGCCTATCAGTACTTAATGCTCAAGTGTTACAGTGGGACCGGCTCCTGCCATTCGTCTGACTGCCACGCAGAGTCTGACTTTCTGTATTTGAAGACGCTCTTTCGGGTGGCAATCTAGTTTGTTTATTTTTAAAAATTAGCTTCCTAAGGAGATATGGCTTTCTGTGTAAGATCACCCGAGTATTAATAAATACCTTTTAATTAATGATTAGCACTGACTCCTCTTCATAAACATGGGAGGACTGGCACACAGGCACAGAACAGGCACGTTCAATTAAAGTAATTTATTGTGTTCTTCTGGAACGGACATAAAGAGCATCTTGGGAATTGATAGCACAACACAATGTTATACACCATTTCACAACTAGCCTTGTGTTGAAATTGTTTTAAAGAACATAGTCATTTTAAAAAATCTAAATATTTACATATTAATAAAACATATATACAGAAGATTGAGACATTATCCATAGATATGGAATATTTTTTTTTTACTAAGAAAGCCTATAAAAAGGATTTCTGAATAAAGTCTGAATAGTAGTCACAGTAAGTAAACACAAATACAATTTTAATGTACAAAATATGATTTCACTGTTGCAGTTGATATGTATTTCCAATTTGTGGATGCATTGCACGTACTCGTGAGTTGAGCAATCCCCACCCTTCCTCAAGTATTGAAAAATCCAAGCTGTCACCCAGTCTTGGAAGGAAGTGCTTTTGAAGGTTCGTGACGCATATTTAACAGATCCCACAGTTGTAAGGTAAATATTTCTACCTTTTAGTAGCAACATACCCATCTTACTGTAATAGAGTTGAAAGGTCACTAATTAATCTTTTCCCTTCCCTTGAGAAATATTTCCTTCTGAGGGGCAGAAGACAAATTTTAAAACATACGTTGCAGAACAACAAAAGCCCTGGTTTGTAGGACTTCATCAGGCCACTGGATGATGACCAATGGGACCAGTTTCAGGGAAGGGATCACTAACTGGCCTAAAAATGTAAAAGGCTAGTAACTATAGGATGTGATGGGAACACTTTCTCTGAACCTTCCTTGTAGCTTCAGAAATAAGACAAATAAAAGATGCACAGATATGAGATGTAGCTGTCTAGCAGTTAGATTGATTCCACAAGCCACACCTAGAACCGGCTTTGTCACATTTCAGGGATGCCTATCTACTGTCTTCGGTTGATGAGCTGGTCTTCAGTGGAACACAGGATTGCCCCGGAGCTCCCCTCCCAGCTCAGGCTGAGCCGTTCAGTGCGAGATGGCACAGGTACCTTGGACAGGGTGCCTCTACAAGAACTTTGAGCTCTAATCCTCCATGACTTAGTTAAAGCAAGTGCCAGGGAAGGGTGTGTAATGGTCAGCACAACAATATTTTCCCCCTCTGGTTTGGCATTTCTACGGTCCCAATTTCTTTCCAGCCAGTTTTTGGCCTTTGGGTCAAGTGCCCGAGATTTCATGGTAATTTGCTTTCTACAGTGAATGAGGGCTACGTGCAATGTTTCTAAGTAAAATGGTATTTTTAAGTTCACCATCTTTTTGGAGAAGGGAATCTGGAGGTAAATATTTCTGTAAAACAATACCCACATGGCAAGCTATCTCTTTAGTATAATCCCATATTTTCATATGTTGGTTTCATAGGAAGTGGAGGACGAGTATACTAGGAACCAAATAAAGTATATAATATTAAGTACGTTTGTGGCTGGTTGCCACACCATGCCAAAACCCTGGACCCCACAGTTTAAAACCATCTGTGGAAACAGTTGTTAGGTATCATATGGGTCACCGGTTACTTTGAGTTTCTCACCTTTTAATTAGTTATTTTGTCACTGGGTTGACACAATCTTTGTGAAAAGTTTTTCTTTCTCAAGAATTCAAGAATTCGTAGATCCTTCGCACTTATTCAGTTACAAATGGCTATCTTTGGAGGAACTGATGTCACAAATGATTTCGTCTGATAAGTCAGAGCTATCCTGTCTCCCACAACAACTTTTTCGTCTTCTAAGCTGCTGAAGGCCTAATTAATGCTGGCCTTCCCAACTGCTCCCTCAGCGCTGGAAAGAGCTATCCTCCTTTATACAGCATCTAAGCAGTGCACATTAAAATAAAAATGCTTCTAATCTCTGTAATGTTCACATTGAGCTTATGAAGAAAAAAAAACAACTGCTTTTTAATGAACAATGAACGCAATGGTCATACGCTGGACTTTTAGAAGGTAATGAATGAGTCAACTCTAAAAACGATTTCTAAAGACCTCATACCAAACTGGAAGCTTGATGATCATATGTGACAAAGTCTATGATATATGACAGGAAAGCTTCACAGAACACCCACACTTTGCAGTAACCTGAAACGCTACGTGGATCTCTGAGGGAATTCAAACGGCAGAGTTACATGTGCTAATGAACAATGTCACTACAAGGGGAGTCTAGGCAGTGAAATCTGGCTCTGTGTCTTCCGTGTTTCCTCTCCTGGTGTCAAATATATTACCTACAACAGAGACAAGACAATGAAGGGGGGCCACTTCTCTAGAAGAGAACTGCACACTTTTCTGGGACGGTGGAGAACCTCACTGATGAAGTATCTGTTTCGCATTTAAATCACTAATTTTTCGGCCAAGGCTTTAGTTGTGCTGAGTGAGCAATTTTGGCCACTGGACAGGAAAGTCCATGACTGTGTGTTACTATTGGAGTTAGGTCCACATATTGTCCAGGAATAGAATATGGCTAAATAAAATATGGTTTACCTGTAAAAGAGAACATGATGCAGCTATTAAAATAATGTGTATGAAGACTTGTGGAAAGTGGAAAATGCTGGTTAGGTCAAAAAAAGAAAAAAAACCCCTTAGGAAACAAAATATTATGTATTTGACCTTCACTGTATAAGTAAATAAAATAAATAGAAAAATCTGGGGGGGGGAATACCCCGTAATAGTTATCTCTGAGTGGTAACATTAATTTATAGTTTCTTCCTTTACTTTTGTTAATTGTTTAGAAGTATGTAAAAGATTGCTGATGTATGACAAAAATGGCTAGGCGCCGGTGAGCTCTGTGCTACCTCCTTTCTAAATTTTAGAAAGCACTGTTTTGATTTTACTTTCTCTGTCCTTTTTTTTTTTTTTCCTACCCGGCACAGAGTGTTCCCCAGTCCTGGGTGGTTTCTCGGGGTTATCACAGTGCGCTGTCTGCACCAGCAGCCGCCTCACACGGGACCGGGGCTCCCCGAGGGTGGGCGTTTGTTCACAGAACCTGACAGTGCTGAATCCTGGGAGCTGCTCCAGCACGCTTACGGCTTACTGACAGGGTGGTGAGGGAAAAGAAATGAGGAAAATGTGTTCTTCCACTATAAAAGCGGCACACGTTGTGGTTAAAACCAGACAAGCAGAAGGTTGCTTCCATGTAGTGGACTGAGAAACATATCCTTGGGCTGCCTGCCTGTAACCCTGACTTGGTTGATTCTGGTTCATGGACACACTTAAAGGATTTATACCCTCTTCCTGCCCCTCCCCGGGACAGCAGAATTTGGAAGAAGGATAAAGACCTTCAAACGGTAATAAAAGGTGTTGCTCAATCTCTCAAAAGGAGCCACACGGTTCCTGAGATAAAAGAGATAAGGAAGGTCTGATGAGGGAGTCTCAAAGGCAGGGGTGAAGCGAGGTGTGCAGGAAAGGCACACTTCACCTCTGGGGCGTGTCCTGGGGCCCACGTGGGGAGGGAGGGTTGGTGTAGTGCTGTCTTCACAGATGCTGCCCCGACCCCGGATTTTACTTTAGAGGCGATTGAGACTCGCTAGTCTAACCAAGACAATCTCATTTCAACACTGTGAAATTTAAGCACCAATCTGCCAACTTCTTTCCCCCTTTGCTACAGGATCAACAGTATTATTTGTCGTGCTCTTTAGTCATTTGTATCGAGTGTGGGTAGTCTAGTGAAGACACCTGCAGGGTGGCCTACCACTACTGTCTCTGGCAGGACCTTGCGGCCTTGGGCAAGGTTTGAGAGAGGACTCCCAATGAGTGAGTTTCAACTGCAGAGGACTTCAGGCAGACTTACGACAGGCATTCTAATTGTGAAGACACACAGTGGAATGGAATCCTAAAGGGATTAGTACATCCATCGACTCTTAGGGTCTTTTAAGAAACATGCAGAGGAAAGCTGGCTTTGGCTTAGATGTGAGAAAGCTATGCGGTATAAAGGCTGGAAGTCGAGAGGCCGGGGCTCTGGCCGGGCCACCAACCAGCTGTGAGACCTTGAGAAAGTCATTTAGTGTTTCTGGGCCTCAGGCTTTTTTACCTGTAAAATAAAAGGACTGGATAAAAAGAAGGGAAGGGACTAGATGATCTCTAACGTTCCTTCTTTTCTCAGATTCCTTGAAATTCTTTAGTTCCATGAGATGGTTCTATCAGCCTGTGTTCAACTCCCTCATCTGAAGCATCTCTCTGCCTCCATCTTCAGACAGGAAAATGCAAAGGTATCATTTCAAGGGGAATGGTTTTCAAATAAGGATAGCAGTACTGCTAATAATTATGAAGCCCAAAGTGTGTGGATGACCGTGAGGAAGGGGGCAGCTCATGGACCCCAGGGCAGCATAGGCGGGGAGGAAAGCTGGAAGGCACAACCAAACAGCTGGGATTCTTCCAAACTGCCTCCTGAAATGTGCCATTTCATTACTGGTAGTAATATTTCATGCGTCTACTGGGAGTGGGCCAGGTGTGATAAGAACAAGGCTAATAGGAGTCGTCATGATGGACAAGGACAAGATGGGAAGGAACAGTAGAGATCATACATTTCAATTATCTTAATTCATAAATGTGGAAACATAGCCAAACAAGCAGAGAACTCCCTCTCCTATAATGGCTGTACGCGGGAAGAACTTGATGTAAGCGGGCTGTTTTCGCGCTATGCGCCTCAGTTCATTTATTTGACCATCGATCTGTTGCCTAGCTACATGGTGACCGGGAAAGCTCGTGCATCACTTACATGGGTGAGCTTTCTTGCGGTCCTGACCTGCGTCTATCCTACACCTGCAAACTCTACTTTCCTTGCCATCCCTGGACAGGCACTACCAGTGAACACCTGACCTGGAGGAGCTCCTACAAGGATCAGCTCCTCCTCTTCTTCTTCTTTTTTTTTTTAGCTCCTCCTCTTCTATTTGCCAGGGTTTGTTTTTTTTTTTTTTTTAAGATTTTATTTATTTATTCATGAGAAATGAGAGAGAGAGAGAGAGAGACAGACAGACAGACACAGGCAGAGGGAGAAGCAGGCTCCATGCAGGGAGCCCGACATGGGACTTGATCCCAGGACTCCAGGATCACGCCCTGGGCTGAAAGCGGTGCTAAACCGCTGAGCCACCCGGGCTGCCCTATTTGCGAGATTTTATGGAAAAACTTATCATCCCTACATCTGGAGTTGAGCTTTTTTCACTTAGAGGTTTTTTTTTGGGGGGGGGAGGTGTCTGAGGTTTGTGGGCACAGAAGTCTCCAGTAGTCTTTTAAGGGTGGTCATTAAAGAGTCCTGATCATCACATGGCTCAGGGATCGGACCCTGTCCCTGGGGCTCTCGGGTAGGAAACGACAGAGGCAGGAGGCCAAGGTCAGAGTCAAATACTACGAAGTCGGATGGCGTCTGTGGCTTCGCACTGCAGCAGATGTTGCAGTGAAACGCTCTACTCGGCTGATCTGTTTCTAGGACGGGGAATGTGCACCCAGGCTAGAGGGACAGGCTTACTCTGTCACTCAGTTTTCACTGGGTGCCTGTTAAAGGAGGAGCAGTGACCTCCTGCCTCTCAAAACCCTTTCGGGAGAGATGGATGAGGACAGAATGTATGTCAATTTTATTAAAAACCTGGTGGTCCTTTTTCTAGGAAGAAATATCATTTCATGTTAAAGTACTTTTAAGGTCTACGGGTTTTGGGAAGCATGATGTTGTGACACTAAGTTCTTAGGACTTGCTGCTCTGAGGCTCTTGAGGATATGAGACCATGTGAGAAAAATGGAGCTCTTCATACTCCATGTAAAAATATCTCTGAACACAGGGCCCTGAGAACCTCTGATTACAAGGGTCTGGGCCAGAAGCCATTTGCTCAAGCGTCTGCGTCTCTGATGTTTCAAACATTTTCAATGCAAATATTTTCATGCGCTGTATTTTCCAGCGGGTGATGAAAAGGTAAATGTGTTTTACCTGTTGGTGGTAGAGAAATGCTGTCCAGTCTTTCATCACCGTCAGCTACCTCTGCTGGTTACAAACATAAAACACAAATCTCATTAGTTTCAGGGAGCACATTCATTTCCCTGAATACAGTAATGCAATTTAAAAACTCCAGTAATGCATAATAGTTTCAACTTTCTTCCTCGTTGGTTCACGGTACAGATTTTAGTACCATTAGTTAAAGTATTTTTTTAAGATAATGATATAAAATCTTTTTTCCTGCATTAAGTTTTTTGGAGGTCTCTTATGAACCTTATTCTATCAATCGTTGATGATCTTAGTTCATTTTCCCTTGTTTGCATAGGCTTAAATATCCACCCAGAATCTGGGGGGTATTGTTTGAATATGATCATCGAAGGACAGACGTCAGTGAATCCCTGTGGTAGAATTTTCCCTTGTCATCCCCAGAACCATCCCTGTGGGGGAGGCTTAGGAAATCCCGAGAACCGGCCTTTCTTTGGAGATGACTGAAATTCAGATCCTAGAACTGCCTGTCTGAAATCGGCATCAATTCAGTCATAAAGGAAATCAGAAGGAGTAAGTGTATCTTCAAAAGATTCGTCACGTCTCTGTTTCAAAGTGCAAACCTTTGCTCACGCCTGATATGTTTTAATCTCCTTAAGGGTTTTGCAAAGGTAGGTCCTTCAGTCACAGAAAACCCTCCATTAAATACAAAAAAAGAAAGTGCTCGCATGTCTCATGATGGGCTTGCCACTCTCCCCAGCATGCTGGGAACAGGTCACCACGTTTCATCACGGCCACTTGGATAATTTCGCCCGTTGTTCCCTGGGCCCCGGGGCTAGTTCCCTCTCCCAGCCACCCTCCTGCTGCCTGCATCCGGGTGCGTGGGGCTGGTCCCACGGGGGCTGCCACGTGCCATCATCACGTTGTAATGCTGAGCCGGTGGGAAGCAAAAGTAATGCTGCACTCCTGTGTTTATTGCTGAGGCTTTCAACACAATCGGGGGCCGATAGGGCTAGAAACATTCAAAGATTTTCACTCTGGCTCATCCCCTAACACCTTGTCCTCAGATCCCTACACACTGGTGCTGGTGAAAGACCCATTGTCTGCTGACCTGCTGAATCCACCAGAGAGAAAACGCTGAGAGGAGACATGGTAGTTAAGACCAGTTTGGGGCAGAGAAGAGTTTCTGCTCCTCTTCTCTAAAATGATGTAGGTGAATATTTAATAATGAAACATTTGATTCAAGCGATAGGAAAAATGATAAGATTAAAAATGTTAACATAGGCTTATTGACAAAATAGAGGACATACTAAAATGCAGTGTTCCTCTCCGGATGAAAGGCTTATAGGCATTTAAACTTTTGTTCTTTGGGTTTTTTTTTTTTTAAAGATTTTATTTATTCGTGAGAGACACACAGAAGCAGACACATAGGCAGGGGAGAAGCAGGCTCCCTGCAGGGAGCCTGATGTAGGACTGGATCCCAGGACCCGAGGATCATGCCCTGGGCCAAAGGTGGACCCTCAACCACTGAGCCACCCGGGTGTCCTTGTTCTTTGGGTTTTAAAAATTATTCTATATACTTAGAAAATAATGGGGGGGGGCGGTTGGCGCATGGGTGGCTCATTTGGTGAAGTGTCTGCCTTCTGCTCAGGTCGTGATCTCAGGGTCCTGGGATCAAGTTCTGCAGCAGGCACCCTGCCCAGCGGGGAGTCTGCTTCTCTCTCACTCTCTGCTCCTCCCTCCCAGCTCATGCTTGCTCTCTCTCAAATAAATAAAAATCTTCAACTAATGAACAAATGTTATTTTTATGAGAGCAGACACTATTTTCTTCTAAATGGTCTGAGCGAATTTGAGAGGGAGATGAACTACGTGGTAGTCCTTTCATTGTCTAGGATTTTAAAAAAATTTAAAAAAATTTTCAACATTATTAGCAATGAAAGCCACCACCATTTATTAACTGTTTACCATTTACTAAGCACTATACATACATCATCTAACTCTTAGAAAACCCTACAAGGTAGGGCTATTATTCTGCTCATTTTAACAGATGAAACCACCGAGACAGAGGTTAAGAGACTGAGGGAATATGGGGTGCCTGGCTGGCTCAGGAAGAGTGTATGGCTCTTGATCTTGGGGTTGTGGGTTCGAGCCCCATGCTGGGTGTAGAGATTGCTAGATAATAATAATAACAAAACTTAAAAAAAAAAAGAGATTAAGGGAATGCAGCTAGTAAGTGACACGGTAAAGGCTGTGAGTCAGGTGCAAACCTGGGCTCTTTTTTTTTTTTAAATTTTTTTATTTATTTATGATAGTCACAGAGAGAGAGAGAGAGAGGCAGAGACACAGGCGGAGGGAGAAGCAGGCTCCATGCACCGGGAGCCCGACGTGGGATTCGATCCCGGTTCTCCAGGATCGCGCCCTGGGCCAAAGGCAGGCGCCAAACCGCTGCGCCACCCAGGGATCCCCAAACCTGGGCTCTTAATCTCTTTGCTATGAATAGTCCAGATGTATTTCGCATGGTATCACTGTGAGCTAATTTTTAAAATCTTCTAGTTCATTGTATACTTGTCACTTTCCCTACATATATACTTTCTCTTTAGTTATAACAAAACCCTTCCCTTTTTAATTTAGCCATTCTCACTTTTAAAAACCAGGCCTATACAATCCTGTGCTATAGTAAAAACAGAATGTTCACATCTGAAAAATATACAAATTATTGCATGCAAATTCGTGTGTGCTGGCTGCAGGAGCTGAGCAAGTGTCACAGGTGAAGAACACGGCTGTGCTCCTTAAATTTAATTATAACATCTGTCTATAACAACGAGCTCCTAGTCCTTCTCCTCAGGTGACAGTCAAGTTGTGAAATTTAGAAAAGATTGAGCAAGTCCAATAAAAATTTAATAGCAGTGACAGCTTTGCCCTTGGATCTCCCACAAATAAAAAACTGTGGTTTCAGCTCTGAGGAAATAGCCTAATGAAAATGATTAAAAATCCACACTAGCAAAGGAATCATTCCAGTTACAGGAGAAAATTATTACATGTGACGAGAGTCCCCAGATAAATTTCTATGTGGATTCGCATAACCACCTTTCAGATCTGTGTGGGGAACTTCTCTTTTCTAGAGGCAGGGTGGGCTTCCGTGAGCAGCGAGCTGACTGGCTTGCACAGTGGGGTCTGTAACTAATTCCAGGAATTGCACCAAATATGATAAATAAGGTTGAAGTTGTAGAATGTCTAAGAGACACTGTTTGTATTATTGTCTGGACTGGGAATACTCAAGACGAGAAAACGTGAGTGGGAGCAACGTTATTGACCCAGGCCACTCAACTCCTATCAGCCTCAGGAAGGAAAGGCAAGTGGCTCTAGTGTCTATCTGCTAGGGTCCCACATTGGTGCTGCTTAAGGAGAATGCAGCGAAAAAAGCATTTGACAAAACTGGAAGATAAAACCTTTCTGGCAGGTCACCGCTGATGCGCTGTCCTTTGGTCTAGTTTGGTTTGCAGGTCAGGGCTAGTTTTGTCCTCAAGCCATCTTCCCCCTGTCAGACGCAGGAACGAACCTGCCAGGAAGGCAGAGAAGTGCCCAAGGCGCCAATCACAAATATCTACGTGGACCATCTAAGCCCAGTGGTTAGATGTGAAAACGCCCTAAATCAAATATGATGATGACTCTGGAAACGGGCAGCCAACATCCTGAGCTCGTGAGAGGCTCCCACAGGAGGGGAAGGGTAAGGGAGTGGCCTACAGTTTGGATCCCACACTGCAGAAGTGGGCAGGTGGGTGTGAACCAGGTGTGTCAGATGAATTACTAACACAAACGCTGGGACGGTTAAGAAGGGGTTCACTGGCCAGTCTGCGGGAAATCCAACCAGTAATGTGGAGGGAAGTCCCCACTGTGTGCATGTGTATTCTTTGGGGGGAAGCAGGGAAGGGATTGGAGACCAGAACTCATAGTAATTGGTCTCAGCATCTGGCACTAGGGAAAAAAAAAGAGGTGTGCTTATGTATAAAAAATATGGTATGAGAAAATAAAATTTATCTTTTATTTATCAAACATAAATTTATATGAAGATCAACTTTTCCAACCAGCTTACAAATGGATTTCCCATCTTCCTCGTTAAAAAATGAATGGTATGGAAACAATACGCTGAAGATGTTTCCACACTACCTTACAACGAAGAGACACAACTTAAACCAAATTTCCTATTTTAGTCATGCATCCCGCTTTCAGTGTTGGAAACACAATTCAACTGAGTAAATGCGAAGATCTAGTTGGCTTTGAAGTGATTCAGGAACCAGGCAACATCCCATCCAGCAAATAGAGGGGAGCTCCAAAGGGCTCCAGCAAAGTGTTAAGGTTTTAAGAGACAGGACGGGGAAGTCATAAATAGGAAAAAGGATAATTGTGGGAAAGGCCACCTTCCCTTGGGGACAAGAGGGTCTTATTAGGTGGATTGCCTCCTCTTGCTCTGGGAGATGGAGAGGGTCCCGGCCAGAAAACTGCTGACTGATCAGTTAAGACTACGTTCCCGGGGGAGGCTGAAAGTACCATCAGGTGAGGTACTGAGCCTGCTTGGTGATATGGCCAGAGCACGAGAGACTCCACTTTGGGCCTGTGGTTCTCCTTTTAACACCAGCAAGGCTGTTTCTGTGTCTCTGAAAATAGCCTTCCACAACACACTCGATATATACTCAATACTCTACTTTTCATGTCTTCTACCTTCAAGGGTTTCTCTTCAAACTTAAACTTTTCAAGTCCCCCTGGGACTTGTAATCATTCTCCTCAAGCCAGAGGTGCATGTTCTGTAGCATGAAGCTGTCTTCTTCCTTCCACTGAGTTGTCTCTGCAGCTCCTGGATAAGTAGCGTCGGTACTCTGGATTTATACAGCTCTTGCCCCTCAAATTCCCAAGTTGCTCGGAGTAGTTCCCACATTTTCCCTTTCTGCCCCTGCCCCTCAGGAAGCAGGCAGTTTCTGTGGATTGTAGGCAGAGGGAGTGAAGTGCTAACCAACCTCCGGCCTAGAAGCTGGGGGCATCCTTGGGACCAAAGGGAAGCCAAGTTGCCGGTTCTTGGGGTACTCTGGCCTTTCGTTCTCCTCTGGGCTTATGGAGCATTAAAGTCAGGTCCCCGCTTCGGCAGATGTCAGAGTTCTCTCAGGCCTGACTATTCTTAGTGTCTTTGATCTTGGGGGGCTTCAACAATTTCCCCAATAGGTAAATAAAGTCCTGACATACCCAAACAGGTCAGACCACCAAGGCAGGACCAACCTAATACTTACTAACAGAAACACCATTCAGGCTTTAATAAGTGAAATCTGCTCTGGGAAATGAAACTGAGGAGACACGGCGCCCCACGTGGCATCAGTGCTCAGTAAGGGGTTATTTGCTGTGGACTCTATTGGGCAGTTGTCTTTTGATAACACCCGTCATTCAATTGTAAAAAAAACAAAAAAACAAAACAAAAAAAAAAACCTTTCCCTCCTCAGCTCTTTCCTGGAGCCTGACGTCTAAGGAGGCTGAGGTAATGAAAGGCGGCCTTTGTGAGGCCAGTCAGGCTGAGGCAGGAGACCTGTAGCCTAAGGAGGGGTGAGACACCCACCAGCCAGGAGTTAATCTTCCTCAGTGTTACTCAGTTAATCTACCTGAAGAGGGTGAGGCCACTGGGACTCCAGACTCACAGCCTATGTGGGAGGAAGGGAGACGAGGGGAAACGGAGGGGACTAAGGATGTAGGGGGCCGAGAAGGAAATGAGAGTCCCTTGTTCCCAGGGACAGAGCTCAGGGATGCTGCCCCCCGCCCCCCCGGGTTCTAGGGGTCATGGAATGAGTACTTGAATGCTAAGTAAGGAACTGGTGGGAGAGTCTCCAGGGTCTCACGTGACCAGGATCAGCTAAACAGTAAGACCTCTTCACTGTGGGTTATTGTCTCCTTTCCACTGACTGATCTGCGGGCTCACTCAATGAATATTCTCGCATGTCCACCATGTGCCACACACTTGGGATCGAAACACGCTGCAGATGCAGACTCTGCTCCTGAGGATCTCATGGTCAGTGGGGGAGACACAGGAGTGCCATTATTCTGGGGGCAGAAGACCAAAGGGCCAGGGCCACCTCTGAAGGCTCCAGGAGGAAGTAACCTTTAAGGTCTGTGACGAGGGATCCCTGGGTGGCGCAGCGGTTTAACACCTGCCTTTGGCCCAGGGCGCGATCCTGGAGACCCGGGATTGAATCCCACGTCGGGCTTCCAGTTCATAGAGCCTGCTTCTCCCTCTGCCTGTGTCTCTGCCTCTCTCTCTCTATCATAAATAAATAAAAATTAAAAAAATCTGTGACAAGAGGAGGTGCCGCCTCCCAGGCAGAGGGAAAGCATGTGTGTGAGAGCCCAGCACGTTTCAGGACAGGAGGGTGTCTGATGAGGTCTAAGACTGGAGTAGGAATGCTGAAGGGATGGTATTTGGGGAAGACAGGAAGCTGGTGAAGTCTCTCATCAGGAGTGGGACATGATCAGATCTAATTCTCAGAGAATGAAGTCTAGGGTCTCAGGTACGGCCACATCTGGAGCTGCATACTGATGGGCCATCGATGGTCGGACAGTTCAGGTCCTGTGTGAGGCTGGAGAATAACAACAGCACCAAGAATGGAAAGCCAGCCACTGGGTTTCAGAGGCAGGCCCTGGAGGCAGAGGCCATGGACTTGATCGGAGGCAGCGGGAGACTTGGGAGGACAAGCAGACAGGGAAGCCCCAGGGCTCAAGGGAAGAGATCCCATGGAGTCAAAATCCACAAGCAGGTCAAGTAGAGTGTTAACGTCAACAGGAATCTGATCATCCGGGGGATACAGCAGGAGCTCCTGCCCTGGCGTGGGGCCACAGGGCAAAAGGCAACGGGTTCTGAAGTGGACAGGATGGGAAGCCGACCAAGGCAACACAACCCCTTTGGGAGGAAGTCTGACCAACACCGTCCAGGAGAAAGAGCCAGCAGTGGTTTTAAGAACCAGCACGGATGGAGGAATAGCTGTGCTTTGTTCAGGGCTGGCAGAGAGAAGGAAGATAAGGAGGGCATGACGCGTCGGCTCTGTGAGTGGCAATACTGACACCGGCTGATTCTAACTCTGAAAACAGCCCCGAGGCAGGTATTAGCCTTGCTCTATAAATGGAGAGCCCAAGGTCCCAGGAATTTGTAGTCGGCAGATGGCAGCCGGAAGGTGAGGCCCTTTCTTCCCAGCACACCCCACTGTGTTCACGTGCAGTCACGGTCATTGGTAGATGGAGAGAAAGGAGGCAGAGAGATCGGAGAGACCCGGGGGCCGGGCAAGCAAATGATCTATTTATTATCCAAGCCTGAAAACCCTTCGCAGGCGAAGAGGGTGAGAGTTGTGCTAGGACAACAGGAGCAGAGGGCCCACGGGGCACGGTGGGCTGTGTGGGCCCTGACCCAGGATACAGGCTATGCTTCCTCGGCTGCACAGACGTTTTCACAAGGCACGCCAGGTTCATTTATGAAGATACCTACGTATGACACAGGTCTGGAACCTCACAACCAGGAGGCAGGCTTTATCTTCCTGACCGCTTTGTGACACAGACACTGGGGGGGACTGACTGGCCCAAGGGCCAGGGCTGGGGAAGAGCAGAGGAGAGACCCGAAGGCCAGGCCTTCTGGGCTCCACAATGACTTACTGCCCAAAGCAACAATACGTTTCTACCAACGACAGATGGCCAGACAGCCGTGGCCCACTGCTCTTTATAAAGAGTATCAATTAGTATTAAAGGAAGCAAATGGAAAAAAAAAGAGGAAGGGAAGATTTTAATTAAAAAAAAAAAATCATCTAGCGCTAAATATTTTAGAGTCCTGACAGCTGCTTTACAGCAGAGGACCAGAGATGCACTGGGTCCCTTGCTCCCTGGTCTCGGGCATGGAGGCACTCCCCAGCCCGTGCGGGGAGCTCTCCTCACTGGGGGCGGGGGTCCGCCAGCTGATTCAGGCTCCTCACTGTGCCCAGGACACTGAGTTCACACAAGGGATGAGTCAGAGACCCAGGCCCGCGCGTGTGCGCTGCTGTCCTCCAGGCCTCCACACCAGCCCGCTGTGCCACGGTCAAGTCAGCGTCTGGAGCCCGTCTCTGAAACCTACGCTCTGCAGCTATGGAAGCACGTAGGCTCTTGGCAGACCAGGCATCCTGAGGTTTGATTGGAATTGTTTGCTTAAAAAAATGTCTGGAGGTTTGTGGCCTCCTAGAGATGATTATTCTCACATGATGACAGAAAACTGACTTCAGAGGAATTCCTTACTGGTAAATAGACCAACTGTCATTGAGACCCCAAATGACCAAATCTAAATAGTCATAATTCAACTGGTATTCACTTACCTTGGTAACATCATCTCAGAACCACCAGAGCCAGATTTGAATAATATCTATGTGACTTCAAATCCCTTTGTCTATTCTATGCAGTTTTTCTGGTGGGAGGATTATTATTATTTATCTTTTTTTCCTCAAGCCACTGGTACTTTTTATAAAGTCATGCTGATCCAAACACACAAAAACCATTAGCAAATAGAAGCAGATCACAAAAGAAAGGTCCAGCTTTGCAGGTAAGATGCACAAGGCCACAAATGAGATTAGCAATCTTCTTTGTTTGTACTAGTAAGAATAAATGACCTGATGTAATTTTTACTACTTAATCTTCAGGTAAATTTCAAAACTCACTTGAGTAAGACTTTAAAATGCAAAACCGCCGCACATTCTATAGAGCTTTTCCTTCAAAAGACAAAACAGTGAAGTGCCGTAGAGCAGAGAACTGTACTTTGTGACGTCTAAGAACTCAGTAAAGGGCTTCTCGTGATTTTTTTCCTGCAGCTTATTCATACCTGAGCCTCTTTTTAACCTTCTTCTGGCCAGTTTGATCTGATCCTGTAGAATCTGTACCCAGTCTCTTGGGCCAGGAAGTTTATCCACATGGTTAGCAGTACAGTATTTTTCTGTGAAGACTGAAAGAGAATGTGAAATATTATTAAGTACTTTAACAAAGCATGCAGATCTGAAATAGGAATCTATCTTAAGAAGAAAAAAAAGTGTATTTCTAAAAGGCCTTAAGTTCCGCAGTGGGAACTTCAATGTCTTCAGTGTCTATACTACGTTCCTTGGGTAAAGATGGAGATTGGCAGGACCCAATCTCCCAGCTTACATACAGTGTATGGTGCTTCAAAATGCAACTGGCTATACAAAATAAGTAGTTCTGATGTAACCACTCTATTCTACATGCATGTATACATGTCTTATACGGGCAGAGGAGAATATGTTACCAATGGGACCACTGGCACCATGACAAAATTCAGCAAATGGATCGTTACTGTTGTTAAATCTGATCTCAGGCAAGATCACACAAAATGTAATGCAAGATTACACAAAAGGATGGCATTCTCATGGTGTTTCCCACTAACTCAATCAGCACTCAAATAATAATGCAGCTGTATCTTAATGCAAGTCCTGGTTGTACTTTGTCAGCCTCTGGTGTGCTGGGCTAGCACCTAGGAGAGCACCCAGTGAACTGTGGGGAGCGTTGCGGCAGGACAAGAGGGAGACAAGACGGTGGCCTTCTGAAAGCCACACAGCGATCCGCGCGCTGCTGCGGACATTTGGGCTTCCCTTCACTTTGGAGCACTTTCACACCCCATCTGTGCAACCTGCTCTCCGTAAGGACAAGGCGTAGCATGCGGTCACCTCACACTGCCTTCTTGGTATTTAAAATACTGGCAGTTTTAATGTTTTAAAGGTTTCTGTTAAAAAGAAATGACAAGGGAAAATGTTGACAGATTCAGCCGTACAAAACTGTAAAATTTCTATTGAATGAAAAAGGAACATCTCATCAGAATAAAAAAAGCTGGCTGTGCTCAATATGACTGAAATGGTTCAATAACTACCACCAAAAAAAAAAAAAGAAAGTTCAAATACAAGTGAAACTTCAAAAGTCTCCATAGATAAATAGACAAAGCGTATGTAGGAAAAACGGTCAGCTAATATATAAACCAAAGAATTGCAAAACACACTCTGGCTACTAAATTAGAAAAACAATGTTAGAAAGCTAATCCTTAATATTGATAGGCTTGTGGGGACCTGGCACATTCAAACACTACCATTGGCATAAATGGCAAAACCCTTTTGGGGAATAAGGTGGTAAAATATGATGAGAGGCTTTTAAAACCTAATACCTGTGGCCTGAGCCTCTCACTCCCCGAAACTTATCCTAGGGAAATGATCTGAAAGGAGGAGGAAGGCCACATACAGAGGCAGTGGATCCAGTTGTGCAGGAAGCGATGGCCAGCAGCAGTGGGGAGGCTGGTTGTGAAGGGAGTGGGAGCTGGGGTGTCCATGGAGGAAGCCACTGAGATCCTCTGAGGGAAGAGCGAGTGAAGGGGGCGGGGGTGACCAGACCACCAGACCGGTATCTAGAACTGGCATTTTTGGTGAATCCTATGACCTGGTAAACATGGGAGAAAGGGAACATTTGAGGGGAAAGGTGGGCTGTACTGGGTTTGGTTGGGGACATGCTGATCTGGGGTGTTTGTAAAAGCACCCCTTGGGGACGCTGGCAAATATTTCGGCACAGAAGCCTGTAGTTCAGGGAAGGGATCCAGGGAGAAGATCTGGGCCTGAGAGGTGCATACCTATACGTAGTAGTCAGAACAGCAAGAAAAAAATGTTGGGCAAGGAGAACATATGGGATGAACAGAGCACTGGGCCAGGCATGGAGCCAGAGGGAGCCCCAGCCAAAAGGAAAGGGGGGCACAGGATGGATGAAATCAGGAGACCTGGGAAGTGTGGTCTCGTAAAGACCAGTGAGTGGCACTAATGAAGAGAAAGGACAATACTACGTGCAGAAGAAAGCGTCAGGCACACGGTTTGCAAAGTGTCACCTGGAGGTCCTCAAGGGAGTGGTGACGCGGCCACAGAGGACATTCCCCAAAAACCGCGTTCAGTGGGGGAAGGAAGAAAAGAGGGGTAAGATGGCAAGCTAGGGAGACATGAGCATGGTTTACAGGCTGAGGGAAGCAGCCAGCATTCTGAGGCAGGCAGGATCCAGGAGAAGGAAGGAAACAGTTACAGGAACCTCACCAGAGGAAGGGAGGTGGTGGGGTCTGGAAATGGGGGCTGCCCTTGAACAGGAGCAAGACTTCCCCCTCTGAGCCCTGACAGAATGGGAGACAGGGTGGGTTTAGAAGGGGTCTATGTTGGAGCAATTGCCCCTAAGACCTCGGTGACCCAGTGGCCAGGGGTATGGAGAACATGGAAAAGATCTGGAATTGCTTCTAAGAAGAGGAATAGGAAAGCAGCAGACGTCTGATGTGAGGCTGCTGAGCAGAAGAGACGCCTACATGCTTGTGGTGGCAACAGTCCTGCGGCACCCTGCAGCTCTGAGCCGGGAGTGGCGCCACTGGATGGTAGGCCTGGTCCAGGTTAGGATTCTGCTGGATGGTTCTGGCAGAAGGTCAGGGACATAAAGCACTTGCAGATGCCAGCTGGACTTAATTACCTCTGCTTTCTTCACTCCCCTTCTCCCTACCCACATATGGAAGGAAAGCAAAAGGCTCCTGTGCTTGAAAAAAAAAATCCATGGGGATCAGGGAATGGAGTATCAGTGGGGTTGGCAAGGAGGTGCCATAGAGTAAGGGCAATTGAGAATATCACCCTGGAGTATAAAGCATCAGTGGTGGAGCCGTTCCATATGAGCATGCTAAGGCATGGTCACTGCGGATGAGGTCTGGACACGATGTGGCTAGGGGGTCAGGTGGATTTTTTGTGAGGACAGTGAAGTCACTCAAGGGGCCAGCAGAGGGAGAGGAAGGCGTGTAGCTGTGATAAGAGCCTTGATGGAAAGGGTCCACCCCAGCACCAGCCAAGCAGAGGAAGGGCAAGGACTAGGAAGCATAAGGAAGGAATGGGGAGAACTCAACCAGGCTGCCCAGTATGTGGCCTGTGGGCTGGGCAAGTAGGTGGTCTCTATGCGGAAGGGATGCAGACAGAGTGATATTCCTGGGCGTAGGTGTGCTCTTGAGTCTCCTACGTCAGATCATAGACCTCAAGGGTCTTCATTTATCTTGTCTTCCTCAAAGCACCAACCACAGTGCCCTGTACTGAACAAGAAGTCAAAAATATTTAACAGACACGGGTTTGTTTCTAATGGCAGCAGGTATAATAGCTCATGAATTTAGGAAGTTTTAATTCATGGAATATAAAGAAACAAGTCTGTATTACATCCAAATGCCCACAGTAACATTTCCGAAGAGAATTGCCAAAAGGTTCTCAAAGACCCATTTTTAACGAAGAGAAGAAAATAACTATTTAGCGCAGTTTATATGAAAATGTGTACCACAAAAATGACGGAATGTATCATCTTACCAGGAAAACATCTCCCTCCCTGTAATATTATTTGTATAATTAATTTCCACAGCAACCCCTCTTAAGATTGTGAAATGCGTGTGTCCAAATTAGCACACACTAGAAAGTAGTGGTTCTGAATTACAAAGTCGATGTGGGTTATGCCAACATCAAAAGGACTCCCGGCAACCAAGCATGTCAATGACCAAGTATAGGAGAGCTAGAGGGAAGGCTCTGGAACGTCTTCTCCCAGTCGGTGAGGGACTTCCAAGCAGATCCTTCTAATCTAACCTTGGGCTTAAATATTTTCTCACCCACTAAAAACTTGATGGTTTCTGGTTATTTATTTTCTCCTTTCAGTTACGATTTATCCGTTTACAATTAAGAAGAAGTCGGGGAAATCTCTGTCTTCTGGGTCTGTGTCTGAGACCTTTGAAGGAACAGCATTAGGCTTCTCGAAAAATACCTGTACCACCAAATATTTCCACTGGGTGTATTACTGAAGTTCTATTTCATGGATTACATTCTAACTTAAAAGAGACTTTTAACTTGGATCTATCTACTTAAGAGGAAATCCTCTTCTCTGTGACACGCGCAGATGAGGCCTTAGAGCAAGGCCAAAAGATTGTCATTGTATTGATCCAAAAATGCTCAATATGCTATGTGAATAGAGGTATTGAGTAAGCAGAATATATTTTGCTGTCTGAATCTATAGCTAAAGGTCAAGCTATTATCCTGGTAACAGTTCCATTAGGAGTAATGATGTGAAAAGAGGCATTGCATTAATGCACTGGGTTTCCTACTATGTTAATGGTGGGTCATTAAGAATCATAGAACAATTTGCATTCATCCTTTGAAAGCAATAGGTACTAAAAAGAAATTTCCCTCTTTTTTTCTATTTTCGTATATTAAGGAGAAGCAAGGACTAATTTTAAACAAGTCCAAATAATCTGAGCAAGCGGATTAAAGGCAACAATTAAGCTATATAAAAGAGTTAAGGCATCTCTTGTGCTTAATATAATTTGAGGTCCCAAGGTACAAAGAGTATGTTAAGTCACCAGGGAAATGACAAATGTTCAATTTGATCTGTACATGAATAATGACTTTTCTCATATGCTTGTGTTCATTTGAACCATGCCCTTTAATTGTATATAAATAATGAATAAGCTGGTGGTGGCTGAGCAGAGCCTTCCCTGGGAAACGCAGCATCTAATCTAATCATCAATGAGCAGGGGGCGTATAGTGTGTCTGAATGTGACACGCTGAGAACACGGGGACTGGCCGTGCTTCCCAAACGGCTATCTGTTCACACAGTGGTTTCTAGAGGGCCCTTCATTTGGATTTTTTTCTGGCTCCCTATGCTGGGAAAGGCAAAATATGGGGTGGATTGTTAGAGGAAGTCACTGGATCGCACAGACACTTTGAGAATCAGGGGGAGATCTGCAGAGCTTTGGTTTTTCCATGGCACCTGCAGAGAAGGCTACGGCTGACCAGCGGAGAGCTCCACTTCTGATCTCGTGGAGCCCCACTTCTGATCTCGTGGTGCCGTTTTAAGTTAGGGTCAAACAGACACGTAGAAATCAAGGTGGACGGCAAGCAGAACTGCAGCCGGTCCTCCTGGGACTGGCCCCTCTCCCAAAGCATGAGAGGGGCCAGGGATGCGGGTGGGAAAAAGGGCTCTCTCTGGGGTAGGTCAGTAAGTAGGTTGGTGGGGTGTTGGGGCTGTGCCAAGGAGAGGGAACCCCGGGGGGCCAAGCCTGCAGTGGGAGTAGAGGGAAGTTTCCCTGTGGGCTACTCCTGGGAGCAACCAGAAGACCACCAGCATCCTCCCCTGGCTCCCTCCTCCCTTTACTCTTTTAGAAACTATTATGTAGAACTTCCCATGTGCTAAATATGTATCTATCTCATTTAATGGTTGCTGTAACCTGATGGTGCGGGATCCTGCATTATAGACAAAATCAAAAGACAGGCAGGTTAAATAACCAGGCCCAGACCACATGGCTAATAGGGATTATTTTCCACATAAGTTATATAATTTTTAATTTAAGGTTATATATGAGCACGTAGACTTTATAAAAGAATAATGATTGAATTCTAAATATAAGAGAATCGATAGTTAAATTAATGTTGTGAATGTTGTGAACACTACTTTCATCTACACAAAAGAGAAGCACAGGCAGGGGGACGTGAGGAAGGACGAGTCAGATGAGTTGGGTGTATGAGATCACCTGCCCTTGTAGATCATGTGGGGATGGTCGGCCTGCAGGAAGGGAGGGTGAAGGAAACTAGGTGTTGGGGAGGATGGGTGGATAGGCATTTTCAACTCTGAGACTGAGGGCTCTGGTCCACATCTGACATGGCTCTAGTAAAGAATATATTTTTCTCGAGGATAATAAAACTTCATTTCCCAAGTTCATGGGGACAACTGAAATCCATAAATTGTAGGCTTGATACCCATTCCAATAGTTTCTTAAGGTCACGAGAGATATGGAAATTAAGGTACCAGAAGAGAAAGGGAAAGAGCTAGAAGGGCTGGTGCATGCTGCAGGGTGTTCTGGTGCTCTAGATCTTGGGGCACGTGCTACTGATCTATGGATTGGATCTCAGCTGTGCAGCTTTAAAACTGGTTTTATCAGATCACCCAGGGGTTCATGCCTGAGAAACCAGCTCACAATAACTAAACCTACAAGGGACTGATCAATAAATCACGATGCAATTAATTAACGTGTGTGGGAGGGATTATCTTTCTAGTATCTGAAACCTTTGATGTCATAACCCAGTACTCTCACTTCTTGGAACCAAGGTGCTGGAGTGAAAACTAAACCGAAGGTTTGAGTTGAAGCAAAGGCAGTTGGATGGTGTGGGCTCAACACACCTAGCCAGGCTCAACAAGAATGCCTCTGGGAAATCGACCCTCACTGCCCCCTTAGCCCCTGCTGCCAAAGTGCCGTCAGCTTGGCCACGGCAGTGATGATGGCCACTTGACCCAAGGGAAGCCAAGCCCCAGATAGCACAAAAGGATGAGCTTTTCAGAATAGCAAGCAATGAGAGAATGAGGGCTTGAGCAGTAGCTGTAAAACTGAGACCTCAGGGTGTGAGTAGCCCTGATACACCTTGCAAACCAGAATTGTGGAGGGCAGGGGGCAGAAATGAAGTGGAGGAAGCCAGCTGGTGAGGAAGATGAAGGCGATGTGTGGAGAGAAGAGGGGAGCCAGAGAGTATGACAAGTGTCTCGGGAGGAAGGCAGGCCAAATGCAGACTCCGTTCCCACAAGATCTATTGTGCAGCCCCACAAAACAGCTTCCTCCTAAGGGAGCGTTAGGGACACCGTGCTTTGAGACCAAAAGAGCCTTCTTGAGAACATTTTATACACACTGGAGTAAAGCTGCCTCTTCCTCCTCCTTTTTTTTTTTTTTTAAAGTGAGCTCCATGCCTAGCGTGGAGCCCAATACAGAACTTGAACCCATGACCCTGAGATCAAGACCTGAGCTGAAATCAAGAGTCAGACGCCCAGCCAGGGGCCCCAAGTAAAGGCTGATTCTTAATCCACCATCGGTTACACACAAATGACCACCAAACCCTATGATTACAATTACAAATTAGTTCACCAAGCAAATTCATAAGAATCTGTACCTAGACTTATAATAAAGGAAACAGAGAATACCAAAGGCAAAGTGATCTTAAAAGCAGCCAGACGGAAAAGACAGATTAACCACAGAACAGACTGATGGCAAACCCACAACAGCAACCAAACTGCAAAGCCAGTGGGAGGTTTTCACATCGCTCTGCAAACACAATCCCCCAGTCTAGAGCAAAGTACTCCACTGGACTCCATGCCAGTGGATCGTGAGGGTGAAGTAAAGAAATGATCAAAACAGAGACTGAAATAACTCACCCCACAAACCCTCAGTCTTTACTGAGAATTACTACAGGTCACAGCTGAGGAAGAAGAGCAATGAAAGCAGAAGGGAAGTCTGGAGGGGGGGAGGGCAAGGGGGAAGGAGAGCACAGCCGTAGGATACTAAAAACTCCGGCAAAGCCAACTTGATAAAAACTGTAGCACTGGCTCAGAGGCAGACAAAAGACTAAGTGTAAACAGGTAAAGTATGACCTCAGTATAGGACCAAGGGGGAATGACGATTCATGTTTAAAAAAAAAAAAAAAGGATGATGCGAAAATGATTGCCCAGAGAGAAAAACAAATTAAATTCTTCCCTCACATTTTAGGCAAAAATAAATTCCAAGTGGATGAAAGATCTGAATATAAAAAGTAAAACTTTAAATCTTTGTTAGGGAAAAAATCAGGAATACCGTTATATAAGGGTGCCTGGGTGGCTCAGTGGTTGAGTGTCTTACTTAGGCTCAGGTTGTATCCCAGAGTCCTGGGATCAAGTCCCACATCAGGCTCCCCTTGGGGAGCCTGCTTCTCCCTCTGCCTATGTCTCTGCCTCTCTCTCTCTCTGTCTCTCACAGAGAATAAATAAAAAATAAATAAATAAAATCTTAAAGGAGGGATCCCTGGGTGGCGCAGCGGTTTAGCGCCTGCCTTTGGCCCAGGGCGCGATCCTGGAGACCCGGAATCGAATCCCACGTCGGGCTCCTGGTGCATGGAGCCTGCTTCTCCCTCTGCCTATGTCTCTGCCCCCCTCCCTCTGTGTGTGTGTGTGTGTGTGTGTGACTATCATAAATTAAAAAAAATTAAAATCTTAAAGGAATACCATTATATAATATAGCAGGGAGAATTTCTTGAAATGGGCAACCCCCCTGCCCTGTCAACCTCAAAACCAACCACAAAGCATAAAGTAGTCTGTTTGGCTGTTAAATCTAAACTTTGGTGTGATAAAAGAGATCATATGCAAGGTTTTCACAGGCTAGAAAATAAGAGAAAACATTTGTAGCACATGCAACTGACAAAAGAATTCATCTAAGTCAACAATAATACAATGGCCTACTGGAGAGAGAGAAAGGATAGAAATTCACAGAGGAAAAGAACCAAATAGTTGTCAATATGGAACGATGGCCAACTGTAACAATCAGGGAATCCACCAGTGAGGTGTCACTTGAGACCAATCAGACTAGAAAAATTAAAGTCTGTTAAAACCATGTGTTGGCAAAAATGAGGAAAAATAGGATTTCTTATTCGCCGCTGGTGGATATGTAAGTGATATGTCACATCAGAGAGCCATTCGGCAAGGCTTAATGAAGCTGAAGATGCTCACACCCTGTGGCTCGGTTCCGTGGTGTGTCCCCTGGAGAAACTCATATATGAGCCCCAGGAAACACAAAGGTGACTGTTGCCACCAGTAATCGTGCACAAGAACCACTCTAACTGTCCCTTAATAGCAGACTGTGGAAAAATTGTTTTATTCATATGGTGGTTAGCAGTTAAAATAAATAAACAGGATTTATAATGTAAAAATATGGATAAATCTAGGGGGGAAAACGGATGGAAAGTTGCAGAAGTACAGGATGAGGCTCTGTATGTGGATTCATAAGTTTACAAGACAGTAGGACAGGTGATTTACGGATACACGCTTAAGCAATAATGTAGGAAAACGTGAGAAAGAGTCACATCAGCTTCAGGTTACTCTGGAGTGAGCGGGAGAAAGAGAAAGGAGATGGGAGAAGGACATTTCAATTCTTTTTTTTTTTTTTTTAAAGGAGGAGGAGGGGCAGAGGGAGAGGAAGAGTCTTAGGCAGGCTCCATACCCAGCACAGAGCTCCATGCAGGGCTCATTCTCACCACCTGAGCTGAAATCATGACCTGAGCTGAGATCAAGAGCAGGTGCTTAACCGACTGAGCCCCCCAGGGCACCCTGAACATTCTGATTCTTAAAAAAAAAAAAAAAAAAGACCATGGGCATGAAGTCAATATAACACCTGTTTTAAACCTCCATGGTAAGGTGGGGAGAAAACGAATCTATGCCATGCTCTCATCAGCCTACGAATCAGAGTTTCTCCTACGATGTTGCTGGGATGACATCACTTCTGACTAGACCTCAAGTCCTCTCCTTACACCCACTCTCTCTGGGGGGGGGGGGTGCGGGTGAAGACTCAGTACTCTGCTGGGAGTAGCAGGGAGAAGGTGTCATCCCCCCACACCTCACAGCTGAAATGTGACCGTCTCAGGCAAGGCACCCACCGCCTCCCCGAGTTCATCATCCAATGGTTTTCAAAATAACAACATGTAGTGATGAGATTCTGCACTTGACAAGGGCAGGGGCCACGGCTCCCTGGTGCACAGTGGCTGGCACATGTCAGGCAGCAGTTCATGAAAGAATAACCCGAGAAACGTTTTTTTCTCTGGTCTGCGACTTAACCTGAAAGAACTAGAGAATTTCTTCAGTAAAGAGCTACAGGTCTTGAGGTCACACTAAGCCCTGAAGATCATTTAACTGTAAGGTTTAGCAAAGTTCATGGACTAATGCACCTAAAAATGAAATCTTTAAGTTATGAGTTAAGAAAATACAGTAAAGCAAACAAGAATGCATCCATTGATGAAATGAGAATATCCTCCTGGATTATCTATGCAGGAGACTGTGGAGCAGGCCCGCTGGTCAAGTAGGGTGAAAGGTGACCATAAGGACCATCAGGGCTGGAACTTTCAGCTTGTGGCTGTAATGAAAGGGGCCCTTGGTATCTGTAAGATTGATTCACAGTCATATTTCTTTAATTCTCTAGGTTTACTTCTGAGAATCTGAACTAAAGTTACCAAACCATAGAATTTCTGAACCGGGAGAGACTTCTTCTAAAAATTAGCCAACACCTCCCTGCCCCAAGAGAAGGTCGTCTTTCAAGACCTTAGTGGCAGGGGCAGAAGTTAAGTCTATACCCACAATGCTCCTTTCACTATCCCCAAACTGGTGGGACTTTGAGGTCTTAGCAATCTTGTTTAATCACAGCAATTCTCAAAGATTTGAGGCCAGAGCAGTCTGGTAGAAAAGAACAATATCCTTTGTCTTGCTTTTGCCACAATGGCATCTCTGTCTAAAAGAAAGTGCCTTTAGTGGTTTCTCAAATTAAGCAAAGTTAATTTTAAATTTACTTCGATTTAAGAGAGCCCTCAGCAGAGCTCATTTATGATACAACTTAGTGGGAGATATGATTAACACTTTCCTTTGGCTCGCTGCTACAACACATGTTTGTTTAACATGTTTGGTATATTTCAAGGGAATAAATTATATCTGTGAAATATTAAGGTCTGGATAATAACCAGTTTTGCTGTAATGGTGTTTTGCTATTTACTCCCTTTTCTGGGCAAAGAAAAATGTTTCAGAATCACAGATTTATGGAAATTCTACTTGGAAGGCATCTTGGAAATAGTGTAACTCACTTATCTTCTAGAGCAGAGCTGAGAGAATCATCAGTTCAAGAAGTCAGGCAAGTGGCATAAAGACCGCTCGCACACCAACGCTCCCTCTACTCAAGCTCTGCTGCACGGGGCGCTTCTAGATTTGTCTGCTCTGCATATAAATGATGAGAAAGTACTGATTTTTTCTCTCCTTTTTAAAGCCCGGGTTTTGTGCAATATGAACTTTCGAAGTCATTCCCATGAGGTCCTGGGTTCATGCCCTGGCCAGTAAATCTGGAAGCTTTGTCCACAGTAGCAGAGTAAGTTAGGGCATGTTCTGGAAGTTCAGGTACTGTCCTGTCCCTCACAGCCACCTATACTCAGAGATGGCAAAGGTAGTTAGGATGAGAGTGATGAGCTAGGAGGGCAGTGGTAGCAATAGAGCCTCACCTATGAGGATCAGTACATTTGCCACCATGCCTGCCACTGCTGGCCTATGGGTGCTGTGTGGTGGTGTGACATCAGGGTGATGACACTGGGTGTCAGGACAGGCCGATACCTCGGCTGAGTTAGGCTTTTGTTTCCCGTTCTTTTTTAATGGTGACAGCCCCCCTTTAATTGAGATCGGCTTTAGGAGAATTTGGAGGCTCACATTTTGAGGCTGACAATATAGAAGTTCTCTTTGATACTGTCGAGGTGCCATGTTGCCATCCCAGGCCCCATGATGAATACAAGGATGGATAAGCAAACTGAGGTATCCAGAAGTCCTGAGATGGCAAAAACCGCAACACTGGCACACTGAGCCTGCTTATGGTTTGCATTATGGGGTTTATTTAAATCACAGTCCTGCAGCACCATTATTAACATCTTAAAGATGATTACTCTCTGGTATGAATGAAAGCACGACATGCTACTCCTTCCATGATACATACGGGGGGACACTGCTGTGACACTGAACAGAAGTCAGAGCTCTCAGGGCCTCCATCGTACAGGGCAGGTTTGATATTCGGGATCACCTTGATGCTTCTCACTCACAGGATTTCTACCAGCCCCGATTGCTGTGCACCACTTGATTTGTTTGTTGGCATTGTTTCTTCTCATCTTCAGACTTACATTCTGCCTCCACTGAGTTGTCACAGGGAAGCTGTGTAGTTATCCTGTTATTCATGCCCTGTGTGCATCCAATGTAGTGGGGCTGTGTTTGCATTTTTAAGAAACCACCTTTTTCAGTGAAGATACACTGACCACATTGTTCCTTCCATCCTTCTTTCCTCCCTTCCTGTATTTATTCATCATTGATTATGTGAGTGGCACCTTGTCACATGCTGAGGAACAGGCAAAGCAAATCTAGGATGTGATCTCTGGCCCACAGGGGCTTGTGGTCTTGCTGAGAAGACAAGATGTCCAAATGTAAATAGGATGGTCACACACCCTGATTTATCCGGGATGGTTCAAAGTGCCTATTTTCCCAGTGAAATGGTTAAGACCACTATCTTCACTCTACTAAGTGTCATGGTTTGGGAAATAACTGATATTGTCATCTTCCACATAAACCATGAGTAGCAAAGCAAAGGGTTAAGGTAAACTACACAAAGGTAATGTGTGCTACAGGAATGCAGAGAAAGGAGAAATCCGTGTAGGCTGGGACACTGGGGAAAGTCCCCTTGTAGAGGCCATGAGACATGGGCTCAGCCATGAAGGGTTAGATTTGTTTAGAGAGAGAGGGAAGAGCATTGTAGCCCTGGGATATAGCGTGACTCAAAGTCCACAATGAGAATGTGATGCCCGAGGAATAGTGTCCACACTGGGCTGGTTCGCCTGGAAGGAACACTGGGACAGGTAGTTGCAAGGAGAGAGATTCCAGTAAGGTAGAGTCTGGAAGAGCCAGAGTTTGGACTTGATGTAACAGGCAGAGACTGGTTAGGTAGGGGAAATGTCAGGACGTTTTATAAGGAAGTGTTATCTGGCCACATGCTAATACAGCAGGAACTCGAGTGGGAAATGCAGGGGAGGGAGGATATTTAGAGATTTTCCAGACCAGCAAGGACAAAGTGATGCCCAGCTGGATTAGGATGCTGTCACAGAAGCTAGAGACCAGTGACGAGGGAGCAGGGACCAAAGAACTGACAAGGCTGGGTTAGCAGGCAGGATTAGGGGCAAAGGCAAAAAGGCGCTAATGAAAATTCTGAGCTTTCAAACATAAGAAGTAGAATGTTGATGCCTCTACCAACAGTGTGGTTGTGAGGGGGTGTTATGTCCGAAGCCCCAGGCCACCATTCAGGGCGTGTACTGTGGGCATAAGAAGGACACACTTGACTCTTTCAAAAGAGGCCAGGCCCCAGGCCCTGCAATGAAGCTGGAATGTTCTGCATATCTTAGCCCTCACTGTCAATGATCTCATTTGCTCCTGGCTTCTGTGCACATTTCTCATTAGAGTTGGCCCCCACTTAGTTGCACATGGCTAAGCTGATGGTATGGGTGGTGATGAAGAAGAGGTGTGGGAGGGGTCTGCTTAAAATAACGACCACTGGATTTGTTCTATGATCAAAGGTACATGGTTGATGAGGGGAGGCGAAGGTTCAGAGAAACACCAGGAGCTGACCAGGGAGAGGCACCAAAACCTAAGAGCCAGATGCGAGAAAGAAGAACACGGAAACAGTCAGTATTACAGGAGACGTGAGCATCGGGAGCAGCCCGTGGAAAGACAGGACTAGTTTCCAGAGGCAGCCTCTCTTCTAAGAGTGCTTTTAACAGGATAGACGCATGCTTGCTTTTAGACAAAGATGTCTTAAAGGCAGCCAAATTCGATGACCGCTTTCAGTTCAATTTTAAATGAAGGTCTATGGATTTTCAAGGGGTTTCCTTAATGGAAGCTGACATATACTCTTAGTTTTTTGTGTGGGCTTACCATCAGTCCATAGTACTACAGGGAAGAGAAGTATTCCATGATCATCTGCACGCGCGCCTTTAGGGCAGAAATTCAAGCGAGCATCAATTCCTGAGTCTCTCAGATTTTTGGGGCATAGCTTGTATGCGATAGTTAACTGTTGATGGAACGGAATCAGACCATTTGTCAGATTACTAGTGCCCACGATAGGCCCAGGAGAAAAGGTACAAGGAATGTAATATGACCAACTGTTGACTTCTTATACAATTCTGCTCCCCTACAATGGGAAAGAGAACAGGGGTGGGGCATTATTGTCTTATGATGCTGGTGAGCACCTTGGATCAGCCACATTACTGGGGGAGCCACACAAGAAAGGCGATGGGTCATGCAGAAGACACCACTATTTCCAGGGCCATGGCTGGCCTGTATGGTGCCATGGTGCAAACCAGGAAGGCACCCCATCCTCAGGACATTTTCCTTGCGTCTGCCAGAACACTGTCATAATAAACATACAAGCTGACAACATCAACAACGGGAAGGGTGCCCGTAACATTGTGCAATGCACAGTCATGCTGGAGTGGCCTGTTTGTGCTACAGAAACTTCTCTCTTTTGACAGGAGGCTGTTTTTTTCAACTCTAGAAGCGGTGTTAAAATGCAGGCTTTGTAAGAATTCAGTGACTGGGAGTTAGAGTTAACTCGAGAGTTAGCCCACAACTGGCTCCTGCCCATTATGTGAGAGGCTGAATTAAAGAGCCACGAGAAGCCACAACCTTCTTAACAAATCTCCCCACACTTCCACTTGCTCCTTATGTAGCAGGCAGATGGATCTTTAATTTGGAGGAAGGCGAGATTCCTTTTCTGAGCTTATGGAAGACCAGTGACAAAGCAGGGACAGACTTCTGACTTGCTGTGGCCCAAACACCCCAAATTCTGATTCATCAGGTCTGGGATGAAGCCTTTGGAGGCTCAGGAAGAAAATTCAAGCAGCACGGCTCTGGCCAAAAACCCCTGGGGTATATTTCCTGGCATCTATATTCACAGGAATTTAAATATAGTTTAAGGTAAATGGGTTGGTGAGGACTCAAGGCCCATCAACTTAGAGCAGACTTAAAACAGCTCTGGGGGCAAAAGGCTTCCACCCAATGTTTTGTTTAATCTAAGCTGCATTAAACTTATCCTGTGGTTAACCTTTTCCACCATTTTTCTTTGATATACTTCTCATTCTTCAAAGTCTAGTTCAGAGTCAGGGCTGTACATCCTCTGTGCTTTCTCCCTCTATTCACAAGTGGGTGCTTTGACATGTGTTTTGTCCTGTCCTGGAGTATGGTTCTGTGCTATGGCTCATTGTTTCCATGTCTGAAGCTCCACTGCACTGTACGTTCCTTAAGGTCAGAGGCCATGCCTTTCTCCTCTGTAAGTCACTGGTTCCTGGCTCCCAGTGGGTGGGCACTAACATTGGTGGTATTCACAGAAATGTCATGCCTGTTGATGACTTCTGTGTTTGTGAGAACAATGGTAGTATGAAGGTTTTGGGGTTCTCATGATTTCTTCAGTACTGGAGAAGCAGCATGGACCATATCTTTGGTGTCAAAGTTGGCTACAAGTGTTCCAAACCTGCAATTGAGGAGACTGGCTGCTAGCTTGCCAAGAATGGGGACCATGCTTTCTTCAAGCCTTTAGTGAGAAGGCCATATGGAAAACTACAGCATTTGTTTAGTGATCCAGATGTGAGAGTCGTGCTGAGGTCTGGAAGATTCTTTCTGCCACCTTGGTAAACTAGGCAGTTATTTCAGGGAGGTCTTGGGGAGGCATGGCAGGCATGTATAAAACCAGGAACCTTGCATAATACAACAGATACAAGTAACTTTAAGTTCAAGAGGTGCAAAGGATGAGAGCCTTCGACACATGCTATCTTCTCATTTGTTGCAGGAGAGAAGTAGGGCAGCCTTCAGAGAAAGGGCTGTTCTTAAGGAACAGAGGAATGAGAGTTTCACAGGAGGGCTGTTGTATGTTAGAATCAGCCATCAGCAGCAGGAGCTTGATGGCATGCATGGTTTCTCCAAAGGTGGTGTGAAACCACCTGTGTCAGGGTCCAAAATCAGATTTCTGGGACTACCCTATGCCTACTGAATCAGCTTCTAATGATGGGACCCGGATATCTGAATTTTGAACCAATATCCCAGGTAATCCTGACATGAAACTGAAATATGGGACTCACTATGGAAAGGGTTGAACATACCAGGTTTTACACATAGACTGGCCAAGTTTCAGTTTCATTTATCTGTCACTGGGCCTCCATAAAAAGTGAGAAAATACAAACAGCACAACTACATGAGAGTTCCCGAGCCGAGAGACAGCTATGTATGTGAAGTAATTATAGAGTTGTTACATATTATTTTGCTGTTATATATTATGCAGTTTATCCTGTTTTAAGCTGATCTGTTATGTAAAAATATGAACAGAAAAATTAACAAATGATTATGCATCTTCCAAAAGGATTCTTGAATTAAAGCATTCATCAATTGGTTTCAATTGCCAAACAGTTCAGCTAGAATTTAATTTACAGACAGTTTCATAAAATTACTTA
This sequence comes from Vulpes vulpes, assembly GCF_048418805.1. NCBI lineage: Eukaryota > Metazoa > Chordata > Mammalia > Carnivora > Canidae > Vulpes > Vulpes vulpes. The sequence continues at coordinate 107,756,260 of NC_132781.1, read as the reverse complement.
CATGCAGTGTGACTTCCAAGCTCCGTGTACTGGAGAGTCTCAGAAGTGTCTCTTTTCCTTAGGGAAGGGATGGCACTTCAGTTCTCCTCCCTAGCATGATGGGACCAATTATCACTAGCTTTAAGGGAAAACCTGCCCTTGAAGCTGCTGAGTAAACTGAGGTATAGCTGCTGCCTTTTATCCAGAAATTCTCTTTGAATATGCTTTGCATACACAGTAACCAACTGGTCGTTTTAAGTAATTTGTATAGCCACCTTCCTACTGGAATTTATAAAAAAAATCCAAAAATGCTAAATTTTAAGACTGAAATTTAAGGTTGGGATATCTCTCTTCTTTCCTTTCAGATATCCCTCTCAGAAGGAAAGAATTGTGCTAGATAGTGGCTTGGGAGCCATACAGACCTGGAACCAAATCCTGGCTCTACCAGCTACTACATATTTATCCTTAAGTTACTTAATTTCTCAGAGCTTCAGTTTTTTCTCCTGTAAATGAAGGTATCACCGACTCTGTGAGGGTGTTCAAACCCAAGATCCTGGTCCGTCCTTGATCTTACAGAGAGTTCTTAGGATCCACAAAAGTGGCCATCAAAAAATAAATACTAAATTGGAGGTATATCCCATCCCAACCATATTAATTTACGTCTATGTGAGATCAAATAAAAAATAGTCTGATGTGCAATAAAAAATGCAAAATAAAGGTATTCTGAAAGAACTCGTATAGACCCTACAAGTCCCCAGAGTTGTCGGGATAAAATGCAAGGTTTCTGGTGGCCAGCTAGGCAGAGCCTCTGAGATGGTGATGCTGACCATAGGTGGGCTTTCTAGTCTTGTGAGAGGCATATTAAGTTTCTGGAGGACCACCAACCAAGGAGTGTTCCCTCATGGGGAGGCTGTGACCCCCTGCAGGTGGGAACTGCTCTCCAGGGGAGTCACAGTTTGGGTTTATGTGTGTGTTTGTGTGTTGCACAGAGTCTACTGAGAGCAGCTGACTGGTCTTTCATTTGACAGGTGTACGCAATTTCCTTTGAATGCAAGAAGACTCGAGAATCTAGTACAGTTTGATAGTAATAAAACTTTCTCAACTAATCATCATGAAGCTGAATTTAAAGCCATAATCCAGGTTCTAAAAATTGCTTTATAGCAACTATATTTCCTGAAGAGCATCACTGGATATCCGAGGAGTACAAGAATATTTAGACAACTCTCACTAAGGCAAACTGTACTGTCTCCTGGCATATGATATCTAGATTTAGCTGGTCTCCAGCAGGTATAGCATGAAGCGAGGAGAGTGTACCTGGGTACTGACCTCCATTCTATGTTCTGGCCATGAAATCAATTCTGAATTAAATCCAAGATACTAAACTATCCTCAGCACTGGAATCTAAGGCTCTACTTAATAAGATTATAAGTTGCTTCTTTCCAGCATTAAACTCAAAGTGCTCAGGTGACTGTTTCTAATTAAAGATCCTTTCATCATCAATACTTTGTCCTATTTATAAATGAATTTTTAATGAATTACCACTAAGTGTTAACCACCATAAAACAGAAGAAAATATGTGAAAAGTGTGATCTTTACAAAGAGACTTATGTTTTAGTTTCAAGATACTGTCATGGGGAATATTAATTATCATTACAAAGAACCTTGTTAATAATCCCCCAATAAACTCCTCTTCAGCCCACCTCTGTTCTTACTTATAAGCATTTTTTAGATTTTCGTTCATCTTTTCCCGCCACTGCTGTTTTACCCAACCTAATCACTTCACTTGAAACAGAATGCAAAAAAAAAAAAAAAAAAAAAAAAAGAAAGAAAGAAAGAAACAGAACGCAGCCCTTAGTGTTATTTTTAGTTCTAATGTTTTATAAAATCGACCAGTCTTTGTATATTCCTAGGTTGTAGAACTTTTGAAATGAATACGGTACTGATGCATTAAATGATAGAGAAGAAAGACAGTATTTAAGATTTGTGAAATCTTGTCAAAATATGTGGCAGATACCAATAGTGACATGAGTAGCTCTGCCTCCATTATGTACAAAGAAACCATTTTATTTTTTCCCAGATCACTCCAATTCAAAAGACTTGGGTTAGGGAAGCAAACTTCCCTTTCTATCTCTACCAATAAATAGCAAGAAAAACTGGGGAGAGTTATATTATAAGACCTTCAATTACGAACTACTTTCAAGAACCACTTTCTATTATAATACGTGGGTTAATGAAAGTATGGTTATATATGTAAAGGAAAAAAGTATTAGGAAATTGAGAGAGTTGTAACCAAATTTATACTGAATTTTGGTCCCCCCCTCTCTTTTTTTTCTCTCATTGATATTAACTGGTAAATATTTACAACATTTTGATGTAAATTATTTCAAACTGGTTGGGAGAAGATATAAGGGTGGGTATTTAGTTCTTGTCAACTACTAAAGGCCAAAGTCAAGATAAAAAAGAAAAACCCATATCTGTTCACTCACCCAACATGTATTGATGGAAACTCTACTATATGTAAAGCTCTTAGTGAAGCACAAAAAGAAGTAAAAAATATTTAACACAGAGCTTGTCTTCGGGGTGATTATGAGAAATTATCAGAATGAATCAGGTAAAAATATTGGCTGACCATTACAAACAGCATATCCTTCTAAGAATGATAAATCTGATATCATCGTCATACTCTGAATAAAGATTTTAGGGGGAAAATATTGTAGGAATTATGGAGGCCTTTCAGCTTTCTATATATTCCTACGGTCTGGATTTTTTATAAGTGTATACTATTTTTATAATTAGGGGAAAAAATCTAGACCAAAGTATAAACACATTTATGAGTAAATACTACAAGGAAGTAAGTGAATATATGATATTTGTTGACTTAAGTTGGTGCTTATGGTTGGGTTTCTATCTGTTTTAAAGTGTTTTGTTGTTTTAATAGAATTTCAATGCCAGACATAATTCAACAATAAAGGAAGTGTATGGAAATTTAAGTTCTTTGATTTGAATAATCTGTATTGTGCATTAGGAGTGGAAGCCTCGTTAACCATTTTTATTTCTAGCTAAAGAGTAGGGCTGTGAAGAAAATAAAGGCATATTCTCTAATTCTCTGTGTAATATACTTTTTCAAACTATCGTAGGATGTCCAGTCTCAACTGAAAATGGAAGAATAAACTCCTATCACTCTACTTGTAATGATATATTTCATTATCATCTATTATTAGGGTAACTCCTCTCCTATCATTAAAATGGAACATGGTCATTTACGGTTCCCTGATTTCCAAATACTTTCATACTGTTAATACATTGTCCTGAAAAAAAAAAAAAAAGAAATGAAAACAATTTCTGGCTACATTTCAATGTGTCTAAGAGCCTCTGCATGAAAAGCATCATTAGCTTTGACCTTCATGTTTCTAGAAGGCTCCAGGTACATCAAATTGCAATGAGACCCTTCTTGACTTCACTTGGTCTCACTTACATCACTGACTATTTTTCAAATTCAGTAATCTTGTTTTTACTGTCACTTCAGGCTGAATCATTCTTTTCAGAAATGACACAGATTGTAGTATCTCTGCAGCTTTTCTTATTTAATACAACTCAACTGTCACCTTAAGTGAAAAAATTCTGTTGGAGAATGAAAAATCTTCTGTTAGTGAAGGCTTAGATCCTTCTGGCCATGAACAAAGGGTGTTTGGTACTTGCTAATGTCATTTAAAAATCACGTTATTTTGTAAAGTTAATCGCGGGTTTTTCCAAGTATCCTTTAAGCACTATTAAATTCATTTATGCATTTTGCAAGCTAATGGGGGGCAGGAGTGGGGAGGGAAGGCTCTCCATGTCTAGTCCCAGGCCACAACCCCAGCCAGGCAGGAACGAGGCAGTGAAGAACATTCTTATCAACAATTTTAGTGTAAATTAAGGCCTGATCTCAAATTCCATTTTCATGGTAGTTGTGTTTACATTGGAGAATTCATTTACGTTCTTTTTGAAAATAACACTTAAGTACTTCTATTACCCGAAATTACATTTGTCAGAGTCCTATGTAGGGACATTTTAAAGTTAACAAATAGGTCTAGGATGTGGAACTGGATATAAATGAACTCATATATGCATGTGTGGCTTTTGTAATGGAGCTCAGGTATGTGTTCACAGTGCTAAGTGGGAGAGACTCACGGTTTTCTTTCCAGGTGACTGGCGTGACTCCATACACAAAACCAGAGGGAGCAGAGTAGGCCCGGAATAGGTGGACATGCGCAGGGCTTGGCTTCACAGTGGGCTCACTGACAATTAAAATGTCTTTAGAAGCCAGGACCTAGGTAAAGCAGCTTCCGAACTTTGGAGAGGACTGTTTTATTTTCCAAAAAGCAACCTAGCTTTATTCTTATTTATAACTAAAAACTGAAGTCAAAGTTGTTTTGATGAAGTTCTTAGAAATTACTAAGAGAGAAGGATACTTTCATCTTAAGAGACAATTAAGAAAAAACTTTTTGGTTCTGCAGCAAGACAAACTGGCTCTGAAATCATGATTTTAACAAGTCAACATCACCTTAAAATACCAAATCCTAGTGATATTTGGGGTGCTGAGTTGCAGAGCTCATATACCCCAAAGCCACACCAGTTGGGTAAACTGCCAGGTGCAAATTAAATTAGCCTCTGGTTAGTTGACTGCAGTTTCAGCTGTATCTTTACGAACTGAAGGCAAAGCTCAACAAAGAACCCATAAAATGAAATGATGCAGACCAACCTTTTATTGCACCCACAATATTTTGGTCTAGTCCTTTCCGGTTGTCATTGAGTCCTCTTTTCCTCTTCCCATTGGGTAAGGAGTTAGCCAAAGTCTTGTCATCAAAAAATGCACACACCAGCTTTCTAAACAGAAGGCTTCCTGAGCGAGTGTAGTTTGACAATATAGAGTCCAGCTGTGATTTAGGCATGAACACATCAAAGCCTTCAGCAAGTTGCACTTCTGGCTACCAAAAGAACATAAATATTTCATTAAAAGCAACATTTGAAGCATTTGACTTTGGGCATATGCACAACAAAAAAACCATCACTAGCTACTGAAGTGTCTATATCCTATGAACAATGTGGTTTTGGCTCTGTGTGCTAGTATATGCAATTTATAAAACCAGTGACTAGTTGTTACTTACAAAATAAGATGCTCTAATTCTAGCATTAAGTCTCTTTGAAAGCAACAGAGAAGAGTACCCTGAAAATACATTCTTGTCTTTAGAAACAGTCAAGAGAAGACAGATCATCACAAACTCATATAACTGTAGAGCTACAGGGGACTTGAGAGATTTCTGGGTGAAATACCCTTATTTTTTTAAATGAAGGAACTAAGGTCCAAAGAGATCATAACAAAATGACAAAAATAATCTGAATATACTCAGTGCATTACGCTTTACTTTCTCCTACATTAAATAATTTCATTTCATTTGCCTAAGCATGCAAATATGGGGCTACCCAGAGGCCTATGCTCTTTTTACTCTGCCAGTGGTTTTCAGTGGTGGGACTATATTTTTCTCCAGTGAAAACTTATGTAAACAAATACATAAAGTAAACAACAACGATGAGCAGGTGCCCCTGGCAGTTTCATTCTGCCTCTCACCCCTACTTTTGGAAGAAGAATCTGAAGCCATGTCCCAGACCACCACTGAAAAATCTACATACCAGTCACGCTGCTTCCCTGTCACGGATTTTCTGACTAGGATGCTGGAACAGAAGACCTATTAGGTGTCTTTCAACTCAGACTCTTAGTAGTAGGATATAAGCTCAGATGGTAATAATTACTCTGTCAGCACTCCATGGATGCTTACAGCTTGTCTTTTCATCTGGCAACCTAGTGAATACTTGGATTTTCAAAACTTTTGCAAACGCCTTCCTTCCCATGGAGGTGGCCACGCACCCTGTCACTGGTATTTATGTGACATCCTTATATGGCTGCATTTATTATACTGTGTAATTATGTATTAGATTGTGGCCCTTTCTGACACCCACAACTCAGACTTTGTGTCTTTTGGGCCTGGCACATAGTAAGTATTCAATAAATTCTTGAGTAGCTAAAAGTTCGTTAGTCATAATCTAAACTACTAAGTCATTTACTGTTAATTATAACATGATAACTCTGCAGGAGTAACTTTATTTTTTTTTAATTTTTATTTACTTTTTAAAAAAGATTTTATTTATTCATGAGAGACACACAGAATACAGAGAGAGTAAGGGACATAGGCAGAGGGAGAAGCAGACTCCCCACAGGGAGCCTGATGCAGGACTCAATCCCAGAACCCCAGGATCACAACCTGAGACATAGGCAGATGCTCAACCACTGAGCAACCCAGGTACCCCTAAAAGAGTAACTTTAATGAAGAAATGCAATTGGTAAACTTTTTTTTTATTGGTAAACTTTCATAAGGAAAAAAGAAGAAAATCTCACATAAGTAAGATGTATTATAACAGCTTATTCTTAGATAATCATACTTATCACTTTGCAAACCTGGTATGACTTTAGATTTTTAGAACCCTATTAGAAACAAGAGGATGTGGGATTAGGTTTTCTTCTGGAGAAGAGGAATTACTACTTTTGTTTGTCCTGGTGTTTCTCAAAATGCCTAGCACACTATGGTCAGAGGAAAGAGGGCATAAATGATTCAGATGATGTGGGCAGTTTGGGAGCTGCCCTTCCCAAAGGCAATTCTCAACTGGATTATCCACAAAGTCATCTCATGTCTCTGCTTCACTTTTCCTTTCAGCTTTTGGTCCCTGGATACTTGGCAAGTATCACTACACTAACAGTGCTGTCAGACTCGTTGCTGAGTTTTGGGTCCTGGTGCTGGTAAAGGGTGTGTAGGGGCATTGCTGGGAGCTGGGGGCTGTATCCCTGACTCCTGGAACAGAAGCTGGCTCACACTGAGTGCTCACAGTGCATGTTTGCTGAATGAGTTAATGTGGAAATATTAGACTGAGTGAATTTTATCAACATCATCTAAGATGAAGTTTTATTCATAACCAGAATTTTGCTGTGCCTATCTATGGCTGCATTTAGACCTTATTCTAAATGAACTGATCCCAGATTTTAGCTTAGTGTTCCTATACCATTTTTAATTTTTATTTTATTTCACTATTTATTTATTATTTAAATGCAATTTGCCAACACATAGTGTAGCACCCAGTATTCATCATGTTCTTATGTCATTTGAAAGCCATTAAAAAAGGATTCCCAATTTACAGAAGCAGCTTGTAGGTCTATGAAAGGCTCAGATGATACAGAAGCCCTTCAATTTTCAGGAGTCAAGAGGGAAAGACACCAACTGATCTCATTCATAGATCTCTGCTGAATTCTGATACCATCAAACAGGTGCTTAAGACTCAGCCACCTGACCTGAGATTCCCAGAACTTGCCTTTGGACTTACCCTATAGGGCTTGACCCTGGTTTGACCTCCTCTAGGTACTAGGCAAAAATGAGCCACCCCTTTCTTCACATACTCAGTCTTTTCTATGAACCGTGTTTCTAGCACTTTCCATGCTGCATTTATTTGGTTGGGAGTTTGTGTTTCTCATGAGAACATGCGCTCTTTTGTATTCAGAGTGCCAAATGCCCCATCATTGCCCAATAGATATTTGTCAGAATAAACAAAACACTATGTAAGAATTCATTTAAAATTCATTCATTCAAAAATAATATTGATTTAGAGACCTTTTAGCCCAATATGAAGGAAGTGTGTTTGAAAGCCTGCCAGGCCATGGTTCAGCGTACCAGACTTTTTGGGGGCAGCACTTGTGCTAACTCAAGGAGCAGACTGCTTGGAGAACCTGACTTGGTCAAGACATATTTATTTTGTGTGTAACTCCACGTGCAAGGAGTTTCAAGTCAGGCTCACTAGATGAGATACATACACAAATATTACATAAAGTACAAAGTGATAAATGAGATGTGCCGGACGCGGAGCAGCATCTGGTGGGTGAGGGGGTGAGCGGGGCCAGGGAGGGGCAGGATAGTATTTTAGGAGGGCTGTCTGGCAGGGCTGAGGACACAGAGGCAGTTGCTGCTTCTAGAGCTTGCTGCCACTCCTGAAACTAAATATCTGGAGTTTTCCATGGAGCAAGGAGACTCCCCCTGGGATCATCTGGTCTCTTGATTTCTGAGACACTATCCTACTGCAGAAGCTGTCAGTGTTTCCCAGTCCACTACCTGCTGATGGACAGATCTTGTTATTTTGAAGTGTTCTTACCAGATCAAGGAATGTGAACTCACCCAGTTATGAGCCTGGAGTCAGTTTTATTACTTGAGGTAGTAGCGGCAGCCAGGAGAGCAAGGGTGACTCATCTTTGCTTCCTTCCTGATCTTGAGGTCCTGTTAGGCAGATTTCTTAGCTCTTGTAAAGGGGCACTAATGCTGAGTCTACAAGGGACCCCAAAGCAACAAACCAATTCCTTAAAAAAATGGGGTTGCTTTATTTTCTGAGACATGAAGAAAACTAATCTCAAATTTTTATTATGAAACCTTCTGATATCCTCCATTTTAGAGAGAAAATTGCAGTGTACTGTTATGTAGTGAGCACATATATTTAAAAATAGGTTAAAACTCCAATTGTACCATTGAATCTCTTCCTTCTGTTTACTGGTGCTGGTTTATTTTATTTTATTTTTCTGGTGCTGGTTTAAATGAGATCTCTGCTTACTAAGGATACCTATGACAGAAACAACACTATTTCAAATGAGTATCATTTTACAAACGACTTTCTTTGACGGCATCACTGTCTCATATTTAAGCAAAGACAGATCGCTAATATACTGACAGGTTCTATTGTTTACTGAGGGGTTACAATCTTTAAAGGATGACACAAAATGTGGGGCGGAATTTACGACACTTAGAGTCATCATCTTAAGAGTTAAGAGTCTGAATTAGCTTTACAAATTTGGATTTTCATGATGTCTTGCCTTTTTTTTTTTTTTTAAAGATTTATTTATTTATTTATTTATCACAGAAAGAGAGAAACAGAGGCAGAGACACAGGAGGAGGGAGAAGCAGGCTCCATGCCGGGAGCCTGACGTGGGACTCGATCCCGGGACTCCAGGATCGCGTCCTGGGCCAAAGGCAGGCGCTAAACCGCTGAGCCACCCAGGGATCCCCCTGTCTTGTCCATTTTTGGTACTGCAGCTACTCAGCACCAGCGTGTATCAAATGTTGAATTTTCCTTATCCAGGGGTGTCACGTCTCACACCCAGTGAAGTTCTGGAGGCAAAAATCATGTGTAGTCATAATGACCCTTGAAAGTGTTTACGGACCCAGCCCTATCGGCAGTAACTCTCCTGCTTCTCTTTGCACTTCAGCTGAGGCCTTCCTTTGCTTAAGGTCAAGATCTAGTTTGCGTGGGGGAATCCTCTAACCAGGTAAATTAAAAGATTTCCCCTTCAGTCCCTGTGAGTGAGCGTATCATTTGATTCCCCTGTATGAAGTAAAATATGTAAAGCAATTTTAAAGAGATCGTATCAAACACAGAGGAAACAATTCTGATAGAGGCTATTTTCCATAAGGTGTTAATCAATGCCAAATTAGTAAAACATGCAAATAGCTAAATGTGGTTACTGGTTAAAAGAGTAAAAAGAATTGCATGAATATTCATATTGGACATTAACCTCAGATTTTCAATCACAAATTAATAAATTACACACAATAGTTGGTATACTCCAGTGGCTAGCTAGTTAAGTTTCAGACTGGCTCAACGAAAAAAAAAAAAATAACCATGGATGAAGAGGCAGGATTCTGTGGCCTAAAACTCCCTGATGTGGGACTGAAAACACATAACAGAAATTTTATTTTATTTTAATTTATTTTATTTTATTTTATTTATTTTTAATTTTTTTTCATATAACGGAATTTATAAGACTGTTTAAGGACTGTGAATTTAGTCTTTCCGCTCCTAATACTTCCATATATGATGATCCTTTATTTTCATTTAGTATTTATTTTGCAGTATGTTAGAGGTTTTTCTAGGTAAATGGGCTTTATGAAAAGAAATTTTAAAAAACCCCTCATAACTGACTTTATTTGGCTCACATATGTGATCTGAATTCACTTCATTTTGCTCACAAATGTGATCTGCTTTTGTTTGGGAAACACTGAAATCATTTCCTATAACTCAGGTCTGCTCCAGGTAGATTTAGCAGGAACTACTATTACTATTTACTAAATGCAATGCCACAATCACGGCCAGTGAGCTGGGTGCCCATGAGAATACACCACAACTGCAAGGCAGGCTTGCTTTAGCAGGTCTAGCTGAGCACAGAGAATTTCAGCGTTGATGCGGCAGAGGCTCCACCTTGGAGGTATCACATCAAGAGTCCATTATAAGGTGGATGCTCTGTAGTAAGTAAAAATGCTCGGGCAAAAGTTCTATCACAGTCTATATACCAGCACATATTTCAGGCTGAATTGGATAAAGACGATAAGAAGTTATTAAAGGGCCAATATGGATCTTTTATTTGGCAAAATATTGGTAGAACTAAGCATTTAACTTTAGAAAATACAATACGACTTGGCCCCTTGAACCTTCTCCATGCACTTGGATAACGAGGCACTCCAAAGTCTTCTGGAGATGTTTTTAGCTTTTTCCTTCCTCAAGTGGTAAATTAATGACTCTAAGCACTATGGCTTGATTGATGCTAAAGACATTTGAGCCCAAGTGTTTAAGACATAAGATTTTAGCCACTGCCATCTAGCTTCTTCCAACCCTAACTCCAGTGAAACTGCTCCTCTGAGGTCCTGTCATTGACCCTCCAGGCCAAGGGCAAATCCTGTTCTTTCAGGCTCCTCTGCGTTCTTCTGACTGTCATGACCAGGACTAGAGCTTAAGTCCTATCATATTGTTACGACTGCTTACATGCTTTCCTCCTCTGCTCCTTGCGGGTTAAGGACTATTTCATTCATTTAGGTACACCCTGGAAAATGGTGATGTAATTAAGAGTTATTCACTATAGACCATATTCTAGGCCCTAGGCTAACACACATGAAGCAGATTTTCTAACTTCATCCTCACCCTGCCAAGGGAATATTTTATTATCCTCAGTTTGCAGATGCAGAAACTAAGGCTTGGAGAGGTCAGGTAACTTGTTTAAGATTATCCAGCTACTTAGTGACAGAGCAAGGATTTGAACCCAAGCAGTCTGCTCTGAAATCTACACTCTCAAGCATATCTGCTTTAAGTTCAGTGTGTCAATGAATAAACAGTCGCTTGCTTGACTGATGTGCTTTACTGGTTCCCAGTGGATTGTGTATTTATTGGGTTAAGAAAGTGTTAAGGAAACAGGTTCTGATTTTGGAAGCTACTTCTATTGAGAGCAGCAATATATTTTAAATTACTTTTTTAAAAAAAATAAAAAAAAATTACTTTTTAGAAAAATGACTTAGTATAAACATCAATGAAATTATCCAGAATCCAATGAATTACCAGTTGATGGGTAGCCATAGATTTATCTTCTTTTTTTTTAAATGTCTATTTTTTTCTTTTTCTTTTTTAATTTTTATTTATTTATGATAGTCACACAGAGAGAGAGAGAGAGAGAGAGAGAGAGGCAGAGACACAGGCAGAGGGAGAAGCAGGCTCCATGGAGCCCGACGTGGAATTCGATCCCGGGTCTCCAGGATCGCGCCCTGGGCCAAAGGCAGGCGCCAAACCGCTGCGCCACCCAGGGATCCCCATAGATTTATCTTCTGATAACTTTTAAATCTATATAATCTAGGATTACTGGAAAATGTTCACAATAATTCCAATAAAGAGAAAAAAGTTTTCTACTATTAAAAATTATATATACATACGTGTATGTATATATATATATGTAAATATATATATGTATTTTATTTTATGTTTAAAAGTAGGCTCCATGTCCAGCATGGAGCCCAAACTCATGACCCTGAGAAGCAAGACTTGAGCGGAGATCAGAGTTGGACACTCAGCCGACTGAGCCACCCAGGTGGCCCTCATAAATATATTTTTAAAAACTGATCTGAGTGTTTCACCAAAGGCAAAAAACAAGCCAAACAAAAAGCAACAGTGATGAAACAAGCTTGGGCCACATATATCTACCCTGGAAGACACTACTTACTACATCCAAATAAGTAGGGAAAAACAATGACTGCAAAAAATTCATGGCTGCCTTGTCTGAGTACTGGCAGAGCATGGGGTTGTAAAAGAAAGAAGGAAATACTGTATTTAAATTTGAAATTTGGTTTTGGGTTTTGGGCTCTTGCTTTGGCTTCTGTGTAAATTAGGCTTGAATCGTATTTAATGTGCTAATTTAAAATGGGTCAAATAGTCCTGCCTCAAAGTAGAAACATTTCTGGCCACTCTCTTTTTATAAACACTATTTCTTCAAGTGTATTTGTTCATGCATATGTACACTTCAGTTATTTAATAAACATTTATATTTGTCCCTATAAGGTACTTAGCTAGGACTGCTAAAGTTTAAAAAAGAACCAACATTTATTGAGTGTTTAAAATGTACCAGGAACTGCTCTAAGGGCTTCACATAGACTACCTCATTTAACTCTTCCAGTAGGCCAGTTCTAGGAGGTCAGCATTACTACTGTTCCCAATTTAAGGAGGGAAAACTGAGGTGAGGGGTTACCCGGCCGAGCTTCTTGCCCAGGCAGCCTGATTTCAGAGTCTGTGCCTTTTACCATGCACTTTTCTTTTAGAAACTTCCAAGTAAATGGAGTAAACTACCTTAGTCCAACCTTTCAGTTTTCCTCACATATCGATCATCCTGTGACTGGTTACTGAGTGTGGGTCGTGTTCAGGAACAGAGCTAGAAGGGGCACCCGAGTGTGGCACTCAGTGGGTAAGGACAACTACAGACCTGGCTGTATACTTAAGCCCTTTATGCCACAGTGTCCTCATCTACGAGGACAGGAATGACACCTCTAAGAGTAGGGATGAAAGAGAAAAATTATTTTAGTGCAGGGTGGCACACAGATACTACAATTATTGCCCCTGCCCTGGGAGAAACTGGCATTCCTTGCTGGAAGGAGGGGAAATCTTCTAAAAAATTATGGACTAGTATAGAAAATTCTATGAGAGTGAATTATGTTGGGAGCACCTGGGTGGCTCAGTTGAGCACCCAACTCCTGGTCTTGGCTCAGGTCGTGATCTCGGGGTCCTGGGATCGAGCCCTACGTTAGGCTCCTTGCTCAGTGGGGAGTCTGCTCAAGATTCTTTCTCCCTCTCTCTCTGCCCCTCCCCCAGTCTTGTGCATGCACCTGTGTGCACGCACCTGTGTGCACACACTCTCTGATAAATAAATCTTAAAAAAATTATGTCAGAGCCTGTTTGGTGGGAGTATTGAGACAGGTAACGAGGAGAGAATGAGGAAATGGAGTTAAGCTGAAGAGAGGGTTCTAATTAAAGCTGAGCCCTAGACCTAAAGTTTCAAATGTTTATTTTGTATATTTTGTCACTTGCAGACTAAATCACATTTATTGAGTACCTGTTATGTGCCAGGCACTGTAGGAGGACAGTCTCACATATTCTCTACCATTTAGCATTTATAGCACTGAGGGACAGTGCAGGTGGTTTTGAGGAGATCACAGTGTTTTTCCACATCTGAGTAGGGGTAACCATTATCGCTCAGATGACAGGGGTCTCCCTGAAAGGCCCTGCGTGGGGCCTATCTGTATTGGGGTGACATTAAAAGTCATGGTGCAAAACAGAGGACTTCATACACTGTGAATTAGAAAAAGTTAATGGGAATTTTTACACCTACCACAGCAGCGAAAGTATAGGTTTTACATGTCTTTTTCTCACTGCTTCTAGCTCTTTCTCCTCCCCTCTAAACATCTAAGGACCATTTTGCGATACTAAATGTACTTGTGCTTCCCATCTGGACCTAAGGGCCTGCTTCTGCCCTTGTGTTCCCTACCTCAGTACTGAGGACCGAACCTGGTTTTCTAAGAGAGAAATGTGGGGGTTGCTTTCTACTGAGCCACCAAGTCCTCTGTGTGGGTACTTCCTAAATGCCTCCTTTCTCCTTCTGCAGGCTCACTGCTCAAGTAGACTGTGACGTTCTTCTTCCTGGTCTCTTTGTCTCTACTCTCTTCTCTCCAACTTTCATTATCCATAAGGCAGTTCCACTTTTAAGACATAGGTATGATTACTCCTCTATTTGAGATTTACAATGGCTTCCTAGTGCCCACAAGATGATGGTCAAGGGCATCAGCATGGCATATTAGGGCTCTTACTACTTGGCCCCATTCTACCTTTACATCATCATCCACTACCAGTGTCAGCCAGATAGCTGTTCAGGCAGCACTGGACCACTTACCCAACCCTGCAACTTTGGACCTAATCCTCCCAATGCTGGGTACTTCCCAGGGCCCATCTTCAAATACACAAACACAGAATTCTCATCCATTTATATATATCCAATTATATTACATATTCTCAGATCCATTTTAGAGAACAATTTCTACAAGATTATTATATATTTTCTGTTTTCTCCTCTGGACTTCCACCAAATTTTAAGAGGACTATGGCTAAGAAATAATAAAGAATAGAAGAGTACCTAAATTTGGATGCCTTTGAACTGATAGTTCCATCACGTAAGGGAGTCAATCCACACATTCTTACCCCAACCCCTGCCCTGCCAGGGACCCTGAAAGCTGGTCTCATTATTTCCAACAAACACTATCTGTGGACAAAATTGCCTCATCTAACAATGGGATTCATTGCACAGACCTCTAGGTGCAGTTACAGTTTCTGTTGAACAGATGAATCAAACGGCCTATCAGCTGGATAATGTAAAGATAATTATCTCCATATACTTTCTGCTTTTAGAAGCATGTTATTCCTTAAAGATAATCAGCACCTAACTGAGTTTTCATGGACAATTGTGAACGTGCTGTGTTAAATTTAACAGCTCTTGTTAGCAAAAGTAATCATGAATAAAAAGAAATTTATTTTTATTTGGCATATGAACAAAATTTAAATGGTGATATTGGTAAAGATAAGAAAAATTCTATTATTAATGTACATAAGGCCTTTATCAGATCTTCCTCAATTTATCTCTGAAGTATATTTGGAGCTTAAAAATAAAGGAGAAAGTTCAGTTATCAGCATTAGAGCGACCCATTTAGGAGATGATTTACACAAGGAAATGACTGCTCCTCATATATTAATGTCCATCAGAAATGAACTCTTAGAAAATTCAAGAAAAACATAAAAGTGTTAATGAAAACTGCTTAAGATGGAATGTACTTTGTGTTGTGGAATAATTCACCTCTGTTTCCAAATAGGTGATTGACTTGGGTTTTGAAACCAGGGCCTTAGCTCCAATAAGCATATGATATAATCAAATCAGCTGATTGGCCTGGGGTAGAACATTACATCAATAATGATTTTTTTTAAAGTTAAGTTTTGAGTCTAGAAGGACTACTTAATTTTAGCATTTGTTCAAAGATAAAAAACCAAAACAATAAAACCCTTTCATGTTGAGGGTTGGATAAAAGTTCAAATGACTTTCTAGTCTAAAAAAGTCACCTCCCTTTATTAAAGACCCAATGTGGATACACGCTAGCAAGCTGCCTTTCTGCAATCTGAAAGGGGACAATCTTTTTTTAAATAGCAATTATTTTTTATTTAAAGTTTAAAAGGTAGGGCCAAACTCCAATCCCATATAGGCCCGTGGGTGTTCTCAGCAGGATTCTCATCCTATGCAAACTGATAATAATAGATCACTCACTCTTGTTTATTTTAAGAACTCTCCCAACCAGACGGGGTTCACATTAATGTACTTAGATAAAGATATTGTAAACAGAGTATGCAGTTGCAAAAATAGCACATTCTTAAGGACTTCAGTTTATGGTCATACAGCTATAAGATGACAAGTCGGATGGATCTCTTAGATGTCATCCAACATCCAGGACTGCAACAACTTTCTAGCTATGATATTGAAATAGAAAAACCTTTGCAGAGCATTAACCTATCATTATAAAGAGTAAATGGCATGCACTGCAACCTAATTAGCAGTGTGGCTTGCATCTATAAAATAGAATTAGCACTACTGCTCTTTTTTTATTATTAGTTTGTGTTTCTAGAAAGGTGTGACCTTATCTGTAAGGTTCTGTTCATTTATGCCCATTTACAAAGGATTTAATTATGTTCTTTTAGCTCTCTACGCTGAGGAAATTGAAAACGGCCACTTCAGAATTAAAACTGTTAAAGAAATTAGTGAGCAGATTATTTACTCCATCACCCTTCTTCGTGCAGGGATAAAGAATGGAAACACGTTCAAATAAATGAGGTTGAAGATTTTTGGAAGAGAACATTCTAGGTAAGGAAATTATTAATAGTCTTCCTTTCCTCTTTCCCATGGGTCTTTTGCAGTTTCTCTAGTTTTCTTGGGCAGAACCAGTTAAGGGGAATGTGTATTAATACTATAAGATTCCTGAAAATTCCATCACCTTAGTGTGAGCAGCCAGAGAACATGGACTTACATCTGAGGCAGGCGACTCTAGGACGATGCCGAATCCCAGCACACGGCTCTCCCCAGAAGAGGGGTGCTCGGCCGTCGGGGGGCCAGGCTGCTCGGAGGCCCCTGCTGTCTTCTTCTCAGTTTCGAATGCGCCAGACTTTTGCTTCACAGTTAGAGGTTCAATGGTCTTTGGGGGCACTTTTTTCTTTTTATTTCTCTTGCGTGAGACAGCAGTTCGCTGGGAGCATATAAGGGAAATCGGGGGTTGTTGTCTGTTTTGGGTTCCAACTGTGAAGAGTGAACAAAAATAGGGTACAGGCACCTGAGTCTAACTTAGGAGAAACCATCGCCCGTCTATCTACATGTTCTACTAACTGAGACCGAAGCACGGTTCAGTCAAAGAAGCAGACCAGAGTCAATCTCTTGTGGGACCTGCAGGTCATCAAATGACGTCTTTGAAGCACTTTAGAGGTCTACACACAGAAAAGCACTGTCCTCGATGCTGCTAAATAATTACACTCACTGCTGCTGCTGGGTTCTGTGGAAGGCATTCTGAGCTGTAGGAAAACATCTGAGTGTGATTTTATAAGTCGCAGGACATTTTCATATAAATGGGAACTCAGAATTTAAGTTCAGGTGTAGATGTCCAAGCTTTCTGGTAAGCCAAACTTAGGAATATTTTAATCATCCTTGGAGGGTAAGTTGATCAGCTGCTAGCAATCTACAGGCACTAACACTGACTGAGAGTGAGCAATGATGATCATTTACTAAAGAATGAGTCTGGCATGACTCGTACGTTATGTAGGCAAAGCCGGCTAGTCCTTTATCAGGGCCAGTTCCTCCTTCCTTACAAACCACGTTATCCACGCACAACCATCTCCACAGAACTACACTACTGGGTTCTGACCAGGCTGCCCTCCATACCTTGGTTTTAGGTAGTGGAAAAATAGGAATGATATAGTTCTTCGCAAGTCAGGAAGACCAGTAAAATCCAGAAACAGGTGGAATTCCAAAGATGAAAAGCACTGAACAAACACCAAGTACTAGTATTAAATATATATACTTAACGAAGCCAAAGATGGTAAGTATAGTTCTCAGATGTACTCTGGCAAGTCATGTTTGTTAACCATTTAGAAATATTCTGATGGAAAGTGTAATAGAAAAACACGGCATCATTATTTAAATCTTCATGTAGCAATATGGCTTACTAAAAATGATCATGGGATATGCCTGCTTTTTTACAGAAATAAGCCAAATGAAAACTAAAGATCTTTAAATGCACATAAATATGGATCATTTCCCATCAGTTTGCAAATAAAGGGTATTTATACTTTGAGCTTGGTATTTGCATCTTTAGACTGGCGAGAAATTTACAAGTAAGTATTAGAAACCGAACTACTTGGGGTGCCTGGCTGGCTATGTTGGAGGAGGAGCATGCAACTTTTGATCTTGGCATTGCACCCATGTTGGGTGCAGAGATTGCTTAAAAAAATAAAAAAGGAAACAAACCACTTGTACTGCATAGGAACACTGAAAAGGTTTTTAACCACTTGTGTAGTTAGTAGTTGAGTTCACTGGTGCTTGACCTTGGCTGCATGTTAGAATCACCCGGGAGCTTTAAAAAAAAAAAAAAAAAAGTCCACGCCTCAGCCTTACCCCAGACTAACTGAATTGGAATTTGCAGGGGTGGCGTCCGGGGAACTGAGACTTTTTTTTTCTTTTTAAAGCTCAAGTGATTCCAGTGTGCAAGCTCAAGTGGAGAACTTTCCTCTGTTCTCTGGATTTTTACCCAAGGCTAGGTCTCCATGCCCAAAGTCAAATGGACAAGGAAAGCAATTATCAATGGTCTAGGACTCATGCCTCTCCAAGCCTTGCTATTCTAAATTAAAGGGAGAATGCATTTGGTTTAAAGAACACAGGCACTTTCAGAGTTTTTCTCCTGAGTTTGCAAGTCTAGACACAGCCATAGTCTCTGGCACCCAGATCTTATCGCTTCATTGTATTCCTTGTCTTCTCCCTAAGTAGAGGCGAAACTTTCTAAATATAATTTAAATCTACAGGTGTTATAGACAATAAGCCTTAAGTAAATCTACCCACACAATACAGATTCTTAAGTTTAAGGAAATTAAAGAAGAGTAATTTCTTCAGTTTATCCTTTCTGCTATCCTACCAGCTCTGGAATCATTTACTGCCCTAATCTGCAAAAGGTTCAGAAAAGAAAACACGGTGACAAAGTGGCATTTACTTAATAGATTCCAAAAGGGCTTCAGTCAAGGATTTAAATGGTTGCAATTTGTAGTTTGCCATTTCGGTAGTAAGGAGCTTAAGTGAAAAAATAAATCATTACCATTTCATATGCATATTTTCTTACGTGCTAACAAATTCTTCTTCTGAGAAAAGAACCCGTAAGTCATGAAGTAACCTTTCTTTCTCTGCTCCTTATTTAAGAGACAGTAACTTTTTCTAGGTCAATAAGAACATGGATTGTTGTTGTAGAACAAGATGAGTTAAATGCTTACTGGCCTGACCAAAATGCTTATCCTTTCCTTGGGCTTAGACCAAATTCAGCACATACAATTGGATGTTGCTTTTCAGAGGTTCTTTGGCTCACCTCACTTTCATGTGCTCTTGGGTGACGGGGTGTCTAAGTAGTAAGCTTTTTATATCAAGCCACATCACTAAATATTACAATTTTACTAGAATTCACTAAATGGCACCAAGTATGATTTCTGAATGATGACCTTCCCAAATCTCTCTACAGTGCAAGGGTGGGGATGCTGACCGTCTATGACCGGGCTGTTTCTTACTCCAGGAGGAGGCTTCTCTCACCGGAGGAGGCTTTAATGAAATGCTTTCTTATTTTCTATACCTTGGTACCAAAAAGTTGCATTTCCCCTGCACTGGTGGAGATTAGGAACCACAGTCATTATCGTGGTGACCCAGACGTCTATGAACCACTCCTGGCCTTTAGAACAACACTAATGAAGTAGTTTCTGCCTGCCTCATGCTTTACAAGTTCATTTATGCTTACTAACTTCTGCTATTTTGAAAAGCAGCCTGTGAGTTAGATATTAATGCTCCAGCTACAGATGAGACATCTGAGAGCAGAGAAGTCACACAACCTCATGAGGAGAACAGGGACTCTGACCCCAACCTGCAGACTCACTGCTTGTCCACCCCACGACTTGACTGACATGAGCAAGAACGGAAGAGGTGTGGTGCAACTAAAGAGGACAAGACATGAGGCATCTTCAAGCTTCTAGATCCTGAATATGAGGGAGACAAGCCCCAAGCAGGGCCTCAGAGGCAACACCTCATGTACCTATGCTCTTGAATGTCTTCACCAGGCCTGTCCATGTTCCCAAGAGGGCCTCCCGGCACCTCTATGACACTTCATGGCTTCCCCACTGTCACGCTGCACCCCAGAATGGACAGGGATGGATAGGCATTAGAAATCAGGGGACTGCACCCCCCACCTGGTCTCGGTACCTGCTTGAATTTGCATTAATTTCCGCATGGTCCTGAGTTCTTGGAGGATGGCCTGCAACGTTGACTGGCAGTTGCAAGTACAACAGTTTGATCCAACTGACGAATTCACTGCGGGAAGGTCTCCTAAGCGTCAAAGAAAAGAATGGCACACTCCAAACGTCAACAACAAAATTACAAAGAGGAAAAAGAAAAAAAAAAAAAAGGTATCTTGACAGCCTTTTTCTTTTTCTTTTTTTTTTAGATTTTATTTATTAATGAGACACCCACAGAAAGAGAGAGAGGCAGAGACACAGGCAGAGGGAGAAGCAGGCTCCATGCAGGGAGCCCGATGTGGGACTCGATCCCGGGCCTCCAGGTTCGCCCTGGGCTGAAGGCGGCACTAAACTGCTGAGCCACCCGGGCCACCCTCTTGACAGCCTTTTGAAACATGTGCAGTTATTATGCAACAGGGCCTAAGGAAAAGGTGCCCAATAACTGTTACCACCTGAATGTCAGGAGCTGACTTGGGCTAAGCATCCAGGCTTCTGCACAGCCCGGTGCGCAGCAGCTCATGCGCCACCACGGCAGGCCTCCCCAGTGTCACACCAGTGCATCTCAGATGACGGTGCCATACAAATCCACTAGAGACTTGTGCTATGTTGCACAAAAACACGAGCTCTGAGAACAGCCTTATAGAAAAACCTGGTAGCTGCACATTATAAAGTTTCATGTTGAAAATCAAATGTATCTGGATGCCTGGGTGGTTCAGTGGTTGAGTGTCTGCCTTTGGCTCAGGTCGTGATCCCAGGGCCTGGGATCGAGTCCAGCTTTGGGAGCTGCTTCTCCCTCTGTCTCTCCCTGCCTCTCTCTTTGTGTCTCTCATGAATAAATAAATAAACTCTTTTAAAAAAATCAAATGTGTCTATTAAAAATTACTTTTTCTAGTATTAGGCATGTTTCTCCAAATTAAGAAGTGTCAACACATGAAAACATTTAGATCACTCTCTGGGGGCGGTATGTCTGTGGGGCAGGGAAGAGCTGGGGGAGCAGGGTGTATATGGGAGGAGATACTCGAACCTGTCACTTGGTGTTGGTGCCCTGGCTTTTCTTCAACTTTGTAAAGGAGATCCTCATACAGCTTTCTTCCATTCCCACAGTTTACCTTTCCCTCACTTTAATCTCTTTATCTCTGTTTAAATTCAGTATCTTTTCCTTAATAAAACTATCCTACTAAAGTAAACACAGATTGTCCCCTTGTCCTTGGAATACTGTGGAACATTTGGAAGATCGCTCTTTCTGCAGCCTTCCCTCCAGCATCTGTGTCCAGCCTGGCAACTGTGAACTGGATTGCGCTGCTGTCACTTGGCATTTCTCACAGATCCAAGGGGAAATGCAAGTTCTAAGGCATTCGCCCAATTCTGTCTTTTATTATAGATTAAATGTAATTTTAATTTCACAGTATGCATTATTTGTGGATACTGTAAAAAAAAATTCACCACGCAAAATCATGAATGCTTCGAGTGGTGTATTTATCTACACTCAAAGTTGTAGCAAACTGATATAATGAATTTCTACCAAAAATATGCAAATAATAAGTGCAAAAATCTGTTTTCAAACCAATATGGGGGAATTTATGTTTCTAACTTTTAACATTAATAACATTTTCCCAAGTAAATCCACCATCCTTGTTGTTACTGGAAAACAGAATGCTGTTTGCCCAAAACTTCTTGATGTGGGGTGAACTAACTTCATACACATCTAAGGGTGTCCTATTTCTCTTGCCATTTCTTCCATGGCAGGTGAATTAGGAGGGCCTATATAGAATATTCCTAGTTACTATTTTTTTTTTTCCTAGTTACTATTCTAAGTACTGTCTTTATCATTTTTAGAGGACAAAACCAACCCTTTCAGCTTGTTATAAATCATTTTCTAATGTTAAGGAGAACTTTTTTTATTTTTATGGGGAGTCTTTAAAGAGCCACCTCCCCCTAATCTGGAAGAGTGCCAGCACGTGAATGTGATCCTGGCTTATGCAATATTGAGAGAAATGGAAGACTCCTGTACATCTCTTGGGGTCCCTCCTGTCGCATCAGCAGCATCTCAGGATGGTTTTTCATGCCTCTGAATTGGTTCCTGCAAATTGTGTTAAAAAAAAAATCTAAACAGTTCTCTCCTTCTTGAAGGAATAATGAATGGGAAAAGAAAATCCTTAACTTTCAAGGAAACCGAAAATGCAGTCTTACTTTCTCTTGTCCTCTTTCTGAAAAATATAGATCTGCACATCCATATACAATTTATGGAGCAACATCCAATGTTACTGGATGGTAAGTTAACACATCCAGAAAAAAAATTATCAATTTTTTACCTTAAGCTTAGAAGAAAATAATTTCCATTTGATCTTTTATTTTTTTTTTCTGAACAACTAGGAATTTAAATTAAGGAAATTTTACTCTAAAGGAATAATTTTCAGCTCTAATGAAGCAAGTCCTACAACTAGGATCATCTGGTGCAGTTGCTGGAATGTGGGGTAAAAGCAAAGGTGTCACCAGGATGCTGGGATGTGTGTCCCTCCCTTTAACCACAACTTGTGTGATAACAAAGAAAAGCAAAAAAATAAGAGGATGTATTGATGATACACAGAGAACCAGAAGCTCCTTTCAGTGACAAAGGGGAATTCCTTCTGCCCTAAAGTTCAGTCTCTTGTGACAAAAATATCTGTATGTTGGCATATGATAGCTTTCACTTTTTAAAGGGTTAAAATCTCTACTAAGAAATCATTACTTCTAATACAGAGCCTCAGTTTTGTTTCCCAATTCTGGTTTTTTTTTTTTTTTTTAATACTCTGCATTTCTCAGCCGAGGCATGTGACTAGGGGAGAGTTTAATGTATTGAACTCAAAAACCATGCTGGACATTTAGAAATACAACACATTCGGACACTCTCCCACCTATGAGCATTTTGTCTGATAACCGTACGTACCGTTGGAGCTGCCAGCAGTGTGGGGCTGACTCTGGAAGGTTCTAGAGTGGGTGCCATACTGCCCTGAGAACTGCCCACTGGGCGGTGGTAACTCATTCCACGCACCACGTGAAGATGGGTGGAGGCTCTGTGGTGCCTCAGCAGAGGAGTTCATACGTGGGGGCCAGACTGAATCCAAATCCTGGGGTTCTTCTTTTAATTTTTCTCCCTCTTTGCCCACACGCTGGTAGATCCTGCCAGTGCTGTCATTCAGTAATCTTCTCATTCCTGTGATTTGTTTTTTAATTTCCATGCTTTCATCTCCTAATGGAAACAGGGCCAAAGAGATGTGCATGGGCAGAACAAAACATAACCTGCCACCAAAAAACACACTCCTTCTTTGTGTGGAAAAGATCCCTGAGTCCAGAATACAAGCTTTCAGAAAGTTAAGGAATCTTTACAAATTAAAGGAAGAAAACTGGCTATGGTCTGAAGAAACCAATCATTTCCTTGTGCATCTCATTTTAACTTTCTTTCTGGCTACATTCTTTTAGGATAAATGAACTTTCCTGAGTGGCTTTCATCAGGAACACACTTCAAATTCCCTCTTTGGAAGCATTTTCTCAGGGCATTGTAAGAAAATGAGCTGAGACAGAAGACCCAGGATGGGACTACATTAAATCCTGTGCTTGGATCTGCTGCGGAAATTCACTTGGGATGGACGTGGAGGCCAGCTGGCCAGCTCACCAACCTGGCGGTAGGTGTGAGTACCAAGGGGGATGTGTGGCATTAGTTGGACCTAGAGCTTTCTGAGGATGGGCGGTTGGTACAGCAGCACCATTAGCATGGGATGCACCCCAGTATGATGCCATGGGTGTCAGAAGTGACAGTGTAGGAGCAGAGAGACAGCCAAGGCAAGGGAGGAGAGGGCTTTGTCCTTCTCTGGCCTCAACTCACTGAGGGAGATGTCCCTGCAATGACACTTCCCTGGACCTGCACTGGGGGTACTTAATAAATATCTTAAAGGTAGTTCTAAAACTATATAGATATAAAATATTTTCCATAAATAATAACATTAGAGGATGCTATTTGGAGCTATTTTCAACATCCTATCTTTTTACACTACATCAAGCTGGTGTCTTCCTAAAGATTGGGAGAGGTGGATATTTCCCCTCCTCTAACCAATCACTCCATTAAATGCTTAAAATATAAACAATGATAAAAAAGAAAAGGCCTATGGAAAGTATCAGAAAAAAAAAAGCTCCTGCAAATAAATACAGCACATTTAATATGATGATGTTTTAATGCACTTAGCATTGTATAAGCTAAATTTCTCTATGGAATTGGTAACTGTAAAATGAATCTAGGTATTTTGTGTTACCAAACTAGGTACTTAGCTAATTAATATATGGGTACATTATTGTATATAAGGAAATTTTTATATACTATTTTGAAATAAGTATCTCCAATTTTTTAAAAAGGTAAAAACATATTAATTCTGCCTTTAATATCTAATATGGGTGAACACAGATGACACACATTTCCAAATTTACAATATTGTTGTGTGCTGGTGTCTGCTTGAGAGGAGATGTATTTTCATTTGTGATGGAACTAGTTTTGTACTAAACACTTGTGAAAATGACAGCACAGAGACAGTAAGTGATATTCCAGATTTTCTGCGAATGAATGACTAAGCACAATTTAAATAATGCAGAGCCAGCAAAATTTATGACCTCCTCAGGATGTCTCCGGAACAGGGTGTGTCTGGAAGAGTTCCAGGAGGAATTCCGAAGGAAAGCTACGGGCAGATGCTGAGTTCGCTTCTGCACCCAGACACACACTTCCCCGGCTAGTGAATAGCATGGCCTGGGCAAGAAGCTGCTTTCCTGTGGGGTTTTTAATCGTCCATTTTCTAGATCAGGGAAGTACATCCAGGGCTGAAGCACACTGGTCTGGGCTGGCACTGCTGGCACCGCTGGCACTGCTGGTGGCCGCCACTCCCCGCCCTCCCGGCGCCCTGGCAGGAGCCGCACCAGCCCAGCCGCTTTCTGCCTGCCTCTCGAGCCAGTGCCAGCTTGCTCCTCCACGCGGACCCTGATGCATTGAGCAGAAGGGATGCTCTCTTTTCCGAGGTTCCTCCTCTGCTCTGGAGGTTCCACTGTGATACAGTACTGTCTACGAGGGTGGGGGGGTGTGGGGGGCAGAAAGCAAATCCCTCGATTCTGCTAAAAGCAAGTCTGCTTTGTCACGCACGACCTTTGTTCCTTAGTTCGGAGAACTACCAGAAAGATCGTACCACTTGAATTCCCCGTACTTTGTCTGCGTGGAGGACCAGAAGTCTGTGCTGCAGGTCTGAGTCCACAGGAGGAGGGGAAAGTATAAGGGGGCTTCTGGTTCCGGGCTGTCCCAACAACGCTGACAGACATTGCTTCCAAAGGCAAAACAAAACTCAATCAATGACATGATCAGGAGCCGCTGGGGGAAGGTACTGGCGGCAAAGGAGGATGCCAGGTGCCAAGGCACCCTGACGGGCATCACTCGGGAGACAGTGCACCGTCTACCTGCCTGCGAGAGATTTCCAAGGACAGGATAGAGAGAAGCTGCAGAAGTCAGTGAGAGGAAAGTCAAGGGGAAGGCTGAGGAGGGGCTGATCTCAGAAAGCTGCTCAGAGGAGACAGGCTGGGCGTCCCCTGAGGACCAGCAGATGCAGGTCCGCAAATGGTTTTGGGGCAACTGAATTGTCCTTCCTTTGGCCAAAGAAGCAGGGAGGGGCCCTGAAAATACCACCCAGGGAAGAGGTCCCAGAGCTCTGCTACACCTGCAGGTGACGATGGTCTTCAGCAGGGAGAGGGGAAATGTGGCTTTGTGTGTTGGGGGCAGATGGAGGAGAGGGTCAGAAACGAGACCTGGAGACCAAAAGCCAGGAGGACAAAAGCAGCTGAGTGAACTGACATATACTGGGATGGACTGGGTGCTGAATCCAGGCAAGCAGGGTGAGCCAGTGAAGGTCCGGCCAGCAGATGCTGGTGTGGTCCAGCAACAGGCCTGTGGCGGACTCCCTTCCCAAGTGTGCTAACCTACTTCTCCCAGACTTCAGCTCCCCGAAGCATAAAATGAAGATCTGAACCAAGGGCACACAGAGCAGCTGAAGAGGGATGTGGGTTTTTCATAGTTACAAGATGTTAACAGAGTACTTGATGCCTCTGAAAGTCACAGGTATCTTTCTCAGAAAAAAAGTGGCTTATTCTGTCCACACAGTAGAACCCATTGTTTTTTGTTCTTTTTTTTTTTAAGGGGGCACAAGTTCTTTGACTTAAAAAGAAATGGTGAAAAGTATGTTAAGAGATTGAAATTGGAAGTATTAGTTGACTTCTATTTGTCTTTCCACTTGGGATCAGTCAACGTCTTCGTCATGTTTAATGCCAGCAGAAGGGAGCTCTCAGGGACCATGGGCTAGCTCCAGAAGTATGATTCTATAAGGAAACGTGTGCACGTTCCTGATTTCTTTCCAAAACTATCTATGTCTTTACTTACACTGGACTCCAAGAGGCTGACTCTTTTTTAGGAAAGACAAACAAAAAGAAATCTTACTAAGAGGTGAAACAACCTTAATGGAAATCCTCTTGAGGGTTTGGACAAGGTCTAAAAAATTGCGATTTAAACCATATCTTTGGCTAAATTTCCAGACTCTATCAGATCACTTTTCTTTACATAAGCAATACACATAAATATATAATAATTATACATATGATGATTATGCATAGTAATACAAATAAAGTCTTGCATCACAGAAGTAAGTGATCTTACTGATCTCTCTTAACTTGGCTAGGAGAGAAGAAAATGCTACACATGGTCTGGGATGATGAAAGAAAAATATGGTAATGTACAAACATACAGGGAGAGATTGTGCATAAACATCTTAGGTCTATCTCTGTCTTACTATGAAGATTCATGAAGAACAGTCATCATATCTTTGCCCTACAAATGTACTAATGTAGATATATGGTAGGTATTCCATAAAACCTTCTTAAGTGAATGAAAGAAATGGCTTATCAAAATCAGAATGAATCTAATAGAATTAAATGCAATATAAAGTTGTAAGCAAACAATACATTAACAGAGTGGAGTGAAAAAGTAGCAGAAAGAAATAGTTCAACAAACATTTATCAAGCACTTTCTGAGCCTCAGATATATAAAGATCATCTGGTACAAATAAAAAGCTCCTCTCCAAATCTCTCAACATTTTTTACCCACATCACTTTATATTGATTAGTTATCCTGAAAAATGGTCCTGATTCTTCCTGGCCTGTTGACCCCTAACTCTATGAACTGTGTGCTCCAGGAATTCAGTGAGCAAACTGCTCTATTTGCAGACCTATCCTGATGATCCTGCTTTGCCTAAAGCCCCAGCACAAAAGCTGATCACCTCCAATTGGGGCTGGGGATGGTGGCTCCCTAAGACACCATGCTTCTGGCCCCAGGAGAAAGCTCCCTGTTCTCTGAGTTGATGCCTCAGAGCTCTACCCTCTTCCCCCTTCTTCCTGAACAGCAGTTCTGTGTGCCAGGATTTCAAGCTCTCTAAGGGGAAGGACAGGTGATGAAGTTGAAACATATAGTGAGGTCATCCCATTAAGAGCTATACATGCCAGGCGAAGGAAGAATAATTTTACACTGGAGATACTGGGTTATTACTCTGGGTAATTTTAGATTCATTATCTCTTTCAATAGAAAGATAGTAAATAATCAGGTCTATCCTTTAGAGAAATAATTTTGGCAAAACTATGGTGAATGTGGCATGGGGAGAGAAAACCAGTTACAGTGTCATTGCTGAAGGCTGGCCGAAGGGCCATGACAGTCTGTGCCAGGACTGGGAGGAGGGAGGTGCGGGGGGTGTGGCTAGAGAGAGACACTTGAGAAGCTTCATCAAACAGACCTGGTGATGGGCTGGACATGGGGATGGTGCGGGTGGTGAAGGAGGAGAACCAGTGAAAGATAATGCCAAGGTTTCTAATACCAGTCAGGGAATTTGGAGAAAAAGGTTGCTGTGGAGTGAGGTTATAATGAGCCTAGTTCTGACAAAGAAAATTCAGATAATAAGCAGGCAACTGGGAATGTAGCCATGTGCATGGCTGGTACATGAGGCTGACTACAGAGCCATTTCTGTTAGGAGTAGCTACCACCACTACCAATAGTAGCTGGCCCTCTGGACCAAGTAAGCCCCTGGGGTTCGCTAACAGTTCAGGCGATGGAGGGCACTGTGTACGGAGATGCCAGACTTCCTATCAATCTAGAGTGCAGAGAGGGCAAAAGCCCCCATTTCAATATGAAAAGCGCCATGAGCTCATCTGTCTCCAAGCTGGGAAAGTGGGTCACCCATTCCTCCTGGGCTCCCTACCCCTGGGGTGAGCAGCAGTCACCCCAGTCAGAAATGAGTCATTTCCAACGCCTGGCTCCCCGTGCCACCGACATCAAGTCCACTGCAGGACTGCCACACTTGGCAGCATGTCTCAATGGGAGGACAGACAATCTTATTAAAGGACCAAGGGACGCTTCTGCCATATTCAGTACGGGCTGTCATTATACTATCATGTCCAGTTTTGTACATTTTTAAAGAGGCTGTTGAGGGTCTATAGGAGGTCATGAAAAGTCAACAGGATAGATTAAAGGGACGAGGACAGGCCACAGGAGTTGGGTGTTTCACTGAGAAAGAAATGGTTATTGAGTGACTTGTCTTCAACTATACTGTGGGTTGTTACGGGTACGATATTCTTAATCAGCCAAGGAGAAATGGACTGAACTGTAGCTTCCAGGCAGGAGACTGGGCAACATCTGGTCTTCAAAAGCTGACCCTTGCAACTCATAAACACCAACAACACAGCAGAGACACATCTGAGAACATGTGCAGAAGGAGGGACGGGAATGCTTTTCTGTTTGGCATGATGAAAAAGTTCTGGAACTGGATAGTGGTGGTGGTTGCCCAACATTGTATATACTTAAGAAAGAGAAAGCTTTAAAACCCTTTGCATTTTTTAGGTAATAACATGTTAAATGAGAAAACAATTGAGTGCATCAGTATAATATACTAAGATGACCCAGATTTATATTGAACAGTCCAACTATCTCCCCTCAAATACTAGTAAGCAGCAGCATGGAGCCATGCTGTAGAAAAGACCCACAGTCAGTCAAATGACAGCAGTGAGAAAGAGAACAGGGAGAGAGGACAGGGTCCTTCATGCCAATGCTACAACCTTTCTTCCAAACACATTGCAACGGATGGGTCTCAGAGCACAGGAATGTGAAGCAGACTCTGTGCTGGGAAAGGCCTGATGTTGACACCCTCATTCCAAGCCCATACTGACATGCAGATGCTACAAAGGTCCCACCTAGCCACCCTCAGGGCTGAGAACCATATTTACAAGAGACATGCAAGACTGGGATTCTAGACCATTCTGCAAAAATGGTCTGCAAAGCATTAGAGAGCCATGGTTTCCAACTGACCCTTTTTCTTCAATGCAGCCTTAGGCGGAACCCTAATAAATAAAGCAGAGTAAAGCCTGTTGGAGACAGCATGCCAGAACCTGCATTCCTGAAACAGTCCCTGGGGTGCATTCAGAAACTCTGAGGGCACCACACAGCATCATCTAAATGCCACTGAGATGGGAGGAGGTAAAGAGTATCTACAGAATCACTTAATTGGTTGAATCGAATACCATGATTAGGAGCATCTAAACTGCTTGTGTGCTGGCACATGTGTGAGGAATCCTGTTATACTGAAAGTTATAGATGAAAAATAATTAAGCAGCTCAGGATATACATGGCATTTTCATTGAAAGGGCAACTACATTCCTTTCAAATCTACTTAGTGAATATCAGGTTCATTCATCCGTTCAATAAATATTTATTGTACTACTACTACTAAATATGAGATACTGTGTGACTAAAAAAAAAAAAAAAGGAAAGGAAAAGAGATATAAGCTCTAGTGGCTCCCATTCAGGAGAGTACGGTCCAGCAGGGGAGATGTGTGAATGTATAATTTTAAAAATATGATGCTCTTCTACTGAATGGCAGGCTTGCCCAGTATAAGCCACCTGAAGCCAGAGCGGGGAGGCTGGAGCTCTTTTTTTATCTAAGGCTGAGCATGTGAAGCCAGGATGGGTACCCGGAGAGAATGCCATGGATCCTAGCTGGAAAATAGGTCTTCAGAGCAAAAAGAGCTTGAGATGGCTATCAAGGGCCAAAGAGCAAAGACATATCAGGAAATGAAGCAAGGACTAGTGATTCAAAGTGGGCCATCACCATTAGTACTCAGCTGTAAAAAAGGAAGAGATCTTGCCATTTGCAACAACATGGATGCACCCAGAGAGCATCATGTTACATGAACTAAATCAGACGGAGAACGATGGATACCATAGGCTTTCACTTATATGTGGAATCTAAAAAACCAAACGCACAAACAAAACTGAAACAGACTCTTTAACAAAGAAGGCTGGTGGTTGCCAGAGAGGAGAGAAGTAGGAGGATGAGCAAAATAAAGGAGATTAAGAGGACAAATGTCCAGTTGTAAAATAAGCCAAGGGGGTAAAAAGCATAACACAGGGAATCCAGGGAATCTAGTCAATAATATTGTAATAATGTTGTATGGAGACTACACTTACCATGGCGAGCATCGTGTAATGTATAGAATTGTCTGTCTGCTATGCTGTACACCTGAAACTACCGTAATGTTGTATGTTGACTATTTTAAAAAAAAATAAAACCAACTGGACAGCTATAAAAAATGGGACTGTCATGCTGTTTCTCAAATGTGTCCCTCAAAAAAATACCTACAAAGAAGACTAAACACCACCAAAAGAAGTTTGGGTCAGGGTGCCTGGGTGGCTAAGCATCTGTCTGCCTTCTCAGGTCATGAGCTCAGGGTCCTGGATCCAGCCCCATGTTGGGCTCCCTGCTCAGAGGGGAATCTGTTGCTCTCTTTCCCTCTGCTGCTCCCCTTGCTCATGCTCGCTCATGCTCTCAAATAAAATCTTTAAAAAGTTTGGGGGGCAAAGTCCTACAAGGAGAAAAAGGAACTATTTTTTTTCATGTCTTCATATTTTACCTTAAAAAATAAATGTCAATATTATACTTTGCTCTCCACCAATTGAGATGTGTAGATTCCTGTAATTCGTGGAACAACACTGGGCGCCAAGTCTGCAGTTTAAATTGGACTGGCCAGTGAGAGGAGGAGCTGAGCTCTTACAGAAGGCAAACAGCTTAGCTTTTTAAGTTAGGCTTTTGAATGCCCCCAGCTACTTTCTAGGAGTACATCTCTAGCGTCCACAACCGAACAGACAAAACAAACCAAGATATTGTATAATAAATGCTTTGGACATGGCATAAATTACAAGTGTTCAGGAACTGATAAGGAAGAGATCATTTTAAACTGGGAGGATTATGGCCAGTGTCATGAAGATGGTGAGATGTGAGTTGGTCAACATAGATGGCTAGCATTTCCACAGGCCCTTCTGGGAAGAGAAAGAAGGGAACGGTATTGAATAAAGACTGAACGCAGAGAAAAACAAAATGGGTAATGGTGAATAAGCTAACTTAGCTGGAGTTGAGGTACTGAGTGGGCAAAGTGAACAAAAGGACCTTGGTGCTTTTACTTTATCCTGCGAATGACCGGAAGTCAACAAAGTTTTTTCCATGAGACAGCAAAAGATAAAAAGCAGCTGGAACTCCCCAACCAGTTCAAAGAGTAGGTCTGCTTATCTATCCCTCAAATGTTCTTCTATAGTAGAAAACAAAGTTTTATTTTATACTAAATATAACGTGGCTTCCCAACTGAATGCTCCTTGGATGTGTAAATACAGCCATCATTAAGTGAGTAGGTCAGAAGCCACCACTCAAAGCAATGTTCAAGAATAACTGAGCCAGAGTTAAAATCCCAAATACAAGGGAGAGGTCTTCAATGAGGAAGATAAATACGAACGATAAAAAACTGGGTAAAAGGCACAACAAGTAATTCACAAGGGAAATAGTTTAAATCCCTTAATCTTCAAAATCATTAATGTAATGAAAAATAATGTTAAACTCTATTAATTTGACAGAGATTGTAGACTCATGAAACCCATTTTTAGTGAGGGTGTAGGGCTACAGTCACTCTCATATGCTGTTGGGAGGGAACCTTTCTGGAAGGAAATTCAGCAATTCCACTTCCAGGTATTTATCCTATAGAAACATCTCAACAAGTACCCATAACACATATACAAGGATATTCACACCATGGCATCATTGTACTGTGAAACACTGGGAACGATCCAAACATTTATCAATGGAGCATTAGATAATGTAAATCATGGCATGTCGGTGTAATGAAATTACCAGTATATGTTTATATACCTGTAAAGAATGAAATAGTATTTTTATAGTCATTTGGAGGTATGCACAAGACAAATTGTAAACTCATGACAGTTGACATCACAGTGACTTCATTTGCTATTTTATTCATTTATTTATTATTAAAGATTTTATTTATTTATTTGAGAGGGCACAAGCAAGGGTGAGGGAAGAGGCAGAGGGAGAAAAGAGCTGAGCAGGGAGCCTAATGATGCAGGGCGTGATCCCAGGACCCTGGGATCATGACCTGAGCCAAAGGCAGATGTCCAACCAACTGAGCCATCCAGGTGCCCCGCTCATTCACTACTTTATAACCAGGGCCAACTGCCTGCCTCAAACTAGCTACTCAATTCTTGTGGAATCAACAGAGACTTGGTTAAGCAAAAAAGTTAGAAAACATTTTACAGTCTGATCCCATTTTCCTTTCGTAGTAACACACACAAAAACAACTCTATGGTTAATGGTGGTTGTTACTAGAGAGTGTGACGGGGACAAGATGTTTTCCTTTTTACTTTATACATTTTTTTTCACCTTATCACTTTTAACTTTAAAAATGGTTTTGAAAAAAAAAAAGGTTTTGAAATGAATATGTATTATTTTTTCCTAAGGAAAAAAAAATGACCTAGAAGAGTTATGTATGATCTTCTCCCTGTGGTATCCTGATGCTGAGTAGAGTGGCAGCTTTGGACATGAAAACATTTCATATAACATCACCCAGGAAATATAAACTTGGACAGGAACAAGTAACAGGTAGCTGGGGAGAGCACTGCAAAGCAAGTCAAGGAAGGAGGGTGCTGGGGTGGGGTCTACCCTGTATTTCTAGGTGTAAAGGCCTGAGATTACTTTCCTTTTTAATTTTTCTTAAGTGTGTGTGTGTATGTAAGCAATCTCTACCTAGCCCCACCTAGCGTGGGGCTTCAACTCAAGACCCTGAGATCGAGAGTCACATGCTCCTCCAACTGAGCTAGCCAGGCGCCCCAACCCATTTTTTTTTAAAGTAATTTAGCAGTATGTAGGGGGGAAAGTGTTATAGTCACCATTTATACCAGGCACTCTAGCAAACTCTCTGCCAACTTTTAATCCTGATGACAAGCTAAGAGAATGTTCATGAATACATTTTACCCAGGAGATAAGAGACTTTGAGATTGGAGATTTAAACCAGGTGGGTCAGGCTCTAAGGTCCATGAGCTACTCTACTGAGGTGCCCAAGGAATTGGGTGACTGGCAGAAAGGAGGCCATTCACAAAATAATCCAGCTATGTGGTATCCAGGAAGCAGTCAAGACACACACTGGGTGGTGTCTGAACCAGTTAGCACCTTAACCACCCAGTTATGTTAACATATATGGTGGAAACAAATCATTGTACCAAACCATCTATGGATTCCAACTTAGTTGTACTGTTTCTAACTTAAGAGTAATAAGGCTCAGATATTTCTTTTTAAATTGGCAGCACGGTTCACATGAATCCTGTTAGTTCTACAAAAGCCAAATATTAACACTTAGAAGACGTGCAACAAGAATTTATTTATGTTCATGATTCTGTGAAACATAGAAAAAGTCT
Source organism: Vulpes vulpes (assembly GCF_048418805.1). Classification (NCBI taxonomy): domain Eukaryota; kingdom Metazoa; phylum Chordata; class Mammalia; order Carnivora; family Canidae; genus Vulpes; species Vulpes vulpes. The sequence continues at coordinate 107,722,449 of NC_132781.1, read as the reverse complement.
TCGAATGCTGGCAATACACATAGGTTAAATATAACAAACTGTAGACTAAAAGCTGCTTCCATCTTCCTATAGTAGCATAACCAAAATCTTGCCTTCATTCAATAAGAGATAAAATGTTCGTAATTTACTGTCTGGAAAGAGACAATCCTTTTTCGTTATAATTTGAAATGCTGATCCTCTGCTATGCTGTACAGAAAACTTCCAAAAGAATGCTAATACAGAGGTGCAAATCTCCCTAACTGAGCTGTTAATTTCCACATCTACATCATGTACCAGTTAAGTATGAATGTGATTAAGCAGTGGCTATAAGTGGCTATACTGCATTTCTTGAGCCATTTAAAATTTTAAAATATTCTAAGTGGTGTTGTACAGTTTCATCTTTAAGGTAAATAGTGCTACTGATGATGAGAAATGGATCGTATTCACAGCACCTTTTTCTTCCAAGGATTTCAGGGAATTCTGCTGTCTGAGTCCAAAAGTACCTGGAGAGCCATAATCTTCCCTGAGTGAGACTAATGACAAATCTCCAGGGGGACGGCAATCACAGCTTAGGTCAGTGGGTTCCCAGCTTTTGAGACCATACTTCACAGGAAGAAATACATTTTTCATGAAGATTTCACACACTTTCTCTCTCTCACACACACAATGCTCGTAACTAAAAAAAGATTCCGGAGTTTATCCTTCCTGCTTGCAATGCACTCTGACATTTTCTATTCTACTCTATCTTTGTTGTTATTAGTACTGTTATTGTTGTTAGCTCATGTGGGTGACCATCTGCTAAGCTGATTTCATGACCCACTTACAGGTCATAACAACTGGTGTGAAAAGCATTACCTTAAATGTTGAAGTTTTTCAGGATGCTGCCTGGGCAGCCTTCTCACTCCCCACACACTTTCTGGACCCCACCAATCCTCTCTCTGGCTCCAGGGACCATCTGTATATGAGGACTCCTGCCCCGATCCCACTTCCAGGCTCCAGTCCCACATATTCCAACTGCTCACTGGACAGCCCCATTTGCATATTTCAAAAGCAACCTTAAATCCATGTCCAAAACCGTATTTAATGATGACTCTTCCTGAGCTTTACTAAATAGCACCAACCCAGCCATCCAAGCCAGAAACCTGGGACCTCTCTCTTGCCCCACCCTCCTACAGCCAATTAATCATAGAGTCTTACTTGTTGTAGCTTCCAAATTACTTTTGAATCCTTCCATTTCTTTCCACCCTAGGTTCCCATTATCTCTTGACAGGGCCATTGCCAAAGCCTCCAGTGTAGCGCCCCTCCCTCCAATCCTTCTTCTACCCCGAAGCCAGTGTGATCTCCCAAACATGCAAACCTCATTACATGACACACCTCAGTGGAATGCCAACTACCTCATGATGGAGCTGGCTCTGTATCTGGCCTTCCTGGCCTATTTCTCCAATCTTAGCTCTTGCCACGTTCCCTCCCCTTCCCCCAGCCCCCAGATTCTAAACTGGTGGCTCTCAGGTCTGGCTGCACTTGAGGATCACCTGGACTACTTTTTAAAAATACCATGCTCAGGCCTCACTTCACAACAATCACATACCAATTCAATTAGTGGCCGTCCTGGATAGCTGGAGGGCCCTCTGCCTTCGCTAGAAGGAAGTGCTGTCATTCCCTGGCCTTCACACAGCCCCACTACTCCTTCATGTCTCAGCTGAAATGTCACCTCTTCAATGGTCATATCCCCTAATCCCCCAGGCCTGCTGAGGCACCCCCATTCTACGATCCCAAAGAATCCTTCATCTCCCTATTGCAACCTAGTGAACTTTGAAATCTCTTAGCCTGGCACTGGTGGCTACTCCACAAATACCTACGAAATGAATACAAGAATAAGTGAATTCTAGTGTCAGGTATGCTGAGAAGCCGCAGTTGAGTAAAGCTGAGAAAGAGAATGCTACTGACCAGTCAAGACATAAACCAACATCTGTGCTGTCCTAAAAAAGAGATTCTCATCTCCACAGAGTACGTAGGGTTGGCAAGCAGAGGCCATTTGGTGCTTCGATTTAATTCAATCAAGCTTTCTTATGAAAGCTTTTCCAAAAGAACATACTTCATCCTCATTGTGTTCCTAGTTCATCAGAGGTGATAAATAGCGACTCATTTGTCCCATTTGACAAAGGGTAAGACGAAGTTACTTGCCCAGAATGACCAAAGCGGACCAGAGGAAGGCAAGTCAGATCTGGGATGCACATGGCGTGTGTTGCTCAAGGCAGCTGGTGCTGGCTTCCAGAGCAGAGCTAAACAGCAGAACAACGAACGTACGGACAAAGCTCAGGCTAACATTCCTGCAGCAGCTCCTTTTCAACTGTATTTCACACAATGCTTATTAAGGTGCCCATTAAAGTCTTGCTAGTAATTGAAAAAATTATATATGTGCAATGAGCATGAGTTAATGTTAGCAAAAGAACCTTAACTTTTGCATCTCCTGACTTTTCACTTTTAGCTTGTTACCTTAACCTTGCATTTTTGTGGGGTTCTTTACATTTTATACGGAGGTGTAAAGTCACATTTGAGATATAATTCCATTAGCCACACAAGCAACTTCATAAGGCTATTATGTTGCATCAACTTTTTCTGTAAAAATAAATTGTTAAGGATATTATTCCTGGAACAGAATAAATTCTTGGAATTACTGAGTAACTTATGTACCGTACCACTGTTCCAAGAACACATTACTTATTTTATCATGACAAAGTAAAGTTATTAATCTTCTGGCTTCCATTTCTACAATGAGAAATGCCTGTGAGATGCACAGACACCTGCACTACATTTCAGTTCAACTTTATATCATCCATAAACATCTCTGTTTTGGACACCTCATCCAAACAAAGGCTCACAGAATACTCTATGTAGCATTCGATTTTATGAAACTATAAAAGTTCCTTGCTGTTAATTATAGAGACAAATGTCTCATCACACATTTGGTTACCAGATAGCATAATTAGTTTTCTCCATTAACCTTTCAGATATAAAATTTGATTTCTAAGTAAAAAAACATTGTAAAACCCTTGCAATTCAAATGATACAGTATATTTGTACATGTTTGGGGGAAAATGCAATAGTAAGAAAACAATTTTATGGATTCTTATTTGCAAAGATACTGATTGTCTGGAATACTGAAAGGAAATCTGTCTAAACTTCTTAATGATTTTAAAATATATGATCGAATATGCATATAATAAGCTGTCCTTTGTACAGAAAGGAGGCTCAGTAACCTGACCATGAATGGAATGTGCCCTTTGATCTCGCTCTGGGTACGGTGATGTGGCTGAGTAGGTCCACCCCGGCCCCTCATTTCTGCCCCCTTTACATGGGCAGCTGGGAGCCAGCCAGCAAGGAAGGGTGTGTAGTCTATAGCAATGCAATAGTGTTTCTCTGCTCAAAGCTAACTGACCGCACAACCTTGGCCTGCAGAGGACCACATGCCAGCTGACATGTGTAGGGGACATTTCTGATCATCACAATGATTCGGGGAAGGGGGTGCCCCTGACGTTTATCTACACTTATGCTGCCAGCATTCAGTCCTCTTATAACACACGGGACAGTCCTGCACAAGAAAATCGTTCCATAGCAACAGACTGACCCACTCAGATCAGCTGAGAACGGCAGCAAATTGCATTTTTAACATGTTTTAAATATGGTACTCATTTATTTGTTCAAAAATAGTTATTGAGAAGCTACTCTATGTCAAGTATTGTGTCCTAGGAACACAGTCAACAGAGTCTTGCCCTGCAGGATTTCAAACTGAGATTGGAGCAATGAAGGCTTAGATAGACAAGGTGGCAGAGGCTGCTCTAGGTAGAGCCCAGCAGAGCAGACGCCAGGCCCACTGGACTGCAGCACCCTGAGGGCCCTGCACAGCACAGTGTATGGGCAGGGTGCTGGGGGCCAGGGCCAGTACCCACACACCGGTATGGCAGTGCATCCTCTTCTGGGTTAAACTCTAAGAGAGGGCACTGCCATTAACCTAATCAAAAAGAAAAAAGAAACATGAGATGAAAAATAAAGCTTCTGGGGTCAGTGTTGACCAATTTTACTCCTGGTACGTGACGTCCAGTTAGCTACTAAGAAGGAAGTGTAAATTTTCACCCCTTGAAGCTAGGGTGGAACTTAGAAGTAAGAGTTGACTAATAATGTTTCAAAGTGGCTGATTCCCCCACTTTATTTTGAATTTAAAAGTGGATGTCTCACTGATTCTCTGAGCCTGTACTGATGCTTATTACATGACCTGCATGCTGGGCAATGGGGATGCAGAGACGATCCTCAGGGAGTTTACACTCCAGTGGGGAAGAGAGAGAGAGAGAGAAAAAAAGAGTAAATTGGCAACACCTTTGCTGTGATAGCACCATGCCACTGTGGAAGGAGAGGTGAGGGCAATCAGAGAAGACTGCCTGGAGGAAGTTACATCAATTTGGCATCTCTAGGGAAAAAAGAGAGCCAAGGAAAGAAGAGCGAGGATGGTCCAAGTGTGAAATTCTGAGCAGAAGAGGTGGCTGGTGCAGCCACCAGGGTGAGAAAGTGCCTAGCCTCAAAGGTGAGGACGGATTCCTCTGGCAGGAACGAAAGCCCTCTGGTATGGCTGACGCCTGGGAGGTGGACGGCCAGTGTCAGCAATAAGCTCCAATGAGACAGGTGGCAGTTCATGTAGTGTCTTATTGGTCAGGCTTAGGAGTCTCAATGCTAACCTGAAAGTCGAGGCAGGGAGCAGCCCAAGTGGCGCAGCCCTGGATAAACCCCTGCAGGTTTGGGCATCTCCTCCTTGCTGTGTGGGCCACCCCCTGCTACTGCGCACACACACATTTGGGTGCATGTGATTCCAGGTAAGGTAATGTTTTCTCCAGTTATCTGTGACTTATAAGAATAACAGAGTTGCTTTGTAAATGTCCTAGATCTATTTTTAACTTGGAGATGCAAAACACACTGTTCCAAAATCTTTATCTTATAGATGGCCATGTTATTTTTTTCTTCCCAAAGTGAAAATCCATATTCCCATGGGAACCAGAGAGGCTAAATTGTTAATACATCTCTTTAAAGTCTGTCCTTCTTGGAGGCGTGTTTTTTTCTCTTTTCCTTTTAAATGATTTGGTCATGATCAGGGTAGGGACAGCAAACAATCACAACACAACGCACATTTTACTCCCAGGGCGGTTCCTGAACTACACCAAGTCTGGATGAGAAACAGAAAGAGGGAACTTTTTCTCAGGACACAGGAGGGCTGCGGTGAGCTGGCACAGCATGTGCACTCCCTCGCAGTGTGACATGCACCAAGGCCTGTTGTTGAATGCCTGGCTTTCAATTTTCCTGAAATTTAGGTATGAAAACTTGCTTCATGTGGAATCTGAGAACTAGACAATGCCAAGATCAGTTGATAAACAGGTCAATCCTCTCTTAAGCACCCCTACCAGGCTGTACCTATGTTATAGGACAATACAGAGCCAGTGGAGCAAAGACTATTTTTTCAGTTTTGGGTTTTCAACATGTCGCTGGCTTTCGAATGTGAGGTCCTCCCCTTTTTGGTCTTCTCTAGATTTGAGGGCAAAAAAAAAAAAAAGATTTCAAGTTGTATCTCACAAATTGACATCAGAAATCCCAAATTTCTGTGCTAGTTTATTATTTTTAAAGATTTTATTTATTTATTCATAGACACAGAGAGAGAGGCAGAGACACAGGCAGAGGGAGAAGCAGGCTCCATGCAGGGAGCCCAATGTGGGACTCGATCCCGGGTTTTCAGGATCACACCCCAGGCTGCAGGCGGCACCAAACCACTGCGCCACCGGCTGCCCCTCTGTGCTAGTTTAATATAACAGATTCTTCCAGTTAAATGTGGCTTATTTTAGTTTGGCTCACTAAATGTCTCCAAAATCTCAACAGAGTGGTATATTTTAAAAGCAACTCTTCAGGGGCTCCTGGGTGGCTTTGGTTAAGTGTCTGCCTTTGGCTCAGGTCATGATCCTGGGGTCCTAGGATGGAGACCCATGTCGGGCTCCCCACTCAGTGGGATGTCCGCTTCTCCCTCCCTTTCTACTCCTCCCCCACTTGTGCTCTCTATCTCTCTTTCTCTCGAATAAATAAAATCTTTTAAAAATCTTAAAAAAAATACAGCAACTCTTCAGAGGTCTATATGATAGTGTCCAACATATTCACGTACTTAGATATTTGAGTACCTATCATCTGGGTACCTGTTATGAATAAAACACTGTGCTGGGTGCTTCAAAGGATATGAAAAAGAATCCAGGTCACACTCGCTCTGTGATCTTAACAATTTATATGTTATATATGATGTATATATACAACAATATATATGATCTCAATATATATGAGAGATGGTGCAAATAAACAACCACAATTCAGTGCAGTAATTGTTCAGGTTTGGGGGCTATGGGGGTGCCTGCAAGGGTAACTTGGAGTGCAATAAGCCATGCACAAAATAAGCAGGTACTAGGTAGTGCATGGTAAGTGCCATAAAAGAGTGATGTTGTTATTTAGTCTAAAATGTTCAGAAGAACATTTAAATCCTATTTCAGAAGAAGGGACACGGGGATAATAATAAAAATATGGTATTTCTTACTTTAAAAAAGTGTTTTGTCATATAGGATTTCCTTTATGTTGTAGGGGAACCTGCTGCAGAGATTAGGGCCAACATCACTATTATATTATGAGAGAGAGAGAAAATCCCTTAAGAATTTTGTGCAAGGTGTTATTTACTGTTAACCCAAGATTCAAACCGAGGTCTTCTGACTTTAAACTTGACTTCTCTCTACTGTGCTATACAAACTGAGGAGGCCTCCAGGCCTCGGTAATGTTTGAGTTGGGCTTTAGAAACCAATAGGAGACAGGATTGTAATAGAAGGAGTCTGGAAATGGGGTGAGACATGGCAGTGCCTGGAGAGTACAGGCTGGCGAGATACACACACACACACACACACACACACACACACACACACACACACACAGGCAGGGAAAGGTGCTCCAGAAAGGAATGCTAAGAGGCCAGGCTGACACAAGCAAATGTTTTTAGTAGGAAGAGGAGAGAGATAAGACTATAAAGGTGAGCTAGAAGCAGACAAGGAACAGCAAAGGGAGGAGGAGAGAGGGCCTGGCTTTCCCAGAGGCCGCAGGCACAGCAGAAGCAACGTGGCAGCCACGTCCACGGCCAACCTCTCATCTGCAAGCTCTCTGACCTTGGACAAACAGACATTTCCAAAGACCCACGTTTTTCATTTAAAAATGGAAATAACAATACTTCTCCAGTACAGGAAGTGCCGAGCGTACAGCAGATGTTCAACCAACTTTACTTCCTTTCTTCCCAGGTGGGTCCTAGGCTCTGCCCAGCCAAAGCTTCTGGCCACCCACCCCTCCCTTCTACCGCCAGTAGGCCCCCCTCGTACCTGGAGCCCCGCTCTGGCTCTGCGGGGAGAGGATGCGGAGTTACACGGCCCACTCAGCCCATGTGGGCAGACCGGCAGGGGCAGGACAGCAGGCGGCCCTGACACGGTGAAAGAGTGCACAAGTGGACATCAAAAGACCTGATTTTAAAGCATGCTCAACGACTAATTACCGTGTGACCTTGCGCAAATCACTTTCACCTCCGAGCTAAGCTTCCTTCCTGTCTGTATAACAGATATAACACCCTGCCTCACGGTGTAGTTGTGATATTAGCTAAATGATTAATCTGAGTATGTGAGTATGCGACAGGTCTAACTGCCAACAGCTCCCAAACTTTAGGCAGAGTGTGGTATCTGAGGATGTCTGAGTCTGCATCTACGGTTACAGAAGCAATTTACACATGCGCTTATGTTCAAGGAAGCCATCAGCGTTCAACAGCCTCAGGAGGCTCTCTCAACTTTGACTTTGCTTGCAATTTTTTTTGAAGCCATTTGTGGACCTATAGGACAAGCAGGTCTACTTTCAGTGCTATAGGAAACCTCAGAAACCATTCAGACCAGAAGTTTTTACACGGCGACGAGGGCACCCTAAAAGCCTTGCAGAGGTGGAGTGTGCTGCATGGTGCCCTGGGGTAACGTGCAAAGTTCTTAGCACAGTGCCTGCCATGCAGCAAGCTCTCCCCAAATGACACCTACCATTACTGGCCATGTTTCTAAGCTCAAGAAACACTGAGGACCGGCTTGGACCTTTAATTTATTTGAGGTTGCTTCTCACTCGTGGAACTTCAGCCACAGGTGAGGTGGAACATCAGGGCACCCCCTCCCTCTTGGGAAGAAACAGGAGCCAGGTGGGACCCAGGCCACCTGACTCCACGGGAAGAGGACCCCCATTTAACACACGCACCTGCCCATTTCTCCAGGAGGGAGACCTACATTGTCGTGAGAGGCTAACTCCCTAGCCTGGAAAAGTGGGTAGGGATTACTGGAGTGTGTCATCTTTGAGGAGACTCTGGGGGCCACGGTGGTGGCAGCTGGCATCAATAAAGCCACTGAGAAAGATTTAGAGATTCAGACACCTCAACCTTGCTCAACTGGCATAGTTACTATACCCTGTGCTTTGCCTGTTGAAAGCTGTATAACTGAACTGAGCACGTCAGAAGGAACTAGAACAGGGCCAGGGCCTGGCATGTAATTGGAGCTCAATAAATATTTATCGAATGAATAAATGAATGAGACTGAACACCTGAAAAAGACATGTTTCAAATTTATATATTGACAATCTAAAAACCCAACTTATAAAAAGATTTTATCAAATGCCTGTGTTACTGCTACAAGTAATGGATTCACCATCTCACTAAAATACTTTCCAAAAGTGCCTTGCCACCAGATAAGGTCTCTTGGTGGTCCTTGAATTATCTGGCCTGACGTGGTAGATTGGGAAAGGTCCTTGGACAGGAGCCGTGGGTTTACTCAGGGTTCCACTATTTATGAGCAAAGTGCTTTACTCTGAGCCTCAGTCCTATTCTCTAGGTAATGGGAAGAAGAACATCTGCCCTAGTGACCTTATGGGAATACCCCCAAAACCACAGGATGACAGACATGAAAGCACTTCTTACACGGGTGACCCTCATTTAACATCTGATTCTCATGACACTATGTCTCTGCTGTAGCTTATGGCCCCCTTCCCACCTGGAATCTTCTCCAATTCCCCTCGGCCTATCCAAATCCTCCCCAAGCTCGAGGTCTAGCCTTTCCAGAGCCCTCCACTTGACCCTGCATTCGGCCTTCCCTTCCAACACTGCTTTTGCTCATTGCCCTAATGGTTCATATTTGTCAATGAGTTATCGTTCACACAGAGGCGTGCGGCAAGGTGTTTCCAGCACAGGAGGAGGTGCCCTGGGATCCCAGTTATGGCACTTGCTACTTGAGAGGCCTCTGGCAGCTACCAAACATCTAAGTCCCACATACAAAATGGGGATGATAATGACTTACAAATTTGCCACGAGAAGCAAATGAGATGATTCATGTGAGGTCCTCAAGTCAACACTGTGCACACAGTGAGTGCCCAACAACCGTAGCTGTTCTGATTATTGAATGCTGTTCAGAACTGTGTTCTGAACTTGTCCTATGTCCCCAAGTAGATTTAATCATTGAGAACAAGGTCTCTGTCCTTTCCATTTCTTTGGTTACCTCCAACCCCACTCTCATTCCAGAGAAGTGCCGAGTGCATAGTATTTTCCAAAAAAAATTGCGTTGATTAAAACAAATTGCTGTTTTTTTTCCAAACAGTGCTCAAATTTTTATTGTAGCCCACCACAGCCATCCTGACAATGTCAATGTCCACAGGGCAAAGTAACCTCCTCTGGCCCTATTATCACATTAAAAAATGTGTAACTCCCAAAGCACTCAGCCAAGCCATTCACACGATTGAGCTATCCTACTATGTTGGATGTGCTACATTAGTCAACAGCCTAAAAATATTCCAGAGAAATAGATTTCATGCGGGAACTCTGCCAAAACCCGGAGCACTCACTCACTTTTCCGGAGACATGAACTTTAATCTTATAGGTGGAGATAGCATTAAAGATAATACATATGTCTGAACACAGAAAATCCTATACAACATCCATGTTTTAGGACCACATTACAGTTGAAACAGTTCTTCTCGCATTTTGCTAAGAAACTCCCTTCGATGTCATAAGCCTCACAAAATTCTTCATCCTAGCAAGTTCCATTATGGATAGATTCTAGCAATGTATGAAACAACCACGGTTTAAATCTATGTTTTGAGAAGAGTACGTATAAAGTAAAAATGCCTGTTTTTAACATCATCAACAACCAAATTCTTAACTTCACATGTAACTATTCCCCATTGCTTTAGAAATTATATTAGTGTGATCATTTGCTCCTCCAGTTTTGTTTTTTTTTAATTGACCTGGAGATAAAATAAAAATGTGCTTTGGGAACCACATCCCACCGTCCCCAGAATAAGCAAGATTGACAGGCACATGTCTGCACTGTTTGATCTTTTGTCTCTTGATGTCTGAGGCCTTCTTGTCTAGTAACTTGGAAAGCTTATTCTGACCTGGTCTTTTGGTGATGTTTTCTTACCTTCCTGGACTCGAGCTGGGGAAAATGAAAGGAGCAATGTGTGCCCCCTTCAAGAGTTTGCCTTTTACTGAATTTAGTGAGCAATAACACCCTCCTGTTCTCCACCCCTCACCCCTGTCATACCCAGAATTACTCACTGTATAGCATCCTTACTGTTTTCCGAATACACAGGGGAACTGGCTGGAGGTGGGCGGGGGGGGGGGGGGGTAGTGCGGGGAAGCTCGCTTTGTGGAGGAATAACCCAACCAAGGACATGATGTTCCATTTTTATGATAAATGTAAATTTTCTACTAATAGGCAAATTCCTCATTTCCAGTAACTAAGTTGAGTGGGACTTAGATACAGAATTCCAACCAATCAAGTTCAGGGAAATGAAAATACAGAATTCTAAGCGATTAAGGAACTGAAGAGAGTACAATCCAAGAATATCTTCCTTCTGGGTTGTAGCATTTCACTTGCCTATTAACTTCTCGGTGTTTAGCTCTCTTAGCCATAAACAGGTGCGAGGCATAGTCGCCAGCGCTGGTGACAGTCTGCGCTTGGATGGAAAGATCTATGTGCCTTCATTGGTGGCTCATGTAAGAAATGCTGATCCTTCCCTCCTATTTTACCTCAATCAAGTATCCATCTGATTTCTCAGTCCTTTGCAACCCACCCTTTCTCTGCCTCAAAGCCAAAGGGAGAGAGACCCCGGAGACAGATTACTTCGCTATCTGGCTTTCATGTTGTTTGGAGCTGCGGTACTACACGCACACTGAGTCTGAGCAGCAATCTTACTTCCTTCGGCCCTCGATTCTCCCCAGAGAGCCAGCAGATCCGGCCCTTGCTTTTTATCACTCTTGGCCTCGAAGGTCTCGCACTTTCTGCTCCCTTCTTGGCGCTCAGCCTCCTACCCCGGGGTGGTGGAGGCAGTCAGGATGGGCAAGGTTGAAGCCACACACCACCATTCACTCTCTACTCCTACTTCTCCTGCTTTATGGGTACTTCCCTCTTGGTGGCAAAATTGATACTTTTTACTTATACTTCCCTTATAAACATACTTGTTTATAAGGGAATTATACTTCCCTTGTAAACATTGTTTACTTTTTGTTTACTTTTTGGTTCATGGTCTGGGAGTAACACACTGCACGTGCACGTGCAAGGTCCTTCATGATTGGCATCTGTACCAAGAACTGTGCTTGGAAAGAGTGGCAAACGCTTCTGACTACTCACTTACTCAGCATGCAGCTACCCAAGTGGGATGGTCTCACAGACACTGCTTTTAGTTAGCTCGTCCCTGAGGTGAGCTTGGAAGGAGGATGGCAAGAGCAAAGCATGGCTCATCTCTCTGACCAAAAATACCGGGGTGAAGTGCACACAAGTCGAGTGTAGATTTAATTTAATTTTGTCATGGCAGGATTAGCAACCAGGCCACAGAGGTGAAGGGACATTATAATAAGACAGCATATTAATCCTCTATCCCACCCAAGGCAGAAGCAAAACCAAACAAATAGCAGCTTCCTGGAAATTGAATTTCTGTTATCCAGATGTCAAAGATGTAATACCCCAATTACACAAACTATTGCCAGTGAAGCATGCCAGCGAATATGCAATGTAAATGGGGTGAGCACAGAGCGACAAACCTGCACAGTCAGCATCTGGCTCTGGGAGTGAGTGATAATTAGCACTGTGTGTAGACACTAATAAACATTTATGTCTGAAATTACAACTTTTAGCAATGTTAATAAGGGATATATTGGCAATCTGTAAAATAAAAGGTCTTGAAAAGAATGTCATACATTAAGCAATGGCAGACATTTCCCGTTCTGGCACAATCTTTTTTTTTTTTTTCCTCTTTCCCTTCCCCCTAATTGCAAACGGCCACGCTGTTTTGCTGAGAAATTAATTGACATAGGAACCTACCTAAATAAATGGGTTGTGTCTCTTTGGCCTCCCCATTAACATCGTTGTTGAATTCTGAGATCTTATATACCTCATGGTGATAATCTGGGATGAGAAAACAACCAAAAATTAAAATTCTAATGAGCTGCAAGATATGAAAAAACAAGACTAGACTCTCATTACATATAAGATGTATACTCTATACTTTAAACTATAAATTTCCAAGAACTCGGTTAATCACTGAATTTGTAGTCACTAATAATCTCTAAAACTTTGCTTACTCTGAGGAAGAATACAAACTTGAAATATTACTTTGACTTTAGAAAACAGCCTTGCTGATCACATGGTTTTCACAGTAAATTTGGCCCAGAGATGCCAATTACTAGGCCTCTTTGCTTTCAAATGACAAGTATGTTTATAAGGGAAAGAAAAACCTTGCCCAATCATAGGCCAGGGGACGATTCCAAAATTATCTCCACAACCCACTTCCATGAGTACAGTCTATCAATAGCATGCTTTCGGGTAACCTGATGCTCAGTTTTCTCAGTTTACCCAGAAAAATTCCAGCCTTTAAGTAGCTTACAGGAAAGCACACATGAAAATTACTGATTTGTTATTTCAAATATAGTATAGTCTAGATAAGAAAGCAAGATTCTCGTCATTCACACAGTCTTTTTGCATTCAGCTACTGCACTTTAATATGCAATAGTTTATTTGCTAAAAATGCACCTGCAGAGCAGAGAGAAGAATCAGACCCATAATTCAAAGAAAAAAAAAAAGAGGAAAATGAAAAACTTGCTATGTCAGTCAAACTTTAAAATGCAGTACTTTACAAGCGTTTTTCTTCTCTACGGAGGCTACTGGGCTTGCCAATGGTCTATTTCTAAAAGGTAGGATCGTCTAGGAAGAAAATAGAGGTTCCTTCTTAACAGCTATTTCCCTTTTTGTGGCTTGAGACCTAACAGGTCAAGGTCTACAAAACTTCTCACTTTTCAGATAAAGTAGTAAGTTGTCTGAGAGGTCATAAATAAGAAAGCAGCCTACATTCCTGAATGAATCAATAGACCCACCGGCCAGTCACATACGGAGAGATTTTTAAAAGTACAAATGACTGAGCAATCCACACACAGAAGGAAGAGCCAAATATTTTGAATTTGTAAAAACTATTTCAGGCCTCTTTCATTAAACAGCATCCAAACTAAAACAGGGGAAACAGATCTGAGCCGATCTTGGAAATAAATGTCTATACAACCACCTTCAGACCAGCCGAGAGCAGACTTTACTGAATTTACATCACAGTTAGCTCAGCTTAGCTTGAAAAGCCCTATTACTTGGAAATCACCCTCTAATTTTCATCAGCTTGCACGGGGCTTCTCCAGGTTCCTGCTCTCCCTCTACTCTGAGGCCAGTGCTAGATAGAACCACAGAGGGAAAGGGGACAGATTCTGGGGTTTGGTTCTGACCTCAAGTTGATTCAAAGAAGATATTTAAACAAGGAGGTTCCAAAACTCGGTATCAGGACTTGTGACATGAGGATGGGGGGGGGGGGGGGGAGAAAGTCACCTGCCTGTAATTTAAGGTAACACAAAGCCATTTTAATAGCCCTATTTTAATGTCTGCTCTTATCTCAAGTTCTCATCGTCTTTGACAAAGTCCAATCAGGAGAGACCTGACAAGTAACTGAACACAGGACAGGGCGAGATTCAACTTTCCCCGGCCCTCCCTGTGAGAGACCCAAGCCCGAAGACGGCGGGCGGCATACACCTGTTAAATCGTCAGGAACCGGCTGGAATCTTTTTTTTTTTTTTTTTAAATCGGGATACTTTTGTGACCGACAAGCGATCCCTTCCGAAACACCTTCCCACATCCCCCCACACACCCCCAACCCCCGGAACGTATCTATAGCGAAGATGCCAGAGGTCAACCGCTCTCGTCTGGGCTGGTACACCTTCACCTAATGAGCTGCTTTCTGGTGCTTGAAAGAACCACCACCTTTTTTTTTTTTTTTTTTGCTTTTGCTTCTGTTTTCGTGAGGGGTGTGTGTGTGTGTGTGTGTGTGTGTGTGTGTGTGTGTGTGAGGAGGGCGGGGGGAGGCCAGCCCCAACCCGAGGTCGGGATCCGAGTGTGCACGGCCTGCGGGAGAGAGGCAGCGCGCGCCCCCGCCCCCCGCCCCCACCCGCACCCCCACACCCCGGCCGCGGGAGTGGAATACCAAAGAAGGCTCTCGGCTCCCCAAGTGTCATTGTTCGCTAATTTCCTGAGGTGCCCTCCGACTTGTTTACGCTGAATAACATCCTGCCTCCCCCCCACCCCCATGCACAACTTTCCCCGCCGCGCGGCGTGTGCGCCCCCCGCGCCGCCCCCGCGGGAGGGGACCCGGGGGTCCCGGAAGCGCCCCCGTCACCCCCACACCGCGGCCCCCCCGCGGGGCGCCGGGCGCGGGGCGCGGGCCGCGGGGGTGTTTACGCGGCGCCGAGTCCTCCCCGCGCGCCGCCCGCACGCCCCCCGCCCGGCCCGGCGGCCGCCGCTTACCTCGGCTCACCAGTTTGAAGCTCTGCGATTTCCTGCTCCTCTTCCTCTCGGAGAACTCCATGGTGCTGGCGGGAGGCGGGAGGCGGGAGGCGGGAGGCAGGGGCTGCGGCCGGGGGGCGGTGAGGCGGCTGAGGCGGCGGCGGCGGCGGCGGCTGAGGCGGCTGAGGCGGCGGCGGCTGAGGCGGCGGCGGCGGCTCTTGTCACCCGGCAGCGGGAGCGCCAGGACCAAGGTCCGTGCCCTGGATCCGCAGGGGGAGGCGAGGGCGAGGGCAGAACCACCTCGAGCGCGCCCGGGGGCTGCGGCTCGCGGGGCCGGCGGCAGAAGTTGCCCCCGCCGCGCCGCCGCCCGGTCCCGTCAGCACGCCCCCCGGCCCCCTCGCATGCCGGGTCCGCGGGCCGCCGCCGCCCGAGCCGAACTTTCCGCGGGGGAGCGAGTTGGGGGCGGGGAGGGCGCGGCGCGGCGGGCCGGGTGCTGCGGGCGGGCCGGCCTGGGCGCTGCTCCGGACGCGGCGGCGGCGGCGGCGGCGGCGGCGGCGGCGAGCGCGGCCCCGGGGACGCGGCGGGCGGGCCGAGGGCGGCGGCGGCGGCGGCGGCGGGGTGCGAGCCGGGTCGGGGCGCTGACCGCCCCCGCGGGAGGAGGGGCGCCGGGGAGGAGGCGGCGCCGCCGGGACCCCGGGGCCACCTGCTGGCGGAGCGCGGCCGCCGCCATCCCCGGGGGCCCGGGCCGCCGCCACCCACCGGCCTGGCCGCGCGGCGCCCCGCGGAGGAGCCGGAGGCCGCGGCGCAGCGCCCTCGGCCGGGCCGGCCTCCCCGCGGGGACTGCGGGGGTCGGGCCGGGCCGCGGGCGGTGGGGGTGGCCCGGGCGCCTCCGCCGCCGCCGCTGCTGCTGCTGGGGTGGGTGGGGGGCGGCTCCCGACCCCGAGCTCGCCTGCCTCTCGCCGCCGCTCCCGGGGCCGGGCTTAGGGAGGCGTCGTGCCGGGTGTCGGGGGACCCTCGGCCAGCCCACTCCTTGCTGGAGACGCAGGATGCCGGAGGGGCCGCGCTCAGCGGGCTTTATGCAAGTTTTTAGGAGACACACACACGCACCCACGCACACACACGCACACAACTTACCCCTCTCCGCGCTCTGCCGGGAAACGGAGAGATTGGAGAATTTACTGGTGAGGAGAGTGAGCTTCGAGTCAATACGAAAGGGGTTGTCGAAAGATCTGGAGTTCTCTTCACGGAGACAACTTGGAACGGGGGGCGGGGGGGCGTGGAGAGGGTGGAAGGGGTGAGGGACGCGACGTCAGTCAGTGGGTGCTCCGTGGCTCTGCTGCCGACTCTTGGGGAAGAACCGGCCCAGGCAGGTGCAAGGGGGGGGACTCCGCCGCTGGTGTGCGGGAGCCAAAGTAATTGACAGCGACAGAATGCTTTTATTACTTTTATGCGATATTCTGCTCTGGGGAGCTGGGAGCACGCCATTCCCGACTCACAACATCTTCAGGGTGGGAAGGGAAGAGCATTTTCACGCGGCCTGGGAATGGCAGCGCAGGGCTGTAGTCTGATAGGTTTCAGAGTACCTCGCCGAACCCACCGTCCCTAGACCTAAATACAAAGAGAGTGAAAGAGATGGGACAACCCATTCCACACGGTGGCAAACTCGGGTTGGCCCCAGAAGAGTAGCCAGGAAGAAGGGAGAGGGGTATGTTGATAAATGGGATGCATTTCACCCCCGATCTCACTCAGAGGAGGAGACAGCCCCTCTCTCTAATGGGGGATACACAGAACAGGACAACTCTGGGGAAGAGGGAGGTTGGAAGCAGCTAGGGTACACACACCCAGGAAGCAAAAGCTAGGAACAAGCAGGTAATCCAATCACTGAAGCAGGGCCTGGCATATATATATATATATACAGACAGACATACTGAGGTCTTAGGTGGTGTGCAGCCAATGAGGAAGCTGGCCCTACCTGGCCAGGTGCAAGGGCAAATGTCCATTCACTTTACTTAAGCAAATCCTTAACCAAAAGATTCTTAACTTTTTTTGGTCATTGCCTCCTTGGAGATTATGTTCAAAGCTCAGGGTCCTTTTCCCAGAAAATATGTGAAGGACAAACAAAATTTTGTATGGTTTTGTTTTTGTTTTTTGTTTTGTTTTGTTTGGAGTAACTTAGACCCTTTGGAGCTCTAAAAGGTGGCAAAAAAAAAAAAAAAGATTAAAGTGATAAAAAGGGATTGAATCTTCTGTTACTACTACTATTAAATCTACTCTATTGGCCCCTCTTTCTCTTTCTTTCTTTAAAACCAAGCAGTAAACATCTGATGATGTTTTGAAGTTTCTAAAGAAACAAGCATACTATTTCGTTCCCTAGGCTGGGACCCTTTCTTCTTTGGGATGTCTATTTAAATGTTGTTCCAAAAGCCACAGGGTTGTGTACTGTACTGGTTGAGGAGCATTTAGGATCGTTCCTGCCTTGGAGCATAAAATGAGATTTTATTATGCCTAAACTATGGTGAAATCATTGAAAGTGCCACACCAATAGGCAAATCCCTAGGGGAGAGATGAACAACTTTGCATTTTCAGTTAGGATAGAAATATGAATTCTATGTGCTGAAGAAAATATTTTTTATATAATTAAGAATGAAATATTTTGAAGTAACAATGTTTTTAAAATAATATTCATCTTCCTTGATCCTTTTTTTCTGGCTCGACAAAGATGATCCCCGAGTGAGTTGGTCTACAGAAGCTGTAGGTCAGACCTGTCCTATTAACACATAGAGAAAGTCAACAAATATTATTTTTAAATTCTTCACATTGTGCAAATCATCATGTCTTTATTTATTTATTTTTATCATCATGTCTTTATATAACAAAATGTACCTATTCATAAATAGCCTTAAGTGAAGATTATCATGTTTAATAAAAGAGAGATTGCTTTAAGCAGTAGATCTCTGTGTTAGTTACTTGAGCTGCCGTAACTAAATACAGTAAAGTAGACTGGGTGGTTTAAATAATCAAAATTTATTTTCTCACAGTTGTGAATTCAACAAATCCCAGATGAAGGTCTGGCAGGGTCAGTTCTCTTTCTGGCTTGTAGATGGCTGCCTTCTCACAGTGTCCTCACATCAGGGAGAGAAAGAGTTTTGATCTTTTCTTCTTATGAGGACACTAATCCCATCAATCAGCACCCCATCCTCATGACCTCATCTAAACCTAATTACCTCCCAAATCCCCCACCTCCACATATCATATTGGGGGCTAGGGCTGGAACATATGAATTTGGGAGAACAACAATTCAATTCATAGCAGTATCATTTTTGGTTAATTGAATGTAGCTTTTGTGTTGAGGCATCCTGGAAAGTCATGTTGGAGATCTATTAAGTTCATTTCTCTGCCTCAACAGTACAAAGCCCTGAAAAGTTTTAGAACTACAGGTTTACATATTATTAAAGCTCAGGGAAAACCAGTTAAATATTCTGTGACTTCGTGGGGGCCAAACATCATATGACCACTCTAAAACTCAGTTGATTGTAAAGATTCAATGTAGATTTTAATTGTTAACAAAGACAGGTAATTTGGCCAGAAAACATTTAAGCAGTCTTCACCCCAATTCTTAAAACTCTTTTGAAAACTCTGAGAAGAATAGCATTATAAAAAGTTCTATCTTTATTTAGATCCCTGCTGTCTAGTAGAAATACAATGCAAGCCATATGTAAAATTTATTTAGTTAGTTAAAGATTTTATTTATTCATGGGAGAGACAGAGAGAGAGAGAGATGCAGAGACACAGGCAGAGGGAGAAGCAGGCTCCATGCAGGGTGCCTGACGTGGGACTCGATCCCGGGACTCCAGGATCAGGCCCTGGGCTGGAGGCAGTGCTAAACTGCTGAGCCACCCAGCTGCCCAAAATTTAGTTTTCTATTAGCACATTTGGAAAACCTAAAAATAAACAGATTAAATTCATGGTAGTATACCTTATCTAGGCATCCTTAGGTATATATTAGGTATATTTAGTTATTTAACCCAATGTATTAAAAATATTTTCATTTTGACATGTAATCAATATAAAATATTGAGATATTTTGCATTCTTTTTTTTGTATGAAATTTTGAAAATTGTGTGTGTGTTACACTTAGAGGGCAGATCAGTTCAGATTAGCCAAATTTCAAGTGTTCAGTAGCCACACGTGGCTTGTGTTACCACATTGGACAGGTCTGATTTAGAGGAACCGTATGATTTGAACCATGTTGTTATATGAGTTGTTAGAGCTGGTTGCAATATTGTTTGTTTGTTTTTAATATTTTATTTATTTACTCATGAGAAAGACAGAGAGAGAGAGAGAGAGAGAGAGAGAGATAGGCAGCGACACAGGCAGAGGGAGAAGCAGGTTCCAGGCAGGTGCCAAACCGCTGAGCCACCCAGGGATCCCCAATCTTGTTTGTTTTATTAATAACTCAAAAAAGGAGGTAAGCAGGATTGTATTATTGGGCTTGAAATTTAATAAATCTTTGGTGGGAGTCTCTGGAATTGAGTATCCTGTTCTAGGCAGATTCTGGAATCTTTCAGGAAGATTTAACATTAGGAGAAACAACGTTTTGATTTAATGACAATTGCCCATCAGAGGGGTCATGGAAAGAATGGGCAGCTCTACTTTAGGACCAATTATCAATTTATCGATTTGTTGCTGGCCTAACTCAGAGTTCCTCTTTGTTTACTTTATGGGTTTTAGTTACTGTATTTTAAAAGAACGGAAGAAGTATTTCTAAGAGATTACTTAAGTGAAAATGATATCTTTGGAATGCTCTACAAATATTACCTTCTATCGACAGAGGACTTCTCTTATAAGAGTACAAAGATATTTATATTTATATATTATCTGATTCTCTTAATTGCTATATGAAGTTGATAGATACTATTACTCCTATCTGGCAAATGAGGAAAACCCTAAAACTATTTTTTAGTGGAACTTGGGAATGGTATACTGTTTTTCTATCTTAAACGTGATGCATTATCCTTGCTACATTTCTGTCCTTTCTTTAAAGTAAATAAATATTTATTTATTTATTTAAAGATTTATTTTTATTTATTTATGATAGAGAGAGAGAGAGAGAGAGGCAGAGACACAGGCAGAGGGAGAAACAGGCTCCATGCCGGGAGCCCGACGTAGGACTTGATCCTGGGACTCCAGGATGACGCCTTGGGCCAAAGGCAGGCACGAAACCGCTGAGCCACCCAGGGATCCCCTGAAATAAATATTTAGGGGCGCCTGGGTGGCTCAGTGGTTGAGCGTCTGCCTTTGGCTCAGGTCGTGATCCTGGGGTCCTGGGTTGGAGTCCCGCCTCTGGCTCCCTATAGGGAGCCTGCTTCACCCTCTGGGTATGTCTCTGCCTCTCTGTCTGTGTCTCTCATGAATTAATAAATAAAATCTTTAAAAAATAAAATAAATATTTAATGTTCTTTTTTATTAAGATCCAATATATAGGGCATTCCTAGGTGGCTCAGCGGTTTGGCGCCTGCCTTTGGCCCAGGGTGCCATCCTGGAGTCCCGGGATTGAGTCCCGCGTCAGGGTCCTGGCATGGAGCCCGCTTCTCCCTCTGCCTGTGTCTCTCCCTCTCTGTCTCTCAATGTCTATCGTGACTAAATAAATAAAATCTTTAAAGAAAAAAAAACAATCCAACATATATGATAAAGACTATAAATCTTAGGTATATACTTGCAGTCGATTTCTTTTACTTAGGTATCATCCATGTATACTCCTTCCCCCTAGATTAAGATATAGAACATTTCTGGCCCACCAGCAGGCTCCCCTGTGGTCCCTCCACCCAGATAACCCCCGAGGGAAACCACAGGTCTAACTTCTATGACCTTACCTCAATATGTGCCTGCTCTTGAACTTTATATGAACGGAATCATAGTGTATGCTGTTTTGTGTCAGACTTCTTTTGGCCAGCGTTCTATACGTGAGATTCATTCATGTTGGGTATAGTGGCAGTTCACTCTTTTCCACAGTTTTTTATCCATTCTATTGATGATGGATATTCTTGTACATTTTCTTTTTCTTAATTGAAGTATATTAGTGTACTGTGACATTAGTTTTAGGCATATGGTATAATGATTTAACAGTTCTATATATTACTCAGTGCTCATCCAGATAAGTGTGCCCTTCATCCTTTTTATTTGTTTCACCCATTCCACCACCCTCACCTCTCCTCTGGCAACCACCAGTTTGTTCTCTGTTTTTAAGAGTCTGTTCTTTTGTTTGTCTTTTATTTTTCTGATTGTTTGGTTTTTTAAAGTTCACATATGAATGAAATTGTGCAATACTTATCTGACCGACTTATTTCACTTAGCATTATATCCTCTAGATCCATGCATGCTGTTGTACATGGCAAGGTATCTCTTTTTTATAGCTGGGTAATATTCCATGGTATATTTGTACAACATCTTTATCGTTTCATCTATGGATAGACATTTGGGTTGCTTCCATATCTTGGCTATTGTAAATAATGTGGCAATAAACATTGGAGTGCACATGTCTTTTCAAATTAGAATTTTCATTTTCTTTGGATGAGTACTTGGTAGTGGAATTATTGAATCATATGGTAATTCTCTTTTCAATTTTTTGAGCAACCTCCATACAGTTTTCCATACCACGCTATTTGCATTTACACCAACAGTTCACAAGGGTTCCTTTTTTATACATCCTCACCAACACTTGTTGTTTCTCTGTTTTTTTATTTCAGCCTTCCTGACAAGTGCGCGGATATCTCATTGTGGTTCCGATTCGTATTTCCCTGATGATGAATGATGATGAACATCTATTCATGTGTCTGTTGGCCATCTGGATGTCTTCTTTGCAAAAATGTTAAGTTCCTCTGCCCATTTTTAAATTGGATTATTATTTTTTTTTGGTGCTGAGTTTTATAAATTCCTTATGTATTCTGAGTATTAACCCCTTACTGGATATATCACTTGCAGATATTTTCTTCTGTTCAGTAGGTTGCCTTTTCCCTTTGTAGATGATTTCCTTTGCTGTGCAAAAGCTTTTTATTTTGGTATAGTACCAATAGTTTAATTTTGTTTTTGTTTTCCTTGCCTGAGGAGATATATCTAGAAAAATGTTGCTAAGCCAATGCCAGAAAGATTACTGCTTATGTTTTTTTCTAGGTTTATGGTCTTGGGTCTCACATTTAGATCTTTAATCCATGTAGAGTTTAGTGTGTGTGTGTGTGTGTGTGTGTGTGTGTAAGTGGTCCAGTTTCATTCTTTTGTGTGTAGCCGTCCAGTTTTCCCAGCACAATCTGTTGAAGAAACTGTCTTTTACTTAGTCTATATTGTTGCTTCCTTTGTCATAGATTAATTGACCATGTAATGGTGGATTTATTTTTGGGCTTTTTAATCTGTTCTGTTGATCTATGTGTCTATTTTTAGGCTAGTACCATACTCTTCCTATTATGGTAGCTTTATAGTAGAACTTGAAGTCTGGGATTGTAATCTTTCCAGTTTTGCCCTTCTTAAAATTGGCTTAGGCTATTTGAAATCTTTTGTGGTTCTCTGCAAGTTTTAGTATTATCTGTTCTAGATCTGTGAAAAATGCTATTGGTATTTTGATAGGAATTGCACTGAATCTGTAGATTGCTTTGGGTAATATGGACTTTTTAACAATATTAATTCTTCCAATCCGTGAGCATGGAATATCTTTGGATTTATTTGTGTTGTCTTTAGTTTCTTTCATCAGTGTTTTGTAGTTTTCAGAGTACAGGTCTTCCCCCTCCTTGGTTAAGTTTATTCCTAGGTTTTTTTTCCCTTTTGATGTAATTGTAAATGGAATTATTTTCTTAATTTATCTTTCTGCTACTGTATTATTAGTGCATAGAAACACAACGTATTTTTGTATGTTGGTTTTGTATCCTGCAACTTTACAGAATTCTTAATGAATTATGTAAGTTCCGTACTATTTCTAATAGTTTTTTGGTGGGTTGCTCAGGGTTTTCTATTATCATGTCATCTGCAAACAGTGACAATTTAACTTCTTCCTTATCAATTCAGATGCCTTTTTATTTCTTTTTCCTGTCTGATTGCTGTGGTTAGGACCTCCAGGACTATGTTGAATAAAAGTGAAGGGAATGGACATTCTTGTCTTGTTCTTGATCTTAAAGGAAAAGCTTTCAGCTGTTAACGTTGCCTATGATTTTAGCTGTGGATTTTCCACATATGGAAAATTATGTTGAGGTAGGTTCCCTTGAAACCCACCTTTTAGAGAGTTTTTATCGTAAATGAATGTTGAAATTTGTCAAATGTTTTTTTCCACATCTATTATGATGATCATATGATTTTTATCCTTCATTTTCTTAATGTGGTATGTCACGTTGATTGACTTGCAGATATTGAACCATCCCCAGGATAAATTCCACTCAAACATGGTGAATAATCCTTTTATTGTACTGTTGAATGTGGCTTGCTAATACTTTTTGTGGATTTTCACATCTATGTTCATCAGGGTTATTGATCTATAGTTTTCTTTTCTTTTTCTTTTTTTGTAATGTCTTTGTCTGGATTTTGGTATCAGGGTAATACAGGCCTTGTAGAATGTATTTGGACTTTCTTCCTCCTCCTTTTTTTTTTTTTTTGGAACACTTTGAAAAGAATAGATATTAACTCTTCTTTATTTGTTTATTTTTAAAAGACTTTATTTATTCACGAGAGACACAGAGAGAGAGGCAGAGATGTAGGCAAAGGGAGAAGCAGGCTCCCTGCATGGAGCCCCTTGCGGGACTCGATTCCAGGACTGTGGGCTCATGCCCTGAGCTAAAGGCAGATGCTCAATCGCTGAGCCACCCAACAGTCTCAGAAGGTTTTATTTTCTGTAACTTGTGTTTTCATTCTCAATGTTCTTAACATCCTTCATTTTATTTACTTCTTTTTAGAGAGAGCGAGCATGCACATATATGCACAGTGAGGGAGGGACGGAGAGAGAGAATCTCAAGCAGCCTCTATGCTCAGGACAAGTCCATCACAGGGCCTGGTCTCACGCCTTTGAGATCCTGACCTGAGCCAAAATCAAGAGTTAGATGCTTAACTGACTGAGCCACCCCAGTGCCTAGCATCCTTCATTTGAAAGAAATTAATTTTATGGAACTACTTATGTCATGCTTAGAAATTATTTTCTAGGGATCCCTGGGTGGCGCAGTGGTTTAGCGCCTGCCTTTGGCCCAGGGTGCAATCCTGGAGACCCGGGATCGAGTCCCACGTCGGGCTCCTGGTGCATGGAGCCTGCTTCTCCCTCTGCTTGTGTCTCTGCCTCTCTCTCTCTCTCACTGTGTGCCTATCATAAATAAATAAAATAAAAAGTTTAAAAAAAAAGAAATTATTTTCTATGTGTATAAACTTTTCTTTTAAACTTGAATTTGAAAAAAATAAATAAATAAATAAACTTGAATTTGTCAGTGTATCAATTTACTGAGGCTGTTGTAAGACATTACCACAAACTTGACGACTTAATAGAAATGTTGTCTCTCACAGTTCTGGAGGCCAGAAGTTGGAAATTAGTATGCTGGGCTGTTGTCAAGGTGTCAGCAGGGCTGTGTTCCCTACAGAGGCTCTAGAGGAGAATCTTCCTTTTCTCTTTCTGTACCTTTTTCTCTTCCAGCTTCTGGAGGCTACTTGTATTCCTTGGCTTGTAGCCACACATTCCCATCTTTGCCTCTGTCTTCACATCTTTTCCTCTGTGTGTGAAGTCTCTCTCTGCCTCTGTCTTCTGAGGACTCTTATGATGGCATTTAGGGGTCACCCTGATTATCCAGGATAACTCCCTCTCTCCCTGTAATTTAATCACATATGTGAAGTTCCCTTTATAAGGGTTATATTCAGGCTTCAAGGATTAGGACATGGATCTTTTGGAGATCCGCTATTCACAATCTCACAGTCCACTTGACTCCATAGTAACTAAATCTCAAGGCAAGTTAGTGATATTGTAAATAAAATTTTGGTTGGGAGTTGGAAGACTCGAGTCTAACTCTTTGTGTAAAATTTCAGTATCTGTGGGCCTCAGTTTATCTATGGGAATAATAACATATGCCTTATCAACTCTACAGGGTTGTTTGGTGGTGAAATTCTGCATATAAAAGGGATTTGAAATATTAAGATTTAGGGTTGTATAGTATTAAGCCATGTCATACTTGAGGAGATGCAATTCAGCACTTCACTCCCGTATTGCAGTTTTCATCTCTGTAGCCTCAGAAGTTCCAGGCTGTTGGGGGAGTTATCCTGGATTCTATCCCAAACATTGGAGACAGTGTAGCATCATGGTTTGGAGTGTCCCTCTGGTATCAGACATTTTGGGTTTGAAGCCCAGCTTGATTGCTTCCTAGTGGTACAGTCTTGGACTGTTTGGGGTCTGAAATTATAGAGTACCCTTCCAATACTATATCCAGGGACAATTATAAAGAATTGTTAACTAGGAGAAGGAGGCTACCTACTTACAGAGTAAAAGGTGGGTGCCAACCACTACCTCCTGGCTGAGCAGACGGGATAAATAAAGGAATTAAGGGGAGTCAGTCTTCTTGATAGAAGCTGTGGGTACCTCGGGAACATGCAGCCTGCTGGTGGGAAAAGACTTTCAGGAAGGTAGAGCCAGCGCTGGGCTGCAGAAGCACAGTGTGGCCAAGGTGGAGCTGGGACTCCTCCAAGCTGCCTTCTGGTTTCTCACACTGAAGAACAAACATCGAGGTCTAGGGCCTGGCCTGTAAGGGAGGGTCTTCCTGGGGCTGCAGCCTTGCAGTGTCCCTACGGTGTCCTCTGTTGATATAATATTGGGCCAGTCCCAGCTCACAAACCCAGGCAAAGGAGGGTGAGTTTGGAGCTGAGAAACGAAACATTGATAACTGGCAGTTACTTATTCTCTGAGGCTTTATGTTCTTCGTCTGGAAGCTGGGGATAAAAAATCGTGCCCCCAAGTAGAACGATTATAAAAAGTCAATGAGTTAATGTGCATAAGTGTTTAGAGCAGTGGCCAGCACAGCCTAGGTCAGCCATTCCAGCTGGATGTCATTTATGCCTCATTCCAGGTCTGTGTCCTGAACTGATATGGAGAGAAAAATACGACACTGCCTCTGCCCTCAGGGAGCCTCATCTTTAGCACCTTTAATTAGATGGTCAGATTTAAGATACTTCCTAGTTTATACTGTAAGGAATAATACTATTTTGAAGCCTACCTTCAAGAATTTAAAAAACTTCTTCTTGTAGTAGAACAATTTTTTTTCTTTTTGGATCTAGTTCTTTTTAGCAAAGACATATGCATGCTATTTTTCTGTCTCTGTAAATGGAGAAATCAGTGCCAAATAAGTGATTTCCTTTAACCAACACTTGACTGCCTGCTGTGGGTCAGGCCATGTTCTAGGCACCAGGCATACAGAAGTAAACAAGACAAAACACAAAATTTCTGTCCTCGTGGAGCTTAGATTCTAGGTCAGGGCTGGAAGAGACAGGCAATCAGCAAAATTAAAACGTAAATGTGGTATGTACTATGGTGAAAATTGAAACTGGGAACAAGGGTAATAAACTTGATTCATCTCAAGACTCACTATTTAAAAGGAATTGTGAGCATATGTGTTTTGGTGCTAGATCCCTGTCCATTCAGCAATGCTGCATCAGTCGTGGAAACCAGAAACTCCAAGATCCCCAGAGAGCCTGTGCTGGAAAAGTGTTCCTTTTCGCACAGAGGAATTTTGGTTAAATATGAGTTAGGTTCTTTTTTTTTATTTTAAATCTTCTCTTCATACTATAAACATGTGCGCTTCTTCAGTCAATTCAGATTCATTGTACCAAATTTCACATATACTTTGTGGGCAATAAAATCTTCCTTAATTCTCTCTTGGCTGCCAGATTGTTGGTGGTGATGTCTGGTGAATTGCTAAGCCTAATCTTTTTCACCTGTATGTCTGAATGGCAACATCTCCTTAAATCCGAGTAGGACCTCTGTGTTAAATTCTTAAAAAAAAAAGATTCTTTCTCTTTTAAATATTCATGGAAATGGCTGATCTCCAACCTATGAAATGAAAGTAGAAGTTTTAGACTAATCTCTTCCATTTAATTCCCCCACTGCAGAGACTTTAGAAACAGGTCTGAAAATTATAGGAACCACAAATTTAAAAAGTGTTAGTTTGATATGTCTGAAATTAATGCTTTAATTTATTCACCACAGAATGTCTTCACACATCGCTGTTTTGTGTAATTTATACCATATACTGTCTACTCAAGTTAATGTGTGAAGCATGGTTAAATTATGCCTAAAAAGGAATATGAAAACTATCTACAATATGGTGACAGGAAAAGGGTCTAAGTAGGAGTAATGGGGCAAAATTTAAATAAGACAAATTGAAATAGAAGCTTCAGAAAAACTGCCAGGTGTCTACGATGTGCCTAACTGGAACACGCTCCCCAGAAAAGACTTTAAAACATTCAGAGAGGTCTACTGGGAAAGGGGCAGACAAAGTTCTAGAAAATATTTCTATAGGGAACACGTAATTGTACATGTGGCCTAAAAAATGGACTAGATAATCTAATAGGCTTTTGTGTGTCTCATATCTTCAGCTTCCAGTCTTTGGTTAATCATGTCAAAGAAGCTTTGGGATAAAGATCAAATGAACAATTGTAGGGAAAAAGGAGACATATCCTGCCAATATGATTTCATCCGTTCCTTTCCCCAAAGTGTATAGCATGCTGACAGGACTGTCATTCATTTTCTTATGGCTAACTTAGTGCTGGTAAAGGGTGCCAAGCCTGTAGCTCGGGAGACTGCAGTCTGC
This sequence comes from Vulpes vulpes, assembly GCF_048418805.1. NCBI lineage: Eukaryota > Metazoa > Chordata > Mammalia > Carnivora > Canidae > Vulpes > Vulpes vulpes. The sequence continues at coordinate 107,694,728 of NC_132781.1, read as the reverse complement.
CCTCCAGTCTCCTGACCTTGTGCTCAGTCTCGTTCTCAAGGCGTCCTAGAGAGAACCGTAAAGGCAGGATGCTCTCTTTGTGATCTGGTTTTGTTTTGTTTTGTTTTTTTGAGATTAATAACACTAGTTAGTGTTTTTAGATGTTAGCAGTTTGGAGATTGTATTTGTCAATTCCTTGAAACTCCTACTTATGTGCAAAGCACTTGCTTCTAGGTTTTGGGCCATGTAGGAAATAAGAGTGTCTGGGAGACTGCTCCTGCCTTCGGTGAGTATATAGTTTGGCAAGCTGCTAAAATGAGAAAGGGCTGCTGTCTTTCCATGGGCCATCACTTTTTTTTAAAAGATTTTATTTATTTATTTGAGAGAGAGAGAGAGATAGCCAGAGACAGCACGGGTAGCAGGGAGGAGCAGAGAGAGAGGGAGAGGCAGGCTTCCCGCTGAGCAGGGAGTCTGATATGGGGTGGGATCCCAAGATCCTGGGATCGTGACCTGAGCCAAAGGCAGACACTGCATGGACTGAGTCACCCTGGCTCCCCTAGGCTATCACTTCTAAAACACTGAATGCACAATGGGAAATGGAATTCGGGTAGGTGAGTGATTAGGTAGGGTCTGGGGAGAGGGAATGTGCAGGAAGAGGTAGCTAGGTTGGGTGGGTATAAGTTTATTTCCCTCCACGATGTTTTATGGCCTCATTTTTACTTTTCTATTAATCAGGGTTCTCCAGAGAAACAGAATAAGTAGGAAATAAAGATATAGATAGAGGTACAGATACAGAGATTCCTTTGAGGAATTGGCTTATTTGATTACAGGGGCTAAGGAGTCTCAGGACCTGACTGCGGAGATCTGGGAGGCAGTGGTGTAGTTCAGTCTGAGTCTGAAGGCCAGAGAAGCAGAGGAGCTGACGCTGTAATGGTCAGTCCAAGGGCAAGGAGAGGATGGATGTCCCAGCCCAAGCAGGCAGGGAGGAAGCAAAAGGAGTGAATTCCTATTTCCTCTGCCTTTTCATTTTTTGTCAGACTGCCAACAGTTTGGTAATGCCCACCCCCTTGGGGAAGGCGACCTATGTTACCGGCCCCCGAGTCAACTGCTAACCTCATTTGGAAACACCTTCAAAGGCACATGCAGAAATAACAATGGATTTGAGCGCTCATGTCCCCATCAGGTTGACACATAAAGTTAACCATCACAACTCCTAAGTTGTATTTCAGCAAAATCGCGTAAGTTTTGGACCTCATTAGAGGAGACAGAGCAGGGCATCTCTTACCTGTTATCATCCATGCCTTCACTTAATGGTCATCTTGTTTTCACTCATATCCTGAGCGCCTCTCCTTGTTTTCCTGCTGCGTTCTCAGGGAAGGTCTGCTTTCCTGTTTGGATCTCCTCATTGACCCCCAGCCCCTGCAAGTCCCCTGTTGCCCAGGCCACAGGGAGGAGTTGCAGGCTTGGGAAGCTGTTCTACACTCACAACCACCACCACCCTGCCCCCCCCCCCCCCCCCCCGGCCGCTTCAGCCCCCAGAACCAGCACAGCTCCAGTCCACTCCGAAGACGGGGCCAACCAGGGGCTTCTCATTGCCTCTAGAGCATCCTGGGACACTGAATCTTTTTGCTTAAGAATGCTTGAAGGATACCTATTTCTTTTGGGAGAAATGTTTTTAAAAAAGCAAAGCAGAACAAGTAAACTGGATGTTTGCTATAAAACTTAAGTGACCTAGTACATCTCCTGGTTTCATAAATTGATTATTAGTAATTAATAATCCATATAAACATGTACATTTCTAGTAATGTTTGCTAATTTCATTGAAGTAGTTTATCATTACGTTTTAAATAAGATGTAAATAAGATTCCGTATTTGCTTTGAAAGTAATGATTAACTACTGTGAAGCTACGAGGCAATAGTTTCAATCTCTGAAGAATTAGGCTCAGACTGCTTTTTTCTTTCCCTAAAGATTTTATTTATTTATTTAACAGAGGGAGAGAGAGCACAAGCAGGGGGAGCAGCGGTCAGAGGAAGTGGGAGAAGCAGACTCCCCGCTAAGCAGGGAGCCCTACACGGGGCTCCATCCCAGGACCCCGGAATCATGACCTGAGCTGAAGGCAGATGCTTAACTGACTGAGCCACCCAGGTGCCCCCTCCTTTTTCTTTTCTTATGAGGATGAGCAGGATCAGAGATAAGCAAGTGAGAATAAACCAGATTAGATTATGTTTGAGAATCTTCACTGTATTAGCATTTTTTTAAGACAAAAACATCATGAGCTGTTGAGCACTTTGGCCAGTGTGTCCCCTTCACACCCAAAGTTTTCTAGGTCAGCGTGGTTACATTTTACTGTAGTGCCTTTGATCTAGTTGTCTTCTCTGTTGGGCGATGCAGATTTCCTCCAGATTTTTATATGTTCCTACCAACAGTTTGCTTTGTAATTCCCATCTCCATTTCCAGAAACTGAGAAGAGACTTTGAGCTCATCTGGACAGGTTGTGCTGACAAGTAAATTATCACATGACTACCACATCATATATGCTTTAAGGGCAAGCTGACTTAGTCTCTATCTCTAGTACACCAATAAAACATTTCCAGCTACTTAAGCGTCTTATTACTACAGACTATCTCAGTCTGATCCTGCTGTTTTCAGAGACTGCTTCTTTCTCTCTTTCTCTTTCTTTCTTTCTTTATTCTGATGTTTTGGGTACATTTTTAGTGGGCAACTCAAGTGACAGTACATACCTAAGAATTCCCATTTTTAAGCCTAACATTCATTCCTGGTTGTTATTCTCACTGATTGTCCTAAATTAGGGTTACCAGATTTCTGGGGAAAATTCTAATAGGAATATCTAGTTAAATTTGAACTTCATTCACATAAAGAATGAATGCTTTTTTTTTTTTTAAGTATAAGTATACCTCATGCAATATTTAGGAGATACTCTTACTAAGAAGTTATTTGTTCTCTATGTGAAATTCAGACTTAATTCAGTATACTTGTATTTTATGTCACAGCCTTATCATAAATGTGAATTTCTGCGTTGCAGCTTCTACACCCTCCAATCCCCAGAACTTCTGGGGTTCAGAGTCCAAAGAGAGGGAAGGGGGGATGGGGACATAGGAGTGGATACTTGGCTTTCATTATCAGGTCTTTGGCAATTTCCAGGGCTTTCAACTCCTTAGAAAAGTGGTACTGAGGTGTCAGGTAAAAGGAGAGGGACCTCAGGAATATGGTAGCCCCAGGGATGAAGTAGCTCCTCATGACACTGTTTATGAATCCATTTAAATCAATATCAATTTGTCCAGACCCCAGCAGGCCTGCAGCAATATATACCAGTGAATATGTGGTCCTTGAACTGTTCATCTTAGAGTCTATAGGCAGGTCATGTTGTACTTTACAGTGTCCTGGCAGTATATCTGGTCAAGGTTACTCATCATTTTATTGCTGTTTAGTGAAATGGAATACTACTTAGAAGATGTTGGTATGACAAGGAAAAAAAATCATATTTCAGGATTCACAGCCTCTCCTTCTCACCTTGAAAAAGAGAACTTCTTTTCATCGCACTGTGTCCCTGGTTCCAGGATTGCAGGGGACCAGGTTAATGCATGAGGAAGGGAATTAATACAACCAAGGCCAGTTCGATTGATCTCAGGAACAGCTCGATGAGGAAAGAACACATTGAGAAGATGAGAGTGGTAGGCAGTAAAGGAGCAAGGTGGTATGTGTGTGGAAGTGGGCATGAGAGACAGAGGGAGGAAGGGGGATTTTGGAGGAATATGAAGGGTAAGAAGAAGGTCTGGAGGCAGTATTCCTGCCGGGCTCCATGAAACATCAGAGAGGAGAAAAGATTGGAAGTTGTGCTACGGGTAGGAAGACTCTTCCCCTCTTGGCATTTTTTGAGAAACTGTGGTTAATATTCTTTTTATCTAAAGACTCTTACTTTCACAGAGATTTCCTCTGAATGTGAAGTAGCCTGAAATACACCTACATATAACCCAGTTTATGTCATTTACATGACATGGAGAGGGAAGAAAAAGCAGGGCAATAAGGATCCATTAAATTCCGAGGAAATAGTTGTTGGGCAACAGAACTGTAAAACTAGTACCTTGTTATTACATCATTATAACATTCCTTGGGAGGAGCTAAAACCTTTATTCCCAATAGGAACATTAAAAAATAGATCAATGTTGTCTATTCATGTCTTTATGACATTATGGATTTTCTCTCTACCTTTATCCCCTTTCCTCATGTGCTTAAGTACATATGTGACATGACATATGTGTCACATATGACCATGAGAAAAATAAACTTATATTTTTATCATGCAAGGTAGAACTTAACTCCAAAGTAGTTTCTTCCATAGTTGTCAGCATGGATGCTGCAATCTTTGCATCCATGCATCATTTCCACACATTGCATTGTATTTGAACACTACGTTGTTCAAAAACATTGGGCTCTCCCTGTTTTGCATAACCTGCAGAATCTGCGTCAGATTACTTTGATTCTCTTCAGTAATGGAAAATCTTCATCCTTAAGGATGCATTTGACTTTTGGAAATATTCAAGGAGGGATCCCTGGGTGGCGCAGCGGTTTGGTGCCTGCCTTTGGCCCAGGGCGTGACCCTGGAGACCCGGGATCGAATCCCACCTTGGGCTCCCAGTGCATGGAGCCTGCTTCTCCCTCTGCCTGTGCCTCTGCCTCTCTCTCTCTGTAACTATCATAAATAAATAAAAATTTTTAAAAAAAGGAAATATCCAAGAATACTTTGGAACACACTTGGATGGGTAAGGTCCATGATCATAATAGATAACAATTCTGGGGGTGCCTGGGTGACTCAGTGGGTTAAGCATCTGACTCTTGGTTTTGGCTCAAGTCATGATCTCAGGTCGTGGGATCAAGACTTGTGTCGGGCTCCTTGTTCAGTGGGGAGTCTGCTTGAGATTCTCTCTTTCCCTCTGCCTCTCTTCCTGGGCCCTTCTGTGTGCATGCATGTGCCCTCTCTCTCTCTCACTCCATAAACTAAATCTTTATTTTTTATTATTTTTTAAAGATTTTATTTTATTTATTCATGGGAGGCACAGAAAGAGAGAGAGAGAGAGAGGCAGAGACACAGGAAGAGGGAGAAGCAGGCTCCATGCAGGGAGCCTGACATGGGACTCGATCCCGGGTCTCCAGGATAATGCTCCGGGCTGAAGGCGGTGCTAAACCACTGGGCCACCAGGGCTGCCCTAAAATAAATATTTAAAAAAAGAACTTAAGAAAAAAGATGACACTTCTGGATAAAAACAACACAAAAATTGATGAAACGTCTTATATAGTTCATAAAGTAAAAGTAATTATAAAAATAAGGTGTTCTAAGTTATTTTTGAGCAATGGATTGGATTGAATGAAAGTATATAGGCTACTGAAAAACTATTTCAAACGAACCATTTGTTTGGAACCCTGCATTTATTCACTCATCTATACATTCAACATGAATTCAATAGACATGCCTTGAGGACCTACCCAATCTTTTTTTCTAAGATTTTATTTATTCATTCATGAGAGACAGAGAGAGAGAGAGAGGCAGAGACACAGGCAGAGGGAGAAGCAGCCTCCATGCAGGGAGCCCGATGTGGGACTCAATCCTAGGACTCCAGGACCATGCCCTGAGCCAAAGGCAGTTCAACTGCTGGGCCACCCAGGCGTCCCAAGGACCTACCCAATCTTAAACAGTAGCTCTGAGAATACCAAGATTTAAAAAAAAAAAAAAAAAAAAAGGAAACTTAGTTCTTGTCTTCAAAGAACTTCTAATTCTATAGAAAAATAGATACACAAACATAATTTTAGTATGCAGATCTTACCTGAAACCTTTGATGTGTATTAAAATTAAGACTATTTCACATTTTTACAAGTTAATAGAATGAGATTCCATCACTTTGGCTGCAGAACATTACCTAAAATTTTGTGCCTTAAAACAACAAAAACATTTGTCTTTCTCATGAATCTGCATTTGGGGCAAGGGGCTTGGCATCAGCTTGTCTTTGCTCCACTCAGCCAAACAGCTGGGGGCACTTGAGTGCTCAGGAGAGGCATCATCTGAAGGTATCACTCATTCTCATGTCTGGTAGTTGATGCTGGTTGGTGGTTGTTGGTGGGTGGTAGTTGAGACCTTGGCTGGGGTTGTGGGGTAGAACAGCTACAGGTGGCCTTACTATATAGCTGAGCTTCCTCACAACATGGTGGCTGAGTTCTAAAGGCAAGCATTTTAAGAGAGAAAGGAAAAGAGACAGAAGCCATGTCACCTTTCATGACCTAGCCGGGGAAGTCAAGCAATAAGTGATAGAAGTTCTAGAACTTGTGGGATGAGACATGCTGCAGTAGCCATTTTGGGAATGGTACATATACCAACGGTGCATATACTTTGTGTTATGTACCATTACCAGTGAGGTCTGAGGCTTCACTATGCAATGAAACCCATTAATATTTCTGCAGCAAAATTAACAAATATTAATACAAAGTGGAATAAACTGAGATTTTAAATATAAGTAGTTCAATTCATTCACCAAATGAGTTAACAAAAAATATTTCAGTTTTAACAGATTTTCTGGATTTCAGACTTTCTAGTAAGTAGTTTTTGAGCTGTAATAAGATTTATGTTGATGGAGGCTATAGGTATCTATAAGATAACTCTTCTGGAAGGAGAGACTATAGAACTGGAGGAGTAAGAAATCTTCACAGAACAGGTAGCTGAAAGTGGATTATTTAAGAAAGATGTTCCAAACCAACGAAATTCCCAAGAGAATGGATGGACGTCTGAGTGTGGAGAAAAGCAAGATTTAAAAAATACCTATAATATATACATGAGAGGGCAGTCCCTGTGGCGCAGCAGTTTAGAGCCACCTGCAGCCCAGGGCCTGATCCTGGAGACCTGGGATCGAGTCCCACGTCAGGCTCCTGCATGGAGCCTGCTTCTCCTCTGCCTGTGTCTCTGCCTCTCTCTCTGTGTGTCTATCATAAATAAATAAATAAATAAAATCTTAAAAAAAATATGTATATATAGATGTATATATATGTGTGTGTATATACACACACACACACACATATATATATATATATATACACATGAGAAAGTATTAGGGGCCAGATCATGAAGAGTCTTGGATCCCATATTATGAAATTTGAATTTTATCCTATGGAGACAATATGAAGCCAATTAGGAATTTTAAGGAGGAGAGGGATGTGATCATATTTGCCCTTTGGAATGATAATTTTGGTGACAAAGAGTAGATTGAGGGAGATGAGGATGGGGTTCACTCAGGAAGCTGTTCAGTAGGCAGCTAGAACTGATGATTGCCTGAAGTAAGAGCAGGCAAAAATTGTGTTTAGCTGCTGTTTCCTTTTGTGCTAAGATCAGAGTTTTAAAAGTAGACTCCTCTCCAATATCTACCCTTTAGTCTCTGTCAAATGTCTTCAAATAGTTGGTTTTTAATAGTCCCATTCAGACTATATCATTGTTATCTGTGGAAAGATTAGCCTGACAGAGCTACGCTACGGTTACTTGAAGTCAAATTTCCCCATATTACTATTGTGCTCCATACCGGAATCCCACCTAAATCCTGATCTATGTCAGTGTTGTAATTCGTTTCCTTTGCATCATTGCTATGTTTAGGAAAGGATCTCACATTTTATCCAAGTATTTCATATATCTTCTTTACAATGTACAATAGCACAAGACATAGAATAAAAGCCAATGCACACTGTACCACATCTCATTACCCCCAGTCTTACTCTTTTAAAGCTACTACTTTCACCACTTCAAATGGTTTGTTCTGGGATTTACCTCTATAATCTAAATAAGGTGCCATATCTACTGCAAGTAACAAAATAAGCCAATTGAAAATATCTTAAATAATGACACTTACTCTAGCAATAGGAAATCCAGACTAGACAGGCTTCAGACACCATATTTGCTTCCATCTCAGCTGATACCTTGTCATGATCATGAGATCACTGTTTCTGTTCTAAGAATCACATGAAAAAAATCCCTTGTAAGAAGAGAGGCCATTCTTCTTGTGAATCTTTGTTTTGTTTTGCTAGTTTATCAGCAAATAATTTTTTTCCAGAAGATCTGTACCTCCTTTTCCCTCCTGTGCCTTTGGCTAATTTGGGACATATGCCCTGTTTGGATTATCTGTCATCAACTTGGCATCACCACCCCCCCCCTCTAAGGTCTCCTTTGCTTTGAAGAGAAGCCGGGAGCTACATTCTCCAGATTCCCCTTTGTTGTGTGGTCCCAGGCTAGAGTGTATTGATGAGAGGCATCCTTGAGCCAAAGTGATGGAGAGATTATTATTCTCCAGTCAGTTGCATCCAGAATTGTGAGCAGATGTGATATTCTTAGAAACTTCAAGGTGATTTTTCAAAATCACCTGCTTGAGTGGTTCAAGTTGAGAAGGTCAGTGGTGGTTTCTCTAGTCATTGCTCCCTTAAGGCTTTTTTGGGGGGATAAGCCACCAATTCCCTATATTAAAACCCTTTATAGCTAGACTGCGAAGAGTAGCTTCTGGTTTCCAGACTGATCTATGACCTTTCCGAAACATAGCAGTGATGCAAAGGAAATGAATTACAACACTGACATAGATCAGGATTTAGGTGGGATTCCGGTATAGAGCACAATAGTAATATGGGGAAATTTGACTTCAAGTAATGGTAGCATAGCTCAGTCAAGCTAATCTTTCCACAGATGACAATGATATAGTCTGGATGGGAATATTAAAAACCAACTATTTGAAGACATTTGACAGAGACTAAAGGGTAGATATTGGAGAGGAGTCTACTTTTTAAAAGATTGTAACTCTACCAATGTGATTTTTGAGTTTGTAGTTTTTGCTCAAAGTTGTTCACCAATTCATTTAGGAGTCTTAGAATGAAGCATTTGCTGAACACTGGTGTCAGAATATAGAATTTAGGCCTGGAAGGATCTAGAGGGGGCATCCTAGGCGGGAGGGGGTCATAGAGGTGGTGAACCACAAATCTGCATATAAACTGTCCTCAAATTCTTGTCCAGCTGCTCAAATGTACATCAGTAGGAGAGACCACAGAGAGTATAGAGAAAAAATGTCCACTAGAAACTGAAGGAATTGAGTGGAGATTTCAGCTATCACCCAAAACAGAGGAGACAGACTTAGGAGTTTGAGTCCGGCCAATTTAATTCCCTGCTAGAACAAAAATCACACTCTTCTGAGCAATATAATAGAATACAGAATTTTTACAATGTATAATTCCTAATGTCTAGTATACAATGAAACCACCAAATGTGTAAAAAAAAACAGGAAAATATGACCTATATGCAAGAGAGAAAAACAAACCAAACCCTTAGGTGGTACTTATTAGACAGAGACTTTAAAGCAGCTATTATAGGGACACCTGGGTAGCTCAGTGATTGAGCACCTGCCTTTGGCCCAGGGTGTGATCCTGGAGTCCCAGGATCAAGTCCCACATTAGGATCCCTGTATGGAGCCTGTTCTCTTTCTGCCTCTAAAATCTTTAAAAAAAATAAATAAAGCAGCTATTATAAACATGCTCAAGGGATTATAGGAAAATATAGTCTTAATGAATGAACAGATGGAGAAATAGCATCCAAATAGAATGAAAAGATTCTGTTTTAGTCTGTTTGGGCTGCTCTAACAAAAACACCCTGAGAGGCTTAAATAACAAACATTTATTTCTCACAGTTCTGGAAGCTGGGCAGCCCAAGATCAAGGCACCAACAGATTTGGTCTCTGGTGACATTCATGGTTCATAGATGGCTATCTTCTCACTGTGTTCTTACATGGCAGAAGGAATAAGGGAGCTCTCTGGGGCTTCTTTTACAAGGGCACTAATACTATTCATGAAGTAGAGTCTTCATTACCTTCAGAGGCTCCACCTCCTAATACCATTACATTGGGGTTAGGATTTTAACATGTGAATGGTGGCGGGAGAGACACAAACATTCAGTCTATAGCAGAGTCAAAATTCTGGGTGAAAAGTATAGCAACTAAAATAAAAATTTTACTAGGTATGCTTAATGGCAGACTAGAGATTGCACTAGAATCAATGAATTTGAAAGCAGATAAATGGAAATTGTCCAAATTTGGAAAAGGGAAAAAAGATAGAAGAAATATAAATAACTTTTCAGAGAGCTGTAGTTTCTGAAATACAAGCAGTTTAATACATGTGATTGGAAAACTAGAAGGAGCCAAGAGAATAGGGAAGAAAAAATATTTGCAGAAATAATGGCAGAAAACTTAGCAATTTAATAAAAACACTAATGGATCCAAGGTCAGTGAGGCACAAGGAGAATAAATACGAAGAAAACCACACCAGGCATGTGACAGACTGTTGGAATCTAAAGATAAAGGAGCTGGGAGAAAATAAAGCCTGTATGTTACTTAGAGAGAAACAGTAATGTAAAGAAGGCAGACTTCTCATGAGAAATGGGGGAGACCAGAAGTCTGTGCTACACACCCAGATCACATCAGTGGAAAAACACATTCCCCCAGTTAGGAGGAGTGCTACCAGCAACCTTCCATTTTCAGCCCCTTTCAGGGGGATTGTTTCAGCTGTAGAGCACTGACTCACTTAAGATCAAGCCTCTTCATGGGATACCTATAGCCAGTGGTTGATCGGTGCAGGACCTGACCATCTTGGCCCAATGCAAGACAAATCTAAAGGGCCATTCTTGCTCCAAATCTCCCCTGGGCATCGGCTGAGGTTGCTGTAGGACTTGCATCACAGCTCAATTTTTCCTTCTGACTACTCTTGCTTCCTTCTCCTTTCCACAGGTTTTGATTCCAAGGAGACTCCTTAGTAAACATTCTGCTGGCTAAATTCCACCTCAGAGTCTACCTCCTAGGAAACCCAACCCATGACGACAATTGAATAACATTTTTAAGTACTGAAATAATGAAAGCTGTCAACCCAGCATTCTATATGCTACAAAATTATCTTTCAAAAATGAAGAAAAATAAAGATGTTTTCATATGGATAAAAGCTAAGAATTTGTGTGTTGTGCTATAAGAAATGCTAAAGGGAATTCTTCAAGTGGAAGAGGAATGACACCAGGTGATAACTTGGATTCAGTGGAAGGAATAAAGAACACAGGAAATGGTAAATATTTGGGTTCACATGAGAAAACATACACATTTTCTTTTTTTTTAAGATTTTCTTTTTAAGTGATCTCTATACCCCAAGTGGGACTTGAACTCATAACCCGAGATCAAGAGTTGCATGCTCCACCAACTGAGCCAGCAAGGCACCCCATGTACATATTTTCTTAATTTCTTGAAAAAGCATTTGATTGCATGATGCAGCTTATAATATAGCATTGTGGGGTTTATAAGTAGTTATGACAGATATGACAAAAATCTCACCCAACTTGGAGAGTGGTAAATAACACTATGATATTAGAAGTTGCTAGCTTTTATGTGAAGTAGTACAGTAAACTCTTAAGTAGATTGTGGTCATTTGTGCTCACTTCGGCAGCACATAAACTAATATCGTGGTAATTTAAATATGTATATTGAAATCCTTGGAGTGACTACTAAAAATAACGCAAGATATACAGCTAAAAAGCCAATGGAGAAATCAAAATGGAATGCTAAAAGGATTTAAATAACCCAAAAAAGAAGAAAGGAAGAGAGGAAAAAAGAATGAAATGGGCAGACACAAATAGACTGTATTATTAATGTATATTAATGATAATGGGAGCTAGGTTTCTTATTGTTAGAGAAGGGGATTACAGATGTAGAAACTAGAATGAACAAGTGGTATTGGAATTTACTTATATAAGTACATAAATATGGATATATTATTGTAGGTATACAAATATATACCTGTGTTTATGTCCACGAATATGCATGTGGATGTGGATATGCATAGATACCCATAGATACACACAACCATATCATTTCTAGCTGTGACCACAGGCAAGTTTTGAAAGCATCAACTATGAGCATATGTAGAGGCCCAATCTTGATTTCTGAGAACACTTCTCAGTGTAAAAGAACCAAGGCTTTTTGTTGAGTAACAACTGATTTGAGGACTGAGGGAGGAAATGTACAAAAATGAACCTGGAACATTTTGTGTCCAAAAGTAAGGAAGTCCCTGAGGAATGATGGGGATCTGTCCAAATCCATAGAATCCAACTTGACTGGGCTTCCCACTGGTGAAATCTGAAGGATATGACTTCAAAACAAATAATAGTAACAAAGTGTAAGCTGTTGAATAAAACAGAAATCCATGAGTCCACATTTGCTCTGAGTAAAGATGTGAATAAATTGAAAGTTAGGTGAAGGAACAGATATCTACATAGTCTTAAATTACCCCCTCATCAAGCACTTACTGATTACAAAGGGAAAAAGTAACTTGATAGTGGGAGAGGCTTGGCAGACACTATCTTAATCAAATGAGCCAAGGCAACATCCCTAGTAATGGGACAAATTGAAATCAGAACCACCTGCTAGTACGCAATGAGAACTACGATAATGCCTGTTGAAGATTCATAAGCTGAGTCTAATCGTGAGGAAACAGCAGACGAACTCAAATTGAAGGACATTATACAAAATAACTGTTCTGTAATCTTCAGAATTGTCAGGGTCATGAAAATCATGAAAAGGCCAAGGAACTATTCTAGATAGAAGGAAACAAAAGAAACGTGACAAGTAAATGCAGCATATTATCCTGGACTGGCTCCCTTTGCTATTAAGATTGTTACGGAACAATTGATGAAACTTAAATGGGTAGAAGAATTAAGTAGTAGTAATGTATTAATGTTAATTTCCTCACTTTGATGATGGTGTTGCGATTATGCAGGAGAATATCCTTCTTTAGGAAATATACACCCAAGTATTTGAAAGTAAGGGCCATGATATTAGCAATTTCTCTCAAATGGTTTGGAAGGAAAAGTATCACACTGTACCTGCAGCTTTTCTAGAAGTTTGAGATTGTTTCAAAAATGAATATCCACGGGGATCCCTGAGTGGCTCAGCTGTTTAGCGCCTGCCTTCAGCGCAGGGCGGGATCCTGGGATCCTGGGATCGAGTCCCATGTCAGGCTCCCTGCATGGAGCCTGCTCCTCCCTCTGCCTGTGCCTCTGCCTGTGCCTGTGCCTCTGTCTGTCTGTCTGTCTCTCTCTCATGAATAAATAAATAAAAATCTTAAAAAAAGGAATATCCACTTAGGAACAAAACCCACAAGATACTGTCAGAATGGTTAAATTAAAAAAGATGATGGAAGTCTTGACGGTTCAAAGCAACCAGAACTCTTGTAAATTTCTGGTGTAATGTAAAATTACAAAATCACTTTGGAATAGATTTGGTAGTTTCTTATAAAGTTATCCCTTCCTTTGAGCCAGCAATCCCACTCCTAGGTATTTACCCAAGAGCAATGAAAATGTATGCCCACACAGATACTTGGGCAGGAATACTTGTGGGAGCTCTTTTCCTAATAACCAAGGTCCGGAACAAAATACCCATCAGTAGGAAAATGGATTTTAAAATTTTGATATAATCACACAATATAATATTATTCAGTAATCAGGATGTTCTATTTATAGATGTAAGAGTATGGGTAAATTTCATAGATATTATGCCGAGTGAACAAAGCTAGAGTACATATTGTTTGATTCCATTTATATGAAGTTTTAGAGGAGGCAGAGTTACTTTATGATGGAAGAAACACAGAACAGTTAATGCTTCTAGTGGTGGTGGAATTGACTGGGAAGGGACACTAGGGATATTTTAGATGTTCTACATCTTGATGGAGTGTGGTTTATGCAATGTATCAATCTAAATTGTAGATTGTTGACAGACAATCCTAAGGCATCTACAAAAAAAAAAAAGATGAGAATTTAGCAAGGTTGCAATAAACAAATTTACTATACAAAAATTTTAATTTTATATACTAGCAGCGAAGAGTTGGAAATGAAAAAAATATCTCTTTTGAGACAGTACGCACACAAACAGTAGGGGAGGGGCGAGAATCTTAAACAGATTCCAAGCTGAGCAAGGAGCTGATGTAGGACTTGATCCCATGACCCTGAGATCATGACCTGAGTTGAAATCAAGAGTCAGACGCTTAACTGACTGAGCCACCCACGCACCCTGGAAATGAAAATTTTAAATTCCATTTATGGTAATGTGAGAATTTACAACATTTAGGAAGAATGTAGCAAAAGATACATAAGACTCCTATCCTGGAAACTACAAAATACCTTTGAGAAAAAAATAAAAAATGTCTCAAGAAATGGAGAGAGATACCGTGATGAATTGGAAGACCCAATATTGCCAGTATGTCACTTCTCCCCATATTGATTTCAGTCCCATCAGGCTTTTTTGTAGAAATTAAGTAGCCAATTGTTTTTAGGTAGTATTGCAAAGGATCTAAAATATTCAAAGCATTCTTGAAAAAGAGCAATATTAGAGGTGTTCCTCAATTGCTTAGTGATCATGGGCTGTCCTTTTACCTATAGAAATAAGATATTAAAAAAACAATAATTAGAAGTTTAATGTGTATGAATAGGGCTTGTTGTCTTGTGGGCTTCATTGTAAGGTAATTGGCAGACACATAGTTGTTTTATTGGTTTTCCAATAAAATGCAAATGCCTCTGCACATTTTCTCCAGGAGGATAGGGGTAGGTGAGGGGTGGTGATTGGTGGCATAAGGTTAGGAGATGACAGTGGGAAAGGGACCTTGGATGATATCATTCACTATGCAGACTTTTCATGGAAAAATTTGAGTTTAACCCTACACTCTGGCCATGGACACTAAACATTATAGAGGAAGGCAGTGAAGAAATGTCCCTGAAATGAGTGTAGGGTTAAACTCCAAAAAGTGTAGTAAACCTCTCACTCTTTCTGTGGGCTGGTAAAGGAGTTTATGGAGTATGGGAGAGATTTTTTTTTTTTATAGACATTTCAATCCAATTCTCACACCGACATTCTCTTATTTGGTGCTTCTAATGTCCAGGCCTTCTCAGGGTTCTTTTAGGTGAATTGGATTGCTTCTTGTTGGCATGCTATTGCCAACAAGTTCGGTGGGGTTTTTTTGGTTTTGTTTTGTTTTTTTGTTTTTTAGCTTTCTCCTGCCTTGCTAAGAAAATTTCCACTCCACCATCTGTTTTCCATTTTCCAAAATTTCATTGATAATACTGTTGTTTCCTTCCTTTTCCTTCTTTTTTGTGGTTTTGCATTTTTAAATTCTTTACTATCATTTTTGTTTGGTTTCAGGAGTGAGCAGGTGAAAGTTCTTCTTTAATTTAATCTTTAGCTTAATCTACCATGAAAAACTGGAAATCCTTCTGAGCTTTCCTAAAAGGTAGTGTGATTTGGAGCAATAGAGAGTGAAGGGGTGGGGGTGGGGGTATCACAATTGAAGAGAGATGCCACAGATGCAGAAAGGGGACAAATACAAAAGATATCTAGATATCATTTTTAACCCAATCCTACTACTTTATATTATTGAATATATATAGCCCCAATTAACAGGAGTAATCATTCTGCAATACAAAGAATGTAAACAAAATTTTTCTGCACAAACACATGTGGATTATTATAAAATAACATATGTTTTAGTGCTACTCAAAAATCAATTCTTCCTCAACAAAATATTAGCAAATCAAATCAAACAATGCATAAAAAAATTATACACCACAACCAAGTGGGATTTATTCCAGTTACACAAGACTAGTTCAACATTTGGAATCAATTAATGTAATCCATCACATCAACAGGCTAAAGAAGAATCATCTGCATATTGATAGATGCAGAAAACTTGACACTTATTCAAGGTAAAAACTCTCAAAAACTAGGAATGTAAGGAAACTTCCTTAACTTGATAAAGAATACTAAAAAAAACTATTTAGCCGGGCACCTGAGTAGCTCAGTCGGTTAAGTGTCTGCCTTCGGCTCAGGTCACGATCCCAGGGTCCTGGAATCGAGTCCTGCATCAGGCTCCCTGCTCAGTGAGGAGTCTGCTTCTCCCTCTCCCTCTGCCCCTCATGCTGGCTTTCTCTCCTTTTCTCCCATAAAAAAAAAAAATCTTAAAAAAAAACCCTACTTAACATGATGAGAAACTAGGTACTTTCCCACTTGATTAGGAACATGACAAGAATGTACTTTCTTGCCACTCCTTTTTTTTTAAGATTATTTATTTATTTATTTATTTATTTATTTATTTATTTATTCATAGAGACACACACAGAGAGAGAGAGAGAGAGAGAGAGAGGGGGCAGACACACAGGCAGAGGGAGAAGCAGGCTCCATGAAGGGAGCCCGACGTGGGACTCGATCCAAGGTCTCCAGGATCCCTCCCTAGGCTGCAGGTGGCGCTAAACCGCTGCACCCCTGGGGCTGCCCCTCCTTTTTTTTTTTTTTTTAAGGTCTTATTTACTCATGAGAGACACACACAGAGAGAGACAGGCAGAGACACAGGCAGAGAAAGAAGCAGGCTTCCCACAGGGAGCCCGATGTGGGACTTGATCCTGGGACCCTGGGATCATGCCCTGAGCCAAAGGCAGGTGCTAAACCGCAGAGCCGCCCAGGTGTCCCCTCTCTTGCCACTCCTATTCAACATCATACTTGAAGTCATATATGATGGAATAAGACAAGAAAAGGGGGTAAAGATGAACAGGTTGAGAAAGAAGATATAATGCAGTCTTTGTCGCAGATGACATGACTGTCTATGTAGAAAATCCCAATGAATCAATAACAACAAAAAAGAAAACACCTGAAAGTAAGTGGTTATAGCAAGTTTGCAGCATATAAGGTTAATATATAAAAGTCAATTGTCTTTTGTATACCAGCAACAATCAAGTGGAATTTGAAATTAAAAACAATACCATATGCATTAGCACCAAAATTGAAATAGAGATCAAAGATTCAAGTTAATTGAGAGATGTCTATGCATATGGGTAGGAATACTCATTATGTCAAGATGTCAGTTCTTTCCAACTTGATCTATAGATTTAATGCAATCTTAATCCAAGAATAGAGAGCCCAGAAATAGATCCACACAAAAGTAGTCAAGTCATCTTAGACAAAGGAGCAAAAGGCAACTTAATAGAGAAACAATAGTCTTTTCACTAAATGGTACTTGAACAATTGGATACCCACATGCAAAAAATGAATCTATACACTTTCCACAAAAAAGTAACTCAGAATGAATTGTAAACCTAAATATACAGAACTCCTAGAAGATAAAATAGAAAATCTAATTGACTTTGGTTTTGGTGATGACTTTTCATATAAAGCACCAAAATCATGATCTGTGAAAGAAAACTGAAGTTAGACTTCATTAAAATTAAAATGTCTTCTGCTCTGCAGTGGACACTGTTGAGAGAATGAAGTAAACCAAAAATTGAGAGGAAAATCTTTGGAAGATATATGTCTGATAAAGGAAGGACTGGTATCCAAATATATAAAGAACTCTTAAAACTCCATGGGAAAGCAACTCAATTTTTAAAAAAATATTTATTCATGAGCAACACAGAGAGAGAGGCAGAAACACATGCAGAGGGAGAAGCAGGCTCCCCATGGAGAGCCCAATGCAGGACTCAATCCCAGGACCCCAGGATCATGCCCTGAGCCGAAGGCGGACTCTCAACCACTGAGCAACCCAGGCGTCCCCAACTCAATGTTTTTTTTTTTTAAGATTTTATTTATTCATGAGAGACAGAGAGAGAGAGAGAGGCAGAGACACAGGCAGAGGGAGAAGCAGGCTCCATGCAGGGAGCCCGATGTGGGACTCGATCCAGGGACTCCAGGATCACACCCTGGGCCAAAGGCAGGAGCTAAACCGCTGAGCCACCCAGGGATCCCCTCAATGTTTTTTAATGGACAAAAGAGCTGAACAGGCACATCACCAAAGAAGATATACAAATAATTATATAAAGAGGTATTCAACATTATATATCAAAAAGGAATGGAAAACTAAGACAACAAGAAGATACCACTCACTATACATTGCTAAACATCTGTAGGAATGGTCAAAGTCCAAAACACTGATAACACCAAATGCTATTGAGTATGTGGGGCAATAGGAACTTGTTCATTGTTGGTGGGAATACAAACTAATACAGTGAGTTTGGAAGACCATTTAGCAGTTTTTTTGCTTTTTGTTTTTTGTTTTATTATTATTATTATTTATTTTTTATAAAACCTAAACATGCTCTTAACCATATGGTCCAGGAATCATGTTCCTTGGTATTTACTCAAATGATCTGAAAATTTAACATTCACATGAAAATCTGCACACTAATGTTTATAATAGCTTTATTCATAATTACCAAAACTTGGAAGCAAACAGGATGTCTTTCAGTAATTGAATGGATAAATAGACTGTGGTACATCCAGACAGTGGAATGTTATTCAATGATGAAAGAGTAATGAGCTATGAAGCCACGAAAAGACATGAAGGACACTTAACTGTATATTGCAAAGTGAAAGAAGCCAATCTGAAAAAAAAAACACATAGTGCAGGATTCTAACTATGTGACGTTCTTAGAAAGGCAAAACTATGGAGAAAATAGCATCCGTTGTTTCTGGGGATCAGAAGGTGGAAGGGAAGAATGACTTAGGTAGAGCACAGGGATTCTTAGGACAGTGAAACTATGATACTGTAATGGTGTATACATGTCATTATACATTTGTCAAAACCCATAGAATGTACAACACAAAGTGTAAACCCTACTGTAAATTTGACTATAGACAATCATATCAATATTGGCTCATCAGTTCTGACAAATGCACTATACTAATGCAAGATGTTAATAATGGGGGAAATGGGGTAGAGGGATATCTGGGAACTCTGTACTTTCTGCTCATTTTTCTATAGATCTAAAACTACTCTAAAAAGAAAGAAAACAAAAACAAAAAGAAAACAAAAAAAATAAAAAAATAATAAAAAGAAAGAAAACCTATTATTTTGTACACACACACATGTATTTTTTTAAGATTTTATTTATTCATGAAACACACACAGAGAGAGAGAGAGAGAGAGAGAGACACGGAAAGACACAGGCAGAGGGAGAAGCAGGCTCCATGCAGGGAGCCCGATGCGGGACTTAATCTCGGGATTCCAGGATCACACCCTGGGCTGAAGGCAGGTGCTAAACCGCTGAGCCAACCAGGGATCACATACACACATATTTTTTTAAGTAAACTACAGCCAACATGAGGCTTGAATTCACGACCCCGATCAAGACTTGTGTGTTCTATGGACTGAGCCAGCCTGGTGCCCCAGTCTATTGTTTTAAAAAAATAAAGAGAAGAGAGGCTATTTAAAAAGGTGTGCATGAGGAGAGAGTTGGAGTGATGGAAGTGATGTTTACACATGTGTATATGTTAATCAAAACTTACTTAATCACACTTAAGATCTGTAACATTTAACTGCATGTAAATTTTCTCTCAATAAAAATCAACTGTATATTATTATCTGTGCTTAATTTGGCTGTAGTCAACTAAATATATGATGCAACACTGAAAAACTTAAAGGAAGCAGGACTCAGCTGTAAATAAGTGTTCTTGACCTTGAAGAGATGCTGCGGTGTTCTTGAGCATCATGAATAGGTAGAGAATGGCTCTCTCAAATGTATTTCCTTGCACAGCTAGTCTTTCAGGTTAGCTAATTTGTAGAGGAAAAAATTCTAGCTCCAGGTTTCATTCTTCTGTGGATTTTTTTGCTGCCTCATTATATCTTTTATTTCGGATTTAGTCAGAAGGGAAATGCCACCTCAGGTTTGAGCCCACATATGACAGAAATCTTGGTAGAGAAGCATTCTTGTGAACTTGTTCTTGAAGGTAGTAGAAGTCTGTGTAAGCAGAGAAATTGGGATTCACAGCAGCAGGAGTGGCCATGATCTATTGGTGAATGATAGAGGCAAAGCTGACCTGACTCAGCAGGAGAAGAGTTGTATTCAGGATCCATGAGAAATGAGTACTTACATGTAAGGATGAGAACCTTGTGTTTGGTCCCATAATCTTGGAATAATTGGGAAAAGATACAGTTATCTTTCTCTTTCTTCCATACTCAGGATTTGAGTGATGTGGACTCATATCAGTGGCTGCCATGGTTAATTTTATATTGGCCAGGCTATGGCACCCAGTTGGTCAAACACCATTGTAGAGGTTGTTTGTTCAATGACACTAGTGTTCAAATTAGTAGAATTTTGAGTAAAACAGTTACCCTCTATAATGTTGTGGGCCTTGTCCAATCAGATGAGAGTCTTAAGAGAAAATGGCTGAGATTCCCCAAAGAGGAAGAAATCCTACCTCCAAGCTGCCTTCGCATTAAGACTGCAACATCAGGGCACCTGGGTGGCTCAGTGGAGTGTCTAACTCTTGATTTTGGCTCAGATCATGATCATACAGTTGTGGGATTGAGCACTGCTTGCTGCTTACAGGCGCAGACTTCTCTGCTGTCCCTTACGTGGACCTAGTTTATACAACTGGGCTTCTCCCCTGGTTCCTTATTTGCACTCTAGTAATCTGGTAGTTCTGGAACCATGCCATAAACCAAGACCAATTAAAAAAAATTTTTATAATAGAGAGAGAGAGAGAGAGAGAGAGAGGCAGAGACATAGGCAGAGGGAGAAGCAGGCTCCATGCGCCGGGAGCCCGACGTGGGACTCGATCCCTGGTCTCCAGGATCATGCCCTGGGCCAAAGGCAGGCACCAAACCGCTGCGCCACCCCGGGATCCCAACCAAGACCAATTTGACTGGGCTCTGATCCCATCTAGTTTATGTTGGCTCCTGTGCCCCTGGGTATCTGACACTGCTCACCCTACTGTAAGTCTCGTTCAACCTGGATAAATTTATCTTGAACTTTAATTTTTGGTTCCGCTTGACTGTGTGTGTTAACACCCCTCAGTGACCATCAGTGCCATGTCTTTGATGGATAAGACCTCTTGGGTGGATCCAACTTGAACTGAACCCAAGTTTTTCTTGCTCTAGTGGAACTGACATGCATTTAGGAACCCACTCTCATTCCTGGGTTGGTATATTATGAATCTAGTTCCACTGGCTCTAGTTTATTTCCTGGTTCCTGCTGGTTAGCCTTTGGGGGCCCAACACGCTTCACATTTTGGTCTGTAAGGGTTCTAATAGAGTAGTCTAGTCATACCACATATAATACAGGCAAATAAGAATATCTTAAGTAGGAAAATGACATGATAAAAGTGGTATTTTAGGATAACAATCTCTTAGTATTATACAGGACAGATTGGAAGAAAGGGACTGGCTAGCATGTTAACCTATTTGGAGATGTGATGCTTAAGATCAAGCCTAGAGTAATAGTGAATATAACAAGAAAATCTTAACATTTTATGCCAGTAAAATACATTTGCATAAAGATGTTCACTGCAGAATAATTTATAACAGCAAAAACTTGCAATGACCTAAATATCCAACAGCATAGGAATGATTTAAGTAAATTTTAGTTGTAGCCCACTTCATGAAATGCTGTATAGCCAACTAAATAAACTGTTAAGAAGGCCATTAATCAAAATGGAAAAGTGCCTATGATGTATATTAAGGGGGAAAAAAGCAGGATAGTCAAAATGCACACCGATGCAGCTGCTGTGGGAAACAGTATGGAGGTTCCTCAAAAAATTAAGAATAGAATTACCATATGATCCAGTAATTCCACTACTAGGAGTTTACTCAAAGAATATCAAAACGCCAATTTGAAAAGATATTTGTACCCTGTGTTTATTGCAGCATTATTAACAATAGCCAAATTGCAGAAGCAGCCCAAGTGTCCATTGATAGATGAACAGATAAAGAACATGTGGTGTATATACACAATGGAATATTACTCAGCTCTAAAAAAGAATGAGATCTTGCCATTTGCAACAACATGGATGTATCTAGAGGGCATAATGCTAAGTGAAATAAGCGAGAGACAAATACCATATAATTTCACTCATGTGTGGAATTTAAGAAACAAACCAACAAAAGAGACAAACCAAAAAACAGACTCTTAAATGTAGTAGAACAAACTGATGGTTACCAGAGGGGAGGTGGGTGGGGGCATGAGAGAAATAGGTGAAAGGGATTGAGCATTATCTTAATGAGCATTGAGTAATTGCAGAATTGTTGAATCACTATATTGTATACCTGAAACTAAAAAACACTGTATGTTAATTATACTGTAATTAAAATTTTTAAAGGGTATAAAATATGTACATAATTATTAAAAAGTCAGTAAATATGCATATAAAATATGTATATCAATTCTATGAAATGGTAACGATGGTGGTAGAGCTGGAATTATGTATGCTTTTTCTCTATTTTCCAAATTTCTATAACATGATCATATTAGTTTTAAAGATTCTATAATCCAGATTCCTATTGAGACTAATTCTTTCTCTCATTTAAATGATCATTTTAACAAATTTATTGGTGTTGTCATGTCTTCTATGTCCTGGAATGAGTTTTGAGTGAGTATAAATATAGCTATTTTGAGAAAGTCATCATTTCATTAGCAAAAGCAGATTTGGCCATTGATGAAAAATACAAAGAAGCAACAACAATAGAACCATCTTTTTCCAGGCACTCCAAGGAAGACCTACTTACTGAAAATCTCTGCATTGGATTTATATTGATTTCTAGCATAGCTGGGCTCTGGTGCTCTTCTGCACAACCAGGTGGCCATAATTTATACTCACTTTCTGTTCTCTTTTGGCTGTGATGGGAATTAGTGTTGAAATCAATAAGCCCTAACCATTGTCTCACAGACACGGTGTTCAGCTGTGATTCTTTTGTCCTCCAATACTGTTCCTCATCTCTACTTTGAGGCAGTGCTAACTTATTTGGTAAGATCATAGACTTTGAACTAAGACAAATATGGGCTCATATTCTAGGACTTTTGCTCATAGCTGTATGACTGTGGGCAAGTTACATAATCCTCCCATGTCTTGTTTGCTCTGGGGATGATATTACTTACCTTTGGGGATTGGAGGGTAGTTGAAGTAAGGCAAAGGAAGAACTATTGATAGAGCTGTCATTCAGCTTTACCAAGTTGCTGCTGAGGGAGAAGGGCCCTGGGCCCTCAGTGGACCCTATAACCTCTACTTGCCCGTTAGAGGAGATCAGGGCAGAGCTGTTTGCAAAGACCTTAAGTCATTTGACTCAATGGGCTCTGAAATATCATCTACATTAATGACTCTCCTGGGACATTTGGAAGCTGCCAGAATTTAGGGTCCAGATACTTTTATGCAGCTACAGGATTTATTAAGGACAGTAATTTCCAGAGGAGGTTGGAAAGTTGGCACTCTTTGTATACCTTCATGGTGGCAAAGATGAACAGATAAGTGAGTAGTCCAGAAATAACCTCTGAATTTATATGTAATAGCTCTTTTAACTCCTCCCCCCTGAATGCCCTTTTGTGGTATTTCTTGTTTTACCACCATCTCTTCCTGCTATTATCCTGAGCCTCTGTGAGCCCAGCTCCTGGTCACATCAATGTAGGAGCTCAGGCCACTCAGAAACACCTACAGGACACCCTCTAGCATCACAGGAGACGTTATAATACAAGGCCAGAGTCAGTAAGTACCAAATAGTAAGGGAAATGAGTCAGATGGGAGATGTCCTGGCCATCCTTCTACCACTCTCTTCATCTGTCCTTGTCTGAGAATTTGGGCCTCTTTGTAATGACAAAGTCCGTAACTCTGGTTGCCTCCCATATTCAATTCCTCACTTCGTATGTTTCTACCTTAAATTTTAGCACCTGTTCTCTATTACACACCCCAAAGACTCACTCCAGCAATCTTATATGAGACCTCAAACAAGTGATTGGTGAGGTTGATGTACCCACAACCTCCAAGAATAGTTTTAACTCTGTCCTGATGACAGGGACCGAGACTGAAGGATGCTCAAGGGGTACTCATACACAGCCCAGAGAGCAACTCCATTTCTGTCAAGAATACCCAGATGGGAAGCTCCAGGTCTATCCTGTCTGATGGGAGGGACATCTTGGAAGAGATTAACTTGTCTTTGTATCTTTAAACTGGTCAGCTACCCCTAGCACATGAGTCTGATTCTCAAGGTAAATGAATTTCTGTTCTGATATATTGTGCACAGTTTAGAATGCCAAATATTTATTTCAGGATTACACTCTGCTTCAGGAAGATATTTCTAATGCCTTTGGCTCTTGATCCCTTGCCTCACCTCCTGTTTATGGGCATATACTTGTCCCTCTGATCTCATGCTTGGTGCTGTCCTTTGAGCATGGACTTGTATTTCTCTTTACAATGATTTTCATTTACCCTCAGGACTACCTTTGCTTCTACCTCTTTGAGTCAACAAGTATGCCTGGTTCAGCCTTGCCCTCATAACAGCTGACATTACCTCCTTATGGCAAATATTTTCACCCTAACCCTGTTAATAAGAACTACATATGAGAAACTAACATACCAGTCTACCATCTACGATAAGGACTACATAGCTCTAGAGAAATTTTCACCTCTTTTACCCCACAAAATTCCAGTCTACTACCACCCAGGGGAAAGGTTTATAGAGAGCAGAGTCAGAAACCATTCAAGTATGAACACTTCAAGACTGACAGGGTACAGCAGAAAGAGGTGTGGAGTGCAATTAGGAAGCTGAAAATAATATTCGTCTAACAGTCTTGCTCATGGACTCTGATCTCTGCACTTTGTTACCTGTGTTTCTTCTCTGTTTCTCTCTCTAACCTGTTTCCTCTTGGCTGGATCCATGAACTTGCTGGCTCTTCTTTTTGACTTACCTCTTCCACATAGCATTTTGACAACAGCCCCTATTCTCTGTCCCCTGTCTTGTCCTTGCCTGTTGGGTGTGAAATGACCAGGTCCCCCTCCACCAACTGCTACCCTTTTCCTGTTTTAAGGTCTAGCTCTAATTAACACCTCATCAAAACTGACCAAAGCATGCCACTCCTGAGCACCCCAGCTCCATACCCCTGGCAACAGATACCTTTGAATGGGGCTAATGCCTCCAATGGGGAATTTAGAAAGAAAAGTGGTTACATGATGGGGGAAGGGATTGAGCAAAGAGATAGTAGGAAGTGGGAAAGAGTGAAGCCAGGGAAGAGCCATGGCCGGAGAGGAAGAACTGTAAGGTCATTTAGGTAATATTTGGGAGATAAAACATTTGAAAGAATGAAGACAAATAGTCAATGAAATTCTCTGAGAACAAAATTAAATTATGTGGAGGTGAGAGGTGAACATAAGAAAAGAAAATGGGCATAATCAAGGGGAGATATGTGGTTGGAGTGAGCACTGGGAAGGTGAAATACAGGTTCTAAGGTGTTCCAAGGTGAGATGATAAGAGTGGGCAACTAAAACATTAACCAGAGAATTCCCATGAAAGGGCACTGTCACGGTTCTTGTCCTCAAGAAAGGGATATTCTAAAAATTATTTATTTTTTAGTAATCTGTACACCCAAGGTGGGGCTCAAACTCACAACCCCGAGATCAAAAGTCATATGCTCTTCCAACTGACCAGGCAGGTGCCCCCAAGAGACGGATATTCTAAAAGATGGCTTGAATAAGTACAAAAATAACTATACAACAATGCAGACTATGAACCACACTCAGAAAAGTACAAATAAAGGGGAATGGCATACAGATAAAAGGATGGCATGGTAGTCAGCACCCAGTGCTGTGCCTTGTATGGAGTCTATACTCAACAAAACCATTTCAGGAGAAAAACTGACATTGGAAAGGGTACGTGCATGCTTTTGAAATTGCATAGCTGATGTTTAATTCTCCACTAGTGATTTTTGACAATGGATGCACATAAGGATCCCCTGGGAAACTTTTTGAATGACCAATATTCAGAGTCCACATTCAGAGATTCTGAATGTAGGTCTAGGGCTAGGCATTAGTATTTTTCTAAAGTTCCCAGATGATTCTAAAGGCCAGCCAGGATGAGAAGTGTTGGGTCTTTGTGTATATATTTTTTTCTTTTGAAAGACTAAGGGGCTTAAAATCCAAGGAGAGAAACACAAAGTTGAGAAATAAGAGGTATAGAGTCTAGATTTAACACTAGTGCCCATTAATACATCTTGGATAACTTTTTTTCAGGGCTGCCTTGGTGGCTCAGTCAGTTGAGCATCCACCTCTTGATTTCAGCTCAGGTCATGATCTCAGGATCATGAAATTGAGAAAGCCCAGTAGAGGGTTTGGGCACTGCTCAGCACCAAGTCTGCTTGTCACTCTCCTTCCCCCTTTGTGCCCCTCTTTGGGCTTACTCCTGCACTTTCTCTCTCTGTCTCTCTAAAATAAATAAATAAGTCTTAAAAATTCTTTTCATCAGAACAGTAAAATATGTTACATACACTCAGGATAATATTTCATTTCTGTCCCTTGGCTCTCTCAGGAGTTTGGAGAATTAAACTTGGGGATTTTTTCAGTAGGAAGTTACTATGTAAATACATTTAATTACTATAATCAGTCAAAGGAAAATAATTTTTTAATTTTTAAAAATTGAGGTATAATTGACATACAACATTAGTTTCTGGCATATCATGTTATTTTTGGTAACAAAAATCTATTATGATTAAGAGTCCATCATAATAAATTTATGCATTTTGACATCTATCATCTCATTTGTTTCTGTCAAAATCTTTGCCAGTTAAGTATTATCTTTATTTTGCAAATGCCTGGCCTACAATCACACCTCCTTATGTGACAAAGACACTCTCTACTCTTTATTTTTCTTTCTTCAGTCTTAGTCATCTTTCTAAATCTTTGTTGATAGGGTATATTTTACAAAGAGTCGGTAGTATCGTTTTTAATGTAAAGAATAAAAACTATGGCCCTGTATGTTTAACCAGTTGCCTAAGTAGCAGGATGATGGAACAGAAATAAAATATATTAAGAAGGATTAGTAAATCAGGAGAAATTGGCATTTGCCACTGGCCATTGCTAAGGAGATTAAAAAGACACAAAGAACAGTAACAAACTACAATAAACTATTCAGGTTTTAGCATCATAACTGCTAAGTAAATGTTAAAAGGTTGAATAAATGAATGGATGAATTTTAAAATATTTATGGAAGTGACTATAATGATACATAAATCATTGAATACTTATATATGCCAGACAGTATTTTTAGCCCTTTACATGTATTATCTCTCCCTTTTTAAAAGATTTTAAATAATCTCTATCTCTATGCTCAGTGTGGGGCTCAAACTCATAACCCCAAGATCCAGAGTCACATACTCCATTGACTGAGCCAGCGAGACGCTCCAGTGTTATTTCTTTTTAATCAACATCTAATTCTTTTAGGTTGGTATTATTATTATTCCTCATTTTAGAGATGAAGAAACTGAAGTCCAGAAAGATTAATTATAGTACGGAGGCTCTGTTGTCTAGTCCACTAGTAGCACAGTGGCAAGGTCATTAGTTACCAAATTTCATAATGCAATCAACCGACTGTACTCTTCCTTGAGCAAGCTAGGCCCAAGTGCCTCTATTTATCTTTTCTCTTTGTGGTGCCACCTGCTGGAGATGGGACCTGCTCATTACCACCTTTCCCTACTACTGTCTCTTCTAGCCATTCAGTAGTGACTTCCTGCTCCAAAGTCTATCTGCACCACTTGCCAAGGTACCTCTTCAGCCTTAACTGGGGACAGGAATAGGTGGCAACAGGGCTGATAATTTTATACATAACGTGGAGACTCTGTCCCAGGGCATGGATTCCAGTCCTCTGGACTCTGGAATCATCTCTCATCTTTGATGTCTTACCCTTGTCAGCCACAGCAAAAACCAGTACATCCTCTGTCAGGCTGTTCTGCAGTTTATTGATTCTGTCGAAGTCATCAATTCTAAGGTGCTCCATTAGGAAAAATTTACTACTAAGAAAAATAGACACACCCAATTGTTATTTTTATTTTTATTATTTTAGGGAGGGGGGCAGAGGGAGAGAGAGAATCTTAAGCAGGCTCCATACCCAGGGCAGAGCCGGTTGCAGTGCTCGATCTCACAACACTGAGATCATGACCTAAGCCAAAATCAAGAGTCAGACACTTAACTGACTAAGCCACCCGGGCGCCCCATAAACACATTCAATTATAATGGCATGATGTCACCAATTGAAAGATGCATCCCTGTTTCAAGAAGTTAAAATGTGTTAAAAAAAAAAAAAGCATCTTAAAATTGATGAAATATGGCATATAAATGTGTTTTGATAGATTTTTCTAACACTTACGGGCTGTTCATAGCCAGCTTTTTTCATGACCACTGCTTCTGTCAACTTGCAATGTTTATCCCTCCCTTTGGGTGCTGTGAACTGTAGCAGCTTTTGTCACAAATAGGCCTTCTCAAAAAACTGGTGAAGTGTGTATATTTTGGGGTGTGGTGGTTCATACAGGAGAAGAGAATGATAGAGCATGCTAAGGAATGGATGCCGTCACAGTGTGGAATGTATCAGATGATAGGGAGTTTAGGGAGGTTCTAGAAATGTTTCTTTTACCACTTTATGATATGTAATATTTCCATCCCCCCCAAAAAAAGTTCCTCCTGCCCCTTTATATTCAATTGCCAGCCCGAATCCCAGCTCCTGGTATCACTAATTGCTTTGTATCACTATAGTTTTAACTTTTTAAGGATTCATGTGCGTGGAAGGGCGCCTGGGTGGCTCAGTTGGTTAAGCATCTGACTCTTGATCTCAGCTTGGGTCTTGATCTCAGGGTGATGAGTTCAAGCCCCACATAGGTGTCCATGCTGGGTGTGGGGCCTCTTAAAAAAAAAAAAAGAATTGGGCGGGGGGTGGGGGTGAATGGGTGATGGGCACTGAGGGGGGCACTTGACGGGATGAGCACTGGGTGTTATTCTGTATGTTGGCAAATTGAACACCAATAAAAAATAAATTTATTATTAAAAAAAGAATTTATTATTAAAAAAAGAATTTATTATAAAAAAAAGAATTACATGGAATCATGCAATACATGGTATTTTATGTCTGAGATATTTCCCTTAGCATCATGTTTTGAAACCTTTTCATGTTGCTGCCTGTCTTAGCTGTTAATTCCCTTTTATTGTAGGGTAGAACTCCTCTGGATGGATTGTACAACAATTTATTTATCCATTTATCAGTTGGCATACATTCAGGTTGTACCTCAACCCAACGGTGACACAATTTAGTCCTTCACCATCTAATATGGTATTAGCTGTGGGGTTTTTGTAAATGCCCTTTTTCCAAGTTTGCTTTCTTTTGCTGTGGGTGTTGGATTTTGTAAAATGCTTTTTTTCTTTGTCAATTAATATAGTCACATGCTTTTTCTTCTTTAGCCTCTTGATACAGTGGATGACATTGGTTTCTGGATGTTGAACCACACCCTTGCCTAGCACTTCGTTAAAGGATATAATTCTTTTCATACATGGCTGGATTCAACTTGCTAATGTTTTGGTAAGGAATTTTGTGTCTAAAGTTTTTGAAAGATGTGGGTTTGTTGTTCTGTACTATCTTTGTCTGGTTTTGGTATCAGGGTAAGGCTGGCCTTGCAAAATGAGTTGAGAGGCATCCCCTGCTTTTCCATTCTCTGAAAGAAACTGCCTAAAATTTGTATTAATTCTCTTTTATATATTTGGTAACTTCTCCAGTGAATCTATTAGGGCCTGCAGATTTCTGTTAATATCCCACAGATTTTGATACCCTGTGCTCTAATTTTCATTCAGTTCAAAATACTTTCTAATTTCCCTTGTGATGTCTTCTTTGATTCTAGGGGTTATTTATAAGGGTGTTTATTTTGTAGGATTTGGGGATTTTTCTAGATATCTTTCTGTTATGGATTACTAATTTAGTATGTTATCAGAAAACATACTGTGTATGGTTTTAATAACTTTAAATTTTAAAAATTTAAATTTATTGAGTCTTGTTTAATGTCCCAGAATATGGGACATATGTCTGTCTTACTGCATATTCCAATGAACTTTAAAAGAGCATGTGTAGGGGATTCCTGGGTGGCTCAGTAGTTTAGTGCCTGCCTTTGGCCGGGGGCATGATCCTGGGGTCCTGGGATTGAGTCCCGCATCAGGCTTCCTGCATGGAGCCTGCTTCTCCCTCTGCCTGTGTCTCTGCCTCTTTCTCTCTCTCTCTCTCCCTCTCTCTCTCTGTGTCTCTTATGAATAGATAAATAAAATATTTAAAATAAAATAAAATAAAATAGCGTGAGTATAGTGGCACCTGGCTGTTTCACTAGAGCATGTGACTCTAGATCTTGGGGTTATGCGTTCAAGCCTCATGTTGGGTGTAGAGCTCACTCATTTTTTATTTAAAAAAATAAAAGAGCGTGTATGCATTCTGAAATTCAGGGTAGAATGTTCTGTAAATTGTAATTAGCTCATGTGAGATGGATGGTGTTCAAGACTACTGTATTCTTACTGGTTTTCTGTACACTTATTCTATCGATTACCGATAGTACTGTATCGAAATCTCTACCTTTAATTGTGGACTTGTTTACTTCTCCTTTCAATTCTAACAATTTTTTCTTCATGTATTTTGATACTATGTTATTAAGTACCTACACATTTAGGATTGCATGTCCTCTTGTTACTTCAACACCTCAACACCTTAATACTCCTCTTTCTCCTTAATATTACTTATTCTAAAGTTTACTTTGTCTGATATTAATATAGCCACTCTCAATTTCTTTTTACTTATGGTGGCATGCATATCTTCTTTCCCATCCTTTTACCTTTAACTTATTTGTGCTTTTTTTAAATTTAAATTAGGATTCTTGTGGGCATCATATTGTTAGGTATTATTTGTGTTTTTTTTTTCCTTAAGTCCACCTGATAATCTCTGTTTTTCAATTATACTGTTTAGGCAATTTATATTTAATGAAATTATTGATTTAAAGAGTTTGTTACCTTTCTTTGGAAGAGATTAAACAATTAGGAAAATTCTTTTATACTTTATCCACATGTGTAGCATTTCTGTACTATTCTTAGTCCTTTTGCATAACTTTTCTTCCATATGAAAAACTTCAACATTTCCTTCTTTTTTAAAGATTTATTTATTTATTGTAGAGAGGGGAGGAGTAGAGGGGGAGGGAGAGGGGCAAACAGAGTTGGCACTGAGCACAGAACCTCATGAGGGGCTTGATCTCAGGACCCTGAGATTGTGACCTGAGCTGAAACCAAGAGCCAGATAGCTAACTGACTGTGCCACCCAGGAGCCCCAAGAACTACATTTCTTGTAGCACAGGCTTGTTGATGAATTCTCTCAACATTTTTTGTCTGAAAAAAAAAATCTTTAGTTTATTTCCATTTTTAATAGATATTTTTGCTGAGTGTAGAATTCTAGATTGATAGTTTTTTCCTGTGACATTAAAAATATCAGTCCTATGTCTTCTAGCTTGTGTCATTTCTAATAGGAACTTTATAGTCATTCCTTCCTTTGCTCCCCTTTACATAATGACTTTTGGGGGGCAGCTTTAAACATATTCCTTTATCATCGTGATATTCTTAGTCCTTTTGACTATGGACTCACAAATATGGTTATGATGTGTTTTGGTGTAGTTTTCTGCTGGGTTCATAAGCTTTTTGGATCTGTGTGTTTTCTAGTTTAATCAAATTTGGAAAAAAATTGGCCATTGTTTCTTGAAATATCTTTCTCCTACCCTTCCTCTGACTTCCTGGGGCTCCAAATACAGGGACCTTAGACTGCTTGGTATTGTTTCACTGGTCACTCATGCTATATTATTATTATTTCATTTCGTTTCAAATACTATGTTTTTCATCTCTAAAAGTTTCTTTTTTTTTCCATCTCTAGAAGTTTTTTTTTTTAAAGATTGTATTTATTTATTCATAGAGACAGAGAGATAGAGAGGCGCAGAGATACAGGCAGAGGCAGAAGCAGGCTCCATGCAGGGAGCCCGATGTGGGACTCGATCCAAGGTCGCCAGGATCACGCCCTGGGCTGCAGGCGGTGCTAAACCGCTGCGCCACCGGGGCTGCCCCATCTCTAGAAGTTTCATTTGGGTCTTGTTTTCTTCTCGTTCTCTCTTCATTATATTTGTGTTTTCCTCTGCATTCCTGAGTAACTGGAGCATATTTATAATAGCTGGTATAGAAGCTTTCCTATTTCATCTCTGTTGTTTCTAGGCTTATTTATATCGATTGACTTTTCTCCTGGTTATGGGTTATATTTTCTGCATGTCTGATAATTTTGTTTGGATTTCAGGACACTGAATTTTTATGTTTTTTGGTGCTGGATCTTGTTATATTCCTTCAAAAAAATATTGGCCTTTTATCCAACAGGAAGTTAAGTTAGTTGGAATCATTTGATCCTTTTGAGGCTTGCTTTTCTGCTTTGTTAGGGTGAATCAAAGCAGTCTTCAGTAGCCCCACTCCTTGGGCGATTCCTTTCTGAAGAGTTTATCCTATGTTGGGAAAATGCCCATCTCTGTGTGAGCTCTGGGCTTTGCACATCCCACTGCTTATGGTGGTTCTTTACTCAGTCTGGGGAATTTCATCCAAATATATGCAGATTAAGATTTGACCAGTGATTTGAAAGGTCTCCTCTGTAGGTCTCTTGAGCTCTCCCCTGAACACCTTTTTTCTTTCTAGTATCCTGCCCCTATAAATGTAGCTTCCTCAATCTGCCAACACTTTTCTCTCAACTCAGTGAGACATTGGGTGCTGTTTAGATTTTCTATACTGAAGCTGTCTCCTGGAAGCTGCCTCTGGGAGTAATCCTGGGCTAGGACTCACCTCATTGGTTTTCCTTCTCTTAGGAATCATAACCCTGTGTGGCATGTTGTCCAATGTCTGAAAAATAGTTGTTTCATATATCTTGCCTGTTTTTCTAGTTGTTTATGGTGGGACAGCAGTTCTTGGCAGTTAGACCTTCAGGCCAAAAGCAACAATCCTCTATATTTTTTCACTATTTTCATGACTATTTTTGGAAATGTATGCTTCCATATGATCTTCAAGATAATTACCTCCTATTACAAAACCCTGTGCCATAAAAATTACAAGTGAAACATGAAATTTATATATTACCTTTTGAAAGTTGACATTTGTGCTGAATGTACCAAAGCAATAGCAAGTTTGCTGATGTGTTGTCAGGAATCAAAGCAGTGTCACTGAATTGCACAAGGAGTCATATTCTTCACCCCCTTGCAGTCACAAACACAAAAGCCAGTTTCATTTTAAAAATGTTCTTAATAAAAAAGTAAAAATTAACTTTACCAAATCTTGACACGAGTAGACACCTTTTTAATAATCTGCGTGATAAAATGGGAAGTACACATAAGCACTTCTGCTGTGTACTGAAGTATGATGGTTGGCTTCAGGAAAAGCACTGTAATTGTAATTGTTTGAATTGGAAGCTGAACTAGCTCTTTTTTCATGAGGCACTACTTTTATTTAAAATAATAACCAGCGGACAAATATGATTATTCAGATTTGGGTATTTGGCAGATGTTTTCTTGCAAATAAACAAAATAAGCCTGTCTCTTAGAGAAAACAACTGACAATATTTGTTGCTAGTGATAAAATATGCGCTTTCAGTGACAATTAGCATTTTACAATTAGTAAATTGTGTTTGCCACTATGAGCTTAATAGCTTCCCAATAATTAAAAGGCTTTTCTGATGAGATTCAGGGGGTGATACTAATGGAAGTGATTTTTAAAATATTGTGTAATAAAGTGTGTCAACATTTGGAAGATTCACATGGATCAGTGAACTAATATTTTCCAAATGATCAATGCATGATGTTACAACATGATGCACAAGTAAAAGATCCATTCAAAGTTCAAGATAGGCCAATGGATTTTAATGTAATGGAGTATGAAAAGTTTATCAATATGTTGGACACTTGGGTGGCTCAGTCAGTTAAGTGTGTGACCCTTGATTTCAGCTCAGGTCATGATCTCAGGGTCATGAGACTGAGCCCCAGGTCCAGCTCCACATTGAGTATGGAGCCTGCTTAAGATTCTCTCTTTCCCTCTGCCTCTGCCTCTGCCCCACACTAATGTGCTCCCACTCTCACATTCTCATTCTCTATCTTTAAAAAAATAATTAATTAATTAAAAATTTATCAATGTAGTTTCAGATTGCAGCTTTTAGGAAACGACCACTTGTCATGTTTGGGTAGAGTATCAAAGAAGAATGTCCACAGTTATCTGATAAAGATATTCTTCTCGGGAGGCCTGACTGGCTGCAACTCTTAAACTGGGGTGTTGTGAGTTCAAGCTCCATGTTGGGTGTAGA
The DNA here is from genome assembly GCF_048418805.1 of Vulpes vulpes. Lineage (NCBI taxonomy): Eukaryota > Metazoa > Chordata > Mammalia > Carnivora > Canidae > Vulpes > Vulpes vulpes. The sequence continues at coordinate 107,660,527 of NC_132781.1, read as the reverse complement.
GTCTACTTAAAAATATTCTCTTCTCTTTTCTAACTGCATATCTGTATGAGGCTAGACTTTCTTCATGTAGTTCAGACAAAATAACATATTACAACAGATTGAATGCAGAAGCAGATATGAGAATCTGTATTTTTTTTCTTTTCTTCTTTTTTTTTACTTAGGCCTGACATTAAAGAGGTTTACAATAATGTAAAGAATGCCACTCTTCTTCCTAACTTCTTTGAAAATATTTTTTGCCAAATATATTATTTATATGGATATATAATATATTGTTATTTTTAAATATATTTTTAAAGATTTTATTTATTTATTCATGAGAGACAGAGAGAGAGAGAGAGAGAGAGAAAGAGAGAGAGAGGCAGATACAGGCAGAGGGAGAAGCAGGCTCCATGCAGGGAGCCTGATGTGGGACTCCGTCCTGGGACTCCAGGATCACTCCCTGGGCCGAAAGCAGGCACTAAACCGATGAGCCACCCAGGGATCCCTAATTTATTGTTATTTTAAAATGAATTAATAATTTGACATTTTTTCCCGTTTTAACTTCTAGGATGGTAAGTATTGATAGTTCTAACCCATATAAACAAAGCCTTTATGAAAAATGTTAAGAATTTTTAATAATGGAAAGGGTCTCTGAACCAGAAAGTTTGAATTATCTGTTCTTATCAAAACATTGGGACCTGGTGCTTTTTAATCACCTTTTCTTTCTCTCTGCTGTAATTGCTTATTTCAGTTTTAAACTTTTAGTTGAACAAACTTTGATAAGTTTTTGTTAGGAAATCATATCTTTTGGATCTAAATTTTAATTTATTGCCATTGCGTTGCAGGTAGTATCTTTCACATTTCCTTTAATACTTTTTGTACCCAAGATTATCTCTCCTTTCTTATTCCTAATCTTAGATTTTTTTTCTCCCACTCTTTATTTCATTCAGTGCCCACAACACACTAATAAAACAGTACAAAAGCTTTGGGATGAAGGGAATACAAGGGAAGACGACAGCAGGCAAAAACTGTCCAGGAAGAAGGAAAGGGACTGATAGAGTGTGTGGGCTGTCCCTCCCTCTAGTTTGATCACTGCAAAAGTTCAAGACAAAGAGTGAGGATTGCTAGCCAATCTCTCTGCCTGGTCATCACAGGGCTCTTGACATTTGTAGATCCGCTAGGATGCAAGCCCTTCTCAAATTTTAGTGTCCTTAAATTCGATTTTGCTTGTGTTACCAGATTTGTTTTTTATATAATTTTATTTTATTATTTTTTTAAGATTTCATTTATTTATTCATGAGAGGCCCAGAGAGAGAGAGAGAGAGGCAGAGACACAGGCAGAGGGAGAAGCAGGCTCCACGCAGGAAGCCCAATGTGGGACTTGATCCTGGGTCCCCAGGATCACACCTCAGGCTGCAGGTGGCACTAAACCACTGCGCCACCAGGGCTGCCCTGTTACCAGATTTGGATCAGGCTCTGGAGTAGCTGGCTAACTCTATTCAAAGAAAGGACTGATGCAAAAGCTAGAATGCCAATTTAATAGTTTCCTAACAAATGAACCAGATTACCTATATCTACTGATCAATGCATTGCTTTTTTTTGCATGCAAATGTTTATGGTTTCCTAGAGACTGCTTTTGGAGATGCATCTGTGAGGGAATGAGGAAGACAGAGTTTGGCAGAGGGAGTTGCAACTGAGATCTCCTGTGACCCTATGGAGAGCTCTGTGGTGAGAATGACCCTTTGAGATGCTCTAAGTTGAAGCAATGAGCTGGGCCTCGGAATCTCCACATCAGTCGATCATTGGTTATGGACATCCTCTGAGAGGGCCTGTAACTGTGGCTGAGGCAGGTCCCTGCAGCCTGAGGCTTTGCCTACTGAGGGATGTGGTTGTGCACCCCCTATTCCCAGAAGATGGGGGATGGGTCTTTTGGCTCTAAAGAGAGGTTCTGGGCAGAACCCCACAGCATTCACTACAAACACATTTGTTGTAAGATACATCCTGAACTTAGAAACATTAGAAGTGAAGAAAGTGTACCTTAAGATAAGAGTAGAATAAAAAAAAAGATAAGAGTAGAAATATGGTCTAAGGATTCAGTAGTGTTTTTTGGTATAGAGATGCAAGCTGAACTCCAAGGATGAATCCAAATAGAGAATTAAAAATCCAAAGGGTCTCAGGAATTTTCTCCATTGTCTATAATTTTTGACTCTTTTTTGCAAATCTGCTTTACTCTTCCTTCTTGATATTCCAGCTCTCTTTGCTGAAGAGTTTAGCAAAGCCCGCATGGGTAGTGGATGATTACCAGTACTGTGCTGGTGAATATGTAAAATTGGCTCTCTGACAGAAAAGAGGTATGTACCTATATTCATGTAATTTTTACTGATATAAAGGATATGGAGGACACAATTGTAGGTAATAATGGACTATACAATACTCTTTATTGTAATTCCATATAGCTAGTTGATTCTCACAGGATTCTTTAATTGATTTTTGCAGAACTCTTATGTCCTCAGCCAACTTGTAGTTATAAAGGATGAATGAGCCCCGCTCTGACATGAATGCTGGTTGATATTTCTGCTTAAATTAATGAATAAGACAAAAGTGAAATAACAAAGGTGCATGTTAGAACTTAATTTGTTTGCCATGTAGATGACTTCTTTATTCAATCAGATAATAGTTTCTCAAATCCTGGAAGAATATCTCCTCAAGTCTTTTTATTCTTTACTTACTGTGCAACAGTTGTTTTTGATAGGAGAGAGATTTTGCTCCTCAGGGGACCTTTGGCAATGTCCAGAGACATTTTTGGTTGTCACAATTATAGAAGGGGAGGGTGTTACTGGCATCTAACAGGTAAATAGATGCCAAACATCCCTCTCCCTAAAACAAATTATCTGGTCCAAGGTTGAGAAACTCTGATCTGTATTATTAACATTGTCTCCATAACACTTTAAAGTTTAGAAAATCAACAAGATAATAAATCAAGTCCAGATTTGTAGCATTTGCCAATTTCAGTGGTGTGAACATTCCCACTGTGGCTGATCTAAGGTACCAATATCACATCTTTAAGTGTGGAGTCATTGAAAAATATGTAGTAGCACATGTTATATGGAATTTCCACCACAAAGATACTAAATCCAAGAGCATAAATTATAGTAAAATATAGTAATATAATTAGTAATACATAATAGGTTCTGTGTATTTATTACCTGTATTTATAATGTACTTATGTAAATAAACATTTAATTTTTAACAATGGCTATGCTTAACAGCTGACTCATAAAATTCTTAAAAGATTTAGCAGTTTGCTCTTGCAGGTCAGTATAGACTGGTCTGGCTCCAGCTTGGCACCAAAATGGCTACCCACCACTCTTGAATTCACATTTTATATTACCTGCATCTTAGAAAGATTGACCCAGTTCCAATGCCAGTTTTCTAAGGAATGGACTCTGGTTGGCCCAGATTGGGTCAGGTACCTGCAGGTTTGTGAATGTAGCTGGATCCAAAGGAAGCCTATTCCCATCCATTAGGAAACTTCTGGAAGCATCTCTGTGAGTGGGAGTGCACCCTCAGAGGAGTCTGTAACAGCACTACAGACACTGGCACATGTTTCCTCCTCCATTCCTGTTTATCAAGACTCCATGCAGACCAAGTTTCTGACTCATCCACTGTTTCCTTCCCACAGAGATTTCAAAATAATGTATTAGATCAGTGGTTCTCAAAGTGTGGTCCTTGGATCAAAAGCAGCTGCTTCACTTGGGGTCTTGTTCAAAAGCAAATTATTTGGCATGATTCCAAGCCTCCTCACTGAGATATTCTGGGGATGGAGGCCAGAAGTCAGGTTTCAAAAGGTCTTCCAGGTTATTCTGAGGCAAACTGAAGATTGAGGCCACTGTACTAGATTATCTAATTTAAACAAAGTTACATTCTGTTCTTTAGGACAGCAACAAAACAAACCCAGATCATCCTGATTAAATTAGGTATTTCTTCTAGTCTTCAGAAATGACAAATAATCTCCCTTTGGATGAGTTACTCTGGCGAGCAATAATCTCATCAATCTTATATTGATTTTTACTATTTCTTCTCTAGAAAACGACTGGTCTTTTATTTCTGTGAATACTTTATTGTAACCCCATATACACTATTAAGTCATATTTATCCGACATAATTTAACTTTTCAGGATCTGTTTCTTGATTCTCAAGAGTAGGGACTTCATTTTGTATTTGGTTTAGGTCACAGAACCTAATGTAGGACAGAGCTCACAGAAGATACTTAAATGTTGGATGAATAATCATGAAGATTTACACAAATATTTTATGTCCAATCTTTGCTTTCTTTTATTGTAATTATTTAAGTGTTATCATACATAATTTCTAAAGTAGTTACTCTGGGAAAATGTATAAGGAATTGCAGTAATTAAAACAGAAAATGACAGCTTTCTGGATATTTTCTCCAAATTATAGAATTTGTATCAAGTTATGGTGTGAAGAAGAAAAGAAGAATCGCCAGCAGTTACTCTTGAAAAGCCAATATTTTGATATGTTTCCTTCCATTTTTTCTAAGTTTATATGCTTTTCTAACCAAAAAGAGACCATATGCTGTTGTGCCCAAGATTGCGAATCCGAGAAACCACCAAGGAGCCTACACTGATGCAAGCGCACGAAGGTTTATTAGCAAGCTCGAGCTTGGGTCCAAGTATACCCAACACAGCGGGGCAGGGACTTGGACCCCGAAGTGGGTTACAGCTGGGTTTTTTATAGGCTGGTCTAGGGGATTTTCAGAAGGGGTGGAGGAATTTCTCAAGTTCTGTTTATACTCTGATATAGGGCTTTCAGAGCATTGAGCTCTGTTCTGATTCTAATATGGGACTTTCTACCATGGGCGTGGGCTCTGTTGTCTTTCTGATATGAGATTCCCTGCCGAGGACATTCTGCAGTTTTTCCTGTGAAGTTCAGCTCTTATTCACAGGGGCCTAAGATGGCTGTACTTGTGCTAATGCTAAACTTGAGGTGGAATGGCCTTGATTTTTCTCGGCCTCCCCAATGCTATATTTCTAGTTTCATTAGTTTGATTTTTTACTAAGCACTATATCATGAGCATTCTCATATAATTGAATGTTTTCTGAAACATGGTTTTTAATGTTCCAGATTATTCTATCATATGTATGAACTATAAGTTGTTTAACCATACCCCTATTTAAGATATTTGGGTCGGGGGATCCCTGGGTGGCGCAGCGGTTTGGCGCCTGCCTTTGGCCCAGGGCGCGATCCTGGAGACCCGGGATCGAATCCCACATCGGGCTCCCGGTGCATGGAGCCTGCTTCTCCCTCTGCCTGTGTCTCTGCCTCTCTCTCTCTCTCTCTGTGACTATCATAAAAAAAAAAAAAAAAGATATTTGGGTCGGTAACAATATTTCACTTTTTAAATAACTACTGTGATGGAATGGCATGCATTTAAAAAAAACCACTTTATTTATTTATTTATTTATTTATTTATTTATTTATTTATTTAGAATGCATGAGCCGGGGGAGGGGTGGAGGGAGAAGTAGAGAGAGAATCTGAAGCAGACTCTCCTTTGAGTCTGGGATGGGGTGGATGGTGGCGCTTGATCTCATGCTCTGAGATCATGACCTGAGCTGAAATCAAGAGCAAGATGCTCAGATGACTGAGCCATCCAGGCGCTCCAGGTTACATATTTTGAAAATGAACACATTGTCTCTTAGAGTTAGGATGAGTTGGTTCTCCCCTCGTCTTTTTTCCCTTCTGTATTGAAAAACTTGCTCATCAGTTTGCTTGTTCAAGTACACATCTCTCACTGTTCCATCTCAAGCCTTTATCAGGATTTAAAGCACATGTTTACATAAACATCAAAATCACTGAGAATCTGAAATTTAAAAGGAGCCTGTTTAAGGTAGCTAGTTTTTTTGTCTGGTTTACACTTACTGTAATCTCCCATTGGCCAGCTGTTGTTTGCTGTAAACTTCCATCATCCCTTGTCAGTCCTTCATTGAGGTTTGTATGTAATAATCTCTTATCTCTAAAACAGGAAGATCCTGGGGCACCTGGTGGCTCAGTGGGTTAAGGGCCCACCTTCGGCTCAGGTCATGATCTCAGGGTCCTGGGATCGAGCCCTATGTTGGGCTTCCTGCTCATTGGGGAGTCTTCCCTTCCCTCTGTCTGTGCTCTCTTTCTCTCAATTAAAATAAATTAAATCTTGGGACTCTTGGGTGGCTCAGCGGTTGAGCACCTGCGTTCGGCCCAGCGTGTGATCCTGGAGTCCCAGGAGCGAGTCCCACATTGGGCTCCCTGCATGGAACCTGCTTCCCTCTCTGCCTGTCTCTGCCTCTCTCTCTATGGCTCTCATGAATAAATAAATAAAATCTTAAAAAAAAAATCTTAAAAAAACCTAGGAAGATGCTAATTAATTATTTGCTTAGTGAATAATAAGTGACTCAGGAGACGGATAGCCATATAAGAGTGTTGCCATGTTTATTATTAGTTCAAGGACCTTTTCTTCATAAAATATTTTAAGCTTTCAAAAGCCCTAAAAATTAGCACAGCATTTTAGGTTAGAGGGCGAGTTAACTTCCTATGTTGACTTATTTTTGGTAAAAGTTAGATATCTTTTAGATGAAATGTAACCAACACACAAGCACACAGGTGTGTACAAAACTTTGTAAATTGATCAAACAGTTCTCTGCCATCTTTTATTTTGATAAATCATCTTACCCAGTATCAATCGACTGAACTAAATGATATTTCTTCCCTTTTTGAGGGGGGGGGAAACTAACATGTCAAATATTGTTCAGTTATGACTTATCTGGGGTTCCAAAACCAGCTTCAATGGCATAGAACCCAAGATAAATGCTTTGTAAACAGTTCTCAGAGTCTTCTTAAAATCTTAGATCTAATTTTTCTCCACAATTTAATTTTTTTCCATGTGCCGGACTTACACACAGACACACACACACAATTTTTGATTACATCTCCAATCATGTCACTAGAAATCTTGATTGCTGAACGTATGACCATAAAAATTATCTCAATTAGTGTGGGATAAGTGTTCATTTATCACCAAGACCTGTTAGCAGCAGTTTAGAACTGAGGAAGAGAGACATTTACTTCTGAAACGAATTAAGTGGATGTGGTTGCTTAGCTTTACAGGAAATTTAACGGGCTGGCAGTGAACACTGCCCCTTTGTTCTGTACTTGGGAGCTAATAGTACCGTTCAGGGTTTTCCCACTTTAGTGACCTAATTTTGGCAAGCAGGTAAACTTCGGGAACTCTGATGTGAAACGGTTTAATGAGAGAGGATCTGGCCCTAATTAACATAATTGAAGTGTTCTTATGCGGAGGCTTCTGCTCCTGAACTAGCAGGTACAAGCAGGTGTAATCACTTCTCATGAAAAAACACAGCACGTCGACCTGCAGGGGCTTCAAGAGGCGCTCCTGTTCCAGCCTCCTGTGCAGGGCAGCTCTGCTAGCGTGAAGCAGGCGCGCTGCCGGAGGATGCCGCCAGGGGGCGCGCGTCCACAGCCGCTTCGCCAGCCGCAGGGGCTCCGGGGCGCTCCCTCCGCTCCTCTCGCTCACGTCGGCTTCCGCCGGAAGCGGCTTCCGTCAGGCGTCGTCGGGGGTTCGAGCTTGGCGGGGGTGGGTCGGCTGCTCCGGGGGCCCGAGGGCGAAGCTCGGGCGTAAGCCGGGCCAGCGACATGGACGTTCTGAAGTCGGAGATCCTCCGGAAGCGGCAGCTGGTGGAGGACAGGAACCTGTTGGTGGTGAGGATCCTTGGGGGTCGTGAGGCCGTGGGGGCCGACCTGTGTGTGTAGGGGCGGGGAGGGGGGTGAAGGGCTCCGCGCGGGGATGGGGCTTGGTGGGAGCGGCCCCCGGACCCGCCTTGGACGCCTCCCTTGGGAGTCTCAGGGAGGCGCGGGATTGCAGCGAGCCCCGGGATTCTGGCAGATGCCCCCCCCCCCCCCCCCAGCTGCCCCTTGCACCCGCTCCCTCTGTCCGTATTCCGCGGACGGGCCCCGGTTCTGGTGGCTCACGTCTGTCGTTTTACTGAGGGCTTGTGCCCGGCTGGGAAAAAAAAAAAAATATCTGTGAAAACTGGGACTGCGTCCTGCTCTCGAAACCTGAGCCCTTATTATGTCGTCGTCTTTGCCCCCCTCCCCCTCCGCCCCATCCCGCCCCCGCCCCTTCGCTGATGGGACGGCCGGCACCGTTCTGGACAAACAGCGGAGTGAGAGGAGAACGAGGAGAATTGCGTGACACAGGAACTTCCGTAAACTGGATATTCAGGACTGCGTTGCGTGACAGTCCCTTAGACCAGCGGTTCTCAAGGCCTTGGGCCCCTGCAGCCCTGGACACTTGTCCCGATTATTGGGGATCACAGAGAGCTCTTCTCGATGTGTTTGCGGATACTTGCCACGGTAGAAGTCAAAGCTGGGAAGTCTGTCTTAGGAAGCTCAGCCGACGTTCAGGGTTGTGTTAGTTGCGGGGGTGTCGCGGAGGGATCCGACGATTACGGACGTCAGGGAATGCTGACCACCGTGTAGGTTAACATGTGTCGCCAACAAAGGTATTGAACTGTTCCTGTGTTCCCAAGGCTGTGCTTTTCCATGCACGGGACTTGATCTTGTAACAGGAACTTTGTGCCTTTTAGCCTCCTTCACCTGTTTCGCTCCCCCAACACTCTGTCTCTGTATTTATTAGCTTCTGCTTTGTTTGTTTTGCCTTTTTTGGATTCCATAGAGAAAGATCATATGGTATCTCTTTCTCTGACTTTTTTTTTTTTTTTTTAAGATTTTATTTATTTATCACACGCACATGCACACATGCAGAGATACAGGCAGAGGGAGAAGCAGGCTCCATGCAGGGAGCCCGACGTGGGACCCCAGGATCGTGCCCTGGGCCGAAGGCAGGCCCTAAACCGCCGACCCCCCCGGCTGCCCTCTCTTTCTCTGACCTAATGTCACTTTGTGTGGTGCACTCTAGCACCATCCATGTCGTCCCAAATGACGAGATTTCATTTCTTGATAATGTAACTGTATAATTTTATGTAGAATCTGATGATTTAAAGTCTTTATCTTTCTGCATCCTAGTGTCCATCGGTGGTTTTCAAATTTCTCACCGCCCCAGTCACCATGTGAAATGTTTAGTTTGCTCTGATGGGTATAATGGAAAAAAGTTTCATGAAACTGTTCTTAGCTTAACTACATATGATTCTATCATATGTTTTAATCCGTTCTGTTTGATTTTTAAAAATCCTGGTTGGGGGTCACTGTGTTGTTTTCATTACCTTGTCTGTAGTTGGAAAACTCCTGTCTGTGCTACAGTGTTCCTCAGAAGAGCTGCCTCAGCTTAGTCCTTTCAAGTGAGGTTGCAGCTTTTTGTTTTTCTGAGAGTTGAAATAGTACTTACTGTGAGTGCCTCCTTGTTAAATTGGGGAAGCTCCTAAAATAGCCTCCTGTCACCTGTCCTAAATGATCTGCCTGGTGTAACTACTTAGAAGGAAGTGTAGTCTCTTGCTTCATAACAATGCTTTGGAATCCTGGTGTTGGTGAATCATGAGCTAACACAGAGTGTCATTATATGGAAAACCCAGTGCTTCAGAAACAGTGGAGCACAATTAGCAGTTTTCATTTCTGTTGTACTCATGAGTATGGTCTTTGTGTAGAATTTTACCTTTTGTTTTTTCCCCCAATAATATTTACTGAATGTTTTCTATATGTTTCCATGTACACTACACTGTGCAACGGAGGGTTAAAAAAAAAAGTCATCCTTGATCCTTTAAGGACTATGCATCCAGTTTCACAGAAAATAGAGAAGCCAACAGGCAAGATATTCCTCACCTTTTGTCCTGTTGAAATGGGACATGAGGTAGCATTTAAGCTTGGGTCAAACCTTCCACTTGCTCACTGGATCTCAGCTTATCTCTTTTAGGATCATCAGGAACCTTATGTCCCGTATCTCCTCTCTTTCTGTGCCTTCTGTCTACTGGCTTTTCTGGCTTTTCCCCTTTAGTCCTAGAACATACTGATGTCTCCTGTCTTTAACAAGGTTTTTTAAAAAGATTTTATTTATTTATTCATGAGAGCCACAGAGAGGCAGAGACACAGGCAGAGGAAGAAGCAGGCTCCCTCTGGGGAGCCTGATGTAGGACTCGATCACAGGAACCCACAGAACCCAGGATCACGACCTGAGCCAAAAGCAGACAATCAACCACTGAGCCACCCAAGTGCCCCAGGTTTTTTTTTTTTTTTTTTTTTATAACCAGGATTCTTAAAATAAGTCTTAATTCCTCCACACTCCTTAACATGATGCACAAAGGTTCCTGCTCCTACAACTGTACTGAATTGATTCTAATGAGGGATATCAGTGACCTTCAGACCTCAACAGCATTTGACAGTCTTGACGAGTCTTCTTTCTACATGTGCCCCTCTAATCTCCTCCTTTTTATGATATTGCTAAAAGGATCTTGGACTTGAAAAGGTCAAGGGTTAGTAATTTCTGTGCTGGTGAAAAACTGTGCCCATTATACTGTAGCACCAGAGTTGTTCTGGCTCTATTAAACCTTTTTCATTTTTTCAGTTCTTTGGACTTGGCTTTCTTCACTCTTTCTCATCTATTTTATTTTATTTTATTTTATTTTATTTTATTTTATTTTATTTTATTTTATTTTATTTATTCAGGAGAGACACAGAGAAAAAGGCAGAGACACAGGCAGAGGGAGAAGCAGGCTCCATCCAGGAAGCCCAATGTGGGACTCAATCCCGGGACTCCAGGATCATGCTCTGGGCCGAAGGCAGGCGCTAAACCGCTGAGCCACCCGGGCTGCCCTCTCATCCTTTTCTTTGTAATAGTCTGTAATTTTCTTGAGCTTCTGTATTTCATGTTCAATGGGTAGCCTCTGAAAGTTTTCCTTTAGTGCAGTCAAAAAACAGTGTGGTAGAGACTTTGCTTTCCTGTTGATAGTGTATTTTGATATCTGCAGAGTAGAATTTTTGTCCTTTGTTTTACTTGGAAATTTTTCAACTGAAGAAAACTAAAAAAATTGTAGTTAGAAACTCACATGCCTACCATGTCGATTCTGCAGTTAAACCTGTGTTAACATTTAACTATTTGCTTTATCATGATTTTTCTATCTGTCCATTCATTACTTTGTCTAACAATGCAGAAACTACTTCAGAGTAGTTTGAGCAGTCAGAACTTATTTAGGATTGGGGATAGTCTGTTTCAGTAGCTTCTCTACAGTTTGGTGAAGGGGCACTCACAAGGTAAGTATTTTTTCAACTCTCACAGATTAACAATAAAAAGCTGCGGGATCACTGGATGGCTCAGCGGTTTGGCGTCTGCCTTTGGCCCAGGGCATGATCCTGGAGTCCTGGATCGGGCTCCCTGCATGGAGCCTGCTTCTCCTTCTGCCTCTGTGTGTGTGTGTGTGTGATGAATAAATAAATAAAATCTTTAAAAAAAAAAAAAACCAAAAACAATAAAAAGCTGGGACACCCCCCGGAAATGACCAAAGGTGAGGCAGCTCCTCCAGAACCAAACAGATAATTTCTTTTTGGCTGCAGATGGGGTAATGAAAACAATTTAACAATCTTAATATATTTCAAGTTAAGTTGCAGACATTGGTACACTTTACCCCTAAACAACTTGCTGTGCATCATTAATCACACTTCAGGGTTTGCTTATACTTCTTTTTATGTGTAAGCACAAATTTATATAGTAAGAAATACACATATCAGTGAATTTTGACAAATACATATACCTGTGTAGGCCCATTTGTATCAAAATACAGAATGTTCCCTCGTTCCATTTCTCAGGCATTCCCTCTGCCTCCCACCCCCAGAAGCCACTACTGCTGGTTGGTTTTGCCTGCTGTAGAACTTCACAGAAGTGGAGTCCTACTGGGCACTCTGCTGTGTTCCACTTTGTTTAGTCATAATGTTTTGAGTTGTATTCATGTTGCATGTATCACTTGCTCCCCGGCCCCCCCCCCCCCCTACACACACATAGTATTCCATTAAATAAATAGACCCAGTTTGGAAATCATTCTTTTGAGGTTGGACACCATGGCTCTTCCCAGGATTTGACTCTTAAGATCAGAGCTGCCAGGAACTTCTCTAGAAGTGTCATGTTTTCATTTCTCTTCGGGAAATGCTGGGGAGTAGAACTGCTAGGTCATAGAGTACATACATGCCTTTATAAAAAGCCACCAGATGCTTCTCCAAAGTGCTTGGACCCTGTTACACCTCCAGCAGCAGAGTTCGTTCAGATGTCCTCCATTCCTGAGAGCAGTTGTGTTGTCAGTCTTTTTAATTTCAGCCATTTGGAGGATGTGTAGTGATACCATGTTGTAGTTTTATTTATTTTTAAAGGTTTTATTTAATTATTTATGAGAGAGAGCAAGAGAGAGAGAGAGAGCGAGAGGCAGAGACACAGGCAGAGGAAGAAGCAGGCTCCATGCAGGGAACCCGACATGGGACTGGATCCTGGGACTCCAGGATCACACCCTGGGCTGAAGGCAGGTGCTAAACCGCTGAGCCACCCAGGGATCCCCTGCATTGTGGTTTTAATTCTCATCTGCCTAATGATGATGATAGTGCTTTTCATGGTTTGTTTGTTTGTTTTACCATTTGTATCTCTCTTGGGTTTTTGGGGTTTTTTTTTTTGTTGTTGTTGTTGTTGGGTTTTTTTGTATCTCCTTTGTAAAGTATTAAAATTGCTTGCTTATTTTTTAATTGGGTTGGGGTTTTTTCCTTGTGTTGAAAGAATTTTTCATAATAACATGGATGCTAGGCTTTGTCAGATATGTTTTGTGAATATTTTCTCCCAGACTATAGGTCTTCTACTCATTTTCTTTCTTTTTCTCTTCTCTTTTCCCTTTCCTTTTCTTTTTTTAAGATGTATTTATTTGAGAGAGAAAGAGCTAAGGGAGCAGAGGGAGAGAAGCAAACTGCCAAGTGGGGAACCTGACACGGGGCTGGAGCTCACGACCTGAGCTGAAATCAAGAGTCGGACACTTAACCAACTGAGCTACCCAGGCTCCCCTCTGTTCATTTTCTTAATAGTGTTTATTGAAGAGCAAATCTTTGAATTTTGATAAAGCCCAACTTATCAGTTTGTTATGGTTATTGTTTTGTGTGTCCTGTCTGGGAATATAAGAGAGTATAACTAGCTTGAGAAAAGGTTGGCAGTTCTTAAAAGTTAAACATACTCCTATATATAATCCAGTCACTCTGTTCCTAGGTGTTAATTCAAGAGGCTAAATAAAGTATTCTTATATCCTAAAAGCTTTATGTTTTTATTTAATAGAGTTCTGAACAATTTTGAATCCATATTTTGGTATGATGTGAGGTAGTGATGTGACTTATTGCATTCCATGTGGATATCCAATTGTTCCAGCACCATTTACTGAAAATAATTTTCCCTTTGGATTGTTTTGGTGTCTTTAGAAATTAAATAATTGTGTATGGTTCCATTCTGGGTGCTCACTCGTATTCTTGTAAGCTATTTAGTGATCTTTATGCCACTGCTGGACTGTCTTTTGATTTCTGTAGCATTATGTTGAGTCTCAAGGTCAGGGGAGGTAAATCCTATCACCACTACTGCTAGTTTTTTCTTATTTCTTTTTTTGTCCTCCTCTTCCCCTTTGTCCTCTTTATTCTCTTGCTGTGATATTTTATTTTTAAACAGCCTAATTTATTGAGGTATAATTGACATACAGTAAACTACACATTTAAAATGTTCAGTCGGTGCATTTAGACATACATGTACACCTGTGCGACTTTCACCACAATGAAGAGAATGAACATCTCGTCCCAAAGTTGCCTTTTACCCTTTTGTAATCCCACCTTCCTGCTGCTGCCTGCATCCCACATCCACTCTGTCCATGGGCAACCACTGATTGGCTTTCATTTGCATTTTCTAGAGTTATTTGAGTTACTTAGCGTGATGCCCTCAAGGTCCATCCATTTGTTGTAAATAGCAAGATTTCATTTTTTATGGCTGAATAATACTTGGTTTTCTGTGTGTGGTCTGTGTGTGTGAGAGAGAGATCGAGAGAGAGAGAGAGAGAGAGAGATCTTTTAATCTATTCATTCATCGATGGACAAGTTGTTTCCATATCTTTGCTATTGAAAATAATGCTGCTATGAATACGAAGGTGCAGACGTCTTTTTGGTGTTTTCATTTTCCTTAGATAAATATACAGAAGTGCAATTGCTGAACATACTGTTAAGTTTTTGAGGAACCTCCGCATTATTTTCCAAGGTGGCTGCACCAGTTTACATTCCCACCAAGAGTGCACAAGGGTTCCCTTTTCTCCACATCTTTGCCAGTGCTTGTTATTTGTTGTCTTTTGATAATAGTATTCGGACAGGTGTGAGATGATATCTCCTGGTTATGGTTTGCATTTCCCTAATGATTAGTAATGTTGATCAGCATTTTTTCATGTGTCTGTTGGCTATCTGTAATCTTCAGAAAAATACCCGTTCAGACCTTCTGCTTATTTTTAAATTGGATTATTTGTTTTTATGCTATTGAGTTGTAGGAGTTCTTTATATATTTTGGATCTTATCCCTTATCAGATATGCAATTCACAATATCTTTTATTCAGTAGGTTGCCTTTTCATTTTGTTGATGATTTTGTTTGCTTTGGAGAAACTTCCTAGTTGATGTAGTTTCACTTATTTTTTTTGTTGCCTTTGCTTTTGGAGTTAGATTAAAAAACTTGTCAAGACAGATGTCAAAGAGCTTACTGCCTATGTCTTCTAGGAATTTCATGGTTTCAGGTCTTATATTCAAATCTTTAATCAATTTTGAGTTAATTTCTGTGTATGGCTTAACATGGTAGGATAGTTCTTTTGCTTGTGGTAATCCAGCTCCATTTTTTTAAGAGACTACCTTTTCCTTGCCTATTCTTGACTCCTTTTTGGTAAATTAATGGATTATATGTGCATGGGTTTATTTTTGGATGCCCTATTCTTTTTTTTTTTTTTTTTTAAAGATGTATTTATTTAGAGAACAAGCAAGTGGGGGGAGAGGGAGAGAAACTTAAGCAGAGTCACTGCTGTGTGCAGAGTCTGAAGCAGGGCTTGCTCTCACAACCAAGAGATGATGACCTGAGCTGAAATCAAGAGTCGGACACTTAACTCACTGAGCCACCTAGGCACCCCTCTGGGCTCTCTATTCTGTTGCATTCATCCGTTTTTATGCCATTACCTTACTGCTTGGATTACTATAGCTTTATATCATAGTATGAGATGAGGGAGAGTGATACCTCCAGCTTTGTTTTTCTCTTTCAAAATTACTTTGTTATTGGGATCTTTGGTGGTTCCACATAAAACTTTGGATTGTTTTCTATTTTTGTAAAAACTACTAGTATAATTTTGATAGGGATTGGATTAAATTTATAGATTGCTTTGAGTGGTATGGACCTTTGCACAGTACAGGCATACCTTGGAGATACTGTGGTTTTGGTTCCAGATCACTGCAATAAAGTGAATCAGATGAGTTTTTTGGTTTCCCAGTGCATATCGAAGTTAAGTTTACACTATACTGTTTATTAAGTTTGCAGTACCATTTTGTCTGTAAAAACATAGCTTAATTTAGAAATACTGCTAAAATATGCTAACCAAAAAAAAATAAATATGCTAACCATCATCTATGCTTCTAGTGAGTTATAATCACTGATCGGATACCATAGCAAAAATAATAAAAGTGAAAAAGTTTGAAATAATTGCTAGAATTAACAAAATAGGGCACAGGCACCAAGTAGGGCACAGACACAAATGCTGTTGGAAAAACGGCACCAACAGACTTGCTCAAGGAGGGTTGCCACAGATCTTCATATTGTAAAAATCGTAATTTCTGTGAATAAAACAACATAAGCCTGTACTAAATCTCCCAATCCATGAGCACAGAATATCTTTACGTTTGTTTGTTTGTTTGTTTGTTTCTTTCTTTCTTTCTTTTTTATGGATTTTTTTTTTTTTAATTTTTTTTTTTTTTTTTTTTTATTTATGATAGTCACAGAGAGAGAGAGAGAGAGAGAGAGAGAGAGAGGCAGAGACACAGGCGGAGGGAGAAGCAGGCTCCATGCACTGGGAGCCTGATGTGGGATTCGATCCCGGGTCTCCAGGATCGTGCCCTGGGCCAAAGGCAGGCGCCAAACCGCTGCGCCACCCAGGGATCCCTCTTTTTTATGGATTTTATTTATTCATGAGAGACACAGAGAAAGAGGCAGAGATGCAGGCGAGGGAGAAGCAGGCTCCATGCAGGGAGCCCGATTTGGGACTCGATCCCTGGTCTCCAGGATCATGCCCTGAGCTGAAGGCAGATGCTCAACCACTGAGTCACCCAGGTGTCCCTCCATTTCTTTGTGTCTTCAGTTTCTTTCATCACTGTCTTAAGAGTTTTCAGGGTATAGGTCTTTTACCTCCTTGGTTAAATTTATTCTTAGTACTTTATTCATTTTTATGCAATTGTAAATGGAATTATTTTCTTAATTTCTGTTTCTCATACTTTATTAGTACATAGAAACAAATTGTGTATGTTGATTTTTGTATCCTGCAGTTTTATTGAATTCATTTACTCTTAAGAGTTTTATATGAGAGTCTTTAGGACTATATACATATAATTCTGCAAATAAAGACAGTTTTGCCTTTTCATAAATTTGGATTTTTCTTGTGTATTTGCTGTGGCTAGGACTTCCAATACTATGTTGAATAAAAGTCATGAGAATTGAGGGGAATCCCTGGGTGGCTCAGCGGTTTAGCGCCTGCCTGTGGCCCAGGGTGTGATCCTGGAGTCCCGGGATCAAGTCCCACATCAGGCTCTCTGTATGGAGCCTGCTTCTCCCTCTGCCTGTGTCTCTGCCTCTCTCTCTCTCTCTCTCTCTCTCTCTGTGTGTGTGTCTCATGAATAAATAAATAAAATCTTAAAAAAAAAAAAGTCGTGAGAATTGATATCTTTGATTTATTCCTGATCTTAGAGGAATAGCTTTCAACTTTTCACCATTTATATTATCTGTGGACTTTTCATTTTTGGCCTTTTTTATGTTGGTATGTCCCTCTCTACTACTTTTTTGAGAGGTTTTATCATAAATGGATATTGAATTTTGTCAGATACTTTTTCTGCATCTATTGAGATCATAAGATATTTTTTCTTTCTCCGTTTTGTTAATGTGGTGTATGTATCACATTTATTTGCAGGTGTTGAATGATCTTTGCATCCCTGAATAAATTCCATTTGGTCGCGGTGTATGGTTCTCTTAATATATTGTTGAATTTGGTTTGTTAATACTTTGTTGAGGGTTTTTGCATCTGTATTTATCAGGAATATTGGCCAGTAATTTTTCTTTCTTTGTGGGATCCTTATGTGGTTTTGGTATTTTGGTAATGCTGGCCTAATAAGATGAGTTTGAAGGGTTCCTTTCTCTATTTTTTTTTTTTTTTTGAAACTTTTGTGAAGGATTAGTATCACTTCTTTGAGTGGTTAGTAGAATTAACTGGTGGATCCATCTGGTCCTGGACTTGTGATTTTTGGGGGAGGTCTCTGATTACTGATTCAATCTCCTTACTAGTAATCAGTCAATTCAGATTTTGTATTTTTTGATGATTCAGAAGTTTCCAAGTTTCTAGAAATTTATCTTTTTCTTTTAGGTTGTCCGGTTTGTTGGCATATGATTGTTCATAATAGTTTCTTAGGATCTTTTGTATTTCTGTGGTATCAGTTGTAGCATCTTTCATAATTTTTTTCCAGCACTGTCTTTTATTTGATAAAACTAGCTGAAGGTTTGTTGATTTATCTTCTCAAAAAAACCAACTCTTAGTTTCTTTGGTCTCTTTTTAGTATCAGTTTCATTTATTTTTGCACTAATATTTGTTAATTCCTTCTCTCTACAAACTTTGGGATACATTTGGTCTTTTTCTAGTTCCTTGTGGTGTAAAGTTAGGTGGTTTGAGATTTTTTTTTGTTTCCTGAGGTAAGCATGTATTGATATGAGCTTTCCCCGTAGAACTGCTTTTGCCACATGCCATAAATTTTAGTAAGTTGTACTTCCGTTTTCATTTGTTTGAGTGTAATTTTTTTCTCCTTTGATTTCACTGACTCACTGGTTCAGTAACATGTTGTTTAATCTCCGCATATTTGTGAAATTTCCAATTTGCTTCTTGTAATTGAGAAGCAATTGTCTGGCTTCATTATGACTGGAAAAGATGATTGGTGTGATTGCATCCTTTTTAAATTTATTAAGACTTGCTTTGTGGCCTAATGCATGATCTCTCCTGGAGAATGTTCCATGTGTATTTGAGAAGAATGTCTGTTTTGCTTTTGGATGGAATGTTCTTTATGTATCTGTTACATCCAGCTGGTCTAACGTGTCATTTAAGGCATCATTTCTTTATGTTTTTTAAAGAGAGGACATGCTCGACAGAGTGTGTGATCAGGGAAGGGGTGGAGGGGGAGAGAGAGAGAATCTTAAGCAGGCTCCACACTCAGCGAGTGGGGCTTGATCACAAGACACTGAGATCGTGGCCTGAGCCGAAATCGCAAGTTAGATGCTTAATCAACTGATCCACCCAGACACCTCAAAGTGTCTTGCATTGCTTATTCAGGCTGTATGTTGGCTTTCCAGCGTGTTTTTGTAGAGCTCTTGATGATGTTTGTATCCAATTTATATAAACACTAAAAACCTTAACATGATTGAGGAAGGCTGATTGTAAATTAGTGAAATATTGATAGTCACGGTTGAATGTTTTTTTTTTTTTAATTTATTTATGATAGTCACACAGAGAGAGAGAGAGACGCAGAGACATAGGCAGAGGGAGAAGCAGGCTCCATGCACTGGGAGCCCGACGTGGGATTCGATCCCGGGTCTCTAGGATCGCGTCCTGGGCCAAAGGCAGGCGCCAAACCACTGCGCCACCCAGGGATCCCGTGGTTGAATGTTTTAAATTTTGATTTTCCTTTATTAGTGTGGGCAGACATTTTAGGTGACGTGGTAGATAGGTTTCTGAACTTTAGACCTATGAATCTGTTTGATAATCTACAAAGTATAATTTGGATAGAGTCTAAGAATAACATTTGTGAAGCAGCATGTAGGAATTAGGTTCTGTCTTAAAAAGAAGAAGCACTTATATGTATACTCTTTGCACGTTGTTTTTAAAATCTGTCAGGGTAAAAGGGCCAATAAAATGTTAGGTGCTTTAGGAGAGAATCCAAAGAGATTTAAAGCATTCGTTCATACGCTGTCTTAAAATGTATGCCAACCACTTTTAGACTTTTGTGTATGTCAGTCTTTATTATGTATTCCATAGTTAATTCAACAAACTTAAAATTTTGAATATAGTTAGAAAGGAAATTTGTAAAATAAACAAGTTGTAAAATCTAATTGTGGCTGCATTCCTAGATAGCTCTTTAAATGTGGACAAGTTATCTAACCTGAGTTATTACCTATAAAGGGGTTGCTGTATCACTGACGTTTAAGTTTTAATATTCTACAATTTTAATTATATAATAAATGGGGACACCTGAGTGGCTCAGCGGTTGAACATCTGCCTTCAGCTCAGGATCCAGAGTCGCAGGATCGAGTCCCACATCAGGCTTCTTGTATGGAGCCTGCTTCTCCTTCTGCCTATGTCTCCGCCTCTCTCTCTCTCTCTGTCTCTCATGAATAAATAAGTAAAATCTTTTAAAAAAAAATTATACCATAAATGTGTCCTCAGCACTTTATATTTCAAAGTGTATTTTCAGTGTACTTTATAAAATAGTGTTTTATAGTTAGAGAAGTTTTATTTGCTCTTTTGCTAAGCTGCTTTTTTTCTAAATAGAAGGTATATAAAGAGTGAAACATGGTGGATAACCTTTTGTTTTAGGCATCCTTTATTGTCATTAAATAAATGGTCATGTAGTACAAAGCAAAATATTTCTCATTATAATTCCAAAATGAAAAACAAATTTGAAAATGTCATTGTTAATAATTCATTCAGGGGCACCTGGGTGGCTCAGTTGGTTAAGTGTCTGCCTTCGGCTCAGGTCATGATCTTAGGGTTCTGGGATCAGCCCTGTTTTGGGTTCCCTGCTTAGTGAGCTGTCTCCTGTTCTCTCTCTCCCTCTGCCCCTCACTCCTGTTAGTACGTGAGCCCGAGCCTGTGCATGTGCGCTCAAATAAATAAATCTTTAAAAAATTAAATAATTCAAATGATTCAAAATTCCAAATCTACTGAAGGAGGATACAATAAAGTTTCCTTCTAACACTTGTCTCCGGACTTCTGGATTCACCTCCACAGCAGCTAACATCTATGTGAAATCGATGTGGAAAAGAAGCAAGTAGGTGGATATTCTTTCTTTTTTAAATACATATAGTAGCATATAGATCCACTCTTCTGCACTTGCCTTTTTAAATTTATCAAAATATAAAAGCAGCTTAATTTTAAAGAACTTAAACAGAACTGGACAAAATTTTGAATTGAAACAATAAAGGGAGGAACTGTAGTTACCAATATGGAAGATACTGGAAAATAAAATCATTAGGGAGAATAATGTCTTCTGTTCTAGTAAATTGAAAAATCGAAGTGAAGTAAATGATTAAAGGATCTAAAAAAGTACAAGAAATAGGACATCTGAACAAACCAGTAAGTGAGGAAGAAAGAAGAAAAGTTGCCTGACAGCCAAGAGTGTAGCTATTGCAGGAGGGAGTTAGCCTGGGAACCAAAGACTGCCTGAGGTCTGTCAGAAAGACTCTACATTTGCACCTTAGAGATTGTTGATGGCCTCAGAGGAATAATAAGGGAGGCCAAGTTGTTGAGTGGCTGCAAAGAGAATTGGAAGTGAGGAAATGGAGACAAAACAGTTTCGTTCTGCTGTAAATGGCACTCAGCTCTGTACCTAGTGCAGAGGGAAGAATAATTAAGGTTGGAGAGTCTTAAGCTTACTTAAGTGGTGATGGCCAGGAGCCGTTAGAGAGGGAGAAGGTGCCCATGCAAGAGAGAAGATGTATAATTGAGGAGAAGTTCCTGAGGAAGGCAGGGTTGGGGGAGGGGACTTGAGATCTGGGGTGCAGCTGGAAGAGATTGGCATTAGGCAGGATGAGGATTTCCTTTTCCATTCTGAAATGAAGAGAGGATTGGTACAGAGCCAGGGAAGGACTGGTGCTGGGACGACTTGGCATTCAGTGGCTTCCCTTTTCTCTGTAACAGAGTGGCTTAGTCAGTTGCTGGGAGTGAGGGGGGGAAATGAAGGGATAAGAGAGTGGAGATTGTGTACTGGTCACTCACTGTAGAGAATAGGAGAGCAAATTGAGTGGATAAATACACCGGGATCAGTAGGCAATGTTGAGGCCCAAGCGGTTTCCCAACATTATGCAGCGCATGGGGTACCGGCATGGGAAGAGCCAACAAAGGGATTCTCCTAGGACCTTGGTTCTTACTTCTTGATTTCAAAACCCCTTTACATACTTAATTGATGGCTTCAGAGAGCTTTTGTTTCTGTATGATGTGTTTATTGATAATTACTCTATGTTAGAAATTAAAAGTGGGAAATTTAGGGGCACCTGGGTGGCTCACAGGTCAATTAAGGTTCACAGTTAGTTAAGTGACTCTTGATTTTAGCTTAGGTCATGAGATCATGACTTGGATGTGAAGCCTGCTTGAAATTCTTTCTCTCCCTCCCCCTCCCCAACAGCCCCCCCTCACACATGTGTGTGTTCTTCCTCTCAAAAAAATAAATAATAAGGAATTTAAAAATTAAAACTGGGAAGTTTAAAAATGTTGACTTCTGTTTCATACCACAATAAACCCATGTGTGCTAACATAATGATGTTCTAATGAAAACTGTATTTTCTAAAAGAAAATTGCAAGAAGAATGACGTTTTACATTTTTGCAAATCTCTTTTTAATCCCTGGCATGTCAGAAGACAGTTGGATTCTCCTGTTTCTCCTTTCAGCCTGTTGCAATATGTTGTTTTTGCTCAAGTATATGAAGAAACATCATCTTCACACAGCTAGGTAGTTGGAAACGGTAGTATTTTAATAATAGCCTTTTTGGATAATTGTGGCTATTCTTTTTTGATTGATACTATACCAAAACACAAATGGTAAATTTCTTAAAGATGAGAATATGGATTCTAACTGTTATCAGTGAACTTCTTTTTCCTCAGGATTTTATTTTTAAGTAATCTCTATACACAGTATGGGCCTTGAACTTAAAACCCCTTGATCAAGTCCCATGCTTCATCACCTGAGCCAGCCACGTCTTCCCCACCCCCTCCATCACTGAACTTTTTGTATGTTACAGTCTATTTATCTATTATGCTCCAGATTATTCTGATTTATTCTGCTCATAAGTCTTTTGCCTATGCATAATTTTGGAACTTGGTGACTCTGTACTGTCATAGTTTGTTGAGTCATGTAGATATTCTGCATGCTGCTATGTTGCATTAGATGATATAAAAAAGTGACATTCTTTAATATCACCACTGATTCATCAGAAAAGCTTTTAAGTATTAGGAAGCCATCAAGTTCACAGTGATGGCTGCAAGTTTACCCCATTCTCATTTTTACTTGAAAGATGGAATTTTATCATTGGCAACAAATCCTATCATTGTCCTTTTAGTGACAGACTTGCTTTGTTCAGTTTTGAGAAAAAGTCTGCCAAACAGGAGACAACTATCCTACTTTATTATGTAGCAGAACTACTTTATATGTTTTTGTGTTTTATTTTATATGTTTGATTTCATCATACCAAATATTAAAAGATGAAGCATACAATGAACTCTGAGACCTAAATAAATACTTACCTTTCCTTATGCTGAGGTTCCGGTGGTTTTCCTCACCATTGCTTTTGTATTGTCAGTGCCAGTGTGAGCACAGTGAAAAGGGCAGCCAGCACATGATCTCTTAGTATTATTATTAAAATATGTCTGACCCTGTAGAGCCTCTGAAAAGGTCTCAGGGACCCCCAAAGGTCCATGAACCACATTTTGAGAAGCCATGTTGTAGACTAAGATTTTCTTAGGTGTATTCCATAGAATTGGGGCATGGTAGTAAAAGATGCCAGCACAAAAAAAAAAAAAAAAAAAAGATGCCAGCACAGACTCTGGCCTGGAGAGTCCTTTACTTTCTTCATGTATATCTGCTCTTTCTGAGAGAATACCAGTATGCTTGTCAGCTTATTTATATGAAATACGACTGCTACATGCTGTGTAGTCAAAAGAAACAATTGGTGATGCTGGGATAGGATTTTGGGAATGAAGATCTGTAGCTTGCAATACTGGACAGTTTAAAGGATTTCAGGACCAGAGTTCTAGTTGTGTGTGAGGCTCAGTAAGTTGTGAGAATGTCAGTAAATGTTCATTGAATTAATGAACTAAAACAAAACTCTTTATTAGAATTTTAAACATATGCAAAAAGAGAATTCTATAATGAACCCTTGTCTCTTCCTGTCTTAACACTTGTAACTCTAGAAAGTAAGAATGTGTTCTTTTATAAACCAGATGTGATCACACCCAGCAAAATTATTTATCTCTAATACCATTAAATAGTCCTCTCATGTTCGTGTCCTCAGTTGAATTAAAATATATAATACATGTTTTTACAGTTGGTTTGTTCAAATCCAATCCACACAGTCCACTCATTGCATTTATTTACTATGACTCTTGGTTTCTTTTAATCAAGAACATCCCCTCCCCCCCTTTTTTATGCCATTAACTTTTTGGAAAAACTGGCTAGTTGGTAATGTACCAGTGTTTAATTGCTTCCCAGTGATGGTGTTTAGCTTATTTCCCTATTCCTTACATTTCTTATAAACTAGAAATGAGACCTACTATCAACAGATGAATGGATGAAGAAGATGTGTTGTGTATACAGGCACATACATGCACACGGGAATATTACTGAGCCATTAAAAATAAGGAAATCTTGCCATTTGCAATAAAGTGGATGGAACTAGAGGGCATTATGCTAAGCGGCAAAATAAGTCCGTCAGAGAAAGACAAATACCATACAATTTCCTCGTGGAATTTAAGAAACAAAACATGAACATAGGGGAAGTGAAGGAAAAATAAAAACGGAGGCAAACCATAAGAGACTTGGCTATAGGGAAGAAACTGAGGGTTGCTGGAGGGGGAGGTGAATGGGGAGATGGGGTAACCAAGTGATGAGAATTAAGGAGGGCATTTCATGTAATGAGCACTGGGTGTTATATATGCAAATCACTAGTCACTAAATTCTCCTGAAACTAGTGATGTGCTATATGTTAAATAAATAGAATTTAAATAAAAATTTTAAAAAACGTAATGAGACCTCGCAGCTCTTTGGCAAGAATACTTCGTAGATGCGCTGTATACTTCCTGTGTGTATCATGTAGGAGACACATAATGTTTTCCTGATGCCAGACTTGACTGCTGCCTTCAAGTGTGGCAGCATGAGTTGTCCATTGTTCATCATCAACCGTTCTTGTCATGATCTTATTAGCATCCATGATTATTGTCAGAGTGAATGAGCTTGGGAACTGTGAAGTGCTAAATATGTATGGAGGTATCTTGAGGTACAATTATAATTACTAATGAAGGAGAGCAGGAGCTTTATTTGAGCTGAATCATTAGTGGAATAATATCCAAGAGGCATAGCTGTAGACAGTAACGATGTCCAAATTAGGGACTAGATTTAACAATGAGAATAATGTATACGGTACAGAAAGAACAAACATTTGTTCCTCCTACAGATTTAGAGCTTGTCTCATAACATTGAATCCTATAAAACAAATAGCTTTAAGCGATTTTTTATTTTTTATTTTTTTATTTTTTATTTTTTATTTTTTTTTAAGATTTTATTTATTTATTCATGATAGACATAGAGAGAGAGAAGCAGAGACACAGGCAGAGGGAGAAGCAGGCTCCATGCACCGGGAGCCTGATGTGGGATTCGATCCCGGGTCTCCAGGATCGCGCCCTGGGCCAAAGGCAGGCGCCAAACCACTGCGCCACCCAGGGATCCCTAAGCGATTTTTTAATAAAGATTCTCAAACCATTTTGTGTCTAGATTAGGAATTAATGTGATTTTGAGACCTCATTAATACAAATAAAATTGATACAAAAAGATTCCAAATGACAAAAAGAATTTGGATACATCTTTGGAGCTCTCTGGATAAATGGAAGTTAAATGTCAGATACAGTTAACCATAATTTTTGTTTAGTTGTTTCTGTTGGGAGAAAATAGTGTTCTATTTTATGTGATTCATAATGAATCCACTTGTAGAAATTATCATTGAACCCAAACATTGGGAAATAAAATCAAAACAACGTGAACATTTGGAAAATATTGTTGGTTTCTTCTTGTTATGCCTGTTAAAATGATACTGTAAGAAAAATACTTAATATTTATTTAACTTATTTTATTTAAATTCAGTTAGTTAACATATAGTTTATCATTAGTTCCCGATGTAGAATTCAGTAGTACATCCGTTGCATATAACAACCAGTGCTGATAACGTCTTGTGCCCTCCGTAATGTCCATCACCCAGTTACTGCCACCCAGTACTTCATATTTAGAGCAGGCTAGAGGACAGGTGCCATGTTTGTGAAATCAGTATGATCTCTACAGAATCAAACTTGATCATGATTTTGAAAAACTGGAGTGTTTTTAGGTGGACTATGGAACATGACATATTACCTGGGGACCTACTCATGTACTTTTTTCTTCAATAGGAAAATAAAAAGTATTTCAAGCGTAGTGAACTTGCGAAAAAAGAAGAGGAAGCCTATTTTGAAAGATGTGGCTACAAGGTATGAGTGCTTGCTTTTCTGTTTCATTGTACATTTCTGAGTTTACATTTTTACTGCTGTTGTTAAAGTGACAAAATTATTGATCTCTGTTCAATTTATCAATATTATACATTAGCCTATAAATGAGAAGCCATCTGGAGAGGTATGAGCTTTTTTTCTTTTTTCTTTTTTTTAAATCTTGAATTCAGGAAAATCCATGCATGACTTTTGGCTTGGAATGGTTTGGCTTTTGTGGACAGCATGAAGTGGCTTGAGATTAAAGCTTGATTTTTTTTTTTTTTTTAATTTTAATTCCTGGATCTGATACTGCCTCATCTTCATCACCACCACCACTCCTCTCCCTACCTCTCCCAATAAAAGTCTGTTTTAAGAGATTTCAATTATTTTATTCATTCAGCCACAGTGGTATTACTAGTGGTATTTCCCCTCTTCCACTTGAATATTTTAAGCCATTATTTTTATTTGGCATTGCTAATAAATTCCTTTTGGTCCCAAGTACCTCTGCCTGAGATAGAATGTGATACAGCATTTATATTGCTTTTGTGTAATAAGGTACCACATATCAGATGCTGCTTTGTCTACTGTTAGAAAATGTATAGAAATATTTGTTAGAAACAAATGAGTTGTCTGGAAGACTGTATATTTTAGAACCATGACTAAAAGTATCCTTGAGGTTACCCTGTTATTATCTTACTCAACTATTATCATAGTTGAACAATATATGGGGTTTTTATTGGGAGGGATTAAATGTTATGAGGTGAAGTTGAAATTATTTTAAAAGAAGACTATATCTAATTTGATAATTTTTGAAACAAAATTCAGAGGTTCTGTTGAATACTTTTTTGCCAGATTGTAAATTTGACATCAACTTTTTGCTTGTGAAACATGTATAATATGATAATCTTGTGCATGTAATGGGAGAATTCTAGAAATTATCTGGCATAGCATTTCTAGAAGCATGAGGAATGTATGTGCATTTGGTTTGGTTTTGTAGTGTTGGCAGAGGGCAAGTATTGGAAATGGAGTTTTACGTTTCTGATTTCTAAAATACAAAAGTTTGCATTTGTATTTTGATATTTTTTCATAAATATATTGATTTCATTTGCTTCCAGTTTAGGAAATTAAAACACAGTTTATGTAAATAGCCGTCGAATAGCTACTCAGAAGAATTTTCATCTTTTGCTTGCCCATCGTTGTCTAACTTACACTTGATCTGGAATGAGAATCATTGACTATGGGCTTAGTCTGCTGACTTGTTGCTTTCCCAGATCCCTAAATTTGAACCTTTTCAACTTTATGGTAAGGTAGGAAAATAACTTAAAACAGGGGCAGCTTTGCTTTGTTTAGATTGCTTCAGTGATATGTCATTACTTTCTTGCTTAGATAGAAGCACTGAAGCAGAATACAGTTAAAGATACTGCTTGTAACGTTGAGTCCTGCTGACAAAATGTCTTAGATCTTTTCCTAAAAGTGATTAACTGGCATTTTATAATTAAAAATGCTTTTCATCCTGAGATTTTTGGGGAAATACCCGTTTTTATGCTTAAAAAGAAAGCTCAGGGTTCTCTTTCTAAAATGTGTTTAATATTTCCTTCTTGGTAATAATGAAAATACAGCATGTATTACTTTTATTCCTTTATGAAATATAGTTACCATTTATGTGGATTGATGCTGATTTGGTTGTACAGTTTAGTTGTTTTTTGTTTGTTTTTAAGATTTTATTATTCATGAGAGACAACAGAGAGAGAGGCAGAGACACAGGCAGAAGGAGAAGCAGGCCCCATTGAAGGGAGCCTGATGTGGGACTTGATCCCTGGACTCCAGGATCAGGCCCTGGGCCAAAGGCAGGTGCTAAACCACTGAGCCACCCAGGAATCCCCAGTTTTTTACTTCAATTTTCTGTCAGCACTGGTAACACTGGTTAACATAACCTTTAGCCATTAACTACAGAATCAGAAATAATAGCATTTTAACCATGTAGCCTTTCTTTTTCTTCCTTCCTTCCTTCCTTCCTTCCTTCCTTCCTTCCTTCCTTCCTTTCTTTCTTCCTTTCTTTTCTTTCTTCCTTTCTTTCTTTTCTTTCTTCCTTTCTTTCCTTTCTTTCTTCCTTCCTTCCTTCCTTCCTTCCTTCCTTCCTTCCTTCCTTCCTTCCTTCCTTCCGAGAGACACAGAAAGAGAGGCAAAGACATAGGCAGAGGGAGAAGCAGGCTCCCTGCGGGGAACGCAGTGCAGGACTTGATCCCAGGACCCCGGGATCAGGACCTGAGTCAAAGGCAGACACTCAACCTCTGAGCCACCCAGGTGCCCCAGCCATGTCGCCTTTCTTAATGGAAGGTTTTTTCCTTCATGTTCGCATTGTGTTTGTTTGTTTTTAACCTTTTTTTTTTGGCATTTTAGATTAGTCTCATGATCAGATGGGAAACCATGTTTCAGTATGTTTTTCCAGACCATGCACACCTTATACGTTGCTGAACTTAATTTTCCTAAACTGTGAGCTGGGCAGCAGACTCAAGAAAACACATGGAAAGATTTTAATTTTCCCCCTGCAGGTCCTTTTGTATAGAAATGTGTACTCTGTGTCGCATGAGTAGAAAGGTTGCCATTGTCAGGTTGTGGTGCTGTTATTCCCCGCCCCCCCCCCCCCCCCCCCGGGGTCCATAGCTCGGTCTGGGGGCAAATTCTCCATACCTTTGGAGTGTTTCTACATGTCCAGCAGTGATTTTGGTGCACTTGGAATCCTGCCTTTCAAAAAGGAGGGCAGGATAAAGCAGGAGCCTGAGGCTTCACAGGTTTCTTGGAGAGCAGTTTTTTTGTTTGTTTGTTTTTGTCTTCGTTTATAACCCACGGCTTATCGGATCATTTAAAACAGGATCAGAGAAGCTCGTAAGATGATTTTTTCAAAGAGAAGCAAGTTGATTGTTTTTAAGAAAATAAAATTCTTTATACTCTAGGGAGAAAGGAGTCTGAGTTTCAGCCCTTTTAAAAGTTTTTGATTTTGTAAACCATTATATTTCTGTCATTTTTTAGTAGCAAGAATGCAGTCTCCTGTGTGCATGTTTGCTCCTGTGTCTCTGAAATGGAGAAGTTTGATGAGCTTTCAAAAGCATGTACATTTATTGGGACCTTTTTCCTTGGTGGTACATTTAGAAAACCTTCAATATTTAAAACATATTTAATTTCCAAGACCAGTTAATGCACAGAATGATAAATATTAGTTGTATTATTATGTTTTAAAAGCTGAATAATAGGATTTCTTTTGGCTATTAATACAGATACAGCCAAAAGAAGAGGACCAGAAACCATTAACTTCTTCGAATCCAGTGCTAGAACTTGAACTGGCAGAGGAAAAGTTACCCATGACTCTTTCCAGGCAAGAGGTAAGTTTGTCTATGAGCATTTTATGAAAAAACCATCTCAAGAGCATTTATCTCCAGTTCTTTCCAATAAGTTTTATGTCATTATTGCCTCTATAATATGTCTGGTTGAACTGAAATATTGAGCAGCTAGCCAGTTTTCTTCATGAGGTTCTGAATTAATCTCTGCTTTTCTTGATACCCTTAAACTTTTAAAAGAATATATTTTTCCAAAAAAAAAATATATATATATATGTATATATTTTTCTAGGGATGCCTGGGTAGCTCAGCAATGGAGTGTCTGCCTTTGGCCTACACCGTGATCCCCGCGTCCGGGAATGAGTCCTGCGTTAGGCTCTCAACAGGGAGCCTGCTTCTCCCTTGGCCTGTGGTCTCTGCCTCTCTCTGTGTTGTCCCTCATGAATAAGTAAAATCTTTTAAAAATTTGTGTGTGTGTATATATATATATATATATATATACACACACACACACACACACACACACATTTCTAAACCTTAAAAAGTAAACACATTGTTCTAAAATATATATTTGAAGAAATCATACTTATTTTTCAAAATTATTTTAAATATACATTTTGTAACTTTTAATATCTCTTTCTAGGTCAAAACAGAGATCTGTATAATTTTTATGACTATGTAATTTCCTGTAATATTTTAAAAACCAGAGAGTAGTGATCGTTTTGATTGCCTCAGCATTTCCCTAATATAAATAAATCGTAGATAAGATAAACATCTTTATACAGATGTCATTGCGTGCATACTAATGTATGATTGTTCCTTTTGGACAAGTTGCGGGAACCATGATTCTGGAGTCTGGTGACTAAAGACTGTACATTGCTGTGGCTTGGGATACATATCATCACAGAGCTCTGTAGACCTATTGTACCAGTTTGTACTACAGTGCTTGTCTATACTCTGGTCAGTATCAACTGTAACTTTTCTTAAAAAGCCAAAACAAAAATTTATTTTTTATTTATTATTTTTTTTTAACTTTATTTATTTATGATAGAGAGAGAGAGAGAGAGAGGCAGAGACACAGGCAGAGGGAGAAGCAGGCTCTATGCACCGGGAGCCCGATGTGGGATTCGATCCCAGGTCTCCAGGATTGCGCCCTGGGCCAAAGACAGGTGCTAAACCGCTGCGCCACCCAGGGATCCCCAAAACAAAAATTTAAAGATACTCATGTGACGTAGAGAATGCAAACTATACAGAGGGTCACAAAACAAAAATGAACTTTGAACAAAAGGAAAGGGAGGAAAGGACAGAGGACTCTTAAGTGCTGTCCTGTGAAAATTAGAGGAAGGAATCTAAAATACCTAGCTTGAAGAATATTAGACCTAAAAAAAAAAAAAATCCATTGACAATAGCTGTAATCTTGAACAAGAATTTCGTATTCTTGAGGTTTCATAAAGTAGAAGATAAATTGGTAGAATTTGGAGGGACGGAGTTTTTAGTTTATTCTGAGAAGTAAAACCTATCTGCCCCAAAATGGGATGGGTTGCATGAAGAGATGTGGTCCCTGTCATTTGTTAGTTGGGCACCTGGTAGAGGTGTTTTGAGGTCATTTCAACATTGATGGGCCTTAGCACTGGATGGCCTCTTAAGTTGCTTTTGAATACTTTGGGTAACTCAGTAGGAGTTCTACCAGTGGTTTCTGTGCTACTGTGTATGTTTCCAGAAAAAGTTCTTGTACTTACAAAAAATTTTTTTGAATCAACTTGATTTTTTGCTGTTACAATTTTTTCTTTTTATGAAATGGATACATGTATAGGAAGAATGTACAAAACATGCATGTGCAATATAATGGATGATT
Source organism: Vulpes vulpes (assembly GCF_048418805.1). Taxonomy (NCBI): domain Eukaryota; kingdom Metazoa; phylum Chordata; class Mammalia; order Carnivora; family Canidae; genus Vulpes; species Vulpes vulpes. Next base: position 107,629,573 of record NC_132781.1, on the reverse strand, counting down.
ATTTAAAAACACCCATATAACCAATACCCAAGTCAAGAAACGGTATTATCAGCCCCTCAGAAGCCTGACATGTGCCCTGTCCTGATCACTTCTCTTCTGATGGATGTTTGGTTTTAATGTAGTATTGCAGTGCTGACTCTAGGCTATGGTTAGTGAGTTATCAGCTGACTCCAGACTTTATTTTCCTTCTGTATATAAAAGTTTTCCCTCCCTTCCATCTTAATGTTTCTCTTAGGTATTCTGTTATTCAGATGGAGCCTTTGCTGAAACAGCCAAAGAACCTGGACATGTTAGGGTTTTTTAAGGTGTGACAGTAACTCACTATATCCATTTTTGGAAAATTAAAAAACTGACTTTTTCTATCTACATTTCAAAATAAGTATTTAGTCACCTAAAAGAGGAGTTACTATTACTAAAAACAGGAGTTACTGTTATTTCTTCTTACAGGTTATCAGAAGATTGAGAGAAAGAGGAGAACCCATCAGACTATTTGGAGAAACTGATTATGATGCTTTTCAACGTTTAAGAAAAATCGAGATCCTCACACCAGAAGTTAACAAGGTAAGAAGTCAGGACAAAACTTGAGAAATACCACTGTACCCATAAACTAGAAGAGTATGGAGTTGGAGTAATTGCATTATTATAGGCAAAGATGGAAGAATAAAGTTTGCCAGATTACCACTGCTGAATGTAAGTTTTCTTTAATTTTTTTTAGAAGGCACCTATTTTGGGGCACTTGGGTGGCTCAGTCAGTTAAGGGTCTGCCTTTGGCTCAGGTCATGATCCTGGGATTGAGCCCTGCATGGGCTCCCTGCTCCACAGGGAATCTGCTTCTCCCTCCCCCTGCTCTTGTGCTCTCTGTTTCACCCTTCCCCCACCCCCTCTCCCTCCCTGCCTCTCAAATAAATAAATAACGTCTTAAAAAATAATAATAAAAAGCGCCTATGTTAAGCATACATATAGTTCAGTGCATTTTGACAAATCCACTGAGTATGTAACCACCACCCTTGGGAAGATAAAGAATGTTTTCATCACACAAGGTGCCCAGTGCCCCTTCTTAGCTAGTCCTTTTCCTTTTGAATGCCTGTGCAAACACATTTCAAAATTCTTATCACTGTAGATTAATTTTGCTTGTTCTGCATTTCATATAGATGGAGTCATGAGAGTCTGTCTGGCTTCTTCTGCTGAGCTTATTTTCAAAATGCATTGTTTCTGCAGAAATCAGTAGTTCCTTTTTGCTGCTGCTGATAGTTGAATATACTACCATTTGTTTTCAACTTTGGGCTGTTATGAATAACACTGCTATGAACATTTGTAATGTGTTCTATCTCTTGGTAAAAACCTAGAAATAGAATTGCTGAATAGTAAGAGTAAATGTATGCTTTAGTTTTTAAGAAATGTTGAATATTTCCAAATGTTATCAGCATTTGTTATTTTAAGTCTTTTAAATTGTAACCATTCTTTTGTATGTGTAGTAGTACTTCATTGTGGTTCTCTTTACAGCTCTCTGTTCACTAAAGGTAATGAGCATCTTTTCATAGACTTTATTGCCCATATATTTCTCTGGGCAGTGTGTGTTAAAATCTTTTGTTCATGTTTTAATTGGGTTGTTTGCCCTTTTACTTTTGAACTGTAGGAGTTCTTTCTACATTCTGAATCCTTTGTCAGATATATGGCTATATGTTTGTGATGATTTTCTTTTTTTTTTTTTTTTTTTTAAATTTTTTTTTTTTATTTATGATAGTCACAGAGAGAGAGAGAGAGAGGCAGAGACACAGGCAGAGGGAGAAGCAGGCTCCATGCACCGGGAGCCCGATGTGGGATTCGATCCCGGGTCTCCAGGATCGCGCCCTGGGCCAAAGACAGGCGCCAAACCGCTGCGCCACCCAGGGATCCCTCTTTTTTTTTTTTTTTTTTTTTTTTTAATTTTGTGACGATTTTCTGATAGTCTTTGGCTTACCTGTTCTTTTCATGGTGTCTTCTGGTTGGGCAGACATTTTAAATTTTGATGAAGTCCATTTCTTTTTTATGGTTATTGCTTTTGGTGTTTTTTTGTAAGAATTATTTCCCTATCCTAAGGTTTTGAAGAGATACTTTATTTTCTCTAAAAGCTTAAGAGTTCTAGTTTTTTAGGACTCTGATCCGGTCTTACATAGCTCAGCAGATGGTCTGGCTTGGTGAATATTCCATGGGCTCCTGAAAGGAAAGTCATTTTATATGTTGGGTAAATGTCAGCCATGGTAGTGTTCAGATCTTCTGTGGGCTTAGTAAGAGGCCTGAGAGACAGGTGTGGTGATCTATGGCTATGTAACAAACCACCCCAAAACTGAGTAGCTTCACACAATTTATAAAATATTTTTTGGTCCTCAGAGTTTGTAACAAACCACCCTGAAACTTAGTAACTTAAGATAATTTATTATCTGTTACGGTTCTGTAGTTTGGGGGTAAACTGGGAAGTTTTTTTGCTTGGAGTCTTGCATGTGATTGCAGTTAGATGTGGACTGTGGCCAAGGTCCACTGAAGCCTCCCTTGGACTGGCCTTCCAACTGCATAGTACCTTAGTGGTTTATCAATGTGACAGTGTATGTCAGAATCTCCTTTTTATTTTTTACTTATTTATTTTAAAAATTTCCTTCCTTTTTAAAGCTGAAAAATACTCTCTTGTATATATGGATCACATTTTGTTGATCTATTTAGCTTCGATGGACATTTGAGTTGTTTCTGCCTTTCAGCTATTGTGAATAATGCTGCTTTGAACACAGGTTTATAAATACTTGTTGGAGTCCCTGCTTTCACTTCTTTGATGTATACCCACATGTAGAATTGGTGGATCATATAGTCATTCTCTGTTTAACTTTTTCTTTTAAGCAGAAATGAATTTCAAAAATGTTCTTCCATTGTAATGTTTACAGCAATTTTTAAAAATTTTTTCAGTCCTGTTTAAAACCATAACTTAAATTCTTAGTGGTTTTTTTTTTTTTTTTTTCTTAGTGGTTTTTGTAATGCTTCATTGTATCAACATTTACTTCTTTTCTATATCATAGTTCCTTTTTTAATCAAGAGATAGTAATAAAATACTAATGTGAGCTGTTAATATGTGATTCAGTGTTTCTACTAGTCATGTTTTATTCCTTGAAAAATTTTCTAGCTATTAATTTATTACAACCTGCTGCATTTTAATCTTGCTCAAGCTTGTCCCAGATAACAGAGTTTATTTGTAAATTTTTTAAAAATTGAGGTGTAATTGACATACTGCGTTAGTGATTTGATATTTGTGTATATTGTGAAATGCTTACCACAATAAGTGTAGTTAATATCTGTCACTCTACATGGTTACAATTTTTTTTCTTGTGATCTTACTTTAAGATCTATCCTTAGCAACTTTTAAGTAGGCCATACAGTATTAATTGTAGTCACCATGCTGTGTATCCCTGTGACTTCCTGTGACTTATTTTATAATTGGAACAGACTATTTTAAAACTTAAGTGTGAATGCATTCTAAGCTCTACATATTTACTACTTTTGCACATCTTATGTTTTTGATGTCACATTTTACATATTTTTCTTGTGCATCCTTTAATTACTGTAATCATAGTTATTTTTACTACATTTGTCTTTCTAAGTGATTAATCTACTACCTTTACTATATATTTACCTATTCCAGTGAGATTTATACTTTCATATGTTGTTACTAATTAGCACCCTTTTCAGCTTAAAGGTCCATTAACATTCTTTGTAAGGCTGGTTTAGTGGTAATGAAGTCGCTTAGTTTTGCTTGTCTGAGACTCTTTTATCTCTCCTCCAGTTCTGAATGATGACTTTGTGACGTAGAGTATTCTTGGCTGGAAGATTTTTCTTGCAGCACTTTGAATATACTATGCACTACCCTCTTTTATCCTGCAAGATTTCTGCTGAAAAATCTGCTGATAGTCTTATGGGAGTGCCGTTGTACACAAGTGGCTTCTATTTTGTTATTTTTAATATTCTCTCCTTGTCTTTACCTTTTGATATTTTAATTAGAATGTGTCTTGATGTGGGCACATGTAACTTTTTGAGGTGATTGCCATACATTTTCACAGCAACTACACTGTTTTGTATTTCTAGCACTGAAGGAGTCCATTTCTCCATATCCTGGCTAGCACTGCTTATTTTGATCGTAGCCATCCTTGATGGGTTTGAAGTGGTCTCTTCGTGCATGCTTGTGTGTGTGTGTGTGTGTGTGTGTGTGTGTTTTAAGATTTTCTTCATTTGAGAGGGAGAAGGAGGAGCAGGGGGGAGGGACAGAAGGAGGAGAAGCAGACCCCCTGCTGAACAGAGAGCTCAGTGATGCAGGGCCCAATCTCAGGACCCCAGGCTCATGACCTGAGCCACCCAGGTGCCCCCTTATTGTGGTTTTGATTTGCATTTCCCTAGTAACTAGTGATGTTAAGCATCTTTTCATTTGCTTATTGGCCTTTTACACATGGTCCTCTATTCAAGACCTTTGCCCATTTTTAGTGAAGTTTGTTGTTATAACAGTTCTTTATATATTCTATATATCAGTCGTTATCATCTTAGTGACTTTTAAGTATTTTTCCCATTCCACAGGTTATCTTTTCACTCTTGGGTAGTATCTTTGCAGAAAAGTTCTTAATTTTGACGAACCCCAACTTATCTATTTTTTGTTTTGTTTTGGGTTTTTTTTTTTTTTTTTTTTTGCCTGTGCCTTGGTGTTGTGTCCAAGAAATGATGGCCAGATCCAGTATCATGAAGCTTTTCCCATGTGTAGTCTTCTGAGGGTTTTATTGTTTTAGCTCTTAAATGTACATCTTTGAACCTTTTTCAGATAGTTTTGTACATGATGTAAAGTATGGGTACAGCTTTAAGGCTGCTTCTCTTATCAAATGGTCAGAAACTGGATTTGAATAGAAAGTGGAATTTGCTGGTTTATTAGAAATCTAGTGAAAGCCTAGGATGTAGATGAGACACCAGTTTCTTACTATTGACTTTGCTGAATGTTAAAGGAATTCAGAGTAGTTGTGGTGAGGTTAGACATTTTAAGTAAACTGGGAAAATGAGTTGAGGGCTCTGGTGGATCCCTGGTCACTTGCACTAGACCGAATTAGAAAATTCCAGCATTTAGGAATATTCTCATTTGGATCACACACATGCTTTGGTTTTCTGAACAGAGTAGCTATTGTGTATACATTCTTTTAAATCTATTCGTTATAATTTTGACTGGACAGTGATGATAGCTGCATAATAAATTGAAATCTTACTGGAGTCTCTAGTTTTTCTAAGCACTTAATTCCTTTATAGAAGAAAAAAAATGAATTGTACTTATTAGTAGTGAAAAATCTTAAGGGGAACATCAGTGAAATTTCATAGTAGTTGTATTTTTTCTCCTTTCTCAGGGGTTGAGGAATGATCTGAAAGCAGCTCTGGATAAGATTGACCAGCAGTACCTCAATGAGCTTGTGGGGGGTCAGGAACCCGGAGAGGAAGACACACAGAATGATTTGAAAGTTCATGAAGAAAACACCACAATCGAAGAGTTAGAGGTAATCTCTATACCCACCTGATCTCTTTACCCCATCACATCTTTCATTCCCTGGGGCAGATGCTTGAGTTCACCAGATGGTTCCGTTTAGAGCACACTACTGTGATCTGTGGGCATTACCAAGGCCTTTTTTTTAATTTCATGTTTTTACTTATTCACTCCCTTTTCCCTCATTCTTCACTCATACTACCTTCCATCCTTCCCTCAAAAGTAATTATTCTGGTATGTTTGTGCGTCCTTTTATTTGTTGGTGGTCTTGTAAAACCAGTAGTATTTTGTATGCTTGTGTTGTTAATAGACATAAATGATATTATGAAATTCTTCTTTCTTTTGTTTTTTTAATTTTATGTTTCTTTTTTCTGCTTGGCACTGTATCTAAGATTCATCCTTGATGCTTTTTGTATATCTGAACCTGCGGTCTTAACTGGTACATAGTAGCATTTCATACTTTGTGGCATGCACTGCCTTTTACTCTCTATTCCCTTGTAGTGAGAGCTGGGCTGCTCCCAGCTCCTTATTGCCACGCACAACTTCGTTATGAACAATCTTGTACATAACCCCTGCGGACTCAGAAGCCGGATGGCTGATTTTTTTTTTTTTTTTTTTTTTAAATTTTTTTTTTAATTTTTATTTATTTATGATAGTCACAGAGAGATAGAGAGAGGCAGAGACACAGGCAGAGGGAGAAGCAGGCTCCATGCACCGGGAGCCCGACGTGGGATTCGATCCCGGGTCTCCAGGATCGCGCCCTGGGCCATTTATATGTATGTGACTTGTCCAAGTACTCTTATGTTGCTCTCTAGACTGGCTGTACTAGTCTACATCCCTGTCAGCCGTGCATGTGTGCCTTTTATTCCCACATCACTGCCAACAGTTGGCAGTATCTTGCTTTCTCATTTTTGCCAGTGTGTTGAACATGGAGTGATACATGTAATCATAATTAAAAAACAGTGTTGTACTGTCTAAATATCTACCTCAAGCACAAATTAATGGCTTAGTTGAAAGCTTCTTCTTCTTAAGAAAACCTAAACTGTTATTTTTCTGTTTCTTTTCATTCCTGGCTGCACTGTCCATGAGATCACAGTTGTTTTAATTGTGCTCCTCCTCCCACCCCACCAGCACCTATATCTGGACCCTAAATTTGACAAAAATAGTGTGAGCAACCACTTCGGGGCTTTTATTTTTCCTTTTTTTTTTTTTTTTTTTTTTTAAGGATTTTATTTACTTATTCATGAAAGATACAGAGAGAGTCAGAGACAGGAGAAGCAGGCTCCATGCAAGGAGCCCGATAAGGGACTCGATCCTGTAACCCCAGGATCATGCTCTGAGTCGAAGGCAGATGCTCAACTGCTGAGCCACCCAGGCATCCCATGGGCTTTCGTTTTTCTTAAATAGCCTTATTGAGATACTCACTTATTTGACAACTTACCCATTTAAAATATACAATTCACTGGTTTTTAGTATATTTGCAGGTTGATGCCCATCATCATGACCTAATTCTAGGACAGTTTTTTTCTCTTGAAAATAAATCTATCCATTAGTTCCCTAAGCCTCTTTTTTTTGTCTTTTGATTCATAGAAGATAATTTCTCTAAATCTTAATGACCAATTGGTGTTTTCTTATTTTTTCTAACTTATTTGGAAATTCTTTCAGGTTTTTTAAAAACAGAAACTAGTATATGTAATAAATATTCGTGTTCAGAATGGTGTTGAGAATATCTATTCAGCTGTTGCTCTTTACTAATGAATGGAAGCATTGTTTTTCTGCAGGCATTGGGTGAGTCTTTAGGAAAAGGCGATGATCATAAAGACATGGACATCATTACGAAGTTCCTTAAGGTATGTGATCTCAGAGTGGGAAAGGAGGAAGACATTTGAGTTGGTTCAAAACTGGTCTTTAATTTTTGGATGATGTAAGGATTAAGGACAGGACAGGGAATCCCTCAATAAGCATGCTTTGTGCATACACATGGTTCATGGTATTGCTGTGCACTGGTATATAGAGGTTACTCAAAGGAAACATATATTTACTTCACTGTAGCACTTTAAAACTGACTTGTTAATGTAAACACACAGAGAAGAATCACAACAGTGGAATGAACAAAGAGTGTGGGGAGTTGAAAAATTTTTTTAAAAAACCCTCCAGGAGGGAGTGCAGTGAGAGGAGAGTGTTCCAGAAGCTTTTATGAATGGTGATGACAGCGAGGAGAGGAAGGAGGTAGGGAGACCTTGGCAGTGGCAAAATGCAAACACATCAGCAACCTTTCAGAGACTGTTCATTTTCAGTTCTACAGATAGCTGCAGGTTCCTGCTCTGGTGAGCTCAGTCCATCTTTCTCAGCATTTCTTGCTTTACTTGGTTAGGGAGAGTGTGTGCAAATGCCAGATTCATTTTAGCATTTACTCACAAACCATATGTGTTCAGGCCAAGAGATTTAAATTTAAGAAGTGCTTTCTACTTATTAACAGTTTGAATACAGCATATTAGTCATCAGGATCCTCAGTCTCTTGAGGATATGGCATGGAATTAGATGGGCTTAGGAACTAATGTGAACTAGAATTTCCTCTCGGAGTGACAGCCCGTCCTTTATAGAGGCTACTTGTAGGTAATGCCACTAGGGGGGTATATGCTCTGCCAACTTCCCTGTTTACCTACTGATAGAATCCGTGCTCTTGATGCCTTTAAACCCTAGGGGCACCAGGGTAGTTTTCCAGGGCAGGGTGGAGGGGTTATAGTTTCTTTTTCTTTCTTTTTTTTTTTTTTTTAAGATTTTATTTATTTATTCATGATCGAGAGAGAGAGAGAGAGAGAGAGAGAGAGAGAGAGCAGAGACACAGGCAGAGGGAGAAGCAGGCTCCATGCACCGGGAGCCCAACGTGGGACTCGATCCCGGGTCTCCAGGATCGCACCCTGGGCCAAAGGCAGGCACCAAAACGCTGCGCCACCCAGGGATCCCTATAGTTTATTTCTGTTCTTTGTTTTCCTTCTTTCTCCTTTAGTCTGGTGCTTTAATGGGAGTATTTAATTGAATTATCATCTCTACTACAAAAATTGAAAGTCCAAATAGAGGCATACCCCATTTTATAGTGCTTGGTTTTACTGTGCTTTGCAAATAATGAAGTTTTCTTTGGTGTTTTTTTGTTGTTGTTTTGGGTTTTTTGTTTTGTTGTTGTTGTTGTTTTTCAAATTAATGGTTTGTGGCCATCATCTGTTGAACAGGTGTATCGGCACTTTTTTCAATAGCATTTGTTCACTTTGTGTCTGTCTGTTAAGTTTTCGTGATTCTTGCAATATTTCAAACCTTTTCATTATTACTGTGTTTGTGGTGGTGAATTGTGATCAGTGATTAGGACATGAAAACTCAGATGATGATGAACATGTTTTAGCAATCAAGTATTTTTTTAAGGGGAGGGAAGGGGAAGAGGGAGAGGAGGAGAGAGAATCTCAAGCAGGGGTTCCATGCCCAGCGTAGAGCTTGACACAGGGGCCTTCTCTCGTGACCTCTGACCCTGAGGTCGTGACCTCAGCTGAAATCCAGAGTCAGATGCTTAACTGACTGAGCTACCCGGGCATGTGTTCCAACATTAAAGTATTTTTCAGTTAAGGTACATACATTGGTTTTTTGTTGTTTTTTGTTGCTGTTTTTTGGTTTTAGACATAAAGCTATCATATACTTAATAGTTTATAGTATAAACATAACTTTAAATGCATTAGTAAACTAGAAAATTCATTTGATTCACTTTATTGTGATACTTCATTAACACAGTGGTCTAGAACCAATCCTGTGGTATCTATGGGGTATGCCCCCTCTGTATTATAACAACACATATGGTATTACAGTGAATAAATCTAGGTGGGTTGAATTTTAGTAGAAATACGAGTAAAAGTTTATTTCTGTTGAAAAATTACCTTTGGAATTTGATAGTCTTTGTTAGGGGGAAATTGATTATCTTTGAGCTAGGAATATGTGTATATTCTACATATCTATGTAGAATAGGGAAGTTTGTGACTTGCCAAAGGCACTAAAAAACATACATGACAAAATAAGCAGAAATAGTTCATTAATTAAATATTGATATTTTAATTAGAAAAAATTTATTCTGAAGATGATAATATATTGTTCAGTATGTTAGAGAACTTTTAAACTTTTTGAACCACTGGGGGGCACTGTCGTCTAAATTTACCCATTCTTTCAACAGTTTCTCCTGGGTGTTTGGGCTAAAGAGTTGAATGCCAGAGAAGATTATGTGAAGCGCAGTGTACAGGGCAAACTGAACAGTGCTACGCAAAAACAGACTGAATCCTATCTCAGACCTCTTTTCAGAAAGCTACGGAAAAGGGTAAGTTTCCTTGAAAAATGCTTTTATTTAACTGAGTTTTTAAAAAACAGTATAAAAAATTAGAATAAATGCAGTCTGTAACCATACACAGCTTTCAAAAATATTCTTTTTTTTATTTTCCAGAATCTTCCTGCTGATATTAAAGAATCCATAACAGATATTATTAAATTCATGTTGCAGAGAGAATATGTGAAGGTACATTACCATGCTGTCCATCAGTATCACGATTATGAGCTTATCTAGGTTGTGGTATAATATGTTCATTTGATGTGGAAGTATTTTACACAGGAGCTTTAAGAATAAATGTGAAATGAATTAGTAAAAAAACAAACAAAAAAACCTCAAACCTTTTATTTTCTAAATCATTGACAGCTTGATTATTAAGGCATTGAGAATAAACTTTTCTGACCACATTGGTTTTTTTAGTCATTTTTAAGGTAGGTGTAAAAATCTTCAGAGCATGAACTGGATATTGGCAATGTTCATTTCATGAATGGGATTGGATTTCAAAGATTGTTCAAGATTATGGCTTGGAACAAATTTTCCCATAGAAACAATGTTATGTAGATTAGTTTCCCAGGCCAGTTATAAAAGCCTACTTAATCCGTAATATAGCTAAACTATTGTACTAACGATACAATGGAATTTCACCACCCTTTATGCTTGTATGAGAAAATGTTCCAAGTAAGGTTGCCAGAATTTATCTCTCCTATTTCAGAACAGCAACAACAGCAGACCCCCTTGTTAGGGAAGACTTTTCCCCTTGCCTTTGGTGTCTTTAGTCCTGAATGGGCTCTAGGAGGTTGCAGCAGTGGGACGAGCTCCCGTGTCCCAGCACTCCTGGGGTGGAGTTCAGAAAGGGGAGTGGAAGGCTGTCAGTTTGGTGCAGGGGAATGTAAAGAGAATGGCCTGCTGTACCAGTAGTGGGGCTTGGAAATGTGCCTGTGCGTCTGGCCCGTAAGCAGAGTCTGAAGAGGGAAGCTTCTAGTAGTATTGGCTCTCAAGAGTGTAGGACTAAGGAGCTGCAGTGCAGCTGTTCCACTGACCCTTCCAGAACAGTATATGGGGCTCTGCCAGAAAAGCAGGAGTGCCAGTGCTTATCCCTGTGCTCCTTTGAGTATCTGTACTTAGAGGGTTAGCTGGCATTCCCGGTTGACAGGAGCCTTGTGCTAATGAGGCTCAAGTAGTGATTTTACTCCCTCTGAGATCTAGTTAGCTTTGTCAGAGGAAATGTTTTTGTTTTACGCCCATAAATTTTATTCTTGGGTAGTTTCTATTAGTTGCATGGTAACTTAGGAAAGGCAGTTGCCTTGGAATAGGTAGATATGGTCACCATCACTGCAGAAAGATCAAGTCACTTGTCTACTAGCCAGCGTGCCTTCCCTTTTGTTACTCTTTGCATTTTCATATTTGAGAAGCAAGTGAGTTTATTTTGTGTAAACTGCAGAAGAACCAAGAGACTTTAATAACCTATTTGGATAGCTTTCTCAAAAGATGTTTGGGGAAACTAAATATTGGAAATTTTATCAGTTAATATCCAGTGTTAAAATTGACACAAATCAGAATCTGTGATAAAAGTGTGTAATGTGCTCTTTTAAAATTAAGCCTTATAAAACTGAAGAGAGCAAATTCAAATTTGTCTTCACGGTAGAAAATGATCTTCCAGGTAACCTATTTGTAGCCCCTGATTTTTAAAATCAACTCTACATATCAGTCACATAGGAATTTGATTTTTGAAATTAAAATCTCCTCAAGACTTGACTGTATGAGCCTCTCCAAAGTTCTAGGGGTCTTTCAGAATTTACTTGAGTTCTCTTTTATTCTTTTTTCCCCCTCATAGGTAGCCAGGGTTGGTTTAGAAAGAGGGCCATTTGTCTTGATTGGTTTCTGTTTTTTACGTTTTGCAGCTTTTATTTTAAGGTTCTTGGCAGGTGGGAGGGGTAGAGGGGCCAAAGTGAACCGATCTCATCCTGTAACTATTCGACTTGAGGGTTAGTATTTAATCTCTGTTTACACATCTGCTGTGGACCCGGTGTGATAGTCCCAGCTCACAGAGCCCCCACTGCTTTCAGAGGCCTGCACTGCCGTGCGGGCAGTGGGTTTAGTCGGCAGTGGGTTTAGCAGGTTGGATCGTGAAAAACCAGTTGGCCTCCATCTTGTACTTGTGACCACCTGTGGAGAAGACTGGGTCTAAAGGACACTGAACTAGAGTTTTTGTCAGTGCATCAAATTACCTACCTGGTAATTCCAGATCTGAAATGCATTAATTTCCAGCGCACAAAGGCTGCAAAGGAATGTTTGTCTTTTTACTCACAGGATTAGCTTTGGTTTCTGGTTTTCCACGGACATTTGTGGTCTGGGGCAGGGCAGTCTATCACCTCGTTATTTTAATTTCTTTTGTTTGAATAATGGGAATGGTAATACTTTCAACATGCTCAAGAGATGGATGAAAATTATGTCACAAAGGGCTGTGAAATATTTTACAAATTGGGACCAACCCAGTATTTTTTGCTTTTCTGATCTCCTGAACTTTCTTTTTTTAGGCTAATGATGCTTATCTTCAGATGGCCATTGGAAATGCCCCTTGGCCCATAGGTGTCACCATGGTTGGTATCCATGCCAGAACTGGTAGAGAAAAGATTTTTTCTAAGCATGTTGCACATGTTTTAAATGATGAAACACAGCGGAAATATATTCAGGTAAGCAACTGGGAGGGAAAGAAATTGCTCTGGAGGTTAACATTATACAAATCCCAAAGTGTCAATTTTGAGAGCAGAAGAATTAGAGCAAATTGGATATGGTATGCTAGGACACAAGTCCACTTTTTGTAAACATGACTTCACGGAATTAAATAGAAACCTTGTAGTTTCATACATGTCACCAGACGGGGTGAGGTGTTGTGCTTTAATTACTTTAGCATTGAAATAATACTATTTCAGTTGGCTTTGGGAGTTTAGTGAAGAAGGACTAATTTAGACCATTGAGTAGTAAGTCTCATTTTGTTACTTTCCAGAAAGATTTATTTAACATCTACTGGGCTAAAAAGAAGGTATGAATAATAATAACCTGGCTTTAATCAACTGTTAATTAAACACTGTTAATTGATTTTCAGTAACATTTAATGACCCTTCTCGACATAAGAGGTCCAAAGATTTGGTTAATAGTTTATTTTCTTACTGTCCTTTGTGCCTCGCATAAACTCATTTGCATTGTTGTTGGGTAAAACTTTTCTCCTTAGTGGGGGGGAGAAAGTCAACTGTTATCCCACTCTTGCCAAATTGTCAAAAATCCCAGACTGTGTCTGTATAATGACTTGTGCCGGATGTTAATTCTAAAGTTTGAAGATGATACTCAGGAAGTTTACTTAAAATGTAAAATTTGCTTAAAATGCGTAACATGCTTTCAGATTTTGTGCCAGAGAACAATTATTACCACATTCATGAATTATCTTGTTATGCGATTTCAATTCCAAGTGCTGAAGATTAACTTGTGTGTCATGCTTTATGCCTTATTCATATATATTAACATTTTCAAATAGGAGTTCAACTTGACTCCCTAATATGAATTGTAGAACTTACAGAGTTCAAATATACTTGTTGAGATTCAAAGGCCTTTCCATTTTTTAATAACCACCAGTGACTGTATTGGAGGCAAAAAGCTTTTATTTCGGTGGGGGGAGGGGAAAGTCGAAAGTCGTTTGGTGTTAACAATAGAAAATGGTTTCCGGTGATTAAATTTGCTAATTGTGTTCAACTGTACCATGGCCAAAGCCATAGTGTCAAAGTTCATCTAGCTATATAAATTGGTTGTTTTTGTATATATATATAAATTGTTTTAAAGACAGCTTTTTGTTTTGCAACAATGGCATGATTCCCATTTCCCCACAAACTTATTTTCTTCTCAAAAATATATCTAGCATTTTTAAAGATTTCTGGTTTACTTTTGGAAGCTATATAATGACCTGCTCTTCTTCCATTGGTCTTCCTTTTTAACTGTTACCTTCCCATTAAAAAAAATAAGTAAATCCTCCTTTTTTCCCTAAGATGATTAGGGAAAATTGGTAAATATACTGTACTTTAGAAGGATGTTTGACTTAAGCCCAATAATTTTCTTGTGGACAGATGTTCATATGATAATACAGTCAGGTGGATTCATAGCTGATTGAGTGCGGGATGCCACAGAGTATTGAATAATGGGTCCATGTCTATCTGGGTGGATGCTAGTGAGATGTCATGGGGTTCTTAGTCACCTCAGTGCTGTCCTGTTAAACATTTTAATGACTAATTTGGTTGACTTTATGGAGAGGTTTATCACATTTACAGACAACAAGGGTAGGGTGTGTGTTAAGGTAGAAAAGACATTGGCATTCTAGAAGTTCTTGGCTGAAAGAAAAAAGATTCTAAAAAAAATATTTAGCAAGGATGAAAGGAAAAATTGAATCCAGTGGCCCTGTTGCTTGAGTATATAGTCTGAGCAATGCATATATGAGGAAGGATTAGGGAATTGAGTGGGCTATATGTGCAATAAAATTAATAGTATAATATGGCCGCTACAGGGTCTAATGAAAGCTTATGCTACATTATTAGACATCATAAATTTAGTATAGGTTCCACAAGGTATAAGAACATAGTTCAGTGTTAGATACTCAGAATCTAGAACAGTACCTTAGTTAGTGGTGGGTGCTCAATAAATATTTGCTGATTGAATATTGTATAGGACAAGAAATGTGAAAATCTTATTCTTTCTGTCATCCTTGAAAGAAAGGATACTTTTGGTGGGGATCTGAGCAAGAGAGCTGTGGATAAGGGTGGAACTTTCTGGCAGAAAAGGGGGTAAACTTGTCCTATAGTTAAGAACCAACTAGTATAGGAAGGCAGACGCTTTTTTTTTTTTTTTTTAAGATTTTATTTATCCATTCATGAGAGAGACACACACACACACGCACGCAGAGATAGAGGCAGAGGGAGAAGCAGACTCCATGCAGGGAGCCCGATGTGGGACTCGATTCCAGGTTTCCAGGATCAGGCCTTGGGCCAGAGGCGGCACTAAACCACTGAGCCACCTGTGCTGCCCAGGAAGACACATTTTTAATCAGCGCAAGGAAACAATAGTTTTCTTTTTATTAAATGTTTATTTTTGGAATACAGATAGACTTACGAGAGGTTGCAAAAATAGGACAAAGAAGCTTTTTAACAGAAGTGCCCTGAGACCGGAGTAGGGGCGCTGGGAAGATAAGAGGGAGCTCCCCAGCACTTGATATTTGCAAGCATCAGCTTAACTGTTGCCCTTTTTGGTCCTTGGATAGCTTTCATTCTGCTCTGCTGTTTTCCCTTGCAGCCATTGATTAAACTTAAGGTTGTAAACTCACATGCCCATGACTATCAGTAGTGAGTGAGCTGAGCGTTAAGGAAACCTGACCCCCTGTGTTTTATTTTCCTGATTTTCATATTGGCCAAATTGAAGCAGTGTTTCATTTTGTCTCAACTCTGTCATAATGGGACAGTGCAGGCTAGTGTGAAATGTCAGCTGATGTTTACCCTCAGTGGTGCCGGAGTCACTTCAGCTCGTTGTTCCCTTGGAGGAATATCTATCAGTGTTGCTCGATTTTCACTTTTGTAATATGCCAATAATTTTTAATTTTTTCTAAAAAATTGTATGCTTCTATTTTTAAAATAAGAGATACCAAATTAAATTAGCATTGTGTAAGAACAAATAAAATGCTGATTTTTTATGTTTTACAATAAACCTATGGCTCTCAGCAGCTCAAGGCCAAAGAACACTGCCACTTCCATGTGAGAGTTTTATGAAATTCTTGGTGGCGGCGGATGGAGTAATTTGCCTTAGCAGTTTTGTCTTTTGAGTCTCCCTCCTGTTACTTCGGTGTTTAAGTGAGGTGGATTTGGACTAATCTTTATTTTATTTACTTATTTATTTAAAAGATTTATTTATGTGACAGTGTGCGCCTACACAGGTAGGCAAGAGCAGTAGACAGAGAGAAAGGGAGGAGACTCCTTGCTGAGCAAGGAGCCTGATGTGGGGCTTCGTCCCAGCATCCCAGGATCGTGACCTGAGCCGAAGGCAGACAATTGACCTACTGAGCCACCCAGGCTGCCTCTGGACTAATTAAAAAGAAACACTTTAAATATATTATTTGAAGTTGGAGTCAGGGGTTGACAAACTTTGTCTTAAAGGATCACGTAGAAAATACTGAGGCTTTGCGTTTCCCGGTGTCTGTTGCACGTCCTAGGCCCTGCAGCTGTAGTGTCGGAGCAGCTGGTGGCTGCGATCCAGGCAAACTCCACTTAGGCAGGAGGCCAGTGCCCATGGACCCATTTGCTGACCTCTGGTAACCGCCTACCCCACACATCTACCTCAAGATACTTGCTGAATAGGTAATTGTGGAAGTCCTTCAGTAGGGTAACTATTTCTTTTTAAATGGAGGTACCATAAACCTCAACAGTGTGCAAGGTGTACTAATCTTAATTGTACAACTCAGTGATTCTCCATATGCATCAGAATTTATCAAGATGGAAAACATCTAGATACAGAACATTTCTGGTGGCACCTCACAAGTTTGTTCATGCCTCTTCTTGGCCCAAGTCCTCTTGCCATCAAAAGTAACCACTCTTCTGACTTGTATAACTATAGGTTAATTTTGCCTATTTTTGGACATCATTTAATGGAATCTTGGAAGTATGGAATAATTCTTTATTTAGAAATCCTGAAAAAAAAAAAAAAAAAGAAAGAAAGAAATCCTGGTGAGGGGGGATGCCTGGGTGGTTCAGAGGTTGAGCATTTGCCTTTGGCTCAGGGTGTGATCCCGCAGTCCTGAGATCCAGTCCCACATAGGGCTCCTTGCATGGAGCTTGCTTCTCTCTCTGCCTCTACCTCTCTCTCTGTCTCTCATGAATAAACACATAGTCTTTTTTAAAAAAAAAAATCTAAAAATTAAAAAAAACCTAGTGAGAAATATCTGTGTTAGGAAATATGGTCAAAAACAATTCAAGGGGCTTTTTTTTTATTTGTACCATGATTTCAACTTGGGGTTTTATGCAAACCTCTGTAGAATTTAAACTGAGAAAGTTGTTTGAACTGTTCTCTTGCTCACAAAAATTAAACACACCGCAGGGAGAGTTTTTGTACCATGCAGATCAAAGGAGAGTTGTATAGTTTATTAGCTAGCCTCAAATCTGGGGTCAGATTTAAATTGGTATTAGTAACTTGAAGAACTTTGTTCTGCCAAATGCAGATGTAACCTTTGGCCCAGATTTGGGTAAAGCTGCTTCTATACAGATTATAGGAAGCTCTTGGTTATTGAGAGACTTTATAATTCAGTCATTTAAAGACATGTACTGAAAAGGTTCACCTCTTGGGCGTTCTTTACTTGTCCTTAAAGACAAGAAGGAAGAAAAGCTGAAATGGACATCAAGTGGCTGTTTGCTCTGCAGGTCTCCTTCTGCACCTTGTTCTCTGGCTTTTATGCACAACTTTGACAGGCTTCCTTGCTTTTTGGCTTTGTATTGGAGTAGGCAGTTTGAAGGACAGGAAGACGTTTTGTAGGTGGGAGAAAAACAGATTTGGGGTGTTTATTTCCCTGGCCTTCTCCCTATGGAGTCCCTAGGGCACCTTCTACCTGAGTCCTGTGGCTTCTCTCAGGGGGCCGTCTGCATACAGTTACCTTTTCTGGGCACCTGGAACCACTCCCTTTTCCTTGCCTGCTTCAGAGCAGGCTGGTTACCACTTCCCAGTATTGCAAGCCCTGGGGTACTGTACTGTCTCTTGTTGGTCCCGAGTTTTGCCCATGCCCTTGTAAAGTTCTTGGAATTGCTACCATCAAGTTTGTGTGTGTTTTTTGTTTCCTGCTGATAACATCCCTGATACATCTAGATTAATTAATATGTGTTCTGTGTTACAATACAGGTTTCTTTGGGGATTAGATGATTAAGGAGTAATACTCATTTGTAATAATTTTTCTTAAAGTTGTAACATTCTAAAAGGCAAATGTTGTTTTCAGTAATATAAGTTAGTAAATTCCCTAGTAAAGACATCATCCCAGCATTTTCTGTCAGTTATTTCAATCCGTATTTCAGGTTTTGGCATATATACTAGCATTTGCCAAACTTATTTGTTCATGGAACATTTATAAATGTATAATATACCAATGTATTGCCCCAGATGGTAAAACAGACACTTTAATCACTGCACTGAGTGGTCACACAACTTGATCCATACACTGAGTATACAATCATGGTTAGCTGGTAAACATTCTCTAAGCACCAAATTTTATGTCACACGTGTGGGTCATGTGGCTTCATGCTGCCTCCTGGTATTCTTGGCTATGATCGACCAGTTCTTAAAGGCAGGTTATTGCGTGGTAGCATACTGTTTGCCTATTTAATACATTCTACCCTATTAAACGTTTAGAGAAAAATACCGCTAGCATTTATCTATCACATACATCACCTTTTAATACCCTAGAAATCCAGTGTTCGGTGGAAACACATTTTGGGGCATGATGGTGTAAGCAGTGCATGCTTCTTTCTCAGCTGGCATTGTAACTGATAACATTTAACTTGGGTACTCAGTCTTCTGTTTTTCAACTATATGCTTGAAAAAAACAGATCACCCTACACTGGGAAAGCCTGCTAATCAAATAAAGGGACTCTTCCCCCAAATTGGTCATTTAGTATAAATTTTTACTAACTTAGCAAGCAGGCAAGTGCTGTTTTCAAAGTGGAATTCTCACTTGTGATTGTACTTTATTTGCTGTGAAACGATGAGCCTGTGAGCTAGAAATATGTTCTCTTAAAGAAGCATTCAGACAAGTGAAAAAGTGCAGCTCTGCTTCTTGCTGTAAACCATAAAGGCAGACTGAGTTAGTCCCAAGTTATCAGTTTTAAGTTTCCATTAAGTTTTGCAGATACTGAGAATTTTTATACTTTTGATACTTGCAGTGGGACTTTTCATCATCCCAAGTAGTAAGATCCAGATGAGTTATTTAAAAGGTAGAATGAGTTATTTAGATGAATGCAATTTTAATGATCTTGTGTGAAAAGAATTCCTTTAGACAGTTTTTGAAGCATTGGCCTTTTTCTGCCTAACTGTGTGTTAGTTGAAATTGTAGAAATTAACTTTTCACTCTTAAATGTGTGTTTTTTGAATGTTCTGTTTCAGGTCAAATGCGTATTCCTTCAGTCCGAAGTCAGGGTTAAATTTTAACTTATGTGTCTCATGCCAATTCATTCCTTTTCTACCTTCTGGCAGCTCATGGACAGAATTTTAACTGGCTAGGTAGAAAATGGCACTCAGCTAATCTCTTACTCTTCACACTCTTGGACTGTGTCACTAGATGGATCTGTTCCATTTTCAAGACTTTGTTCTTACAGTGTAGAGTAGTGACAGGTACAGAAATAATTAATGTGATGCAATGTCTTTATACCTCAGTACAGAGATTACTTACGTACAACAAAATCATCCTCAAGTCCTGGTAACTAATGTGAGTTTATAAAAGAAAAGGCAAGTCTAGCTAAAGAATTGTGATTGTGGTTTGGTTTGGTTTGGTCTTAAAAAGTTACTGTTTTCTGCAATAATAAATAAAATGCTAATTTTTAAATAAATGCTACTTTTTTTAAAAAAATGTATTTATTCATGAGAGACAGAGAGCGAGGCAGAGACATAGGCAGAGGGAGAAGCAGGCTCCTCACAGGAGCCCAATGTGGACTCGATCCTGGGATCTGAGACCTGAGCTGAAGGCAGCTGCCCAACCACTGAGCCACCCAGGTGTCCTAAAAATGCTAATTTTTTAGTGGATGCAGGTTGATGTAGTGGTTCATTGATTTATCTGGCTATAAGCAACTTTCATTATGCTGAATTTGTATCCTGTATCACGTGCTATAATATACCAAACTATCTGTATTTGATATTTTGATACTCTATCTAGCATATTCTGTAATGCTTTCAATTAGATATTTGGAAAATTATGGTGAAATACACATAAAATTTACCTTGTTCATCATTTTTAAGTGTATCGTTCCATCAGTGGACCTTTTATTTAAGTGCAGATATTTTCCTTGAAACATACTCATTAAAAATAATCAGTTTATGGGATGCCTGGGTGGCTCAACGGTTGAGCATCTGCCTTGGCTCAGGGCATGATCCTGGAGTTCCAGGACCGAGTCCCACATCGGGCTCCCTGCATGGAGCCTGCTTCTCCCTCTGCCTGTGTCTCTGCCTCTCTCTCTTGTGTCTCTCATGAATAAATAAATAAATAAATCTTTTTAAAAAAATCAGTTTGGTTAACTTTGTTTGGGGAGGAGTCATTAAGGAGCCATTAATATAAACTGTGTAGAATTTGGAAGAATCTAGATGTGGGGCTCCTGGGCCAGACTGGGGCTGATAACAAGGGAGTGGTTGAGAATTAGGATAAGTAGGCCAGAAGTTCCTTCTCCCTTTCCCAAGTGGGCCCTCTTGTCCTTCTACTCTAGCAGAAAGCTGACTTCCTAAGGGATTTGTCCTGTTCAGGAAGGGTGACCTGCCCTAGTAAAACACGATATTTAATTGAGAGTCTGTGTATTGACAAATGAGACCTGTAGTTCCTGTTCTCCCCCGGTTCCTCTGATGTTGGAAGCTGGGCTTTTACCTTTCCACTCAAGAATTCAGATGATTCAGGGACGCCTGGGTCAGTGGTTGAGTGCCTGCCTTCAGCCCAGGATCAATTTCCGCATCCGGCTGTCTGCGTGGTGCCTGCTTCTCTCTCTGCTTCTCTCTCCTCTCTACTCTCTCTCTCTCTCTCTTATGAATAAATAAAATCTTTAAAAAACAAAACAAAACAAAACAGGATTCTTCTCTGTGAACTGACTCCAGAGAAAAGATCCACAGTTACTAACATTCAGAATTCCTCTAATGAAAAAACTAGCTTGCCTGCCTTATTGTCTCCAGATGAAGTTCCACTGACAAGCCCTGCCCGTTTAGGGAGTTTCCCTCAGCCCTTCAGTGCCTTGCTCGTAAATATGAACCTTCACCCAGTATCATCAGACCTTTACAGAAAATTTATAATGTGAAAGAGACCAAAATAAACACATAGAGAAAAAGGAATTCAGACAAAGAGTTGTAGTAAAAGGAACAGAAAAAAAAATTTTTTTAAAAACCCTTCAATTAAGGGACTAACTAATATCCTTAGGTAAGGCTGCAACCGTGAAATAAGGACAGTATGCCAAAAAGAAAAGTCAAAATTTGCTCTTAGAAATTAAATATTATAGCAGAAATCCAAAAGTTAAAAGAGACATCGTACTCCCTACATGGAGCCTGCTTCTCCCTCGGCCTGTCTCTGCCTATCTCTCTCTCTGTGTCTCATGAATAAATAAAAGTTAAAAGAGAGGGATAAGAGAATGAGGGAATCATTCTAGAAGACTGCACTATTCAGATACTCGGAAAAAGTGAATGGAGTGATTGGTGGGTAGAAAATAAGGAATTAATACAGAAAAACTTCCCAGAGCTGAAGGATAGGAATGTTCTAGAATGAAAAGAGCTCAGTAAATATATAGTAAATGAACAGGAAAGCTCTCACATCAAGACCTAGTATAATGAAATATTGGAAGGCCAAAGATAAAAGACTTTAAATGCTTCTGGAGAAAAGAAAAAACAGATCATTTACAGAAACTCCGGAATTCAGATGCCATCGTACTTCTCATTAACAGTTCTGGAAGCTGGGAGACAGTGGATCAGTACCTGTGTCATAGCAAGGAAAACAAATTTCAACTCAATTACATTCTTCTCTGAACTGTCAGTTAAGTGTGAATATAGGCTAAAGATATTTTCAGACAAGTCTCAAAATGTCTTAAAAATGTGACCTCTCACATCTTCTTTGGAATCATTATAGCTAACATTTCTTTTGTGCTCTCTGTGTGCTTCCCTTTAGCACTTTAGAGGAACAATATGAGGTTGATGGTATAATTTCTTTGTCTTATAAGTGGAGAAACTGAGCCATGGAGAAGTTAGTTCCCAAGGTTACACCGCTAGGAAGTGGTGGAATTAGGATTTGAACCCGAGTAATCCTAACTCCACTATATTGTATTGCCTGTACTTGAGGATGTGCTCTGCCACAGTGAGTGAGGGAAACCAAAAAGGTCCAGCAAACAAGATCCAGCACAGGAGTGGATCAAAAGGAGGTGCCAGATTGGAGGGGAAGGGAGGCTCTAGGATAGTAGAGGCTCTAGGATAGCAGTACAGAGAGATCTGTCCTGGAATTCATTTGTTCTAGGTCAGAACATGTAGAGGGCTCCAGGAGAAAAATGGAACAGATCTATGACCTGTTATGTTCAGTCATATTGAGAGGAGTCTACTGGTGGAGAGTAAATTGGTAGTATCTACATAAGCAAAAAGATGGGGAAAAATAGGAAAGGAAATATCATAATATACTCTGCGACTCTGCTACGAGTAATTGTGTAGACAGTATAAAACTGCGTGTAGACACGCAGTAAATCCTGCGTGTTGCATTCACTAGGAATTGTGATTGGGGAGGATAAGGAAGAGAAAAGTGTTTTAGGTGTGTGTGCGCCTTGAGGGGCCAGCGGGTGTGGTGTAAGAGGATTAAGCCTCCGCTTTCACAGTAGGAAGTCAGTACAGACTATTTTGAGGCAAAAATAATCAAGCTCTGTCAATATTTAGAAAGATGGCAGTAAATAGAAGAAACAGGAGATTTAAAGTGGTTGCCTCTGGGGGTAGTGGAATTTAGGGATTGGAAAGAGAGGCAGAAGAATATTATTTAAGTAATAGGTGACTTTAAAAAACATGTATACACGAAACATGGCATTATTTTTCTATCTCAGCCCATAACCTGTGTGTCGGCAATCTTTGATGGTTCTACATTCAAAGTAAATCTGTGATCTGGTCCCTTCTCACCACTATTGCTGGTGCCGTGTGAGCTCAGCCACCAGCCTCTCTTACCTGGATTACTGCAGGTCTCCTGCCTAGACTCTGAGCTCTTATTCTTGCTCTTTACTTAAAAATAAAATTTTGGGCAGCCCGGGTGGCTCAGTGGTTTAGCTCCACCTTCAGCCCAGAGCGTGATTCTGGAGACCCGGGATCGAGTCCCACATCGGGCTCCCTGTATGGAGCCTGCTTCTCCCTCTGCCTGTGTCTCTGCCTCTCTCTCTCTCATAAATAAAATAAAATAATAAAATAAAATAAAATAAAATAAAATATTAAAATAAAATAAATAAAATAAAAAATAGTAAATAAAATAAATAAAATAAATAGTAAAGTAAAATAAAATAAAATAAATAAAATAAATAATATATAAAAAAATAAAATAAAAATAAAATAAAATAAAATTCTTTTAAAAAGTAATAAAAATAAAATCTTTAAAAAAAAATCTCTACACCCAACATGGGGCTTGAACTTACAACCCAGGATGAAGAGTTGAATGCTCTTCTGACTGGGCCAGCCAGGTGCCCCATATCCTTGCCCCTCTTCAGTATCTTCACAGTATCAGAGCAATGCAGTTAAAATATGAATCAGATTATGATGCTCTCTTGCTTAGAGGTCTGCAATGGTTTCCTGGTTTACTTGGAGTAAAAGCCAAAATGCCCTTCTGGCCACTCCCCATATCCACACACCCCTTCCCTGCTGTATTTTTCTCCATATCATTTATCATCTAACATTAGGTGTTAAAGATACTCATTTTTCTTGTCTGTGTTCCCTCAGAATATAATCTCAATGAGTGTCGGAATTTTTTCTTTGTATTTCCTGTATTTTCAGCCTAGAACAGTACTTTGCACACTTTAGCCTCTGAATAAAGACTTCTAAAATAAATGTATTGCTTTCATGGAAATAAAAATTATGTTGAAAGGTAGCACCAGTTTTTAAGAAGCTATTTGCAATAAGCTAAGCTAAGCAAGTTCATTGTTTTACTGGTTTAAGCATCCTCAAGCAGTTTAAAACTGAAATCCCGAGGGATCTAATTGAAAAGATTGGTATCCGTTTGGAAAATAACCATATGCTGTCCTGACATTTCACCCCTTGAAAAACTGGTGCTGTGTACTATCAATCCTTTCTGCAAAAATGTATCGTAATGTTTTATGGTAACTATTTATGACTCAGACTTGAATTTCACAACCTTTTGGCAGCTAAGATTTCAGACAGGATACTGGTATTTATTTTTAAATCCTAGAATCTGCTTAGTGAGGTTAAGTAAGCATCACAGATATCTCCTATAAGGAGCCGATAGCCAGGATTCCATTTCTTACAGGAAAAACTACGTCCAGCAGTCTGGACACTGGCTTGCCTTGTATGCGCTCGGGATCATTCTTGCCCTGTGTCGGCTAAGGCTGCCTGCGTTTCCTTGGGGTGCTCGCTCTTAGCCCTCTCCCTTCTCACCTGTTGATTTGGAAAATTTAAGGTGCCAGACTCGTCCTATCACATATATTTCCAGGGCTACAGATTACAGTCCTGTGTATAGATGATTAGAATTCACACCGGGAGAAGCTGGACTGTGAGAGGGAAGGGTCTTCATTCTGAACCAAGGACCTGATCAGCACAGGGGACGCCGCATGAATGAAGAGCAAGGCAGGCAAATGATCTTCCTTGGCACTGTGTGCAGAGGTCATTTTGGAAGTCAGTTGAAACGTAACCTTCCTCCACATACCTAGCTCTTAAGTAGCATGATGTGGATGCTCTTTGAATCTTTGAAAAACTTGAAGTAAAATGTTTGAAAATCATGATTCTCAAGATGTTGAATATGTTAGATTCTAGTTCAGTATATATTTGAAGGGATTTCTGTTTGTGTTGTCTAGTTACTACTGTGGCACCGAAGAGATTTTGCAGGGACTTTTTGTTGTCGTCGTTCTTGTTTTAAGAGCAGATGATATTTCATTGTATCATTTTGAGGAAAGATAATGAATCCTGGGAGAATCTTAATTAAGCAGGCAGTGTGCTGTATACATTTTCATATTCAGTATCCGATACAGCTCTGACCATAGTCAGCCTTTGGCTTGTGATAGGATTTCATTCTTCTTGTTACTGTGATAATTAGCTGGGTGACTTCAGTTTTTCTGTACCCAAGGTGAGAAACCTTAAAATAGTTTGTGCCAGATACTGCCTTGTGGGTCATTAAAATTAAGTGCCGCTATTCTTGGTGATGGTGATTTATATATAGATTGCAGTAAAGCATTGGGTAGAGCGTCGTCTTGTTTTGTTTACTGGTAGAAAAAAAAAGAGTTAATAGGCACAGCTCTTCCTGGAATTGTTCTGGAGAGATCTGTAGTGACGTATTGCAGGTTTCTAGTCATGTCCCTCTCCTGTTGGTGAATTTGGATAATGACTTAGGGGTATGTTTGCTCAGTGGTGGATAAGAAAGTGCAGAGAGATAACTAAAAACTAAATGCCAACTAAGGATGTTGGAAGCTCACAGACTCCGAAGGATGAGCTGAAAGAGACCAAGTGAATTCTAATAGTGACAGTTCTTGTCAGCAGTTTAAAAAGTGACTACAAAGTTATAGATGGGTCAAGAACTGGCCAAACTGCAGAAGAGATTAAAAAGCACTTGATATTTGTGAGACCCGAATACATGTGTGATGTAGTTGCCTGAAAAGAACCAGAGTGTGGTAATGGATGCCAGAGGTACAAGACAGAGACAGCACAGGAGTCTGTCCACTGAGCTCTGAAGGATTAGCCGGGTGAGGTTTGCAATGCTGGATTATGTCCTAATGATTATATTAGAATGTTTTTATCATGTATTATTTTGTAATACAAAAGAATACATGTAATATGTAAGTTATGAGATACAAAAAAAAATCTATCTAAAGGCCTTACTCCAGGCCTTTAAGGCCAGCTTAAGAACTAGGACATGCTGAAGATCATTGACAGTTTTCCTCCTCTACCCCAGAAATTCTGAATTTGTCATTGCTTTGCTTTTCTCAAAAGTAATTTTACCATGCTAGGTTATTTATAAGCCATATATTTTGTTTTAAATTGTTTTTCAGTTTTATTAAAATGACATACTTACGTAGCCCTTGCCACTTTATTTTTTTACATTCAACGTTGTTTCTGAGATTTATGTACATCATTTATTCTCATCCAGAATCCCTCATCAACAGAATTCCCCCATAGAACAGGGCTGATGATTTGCGTGGTTCTTAATTCTTGAGAGGATGGTACATACGTAGCACTTGCTAGATACATAGCTGCTGTCTGGGTACCTAGCGTGGGTGTGTTAGCTGGGCCGTTTGGGCTCAACTCTCTACTGGAACCTGCTGGAGTTCTAGTTAATTCATTTTTACTGCTGTAAAACTTTCCATTTGTGAGCATACTAAAGCTTATTCATATATTCCCTCAGAACATTTGGGTTGTTGCCAGAACTTTTGTTATTGTTGGGGACGGTTTTGCTCTGTGTTCAGTGTATCCTGGGTGCACGTGAACAGACCCTTCTCTCCATGTGTGTCTATCTGAGTGGTGTCACTGGGGCTGCTGCATTTCAGGGGGGACATGGGCAAACCAGCATAGAGATGGGTACTTCAGGACAGTGCAGCCATATCATAACCAGTCTTTGCTTTTCTTGTTTTCTTAGGGATTGAAGAGGTTAATGACCATTTGCCAGAAGCACTTTCCTACAGATCCATCAAAATGTGTGGAGTACAATGCACTGTGATATCTGCATGTGGTGTCTAAGTAACAAGAAACTGCAGTGGATGTGGTACCGACTTCAGGAATCACCAGCAAGAGCAAGGGAAGAACAGTGCAGCCTCCTGTGGTTCCGTTCTCCCCATGCTACTCTCTCGGTTATAAGAAATGGTGTTGGCTCTCCTGTCACCTCTGGCTGCAAACTGATTTTTGTGTCATTTACTATAAATAGGCAAGAAATTAAGTTCTGAAGACTTCTCCTCGAATTTAAATGTGTAGACAACTGTCACAGAAGGGGGTCTAACGGGACCTCTTCCTTCTAGACCTGAGAATTGGCAGTTAGATGATTAAAAAGGAACATTTAAGGATGGACTTAATTTTTTCTGTAAAATATGATAATTTTCACATTGTCTTTTATGTAGCATTTATAAAAAGTATTTTTATATATTTCAACAAAAATATGGAACCATTTAATGAAACTTTATAGTCCTTAAACGTTGCTGAACTTTTGCCATCTTGCAATAGAATTGGAATGTAAATGTTATTACTGTTAACTCAAGTGTTGTTTTTCTTGCATTTCAAGGCTTGCTTTTACCTTCTAAGGAGTGTAAATTTTAGTATCTGTCACCTCTCGGGACAGAAAGAATTAACAGGAAATTGAAGTTCAAAAAAGATGGTATGTTATGTCAATAGAAGTTTAAGTTAAGGAACCCCAATGCATCGAGGTTCAAGGTGAGATAGTGGATTGTCAAGCTAGCCAAGGACAGGGACGTTTTGATGCCACTGGTTCTTCCCTGACCAGGACTGCCTGCAAGTCTCCCCGTTGCCTGGCCTGTGCTGACTGCTCCTCCAGACTCGACGCCGCTGGGCAGAGGAGCAAGGTGCCAGGACTCTGGTCACTGCCCAAGACAGTAGGTCATGGGTCTGAGTTGGCACAGACAAGGACTTCTGAATTGCACACAGTGTCCTACCCAGATACTGGTGATGAATTGCTGCGCTCTGCAAGCTGAGAGGACTCAGTTAATAGAGGAAGGTGGGTGAATGGAGTGGACCTGCCCAGGTGAAGTCGGGTGTCGGACAGCAGTAAGGGGGGACTCCTGAGTCGGCACTGCCGAGCTGGAGATTCCCACTCTCCCCCCATGAGTGCATGACCCTGGGTGTCACCTACCCCATCTCCGCCTCATTTGCCCCATCTCCAAGTGGTCTTGAGGAATTGGAGTGTATACCTCAGCGTGCTGTTGTGGTGGTCAAGTCAAATAAAATGCTTACCACACCGCCTGGCAGTTAAGAAGAGCTCAATGAATATTGGTCCTTGTGTCCTTGTTGCTAGAGTGTTGTCACAGTAGTGTTCCTGAACCCTGTGCTAAGGGGCAGTGTGTGTTCATGTCAGGGTAACACCAACAACAGGGTGCTGGCAGCAACAGCTGTTACTGAGCAGGGACTGTTTTGTGCTCTGACTGCCCCACTTGCAGCCAGTTTAGAGTTGAAAAGGTGAGAGGACGTGGTAGGAGGTAGAGTCAGCTGGGTCGTAGGTGGGGGTAGCTTCACACAGATTCACCATCCCCTACTGTGGCCCCTTTGGGGAGGGCTTGAAAGCCTCTTGCAGTTGGTCACTTGTGTATGGCTGTGCCGATCGGATCATTTCTGCTGGGTGTTTGCACAGGGTGGCCGAAGCCCGCCCTCCTGAACTGAATCAGGCTCACTCCCTACCCCCCTTCACACTTTGGAAACCATTTCTTTTTTTCTTTTTCTTTTTTAATTTATTCACAAGAGACACAGAGAGAGGCAGAGACACAGGCAGAGTGAGAAGCAGGCTCCATGCAGGGAGCCCGATGTGGGATGCGATCCTGCGACTCCGGGATCATGCCCTGGGCCGAAGGCAGTCGCTCAACCATTGAGCCACCCAGGCGCCCCTGGAAACCATTTTTTATGATTAAATTAGGGCTTAGGAGAGCTTACTCCAGGGCAAATGAGAGATAGACTTTCATAAGACAGGACGATAGTCTGGACTCGAGTTATGTAGTCTTGTGTCGGACTGGTTGATAAATAGTGTTGAATGAATACTCCCCCAATTGCTTTGTTCAGACCGCAGCATGGCAGTCCATTGATTTCGTGTCATTTTCCATTTGCTGTTAAATAACGCTCCACATAAAGAAGAAACGATCATGTGACACCTGTGCCTTCCAGAATTGATCTGTATGGATAGAACGTTTGGCGGGGTGGGTGGGGTGGGACGGTAACATTCCACAGTCTGTCAATGTCAACCATTTGGGGCTTGGGTAAATGGGAGCAGGTTCTTAGAAAAGTTTTCCGTTTCCCTGAAATTAAAGGTCTTCTGGTAACTATGAATATGCATGTGGCTAAATTGAAGAGTGACCTCTCGTGTTCTCCAAATCATGAAAATTTTAGTTCAGCAGATACTGCATGCTTGTGTTTTTTAGTTTTAGTTCTATTAATGGTTTTAGCTATTTTTAAAATAATAAAAGCATCCTTTAAAAATCACTCCGAGCCCTAAAGTAAACCTTCTTCCCTTTCTGCTTTACTGCCAGCCAAGACTCCTGTCCAAGGGAGTTCTGTCTTTCTGGATTCGAATATAATGCAGTGCTGGTTTTCTCTCAGAGGTGATGCTGCATTTCCTGGGAGTGCTCTTGCCAACTGCAGAGACCAAGCAGCATATTTTAGCATTACAGCACAGAGTCTGTAACGACCTGGAAGCCGTGGCTGTGCTTTCAATCTTTGGGGGAAATTAGGAAAATAAAGTTGAGGCCAAAGATAATTGAGGGAGAGAGAACGAGGATGGTTTAGGTCTCCTGAGGAGGGTGGGGATGGTCTGGAGAGATGCGAGCTGGGAAGGCAGCTGTCCCGAGTCACAGAACTCGGGATTTGCTCTGAGCTCAGTGAGAACTGGGAGGAATAGGAAATAGGATTGATAGCACCAGGGCTTCTTGGGGGTTAAGTTCTTCCATCTGGTGATTTCCTGACCTGCCCTCACACTTCAGATTGCCCTGGGTTTTGACCTCAGTAAATACTCGAGAACTACAACTGTCTTTTTTTATTGGAAAGAAAGCAATTTATTCTGAAAGTGAACGGTTTAGAAAAGACCACGGTACAGGGTTTCAGAGTCTTTGGTAGGTTTGAATTTGGGGATTCCTATCACTAGCCCCTTTTCAGCCACACCATCTCCCCCTTTTAATGCTTTAACACAGAAGGTGGTAGAGCTTAGAGGGGCAGCTTCAGTGAAAGGGGGGCATTAAGTAGCAGTATGGCGATTTCCTTTGTCTGAGGGTCTGGGAGATGGGCCTCCCCCAGTGCACTCCCGTTGGAGCCCCTCGCAGCCCAACTTTATCCAGTAGAAATGTATGGTATGGGATCATATTGGGAGTCCGGAGCTGCAAGCACTTTCTCACGGCCTAGTTGTGTAAGAGTTTCCAGCTGTCCGGAGTGTGAAGAGCCAGCGCCAGTCCCCCGAGGGGTCATTGTGGGAACACTGTTATGGCAACTGGTTTTCATCACAGACCCCGTAGCTCCATTGGCTGAATTATGACCACACGCTAGTACTTTAATGGTTAACAGTATATTCTGAAAATCTTTTGAAATTTAAAAATATGTTCTGGTGGTGTGGAATAACTAGGGGGGAAGCAGTGTGGCTGGCGGCGGTGGCCGCGGTGTGAGCTGACCCCATTCAAGATTTTGGAGCCATGATCATTTTAAAAAATGAGTTGCTTTTTTTGTTTTTAAATACTTGCCAGAACAGTGTCTTCTGAAAGCACTGATTACCTACTTATTCTTCCCCCGTTGTAAATTCGGAGATCCTTGGTGCGACTTGCTGGAACTACTAGGCCTGGCGTTGCCCGTGGACATTCCTCTGTTGAACCAGGCAGCTCCATCCCATCAAGTCTCCTCCCCACCTTGAAGCACCAGCTCTAAAATCGTTCTCGGCCTTGCCTGACAGCATTCAGGCCGGACACCTGCTTTCACCGTGGAGAGCAGCTAAGAAGTTTCGAGCTGCTTGTCGAGTTTAGCGGTGGCCTCGGAAATGTTCACTGAGCTTCCTCCCACGACGAGCAAGAGTCCTTTGCGCAGTCTGCTCTGCATGCCTCTTGGGACTCCCGGTTTGACAGCTTGCCGAAGCCAAACTGCCTTTCCCATCAGACTGCTCTTTAAGGCTTAGGAGCAGTTGCAGACTCGGTGTCACCATCTGAGCCTGGGCTACAGGTTCTGCCCTCTGGTGAAGCAGGAGTGTTAGAGCTGTTGCTTTTGAAACATTGGGACCACAGCTCCAAGTAAGCAGTAACAAACACGTAATACATCCATAAATCACTGCAGCAGAAGCATTCCCAACCTCTTCTCTTGTATCCCTTTAAAACATATGCTGGCTGTGACTGCAGGCTGGTGTACAATGCATCAGTGGGCTGTGACCAGTAGTTTGAAAACCATGGATTGAAACTATCAATGATCAGTAGAGGTAAGGATGGAAATGGCCTGGAAGATGATTTCAGGGCAAAAGGACTCTACTTTTATTTTTTAATTTTTTTATTTAAAGATTTTATTTATTAATGAGAGAGAGTGAGAGTGGCAGAGGGAGAAGCAGGCTCCATGCAGGGAGCCTGATGTGGGAATTGATCCTGGGTATCCAGGGTCAGGCCCTGGGCTGAAGGCGGCGCTAAACCCCTCAGCCACCCGGACTGCCCAAAAGGACTCTACTTTTAAAAAGCTCTTTAGATACAGAGGTGCAGAGAGAACACTTGAGTGTTCAAGTTTAGTGTGGAGTTTAGCAGATGATACAACCTTTCAAATGCT
Organism: Vulpes vulpes; assembly: GCF_048418805.1. Classification (NCBI taxonomy): domain Eukaryota; kingdom Metazoa; phylum Chordata; class Mammalia; order Carnivora; family Canidae; genus Vulpes; species Vulpes vulpes. The sequence continues at coordinate 107,598,278 of NC_132781.1, read as the reverse complement.
AAATACTTCCGAAGCAGTAATTCTTCTGTCCACCAAGAGGAGAATAACCACAACCGCAGCATGTAGTTGGCAGTGTGGATAGCCTTATGCCGGCTGTCCTTGTATAAAGCAAGATGAAACGCGGCATAAAATAAATGAGGTGAGAGGTCGGGTTGAGGCAGAGAGGGATACGTAGAGACCAGTAACATGCGTCAGATATCTATTCAGGGTTTGCTCAGGCCTTTAGAGATTACTTCCCAAGGCTCAGGGAGAGCTTGGATTATGGTTCTCTTCATGTAAAACTTTAAGCAATAGTGTTAATAGCAAAATGGACAAATCAGAAGATATAGGTTTTTCAAAGTAACTAGCACCCAAGTCGGGAAAGATAGTGTTATTGACACCCCAGAAATCTCATACCCCCTTCTGGTCACAACCAGGGTCCCAATGTCTAATAGCACTAAAGAACAAAAAAACAAAAAAACTTTACTGCTATGAAATGTAGTAAATGTACAGTTCATCCATTTAAACTGTGTAGTGGAGTTAGGGTGTTCATAGTTGTGCCACCATCACCACAATCTCAGTTCAGAACATTGCCTCAGCTCCAAAAGAAATCAGTTCCCATTAGCAGTCACTAGTAGGCTTGCTTTGGCTGGTTTGTAATCTCACTTGTAAGCGGACTCTGATAATGTGCCTGACTTTTATGTTTGGTTTTTTCTGGTTTCTGATCCTCATGACGTGTGTGTAGTTGTGGTCACTCATTCTCATCACTACATCCCACGATTTATGTTTCACCATCGATAGACCTCTGAGTTGGTTCCAGTGATTGTATGAACGTTGTGTACACGTTCTTGGGTGAATATGAATCTCCGTAGGGCACACACCACGGGGCGAAATGTCTGGGACATTGGGCTATACACAGACTCCGCTGTATTCGATTCTGTCCAGGAACTTTCCAAAGGGCTCGTATAGTTGACACTCCCACAGGCAGGATTCGAGATTTCCACGTCCTGGCCACACTGACAGAGGACATACCCTCTGTCATTTTTATTTTAGCCTTGTGGTGGGTGTAAATGGTATTATGCTGTGGCTTTAATCTGCATTTCCCTGCTGACAAAGGTGAGCACCTTCATATGCTTGCTCCGTTTGGATGTTCTTGTGTGGCTCACCTCTGTGCTACGTTACTTTTTATGCAAAGGGGAGAGAACCTTATTAACTAGCTCAGATATCGACATAATCCTTGTTACCTGTGCCAGGTCGCATAAACATCAGATCATGCGTCAGGCTTAAGGTAACTCCTCGTGCTGGTGTGGCTCAAGGACGTAGGATCTGAAAGAGAGGAAGTCCTGAGAGTTTTTGCATTTTCACTACACTTCAGTTTTAATAGATTATTCTCGTATCGAAGACTTGGCAGTTTTCTCTTTGGTGTGTGAGTCTGTATGCCGTGTGTATGTGTGGTGTAGACACTGCTAGAGGCTCGCCCTGTTTTCATTCTCTTCCTCTGCTCACAGAAGCTTAATAGTTCAGAGCTGCAGCGTGCAGTTAAAACTCCCTGCTCTCCTAGGATGCTTTGAAGTTAGGGTTGGTTATGTGACATGTTCTGCCAATAACCTGTGGAGAGAAGTCTGTTGGGTGGGACTTCTGAAAGCTCCTGCTGTTCTAAGAGCAAGAAATAGACTTCGCTGACGGAAGGCTTCTGCCCTTTGTTCTTTTCTGGAAAGTGGCTGTGCTTCAGATGCTTTGCAGCCATCCTGCAGCCCTGACGGTGAGACACACATGGTAAAGGTGGCAGGGCTGTTCTTGGGTGGTCTCGTGGAGTCACTGTATAAAGCGCGAGCTGCTTTGGTAGGGTCCTCCGGAGAAAGACCAATGGGAGCTGTATGTATGTACGTGTGTCTCTATAATATGAATGATGTAAATATATCAATATATGTTGAAATGTAGCGATTACATATGATTACATGAATATATGTGTATTTTAAGGAATTGGGTCCTGTGATTACAGAGGCTGAGAAGGCCCGTGATATGCTTGCTGTCTCTAAGCTAGAGACCCCAGAGAACTGATGGTAGAAATTCCAGTTGGAGCCCAAATGCTCGAGACCCAGGAAAGCCAATGGTCTAAATCCTACTCTGAAGGGAAGAAGAAGATCAATAGCCTGGTTCAGCAGTCAGGCAGAGAGTGAGGGAGCGAGAGAGAGAATGTGCACGCACATCTGGCACCCTGTGTTCCAGTCTTGTCGACACAACAAAATTAACTGTCGCAGCTGCCTTCCTCGGGGCCTCCTGTTTTAGGAGAGTACTATGGGGTCATTTCCCAGGTGTTCCCATATATGCCGCTGGATTCAGTCCCTAAGCAATATGTTCGTTACTCTGATTTCTTGGCTTTCAAAGTCCTTGAGACTTGCGGCGGGTGTGGGATGCTGCTCTGTGGGTGCGGCTGCCTGAGCCCGGGTAGGATGGGACCTGGCCTCGTCCTGCTGAGGTGTAAGTGCACATAACTGCGTCTGAGGGAGGTCAGCGGATGCTGGCAGCAGGTCACTTCAGCTGCAGAAAAGCCCTCCCTCAGGCTGATGGTCAAGGCAGTCGAAGACAGCCAGGTACTGGAGACCCAGAGGAGTGCCTCTGGCCAGCCGCGAAGATTCTATCTTCCGTCTATTAGACGGAAGCGTCTAGCTCTGGGCCCTCCCTGGGGTTTTCCCCTGATCTTCGTTAGAACAAGAAACAACTTTGGGAGGAAAAACTCCTAAATACCTGTTAGGGATGTGAGATGTACTTGAGAAGAGAGACGATCGTGACTTTGTCATTTTGGGGGAGGTAGGCTCTGACTTGCTATTCCTTCTGGGCCTGTGACTCCTCTTACACTCACATGGGCCAACAAGATCCCCATGTCTTTTTGTCCTTTATGACATTTTTTTTAATCTAAAAACTTTAGATAGGCTTGCTCGATGTAGCGGTAGCTCTGCCAGGCCCCTCTGACCTTAGAGCCTCGGGCGGGCCCTTCCATGGACGGCCGTCTCTGGTAAAATCATGCATGTGGCCTTGGACTCTGGATCCTAAAGGCAGCCGGATGGGTGGCGCCTACACGAAGGGGAGGGGGACCCGGGTCGTCCTGCACCCCCAGGCTTGCATGCATCCCCGTGACATGGAGATGTTTTCCCTGATGACCGGAGTTCCCCCGCCCTGGGGCTGACAGGTCTTGGGGAAACCTGCCTTTGACCCGCTGCCTGGTCCCCAGGGCCTGGCCCTGCTGGATCCTTCCTCGCTGCCTGCTCTGTCCATCTCTGGAGGACCTCCCGTCTGTCCCTGCAGTGGCTGCTACATCACTGCCTCCTCTGCTTTGCTTTTCCCCGTAGATCCCATTGTCACATCGCCATCACTCTTCCCCAAGACCTCCTTCTGCGGTCGTCACCCTCCTCTCCTGCTCCACCGAGCTACAAAACCAAGCTGCGCCGTCTGTCAGTGTCCTCCAGGCCTGCCAGAGGGGCCTGATGGCAGCGAGCGCCCGGCTGCCCTCAGGATGCCCTCTCGACCCGGCCCTGCTGCCTCTCCTCACCTGGCTGCAGCCGTCCGTGTGGGCTGGTGCCAGTCTGCGCAGCCAATCAGCTCTCCACTGCCCTGGAGGCGAGCAAAGCACAGCCTCCCCTGGGCCGACCCTGCTCCTTAGCACCGTGTCACGCGCTCTGTGACTGGCGTCCCCTCCCTGTACCCCCGATAGAACAGAAGTCTCTTCAGGACCAGGGAACCGCATCTCTTCAGTTTGCTGCAGATAGGAGGTGAGCGAGGGGAGGACTGGGTGATCGTCCAGTGGTGTTGGCAAGATGGCTGGATGATCGGGGATCTTTGGCCTGAGCCTGGCCATTGCAGTCGCCTGTAGCTGAGCTGAGGGAAGGTGGTGGGAGCAGATTCGGAAGGGAGGGAGGGAGTGTCAGACGGGGGCTCTGGCCTGTCAGCGTGTTGGCCTCCAGTGGATGGACCCGTTCAGCGATGCAGGCTGAGGACAGGCGTCAGGGCCCCGAGATGACCCTTCACACCATGAGGCCAGGGGTGGGCTACCGGAGTGTGGTGGACGGTGGAGGGGAGGAGCCCAAGGGCAGAGCTGGGACACACCGAGGGGGGTGAGAACAGCCAGGGAGGCTGGAAACAGGAGCCCGACGGCCATGAGCAGGCGCTCCAGTGAAGGCCGCGAGGTGATCCGCTGTGTTGCGTTGCTGTTGAGTCTCACGAGCTGAGCACAGAGTTAACCATCATACCTGGGTGTCCCCTTGACCTTGACAGCAGTGGTTTTGAAAAGCGTGGGAACGAAAGGGTGGCTGGAGTTTGCTAGAAAACGCATGACTGAATGAAAAACAAAAGGAACCTACTTGTGTGTAGGGATAGTTTCTGGAGAGAAATTTTTTTTATATTTTATTCATAAGAAACAGGCAGAGGGAGAGACAGGCTCCCCTCAGAGCAGGGATGAGGGACTCGATCCCAGGACCCCAGGATCACAACGGGGGCACTCAACCACTGAGCCACCCGGGTGTCCCCAGAAATGGGCTTCTGATAAAAATCTTGATGCAGCTGTAAACACACAGGCTCTGTCGGCCTGGCACTGTGTGGACTCCTGCTCTTCGGAGGGACAGCGGCTATGAGGGTCGGGGGGGGGATACTGTGCAAGGGGAAGAGGGCGTAGCAGGTTCTTTCCCTCTTCACGGCCACGTCTGCCACCAGCCGGCTCCTGGACGCGGGTGGCAGTGACACGCCATCGACACGCGGTGGTCTCTTCCCCTTGGACGCACCTGAATCTTCTCCTTGCCTTTAACGTTGGCAGCTTTGTTTCCCCTCGCGTGGTAGTTGTGCCTGGGTCTCCTCTGTGTGAGCGTGAGCTCTCCAAGACCCCGACTCCTCCCCAGACTCGCAGTGGGTGGTGCTCCTCAGCCCCGCCAGTGGTCCCCGCTGGAGAGGAGAGGAGTTTGCCAGCGAGCTCTCGGCTCTGGCATCCTGGGAGGATGCGGCAGGAGGCCCGGGCTATTTTTAATGCTTCATGGAACCCCTCTGTCAGCACTGGGTAAGGGTGGTGCGCGGCGTCCAGGTGGGGACAAGGGAAAGAAAGGTCTTCGTGTGCCAGCCCTGGACAGTCAGAGCTTCAGGAGGAGACGCAGGATTTATTTCCGGAGCTGTGACATGTTTAGACGTAAAAGCTTAGGGAAGATCTCCGCCTGATGTGAGCGCTGATTACCTTGCGGTACTGAGCTGCGATTTGCTTTCCCGAAAGGCTTCGGAAGCGCAGTGTCCTACGGGCTTGCTCCCGGCCTGCTCTGCGCTCTCTGGACTGTCTCATCCTTGGCAGCAGTTAGGCTCGCTCAGCACGGCCGGTGCTTTGGCTCGGGCTCTCCGTGCAGGGGGTGCTCTCGGCCTCCAGACCTCGGGGTCCTGTAGTGAAGAGTTGCCTGTTGGGTCGGGCCAGGCTGCAGGTTGAGCAGGCCGGGGGCCGGTTTGTCGTTGAGCGTGGGGCTGTCTGTGCCCGGGTCCCCACAGGCTGTTGCGCTGGTGATGCCACGCAGATGGTAGGTGCCTGGGTCCGAGCGCAGGCCAAGGAGCGGTGCTGGTGAAGAGCATCCCCTTCCTGCTGTGTCCCTGCCGGGTGCAGAGGCCACGATCTGGATCTCCAAAGCCCACGATCCCTCAGGGTTTCTTCCACCACATCCTGTTCCGTGGGCACAGGATCCATGCCTGGCATGAACCACATATGGCGAACTACTGGGAATGGACAGAGACTGACCTCTAACCTCAGATCCCTTTTTGTGGCAGGAATACATGATTGAGGATGTATTATCTTGTATCATTAGCAAGGCCATCAGAGTAAGGGAGAGGTAGCCTCGACCACAGACTGAGCTCGTCTGTATCTCGCAAGCCAATAGGGACACCAGCTTTCAACTGAGTGGGGGGAAAAAAAAAAGAGTTCCACAAGGCCACAGGCACCCGAATTAGAGTCCCAGAGCATTATCACTTAGAAACAAAATCTCCAAGAGGCAGCTGAGATCTTTTCATTTTGAAAATGCTTTAATAAGTGTTGACAACACTGTTTTGCAAAATGTAAAGGTACTATACAAATTCTTAATACAAAAAGAATAAATTAAAAGCAGACTTCTTTTTAATTCTGCAACTCTGTCTACAACATACATCCTTGTCATTGATTACAGTTGAACAGAATCCAGTAAAATCATTGTACATGCTCTACAGTCAGTTTCAGGAGCAACCTAATCCTTTCTCCCCATTATTAAACTAGAGTCCATTTTACACAACGTGTAATAAACTATTGACATTAATGTATATGTCAGACTTTACACCTAGTTAACTAAGCAGTAACTGGTCATCTGATAGCACCTGGAGGGGGTTTGCTATGTTTAGAACTAACACTGAATGAAAACAAATTGGAATTTTAACAGTTTCAACACTCACCTGCATATAATAAAATAAAAAATCCACCTGTCTCACAACAAGGTCTGATGTAGGTGTTCCCACCAGTCTTTAGACTACACAGGCAACTTCCTACATGCATCCAAAGAATCCAGTGGGGCTTTCTATCAGACCAGGGGCTTCATATTCCCTCTCATTTTGTTTTAAAGAAGTACGGATCTGTGCAGAGCTCGCAAGTGCTTGTTTGCGGCAGCTCCCGTTCCCCACCACACTGATCAGGAGTCACGTTGGCCTCCAAGGACTAACATCTGTACGTGCTGTAGAGACTGAACGCAGCTCAACAGTAAAACCTGTTGTACTTCATTTCTGTCTTTGCTACCAGACTATCGTGGTGTTGGCCTGAACTCTAATTCCCCTCCCACTCCATTCCCTTCTGCCTCCTGAATCCAAAACCCAAGTGCTGAGGAAGTGATCTCCTCTCCCATTCCCTGTAACCTGCCTGGGCCCAAAGCGTGATCCGATGGACTGCAGACCAGATTGGGAACTAAGGTGCGGGCTGGGTCCTGCAGCCACGTGACCTTGCCGCCTCCTGTTTCTCTGGACTTTTCCTATTGCACACAGTTCAGTCTGATGACCCGTGTGTCTTGGCCTGAAGTATAATGTTGTGAATGGGCAAGTTGGGAAAAAACCTGTGGCTGTAGCTCTACCCACCCCCTCCATCCCCAGAATCAGTTAATAACATTAGAACCAGTTGTGTTTATCCTACAGGGTTAACCCAAGTGTTCTGTGAATATCCATCCCTTCCTCAAGGTGTGTCACCAATGCAGTGCACACAGGCCTGGGGGAACCAGGCCCTGAATTGTCCAGAGCGGTCCCAGGGTGCCGTGAGCCCTCAGCATGAGCCCACAGAGCTTTCCAAGCTGCAAGAGAAGGAGCATGGTTAAACTTTAGTGTCCATCTTACCTCCTGGTCTGGTAAAGTCTCATTGTCCTTGGATTACACATACATTAAAAACAAACAAACAAAAAACAAACAAAAAAAAAAGGATTTTTCTTTTTATGCTAAAGCTAACTGCAGTTCTGCTTTCCCACAAAACTACCCACCCCAGCTCCTGTCCCTGGCTGTCAAATGCCTTTCCAATAGGAAGTCATTACAAGTGAGAAAAAAGATCCCTCCCCCCGCCCCCCCACTTGCGCCAATAAGCACAGCGTACCACCTCCGTGGAGACCGTGTTTGTGCCATTTTGAATAACCCAACTAAGAGTGTGCGCTTGTTACGATTATAAAAGTATTTTTGAGGCCTTTGAAGATTGATGGCTTTCCAGTTGTGTCCTAAGCATAGCTCAAAACACATGTAAACGTGCAGCTCCCATACACCTCTTCCTTGCTCTCTGGGTTCTGCGGACGACTGCGGTACGTCCAGGTGGCTGCCGACGCCGGCGGCAGGTGGGCCCTCTGGGAGCTGGCGTGATCTTCAGCCCCGCTCCGCCTGCTTGCTAGTAGACACATGAGTAAACTCTTTCTACCTAAGGGCATAGTTGGGTTCTTGGAATAAGTGACACATTGGTAACCGGGTGCCGAGAGAAGTCGGGTCTGAGCTCTTTGTCACACAAGTGCTAACGAATAGAAAATGAGCCACGACAGTTAAACACTCGAATGGATCGCGATGTGCTTTTTCCCTTGGTTTCCCATAAAAAATAAAATCAAACACCTTGTGCAAAACAATAGGACACACTTTTACTGCTTGTTTTAATGAGAGAGAAGCGCTTTTGGCAATCCCCACCTTCCGTTTCCTACGGATCCCACAGGGCGAGCAGCTGAGCGCGGTGGGCATGGACGCGGCCCCTGCGGACCGGGTGGCCGGCTCCTCCCGCAGGCCTGTCCTCCACGTCCGCACCTGGGGCCCCACGTCAGCCACGCCCGTGGACTCCCTCGACTGGACCATCATACTGGGTTAGTTTTCCAGGCTCTGGCCTGAGAGAGAAGGTGGACCGTTAAGGGAGAGGGAGGAGGAGGGGAAACAATTTACAAATGGTTGACTTTCACTTGTGATGAGTAGTAGCGGTTGAGACTTTAAAAGATTTCATTGCAGAACGAATGTCTTCCTCTTGGCCCCTCGTATTTTTTTGTTTATTTTTAATTTTTTTTTTTTAATCTTTGGCAGCATAGAACTGATTGTGATCCTCGGATGCATCTCTGACACGGTAAGCTTCCTTTCTCCTTCTCCCCCTCCCCCGACAGCCACTCCTCAGGGAATATTTCAAGTGTCAACTGCGTGTTCCCCGCGCGGCGCATGCGCGAGGCGTCCTCTTCACCAGGTGCCTGGTGGGCCTGCGGGTGGCAGGCTGACCACCGCTTCGTCATCCTTCTGGATCACCCTGTACGGAAGTCCCCTTTCCTGTTCTCATGCCACTTGTCCGCGGGAATTGGACGGCAGCTCCCTTCCCTGATGGTTCCCGGCCTGGGGGCTGTCACGGCAGGGGGAGGCCACCAAGGTGCCGTTGAGGATTGGTGCCTGGCTCTCCGTGGGCGGGAGCGCCAGGGGACACACAGTGGGACCGGAACCCTCCAGAATGTCTCCTCAGTCAGGTTTTTGAGGGTGAAGGGGACGCGGAGACGGGAGAAAGAAAGTGCTGAGGGCCAAAGCTGGTGCAGGGTGACAGTGCGTCTGGGTAAGGCAAATGAGAGGCAGTGAGGTGATCTCTGAATGGCGTTGAGGCGGTCAGGTCGAGGCCGGCTGGCTCACACGAGGGTCCCGGGCTTGGCTTTCTCCTGCCCGTACCACTGGACGTCGGCTAGTTCTGGATAGAGGGAGGCATCCAGGAAACAGCTGTCAGTGCAGCTCCTGCAGGGAACCAAGGGGAGGAGCTGGTTAGTGGAGGGGAGGCCAGGCGTCGGCCGAGGGCGGGACGGGCGCCTTTGCTGCCCAGGCCCGGGGCCGGGTGGTTGTCCTGTCCACGGGGAGGCCGGCCCGCGCCCGGGAAACCTGGGCCCCGGGGGAGGAGGGTGGCGGCGGCCCGGGAGCTTCCACGGCTGCTCTTTACAGAGACATGTAATGTATAGCGGGGTGCCAGCCCGGTGGCTCAGTCGGTGGAGCGTCCGCCTACGGCCCAGGGCGGGATCCCGGGCCCTGGGGTCAGCCCCACATCAGGCTCCCTGCTCGGCGGGGAGCCTGCCTCTCCTCGGCCTGCCGCTTGTGCGCGCGCTCTCTGGGGGCTCTCCCCAAATCTTTACATTTTTAACTAGAATGAAAACAAGAGACTTGTGAACATCCCTCAGGCACACCTCACCACGGAGGCTGGGGAGAGGGAAAGCGGTGAGGACACAGATGTGCCGAAGCCAATAAGCACTACTAGGAACAGCAGCCCCTTTCTGAGCCCCACCTGGCAGTTCCAGGCTAAAAGCGAAGGTGAGACTTCACCCCCACGGCCACAGAAAGGGGGTGGCGTTCGCCCGGCAGGTGTCAGTGTCAGGAGGCGGGCTGAGGAGATGAAGGTGACCCCCCCCCCCCCCCCCCCGCCGCGCGCCTGGTGGCCACCCTGGTGCTGGCTGGCTCCTCTCTGGGCTCTCTGGGCCCAGCAGAGGTGCAGCCTGGAGCGCCTGTGTCCCTAGCGTAACTCCTCGTACCCTCTGCGCGCTGATCTGGCCTGATTCCTACCGGGATGAAACCGGGGGCCCTGAGCCTCCTGGGGTTGAAGTGACACCGCCCCGAATGACAGGGCCTGTGCCTCGGGGTTGTCAGGTCTGTGTGTCTTTAATGCCCCAGAGCCGATGCCGCCTCGGGGTAGAGATGCCGACCCACAGGGGACATATGCTGTATTTTGAGGGACAGTCCTGCCCTAACTCCCCGCGGTCCTGGTGGTGCCCTCTGCTCCCCCCCCCTCCGGGTGAACAGGTGACCCAGGGGGCCACTTAGAATCCTCAGGTCACAGTCCCTGGTTCACCCAACAGCAGAGGCCCAAGCAGCCTTCCCCCAAGGAGGATGTGTTACTTCCCGAGACTATAGTTAGCAGGAGCAGGAAGCAGGGACAGACGAGAGACAACTAGCAAGCTCTAGCTGCGCTTCTGCCCCAACCACGAGACAGGCTCCATGCAGCAAAACTCATTCGTTTCTAAAAGAACAGCTGGATCCAAACTGTGTTTCTGGAAGTCGGAATAAATTAGGGTTACCTGCTCAGATGGCTAGTGCAGCTGTGGAGAGGACATTTAAGATTGTCATTCACCCAAGTTCCAAATAGCCTTCCCCCTCTTTTTTTTCTTCCTGGTAGGAATGACCTCCTTGACATTCACACTTTAAAGAAATGGCCCACAGGATAGTTCCTGGAGGAGACCCATGGAGCATTTCTGTCTCAGACACACGGAAAGAAGGCAAGTTTCTCCAGGAAGGATTTGGTTTCCTAAATCCAGAGTTTTAAAAAATACAAAGCCTTTTGAGGTGAATAGGGGAGGTTTGGGCATTGGAACCCTGTTAGTGTTCCGTAAAGATGGTGTTTGCAAGACCGGGTCACTTGTTTTGAGTTCCTCAAGGAACTGGGATGGCAACTGGATTGAGTAAAAGCCAGTAAGATCTTTAAGAAACAAAATTCAGCTGAGTAAATTTTAAACAGTTTGGTGGCAGTGGTGGGGACCCTTGGGGCTCCCAAGGAGACTTCAGACAGCTTCAGGAACACAGGCAGTGGTGCCTGAGGACCCCGTGCCGTCTCGTGGTCACCCCTTCTGAGTTAAGCTTCCTGGTGCAGTGTTAACAAGGCCTCAGTCCTTGCTCGTCTGCAGTCTGGGGCCAGGGCTGGGAGGGCCAGCTGCAGCCCCAGTCCCAGCCCTTGGCTGGACCCCAGCACCCATTCGTTGGGGCGTGCTGGCTGCGTCCAGAGTGCCAGGGTGGGAACTGCTGGCTGGTGCACACTTCAGGCCTTCTCTGGGCCAGTCCAAGTATCGTGTCTCAGGTCACTGTGGGTGAGGTGAGGGAGTGACAGATGTGTTGGTACTAGAATCTCTGGAGCCAACGCTGCACAACTGGGGGACAGAGGTCAAGCACTTAAAAAAGCCACTAGAGCCCCGGTCACCTAACCCGACCCCCGAGCTGGGGCAGGTGGCTGACGGAATGGGTCAGACGGACAGCAAGTCACCCGTCAACCTCAAGGACACTTCCACGCCACGAGGTGCACACGTGAACCACCCCAAGGTCCCCTGCCCGGCGGCACGGCCCCCAAGGACCTGCGTGTGCCACCTTCCGGTACAGCCGCTTCTTTCCCCGTAGGAGCTGCGGCCCGGGAGTGGTAGGTCCCTGCCAAGACCGCAGGATCTCGGTAAACCAAGCTGGGATCACAGCAGCCGCCGGGAAGCAAAACCCGAGCATGCGAAGTGGAGGCTGGCGCGCACGCGGCCTCAGAAGAGGAACACACCTGCCCAGGGTCCCCTCAAGCCGGGCACTGGGGCCGTGGGCATTTTGTGCTGAATAGTTCTGGTCTCTCAGGCACACGGACCAGCGCTACTGAAGACAACCTAGAATTCCAGCAGTCATTACGAGGAATGTTCCAGTTAGACAAGTTCATTCAAGTGCACGTGGATGCAAGGGCTCCCAGACGAATAGGATGCCCATTGTAATCGGCATGCAGAAACCTCTAGAAGCCTCCGAAATTCTGAAACTCCTTCATGTAAAGACTCATCGTAAAAAAGGTAATGAAAAGTGAAAGAAGCCGTACGTAAAACAGAAGACCGTCCGCCTGCTGCTCCCCTTTAACCTCCTTTACTCGGCCGTTAATCCTCCATCTGTGTGGTCTTTCCGCTCGCAAGAGACCCTACGACCACACAGAGTGTGTCCATCAGAGGAGGGTCCCCACATGGGGCCCCCGCGAGGCCGACAGGATGCTGAGGGAGTCTCTTCTGCTACCAGTTATTCCTGAAAAAAGGGGCACCTGTCGGACTCCGGCAGCACATGGGTTATACTGTGTACTTTAAACCCGACCCGCTCCGGAGCCCACGGGTGGCAATCCTGGAAAAACCGGGAGAAGCCAGCAAAGGGCGAGGATCCTTACCAGCGTCCCTCTCCCGAATCTCTGCAGCCCACCCGAGAGGAAGGTAACATCGCACATCCCTTCCTTTCCACCTCCAGATCCACGGGTTTGATCCTCTCTCTCCCGGGGACCGCCTCTGGCCTCGTCTACTGTGTCCTGAGAGCCTGGTGACCGTGACGCTGGGGGCCCCAGTGTATGGCCAGGCAGAAATGTGGCTTGAACTCCATGTGTGCCTGGGCTCCCACGGCTTATCGCCAGTCCTCAGCCTTTGCTGTTGGTCCTCCCTGGGAGTGGCTCTGGTCTTGGGAGAGTGGCATTCCTTATACCCCCTCTGAGGGCACCTCTGGAGTCCGTGACGATGTTCAACACTAGCGGGAATATTTACTATTGGAGCTCAAACCTGACAAGATAGCTGAAAGGATTAAGTAGCTCTATGATCAGAAGTTGGCCACCCTGGAAACACACAGTCATCTTCAGTGCCTGACAGCAACTCTTTGGGGGCTCTCTCCCCCAAGCTGAAATGAAACCGTGGACCCAGAGGGAAAGAAAAACATTCTGAAGCCATTTGTGGAAGGATTTACCAGAATAAGCCAGAGACTAAGCTCTAGATCTAGAACATAGGATTCTTGATTTCCATCCTAGCTGAGGATCTCTCAGATACAAAGAAACTGAAGATAATGGAGTAGGCTGCAGGGTCAGCCTGTGCGGTCACTCCGGTTGGAACCCAACTGAAGAATTAACAGTGGGGGACCCTGTCTGAGAACAAATAAAGTCTCTATCAGAACAAACGTAGCTCTAGTACCAAGTCAGAGCCACCTGTCAATCTTACCACACCCCAAACCTTCCCTAACCATCTCAGAAGGCCTGCAGGTATTTTCAAAGATCTGGATTTAAGAAACAAAGCTCTTCTATGAGATGGATGATGGAAAATTTGTACTTGCAGGAATTTCCCTTAGAAGTCATCTTCAGGGAGGTAATTCTGCCAGAAGGAAAAAAAAAAAAAAAAAGGAGGGAAGGCTATTTGGAACTTAGGTGCATGACTTTCTCCACAACTGTGTTAGCCACCTAAGCAGGTAACTTTAATTTTTTCCAGTTTCCAGAAATGCAACTTGGATCCAGCTGTTCTTTTGTAAACTAGTCAGTTTTGCACGTTCATACTGGTCTCATGACTAAAACTTAAAATGAAAGCTGTGAGATCTCTATGTCTAGGCATGCATGTTGTAAATGGTGACATTTTTCTATCTCTGGATGGTGCTGCCAAAGTTAATTTGTAAAAGTTTTAATTAATTGGCTTATTAAGTTGACTTATTAAACTGTCACAAATACAGAAGCCACATATTTGTCAAATTCATATGATCTAGGATAATCCTAAGTAAAAGCTAGTTCAAGTTTGTAGGTTTAAAGTAGGAATGCCTTTGTTATCAGCATTAAATGTAACATAGAGATACAGCTTTTAGTGATTTGAATTCATGTTATCTCTGTTACCAAACTTGTTAGCAAGGAAGGTACTTTAATGTCTTGAGAAGTTTCATGATACGTAATTAAGTGAACAAATACGTATCGGTCATGGTCTCTGTTTCTCACTGGGTAGCAGCTTTCCTTGTCAACAAACCACTGCCAGTTTTGTAGTGAAAAAATTATTTGAGAACACCATCAGGGTGACCCCCCCCAGTTTTGTGTGGTCACCTTCCTGGCCCAGTAATCCCAGAGCACGTACAGTCTTTCCTCTGCGGCGATATGCCTTATCATCTTCACTCCCCAGGACGAGAAGAAAGGACTAATGGTGTCATTAAAATTCCATTAGGAAACTTCTGGAATTTCTCTGGACCAAGATGCTATGACTGGTCCTTTTGCATCTAGCGTCCTAATCCTTTTGAAAAGTTTGCTCCCTACAGAATGGTAACTGGCAGATCCACGCATCTGCCTCCTTCCCTGTACTCTGACTCTCCGATTGTCCAATAAGACCTATTAAAATATTGCCACTTACTCTGTTGCCAGAAACATCTGACACAAGTTCAAGAAGCTTATGCTGAACAAGAATACACCTTGGGGGGATCCTTGGGTGGCTCAGCGGTTTAGCGCCTGCCTTCAGCCCAGGGTGTGATCCTGGAGTTCCAGGATCGAGTCCCATATTGGCTCCCTGCATGGAGCCTGCTTCTCCCTCTGCCTCTCTCTCATTCCCGCTCTGTCTCTCATGAATAAATAAATAAATAAAAAACAAAACAACACACCCTGACCTCCGAAGTCCCTTCATGAGCCACGTCCTGGAGAATACTCACACTGTAGGAGATATCAGGTAAAGGACTCCCTCTCCCCTAGGTTGAAAGGAGCTTGCTGCTTACCAATTCCTGCATCTGCCCCTGGATTCATCTGTCCCGATTACAGACTCACGGGACCTGAAGGGAGCTGCGAAATCACTGGTGCTCTCAAACTTAAGATCTCTGGTGCCAGCAGCCGATGCATCGGATCGAGCCTGCTCTCCCAAGATGTCGGACCGGGCCTGTATCACTGGTTCTCCTTTACCATGAAATGATGGGCAAAAATTCATCAGACTCCTCCACTTCTGTGTTTTTCTTCCTCTTGTTTGCTCTTTCCTGTTGCTCCTTGACTTGGAAAGACTGTACCCTCCTCTTTACCTCCCAGGCAATTGCCAAGGGAGATAACCTCTCAGACTGCTGGATTTGCCTTTGAAACCTGATCTGTCCATGATGATGGAGGCCCCCCATCCCCCGCCCCACGACAGTTTATATAAACTTCTTTAAAGTCAAGCTTCCCAGCACCTTGTTTTTTTATCTTTCTCTGATGATACCTGTATCTGGCATTAGATACAGATACCTCTGCTCACCACAGTACATGGGCACCACCATGTTCTTATGATTATCTAAATCAGATCTACCCCTGATCACAAAGAATTTTCACCAGAAGCAGCACCTGCTTTTGCAAGGAATTTAGAGCCACTCTTTATTTCAAGGTTAGGAGATTGGCTTCCTGAATGTGCCTAAAACCTAACTGACTCTGGGCTTGAACAAGCAAATGTGACAATCTATACAAACGAGTCACTGTATTAACAGTGCTGAAGAGACTGTTAGGAATGCCTAACAGTGGCTAAATCAGTTAAGCATGTCCTTTGGCTCAGGTCATGATGTCCAGGTCCTGGGATGAGCCCCACGAGCAGGGATGAGCCTCCCTGCTCCCGGGAGCCCACTTCTCCTTCTCCCTCTGCCCCTCCTCCCTGCTCATGCACTCTCTCTCTCTCAAATGAATACAATCTTTAAAACCAACAAAACAATGCTGTTTTAGCAGGAGTGGTCTGTGCCCCGACAGGATTCCTCTTTGTCCGGGGTGGTCATCATTCTCCTGGACCTACGAGTGCCCAGACTGGCATATACGCAGGCAATATCTCTTCGGTTCTCTCACTGTACCCCTAACTGTCCACAGCCAAACTGAGCCACCTCCTTGCTCAACTCTCCTGAATTTACACTGTCAAGTTAGAGGAAACCGGGAAGCATTCACGATCCCTATTTCCCTGGTTAGGAGTGGGTGCAAATGAGGACAGGACCCCAAACTTCACTTTAATCCATCAAGCCACTGCCAACTCTAATGCTCCGGCCAAAGCCGCCCAGCATAACTCCCTAGATTCTCTACCTAAAATTGTCTTTGATCGTCAGCCAGCCCTTCAGCCTTAGCTGAACAGGATGTATGCGTCATAATCAATCAACACTCAGACTTGGATTAACACTTCTGGGGACGTCGAGGTTCCCACTGGTTACAACAGTTGGACACTGGAAGTCCAATCTGACTCATCTTGACATTTTGATTCATTCAGCTGATTCCCAATAAGATTAGGCTTATGGCTTAAATCTATGCTACAATTGGGTCTTTCTATCCTGTCATTTTGTGTTGTGATTTTTTTAACTTACTAAGTTATCCTGGTTTTGTAAAAATAACAAACTTGAGAGCATTTCAAAGCCTTGGGGAAGCAAATGTCTTACATGTATACCCTTGACAAAGTCTCCTTGCCTTGACCTGCTGCTTTGACCTAGTGTAAGAAGTTGCTCAAGTGTGGCCTTTTGCTTGCTGCTCTTCCTGAAGCAGCTCTCACCCTGAAAAAGGGGTCCATTCATGGCATGGTGAAGAAAAAGAAACAACGTGAAGAACCTTCATCAAAAGGCAAAGTCCATGCAAAAAACACTTGGCAATGTGTACTGGGTGACTGCTGGATCAAATAGGGGAAATGTAGAACCAAACTAAGATGGAATTATGTCAAAGACATAATGTCACTTATGTCAAGGACAAAACGGAGACCATCAATGCAGGTTCTTATAGGAAACATAAGCTATCCTTACACAAATGACGCTCTTCCCATAAATCAGCAAAGGAAATGATGGGCAAAAATTCCACGCCCTTCTGAACTTCCCTGACCCCTGCCAATACGCATAGTCTGGTTTTTGACGTTGCTGCTTGTTCAAATGGGGCCAATGAAATCCACTTTCCAGTTCCCTCCTCTGGGGCACAAGACACCCGAGGATGGTCTTCCTCGGCTCCAAGGGACTTGGACTCAAGGAAAAAAAAAAAAGGGGGAAAATAATGCCTAAACAACATGGTTGATCAGCAATGCTTTCTGCAAAAGATCCTGAGCAAGAGTGGGGAATGTGAAAGGATTTCAATCTAAAATGAAACCAGAGGATAGGAAATTAAAGAATCTCATGCATGTGCCCTCAGAACTCAGAGACTGATTTTCCATAAATGCCCGACTTACAGAAGACTGAGACTTACTGCCTAACCAGCGAACATATGCTTAGGATCTCCTCCTGTCCTCCAGCCCATGAATGTGTTTACACTCTGGCTAGACTTCTCCCTCTTCGCACTCTTTGCAAATCCAGGTGGCCCCCAGCCCTCAGCGCCCACCTGTAGCTTGCTACAGCCTGCATTTCCCAAACTGAATTTTTCCGCCATCCCCAAATAAACTCAATTTCCGGTAATTTGAGCTTGCCTCAGTGGGCCTCCTTATTGAGGTTGTTAGACATTATTGGGAACATTCCAGTTAGACAAGTTCATTCATTTAAGTGAACCTGAAAGCAAGGTTTGCCAAATGAAACTGGATGAATTACTTTTTTTCACTGGCATGTGGAAGGCTCCAGAAGGCTTCATGATTCCAAAATAGCTTCATTAAAAGAGTCACTCCAAGAGGATAATGAAAAATGAAAGAAGAGGAAGCTAAAACCAAAGACGATAAGACTGACATGGTCTTACTACTTCCCTTTAACCTCTTTTACTTCTGAGTACTCATGATCTAACTAATCCTCTGAAGTGCCTTTCCCTCTGGAGAGACCACATGGTCGTAAGCAAAAGTCTGCCCTGTTACTGGCCCCAAAGGTGGGCCTGCACAGGAGCCCTACTCATAGTTGACGGGACTCTGAGGGGTTTTCTGGTCACCTGCTACCGGTTACTCCATGAAACGGCCAACAGAAAACTACAACTGAAATTCATGGAAAGCCTTGTCCAATTCTGGAAGATACCAGGGCTATACGCTCTACTTCAAGCCCCACTTGCTTAGGAGCCTACGGAGAGGGCCCAGGAAAAGTGGCAGAAGCTGGCAAAGGAGAGTCGGCTTCCCTGATTTCTTAGGAATTGAGTCTTTTATAAGAACAGAAGTGCAGCGATTCGAGTGGAAGCAATTCAGAGCCGGCCTAGCATTTTTACCAAGCCCCAAACTCTCCCATCTATCTCAATAGGCTTAGAGTTACCGTGAAATTCTGGCCTCAGGACAATAAAACTCCATCTTGGAGGAACTTGTGCTTCCTCTGTGCTGTCGCGATGTAAGTGTTCTGTATGGTCTTCTCTAGGAACCCAGGTTATTCTTATCAAAAGGGAAAAGGAGCCCGGGGAGTGGGGCTGGAAAGGTTATTTTGAAACTAAGCAAATGAAAAATCTTGTCTTCACAAACATGTGAAAAGTTTAAGCCATGTCACCCTGTCATCTTAACCTTTTGCCAAAAGTACAATTTGGATCCAACCATTCTTTTTTAAACTGGTGGGTTTTGCATTATTTCCCGGTCTCATAGCTAAAAAATTTAAAACAAAAGCTGTAAGATCTTTGTTTCTATGATTTTGTACGTCTGTGCATGCAAGTTACACAGGTGTGAGCTTCTTTCCTCTGGAGGTATTACCAAAATTAATTTTTCAAGAGCTCCATTTAATTGGCTTAAAGACAAACAAGGGCTATACAAATTATGTGTACTCTCAGAATAATAAAAACCCAAATTTCTCTGAGGTTCATGGGATCTAATGTATTCTTAATAAAAGCTAGTTTAAGTTGGTTAGTTTAAATAAAATAGGCATGTCTTTGGAGTTAACAGCATGAAATAGAATACTTCTTTCCTTCCTAGGTTAACTAAAAGTCATATATAAGCTCATGTTCTGTTACAGAATTTGTCACCACCAAGATAATCTGATAGCTAATGCTCACGAGACTGAGTAATCTAAAAATTGTTAACAAGATAATTAAATAGATAAAAATGATAAAGGTTTATAAATGAACTTTTCAATAATTGTTATGCTTATGTTAGGTCTACGTAGAAAATAGTTTCCAAAATCTTTTTGGTAAGTTGAAACCTTAAAGCTACAGTTAAAGGATGGACTTTCCAATGGTATCTAGACAATTTCCAAATAAAATAATGAATTTTTAATTACTGAACACAGATTCATCCACTTCTCACTTCCTTTTACAGAGGGCCTAAAGATATTTGGGTCTCTTAGTAAATAAGTTCTGTGCCATGAGGAAGAATATACTTCTAGAAATCATGAAGTGTCTACATAAGTTTGTCAGTCCACAGAAAGTTGGTGTAAAAAGTTCACAGTTGCTTTTCAGTTTTTACTAGGAATGAGGAATTCTCATCCCTATGTGTAACTAAAATTAGAAATAATAAAAGGAAACAACTGTGGATGAAGAGTAGGCAAGGGAAATAAAATGACTGGTTCTTCCAGAATGAGGGAAAATAAATAAATAAGGAACAAAATCTGAATGGATCTAAAAAAATTTAAGTGGTTTGTGGGAAAGGGATCTTGGGAAGGGAATGTGATGTGTGGTCAGGCTGGCTAAGATGGGAATGGACTTATTTAAGTTTTTAAATGAGTTTTAATATCAAAAGTACACGGATGCAAAAACAGAATTTGGTTTTCTGTTAAAAGAACAAAGTTTTCTTGGACTTTTGGTCTGCTTTTGATAAGCAATTATGAAGGATTCTCCACCTTTTAAGTCATCTGCCTGGACAGCAAAGATTTTGTGTCTTAGCAAAATAATTTACCATGCTTCCTGTGATCTTTATCAAGAAAACTTGGTCTTCTCAATATTAATAGACCCAACTATTTGTTCACGACTACTATTCGCCTTTGTCACTCTGGTTAGGTAGATAATTCTTTCATAAGGATCCGTGATCCTGTCTTCAAACCTGTTGATGTTTTGACAACTTCCCATAACCAACAATGATGTCTTTCTGACCTGAAAGTAACTTTGAGATTTCCCTAGACTGTCCCTGGAAAATCTCCAAGGATTTGTCTTTCACCTTATAAAAGATGTTACACTAATTAGGTTTACTTGCTATGTTAAATTACATGGGAAGCTTTGTCAAATAAGTGATAAAAACGTTCTTAGAGTATTTGTATAGATGTTATTAATATAAATGGTCTTGAAACTGTATGAAGTTTCTAGAAATCTGGTATGTCCTGGTATAATGTTATTCCTAATTCTAGTTATCTTTAAATATTGCGTATCATAGAAGTAACCAAATCTCCTTATCAATTCCATTATAATGAATGAACTCAGACCTGAACACTTTTGTGTTTAGTCATTTACAGCCACTTGTTTGTTTTACTCTGATGATTTTGCAAAACAGACTCATGGAAAACAACCCTACCAAGAACACTCGACCCCTGACACTACTGCCAAATCATAAGGGGTTGAGCCCTGGGTGCACATTTTATGACCGAGGACAGCTCCATCTGACTTCTGGTTCAGTGCAAAAGCAGGAGACCTCAAAGTCAGATTGCCTAGGAAGAGACACAGGGGACATCCAGGTTGACAGCTTTTTCCCAAGGTGTGGGGTTTCCATTCCTCCTTCCCTCTCTGACCATCCTTCCCTAAGTCTTACTCCGTGAAGGTCTTTGATTCTTTTGTCCACCTCTTTCCTGGCCCGAGAAGACAATGCTCCTGTAGCTCTGCCTGTCTCAGGCTTCTGCCTGACTGCCAATGCTTCAGCTTCTCTGGGCCAAACCCGGCCCCTCTCTCTCAGGTCACAGTCCCTGGTGAAGAACCCCAGTCCCAGGCAACTTTGCATCCAAGGTCTGGCCAAAGAAAGGGACTCAAGGCAAGGGTAACCATATAAAACCTCCTGTGGGATCTACAGACCAAGTTTTACTGGCCTCCAAGGCTGCCCTCCTCTGAGCCCTAAGCCCATTCAGTTGGGAATGAGAAGGAAGCATTCATAATTCAAAGTTCATTTCCCTTGCCAGATCCTACGCGCCCCCCAGATAGAAGTGCAAGCAAGGTTGCACTTGGGGACCTCTCCTTCACCCTCACAGCTGGTGCAGAATCGACTGCTAGAGCAAGAGCTGCGCCTCACAAGTTCCTAGGCTCCCTGCCAAAGTCGTTCTGATGATCGGAGAGCCCTCGGTTATCTTTGAGCAGAGGCTGTGCCGCGGCCAACAGCACTTGCTGCTCTTGGACAGATGCTTCTGGGGAAGCCGAGACTCCCCTACACACGATCGGTATGCAAGCCAGCTGGCTAAGAAAGGGACTCCTTCAGTGGGGTCTTGGACATATGTCTGGGTCCTGGGAACCATGGCCCTGAAGTACCCTCTAGACAGTGGGTGTTATTCTGCTCTAATAATGACTCAGTGATGCACGTTTTCCTCTCAAAAGCTTTAAACCACCCAGCAAAGGATCTCTCTAAGAACAGAATTTGAGAAAAGGAACAAAGAGAAAGACCAACATGAAGAATGAACCTGTGAATACCAGGCAGAGATTCAGCAAAAAAACAAAAACAAAACCATAGGAACTGTTAAAAACCAGAAAATAGGCCT
The DNA here is from genome assembly GCF_048418805.1 of Vulpes vulpes. Taxonomy (NCBI): domain Eukaryota; kingdom Metazoa; phylum Chordata; class Mammalia; order Carnivora; family Canidae; genus Vulpes; species Vulpes vulpes. Next base: position 107,576,810 of record NC_132781.1, on the reverse strand, counting down.
GAAATGGAGTCACTCATGCTAAGACCCATTTCACCAAACTGAGATCTGACTTAATGAGTATCAGATCTTCCAGAAATGGAGTTAAACCCGTCAGTCACCTGGTCAGCCCGAGTTAGGTCATGGGCCTGATAGACCCCTGTCATGCCCTAAAGAAAAGTGACTTTGTCCCTTGTTCCTGCTCCCTTCTGCCTGTAAAAGTCTCATTAGCTCCTCTGAGCTCCCTTTGACCTGCTGGATTAGATGCTGCCCAATTCATAAATTGGTGAATAAAGCCAATAGTGTCTTTCAGATTTATTTCCTCAGTTGAATTTTGTTTTTTGAACACCATCTTCCTCTGGAAGGCTAAGCCCCTGTTTTCCTAATCCTTCATCAGCCAACTCGGGGGACTTTCAACAAAAACCGTTCCAGGTCTCTCACCTAATTTGTTCAGGATCTTGGCATACCCTACTTTTTAAGGGAGAAATCTGGCTCTTTCTCTATAGCAAAATGAAGCTTTTTGCTGTTTACCGAACACCTCTGCCTATTGCTGCATCTTTTTGCCCCTGGAATGGCCTCTCCACACCCCTACCTGCCTCCTCAACCCCACGCCAGGCCGTGGAAGCCAGGTTCTAGAGGTGTCTCCCTGAAGCCAGAGTCCTCCTACTCCCCTTGGGATGCTGTAAAGTTTCAGAGTAGTTAATACAGAAGTCCTGCACTTCTTTACTCTCCTTGTATGGCTCCTGTTCAATTTTTCAAGTTGCGGATTTGAACTTGAACTCTGGTCTCAAGCATGGTTCGGGGAACATAGTCAGGGTTCCATTTTTTGGCTGAGTAAGCTTACAACTTGTTTCCACTTCTGAATGGTGTCCTTATCTTTTTAGCTGACTCTTGAAATGCTGTTTAAATTTCACCTGCCAGTTAGATCCTGGTCCCCAGGAGCCACAACCAGACCAGGTGTTAAGCCCACTGTAGCAGTCCTTCGCAAATTTGAAGGTGCATTTGATTCACCCAGGGATCTCATTAAAATGCAGATTCAAATTCAGGAGGCCCAGGAGTCTGGCCTTCCAACAAGCTCCCAGGCGATGATGATTGCAAAGCTCCTGCATGGACCACACTTTGAAAAGCAGGGCATTTGGCAGAGTATACGTCTGTCCCTGCTGGATAAAATCATGGGTGATCTTCAGGGGACTAGGTCAACTAGGTGTGCTTTAGGTGCTTTGAAATGTAAACTGCAGGATGCTCTTCTTTCCATGGACTAAACCATGGTCACTAAGCCAGTGTGTACACAGAATCTGGAAAAGGCTAAAACATACTCTGAGGTCCTTTCTGGGGAGCAGCATTGGGAATATCTACCATCTGATGTAAACACATACATATAAACAGAGCTCCACACATGTCTAGAAATAAGACATAAAAGTAACAGCTCCCACACCATTCAGAATTTTCCTTCTGGAAATTACGAAATGGGCAGGGGGCACACATGCAGCACGTCTGAGATCACACAAACTCATGAGCAGTGAAGGGGGGAGGGCTAGGAGAACCAAACATTCCCTTACGGTACCTCTATTCATCAGTGCTTTGGTGAGTTGGAGACTCAGACCCATCCATAATGGGTGAGTTTTCTGTTGCTTCTCTGAACAAAGGAAAGCAGAAGAAGGAAGAGAAGAGAGGTCATGTTAAAGAGAGGAACTGACACAGACATGATTAGTAGCTTATTAATAATGCTGGAGAGATCAGCTGACTCTACACCCAGGTGTTAGTGACAGAGCGTATCAGCATGCAGAACTTTCACCCCCACGAGTGACTAAAAGGCCTCCTCGGTTCTGTGAGGCAGGCAGGCTTTGGCACTTTTTACCCATTTCTCATTTCCCATTTCCTAAACGCAGAGAAGAGTTACCGGTTGTTAATGATCATTCACCTCCACCTGATAAAGGTTTGCTTCGAGGACCAAAATTGTCTCCAGTTTGTTCACAATCTGTCCTGAGTCCTGACTAGCTCTGGGGTCAAATGCAGGCTTCGAGGTCAGCTCAAGGGTGTGGGCGTTTGAGGCGTGTTCACCAGTTTCAGGCCCGCTGTCGGGTGGTCGGATCAGGGGAGACCGGGCATGGTCCAGAAAATGTGGACGATCCAGACAGCCTGCCACCTGAAGGTCTTTCTTTGGGTGGAATGGTTTGTCCCCTGGGGGGTGTCATCTATACAGCCGACCAGGCCTTTTCTGAGTTTTTCTCAGTGAAACTCTGGGGCCCAAGGCCTGAAGTAGCTGCTGGACCACACAGTATGGAGCTGGTGTGTGGCTGCTACGTAAGGAATGGTTAGGATGGTCTAGAATAAGGACAGGGGTGGGTAGCTGCTGCCCAAAGGCAGAGCAAGGAGTGGGAGTGGACAGGAGATCCCTGCACTTGGAACTGTGGGTTCTCCTGATTGAAAGGGAGTAGGAGGCAGCTGGGGGTATTGCTCCGGCCAGTCAGACTGGGGCAGGCTTCAGAATCCTCGGAGACCTTGTTCAAACCCACCTGCCCAGCCCCACCCCCGCGTTTCTCGTGCAGTAGGTCATGGCTGGGCCCCCAGAGTCTGCATTTCTAACAAGATGCTCCTGCTGCTGGTCTGGGGACAGCACTCAAAGGATCACCTGCCTGGTGGAAAAAGACAAGACTCTGGATGATCAGAGAATGCAGCTTCTTCCAGCTGGATTTTCTGAGCCTCCTCTACAAAACCAAAGGTCTGTGTATTGCCCCTGCGAGGTTGCAGTGAGGAGTACGTGAACTCATCCACGTTAGAAAAAGCTCCCAGCCTCTGGGTACACAGCAAGCAGTCAATAACCATTAGCACCCCTTCACTTCCGTCAAACCCTAAGGCCCCGTTAAAGCCTGGCTTAAAATCACCACAAATGAACAAAAACCAAAAGCTCTGTCAAGCACGGGAGCCTGAAATGTGGTCAGTGGAGCCAATCCGGGTCCTGTTGTTTGGCGATGATCCCACTCACACAGAGCTGTCCCATTTCCCAGACATCCCCACTGGTGCTCCAGCAAACTGGGAAGTGAGTAAAGCTGGAACAAGGGACCCCTCGCTCCTTCACCCAATGGCCACTGACAGAACGTAACATCCAGTTGGAGGTGACGTCCGAGGAGTAGAGGCAGGGATCGTGAGGACAGCAGCTGTCTCTGCTGGACTCCGGGAGCCAGAACATCCTAACTGTCCACGAGATCAGAATGCTCTAGGCCTGCCGCGAAAGCTATAAAAGGACCCGAATTTTGGTTTCGTCCTCCTGCTGTGGACCACTTCCTATGGTTCTCAGAGGACCTGCACCCAATCCCCTTTGTTTGGTGAGAACAAGCAGGTGGCCAGGACAGAGACGGGGCTCTGAGCCTCCTGTCCTCTTCCCTCAGAAACATCCCGACTGCAGGACGGGACACGCCGAGGCGCTTGATGCTCGGATCCTCTCTCCCCTCTCCCTTCTCGCCTGGCCCTTTGAGGCGGCCTGATGGAATCTGAATCCACTCAAATGCTGCCTGGAACTGTGACCACGGAAGTGCAGTCTGACTTCGGGCACCCACCTGCCCCTACGTTCCTGGGACCGCCGCCAGCGCTGAGCGAGAGCCAACAGAACGGCCCGTCTAAAGGGACAGTGATGGAGAAAGCAACCACGTGGGTGGGAGCCGTGTGCACACAGCTTCTTCGGGAAGGAGGCAGCTTCCCGAGAACACACACTCATGATGCTTCTGCTGATAAACCCTCCTGTCACTAGGATCTTATCCTTATTACACCCTTCCTAACAAGTAATGCTAAGGATCATTCTAGAGCCGGTAAGAGGAGGATGGAAGGCCTGAAAAGGGGACTCACCCAGTCTGCCAGGTTAGGATGTGGTGGGGACTGCTCGGGGGCGTCGCTCCAATTTCACTTGACGGTGTTGAGCTTCTCTGGCTTTGAGGTAAGGCAGCTGCAGAGAGGTGACGCAGAAAAGACAGGGGGTCAGACACAGGGCGGGTGAAGGAGCTGAGCTTCCTTCCAGAAATGCCGGTAGGACGCCGCAGCAGGGCCACAGCGGGGAGATACCCGTCCCTCCCCACCGCATTTGGCCATTTCCATTTTCTCTCCCCAAAGCATGCAGCTCCACTCTGAGTCAAGCTGACCTGGGGATCCTCGGTCCCTGCTTTGCACTAGCAGGTGGCCAGAGGGGTGGCGACAGCCGACACTGCGGCAGAGACTCTGAAGGCCCCCCCCCCGAGCTCTGGGGGAGACCTGGGCGGGGCTGAGCCAGAGAGCCCCTTTCTCTGGACACCAGGGAGAGAGGCCTCCAGGCATCTTCAGATGTGGCCCTGGTGTCAAAAATCGTGCTATGAACAGAGAACTTCCAGAAAGGTGCTCAGTACTTGGTCTCTTTGTCATTTTAGGCTTATGATCGACCACCTGGGGACACTTCCAGAGGGTAGGATGTGGGTAGGATTTTTCTAGCTGGGAAAATTCAGTAGCAAGTAAAGCTGCTTGAATGCGTCCTCTGCGTTCCCGGGAAGGATCAGTAAACCTGAGAAACAGCTTCTTAAAATCTGTCCTCTCACGTGTTCCCAGAGAGTTGCTGAGTCTGTCGGTGAGGCCAATCTGTAGGCAGGGCTGCAACCGCGACAGAACAGAAGCACCCCTGCGCCCGCCTGCCAGCTGCGGCTCCTGACGCCGTGAGGGAGGCTCCTGCTCTTTGGTTCGGGTGATGCGTTCATCCGTTCCTCTCAAGGTCCCCCTGGGAAGTCCAGGGCACAATTCTCTGGGCTTATGAGACCGAGGAGGGACACGGAGAAGGCTCTAGGACCTCAAGTCCATGGTTGTCTCGTGGTTGCCCAAATCACTTTTATTCTCATCCCTGGATCCTGTCATTTGGCCAGTGGGCCACAGTAAGGGAGTCGACGGGGACGAAAGGCAGGGGCCCAGAGGTCTGGTGCACCTGGGCACGGGCAGCCAGCCGGTCCTGCCTCTTCGTCCCATTCATTTCAGGTCCCTCCAGTTCCTCAGAGGTGAACCCCCTTTTCTGCCCTCCCCCCAGTCTTGACCTTCACCTAACTTTCTCCTATCTCAGGTAAGGCCCTGACTCAGAGTTCATTCTGTTTGCTATTCATGTTATTCTTCTATTCTTAAAAAGCATTTTACTGGGGGATCCCTGGGTGGCTCAGTGGTTTAGCGCCTGGTGAACCCCCTTTTCTGCCCTCCCCCCAGTCTTGACCTTCACCTAACTTTCTCCCGTCTCAGGTAAGGCCCTGACTCAGAGTTCCTTCTGTTTGCTACTCATGTTATTCTTCTATTCTTAAAAAGCATTTTACTGGGGGATCCCTGGGTGGCTCAGCGGTTTAGCGCCTGGTGAACCCCCTTTTCTGCCCTCTCCCCAGTCTTGACCTTCACCTAACTTTCTCCCATCTCAGGTAAGGCCCTGACTCAGAGTTCCTTCTGTTTGCTATTCATGTTATTCTTCTATTCTTAAAAAGCATTTTACTGGGGGATCCCTGGGTGGCCCAGCGGTTTAGCGCCTGGTGAACCCCCTTTTCTGCCCTCCCCCCAGTCTTGACCTTCACCTAACTTTCTCCCGTCTCAGGTAAGGCCCTGACTCAGGGTTCCTTCTGTTTGCTACTCATGTTCTTCTTCTATTCTTAAAAAGCATTTTACTGGGGGATCCCTGGGTGGCTCAGCGGTTTAGCGCCTAGTGAACCCCCTTTTCTGCCCTCCCCCCAGTCTTGACCTTCACCTAACTTTCTCCCGTCTCAGGGAAGGCCCTGACTCAGAGTTCCTTCTGTTTGCTACTCATGTTATTCTTCTATTCTTAAAAAGCATTTTACTGGGGGATCCCTGGGTGGCTCAGCGGTTTAGCGCCTGCCTTTGGCCCTGGGTGTGAACCTGGAGTCCCGGGATCGAGTCCCACGTCGGGCTCCCTGCATGGAGCCTGCTTCTCCCTCTGCCTGGGTCTCTGCCTCTCTCTGTGTGTGTCTCATGAGTAAATAAATAAAAAAAATCTTTAAAAAAAAAAAAGATCATTTTACTGGGGTGCCTGAGTGGCTCGGTCAGTTAAGTATCTGCCTTTGGTGCAGGTTGTGGTCTCAGGGTCCTGGGATGGAGCCCTGCATCCTGCTCCCTGCTTCTCCCTCTCCCTCTCCCTAGGGCCCCTCCTCCCACTTATGCTCTCTTTCTCCCACATAAACAAAATCTTTAAAAGTAAAAAAAATAAAATAAAAAATAAAAATAATTTTATTACGTCTGCACATCCTCCCCTTCCTTTCCTACGGTCACGTCTGAGCTCCTGGCCGCTGGTTCCCCCTCCGAGCGCCTGCTGAGAGCCCTGCGGGTCCCCTCCGTCACCACTGCTGTTCCCAGAGAGGGACTGGAAAGGGGAAGCGGCTCCTGGCTCCGGCGCAAGGGCCGTGGTGTGCATTTTCACTCTTACATCCCGGCGCCCGCTCACTGCTCTTAGCACACGGGGCGAAAAGGTGACCCCCTCAATGAGGTCAGCAAAGCGTGAAGAGGCGGTGTCAGGCACCTGAAAGCACCCCCAGCACCCTGCACAGATTGCTCCCGTCCCCTCCCGACGTCCCTGCGAGGGGCCTTGGGGCGGCTGGGACCCCGCACCCCCAGGTCCCCGCCGGGCGCCCCACCTCGCCGGCCGAGGGGGGCTCCTGGCGCTCACCTGACGTGGCCTTGCACATCTGGGGCATGCGCGTGACCCTGCTGTGCGCCACGAAGGTGCTCTGGGAGGAGGTGCTGTACTGGGAGCCGCTGTCGGACGACGTGGAGCTGGTGTGCGACAGGCGGCTGTGCTCGCGGTGCGCCGCGGCCGAGCGCTGGTACCACTGGCGCAGCTCGTCCGACACGGCGGCGCGGCCCTTGTCGTGCGCCGCCTCGCGGCCCAGCGACGGAGTCCGCAGGATCTGCGAGCGCGACGGCGTCAGGCGGCCCGGGTCGCCGTCGTCGCCGCCGCGCCAGCTCTCCCTGAACAGGCCGCCCGCCGTGTAGGAGCTGGACGTCTTGAACTGCGCCTTGACGCTGTAGTGGCCCTCCTGGTCGCTCTCCAGGCTGCGCACCACCACGGGCGTGGCGCCGCCCTCCACGTACAGCGGGTACTCCTTGATGCGGTACTGCGAGCTGGGCTGGCTCTGGCTGTGCAGGTACACGCCGCCGCCCGCCGCGCGCGCCGCCAGGTTGGGCATGCTGCCCGAGTTCGCCGCCCCCAGCGCGCCCGCCGCGCGCTGCCGCTGCCGCTGCCGCGCGCGCGCCTTGGACGGCGAGTCCTCGGCCAGCGTGGAGTAGTTGGCGTTCATCTGCGCCGGGTAGTAGTGCTCGGAGCTCGAGTGGCTGGTGCAGGACGAGCAGTCGTCCATGGGGTCCGAGCCGTTGCTGCTGCGAGTCCGTGGGGTGTAGAAGTCGGGGCTCCCCGTGTCGTTCTCCGAGCCCAGGAGCTTGCCCTGGGACTCCAAGCTGGAGCTCCGGTGCCTAAAGTGCAGGGCGAGGCTGTGCAGCCGCGTGGGGCTGAGGTCCACCGACCTGCGGGGAGACGGCGCGGCGCGGCGCGTGGGTGGGGGGGACCCGGGACCCGGAGACCCGGGGACCCGGACGGGCAGCGCTGCCCCGGGAGCCCGCGTGCGGCCTGCTGTCGCCACCAGAACACGGGTGGGGGGGACCGCCTGGCCGCGACGGGGGGGACCGCCTGGCCGCGACCGGGGCGACAGAACACCGCACCCGCCTTGGGCTCAGGCTGTGATCCCCGCGGGGAGCCCGCTTCTCCCTCTGCCTGTGTCTCTGCCTCTCTCTCTCTCTCTGTGACTATCATAAGTAAATTAAAAAAATTAAAAAAAAAAAAAAAAAAGGGATCCCTGGGTGGCGCAGTGGTTTGGCGCCTGCCTTTGGCCCAGGGCGTGATTCTGGAGACCCAGGATCAAATCCCATATCAGGCTCCCGGTGCATGGAGCCCGCTTCTCCCTCTGCCTGTGTCTCTGCCTCTATCTCTCTCTCTCTCTGTGTGACTATCATAAAAAAAAAAAAAAAAAAAGACAGACACCAGTAGCCTGGCCTGTTTTTTAATGCTGGAAAGGGATTCTGGAGAACCACGACAATCCCTATTCTGGTATTGTCTCAAATCAGATGAAATCCCCCCCCCTCGTTTTTTTTTTTTTTTTTTGATCATAAAAAACAGTCCCACAGAGGGCACTTCACAGCATTCACCAAATACTATTATGAAACCCACATAAAATAGACTTCCATTCCCCTGAAACTCTAAAAAGGAAGGCAGCTGAAACTCAAATACTTCACAATGACTGATGCAACTACTTAACAGCCCCCTGCTTCATCTATAATCCCCCCCACCAGTCCCAAACTCCAGACTCCAAACATCCACCCGGGTCATGGCAGGAGGGACAGTGCTTAGACACCCATGCAAGTCAGAGCAGCCCCCCTGGCCAAGGACCGGAGGACAGGAGTTCCTGCTGTCACTCATGGTAGAACAGAGTCCACAGACAGGGGCACTCCAGGACTCGGGCCTCAGTTTCCTCCCTGGTCCTACCTCCTCCTGGCCTCCTGGGAATAGGCCAAGTGCAGGCCTGCCTCTGATGCTCTCTGATCCTGCTGTTGCCTGATAACAGCCTCCGAACTTGCCACCCCATCCATTCTGGTCTCTGCTCAAATGTCCCTGATGCTTCCACCTAACAGAGTCTGTCTTTCCACAGTGTGGCCCCTGCCCTGTTCGTTTTTTTTTTTTTTTCCTCTGTACTTATTACCACTTGACACATATTGTTCTTTCTCATGACTCCCTCCACCAAAACACTCCGCTGACAGCTGGAGCGTGGTTGGCTTTGTCCACTGCTCTAGCCTGGTCGGTGGTACCTGGCACCTCAAGGCACTTGATAAGTATGTGTCGCATGAAAACGTGAAGGGGACAGCCTTGCCTGCAGAGCCAAATCTTATCCTATATAAATCCATGCTTTGAGCCGGTCCTGTGCAATCACAGTTTTTGATAAAACAGAATGACAGCTTTGGTGTGGCCTCTTTTCAGAAAATGAAGGTGTGATTCACAGCCTCACTTTTGCCTATTCCTTTTGCCCTTCAATGGTTTCACACCTTGAGGCATTAAAAAATCCAGGATAAACTGAGGCACCGGTGGGAAGATACATGAGGACGACAGAGTGAAGATCTCCTGGTTCCAGAGGCCTCCCCGCTACCTGGCTGGCCCCGCCTGCCTTCCCCTTGGTTAGGAAAGCTCCCTCTGTGGGGGGCGCCTGGCTGGCTCTGTCAGCACAGCACGGCTGTTTCCCGCAGGGTTGTGAATTCAAGCCCCAGATTTGGTGTAGAGATTGCTTAAATACACAAACTTCCAACAAATCTTTAAAATTTAAAAAAAAGGGTGGCCCCAGTGGCGCAGTGGCTTAGCGCCGCCTGCAGCCTGAGGTGTGATCCTGGAGACCCGGGATCGAATCCCACATCGGGCTCCCTGCAGGGAGCCTGCTTCTCCCTCTGCCTGTGTCTCTGCCTCTCTTTCTCTCTGTGTCTCTCATGAATAAATAAAAGCTTAAAAAACAAACATATGGAAATTATTAAATAAATAAATAAATAAAATTTTAAAAAAAAAAGAGGGGGGCTCACTCCGTGCCTGCTGCCTCCAGAAGCCTGGGGGTTCTCCAGGCGTTTCTTGGCGCTCACCGGACACGAACACCAGGCTAAGAACAGGTCTCACCTAACGTGGGCTTCCGCTGCCAGCTGGGGTTTCCATCCTGCTTCGATTTAATGGGAACCCACCCCACTAGCTCCCCAGTCCTTTGGGCCAGTTGGGGGCCTGGACATCCGGTCCAGGGAGGGAGGTGGCCCAACGGCCTGGTGTGGGAGGACTCACCTCGTGGAATGAACGTAGTGGGGACTCCGGACCCGCAGGTCTGGTGTGGACGGCATGCTGGACTGGGAGTTCCAGTGCGGGAGGCTGCGGATGGGGCTGTTCTGCAGGGAGCTGCTGCCCCCTCCGGCTTCGGCGCAGCTCCCCGTGCTGGGAAAGCGTTTGTGGCTGCTGCAAACCAGAGGACGCCGGGCTGGTCACCGCCGGACAAAACCGTCCCTCTTCCCAGGGGACAGCCCGCCTCTCCCTCGGGTTCCTAAGGGGCTACTCAGCATCACCCCCGGAGCCGGGGCGGGGGGGCATGCCCGACCCCAGGGTGGTGGGAGACCACAGCCTCATCAGCCTGTCCCCAGCAGGCAGTGGGACTGTCCCGTGAAGCCCCTGCCCTCGACCACGGTTGGTTTCCGTTTTGCAGCCAACAAATATTTACGTGCCCTGCCAGCTACACTTGACAGGGCGTAGCGAAAGGGAAGGAGAAAAACAGAGAAACGGGCCGGAAACCCGCCACCCTCTCAGGCAGCAGCAGCCAGCCCCAAACCTGCTGGGGGGCGGGTGGGGGGGGGCGGGGTCCCGAGCCACGCTGGGGCTCCTATGAGGGGTCTGTCCCTTGCCATTCGGGGTGGCGCTGCCCAGGCTTCCTCCCTAACTCTCGCGTCAGCGCACAGCAGCTCCCGGGCCCCCACGCCCCACCTGCGGCTGGGGGGCCGCGCCCTCGGGGTGGCTGTGAGCGGGATGCGGGTGCCCTCCTGTGGGCCACCCCTGCTTGCTTGTCCTGTGACCTCGGGGGCCCTCGCCGACCCGGCTCACCTGGAATGGCCGTGGGAGGAACGTTTCTTGACCTTCTCGTAAGGCTCATCCAAGGAGGACTCGCTCCACATTTTGGGCTTTATGGGGGACTTGTCATAGTCGTTGCGGGGATAGTGCATCTGCCGGAGCCCCTCCAGGGACTGCGGAGGGGGGGGCCTGTTGTGTGACGGTGGCCGAGGAGGGAGTCCCTTGTGAGGAGACTGTAAGGGGGACAGTGTGCTGGTGACCTGAGAGTCTTCTGCACAGAGATGGAGAGAGACGAACTGAGCAAGGGTCCCCCCCACCGACGCAGACAGCCCTGCCCCGTCCCCCCACCCCTCACCCCTGCAGTACGGGCAGGTGCCCCCCCCCCCCCCCCCCCCCCCCCCCGGCCTGGGCAGAGCAAACCACGGCTTCCCCGCTTGCCACGACAGGTGGAACCAGAACCAACCAAACCCCCCGCCTCAAGCGGCCCTCGCTAGGGAGAGAAGGTTCCCTTCTGAGGAGCTACAGCTGGAGCCAACAGCAGAACGTGGTCCCTGTAACACTGTCACAGTGTCTCTCCGGAGACAGCGAGCGCCTAAGGTGCTCTGGGGACCTGCGGCTCCGGAGGACTGTTTCCTTCATTTCCGTAACCCTGGCGCCTAGGAGGCCGGCAGGCCCCCAGCAGGTGCTCAACAAACACTCGTTAGAACAGGGGAAGCCAAGTGGACATGCTGAGCGTAAGTATCTGTAGGGGCCCCGGGTATGGACCTCTCTTTCCTCCTGCCTGTATTGGATCGTGCTCCCGAGATTCCCCCTGGACCAGCCCTAGGTTCTGCAGGAAGGAGCCAGGCTACACATACTGAGTGAAAGGAGCTTATTCCCTGGCTTGCGGGACCCACAGTCAGCCCCCCGGGTGCCGAGGGGAGTTCAGCGGTGGGGGGCGCAGAGAGGACGAAGGGGAGAGCCCAGGCCAGCTGGGGCAGTGGCTGGGGAGGAGGAGGAACAGAGTCGGATTGCTGGGGCTGACCTGCTGTGCCCCCCAAGATGAACTGGGCAGCCCAGCTGATGGGGGGCCTTCATGCTGAGGAATGGGGCTTTGGTCTGAAGGGCCTAAGAAGACTTTGCAACTTCGGAAGCCCAGACGTGTCAGGATGAAAATCTTTTCTGAGGGCCAGCCACCTGGCAGGGGCTAGGGGAGGTCCACAGTGTGGAGAACCCCGTGGTGGGGGCAGGCGGGGAGTGAGGAGCAGGAGAGGGCAGGGGGAGGGAGGGAGGAAGAATTCAGGGTTCCTTGTGAAGGCGGACGGGGAGCGTGAAGGGAAATACTTCACAGAAGCAAACCTCAAAACCTCCAACCACCTTCCACTTGGCCCCCAATCCATTTCCCACCAGGATTCTTCTCACCGCCTAATTCTCCATTCCACCCCCCCTCCCCCCCAGTAATCAGTGAAGGAAAGAGCCCCCCCCCCAACAAGGGGCAAGCCTGCAGGGGGCCTGGGGGTCTGGGGACTCAAGGCCAAGGAGGCCTCCTTTCAGCTGCCAACAATATGCACCTCCCCCAACTCTCCTCTTGGTCTTCTCTTCTCATTAAATCATTCTAGGTCCTGCCTTTGGAGAAACTGCCATCCCCAGAGCCCCAAACTGGGGCTGGATCTCCCATAGTCAAAATTCCTGGGAATTTTGGGCTGGGTGGCTCAGTGGTTGAGCATCTGCTTTCAGCTCAGGTCGTGATCCTGGGGTCCTGGGATCGAGTCCCACATCGGGCTCCCCTCGGGGAGCCTGCTTCTCCCTCTGCCTGTGTCTCTGCCTCTCTCTGTGTCTCTCATGAATAAATAAGATCTTAAAAAAAAAAAAACACCTCTCCCTATTCTTCTGCAGCCATGCTCCCTCCCCTTCCCACCCATGTAACCAAGCTGACAATGGAAATGTTACAACCTGATTGCTAAGAGCAAGGCCAAGGCCGCTGGGTAAATACCCTGCCAGCCTCTCCCCACATCAGTAGCCCCTATTATTAGCTTTGCCGCGATCATCCAGACTCTGGGTTGGGTAGACTGGTTTATGTTTTCTGTCTGAACAGCCACTTAGCACTGCCCACACGAGGGTTCCCCAAAGGGCAAAAAAATTAACTGCCACTTAATATATTTCCATGTGATTAATGTCCTGGCCTCCCAAGTTTTGGCTTAAACCCACAGGAATGTTCTCAGAGATGGTCCTGTGCCTGGAATCCTTTCTACCCCCGTGTGAGGTGGTGGTGGCCTGGGGGAGGGTGCAGAGGTGTGGGGGATCGGTTCTGCTTTTCTCAGAATTTCCCAAGAAAATATCCCAATAACTGCTGGGTTTTCAGAGGTCAATGGAAAATAGACAATTTCAACGCCTGACCAGCAATCTAGAAGGACACCATTCCCTTTGGTCTTTGCTATTTCTCAGGTAGATGGGGAGGCCCGGTGTTCCTCCCGCCACCCCCAGGCTTTCCTAGGAGGCTTCAATCTCTGACTTGTGATCCAACCAGAGTCCACGACTTTCCTCCAGAAACAACGGAGACTCAAAAGGAAACCGCGCATGGTGTTTAGTCACAGACGTGGTTGTGGCAACCACACCACACACCAGCGCTCACGGACGGTCACCTCAGCCCCTCCCCGTGGGCCACTGGAAACACTCAGGTTCCGACAGACAGAAGCTGACGCCTGGGGCAAGGGGCTGGCGGGGCACCCGGCCCCCACCTCAGCCTGCTCTTGCCTTTCCACCAGGCCGGGCCCGACTGCGCACACCTTAATCCCTGTTCGGCCTGGGCCCGAGTTCTGAGTCAGGAAACGGACAACCTACCATCCTCTAGCACGAGTGCATCTGAGAGGGAACTGTCTTCACTGGCAATGTTTCCATCTGAGGAGGCAAAACGCAAAAGCCTATGAGTTTATTAGCACATCCCCCAGACACCGTCCAGCCTGTGACGATCATGCGTTTGGGACCATCCCACGTCCTCCTCTTTCTGAGCGGAAAGAATGCATGAAATACAGTCAACAAGACGCTTGGCATTTCTCTGGGGTCCCTGGGGTGGGGCACTGGTCATCCCCGAGGCCTGATGCTGCGCTGTGGCCCGGCCTCTGTGTCGGCACCCTTGTCTCACGGGGCCCCACAGCGCTGAGGGGCTAGAAAGCCAGGATAAAGGCCGCCTGGCCCGGTTCAGCCCATCAGCGTCCTGGCCCAATCTCAGGGCACGTTCCCACTGAACCAAAGGAACTGAACTGCTCTTTCTCTACATGCGAAACTAGGTGAGGAACTTGGCTTTGCTCTTACGGCAATAAACGTCCTCTCCATAAACTTCTTCAGTCATTAGTAGTAAAAACAACCTAAGTACAGCCTCTCTCTCCGCAAAGCTGGTTTTTATAGATACTGGTGAACCATGGGGACACACCCAAGAGGGAGTCAGTAAAATAATCCTTCCCCTTTAACATCTGGGGAAACTGAGGCCCAGCTAGGGTGGCGTGGTTTGTCTGCAGTTGCTCTGTTCTCCCGGTAAAATGAGCAAAAGGTGCCAGGTGTGAAGTTCCAAGTTTTATCTCAAGAGATAAGACGCCAAGGAACTAAGGAACTAAGAAGAACTGGGGTTATTCCTCTAATTCGAATGCGGCAGAGACATTTTAGGGATCCCTGGGTGGCTCAGTGGTTGAGTATCTGCCTTTGGCTCAGGTCGTGATCCTGGGGTCCTGGGATCGAGTTCTATGTTGGGCTCCCTGCAGGTAGCCTGCCTCTCTCTGTGTCTCTCATGAATAAGTTAATAAAATCTTTAAAAAAATTCTTTCAAAAAAATAAATAATAAAAAATAAAAAAATCTTTCAAGGAGGGAGCAGAATAAAGGTATATTCTTGAGTAGTTAAAAAAAAAAAAAAGGCTGCAAATCTGGATGGGACCACAGACTCTGGTGGCGGGGCTCACAGGACAGCTCTCACTGGGCGGGCTGGGGAGGCGGGCTCTTCTGTGGCTGACCAGGGGCTAGGGACCGGAGACAGGTGTGGCCCTGAGGGGCCTCTCCCGAACTTGGCTCTGGTGACCCTGCTGGAATGCTCCCGCAGAGCCAGGACACCCCAACAGCCTTCAGGGGGCCACAGGGAGGTCCCAAAGGGGCAGCATGCAGATAGGAGTTGGCTGGCTGCAGTTCTGTTAGGAAGTGGGCGACAGAGTGACAAAGTCTTGGCCAAGGACAAAAGGGCAGGATGGGGAAAGACAGTTATTCCAAATTTTCTAGAGGGAAAGGATTTTTTAATGGTATCTCTGGTTTGGTGGACTGTGAGCATGTAGGGGATGGAGAGCCTTAACTTTGGCATCTTGGAGTTTCCAGTACAGCGTGGCTTCTAGTATAGCATGCCCACGTTTTAAGGTGGCACAATTATATTTCATGTATTATATGTATATTTTGTATTTATTATATGTATTATATTTTTTGTATATGTATTTATGTATTATATAATTATATAGATTATCGTGGTAATGTATACACAACATAAATTTACCGTTTTAGCCACTGTCAGCCGTATTGGGCGTACTGACAGCCGTTCAGTGGCATTAAGGATTATTTGCATTGTTGCGCAGCCATCACCGCTATCTGTCTCTGCAACTTTTCCATTTTTCCAATCAGAACCTGTACCCCTCAAATACTAACTTCCCACTCCGCCTCTCCTAACCCCTGGTAATTTCTATTCCACTTTTGACCTTCTTAGAGCAAAAGCGTTTTAAACGTATAAACTACGAAAGAATACTTGACATACATTCTAAGGAGTTTGCTAAACAGGAAAAAAGGATTGTAACCGTTTGGGGAACTTGATGCTGTTGGAGGATTCAGGGCTATTTCCTTTTAGAGGTGTTTACCAAATACAATCGCCCAAATTCCTAACCCCTGCTGACCTGGCTCAGGGGTCTAGACAGAGTGGGGCAGCCCAGTCCTCCCTGGCTTCAGCTTTGGGACAGGCGCCCTGGGAACTGGTGTGTCTGAGGACAGAGGCTCAGCGGGAGTGCCGGCTTGCAGTGGACCCCAGCCATCCGGATGCTGGGTGATCAGGTCCCCAGGGGAGGTCAGAGCCTGGCAACTCCAGCTCGACTGAGCTGGCACCTTAGCTCAGCCCAAGTGCTGCTGAGGGTGGAGAAGCAGCCTAGAGCTCAGGGCTGCAAGCTCTCCCAGGGGGCAGTAAGTAGGGATCAGGACAGTTCAACCTGTAAAGCCCGCCTTTGTGGACCTGTGTACCCCTTACTGCTCTCATTTGGTATCAGGCCTTATTAGCTTCACTTTACGGACTGAAAAATAAATAAAAAGCAGGCCCAGGGTGGCTAAGCAGCTTGCTCAGGTCCGCAGGGCACCAGCTTTGGACTCGCTCCCGGGACCGGTGCTGACCCCCAAGGCCCCTCGTGTGTGTGTGGAGGGGTGCTGTCCCTCTGGGGGGGCCGGCTTAGCACTGACCAGCGATGATCAGGGAAGCCCTCTGCGTGGGTTTCTTCCCAGACTTGATGCGGTTCTCGTTGATGGCATTTTCAATCTCCTGCAGCTTCTTCAGTGCATTCAGATAAGAGGTTTTCCTTTGTTTCTTCAGTTTTTTGCTGACGTTGGGGTCACTGGCCAGGCGGCGGGCAGCCTCTGTAATCTGGGATTGAATGGCAAACTCTCGTTCCAGGCGTTCCAACTCGGCTTCCTGTGGGAGGGGAAGATGGGACTTACATTTAGGGGGATGCTAAGGGAGGCACCATCCTCCCCATCTCTGTCCCTGTCCCCAGGCGAGCACGCCCTGCTCTTTGGGAGACACGCATACTAGGAACCCAGGACCCTGCTCTTTGGGAGACACGCATACTAGGAACCCAGCACTCCCAGTACCTAGCCCCGACCCTGCCTGACCCTGCAATGGCCCTTTCCCTCAAATCTCTGGCGGCCAGGCCCTGGGTGCTCCCACTTTCAAGGCCCTTGGCCCGTTATGTTCAGGAGACGAGTGTTGGTCACTGTATGAGCAGCATCGCAGAGAAACAGAGCTCCCTGCTGCGGGCCGGAGGCAGGGTCACTTGGCTTCATCTCCTTGGTCTCCACAGCAAGGTTCATGAAGACCAAACCCCCGTGGAAATCAGAGCCCCTCTGGTTGGTGTCTCCTTGCCATCTTGGGCAGAAGATGCACCGTCACTTCTAGAGTGGGCTTCTGTGGGTTTGGCAGCAGGCAGCTCACACGTGCGTGACATCCCACCCTCCCACACATGCCCTCGGTCTCTTGTATTTTGAGCCCTTTGTGGTGGGACGTACCCCACTCACCAGGATCTCTTCTGGAAGCTTCTCTGCAAGCTCCCGCCATCCTCATGCCTGCCGTTTGCAGCAGCACTGCTCTGCGAGGCATGGATGTGGGGTTTGGAGGAGCCTGGCCCCCATTCCTGGATCTGCTTTACAGCATCTCTGTCCTCCCCTCGGCACCTCCCTGCAGCCCTGACCCTTACTTCGGCCCAAAGGAGCAGATGGGTAACATGCCCTCGCACAGTTTTGGTCCCGGGAGAAATGAGGCTGTGGCTGCCGGGATGGGCAGAGGAACCGGGGTGGGCCGCAGGCTGCAGAGGTTCTTCAGCCCCCCTTTGTGGACCTGTGCACCCCTTACTCTCTGCAGCTCCATCAGAGGTTCCTTTCCAGCACCAGCCCGGAGGCTAGCAAGGCCCGCAGGGGAGGCCACACCTACCCTCATCCTAGGCGACCCAGAGTCCTGCAAAACCTGACAGGAATGGACCTAACCACGTGGGAGCCCATCACCACGTCTGTGGGAAGGGACAGATCCTCCCAGCTCAAGGCTGGAAGAAAAGGCTTGCCTCGGGGCAGCACGTCCCAGGTCGGGAGCCTCCACCAAGCACAGTACTCTTGGCCGGATTCATTTCTGTTTGAGCATCTCAGGCCTGAGGGGAACAGGGGCCCAGGAGGAGGGGCGGCGTGGAGATTACACAGAACTGCTTAGGAGATGATAAACTCCTTCCAGGTCTTTCGATCGCTGGCTGCACTCGTTCTCCAGAGGGAGAAGGACACCGAGATGGATTCCCGCCCGGGGTTGGGAAACAAACAAGCCACCAAGGACAAAGGCTGGTCTGTGAGGCCTAACTGCCATGAGCAGCTGTTCCCAGCGCTTAGAGAGCCCTGGCCCGCGACCTGACCTGGCGTGGGAGCCCAGGACCATGGCTCACTCCCTAGCCAGACAGGCACCAGGCCGCCGGAGGGCCTGGCTGTCCAGATGGCCGCCTGCTGTGTGGACAGGGAAGCCAAGTGCGTTCCCAGGAGAAACAGAGGCAGTGAGGGGGTTGGGGGTGGGGAGCCTGTCTCTACCCCCAGGCCCCACCAACATTTAGTGTCAAAGAGGATAAATGAGCAAGGCTTCAGGGGCTCCTCCAAATGCAGACAGATGACCTCAGGAAGGCCCAGCAGCTTGCCCTTCCTCTGGCAGCAATTTTAGCAGCAAGGTGAAGGGAAGGCCACTGAGGGCAGGCCGTACTATCTTTCCCCCAGCCTGTGGCATCCCTGCACCTGCTGGCATGGCCTGAGTTTTCTTTCTCCTTTGGCTGTTTTCTTCCACGTCATGCTGGGCTCTAAGTAACAGAGAGCTGGGAAGCCATTAAAAAGATAGGTACACAGGAATGTTGTTGGGATGTTCTCTCAAGCTTAACGCAGCCCCTTGTGACAGGCCAATCGTGTTAGACAAGCAACTTCCATGGAAATCCAGATGCTTACGAACTCGAGCTAATGAATCCTACCAAGGGGAGCCCCATGCTGGCTGACCAGCCAACTTAAAAGGTAGAAGGGAGGATCCTGGGGAGGAAAGGGAAATGGTATTTGGCATCGAGTAGAATGAAGACAACTGTTACAGAAAACCCTGGAAGCCCCAACATATGGGAGAAATATGGCTAATGCGAGAGAATCCAACAACAGCACACAGAAGGACACACCTCTCCTTTGGGCAGGATTTTCTGTTCATCCAGCTTGAAGGCTGTCCCAATTCTTCTTCGAACAATGGGTGGTTCCTCCCCTGGATCCAAGGGATATTCAACGGGCAGTTTGCCTGTCAGCTCCTGCATGTGTGCAACAGCATGAGGACAGAGATCAGGTTTCTGGGACACATGCGTGCCCATGCAGGTGCTTCAAAGCACAGATGCAATGCACAGGTTTGAAATCGTCACCTTTAGCAACACGCCTAAGTGCTCCTGAAATGCAATTTCACTTCTCTCTTTTTAAAGATTTTATTTATTTATTCATGATGGAGGGAGAGGCAGAGGTGGAGGGAGAAGCAGGCTCTCTGCAGAGCAAGGAGCCTAATGCACATTTCCCAGGACCCTGGAATCATAACCTGAGCCAAAGGCAGACACTTAACCGACTGAGCCACCCAGGCGCCCATTTCTCTAAAACAGTATGAGAGCAGTCCTTTCTTTATGGAATAGACATGCTTCGAAGTTTCTCCCAAAGTGAATTTCTTTTGGGTGAATAAAATTATTGGCTTTCATCATAAAACCCAAGTCTCACCCATTGGTTAACATCCCCAGTGATCCCCTGTGCCTGCTATGTGCCAGGTGGGGCCACACAGCCAGGAAGGGGCAGAGCCAACATGACATCTCTGGTCTTCACAGTTTCTGTGCTCTTTTCACTGCATCAGATAGTCCCTCGCAAATATCTCAGTTTAAAATGCCCTTCAAGTGAGTGTTCTTAGGAGGAATGGTATCTAAACAGCAAAGCCAAGAAAGGTGCAAATTATATAAATTAGAAACTGAATATAAATAATTCGTCCGCTCAGACTAGGGGCAGGCTGAGCTTAAAAAATATTACATGTATACAAATCACAGTTTCAGTAGAAACTGAAAATATAATCCATTTTATTGACAGGGCCATTAAAAAAGATATTGCGTATTTTCAGCTCTCCGAAATCTAATTGTGTGAATATAATGACAGTGAATTTTATTGATGTATCACTGCAGTGACTCCGATCCTGACTGAAGTCTGGTCAGAACGCAGCCCAGTACGAGTGTCCGGTGGGTGAGAAAGCCCAGACGTAGACTCCTAATGTTCACTCCCCTTCTAATAGGAGGAAGATCTGAGGACGCCTGGGTGGCTCAGGGGTTGAGTGCCTCCCTTTGGCCCAGGGTGTGATCCTGGAGTCCGGGGATCGAGTCCCACATTGAGCCCCCTGCATGGAGCCTTCTTCTCCCTCTGCCTGTCTCTGTCTCTCTCTCTGTCTCTGTCTCTCATGAATAAATAAATACAATCTTTAAAAAAAAACAACAAAAAATGAGGAAGGATCTGGCCTTTCCCCATGCTATGTGTGCACACTGGAGTGTGTGTGCACTAAGATGAATGCATGCATTGAGTATGTAACGTGTATGCACTGGTGTGTGTGCATGCACGTATTGGGTATGGATATATGCACATGTGTGGTGTGTGTGTGAGAGAGAGCGCGTGTGCACAAGTGCAACTGGCACGCGCAAGCACACCCACGCCTCACTCTCCTGGGCCTCTTTCCTTCTGTGTTCAGGCCACCAGGAAATGAACTCTTGGGCTTGTTTTCCTCCCTAGTGTACACATTTCAGAACCTAACGGCCAACTCTGGAGGATGAAACGCTCTGCAATTTTCTTCCCGGTTTTTAATAAAACCTGGTTCAAATGTCTCCAAAGTAGTTACGTGCTTATTCTGTAAGACTTTTATCCACGCCCCTAAAAGCTGGTCTATCAGTAACACCGCACACTGAGGATTTTATATTGTCAGGCCTCTCCTGTCTGCTCCGAACCTACAGGAGGGCGCCGCACGTCCGTCCACACGACCACTGACTTGTAACTCTAAAGTGTCTGTGGTTTTGAAACAAACTACGTTTAAAAAAAATGAGCCTACGGATTTTTCATCATCGGCTTAAAGGTATTTGAGTCCAGCCTGGATTCCCCATATTTCATCTGATTTCACAGGTAACCAGAGCTCTCAGGTGCCTGCTATCTTCTGCTCCCACTTTGCTCGCACCCTGCTGCGGCTCAGCTCCCTCTGCTGCAGTCGGGCTGCCCCATTCCGCCCCATTCCCCCCCATTCCCGCCCACAAACAGCACTTCTTGATACTGAGCAGAGGGTGCACAGCGTGGGTGCCCCAGAGAAAGAGCAGAACAGTCACCGAGAAAGTTCTCTCGCTCCTTCACTACAGGCGAGCGACGCGCCTGGCTGAGCAAGCACAGAAGCAATCCGCAGCCCCCCAGGCCCACTTCCCTGAGAGAGGCTACTTCTTCCACTCAAGCTCCGTTTTCTGGTGCCAACACTCCAAGAAGTGGGAGGCTTGTTTTCCTTATTTTGCTTTTATTTTGAGAGAGACGGGGAGACCTTGATAATGCATGCTAACCTTGCCCTGACATGTTTCTCCAATTTTCTGATGCTGAGTCCCTGCTGGGTTTAGGGATGTTTCCTTTGTGAACAACAAAACCAGGCTTTACAAATTATTAAATGCAGACACCCAAGCCCATATTTTTTCAATGCTTTCAGCATATTCTTCACGAAAAGGCTGCTAATGGTAGGAGTACCACAGAGCACATCCCCTGGCCAGGCCAGCTGCTTTCCCAAGCTTTGCAGTGGATTTGTGCCCATGTGGGTCTGCTTTGCGCAGGCTCCGGTTTAAATCAACCCAGAGCCTAATTAAGCCGAGTTGAAATGTAATGCGATCTCATTCTATAGCCCCTTGTTTCATTCTTCCTGGGGCAAGCCCTGGGGGCATGGTGGGGGGGGAGAAGGAAGGGGTGGGGGTAATCCACTCCTCAACTTCGCCCCAGAACCTCTTTTGCTTCCCATTCTGAACTGTTTACCAACAGAGCTCTCTGTAATGCTATGCAGGGCACAGAGGGCTCCCAGCCCACCGCATCCGTGTGTGTACACCCCCCCACGCAGGTCATGTGTGTTGCATTAAGAAAATCAACTGTTCGAACATGCTAACAGTCACCAGATGAACAGGAGAAAGTAAGAAGTGACGTTCCAGCAACTGCAGACAGTGACGGGCCACAGCATCTGAATCCCAAGGAAACATGAGACTAGCGTATACAGGGGCTTGAGGAAGACTTGCTTTACACAAAATTTAAAAGACCACTAGGCTGTGACTTCATTAAAAAAAGGGGGGGGGGGCAGTCCCGGTGGCTCAGCGGTTTAGTGCCCCCTTCAGCCCAGGGTGTGATCCTGGAAACCCGGGATAGGGTCCCACATCGGGCTCCCTGCATGGAGCCTGCTTCTCCCTCTGCCTGTGTCTCTGCCTCTCTCTCTCTCTGTGTCTGTCATGAATAAATAAATAAAAATCTTTAAAAAAGTAAAAACTAAAAAGGGGGAAGACACACCAGATTATGAGTTGTGAAGGGGATTAAATATCAAGCGAAATCTTGGTTTCCTTGAAGATCCCCACTGAAGCTTCTCCATAGGATGCCCCAAGACCAACGGGAAATATCCTCAAGAGAAACAAAAGCCACCATGATAATAAAATCAGGCTCCGATTTTAGGAAGATGGTGGCAAGCCAGTATATCCAAGGAGGTAATCCTACAGGGAGAGACCCTTTATCACCTATGGTGCATGATGCACACAGAAGGGACTGCCATTATTACTTGTCATTTGGTCTCCAGTGGGGTCCCTTTGAGGATTTGGGTGGAGCCACTCTAACTGCTGGCCTTATGTTTCATTATGGTTCACTGCTGTTAACGACAGGGCACGCCAGAGGGGTTGGAGTCTCCCCCATCTGCGCTTCAGGAGAGGTCCTGTCTCTTGCTTATGCTCTCTGTGTGAGCCCACCTTTGCTTTTCATAAATATGTGGTGACAGAGGGCAAAGGGCACCTGGGTGGCTCAGTGATTGAGCATCTGCCTTTGGCTCAGGGCATGAACCCAGGGTCCTGGGATAGAGTCCTGCATCAGGCTCCGAGCAGGGAGTCTGCTTCTCCCTCTCCCTAGGTGTCTGCCTCTCTCTGTGTGTCTCTCATGAGTAAATAAATAAAATCTTAAAAAAAGAGACAGAGAACCACACATACACACACACACACACACACACACACACACACACACACACACACGCGCGCGCGCGTAAGTGAAATGTGAACTGCTTACAGCTTCTCGAAGACAGAGTTTCTTCAGTTCTTCCAGTCGCTGGCGGAGCGTTTCCTCCAGAGCTTCCTGCCTGGATTTCAAGGCAGCCAGCATATCTTTCTTGGCCGATTGAGAGCTATCAGATTCCTGAGAACCTGTCAATAAACAGTGGGGTTACTGGAGAAACAGATGGGGGACATATATCTGGGCCTCTGACAGCCTCACTGGAGCCCACACTTGGAGGTGGGACCTACCCAGGAATCCGGGGAGGGAGACACAAAGCAGGTGCTGCAGGGGCCCAGGCGCAAGGAGCGAATTCTTGGCACCTAGTGGAATTTATAGCTACTTGGAGGACTGGCAGGAAAATTTACATGCCCAAAAAAGAAGTTTCTCTTTCTTGATTATCTTAAGTTATGTGGCATACCTGTTTTGATTTCACTAGGGCATTGAAATAGGCTTTACACAATGAAGGGTAAAGTTAAATTCAAGTCAGTCATTTAAATACATAGCTTTAACTTTCTTTTTTCCACTTAAGAATGCTCATTTTTGGCTTACTTCAAAGATGATGCAGGCTTGTCATAAAAATTTTGAAAATGGAGACGTGTAGAAAAATAGTCCACACATAAGTCCCCTAGAGATAACCACTGCTATGTATTTTCTCTTGACCTGTTTATCTAAGCACATATATTTTAAAAATAAAATTTGATTTTAATTATATATATTTTTAACTTCATATTGTATCATGAGCAAATATCCTCCTGATGAAAGTTACACATATTTTACCAGTCAGGGTGGAAATATCTGCATGATGATTCAAGCAGCAGACTGCTAGATATGAAATCTTGGTGGAAGGCAAACTGTGAACCAAACACAAAAGGAAAATAAGCTAGAATGCCAACTGGAGGAATTTAGGTTGGACTAAAAGAACACTTTCCGGGCTGCAGTGTTTGGATCCTGAAGTGGGTTTCCAGCAGTGAAGTTATTACACATTTTTATCTTGATAGGTTCTGACAAGGCCACTGATGCCATAGGAAAGGAGAAGCTGATTATTACTTTGCTTCTCATGCCCACGGACATGAATGGGTATTACCGGGTGTGCATTCAAGGGGTTCAGATGATGATGCCACTTACAACAGCAACAACCACCACCAAATACCTAGGGATTTTTCTAGTGAAAGATGTGTAAGATCTCTAGTGAAAACTCTAATATCCTACTGAGAAACATTAAAACCCTAAAAAAAGTAGAGAGGTATACCATGGTCATGGATTGGAAGCCTGACATTGTACAGATGTCCATTCTGCAGGAATTAAACAAGAGAATTGTTGCAATCTCAGGAAAAATTCCAGTGGGAACTGTATTTCTGTATGAAACATTTTGGGACAATTCAGTGATCACATGCCAGATGAGAACAATGCAATCAGAACTGCCAGACCCAGGGTGGGTGAGTGGTTGAGCATCTGCCTTTAGCTTAGGTTGTGATTCCAGAGTCCTGGGATGGAGTCCTGCATCAGGCTTACCTCAGGGAGCCTGCTTCTCCCTCTGCCTAGGTCTCTGCCTCTCTCTCTGTGTCTTTCATGAATAAATAATCTTAAAAAAATAAAAAAAAAAGAACTGCCAGCCTCAAGTATTTTGTCTCTTCTGATGATAATGAAGCCATCCCAGAATCCTAAGGCTAAGAAAGTCTTCTGTGCTTTTGCATCAAAAAACCTCTGTTATACTCAAACCATCCCCCTAAATACACTATTCTTCTCCTTCAGTCTTTGAACAGTCTCTTGCCATGCAATTAGGCTTCTAGAACCCTAATACTCAATAAAGTCTCAACGGGTAAGCACATTTTGACTCCAACGTGGGCTTTTTACTTTTTCTCCCCCAGCCCATCTTAGCTTGAAATAGAGAGTATGTACCACTGCAGGAACATACCATCTTCATGCCTCTGCAATAGCTAATAAATATTACCTTGAACAAACACATAAAATGTCATCATTGATACACTTGGATGCTACAATTAAGCCATAGCTCATCTTGGTAAAGAAATTTAGTACCCATGAGTACTTATGTGTTATAAAACCTGCCTTCCAAACTTTTAATAATTTTTGTAGCTCTTCCCCAGATTTTGTCAAGCTCAGTTGCAGGATTCCAAATTCAATAGCAAACTCAAATAAAAGCTTGACTCTTACTAAGGCTCCTGTGACCTCATGGTTGTCAGACGTTAAGCCCAGATGGTGTTATAGTCTAATGCAACACATCACTGGCTCCCCTTCCCATGTGGCTCAAATTTCCTACTTCTGTAGGTCAGTTACCCTGTGCCTATTACCCCTCAACTATCTTTGGTTTACACCCATCTGAGGTCCCACAGCTCAATCACTTTGCATCAGGTTCTCTTAGCCACAGTGATCCATCAAAATGGAAGACACAGGAACACATAATGGGGTTCTCTCTGTCCTAATCTAAAGCATTAATAATGATGTAACATAATGTGGGGAAGAAGTCAGACTTTAGATTTAAAAAACAGGCCTGGAGAAAACTGGACCTGAGAAGGAAGATTAAAGGATTTGTAGCTCAAGTGAAAAATCTATTGCTCTCCCTTTCATCCCTGCCTAACCTCTCAATAGAAAATGATGATTTATTGAGCCTAAGGATTCACTATGTTCCAGAATGGCAGATATCACAAGAACATTCAAGTCTGGGAAGCAAGGCACAAAGGTTTAGATGATCTGGCCTCTAAGCTTTAGCGCTGAATTATAAGGTTCATTAGTGCTACTTAAATTATAATTATTTATAATAATTAGTCTAACCACCAAACCCACCTAAGACAGCAAGTGGGATGGCTCAAGAGGCCCTTTCTGCATCTGAAACCACGAATACTGGCTGGCTCCAGTTCATACCTTTATTCTGGAAATTGCCTCATGAGGAATGTAGTGCCGGGTACCAAGTTAAATTTTTACAAAGTACCTGAGTTGGCCTGGCCATGCAGATTTTTTGTTTTGTTTTTGTTTTTAGCAGTAACTGGATGGTGAGTAGAGGCAAAACAGTCTGGTTTTGATGAACTCTACACCACCCACTAGTTAGTTGTGTGACTTTGGGCACATGATCTGTCCTCCTTAAAATGCTGTGAAGGCTAAATGAGATACAACACTTATCACTGTGCCTGGAATAGGTAAATGGTCAAGATCCACTGTAGATTTAATAGGAGTGAAACACACACACACAGCAGAATTGGAAAGAAAGAGACCATTGATACCACCTCTTCCTTGCTGCTCAAGAAAAGACCTCACTCTGCAATTCAGTGTACAAAGGCAGTATTTTCAAACTGTTTCTTGAATGCCTGAATTTGCAATTATTCTTTTGGAGCTGCTGTGCATGAGGGGTGGATCAAGGTCACAGAGATTGAGGGGTTCTGGCTCCCCACCCCACCCCCCCCATCCTCAAGCTTAGGGCAGCTCTGCATTCACCTGTTTATGCATTTGAAAAGAGGTTCCCCAGTGCTTTTGATTTCCTTTCCTTTGGAAAGGAAATCCCAGGCACTGGGGGAAGGGTTCTGAGGCTGGGGGGCCATTACTTGCAACCAGGCAAACATGGTGGCCACAAGAAGAGGTGACCGAGTGCCCAGCAGCAGTGCTCTGCTACCAGTTCCACAGAGAGAAGCTCAGGGGCATCAGGAGAATGAGCCCCAGGGGTATCATGAGAATGCCAAGGTGGCTTCCTACAGCCCCTGCAGGTGTGCTTGGGAATCCCTGGACCATCCCTCTTTGTGCAGGTGACACTACTCATCTCTTGCCTCTTCCTGGTAGGCAGCTTTGCACCCACCCCACCCCACCTGGCTCAGCATGTATACATGTATACATGCACCTGGCTTAGGTGGCAGATACATGCAAGGGAGGCCAGCAAGAGGGCCTAGAATCAGGAGCATGTATACATGTATACATGCACCTGGCTTAGGTGGCAGATACATGCAACGGAGGCCAGCAAGAGGGCCTAGAATCAGGAGACACTGTTTCACAGTTACCCTGAAGTGACAAAGAATGACCCCAGGAAGAAACTCAATCAGGGAAGGGCCTCAAGTTAACAGGAGTCTTACAAACTAAAGATCCGTGAATAAGAAATGATTCAGGATGGAGAAATCATTTCACATCAGCACCTGGACTTGGTGAAAGGTATAGAAGTTCACCGTTGCTCTGGTTTATCCATTTCTGGTTACTTGAACACACGCATGCCTTGGCACGTGCAAGAGCACTGTGGGGTTGTAAGTTTAGTCTCTTGGAAATCGAAAAAGATGTAAATCTGCTACCTCTGAAAGGAACAGTGATGGACAGGGAAGGGACCTGAGTTTCTGTGATATATGTGCTATTGATCAGTATAAGACCTTGGAGCCATGATGTCCCTATGTGGAAAAAGACCAATTAACCAACCTCCAAGATGCTTCCAAATCTGGAGGATGTATTAATAAACAGCTTACTTAGGTAGCTCCTTCTTGCCTCTGGCAACCCTTGCTGTTAACATTACAAGTGTTACATACAGTTTAAGTTTCCCTCCTCTGTACCATCCCCACTTCCAGAAAAGACAAGCACCCTACCAACTCTGGTCCTACCCCCAGTTACTGGGATAGTTTGCCTCAAGCTGGAAGGGAATGTCTAATTATCAACCAGGGCTGAAAGGATTTAACCTCTCCACCTTATCAACAGACCAAAGCACGTGTGTGTAAGTTTGGATGCCAGAAAAAAGAGGTTCAAAAATTTTTTTATAAAGAGGTTCATCTGGGCTGTCTTTGGGATTAATGAAGCAGGAAAATAGATGGAAACTCTCTGCTGGATCAGAGGAGCAAGACTTCAAAATTTATACTTGACAAAACAGTAGCCAAGTGCTGCTTGGAAAGGACTGTCTACACATGATGAATCCGAGCAGGAGCCAAAGGGAAAACAGGGCTGATGTGAGCATTTTGGAAAGATATAAGTAATTCATTAATACTCGGTTGTCTTTCGAAGTTTTAGGCAGCACCACGTTTACAGGAGGAGTGGGGTGAATGTTCTTGGGAAAACATGCTGGCTCACAGCCTCCTGAGGCAGAAGTCTACAAACCAGTAGTTTAGAGTCAGCAGGTCTGGGCTTGTGTCCCGGCTCTGGGACGCACTAGCTGCAGGGATTTGGCAACAGGACACCACCTCTCTCGGCCTCTGATCCTTCCCCTCAAGTACAGGAATGAAAACAGGACTTCCTCAGAAGCTGGGGGAACTCATGACGTCACGCCTCAGAGATGCCCGAAGAGAGTCAGAACCTGGTGAATGCTACCTGCATGGGAAGCCGAAGTTTTTTGTACTCAACAGTGTGCCTGGCCTTTATGGGGGGTTGGCACCCCAATTCCAGGGAACCCATGAAGTAAAAGAGGAAGACTAGTGAGTGGGCAGGCAAGACGCATGGAAGCAGGTGGAAGGCTCACACGGCCACAGCCCTGTGCCCTCAGGATGCTTGGGAGGAAACAGGGGAAGTGATTTTTCCTAGACTCCTGATAGGAGCTGCCCACGTCCCAGTTCACGTAGTCTTCACGAAAACATTACCCTTGTTTTCACAGAAGAGGTCACTGGGACTCAGGGAGGCAGAGCTGGGATTCCAGTGGGGCGGCTCTGTGTGGTCTGTCCCGCACCCAGAACGGAAAGGGCACGACGAGAGCAGGAACTTTATCTTGTCTGGGTCGCCGGTGGGTTGCCAGAGTGAAAAACCACGCGGTGTGCGATCGTGTCTGCCTTTTATGCCTCGACTCTCTGTCCACGGCCTGCGTGGATTACGATGCAGGGGGAAGGAAGGAGGAGGAGGAGCCGAGGGGTCCTTCAGATGAGCCAACAGAGCCTCTGTGAGCCAGGTGGGGTGGGGCGGGTGCAAAGCTGCCTACCAGGAAGAGGCAGGAGATGAGCAGTGTCACCTGCACAAAGAGGGAGCAGCATACAACAGGGAGCCCCCACCTGAGGGTCACCTTGATGGTCACCTCTCGTCTGATGAGTGGAGGTGCTCCGGGCGTTTCACCGCCAGGAAGCAGAGCGTGGTCAGATTCACGCTCTAGGAAACACTCCTGCTGCTTGCTTAGGAACTATCTGTTTGCCTGATGCCAGGTTTGAAAATAAAATCTTTCGTCTTGGGCGATTTTATTATTATGTGTCAATCTGGAATCCGAAGGGTTTTCTAGAAATAGGTCACTGATAATTTTGCGATTAATTTAGGTGGGGGAAGAGGAGAAAAAAAACCTGACCTCAGAGCAGACCTTTCCTGATCCATCAGGCCACAAGTCAGAGTTTCTGACCAATGTGCTCAAGGTCAGAAAGTCCTTTTCAGCTCGCATCTGGACATCTTTTGAGAGAACTACGGATCCTACGGTACCGGAGCTGTAGGTGTTAACTGGCAGAGATGTACTGAAAACCTGCTGGGCTGCCTCTGGGGAAAAAGCCTCTTATTTCCCGACTGGGAAACTCCAGACTTCACCCCGTGGGCAGCCGGGTGCCTGGGGCAGGATGTGGGTGGGCGAGGTGGGGGGGGGACACCAGGGCCCCTCCAGCCGGCAAACACATGGGAAGAGCTCCTCATTCAGCTGTGATGGAGAATTTGTGCCAATTTTTCCAAAGACCCTCGGCAGCACCGGATATGAGTACGCATCCTATGAGAGAATGTTGTCAGGAACTGTGGCTCATCTGTTTTTACACAGATGGAACACTGGTGACTAGCCCACTGATCTCAGAAGACAGAAGGGGTGCTTTCCTCTTTGAAAAGAGGGGAAATTTGAAACAAACAGTATCCCCAAAGAAGAAAGAAATCTGTTGTCCTAAAAGTAAGGGAAGGAAATGACAATCTGTTTCAGCCTTCAGGGAAAAACAACAACAAAAAAACCCCCCAAAAAGCCCACCAGCAGCAGCATATTCCCAGCAGATCTGCAAAAGCTGTAAGGAAAAGTTCTGGCAGACGCCTCAGGAGTAAACAGGAGGGAAAAGTTTGAACTCTTTGTTATGATGAAGAGACATTTATTTCCCTTACAAATCCTCAATTATAAGTTCCTTACATAAAAGATGTCCTAAGAGACCCTGCGAAATAATGTCACATTGTAGATTTTGAGATAAACGTGTGATCTCGGGAGACCGTCTCCGAGAATTAAATGCGATTCTTAACATGAAAAATGCATGCCTGGACGACTTCTCATCAGGCTCAGAAATTATAAAAATTAGATGGTTCACTTCAAAGAGTGGTGAAGTGGAGGCTCTGTGGAAAAGCAGCGCCCCCGAGAGTGGGGAGGGGTCTCTGCAGGAGCTCTCCAGTGTGGCTGCTTCATTGCTCAGTTGGCGCTTTTGCCAATGGATGAAGAGGACAAATATCACTGGGGGCAGAGGATGAACAGTCGGTTACAAAAATTAGCAGCAGCATCTAGTAAAAATACAAAGTACAATCTCTAGTTGAATCTACCATTTTTGAGCAACTCATATGGATTGTCTTTCATTTACTGTGGAATGAGGAGGCTTTATCCTTCTAGCTCCCAGACTCTTAATTCCATTGCAGTATCAAGAGGGTTAGCTAAGGGGTGTCTGGATGGCTCACTGGTTGAGTGTCTGCCTTTGGCTCAGGTCATGATCTCAGGGTCCTGGGATCGAGTCCTGTATTAGGCTTCCCTCAGGGAGCTGGCTTCTCTCTCTGCCTGTGTCTCTGCCTCTCTGTGTCTCTCATGAATAAATAAATAAATCTTAAAAAAAGAAACAAAAAACAAGAGGGCTAGCCGAAATGGGAAGAGAGCAATGCCTACAAGAATTCAACAGTGGTATTTATTTTTCAATGTTTAAAATTTCATCATTGGAGAGGAGGTCACTTAGGTTGTACATGGTTACTCTGTTCTAGTTCTCTTTACTAGGTAGAGCTATTCCTTTTTTTTTTTTTTTTAAGATTTTATTTATTTATTCATTAGAGAGAGGCAGAGACATAGGCAGAGGGAGAAGCAGGCTCCATGCAGGGAGCCCGATGTGGGACTTGATCCCAAGACTCCAGGATCATGCCCTGAGCCAAAGGCAGATGCTCAACCGCTGAGCCACCCAGGCAGGCGTCCCGGTAGAGCTATTCCTTTAGCAGAAACAGATCACTGTAAATGACTTAATTGGGCTCCCCACCCCCCCTTATGAGATCAGAGAGGGGCAACTGTTCCCCCTGTTCTTAGTTTTGACTCCGGCACAACCCACTCAAGCAAGCCCAGAAATAGCCATTCCACAGAAGGAGATTTCTCAGCCCTCACTGGTTACACAGTCCAGTATGAACACTGCCCGGAGGAGGCCCTGTCCCCTGGTTGAGCCTGCAGGGCTGTGCCCGCCTGCAAAGCACTGAGCTTATGACCAAGATTAAAGCCCCTGGAATCCTGCTCATCCCTAGACCCAAAAGTAGAGGGGGCACGGGGCTGGTAACAGGGATCTCTAAGAGGCTAGGGAGAGACACACCAGGGAGGAGATGGAGTGAGAGCAAAAAAGAAAGGAGAAAGATTGAAGTCTGGGCTTACATTTTTAAGGCCCAAACAACCCCCAAAACAATGCAATCGCTCCCAGCACGAGGCAGTGTGTTTTGAGCCAAACACAGCCACGGCCATAATACAGCTGGCTGCGGCCGATCAGATCACCCCTCCTTGGGGAGAGAGGTCAGAGAGCTGGCATCCTCATTGTTATATTGGTTATTAATAAACTTCCGAACAATGGAAGGAAGTGCCAGTGCTCAGAGAATGAGAATGTGTGAAAGGGTGAGTAATGGATGCGGACAGATCCAGGCGGAGCGCGGGCCCAGGCTCAGCACATGTTTCCCCCCACAACGGAAAGTGTCAGAGCGGGGGCATGACTGCAGACCGCAGGGTTTGGGGGTTTTTTGTGTTTTAAACCAAAGATCCCTGGCCACATTCTTCGCAATCCTGCTGATCACAGTGATGACTCAATTGCTATCTCATTAATCACCCAGCCTCACTCCTATTTATAGGCACAACATGGCCCTTTGTTTTGTAGCCAATGGGTGGCTCATGCCCCTGCACTCCCAGTCAAGAAGCCAGCCTCAGTCCCCTGGTTTTGTCTCCCTAAGAGAGGACACACAGTACATTTTTTTTTTTTTTTTTTGGTCTTGTTGATTCACGCGACAAGCCACAGGGGCTTCGGAAGAGTAGGTTGTTTTCTAAGTTTACACTGTTTTCTTTAAATAGGCTGAGAGCAAAAGCAGGTCTCCCTTGGGCCCTACACTCCCACTGGCATCAGAATGGTTACACGAGGGATCCCTGGGTGGCTTAGCAGTTTAGAGCCTGCCTTCGGCCCAGGGTGTGATCCTGGGGTCCTGGGACGAGTCTCGCATCGGGCTCCCTGCATAGAGCCTGCTTCTCCCTCTGCCTGTGTCTCTGCTCCTCTCTCTCGCTCTGTGTCTCTCATGAATAAATAAAATCTTTAAAAAAAAAAAAAAAAGAATGGTTACACGATGGCAAAGCCTCCAGACAATGTTCGAGACAGTCCTACACTCCCTCCCACTTTCAGAGGAGCCAAGGAAAGGCCCTGTGGGCTCAGCTACCGGGACAAGGGCACTTGTTGTTTTGGGTTTTGTTTGGCTACTGCATTTTTTTTTCTCCTCTCCAGTTTTTTTTAGATTTCAAGAAATGGAGAAAGGGAAGGGAGGAACCAACCCTGTGAAGTCCTACAGAAAAAGATTTCAGATGCTTCTGTTTGTTTGAACTCTGAAGACATCTTGAGTGGTTTAAATTCAGAGCTGTCCTCTCTGACCCTGTGTGGGCCCCTGCAAATTTGTCACCTGAAACACAGATCAGCAAGAGCAATGGAGAGAGGTGTAGACAAATTGGGAGGAAACGTGCAGGTTCTCCCAGGGCATAGTGAAGAGAGGACCCTGCTTCCCACCCCTGCAGTGGGCAATCAGAGTGTTGAGGGCGCACCCGGCCATGCAAAGCTCTGAGGGGGCCGAGGCAGCGGCAGGCTTGTGGAGGGCAGGGCAGGTGGCTCCATCGGCCTGCCTTGGCACCCGAGCTGCCTTGATGTCCCTTCTCCCAGGGAACTCTGGGAAAACCGTGCCATCTCTGCGCTGATGTGTTCTGGGGATAAGGTTTCTCATGTCCTTTCAAGTCTGGCCACCAGGGCCTCTCCACAAATAGATTTGGGATGCAGATAGATTTCCTGCAGTCTGAATCACATTCAGTGCTGGAGGGGATGGATTCCTTTTAGTCCAACACAGGCCTTACATCTTGGGCTCAGACAGTTCACCGGCTCTAAGGGAGTCCACTAGGACAGGGGCCTACAGGTCTGACACAGGAGGGTCCCCAGGATCACCACTGAAGAATTTAGGGAGCCTAGCTGTAAGTCTCAATAAATCGTTTCAATTATGTGGACTGTTTCTTTTTGAAACACAAGCCCCTGGCACAGGGCGTTAGTAAGTATAGACTTCCGACTTCCTTCATACATAGCAATGACACTGCTTTGTTTCTCTAGCAACTCATACCTCACATGCCAAGTACTGGGCGTCAGTAGTTTTAAAGGTATTTACATGCCTTTAGTTAAATAGGAAAACTGCCTTCAGAGTTACTAAGAGCCTGGAAATATTTTCTCTGTTGACATCAATAAACAGTATGAAACACTTTGAAGAAAGAGACTCTAACTTTTTAAAATGTTGTGTATACTACACCAAGCAAGGTTTGGGAACTAGGAAAAGTGTTCACACCATAGCAATAACCTTATGTTGTCATATGGCTCAGCTACACCAAATCTAGGTATACACCAAGGTAAAAAAGTGGATGGAAGGCAGCAAGGGTGCACATTCTTTGCAAGAGGAGCCTGATTTGACAAGATTAGCCTTTCGAGGTCTGACGCCAGCGTACAAAGTGACACAGTACAACCCAAGGGAGACTATTGGTGGTGGGTATGTGTGAGTTGGGCAAGGCCCAACACACCATATGCCTCAGGAACACAGAAGAAGGATGTGTCATATGCAGGATTCTTAGTACTCATCTTCCAATTTTGATTTCAATAATCCTATGGCACTGACTTTGGTTTTGGCAGTGATTTTCTGGATTTGACACCAAAATCAAAAGCACCCAAAGCAAAAATGAACAAGTGGAACTACATTAAACTAAGAAGCTTCTGTACAGTTAAGGAAACCATCAACAAAGCAAAAAAGGCAACCTACTGAATGGGGGAAGATACTTGCAAATCATCTATCTGATCAAGGAGTTAATATCAAAAAAAAAAAAAAGAAAAAAAACAAAACAAAAAACCAAACAAAAAAAACCTCATACAACTCAATAGCAAAAAACTCAAACAATCCAATGAAAAACTGGGCATAGGACCTTATTAGACATTTTCCTAAAGACATTCAAATGGCCAACAAACATGTGAAAAGGTGTTCAGCATCACTTATCATCAGGGAAATGCCAATCAAAACTACAATGAGATACAGTACCTGTCAAGATGGCTAGAATCAAAAACAGAAGAAATAACAAATATTGGTGAGGATGTAGAGAGAAAGGAACCCTTGTGAGCTGTTGGTGGGAATGCAAACTGGTGCAGCTACTCTGGAAAACAGTAGGAGGGTCCTCAAAAAAATTAAGAATAAAACTACCATATGATCTAGCAATTCTACTTTTGGATACTTCCCTGGAAAGAATGAAAACGCTAATTCACAAAGACACACGTGCCCCTCCTTTCACTGCAGCATTACTTAAAACAGCCAAGGTATGAAAACCACCCACCAATGAATGGATAATGAAAATGTGGCATATACATAAATGGAATATTGTTCAGCCATAAAAGTGAATGAAATCTTGCTGTTTGGGAAAACACAGATGGAACCTGACAGCATTATGTTAAGTGAAATAAGTCAGATAAAGAGAAACAAATACCATATGTATGATCTCACTTATATGTGGAACTTAATACAAACCCCAAAACTGAAGCTCATAGATGCACAGAAGAGACTGGTGGTTGCCAGAGATGGGGGTGGGGGAAATTGATGAAGAGGTTCAAAATGTACTTATTTCCAGTTAAAAATAAGTCATACAAATGTAATGTTAAACATTTTAAAAATCATGTTTGGAGTATCCACTGGGTGCCAGACACTGGGCTAGAAGTAGAAAGAAGGATTTTCTTTTTTCTTAAGTAGGCTCTATGCCCAAAGCAGGACTCAAACTCATGACCCTGAGATCAGGACCTGAGCTCAGTCCAATAGTCAGATGCTCAACTGACTGAGGCGCCCAGGTGACCATGGAAAAAAAGGACTTTAAAATAAAGATTCATTTCTCAAAATGTTTTTAAAGAATATATATTAGATACCTTTTTCTCTTTTCCTTTTCCTTTCTTTTTTTTTTTTTTTAAAGCATGAGGCAGTCGGTGAAGGAGAGAAACGAATTGACCAAATAGGATACTAAATCAGATGCATCATATTTTCAAATGAAAAGTAGAACATGGGAGTCTGACAAGTGTACTAAAAAAAAAGTGTTTAAAATCAGGGCTTTCCTGGAAAAGCAATACATCTGTGGGAGTGTATGACTAAGGAACTCTCAAGAAATGGTTAGGCAAGAGGACACCAAGGTACAAAAAGAACGCAGCGGGTATCAGCCAGCTATGGAGACATGTAAGCCAGCTAGATGTCCACATCTATGGACACTAGAAATTCCCTTTGTGAACTGATGGCCTATATTCTTTCCTTTTGGGGATCTCTCCCTCCATGGTCTTCCTAAGTCACAGGACGGAGGCCTCCCCAATGACCTCAGCCTCAGCATGGCTTCAGGCTCCAGCTTGCAGGGCTAGACAGGGTTTGAGATGCTGGTGGGTCTGGTCATGGGGTGTGGCTCCTACTTCCCAGGCTCCTCCTCTCGCACAGTGGTACAGCAGACAGCAGGCAGGGAAAGAGCCCAGAGGGCCAGGGCCCACCACTGTCGCCCCTCTAAAAGCAGAGACAGCTAAGGCTTTAGCTGCCTCCAGCCACTCCCAAACAGCTTAGCCTGGGGCCCTTGACATGAAGTCACCACACATTTGAAAATTACTTTAATATCTCAGTATAAAGCTGCTTCATTTGATATTATAACATTATATTACTCTGTCTACCAGGCTGGTGGCAGTCACACAGACGAACTGTTTCCTAATCTTAAAGATGCCTGGATCTCATTTGCTGATGACTGAGTGGTGCCCGTTCAAGGTCAGGAGGTGTGAGTGCACAATCCAGTGCACAATCTGGTCTGTGACTCTGTTAGGTTACTGGCATGGTGCTCCAGAGGCTGACAGATATGAGGGGCCAGAGGAGATGGCCCAAAACACAGGTCTGGAACTGGGGATACCTGTGTTCTGTGTCCCTGAGCAACACCATCACCTCAGGCTTCTAGCTCTTTCTTAGCAGGAAGAGTGTGGCTCAAGGTGCTGTCCCCAGACTGGCTGCATCAGCATCTCTCAGGGACTTGTATATGCCAATTCTCAGGCTCACCCCAGAACCTGCAGTCAGACCCCCTGGGGCTGGAGTTCAACTATCTGTGTTTTGAGCTGCCCTCTGAATGGCTCTGATGCACCTGTAAGTTTAAGAACCCTCAGGTTACAAGAATTCACTGTCCTTTTGGATATAACCAGGCCATACTCAGAAAGTACCCAGACTTCCAAATGGATATGAAACCATAGCAGAGATGCACATCTCACTGAGCCTGAAGGATGAGCCGGGCTCATTTGTGGCTGGATGAGGAGGACTGTCAGCAGATAAATCCAAGCTTGAATAGGAGACTATGGATTTTAACAAGAGTTGGAAGTGTCTAGAGTATAAACACAGGGTTTGGTTCTGGCTCTGCCCTCTGCCACTCAGCAGGGGATTGAGAGTGGCTATTAATTTGAGGCAGGGGTCTGGAGCTTTGTATAACATTCTCTTCAATACACAACAGCCCCATTCTTTACAGCTTTTACCATAAACCTCAGGGCCTCAGAAATGATGATCATGCGGCTCTCTGTGCTGATGAAAAACATTTGGAGAATCAAGGTGGCGAGGGGTTTATGGTAAACGCTATGGTGATCTAGGAGAGGCAGATCCAGGTTTTGTGGCAGCTTCATTTAAGGAAAAGAATGAAATTATTGCAATAGCCATGACACAGAAGCAATTTAAGTGTCCACTGACAGATGAATGGATAAAGTTAACGTGGCATATATACACAATGGAGTATTACTCAGCCATAGAAAGGAATGAGATCTTACCATTTATGACAACATGGACTTAGCAGGTACTACGCTAAGTAAAATAAGTCAGACAGAGAAACAAATACCATATGATTTCACTCAGATGTGGAATCTAAAAAAGAAACGAATAAACAAGCAAAAAGCAGAAACAGATCCATAAATACAGAGAACTGGTAGTTGACAGAGGGAGAGGGATGGAGCGACCAGTAAAACAGGTAAAGGCGAGTGGGAAGTCCAGTCTTCCAGAGATGCAACGAGTAAGTCATAGGGATGAAACGTATTTTATATTTTATATTTTAACAGGGAGAGATGGCAGCTACATTTGCAGTGAGCACAGGAGACCAGAGGTGATGGATCACTACCTTGTACACCTGAAACTAATGTAACACTGTGTGTCAACTGCATTTCCAGGTAAAAAAAAAAAGAACGCAAAACGTAGAACTTCCACAAAAACACATGGCATGTGAACACGTGCAGTCACTAGATGGTTGTAGAAAGACCCCCATGCCCGGGATCCCTGGGTGGCTCAGCAGTTTAGCACCGCCTTCCACCCAGAGTGCGATCCTGGAGACCTGGGATCGAGTCCCACATCGGGCTCCCTGCATGGAGCCTGCTTCTCCCTCTGCCAGTGTCTCTGCTTCTCTCTCTCTGTCTCTCTGTCTCTCTCTCTCTGTGTCTCTCATGAATAAATAAATAAATAATCTTAAAAAAAAAAAAGACCCCAGTAAGCACAGGATTTTGTTCTTATGACATCACTCTTCACTGCTAATTCTTGCTTATTTGTTTCTCTTTGGTAATGTTTTCGCTTCCATTCTTTTACAACCCCGGAAGCACCAGGTGAAAAGAAAAACAACAAGAAGCTAGAAGAGAAACACCATAGGGAAGGTGCAACAAAGAGGAAGTGCAGTGAGGAGTGGAGGAATCTAGACAAAGCTGATGGAGGCAGGAGGCAAGATCCTCTGCATGGGCAGGATGCCTCTGTGAGTGAAGGAGCTCGTGTCCCCATCACCAGGGGTGGAAGCAGGAGGAGCACAGAAGGAAAGGCTGCATATGAGGGCGGGGCCTTATAAACCGTAGGGGGCGGGGCCTCGGTAGGCCACAGGGGGCGAGGCCTCAGGAAACCCTATGGGGCGGAGCCTTAGCAAACACATGGGGCAGGGCCACCAAAGATAGAGGGATGCTCCAACCCGTGCAGAACAAAGATGATGCTAGGGATTTAATATTCAGAGACAGCTTCCAGAATGCTAGAGCAGGAAAGAATTTAAAAAAAAAAGAAGAAGAAAGAGAAGATGACGTCGGGCAAATAAAGACTTCTTGCTTCCCTTTCAGGGCTCAGAGGCAAAGGTACACTGCGCCCAAGAACAATCAGCCTTCGAAGGTGTGGCCGGAGGAGTAATCTGCATCAGTTATACTTTCTAGCATTTCCAAACAATGATCCTCTCCCTCCCTCTTCCTGCGCTCCTCTTCCTGTCACTGTATCCCTACTCTGGACACCAGTCAGCCCAGTCAGAGCCGCCAGGGCCTCTCTCCTGCATCCAGGGACAAAATGACTTGCCCAGGGCTCGTAGAAACAAACTTGGAATCAGACCCTTGGACGCTCAGGTGTAAAAGGGCTCAACTCCTACACCGCGTTCCGTGACACAAGACTCTCCTTGCCAAAGGCCAAGAGTGTCTGTACCTTCTTTTTTTTTTTTTTTTTTAATTTTTTTTTAATTTTTTATTTATTTATGATAGTCACAGAGAGAGAGAGAGAGGCAGAGACACAGGCGGAGGGAGAAGCAGGCTCCATGCACCGGGAGCCTGATGTGGGATTCGATCCCGGGTCTCCAGGATCGCGCCCTGGGCCAAAGGCAGGCGCCAAACCACTGCGCCACCCAGGGATCCCCGTGTCTGTACCTTCTAAAGTCCCGAGGAGATACCCTGGGAATAGGATGCAGGTCTGCTCTGCACCACGCACCTGCCTTCAGCCCCTCCTTAGTGGAATTTTCCTTTAAGGACACACAAGTGAACCAACCACACCTTGTCCTTGGACTTGACATTCCAGACAGTGGCCATCCGCCATAGGCACTCAGCAGGCTGATGGAGGGTGCCTGAGGGGACGCATGCGGCCAACAGTCCTTCCCACACTAGCGGCTCTGCTGTGGCTTCTCCGCCCCCCACCCTTTGGCACTTCTGGCAGTTTTCTCAGATTCCTATTTGGCTCAAAACCTGGGTCTCACAAGCGGAGCCAGTTCCTGGCGAGCCTGCCAAGCTGCCTCCTCAGCAGCTGCCACTCTGTGACCTTCCCCAGAGCCACTCTGGGGTGGAAGCCATGCTCCAGCGACAGCCTCCCCCACTTTCTCCACAAAAGCCCTGCTCACCTGATGACAGGAGGCTCCCGCTGCTGCCACTGATGATCTTCCCTTTGCTCCCCATGTTGGCCAGCTTCGAGGTCTTCAGCGTGCCAGTCTCGGTTAGGTCAATGGCGATCTCACTCAGGCTTCGCGCGGCATGGATCTTAGACTAGAGTGGAAAAGACGACTAGGTTATGAAGAGGCGTTCACCTCTGAGGGAAGGGTCATCACCTGTGCACTCATGGTCCTGAAATTTAGCAAATGGACTCATTTCTGGCTTGCAGCACTTTTCGGTTTGTGGTTCCTTGGCCTCGTGCCTCAACACTGAAAATCCCTGCAGGAGGTATGGCTCTAGAGCTGACACCAGTGATGCGTTTTCAAGCGACTCTACAGGCTGAGCCATCTAGTGCCTAGAGCAGCAGTTCTGGTGTCAGACAGACCTGGTTGGAGTCCTGGTTTGGGGAAAGTCACTTGATCTCACTGAGACTCATTATTCCCAACTACAAAATGGGAAAAACACTACCTACCACTGACGGGTCTGTGAGGGTGGAAGGAAGTAAGGTGAAGGGCTCCCCTCTGCTGCACAGCTCCCAATAAATAGTGGTGATTATATTTTGTGTTGAAAGGAGGAGGGAAAAAAATAATTTTCAGCTCTGTGAATGACATAAGAGGTACATGAAACAGATTTATGAGGTTCCTATAGATTCTGAGGTGACTTAAACCCCTTAGGTCATTAGGCCATGGGATGTTTAGAAGACTGGCAAGTGACCGTGCTCTATACATATAAGCAGCATGTCTACATGTGTAGACACCCCTAGACAACTGCTCATTTGGACACGTGGGCCTCACCAACAAATGCCCAACACGGTGTTGCTGCTTCTATTTCGATACCTAACTATATACTCCAAAGTCTTCAGAATATAGTTAACGCTCCACTCCGTTTATTCTCCATATTAATTGGCCTGCCTTGGCTCCTAGTAACATCAGGCTAGATTAATTGGAAAAGTACTCAGTTATCACAGTTATATTCCTAAAAGTGGTTTCTTCAAAAAAAAGAGAAAGATTTTATTTATCTATTAGAGAGCATAAGCAGGGGGAACAGCAGGCAGAGGGGAGAAGCAGACTCCCTGCTGAGCAGAGAGCCCTATGTAGGGCTTGATCCAGGACCCTGGGATCCTGACCTGAGCTGAAGGCAGAGGCTAAACCAATGGAGCCACCCAGGTGCCCCAAATTGTTTGTTTTTCATAAGGCTAACCTTTGTTAGTTACTGCCCTTGGTAAATGAAAATGGGTTTGCATTTCCTACATGTGTTTGAGGTTTGCTTTTTTTTTTTTTTTTTGCCCCCTTCAGAAAATCCATTTTTGTGATCGTACTCAAGGCAACAGGCAAACTTAATGAAACAACTATAAATGCTAGTAGGACCCATCCATTTGCTGAGGTTTCTTTCTGTGGCCATCGGCTATAGCCCGTACACCAATGGAACGGGGTGATGTCCCAAACCGAGGTTTTCAGGCACTTAAAGTGTGTTCATCAATCATCCCCCACCACCAGCCCTCTGTATGAGACCAGGGCTGTCTGCCACACAGGAGAAGCTGGCAGAGGGCAGATAAGGGGGCCACCGCAGGGTGGCTAGACGCTGCCCCCGCCCCCCTTATTTGACATGCTCTGCCCGGGTGCCCTGAGCTGTCCAGCAAAGGCTCTCTGAATCCCCATGGCCTCCCTTCTTCTGACCCCTACACTGATGAAGGACCATGTCTTTCGACAGATGAGTACTTTCCCCTAGTTATAAGGGAGCCTGAGGACTGAGGAAATGCAGAGTCTTGTTGCTTGTTTTGTTCTCCGTGTACCAACATCATCCCATTGGTCCTTTCTTGACCCATGTCTCCGTTCTGACATCAACCCTGAATGTCCCTGCACTGAGATCCAGGTCACCTTTGTTGGGTCAGGGCCTCTTTGCTCAGGACATAACCCTGGCCAACCCCCCAGCAACATCAGGCTCAGGGTGGGGGTTGGGGGGTGGGCAGAAGCAAGAAGTGCCCTTCATTTCACATCCACAGCGCATATCCACGGGGCGCATCTGGTTGAGCTTTACCCTCTGAGCAAGCAGAGGGAGCACACTCATTACTTTCTGCAGCACTCCTCTTCACCAACGCCCACGTCTTAATAAAAGGAGCTGTCGCTTGCAGCTACCTAATGACTCATGGACACAGAACAAGTCAGCAATGGTGGGGAGGTACCCAGGCTTTGAAGTCAGAAAGATCTGGACTGGAATTTTGGCTTTCGCCAATTCACCACTGTTTGGCCATGATCTTCAACCTGTCGGATACTCAGATCCCTGTCTACAAAATGGAGCTCTTAAAACTACCACATGGTGAGGCTGGAATAAATTAGGTAATATATGTGAGGGCCACTGGAATTAAAATAGGAACAGGATTCAAATCAGGGCCTGGAAGTCAATGAGGTGAGATTGATGGCTCAACTTGGTATCTGGGGGATCTCATTAATCACACAGAAGACCTGTCCCCACCCCACCCTCATTCCTGCCACACATCCGTCTGAGAGGGACACTAGATTCTTAGAAGCTTTAGGAAATTACTAGCTTCTCTCCAAATGGAAATATGACAATGATCAAAAAGACCCAGCAGAGAGTGCAGTGCTAAGAGGAATGAGTACAGATGGGGGGATTCTTTTCTCACAAAGTCAAGTCTTTGGAACAACCCCAAAATGGTTCCAACATTCTGAACATTGTGCTTTGAGGGTCTTGCCCTATGAAGTTTCATTACTGTTATATCTCATGGGCAAGGCTGCATCATTCCCTACCATGCTTTCGCTTTTCATCTAGATGGAATGAAGAACAGAAGACGGATCGGGGGGAAAAAAAAAGACTAAGAAAAAGGAAGATATCTGGACTGGAGGCCAACTCCAGAAGTCCCCACTCTGAGTTTAGAGGACAAGTGTCTAATGTTTACTCTCATCACTTGGTGCTTTCAAGTATTTTCCTCCCAAATCTAGAAGACATGTCTTGGCTCTGGGCTTCAGAGGTTGCTGGGATCCAGCTGACATTTCTGATCATTGGGGTCAACAGATATAAGCTACCAGCTGTAGTTGGTGCCTGAACAGCCTCTCATTCTGTAGGAGTCACAGGAAACCAACTAATATGGGCTCTTTCTGTTCTGCCTTTGGTGATGGAAGGGGTGTGTGTGTGTGTGTGTGTGTGTGTGTGTGTGTGTGAATGAGAGAGACAGAGAGAGAGAGAGGATGAATGTTCTTACGTGATTTGCAGAAGGATCCTGAGCGCCAAGGAAGAACGTGAGACTTCTCGGCCACCCACCCCTGCTGACTCAAACCACTAGACTGCACTTGTCTCTGGGACTGATAAGCATCACTTGGGAGGCCTGGGCTTTGCCGAAGCACTTCAGAGAAAGGAATGGTTGGCATGGGCCAACGCGGTAGGATGTGAAGCAACAGCTGGTATGCCAGCCAACACTGGTTGCTCAGAAATATTTTGCAGCTCGTCCCGGGCCTGTCTGCCATCACTCACCAGAGGTCATTCTGCCCACCAGCGACGGATCACCTCACCCTTGTACAAAGAACGACATTCCAGCAATGAAAGGTGTCGTAACATAATTCCTAAGGGGAATTTTATCATCTCTGATTTAATTTGGGAAACTCTGAGAGAATTTAACCTTTACACAAGTGTTGGCCAGCGAACGGTAGGTTGGATTAATGATGATAATAAAAGATAGCACATTATCTCCTGAAGCAATTTCACACACATTGTGTCACTGGGCCAATCAATACTTTCTGAATTTCCTTCCTCGTTCTCTAATCAGGGAAGCAAACCAGGAGCAACAGAAAACTTAACCAGGAGCAACAGAAAACTTGCCCAGGGTCACAGAACTAGAAAGAGAGTCCCTGGATTTCAAGGTGGGAGACTTGCTCCTCGCCTGCCTCTGGGGGATGAGGAATTGGTTCGTGCAAGAAATGGAAGGGCTCTTGAGCCTCTGTGAGCATTCAAAGTATACTGGGGGAAGGTTCTCCCACTCCTGGGTGGAAGTGTATCTCCTCCCATCCCCCAGGGTTCACTGAGAAGGACAGCTGAAACTTCCCTACCTGGTTTGGCCTTTTAAAAGACATGTCCTAATAAATAAATAAATAAATAAATAAATAAATAAATAAATAAATGACATGTCCTGTTAATAAACGATCTTTGATCATTAGTTTTTGAAGTTTACTTGTTGCATCAGAGGGCTGATCTGTAAGCCTGGAGAATAAGGCCTCTCCAGCTACACAGTAAGA
Organism: Vulpes vulpes; assembly: GCF_048418805.1. NCBI lineage: Eukaryota > Metazoa > Chordata > Mammalia > Carnivora > Canidae > Vulpes > Vulpes vulpes. The sequence goes on along the minus strand of NC_132781.1, from coordinate 107,533,325 downwards.
CCATTTTCAAGAACGGGGGAGAAGAGTCCCGATAACTGGCCTCTTGAGTTACCCAGGAGACCCTCAATGCAAAGAATGAGCATGGGATCTGGGGGGGAGGGGGTTTGCCAGACCTCAAACAGCTAATGTACTAATCTCAGGGTGAAAGATACTTTGTTTTTTCTCCTTTCAAAACTGTGCTGTCAGGGTGTGAGGGGTCTGCCCACAAGAGGAATTGGCAGTGGGGTTCAGGAGGGCTGCCAAGGTCTCTCTACCCCTTACCGTCCCTTCCCAAACAATGCAGAGGATGGAATCGATGTTTTAAGGTTTGGGCTTCCAACTCCTGCAACCGGAGGGCAAAATGCTGACACCCACCCACAGTCTCAATCTAAAGCATGAGTCAAAAGGCTTTGGCCCTGTTTCTTTTGATGTAATCGGGCTTCAAATCCCTGTGCCAATGTCCATCATCACGAGGAAAGCCGTGGAATGCTCCCATTATGCCTAACAACAACACAAAAACCTCCACTCTGTGCCCACTCACCCCAGAAAATGACCAAAAAAGGGGGTCAGGAAGAAGATTTAACAGAGGAGAAAAACGTGTTACAAAGAAGAAAGTGACAGCTACAAGGGCAGGGGCTCAGATTTGAAACTGAGTTATGAGTTGAGAGATTGTTTCCTCTTCTCCTGTTTTCTTACTCTCTCCTTCCTCCCACTCCCCTTCCCAAGCCAGGGAGAGAGCGACTCATCCAGGCAGAAGAAGTGGCCAGGATCCAAGAGGGCACTGATCTGACGAATCTTGGCCCAGGAAAGCCGGGGTCTGGCCACCTCCTTGCCCCCCGAGAACTCAGAGGATGGGACAAAAAGTCACTATGGGCCACGGCCAGTCTCCCTCCACAGCTCTGTATCCCCTCCTGCCCAGAGCCAGCAGGATCCTTGGGAAGGTGCCGGACCCACCCTGATGGGGCTCCTCACCGGAGAGCTAATGAATGACACAGGCTCGTGGCGGGAAGGCAGGCAGCGGCTGCAGGAAGAGGGGGCTGAGTGTTGACATAAGCCGTGTGTGAACCAAGGAGACGTCATTCTCCCACCCGCCAGAAAATGCACCTGTGTGTCTGCACTTGGGCTGGGTCAAATCTCCCTTGGAGGATGACTGTTTACTAAGGCCCGAGGCTCCAGGTCTACTTTAGGGAAACAGGGTTGGGTGCCTGTGTGTGTGGGTTTTTTTTTTTTTTTTAATGTTTCCAGTTCTGACTTTTTAAAAAAAAATGGAACTGGCAGTTGGAAAAGCCTGGAGCGCTTTCACAGCAATTATCCTAAACAGTTAGATGGTGTCTATTAATTGCAAACGGTTGCTTTTTCCTTTTTTTTTTTCCCCCTCAAAAAGAAAACAATATGCCACTGTTTAAACCGTAAAGGGCTTGACAGCCTGTTCCCAGGAGAGGTTCCTGAGGTTTGGAAGCATGCTCCGAATTCCTCAAAAGGGCCCTACCTGGCTAGGGTAAGTGGTTTGCGAGGCTGCATCATTGGTTGGGCTGGGGCCCTTTGACCAAGTTGCGTGGAACGTGCCTTCTGGAAGGGCCTGTCTCCTTCCTCCCTCCTAGCATTCTGAAAGGCCAGTCTGTACCTGCGCACATCCCAGGGCGAGGGCCGCAGCACCCCTCCCCCCCAATTCAATCCCCAATCCCTCAGCTAGGACACATGGGCTCTGGCATGCCCTCGGGCAAGCCTGCGGCTTGGTGAAAGGTCTGCTCATTGCACAGTCCCTCCCAGTCCCCAGAAAAGGACTTACCTTACTCTGCTTTCTGTCCAGGTAGAATTGGTGTTGGCTAATGGCCATAGCCCAAATGGACTTGATCAAAGCTGGACATGCGTACCATGTATGCACTGCGATGCCACTGTGCCCAAACGTCCTCCTTGTCACTGAAGCCCTGGGACAGCAAGAATCACAAGGTTCAACCAGGTTTATGATGCGGGACTCCAGTGACTGGGTGACAGCTTTTGCTGAAAACGTCATGGGATCTAAAAGCCCTGGCATAAAGGGGACAAATGAACATGCATGCACTCATACGCATGCATACACACACATACACATACACACACTCTTAAGGAAACTAGCCAGCATAAGTCATCTTTTTAATTGTTTAGTAAAGATTGTATATATTTTCTTTATCCATTCATCAGTCAATGGACATTTGGGCTCTTTCCACATTTTAGCTATTGTTGATAATGCTGCTATAAACATTGGGGTACATGGGCCCCTTTCAAATAGCATTTTTGTATCCTTTGGATAAATACCTAGTAGTGCAATTGCTGGGTCTATTTCTGACTTTTTGAGGAACCTCCACACTGCTTTCCACAGTGGCTGCACCAGTTTGCATTCCCCCAACAGCCCATGAGGGTTCCCCTTTCTCTACATCCTCACCAACACCTGTTGTTTCCTGAGTTGTTAATTTTAGCCATTCTGACAGGTGTGAGGTAGTATCTCATTGTGGTTTTGATTTGCATTTTCCTGATGATGAGTGATATTGAACCTCTTTTCATGTGTCTGTTGGCCATCTGGATGTCTGCTTTGGAAAAGTGCCTATTCACGTCTTCCGCCCATTTTTAAACTGGATTATTTGTTTATATTTCTTTATATATTTTGGATACTAACCCTTTAACTGACATGTCAGTTGCAAATATCTTCTCCCATTCCTTCAGTTGCCTTTTACTTTTGGTGATTACTTCCTTCACTGGGCAGAAGCTTTTTATTTTGAAGAGATCCCAACAGTTCATTTTTACTTTTGTTTCCCCTGCCTCCTTGTACAATGGAATATTACTTGGTGACCAAAAAGAATGAAATCTTGCCATTTGCAACAACGTGGATGGAACCAGAGTGTATTATGCTAAGTGAAGTCAGAGAAAGACAAATATATGATTTCACTCATATGTGGAATTTAAGAAACAAAACAGGAGCAGAGGGGGAGGGAAGGAAAAAGAAGATAAAAACAGAGAGAGAAGCAAAGCATACAAAACTCTTAAAATAGAGAACAAACTGAGGGTTGCTGGAGGAGAGGAGGGGGAGGAGCTAAATAGGTGATGGGCCTTGAGGGCACTTGGTGGGATGAGCACTGGGTTGTATGTGGGTGATGAATCACTGGATTCTGCTCCTGAAACCATGCTGCACTCAATATTAACTAATTTGAATTTAAATTAAAAAGTTATATATATTTAAGGTGTACAAGAGGAGTTGATATATACCCAGTGAAATGATTATTACTGTCAAGCTAATAAATGTATGTCATGTCTTCACATATCTGTGTCATGAGAGCACCTGAGATTTACTCTCTTAGCCCATTTCCATTATTCAGAACAGGGTCATTAACTACAGTCCCCATAGCTCTGTAGGTTTATTCTACATAACTGGAACTTTGTACTTCTGACCAACATCCCCCCGCCCCATTTCCTCTCTTCCCGGGCCCGTATAACCACCTTTCTACCCTCTGCTTCTATATATTTGACTTTTTAGATTCCACATATGCATGAGATTATGTAGCTTCCCCCCCTCCCCCCCGCCGCTTATTTCTCTTAACATAATGTCCTCCATGTTCATCCACATTGTTGTAAGTGGCAGGATCACCTTCTTTCTTACGGCCGAGTAATATTCCCTTGTATATATACACACCACAATTTCTTCATCTATTCATAACTCAATGAACACTTAGATCATTCCCATAACCTGGCTATCATGAATAATGCTATTCTTTGGATTTTCTGTCTCCCTGGGGTTCAGAATCGGTCCAAGCCTCTGCCTCGTCTGGGATAAGATGGGTCATTCTAGGTCACTGGACGGTCCTTTCTGAGCTTCAGATCCTGGCGTTGGGCCAAAACAAACTTGAGAAACAGGAAAAGCCTTTGACAAAGTCCTTTATTAAGCAGGCGATGCTGCCTATGGTGAAGGATAAGTAAATTCTGTTCTAATCACCACCACAGGCTGCAGCCTGCAGGAAACCTCGAGGGAGCCCAGACTTCTTAAACTGCTCTAACTCACTGTTCCTTGAAAGAGCTGGTTATCAATTTCAAATTTGGTTGAAGGGCAGGTAGGGTATAAAGAATCCAGAGAGAGGCGGCAGAAAGGAGTCCAGCCAATATTCTGCACCAACCCCACCTCCACACACACGTTTACAGAGTAGATAGGGTGTGGATCTGCCTGGGGTGCAGAGAGGCAATCAGACTGTGAAAATGAAAACTGGAAAGTGTGGGTCCCAACATAATTTGCCATATCCATGGTGTCAGGGAGGGAAAAAGTGACATGATCATGCTTTCAGTGATGTGCATTCCATGGGATAGGCAGGTAATTTTGCAAGTGAAATCTGAGGATGCATGTTTGCACTGCATGTCTATGTGTGCGGGGCAAGGTGCTGGGGTAGGGCCTGGGGTATCTGATGTGAACATCAGGAGAAAAAAGTGTTCTCTCAGGTTAAGATACCTAATTTGGAAGAAACCTGGGGTAGGCAGGCCTCCTGAATAACTTTTTTTATGGCATTTTTCCCTGGAAGAAAATCCAGAGCTGCTCCCATCATTTTACTTGGGGGCTAAAGACTGAACAGACGGTCTTCTTCAGACCCACATTCAGGGAGAAATTCATATCTGGTGGTTCATTAATGCTACTATCCAGGCAAGGTAGTCCTCACTTGGGTTAAAAGTTGGGAGGAAATGCCACCTCATGAGACAGGAGAGTGCACAGTTGAAAATATTGGGAAGGATGCCGACAAGAGTTAGGAAGAGCACCCCTGTAGCTCTGTAGAAGTGAAAAGAAAATGATCAGAACGCCCACATTGGCTTCGATACCAATGGCTGTTCCTGGGAATAAGTGTGATCCTTTCTCCCAGAAAAGCTGAATTAGAGAGGAAAAGTCACTGGAAGCGTGTTGGAGTAAGCCTGAGAGTGGTAGGGGCCACATGCTTGTGCTTTTTAGGGAAGGCAAGGGAGGAAGGGTTCAGGATGCCAGCCAGGTCTGGAAGGTTCTGTAGGAGCAGCACATCAGACACCCATGAGAGTCTTCTCCTGTGCCGTTATTCATTTCTCTCTTCTCTGCATCTTTCCCTTTAGGCTCTTCCCAGCTCACCAACTTCTCTGTTTTGCAAAACCTTAGAAATAGAGTATTTGCCAAGCCCAGAGAATCACAGAACCAATGTGGGTATTGAGCTGGAAGTGTGTGTAGAGGAGCACAGACCCGATGTCATCCTCTCTGTCCGTGCCGCGTCCCACCCATGGCCTCTTCAGGGCATGATCCTCTTCCTTACTTGCCATCCCATCACTTCGGTTCTGACTCCATTTCCTGCTGGGACCCCCCCTCAATGGGGAGTCAACCAGACTCATCTTCCCTGCTCCAAATAAACCTGGGGAGGTGGTTAGTGTAAGGAGCGCCCTGCGACCCTGGGGAGAGCGCACTTACCTGGGTAGGAGGGTTGGGGGCAGAGCAAAGGTACCAGGCCAAGTAGCTAAACTGCAGCCATCCCCTCTGCTTGCCTGGGTGCACGTTTGGAAAAGGTGTCTTTAAAGCTGCAGCTGACTTGGGTTTCTGCCTCTGACATCAGGGCAGACACTTCCTGGGCCTCCCTTCTCACCTCCCTGCCCACCTGCCGCTAGGCTGGCAGAGGGCTGATTTCCTCGGGGAGGTGTGATCACATTCTGCGCTTGGTCTGCCTCGGGCGCCTCCCTTCCTGCTTCTCTCTTACATACCTGGACAAAGCCTTCATCCCCCCAAGGGCCTACCTTCAGCTTTAAATCCTAGTCAGGCTTTGAAATTCAGTTCAGAATCCCTCCCTCCCAGAAACTTCTCCTGACCAGCCTGGCTTCTGGCACCTTTGGTATTTATGGCCTGTGCCATCTGGCACTCAGTTCCCTGTGTTTTGTGTGTAGCCTGGGGTAATGCCTCTGAGCTCTGGAGCCAGACTCCCTGGGTTCAAATCCTGCTTGTACTGCTTGCCAGCTTTTTGAAACCCAGAGCAGGTGACTTTGTTTCTTTCATGCCTCAGTTTCCTGCTTGTAGGACAGGAACCTAGCAGCACCTGTTTCCTGGGGTTCCAGTGAGGACCCTATGAAATAATGTATCCCAAGTGTTTACAACAGTGCCTGCCCAGAGCAAATGCTCAATAAATAGCAAGTTCTTTCTGCCTTTCTCCTCAACTGTGCTAGAAGGCCAAAGGACCCAGTCTTCTCAGGACAAAGTACCTCTTTCTGTACCCAGAACACCTAAAATGAGCTAAAAACCCACGTAATAGTCATGTGTGGAGTTTGGACTCTTTCCTCTGTCTTGGGTCTTGGGAAAGTGAAGGGAAGTTAGTATTACATCATGGATATGGTGACAGACCCAAGAACACACACGCACGTGCGCACACACACACACACCATTCAAGGATGTATCCAAGGTGTTTCTTGGAGTTAGCACAATTCTAACCGAGGATTGTCTGTCTGGTCCTTACGCACAGCTCCTTAGATGATCCAACTCCCCGTTTACATTGTCAGGCAGCCCCTTTCTGCATCTGACTCACTGTGGCAATATTCGTTTCACTCTTTTCAAACATAGGTTTTGCCTCCCCTCAAATTTCTAAGTCTGATTCCATTCACCTGGAAAAGCCTGGCCGGAGCATTACTCTCAGCATCTGCCTCTCCCCAACTTGGCCTGCACAAATGGATCCCTGCTCTGCAGAGGCAGAGTCTCTAGACCGAGAGAGCCTTTGCAGGACCCCAAGAAATGCTGGGCAAGCCTGACTCTGCTAATGTCACCGCCTTCATCTGATTGTGCAGACTGGATCTCTACAATGTTCTCCACCTGCTGGTGGTGCGGTGACTGTGGGGTGTGGGCCGAGCACTCTTCCCCTCCGCGGGAGTGGCTGTTTCACACAGATTACATGGTGGGGCAAAGTGGCATGTCACCCCTGCTGGGTTATCACTGGTGGCAGGAGCAGAGACATTGCACAAGCTCAACCCTCTGACTGGGGGGCCAGCGTCTTGTTCTCTCTGAGCTCTCTGGGAGGCAAAGAGGTTTGTTTCAGGTGCTTGGAAGCCATGCGTGAGTGGAGCTGGGGCCATGCCTCTTTGGCAGGCCAAGGCTGGGGTCTCAATGGTGCCTAAACATCCTGTTTGCTTCTCTACAGAGTCTGACCTTCTCATGGTCTTCCTAGGGCCACCTTCTTGTAAATTCATTTTGGACTTCTTGAAAGCAATTTATCCTTAGGTGTCAGGCCTGTTTTCAGGGAGTTTTGGTCCTGTTTCTGGGCTGCCTCTAAGTCTAAGACTGCTAGCAGACAAAGAGAGGAAAAGCAGCCGGTATGTGCCGCCCGAGAACCTTCCACGCAGGGCTCGCTGCATTCCAAACCGGGACCCTATTGTTTGGCATGTGACTTAGAGAACACTGGTTTTCACGCTGGTGCTCCCTGGGACACAGCGTGACGTGGGCAGAAAATGAAGTCTATTTCTTTCACATCCACCCACAACACTAACTAACACCCTAAAATTACAGATCATGGAATCAAACAGTTCAACACAACTGCTTTAGGTATAGATTCCTTTTGATGCTGACTGTCCTCCCCGAAATATTCTCAGAAGCTCTGACAGGCCATCCTTCAGACTCTTCCCTGGCAAAAGCTCCACTAAAAGGATTCAGACTACCACCCAGTTTCATTTGGTGTTTGTCACCAAGTGCCATCCATCTTCCCTAGAAATGCCCTGGCATACAAAGACAACTCCACACATGGACACTGAACACGTGTAGCCAGATGAGATGATCACGGAATTGCCAATCCCTCTCATGCGTGCACACACACACACACTCATGCACATATACCCGCAAAGCACACTTGAACCCACCACATCTATCAACATACTTAGTTACAAAACAAAGCTTTGCCATCAGATTTGAATAGACTCTCCAAGGGCAACCAGCCTCTACCCCTCCTCTCCCTGCACACCCCCTCCCCAAAATGGACAATGACAGCCAGAAAATAGTAATATAAATAATATGCCGGGTGGGCCAGACACTCCGAGAAGAAGAGGACTTTTCCAGCTTACCTGCGGGGGTCATGAACTTCCACGGAAAACTTCTTCTCTCTGAAATACAGGTTTTCCAACTGCCTCCATTGGAATATCTGGACAGAAAACAATGCGGTTCACGTTCAAAAGTGGTTGGCTCACGGCTCTCTAGTCCTCTCTTTGCCGCTTAACTTCTCTAGCTGGCAGCTTCCTTATCAAAACAGACACCGCACAGTTGTTTGCAAGTCCTCCGCCTCTTGCTTGAGACACACACACACACACACACACACACACACACACGCACGCGCGCGCGCACACACACGCCGCTCTCCAATTCAAAGCCGGCAACGTGGGTGTGGATTTTCCTGCAGGTTTCTTAACGGGAACAAAACAAGTTCTTCTGGAGTCGGTCCCCTCCGCTCTGCCTTTGTTGCGTGCCCCACGAGGCTCCCCAGCTCCCGGCCGCTGCCCTCGGAGGCGGGCGGGGTGCAGGGCAGCTCCCGGAGGGGCGCGGGAGCCGTGGGCGCCGAGCGGCGCTCAGCTTCCTCCCTCCAGTGCTGAAATGGGAAGGCGGTCAAATTCCCAGCCTCCCATCGGGACTCCACTTCCTGCCTACTAATGTGCAAGAGCTCGGGACTCGCCCTGGTGATTGGGCTCGGGAAGCTTCCCCGAGAAGGGCGGGGGCTGCTGGAACCCTATTTCAGGGTAGGCAACTCCAGATAACAGCCGGCCGAGCCCCTGCCTCCTGCAGCACAAAGCCCAGCCGGAGTCCGGCTGCAGGCGGGAGCTGCAGCCAGGGGCCTGCTGCCCTGGTGGGGGGGTATGGGGGGTGGGTAGTGGGGGGGAGTAGAAATGAGGCCGCTTTGCAAAGTGGGAGGGAGAGAGTTCCTGCCACTGCCCCTTGAGTGCCCTCGGGCCTGGTGGGCACTCCTCCTCCCACCAGGGAGCCGGTTACCGAAGAAGCTGACTGCAAGGTCTGGGAGTGATTAGGGCAGCAGCTCTCTGGGAGGGGGTTCCTTTCATCGGAAGGGGGAAAAAAAGTTACTTAACCTTCTGGAAAATGTCAAAAGAGGTTAAAGTTACGTGCACACATGTTCGTATTTCTATTATTTATGCTTACATTTGATGCAGAGCGCAGCCCCTTCTAGCCACCTAGAATCTGGGTCGATTTTGACCCAAGTAGGGTAAAACAGGAATCCTGTGCTTCTTCGGCCTGGGAGCCGCGGATTCTTTGCTCACGTGCTTTGTAGGGTCTCATCCTGGCTCCTGGGGTTCTCCCAGCTGGGGCTCCTGGCGCTCCCTGATCTACTCACATTTTCTCCTCCTTAAAGAGGTGACAGCAACGTCCCGGTGCCCCATCAGCCCTGCCCTCCCAGACCGAGACACGCCAGCTAGTCAGGGCTTGGCCAAAAGGACTCCACCCCTTTGTCAAACTGGACTAGAAGAAAAACTGTTTCCAGAATGGCTGCATTCTTTTCTTTTCATGACCTGCTCTGCAGAATGTTACAATTATTTTGTCTGCCTAATAGGGAGGAGGACATTTACTACTTTCTACTCTTTGGTCAGAGAACATTTCCGTCTGAAGCCCAAGGGAAGCTGTGCTTCTCTTTTTGCCTTTCGCGTTGGTTCCAAGCGGGTAGAGAGACATTCCAAGGAAGGCGAGTGACCCGAAGCCCTCCCTTGGCTCCCACAGCTTTGTGTGAGGTCACGGATGAAATGCCACCGGAGTAGAGCCCATCACTCAAGTCGCAGATCTGAGTCTCACGCTCCTATTGGATGCTCTGCTAAGCTGAATCCCTCAGTGAAACACCTTCAGCTCCTCTCTGACCACTCTTCTCCCCCGTTGTTAGGTATTTATAGACATTCCACCTGAACTTAGCCACAAACACAAAGGCACCACAACTAACCACCGATCTCCTAAACTGGAGGTAGTATACAGGCCACAGTGCCCAGGCACAGCTGCCCTGGAGCCTGACTGCATCTGTGGGAGTACAGGGTGCCCTACATCCAAGTCCTCTCACCTTAGGCAAGTGACAGCATTTCCTTGAGCTTTCTAACATCTCACCTGGGCTTTTTGTTTGAAGCCCCCTCCCACTGGGTGGAGAATCCCAGAGCCCATGCTTAGAAGGGTCGGTTCCCTGGCCACCTCCTCCCTCCCACTCCTTGGAAAGCAGAAGGCAAGGGCAACTCCCTCAAGGTGCTGCAGAGAGCCTCACCTCTGCCCACTCCCGGCTCCACTGCAGTCCCTTTGTCCTCCCGCTCCTGGCACTGACCCTGGTGGCGGGTTCCTAGTGTCTCTCTAGCATGCTACATGCTTGTAGACATTTTCCAACAAGGGGCAGAGCAGGGGCTTTCCCTCAGATCTAGTATAAGCAGGGAGTTTGTTTGCAAATCAAACATTAGGAAGGGAGGGTGGGAATGAGGTCAATGAACGGATGGGCTTTTAGGACAGAATTGCATTTGGGCATTAGCAGGGTCCTGGGACCCCAAGAGGTGGTGTTCATGCAGGAACACTAGCCTGGTCTTTTTCACCTCGTATAGGGGGGAATGGGAAGGGCTGGGGTCAGGGTACGAAGGCAGTTAAACATCGCTCCACCTCCCCTGACCTCTCTGTGCATCCAGGCAGCTGTTGGCCACGAGGACCTTTACCCCTTGTGGTAACTGCACTGTCTCTTCATGGAGAGCTAGGTGTTTCTGCCCCCAGGCCCTGTACCCCACAGTTTAGAGGCCCATCCTGCCAACCCCTCTACTCTGAGGCTGACAGAGTACAAGCAGAGTACAAGCTGACATCTTCCAAACGGATGATGCTCGACCTTGTATGCTCTTTGTAAACCGGGTGCACTGGGCTCCGATGTGCTGGTTTTGGAGGCGGTCCCAGCTCACCCAGCTGTCTTAACCCAGCTCCCAGCTAGCTAAATCTGTCAATGTGCTTTGTGAATCCACATAAAGACACATCACTCACACACTCACACACACACACACACACACACACACACACACGACCATCATTATAGTTCAGCTAGTTCTCTTATGATTTTGCATGACTTCTATGGCCAATGAGGCCCATGGAGCTAATTAAAAGCTAACATACCGGTTTATCAATAATCAAAGGATTTATTAATTAATACCTAGCAAATCAAGGCCTTTCTAATGCACCTGGGCATCTTTAAAGCTCTGCAAACATCTCTTCTTTGATCTCTTACCATCTCCCAAGAAGAATGAGTGGGAAATTATCTTCTTAGGGAAAATGAGGCCCAGAGAAATTAGGGGAAACTGCCTCAGGCCACACAGCATGTTGGTGAAGGAACCAGAAACAGGAGTCAAGGGCACTTGGCCCATTACTCTGTGCTCCTTTCCACCGGGGCCCACCAATTAGTGGGAACAGCTCTCACTCACTAATGGCTGGTTAACTTTATGAGCGGAATGATTTTTACAAATGAGCAACAACGTGACTGTAAGTAGGAAGCAAAGAATCAAGTCTTTCTAGCCCCACACAGAGGCTTTTCATTCTTGTACTACTACCTCCTTCACCTCTTAGAGACCTGGGCTTCCCTGGCTTCCTCTAGAGCAAGGTCTCTGCATGTTGTGGCTGTCAGTCAAGAACTCACAACCACCAAGAACCAGGAGTGAGGACAGCCTTAATAGTTTGGGCTTGCCCCAAAAACAAATAGTTAGAGAATCACCACTGTGGGGACCGCGCCTGGTACTTGACTCAGATTTGCAGTTTTGACCAAGATGTGGGATTCCCGAGAGATCATGGGTTCTCTACTCCACTTTCCAATGTAGAAAGCAGGAGATGGAAGAGGCTTCTCCATGGAGAGCCAACAAGAGTGGCTCATAAATACTGCCTTTGAGCCCTCAGTGCAATGGGGTTCACTATAAACAATGAGCAGACCTGGCTACTGGATCCTATTAGCGAGTCTGGTGGATTCCCACATCCTGTGTATCGCAGAGGGTCAGGGCAGAAAACAGCTAATGTCACCGCCTCCAACCCCCCAAGCCCTGCTCTTTCTGAGTGGGGGAAAGCATGGCGGGGCCAAGTGTTTACAGAGTGCTGGAACAGCACACGGGCTAGTGGGCAAGCTCTCAAAATGATGCGGACATAAAGGCCTGACAGGAAGCTTGCTTTCGTGGCTCTGATTCTTGACCAGGACTTCAGGGAGCCGGTCTTCCTCCTGTCCCCGAGGCTGAGTCACCAAGCCTCTTAATGACCTCTGAGTAACTTCCTGCTTCTAGTGGGGGGGGGGGGGGTGCCACTATTCAGAATCCCAGCAGCCATCTGCTCCAGCATCCCCCTTCCGCAGACACAGCAAGCTCAGTGGAGAGAGGTTAGGGGGCTGGCAGAGGTTGAATAAGTAACTGATGTCAGGACTCATCCTGTGACTGGGTTGTCCTGGGCTCTTCCTAACACACCAAGGAGACCTGATGATGAGCGAGAACGAAGTCGCCGCAAGCCGATGGGTAAGGACATGATCAGAAATGATCCCTTCTTCAAAGGCAGTGTCAAGAGCCTGCATGCTTTCCAAACATTAGCAAAGAGTTCTCTTATAAAAGGAATCAGACTCACAGCCAGGAATAATCCCCCAGCTCAGAACGAAACACACAAACTACAAAACTCGCTTCCTTGTTTCATTTCTGCTCTGTTCACCTTCTAGAAGCAGGGCTTGTCACTCACAACACTTGGTGGGCTGACACATATGACAGGTTTCCTGTCTTTTTTATTTTATTTTTTTCAACAGCAGTTGCATAAGTATTCAATAGAAGTTCCTCTATGCTAAAGAAGAAAGCCAAGGCTCTGGGATTTCAGGCCATGTCGAATACCTACCCCCTTTCCAATCTTTCAAGAACTGAGTGTCTACTCTGTGCCAACCCACGCTAATAGGAAAGGGGAAGGACAGGATGCCTAATGCATGTTTATATTCGTCAGCAGCTCACAATCTAGCTAAAAAGACAAGCCAGACAAAAAATAGACTGTACAGCAATGATATGGCAACTAACTTCGTGATGGAGCTCAAAATCCTCAGGAGGGAATAAAGGGCAAAGGAGAAAAAAGAAGTGGGAAATATCAGTAAGGGAGACAGAACATGAAAGACTCCTAACTCGGGGAAACGAACTAGGGGTGGTGGAAGGGGAGGTGGGTGGGGGGTGGGGGTGACTGGGTGACGGGCACTGAGGGGGGCACTTGACGGGATGAGCACTGGGTGTTATTCTATATGTTGGCAAATTGAACACCAATAAAAAATAAATTTACAAAAAAAAAATCCTCAGGAGTTTGAATGTTAGACCCTTAAAACTCTACAGAGGCACCACGTTACCTTATTAAGGTACTCTCATGCTCCTGCCTCAGATCATCAATATTCACGACCATCGCTTATTCTCTACTGTTTCAGTGTATCGTTTTTAGGAGCAAGAACTCTGGCTTGGAAGTCAAGAGGCCTCGTGACAGTCCTGACTCTATGTCCCTCTACAGCTCAGCTGCCTTTACCGTAAAAGGAAGAGTGCATGTGTGCACGCGTGTGGGCATTCCCATACGCTATGCATGGGGTAAAGGTCAGTACAGTAAATCCAGGGTGTCATACTGCTACTCCTTGGAATTTAAAAATAAAGTTGCTTGTCTTCACCACCTCCTAGTTCTGGGAGACCGTACAGAATAGCACTGAATAAAAGCATGGTTTTCACAACCATACTGTCTACCGCTTCCTGACTGTGTTCTGGCAATGTCATTTCTTTGGGTCTTATTTTTCTCATCTTTGAAATTCTATGACTAATAACCAGTTCTTTTCTTTTCACAGAGCTGTTGTATCAATTACTGGATATAAAATGCTTAAAACAGTGCCCAGGACACAGCACTCAAAAAATATTAGTGATCATCACGTTCTCTCCATTCCATCGTGGACACACCAGGATTATTTCTCATGTCAAAATAAAGCTCTGGATACCTATTAGCCTAAAGTACAGGTTATGTAATTTTTTTTTTTAAAGAGATGGTGAAAATGGTGCATGGGCATTTTTTTTTTAAGGATGTTATTAGAGACAAAGTGTAAAGAGCATGAGCAGGGGGCAGATGGAGAGGGAGAAGCAAACTCCCCGCTGAGCAGGGAGCTGGACATGGGGCTCCATCCCATGACCCCAGGATCACGTTCTGAGCTGAAGGCAGATGCTTAACCCACTGAGCCACCCAGGTGCCCCTGCCATGGGTATTCTAAAAACATGTTTTGAGTTCCTTGGAGTTTTCACAATTCAAGCATAAGCCTAAGTGGGCTCTTGTTCCCTGCCCTTCAGCTGGTGTTTGCTATATTCCCTTTGGGCTCCTTGGTTCCAATTATTTTCCAGATGATTCAGGTCCACTGCAGTTTTGACCAGAGCCCATTTTGACCATTTACCTACTAAACTTATTATCTCAGAACATTCACCCTGGGAAGAAAGCACCCTGCCATAATCCAGCTCAAAATTACATGGAACAGGGCAGCCTGGGTGGCTCAGCAGTTTAGCGCTGCCTTTGGCCCAGAGCGTGATCCTGGAGACCTGGGATCGATTCCCACATCGTGCTCCCTGCATGGAACCTACTTCTCCCTCTGCCTGTGTCTCTGCCTCTCTCTCTCTCTCTCTCTCTCTCTCTGTCATTCATGAATAAATAAAATCTTTTTAAAAAATTACATGGAATGGGCTACACTGGGGAGCAAGTCAGGCCCCCCAAAACAGGGAAGCCGTGTTCTCAGACCAGGAGCTTCCGAAGTGAACAGGAGGATGGCACTGAAGGAGGGCTCCCTGACCTCTATCTTCTTCTGAGAGGGCCACATACCCAGCAAGGAAAACAATGGCTAATTTTTCTCAGCAGCCAGACGTAATGGAATCAAGATGTCCCTCCGGCTGGCTGCCTACTCCTGTCAGACTCCACAAGCTCTACACTGATTTGGTTAATTCAGTGACAGATGCCCAGAGCGCCAGGCCTTGACCCTTTAATGGATGACCTCTTTTTAACCCATCAGGAACCTCTTAGCTTCCTTTGGCTTAATAGTCATTACTTGGGGCAGAGAAAGAAGGTCAACAAGTACTTAACAGGCCCAGAGAAACAGGCCACTTCATTTTTCCCCATCGGACTATACTGCCTTTTATTTTTCTCTTTGGGTGGGGTGGGGGGAGCTCTATTACATTCTTGTGCGTACTCTGGTCTTCTGTATAGAAAGATCTTACCATAAGCTTTGGCAAGTGTAAAAAACCTTCAAGAGAAGCTGAACGGGTTTTTCCCTTCTTATCCTTGGTCTCCTGTTGCAATTTCTTCCCTTTAGAGTGTGCCCCTGGGGGATGCATCAGGGTTAGTGTTGAATGGAGAAGCTGGCCAGTGATTTGTGATAACTGGGTCTAGCTTTTTAAAACGTATTTTTGAGAGAGAGAGAGAGAGAGAGAGAGTGAGAGAGAGAGAGAGAGAGAGAAAAAACAAGTGCACAGGAGGCTGAGCTGGAAAATGAGTTGGGGGAGGCAGAGGCAGAGGGAGAAGCAGACTCCTCGCTGAGCAGGGAGCTCAGATGTGGGGCTCCATCCCAGGGCCCTGCGATCATGACCTGAGCTGAAGGCAGATGCTTAACCGACTCAGCCACCCAGTCGCCCTAGCTTTGTTTTTGTTTTTAAAGCAATGAGCTCTGTGGCCCAGTTTCGTGTAGCTCAACCTCTTTGAGTGCCAGGCTTCTTTTGGAAAACCTTCAAAGCTTGGCAGGGTGGTTGGGTTAAATAGGCGGTGGAGACTGAGGGGTGCACTTGGGACAATGAGCACCAAGTGATGTATGGAAGTGTTAAATCACTGTACTGTACACCTGAAACTACTATTACACTTTATGTTAACTAAAATGAAAATAAAACTTAAAAAAAAAAAAAAAGCCCTTCAAGGCTAATCACACCTGCCCTGACTTACGTCAATGGGATGCTTTCACACAGGGATTTAATGAGACATCTGGCACATCTGGAGGGAAAAGGAGGAGCATTTTCACCTGCAATGGCAAAGACCTCTTTCTGGATTGCTGTGAAGGTTTTGTTTTGATTGCTTCGGGGAAAATCTGTATTCTATTTTGGAGGGGGAGAGGCTGGTAGTCATCAGTCCTCTTATGCCTGGTGCTCTGTCCCAAGGTATGGCATCACAGTAACCCCGGATTCCACTGGTGAAGGCCATCGGAGTCCATGGAAGATGGGGACAGGATGGAAAAGAATGGGTTGGCAAGTGGCTCTCCATGGAAAGAAAAGTATACTCCCATAACTAAGCCCGTTTAAGCAAGCTAAAAAAAAAAAAAGCCGAAATGACAGTTCTCTACCTTAAAAAAATTTAGTAAGGCAGCAAAGGCTCTTTGGGAATAATTAAGAGCACCTTGTGTGCATTTTAAAGCACCTAGTCCCTCAAGAGTTGGCTGATCCCACCGGGAAGGGTAAGGTCTTGCAGACCAGGGTTTTTGCAGATTCCAGGAGGGAGGCCACCCGCCTGCCGCTGGGACCTCAGGTGTGAGCTCCAGGCTTTCCTGGCTGGAAGGGTCTCAGAGTGGTGTGGCCAGGCGGGCACTGGACCAGGGGTGGGCAGCCTGCTTTTTAAGTCAGGCTGCAGCTGAGGACACTTGTGCTCTTACGGACAGGACCGCAGCCAGGGGAGGCCGGAGACTGCCCCACTTCAGCCAGACTGTCTGCTGGAGGGGCTGGGGCTGGGCGGCCATCCCCACAGCTGGGGCCCTGCTGGACTTTGGGGACTTCTCCCTCCGGCTCTTCCTGGAGCAGTTTTGTTGCTACACCAGTGTTCCTTCCCAGAAAGGGGGAGGAGCGGTTGTTTCCTAGAGGTGAGGACTTCAACTCTAGGATTTCTGTCCTTCCAAAAGGACTGGTCCTATTTAAAACTTTTTTTTTTTTTTTTTAATCTTCTCTTCCTTAGATTCTGAAGTGGGCAGATCAGTTTGGGGAGCTGTGAGTTTAGAAGAGGTAGGGGGAGCCAAGGAGGAAAATCACACTTGGCCTCAGCAGCCTGCTCTAATCCAAGCTTTCTTACCGGACTCTTCCCACCCCCAGCCGGGCTAGTTCTCCCAGATATTCACGTGTGTACTTCTGCCCAGTCACCATCCTGTATCACAATGGTCTTTTACACACACACACACACACACACACCCCGCCCCCGAAGGTCTTCTCTACCTGACTACAAGCCTCCTGAAGGTACTTCCTTGCACCCAGCACCACACCCAAGGCCTGTCAGGCACTCAACAATGGTCTGTTGAGAGAGTGAAGAGCTTTATGAGGTAAGTATTATGGCAACCGAAGCTCAGAGAGGCTAAGTCACTTTCTAAAAGTCACACAGGTGATAAATGATGGGAACTGGGATCTGAATCCTTATCTGTCTGCTCAAAATCCAGGCAAGGCCCACACAATGTTCTTCACAATGTGAAGAACCCCAGGGCTTGGACCTAGACATGTGATTGCAAGTAGATCTCTCAACTGTAAGGGATATGGCAACAGGGAAGTGGCAGTGAGGGCCACCCCGAGAGCCACAACCTAGGAATGGCAGCCCTTCCCCCTCTGGCAGCCCTGTCTGAGCTAAACTGTAGTCCACAATCAACAGGCCCAAGCTGGAATCTGCCAGACTGGAGTGATTCCCACAACTCTTTCTGCCCACAAGCTGCCTAAAATCTGCTTGAGCCTCGCTGTGAGGCTCAGCATGGGACCAGTTGCCCCGCTCCCACAGGCACCCACATGGAGCCCCAAGGAGCCTGAGGGCCTCATGACACTGTTCTGGCTGTGCCAGCATTTGGTGTTCAACAGGCTCACACTTTCAGGAAGGTGAGGTTAGCCTGGGTTTCCCTTAGAATCATGCTCATTAAAAAAAAAAAAAACCCAAATCGTACAGAGCTCCTTAAGTATCGCATGGCTCAGCAAAACAAGCTGTTAAGTTCTCTCCAAGAAAAGAAGGTTACAGGAGTCAACAAGCAGGGTTTCCCAGCATAATGCTTCCTGCCCATGAAAGAAAAGGCATCCAGACTTGCCATCACTGCTCCATGGCCCACAGGATTCCTGCTATGCACTCCTGATGTCCAATTACTGTTAGCTTTTTTGGGTCCTTTTGGTCCAAGAGACAAAAAAATAAAATTAAGGGATGGTCCAGATGGAAGGAATTTCTTATGCTTTTCTTCTTTCCATCAACAAACACAAGCTGTGAAAAGCTCTGGTGCCTCCCCCTCCTCCCTTCCTCTTGCTTATAAAGGGCTCAGGCTCAGTGTGGAATCTTCAAACCCTTCCTTACAGGAACTACATACATATCCTGATGTCGATGAGGCCATTGCACACACGCACATGAAGACATCCCCACAACTGGCAGTGGGCACAACAAGCTAATACTTGGCTCTGCTTTTATTTATTGAGCAGCTATTTATGAAGCATCTATCATATATCAGGCATGGTGCTAGGCAGCACACATATGGTACTGGGAAGAAAAAAAAGAAGAAAGATCTCTACATTTTTCTGAGGGGGGAGGTGGACAAATCAATAAAACTATGCAGCAAGGAAGTCAGAAAAAAACAGGTTCCAAGGACAAAGGCAATAGGACAGGGGTTGCCACTGTTAAGAAGGTGGTTGGGGAATGCTCACTGGAGCCACAATGGAATCTTTTCAGAAGGAAACAGAGGGCAGAGATAAACCTTATGAGAAAGTGTGACAAATGCAAAGGCCCAAGGCACCACTTGTGCGTGTGCGTGTGTGTGTGTGTGTGTGTGTTTGCTACATTAATGCAGAAGGCAGGGAAGGAAACGTTAGAAGACAAAGGAATATTCTTCAGCCATCAAGAGGAATGCAGTCCTAATTCATGCTAAAACATGGATGACCCTTGAAAACACTCTTCTAAGTGGAAGAAGCTGGACTCAAAGGACACAGATTCTAGGGTTCTACTCACATGAAATGTCTAGGAGAGGTGAATCCACACAGACAGAAGGCAGGTTCGGAGTGCCTCGGGCTTAGGGATGAAAGGGGAGTGACCAAGAGCTCCCTGTGGCTTTTCTACACTTTGGGCTGGGAAATCCTATATTGAGTCAATCACGAATCACAAGATGCTCTTTGGTTAACACTTCCTAAAGTTAACTACCTAAAAGGAGCCAGCAGTTTAAGATAAAGGCTCGCTGATCCCTGGAGGCATCCCCTCTCCCCATAAGAAGCACCCCCAAGCCCTGTCAGAGGGTTCTCCGACCAGGGCCTTCCTCTTGGACCTGCTGGTGGCCTCTGCGGATGACACCTGACCTCCCCCTGCCTGGCAGCTCTGGGCTGTCAGGGGGAAGGCATCACGGAGCAGTGTTCTCTTCCCCTGTTGCATGACCTGTAGCCTTCACGGATTGGCTGGTGAGAAATCTGCTCAGTGAGCTGCATTTTATGGTTTTCCAAGCCGCACAGCTGCAAGCATAAAGTCAATGATGTACTTAAACATACACATGTGTGCAGGCACGCAGGGGCAATTCCTTCAGATGGGGCTCCTAACACCTCCTGCAGCCAGGACTCGGTTTTGGTTTCCAGTGTAACAAGAGGCCTGGAGAGATGGGCATCCAGAGCCCCTCTGGCTCTTTGCCCTCCCGATAAAAGGCAGGAATAGAACATTCGGCACAAGGAGGCTGAATCTGTTCTGGTCAGGGGGAGTCCACGGGCCACATCTGATGTTAGCATACACTTTCTAGAATGATGATAGGGACCGCTGAGGAGACTTGTAAAGCCCCATGGAGCCACCAAGAACACCTGCTGGCAATGCTAGATACTCCAGGATTTCACCGGCTGGGGCTTTCTGGAGTCACCCCACTTTCTGGGTCAACACAGGTTTGTGATGAGCTGTGCTCTCTGGGGGTGACAAGACCACAGCAGAACCATGGCTCAGGATATGGAAGTAGAAGCACTGGCTGAGGCTTTGAAACGATCTTTCTCATGAGAAGGCCCATGTGGTGGAAGCTAAGAGAAGGGTCAAGAGCAGTCTCAATAGGCAAGCCCGAGTCCCGGTCTGCTGTGATAACCCTGGTTGGTCTGATGTCATGGTGCAATTGCTCACCAGTGCCCTCATTCATCATCTGAAGTGTCCTGGTCTTGATATTAAAATCCTATGGTCACCAAAATACAAATACTCTGTGATCCCACTTAGATGAAGTTCCCAGAGTGGTCAAACTCACGGAAATGCAAAGTAGAAGAGGGGGTCCCAGGTGTTGGAGGGTGGGTTGTTGTCAAAGGGGACAGACTTTCAGTCTTGCACGGCATGGAAGTTCTGGAGATTGGCTGATGATGTGGATATACTTAATACAATGAACTGGACAAGTAGAAAGGTTCCATTGATAAAGTCTATGTGTATTTTTATTACAATTAACAAATTAAAAAAAAATTTAAAGCCTTACAGCTTAAATGACTCTGGTATTCCTCACCTTCAATTGGGGCATAAAATATTTAGGGACGCCTGGGTGGCTCAGTGGGTTAAGCATCTGCCTTCGGCTCAGGTTGGGATCCCACAGTCCTAGGATCAAACCCCAAGTGGGCTCCCTGCTCAGCGGGGTGTCTGCATCTCCCTCTGCCCCTGCTGTACTTGCATGTGTGCTCTCTCTCTCTCAAATAAATAAATAAAATAAAATAAAAAGCCAAAACACCAAACAGAAAGGTGGAAACTGGGGGAGATGTCAGGGGGAGAGAGACGTGCTGTGAGCTTCCCCTACCTGGGAAGGGAAGTGGAGGGTGCCTTCTGCAAACCTACTGAAAGAGAGCTCACTAGGGTCAGCAGGAGAGCTTGATGGGTGCTTCCTGAAGTTTGGGCAACCAAAACCTCCTGCCTGGCTCCTTCCTGCTCAAGAAATCAAAACAATGAGAAGCACGTTGGCCAGGTGAGGGGAAGAAGGGAGGAGATGTCACTTTAAGCCAGGCTTGGAGCTTTGGTTGTTGTTAGAAACGATTAGACACTCTAATTACTTAATGAAGTTAATTTTGCTACTCAAAGTGACCATGAGACTTTGTATTTATTATTTGGAAGTGATCAGACAAGTCCCAGGCCTGCCCCTGTTTTTATCTAGGGAAGAGCACATTTTTAACAAACAGTGTGAGATAAAAGAGATTTGCCTTTTGAGAGTCCCAGGTGATCAGTGTTCTTGTTAGACTAGTGAAGACTTGGGTTTTAAGCTGGAGAAACCAAGTCTGTTCGTAAGTCACTATTGGCTCATGGTTCCTTTTGAAGTGGCTGGGGCTACTGGACACTCCTCTGTGGAGGTCTGGGATCCAACCACAGCGTTTGGTTTTGACTTGCTTCTTCAAACTGCATCCAAGGCCAGTGGGGCTCCCCGAGTAGTGGGAATCTGTTTCTGTGACTTATTTAAAGATGGTCAGTCTCCAGGGGGCTGCTGGCCTGTCTGCCTGGGTGTTTATTTGTGTGTTATAAATAGCCAGGGTTGTGTTTGACTCCTACTCTCCACACCATCAATGTGGGTGTTTATATGGCCTCCCTCGTGCTGTCACATGTGCCCGTCTGCGTCAGGACGACAAGAAGCCTGAGACCAGGCACTGCTGTGGGAAGTGGCTGAGCCCTGGGAGACCTCACGCTTCCCAAAAGGGACAGGTCCTTTCTAGCTTTATGATGAACTTGCCCCTTGTTTCATTCTCTTTACCGGTCTCTAGTCTCTTGATTCTCTTCACCTCAAGAGTACCGATTGTCTATATTAGCTGCTTTGGCGATGAGGAATCAGTGGCCCAGAGAAGTGACTCGTCTTGCAGCACTGGAGCTAGAACTCAGATGTCTTGACCATCAGGCCAACTATCTTCCTGCTACAAATAATGATAGGGGGTGGGAGCAAAAACGTGGCACACCCAAAGGATTATGCCAGGCCTAGAGGTTAACCCCCGAAAACCAGTCCCCCTGGGACCATTGGGTGGGATCTTTAGGACAGAGTGCACCCATGTCCAAGGGGTACCTCCAAGCAGATCACCCCAGGAGAGATTTGGATCTGCCTCTCCTAAAGGAATCATCACATTCTCCTCCTTCTGTAGCCCTGCAGAGAAACTGCTGTCCTGTGACAGCTTCTTTTAAAGGACGATCCGCCTGAATGGGGTGATGCTTTCATTTTCTGCTTATGGACATCATCTTCTTCAAGAGTGACAATCTGACACCGGCATGAGTGTTGTGGGACAGTTTCCATGAGAACGCAACAAGAGACAAGCTGGTGTCCTTGAAGCTTTGGATAAGTCAGGACTAGGCTCCCACATGGCCTTCACAGGGACTTGTGGGAACAGAGGGACCATGGGTTCCCAGATCCAATAACCAAAAAAAAAAAAAAAATTAGTGCTCTTAACAAAGAGATATTGTTTGCTCTTCGTGGCAGTTCTCTCTCTCAAGCTCAGTGTAAAAGAAATTAACAATATTTGCTATGTCAAGGGCAACATCATTTTGAGAGCGAAAATAAAACTCGGAGATGTAAACATTCAAGATGGGGAAAATCAGACTATGTCTCGTGGTGTAGAGTCTCCATTTCACAGACATAAAAAGAGAGGCACACAGGGTAAATAGGTCATCGTGACTTTTCTGAATATGTTGGAAATTGAGTTAACAGCACCAAAATTCCTCGTTGGTTGAGATTCTGAGATTTACTTTGGGCTGCTGGCTTACAAACTCTTTTTTTTTTTTTTCTTTAAAGCATAACTGCCCAAGGAGGGAGTTTGACTTTAACTTAGACTAGACTATCTTCACAATAACAAAGTAGCATCACAAAGTTCCACATTACCCGTCTGTGGAGCAGTTGTCCTCACGCTGTACGGTGTATCCGAATCCCCTTGAGGGCTTGTGGAAACAGAGTGCCCAGGCCCACCTTCTTAGTATCTGAATCTGCACGGCTCAGGTGGGGACGTGGGGTGTGCACTTCTCACGTGTTCCTGGGTGGATGCTGCAGGCCCACGGCCACACTCTGAGAACCACGGCTGTGAAAGCTACAGCACCCTACTGATGCCTCTGCCTTTGGGACTGGAGGACTCATCCCCTCTTTGGGAATCGTCCTCCACAGTAGGGAGCCACCTTGCCCAAGGTCATGACCCTGTGGGTCACCTGCATTAGTGGTGGGTTGCCCCGGGGGATTAGGCTCAGCCCTTGGTCTCATGGTGATGGCTCCCGATGGCCCCTTGTGAGCTATAGAGCTTGGTCCAAGATTGCATCATAGCTCGGCCTCCCTCTCTGCATGTTCCTGCTTCCTTCCCCTTCCCCTTTGGCCTTAATCCCAGGGTACTTTCTGCCTGTCAATCCGGTTCTGACGCTCCTCCCAGGGAGCCCAGGGATGTGCCACTTCTTGTAGGGAGAGTCACTTAAATGTCACCTCCTTAGACCACTCCTGACCATCCACCCTCTCCTTTACTCTTCCTTACCGACTTGCTGTCTTCCTAGAATTGCATACTCTTGACACCGTATGCTGTAGGGTGACTTCATGTTATCGTCTGACCGTCTTCCCCACCGGGTTGTATGCTCTGTGAGAGCAGGGTCCTCTCTTGTTCCCTAGAGCAATGCCTGGCCCACGACGGGCAGTTCTCAAGTGGGGACTGTTTTACTGGAAGGGATTTCAAAGTCAACACCCTCTGTTGATGTTCCAGAGAGAGTTCAGCTATACCTAGCATTGGTGCTCTGGGAACAGGACATCTCGTATTGATATTTTGGGAAGGGTGCCTCAACTTCCTTAGAAGACAACTGCTTTTTCTCCCCTTTCTCTTGCGGAGTTCAGATGGCAGACTCTGGTAACTCTCTATGGCTCTCACTCCCACCCCCACCCCCCCCATTACCCCTCCGGCAGGCCCCTCTCGGTGACCTGTGGCCAGTCTGTCACCTACAGTCCCCTGCCCCCTCTGGGTCTGCTCCACACGGAGGGAGATCTGTGAACCAACAGGTGGCAACCGGAGGAGGTCCTCTGATCCAACACTGGGAAGGTACAAAGGCTGCAAAATGCTAAGAATGCTAAATGCATGAAGTAGGGTGTGGTGTCCAAGAGGGGACATAGTGGAATGAGGGAGGCACCCACCCAGGGCCTGCTGAGGCATAGGGCTCAGCAACCCGAAAATGAGTCAAGTGCATCCAAACAGAAGTTGAAACAAGATCAGCAGTGCACTTAATGGATGCTTAATGCTGAATAATTGAAGCAGGCTAGCTCCCCTGGGAGTCAGTTCACAGTTAATGGAATATTTCCTGTAAATATTATTTTCTCTTCCTGTCTCATCATCAAAAATCTTTACTAATCTGAGGAGGTGACAGTAATGCATCAATTCCCTGAGCTAATGCCCCTGCTTCTGAAATACTCTCAGGAACTGTAGGAAGCTACACTGGCTGCTCAGGGACAGGGGCAGACCATTTACTCTGGTTCTTTCTCCTAATGTCTCAGAGGGGACCCCACAGTGCTCCTAATTGTGCATCTAAGTGTACATAAAAGTGCCCCTAATTGCATATCAAATAAATAAGTAAATGCTGTCTGCTGAATACGTAACAGGGAGCCCATTGCCATTGCTCCCCAGTGGGTGGATTTCATCAGATGCGGGCTGGCCGGTGGACTGCAGCCATAAGTGATGATGAGCAGATATTGAACATCCCTTGTGGGGTGGGCTCTGGAGCCATGTGTCTCGTGCTGTTTGTCCTCTAATGCTTACAGTCCCAGATACAGCCCACAGGACGGATTACTCACACCTTCCTGGCGCCCCATTCAGAAAGACTTTTCTCTTGTAATTTATGATGGTCTCTGATGGTTCCATGGCTGGGGTGCCCGTGGGTCTGAAGAGCGCAAACTACAGCAGCACGGCAGAGAAGCAGCTCTGCATGGCACCAGGGCAGGGTGGGGAGCAGAGTCCTGAGTGTGGGACAGCCTGGTGTCCCATCACCTCTGGTCCTCATGCTTCTAGGAAGGGACAGATTGTCCCACACATGTGGCTTTCAGACTCTCTCAGCTTTGCTCTCAGGAATGCAAAGTCCTCCTCAAAAATAGAGAACCCTCCCTATGTGACGGATTTCACCCGGCCTATT
Organism: Vulpes vulpes; assembly: GCF_048418805.1. Classification (NCBI taxonomy): domain Eukaryota; kingdom Metazoa; phylum Chordata; class Mammalia; order Carnivora; family Canidae; genus Vulpes; species Vulpes vulpes. The sequence goes on along the minus strand of NC_132781.1, from coordinate 107,508,331 downwards.
CATCTCTGCCCCGTGTGACCCCAGTTCTGAGAGAGGTAATAACCAATGCTCTCCTCAAGATCTATCATTTAATTTTCATTCAGATGTTCTCAAGGAGGAAAGAGGAAAAACACTTGCTCGTAGCAGCACAATTGCCTGACACCCATGGGACAGTGGATCCGCGGCATATTACCAATAACCCCTTTACACAGGGTTTACAGGCTGGCATCTAGCCTGTTTTTGGTGGCTTAGGTCTATTTGCTTGGCTGTAAATGCAAACTAAGATGAAGCTTGAGATTGAGTGCAAGTGCCTAAATGCCAATCTGACCATGTTTCCTTATTCCCTGAGGCCAAGAGGACAGTAACTTCTGAAATCAAGAACCTCTTACTCAGGCAGGCCCCCTTGCTATGCGTGCACACGCACATGTGCTAAAATGGACATGGCAGAGAGGAGAAGATGGGTAAGATCATCTCTGTAGCTGCAAGACTTTCTGACCACAGTAACCCTCCTTCCCCTCCTCTCACCAGCCCCAAAGCTACATAGTCAGATGCACGGACCCTGTTGTTCCTGTATGTGCATGCCAGGTTCTCAACTGTGCCCACAAACTGTCAAACCAACATGTGGGAAGAGAGGTGAGCTGAGATGGCCAGAGGGATATTTCCAAGGGTCACACTGTAATTTAGTTTGGACATCCTGGAGTTCAGGAGTGGGGAGGCAGGCATAGGGTGGGAGGGAACACACCCCTGGGGAAAAGGGAGAAGCAGAAGGGTCTGTGGAGAGGTAGCGGTGGGATATTTAAGAGCTTGTAGCAAATTTGGATACTTAGCCTTGGATACTGTTTGGGGTGCTCCCTGATTTTTTTCAAAATCGCTCATAAATATAAGCAAGAGGGCCCATGTTCTGGGATACATGAATGTATTGTAGATTTCTATTTTTTTTAAAAAGATTTTATTTATTTGAGAGAGAAAGAGTGAGCGCAAGAGAGTACAAGTCAGGGGAGGAGCAGAAGGAAAGGGAGAAGACTTCCTGCTGAGCAGGGAGCCCGATGTGGGGCTTCATCCCAGGACCCTGGGACCATGATCTGAGCTGAAGTCAGATGCTTAACTACTGGGACACCTGGGAGCCCCTGTAGATTTCTATTTTGATTTAATTTGATGCGTGGATTTTTAAGTTTTTGGTGGGCTATTCTTCTGCATATGCAGTTCTAAAATACTTCTGGGGGCACCTGGGTGGCACAGGTGGTTGAGCCTCTAACCCTTGGCTTCGACTCAGGCGGTGATTTCAGGGTCCTGGGATCAAGCCCCGAGCTGAGTCGGCGGGGGGGGGGGGGGGGGGGGGTCCGTGCTCAGCAGGGAGTCTGCTGTAGGTTCCCCCCCTCTGCTCCTCCCCGCTGCTCACGTGTGCACTCTCAAAATAAACAACATCTTAAAAACAATTTTTAAAAACACCTCTGAAGTTGGCCTTGAGCTTCTGAGCATACACAAAAGCCAAAACACCGTTCTCAGGTGTCCTCACATGTCTCGCTGCTCCTGACACGTGTGCCCTGAGGACCTGGACATGGCTCTTCTTCTGGCAAACAGTGGCAGCTTGTATTTGGGGTTGTGCTTCTGTAAGCCGGAGCCCATTTGTTTAGAAGGTTCAGGCAGCAGGGAGGAGCGTGTGAGCAGGAGGGGAGGTCAATGTTCTCTCTCCACTCCACCTGTCACATCCTCTGTGTTTTACTCCATGTCTCCAAAGCCACCAGGCCTTCAGAGTGACGATTAAGCAATTTAGGGTAGACTCTGTGACCAGAATGGCGAAGTGCACCCAACCGTGAGCTAGGGGTTCTGCCCATTTCTGGACAGCGATCAGCTATCCATACCCCCATCTCCCCTTTTGGGGGGCTCATATGGAAACACTTGAGCGGCTTCTGAGTTCCCCTGGCTGTGCTGTTGGTTTGCTGCTGCATAGCAGAGGATGCCCGCAGGCCCCCGGAAGGAAAGGCAGCAGGCTCACCCTGTCACTGCCTCTACTTGGACGCTGGCTCTCAGGATCGTGCGCCAGGGACGGCTGCTGTAACTGGGGCAGAGTGTCAGGCAGGGCCTCTGCTGGGGCCGGAGGTACAGCTGCTGCTGCAGAAGCGCATCCAGGTGCGCAGAGCTGGGCACCACTCCCAGTTCCCGAGCCCCGTTGGGGCCCGTGGGTGGAGCCCCGAGCGAGTAGCAGCAGAGTAGTCCCCCACCCCCGTGCCCCATGAGCTGGCCCAGCCTCGGGGCACTGCGGCTCCCCCATCCGCAGATGCAGATGCACTTGTGGAGCCTGGCTGGCCCTGCCGGGTTTGGAAAGGGAGCACAGATGGCCCCACCCGTCCTAACTCCAGCTGCACGTGGGAAGTGACCGGCCCGAGACGGGGGTGAGCTGGAGCCTGGTGGCTGTGGCACCTACACGTTCCAACAGTTTCATGCGAGTTTCCAATAGTCAACGCAGACTAAGAAGCAGCAGCCTGGGGCACGGGCAAGGGGCTTCGGGCACTTAATGCACAGTGATCTGCGTAAGGGCATTAGCGTGCACCTCCTTGCACGCACAGCTCGGGAGCCAGGAGTGCACCCTGCATTCCCAGCGACTCACAAAACAGATGGCTCCTTCCCAAAGGTCCTGATTTTGTGGGAGGGAAGAACAGGCTCCCTGCCGTGTTCCCACCACTGGGCCTGCACCGTGGCTTGGGTTCATGTCTGGTTTTCTTGAAGGTCCCACCCCATGACGTCTCTGCAGGCGCAGACACCCCTCAGGCTAATGAAACTCAGGCACCTCTCCCTCACAGACCTTGCAAAGGCCTGTTTTTGTTTTTTTGTTTTTAAGATTTTATTTATTTATTCATGAGAGACAGAGAGAGAGAGGAGGGGGCAGAGACACAGGCAGAGGGAGAAGCAGGCTCCATGCAGGGAGCCCGCGGTGGGACTCGATCCTGGGACTCCAGGATCACACCCTGGGCTGAAGGCAGGTGCTAAACCGCTGAGCCACCCAGGCATCCCGCAAAGGCCTGTTCTTATTTTACCTTCAGAATGTACATTAATTTCTTTTCTTTCTTTTTTTTTTGTACATTAATTTCTTAAAGAGGGCTCCCCAAATTACATCGGGGTCAGGGCCGTGCCACTGGGTCCCCCTCTGTCCCACAGTCAGTGTCATGGTGGGGAACCCAGCTGAAGTCTGCTCACAGCTACTGGAAATTCCTCTGGTGTGCCAAGTGTCTCTCCCTCCCCACTGTTCAGCTCTGGTTCAGTTATGCTTTGGAAACTCTTCACACCCTGGAGCTCCAACTGAATGCCCAGCTGCTTACCTGTCACAGCTACCCCGGTGTCCCATTACTCCTCTAACTGCTGGTTCTAAACTTCCCTGCTTTGCCTTCTCTTGTGTCCCACGCTGGGAGCCATTCCAGATTCCCCTGCTGCTCTGACTGCCACCCTGTCGCCCCACACAACCGATAAACCTCACCTACCTTCTAAACACTCCTGTGTCCCCTCTCCACACCTACTACTGACACCCTGCATCCCCGCCAGTTCTGGCCTATGACACTACTGTAATTATGTCCCGGTATGCAAGTTCTGTCCTCTATTTCTCCAGCTCATCCTCCACATGCTGCCAGAGGGATGCTTCCAGAACAGTGAGGCTCTGATGCAGCCCCTCGTCTGCTTCATGGTGGCTCTTGCTGCCTCGAAGATGAAACACACAGAGCCTTGAGGCCCCAGCCTCATCAGTCTTCTCTGACAGGCCTCTCTGCCCCTGGGTGTCAACCTGGGGGCTGTGTGCTTCTGCACCTGGCATGTTGCTCTCCTTCACAGGGTTTCCACGCATGCCCACACGCCTGCCCACCCTGTTCCTCTGGCTCCCCCTTCGCTGCCTGCAAAATTTCATTCCTCCTCAGGCCTAGTTGTGGATTCTTCCTTAATTCTCCACCGACCCTCACACAGACCTCTCTTAGAGCCCTTGGGGACACTGATGCAATTATCATACACTTCACTCCTTGAGGGCCTGGCTGGGTCTTGGGGACATGACGTAGCTTATGTACTTTCTCACCCTCTGCTCTGCTTGGCACATAACAAATATGCAATAAATATTTTCCTGAATGCGCGACTGCACAGTCATTTTGGTGGCTTGGTTGCCCCTCGATTAGTAACAGGCTCAGGAATCTCAACTACTGGGGCGCCTGGGTGGCACAGTTGGTTAAGTGTCTGCCTTCAGCTCAGGTCATGATCTCAAGGGTCCTGGGATCCAGCCCTACATCAGGCTCCAGGCTCAGCGGGGAGTCTGCTTCTCCCTCTGCTCACACTGCCACCCCCGCCCCCAACCCAGAAACTACTTCCTTAGAGGCCACAGAAACATCAGTTATTTTACATAACAACACGGTCTGAGTACAGCCAATGCCCTGAATAAATATCCTGACCTTTTAACATTTTTTTTTGCTGACCTGGATGAGCTCAACAAATGAGAGTAAATCCCCTCAGTCAATGGCCAATTATCCACACCTTTGACTTCGTGCTGTTCTGGATCCTGACGCCTGTCACAGAGTCCTGCAGGAACAGTGACAGCTTACAGAGCTCCTGCGATGGGTCGCACCCTGCAGTTTTCTGCCTATGGGGTGCTATCTCATTAATTCATTCTGCAATCTTCCTTAGTACCTCAATTAGAGAAGCGAAGCCAGCTTAAACTTATTAATAAATGAAACTGAACGCTGATGAATACTGTTAGTATGTCTTTCGGACATCCAGAGGGAGAGCAGAATTCTGCTGCATTTTAACAAACTGCCCAGTGGCGACTATGCACGTCTGTTTTGGTCTTCCACCAATGCGGGCAGTCAGGCACTGGAGGGATTAGAACCAGGATTTTGTGAGAGGATCTAAGAGGGTTCTTGGGTCTTGTCAGCTGGAAAAAAGGCCAGGCAGGTTGCAAAGATAGGAGACTGGATGTCAAAAGAAGGAGAGAGGGAAGGGATCATGCAAGAAAAAATAAAGCACAGAAACAAAGGTCATGTGGGCACATGGCAGAGGGAAAACTGGAAGAAAGAGTGCGGAAGAAGCACAAACCCTGGGACTGAGAAAAACACAGAGGAGACAATGCAGGGTCTGATGAAGGTCTTGCAGCGTGTAAGTGGAACCTGGAGAGGATATAGCCACCGAACAATGTGCCCCTGGACAGCCAGGTCCCTGCTGAATTGTTCCCAAGGAAGAATGCCCCCCTCACTTGCTCAGGATCTTTTCTTAGAACCGAACTGACTTACTGATCAATGGGAGTGCAAATCCTCCCCAGCAAAGGTCCATTTCTCCCCTTATCATTTTAATAAAGAAGCTGGCTTTAGGGCTGATGTGAAGCCAAGGAGAGCCTTAGATCAGCTCAGATCTGTAGCCTGGATTTCCATCCTGTTCGTGGACAGAGAAGCTTGGAAAGCCATCCAGAATGACATAATGGACCAATATTGCTTTCTCTCTCCTAAAGCAACTGTGGTTTTGATAGACTTTTAATATGTATTTCAGGGCTCGAACTCCATTATTCTCTGCCAGAGGATCTGAATGACAGCTCTAGCCCAGAGATATTTTTCCATTATAATTTTTCAATTTGTTCTGGTCTGAAAAATGTGTGTAAATGAAAACAGAATTCGAGCACTGTGCTCCCCTTCAAACATTCTGTTTTGTGTTTGCGATGACACTGCAGACCCTGCTCTGCTTCCCTTTCTTTTTGGCAAATGACCTTATTTTTTCCAGATTTCTGACCACTTCTAATATGCCATAAAATATTTACCTGATTTGCAGGAATGCCTTGTATTCTTCTTTATTTTTCACCCTGTTTTGACCTACAATTTCTTCTTTTAGCTCCCCACCAACAAAACCAAAACCAAAACCCCCCAAAAAACTAAAGCAGCACACCAGAATGCTCTGGGAAAGCTCAGACTGGCCTCAGGGCTGAAGAGAGACATTCTCTCCCTTTTGCAAGTGGATGGAGCCCCCACCCTCCCCAGCCAGGAAATCGAGGAACAGGACAGTCTCTCAAAGCCCTTTTGCCCATCTGCTTTGGGAGAGCTGGGCCAGTCTCCTTATCTTAAATAATTATAACAGCTCAGATCTCCCGAGTGACCAGGAGAAAAAATATTTACCTGGGAACTCAGACTGGATTACCGTGGAGTAATTTGTATACATTCAAATTAGCAGGTGATGGCTGAGCCCGGAGGCTGCACAATGTAACATTTCTACTCACTTCTCTCTGACAGCCAGACGCCCACAAAGGAGAGCCTGCTTACCTTCCTCGGCTTCACTTTATCGTGGTAGTCATACTGGAAGATTCCTTTGTAGCTTAGTCCCAGCCACCATGGTATCCCCTGCTTGTCCTAGGGCATGGAAAGGAGTATGGGTAAATACAGAGCCAGAGAACACATACAGGAACCTAGGGAAGGCCTCCTGGCTCACGTGATGACCCAGGAAAATGCAAATCCCTTGAAATGGATGGAGTCCACCTTTCTACTTTCCACCTTAATGCATGTGCCCTATCAGCAGATGATGCTCAGTTATGTGAACAGGTGCCATGGAACATGCCCTGGGATGGGGACCCAGCTCTGCTCCCAACCAGCAGCACACTGTGGTCCTTCCCCGTCTTTGAGTAAGTAGAGAATTCTTTGTCTCCTTCTAAGATTTCAGGTTTCACCACAACAGAAAAATCTGAGAGCATTCAAATGAAATGACCTTCTAAGCAGAGAAGGTATCATCGATTATCACAGCTTAGAAGGGACCATGGAGAAGGTGACTCCTCTAAAGATCTTTTTTTTAAGTTGGTGGTTTTTTAAAGAGAAGTTTGAGGTTCACAACAAAATGGAGAAGGAAGTACAGAGATTTCCCATACACTCTTGCCCCCATACCTGCAGTCTCCCCCACTATCAACATCCCCACCAGAGGGGAACATTTGTTATAACTTGATGAACCTACATTGATCCATCATGATCATCCACAGTCCAGACGTTACATTAGGGTTCATTCTTGGTGTGGAATACTCCATGAGAATGGACAAATGTACAATGATGTGTATCCACCATTATAACATCAGAGTAGTTTACTGTCCTGAAAATCCTGTGTTCCACCTATTTACCTCTTCTTCTCCCCATCCTAAGTTCTGGCCCATAGTTTTACCTCTGCCAGAATGTCATATAGTTGTAATCATATAGTATGTAGACTTTTCAGCTTGGCTTATTTCACTCAGTAATATGCATTTAAGATTCCTCCGATTTCAAAAACAAAGAAATCAAAGCAAAGGGTTGGTTCTGTTATACTCAGGGCCTACCCCGTCCCTCCAGCAGGCCAATGGCAGTCCAGGATGGGCAGATGCCACCATGTGGTGCTCATTTTAAGAGATCCGCTGGACTGTGTGACTCCCGCTGTCAGACAAAAGTAGCAAAATTGAAGCCTAGACCTTCTGAGACCTGAATTAGAAACACCAAGTCCCTCTCTTTATTCTTTCAACAGAGACCTCTTGCCACCAGATTGTAAACTGTGATCCGACATTCAGGTAGGAGGACTCTGAGCTGTTCATTAAAGCTCCTGGATGCTAGGAGCCAAGTGGGCATATGAAGCAGCCATTCCCTAGATTTGTCCTAGTTGCCACACCTATGAATAACCCAGTATAACCCATCGTAGATTCTTAACAACTCAAAACAGGCTTCATGCTTTTCAAATACTCGTATGAGTTATTTCAATGTAAACACAATGATAAAGAAGACTGGCAAGAAAATACACTTTGAATTTTTAGAAAAGTTTCAGGGTATGTGATTTCCTACACATTTTTTTAAAGGTATAAATCCTCTGTCTCTGGAAAGCACCTGTGTGTCCTGCAACAGTTTCAGAGAACAGCACAGGGGATTCAATACCACCACAGCTTCGGGTTGACCAGGTAAGGGTGGTCGCCACCCCACAGAACATGGCATCTGTGAAATCACGAGGCCACTGACTGGTAAGGCTGGATCTGGTTGGTTTGGGCTGGCTTGGCTTCCTGTGCTCTTTCTCCAAATAAGTAGGAGAGCAACTACTTAAGCCTGGAGATTCCAAGAGCCAAACATGCACTTACTTCTGACACTCTGAAAATCACAGGGTCTGCTTCTGCTCTCACAAATGGCAGAAGAGCATGTTACTCAAGTTGCACTGGAGGGCAGAAAGCATATTCATCAGAGGCCACCCTTTTGTCAAGTTCTGGGGCTGACAAAGAGATGGGATGACACAGGTTTATACAAGTAAAAGGCTGGATGAAGTCTCTGCTCAAAGATTTCCACTTTGTCTATATAGTCTGATATCTACCTTGATCGTCTTCCAACACCTAGGAGACTTTGTGGGGGTAGCAAATTTCGTAAGCTCTATTTTAAGTATGAGCAATGGAGGCGAGATCAAATTATGAACAAACAGTGAATGAAAGCAACTAGTCCAGGCAAGTCCTTGTTCACTTTCTAGAATGCAGACCCCTTTGCCACATGGCCCCACAGAATATTTCCACAACGGAGAGACGGACTCACTGGCTGATTTCTATGAAATGCCTCTTGTAACAATGTCAGGAACTACTGTTAGATCCTTACGTTTCTTTATGGTAACAAGACGGTGAAGTGGAAATGGACTCTAGGAAATGGACTCAGCTATGTGTGGAACCTTGGCAGCCAGTGCTGTGGATGTTCAACCCCATGTCACAGACTGTCCGATTTCCTCTTGGGGGTTGACTGCCCAATGAATTCACTGGGCACATGACAGCGTGTGGCCTCTCAGGTTGGGGTTCTCCTTCATGGATCCATCTCCCTCATGGGGATGGGAGGTGACTCAAAAGGCCAGGTGACACTCCTGATAAGACCTCCAGCTTAAGCCTGAGAACTTCTGGGCAGGAATGGTGGTGACAGTTCTGTGAGTTTCATGAATGATGGTGAAGAGAGATTATGGCCTCCCTCGGTTGGAAGAGCTTTGGTAGGACATCAGGAAGGATTTAACAGTTTCAGGCTTTATGAGAGATCCTGAGCTGAGCTGCTGGGTCGGACTGGTGTCCCTGCATATGCCTCATATCCGGGCTCCATGAATAGAGTTCTGACATTTGTTCCTATCATGGAAGTATACCTCAATGACCCAGTTCAATGCTCAGTAACATTTATTCAGTAAATATCTACTGAGCATCTTCAATGTGTCAGGTGCCACACTGGGTTCCAGGAATAAGTAACAGGATGCAACACACAGTCTTGGCCATCCGAAGGCTGCAGGTTAGTGGAAGACAGAGGCAACTGAACATGTACCAAGGACATGCAAAGTGTTGTATAGGCTGCCACGAGCGACACAAAGATAAATGAAACATGGAGCATGTTCTAGCCCAAAGGAATTAAAAATACAGCTGGATGGAACCTTGTGGAAAGAAACTGGCCAAAGAGCAAGAGAATCTCAGGTTGGCTGGTGGAACCGTCTTGCATTCAGGAGGGCTTTCTGCACTTTTTGGCCGGACTTTAGGCAATGACTTAAACTCTGCATGTTGTGGTAAACTAAGGGAGGAAAAGTATCCTTTCTCATCACAGATAAGGGCACACCAGCACATCCTTGTCTATTATTTCAAGGAAGGGGTCCCAGACATGGGCATTACGGATAAAATTAAAGAGAGTTTGGAATAGAGTCTGTGTTCCGTTGGACTGAACATCACAATATTTAGAAAGACAAGATCTGTCTCCTTAAACAGCCATGTACTTAATCTGTCAGCCGCTAATGCCAGTCCTTCTCCAAAACTGCCTATGTGGCATCTGACCACCAAGAAAAACACTGCTGATTCTGCTTAAAGTTTTTGTTCTCTGCAATTCATTGCATTTAGATGGAATCTGCGGTCCCGACCTCCCAAGATTCTTCTGAGTATAAAAGGAAGTAGTGATTTATTGTACCCACTTTACATGAGGGAACGTGAGTTTTGAAGAGAAACTGCATCAAGTCCTCCCACAAGGGGGAAGCTCCAGAACCCCAACTTCCCCTAGGACACAGTCATCCTGACCAAGTCCTCCACCCTGCCCACTGCTAGTCCGCCCACCAGATCTTCAGTAAGACTGAAAAGGAAAAAAGTGAGAGGTGCTTGTGGGTTTTTTTGGGTTTTGTTTTTAGGGCAGGCTTGGCACTTACCTTCACCGCATAATAGTGAACTCCGTAGGTCGGAAGAGACTCCACAATGCTCATGTAGCTGGGAAGACAGCACAGGTGTACGCACACACAGACACACACACACACACAAGGGTGGTTATTCGGCAGAACTGGAATCATATACATATTTGTGTGTGCATGTGCATGACAAAGCTCTTGGGGGGATTACTGACTTGAAAATGAAACGGAACCATCCCCCCGTGGAGATATGTCCATCCAGCTGTTCAGAACTGAACAGCCCTGACACATGCTACATGCACACACACACACACACACACACACAGCCTAAGGGAGCTGGGAGGGGACCACTTACTTTACAATTGCTTGACCTCTGGTCTGGCCATTCAGTTTCTTATAGTGCTCAATTACTCGATCCTCGCTAGAATTATAAGACAAATATTCTGTTACATATAGTCCCTGGGTCACCAGCCAGCACCCTGCTAATGGAGATACTTCCTCTGAGCCTGAGCAATCTTAAGAGAAGCTCCAAGGAGCTGATAGCTCTCGTAGAAATGATTTGCCCTGAGTGGCACTTCTGAACTCAGCCTAAGTGATGTACCTCGGGCTACAGATTTCCATGGGGTAGGCTCCTTGCAGGAAATGCTATGAGGGGAGGGGAGGAAGCAGCAGTGAGCATGTGTCTCACTGGAGAGGGACACAGAATGAGGGGGGAGGAAAACCACTGGCTGAACATCGGGGTGATGCTTTGGCTGGAACGCCCACATGTCTTCCTCCCCCTCCTCATCTCCTGAACCCTGTGCACACAGGACCTCACACAGGAGGGCAGGCGTTGACCTCAACAGAATGCCCAGGGCTTCCCTAGCATGAATTAGTGGTCAGGGTTGAGGGCTTCCAGTGAGGATGGGAAAGTTCTGGAATTTGGGCCTGGCTAATCCAAACCACGAGATAATCAGAGGCCCAGAGAAGCACTGGGAAACACCATGCCAGCTACTAGAAGTGAGATGAGAGCTCCTTGATGTCTTGAAATCTTACTCCTAAAACAAGAGACTAGCTCGTGCCTTGGGGGGCACTGGCCAGCCAGCCAGACCCTGCTTTGACAGAGCAGGGGGCATGAAGGGACTCTGAGAAGTGACTCTGGTGCCCAGGGAGCTATGGCTGCTACCTTTGGAAGCACAGAACTAACCAGGAGAGCCAGAGGGGAAGCACATCCCACCTGCTGAGAAGTCAAGTCTGAAAAACTTGGACTCTGTGACCTGGTCATTATGTATTTATTTGGTATCTGAGGTGATCTAAAGCCTTTTCTTGCCTTTTTTTTTCAAAGGAAAAAAAGGGGGCAGCCTGGGTAGCTCAGCGGTCTAGCACCACCTTTGGCCCAGGACATGATCCTGGAGACCCAGGATGGAGTCCCATGTTGGGCTCCCTACATGGAGCCTGCTTCTCCCCCTGCCTGTGTCTCTGTCTCTCTGTTTCTCATGAATAAATAAATAAAATCTTAAAAAAATAATAAAGGAAAAAAAGAAAGGCCATTTCTAGAGGTAATGTCTCCTGTATGTTCACTAACTACTACTTGGGGCTAATTTATTGATTTTCCCAATTATTATCTTACTATTGAATGGCTCCCTCTTCATTTTAGTATTCTGAAATTTGGGGTATGTACAATCAACTGACTCTTCCCAAGCGAGCATCTTTATGCTCAGAACGGAAACTGGCTAGCCACAAGGAGCCCTTCTCTGGTTGGAAAGTCATTTGGGGGGGGGGGTCTGAACACTTTGTGTTCAGAAAGGGGCAGATGCAGATCTATTTATCCTCGGCTCCCAGGCAACCTGGGACGCTCTGCACAGAGTGTGAGAAAGCCCTCTCCCGAGAGCATTCTCCAGGAGCATGCTGCCTGGGGAGGGCCCCACCTCACCAGACCTTTGGAGATCTGTTGGGACATTTGCAGGGTTCCTCTTCTAGCTCGCACGTCTCCCACTCACATGCTTTGGCATGTTTCCTACCACAGGATCTAGCATTTTGTGAGGTCAACTCTTGGATCCAGGGGCAAGCAGCTCAGTGTGGATGTGAGCTGATGGGAGGGAGGATCCCTGGGCTGGGCTGGGGAGATAAAAATCAATGTTGTGCCGTAGCTGCGAACACACTGGAGGCTCAGACCAACACCCGTGTAAATCAGAAGCACCGCAGGCAGCTGTTTCTTAGTGCCCAACAGCTGCAGGGCTCTGCTACCACCACAACTCCCAGGATCTCCTGGTGCCCGGGGCCAACGGTGAGGCCACAGTATCTAGCTTCTCCTTCTTCAGCTTTTCTTTCTTTTTTTTAAAGATTATTTATTTATTTATTTATGATAGACACACAGAGAAATAGAGAGAGAGAGAGAGAGAGAGAGAGAGAGAGAGAGAGGCAGAGACACAGGAGGAGGGAGAAACAGGCTCCATGCTGGGAGCCCGACATGGGACTCGATCCCAGGACTCCAGGATTGCACCCTGGGCCAAAGGCAGGCGCTAAACCGCTGAGCCACCCAGGGATCCCCTCTCCTTCTTCAGCTTCTCCCAAATCTTTGGGCCCAATCGAAACACCGTGGGCCCATCCTGTGATCACCTGCCATACTCACCGAGAAGCCATTCTGCCCCCATCTCTCCCCCCACTTCCTCTGGAATTTACAGATGGGCTCAAGTGCACTGAGCTTTGCAGAGTTTCCCAGTGACCCCAGATCTGTGGCAGGAACTCAATGGAATAACTATAAAAAATGCACCAGCCAGAGCAAATAGAACTCTAAAACACTAACTCGAGGACACCGCGTCACACGAAAGGAAAAGACAGCGATTAAGGCTGTCTAGGCTTCGCTAGTCTTTCAGTAAGATCATCTCTCTGCAGGCCAAGGGCCCAGGAAATGCATGGGGGATCAAGAGGAAACATGGGGATGGTGACATGGTTTCCTGTCTTAGAGGAGCCATCGCCAGCCGGGGGCAGTGATTCTGGAGTAAATGTAGATGCCCCTGCATAGCTGGCGTGGGTGCTGTGAGGGTGGGGGGTGTCCAGCATTTGCAAGCTAGGCCCTCAGGAGAATCCAGGTCAGGGCCCTCATACGGCTCTGTTCTGTGGCCCTGAACACATAATTCTAACCTCTGCCTCAGATGCCTGCCAATTGGGAAACCCCAAGGAGTAGAAGTCCAAGCTTGTTACACGCTGAGGGAAAAGCAGCAGAAAGGATTACTGCATGATTACTCAGCATTCCTATGCACCTTTCACTACTTGCTAATTGCATTATGTGACTTCTTCCGCTCTTAATTAGAGTCTGGATTCGGTTGGTATGGTTAATTCCATTTTATAGATGGGAAATTGAGGCAGCAGAGAAGTAAGTCAAGTAAGTCAAGCTTCCTGGGCTGTCATTACCCCATGTTCAGAAACGTGGCTGGGATTCCAAAACCCACTGCTTCGCTCTCTAGGCTGTAATGTCTTTCCTGACTAGCGTGGATGGGCTGCCTACGGCCTTTTCTGGCCTGAAGGCCATCTGCCTCCTCTGTGAAGGCCAGCGCGAGCAGGAGAGCCTCGAAGAACTGCAAATATGTGTCCTCCATTCAGGGATAATCAGGGCTGCGGGCAGCTCGATAGAGACTGTGAGGTCAGGGCCCGTGAAGATCTCTTCCATCAACAAGGGGTGATGGTAAATCACAGAGATGTGTGATGATACCAAGGCCAACAGAAGTCCATGAACATGCTTGGTCTGCCAGCTTTGTCTCCAGGCTCTGAAGCATGAGCAGCATTTATCCCTTCCTGAAATCTTTGCTTTTTTTTTTTTTTTTTTTTTAAAGAAAACCAAATAAGTAGATTAGGAGAGGAGGGTCAACTACAGCTAGCCAAGCACAGTGGAATAAGGTGATTTTTAGCAATAAGTCAACAGGATGGCCATGCTGCTGGCTTGTCTGGGCTATGGAGCTGGAAGGCACCCACTTCAGAAATAGCCCTCAGTTCTGCATCCTCTCCGTGAGTGCACACAGTGGCATGGGTGTCTTTGGGTCTAAAGGAGGCCCAGGGAAAGTGCTGGCCAGGTCACAGACACAGAGGGACACTCCGGCAAGATTATAGATGCAGATGAAGATGAAGATGTTCATATTGACACAAGAGAAGATACAGCATTTCTGTATTAGTAATAACATGGGAGCATGGAGCAGACTGTGGAGAAAATGAAAGAGAAATCGAGACAGAGAGACAGAGACAGAGAGAAGGAAGGAGAGAGGGAGAGTTACAGAGGAGTTGGTAAGCACGAGGTGTAGGAAGTGTCTGGAAACAACTGAATGAGGAGATCACGGAGGGATGGTTTAGGCTAAAATAGCAACTTTGACCCCAGACAACCCAGCAACATCACAGCCCCTACCTGGCAAACACACCTGCTTTGTGTAGAAACTACTGGCTTCCAGAGTTATATTCTTGTATCTCTAGCTCTTTCACCACTGGTTTCCTAAGAATGAGCAGCTGGGGGGATGGTAGGAGGACACAGAAGATGAGGCCCAGGGAGCACAGGGGATTGGGGAGAGGCCAACAGGACCCCAAGAACACATGTTGGTGTTCACACATGCAGACAGGGTAGTTAGTCCCTGCAGGCTAAACAGATTCTGTTCCTGGGGGCTAGATTATAATTACACAAAGCCACTGTGGAGCGCCATCTATGTTAGCAAAGGATGAATGGCAAAAAAAAAAAAAAAAGAAAGAAAGAAAGAAAGAAAAAAAGAAAGAAAGAAAAAAAAAAGAAAAAAGGAAAAGAAAAAGCTCACTGAGAAGAGATTGGGTGGGGAGAGCATGTCAGCACCCTGGAGGGAGCTCTCTGCCCCAGGGTCCAGCTTCTCATTTCTGCTCCCGCTGCCCCATCCCATGGTCTCTTGAGGAGAAACTTCTTCTGGACTAGAGTTTAATCCGGCTCATGCCCTTCCGCATCACAACATGCCTTATCCCAGCCAAAGGGGTCTCCCAGAGCCACCTGAATGGCTGAGACCCAAGCGTGCTAACTGCAGACGTGTCCAGATGAGATGAAATGCTTGCCATCCATACGTTTCATAAAGCATAACAAAGATGTGCTTAGAAGAGTCACATGCTACAATTTTTCAAGATTGACCTGTCCTGCGATTTTTGTTTTATTATGATGATGATGATTTATTATAAAAGCGGCCGATGCTTGCCATAAAGAAGTCAGAAGGGACGTGGCACTGTCGCTTGTCAGGGGACAGTGGCCAGGGCCTGTGTGCACAGTGTTTGCACACACCACCCAGGAATGCAGGCCATGCTCGACTGTGACCAGAACCACACTCTGGGACCCTTTCACATGCCTGTGCTATTCAGAATCAGTAATTTAGGGCCTGACAGATGAACGAGGGTACAATGTTACATGGAAGCCAAATGAGGAGATATGAAACATTGTGGGAAAATCAAAGAATCAATCTCTCTCTTCAGTGAAGAAGAAAAAAAAAAAACCCTGTAGTCCTCCCACATCTCAAAACCTCACACATCCTGTCATCAAATGACAAGGATTCCAGAACGAAACTTGAGCAGCACATGAAAGGGTCTCCAAGGAGGCAAAGCATCCAAAGTGAAATTTTAGAAGGTTTTCTTTTTTCTTTTTAAAGAAAGAAAATAGAAAAAGGAGGTCTCACACAAACCGTGGCATCTAAATACATGCGGGAAGTGGTCTGACACAGACCCAAGCCACTCCGACACGTTGGTCTAGCCTGCCCCTCGGCAGCCCCTAGCCCCCTGCACCCCGGGAGGGCTCACTCCTGAGGGGTATGCAGAGGGGGTGCAGCTTACCAGTAGGCCAGGGAAGGGTGTTCCTTCAGGGCTTGAGTGGGAAGTGCTGGCAGCTTCTTCAAGTCACTCCTCACCACCTCATTGCTGGAAGAGAGGAATGGGACAGAGATAATGCCCAGGAATGGCTCACCCTCTGTCCTAGACACCTGCACTACAGGATCCAACCCGACCCAGCAGCCTCAGCTGAGACCCCACATCTGTTCCCTTTTAATGAAAAGTGGGGGGAGGAGGAAGGGGTGCTCCCTTTAAATTTATGTATTTAATACAGAGGGAAGAGAACACACAAGGTGCAGAGCCCAGGGGCCCTCTCCCCAGGGGCACAGAATAGGGCAGAGCAGAGTGCTCACAGATAGCCTGAAAGCAGAGAGAGCCAGAGACCAAGTGTCCCTGAGCAGCATGAATCTGGGAGGAAAAGAGTCACCCGTATCCCGTGGGAGAAGCTCTCAGGGATTGATCATGGGCTCAAAGGCCTGCAAGAAGGGGCAGCCCACGGGATGCCTGGGTGGCTCAGCAGTTGAGCATCTGCCTTCAGCCCAGGGCGTGATCCTGGGGTCCCGGGATTGAGTCCCACGTTGGGCTCCCTGTATTGGAGCCTGCTTCTCCCTCTGCCTGTGTCTCTGCCTCTCTCACTCTCTGCCTCTCATGAATAAATAAATAAAATCTTAAAAAAAAAAAAAAAGAATGGGGAGCCTGACTGCTGCTCCTTGAGAGCTGTTCCCCTTGCTGACACACAAGTCTGGTTTTCTTCGCTTGGATTGACCACATGCTGGAAACTGTTGTCTAAAATATGACAAATAAATAACCTTTGCTTTTGGCAAGGCCTGGAAATGACTCTGAGAGTGGGAAGTGGATTATCTGGTACTAGTAGGAGGTCTGGCACCAGAAATCCCTTTTTCCACAGACTCCCATGTTCTCAGGTTTGAAGGATACTTAAATACTCTCCTGGTTTTAGCCAGTGTTTTTCAGAGGCTTGATTCCTCTCTGCACACTCAATAGACCTGCATCCCCACTGGGCCAGTGTATTTGGTGTTTGCACCCACTCTTTACCTCAAAGGCAATTACTGGCCTCCACCTTGGGATGGAGGTTTTGCTATTTAGAGGGTATTTCCCTCTCCTGGTCTAGCAAGTGTCTTATGGCTCCTATTGGGCTGGCAGAGGCTCACCCCATGGAGCCTGCCTTGGTCCTCGGTTCTTTTTTTATTTTACCTTTTTTTTAAGGATTTATTTATTTATTCATGAGAGACATGACTGAGAGAGAGAGAGACAGAGACACAGGCAGAGGGATAAGCAGGCTCCATGCAGGGAACCTGATGTGGGGCTTGATCCCAGATCCCAGGATCACGACCTGAGCCAAAGGCAAGCACCCAACTGCTGAGCCACCCAGGAATCTCTATTTTACTTTTTAAAAAGATTTTATTTACTATTCATGAGACACACCGAGAGAGAGGCAGAGACACAGGCAGAGGGAAAAGCAGGCTCCCTACAAGGAGTCCAATGCGGGACTCAATTCCAGGACCCCGGGATCATGCCTTGAGCCAAAGGCAGATGCTCAACCACTGAACCCTCCAGGCCCCCCTGGTCCTCAGCTCTAACCAAGGCTATGGGAGCAGCTTCTGTGCTGCTCACACAGAACAAGGCAGATACTGGTCACTGGGATGCTGGGCAGTGACGTCAAAAGAGCAATGCGGTATGAGCTCAGTAGTAGGGGGGGCGGGGGAGGTAAGAGGAAATAAGGCCAAATGAAAGGCAGATTAGGCACAGAATGTTGAGAACCTTCACCCGCAGGCTCACAGAGTTCAAACTCTCCCAGGAGGCAGTGGTCAGCCACTGGAGGTCTTCACACAGGTAAGCCACTTGCGTTCAGGACAGTTCAATTCCCAAGTAGGGTTTGAAGTTTTTACTCACATGCCATTAAGACATAGTTTAAGCAAATACTCAGTTCACCAAACACCGGAGAGCCCACAGTGATGGATTTCTGGGTCTTGCCTCTTCCCTTTAACTACAAGCACCCCGAGAACAGGGATCTGATTCACTGTAAATATCGAAAGACACTCTTAAGGGACGGGCTTTGACTGGCTGAGGCTGTGGGAGAGGCAATTAAGCTGGAGTCTAGGTTTACCCACACTCATCATGTTCAAAGTATATTTGGGGAAGGAAGGAGCTAAAGGAGGAAGGGATTGTCTTACCCATGAAACACTAGTTTGTTGGCAAACAAGATTCCCCGATGACAATCCCAGGCTTGACTTCCCTGCTAGAGCCTGTAGTGGTTCCTCTCCCTCTCCCCCCAGGGCAGGGTTACATAGACAAATATAACAAGAAATCACTAAGGCGTGAAGCCCGTCCAAATCCATTACGTTCTGGAAGGGATCCATGGCTCTTAATCCTTCCCAAAGGACAACTATGTAGAAATGTTCTATTTGCCTTTCTGCTGTCTGTAAACATCTGCACTAACTTATAGGTGGTCAGCCCTGTGGAATGATCCAGCCTCGCGCCGTGGTTGCGTATCACAAAGTTGCCCTGATGGGAGACCTGGTCACTCCATCTCCGGAGGTGTGAGAAGCTAAAACCTAATGAATATGCTGGAAGTTCCCAGCTTCCTCTCCCGGGGTCTTCCACTTTCTCGGACATCTCCCCCAGAGTTCAGTGCACCTGATAAAGGTCAACTTAGAAGACACGCTAAAACAGTCCATGTTTCATTTTTAGAAAAAGAAAAACGGTCTCTTGGAGAGTCATTTGCTGAACTGAGACTAAAACCGAAGTTTTCTTATTTTTAACATTAACCAGATTCTATGAAAAATACAATCTTTTAGGTAGTTATTAACGTTACCAGCAAAAACATAGACTCCCAGTGCTACCCTGGTCCTTTGATTTAGGGTTTTTTGTTTTGTTTTTTGTTTGTTGCCATGATGTGTCTCTCATCTACTGCCCATACCACTCATCAAACCTAGGAACTTTGAATGATCCACTAAGAAAATTTTCTGAGATTTCTAGCAATACATCAAACGGAATTTGCCGCAAATAACAGCAACAGCAAATTTAACCAAGACACCATGAGGCAAAGGAAGCAAAAATCCTATTTGATAGGAGGATTAGCAAAATCCACATGGGTTTGTCTTCCTTTAGGAAAAACGAGGAGGGCAGCCTGGGTGGCTCAGTGGTTTGGCGCTGCCTTCAGCCCAGGGCGTGATCCTGGGGTCCTGGGATCGAGTCCCACGTCAGGCTCCCTGCAGGGAGCCTGCTTCTCCCTCTGCCTGTGTCTCTGCCTCTGTGTGTGTGTCTCTCTTGAATAAATCAATAAAATCTTTAAAAAAAAAAAAAAAGGAAAAATGAGGACATTCATTTTCAGAAGATTCTCCTTGGGTGAAAGGCGATGTCCATAATTTGTGGCACAAATCTGGGGCAAAAAGAACATGCTTAGTGTGGGAGAATTATTCCTGCACCAGGGGTTTTGATGCACGTAGCACTAAAACACTACGGGGCACTAAACCCGGAATGGCAAACCAGTGTAACAGAGAGCACTGCCCTGTGACATCGAGAAAAGGCACCATGATGCTAGCGTCACACCAATGCCTCCACATTTTGTGAGCCCATCACAAGGGTCCAGTTCTCCAGGGAGAGTATTACAGATCCTCATGATTGGCAATTCCCAAATCTGAAAAGCTCTAAAAATGGACATTTCTTAACCCTCTTGGTGGCAAACCTAGACTTTGTCACACGAGGCAATGTTCGACCTTCCTCTGCTCCACTTGGTGCCAGGAGCCACGTTCTGGTGCAGGCACAGTACGAGACTGGACTCCAGGTGCTGCCCGGACCCTGACTCGGTGTTCAGGAATTCCCTGAGTCATCCGTCTAAAACCTACAAATTTCTGGATATGGAAGAACTGGGACTAAAGTTTCAGACATGCACTGTGGGTCTGTATGACTTTATTTTGGTACAACGAATCTAGAAAAATCAGAGATAGATTAATAAGAGAAGCTGTGTATTTGTTTCTCCTTTGGTGATCATTAAAAACCATGCAGGAGGGGGTGCCTGGATGGCTCAGTTGGTTAAGCATCTGCCTTCAGCTCAGGTCATGATCCTGGGGTCCTGGGATTGAGCCCCATGTCCAGCTCCCTGCTCAGTGGGGAGTCTGCTTCTCCCTCTCCCTATGCCTGTCTCCCCATTGCCACTCATGCTCTTTCTCTCTCACGTAAAAAATAAAATTTAAAAATAAAAAAACTGGGGATCCCTGGGTGGCTCAGAGTTTTAGTGCCTGCCTTCAGCCCAGGGCGTGATCCTGGAGTCCTGGGATCGAGTCCCACGTCGGGCTCCCTGCATGGAGCCTGCTTCTCCCCTGCCTGTGTCTCTGCCTCTCTCTCTCTCTGTGTCTCTCATGAATAAATAATAATAATAACAAATCTTAAAAAAATAAAAATAAAAAAACTGTGCAGGAAACAATTTTCCTTTCCTTTTCCTTTCTTCCTCTTTACTTTGTGAACCAAATTCAAGTTCAGGTTTAACAGAGAAGTTACTATTTGAGCGTATTTCTATACACTGGCATATCTCCTCCAATCACCTATGATTTTTAGGTGTGTAGGGAGGGCTTGCTCGCAAAGCTGGTAGCTAGGATCTTCTCTGTAAAGCTTCTCCTGGCATCGTGTGACTATTTTCAGACAAAGGGAAACATCTGGGGGACCCCCTGAGACTTCTCCAGCATGAGATTCTAGATTCTGGGCATGGATCACAGAGAAATAGGTCACACTGTACAGAGGGGCAAAATTACATTTACGAATTATGTGCCTTTATTTCTGATGTTTAGTACCAATTTACCTAAATGCAAATTTTTTTTTCCTGATTAGTGAGTTTGGTTTCCTAGGGTAATGCAAAACCTTTTGTGAGTTTCTTTTTCTTTTCTTCTTTTTTTTTTTTTCATTTTATGAGTTTCTAACAGTTGTAAACTTATAACATTCAAAACCAGTCTTGAGGAATTTTTAGAAGTCTACAATTGAAGATAGTAATTTTACTCAACTAGCACAAAGAAGCAACTGATGAGTTTGCTACATCACCCTTTACAGTGAGAATCTTAATTTTGAAAGACTGACATAGTGTTAAAGCCGTGAGCTGTTCTGCTATTCACAAGGTCAAGAAATACGATATTGACATTACATAAAGGCGGCATAAAAGAGACAGCTGTCATAATATAAAATCTCCTCCTTACTTTATAGCTAAATGATTCCCATAGGATTTGAAGACTATCATCCTGCAAAATACCCTATCTGAATACTTTTCTATGCCCAGAAAAATGAATTACACACTTGAAAAGCTCAGTCAAATGGATTTTTGTGCATAAAACAAAGATTTCTGTAACAATTTATAACTTTTCCACTTGAACATTTTGTTTCAAATTTTCACAGATTCTGTTCCTTTCAAAAGGTCCTGCTGGTGTGAAAGATTCCAGCTGCTTCTCACTCAAAAGTCCTTTCTTAAATCACGGGGAAAACATCATACCCCTCCCCTCTCTCCCTTTTTGTGAATATATGAGAATTATATAAGTTTATAAATTCTTCCCACAGAAACTCATCTTTGGGTTGACAGATGTGTTTCAAACTTAACAGATGACTTTTCTAGTAAGTTTCCAATAGGGACATTTGCAAATTGGGGGGTATTAAAGATACTATGAGGTTCTATCAGTTATATTCCAAATATTGACTGTTCCAAACACCACTGTCTGAGTATTTCTTACTAATTATCTAAGGGTCTCAGCAAATCTATTTCACTTACTATATGATTACTGCCAGCTGTTTTCTTTCAAGAGGCCAATTAAAAAATTGCAGGAAAACATATGCCAAATGATCAAATGCTCTAATAATGATTTAAAGCCGAGCGTGCTTTGAGTTGTAGTAGTAAAACCACTTATGTAAATGCAAAGTAATGATATCAGTGGACTCGGAATGGTGATTTATAGACTGCTGCCTGAGATTAATCAACTTTCAACACTGGGCAAGAGAATAACATTGTCATCTTTTTAAAGATAGCAATCTACAGTAATGTTTATGTTACTAAAAAAGTCTTTCAGAAGAAAACCAGCTCTTTGTCTTCTTTTCCTGTTGATCTTCTAAAATTCTGCCTTAAACTTAGTACTGCCTAAAAGGCCTCCTCTAGACTGACAAAAAAGGCCCACAAACCTGGAATTTTCAGGCACCAGAAAGCCGAGCTTCATTTCCATTAATTCACAAATGCTCTTTGAAAAGGCAGAAAAGCTTTCAAACAAAGAACCAAAAAAAATTCAAGAGGGTAATTTTTTTTTTTGGTCCCAGAAATTGCATTTTGTCATTCCAGACTAGTAAACACAGGATTCCATGGTTTATGGAAGATAAAATATTAAAAAGTGTTAACTTTTTTTTTTTTTTTTGCTTCTAACTGTTCCCCCAGAGCCCTAAGAACCTGCAGTCTGTGAAAGTTAAAGGGAATCTTCCAGCACAAATAAATACTCCAAGACCTCTCCTGAAAGGGAGGGAAAGATCAATATCCTCTGTGGCCAAGGACTGCTCTTCAGTAGTATGCACTGAGTAATGCACTGCTCCATTTCAGAAAACATTATTATTTCTATTATTAGTATCTTATTATTTTAAGAAGTGGAATTAGACACCTGCAGGCTGATGATGGGAACATGGTACAATTTCATACCTACCACTGAACTCTGCTGGACCTGCATTTCACTTTGCACAGATGTCACATAAACTGACCCCTAAGTACTCAATTACAGCTTCACTTCTTTGCCTATGGCTGCTGTGTTTATTTTGGAACAGAGAGAGCCTGCAGATGGAGGTTCCCCTTCCACGGCCTCTTATGCACACGACGGGCTCTGCCGAACAGGTAAGCCAAATGTGGCCCACGGCCCTCTACCTGAAATGTTCTTAATACCTGTCTTTTCCAGGTGCTTTTTGCTTACTGGTTCTGATAAATCTTATGCTAGTAGAACCCTGTTTTAATGATTAGCATCAGTATATCTCTAGTCCGCTATAACAAAGGTATTTCCAGGTCCCAATAGACCGCCCAGTGTAACAGAGCTTTACTGATCTGGTTCCAATAGATCTTGTTAACAAAAAATTGTATATAACAGATGTTTTTTACTAATCAATCCCTGCTAATGTTTGGATGGTTCTTTATATCAAAGGTAGCGGTGATCTGTGCATTTATTTGTGCTGTTTGGCATAAACCATTTTTTAATTAATTCACTGATTTGCCAAAATGTTTAAAATGATTTTTCTTTTCTTGTCTCATGGCACCCTTCTGGAAGTATCAAAGGGCTGGTGGAAAGTAAAATATAAGGTGATTCTGCAAATCAAGCTAGAGAGGCCAGGGTGCCTGGATGGCTCAGTCGGTTAAGCGTCATGATCTTGGGGTCCTGGGATCGAGCCCCATGTCAGGCTCCCTGCTCAGTGAGGAGTCTGCTTCTTCCTCTGCCCTCTGTCCCTCCTCCCTGCTTGTGCTCTCACTCTCTCTCTCAAATAAATAAATTTTTCTTTTTTTTTTAAAAAAGAGAGACTGGCTGCTAGCGTTTTCAGTGAAGTCCCCCTAAAGTCCCCCTAGAGAAAAAAAAGAAAAGCAAAAAAAAAAAAAAAATCAAGTTTTTGCATACAATGTAGCAAGAAGTCTTCTGTTAAATTACATTAGAATGTAACTATGCAATCTGGATGTCCTATTCAGCTGATTCCACTGACCTTTTTAAGAAAGAGAATATTATTTTCCTATCATAACCAAGATTTTTTCTTTAATTTTTTTATATAGGAAATGTCAGTATTCAGCACTCAAATCACTACACCATTTGTGATGCATAAAATATGTATACATTATGGAAAATGTGTGTTAGCTGATGAATGATCAGGAGCAATTATCAAATAAGAACTTTCTGTTTTTAAACTGTGTTGATCTGGGGCGCCTGGGTGGTTCAGTGGTTGAGCAGAGTCTGCCTTTGGCTCAGGTCGGGATCCCGGGATCCTGGGATCAAGTCCCATATCAGGTTCCCCAGAGGGAGCCTGCTTCTTCCTCTGCCTATGTTTCTGCCTCTCTCTGTGTATTTCTCATGAATAAATAAATCTTAAAAAACAAAACAAAACAAAACAAAAAAAACTATGTTGATCCTTCTCAACCTTATATTTGCCTACATAGCTGTCATGGTTAGCAGTTCTTAGGCTTTCAATTGTTTTTAAACAGAAATGCCAACTCTAGATTTCCTGATTGTGGATGGACACTCATTTTTGTACACACAAAAACACCAGGAAGTGAAATATGATTACCATGCTGTGCTGAGGAAAATAATACAAGTGAGAAAATATTGTTTTTAGATAAGACTACTTCCTAAACCTTTATTTTTTTTTAAGATTTTATTTACTTATTTGACAGAAAGAGAAAGACAGGGGGAGCAGCAGAGGGAGAAACAAGTTTCCCACTGAGCAAGGAGCCTGACATAGGGCTCGATCCCGGGACCCTGAGATAATGACCTGAGCCAAAGGTAGATGCTTAACTGACTGAGCCACCCAGGCACCCCCTTCCAAAACCTTTAACAATACCTCACAAATCTGTCCACAATATGTTAGAATATGAACATTTATGACCATGGACAATGGTCTCTTCCTACCATGGACAATGTCTTGTATCTATCTAGACCCTGATCATTTTCTTTCAGCAACACTCAGCCCGACATCTCATGGCCAAGTCCAAGGAAACAGGAAGGTGAGCATTTCCATCCATTGGAAAGAAAAGGGAGTTATGTAAGAATAAGCCCTCAGGGGTCTGCTGGGCAAAATGAGTCCAAAAGAAGAAACAGAACAGCCTGTGAGGACCCTGAGAAAGAATAGCTTTGATTCCGGGTTGTCTGCATACAGTTCTCCTTCTACTCAAGTAAATCAGCACTTTTGACTTCTCCCTTTTGTAAAAATAACCTTTTTCTTTTCATAGTTCAAGGAAACTGCTCCTATAATTTGTAGACTTTTAAATCCTCATTCCCCTTAAATAATAATTCATATATATTCACTGACATGTAAATATACAGAATAATAGTACCTCCAGGCAAAATAGCCTTTTAGAGAGTTAGATTCAGGACCCTTCAGCTATGAAAATGTTACTTTGTCTTTTGTGTGTGACAATTAGTTAAAAGGTTCTCTAAGCCTCTAGATTCTAGAACATTCTAGACTTAAGCCCTGGACCATGCCTTATTTAAAAGGCTTCTGCAGGAGTGCCTGTGTGGCTCAGTCCACTCTTGATTAGGCGTTCAACTCTTGATTTTGGCTCAGGTCAGGATTTCAGGGTTCTGGGATCCAGCCCTTGTGTGGGGCTCCACGCTCAGTGGGGAGTCTGCTTGGGATTCGCTCTCTCTCTCCCTCTGGCCCCAACCCTTTGCTCATGCTCTTTCTAATAAATAAATAAATCTTAAAAAAAATATAAAAGTCTCCTGCAGGGCAGCCCAGGTGGCTCAGTGGTTTACCTCCACCTTTGGCCCAGGGCATGATCATGGAGACCCCAGATCGAGTCCCACGTCGGGCTCCCTACATGGAGCCTGCTTCTCCCTCTGCCTGTGCCTCTACCTCTGCCTCTTTCTCTTTCCTCTCTGTGTATTCTCATGAATAACTAAAAAAAAAAAAAAAAAAAAGTCTCCTGCAGTGTTTTCTGTGTTCTACACTGACATCTCATTTTATTGATGCTGTACAGAAAAGCATATTATATTTAAAGGGTATGTATACAAGTCAAGGCCTTCTAATTATTATTTTTTAAAATATTTATTTATTTATGAGAGAGAGAGAGAGGCAAAGAAAGAAGCAGGCTCCATGCTAGGAACCCAACGTGGGACTCAATGTGGGGTCTCCAGGATCACGCCCTGGGCTGAAGGCAGCGCTAAACTGCTGAGCCACCTGGGCTGCCCTAGGCCTTCTAGTGAAATACAACACAGGTTGCACAGTCCTGCATTAATTATTAATAGAGCAAAGATAACCCTAAAATACTAGATTATGAGAGTGGGACATCTAACAGGTCTAATGATCAGCCACCAAACCAAATATACTCAGTTTCACCGTTCTGGGGATTTCCCTGGGTATAGATGGGGAGAGGCAAAAACAAGGGACTTGGAACCTCTTCTCTGATTCCCAGACTCCAGGCTGCTGCTGCACACGAACCTTGGGCCTCAGATGGGTGTTTTTCAGGGCGCTGCACTAATAGATCACCACCAACTTCATGATGGGAGTGCTAGGCTGGCAGATACACTGACCTTCTGGATAAGGTGCCTGACCCCTCCCTCCCCTGACAGCTATTTCTCTCCCCAGACAGCTGGAGACAAACAAACCAAGAGGCAGCACTTTGACAAATGAAGCTAAACCAGGATCCTTTGTTTCTTGGAAGCCCACAAGCTGGCATTCCACAAGCTCATGAGGGGGCTGTGAATTAGTGAGGCCAGGCCTGCACTTCCTCCTCCTTGGCAATCCCTGTGGCCATACATTCCCAGGATCCGTGGGGCCAGGCGACGCTGGTCCCAGTTCACATTCCATGCTGTCAGGGTGCTCTCAAAAATAAAAAAAAAAAAAAATTTACAACAGAGTTCAGGGCTGGTGAAAGAAAAGGAGGGAAGAGTACCTTCGGAGAAAGATAGTGATTGTTCAACTATTTTTCATGAGACCAGAAACATTTGGTAAGTATATGAACCGGAGCTTATCATAACCCCCCGATTCGAATACCAAATGAAGGGCAGAAAAAAGTAACAACTGTAAAAAAACCAACAAAATGAACATGGTTTCTACATCCTGAAAATGTTTTATTCGAGAAATTCAGTGGATGGTCATTGACCACCTACAATGCTTGAGGTCTCCAGCTAAGGCTGTAAGACAGCCTTAGTTTAAAAAAAAAAAAAAAGACTACCTCTGTTTTATAGCAAGAACTTGGGAAGTCTAAATAAAAGGGGCCTGGAGGTCTCCTTATGCAAATATTCAAACGGAGCTGAAGGGACTAATTTTAGCATCAGGGGAAAGCATGCTGCAAGTCACCAGCTAGCTCCAGCCCTCTACTTGTTTTTATATGGCCTGTGAGCTGAGAATGCCTTTTACATTTGTAAATGGTTCGGGAGGGGAAAAAAAAAATCAAAAGAATAGTATTTTGTGATACAGGAAAATGTATACAGAATTCAAATTTCTAAGTCTGTAAATAAAGTTTTATTGGCACACTGCTGCCCTCATTTATTTACCTACTGTGGCTGCTTTTGCATTTACAAAGAGAGAGCTGAGTAATGACTGTATGGCTTGCAAAACCCAAGGTATTTACATTACAGATCAAATCCACCAAAAGCAAGAGAAAACACACAAGTTCCTTCAAAGAGTAAAGGCAGTATTTGTGTTTCTTTCTTTCTTTTTTAGAGATTTATTTGAGAGAGAGAGAGAACGGGAGAGAGAGGGAGTGAGCATGAGGGGGAAGAGGGTCAGAGGGAGAAGCAGACTTCCTGCTGAGTGGGAAGCCCCAAGGACGTGGGGACAACAGAGGACAGAGCTCTACCCCAGGACCCTGATGGTGGGGAACAGAGAGTTAACTAAGGACAAAGTAGAAGCTGATATCCCACAAAGGACACCCCCTGCCCCCCAGGGAGGGATATGTATGACATTCCTCAGGAAGTTCCCAACTGTCTTAATGTTAATACCTTGTTAGAGGGAAAACAGTATGTTGACAAAGTCCTTGAAACAGGCAAAGCGACCTTCCTCTACGGACTCAATTGCCTCGATGTTAACACTTTGCTAAGGGCAAAAGGGGATCTTAGCCGACACCCAGGATCCTGTAAGTCTACTTTAACATATAAAAATTCCTTTAGAAATTTCCTTTCTCTCTAAACCCCCCAAGATACATGTCGGCAATCATCCCCCTAGTGTATAGCCTACTGATGCACATCTGAAGGGTCTCTTGACGTAGGTTTTATTAGATGGTAATAAGTGACCTTTTCCCAACAATAGCTAGTGCCCTCAAGGTCCTGGAAACCTTGCTTCCAAAATTCCTTAGAGAGTATACAATCCCCAAACCCCTCCCAACTTGAAAGTATAAATAATCAGTCATTCCTCACAAACCGCCCCCTCCTGGCAGCAGCTCTTTCTGCCCACAGGTAATGTCCCCCTGTTTTTTTAATAAAACCACCATTTTGCACCAAAGATGTCTCAAGAATTCTTTCTTGGTTTTTGGCTCTGGATCTCACCTAATATTCCAAAACTTCATCACTGAGATCATGACCTGAGCCCAAAGCAAATGCTTAATCTACTGAGCCATGCAGGTGTCCCCGTGTTTCCTTTAATTTTTATTTATTTATTTATTTTTTCCCGTGTTTCCTTTTTTTTTTTTAATTTTTATTTTTTAAAGATTTATTTATTTATTTATGATAGACACAGAGAGAGAGAGAGAGAGGCAGAGACACAGGAGGAGGGAGAAGCAGGCTCCATGCCGGGAGCCCGACGTGGGACTCGATCCTGGGACTCCAGGATCGCGCCCTGGGCCAAAGGCAGGCGCCAAACTGCTGAGCCACCCAGGGATCCCCCGTGTTTCCTTTTAATACCAATTTTGCCAATTCCCTATTGAGGAGCCGGAATGCGATGCCCTGACACTGTTTTCTTGTACATTTAGACCTTGATTCTACAACACAGGTTATCCCACATGTTTCTTGCAATAAAACAGAATGCCAGGAGTAATATCTGTCTTTGAGCAGACAGTCCTGTTGGTGGATGGCTATACCTCCCTACTTGGTAAGGGCTCGAGGAATGATCGTGAGAAAATGAGAGGCAATCCAACCACGCTGGCTAGTGGGTGATGCCTCAGGAAATGAATGACAAGATTGAAGCTGGCAGTTCCACAGGCTTAATAAGCAGCACGCAGTGTCCCCAGTGGTTAAGCATTTACATTCTATCCAACGGAGTATCTAGAGAAGGAAGAAACGTAGAAGTGGGGGACTGTAATAGTTTGATGAAAGAAAGCTAAAATGGGATAGCATTTTGTCCTCTGGAGGGGCAGGGGGCTGAAACAGAGACAACGAAAAAGATATGCACACCCCAGGGTTATCGGAAGCCCTATTCACACCAGAGTGGTGAGTTCCGGCTCCATGGACACACCTGGACAATCTAACAAACTTCCATACAGCTGCCAAGTGTGACACTGGGTACTACTCTCAGCTTTTTAGCCACCTGTAGGCTTCCCATTTAGTACACAATATCCTCCTTGGTATTACTAGGTTTCCTCTGCCTGACGTTATCTGTTTCAATTGACAAGTTGAGAGCTGGATCTCATCATTAATATAATTAAAGCACTGCCCTCCTATAAAGGATATGAAGAACAATTTCTTTTAACAGAGATGTGATAGAGCACATTGAGCAAAAAATAACAAAAAACAAAAACAGAAAAACCACAATGACCCCAAAACCTTTTGGAAACTCACCTAGAAAAATCTCCCTTTGCTTCCTGTAGAAGAAAAAAGTCAACATCAGTGAAAGGCTCCAGTCCAGTGTGCCAGACTTTCCAGTACATTCTACCTACGGTCACGACAACTCCTCTACTGAGTCAGCTCAGCTTACTACTACTGTTGTCCTACCTGCTACAGGAAGGAAATGAGGAAAGGACCAGGCATTTGCCCCTGAATATGAGACACTAAATTTTAAATTAAACTTTGGAAAGTCGTATACAAAAAAAGTGATTCATAATAACAAAACACAAGTTTCTCCCTCTAGACCCGGGTTTGCTTTTTTCTAGTTTAAAGATTCTGAATCTAAAGGTGGGTCTGCCTCTGTGTTGCATTATTTGTTTTGTCTTGTACCATGTTATACTACAGAGGGACCATGAAGAGCTTTAATGACTCTAGCACGATGCCTTGAATATAGTAGTTGTTCAATAAATCTTTGTTGAAGAAATAAATGAATGACCTTCTTTCAGTTCATCTTGTCAGTGTTACTATTATGGTCACTGTTGCTAATTTTCATTAATAAGTCTTTCACACATAAGCTAAAGGTCTCTCATTATCTTTCCATGGGGTGTGAAATGATTCTCTTGCAATTAATTCTTCTATGGACTTGGCTTTCTCCAGAGTGAGGGGGGCACCAAAATGGAAGGAAATAGGGCCACTGAATATCTTAGTTTTCTTTTTCTTTTTTTTTTATCTTAGTTTTCCAACTCAAACGATATATACATAATTTTCCTTTGCAGAGAGACACTGTCATATAATTTGGAAATATCAGAAGCTCCTATTTACAGCCATGGTGTACTCCTTCCTGTTAGCTCTATAAATAAGATGACCAACAGGTAGTGCATAGGGCAGCTGGCTGTGCATGGTAAGACTTACTGCTGTCTCTTCTGTGTCTGGCTCTGGGATCCACAGATGAGGGCAGAACAACCTACCTGTAAAATATAGGAGGCTAATTCAAACACCACTTCGCTGTCCACATCAATCAGCTCCTGAAAGGAAAAACCCACAAGGAAGGTAAGTTTGGTACTTAACAATGACTTCTTTATGACAACTCCTAAATAAAGGCCCGGTCTTCCTCTTCTGAGGTGACCCTCAGAATCTCAAATGCTCACAGGATATCTGTGGTCTGGATTACTCGGCCCCAAGTGCTCCCTGACATCCTGTTCTCGGCTTTTAGCCAGAAGGGACCCCAGCGGTCCTGGGCTTTCTCAGTCACCTCATCTCAAAGGCCTCATCTTTAAATCTTGTGACAGTAGGCGGCAGACCAGTCTCGGGCTTTTTACAAATTTATTAATCTGATTCATCAATGGAGTCATAACCAATTGTGTTTTCTTCATAAACTACTTTAGAACCAGGAGTAAGGCTTTATTGGGAAAAAAAAGTCATAATGGGATTGTGACCCTTTAAATTAATATTAAATTTAATAAAAAATACAGTTTTAAAAAAAGATTTTATTTATTTATTCATGAGAGAGAGAGGCAGAGACACAAGCAGAGGGGGAAGTAGGCTCCACGTCGGAGAGCCTGATGTGGGACTTGATCCTGGGTCTGCAGGATCACGCCCCGGGCTGAAGGCAGCACTAAACCGCTGGGCCACCGGGGCTACCCCAAAAATACAGTTTCTCACTGCAATGGTCTCATGGCTTTCAAGCGCTTGACAGTTTGATGTAGCTATTAGCTACCATAGGGTCAGAGCAAATACAGGGCACTTCCGTCATTGCAGAAAGTTCTACAGACTAGCACTGCCACAGAGCCTGAGTTTAAAAATGCTTCCCATGAATGTCCTCGTGTACCTTTGTGTGTGTGCATGTTTGGTATACGGTACAAAACACTTAACACAACAACCACCTTCTTCACATATTTTAAGTGCATGACGTTGTATTGTCATATATTGTTCAGATCTTAAAAACAGAGGGAACTCTGGAGTCCATCAGCCCAGAAAAATAATAAACAAATTAACTAATGTTATACTTGTGTTGTGAAACTTAAGTAGAAATGTCTGTTTTATTCTTTCTTTCTCTCTCCTTCATATCACTAGATGCTATAGTGAGTGATGGGACCACAGAACATTAGAGCTAAGCCAGGCTTCAACACCGGCTAGCCCAGCCCTCTGCTTTTATTGAGATCAGAAATCCAAAAATGTCAAGGGACTCTCCCCAAACCACAAGGCCTTAGTGGCAGTGAGGAGGCTGGAAACAATTGCCTCACCTCTTGTCCGGCAAGTGACCTCCCTGAGTGCATCTACTCCCCTAAGTCAGTAAGGACTTGGGGCTATCGCTTGACACTTGTTAGAATGGCTATTATCAAAAAGACAAGAAATTGCAAGTGTTGGAGAGCATGTGGAGAAAAGGGAACCCTTGTGCATGTTGGGGGGGGGGGGTGTAAATTGGGGCAGCCTCTATGGAAAACAGAACAGAGGTTCCTCAAAAAATTAAAAATAGAACTAGCCTATGACCCAGCAATTCTACTTCTGTGTATTTGCCCAAAGGAAATGAAAGTACCAGCTTGAAAAGATATCTTTACCCCCATGTTCACTGCAGCAGTATTTATGATAGCCAA
The DNA here is from genome assembly GCF_048418805.1 of Vulpes vulpes. Classification (NCBI taxonomy): domain Eukaryota; kingdom Metazoa; phylum Chordata; class Mammalia; order Carnivora; family Canidae; genus Vulpes; species Vulpes vulpes. The sequence goes on along the minus strand of NC_132781.1, from coordinate 107,476,437 downwards.
ATTTTTGTAAACATGGGAACAACCTAAGTGTCCATCAATTGATGAATGGATAAGGAAAATATGGTGTCTGCGTATGTATATATATAATATTCCACACAATGGAATATTATCCAGTCATAAAAAAGAACAAGATCTTGCCATTGGAAAAACATGAATAGATCTGGAAGGCATCATGCTAAATGAAACAAGACAGAGAAAATATTACATGATATCACTTGCACGTGGAGTCTGAAAGGAAGAAAATTCAAATACATAGATACAGAGAACAGACTGATGGTTGCCAGAGGCAGGGGGTGGGGGAAATGGGTGAAGGGGGTCAAATGTAAAAACGTCAGTTTATAAAACAAGTCCTGAGGATGTAATGTACAGCACAGTGACTATAGTTGTTACTATACTGTCTATCTGAAGGCTGCTAAGAGAGCTAGATCTCTGAAGTTCTCATCCCAAGACAAAAAATATATATGTGGGGTGATGGATACTAATGAGACCTACGGTGGGGATCATTTCACAAGATACACAACTATTGGGTCACTATGTTATATACCTGAAACTGATATAATGTTATATGTCAATTATTTTTCGATTAAAAAAAATAAGGATTTGGTTTCAGCCAACCTGTTCTCAGAGCCATAACCATCACTGAAGTTAGCTAAAACCAGAGTTACTTTTCACTTGAATTATAAACCAAACTCTGATTCACGGATTTTCTAATTAATTTTTTTTTTTTTTTGTGGTCCTCAACGGGACCCTGGAATTCAAAACAACACACTCTAGCAAGCCTGTATCTTTTGAAAGAGGGATATCATTTGGGCCCTTTCAGGCCCAGTAATTTCAAAGGTGGATAATAATATTTGCTACTGAACCACCTCAGGAGTGTGGGCTAAGGGAACCAGGGAGAGCATATGGAAGAATCGGGCACAATAATTCTTTATGCGTAACCAGTTGAGAGAGCTTTATGGCCGCTGTAATTGATATAGACTGTCAGGGTTGAGATATAGAGGAATGCGTGGAATTGGCCTTTTGGGATTACCAGATCCCATCAGAATGTAAATCATTTAACAGTGTACAAATGATTTAACAGAAACACTGTCCAGGGTTCCCACAATGGACCATGAGGTTCCTTTCTATTCCCACCAACACCTTCCTGAGCGCTGCCCCCGTCCCGGGGTGTGTGTTCTCCTGTCAAACATTTACGCCTGTGTTGAGGCTAATGGTCGATGGTGGGCTAATCTTTAACATCCATGCAGAGGCTGATGTCGCGACCAACTCAAAACCAGCCATTGGGAACAACCCTTTCAAGCGCAAACATAGCTTTTAGTTCATTATTTGACCCATCCGCTAAATGAAAATGTACCTCTTGGGGGGAAGCAGGGTAGGAAAGGCAGAGGAAGGTCTTTTACAATTTCATTTTACTTTATAAAGTTCCAGGAGAGACTGTCAGAAATGAATCTGGTGGTGAATGTTAACTGCAATGTGCCATTATTCAGAGTAAAGCTACTGAAAATGCACAATTAAATGCCTGACCTGATTTACCCCAGTTCTCCCTCAAGGCACTCGTCCTCGGAGTGATTGGGCGCCCTCGCCCTTGAACTGGGGTGAGTTTTCACCTTCTCTGACCTTGACTGTCTCCCAGATATTAAAAAACAAGGTGGTGTCAAAACGTGGCAGGAAAGAGGGAAAAGGCTTAAAGACTGAAGTGGCTGAGACGGCGCACGTGCTTGCACAATGTGATGGAAGACAGCTGCATTATCACCCCTTACCACCTCTGCTCAGTACTGATTGAGTTCAAGGATCACCGTGTTGTCCGTCCACAGAGGACGCAGCACAGACATCTAAATGGTGTGTGGAGGGATCCCTGGGTGGCTCAGCGGTTTGGCGCCTGCCTTTGTCCCAGGGCGCGATCCTGGAGTCCCGGGATCGAGTCTCACATTGGGCTCCCGGCATGGAGCCTGCTTCTCCCTCCTCCTGTGTCTCTGCCTCTCTATCTCTCTATGTCTATCATCAATCAATCAATCAATCAATCAATAAATGGTGTGTGGAAGAACCAGTGCACGAACATGGGAAGACACAGTCCTAACTGTGAAGAAGATGTGTTCCTACCTTTTGCAGTGTCTGCCCCATTCCCCAACGTCTTCTGTTCCTAATGCGCTCCCGCTTTCACACTTGGCCCTCCCGGGGATTTAATCTTTAAAATCCACTGCAAGAGGGATCCCTGGGTGGCTCAGCGGTTTAGCACCTGCCTTCAGCCCAGGGCATGATCCCAGAGTCCCAGGATCGAGTCCCAGGATCGAGTCCCAGGTCGGGCTCCCTGCATGGAGCCTGCTTCTCCGTCTGCCTGTGTCTCTGCCTCTCTCTCTCTCTGTCTCTCATGAATAAATAAATAAAATATTTAAAAAAGAAAATCCACTCCGAGGGAACAGCGGTCGAGACTTTCTGCCCACACCACACGTTTCCTCTTGTGCCCTGAACCTACAAGCTGAGTTCCCCAAGTTAGGAGGGTGGGGGATAGATGTTTCCAGGGACCCTCCTGTCAGACACATGCCACCATCTAACATCAAAAAGCCTACTCTCGGGGCAGCCCTGGTGGTGCAGCGGTTTGGCGCCGCCTGCAGTCTGAGGTGTGATCCTGGAGACCCGGGATCGAGTCCCACATCGGGACCCCTGCATGGAGCCTGCTTCTCCCTCTGCCTGTGTCTCTGCCTCTCTCTCTCTGTGTTTATGAATAAACAAATAAAATCTTAAAAAAAAAATAAAACCTTTAAAAAAAAAAGCCTACTCTCCCTTAACCTTATGTGACTGCTCCGGCAATCCAGAGGCGGTATCGTTCACGTGTCTCTGCTCAAGCAGAGAAAATGAGCTGAGTGAGACCACAAAGGGGGCATGCAAAGATCGAGCACTTTCCTGGGTTTTCCCTAGCTGACACCAACAAGGGACGGGGGAGCGGAAGAGGACCTGTCAGGGAAGAGCGGTTGGAGCTGCCCAGCTGGCATGACCCAGAGGCTGGGGTATGACATGCCTCGGTGGCCCTCATGCTCTCAGAGCCACTTGAGAGTCGAGCCTTTGGGGTGTTTTCTGAGCTCCAATCAATCCTGCTTGGGAATCCAGGGCGGTCTCCTGGGCATGCAGATACCCTGGTACGAGGAAGGTGCTGGTAGAAGGGAATGTGAGGCCTTACAGTTATTATGGCCATTTGGTGTGTACTCTGGGGCATCTGTTTTACTTACTACTGAATAGTGTGTTCAGCTTTCTCTGATCTTTTGCAAAGTGCCAGGGAAGGACAAAAACGTGACTGCCTGCAGGTGTGCGCCGGGTGCTCAGAGCCGGGGTGGGGAGGATGGCCCCACTTCCTCCCCCTCAGCACGGTTTTATCCCAGGTGATTAACTAGCTGAAGGAAGAGGCCTGAGGTCATTTATCAGCAGTGTAACCGTTAATAATGTTCTTGGAAAGATTTCCGTCTGTGGGTCTCCAAGAGTTCCAAATGGCCCCACGAGGACCCGAGGCGGCAGGTGTCATGGACATGCTCCAAAGGAACCGAGAGCTGGAGGACCTCTTCAGGATCCCCTCGCTCGAGGGACTCGGTGGTGGTCCTCACACAACCCAGGATCTTTTTTTTTTTTTTTAAAGATTTTATTTATTTATTCATGAGAGACACTGAAAGAGAGAGGCAGAGACACAGGCAGAGAGAGAAACAGGCTCGATGCAGACAGCCTGATGTGGGACTTGATCCTGGGACTCCAGGATCACACCCTGGGCCAAAGGCAGGCACTAAACCACTGAGCCACCCAGGGATCCCCCACTACCCAGGATCTTAATGAAAAACATTCCACCGAGGTCGGGAATGACAGAAATTCCAGCTTTCCACGGAAGATTAATAAGATAATTATAAGAGAAAATGTGATTAACAACCACATGGTAGGTTGATAAGGTTTCAGGGAGCATGATCTATACCAAGTCCGTCCAGAATAATCTGCAGGGCCGGCCTAAAGGTTTCCTCAATCAGCCCTCGCCAACCGCCACCACCTCTCTTCTTATCACAAAATGTCTAAAGACCATGGTTTCTTGCCCTCCTCCCTAAGATCATTTCTACGCTCACTGGAGTGTTCCAGGTTCTCGTTCCCATCCCCCAACAGCTCTGGGGCACTGAATAAATCCCTGGATCTCCTCAAGTTTCATTTTCTTCATCAGGAGAAGGGGGATAATGATTTCTTTTCCAATTATTTTACAATTGGTGAGGACACAGAGGGGTGATCTGGAAACCACAGGACATACTACAAGTGTCCTGTCTGTAGCATTTATTTGGGCTCATGGGTGTTTATAATCTGTGTTGCCTGTTCTTCAGCACTGTTGAGCATTTATAGGAATCGTAAGACATTTTTTTTAAAAAGGAGGGCAGCATTGTGTGCATGTGTGTGTCTACAAGTCTGTATCACCCCAGTGGTCCTGATGCCCACAACTGGCCTCACTCTGCCTGTGTAGGAGCCCAGGCTCATTGCACAACTCCGAATGGCTACATGAAGAGACCCTGAGGCAAACAGGGGCCACGGGGTGGGACAGGACCAACATAGTCCGGCACAACCGTCTTCCTTCGGCCTTGGCCAGTTTTTCATCAGTCTAGTTACTTCACATTTGGCTGATGATCCACTGGGGTACGTGCCACTCCTGCTGGGCCATCATGCTCCCTCTGTGGCACAGCAATTCCTCCTGCTGCCTCTTGTTTACAGCCCGTATCATGACCCTGGGGAGTCTCTCTTTTAGAGGTCCGGGGCACCACTAAGATGATGAGCCCAAGTGAATTTCTTTCTAGAACTGAAAACGAAAGTCCCTCTCTGCCCGTGTTTTGTTCCACCCCGTCATATGAGCACACATGCTAGCCCTGTAATAATCAAACTAAGAGATAAAGACTAGGATTCTGTAAGTCTGAGATTAATATTTATTTTGGTTCCTTTGTCCTGTGGGGCCTGGTTGCAGGCTTTGTTTCTCTCATCTTCAGACAGACGATATGATCTGCTCATTAACAAAGCTCTTGGAAGCTCTTGGACAAAGACCATGGACTTCAATTTCAGTAAGAACTGATGGTGTTTAGCCCTACACAGCAAATGTGGCCCGAGGATGCTTATTTACATTTCAATAATATCTGAAGCTCCCAGACCAATGTGGACATCTCAGAAAGGAAGGTGGGGCAAGAACCCCCAGCCCACATAAAGCAGGAATTTTAAGCTTTTTCTTTTCTAACATGATCTGCTCTCACTGGGTACATGTAGGCACCAGGCTTGGTAATTTCATAGGAAATATGCAAACCTTTGGTCCCTGGGATTGGAAAGCAAGCAATTAAAAACAATTTCCTGGGCAGCCCCGGTGCCTTAGCAGTTTAGCGCCACCTGCAGCCCGGGTGTGATCCTGGAGATCCGGGATTGAGTCCCACGTCGGGCTCCCTGCATGGAGCCTGCTTCTCCCTCTGCCTGTGTCTCTGCCTCGCTCTCTCTCTCTCTCTGAGTCTCTCATGAATAAATAAATAAAATCTTTAAAAAAAATTAAAAAGACATTCACATTTTATAACCTAGCACCTGTGGTTTGCAAGACTCAAAAATCACTGCAGTCACTAATTTTTTTTTTTACAGCAATTCCCTTTATCAGGGTAGAGAAGATAGGATTCAGTCCCAGAGCCTGAAGTCAGGGCAAGAGCTGGGACCAGAATCCACACCCACCCAACAGCTCCCATTGGGTATGATAAGCCCACTGCCTCTGGCAGGGCTGGCATATGGGCTTCTGCTTCTTCTTCTTCTTCTTCTTTTTAGATTTTATTCATGAGAGACACAGAAAGAGGCAGAGACATAGACAGAGGGAGAAGCAGGCTCCTTCCAGGGAGCCTGATGCTGGACTTGATCCCAGGACCCTGGGATTATAACCTGAGCCAAAGGCATGTTCAACCACTGAGCCACCCAGGTGCCCCCATATGGGCTTCTTCAGTTGGCATGGGAAGCCACATCCAAAGAGAGAAGGCTTGGCAGGAGAGCTCTGCTTTCTTGTGTGATTTTCCAGGGAACACACAACATCAAGGGTGGACTTCCCATGAGAGCTTTATACAGAACAAGACACACATTTCTGAGTTATATCCATCCCCTGGTCATATATTTTCTTTCCTTCACTTACTGATAACCTCAGTGAGTCAAAACACCTCAGAAATGCTGTTGAGGAATGTGGCTATGTGGGGTGTCAGGGCCCCCCATTGTACGTCCTCCTGTTTCACTTAAAGTTCACGACAGAACCCTGTTCTCTCACAACCGTATTCTAATCCTCAGCAACCTGGACTGTATTTTCCTGTTCTTTTTGTGCAAAACAGGGAAAAAGTATAAAGCAAGGGGATATAAGAGAGAAACCCATTGGATCATGGGTTTTGCCTCCTTGTGAAGAAAGAGTGGGGGGGCAGGAAGGTGGTGCTCCTAGGGGAAGATGCTTCTGGGGAAGATGACAAACAGACCAAAACAACATGAAACATCTTTCCTCACTTTTCTGCCGTTGAAAAGATCAGAGGTTTGTTCTCTGGAGATGAACAGGAAGCTGGAATGAGGCCCATCAAAAGCACCAGGATTAGAAAGGGAGTTTATACCCCAAGTGTGTTGGGGGGGGGTGTTCCCTCCCTAACCCTGGAAGTGGACAGGCCCAGATGGGAAGTGGAGGACCAGACAGGAAGAGGAAGACCAGACAGAAAGCAGAGATGAGCACCGAGACAGGAAGTGGGAAGATTCTCCTCTGGAGACAATGAGGAGTCACGAGGAAGGACACCTAAACACTGCCATCCAAGCTTCCTACTGAAAGAACCAGCTTGCCATTGGATGGCTCCACAGGGACAACCCCCAGGGGACCAACCTCACTTGGGTGCCTTACTCTTACTTGTGGTTAGACCAAGATCAACAGACAATTGAGGGAAATCTCTTCTACGAAGGACAAAAACCAAAATAAATAGGAAATACACGGGGGTGGGGGTGGGGGGGAGAACTGGAAAGAAACAGAAAGGACACAGAACATGCATAACTGATATTGAAAACGATAAGAGAATGTTAAATTTAAAGGCAATAACAGGATAATAGACAAGACAATGGATATATGGAAAGAATGATCAGATAATATGACGTCTCAGAAATTAAAAACATGATAGCAAAAGTTCAAAAGCCAATAGAGATTAAACATAATATTGATGAAATCTTCCAGAAAATAGAATAAAAAGACAGAGATGGAAAACAGGATACAAGGTATCAAAGCCAGAGGCTGTACCCAGCATCTAATTAACAGGAGTTCCACAAGGAGAGCGCAGAGAAAACAGAGGAGACACCACTTAAGAAATAACACAGAAAAATCTCCCAGAACTAGAATACCAATCTCCAGAATGAAGGTGCCTATCAAATGCACAGTCTTATGGATTTACAGAGACCCTTGTCAAGGCATACCTCCCCCAAATTTCAGAGGAAGAGGAATAAAGAGGAAATCCTAAAAGATCCCACTGGTGGTGGTGGGAGAGGGGAAGAGGGTCCACATATAATACACAGTGCTGCAAACTTCTCCAGAGCAAACTGTGAAGCAACACCTTGGATATTTTGAGAGATGTCTTCATTCTGTATTTCCATATCATTCAAACTATTGATCAGATATAGAGGTAGAAGGATGACTTTTTCAGATAGGCAAGGACCCAAACACTGTCCTTCCCATATGCCCTTTCCCTGGATTTATTGGAGGATGTTCTCCAGTGAAACAATGGCATAAAATAAAACACAGGAAGACTTGGGACCCAGGAAACAGAGGACCCACTCCAGGCCTGGGGAAGGACGGCCAGGATGGGAAAAGGGGTCCCGTGCTGAGGACTGTGGATAAGGCCAGGTCCAAGCTGGAGTGAGAGGGTGGAGGGTGGCTATGGGGAGATCCCAGGACAAACCACAAAGACCAAGCTGAAGAGAGGAATGGGTGAATTACCCGATGCATATGGAAATGAATATGGGCTTGCATCTGGGAATGTGTAGAAGCTCTTGGGGACAAAATGATGGGCACATAGAAAACAAACAGGTAACAGCAAGGCGATCATTACTTTTAGGTAAAACGAGTGGTTGTCTAAAAAGGGAAGCACAACCAGAGGATGCTGCTTGGATTCGTCATAATAATGCAATGCTGGTGGCTGTGGCTTTTAACCAGAATTGGGCTTACCACCATTTCCGGAAATGGGAAAGTGTGGAGACCTTAATCTCTGCCCAACTCAGCTGAAATTCAATAAATCTAAAATGGATATATCAAGGAATAACGCCTGGTGCCAACGTATTTGGAAATAGGCAAAAAACAGAAAAAAAACCCTGCTAAAATTGTTGAAGGTGGTGGGACTTGGGGGTGGGTTTTTCGTAATAAGTCTCTTAGAACCATCTGAAGTCTCTTAGAACCATCTGACTTTAAACTGCATCATGTATTACTTTGATAAAAGTGTTAATTAATTTAGGGGTGCCTGCACTCAGTAGGTTAAGTGACCAACTCTTGATTTCAGCTCAGGTGATGATCTCAGGGTCGTGAGATCATGCTCCATGTTGGGCTCTGTGCTGAGTGTGGAGCCTGCTTCAGATTCTTTCTCTCCCTCTCTCTGCCCTCCAACTCCTCCCCTCACCCACCTTTGTACTCTCTCTCTCTCTCTCTCAAAAAAAAAAAAAAAGTATTAGTGCTTTAAAAAGTAAATAGAACAGTGCCTGGAGGAAGCACGAGCAAACAGGTCATTTATCTGAACAATTCAGATTCTGGTATACCGCATGGATGGCTCCCAGGGAAACAGGGAGGGAGCTGATATGAATCCTGCACTGGGTAAACCCAAGTCCCCATCTATCAGCATCAGGTCCAGGCGGTGTGTCTGGCATGGGCCTCTGGGCTCTCCAGGCCCCCGAAGTGCTGGCAGGGGCAGCACACAGAAACTCTCAGCCAAGATGAACGACTTGGGTCTGGATCCCAGTGAGCAGTACTTCCACTATAGGCGCTCCTAAAGCGTCCAGCACAGGTGCTAACCAACCACACTCATGCTTCATCTTCCCAAGAAGGTTGCAGGTTGGGTCTTTTAAAGATTTATTTGTACATTTTAGAGAGAGAGAGAGAGCGTGCACCAGCGAGCTGGGAGAGAATCTCAAGTGGACTCAGGGCTCAATCCCCTGAACCTGAGATGGTGACCTGCGCCAAAACCAAGAGTTGGATGCTTAACCCAGCGCATCCCCAGGCACCCTGGTTGGGTCCTTTAATGTCCTTGTTTAACCAAAGAGGAAAATGAAGCTTGGCGACATCACAGGAGGTGTCCACATTCATTGCATTTATCACACAGCAGAGCTAGGACAGGAGCTCCAACCTGAAACTCCCAATCAACTCTGCTACTGGGCCTCCCACCGCGTCTGCATATTTACAACTGTGCAAACTGGGCCGCATAGTCTGTTCAACCACTTTCAGTCCTGGGTCCTTGAGGAAGTCACTTAACCTCTCTGACATCAGTATTTTTCTCGGTGAACTAATGATTCTGGCTCAACCTCCTCATTAGGCTCAAATAAAATAATATATGTGAAAGTTTTAAAGAAGCTTGAGGTGCCAATTTAGGCAGATGAAAATATTATTTTGGATGCTAGGAGGGAGACAGGTGGTCTTGTGACCCTGGTTGGTATCCTGAGTAAACTTCAGGGAAGCCAGCTCTAGTAGGGATCCCGAGAAGAGACGGTTCTGGATCAAGGACGGCGGTCAGGTCAGCAGGCAGGCTGATGCTGTGGGTGCCTTGCTCCTAAACGTGGCTGGCTCTGCACGCATCACCACCTCCACCCAGAGGACCTATAATATTTGATTCAGGGGATTTCTTCTTTTTTATTTTCTGTGACTCCGACAGAAACTCACACTCTTCTGTGTTCAGAAGCACTGCAGCCATAAGCACCAGCTGAGCACTTGTGCCTGGACTGGACTGAACAACCCTGAGTGAGACACTGTTTCTCTCCTTTTACCCAGGTGTCTGTATAAGCACGATTTGGGGTCACTTTTTCACTTGTGGATTGAGCTGATTCCCAGTCCTGCGGCTGGAGTTTCCAGACATTTGTTGCCCCAGCGTGCCACCTGGTGGACAACTTCCCGTTTTATTTCTCAACTTTCTCAAAGTGCCTTCACACGCATTAAAACCCCTGAGACTCCTGCAATCTGCGAGCTCTGTAAGGCTGGTATTATTTCCACGCTGAAATGAGAACACACGCTTATAGACAGGAAGGAATTTGCAAGTTCCTGGAACTGCCTTTAGGGTCTTTTTCTTCCATTCAGCAAAAACCCAAAATACCGCAGTCTGAGTGGTCTGGGTTTGAGCCCAGTTTAAGTCCTAGCTCAGCAACTGTCACCAAGTGAGGTCCTCTCACAGAATTGAACTTGATCCCTATGAGGCCCTCCATCACTGCGGACATCTGCGTGTGGAGGGACTATTCTGTGCACAGAATGTGCTGAAGTACCTCTTTTCCAGAAGAAAAACTGATGGCTGATGTCCCAATCCAACTCTTGCATGTGGTTTGACGTTTGGTGGGCTTCTTGCAATGCCCCCCACTAAAGAGGGTTTAGTTAAACATGAAAATATAGGCAGTGGGACCTCCTCAGACTTCTTCCTTGGCCTCTGACCACTTTTACCATGGGGGCACTCAGCTCTGAAGTCCTCTGTGGCTATGGGGGCCTTCTCCACTCCAGGGAGCGCCTGCCCTCTGGGGCTTAGAGCCACCTGGTGGTTGAGCTCCGTGACCTAGAGTCAGGTTGCCAGCTTTGGCTCCCACAGGCGCTGCCATTCAGAAGATGTGTGACCTTGGGTGAATCTAACTTCCCTGTGCCTTATCTTCCTTCACAGGGAAACCAGGGACAAAAAGTAGTATGCACCTCAAGTGTTGGGAAGGCTGAGCCATACAACGTACAGAAAGCACTCAGCACCGAGCACACCACAGTGGGAATATGCTGTCCTTTTCTGCAGTCAGTTAGCCAACCTGAGGTGGTACCCTGAAGGCTGCATTCATGGCACACAAGGGGCTGCAGCATGGATGTCTACTTCAAATACATTTTCCCAGGGGATCCCTGGGTGGCTCAGTGGTTTAGTGCCTGCCTTTGGCTCAGGGCATGATCCTGGAGTCCCGGGATTGAGTCCCATGTCGGGCTCCCTGCATGGAGCCTGCTTCTCCCTCTGCTTGTGTCTCTGCCTCTGTGTGTGTGTGTCTCTCATGAGTAAATAAATAAATTTTTTGAAAAAAAAAATTTTCCCAGCAGATGACCTCAGCCCTGGTGGTGTTTGCCATCTGCTCTCCTCAGGAGAGGGGTGTGTATGTACTGGAAATGTGTGTGAGCATTTTTGGGTTAGCCAAAGAAAGGAAACACTACTAGAATATGGGGAAATGAGAAGTAGTACAAGGGACTGCCCCACTCAATTAAGAATTGTCCCTGAACAGACATTTCTCTAAAGAAGATGTACAAATGGCCAATAAGCGTATGAAAAGATGCTTGGCATCACTAATCATTAGGGAAATGCAAATCAAAATCACAGTGAGACACTGCCTAACACTTAGTAGGACACCTGTTATAAAAAGAAAACCCTACAAAATATCAAGTGTCGGAGAGATGTTGAGAAATTGGAACCTTTATGCACTGTTGGTGGGCATATTATATGGTGTAGTCACTGTGGAAAACAGAATGGCAGCTCTTCTAAAAATTAAGCATACAATTACCATATGATCCAGCAATTGTGCTTTTGGGTATATACCTGGGAAAACTGAAAGCATGGACTTGAAGAGATATTTACAGACCCATGTTCATAGGAGCATTATTCATAATAGCCAAAAGGTATAAGAAACCCAAGTATTCATTGATAGATGAATGGATCTACAAAATGTGGTCTTTCTATGTAGACCATCTCTCCATCATTCAATACAATTCCAATTAAGGTGGGTTTTTTTTTTTTTTGCATGTGTTTTTGTTTTGCCACATCTGACAATGCATTTCTAACATTTACCTGGGAATAAACCAAACAGACTTCTATAAATAAATAAAGAAACAAATAAATAAATGAATAAAGAGTCGACTCATCCTTAGGAGACCTATCTGCATGGACCAGTGCATCTGCCCTCCTGGTCCAGGTTTCTTTTTTGTTTCAGTTGCCAGGAGAAGGGGACCCCTATAATCAGGTAAATGCCCACCTCCAAGGAGCCAAAAGTCAGTGATGGGATCAGGAGGGGTCCCATTGTTAAGTGGATAGTATTACTTTCAGGATGCTCTCATTTATTTAAAGCAATCCATTTATAAATTACATCTACTAATCAATAAAATCACATTGGGGCAACAACTTGGGATTTTCGGCTTTAAATGATACTTTCGGATCTCAGTGGAAAACTGAATGGGAAGAAAGAGTTCTTACCTTGTAGATACAGGACTTAGCATTCAGAAAGAAGAGCTCGATGGTAGCGTTGTCTTTTAGGTATGAGATGCTTTCTATATAGAACCTGAAAGAAAAACTGCAAATGAGCCACAAAAGCAGCAACTGATCTTGCCAAAAATGAGCTGTTTTCTGAGCTACAGGATTTGACAGAAGGACCAGAACTCCTCATCCTAAATGAAAAAGAAAAAGGTGTGATCAGCTGCTTTTTATATGGTTCCTTTTTGAAAGGAAGCAGTTTTTCAAGCCCTTTTCTAGGCCATTCGGACTGCCACGCCTGACAACCTTGACCAGAGCCAAAGAGCTGGGACTCCCACCAGCTTCCAAGAGGGGGTTAAACTCGACCATCTACTTTTCTTTTTCCTGACCTGCTTTCCAATTTTTTATATTATTTGTTTTTCATATCTTACTTTATTTTGGTACTAATCATTGTTGAATTAGCTGGATTTTTAAAAAGATTTTATTTATTTATTTGATAGAGAGAGAAGAGCATAAGCAGAGGGAAGGACAGAGAGGGAGAAGCAGTCTCCCCACTGAGCAGGGAGCCTGAAGCTGGGCTCTATCCCAGGATCAGGACCTGAGCCGAAGGCAGGTCGCTTAACCAACTTAATCCAGGTACCCATGACCTGAATTGAAGATTTTATATCTTAAAGATAATTTCTTCTGCTCAACTGAAGAACGGGGGCCCTAATTCTCTTTGAAATGGTTATGACATATCTTCCCAAAGGTGGTGAGGTGAGATTTGATTTCTGTGTATCCAGAGAGCTGTGGCAAGTGCTCTTAATGCTTTGATATTAATGCACATTAAGCCAAATGAGAATTGGATTTTTATCCAGATGGAGCTTATAGATTTTTTTCATGATAAAACACGCTGAAATTATTTACGTTTACATTTAATGCACCTTTACACATCGACTTTGGAGTTTATTAAATTATGTAATTAGATTAGGCACTTGTGCTTGTCTAGGGACCAGCTGCATTCAGGGAGAGGGTGATGGAATGCAGAGCCTTGCCAGGAAACAGGCCCCGAGAGGGTGTGGTACCTCCTGTGGGGCCACTGGATACCTGCCTCCTGGAAACTGGGGATACCTTGAGGGGGCGGCAGCAGGTACAATGGGAAGACAAGTGCTGTATTCTTCTAGAACAGCATTACAATATGATGGAAAGAATCCTGGGGAGGAAGTCAATAGACCAGTGATCTGGTCCCAGCTCTGTATGATTTAGGGCAAATCGCTTCATCTCGCTGGGCTTCTGGTTTCCAGACTGCAAAAGACTGTGGGACCCAGTCAGTGTTTCTCCACCTAAGAAGTCTACTGCTGTCCAGCACTGGAAACTCATTCAGATAAGAACAACAATAACAGTAGCAAAAACAACAAGCCAACATTGCACCAGGCTGGCAAAACATACCCATAGGCACGGATGAGCCCACGGCCTACCAGTTTGTAACCTCCTGTCTGCAGACTATTAATATCTTGTCATTTTTCCAGTGTGTGCAGACGCTGCCGTGATTAATATCATAGAGATTCATTTAAATTTGTGAATGAATCCAGAGTGACTTCAGATACTAGCAGATATTTTCAATCAACAGATATTAATACAATTACCACCACATGAGAGTCTACAAAATGTTTGGAAATTACAGTATGTCCTTCACTCTTGCAAAGCTTGCGGATGAGTAAGGATCCTTGGTGGACCTCTGCCACTCACATTCTCCCAGCAAGGAAAAAAAAAAAAAAAAAGAAAGAGCACCTACGTCCTGCTTTCAGAGTAGGTATTTCAGGTCATGGAGGCCTCCATAAAGAGTCTGCAGTAGTTCCCGAAGGATCTGCAAAGTGGCACAACTTCCACTTCTCTACTAGTGGAGACTTGAAATGCAGTAGCAAACTCTAGGTCTTTTTTTTTTTTTTTTAAATATTTTACTTATTTATTCATGAGAGACACAGAGAGGCAGAGGGAGATGCAGACACCCTGCGGGGAGCCTGATGTGGGACTCGATCCCAGAACCCCAGGATCACAACCTGAGCCACAGGCAGATGCTCGACCACTGAGTCACCCAGGTGTCCTGCAAAGCCTAGGTCTTAAAGCAAAATAAGTTACATGTGACTTAATTTAAAAAAAAAATCCACATTTGTTGTGAAGGAATTTTGACCGGGGATAGTCAGGATAGCAGAATCAGAAGGAAGAAGGAAGGAAGGGAGGGAGGAAGGAAGGGGGGGCAGCCTGGGTGGCCCAGCGGTTTAGCTCCGCCTTCAGCCCAGGGCCTGATCCTGGAGACTCAGGATCGAGTCACATGTCGGGCTCCTGGCTTGGAGCCTGCTTTTCCCTCTGCCTGCGTCTCTGCCTCTCTCTCTCTATGTCTCTCATAAATAAATAAATAAAATCTTAAAAAAAAAAAAAAAAAGGAAGGGGGGGGAGAGTGAGCAAGCAAGGAGGGAGGGAGGCCAACTTGCAGGTGCGGCCCCATTATAGAGTCGTCTTGCTTCGTACCTTTGCTCAAGCTCTTGCCCTCGTCCCAGAAACCACCATCCTCCACACCTCAAACCACTCTTGCTCCCTTGCCCTCACCCAGAAACACCATGTTTCCTGATCTCTGCTGACAGCCCAGGGAAGAGCTCCTCTCTCTAGGCTCTTCCTCTGTGTCCCGTACTTTTCTGTTCCCTGGGGCATCTTCTTCCTAGGTGATTAATGCCCCCTGGAGGGTGAGGCCAAATCCTATTCATTTTTTCTGTCTCTCCAGCACTAACACAGCGCCTGGCACACACGTGGGCATAGTTAAGGGTCTGGGAGCAAAAGGCTCTGGTTCTCAGCTTCACTCGTCCTCACTTGCCGCTGAGTGGAGCTCTCAGGATAGGCCAGTGAGGTGGGCAGGGAAGGCACTGCAGGAGAGGGAGGAGCTAAGTGACCCCTACTGTGTCCCCCATGCCCTGAAATGCCCAGTGTATGTGTGTGTGTGTGTGTGTGTGTGTGTGTGTGCCCTGCCCCCCTGCCCCTTGCTCACTGTCAACATGACAGGTTGCACAAACAAGCTGCTGATCACCACGAATCTTTTTTTTTTTTTTAATCATCACGAATCTTAAAGCCAGAACTACACCAGAGGTTTCTGTGTGACTAAGCGAGTGACCTTAGTTCTGCAATAATCATTCAGAGTCTAAATCTGTTGGGTCTGCTGTCCTGTCATTCTCAAAGCGATGCCTTCTGTCTTTATGGCATTTGTTTCAATTCCTGAGAATGAAGGAGTGAAGACACCTGCCACCCCTGCCATGCATTTCTCCTCAATAGTATAAAAAGGAAACAGCACTCCCCCTTCTCTCTAGTAACGGAAACTGGAAAGGACAGGGCAAGTTCTGTCCTCTGCGACAGCATTCGTGTGCCCTGCCCACCCCCCCCACCCCCCGCCCCAGTTACAAGCTGGACCAGAGGCAGGAGGGTAGAGAAGAAAATAAATCACCTCCTCTTGACAGAAACTAGAAAGCAGCTTCCTGTGAACCTTTATCACCGAGAAACAGCCTGGAAAACCGTGTGAGCAGAGATGCCCGGGTGCCTCAGTGGCTGAGTGTCTGCCTTTGGCTCAGGTCATGATCCCCAGGTCCTGGGATCAAGTCCCACATCAGGCTCTCGCAGGGAGCCTGCTTCTCCCTCTGCCTGTGTCTCTGCCTCTTTCTGTGTGTCTCTCGTAAATAAATAAAATCTTAAAAAAACAACAATAACAAAAAGTCTGTGTGAGCTCCAGGGTGGTCATGTTATCATTCTGTAACCCTGGATATTTAACTCATCCAGAACTTTCCATCAGCACCAGGAGACTTGAGAGTCAAAATGCCTGGAGGAAAACAGACCTTCGACATCTCGATCCACACACTGAGGCCAAGAGCGCAAAGTGCGGGAGCCCCAGAGAGAAGAAACTTCTGGGAAAGTGGGAAACATTGATGGTTTGGGTATAAAGTCAGGATTTTTTTTTTTTTAAACCAGTTGTGTTCTTTTTGATTTTCATGAGAGCTCCTCGTTTTTATCAGCAGGTGGCGATGTTGCTTTTCCTTAATTCCCAGTGCACGGGTTATTGAGGGGTGGGGAGCAGTGCTTCCTCCAAGACCTGGTTCACAAAGAAATTCCGGGTCTCTGGGTAAACCTAAGGAACTGAATGCTTTCTTGTTGATTCACAGGGTCTGCACAGACAATTCCAAGTGTGGCTCCAGATTAACCAGGGGTTTCTGGTGCTTTGACATCTGGGGCCTTGGTGGCTCTGGAGGGACGGGCCCCTCCCAGGGTTGACCAGTCAGTTCCTTAGAGGTGTGAGCTTGCCCTTCATGTGCAGACAGGCCGATCTAGAGAGCTCACACACCCTTCCTGCTCCTTTGTGGGGCTCTCACACTCCAGGTCATTACCCTCCTGCCCTAATCACCCCAGAGCCAGGGCCAGACAACTCAGGACAGCCTCTATGCCCCATAGCCTGCTGAAATTATTCAAAGTAGTCAATCCTAAACCTGATTACTCTGCCTCACCCGTTCCTTCCTGTAGAAACCACAAAACAAAGGCTCTTCCCCACAATTCCCTCCCCTCCCTCTGCCTCCTGACCAACCCTGGTGAGTCCCTTCTGGCCTTGCCTGGTGTGGCGAGCCCTCTCTTCTCCTTTTGGGAACTGTAAATAGCAAACTAGCCTTTTCAATGGCCACCATCCCCTCATGTTTGTTGGGAGTACCCATACCTGAGTAAGAATAAAACTTAAACTTTAAAACGGGTTCTTCGGCAGGACTTAGCAGGACTGGATCTGATGGCTTTTTTTTTTTTTTTTTTTTTGAATCAAAGGGCCAACCTGTGTTCTAGGACAACGGCAAATCTGGCTAAGTCTAAATCTGTTTCTTGAATACCATAAGCAATGTCACACCCAACCTGGCCCAGATGATGTGGACCTGAGGTATTTTATCAGACGGTCTGAAGAAGGAATAAATACGTGTGTGAGCACAAAGATAATCAAGAGGCTCTGAAGCCTGAAGGCAGTCTCGCCCCCTTTAACCCGTGGACACCTCCGGCTGCAGCAGCTTGAAGTGTCCAGCCACAGGACACCAGTTAGCTTTCCTTCTCTCAACCGCCCGCTCCTCGTCTTTCCTCTCACATCCACCCCTTGGCACTTGGGAATCACCGAATATTTACAGCAAGTGTTAATTAAATGGACCACTGATTTCATTCTATAATGAACACAAGTGTCGCATTTGGAATGCTGACTTTTAGTAGCAAAGAGAAGCGATGGTAATGAAAAGGCTATCTGGTACCGCTGTGAGTTTCTGGGGCCAAATATCTCTGATCTTTAGAATTTCAGCAGCTCTAAAATCTTAACTGGGGCACCCAGTTGAGATCTAGCAAGTTCTGGTTAGCAGGCACCTCATTTTGGATCCCTGCCTTCAGTGTTACTATGGTGACCGCATAGAGCAACGGCTTGTCTTCGGCCAACCAGGAGAGACACCATTGTCAGGCCATAAACTTGGCTGTAAAATCCCCTCTCCCAGATTAAAGCTTCCTGGGATCACCTCTCCTTTTGTTGTTTTAATTTTCCTGGTGCTCGCCTCAGTTTATTGATGGTGAAACTCCATTTGAGGAGACAAATCTAATCTCTATTTTTTCTCCTACAAGCAGCGTAGATGGTCAGAGTTGCAGGGACACGTGGCTGAAGAAGGCACAACTGAAGGAACAGCCCAGGAGTGGAGGGAACCATTCTGAGCACAAACATGCTCCTACCGAAATAAAGAGACGTCCTTGCGTGTGCAGGGATATTTTTCTTATAATTTTTCTTGATGTATTACTTAAGCTTACCACCAGAGGGGCATTGTTCTATTGGGGGCACTGGCCTCATAGTCCTAAACAGCGATCTGCAAATGAATGTGATCTTGCTCCTGCACTGATGCCTGGGCTGCATGTAAGGTCCGGGTGTGAGGGGTGATGGAGCAGCAGGAGGTGAGGCTGGCAGGTACACAGAAGTCAGATCATACAGGACATGCTAAGGATAACCACAGCAGGATGACAGGAAGCCAGAAAAATTCTGAGTAGGGTATCAGATGAGACTTCTGGAAAGATACTCCGTGGTAACTGAGAGGAGACTGCAAGGAGGCATGACCAGGAGAGGTTTAGGAAGGTCCTAATTACAGCCAAGGGGGTGTTTGTGGGGAATCAGTGGTGCATATAAGACCAATTTAAGACACAAAAGGAACAGGAATTAGTGAATGAAGGAGGGCAAACAGGCAGTGGGGAGAGAGCAAGAGAGTCAAGGTTGACTCCCTAGTTTCTGGCTGGGTGTGTGGTGGTGCCAATCATGGAGATAAGGAGATGCCATGGGACGAGGGGTAAGTTTGGGGGTCAGTGAGATGAAGATGCCATTGATTCAGGGAGAGGAGGGCAGAGAAGCACCCATGGAATCTGGGGCCTACAGAGACCACCAGTGACCATGGTGGTGATGGGACAGCCACAAGCTGAGGAACCGGTGGGATGTGGAGAAGGGAGACAAGGACAGACTTATCCTTCCAGACCTTTGCTGAGGGCAGGGGTGGAAGCTTGGGGGCAGCGGCTAAAGGAGGATGTGGGTCAGAGAGGGTATTTTCTTCAGTCAGGGTAGGAGAGTCATGGTCGTGGAGGGGAGACATCTGTGGAGAAGCAGCAGTGTAAGACGGAGAAAGAGAGACGGCAGACTGCAGGCAGGCAGCTCTTGGAACGGGCTGGAACTGGGGCACAGGTGGACCTGCTGGCCTCGGACATGTGCGTGCATGAGCGCGTGTGCACGGGCACACTGAGGGGGCTCAGGAGGCCACAAAGATGGGTGGGTTCGACTGAGGAAGGGAGTAGGAAGCTGAAGCTCCCTTGGGCCAGCTTTCCTTTTCTCTGCAAAATCATGAGCAATGTCACCTCCTCAGAGCAAAGGCGTAAGCTTCTGGTTTGGTGTTTACGGCAGGAGGAAGAGCCACAGTGGGCAGTGCGGCCGACCCTGAGCCACACACCCAGCAGAACTGGCTAGACACCCGCTGAGTGTGTGACATTGGTCATAAGCAATCATGCAGCAGCCTGCAGTTGTGTTTTCCCCCTCCCCCGGCCCCGACTGCTCTCAGCAGCTCAGGGGTAGAAATAAAAGAAATATGTGAATGGACGGATCCTAACCTACGTGTGTGCATGCGTGCAAGTGAGCATGCGTGTGTGTGTGCATACATGCACCAGCGCATCATGCCCACATGTGCCCAGCAGCAATGGGAGGGGCGGTCCTGGGTCAGGGGTGGAGGCTGCAACCGTGCGTAACGGGGTTTGGGCTGAACCTGCAGAGGTGATGGCAGGCGGGCTGAGAGGGCCTCAGAATTTGGGGCAATAGATGCACAGGTGCACATCTTGCCCGCTCCGCTCACCGCTCTACCTTAGCTCCTAAAACAATGCCCATGGTGTGGTGAGAGCCAGTGGAGTATTTGTGCATCAGTAACTGAATCTGCTGCCAACGGCGAGTGTGCAGCACAGCGTCCCACGGGGGAAGCTCACTCTCACAGCTGGAACGAGAGTGCGTTTTGGCTCCAGGCCCTGCAGAGATAAAGCTCGGGGTGCCTATGGGACTGCAGAGTCTTCCTTACAGGAGGGGGCACAGCGCAGGGCAGGATGCCTTCCCACCGGTGTTCACCCTGGTCAGGAAACGGCAAGAGTGTCTCAAGTGGGGCTAACGATGCATCTCTCGGCTTCTGAAAACTCCTGCTTTGCCATCAGCCATGTCCCTTTCTCTGCCAATAGGGAGGTTCCAACCTGCCTCCAAGCTCTGCGACTATGGGATGTCCCTCCACCAATAGGGTGCTCTCCGCCGAGGCGACTCGGGGTTCAGTAGTGCTAGATCTGGAATATCAGCTCTGGGAGGGCTGCTCTCATGCCCTCTCACCCGATGGGGGTGCATCTGTACCCAAGGCCATCTCTATAGGTACACCCTCGCTCTGCAGCTGCAGCCAAGTGTGGACCACGAGATGGACCAAAGTCACTGATCCTGACTCAGTGGCCCGTGGCCCTGCCAGAGTCTCTGATAAGCAATCACAGAGTTGCTTTTCACTTGTGGAGAGAGAAGCAGTGTGGTTGGGGATGGGGATAGGGCATGAGGTCTGGAGCCAGATCTTTTTTTTATTTTTTATTTTTATTTATTTATTCATGAGAGACACAGAGAGAGAGGCAGAGACACAAGCAGGCTCCCTTTTGGGAGCCCGAAGTGGGACTCGATCCCAGGATCCCAGGGATCATGACCTGAGCTGAATGAAGGCAGATGCTCAACCAGTGAGCCACCCAAGCATCCCCCATCTCCCTCTCCTTAAGCAGGAGTAACAATACCTTATTTAAGGCCTGTGAAGATTTACAATCATCCTGAATAATGGACAGGTGTTTAAAAATGGATAGATCTTTCCCTTGGACCTTGCTTCTTTTTAGGTGATTATTAAGACTCTGAAGCCTCTGTGCTCGCTCCTGGTGATCTGAGGAGAAGGGGGGGGGTAGTCCTTTGTAGGCTAAAAACCATGGGTCAGTGAAGATGGATACCTAGTCCTCTGCCCCTGCCATTCTGAGGATATCCAGCAGTGCGATACCAGCTTCAGGTGTCCCCTTCAAGGACGTGCTCGGAGGCTAAAGCAGAATTCTCTGAATTCAAATTCATGTTATTTAATATATTTGGGTCTTATTTTTCATAATCAGTTGAATGGAGGTAAGAATTTTGCCCTCATTCTCACAGACATTTTGAACATGCATTATAGCGAGAGACTATATAATTGAAAAATAATAAGCCATGCTGGGGTGGCAGCCCAAATTTAGATCCCCAGTGATACAGGGTTAATATTTCCACTGGATGAATTCCTAAATCTTGGCTTAAGGCAGCCAGTCTTTTCCACAGTCTCTTACTGGGTGCTTTTATTCTCCTTTTCCACGAAGGCTAACGGTGCAGGTGCTATGGAGATGTCATCTATAGGTGTTTAAACAAAAGGAGAAAGGCTAAATGAGTGGCTGGAGAGTCAGACCACTTGCAGTCAAGCATGGGTACCGATGGCTGGGCTGGGGCTGCTCAGGTGGCTGCTCCCTTGTTGAGGAAGGACAGGGTGTGCACACAGGGACATCGCCCAGCTGGACAGGGGCTCCTCAATGGACTCTGGCATAGCCCATGATCGGAGTCTTTTATGAAGATGACTTATCCTAGCATTCCTTTGGAGGAAATAGCCTCTGGGCACCCCTAGAAAAGTACCAAGTTATAAGCTGGGAGTTCTTCCCAGGTACCAAGGTAAAAAAAAAAAGCACAATTCACCTACATGAGAGAATCTGCCTCCTCTCTTGGAGAAAGCATTCTTGATGTTTTGCAACTGCACTGCCCAGCTAGTTGTGAAGTGGGGACTCAGGAGAGTGAGGTCTGGGAGCCAGGATCCTCTGTGATTGGTGGCCAGGTGACACCCACCCACCCATGGGACACGGCTGCAATAGTTCAAGTGACAGATGATGAGGGGCGGGAGGATAGGGCAGAAGGTGGAAGCAGCAGCTGACAATCAATGCATCTAAGTATCTGGGGAAGAGGAAAGACTTCAAGGTTAAAGTCTATAGGACTGAATGGATAACAACATCACAGATTCCAGGGACCGCGGAAGGCCTGGGTGGGGGGTCAAGATGATGAGTCTGGCTATGAACCTGATGAGTTAGAAGCACTCAGAAGTGGCCAAGAAGTAAGTGGACAAAGAAACCCGAGGCTCTGCAGAAAGAGCAGCTTTCGCGATGAGCTTACAGAAGGAGCTTGGCGTTGTGGCCGTATTCTGCTAGGAGTCTGTCCCCAAATGTGGGCCTGGGAGAGTTTTTCCAGGGGAGTGTCCTGCGAGGTGCCTGCTGCGGCCAACTAGGAAAATGGGGGCCGGTTGGCAGAAGCCTTCATTCCTGGTTCTCTGTACTGAGAGCACGGGATCTACCTCTGTAGCTCTCTGAGTAGCTGGCATCACAGACAGAAGTCAGGAGTGACCTGGAATGGCCTCCATATCCTGTGACCAATGTGTCAACCAGGCAATCTCACGGTGCCCCAAGTTTTCTGCCAAGGCTCAGACTCTGAAACCCACCAGTAACTCAGCTCACAACCCTTGCAAAAACCAGCTAATATACCACCAGCCCAGTATTTTCTCTTTTTGACAACGTCAGTGAAAAGCAGCGGGAAGGAGGGGAGATCCTGATGATGTGCAGCAAGCACATGGCAAATCCACCCTTGATTACAGGTTAAGGAAACGCTTCAATTCAACTGAGTCTTGCTTGATGCTGCGCCCCACCCCCACCCCGGTGGTATTGTTAACTCTCCATTATGTGGTTACTTTTCCATTTATCTGAGAAAATGGAGCCACCATTAAAGAGACTGTGACATCAAGATCACACCCATCAGTAATGGAAATGGCTAAGATTAGCTCTGAAAGGTTTGCAGCTCTTAAACAAATCAAAAGGGCATTAAATCTAAGTTTAAATTTGCTTCTCCGGTGGAGGTGGCGATACACATTCCTGCCTGGTAAATGGACCCTTTAATTCTTGTTTAGGCTCTCGGGTGCCTTCCGTGGTATCAGGATGGCTACATCTGAAACTGCATTTCTGACCATGCTCTTTAGGAAGAATTGGCCTGTGAATTGTTTGTGTCCTGCTCTTGAAATTGTTAATATATACTTTTTAAAAATTTTATTTATTTGAGAGACAGAGAACATGTGCGTGTGTGAGTGTGTGCACGCACAAACACGAGTTTGGGGAAGGGGCAGAGGGAGAGGAAGAGGGAGAAGCAGACTCGCCACCTGAGCAGGGAGCCTGACCTGGGGCTCAATCTCAGGACCCCGGGATCATGGTATGAGCCAAAAACAGAAGCTCAACCATTGAGCCACCCAGGCACCACACTGTAAAATTTTAACATATTTTAAAAGAACAAGGTGTATTCGGTAGGAATACACACTCGGTTGGTGTCCAATGGAAGATGGAGCCCTTCAAGCCTAAATGTCCCTGCAATAGTGTGCAATGAATGTTCTGCACAGAAACTTGCCTGGTGGCTCCAAGGACAAGTGCTCTGGGAGCTGCTGGATCTGGATGCTCAGATCCTGGCATTGTCCCTGAACCTATAACACGACCCCCTCTAACTTGCCAAAACCTTCTGCAAATTAAAGTGGTAAGTCCAGCTGACTTTGTGAGATATTTACAAATCTTAACCGTGAGAAGCAAATTATATTCTCTGCAGTCACAAAATAAAACTTCTTATAATAGATTAGTAAACAGAAAATGCCCTTTGTTTCTGGTATTTTATTATGCCATATCCTCCCTTAGTGGGGAAGGCATTGATCTATGGTTTGCTGCTGCATTTCAGCTATTCCTATTTGGAATAAGTTAAAATACGCAAGTTTCAAGAGGCCAAGTGCCACTTATGGTAAAAGGAAAGAAGACACAGGGGCACCTGGGTGGCTCTGTCGGTTGAGCATCTGCCTTCAGCTCAAGTCATGATCCCAGGGTCCGGGGTAAGAGCCCAAGTCAAGCTCCTTGCTCAGCAGGGAGTCTGCTTCTCCCTCTTCCTCTGTCCCTCCCCCCTGACTTGTGTGCTCGCTTGATCTCTCAAATAAATAAATAAAATCTTAAGAAAAAGGAAAGACACAGGTATTTGTGATATAGCTCTAAATGACTGCCACACAAGAAAATAATAGTAATCCAAGAGTTTTGTATTACTGTAAGAGACTTAGTTGAGTTTGAGATATATGCCCTTCCCCCCAAAAAAGCAAAAAAAAAAAAAAAAGAGCTCTTATCTTCATTCCACACAAATATCATAGTGCAAGAGCAAAACATGTGTATTCATGCATACAGGGCAGGCCTTGGACACTCACACCCTATGCCCACATCTACTGGGAATGCAGCATGCATACAGTCGACTGTGACCTCTGTCATTGGCCAACGGACCACAACAAACTTGATTCCCCTTTCCTTTGTTACACTGTCCTCCCAGACTTTTCTTGACAAAGAAAAATATAAGAAGTAAAAGGAGGGACACCAGCTATACATACCTGACACAAAAGTATAAAACCACCGGTCCGGACTTTTTGGGGAAGTCATGTTCCAACACTCTTCGATCTAGCTGAAGCCAGTTTAAGTGTCCCCTGAGGAGAAGAGAGACAAACGGGTTAGGACTGGAGAAGTGTCCTGTGATGAAGGCGTGTGTACAGTAGAACATGCTGGATCACAGACCAATGTGGACCTATACCTCACTACGAAGTTCTCAATTTAAGAAACCTCAAGGAATTATCTGGAGGAAGACCGAATCAATGGCAGATACTGTGTGACATAGAGGAGGGGAGTGGCAATCAGAAGGTCTGGGGTTTGCAACCTGCTATCCATTTCCTAGACTGTGC
This sequence comes from Vulpes vulpes, assembly GCF_048418805.1. Classification (NCBI taxonomy): domain Eukaryota; kingdom Metazoa; phylum Chordata; class Mammalia; order Carnivora; family Canidae; genus Vulpes; species Vulpes vulpes. Next base: position 107,451,635 of record NC_132781.1, on the reverse strand, counting down.
TAAAATTTAAAAATTAAAATGAAATCCTACTCTCTCCTCGTGCTGAATTCCCTTACCACCACCCTCCTGACTGCCTTTTTTTCCTGAAGCACTCAAACCCACTTTCGAAATGTTAGCAATCTTCACAACATCTTGCCGGAAGCAGACAGGGTGAAAAGTGAATCACAGACAAGTTTCTTAAAAAATTAAACTCACACCCACCACATGACCCAGCCGTGCTACTCCTAGGTATTACCTGAGAGAAATGAAAGCTACATTCATGCCAGGACTTTTACACACAGATGTGCAGAGACACTTTACCTAAAATAGCTCAAAACTTGGAACAACCCAAATGTTTATTAATAGAGGAATGAGCATGATAGAGTTTTGGAACAGAGTCCTAGGCCCCAATAAAGACAGTGAGCTATTGATACATATACCACCATGGCTGAATCTCAGAGTAATTACGCTGAGTCAAAGAAGCCAAACAAAAGAGTGCAGACTGTAGGATTCCATCTATATAAAACTCCAGAAGGTACCAAGTGATCTATAGTGACAGAGGCAAATCCGTGGTTGCCTGGGGAGAGGGTGGGAGGAAGGGCTTTTAGTGAGACAAGAGGAAACTTTTGGTAGTGATGGATATATTCATTATCTCAATGGTAGTGATGGTTTCATGGGTGTAGACACACGTCAAAACTTATCAAACTGTACTCTTTAACATGTGTGTTTACGATATGTCAATTATACCTCGTCAAAGCTATTTTAAACAGTGAAACCCCAGAGACGTTGGATGATACACAAATGGAGGGGCTTGTGCATTTCCTCCTTCCCTCTCTCCCTCCCTCTCTTATTTCCTTTTGTAAATATTAATAACCTTCTCTGAAAAAGGATCTGGAGGTGCAACAGTGAGCAAAATAGACACAATCCCTATTCCCCTTGGACTTACATTCTTGCCGGGAGACAGACACTCAACCACTATTCCCACAATTAATTGCATAACTACTAATCAGATTGGTATTAGGACTTAACACTTAAGGTACAAGGACCATGAGTAATGAGAATATGTAAGGCCCTGACTGAGTTTGGGGCCTGAGAAGTACTGCCTGGTGTTTGAGATTTGAAGAAGAAGAATTAACTCAGCAAAAGAGCAAGGGAACCATACTCCAAGCAGCGCAGCCAGCATGTGCAAAGGCCCTGAGGTAGGGAGAGATCTGGCATGTTGGTGTCACGTGAGTCAAAAGAGATGAGGCTGGAGAGGGCAGGGACCAGCTGTTAGGGCCTAGGAGGCTATGCTGAGGACAGCAGTCTTTGCAGAGTGAGGCAGAGCCCTGGGACAAGTATGAGCAGAGGAGTCTACCTTTTCCTGTCCTCTCCTGGCCCAATCACAGTCCACCAGCCTGGACAACTAAGCCCCATAATCACTTTTACTCAGGAAGCTCATGTTGAACTGACACAACTGGTAACACAAAGTCTCCTCAGGTGCCTGATGCTGTGTAACATGGTCATAATATATCCACTCGTGGGAAAGGCTGGCACTGGCTCTGTGGATAATGTGAGACAAAAGTTGTCTGGCCATTGTATTAAAATGTTTGCTCCTCTGAAAAGATGCTTGTCTCCAACAAATGCAAGACAGAGAATGCACTAGAGGCTTCTAGCTCCACTTTAAGACTTCATTCAAGCTGCACCTTTTGCACAAAACCCTCTTTCTTTCCTTTTTTTTTTTTTTTAAGATTCTATTTATTTATTCATGAGAGACACAGAGACAGAGAGAGAGGGGCAGAGAACAGGCCGAGGGAGAAGCAGGCTTCCCGCAAGGAGCCTGATGTAGGACTCGATCCTGGATCCTGGGATCACACCCTGAGTCGAAGGCAGATGCTCAACTGCTGATCCACCCAGGCATCCCACAAAACCCTCTTTCAATGACGCCCACAGCTGTGGCTCTAAAGATGGCAGGGGGATCTGCTTCTGAGGAGCATCCACCTGAGGAACTCTGGCTCTTCTTCCTCCTTCTGGGGCTCTCAAGCTAGAAAATCTTTTTTTTTCCTATTAACTTTGCCTTTTATGTTTGGTTATTCTTCCCTAAATATAGTAAGGATAAAAAAATAACAACAAAAAAAAAGTTTTCTAAATAGGACGACCAGATCAACTTCTTCCAAAATGGTGGGATGAATTCCCATCCAACTAGAACACAGGATCTGGGAACAGCAAGCCTGGGTGCCAACTTGGTCTCTAGTCGTACCTGCAATGCTGCTAATGCCCCACAGGGTCACATTGTTTCATATCTCTGTGCCTTAGCTCAGCTGCCCTCTCTGCCTAGAATGCCCTTCCCCTCCTGCATCACTGAGTGAGGTCTGACTCATCCTTCAGGACCGAGCTCTCCCATGTCTCCTCCAGAAAGCGTTCCTTGGCCCATCTTCCCACACCACACACCAGCCTGGGCTGGGCTCCTCTCTGGCCCCTCACGGCGCCCACCCCTGGCACACCTGCTCCTGGACCTCCCACACTCCATAGAAGCTCCCCTGTGTATGTGTTCTATCTCCCCAATAGGCCTTTTACATCTGAAAGCAGAGATCTGCTCCATAAGGTCAGAGTATGTGTCTGATCGAGCGGAAGGTATTAACACAAACATTAGCCCTAATTATTGGAAAATAAGTTACAGCCACTCTCTTCCTGCCTCTGAAAATGTCCAAAATCTCCTAGAGTCTTCTCTTTAGGCTCAGCCTCCTGCAAACATGCCACATGCGTGCTCTCTGCTAGGACTCTGATCATGCCGTTTCCCCTAATTGGAATTGGTCTCTCCATCCTCATTATCTGAGCTCTAGCCTTTGTTCAAGGCTGAGTTCCAGTCTTTCAGGGAAGCCTTCCTTCATTGATTCGCTTTGGGTTTCTTTGAAACTTCTCCAGGCTTTTTTTTATGTCATCCTCAGAACGTGTGGCATATTCTCATACAATTAGTTAAAGAATACAACCAAAAAAATAAATAAACAAATAAATAAAGAATACAACCTGTCTCCTCGACTAAGTTGTAAGTTTTCAACATTTAAAAAAAAAAATGTCATCCCCGAACCTCACACCGTGCTTGACAAGTATTAGGTGCTCCTAAGGGCATGCTCACTGATGGGATGACTGCCATCAAAAGCCACAGATTTACGCCTGCATCTCATTTTACGAAAGTGACCAAGTGACAGCTCAGAGGTTAACGCTATTGAAAGAAGAGTTTAATGTTATTCAGAGTCCCCCCATCAGTGAGAGGCACACCAAGCCAGGGGGGGCCATGGGGGGAAGCACCAGTGTTGGTTATGAGACAGACATGGAATAAGGGGAAGGCAAGGGTCAGAGCCTCTGCTGGGGTCTCCACAGGAAAGGCAAGACAGGACAGTGGAAACAGCTCAGGGTTGGCTAGTTTTAATGACTCTGGCGGGTTCTGAGGCATAAGGGCTGTCCCCAGCCGTCTGGCACCCGGCCGTGAACTGATTAAGGGCAGCGGTCACCCTGGCTCCATGTGTGAGATCCCGACAGAGAAGGTGCCTCAGAGGAGGGCTCTGAGTCACAGGGGAGAGGCAAACAGCTTTGGCTGTTAATCTGGCTTTGGAATTAATGGATGCCAAATAAACAGAGAATCTGAGAACTCTCCGAACAGCAATCCATCCAATGACAATGAAGATTGGAATTTTAATCTTTCGCCTGACAATAATTTGTGATAAATAAAGGCTCTGGCAGGAATAATCTTTTCATGATCATCACAAGACAAATCCACAGCCCAGTACAATGGCCCAACATTACTGACCACACAGACTGTTGGAGATTTGACCTGGGCTCCCCCAGGGGGCATGATTCACTTGGTGAAGAACCTCCCAGTAGGGACACTGTGCACGAAGGGACACAGATATGGGTGTCACCTGAATGCCACTCTGTTGGGGGTGCTCACTGCCCTTCTTCATCCATGTTAACATAAGACAACTAGAGGAATAGATTCTCTCTCTAGAGAATTTCATTCCCACACTGAAATTTTTTTAAAGGTGGGTCCCTGGTGGCTCAGTCAGTTAAGCGTCCAACTCTTGATTTCAGCTCAGGTCATGATCTCAGGGTTGTGAGATCGAGCCCCACATTGGGCTCTGTGCTCAGCATGGAGTCTGCTTGAGTTTCTCTCTCCTTCTACCCCTGCCCTGTGTCGCCTCAGATAAATAAATTAATCTTTAAAAAAATTTTTTTAAAAATCTTTAAAAGAATGACAGTGGGGCAGCCCCAGTGGCTCAGCGGTTTAGCGCCGCCTTCAGCCTAGGGCATGATCTTGGAGACCTGGGGTCGAGTCCCACGTCAGGCTACCTGCATGGAGCTTGTTTCTCCCTCTGCCTGTGTCTCTGCCTCTCTCTCTCTCTCTCTTTGTGTCTCTCATGAATAAAATAAAATTTATTTTAAAAAAAGAATGACAGTGTAGTAATAAACTTTAACTGGAAATTCCTTGGTTCACAGCCATATATTGGTTTAGCATTTACAACACAATGAAACAGACCATGAAAAAATGATCAGGAAGCAGAGAGAATGAGGAGGAGGAGGCCAGAATCACCCCAAATTGAATAGCTAGGCCTCTGAGGAGAAATGAATTTCCTCTCTCCACAACCTCTGCTTGAACGCCTCACCACCTCAACTGGGGGAGGTGGAGGATGGCATGATGCACACGCTCTACCAACCACGGACAGGTGGACTTCCCATACCTGGAATCCTGAGACCCTCATGTGGAAGGAAGGGGGTCCCCCCATTTTGCATGCCTGCAAAAGTGTCTTCACTGCAGGTTGCTGCTCACAAAGGCAAAGACTAAAGGGACAAGTGACTCATCTGAAGTCTTTTATGATAACTGTCTGATATTTGGGTAAAAGCTAAGAGATGGACAGACATGTCAACTGGAAAGTCCAGTACCCTGGAGGCCACCACTTTTGGCTCATTAAAATATTGTCTGCTCATTGTACGTGGCTCAAAGTCATGTCTGCTGCAGCCAACAGCATCAAGGATTCCTCACAGCACAGGACGCTTCTTTGCCTACATAACACCCCACAGTCTCTGCACGAAGTCCCTACCCTCAAATACCTTTTTTTTCCCTTTAAGTTCGGGTGGGATGGGCAACAAATAGGTCAAAGGAGCATTTTCTCTATTCAGTTTAACTAAGAGATGGCTGATAGCTCAGTTTTCATTATTCTCATTGATTTTTCATTTGAGGATTCACCTCGGTGCGTTTACCAGTAACAAAGCAAAAAATAAAACAATGCCCCAGCAGACACTGAGTTTATTTGTGTTACTGTCTGACTGATAACTATCTTTAAAGCTGAGCAAGATAACACTCATTTGGTTTATGGTGGCAATAGGTCAAACTGTTAGGTCAGTAAAAAATATGCAATTGCTTCCAGGCAACAGAAATTGGATGCATTTATTTAACAGATTGCTTTTAGCTTCTACATATAACACAAATAGATTTTTGGTTCCAGCCCAGGCACCTTCAACAGAGATGGCCCTAAGGAGAGCTTTGTTTACAGAGAGCTACCGGAGGGTGGAGGTATGTGCTAAGTCCATCTGAGCTCACTGCCTCTTGGACCCCTGAAGGGGAGCAATATGCTGTGCTTTTTAGAGGTTTTTATTGTAGACAGGTTATTTCCTATGCAATGAGTTTCCAAAGAAAGCCAAGCAAGAGCATGAAATTCTTACAGGTGTCACTGAATGGGGTAGGGTGGGGGGCAGAGTGCTCTTCAAATGGAAGAATGTTTAGCTAGTTGATGTCCTTAGTTGGAAATACGTGGGCTCATCAGGGACAGCTCGTGCTAGAAACTCTCAAATAGTGGCTTTCAAGTGTGTGAGTGAGAGTGTGTGTGTATGTACATGTGTGAAAGAGACAGAGACAGAGAGGGAGACAGACAAAGATGAGTATTGAGGCAGATGGCTGTTCAGCCCCACTGACTTTATGGCTTTAATTTTTTATTTATGGAGGAATTTGCTCTACTATGTTCTCTTAAGGCTGTTCTGAATTTTCTTTTGTAGCACCTCCTACACTGTATCTGATTATTTACCTCCTAAACTCAAAATACAAGTCCTATAGGGGGTCAAGGCTAGTCATTTCTGTATTTCCAGAGCTTAACAGTGGATGCTAAGTGAATGACTACATCAGCTTCACTTATGCACCATTGATCAATATTGTCAGTGTGATGACAGCTATCCGTATAGACGCTGTATAGACACTGCTCCTGCCCTAAACAGTCTCCGTACTCAGGGGGAATTCACTGCTCACTGACTCCAGGATCTGAGCTCCACTGTACCATTCACACTGGGAATGAAAAAGTCAGGAGAAAGCATGGATTCCTAAGGCCTCTTCAGATTGCACCATTCTATTTTCATTTGTCTCAGCTGAAAACAGAAAGAGTTCTGGAGCCCTTCTCTGGTCAGTAAATAGAAGGTACTGTGGTTTGCTATATGTCTGATGTCTACACAAGCTGTCTCCGAGGTAGCACTGAGTGCTGAATACTACATTCCCAGGAGCAGCAGTTACAACCCAGCCACAGAGGCCTTGGTACTGATTTTTCTCCCCAGTCTCCTGGTACAGAGCATTTAATGAATGGAAATCCCAAACTTCTTTCTAAAATTACTTTCCCACAGCTGTATCTTCCTGTTGTTTCTTTTGCAAGTGAAAAAATTGCTTTTCTACTTTATTTTTAAGTTGTAGATAAGCTTGAGACTGCGAATGCTCACTAGCTAAATCCTTCTCAGAAGCCTCCACCAATGGTAGTCCTGCTTCTGCTAGAGGGGAGCAGAGATCAAGGACACTGCATAGCAGAAAGGATTCTCCCCACCGTCCCAGCACTGAACTGATGCATTTCCAGTACAAGAAGGCATTTGGGACCGAAATTATTTGAATAACCCAGACTCTACAAACAGTACCAATCAATGATGCGATCAATGGAAACATAGCATGTTGTTAAAAAAAAAAATCCTTAATTGGTTCTTACATTAGGATTCCGGCTTCGTGCTGTCTGTGAATCCTCTAAAATTTGAGCATAAATTATTATGTGCGTAAATTTTGGTGGAGGCAATGGAATGTAACTTGTTAACAAATTTCAAAGGGTTCTGTGATTAAATAAGAGGTTAAGAACTAGTCATTTTCTTAATTGGTATGTGAAAACACATTCTAACTGTACCTGGCTTTTAAAATATGCAATGATCGCTAAACAAGTTTCTTTCTCCCTCAGTTTTCTAAATACTTCTTAAAGGTTTTCATTACATGAATACTCATTTACAGCTTCTGACACACAATTCTTAACAATTTTAATAGAAGATTCAGATTAAAATTTAAATACACTATGAAAATCATTACTTCAACTTGGCATGTGTTTGACTATTTCTGTTAAATCTACTACAGTTATTTTTTAAATTTATTGTTATTATTATTAAAGATTATTTATTTTAGAGAGATGGGCAAGGGAAAGGGGCAGAGGGAGAGGGAGAGTGAGAGAGAGAATATCAAGCAGACTCCACGCTGAGAGCAGAGCCAGATGTGGAGTTCGATCCTATGACTGTGAGATCACAACGTGAGCTGAAACCAAGAGTCAGATGCTCAATGGACTATGCCACCCAGGTACCCCAATTTATTATTATTATTTTTTAAATTTATTTATTTATTTATTTATTTGAGAGAGAGAGAGAGAGTGTGTGTGTGTGTGTGTGTGCAGGGAGGAAGGGCAGAAGGAGAGGGAGAGAGAGTCTTAAGCAGAACCCACACTGGGCACAGATCAGGACACAGGGCTTGATCTCAGGACCCTGAGGTCACAACCTGAGCTGAAATCAAGAGTTGGATACCTGTGCCACCCAGGTATCCCAATTATTATTTTTTTTAAGTAGACTCTATGCTCATTGTAGGATTTGAATTCATGAACCTGAGATCAAGAGTCACAGGCTCTATCTACTGAGCCAGCCAGGTGCCCCCAGGATAAAAATTACAGCTTTTGATGATAGGATCCTCTGTCAACAAATAAAAACCTAAAACTTAATTAAAAACACTTGGGTGTGAAGAGTGTTTGCATCATGTCCAAACATATAGAACTGCACACATAAAATATGCACAGTTCTTTGTATAGCAATTATACCTCAAAAAAGCATTTTCCTTTAAAAAGAAACCCAAACAGAGGAAACAAAATGATGATGGAAAATAGATTGGGTAACTACAAACTGGACTTAATTGATTTAAATTACACTACCAGAGCCACAGGCTCTGAAAACAAAAAACCAAAACAAAACTTGGGTGTTAAAACAGCCATGTATATATTTTGTTTTTGTTTTTTTTTTAAAGATTTTATTTATTTATTCATGATAGTCACACACACAGAGAGAGAGAGAGGCAGAGACAGGCAGAGGGAGAAGCAGGCTCCACGCACCGGGAGCCCGACGTGGGACTCGATCCCGGGTCTCCAGGATCGCGCCCTGGGCCAAAGGCAGGCGCCAAACCGCTGCGCCACCCAGGGATCCCGAAACAGCCATGTATATATTTTGAAAATAAAATGTACAAATAACTTTCTTTAAATGATGGGAGCAAATGATTGGTAAGAGAAAATTTCAGTTATCCCATATGTGCTCATGGAAACACTAAATCTGCACTTCTGAGCTGGGAACCTAACACATTAGGTTTCCTGACTCTCCTGGGAATAGAGAGAGTCCATAACTGTGCAGGTCCCTGGCATGTGTCATGACATAATTGGTGATGTCTGGCTCCAAATACTCAAAGTTGGGTGAACTCAGCTTCTCTTCTTGGATCTTTGGGAGGAAGCAGAAGAAATTCATTCCAACTTTCCCCTCTCTCTCTAGAACAGGGTCTTTTTGAAATTTGGCTACACATTTACAATCCATCAGGAAGCTTTGAAAGATCTTGATGTTCAGGCCACAGCCAAATCAATTAAATCAAAATTTAGGGGGCAGGTCCCAGGCACTGGTATTTTATAAAATGTCTTGGTGACGCCAGTATGTGGTCAAGACTGAGAACCATGACTCTAGCAAAACATTAATTATTTTAAGATCAAATTTATACTGTGCTCTTACTTAGCTGCAGAATGTTTAAAAGGCTGCCAAAATGTCACTGTTTGCATGGATCACCAGCATTCAGACCATTTACAGATGACTACTGATGTCTCTCTGTATTAGTTATTAAAAATAAAAGGGTGCTAAATGCAATTGGATCTTGGAACAGAAAAAAAGGCATTCATGAAAAAACTAGTAAAACTTAAAGTCTGTAGGTCAGTACCAATAATATCAGAGCATACTAGTTCCAATGCTAATCTCTCAGTTTTGAAAAATGTAACACACTCTGTAAACGATTAACAATTGAGGAAGCTGGGTGGAAGGTATATGGGAGCTTTGCTATTTTTGCCAACTCTTATAAGTTTAATTATTTCAAAATAAAAAGTTAAAAAGTTAAATTAAAACAGGAAAAGGCAAAGCTAGTACTAATGCTGCAAAACTGCGGATTAGCCAACAATATTGAATACCCTTGGGCACAAAGTTGTGCCCTGTGGATCTGGGCACTTTATTAAAGAATACAACATTATGGCATGAGAGAAGCTTAGAGAAACTCCCAATTTCCTGTCTTTCTTCTGCTTTTATATAGCTCTTCTCCAGCTCCGTCCAGATCCTACAAAATGTCATCAACAGCAATTAATATAAAAGGCCTTGCTGGCAATCTATGACCTTAAAGTCATCTATTCTACTACACAGAATCATAGTACTGTGATGGGATCTTGTACAATATTTTACAGCTCATGAGTACTTTCCAAATGTTAGTCTTGTTTGATTTGCATTAGGAAATAGGCAAATCCACAGGGTATATCTTGGGCTGTAATAAGATGGAACTTTGATTTCATTTTAATAGAGGAGACACAGTGTAGCACCTGCATAAATCTCTCTCTCTTTCTCTCTTTCTCTCACACACACACTACATCATAGTACATACACACAATTTGGACACACGGTTATTAAAAAATTCTATGTTAGTCCAGCAGTGCCCAGAATGAGGGCTGGAGGCACATATAACAAGGCTAAGTGCTCACTGACATATGACCACCAACCTAGGCCAGGTCCCAGCCACGGGCGCTACTTCATGATGGCAGCTGCCCTGCCCCCTTTTCCTACCAGGAAAAGGAGGAAAGTTCAGATTACCAACAAGGCCATCAGCCAACATCTGTTGGCCCCAGGTGTTGTCAGGCCACAACTGACTACGCCCTGAGTCATAGCCATCTCTTTGTTTCTGCCCCCTTGTCCTGGTCCCTCAGGGACCCTGGTTCTTGATTTCCGCAGGTCCCTGACCCTAGCCAGTTCCCCATGAGTTAGGCCCACCTGGCAGCTGCAGCCCTCGCCCACTGAGCTCCTGCCAGCTGCCTGCTGCTCCTACACTTGCTGGATGAATCCTCCCACCCAGAATGGGGTGAAGGGGATGGTGGTGGCCACACTTTCCCTGGACCCTGCTAGAGGATGGCTCACATCCCCCCACCCTCCCATGATTCCTCCCCACAGAGCCTGCCTCACCTCCAATTCCACCACTCAAGGTAGTAAGACGCTTTTTGGCAGCCTGGCCTCACACTCACATACTCAGGGAGGGGCACACTCATGCTTTCCTGGCCAGCCCAGAGAACCATAGGCTGGGTTTTGTTTTGTTGTTTTTAAGTAGGCTCCACACCAGCATGGAGCCCAATGTGGGGCTTAAACTAACAATCTTGGGATCAAGACCTGAGGTGGATCAAGAGTTGGATGCCTCACTGACTGAGTCACCCAGGTGCAGCTGCAGGCCATCTGATGGCACAAGTGTGCGGCCCTGTGCTTTCCCACTTTCCTTTCTGTACCGTGTGGTTGTGTGCTGTCCTCTCTCTCGGGACGAGGGTGACTTTCTACCTTACAATCCATTCCTTTTGGCCTATGCTGCTCCAGCAGGGATTTGCAACGTTCAGCCGGCCTATTTCTTCCTCATTGGCCTGGGACCACATGCTCATTCCTTGATTCTTGTGTATTAAAAAGGAAAGTCTAACCGGGACTAACAGAGAGTTCACAGATCTTTTACAAGAGTAAACATACTCAGGCAATGTGAACAATGGGATATGATTAATTGAAACTTCTGGTTTCCTTCCAATTAGTGGAACGTACGAATAGCAATTTAGGCGGTTTAACAGTGATTCTCAGGCAAAGGGGAAGAAAGTATCTGTGCTTGTGAAAGTAGTTGCTCTCGATCTGTATTTGTTTTAAAGCATTTGCTTTATTACTACTCTGGCTCCTTCCCCCCAGAGTCCTCCAGCTTGCCCACTAGCCGGTTCCCCATGAGTCAGGCCCACCTGGCAGCTGCAGCCCTCACCCACTGAGCTCCTCCCAGCTGCCTGTTGCTCCTATGCTTGCTGGATGGATCCTCCACCCTAGATTGGGGTGAAGGGGATAGTGGTGGCCACACTTTCCCTGGACCCTGCTTACCGGCCCTACCTGCAGGCACAGTGATCATTCTAGGCCTGGGCAACACTCCTGCTTTCCGTCCTGCTCACTTCTCTACATGTTCCAGGGCCAGAGGCCAACCTGGCTCCTCCTGGCTTTCTTGAGGACGATGTAGCTCTACTCCCCATGCCTGCAACCTGATTGCACTGTCACTTGAAACACTGCTAATTTAGAGGGCAAACATTCCAGTTCATCCAAGACAGTCCTTGTTTCCATGTCATTTTACTACTCATACTGTCCTGATTCAAATAATAAATCAGATGGCCATCCTACTCACTTGTAGCTCCTGAGGCTAACGGGACAATGTGCAGATACCTCCAACTGCCCAATGTGGGTTCCTCCTGTCCTTGCATCTGAGCTTGTCCTGCCTCGATGGCACCATCTTGACTGATGGGGCATTGCCTCCCCTGTACTGTCTTGTCCAGCCACTAACGTAACCCCCCTTCTCTGTTAATATCCTAGGAAATCACCTCTGTCATTCTAAAAATTTGGAGAGCAAGTGAGAGAGAGAACACAAAGGAAAAGAAATTGTGAAGCATTTCCTTTTTGCATCTTATCTAGGAATCTGTGCAGGTATTCAATGTACTCTTGATAACAGCGTATTAAGAAGGAAATTGAAATTTTAGTAAAGATATTCCTTACCTGTGTCGCAAAATGCCACTTTATAGAGCCAAATTGAAAACCATTGAAAACAAACGTACTTTTCATCACTTGAATGATATGAATTTTTGATTTTTATATTCTATGCCAGCCGAGACAGTGAAACTGAACAGACACTTTTCATTTTGAATTTATCATCAAATTCATTTCCTGTTATTGTTATCCTAACACTGGAGAGGAATATTTAATTTCCAGAAGTTTTCATTTAACTTTAATAGGAAATAAACTCACTTTAAAATCCACTTTAAAAAAAAATAAACATTTTAGTTCTGAACGCGAAGCTGCTTGATTATAAGAACTAGTTAACCTAATAATTTTATATTAACATCATCCTAATTATATCCTTTGGCTGTTCCAGGCATGATCACAAGGTCTTTGAAATTCGGATCATGAACTTGGACTGACCCCGTACCACAGGACCCAAGTGGCCTGCAGCGGATTTCACTGTTGACAGCTCAGACAGTGCAATGTCAGGTTCTCCCTGCAGGGCGGGAGAGCCCATGGCAGCACTTACGTTTCATCTGTGAAGGCTATTCCAAAGTATTCCTTTTCCTTCAGATTGAAGTGAGATGCCACGAGGTCCAGCAGCTCCTTGGCCAAAAGCTTGGGCTGGAGGAAGAGTAAGATGGAAAAGAGACAAATGAGTAGGGAGGACTTGTCCTAAGACATGTGATGGCAGGTTGATACAATTTTTTAAATGGGATATCTCAAAGCTCAAGTACATTAATGCAAATGATTTTTGTAAAACTCAAAGGAGTAGACAATGAGGATGCTGCCGAGCGAAAAAGCCAAGCACAGGGCCATCAATAGGCAGAGAACTTCTGCCTTGGTTTCCTAGTAGTTTGTTCTGAAACATATGGTATCTGTTCTTTGGCAGGACTGTCAGGCCCTCTGGCTCTTCTTACCCACACAGGAGAACATTTTACGTTGCATCAACAGGAAGATGCCTTATTAAAATATATTTTTATGTATATACATGTAACATACGTTCACATAGTATTTGCTACATGTCAGGCCCTATTCTAAGTACTTTACAAATATCACCATCTCTGCCCCCCATTACAGCTCCATGAGGTGCTCCTGTTATTAACTCTGTCATATAAAAAAAAAAAAAAACAACTCTGTCATATGGGGAGGAAATACACACCAGAGATCAAGCAAGTGTTGGGACTGGGATTTGAATCCTGGCTCCAGACTGCCCTTGACCACTTGATCCACTCCATAATTTTGAATACAAACAATAAAAGTACCTCCTTCCAGGAATGTTAAAATTAAGGCCAAAGCAGCTTGGGAACAGAATTGAAGAATGAATTACAAATTCACCCTCTGGTTGGCTTTCCAAAGGAGAAGAACAGTCTTTATGTTAAGAGTGTTTTTTATCATAAACTCCTTTTTAATCTAAAGGAGTATGCCAGAGGTGTAGGCATGAAATCTCCATGGAGGTCTGTATTGTTAATACATTGTTCACCTTAGCCAAGCACAGGCAAGGTGGCCACAGAACACCAGCCTGTGAGGTGAGGGTGGAAGGAAAGGCCATCTGAGGGAGACTCGGGGCTAATGGGAGTAGTTATTTCTTAATCAGCTTCCAAGTCAAGTATCTGCAAATGCATTGTCCCTATGACAATTACTGTACTCCAACTGTACTCGCTGGGTCTCCAAGCTCAGAGCAGAAACAAAGATTCCAGAAGAGAAAAGGTTGTGTATTTTCTGTGTGTGTACGTGTGTGCATTTATGCACATCGATATACCTTCCTGAGTATGTTTCCTATTCTAGTGGCTACTCTGATAGGGGAGGGGACAAGACATCTCAATCATGTTACGTGATACGTGGTAATTTGATTTTATTCATTTATTAATGAGAAACACAGAGAGAGGCAGAGACACAGGCAGAGGGAGAAGCAGGCTCCCCACAGGGAACCCAATGCAGGACTCAATCCTGGGACTCTGGGATCACACCCTGAGCCAAAGGCAGATGCTCAACCATTGAGCCACCTAAGTGTCCCTGATTTCCCCTTTTTAAAGAGTTATCAAAAAATTACTTATTTGAGAGAGAGTGAGCAAGACAGAGAGCACAAGCCAGGGGAAGAACAGAGGGAGAGGGAGAAGTAGTTGCCCCACTGAGCAGCGAGCCTGACGTAGGGCTAGATCCCAGGACCCTGGGATCATGACCTGAGCTGAAGGCAGACGCTTAACCAACTGAGCCACCCAGGCACTCTGGCGAAATAAGTTTGATTTCTTATTTCACTTTCTGAGTATTGCTATGAGCTGTGCTGTGTCCCTCTCCAAATTTATGTTGAAGCCCTAAGCCCCATGTGGTGGCATTTGGAGATGGGACCTTCGGGAGGGGGAATTAGGGTTAGATGAAGTCATGAGAGTGGGGTTGTCATGAATGGGTCAGTGACTTTATGAGAAGAGACAGAGAGATGGCCCATGTTCTCCCTCTCCACCATGTAAGGACACAGGGCCAAGGTGGCCATCTGCCAGCTGGGAAGAGGGCCCTCCTGAGAACCAAACCAGGCTGGTACCCTGGTTGTGAACTTCCAGCCTCCAGGACTGTGAGAAAATAATTGTCTGTTGTGCAAGCCCCCAGTCTGTGGTATTTTGTTGTGGCAGTCCCAACTAATTCAGGTACACTTCCCTTTAATTCAACAAATATTTACTGACTGTCTAATATGTGCAGGTTACTAGCCATTACGGCAGGACCCAGAGAAAGGGGTGTCCTGTAGCACCTGCTGATAAGGAGAGCTTATCAGGGGTGCAGAGGATGAGCTAATACTCATTTTAAGAAGCTAAAGCAGAGAGTTTCCCTTTGCTATCTCGCTCCTGGGCTCACAGGGTGGCAGCCTCTGGGCTTCCCTGACCATCGGTTTACCAATAAAAGCAACTGGAAATGACAGGACTGGATTTGAAGCCCAGGCTGTTTCCTCTCCCGGAAAGCTATGAATCAACAGGAGAATCTATCTTATAAATTAATATCATCTAAGATTCTATACTTCTGCTCATGCTAAAATGTGAAACATGAATAAGTAATCCCTGTAACCAATAGGGCAGTGGGGGTTTTATAGAAGACCCTCCTTGGTAAATGGTAGACAACAACGCGGTGAGGTCACCGTGGCACCTGAGGATGTCACTGATAAATTACAAAGTAGATCAGAGGGAAGGGGTTCAGGCTGTGTTTGCTACAGGCTGCTACAGGCTCAGCACCACCTCCAGCCCCCGGAGGTCCCTGGCTGCCCACATACAGAGCATTTAATGCAGAGGTCATGACTGAATGTAAGGATGGTATGGCTGGTTTTATTTTTTTATTATTTTTTTATTTTTTATTTTTTTAAATTTTTATTTATTTATGATAACCACAGAGAGAGAGAGAGAGAGAGGCAGAGACACAGGCAGAGGGAGAAGCAGGCTCCATGCACCGGGAGCCCGATGTGGGATTCGATCCCGGGTCTCCAGGATGGGCCAAAGGCAGGCGCCAAACCGCTGCGCCACCCAGGGATCCCGGTATGGCTGGTTTTAAATTGCAATGCACCATACTTTATCTGTCCAAATGATTGCCATTCCTTTCAAAGTAGTCAGAGTATTCCTATGACTCCTGCTCACATTTTTGATATTGGGTTGCCTTTGAAGCTCACATCACACTTATAAGAACATCTTCCATGGTGACAAATTTTTTGGTCCTCAGAATGGATTTAATTGTTTTTCTTCTTTTTTTTTTTTTTAAAGATTTTATTTATTTATTCATGAAAGAGAGAGAGAGAGGCAGAGACACAGGCAGAGGGAGAAGCAGGCTCCATGCAGGGAGCCGGACGTGGGACTTGATCCTGGGTCTCCAGGATCACGCCCTGGGCCAAAGCAGGCGCTAAACCACTGAGCCACCCAGGGATCCCCTTTACTTGTTTTTCTAAGTGGCAAAAAGTCACTTTAAGTCAAGCGTAGTGAGCAGGATGGAGGTGGAGGAGGAGGTGGTCAAGCTGGTTTTATAAAACAAGGTGTGACTATTACGTAATTATTGTGGGTTCTTCGGGCTTATGGTGAGCTTTCTGGCCCAAACTTCGAGTGACAGAAATAAGATTTCCTTCCCCTTAAGAGTAAATGTTAAAGCCAACGTTTCAGTGGGATTGATCAGAGACCCATAAACTTACCAAGGAAGGGGAAGAATTACTCTCAGGGCTGGTACAGTTTTTCTGTAACGTGATTAAGTACAGTAATCACAGTATGGAAGGGGGGGTGGTGAGTGGAAGGTGTGTGGGGGGAGAGGAATGGAGGGGAAGCAAATGGGGTCTTAGCCACGAAGCCTAGGATATGGGGGCCCACCAGCAAGGCGTCACACATGGCAGACGTGAGGGTATGGGGCTATTGTAGCTGCCCATAGGAAATGCTCGTCTGTGTAACCCTCCTTCTAATGCCATGCCTTCTGAAGAAGCCACCGAGGCCCTGCTATGTCCTAGATGTGGTGCTACACACTCTCCTAGATGGTTGCCTTACGATCTAGAATAAGATTCTATTGTTCCTTCGCCAACAGAGATTTTGAGACTTGGAGATGGCAGGCAGGCTGTTCTCTGTCTGACAGCAAAGCCAGGATTCCAAACAAAGTCAGGCCGGACTCAAGGCCCATGCACATCACTCCCCTGC
The DNA here is from genome assembly GCF_048418805.1 of Vulpes vulpes. Classification (NCBI taxonomy): domain Eukaryota; kingdom Metazoa; phylum Chordata; class Mammalia; order Carnivora; family Canidae; genus Vulpes; species Vulpes vulpes. Next base: position 107,434,869 of record NC_132781.1, on the reverse strand, counting down.
CCCCCACCCCTGCTGACCTTCCTTTCCGGGTGGGAGGTCAAGGATCACGTGCCGGAGGGCCCCATCTGGGTGAGGGCTGTGTCGCTCACCAGACGCCAGGACGCTGCGGTACTTTGAACTTGAGTAACGTTGAGCCTCCCCCCCCGCCCCGCAAAGATGAAAAATCATGTTTCAGAGTCTGCAGAGCTTAAGAACTGACTCGACATGCTCAAGGAATCACTGGAGTGATGGGCACCCCATTCTGGGAGCCTCGTGGGGACGGACTTTTGGCTTCTCGGTGGTGACAGGGCCCTATGATTGCGCCGTAACCACAACCCTGTCTACGGTAAGAAAATGAACGTTCTAGGTGACTCATTAACTGGAGGCAACTGAGCAACAGCAGCACCACCAGAATAAACTGTATGATCTCAAACTAACCTTTATAGGATTGTACCTAATTGAACGTGTCCCCTTGGTTAAAAAAACAAAAAAAGGCCTGTTACTTGACACATGACACTTAGGATGGGTCACGTGCACCACCCTCAATGAAGAAAAGTCTATATTCCACACAATTTACAAAGAGGGAAACAAAGGCACTGAAGGGGAAGCTAACAGATCCCAGAAGAGTCTGAGGTCACAGCTCCCGAATCTTATGTCCCTGGAAAAGCCACATTCTTTCTTCCGCTGTCACGGTGAGTGGCAACAGCCCAGCGGGTCACTGCCGAATCGCTGGGAGGGAGGGCTCTGCTCCCACTGGCCTGATGGATGTGTAGCATGAGCGGTGAAGCCACCGTGACGTGGGGGGTTGTTTGTCATCACAGCACAACCTCGCCTATCCTGATTGATTCAGGCACCGTATCAATTACTCTTTAATTCTCTGTATAGTTGGTTTAAAAACTACTTACGGCATCGGCTCTGTGATTTCCTGATCTTGCAAACAGAGACAATATCCCACCTTGACATGATAGTGATTAATGAACTACACTGTTCCGAACATTTCTTAAACTCATTTAGAGAAAGTTGCTGGGTAGGCAGAAAGCTTTATGCCATTATGTACTTTGAAGGGATGTTTACAGAATCCTGCTGATTACAGTCTGCTGGTTACTGGTGCTATAAACATTTGTGGGGCTTTGCAGGGGCCAGGCTGGGAGCCAGGCCAGAAAGGCAGCTGGTGGCCCACTCAAGGGCTACAGGACACACTGGACAAGCTGCGTGCGTCTCAGGTCAGAAGCTGCCTGTTCTGGGTCACCGGCACTGTCCTGGCCACATGAGGTCACTACATTTAAGACTGACTTTCTCCCAGCCTATAATTAACTATACTCACTCAACAGCTTCTCCCTTTTCGTGTTCCCTTCTCTTCTCAGGTTCTTTTTTCATTTGTCCTCCTAAGGTTTTATTTCTCCTTATATTTGACAAATAAAATCTCTTAATAAATGCCCCTCTCGAAATGTGCTGCCTGATGGGAGCTGCTCAAGATGCTAGCAGGATGGCCTTTGTGAAGCTAACAGAGCTTAGAAACCCGGGTTTTGGTCACATTCTTCAGGAGAAAGGGCAGAGTGGCTCTTTGGCACTGCAACGTGGCCCTACCACTCATATTTAAGGTCCCCAGGGCTCTGGACTACTTCAGTGGGAAATGTGCTCATACCCAGCACACACAGGCTTCCAGAATAGGCCTGGTCTGCCTTCCAAGGAGGGACATGATCAAAAGAGCACTTTTTAAGGACGGAGGGTGATGAAGTGCTCTAGGCATGTCCCCAAGGTGATGATCCTTCCAGGATCCAAGGTGATGATCCTCCAGGTGATTCCTGTGAGGCGTCCTAGCAGAGCCCAGGGAGAGAAATCAGACGACCAGGGGCCCTCTCCCATCTCCCACATGGTATTTTATCATCCCTCGCGTATCATACAACCACTTTAAACTTCACATGGCTACATCCCAGACAAATGTCCCTGGACAAATGGTACAGGGTACTCTGGGCCTCAGAGTCCTCATCCCTAAAACCACCAATTAGGTTCAGGAACTGGATTCCTGCCTTAAAACATCCACATATATGTCATCATGACATGACATGTCTTCCTCCCCCCAAAGTTCCCAACCTTCTCAAGGTCTATCCACCTATTCTCAAAAGCTTCACAACCATTCCACACTCCCCCACCCCTACACCCCTTGATCTCTTAAACCTAGTCAGTTTCTTACATAATTTGGGGCAAATATCTAACCTTTCTGTGCCTCAGTCTTCTCAGCTGCAAAATGGAGGCGATAACTATACCCAAGTCCTAGGGCTGTTTTGAAGATGAAATGAATTAATATTGATCTGCACAAGGGGCTTAGATAGTGCCTGCCCCATTTTCTGTGTTATGATTCCAGACCCTCATCACCTCACCTACGAATTATTATAAGAACCTTCTACATGGTGTCATCTTCTAAAAGTCAGCCTGGTATTGCAGGCCAATCTTTGAATCCAGTTTACCTATGCAACCTCACTCTGACTAGTTCCCTATGAAAATACTCATTTCTGTTTGATCTTTTTGCATGGGCATAAAGGAAACATCAATTTCATTTTTACTTCTAAACTTTTGCCCACAGCCTCCCCTCTCTTCCCTCTTCTCATTTAAATCTGCCCTGTTTAAAGCCCACTTCTTCCAGGAAACCCTCTCTGGCCATGCCACCTACAAATAGTCTCTTTTTCCTTTGAATCTCTATAACATTTGCCACATGTACTTCAATCACCCTTAGCATGCATGCTCTTGCATTGTGGTGAATTTATTGTAATTTATTTATTTTATTTTTTTAAAAAAGACTTTATCCATTCATGAGAGACACACACAGAGAGAGGCAGAGACACACACAGGCAGAGGGAGAAGCAGGCTGCATGCAGGGAGCCTGATGTGGGACTTGATCCCGGGTCTCTAGGATCACACCCTGGACTGAAGGCGGCACTGAACCGCTAAGCTACCTGGGCTGTCCAATTTATTGTAATTTAAAATTTTTTATTTTTTTAAAGATTTTATTTATTTATTCATGAGAGACAGAGAGAGAAAGGCAGAGACATAGGGAGAGGGAGAAGCAGGCTCCCTGCCTGATGCGGGACTCGATCCCAGGACCCCGGGATCATGACCTGAGCTGAAGGCAGATGCTCAACTGCTGAGCCAGCCAGGTGTCCCAATTAAAAAAAATTTAAACAGGGGGGCTCCTGGATGGCCCAGCTGGTTAAGTGTCGGACTCTTGGTTTCAGCTCAGGTCATGATCTCCTGGGTGGTGAGATGGAGCCCCACACTGGGCTCTGTGCTCAGCAGGGAGTCTGCCTGAAGATTCCCTCCTTTGGCACCCCCAAGGAGATGGTCTCTCTATCTCTCAAATAAATAAATCTTTAAAAAATTTTAAGTTGTGGCAAAATGCTCATAACATAGAATCTATCATCTTAACAACTTTTAATGACACAGCTCAATATTGTTAAGCATATTCACATTGTTGTACAACCAACCTCCAGAACGTTTCTCCTACAAAACAGAAACTGTACCCATGAAACAACTTCCCTTACCCCCTCTTCTGGCCCCTGGCAACCACCATTCTGCCTTCTATCCTTATGTACTTGACTACGTACCTCATATATGTGCAATTACATAGTATTTGTCCTTTTGTGTCTGGCTTAGTTCACTTAGCATAATATCCTCAAGGTTCAGCAAGTTGTAGCAGGTGTCAAAATATCCTTCCTTCTTAAGGCTGAATAATACTCCATTGTATGGACAGACCACATCTTGCTTATCTATTCCTCTGTTGATGGACACTTTGGTTGCCTCCAAGTTTTGGCTATTGTCAATAATGTTGTATAGACACAGTGGATTTTTTTTGGGGGGGGTCACAGTGGATTTTTGATGACATGATTTGTTGTACCCTATAATGGGCTGAATGGTGGCCCCCAAAAGTTACGTCCACATCCTAACCCCTGGAACCTGTGAGTCTTACCCTATGTTACAGAAAATGTGATTACAATTCTTGAAAGGAAGAGTTTATCCTGGATTATCAGGTGACCCTGGATAAATGAACCACATGGATTCTTATAGGACAGAGGCAGACGGATTTCTGTGGCGAAAGGCCACGCGCAGACAGACAAACTTGAAGTGACGAAGCCACATGTCAAGGAAAGCTGGAGACTGCCAGCCGGTTGAAGAGGCAAGGAATGGATTTTCCCCTCAAGCTTCTGGAGGAAGCATAGCCCTGCCAGCAGCTTTATTTCAGCTCTGCCTTCCAGAACTGTGTGAGAATATGTTTCTGTAATTCTAAGCCACTGAGTTTGTGGGGATTTGTTACAGCAGCCTCAGCAAACAAATATACATGCTCAGACTGCAACCCCCAAGATCTGGGACCCCCTCCAGAGTGCCTGACATGGAGTCCCTAACAGCAGGAAACTTCACACTGGCTGGCTGGTTGGTTGAGGCAGGAGTAAACTGGGACCAAAGTTCTCTCTTTCCTGTACCATGGACTTTCTGGGCAAGGAAGCCATATAGGAAAGTCCAGGTGGGGAAGCCTCTGTCTCAGAGCTGACCTGACTGGGGGGGACTCTCCCCTCACACACCCCTTCCTGTCATCTGTGGTCCCCTTGGAGCATCTCACAGATTCTAAATCAAGGGAATTGCCACTCTTGAATTAATTGCATTAAAGAGAATTAAAACATTAAAGGGCTCCCATCTGTGCTTTGGGAGGAACCGAGGCCCCCCAGGCCTGAGGACTGACCTCTCCCTTCCCCTCTGCTCCCCTCCTTCCCCTCCCCTCCTCCCTAAGGCCTTTTCGGATAATTCACTTCTCATGCAGCACACAGGGACGGCTGGGCTGCCAGGCTGGCTCCGCACCCACCAGCCGGGCACCCCGATGGCAATGCCAGCCCCAGGAAATGGTGATTCCCTTCCCTGCAGGGGTGGCCATGGCCGAAGAGCAGAAAGAAACGTGGTCAGCCTGCCCTTTCTGTCCAAGTCCTCTGGAAACCTAGAGGGAGAGAGGGGTGCAGAATACAGGACACCTGAGCTCGCTGCCTCTCTGAAGCCCTGCCTGTCATTGTGTTCCAGAGCAGCTGGGAGCCCTGCCCTCCCCCCGCCCCTGGGGGCTCTGTAATAAGCAGGGCGAGTGCTTGTTGGCTGCCCATTATTCCTGGGGAGGGGGCACCAGTGATGGAGAGAAAGCATGAGGTCGTCCTGCACAGGGACAAGGGTCTGGCGGCACTCCCCTTCCCAGTCACCCTCTTGATGCTCTGGCTGATTAGCTGGGGCGGCTGACTTCCTTCCTGCCCTCTGAGCATGGCCCTGGGTTCTGTAGCAGAGGCATAGGGGGGCCACCTCGTTATGCAGGCTGATGGAAGAGCAATAGGATACCTGCCCGGGAGAGGGAGCAGGGGTCCTAAAGTTAAGCTGGTCCTGCCAGGGAAGCATCTCTCTATTCAGTTGTCCCCCTCCAGCCTGAACCCCAAACAATCAGAGGACATGAGACAAATGCTGCTCCTCCAGCTTAAGAGCAGCCAAAGGCAGATCCTCTCTGTAAAGCTGGCAGGGGACGTGGCCACGACCAAAGGCTTCTGTCTACGGCTGTGGCCAAAGGCTTCTGTCTACGGCTGTGGCCAAAGGCTTCTGTCTACGGCTGTGGCCTCTGTGCCATAGCTGCTCGAGGTGCTTTACACAAACTGAGGGGTCAGTCCTCACCAGAAGCTCAGGAGGGAGATGCCAGGATCACTCCCACTTGATGGAGGAGGAAGCTGAGGCAGAGACAATAGTAACTGGCCCGATACGCACCACTAGTAACTAGCAGGTCTTAACCCTACAGCTGGTGAGTGCAGGTCACCCCAGGAGGCTGGATCATATAGAGCCAGAGGGAATATTTACCCAACTCATTAATTTACAGGGGAGGAGACGAAGGCTCAGGGGGTGGAGATGCCTGTCCAAGGAGGTCATCTTAGTTGCTGGCACAGGTAGGGCTGGGGTCCAAGCACCCACTGCAGCCCTTGGGCCCTTCTACGATTCCATGTCAGTAGGGACTGTGTGGGTTGTTTCAGAAAGGGGTGCAAAGTTCTGAAGCAGGAAGCACCTCAAAAATGACAGGAGGTGTCCTGGCAGGCAGAGGTGGTCATTTGCTTATGAACCATAACATACACTATATTAAGGTTCAGGCTTCCTGGCCTCTCCTTGGCTTTCCCTCCTGCTGTTACCGCCTTCCCCTCCCCCAGGACTGTCTTTTTCTGCAGCACACCGCCCCCCACCCCTGCCCCGGATTCTGGGCTGCAAGATTCACTTTTATTGCCTAACTTAATTTTTTTAAGATTTTATTTATTTATTCTGAAAGACAGACAGAGGCAGAGGCAGAGGGAGGAGTAGGGAGCCTGATGCAGGACTCGATCCCAGGACACCAGAATCACGACCTGAGCCAAAGGCAGACACTTAACTGACTGAGCCATCCAGGTGCCCTCGACTAATTTAATCTTCAAAACCGTAGTCTCTGGATGAGGACACAGGGGCTTACAAGTGTTAGTGTGCCCAAGGTCACAGCCCCACAAGGGCACAGGGCATATGCAGAGCTTGAGTTTGTGAGAGACTCCAAAGCTTTGGCTTTAAAGACTGGGTACAGATCCAGCAAGTAACAGTGCAGTCCGGAGGGGACTGAGCTGCTTTTTCCAAATGCAACAGGATTTTGCCAGATAATAAGTTCCTAAAGGGCAGGGATCAAGTTTTTACCAAATACTGGAGTCCTGCACCCTGGCACAACACCTGGCACATAGCAGGTGTCCAATACAGCTTTCTCATCCATGGGCAGCCTGGGTGGCTCAGTGGTTTTAAGCGCCTGCCTTCAGCCCAGGGCGTGATCCTGGAGTCCTGGGATCGAGTCCCACCGTCAGGCTCCCTGCATGAAGCCCACTTCTCCCCCTGCCTGTGTCTCTGCCACTCTCTGTGTGTCTCTCATGGATAAATAAAATCTTAAAAAAAAAAAAAAAAAGATTGATAGAGGCTGAAGGGCTGAAGGGGGCGCAGCTGACTGTTAAGCAGCCTAGCAGGGAAGCAGACCGCAGGAGGGGATGACCCCACACTCAGTCTCAAGCAGGGACCCGCTAGGCAGACCCAGCTAGATGGGAACAGATGCCACATGCTCAGATGTGACAGAGCCACATTTCAACAGGATGCCATGATACCTACTTTGGCAACACTACCTGTAACCCCAAGGAGGGATGCTTCATGTCCGTACTCCTAACCCCTATCTCAGTGCGGCTTTTCCTCCTACCCTGATTTCTTCCTGACGCCAACTAGGTCACAACTGGCTCCTTTAATGGCTCTCCTCCCCCTCCCCCTGCCCCCCCCCCCCATCCCCTCTCCTGCCAACTGACTGTCATCTGCCTAGAGATGGAGACTCCCGGGAATAGCCGTCTTGGCTCCCCGGTTGGCCCTCCACCACCATGCACTTCCTCGTATACCACTCTTTCTACGATACTATTTTCTCCCCTTGCTCTCTTCCTCTTATTTCCACATTTCGCTGAGAGAGACAGCCTGGTCTCAGGTTTAGAGAAGCTGAGGCTGATACCGTCTGGGAGGCTGAGTCTTTCTCATCCATGCATTTGAATGATGCCCAATGGGAAGGCTTTGACAGGCGTACATAATTATTGCTCCTCCAGAAATGCAAAGTGCTTCTGCCAGCCGGCTGGGGAGCCTGCTTTATTCAGGCTCTTGCCCCCTTGGGACTTGGGGCGGGCCGGGCAGGTGTTCATTAGGGAGTGCCTGCTGATTAACATAGTAACCCCCAGACTCCAGCCCGCTCACGGCAATGTCACAAGGACTGTTCTTCCAGGGTGGCTCTCCTCGGCAGCCTCTTTGCATTCATGAAATGATAACTGTTTCACTGAGGTGAAAACACAAAAGAGACAAACAGTAGTCAACTTGGCTCTACCGCAGAGGGCCGTCAAGTCTGCAGTCCCAATTCTGAGATATTTCCAGCAAATGTGGGGATGCTGAAGTTGCTGGGATTCAAGCTTCATCTTCCACAGGTATCATGTCTACCACTTGTATTTTTTTCCCCCTTTAAAAAGAAGCCTACTCCACAACTCCGTTATGACCCTGCCTTGTCCTACAGTGAGTAATAAATCACGATTTTGGATGTGAACGGCCCATACATTCACTGGGAGGTGAAGTGAGTTTTCCAGGATCAAACTGGCAGATGCATTAACTTTTCCAGTCGGCCAAATGGTACCAGGACCCAATTCAAACTTGAGGTCTTCATGACATTGCACACTGACCTACTCTCTTTGCTTGCTGCTCAGGGAAGAGTGGAGAAGAGTGATATTCAAGAGCCCAGTAAACTGGATCTGTGAAATTGGCTCTGTGTGGCACAGAGGCCACGAAGTCTTAGGCCAGCTTCAATCATTCCAACCACCAATTTATGATCGCAAATAACTAGGAGCTCTTAGGTGTGTGGTTAGCAAAGACACTGTATGGCCAGAGGGCAGAGAGGAATAGTAAAGGTGGAGCCATTTGTAGGGATAGCTGGTTGATCTGCTGCCTTTGCAATGTAATGTAGAGAAGGGGTGGCACCTGCTGTCCGGAGCCCAGAGTGTGGCTGGTGTTCAAACAGTGTGACCTGCCCTCTTGTATGACGGTGGTGGGAGTGGGAAGTTTGTGAAGGGGGAAAATGTTAACGTTCCTTCATGAAATCGGGGGTAGTGGACTTGTGGTCAGACCACAGGGCTTGGAAACACAATTCTAGTCTATGTGATTGCTACTCAGCCTTTTGCTTTGAAACACTGAGACAACAGCCTCTGCCTCAGAGTAGCTGAGAGCATCCACATGATGGTTTATAAAGTACCTGGTGCATGAAAGGCACTCAAGAAAAGCAGGTTCCCCTTTTCTTTTTTGATCAGTAACTGAATCCCCATAAACACCCCGAATCTCTCATCACTTTGCCAAGGACCCACTCTGATCAGAATCTCAGTCCTCTTGATTGAACTGCCACACCCTTTATCTCTGGAACCCTGAATAAATCATCACCACGCAGTAAGGAGAACAGGAGGCAGACGACTTCCCTTGGAATTAAATTCATCTGGGTAGGTTTGCCCTAGGTAGCACACCTCCGCTCCCAGTGTCCGCTCGTAATACCTGCCTCCATTCACAGTGGTACTTTACCTCTTCCCACCTGTCCCTGCATTAAAATGACATTTATCGGTCAGAAGAAAAGGCAGCCTCTCCCCGGCTCCAGTGAGATGCCCGGACACATGGCACTGGCTTTCCAGTGTTGGTCAGCATTTTAATTTGGAAATTTCCCAAGTCTCCTCCCTGCGGACCTTCCCCCCAACCCGGTTGCTCTTGCAAACTGCTGGCAGGGATACACCTTGCTCTGCATGCTCTGCTGCTGATGTCATTTTCAATATGATTAAGAAGGCACTCCCCCTGGGGTAGGAGTGATGAAAAAGTGCAGGTACGGGTGTCCCAGGAGGCCAAGATCAACTTTGCTGAAAAATATTTATTCCTGAAGAGCAGTTTCATTAAAGTCAGACAAGCAGCAATGCCAAAGGCACTGCAGCCCGCCCCCCCTCGTGCTAATTAAGTGGATGAGAACAGATGATATGCCGCAGGGCCCAAAGAAAAATTGTGCGTTCGTAATATCCTTGTTCTCAGATCAAAAATATTATTTTATTACTTACGCCCCACACCACCCCCACCACCACTTCTAGGTTTGGAGGAGGCTCACGACGTTTTAAATGGCATAAGAAAGGGGGCGTTAAGGACATATATAAGACAGAGGCCATGGAAGAGGGTTCTGGCCACCAGCACACTGGACTCGGTTACACAGCAAGCTCCCGAGCAGGCTGAGGGGGCAGACGAAGTTCACACACACTTCCCTGGAAGCACACCAGAGAAGAATTTGTCGTACGGTCCCGTACAGAAGGGCCGGCCAGCACGCAGCACGCCTTCCACCTACTTTCCAGGAATCAAAGAGACGCAACTCACGTGATACGTTTCCCAGTTAAGCCCCTGACGAAGCCCAGGACAAGGCAGTGTGCACCACTTTTGCTGCCTGGAGCAGCTTTTATTTTTAAAAAAATTTTTTAAAGATTTTATTTATTCATGAGAGACACACACAGAGAGAGAGGCAGAGACACAGGCAGAGGGAGAAGCAGGCTCCATGCAGGGAGCCCGACCTGGGACTTGATCCCTGGTCTCCAGGATCAGGCCCTGGACTGAAGGCGGCGCTAAACCGCTGCGCCACCTGGGCTGCCCCTGAGCAGATTTTAAAGCAATTTCTCGAGACTGGATGGTATATTCTGGGAGAGGCCTTTGATATGGTCATAAGTGACTTTGGCCAGAAATTTTGGAGGCGATATTTTATTAGGTTTTAAACACATGCTCGTGTCAGACATTAGCAGTCTGGCATGGACATTTTGTCTTGATTCGAAAGCCAAACCGCATAAGAAATGCGGAGTCAGTCCCAATTCAGGCAACGCGAACAGCCTCCCGTAGACGGAGAAGACGAGAGGAAGGAATCATTTTCAAGAGACCACGTTCAAAAAAGTGAAAGCAGGAGAACTGAGCCAAGTGCTCTTGGATCTGAGCGGGACGGATGGAGGCCGCTGGTGGTGGGCCAGGAGGCAGGGAAAGGCCTGGGTCTCCCCTTCCAGAGGCAGGGAAGGTCTCCACGCGCCGCCCTCAGAGGGGGCCGGGGAGGCCCACACAGCAGGAGGGTGGGTGCATGGGCGGGAGGGAGGAGGTCTCTAAGCTCCCACCTGCTTCTGCTCTTGGCCGCCAGCTCTGCTCTGCACATCTGCTCCTGTGCCCTCCAGGCCCCTTGCTCTTTGTCTGCTGCCCGAACCACCTCTCCTTCGGGACCCTGCGTGGTGACCCCCACACAGACAGCTGTCTTCATCTCACGCCCCCGACTCCGGCGGCCCCATGGCTGGCTCTACTTAGGGAGGTGTAGCGTGTCAGGTGCCTCTGCTGACACGCTTGCCCCACGACACTCCTCATTGTTCACATCTGGTTTTTTTTTGTTTGTTTTTTTTGTTTTCCCAAGAATGACCACCTTCTGGGAGTAGGAACAGTGTCGCACGCTTGCTGCTGTTATGCTTGGCCCAAATGGCCAACGGTAATGGGCTCCGTGGATGGATGAAGAATCCATGAATGGATGAACAGTGAGGCAGGGAGACAGGAAGCCTTCATGGATACACACCCAGTGTTCCCTGGGTTCCATTCCCAAGTCATGGCCCCCTCAATCCTCACATGGGCCCTGGGTGAACTTACCTCTTCTGGTTCTAACACCCACTGAATTCAAGTGCATCCCAAAGTCAGGGCATCCCCAACTGCCTGGATCTCCACCAGTTCATTGGGACTCTTACAGAGAAGATTTCGGCATAGGGGCCCATGAGCTCTCAAGCCTCACTAAGTGTTGCTGAGCAAATTCAGGGAGGTCTGGCAGTGGGAATAAAGAGAAGTCAGGATGACAGTGCTCATCCCAGGCTGCTTTTGTCACCTGCCTGTCTCTTCATGTCAAGATCATTTCATCAGGATAAAACAGAGGCCTGGCAGGGTCACCTGCAACATCTCACTTGAAGACTCTCAGCAGGATGATGCGTGTGCAGTGTGGGGGACCCTCTGACCCCTTCTGTCTGCGTCTAGCAATGGCTCATCTGGGGAACTGCCTGTGCACTGCTCCAGCCTGTCCTCGCATTCTCCTTTCCGGAGCATAGTCAATACACTTTACATTCATAATAGCGTGTCAGGCTGGAGAGAGAGAAATCCTCACAGGTTGTGACCCTGTGGCAGTGAGTGTCACTGGTTGCTAGGCAGGGTGTCCTTTGGGCAGGGAGCTGTCACTCCTGGACCCTCTTCCCTTCACTTCTAGGAGGGAAGGGTCAGACGATGGCCCCGGGGCCCCAGCACAAAGGAGATTTTGTTGTCTATGCTGCAGCCTTTCAAAGCCTCTCTGAAAGACTCCATCAAAGAAATCAAGGATTCGACCTGGCAGTAGCGTTAGAAAGAGAAGGTGAAAGAAAACAATGCAAATATAACACATTTTCCTCCCAGAGCTTCTCTCTAAAGTCATGCTGTGGTAGGATGGGTCCCGGGCCCAGATCAGAGTTCCAGGCACTTGTCCCGACTCTGCTAAACATAGATTCTCTGGTTCTAAAAGCAGAGGGGTTGGGATATGCAATTAATTTCCCGCTGCTTGATTTCATGTATTCCTGCCCCCTGCAGAATCAGCGTGAAGCTCCAAATGAACACAACTCCAGCACCACCATCTAACACTTTATAAGATGCCAAAAGGAAAGTCTACCCTGCGGGTTCAAGTTCAGGGTCATACGGAGTGTGAGCATGTGCACACACATGCATGCGCCTCAGTATCATGACTTCTGGCTTTTATTTTTATTTTTGAAAAGATTTATTTAGAGAGCATATGCACACGCATGCACGGAGCAGGGGAGGGGTAGAGGGAGAGGATCTTCAAGCAGATTCCCTGCTGAGTGTGGGGCCCCACACAGGGCTCAATCCCATGATCCTCTGAGATCATGACTTGACCTGAAACCAAGAGCCGGATGCCCAACCAACTGAGCCACCCAGGCACCCCAATGACTTCTGATTTTTATTTATTTATTTATTTATTTATTTATTTATTTATTTATTTATATTTTTTATGACTTCTGATTTTTAAAAATTACTCCAGACCTATGTCCTTCCACCACATGACACTTCTCAGATGAACACAGAGGCTTGAGAAAGGGGGGACCCTCCCTTTCAGTCTGCCAGGTTTTTAGACCAAACATGCCTTCTCTGATCCCCTAGTAGAGCTTCCCCGGATGAAACTGACCCCGTGAGCTGCCAGCTGGAGTCCTGGGCATTGATCCAAGCCTTAAGGACCCAGGATCATCCAGGTTAATAAACAGGAGGGGCTAGGGGTCAGAAACCTGCACTGGAATTGTGGCTTGTGAACTGTTGTGGGATCATGGCCAAGTAGCTTAATTTCTCATAGCTTTAGCTTCTTTTCTGTGAAATGGGTTTAATACCGCTGACCTTACAAATATTGTGAAGATGAAATAAGACAGTATGTGCAAAATGTCATTCAGTTCTTGACACATGATCATGATGGAATGTCTATTAATTCCCCCTCACACTTTCTCTTTGTGCTTCCCCTGCCATACCCCCAAATTCTGTGGACACCCTCCTCTCAGACTGTTGTTTGGCTAGGACCTCCCCCAGGCTGTCATGACCAGGGAACAGGCTGGCATCCACTGGGGCTGAGGTGCACTGGATGGTCCTGGCGTCCGGGTAGACGCACACCTCTCCCAGAATTCATGAGGTCTGCTACTGCAAGACCTTCTTAGTGGAGCCCAAGAAAAGCTCCTCTTGGTGCATAGCCTTCAAGACTTTCATTTCCTCAGTCAGGGAGTGTAGGGGAGAAAATAGAGTGAAGACCAAAACAAAATCCCGCCCTGACTTATGTTCTAGTGCCTGTGAGGTGACAAGCAGACAGACAGGGAGACCAGATTTTCTCACTCTGCTCCCTAGAGGGTGAGCTTGGATGCCGCATTCTCTCCCTGTGCACTTCTCACTACTCCTTCAGCATCTCTTTGGAGGAACATCTCAGGCTCTCTTTTCAAACATCTTGTTCAAAATCCCCTCAGGGACTATCCAATGCACTCCCCAAATCTGTTTCCCAAACAGAACCTGGTGCTTTGTTCAGAGCCAGAAGTTCCAGAATGGGAAGCAGGAGGTGTCGGCAGAAAGGTCACCTGGTATGTTATCCAAAATTCTTGATTTCCAGCCTTGGCTGCACATGGGAGTTGCCTGGGAAGTTTAAAAAGCCAGAGGCACCTGAGCCCCAGTCTGAGAGTCTGATGAAATGGGTCTTAGGGGGGCCCAGGCACTGGCTGATTCTACTGTACAGCCAGGATTGAGATTCTAAAGGAAGAAACAATGAGTTGTGGGGACATTTATCTGTGGTATCAGAATTCTGACCTCTTAGAGTATATGGACTGTCTTCACATATATGTTCCCCTCATGCAATGTGGTGTTCACGGAGCACCCACTCTGTGCTGGGTGCAGGGCCTCGTGGTTGAGTGCCCTGATTCCAGGGCTACATGGCCTTGGCAAGTTCAACGAACCTCTCAGTAATTAATAGCACTTATTCATGCTCATGTTGTGAAGGTTAAAAGCCTAATAACAGGTAAGACCTTAGAACAGTGTCTGGCATCTCATGAGGTCATCAGAAGAGCTCAGTGATAGACATGTCACTGCAGTTAATCCTAACAACCCTGTGCCGTGAGACAAGTACTATTTGTCACTGTTGTTCCTACAGCAAAGGTCCCACAACTATCACAGGGTACCCGGGGCTTCAAACCTAGGCACGCAGACTCTATATCCTATTCCTCCACTGGGGAGTCTGTAACTCCCTGCTTCTGGTGCTGCTTGTGGGGAACACAATTAAGCAAAACCCCAAAACCTACCCACTAAATGTGACAAGAGGGATGTGGCTGCCATAAAAGCAGGCCAGGCGTGATTCAATAAAGCCTGGGCAGGTGAATGACAACACACGAAAGAGGTGAGAGGCCCCACCAGGAGGGGCCCATCAGGGAAGAGAATGGGCCTCTGAGTGCTGCCACAGGTTAGATTTTGATTCTACAGGTTTAGGGGGGATAACATGACCAGATGCGACCACTGCAATTATGAGGAACTGAAGAAAAATGGGATCGCCCCAGAGACTGAGACACCCTTGTCACGGATCACCCCATCACAGAGCAAGCAAGGGGCACAGTCCGAGCTTAAACTGGGGCTGAAAGACTGCTGAACCTCGTCTCACCCATGGCATGATACTGCTTCCTGTCAGTGGGGAAGGTTTAAGACACCTCTGCTCCCATTCCGAAGAGAGGCTGTAATTTAATGCCCTGTCAGGTACCCTAACTACCCTAGCATTCCATCTGGGAGACCAGGAGGTGGCATGGTAGGTATCCCATGACCAAGGTCTGAGCTTTCAGCAGGGAGCAGAACATTCCAAAAAGTCAGAGGGCACTGTCCGGAACAGGACCCACCAGGAATCTTCTGTGCTTTCTGGAGGGACAGAGAGTGGAGGAAGCAGAGGAGGCAGTGGTCTTCCCTGACGTCCCCCATTCTGGAAGCTCCTCCAGGCCACTCTCCTTTCCTGGGAGTTGGTTCAACCACAGGAGAGGCTGAGTTTGTCTCCGGATTTCCCCCTGTTCTCCAGGGAGCACCCTCCAAGCAGTGAGTTCACCTGGCCACTTGCAGGGGAGGATCTGGAGGAAAGATAGTCTGAACTCCAACCATGGGGCCCCAAAGCCTTGGGGAGCCACCACCTCCTCTTCTCCTTTTGAGTATTAAGTGGTCAGAGAATGTTAAGCAGGGTTATTACTCTTTAAGCCTATTAGTGCTTATGAAAGAGCATTTTACAGGTGGTATTTAAGCGCCTCTTTCTCTGCCCTAAGGAGGAGATGATGTGAAGTTCTAAGAGAATTAACACAGGCATTAAGAATTCCCTCCCTAAGAAGGTTCTGACTACCCCATTGCTTTCTAAGAAGGCTGTGACTTTTCTGTGTGTGCTAAAACATACCACAAAATTTACGATCTCAACCATTTTTAAGTGTTCATGAGTGTTGAGTGCATTCACACTACAAGTTGTACAAGCAACCTCCAGCGCTCTTGCCATTCAGTGACACTGTAACTCTGTACCCATTAAACAAGGTATCAAGCATATGACAGCTGGAGGAAAATTAAATCAGCCCTGTTTTAAAAATTGAGGGCTAAGGTCTGCAATAGGCATGTCTTTTTCCATCCCATGAGTTTCAAGTTTTATCATTTATTCCTTTCCTACTGCCTCCTCCTTCACTTCGGTGTTTCAAACACGCAACATATTAAAAATGTAAGAAATAAAGATTCTCGATAAATGTGATGGTCCAGTTGTGCAGAAAACACACCAGTTCCCCCCAAGAATCTGACCTTTGTTTGTAGCCCACCAACACTCTGGGAACAAGGGATTTTCCCCCAACCTTTTTTGGAAAGATTTAATTTAATTTATATATTTGAGAGGGGGTGAGAGCAAGAGAGTGGGAATACAGAGAGGGAGAAGCAGATTCCCCGCTGAGCAGAGAGCCAATGTGGGGCTTGATCCCAGGACTCTGAGATCATGAGCTGAGCTGAAAGCAGACACCCAACCAACTGAGCCACCCAGGTGCCCCAATGAGGGATTCCCTTATTTTATGTTGTTAAAATTGAATCTGAAAACTATGGAATTTTTTTAAATTTCTTTTTTTTTTTTTTTTTTTTTTTTTTTACAGGATCAGTCCTAAGAAGCAATTCTTAGTGCCTTGAGACACCAAGTCAACATTTCCTCCTAGCCTGAACTGGGGACCAAGCGTCATAGATGTGTCACTCGAAGCAGCACCCGTGCTTCATGCATGTAGACTCTCTTTGTCTTTCAATTTTAATTGATGCAGGACTGGGCAAGAGGCCTGACTCTCAGTTTACCTTTACTTGTTTCTTTCCAAATAAATCACAACCCTGACAATTGAACAGCAAGTCACAGGACCAAACTTAGAATCTTCATGGAAGGAGATGCCATGATATGTAACAGGAAGGGTACATTGCATGAGGTTAATTAAAACAGGTTATGGTACGTGACGTGGATGAAATTTGTTACCAAAACTACGGAATGCAAACAGAGCTCTATGGACTGTTGGTGTGTTTGCACTCGCTCCATGAAGGAGGATATCCATGCTCTTCAACAAGGGCTTAACGTTTTTATGCTTGGATTTCAAATAACTGCCTTCGTGTGTCAGAAGCACAAAAAGGTGGGTATGTTTGAAAGAACAGTTTCATAACTCAATATTTTAGTTACAGAACCTTGGGTAATTTTTACTTATTTTTTTTCTCTTGTCTGTACACCTGGATGACAGGAGAGAAGAAAGGTAGAGGAATCCATGGGCTGGCCTGGGAAATACAGCAGGACTAATTCTTGCTGTGACATGTGCTCTGGTGTCCACTCCCCAACACTCACCCCCGCCCTCACCATCTGTGCCCTCCCTTCAGCATTTATTTTAGGTTTGGTTCCTGTTGAAATGCCCCAATCCTAGGACTCTTCCTGCCCATCTTCCTGACTTGGTGCCAATAAGGAAGTGAAACACTCCTCCCCCCCATCCTGACTACACCCTAGAACCCAGGTTACAAGTGGCCAATGGTTCACTCCTCACACTCAGAATCCCTGTAAGCTTTTCCAGGCCAAGGCAATGCTCCCTGTTGCATTCACTATCCAGAACACTGCAGCACTGAGTCTGGGGGTAAAGGCGTGGTGAAGTAAAACAAAAACAAAAACAAAAACAAACATGTGCCTGCCTTTCCTTCACAGAGCTGCTAAAAAATTTTAACGTGGTTTCCAGAGAGCCCATGAGCACCCTGTGACAATCTGCTGCCCCAGCCATCCATGAACTGCACTGTGGGGTCTGGGCTCATCAAGAAGGGCTACTGAGTGCCCAGGGCGGCTGGGGAGAGGGGGAGGCAGGGGAGATGTGTTTGTTGGCTGTAGCTGCAGAATGAGCTGGGTTTTTTGATGCTTCCAAGGGTGTATACACGCGTCAAAACAATCAGATTGCACACTTTATGCTCATTTTGATATATGTCAATTATGCCTCAATTAAGCTGTTCAAGATACTTAAAAATGCTGCTTTAAAAATTCCCAGTAAAAGGTATGCACAGCGAAAAGTCAGTCCCTCCCTCACCCCAACCTCCAAGCCCCCAATTCTAGGGATTTTTTTTCAGACACATGCTCAGACACAAAAGTGGGCCCTGGGCGCTTACACGTCAAACCCAAAGTGGACACACACCAGGAGGAAGTCCTCCTCGCTGGTTCGAAAAATACCAACTGTTGAGGCAGCAGAGCTGCTTCTCTTAAGAAACCAGTCTCTGGACACAAATTCGTTTAGTCTTCCTTAAAATATAACTCTGCCTGCAGACGTGAGCTCAATCCCCTGTCCTCTTCTCCAGGAAGAAAAATGGAGAGTTATCAAACCTCTTACCCCTGAGGCTCCTTTTAGCTCCTCCAAGTATTAATTTTTGAATAGTCAAAGGGTACCAGAATTTGAAAGCTTGACATTAAAAAGAAAACTTTTGAAAAGACTGACTTCAACCTCCAGGGCATACAGAAGACTAAATTGATGTGCCTGAAATTTCTGGTCTGGAGAATAGTCTTCAGGGTTACAAAGAACATCAGTAGAGAAAGGAATGGGAGGCTAGAGGAGGTGAACAGGGAACAGAGACAGGCCCAAGCTAGCGGATGACATACTTCCAGGAAGGCTATTAAGAGGGGGTGATTTACATGAGCTCCAGGGATAGCCAAATGGCTTTTTAAGCAGACAGGGTTAACATTTCTCTTCTTGACTACACAGACCTCACGCTGACCTTCTCAAAATCTTCTCTGCTCGTTTTTTTTTTCCTTGTTCCCACTTTGCCAAAGGGACTCGCAGACAATCACATCATCCCCGTGATGGCCGTGTGCGCAGAGCACCGACAGCCACCACCTTCTCGGACCAGGGAGGTGGGCTGCCGAGGGGGCCTGGGATGGAGGTCACCAGAACAAACTCGAAAGCAACATATGGTCTCTTTCTGGTCAAAATGCACTCATTCAGCACAGCAGCAAATGTAATGGCTGAGAGCAGGGCTCTGGTACCAGACAAACTTGGGTTTGAGCCCTGTTCCTTCACTCCTGGAGCTGTGTGACCTCCAGCAATTTACTTAACTCTTTGTGACTCAGTTTTTTCAACACAGGAATGGACATAAGAACAGGTGTTCCCAGAGCTGTCACAAAGAATCAGTAAAACTGGGATGCCTGGGTGGCTCAGTGGTTGAGCGTCTGCCTTTGGCTCAGGGTGTGATCCTTGGTCTGGGGATCGAGTCCCCCGTCGGGCTCCCTGCATGGAGCCTGCTTCTCCCTCTGCCTGTGTCTCTGCCTCTCTCTCTGTGTCTATCATGAATAAATAAATTAAATATTGGTAAAAACACACAACTGTATTTTGGAGGGTGTCTGGCATATAAATACTCTCAATTTTAATATGTTGTTATATACTTTTATATGTAGTTCACACTCTTTATATACTGTTATTATTTTTTTAATATTTTATTTATTTGAGAGAGAGAGAAAGACCATGAACAGGGGGGAGGGGCAGACGGAGAGGGAGAAGCAGACACCCCACTGAGCACATAGCCTGACGTGGGCTCAATCTTAGGACCCTGAGGATCATGACATGAGCCGAAGGCAGATGTCTAACTGACTAAGCCACCAAGGCATCCCTATTGTTATTATTTTAATTCAATGATTCAATGAACATCTAGAGTGTGCCTATGATGAGCTGGCACTACATGGCTCAGTAGAGAATTCAGTACAGAATTTTTCTTTAAGGAATGGACATCTTTTTTTTTTTAAAGGAATGTTCCTTTTTTTATGACATTTATCCGACATTTTAGTGGCACCATCTTCTTAAAAAGCTGAAAACATTTTTTTTGGTCATTTCCTTGATCTTGATAGTTTCTGGGGAAGGATAAAAAGGAAGTATAGAAATCAACATTCTTTGTGGAGGAAAGTGAGGCCCAGAAAGGCTAAGCAGCTTTTTCAGAGCATATGAGCACCTGGTTGTGCTGAGAGGACAGGTGTCTTGGCATGGAGCAGGCATGGAGCATTTCCCAGAGTGTTAGACACAGAGTCCTGGGAAGACTGCCTAACCAAGTACCTTCATAGGAGGCCTCCTCAATGACTTTAAGAAGCAAATGTGCCCATATCTCAGATGGGAATGCACTGTAAGGCGGTTCTCAAACTTCTTTGACACAGAACCCTCTCCTCATGGAGAACCTTCTGGGCCTTATATTCCACAGAGCACATCTTTTGGAATGCTAGTTCAGGGAATGGTTTCCTCAAGAGGTAGGGTAGGCTTTGGACAGGACCAACCAAAATTAGAAATACAAGTTTAAACCAACCAAACTGCCTCCTTTCTCTCTTCCTTAATATGGTTACTGGCTGGAAAGAAATTTCTCCTGGAGCACACTGGGCTCAGCAAGGATCAAAGGCCCTGACACTTGGATTCTGAAATCCCAACTGGGCTCTGAATCACTGCTTCCCTGTATCACACACCAAGAATCCAAGAATTCCAGCCAAGATTCTTGACCTTGTCTAATGAAACTGTTGAGAGATTTCCGTAAATCAGAATGCCCGCAGTGGGAGAACATGAATAAACTGCAAAGGATCAGAGGGTCATGTTTTAAAAAGCCACTGTGCTTTTTCCAACAGTTGGTCAAAACGAGCAACTTCTGATTTTTTTCATATTCTTGGGTAATATTATTCCTTAATCTCACCCTATGTTGGCATAATACACATGTTCACCTGGTGCTCCCCCTCTGAATGTGTACCTCCACATTCACCAGTAAGAAATGTGTGAGTGTGGTACAATCATGACCTTCTGCTTTTCCCCTTTCCGATCCCCATCCCACTCCTCTTCCACTAGGTGTTCTGACAATTGACATGACCCCGGTCACACAGAACCACCAGCCATCTCCTGTCCACTTCCTCACTCTCCATTCTGCTTCAAGTTCTGACCACACCAGAGCAGTCGGGAATCTGTCTCTGGCCTCCATAGTTACCCACCCAGGGAGCAGCATTAAAGAGGATGGAAGAGGAAAGTGAGCTTAATGCCACTGGAAATCACCCTTTCCATGAAAGACAGGGCATAACTACTTCTCTGCTCATTCCACTCTTCAAAACTTCATGGGAAACATCTCTGAATTCCAAGGTACCATTGTGGTCTGACTTCTAAACTCTTCTCTTGCTACTGTGCTTCTTGCTTGTGTCGTTTCTTCTCTGAATTGTTTTCTATGTATCTGACTATACTGGCATTAAATTCTTCACATTGTGAGCTCCCAGAAGATGGAGACAGTGCCTAATTTCCTTATTATACCATCCAAAATACAGTCCGTGACCATGACATTGGATAAAGCCATATAATGATGAAACAGATAAACATAATGATTAACAAAACTTCCCAACTGGAAGAACCATTTCTCAAGACAATTTGAGGAGGTCACCAACTATTTCGTTATCCTTCTGGACAGAAGACTAAGGGATTTATATTTCTGAGGAAATACTTTTTAAATGATCCTTTTCGGTGGTAATCTCAGCCAACAGGCTTTTGCCCTAAAATGTCCACTGAGATAAATCTGAGTCTGTAGATGCAGTTGTAAAGTTCTAAGGTTTTCAGTGAGGTCTAAGGTAATTTAGCTTTGGGCATAATTAACATTCTTCTCTTTTCTTTCTCCTTTATGTTTATAGAACACAAGGGTTTAATATTAAGATACCTGTGCTTTTCCAGATTGCTATGTCAAAGACAGCTGGCTCAATGCTCATCAAACTCAAGCCATCACAGCTTATAGCGTACAGTTTCCTGGCTCACTAGGGGAAGGAGGGGCAGGGAGCCATAGAAGCAATCACCCATGTTTTATGTTGATTGAGATCAGGAAGTAGCAGACATTACCACCAGAGCAATGGCTCAGGTCCCAGATGGCACGTGCTGAGCCAGCTCTGATTCCCTCTGGGAAATACCCAGTTGGAGAGCAACTGAGGCCTTCAGAGCCAGCAAGAGAGAATCAGTCTCTGAAACATTTGCTTCCCAGGTGAGAAGCCAGGGTCTCATCCCAGGCAGCACACCAGGGCATCCCTTTATAAATCATGGCAGGAGGCCTGCTGCATTCCCTCAGGATGGCTGTGGTGGGCAGCTTTACACACTCTATTGTTTTAATGCCTCACAACTGCCCTTTGAAGAAAGAATCATCATCTACTTTTTCTTTTACTTTCTTTAAAAAAAAAAAAAATCTAGATTCCAAGGCTCAAAGAGGTCAAAATCACTGTTATGAACTGAATTGTCTCCCAAATTCGTATGTTGAAGCCCTCACCCTAAATGGGACTGTATTTTATTTTTTATTTTATTTCTTTTAATTTTTTTATTTATTTATGATAGTCACAGAGAGAGAGAGAGAGAGAGGCAGAGACACAGGCAGAGGGAGAAGCAGGCTCCATGCACCGGGAGCCCGACGTGGGATTCGATCCTGGGTCTCCAGGATCGCGCCCTGGGCCAAAGGCAGGCACCAAACCGCTGCGCCACCCAGGGATTCCTGGGACTGTATTTTAAAAGGTAATTAAGATTTAATGTGGTCATAAGGGTTGGGCCTTAATGCAATAGAATTTGGGTCCTTATAAGCAGAGGAAGGGACTCCAAGTATACACTCACACAGAAAAAAGCCACATGAGGAGACACAGGATGGTCATCTGCAAGCCAAGGAGACACCCCTCAGGGGAAACCAACCCTGCCTCCAGAGCTGGGAAGAAGGAACTTCCTGTTTCAACCACCAGCCTGTGGGTATTTTGTTATGGCAGCCTCAGCAACCAAGAGTCATACAGTTAAAAAAAAGTTGTCTGATGTCAAAGTTCATGCTTGGAGGCAGTAGAGATGCCATACCTTGTTTCAACAATCTCAGAACAAGTCTTCAGATGCCTCCCTCATTAACTCTTATTGTATAACACAGGATTTAACCCATTTTGATCCTGATTCCTGGAATGTAGCCTCTGTGTCCTTAGAATTTCCCCAGTAAGGGAGTGTCTTTGATATTCACAAGCCCCTGGGTCACACCTAACTTCATGCTAATGAGATGACAGTGACCAATCATGTGATTAGAGGGCTGGGGATCTGATTAGAGGGTTGGGGCTCTGAGCTGCATGCTAGTAGTCTAACCCACAACCTCTGGAGACTGTTCCCAATCACTCGGCCAATGATTCAGTCAACTATGTTTACGTAACTGTTGGAGGGAATGTAAAGCCACTACAGAAAACAGCATGGAGGTGCCTCAAAAAATTAAAAACTGAACTACCATCTGATCTAGCAATCCCATTCCTGAGTACATATCCAAGGGAAATGAAAACAGGGTATTAAAGAGATATGCCATGTTTATGGCAGCATATTCACAACAGCTAAGACATGGAAACAACTTAAGTGTTGGCCAATGGAAAAATGAGTAAAGAAGATGTGGTATACACACACACACACACACAATGGAATATTATTCAGTTTTGAAAAAGAAAGAAGTCCTACTATTTGCAACAATGTGGGTGGATCTTGAGGGCATTAGGCTAAGTGAAATGGGCCAGACAGAGAAAGACAAATTTGTAAATTCTCACTTTCACAGAGAGTCTAAAATTCATAGAGTCAAATTCACTAGCCAAATTCATAGAAACAGAGAGTAGAATAGCGGTTAATAAGAGCTGGAAGGTGGGGGAACTGAAGAGATGTTGTTAAAGGGTACTGACTTGCCGCTATAAGATGAGTAAGTTCTGAGCACCTAATATATAATTATAATAAAATAATAAAAAAATATTTAAAAAATAATAAATAAATAAAAATATAATAAAAAACACATGGTAATTATGTGACATGATAGAAGTGTTCGATAATACTACACTGGTAATTGTATTACAATATATAAGTGTATCAGATCAATATCTTGTATAACCTAGACTTACACAATATTATAGTCAATTATATTTCAGTAAAAAAAATGTATATAATGAAACCCTAATAAAATCTTTGTACATTGAGGCTTGGTGGAGCTTCCTGGTTGGTGAACACATTGATGCACCAGGAGAGTGATGTATCTCTGGGGAGAGGGCACGGAAGCTCTGCATTCAGGACCCTTCCAGATCTCACCCTTTGTGTCTCTTCACTGGTGGGCCTGGGTTTGTATTCTTTATAATGAAACTGTATAACCATAACTATCATGCTTTCTTGCATTTTGTGAGTCATTCTAGTGAATTATCAAACCGGGGTCACGAGAACTCCCGAGGTTTCAGCCTATTGGTCAGAAGTGCAGGAGACATGGGGATCCTTGAACTTGCAGCTGGCCTCTGGAGGGAGGGTCACCTCGTTGGGAATGTGTGCAGTCTGCACTGAGTCCCCGTGCTTATTGCCAGAACTGCAATGCAGTGTAGCACCCATCCACTCTCATCCACTCCCTTGGCACGTGGCACCGTATCGTCTTGTGATTTTGCAGCCAGAGGCTCTGCCAATTACAGACTGGCTATTATTAAACAGCTAAGCATGTGAAGACAGAGGTGTTGGGAGGCCAAGGGACAGCCAAACCCAAGGCTGGATGAATTTTAGGAATTCAAATGATTATCCCAAGAATAATCACTGCTGAGTCTGTGCCCCATTCCTATGTTCCTTTCTCATTGAGTATCATTTAGTGCATACACTTGGACTCACTGAAAAATAGTTTGGTTGTTCCTTCGGTCACAAATAAACGAGGATAGAGATCAGAGATTGAAGGAAGGAGAAGTTTTAATTTGATAGCTATTTCATGCATTTCTTCATCTGTCCAACAATGGTCAATGTTTTGGTGATACCAGTGACCATTCACTGGTATCATTCAGTACTCGACTGAATCGAGTACTTGACTCCATTATCTGGATTTCTCATCACAGCCCTACAAGGCAGTTACTATAATTCCCATTTCAGCAATGAGAAAGCTGAGGTTCATAAAGGTAAGTATTTTAAAAAGAGCCAGGATTCAAACCTGGATCTGATTTTAGCCAAAGTGTGAGCTTTATCACATCAGTGGCTCCTAAGCCCCAGTATACCTGTCCACAGGTCAGTGGTACAACAAAAAAAATAAGATCAGTATATGTAAATTTTTCATAAATTTAAATGTATCTTATCTAAAAGACATTTTTATTCTGCTTTCCTATTCTTTTTCACGTTTTTGCTTTTATTACACAAATGAAGAAAAAAGCAGGCTGCAATATTTTTTATTCCCCTTACTTGGCAAAAAGCAAATCTTCCAGCCCTACTTTCCCTTTATCTTTAAATTTTCTGGTCTCTTAAATGCCAAAGTCTGGAAACCACTGCATCACAGGGGCCCTAGCTCCGAGCCACAGAGGGAAGCTCCAGAACGGTAAGCCTCAATACGACTGCCTAATTGTGCTGGGAAAACACAGAAGCTCCAGAGGCTGAGTCTACTGGATCACATTCTGGCTCTGTTTGGGATGGAGCCTGAGAAGTTGCATTTCTAACATGTTCTTGACTGATGCTAATGCTATCAATCCAGGACTGCACTGTGAGAATCACTGAGTTAATCCAATCACACGAATCCTACCCCTCCTCTTCCCCTTGTCAGTGACTGGTCCATACAGGGCGATATGAACCAACTATGGTCTGGAGTGCAACAGGGATGTGAGAGATGGGGAAGGCAATCTGAGATTTTCTTCCCCTGTAAGAAAAAGAGTTAATGAGAGGAACGACTCTCTTTGCTGCTTTCCAACCTGTTGCATGGAGATACGGCAGCCAGCCCATAAGCAGTCTAGCTACGGCTGGCAAGGACACAAGTCAAGGATTTTCCCTTGAACTGACTACATTTGATTTCACTGTGCTCAAAATGAAGCTGCACACGAAAATTATTATTTCTCTTCATGCTTATGAGTACAATTTGGTGAGGACACTGCTGCTGAACTTAGGGTTCTGTGACAGAGCTACACCCTAAGATTTATGCAGTGTGTGTGTGCACGCGCACACGCGCACGTGTGTTTCAGAGAGCCAACTGAATGCTGAAGGCATTCTGATATCACAGTGTTCACTGGTATAAATATCATTTTATTTAATCTCCAAAATGCAGGTGAGAAGGCAGTGGTTTCCCTGTACCCCCCTGGCTCTTGAGGATACATGGTAAAATGATATGGAGAACTGAGGTCATCTGCAGAAATCAGTTAAGTTCACACAGACCTTTGTAGGAATGCAATGATACTTTTTGTTATTTTATAAAATCACAAACCCTATTATAGGTTAGGAAGGCTGACAAATGAGTTTTATAATACCAACATATGGCCCACTTTAATATTGTAACATGTCCTAGGCTCTGTCAACAATGTCAAATGTTGGCATCATTGTCCGGATCTACCGCTACCCTCAAAAGACTCTGCTGGGCTTTTAAAATTGTCTTCCCTTAAAGAATAAAATTTTGATGGGTTTTGAACTGGCAGTAGGGCATTTCCGGAGCCATGAGGTTCTCCCGGGTTTCATCAAAGGCTGCTAGGATCCAGCAGGCTTGGTGAGACACGTGTTCTGTGCCTTGCAAAGCTGCACTGAACACACCTAAATGCCCCAAACCGTCCACCCTGCTGTGCACTACACAATCTGGCTAGCAGGCCGCAGCCTCTATAAAGGACACAACCCTTAATGGGAAACAAGAGTTAATAGGTGAACTTGAGAGCAGCTGAATTCATGAGTAACAGGCTGGGAAACCAATCACTAACTTGTCTACAAGGGAAAGAATTTGCCTTTGGTCCTACCTTCCCATACATCACAGCCAATATGATCCATCTGTATATAATTGTGGTCAGCATCACTTGAACAGGAAGCAGTAAGGATGGGGTCACTCAGAAGGTACTAGGCTGCAACCATCAGAAACATTTTTTTTCTATTTTGTCTTGAAGAATGGTAAGTGATTAGCATACTTTGACACACTTGGAGGTCAAAACCCAATTCACAGATCTAGATGGTTATCTGCATGCCTGTACTCAAGTGATCTTGTCATGAGTTATGTATGACATTGGAAGGATTAGCCTTGCTAACCAGTGTTTGTGAAAACATTAGGGGCTGATGTGTAGGGAAGCCTGGAAGGTGAAGCAGTGAAGATATGCTTCATCACCGTTGTGTGAACTTATACGAAATCCACAAATATACCATAAAGCCTTGCAGAGCCCTAACAAAGACAAAATTATTAAGAATAACACAGGAAATTTGAAGCATTTCCCCCCAAAGCTGATGTAGTATATATCCTCATTTTACAGATGAGGTAGCAAAGGCGCACGGTTTGTCCAGATTACTGCAGCTACTAAGTGGTCTAGCCTGGCACCCAATGCCTGGCCAAGACAGTGCCTATGAGGTGCCAGCACATCTGCTGAGCGCTTTACATGTTCTAATCTGTGAATCCTTTCTACAACACTAGGATACCAGTAGTGTCAGTTTACAGATAAAATTACAGCAGGAAGACTGGAGGTAGTTATTCTTCCCGGGTCAGAGATAAAGAAACCAAAGTTCAAACAGGTGGTGTAATTGGCTAAGGGGACAGAACTACTGAGATTTAGAGTTAGTAATCCCCGGCCTTGGCCAATTTTGAATTTTGGTCAGGTTTTGAGGCCAGGCCGTCTGGCTCCAAAGCCTGTGCTCTCAGGACACTGAAGCTGCTCTTACTCTGGAGTGACATGGCCTGACTTTGAATCAGGTCTTTACTCTTCACTACTCTTCACTGGTTGTGCCACTCCAAAAAAGTTACTTAACTTCTCTGTGCTGAAATGTCTTCATCTGAAAAATGGGAAGTGACAGTGACCCACCTCTTCCAGACTTATGAAGTGATCATCAGCTGATGGTATAGCATATCTGAAGCACTGAGAACACAGTCTGCTACAGAAAGAAGTGCTCAATTAGCTAATGTGATGATTAATCACAAAGCTATAAAGTTTGTTATAACATTCAAAAGATGGTTTATGTAATTAAAATTTGATTTACACTTAACTGTTCAGGAAAGCATTCATTTACATACAGCAAGGAATACTTATGTTTTCTGTCATCTGCTTTCTCTCTAGAATAGTGAGTTCCAAGCCCTGAGGGGACGTCTCTACAGAGACCCCTCAGGTGAATCGCTGTAAGAGGTGGTGGACAGCAGGTGGGATTCAGACCTCCTCCACCAACATGTACTAGACAGAGGGTTCCGCAAGGAAGAGAAGTTTGAAAACTACTGGTTTCAAGGACTACTGGGGGGTCACGTGGTTACTTCCATCCGTGACCATGAATATAACTTCCCACAGTCACAAAATGCCGGGTGCCAGCTCTGCTGGGCTGAGGCTGGGCACTATGACCCCCGAGGGCACACCCAGAGCAGGGCACTGAGGGGCAACACAACACTCTTCGCGTCTTAAATATACTGCTCTTGTAAGAAGGATGAGTCAAATGATGGAGGGACATGAGAGTCCAACAGTGGAATTCAAACAGAATGAATAGCTGATGGTTTCTGTGCAGAGACATGTCACAAAGCCGTACTTCTATGGGAGGATAATCTGGTTGTGTTGTGCAGGACCAACTGGAATGGCCAAAATGTGGAGTGACGGGGGTCAGCGAGGAGGCTGCTATAGGATCCCGAGCAAAAAGCAGTGACAATGAGCAACCTGTGTTGGTAGTGTCAAAGCCAGGTGGTGAATGCTGGCCTAAGGGTAATGGCAACTGGAGAAAGAAAGACTTGGCCACACCTCAAGGATAGGGATGGAGTGGAGGAGGAAGTGAGCACAGGAGTCTGGGTTCCTAAGCTTGGTTGCCTTGGAGACTGGTGGACTCACCTTCAAAGAAGGTGCAAGAAGAACATGATGTGAGGTGGCTGTGTGGAGAACGAGCTGCCACCCGAGAGGCCACTTCACATACCCAGCAGGCAGCTGAGGTGTGTGCCTCGGCTGTGGCGAATCTGCAAATCTTCCATGTTGCTTTGACAGCAAAATTGTTAGTTCTGTGCTGGGCTAGCGAGGAACAGGAGAGCAGACAAAATGAAGGGCTATGGGGAAGGCTCACAGGGGTGCAAGAGTCAGAGAAAAATATACAGCAGCTGAGATTTCCTCAGTCTTCTCAATTCCCGGACACCTAACAACTCTGTAATTTCTCAGGAGAGGTGTCTTCCTCCCTCCTGCCATCTGCGGGCTGGGTGGAACCGGGAGCGGCAGAGCTGTGAGAATGAACACATCTGCCCTCCTTACAAGGGAGGATGGGGTGCAGTTGGTAGAGCTGCACCCAGGAGGGTGCTGTCCCACCACAGGAGGTAGGGAAAGAGAACATGCAGCCCATTTCAGGAAGAGGAACCCCCAGTCCTGGATGTGTAAATCGTCTGAGGGCCTGAATACTGTCTCACCTCTACACATAACCTCTTGCCCCAAAGGGAGGCACCTAGATCAGCAGGGCACACTGGCAGATGAACAATAGAGATTTACCAAATGAGCAAGTATTTAAATTGAGCAATGTGCCAAAAACCAATCTGTGAGTTATGGATAAAAGACAAAAAACACCCAGATTTGCTAACTCCCAGATTCCTGTGACGCCATCCCTTCCAGATGGCCACTTCTCTCCAGTGCCATACTCTTCTTAGGGGTGTGTGCACATATGCGTGTTTTTATGTGTCTTTCCTCTACAAACACAACTACTCCCATTTTGCTGAACTGTACTGTGTGTTAAATTTTTTTTAAAGATTTTATTTATTTATTCATGAGACACACACACACACACATACACACAGAGGCAGAGACACAGGCAGAGGGAGAAGCAGGCTCCATACAGGGATCACCACGTGGGACTCGATCCCGGGTCCCCAGGATCACACACTGGGCGCTAAACTGCTGACCCACCCAGGCTGCCCTTAAATTTGTTTTTATCCGGCCCACCCCCCACCCCTGCTCCACCTTTCTTCTCCTCCGTGAGCAGAGAGATGAAAACTAGAAGCCCCTGGTTTACAGCCATCTCCCAAGGCTCCTTATCTGCCAACACTCCTACTGGCTACTTTGGAGAATATGTGGAAATGATTTTGTAAAGGGATCAAAGAAAAAAAAGCAACTCAGCAGTGACCCCAAAGCAAAAGCATGAAATCAACTCTCTGGACGGTCATTCCTGGGAAGGCCAGGAGCTGCCCTGTCTCCCTCTCCCTTTACTCCTTCTCTGTCCCATTATGTGTGAACCATATGAAACTGTCCCTTCCGTAGGACAAAGTTGGCCCCAGAGCAGCCACTTCAAATGGTTCCAGCTAATACATCTTAAAACTGGTTAAAATGAGAGTCAAGGGAGAATGGGGGGGTGGGGTGGAGGGAGTTCACAGGGAGGGTCAGGTGGGAGAGGGGAGGAAGGAAGGAAGGGGTTTTGCTCAGAACCAGAGCCTGGACCCCCCTCTAGCCGCAGCCGGCCTCCTCTCCTCACCGTGTGCCGGATGAGCTGTCTGGTCCAGGAGCTGTGTGTGCTTGTGTGTTGGGGGCGGGGGCCCCTGGATGATTGCATCAATCTGCTGGATCCTGACGCTCCTCCCTCCATCACTGCCCCATAGGGAGACCGAGATTCTCTTTTGTTCTCAACCAGAGCACAGCTCACCAACTGCTCCATCACAGCCCTCGCTGGCGAAGGGCGATGTACAGGTCCCTCCCTCCTTGCCAAGGGGGAGCCTCGTTAGCTGCTTGTGTCACCCCAGGGTATGCTCTGTGGACTATTTCTCATTCCTCCAGGCCACTAAATGAACGCTCGATGACATGTAGTGCTAGCCTTGTGTTATCTGCCTCTAATCTACACCTGAACATTGATTTGCTTCATGCGCCTTCAAAATTTTAAATATTATCAGCCACCCCCAGGGGCTGGAAAGACATCTGTCTGGCTCATTGAGTGGAGGACCCGACTTTGCAAAGAGGAGCCTAAGAAATGATGATGGCAATCATGGTGAAGTTTGAGGTCAGCCCAAAGCAGTGCTGCCTGACACCCTTCTGGCTCTGGTTTTATGAGGTGGCCTGGTGGCCTGGGAGGTCCCGGACAGAAGGTTCCTAACCCGAGTCCCTTAGTCTGCTTCCAGCTCCTGCACATGACTCCTCACTCCTGGCTGACACTGTACCTCCTGGTGAATTCAGACCAGACAGGAGCAGATGGCAGACCTGGTTTACACTTCAGTGGACAGGCCGGCAAAGCAAAGCAGACCATGCTTCTCAGTTGGGTAGATAGGGAACCAACTCTGGTTTTTTCTTTTTTCTTGGCAACATGTGCTTTGGGGGAATTCCTGGTTTATTTGGTAGAAAATAATCCCTTGTAATTTTTTTTTTTTAACAGAACATCCTTAACCATAGACGCAGCTGAGGATAGAGGGTGAGGGTGAGTGTGTATGTGGGGTGTGCACATGGAGAGATCCCAAGTCTGTTCATTTATTCTAGGTAGCACTATTAGAGTGTCAGACTTTTTATAGTTTTTTTTTTAAGCCCATAATAGGCCAGAATATTTCCTTTGCCCTCCATGCTGCCTGACGGGGGGCCCATAGCAACTTCCTGAACCTCTAAGCAGGAGTATCACCAGCAGCATGGTTGTCAAAGAAAAATGATCAGAAGGTTTAATCTGCTGTGGCTTGTTTCTTCCACATCTTATACCCTGAGGTTGACACCTGATGTGGAAATCCTTCACCACGTGTGTCACGTGTTCAGATCCTCACCAGACAGATTAGGAACTTAGATCAGAGAAATGAAATGACCTGGGTAAGCCCATCTTTGGTCAAGACCTGAGATGGGGGGGGGGGGTCGAAGGCTTTAATTCCAGTTGTTTCTGCTGCTGTTGCTGGGGACCAGCATAGGGACCAGCATAGGAACCATGTCCTGCGTCTTTATTATATATATATATATATATATGGTGCAATGAAAGGAGGTCAGGAAATAACCCATGTTCAAGCTGTATACACTACTACTACTATGTGACTTCCAGCAAGTTATCTGACCTTCCTGAGTTTCTGTTTCCTTATCTGAATTAGTGCCGGCTTTATATAGTCAACATAAAAATTAAATAAGACATGCCCCAGCGACCGCTATGAGGAACTATAATATGTGGTCAATCTTGTGGAGGACATCCAGTATTAAATCTGGGTAATTTGACTGTGTCCACAATCTTTTCTCTTGTTTAAATTATCTTCTCTCTATCCTTTAGAGATAACTGTCCAACAGAAATACAATGTCAACCACAAATGTGAATCCAATATGAAATAAAAATTTTTTAGTAGTCCAATTAAACCAGGTGTGATTAATTTCAATTAATCACATACTTAATTTCACCTAATTAATATACCCCAAATAGTTCATCTTCAACATGGAATCAGCAATATAAAAGAATTAACAAGGTGTTTTTGTTTTCATACGAAACCTTCAGAATCTGGTATATATTTTACACTGACACCACGTGTCGGTTTGGATAGCCAATGTTTCAAATGCTGCCACTGCCGCTTCAGATCTTTCCCGATGTTTCTGTCCCCCGGCTTTCTCAGAATTAGGGACACTGTGTAATGTACAACAATAACCCAGCTACTATCTCTCATTCTCTGGGAAAAAATGCTGAAGTTTGCTCCACTTCTCAGAATCACAGGACACTGTTCCTCTATTTTAACAGAAGTGGATGGTTATAAAAGTGCTGCCAACGGCCACTGTGAGACTGGGTCAGAGGGAGAGGCACAACAGTCCAAGAATACTGGTGACATCACGGGACAGCTTCCTGGACAAAACAAAAAGTGGGGTTCCTTGTGGCAGTTGTGGGGTGGAGAGGATTCTGATTTGTAAAGCTCTATCATCTGAGGAAAGAGTTCCTGCCAGCAGAGCACAACATCTACTCATCTCCAGTGCTGGGGTAAAACCCTGAAACGTGTTGAAGGCACATGTCTGTTTTTCCTGTGCTGGCCTGTCTTCCTGTAAGAAAGGATGCCACATAATGTCATAAGCCTCAGGAGAACCAGGTGTGATTCCTAATAAGGAAGGGCCACACCTCAGCCATTCCAATCTAGTGAAAAATCTATTCTATTTTTAAGAAATTCAAGAGAAAGAGTCCAGGATCTTCCTTATACTGCTTCTAGGACTCCATCTATTGACCTTCACTGTCAGGAAATTATTCTTCGTCTTATTTAAATGATTCTCACTAAGGCTAAAAAGGACATTTCCCTTTCTTGGCTTTCAAAATATGCAGGAGAAAAATGGAGAAACTAATTTTAAAGGAATAACCATATGAAGATAAGACTTGAGAATTTTACTTTAATACAAAACATTCACAACACTCTCTTAGCTGGCTACATAAGCATCAGGAGGAGGCTGACAGGCATACATAATGGCAGCCTCTCTCATTCTTTTTTTTTAAGATTTTATTTATTTATTCATGAGAGAAAGTGAGAGGCAGAGACATAGGCAGAGGGAGAAGCAGGCTCCCTGTGGGGAACACAAAGTGGGACTCGATCCCAGGGCCCTGGGATCATGACCTGAGCCAAAGGCAGACGCTCAACCACTGAGCCACCCGGGTGCCCCCTCTCTCATTTTGATGCTGGCTTTTTTTGAGTACATTTCTAATTGGTTGAAACAGTTTTGGGCAACAGGGCAAATAACACTGTCTCCTGTTTCTAGGTTGGATGGGAGGGATCTAGCTGGACACCTGCCACATAGAGATGACCAAGGTTGGAGGCTTGGTTTTGTTACTGAAAGTTCACATCATCATTCCCCTGCTGTCCTTAAGTGGAATTTAAGGATTTAAGGAGAACCTTCCAAATATTAAATCCTAGTATGTGTACTCTTGACCTTTGCCCTTACCCCTGTAAGGGTAATGTGGGATTTACTCAGGGCAATCAGGGATTTGGAAGCACAGATTCCTCTCAGTAATCTCAAAGGGCTTTGTAAGAAGCATTAACTGTTGAGATTATGGCCATTTTGCTCCATAACTCGAAGAAGGGAAACGCTAGTCACAGGGGCCAGGTCTCTGCCACCATAGGAAATGATCTGTTTGGGTGTCTGGTTACCAGAATCCATCTGGTGGGAGGGAGGGGGGAAGAATCCTTATTAGTTGCTAATTCCAAGACATCTCACTTTTCTTTTATGCTGCTGGAGTTTTATGAGATGTTGCCTTCGATGCATCTCTTACCTAGTGGCTGAAAAACTAGACCTCCCACTCCTGCTGCTATTTCTAATGTCAACCACTCTTGTGTAAACTCACTTGCTTCTCTGTGGGAGAGAAAACACCTCCTCCAATCCTGCCTCTCCATCTTACAAACCTGGTCAGGTAAACACCCACCCAACCCATCTCCGCAAACCCAGATCAGAAGACAGAGAAGGGGGGCAGCCCAGGTGGCTTAGCAGTTTAGCACTGTCTTCAGCCCAGGGTGTGATCCTGGAGACCTGGGATCAAGTCCCACGTCGGGCTCCCTTCGTGGAGCCTACTTCTCCCTCTGCCTGTGTGTCTGCCTCCCTCTCTGTGTGTCTCTCATGAATAAATAAATAAGATCTTTTTTTTTTTAAAAAAAAGAAGAAGACAGAGAAGGGCGCTTCTTCATCTAAAGCTCATTACAAATAGGCTGAAATACTTCACAGCGACAACAGCAAAACCTTCCGCACTTCATGTACTTTGATGACTAAAGTATAAATGAACCTGCAAGGTTGTCACTCTCTGGACATACAGTATCAAAAAGACAAGTATGGGACCCAAATGTTCTAT
Source organism: Vulpes vulpes (assembly GCF_048418805.1). Lineage (NCBI taxonomy): Eukaryota > Metazoa > Chordata > Mammalia > Carnivora > Canidae > Vulpes > Vulpes vulpes. The sequence continues at coordinate 107,400,571 of NC_132781.1, read as the reverse complement.
GAAAAACTAGCACTGGTCCAAATGAACTCAAGAGGGATTCCCTTTAAGAAAGGATTGTCAAAAGAACATAATCCTGGACAAGGGAACTTGGTAGAGGAGAAAGAAAAGTCATATTTAACTTGGTGTCCGGCCAATAGTTTTAACCTTGCTCCTCTGTATTTTGCTGAAGTCTGCTTTGTAATAATGCCGAAAGGAGTTCAGAAGTGTTCCTTTTTCTATCTATGGTTTTTTGTGCTAAACTAAATCCCCTGCCAAGCAATTGGTTCTATGACAAAAAGTCCTTAGGGGAAATAATACCAAGGCATTTTGGGATTAGCCTGTTCTTTCATTCCACAAGGATTTGTTTAGTGACATTTGTGCCAGGCATGGGGCTGGGTGCTGGGTATACACAGTGACCAGAGCGTAGACCCAGCCCTCCAACCACTGGTGGCTCTGGGCAACAAGGTAAACAGGCAAGGACAGTGAGCTGTGACATTGAGTTGTGACAGTGCTGTGAAAGGGATGTGTGGGGGTGGGGGGACTCAGCTAAGAACCAGACTTGGGAGGAACAGCAGGTAGAGCCAAGAGCTTGGGGGAAAAAGCATCTTCTAGGCTGTGAACTGGAGGCTTGGCAGAAACCAGCCAGGCATAGAGGTGCAAGCACGGGTAGCAGAGTTCTAGAAAGAGGGAGTAACATGTGACATGTGTTCCAAAGAGGGTGGGAAGAGTATGACTTCTCTTGCTTGGCTTAATTCGACATCTTCTGGATTGTGAAGGGCTGAGGATGACCCTTCCAAAGCTATGAACAGAAGCAACTAAGTATCTTTTCTGTGATTCAAGTCCACCTTCCAATGCCCTGACTCACATCTTCCCCTGACACACCATACTTCACAGCCACTTGGAAGTCTCGTTTCCTGTTTCAGAGACTGGCTGCTTTCTAAGCCTCTAAGAGTTGATTTAAAAAAAAATAAGTATCGAAAAAACACTGGGGCACTCACCTATAAATTCTTCATGCTGATTCTTAACAACTGAAAGCTCCACTTTGTGATTTCGCTAACAGGAGAGATCTTGCTCACTTCACAGCTACTATCTACTGCCTCACCTCCCCCCCTAAATCCAAACCACAAGTTTGACTCTTAATAAGACCACAGGTCTTGGAACCTAGCCTAATAAGGTCATAATCCAAAACATGGGAGAACTCTATATACAGGGATAAATTAATGACATTTACTGGTAATAGCAGAAAAACGGTAAAACAAACAAAAGCCGTAAATGTACCCAAATGGGTGAACGATTAGACAATAATGGTATATCCATTTCTGGAATTTATGCTGATATTAACAAAGATGAACTTAAATAACTTGGAAAATGCCAATAAAACGCAATGTTAGGAGGAAAAATAAAATACAATTACACATTACAATACAACCATGTAAGAAACAGAAGTATGAAAAACGTTGGAAAGAAATTTGCTGAAATGAAGCTAGCAGGTGAGTGAGTGCTGTGATTATGAGCTTTTCCCTACTTTCTCTGTTCCCTACGTTGCCTTTATAATTTAAATCTAATTTAAAGTATTAACTTCTTTAAGTTAGCAATTTGAACATTTTCAAATCCAAGGGAACATGAGATAAGAGTAGTTCTCTGTGAAAATCTTCCCATTGCAGCAATATCATCCCTCCCCAGGGAATGAGGATACAGGTGTCATTTCAACCTACTGATGAACTACAACTTCTTTGGCAAAGTGTTCTGGATAATGAGGAGCACTGCCCTAAGACTGTGATAGACATTTGAGCATTTCAAGCAAATACAGATATAAAAGTTGGAGTTCAACAACAGATTTGGAATTAAGGTTCTTTAAATCACGTTGGGCAGCTTCGTGATTCTTTAGGGCTCTAAGTAAAATGATTTCTTTCAAGAGTCAGCTGAACGAGACCAGGATCTCTGATTTCAGTCAGAATCAGACTTCTCTGACTCTGATGGGTGCGCAGTTTGGAGGTGGACTGAATGATTTCCTGCTGTCCATGGACACATAGATGTTCAAGGGTGACACAATGTGGACACACGGGATGAGGGTTACTCAGCCCTCGGAGGGGAGACAGAGCCAAGAGACTGCCTCTCTTTCCCCACACCCATGAAAGATGACCCTGAAAACGGCAAATGGTTTTCCACCCCTCTCCAAGTAGCAAAGATGACCAAATCAGCTCCAGTTGCAGCAAGACGGATTTACGTTATATTATAGTGAACTCCTGCAAGTAGAAATCGCTAATGGCAGTCCAGGAATTTCCTTTTCTCGAGATGTGCAACAATAGGTTAGATATACATCTGGCCTTGAATGCCTTAGGCGTGGTGTACAAGAAACAGAATGATCAAAAATAGCACTCACACACAGAAATGCCATGGTGCGCCGCCCTTCTCTATCTCTACCAGATACCAATTTAAAAAACATTTTATTCTTCCCCACCCATCGGCTGAATTGGGAGTCTAAACCGCACCAGCCTCAGAAGAAACTTAAAACGTTGGCCAAAAGTCATTTACCTGTACTAGGAGTTCCAGCTTCCGGTCATCGAGAAGATGTACTTGACATCGACGGCCCTCCGTCATCTACAAAGAAAGACAAATGATGGTCACTGAGGGTCTGGCAGCCTGACAAAGGGTGAGCAGGGCCCCTGTGCTGGACTCCACCAGGCAAAACTTGCCCTGGGAGATGGAGCCAGACAATGCCAAGGAGTGGCAGGACTGGTTCATTCCTTCCTTCCTTCAAAAATACTTATGGAGCACTTCCTACGTGCCAGGCACTATTCTGGGAGCTGGGTGCACAGCGGCACATGAGACAAGGTTCCTGTCCGCAGGGAGCTTACATTCTAAAGGGGGAGATCTAAAATAAATTAGCAAACACATTCCTAACCTAACACCAGCTGGTGATAAGTGTTTCATGCTTTAATCATTCTTCCATTCAATAATTTTATCCCCACACATTAGGGACAGATTTCAGTATCTGGGCTCTGCCACCTTGTCCCCTTTACTGAGCACCCTGGAGCAGATGAGCACCCCTCTGGGAACTGCATCTGATTTCTGGGAACTCCTTTTCCTCAGAATTTCTGTGTTAATCGTTTATTACCTAGTCCCTCCAGTGTTTTCACCTGTGATAGAGGAACCCAGGAGCCAGTCATGGCTATACCTGACCCCTAACCATTGCTCCTTTCCCTACTCACACTGCTGGCGACATAAGAGAAAGAGCACCCCGAAAGGCCTGGGGAGACCCATGTCAGATCTTGGCTGCAAGGCTTTGGACAAGTGTCCCTTCATCTCTGCAGCCCCGTCTCATATACAAAAGGGAGTGGGCTGAGCCCAGGGAAGTGCTGCTGAAATGTTGAATCATTGGCTTTCTGGGAGGAAAAAGCCTTAATTCGTAGCATTTGCTAGTGCCCTGGCAATGCTCTCAAAGGAAATCCTTTAAAGAATGAGGCTTCTCATTGATGTCAGCTGGCCACCACTTTAACCAAAACTTGTCCTGCCACACTCTAGATACTTTCACTGGGTCTGATTTTAAGCTACCGTCCTGACAAACATATCTTCTACACATACTGTAGACTTAAATAAGCCCAGGGGCGTGGATGATAGTATAGTCAAATAATTAGGGAATTTTCTATCCGTTAGTGATGGGTTTGGAGTACTTATTACCTTTGTTTTTAATGTACTCTAAATTCATAGAATTTTATTTTAATAATGATGATGTTTTACCACCGGCACGCAGAATTCCCCAAGATGTACCAACTGGCTCTCACAACAGGGAAGAGCTGGCTCTAACCTCACCGTCTAGACCAGAAGACCCAGAAGCTTCCTTCTGGTCTGCGTATTTTTCTATGACTCCAGAGCCCCCAATGAAACCACCTTTTTTGCCCAGCTGGCAGCCACTGCACGCAGCTCAAGGGGAGGGAAGCACATGAGCAGATCCTGGCCTCATCTCATTACAGCCACCGCAGTCCCTTCTCACGAGCACTTTCTCCAGGAATGACACAATAGGTAGCATCTTCTCTTCCTGTTCAACAGGGATTGCCCGCTGTCAGCATGTCCAAAGCTGGCAGGGACTCCTGTGGGAAAATTCTTATTCCTTCCTCAGAAGGAGCCAACCCTTCCAACTACCAACGAGTCAGATTTCCCTAGTTCTGGGATCTTAACCAAAATAGCACACGTGCTTGGATGGAGCCAAAATAAAGTCTCTTGAATCTGAGTTATAAGGATGACCTAGCAGTCCTCAGCTCTGGAAAATGCACCAAGAGAAGTTTCACCTACTCACTGGCACTTCAACAGAGGTTAAAATAGAGTAAAAACCAAGGAAACCTTCACTCCAAGGGTCTGCCATTTTGCACATATATGCTGAAGCTGGTGGCCATGGACAAGAGATGGGTCTATGAAAACTCCAATTCATTCTTTGAACTCTTAACTCTGTTCACTGCCTTAAAAGGAGAATGGGCTCCAATCCCATTAGAATCCACCAACTTTGCACATAGGAGGCATCCTAGCTGATAGACTTAATTTTTAAAAATCCATCAGCTTCAAAAAATAAGTAAGTGGGCAGACATCATAATAAAAAGTTCCTGCTGTATGCTGGCAAATCAAACTTAAATAAAAACAAATGTTAAAAAAAAAAAAGAGCTCCTGCATGGCAAAGGAAACCATCAACAAATGAAAAGACAACCTACTAAATGGAAGAAAATACTTTCCAATCATATATCTGAAAAAGGGTTAATCACTAATTTTTTTTTCTTTTTAGATTTTATTTATTCATGAGAGACAGAGAGAGAGGCAGAGACACAGGCAAAGGGAGAAGCAGGCTCCATTCAGGGAGCCTGACATGGGACTCGATCCCGGGACTCCAGGATCACACCCTGGGCCAAAGGCAGACAGTCAACCGCTGAGCCACTCAGGCATCCCATAATTATTAATAAATATATAACAAATGCAGATGACTCAATAGCAAAGCCCCAAACGATCCTATTAAACAAAATGGGCAAAGGATCTGAATAGACACTTCCCCAAAGAAGACATACAGACGGCCAACAGACATATGAAAAGATGCTCGACATCACTCATCATCAGGCAAATACAAATTAAAACTACAATGAGTTATCAACCTCGCATGTGTTAGAATGGCTATTATGAAAAAGTCAAGCAATAACAAGCATTGATGAGGATGTGGAGTAAAGGGAACCCTCATGCACTGCTGGTGGGAATGTCCCATTACTGTAGCCGCTGTGGAAACCAGTACGGAGGGTCCTCAAAAAATTAAAAATGAAGCCACCATATGATCCAGGAATTTCAATTCTGGGTATTTACCTGAAGAAGAGGAGAACACTAATTCAAAAGATAAATGTTGCCCCATTCTCACTGCAGCATTCTGTATGATTGGTAAGACACAGAAACCAAAGTGTCCATTGGTGGATAAACGGATAAAGAATAGGTGGTGTAGGTACACAGTGGAATATTATTCAGCTAAAGAAAGAAGAAAATCTTGCCATTGGTGACACCATGGATAGTGTCCTGAGGGCATGATGCTAAGTGAAATTAAGTCAGAGGAAGACAAATGATCTCATGTGGAATCTAAATAAACAAAACACCAAATTCATGGATACAGAGAACAGACTGGTAGTTGCCAGAGCTGGGGTGTGAGAGGAGTGAGGGAAATTGGTGAAACGAGTCCAAAGTGTAAAAGGTACAGATTTCCAGCAGTTCAGCTCTTAATCGTAAGAACCGAAAGTTAAGACAGTGGAAGTTCAAGGAAGAAAAGTGCTACAACCATCCAGCATACTATTATGAAATTCCTTTACAGACATTTATTACAGGTTTCAGAAAATTCTCTGAAGGGCGGGGACGGAAGAGAATTTTTTTAAAAAAATGCTGCTGGCCCTTAGCATCTTTAGAACCCACAGTTTTAAGCTTCATTTAATCCTAAAAAGCTAAGGATATAAACACGTAACACGTTCTTGACTTCCTTAACCACATTCAAATAAATCTGATAAAAACAAAGGGAAGTTGGTATCACCAAGGCATTACTGTATCAAATGAAGTTTTAACTGCAATCATAAAGAGGTAGCATATCATTTTCTCAAAATATTTCAAAGCACACAAAGCATGACATGACACCGAGTGCATAGCCATACCTAGAAGTTTACTGTGAGGCTCTCATTTTCATCTGAAAAAGAAAATTCTCATTCCGTTAAATAATCTCACCTTATCTGCTCAGCAGTTGAAGGAATAAACTATACACCAAGATGTTAAGATCTACTCAGAGTTTTCCAAGCTCATTCTTCTCTTAAAAAAAAAAAAAAAAGCCTCAATTTTCAGTTCTGGGGAATTTTTTAAATAAGCATGCTCCCTATTTTAAACAGGAGAATTTATAAGCTGCCTCTCTTTTGGAAGGCAAAACGTCCCTGAAAAAAAGGCAGTCCAGAGAAGTGCGTCCAAACGGAAACTCAACTTTGAATCATCATGTTTTTGAAAGTACGCCTGTCTTTTGACGGTGCTGCTGGTTTTTTTTTTTTTTTTCTTCTCAAAGGGGGGGATGGTTTGTTGTTTCATATTGAAGGAAGACTGGAGTATCCTGTTCTCATCAGTTGAGAAAAGGTTTACCATTCTGGGTGTGTACGGGGACAGAGTGGACATCTGTAGCTTTGTCTGGCTTTCCACGCATACTGAAATTTTCTTTTGAATACTAACAATTGTAAAATAATACTGCTTTGCTTGTTTTCATTTTCAGCTGCTCATGCACAATTGCAGCATTGGCATCCCCCTCAGAGGAAATCCTTTTGGAGAACAAGGCTTCTTGTAGATGTCAGCTGGCTACCACTCCCAACAGAAATCGTCTTGCTACAATACAATTCTACACCAAGCACGGGCCTGCCAAATGCACTGTGATTCCAAAGGATACACAGAAAAGTGTTATTTTGGAAGTGAGGTGTCCACTCCATTGATCCAACTTTGCTGTTAAGACACACACGGAATCAGGAAGGTTATTCATAAACAGAGAAATGCATATACGATACTAGCTTAAGTGAGCATAGCAGAATATGAAATGCTATGTGGACTGTACTATAAAGGCGGCCAATAAAATTACCATGCATTTGGACAGGAATTGGGAGACAAAAATAAAATAAATAGCTGATGTGCTAGGGGAGTAGGCTAATGGGTAGTTCCCTCCCATCCCATCCAAACACTTTTTTTTTCAGTTAAAAAATTTAGAAAAAAGAAACTTTATCTCGAAAAATGAACGACAGTATTTGAGGTCAGCCATAGGAAAAGGATCTTGAGAAGCTTTGTTCCCAATGAATTCGTTTTAGATTGCCTATGGTTTTAACGTATCAAATCAAATCAATTAGTTTACGAATGAGAATTACAATGGTCACACAGGTCAGAATACTGGAGGTGGAAGGTCTGACATATTCTCCCCCTGCAGGTGGAATGAATGGGAAGCCAACTGCGATCAGAAGTTGCTCAGGGGGATGCCAGGGTGGTTCAGTGGTTGAGTATCTGCCTTTGGCTCAGGGTGTGATTCAGGGATCTTGGGATCAAGTCCCATATCAGGTTCCCCCAGGGGAGCCTGCTTCTCCCTCTGCCTATGTCTCTGCCTCTCTCATGAATAAAGAAATAAAATCTTAAAAAAAAAAAAAAAAGAAGTTGCTCAGGGAGCACAGACCCTGAAAAGAGGGGAGATGTATAAATATCTCTGTCTGAGGGCATCTTTCCTTCTACAACATCCTGGAATATTCCTGCTGGTGCAAGGGACCACTGTCCAGATGTGGCCTCCAGGGCATTAGTAAAACAGAAACAGTAATTAACTAGCAATGACAAAGTCCCCCAAACGGTAGTTTTCAGATGCCTTCTGTGGAGAAGGGCAGGCTACCAAGTTCAGCACGTGCGAACACGTTTTATTAGGAACCTTTTGTCTTCACATTCAAAACTAAGTAAACGCCCATCTTCATATGCTTTGCATTACCATTCGGTTCTCGACATAACCACCTCTCCCTCTCGCTCCCTCCTGCTCTCTGAGCCATTGCCTGGATGTCGCCCCTCTCTTGCTTCTTGTCCTTTGCCAATTAAGTCACACACCAGGGTACACACACCTCGTTCCACGGCTGATAACATTTTCACTGGACTCTAACGCAGTGGGACAAACGACTATACGGGGTCACTGATTCTGAGCTCACAAACGCACAAGGCTTTCAAAAAAGAAAGACTAAAAGACATCTTATCAGCACATGTTACCATTACATTTCCTTTATACGGAGCCGGTTATCCCCGAGGCACCAGGGAGTGGGGTAAGGGCCGGGTGAGCACGGGGCCAGGAGGCAAGGTACACGGCCTGCGAATACGGCTTTGAACCTACTTTCCACATGTCCTCGTGGTTCATCTCCATACAGTAAGTCACTGTGCTGTGACTCATATTCATCTTAGAGATGGTAACTTCCTGAGACAATAAAAGAAGAAATATCAAAGCCTCACTAGGACTGTATAAAGGGAACTATTGAAACTTCCAGAATGTGCTGTGTTTAGGAAAGTTATCACTACTCCCCACCCCACCCCAAACCTGGAATCCTATCCTTTAAAATTCTACCATCAAATAGAAATTTCAGATTTCCAAAGCATCCCAGCCACAGCCCAAACACAGAGACAAGCCTCCCCTCCTAGCCTGGTCCGTTAAACCACAGAGCATCCCAAGGCAGCCAGACGGGCGGATGTGCTACGGCAGCACCTCACAATCTGCCCTTTGACCTGGGCCGTTCTGTGGCTCACAAGGAAATTCCAGAAACATGACTACAACTTCCCAGTGCGACTCACTGTTGGAGCTTCTGCTCTCCGGGTCACCTCAGCATGTTACATTCCTCTCTCCACTTCAGTTTCCTCTCAGGCTAATGAAGGCCCAACGACCCAGTGAAGGTACCAGAAAGCCACAGGCTCACAAAGTCTCAAGAATCATAAAGCTATCACATCCAGGAGATATTTGAATGAGATACATTCACAGCGGCCTCCAGAAATTCAACTCACCGTGAATACACAGAAAGGCCTTCGGGCAAATTAAAATTTACTGAAAATATGCATCCATTTGCTGCTACTCACACGTAGCCTGTACCATGGAAATGCCAGATAGAACAAATTAAATTATCATAATGTAATTTTATAATTTCATAACAGGCATGGGGAGTCTCTGCCCATAATCTTTAGGTGTTTTGCCCACTTTTAGTACAATTTACCCCGACGGGATGGAGACCCACGGTGCTAGACGTCAGAAGTCTGATTTAGAGAATGACCTTGTCCCTATTTTGCCCTATGTCCTCTGGCGAATTGTTTCACCTCTGTCTTGACCATGAGTCTCCTGGATTTAAAAGAAGGAAACACAGAGGCATGTCCTTGAGGCTCCTGGCTGCTGAATACAGTTGTAACTTATCAAACCCAGACGAAAGTGATTAAGTGAGTGGCTCTGCTAGAAACAAATTCACATGGCAACTCGATGGATTATAAAAGTTGAAATAGCCCTGCATTCTTCAAAGCTCAACCTTCCACAATTGCATCTGGGAAGGTCATAAGCAGGGCCTGTGCTTTACCAGAGGATCTTTGGAAAGCAGGTTTTGGGGCTGCGGATGCTCGGATGCTGCTTCTACCTTCAGTAAAAGGACCTGGGGCTTTCTCCCATCATGTAGGAAGAGAAGTTGGGATGTCATGGGCACACTCAGGGCTTGGGGGCAGTGCAGGGCCGCTGCTCTGGCATGCAACTTTCTAGCCTGGACCCTGCCACCCAGAAGACCACTGCTGTGTGTGATGGAGCCACAAGTCCTGTAGCACAGTCCATCTCAATCCCTCCAGATGGAACTGCAGGGCAGAGGTCAGGGAATACTAACAATCTCTGGGCCTAAAGCTTAGAAGATGAGGAATGGGCCCAGACATTCATCATAGGCAGTGAGGACAGCCGGGAAGCTCCAGTGCACAGGAACTCTGACTCAGTGCCAAGTTGCGGACTGTGGAGGAGGGAGGAAGGAAGGGTACTCTTCCCATCTTCCAACAAGACATTGAAATTTGAGGACAAGCTCTTGATGCAGAGGTCAGACAGGTCCGTTGCAGATATGGAAAGAAAAGGTCCAGTCAATGCAACCCAGGGCCACAGTGGGACAGGCCAACAGTCTCCTCTGAGGCCAACCCCTCTGAGTCACCGGTCAGGAGCACACAGACACCAGGAGATCCGAATGCCCGGGCTCTGCAGGCTGGCTCTATACCACGGACACCGACCTGGTGAGCAGAGCAGGAAGCTCACTTCGATGAGCTTATGTGTGGTGACATATCCAAGGCTCTGGACGGCACAGGGCTTTCCGCATTTCCCTCCAACTAGCTGGACGCCTAGAGAGCGGTAACTGGATTGTGGCACTCGGGCTCTGCTAGAGCACCTTCTGCAGACGGGCTTTCGTTCGTCTCCACGTGTGAACACTTCCTCACCCCGCTCACCACGCACCTGCAGCCTTCTGCAGCCCACACGCTGGTTCTGCACCCGAGCCTCTGAAGACACAGAGAGGCTGAATCCTCTCCACACCTGGCTATTATTACTGCCATTCCTCTTATTATTTGGAGAAGGGCTGGGAAGGGACTATAGCCTACTCCTTACAGAGGAAAGGGAGCTGGGGGTCTGATGCCATCCAAATAGAAACCCACAGGAGGGCAGCCCGAGTAGCTTAGCAGTTTAGCGTCGCCTTCAGCCCAGGGTGTGGTCCTGGAGTCCCGGGATCAAGTCCCACGTCAGGCTCCCTGCATGGAGCCTGCTTCTCCCTCTGCCTGTGTCTCTGCCTCTCTCTCTCTCTGTCTCTGTCTCTCATGAATAAATACATTTTAAAAATCTTAAAAAAAAAAAAAAAAAGAAGAAAGAAACCCACAGGAAACAGAAGCGGGGACTGAATAGAGCGGACTCCTGTGCAGGTCTGGACAGCAGGCCTCAGGGCGTAAGGGCCCGAGCAGGTGATGCCTGACAGGGTGGTTCTCTCTCCTTCACTGTGCATTGCTGCTACCAGCTGTGAAAGGGGGACATTGGAATGTTTGATGATAACAAGCCCTCTGAGATCAGGCTTGCCTTGCCAGAGCAAGTTTTTCAAATGCTCTCCTTTCCTGTCCCCTTGGCCATCCGGACTTCTAAATCCTGTTCCTGTGAGGGCCACCCTCTGCCTTGCCTCTGGGCTTGGCTGAGCTGTGCCTCTGCCTGGAAACACTCTCTTCACTCACGTACTCCAAGGACCCTCCCTGCCTGTCTGCTCTTGGCCATGCACTGAGCCAGGTGCCAGGGACACAGTGGTGACTCAAAGAACCACGGTCCCCCTCCTCAGAGGCTGTCTTGAGGGAGAGATGAGCATTTACCTTCGTTCGTTCTTCCACACCCAGCTCTGCTGATGCTCACACTTTCCCCCCACCCACCCCCTCTCTCTGGCCACCAACGCAGGCCTGAGGCCAGGCACCGTGTGCTCCCTGCTGCCCTGCCCTGCCCGACCCCCCGGGATGCACAGAGGATGGGAGCCTGGCTCAGAGCCTGACTGTGTGGCTTTGTGTTTTATGCTGGCTTCACCATGAGCGAGTTGGGGGTGAACCTGTGCACATCACCTCACCAGCTTGGGTCACACTTCCCTAGACTAGATAACTGAGGCCATCACAGTGCCACCCCCGAGGGGCTGCTGGGAGGTGCTGCAGGTAAAGAGTGTGGAACTCTGCTTGGTGCGAAGAAGGCTCTCCATTAATATTACCTTTAGAAGTTTCCAGTCAGGGGTTTCGAGGCTCATCTGAGCAGGAGTGTCAGAAACATAGCAGACAGCATACCTCCCTCCCACCCCCAACCCAGGATGGTTTTCCATCCGCTCACACAAGATATTTTGCTCTGTGGCAGGGTGGGTAGGAGGCGGGTGTGGACAGGCTTCACTCGGGCGGCTGTCCCCTGCACTGAGCAAGTGCCAGGCCTTCACAGAGCAGGGCTCTGTAGGGCCCTGGGCACACATAGAGGGGGCACTTCATCCAGACAGGGTGTCTGGACAGCCAGTCCTTCTCCCCAGCAATAGCACCTCCCAGAGTCATCCTGTGCTAGCTGGCAATCACCAACAGAGAGCTGACATAAGGAACATGGAATAAGCCTAAGAAAGGGGGTTTGGGAAAGTCAGTGCATGACTCTTGGGTCAATGCTGGCTGGATGGCAAGCACTGCCAGGCCACAGTCTGCTATGTTAGTGCAAGAGATGAAAGCTCTTGCACCTGTCTCTTTGGGCAGGTTCGGGGTATTATTCCTACTCACACGCCGTTCACAGCAGAGGTGTCTATGCAGACATTCCTTAAAGGCAGCTGAGTGAGGTATAAACCCGGATGAAACAAAACATCAAAGAAGCAGCAAGAACCTACATATCCATCTAATGTCCCACTGTGCCCCTTGACGACAGATGTGAGAAAATGACACACATTCTCGGTCGTGTGGAGTTCTGGCTCTAGTATCTTAGTGGCAGAGTCCTGGAGTAGAATGAGGATGCTTTTTCCAAAGGAAAAGGCAGATATCTACTCTTTCTTTGGCTTTGGGGATTGTACTTGGAATTTTTATAGTAGGAAAAGAGGATGGAGTGGTCAGACAAGGACCCCAGACACAAGGGAAAGTTTTTAAAAGTCCAGAAGGGAAAAAAAAAAAAAAGGCTGCCTCAATGGACCCAAAAGAATATTGTTTTTATGAGAGAGACTTTACAAGTAAAAATTTCATAACAACAAAAATAAAACTGAATGAGAGAATGAGGAGTGAGGTATCCAAAGAACATGGAGTATTTGCACAGAGAACTCCCAAAGGAGATGAGATTTTTGGCGTAACATATGCAACATGTCAAGGGTGCACAGTGAGTTATATTCTGTACAAATACGACGAATACTTTTAGAGGGTCACAGGCTGACAGGACTGGGCTGGAAAACCAAAGGTGACATCTGAAATAACCCAAGTTTAAGAACAATCAAAGAACCTTTAAAGATAGATTCAAAGCAAGACAAGTGAGAGGAGGAATGTTTTTGTTGTCTGGAGCCAATCCATCTTTGTTAAAAGACGAACCCCTGAACTACTCAGTTCTGGGTTGGTTTCAATCTTCTTGAGCAAGAAGCAATACAGTGGGGCTAGCTAGTATGATAGAAACTAACTGTACCTCCTTCCTCCAGACAAATTCCTCATAGGGTTTATAAAGTTAGTATTAAAAATAGGTAATTACTTAGTAGGGCATTCTAAGCACAAAAGGGGCTGGGCCCAAAGGGGAAAATGTATACAGTGGACTACCTTAAAAACACTTCAATTAAAAAAAGCAATTTTACTTCACAAACACCCTAAGCAAAAAGAAAAAGCAACTGCAAATTTTGGGGGGAAGGGTGATTAGCAACCACAACAAAGGGTTAATGTGTTAAAAATAAAACTATTTAATTAGTAGATAATTACAAATTAATTCGAAAGTTACTAATACCCTACAGGAAATAAAATTATACTGCAAATGGCTAGAAAAGTTCCTATCCTTTGGTGGGGTCATTTCTCCTCTGGAGAAGAGATGTATCTCTGTCTCCAGGCATCTAGAAAGTAATCGAGTGACCGACCCACCCTAATGAAATACAGAGAAGGCAGGTTAAAGGGTGATATATGACAATGTCCACCACCGTGTATGTTCATTCAGCAAGTGTTTATGGTACAGTATTATGTGCAGGGCATCTTATTAGATATATAATGATGAACATGATTTTGTTCCTATATTTAATCAGCTTCTATATCCCACAGAGGAAATACCAAAGTTAATAGGCCATTACAGTGTAAACGGTGTGATGACGGGGAGGGCATAGGATGTTCTGGGCAGAGGGTGGGAAGGACCGTAACTCACACCTGGAGGACTGGTCAACACTCAGGCGAGGAAGTAGTACGTGAACAACAGGACACCTGGCAGAAGCAGCCTGACGAAAGAAGATCTGGGATGGGAGAGAAAAGGCATGTTCTGGAAACATAGACTATGCAGAAGAGGTGAGAACAGAGAGTGGTGGGTAGACTAGGAGCAGTGAGAAAACCAGGTAGAGAACCCTATTTAAGAAGACAAGAAGGGGATCCCTGGGTGGCTCAGCGGTTTAGTGCCTGCCTTCGGCCCAGGGCATGATCCTGGAGTCCTAGGATCGAGTCTCACATTGGGGTCCCTGCATGGAGCCTGCTTCTCCCTCTCTCTCTCTCTCTCTTTCTGTGTCTCTCTCATGAATAAATTAAAAAAAAAAAAGATGAAAAGAGATATCCATATATTCAATGGCCTGAGGGTGGTATAAGGTGAAATAGTAAGGAGCCAAAGAACATCATTTTCTTTTTTTTTTCTTTTTAAGATTTTATTTATTTGGGGGATCCCTGGGTGGTGCAGCGGTTTGGCGCCTGCCTTTGGCCCAGGGCGCGATCCTGGAGACCGGGGATCGAATCCCACGTCGGGCTCCTGGTGCATGGAGCCTGCTTCTCCCTCTGCCTGTGTCTCTGCCTCTCTCTCTCTCTGTGACTATCATAAATAAATAAAAAAAACTTTTAAAAATATTTTTAAAAAAGATTTTATTTATTTATTTTTTAAAAGATTTTATTCATTTATTCATGAGAGACACAGAGAGGCAGAGACATAGGCAGAAGGAGAGGCATGCTCCATGTAGGGAGCCCAATGTGGGACTCGAGCCTGGGACTCCAGGATCACACCCTGGGCCAAAGGCAGACACTCAACTGCTGAGCCACCCAGGCATCCCAGATTTTATTTATTTGTTTTAGAGAGAGACGTAGAGGAGGAGTAGGGGGAGGAGCAGAGGCAGAAATGGAAGCAGACTCCCCGCAGAGCAGGGAGCCCAATGTGGGGCTTGATCCCAGGACTCTAGGATCATGACCTGAGCCAGAATTAGATGTTTAATTGACTGAGCCACCCAGGCGCCCCTGAACATCGTTTTCAAGTCAATTTAATCCTAATTGATGTGGAAACGGGAGTCTGGAAAGGGGGTACTAAGTGCAAGTGTTGAGGTTCAATGTCTAAAGAAAACTGTAAGGAAATACTAAATATAAGCTGTCTTTCTCCATATCTGTATTACCCTCAATGACTTATAACCAAACAAAGAAAGTGTGCTGACCAAATGTACAGTTGATGGGGAGGTTTAGATGGTAGCTTCAAAATTTAACAGCTGGGATCATATTATTTATAGTTTGGGATCCTATTCTTAGTTCACAGGCTGGAAGCATAACTTCCTGAATAATGGAATTAAGAAGCCTCCCACACTCCACCACGGTTAAACCATTTCTGGACATCTGTGTTCATTCTGGGCACCATATTTGACACAGGAAATGGAAGAAAGTGGAGTATGGCAAACAAGAATAATCAGATTGGGTAAAGATCTGGAAACTGTGTCTTCTCAGGGCTGACAGGAAAACCGCGTACCAGCCTAACCAGCAAAGGCTGCAGTGTTAGGGTAACCCTGCACAAGCTATTGTCCCTGCCAAGACACATCAATGAGAGAAAAGGGAGACAATGGTGGATTCCACAGAGATAACATATAAATTCAACTGGACATGCCTGGAAGTGGGGACTGGCTAATTTAATAATTTTAAAATCTGATGATTAAATTTAATACTTTAATGAAGAGAGAGAAGAACTGTGCTTTGGCGGGCAGAAATGGAATCAATGAGACACGTTCTAGAAGACACATGTGAATTCAACAGAAGGGAGAACGTTTAAACAAGCATTATTGTTCAAAATGGAAAGGGCTGCCCCATCATCACTATATGCGATCAGAAAGGGGCCAGAAGGCCTTTAGCCAGGGACACTGTAAGAAAGGATTACTGAACTCCAGAGGAAGGCGGGACAGTCACACCCTAAGGTACGTTACGGATATATGTGCACAACTACAGACAAGAATTCAAAAAAAAAAAAAAAGGTTCATTCTAATAGCCCATGTCTTTACTTATTTTTTAAAGATTTAAAAAACATTTTTTTTAAGATTTTTATTTATTCATTAGAGACACACAGAGAGAGGCAGAGACATAGGGAGAGGGAGAAGCAGGACACCATCCCATGACCCAGGGATCACGACCTGAGCCAAAGGCAGACCCTCAATCACTGAGCCACCCAGGCGCCCCCATGTATTTATTTACAATGCTCCTGTTACAATATTACATTTGATGAACCAAATGTTGGCAACATCCATTTCCTGCTTCAGAAGAGTTTTTTTAAAAAATCACACTGCAGAGTGCTGGCATGAACACATTATTCTACCTTTTTTCCCTACCCATTTCCTTTGTATAGATATGCAAGCAGACGTCCTCTATTCAAAATAAGATGCCGTAGAGTGGTTGGTTACAAGCTTCTGTCACTGGATTGGTATTCATGTATTTAATAACCAAGGACCTCAATGACATTTCCTTGGTAACATGAATTTGCCTATTTTGCTCCAATGTCTAATTCAATCTGTCATTTTAAATTAAATTTTGTTTTCAATTTTTGCTTATATTGTGATTAGTGGGATGAGATCACACTACTACAACCATGGGTCTTATGAAGCAATGGGTTATCACATTTTTACTGAAAGCATTTGGTTGATGTTAAAATGATATTATATATCTATGATTGAAACAGAATCACATGACTATCCTAACAGGCACTCAATACATAATTTTATATGAATTAACAAATATATATTCAAATAACGTATATCCTTATATGCCATTTCAAGGACAACTCCAAAATATAGGTACTATACAACTTAATTTTGCATTCAGTGAGATATGTTTTAATTTGCCTGTTCTGTAGGAACATACCCCAAAACCCAGACAGAACACCTGCATTCTTCATAAATACAGGACCACATGTCAAATGAGTAGCCCTGCTGTCAACCTGCCATCACTGGTAGCTGGGGCCTCTTGCCACATAGTTTGGGAATGGGTTTTCCTTCACATAAACAAGCTCCTTTGTGTATAACTACAGAAAACTCACCATTATCCCTGGGGATGTAGGAGGCAGAAAAGAGTATTCAAGACCATCT
This sequence comes from Vulpes vulpes, assembly GCF_048418805.1. Taxonomy (NCBI): domain Eukaryota; kingdom Metazoa; phylum Chordata; class Mammalia; order Carnivora; family Canidae; genus Vulpes; species Vulpes vulpes. The sequence continues at coordinate 107,383,538 of NC_132781.1, read as the reverse complement.
GCAAGCTACTGCAAATCTATTCTTGGGTCTTTGGAATTCCCTTCTTAGGTGACTCTTGAAACACAGTGGGAGAAAGCCACCTCTTCGGCATGGCCCACCTGCTTTCACAGAACCTGCATGGGATACAGAGCAGCCACTTGTGCCTGTGACATCTGAATCCAGGGGCCTAGGGCTCAGATGCCAAGTCCTCTGGTTCGGAAGGAAGCATTCCAGCCCAACAGCTGATCCTTTTGCGATGCATGCTTAAATCAGACCAAACTTCCAGTGGTATCCCAGCAAAGTGCATCTGGAGACCAAGATGACTCCATCCAGAAAGCCACCGTCCAGCTTCTAGAGATAGCAGCAAGCTCTCACCCTCCCTGGCCAAATGCCCCAATAAAAGAGGTGTCTGGAGAGCTTAGGAACCTGAAGTGCTGGCATTAAGGGAAGTTTTTGCAGCTATCTTTGACATCTGTATGGGGCAGTCAATCCAGGCTGCTGCCTGGATATTTACATAACAGAGCTCTCTGGAAAGGATTCTGCTGGAGAGGCCTGGCAGGGACTCTCCACACTTGCACGAGCTGGAGCTGCGCTGGCGGCTCCCTTCCTCTGTTCATCTTGTTGGAGGTTTCAGCACTGGCTGGCTGCCCCATGAGCCACCCCAGACCCTCCTGGAGACCTGCTCATGGGGCTCATTCTGCTGCCATAGCACCCGGCACACGACGAGTTTCTAGAACTGTTCCATTTCTTCCTTAATACCACTTAAAAAGGAGGGGTGGCGGTAGGGGGCAAGAGGCTGGGAAAGGAAGGGAAATGGAGGGGGTGCAGAGGAGGAAGGGAGAGGATTCCAAAACCAAAGAGGGTCCCTCACCCCTCCTTTCAACCCACGGTCCACAAGCCGCCCCGTAGAAAAGCTGTCACAGGAAATAACAGTGTCTTGAAATGCACTGGCCGTTTGGCAAATGGTAGATCTAAAAATATCCGGGGTACATATCACCAGTAAGCGGTTCAGAAGTAAAGATGTTATGTTGTATCTGCTAGTCAAATAAAAAGTTCTGATTGGATGGGACGTCTGGTGGCTCAGTGGTTGAGCATCTGCCTTTTGCTCAGGGTGTGACCTAGGGTCGGGATTGAGTCCCACACTGGGCTCCTTCCATGGAGCCTGCTTCTCCCTCTGTCTGTGTCTCTGTTTCTCTCTGTGTGTCTATCATGAATAAATAAATAAAATCTTAAAAAAAAATTCTGATTAGACACAGAACAACTTCTCAAAGCTTTCGATGAGAGGTAATTATTGTGTTGCGGACACATAAAAAATAAGGATGGAGCTGAGCCTGCTGTCTGGGCTGTCTCCACAGAAGGAGGAATGGGGTGTGTGTTTTTTTAAAAATTTTTATTTATTTATGATAGTCACAGAGAGAGAGAGAGAGGGGGGCAGAGACATAGGCAGAGGGAGAAGCAGCTCCATGCACCGGGAGCCCGACGTGGGACTCGATCCCGGGTCTCCAGGATCGCGCCCTGGGTCAAAGGCAGGCGCTAAACCGCTGCGCCACCCAGGGATCCCGGGGTGTGTGTTTTTGCCTGCATCAGAACGGACAAAAGGATAGCAGGGTTCTTAATCTCTCCTCTTTCCTGATTTAACCAGTAGCACTGCCCTCAAATGGTCATTCCAAACCCTGTGGTCACCAAACTTGAGCGTCCTTTAGAAGAGCACAGGCCTTAGAAGAGGGGACTGTGTAGGGGACGCCAGGATGTTGCATCAGAACAAATTACAGGAGGCAGGGGTAGTGGCTACAGTTTAGATCTTTCCTGCACCTGCCACAGAGCTTTAGACACACAAGAGTCTCAGGAAAGATCACGGATTGAAAATTTGGAGTTCCAAGTTCTTGATGGTGGTGATGGCTTCATGGCTGTGGACACATGCAGTTTCCTTGTATGCATGTCAATGGCCTATCAACAAATCTGATTAAAGCATAAGGGTTAGAGATATTCTTTTCATATATCAGAAAAGAGAAAGACCCTCAGGAGGATACAAAGAGCTCTACCTCAGGAGTACATAGAGCTCTTCATGTTCCAGGAATTGCTTCATTTTCTTTCTTTCTTTCTTTCTTTCTTTCTTTCTTTCTTTCTTTCTTTCTTTCTTCCCTTTCCTTTCCTTTCCTTTCCTTTCCTTTCCTTCCTTCCACCTTTCCTTTCTTTTTCTTCTTTCTTTCTCTTTCTTTCCCTCCGTCCCTCCCTCCCTCCCTCCCTCTCTCTTTCTTTCTTTTTTTCTGATTTTACTTATTTATTTGAGAGAGAGAGAGCGCATGCAGGGGAGAGGCAGAGGGAGAAGCAGGCTCCCACTGAGCAGGGAGCATGAACCAGGGCTCGATCCCAGGACTCCAGGATCCTGACTGAGCTGAAGGCAGATGCTTAACCGACTGAGCCACCCAGGTGCCCCAGTTCATTTCTTTGTATCCTATATTCTTTTTATTTGAAGTTTGGTGCTTACAGTTTTTTCCCCAGATGTCATATTCAGGATTGAGGCCTGGAATCGTTACATATCATCTCTAGGTGGCTGAGCCCTACTTTGCATCTTCACCTGGACTGCCTACCTTTCCCAGGCCTGTCTGTGATTCTGTACAAACCCGCCCGCTCAACATCTGCATTTAGCTATCTGTTAAGATCTGAGACTCAGCATGTGCCAAACAGAACTGCTGACCTACCTTCTTCCTCAGCCACCTCCACCCACAGCTTTCCCTGCTCATAACAGCCACTCCATCACCACATTCTGTTCTTTAGGACCCAGTTGGGGATTTCCTTCTTCATCTCACATTGCACACCCAGCATACTAGAAAATCTTGGTTCTCTCTAAATTACCCAGACCCAGAACACTTCATCAATACTTTATCACTTGCCTGATTCTTACAACAGCCACCCATCTGGCACCTCCTGGCCTCACAATCTAGCCCTACACAGTACCCAAACCCTCCCTGTGCAGCCCAAGTGGGGCCATGGTGCTCCCCAAACCCGTACCCCTCAGCTGGACACCTTCAAGGCCCCACACAGACCCACCTCTATGCTCCCCCTACTCAGTCTGCCCTTCCACACTCATTTCCTTACTATTCCCTCTGGGACACTCTTCCCTCCCAGAGCCTTTGATGAGCTCCTTCATCTGCCTGGAATGTCTCCCTAGGCATTCATGTGGCTCACCTCTTCACATCCTTCAAAGCTCTGCTCAAAATATCACCTTTCCATGGGATCCCTGGGTGGCTCAGCAGTTTGGTGCCTCCCTTTGGCCCAGAGTGTGATCCTGGAGTCCCAGGATTGAGTCCTGCACTGGGCTCCCTGCATGGAGCCTGCTTCTCTGCCTCTGCCTGTCTCTTTCTCTCTCTCATGAATAAATAAATAAAATTTAAAAACATATCACCTTTCCATAGAGTCTCTTCTGATCCTGTATTTAAGATGGTAACCTTGCCAGACTTTCTGGCCTCTGCTTTCTTTTCCCTATAGCATTGGCCGCCTTCTGTATACTTCACTACATTTGCTGTCCACCTCTTCCTCTTGGACTTCAAGCTCCCTGGGGACAAGAATCTTGATCAGTTTTGCTCAAAGATACATTCCTGGGACGTATGCGGCACAACATTAGGTGTGTGTTGAATGACCGACTGAACGACTAGATGATAGGACTGGGATGCTCAGGTACTTTCTGCCGTCCTGCCAGCTGGGCTTTGCAAGAGCAGCCCTCGTATAAAGGATGGCAGTTGTGCTGTACCATCCTTACTCCCTGGCCCTCTGACACAGGCACATCCAGAGAGAGATATCCCGGCTGAAAAGCAGAGAGAGAAGAGCTAGCAGAGGGGTAAAACCCCAGGCTTACGCAGGGAAAAACTCATTCTAGCCATTTGCACACAAGCAACGAAACGGGACACGGCGTGACGTAACAAATAATTACTCATTTATATTTCTGAGCACCCACCAAATGTCAGACATAATATCGGGTGCTGCAGAACCAAAGATAAATATGACACGGTCCTTCCTTAGAAAGGTGTGCGACACACATGAACAGGCCATCCCCATTCAGGAGATCAAAGCGGAGCGAGCCATCAGGATGCTTTGGGAGAATAAAGGAGGGAGAGGCGCTCTGTCTGGGGGAACAGCAGGAGGTAGCAGCTTGGAATTCAGCCGCCGCAGAAGGGGTGTCCCAGGCCCAGGAGGGATGGCAGGGGCCGCTCAAGCCCAAGAACGAGCATTAGCAGGAGGCTGACATCCAGAAAGGGCCAAACGTGCTTGGGGAAAGGCGAGGGGGTGTGTGGCTGTGTGGGTGGGCCCAAGACGGCCACCCCTGCCCCTCCCCACCCACACCTAAGAAAGTCAGGTGTGGGTCCTAACCTGCAGGTGACGGTTTCTTGAAGCGAGGCCTCTGGGAGGGGATTAGGTCAGGGAGTGCAGCCCTCGGTGGAGAGATCAGCGCCCAGGGAGCTCACTTGTGCCTTCCGCCTCGTGAGGACGTGGCGTGGAGCGAGCCATCTGTGAACCAGGGAGCCGGCCCTCACCCGCCACGGAACCTGCAGGCGCCTTGCTCGGGCACGCAGCCTCCAGAAGTGAGGCAACGTCTGTCACCTCTAAGCTCCCGGGCCCCTGGTGTCTCGGGGCGGCCCAGACAGGCCGAGATGCGGGCTGCCAGGCTGCGGTGGGTCCCTCCGGTGAGTCCCGGGGGCCGCGGGAAGTGAAGGGGGGGGCGGCGAGAGCATGGGGAGGCGGTGCCCGTGCTAAGGCGGTGACCTTACAGTCCCCCGTGAGCCCTGAGTGGGCACCTCACCCCGAAGGAACCTGGGAAGGAAACACAGGAGCAAAGCGCTGGAGGAACGTATGGCAAAGGCTTCGAGAACTTAGCCACCAGTACTGCAGCCAGGAGGAAGGGCCAGGCTACCTGTGACTCGTTTACCACAGGACGATGCGCCCTGATGGAGCGGAGGAGGAGCAGCAGCCAAACCACCACACGGGTACACGTGGTGGTAGGAAGGGAGGCTGGGCAGCACCTTGGCTCACCCCGGAATTCTGTCGGAGGGTGAGCCAAACTGGGAGAATATGGATAAAGAGCCACATGGAGAACTGGCCACTCCAAAGCAAGTGTGACAGGCGGCCCCCCTCAGGAGGGCCTGGGGACAAGCGCAGGAGCCAATGCTGCGTGCTGTCCCCCTGGTCACCCCCAGGCCGCTGGGGAACCTGCAGGGCTGTGGCAGGGACGTGGGCTTCCTATAGCTCCCGCCTGTCAGACAAGCACGCATGCTCACACACTGTCTTTTCCACCCATTTCCAACGGAAAACCAAAGCCAAGAGTATAAAACTGTCCAGGCAAACTATTTCCATGCGCATGTCCCTGAGGCTGCACCTAAAATATATCCTTGTCCTGGATAAGGCTATGACATTCTATAAATATGTCCCTTGTTTTTATATTTTTTTAATGTTCTTATGCTGCAGCCTGTGTGCCTTCTGAATCTGCCTCCAGATGATGGGCCATCTCTCATTCTGATTTATTTAACACCCAGAAGTTTATTAAGAGCTTAAATAATTTCTGATGAATATTATGCAAATTGGTATGTTGGTTTCTCATGCTACAGAGAAACTCCCAGTTATTTTCAGGTGGGAGGTACAATGAGAAAATGCCCCCACAAGCATCCACTACACTCAGATTCTAGGCTTGTTTCTGCCATTCAGTCTCTGCATTAATTACTTGAGTGAAACATAAAGAAGGTAAATAGAAGGTGAAATTCTTCCTAATAATGGTAACGAATAGGAAGTAACCAAAGAATGTGACACAGTGATTGGATTTTTTGCCTTTGTTGTGAAGAAAAAGATGGCATTACCATCTTTTTGTAAGATAAGTATTCTTTTGCAAGATAAAAGCCCTTTCTAATCATTTTTGAAAAGTGAAGAATCCAAAACCTCTGATTTTCAGTGCCAAAGCAGAATCATCTCTCTTCTCTTCCTTCCCCACCTCCAACCCACACTCAAACCCTATCAACCTCCCAGACTCAACAGAGTCTCACAGATGTGGAGGGATGCCGACCACTCTTAGTAAGCCTTTTCCATCCTAAGAGGTGAGGATTGCTGGGGTGATCCTGCAGAAGTCTTTCTGGAAGGTCAGGTGACACTTATGTAGCATCAGAGCCAATGGCTGTTCCCCTTCTGCTACTTTCTCTTTACAAAATGTGTCTCAGGATCGTAGGTGAGGAGGTACCACCTACTCGAGTCATACCTCCACTTCCAGGGCCAGTGGCCTTCTCACACCCCACTGTGTGTTCTAAAGCCCCTGCAGTTAGCAGTGCTGAACCCTCCAGTGATATAAGCAAGTCATGCTGGGGGTGGGGGTGGGGGCTGAGGGGCAAGGATATGAAGACAACATCACTTATTCTAAAAAAGTCTCTCGGGGATCCCTGGGTGGCTCAGCGGTTTAGCGCCTGCCATTGGCTCAGGGCATGAGCCTGGAGTCCCGGGATCGAGTCCTGCACTGGGCTCCCTGCATGGAGCCTGCTTTTCCCTCTGCCTGTGTCTCTGCCTCTCTCTTCTCTCTGTGTCTCTCATGAATAAATAAAATATATATATTTTAAAGTCTCTCATATTTGTGTCCTAGGTGTTTCACAGAGTGTGTCTCACTGGTTCCTTTGAATGTAACTTCTCTTGCCAATTAAAAAAAAAAAAATGAAGTCTGGAGAGATTCAGTGATTCAATAACTCACCCAAGGCCCCATAGCTAGCAAGAGGCGGAACCGGTAATCAAACCCACACCAGATATGGCTCAGGTTCCACTCTTTGCCCACCATACTTCCATGCCCCATCTAAATCCTTGTCAGATGCTGGGGACTTTAGTCTTGGTACTGTAACTGAGGCCCTGGCAAGGTCCCTGAACATCTGTAAGGCTCTCCTCAGCTGTTAAAAGGATCTATATACCCCCTTCCCATTCCTAGAACTCTTTCTGAAATCTTTGACCTGGCTGATAATCCCCAAATCAGGTTTGCATGTGGTTCACAGTCCGCACTGAACATTCAGTGTGATATCGACCCCTGCTCCTCTGCCGGGTTCAAGGCCTCTGCCTCCAGCCAAGACCTGCAGGCTACATCTGTGTTACTGGTCACTCTGTAGTCACTCTGTTACAAAACACTCAACCCTCCCAATAAAAGAGGATTCAGAAGGCAGGACACTGCTCTCCATTGTGTTCAGCTCCAATCTGGTTCTTGTCCCCCCCACACCCCGAGCCACAGAGAAATGAGTAGCTGATGCGTATTGGGGGTAGCCAGCAAGAGCAGAGGAACGGGGAAGCCAGCCCGGCATTCCTCAGCTCAGGCTGTAGGTATAACTGCCCAGCTCCAGATGGCTCCACACTATTCGGTTTCCTAGTTTGGGTTTGTCACTTCTATACACTTGTTCGCAGGCATGTGGTGAGAGCATAATTGTGCATTTTATGGTTATGAATGGCACAGCCTGGCAACTCTCCGATCATCATTTCCATTCGCTGTCATGCATTATCAATCTAATTCCCCATTACACGCCTTTTTTTTCATGCATTCTTCATACAGCAAGGACAAAGAAGGCAAAAGCCCTGCAAAGAAGACTGAATCATGAGAAGAACAGGCTCATCTTGATGGAAACTGTGGAGCTGTAGGTTTAAGTTTGGGGGGACAGCTTTTGGTTAATTTGAAGTGAAAATTATTGTTAAAAGGTTTCGTGTTCTGCATCCATACCAAGACTTCTGGCCCTATGCCTGGCAAGGCCTGACCAACTCTGAAAGAGGGGCCGCGCCACAGGACAGACTAGGACAAGGTAGACACAGGAAGACCCAACAGGATCCATTTTACTTTAGGCCACAGGGTGTCCTGAAGATGCCTAACCATATCCACGTGGGAGCATGGCATAATAAAGTCAGTCCGGGATTTACTTATTCCAGCAGGATCCACTGAGTGCCCATCATGATCAGGGAGTCCAAAGCAGTGAGCATTCAGTGAACCATGGACTGGCAAATAGTTGCTCTTACTAGAAGACCCATGGGATCGGAATCAGAGTTTGGGGGGAGGGTGTGCAGGTACAGATATTCTTGACCTTAGACAACTAGTTTCTTCTTATACTGCATCCTGGAATGGCCAGGGCTCCAACTTTAAAACAAAAACCAGAAACCACCACAGATGATGGAGATCTAGCCTCACAAGCTAGAGCCTAGATGCTGCATGTCTGAATCAGTTAACCAGGCCTGTACCTACTCACTCAGTTCCCACTGTAGCTACCAGCCTTGATTTTTATTTGGCTATTTTTCTTGATTCTTCTTTGGTAATAATAAGGCCACTGACCTAAACCAGATCCCTTCTATTTTGCACATTCCTTCCAATAACCATGGTCTTGATTCTTGGCAGTAATTTCCATCTTCAAAGAGAAAAGTACTTCTTTTTGGGGGGAAATAAATCCCTAATTTCCACCGATACAATTGTGAGCTGAACACATATACACATACATACACACACACACACACACACACACACACAAGCACCCAAATAAGCATTAATGCAATTCACTAACTAGGAGCAAAAGCTCTGATCATCTTCTCTGAGAGGAAGAGAGGCGTAGTGATCAATATTCTTAGGGCGATGCTTCTAGTGGTAGAACTGACTGCCATAAGTGTAAGAGTGTGTCCAAATTATTCCTTATACGAGAAAGACATGCTGATCGCCTGGGACACAGGAAAGGGTGGGAGCTGATGGATTTAGGGAAGGAGAGGAAATTGCTGTGGAGAGACTTTCTGATAAGCCAGTTTTATGCTGATTCAGAAAACTTCTTGCAGGGCAAAGCAGTGAAACCAGCAGGCCTGTGTGTGCACTGGTGACCCTGAAGCTCAGAGCTCCAAGAGCTACTACTGTACCAGCTTTTTCAGATTAGATGTCTTGGGAGAAAAATAAAAAGACCAAGGTACCACAGTCCGAAAAGGGCTTCAATGAAAACAAGGTAAAATATGCAAATCCACTCCCCAACAGTGGCCTCCTCCCCTGGATTCTTTACTGTCTTTACTGTCTCCACTCTTGCTTACTGCATTAAGTTCAAGTATCTGTGTATCCTATGCAACTGAGGGAATGATCCCCGTTACTCCGTTTCTCACTTCAACTCCTGTAACGTCTTTCGTTACTCTCATTACATTTCAGAAAGAAATGGACAGCAAAGAATCAGAAGCAGGAAGGTGCGATAAACAACCAGTGTCGTGGGGAGGTCCTCAGGAAATATGAGCCTGAGGTGCCTTTGCTCAAGGGATGAGGGTTTTTGGGGACTTAAGTTTGAAAAAACATTGGAAGATCTTTATCCCAAGGCTTATGTTCCTGTGAGGTCTCAGAAACCATCTCTAACTGAGATGCTGAGATTTTCACTATGACTAAGCCTAAATCAATTTCTGCCAAAATTTTATTGACCCAGCAGGTGGAATCTAGAAAACAGAAGATGTGAACTGAAGTCATCACTGAATCCAGACTTCTCCATTCTGATACTGTGTAGAGAGTGGATTAAAATGGCCTCAAGAGTTCTTTAACCGTGATCCTGCCTACTTCTCATTTTGACCTATTAAACTAGAAATTCTCCAGAGGCTGTACTATTCCTTCTTTTTTCTTAAAAAAAGAAGTATTTGTGTATTCAAAATTGTCTAAGATCAAAACTTTATATTTGAAATCACTTGTTCATTCAGTGTTAGGCTAATCGCAACCCTTACAACAGATAGTATATGGCATGTGAGTAGAACTGTGTCTTACACACACACACACACACACACACACACCCAATAACGTGAACACAAGTGGTACACATAGGCAGTAAAGTCAGGAGTGATCTCCTGCAGAAGGGGTCTTACTCCATCCCACACTGACTGAAGCACACTGGTACTGGCAGGTCCCCTCATACAAGACTTCCTGGACCTTCATCTCTCACTGCCTTTCCCACTGCAAACCCATCACATTTTTTCCCCTCAACTCATCAAGGTTGATTCCAGGGCCCCATCCTGACAAACGCTGGCAAACCCAGTAGTCTACAGAGCCTTCCCCCAGTTCCAGAACTCAAGCAAGGACTCACTCTTTTTGGCTTGTTCTCTGACCTCAGCCTGTAACTTTGCTGTTATAATAAAACTGAGCACTATTGGGGATCCCTGGGTGGCCCAGTGGTTTAGTGCCACCTCCAGCCCAGGGTGTGATCCTGGAGTCTCGGGATCAAGTCCCACATCGGGCTCCCTGCATGGAGCCTGCTTCTCCCTCTGCCTGTGTCTCTGCCTCTCTCTCTCTCTGTGTGTGTGTCTCTCATGAATGAATGGATAAAATCTTAAAAAAAAACAACAACTAAGCACTGTACACATCTGGGGTGCACTTCTCATGGATTATGAAATCAGCGACTCACAGAACCTCAAGGGGCCTCAGTTTCCCCAACGACAAGATAATGCTAATGGCACTAGCCACCTGCCAGGCTATCAGGGGACTTGGCAACAGCATCTGCAAATCACCAAGAGGCCCTATGCCATAAATAACAAGTCTTATTAATAAAATTAGTTCAAGACAAGTGCCAAAGAGAATACAGCAATGGCAGCGGCAGATCACACTTGGTCAGAACAAAAGAGGGTGGAGGGATTTTCTGATCCTCATTTCTAAGAACAGTGCTTCCCTTTAATACAAGAAGACTTTAATCTTTCTTTTTTTTTTTTTTTCCTATAAGGTTACTCCTACCCACACAACTTTGTACATCATGCAAAACTTCATTCCAAGTTATCAGGAGGCAACATTCTATTCATCGGCAAGACAATATAGTATTGATTTCAGAGCAAGTCCAAATATTGTTTCCAATTACATTAACTGTGGCTATTTAACCTCTCAGGACCAAATGGATTCCAATCTATTTGCTGCATGACCATCATTCCCGTTGTGCCTTAAATAAATACAGATTTCATTTGCAGCAGAATGGTTCCCTCGGCCAAAAGAAGTGGCTCAGCCCCTGATACTCTGGGTTGCAGGAGATAAGTGACACTTTGAGAATCAAAATTAGATTTCTGCTGATCTGACAGTCTGGCCTTCTGGCCTTATCCAAGTCAGACTCCAAAGAAATGGGGTCAAACGCTATGAATGAACACGAAGCGATGTAGACACCAGAAACAAAACAGTGAAATGCGTCCTCCCTTGTCCGCTATAATGTCCACACTTTGTTGCACATTTTCAAGATGGCACACACAGCTAAGTTCCAGTAAATACAAGGTATCGATTTTTGCATCCAATGCCTGAAGTACTTCCCCAGGGTTGGCAGGGGCTTCCCTGGATGAAGTCAGAAGTTTGCTCCTGGCTCTCTGGCTGGTGCTTTCCCACACCTGGCAAAATCACTCTGTTGGAAAAGAATGAGACTTAGGGGATGCTGAGCCAGAAGAGGTGTCTAAGCAGCTGCTCTAAACCCTGACTTAGACCAATCGGGTAAATGCAGACCAAGTCAGCCAGACCAGGTGTGTAAGGATAGGCCAGTAGCTACTCCAATACTGCCTAGGCTGTCACCACTGAGCAGCTCAGATTTAGAAACGTGCCTGCCTTAGGTGTTCTGTGAATCCCTCTCAGGAGAAGCTGTGCGGATTCAAACTGAAAGACGCCAGACTAGCGCTAGCAGCCTCTACTGGGATGTTCCATTCATAGGGGAGAAAGCCTCATCCATTCATGGTGGGGTCAGGGAGTCCTTTACCGGCATTGGATCGCCTCGCTCAGCAAGCTGAGCTTCCGGCAGGCTGGCATGGCTGCATCATTCAGAATGAGTATGTCTATTAGGAAACCACCGCCAGGGCTATTATTAGAAGGGCCATCCCTCGGAAATTTTGCAGAATTTGCTTGAATCTACTGAGCAGTTACTCTGCTCGCAAGGTACTGGAGAAAGGCACCGGGTTCCCGGTTACACAGGGGCGGCCCACGCAGCTTTCAAACTGCAGGACCGGTTGATCTTTCCGAGATGCAATAGGCACGAACGTCTGGGCTTGTGTCTGCAACGCAGAAGCATCGCGTTTGGTCATTTTTAAATGACCGCGTCCCTCAGAAGGTCTCCTGCCGTCCTCCTCCCCCTTTCTCCATGCATCAAACTTGCTGCAGCCATTTGGAATGTAAAAGAGCAATCTGTTCTAGCAGGATCATCTGCCTGCCTCCTGCCCCTCGGGCACCCACAGGACAGGACTCCCCTGTCACTTCCATAAAAACGGTTTTTCTTACAAAATAAAATGGAATAAAATCCCACCCGGGTCTGCTTTCAGCGATGTCCTCTCCTTTCTCCCTGGGAAAATTCAAGACAGCGTGAGGCTGAGATGCCAGAGAAAGTGTGTGGGGGAGGGGGCGGGTAGCAGAAGGGAGTGTAGTAGGTGCCGCACGTGGGTGTGCATTGAAAAAAAAAAAAAAAAAAGAAAGAAAAATGTCACATCCGCGACATTAACTACTCTACGCTTCCAGTGAAGAAGTGTCACGTCCCTTCCACCGGCCCAGCACGTAAAAGCGGGCACAGAAGTGCTGCACGGCCAGCCGCCTGCCGGCCGCCGCGGCCGGGGAACAAAGACACATTACCTTTTATTTGTTGCGCTTCGCTAGGAGCCGAGGAACTTCGGGTTTGCAGCGGCGGATCCCCCGAAACCGGCGTCCCATTCGCCCCGGGGCGCGCAGGCCCGCGGCCTAGCAGGCGGCATCCGCGCCCGGCGCCTCCGCCCCCGCCCCCGCCCCCGCCGCGGCCGCAGCCGCCCCGCCGGGTCCCCGCGCGCCCCCGCCGCCGCCGCCGCCGCCGCCGCCGCCGCCGCACGGCCCCCGCCCCGCCCCGCCCCGCCCCGCCCCGCCGGTCCGCCGTCAGCCCATCGCCCGCTCGCGCCGCTCACGCCGAGCCTGGCCCCGCGCCAGGGCGCCCGCCGCCCCGCCCCGCCCCGCCCCGCCCCGCCCCTCCCGGCCCTCCCGGCCCGCCGCGTGCTGCGGGGCGCCCTCCCGCCGCCCTCCCGCCGCCCCGCCCCGCGCCCGCCCCGCCCCCGCCCCGCCCCCGGCGCGCCCCCGCCCCCCGCGCGCTGCAGGCGGACCGCGGGGGCTGCAGGCGGACCGCGGGGGCTGCGGGCGGGCAGCGGTGCGCGCCGCGGGAGCTCAGCCTCGGGCTCCTCGCCGCCGCGCACGCAGTCGGGGCCAAGTTAGGTCCCGCGAGCGGCCCGAGCCCGAGGGGCCGCGGGGCGAGCGGAGGGGGAGGGGGAGGAGGAGGAGGAGCAGCAGCGGGGTCCTGGAGCCGGCAGCCCCCGCGCCCCCGCCCCCGCCCCGCCCGCGGGACCCTCCGGGGGCCCCCACCCCGCGGCCGCAGACGCAGACGCAGCCCCCGCCCCCCGGGGCCGTCCAGTCGTCGGGGGCTTTATCGCCCTCAACTCTGGAAATGGGAGTTCCTGCGAGGTGACCTAGTCTTGGGTCTTAGACCTAGTCTTGCTATTGTCAAGGATTCGCGGCGGTGACCGGGAGGAGGAGACTCGCGTTTCAGGAGGCCTGGGGGGGGGGGGGGGGGGGGAGACTGGCTGACACGTTCTCTTTCCAAAAAGGAGAAACAAACTCAGAGTACCCCCACCAAGAACAATAACTCAGTTCGCGTGATGTGTCTAAATGTTTATTGCTTCGGCAGCTCAGTTTGCCCTAGACACGTTCTTTTCTTTTCTTTTTTTTTCCCACGAATTGTCAAAACATGGTTTGATAAAATAAAGGGAGAGGCAGACAGGAGCACCCGCTTATTCTGGGTGGGAAAGCCGGCTTGTCTCAGGGGTAAAATCTTTCCCTAGAGTTTACGCATCGCTTGAAATCCCAACATCTCCCCATCCATCCATCCATCCATCCAACCATCCATCCATCCTTTGAGGGAGAGATGACTTCCCCTTTCACCACAGTTGAAGGATCTGTTAGATCTAGCACCGTTATTTCCCTGACACTGGCGGGAGCAAAGACTCAAAAATTCGTAATAAAAAGAAACACTGCAGTCTCTCTCGCGCTCTGACCCAAAATTAACTCTTTCTAGGCACAGTTTGGGTATTTTTTCTCTAAAGATCTCTGGTGGAAATTTCTGGCAGTTCCAGAGGTCTCCGAGCCAACAGAAGGGAATCTGTATACGGTTAGCATTGGGGAAAGGGGAACGGACACCTGTAATAAGGATTATCTATTTTATTTCAACCTGTTGTCATCACAGACTCGTGACTGGGGACACTTGATTATCTGAACCTGAGTCACAGAAAGCTGTGATTAAACGGGATGTTCCTGTACTTTGGGAGTCCCTGAAGGTCACTCTAATGCAAAGCCCGATTCTCTCGTGATATAGTTGAGTCCCTCAGAGGGAAGGCTATTTCTTTGGAAGAGCATTTCCAGCGCGGATCTGTTTTGACTGCATCAGCTAGTGAAGGGGTGATAGTGCTCAGACCTTTCTCTTGGGGTACTTAGTTCCCATCCTTCGAAGAGTCATTAGGTTGCTTCTCCATCTACCTGCTGCTTTTCCGCCTTGGCCAATGGAACTGTTTATTTGTCCTGACCTGAACTTATCCCATTGGCAAATCCTCTTTCCAGGTTCCCCATCTTTCTGAGCAGGCTTCCCTCCCCCCCACCCCCGCCACCCCAAATGCCAAGAACAGGGCTACAGGGGTCTTTTATCTTTTTCCTTTCTCTCATTCCTTATACTCACACTATCACCAAGCCTGTCCTCATAGATGGCTCTGGAAAATTCGTCAAGAGCAGCCCCTTGCCTGACTTGATCCAACCATGCCTGGTGACGTTAGTCTTTGCTGAATGAATAGCCCCAGCCTCAGCCTCAATGAGTCCCCCTTACCTTTCACTATGAGGTCCCCAGCAGCCTCCTAACTGGACTGTGGACTCGTCCCTCCAACACCTTGTCACACCAGCTCTGCTCATTCTCCTAGAACTCAGATCTGAGCATGGGACTTCTTTGCTTCAACCTGTTCAGGGCTTCTCTGGTTCTTCAGAATAAAGCCCACACTTCCTTAGATGGCCAGAATGTCCTGAGCACCAGGCCCTCCTGATCCATCCAGCCTTATCTCTTGCCACCTGATACCACCAGGGTCCATGTCACCCTGTACCCTCAGCTACAAAACCCTCTTCTAAGTCCCTTATATTCTCATCCCCTTGTCACCTAGCAGCAGGTGACTTCAGAAACAACTCTGATCATGTCATAATCCCTGTGACTAAGCATGGCTTCTCCTTGCTCCTGAAAGCATCTCCTCCATACCCATCCCATGTTATTCTGCTTTGTTGCATGGGCCACATTTCTGCCTTTAAGAGACTCTTTCTCCTCCTGGCTTTTTTGCATCTCTTGTTCCTTCTGCCTGGAATACTCATCTGTCATCCCAGCCCCACTCTTTGTATAGCTGGATTCTTGTCTTCCTTCAGATTTTAGCTCAAACACTGCTGCCTCCTAGATAACCTTTCCTGATCAACACATGGAAAATCCCCCCACCCCCTCCTCACCAGATAGTCTTTGTGTCATTATCCTGTATATTTCCTTTTAACACTTAACCACAATCTGTGTTCATAGCCCTGTGTTAAGTGCTCAGACTGCCTGGCCTTGAATCTTGCCTTGGCCACTTGCTAGCTGTGTAGCCTTAGGCAAGTTTCTTAACCTCTCTGGGCCTCAGTTTTCTCATCTTTGAAATGAGAATAGTAAGGTTTTTATGAGGATGAAATGAATCACTGTACATAAAACACTTAGGAGAGGGCCTAACTGTATAAGCATAAGCCCTGGGAGGGCCTTTATGTGTTTTATTCTCACTCTGTCCTTGTGGCCTGGGCTAGTCCTGGCACAAGATCTCTTTACCCCCCCATGCCCTATGTGTTTGGGGCACAGACTAAGAAAGGCTAAAAAAAAAAAAATAAGAAAAAGAAGAAGAAGAAAGGCTAAAAATTTAGGGAAGAAAATTGTATTTGAAGAATTTAAGTGCCTAGAGAAATAGGCCATGGTAAAACTTGATGAATGAGATAAAATTCAAACTTAAATTATCTGGAAGTTAATGGACATATGAAGGAAATTTATCCTCTGTCTCACCAGTGGTGATCCTTGGAGTTGATGGATGGCAAGCCTTGCCAGTCGGAATTCTGTAATGGTTTGTTTTCCGAAGAGCAGCTGATTCCACCACCAAGAATTCAGGCAGTTACTTGCAAAGGCATAGAGAATCAAAGGATCTTTGCAAAGTGTCCGTCCATCGGCCAGCCCTAACATGCAGTCTTGATGAAAGACTATAGTGTTTCCATTTTCAGCCTGAGTTTAATACTTTTTGAAGAGCCTAATTCCGAAAAAAAGGAAAAGAAACGTGGCAGGCTGATTTCTGGACATTTGCCTCTGTGTTTCCTTTCCCTGCCTGAGAAGATTCAGAAAGGAGAAGGAGAACTACTTTTCCTTTGCCCTTCCACAGGGTGAGCAGGATTTTGAGACTTGAATGTCTGGGGTTCCCCTTGCCTCTTGCATAGAGTTTGGGGAATTTTATTTTGAAAAGGGCTGAACTCTCAAAGAGTGGAGAGGTGTTCTGAGGCTTGGAAATAGGGGATGGAGAGAGGCAGCAGCACCGCCAGAAGGAAAGGAGTAACATCTGTGATTGGAGAGGCCCTTACTCTGTGTAGTGCCCCAAGAGGGCGCCAGACATCCGACAGCATGCAGACACTGGGTGTACAGGGGTACTAAGTTCTAAGAGGTGTCTCTTGGCACAGCAAAGGATCTTGGGGTTTGGCCCCCCCAGGGATGGAGTCTTTGACTTTAAAATGCTCCTTGAGTTCTTGGGCCCTGAGCATGTAGTGGCAACTATGCTGGATTGATAAACAAGAGACCCCTTTTTTTTTAAGGTACAATGGGAGCTGGGGGATGGGGAAGGAAGATGTAGTCAGATTTCCCTGGGTTTAGAGAAGTAGTTAGTGTGACGTTTTATACACCCAGAGTCGCAGAGCAAAAATTATACCTGCTACACTAGTGAAAAAAGTATCCGGTTCTTAACTCTGGGATCTGAAGTCACAGCTTTCCAAAACAAATTCTGGGCGGTAAATGGGCTATTGGCAGAAGGTTCCTCAGTTCAGGTCTTGGCCAGACCACCACTAGTGGTGAAGAAAATGGCCCATACTTCTGCCTTTGTGTCACTGCCTCGCTGAGGACAGATGCCAGTGTGGGCATAGGTCTGGGTCTGGGCCACATAATCTGTTCCAGTAACATGGAATAGCCCTGGACTCCCACCCAGAAGGTCCAGTGTCACCTTCAATGAGTCTCTTAACTCTTTGGTGCCCATTTCTTCACCTTTTAAACAATGAGCCTGATGATACTATCTATCTCCAGCCATACGAAGACTATGGGTTCAACACATACCAAAGATTTTCACAACCATACAACTGATGATGATATCTAACATTATTATGAATACGTCCTCTGTACCAGGCACAGTGCTCTGAACTTTCCAAACATTGATTATTTTCATCATCCCAAGATTCCTATGGGATGGAAACTATTTTTGTTCCCTTTCTACAGATGAGGCACTTGGGGCCTTGAAAAGGTCAAGTAACTCGCTAAGGTGATTCTGTTAATTGGATTTGAACCCAAAGTCATCCTTTTTTGACTCCAAGCCCTCATCTTTCATGCTTGACTCCCATATCTATATATTAACAATCACGGTGAGCAAGCCTGCAAATTTACTTTATACATGGTCTTAATAATGGACTGAATCATGGTTGGCCTTGGATGGTACATGGATGTGACCGAAACTTGAACTGAAACATTAGTTCCTAACTACGGGGACAGACAGTTACATTCCATTTTGCCTCTTTCCCTTCCATACTCCAACCAGATTTTAAGGATACGGCAAGACCCCTCTGGGGCAGGTTGAAGTGTTTGAGATCTTAAGTGAACCCTGTTATATTTTTATACCCAATCCTTTTTTCTCCTCACTCTGCCTAATTCAAGGCCAATTCTGAACCACTTCGATCAAAAAGAAAGAATTCTATCTCCTTTCATGGCTTGACAGCAAGTACTTAAAACCCTGTTCCCTGGGGTACACGAAGATCATTTAATAGCTGTGTTTTGTTATTTTTTTCGAATAGCAATATCGTTTTTTTTAATAGCTATGTTTTATAATCTTGTTATGTTCTCGTTACATTAGATTATTGCTTATTATTTTTTCCTGGTTGGGATTCATGGTTTTGACCGCCTCAACTCAGGGCAACAAAAACCCAGGGCAAGTCTTTTCTTTCTGAAACACAGACAAGAATCAATCAAAACATCACAGGCTAATTAATGTAATTTGGAGCCCCCGGGAGCAGCTGTATTACAGTGAGTACCACCGCATGAAACTGGTGTACATTAGAAACATGCTCAAATGCATAGATTATTAGCTCTCTCACCCAACCCTTTCTGTTTACTCAGAAATAGGTATTAATAACCATAGTCAACACTCGGCACTTACCAAGCACCAGAACTGATTATGTGCTTTACATATAACCTCATTTAATCTTCTCACCAGCCCTATGAGGTTGGTACTATTATTAACACCATTTAGGATGAAGGAAATTAAGGCACAGAGAGGTTTTATTTATTTAAGATTTTACTAATTTGGGAGGGAGGGAGAGAAGGAATGAGCAAGGGGAGAGGCAGGAGAGAATCTCCAACAGATTCCCCATTGAGCACAGAGTCCCATGCGGGATTTGATCCCAGGACCCTGAGATCATGACCTAAGCCAAAGTCAGACACTTAACAGACTGAGCCACCCAGGCACCCTGGCACAGGGAGGTTTTACAACTCACCTCAGGTCCTATCCCTGGTAAGTACACAACAGCCAGTTAGCAAACCCTGGCCACCTAACTTCAGAGGTGGTCTTATTAACACTCATCTTACCTGCCAATTTCAAGCATGTGATGGCTTTGCATTCCTTACAGTGCCTAGCACAACGTCTATCAGCTGGAACTCGATACCTATTATTTGTTTGTTGGCCCATTGCCTCATTATAAAGGAAGTTAAGACAGAAATATTTGTGAGATTGAATGGAAAAAAAAATTCAGCAAGTATTCTGTTTCTAGTTGTAACTTCTCATAGTGTGGCGGCTTTATGTGCCGGTGGCATCAATCAATCAATCAATCTTGTAGGCAAGCAATAAGAAGATATTGAAATGATGAATCTGTGTGGGAGGAAGAGCCCCAGGATTCATGAGAACATGGACACCTGTGCCCCAGGGAGAAAAAGGCGTATCAGTTTCTTGGAGTTGACATGGGGTTGGAAGCTGTCATGTTTGTGATATGACAATTTATTCAGCTACCAAAACCGAATCTGACCTACCCCCAATTATTATGGCAAAGAATTGTCATAGTTCACATTATGAATTTGGTAAGTTTAGTGTAGCAAATTTCTAGAGTTCTCATACACCAAATAGGAAGCTGGTTCAGCTACCTGTTGAGATGGAGATTGGATACATACAATCAGAACTCCAATAGAGGGGCACCTGGGTGGCACAGTCAGGCGTCTGACTCTTGCTTTTGGCTCAGGTAATGATCTCAAGGTTTTGATATGGAGCCCTGTGTCAGACTCAGAGCTCAACCAGAGTCTGCTGGAGATTCTCTTCTCCTCTCCCTCTACCCCTCCTGCTCATGCTCTCTTTCTCTCTTAAATAAATAAATAACTCTTAAAAACAAAAAACAAAAAAACCCCTCAGGGGCACCTGGGTGGCTCAGTCAGTTGGAGGTCTGCCTTTGGCTCAGGTCATGGTCCGAAGATCCTAGGATTGAGTCCCATGTTGGGCTCCCTGCTCAGCAGAGAATCTGCTTCTCCTTCTTCCTCTGTCCCTCCCCACTGCTCATTCTCTCTCTCTCTCTCTTTCTCTCTCTCTCTCTTTCTCAAATAAACAAATAAAATATTAAAAAAAAAAAAACTCAAAAAGAGGTATCTGGCTGGAAAATAAAAAAGGTAGGGAAAGAGGGGGGTCTCTGGACCCAGTTCTAAGACGGTGGTTCTCAGACTTAAGCCAGCATCAAGAGCAACTGGAAGGCTATCAAAACGATGCTGGGTCTCACCCCTCCCCCCACACACACACACCTGATTTCTGATTCATAGTCTGAGTAGGAGGTTGGGAGGTATAATAATTTACATTTCTAACAAGTTCCTGTGTTGTTGATTCTGCTGGTCAGCTGAGTGGATACTACTCTTCCACTTTGACCTTGACTTTGCTCCAGGCACCCTGGCGTCCCTGCTATAGTCCCTACTCTTCAGGCTTTCTAGCCCCAGGGCCTTTGCACTTCCTTCTGCCTGGAATGCACTTCCCCAGATATCAGGAGAAGCAAGGCGGCATTTTTTTTTCAGATCTCTGCTCAAATGTTACCTTATTAGTGAGATCTTTTTTTTTTTTTTAAGATTTTATTTATGTATTCATGAGAGACAGGCAGAGACACAGGCAGAGGGAGAAGCAGGCTCCATGCAGGGAGCCTGATATGGGACTCAATCCTGGCATCCCGGGACCATGCCCTGATCCAAAGGCAGACGCTCAACTGCTGAGCCACCCAGGCGTCCCAGTGAGATCTTTTCTTAATGAGATCTTTTCTGACCATCTTTTTTTTTTTTTTCCTTTTTAATACAGAGGAATGGGGGGAGGTTTTCCTTTCATAACTGTATTGCTCAATTCTTTAAATGCTCCAAATCCCAGTGATCTATGACCATCTTCCTTAAAAATGGCAATTCGTCCCACTTGCCCTCCTGCTACTACCCTTCACCCTAATGTCTTCCCTGTTTTATTCTCGATTGTCCTAATCACCTTCTAACGTCTGTATACAACTTATTCACTTATGTGCTCTATTACCTGTCCCTCCCAGGAGAGCAAGGATTTATGTCTGTTTTGTTTATTACTGACTCCACTCAGCTAAAACAGTCCCTAGCACATATTAAACGTTCAATAAATATTCGTTGAAGGGATGACTCGATGAATGAATGAACATTGTCAGATGTAGAATTGTGGTTTATTATTTATTTATTTATTTTTAAAGATTTTATTTATTTATTTATTCATGAGAGACACAGAGAGAGGCAGAGACACAGGCAGAGGGAGAAGCAGGCTCCACGCAGGGAGCCCGACATGGGACTGGATCCTGGGTCTCCAGGATTAGGCCCTGGGCCCAAGGTGGTGCTAAACCGCTGAGCCACCCGGGCTGCCCAAGAATTAGGGTTTAAAGAGTCTATTTCTGCCAGGGGCACCTTGATGGCTCAATTGGTTAAGCATCCGCCTTCAGCTCAGGTCATATCCCGTGGTCCTTGGATCAAGTCTCCCATCCAGCTCCCTGCTCAGCGGGGGTCTGCTTCTCCCTCTCCCTCTGTCCCTCCCCTCACTCAGGTACTCGCATGTGTGCACATGCGCATGCACTCTCTCCAATAAGTAAATAAAATCTTTAAAAATAAAAGAATGTAATTCCGATGGACACCCTTCCTATCTGGTCACCTCCCTATCAAAAATGAAATAGGAACATGTTGCTGCATTCTGAAAACATCTGCTCTTGCACCAGGGGTAAAACACCAGGGGTAAAGCGCCTGCCTTAGTATATATTCATCAGTAGGCACCGGCTGGGGCTGGGACATGGGAGGGCACATCCCTATCTTCCTTTTGCTTACCACTCTCTCCTGCCTGTGCAGCCGCTTCCCTGCTTGCCACCTCCCAGCAGGCGAGAAGCACATGCAGGTCCCCTGTCTTGCTCACACTGCACTTCTGCTCAGGAGGCCTCCTTCTTCTCCCTTCACCTACCCCCCCTTGCTCTTCACACTTTCCGGGAAGCACTCCGGAGGCACCCCCCCAGCGCTCCCAGAGAGCCCATGTGTATCTGTAGAGTGTAGCACTTTATCATATGCACATATCATATGTGGAAATCCACATATGCCTGTATTCGTCACTCCACTGGCAATTCCTCACAGGTAGAAATCATGGCAATGCTTTGTTTAAGAACTGCATTGCATCCCAAGTCCTCAAAATGTATTAATCTGTACATGGTGTATTTAATTTTGCTTTATCACTTTCTTTTGGCCGAGCGTTGTGATAATTACTCAATAGATTTTTATAATTAAATCCATCTTGCTAATAAAAAAAAAAAAAAAGGAGAAGACCCTGTGATGGTTGAGAACAGCATTTGACCAGTGTTTATAAGCAATTCCATATAATTGTCTTAATAAAGGCGGCCTAAATTATGGCCAATCTGAAACTGTAAGTAGGCTCTGTCTCTCGTAAATGGGCTCGGGCCGCTCATGATGCTAACACGCCAACATCAAAGCCCAGCTTTTTTGGAATGCTTGCAATATGTTCTAAAGATTCCTGTGTTTGTGGAGACCTAATCAAAATACGTAAGTAATCCAGCGGGGATAATTTCTATCTTAACATGGTTGTCCTTCCATCTCTCCTTTTCATGTCTACCTAGTGACTAAATTGTTCTGGCATTGGCTTGCAGAAGCCTAAAGAACTCCCTTTGTTTATATTCTTTCACCTTCTTGGGTGTGTTCTTGAGAAGATCTCCCTGGGTCTTTTCTCCTATTCTACTTTTAGTGCCTCAAAAATCCAAAACAGGGGCATCTGGGTGGCTAGATGGTTGAGTATCTGCCTTTGGTTCAGGTCGTGATCCCAGAGTCCCGGGATCGAGTCCCACGTCAGGCTCCCTGCAGGGAGTCTGCTTCTCTGCCTCTCTCTGTGAGTCTCTCAGGAATAAATAAATAAAACCTTTAAGAAAAAATCCAAAACGAGCAAATAAACAGTATGGTCTGAACAGCTGATCCTAAGTAGAGGCCAGGACGCCCGAGGCCAGTTTTGGTCTAGAGTTCTGTTAGAAGAGGGGCCATGCGGTAGAGGGAGAAGAGAGCATCTTTAGAATCTTCAGAGAATGGCCCCCTGTGTCCCTTACAAAGAAATTCCCTTGCAAACAGTTAACAGCTAAAATGGGACTAGCTACTCATCATCATCACTGTCCTCATTGCTCATATTTACTGAGTGGTGCTGGGCACACCATGTGCATCCTCTACAATCCTCGAGGCAACACTACAGAGTGGGTATTATTAATTCCCATTGTGTAGAACCAGAAATTGAGGCTCAGAAACATTGAGTAACTTGCCAAAAGTCCACACCCAGAAAGGGGCACATTTCAATGGGTGTCTGTCTCCAAAGCCTCCAGTGTGTTCTGTCCACTGAGGCTTAATTTGGAGCCAAAGCAGAAATCGGTCAGTGAAGGACTCCTAGGAAGAAGCGTCTTGGAACTGGTTTCTGGTGGAGTGGGTGGGTGGAGGGGGAGCTGGAGGAAGGAAAAGGAAACAGGAAGCACCAAAGAGAATATTCAGCTATGTGACAGTTTTGCTGATCACTGCCATGACACTGACCCTGCCCTTTAAAATCATTACCACCCAAGCAGAGCTCTGCAGACCCATGGAGGTAGTCTCCATCCAATGATGGGCATAACTTGGTCACTGCTGGCCTCCAGTTTGCTAATCTTTTTTTTTTTTTTAAGATTTATTTATTTATTTGAGACAGAGTGTGTACATAGACGGAGAAAGAGAAGCAGGCTCCCCACTGAGCAGGGAGCCTGATGTGGGACTTGATCCCAGGACCCTGAGACCATGACCTGAGCTGAAGGCAGATGCTTAATCAACTGAGCCACCCAGGCACCCCCAGTTTGCTAATCTGACATAATTCTGGGTATATACTATTACAACAGTTATGTAAGGATTCTATTTTTACCATGATCCTTATGGTTAGCCTAGGGCTTTGAACAGGTCCGCTGAATCTTGGGGCAGGGCATTCCTTATCTGTCTACCTAGAAGGCTGGAACAAGGGTTAGGATCCACTTTCTTGCCCAAAGATGCCTAGAATCAACCGTTCTTGTGGTTTGGAGTGCAGACTACGGCACTGGACTGCCTAGTTTTCAACCACAAGTCAACAACTTACTAGTTGTGTCGCCTTAGGCGAACGAGTTCTAAACTTCTCTCAGGCTCCCACTCCGTAGGTTTGCTCTGAGGATTGTACTGCATTATGTATGTGGAGCTTTGGGCACGGAGCGTGTGTTTAATAAAACATATGCTATTAATATTCTTACTTGCATTATCTGCGTCATCTAAGACCATGAAATCTGGCAGCTTTTGTGTCTGCATAATGCCCCTTTGCTTGGTATATTAGATGTTGATTCTTGGTTGAAGCCCTATACCTAAGTGTTGGGAGCTTTAATGAGATCCCAGGTGAGCTAAGCCCTGTAAATAAATCATAGGAAATATCCTTGCCCTAAATAACTGTGTCCTGGATTCCCTTCCTTTCCTCTGAGTACACCGCATGCCCTCTCCTCGTAGAGAATGTTCACTCTGCTCATCTGTGATTAACTTTAGGGTGTAACTCAATGGATTTAAGTCCATTTATGGAGCCCACCACTTCATTCACCTGTTGAGGGTATACCGTGTGCTTTAAATGGATGCCCCTAGGAAAGACCATCGGTCTCAGCACTTGTCTCTAAAGGGTGGCTCCATCTCATCTGCAGATGTGTGATACAGCATACCCACACCCACGTGTGAACTTCCATTTCCTTCTGACCATGCAGACCCTGGTCACCCTGGGTCACTCAGCAAGTTAGTGACGCAGAGCCTCCAAGATCATGTTCCATCTCTTAGGAGTCTAAATTCAATTTCCCTCTGGAGAGGGAAGTAGGAAATGAGCCTGATTTTCATATCTGTTTGATCTCCGGTTCAGTGGGAAATCCAATGGGGGTTCCAGATTAGACAAAACAAAATGCTCTGACTGCTCCATCCTGGGATCCTTACAGTGCCTGCCCAGCTGTGGTCCTGCTCATTATTCACAGTCACGCGCTGAGGGCTACAGGCTTCTGTTAGCACCTCTGCTGGATGGATAAGGAAACAGGTGCTGAGGAGTTCCTCACCAGCCTCAGGGCTCCCCGTGAATTTGCGGGACATCCAGGATTAGAACAGACAGCTTCTCCCACTAGGTCACGAGCACTGTGCACCAATATTTGCCACCTACGGACCCATATCTGCAGAGGATTGTTGCTAGATCAAATATTTACACACTCACCAGTTACTTCCTACTGTACTGAGTTCCTCATATTACAAAGTTACCTAAAATTCTTTTTCTTTAAATTTTGCTGTCCTTCCTCAAAAAGTATTTTAAATAAAACACATAAGCATTCAGAAAAGTGCAGAACATAGAGTAGTAAATAACTACCATGAAGATGGAGCATTTGGCCTTATTGGCTTTGTACTGCCTCTCTATTTTTTTTTTTTATTGAGATATAATCGATGTAGAACATTATGTAGGTTTGTGGTGTACCATGGACTGGTTTGATACATTTACACTTTGCAGTTTGCCACTCTAAAACCTCTATCATGTCACATAATTGTTATTTCTTTTCTGTGGTGAAAAGAATTAAGGTCCAGTTTCTTTGCAACTTCAAAGTTTATTATACAATATTGTGGACTGTAATCACTGTGCTGTGCATGAGATCTCCAGAACTCAGTTACTTACTAGTTGCAAGTTTGTGCCTTTAAACTACATTTCTCCCATTCTCTCCCCTGTCGGACTCTGGTAACCATCGATCTATCTACTCTGGCTTTTATGAGTTTGTCTTCTTTGGATCCCACATATAAGAGACATCTTACAGTATCTGTCTTTCTCTGTCTGGCTTATCTCACTCAACATAAAGCCCTCAAGATCTATACACATTTTTCCATATGTAGATTGACTATCTTACTGTGAGAGAGGGGGAGAGAGACAGAGAGAAAGAGAACCATACCTCTCACCTCTAAATTTTTCTCTTTCACTCCCCAGAGGTGAAGGCTCTCCTAAAGTTGCTCTATAGCATTCTCATGATTGCTTTGTCCTTTGATTCACATGAATTGTAGTCATGAACAATGACTACAGTTTGCTGTTTTGTGTGTTTTTAAACCTTACAGAGATGCAACCAAATAGATTTTTATCTTTTCACTATTTTTCATTCAACATAATGTTTTTGAGATTTATCAATATTGACACATTTAAATTTAGTCCATCCATTTGACTCCACTGTACAAATAGTGCACAAATTATTTATCTTTCTCTTACCGAGGAGCAAGGTATTTCTAAGTTTTCACTATTACAGTTGGCCAGAACCTTTGCTCCTACTGTTTCCTCTGCCTGAAGTCTTTGCCTCCCAGTTACTCACTCATTCGACAGCATTCTTATGATGTTCACTTGATTTGCTTCTTCATTCCTGCAGGGTGTAACTCAGCTATCACTAGGATTGCCAGATAAAATACAGCATGTCCAGTTAAATTTGAATTTCAGGTCAACACACAAAACTATGTGTGTAGCCCCAAATATTGTATGGGGCTTGCTTATTCATTTTTGTTGGTTTGTTTTTGTTTTTTGAGAGGGAGAACAGGCAGCGAGAGTCAGAGACAGAATCTTAAGCAGGTTCCACACCCAGCGCGGAGCCCAGTGTGGGGCTTGATCTCAGGACCTAATCAACAGTCGGATGCTTATCTGACTGCACCACTCAGGTGCGCCGGGGCAAACTTATTCTTTTTTTTTTTTTGGCAAACTTATTCTTAAATAAAACTCACTGATTATCTGAAATTCAAGTTTAAGATGGTGTCTTATATTTCTCTTTGCTAGATCCAGCAGCCCTGATTGTCATGTTATCAATGAGGCTCTCCTTGTCTATCCTACTAAAGTTTTTAATCCCCTCCCAATACTTCTTAGTCTCTTTATTTTTCTCTGTAACATTTATGACCAATTTACCTGCCATATATTTTCCTTACTTAGTTTGTTCATTTTATGTCATCCTCCTCTGGAATGTAAGCTCCCTGAAGGTAGAATTTCTGTTTGCTCTGTCCTCTGCTATATCTATAATATGTACGTGGGAAACAGTGTATGCCCAATAAATACTTGCTGGATGAATGAATAAATGAAAAAAAACATGCAAAGATCATAGATGCCACCTTAGCATGTGTCTGAGGATTTCTCTGGGATAAACACTCAGAAATGGAATTGCTTTTTGCAGGGTGTGTTTCTTCACCAAGTATTGCCAATTTGCTCTTCAAAGTGATTGAACTAATTTTCATTTCCATCAGCCATGTATAAAAGTTCCATTTCCCCATATTTGCTTGCTTTCTTTCTCTCTCCCTTTCTCTTTGAAAATACAATAATTTTAATTTTATAGCAATAGTTAAAACCTGAGTGAAAATATAAAATATCCAGTAGTGAACTGCAGCTTGTGAATTCATAATTTAACAGTAATCATTAATCTGAAAGGTGTCAGATGTCTTTAGGTGCTTATTTAAAAGATGACTTCGTTATTATGGATGTGAAAACAATCCTGAGCCATGGCAGGATTTCTCTCATGGAAG
Organism: Vulpes vulpes; assembly: GCF_048418805.1. Taxonomy (NCBI): domain Eukaryota; kingdom Metazoa; phylum Chordata; class Mammalia; order Carnivora; family Canidae; genus Vulpes; species Vulpes vulpes. Next base: position 107,356,191 of record NC_132781.1, on the reverse strand, counting down.
AAAACAAACGAAAATTGCACCAACCCATTGCAAGGACACTGAAAAGGCCATTATACAAATTTTGAAGGAAAACCACCTTACTATTATTACTTTTCAGCTAAAAAGTAGGAAATCTTGGCCTATAATCAGTACTAAGCAAAGCTGTGGATGTTTTTTCCTGCGAATGGTAAGGCCACTTCTATAAAAAGGAAGTTCTACAAATGAATGCAAAGAGTTGATGGGGAGCAATAGGCTCTTTGTAACACTAAGAGCTTGATGCTATGAAAACATTATGATGAGGGTAAAAGAAAGAATACACTCAGTCATCTTCACCGAAAGCCTGAGAGAGTCAGGAATTTAAGAGACTGATTACTGGACCAGAGACACTCTCAGCTCTCCATGTGCAAAAAGATGCATTTTTTGACATCTCCATATGCAGAAGCCTCAAAATGCTCCATGTTTTGGTAGCATCCCAGGGAATCCTCAGGGATTATACGTCCATAGCATGTAAAGCAGGGTGAGAAATGTTGCTCTTTCTACTCACATATGTATGGGCGTCCAGGTCCTCAAAATGCTAAGGCACCAAAGCAGAGAAGGGACACTCTCTGGACATGAAACTGACAGCTTTAGTTTTCCTTGCTCTTCCTTTAACGCGGCTCAGCTTTCCCACATGAAGAGGCACAATTGAAATATTTCCCATTTTTGGTTTTCCTTTATTTTTCCTGATGATAAGTAATTTAAATTCTGGAAACAAACCCTTTCTATCATGGAAAGGAATGCAAAATTTAAAACAAATGTAAGATAAGCGATGAGGCTAAAAAGAAGCCTCCTTCCACCAGTGTTGTTGAGAACAGGGAGAAATTGGAACCCTTATGCACTGCTGGTGGGAATATAAAATAGTGCAGCTGCTGCAGAAAACAGTCTGACGTATCCTCAAAATGTTAAATATAGAGTGACCATATGACCCACTCCTAGGTGTACATCCAAGAGAAATGAAAACATACATCACACAAAAACTTGTACATGAATGTTCATAGCAATGTTAGTCACAATAGGCTAAAATGGAAACAACCTAAGTGTCCCTCATCTGATAAATGGGTGAACAAAGTGTGGTCTATCTGTACACTGGAATATTAGTCAGTCAGCCAAAGGAATTAAGGACTGGACAGCTACATGCAAAGGAATGAAACTGGATCACCTTTTTATGCCATACACAAAATAACTCAAAGTGGATTAAATTCCTAATGTGAGACCTGAGACCATAAAACTCCTAAAAGAAAACACAAACAATCATCTCTTGGACATCAGCCTTAGCAACACATTTACAGATATGGTCCACAGACAAGGGAAACAAAAGCAAAAATAAACCACTGGGACTATACCAAAATAAAGTTCTTGCACAATGAAGGAAAGCTAGCAACAAAACAAAAAGGCAGCCTACTGAATGGGAGAAGATATTTTCAAATGATCTATCTGATAAGGGGTTAACATCCAAAATACATTAAGAAGTTATACAACTCAACATCACAAAAACAAACAATCTGACTGTAAGATGGGCAGAAGATCTGAACACAATTTTTTTTTTCAAAGAGGACATACAGATGGCCAGCAGGCATAGGAAATAATGCCCAACATCACTAAATTATCAGGGAAATGGAAATCAAAACCACAATGAGATATCACCTCACACCCGCCAGAATGGCTACTATCAAAAAGACAAGAAACAACAAGTGTTGGTGAGGAACCCTTATCCACGGTTGTAAATTGGTGCAGCCATTATGGAAAACAGATTCCTCAGAAACCTAAAAACAAAAACACAATACTATCCAGTAATTCCATTACTGAGTATTTACCCAAAGAAAATGAAAATACTAATTCAAAAAGATATATGCCTCTGTGTTTATTGCAGCATTATTTACAATAGCCAAGCTATGGAAGAAACCAAAGTGTCCATCCATAGATGAATGGATAAAGAAGATGTGGTGTGTATACAATGGAATATTACTCATGCATAAAAAAGGAATGAGATCTTGGCATTTGAACAACATGGATGGACCTAGAGGGTATTATGCTAAATGAAATAAGTCAGACAGAGAAAGATGAACACCGTGATTCCACTCATATATGGGATCTAAAAAAAACAAATGAACAAATAAACAAACATATATACACACAAAAGCTGAGCAGACTCTTAAATACAAACTGGTGGTTGTCAGAGGGCAGATGGGTGTGGGGGGATGGGCGAAATAGGTAAAGAGATTAAGGAGCACAAACTTTCAGTTATAGAATAACTAAGTCATGGGGATGAAAAGTACAGCATAGGGCATAGAATCAATAATATTGTAATAACATTGTATGGTGACAGATGGTGACTACACTTGTCATGGTGAGCACTGAGTCCTATATAGAACTGTCGAATCAATATGTCATACATTGAAACTGATATTAAAAAAAAGAAACTGATACAACATTGTATGTTAATAATACTTCAATAAAAAAAATTAAAGGGAAGACAAAAGAGCAAAAAATGGAATTAAGGACTGATACATGCATGATACAACATGGATGAATCTTGAACACATAATGCTAAATGAAAGAAATTGGTAACAACAGAAGACATTGTATGATTCCATTTATATGAAAAGTTCAAAATAGACAAACCTACCTATAAAGAAAATAAATTACTGGTTGCCTAGGGTTAAGGGGATGGGATGATTGCAGGGCAGGGTGATAGTTAACGGGTACACGGTTTCTTTGTGGGAATGACAAAGATGTTCTAAAGTGGACGATGGTAATGGTTGGATTATTCTATGAATATTCTAAATATCACTGACTTGCACAATTTCATGGGTGAATCAAAAGGCATATGAATTACTAGTGTCCAGCTTTCATTAGGGCCTCTGTACCCAGGCTCTGGTACACATCTTTGGTCTTCTCTGCCATTGGCACTGAAGGATTCTATTATCCTAAACAAAAAGTCTGGAGACAATCTTCTCAAGTACACAATCCCCATTTATTCATCTAACAGGCATTGATTGAGATCCTACAAGTCAGATACTATTTTTAATACTGAAGATATAGTGAGTGAACACAATAAATCTCCCCAAATTCTCTGTCTCTATGCACATGCAGCTGAATTTTGATAACAAACTCAATGGAAGCCTCAAGTGTCATGTGGTGGACCCAAATGCTAGGGCAGTATTAGTACACAAAATAAATCAGTGTTCTTGACAAGGGTGTTCACAGGACCAGTGTATTCAGAACATAACTGAAGTGCTGTGTTCAGTTTCACGGGCTACCTTTTAAGAAGAATGCTTGCAAATTTAACAATGTCAACAATTAGGATGAACAATTAGGATGGGAAGCCCTCAAGGCCAACTTTACTGGTTGAGGAGATGAGGAAGGAATAGCTCCAGTGGAAGGGAGGTGGGAGGCAGCTCCCTGGAGAGCTGTCCTCAGGGGGGTCAGGAGCCTTGAGTGCTGGTGCCTGAAACCAGGACCACTACGTGGGGAGGGGGCAGGCTTTACAGTGACCCTTGGGAGGACTTGGAGCTGCTCATCCAGGGGAAGGCTTCCTTGTGAGGTGGCGGGCAGGTGTCCTGCCACAGGGAGTGTCCCTGCAGAGGGTGGGCACCACCTGTGAACATGAGTGGCTGGAACCCCTGCCCCTGGAGGGGAGTTGTTGGATGCCTGACGTCCCTCTGGCTCTCCAAGTCTGGGAGCAAACCCCACCAAGCAAGAGCTCCAGCTGGCTGCTTGGCTGAGGCACTGGGGGTTCCCAGCCCTGGCGATTTGTACTCGGAGAACAAACACAGCTTTGTCCAAATTCAAGCACCACCGAGCCATGGGCTTGAAGAAGTAAACGTTATCTGGAATGGTGCTGGCTGCAGGTGAATTAGAAATGCAAATGTCTCCAAAATAGAAGCATGCTGGCACCCTCTCTGGCTGCCTGGCCCGGCTTGACCCATCCATCCGTGAGCCCTGGAGTCCTTGGGAAGTTGTATCCCGTCCTCCTGCTCCCGTGGGCTATTTCGGGAGGCCCGTCCCAGCTCTGCCATCTGAATCGCCTACTCCCATATGCTTGCTCACCCCTGTAGATTGCTGCCTCCGCTCCCGGGGCCGTACTCACTTCCCGAGGCTGCCTTCGTGCTCCTTCAGCTCTACTTCTGCTCCTGGGGTCCAGCCCTTGCCTACCCACCTCTGGTTCTTGTGCATCACTGCCCAAGTCAAGGTCTTTATGCCCCGGAGGGAAGGGGCAGCGGGTGTGCAGAGGACACTCACCAGCCCCACAGTAGTGTCATTTATTGATCATCTACTACGTGCCAGACACAGAACGGTTGATAGCTCGTTTGCTCCCAATAATGACATTTCAGAGCAGGTGTTATGCCCTTTTTATAGAAGAGGAGTGTGAAGCTCGGAGGCTATGTAACTTGCTCACTTCCTCCACAAGGTCAGAACTAGAATCTGAGCCTCAATCTGCTTCCCAGATCCACATTTTTCTCTAGTTTTGAGTTAGCACCGTTCTAAAACTATACCAGATTTTCAGCAACTATTTGGTGATTATTTCTTTTTTGTCCATTTGCTTATTTTTAGGGGAATGAAGAAAAATATTCCACTCATTTTCAAAAAACAAAACAAAACCAGGCCATGATCTTATGACTTTTTGCATAAACAGTGGCTGAACACATTTAACATGAAAGCTTTCCACTTGACAGATTTGCTTTGAGGTTTTATACTTGGATAATTCTAAGTAGGAAAAAAAAATGGGTCTCTGTGGGTTTACTGAAGTTTTGGCTCTCAAAACTTAATTTATGAATGAAACTAAAAGAGTTTTCAGGGTAGCAGGGATGACTCGTACTTCCTGACACAGACTCTCATCACCAGGAACTGGCTTTAGTTTGATGACTAACAAGTCAGGTGATGGCCCAGAAGACAAACATTTATGTAGCACCAATTGTGGCAGGGACAGCGGCTCCTGGCTAATGCCTCATTCCAGATGAATAAGTATGGGGTGGTGGAGCGGGGTTATGCACAGATTGTTGGGAGATCCCTCAGTTTTACCCACTTCTTTTCTCTTGTATAGCAATAGTCTTTACAGATTTCATTTAATAATAAACACACACTGCACTTTCATTCCCCCTAGGGAGAAAACAAACAGACACCAAACCCAAAAACCATAAATGTCAAACTCCATGAAACAGCAACTCTGAGCAAAATACAAGGCACCATGGCAAGTTTCCCCATTCCCCCACTGGCAGGAGTAATGCAGGTAGACACTCTCTCCACATCACCCGGCAGTGGGGACAGGACTTCATGGCCAGTGCCAGACAGCGCCACTCCTTGGGCAGATGGCTAAGTTGCATAATCCTTCAGTTTTAGCATCAATAAAATGGGGACTCTGAAAACCTCGCAGGGCTGCAAAGAGGATCAAGTGAGGTCCACCTGTGGGAGTCCATAGTGAACTCTACAGCAATGCAAAAAATGGTTACTATTACTTTAGTCAACAGACTTCCTCGGGTGGGGATGGGGGATTCAATTGATAAGCTCTTAAAAAGGACATCTCTCTCTCTTTTTTTAAAAAAGATTTTATTTACTTATTTATTCATGAGAGACAGAGAGAGAGAGAGAGGCAGAGACACAGGCAGAGGGAGAAGCAGGCTCCGTGCAGGAAGCCTGACGTGGGACTCAATCCCAGGTCTCCAGGATCAGGCCCTGGGCTGGAGGTGACCCTAAACTGCTGAACCACCCGGGCTGCCCCCCCCAAAAAGAGATCTCTTATATGAAATTGCCCACTACAGGCTCTCTTCCCAATCACTGGGTTTTCTCCTTTGTGCTTATCACTTCTTAACATGATCTATGTTTTCTGTATTTGCCCATTATCTGTTTCCCCATATTAGGTGACATGGTTTTCATCTATTCTGTTCTCTATTGTGTCCCAGAGCCTGGAACAGTGCCTGCTACATACTAGGCTCAGTACATTTTTGTTGAATGAATGAAGGTCAAGCGATATTTCTAGCCTAAATAACCCCCATGCTAGCCCCTGGCTCTGGCAGCTTGAATAAGCTGTCATAAAAATCATAGTTTCAGGAACTTGAGCTTTGGAAGAAGGATTTAGTCAGTAGTGTTTTATTCATTTTTTCATACATTATTTTAAAAAGATTTTATTTATTTATTCATGAGAGAGAGAGGCAGAGACACAGGCAGAGGGAGAAGCAGGCTCCATGGAGGGAGCCCAACATGTGGGTCTCCAGGATCACGCCCTGGGCCAAAGACAGGCGCTAAACTGCTGAGCCCCCCGGGCTGCCCTGCCCTGCATACGTTTTTTTTTTTTTTTTTTTTTTTTTTTTTAGCATCTACTGTGTGCAAAGCTCTGGGGTAGGCAATGGAGGAACCATGCTGAGTGTGGGTCATAATTGAGAATATTATAAAATAAAGCAAAATGGGCTTTGTAAAAAAGTGATTTCAAATACATATTGAAACGACAATATGTCCCTCTAGTTCCCAATCATTCTATTTGATGTCTTCAAAGCCCATTTACAGACACTTTTGCTTTTAGTGGCACTTTCTAGATTTAAGAGGATTGTTTTAATTCGCAGAGTGACATCTGCTTGGATGCTGAGGGGAAGATACTATATCCTCTGGTCTCTTCCACACTCACTTCTAAAATAGTTGCAATCACTGGGAGCTTGTGAGTTTATAGCCCTAGTGAATGTAGTTGATGTGCAAAAAAGTCCCTCAGCAGAAAAGGTTAAAAAGCAAATCCCTGTTCTCATGTGATGACTTTTAAATGAGCCAGTTGTCTGTGACTTGGTTTATTCTGCAGTTGGGTATCGTTTTACTCGGGAAGCTGTTCATTCATCATTGTACTAATGAGTTAATAAGTAACCAGACGCCCATATTTTCCAATTATGAGCCCCACTTTATTTCTGGGCAGTGACAGAAAGAACGGTTTGAAAAGAAGGGCCCAATAGGGAAAGAAAACTTAGAAACAGCTCAGAATGTTTAGAAATATATTTGTGGTACACCTATTTTAAAGAATAACACATTATCACTGGATTGAGGGTATAGGAAACGCTTCACTGTGACATATATATACAAAAAGAAAAAAAAAAGCACTGGTAAATTTAAAAAGTCACAAGTCAATGTAAGAATACCTACTTTGGAACCCAAGTAATTTTTTAAAACTTTGGATTCAAATGATGCTTCTATGGGAACATCTAACCTGACATATGAAACGCAATGGAGACCGTAAAGGAAGCCAATGAAAACTAGAAAATTTTCCCTCATAGTCCCACATCTGTCCTATCTCTCAGAAGAGGAGCAGGATCTGGAAAGCAGGAAAGTTCATGTCAGCTGAGAAAAGCCTTTAAGAGTAAAGCAATTATAAAATCGCACAAAAATCTTTACGAAACTTGTTCGGTGAAGAAAAAGAAAATCAGGCCTGTTAGCATTTCTTGAACACTCAGGCATTTTTGTGGTGGAAGCAAAGCTATGTAGCTATTGAATGAGTGATATCCTTTCTGTCCAAATGTTTAGGCTTTCTTATGACAATACTGCAATGCGGTCCTCAAGGCTACAGCGAGGTTCTTTTTTTTTACCAAACACCTGCAATTCCTCCCTCACATCCTGCCTGTCCTCACCTATTCCTGCCCGATTATTTAGACAACATTAAATTCTTTCATCCAGGATGTAGACTTTCAAGGTGATTATAGGATTTCTTTACAGGACGTAAGAACCTACAATACAATATGTCCTTTGGTTGCATCCCAATTTGAGCCCATTCTCAGAACATGAATTTTAATATTGTAGATGTGTATTGAAAAAGCACCATATCTAAGTATTTCCTTGACATTAGTAGGAAGTCAGAAATTCAACCCTGGGTTCTCCTGTGGGAGCATTCTGTTGTAGGCAAGTGCCCTTTATTATTATTCCAAAGGGTGTTTTTTTTACACACATTGTCTGTCTGGGCCTGGGAGTCAACTTTTATATTCAATGCATAGCTTTCTTTTCGCCTTTTTAATCCCTCTGGGGCTTTTAGAATGGGACCAGGTATGTACAGGTGCTCCAGTAGCAGAGTCAGAAAGAACATTTGATAAATTCTTTCTGTGTGTTGGACACTGGGCCAAGCACTTTATCTACCTCAGTTCACTGAATCTTTGGAACATCTCCATTTTACAGATGAGGAATGAAGTCAAAGAGCTAGTGAAAGCCAGAAGTGAAATTCAAACTCAGACAGTGTGGCTCTATTCCATATTGTTTCTCATGGCAACCTCTGCTTTCTCATCTGTTAAGAATTTAGGAATTTTATATGGTGACTGCTATGGACTGAATTATGTCCCCGCAGCCACCTCATTCATACATTGATGCTCTAACCTCAGGGGGTGGTATTAGGAGGTGGGGTCTTTGGGAGGAGATGAGGTTTAGATGAGGTCATGAAGGTAGGACTCCCATGATGGGATTTGTGTCCCTATAAGAAGAGATGCCTGGGACCAGAGCTCTCTCTACCATATGAGGACATAGTAGGAAGGCAACCATCTGTAAGCTAGGAAGAGAGTTCGTACTAACAAAATCTCCTTGATCTCGGACTATCTGGCCTCCAGAACTGTGAGAATAAATGTCTGTTGTTTAATCCACCCAGTTATAGTAGCCCCCCTGCCCCAACAGCCGCCTAAGACTGTGACAATCCATCTGTCTACCTCTGATGTTGGTGATATGTAGAGAACAAATAATTAAGGTACCATGAAAATAAGCAGGTGGGCAATGGTCTTTAAGATCAACATCAATCCATGCATTATAACAGAGCATTTTTACAGAGCCAGAAAATTTGTTTGAGATTATGTGGTCCAACCCTTTTACTTAATAAAAGAAAGTAAATCTCAGAGAGCTTAAGTGACTTGCTCCATGTCACACAGACGTTAGTACAAGGAATAGATAGACAGTTGTCTATTTTGTGGGGTTAGAGAAGATCATTTTCTATCTATAAGGTAAGTGGATTCTGCTTTGAAAATAAAAAGCTCTCATTCTCTTCCTACTTACACTTGAGATAGGAAGTACGATTCTGGGACGCCTGGGTGGCCCAGTGGTTGTCTGCCTTCGGCCCAGGGAGTGATCCTGGAGACCTGGGATCGAGTCCCACATCAGGCTCCCTGCATGAAGCCTGCTTCTCCCTCTGCCTGTGTCTCTGCCTCTCTCTTTCTCTGTGTCTCTCATGAATGAATAAATAAAATCTTAGGGAAAAAAAAGGAAGTACGATTCCTGTTTTGTTATTCTAATGACAAGATCACACCACTTCTGACGAGAAAGAGCCAAAATATGAGATGCAATTAAAATCATATGATGCCAGTTAAACATTATTTAGAAACCAACAAGTTTAGTGTTTTTAAATTTTTTTCCCTCTCTCTAGGACATAGTTGGTAGAAATGATTCATTACAATGAGACCTGTGACAGAAATGTTGACTATTTCTGTCATGTCTGTCTATTTATGACTTCTTCAAACTACAGTAATTGTCAGCAATAAATAGACTGTATTCAAAGAGCAGGACTAATTTGTTATTCAGTATTATAACCAACTGCGAGTAGCTCATTCTCTGGTTAAATTATGCTCGTAGAAAGTGAGAAAATAGAAGGAAAAAATGCACTCCATCTATAATGATAACCTATGGTAATGACATATTTTCTCAAGAGAAATAACAGAGAATAAACACCTTAGACACAAAGTAAGTAGCATGGTGTAAGGCTAGAGCCGGAGGTCACGTGAGTGAAGATTTCCAGGGGTAGGTTTATAAAAACTGTCCACTTTTTGAAATTTGGAAGCATCCACACCTGTTTCCTTGAAGGTGATATTTATCTGAATCAGGCCTTCCCTTTCACCTCAGGGGAGATGAGATGTACATGTAAACACATGTAAACACATGTACATGGGCATAAATACAGCGTACACGTAAATGCATGGCTTCCTTCTTCAGGTATCAGCCAAGCCCAAGGCCAAGCTAAAATCTGAAGGAACACAGAACACCAGACAGGTGTGGACCTTTCTGCTTCCAAACCACTGGTATCACAGCTTCAGATTTAGGTTCTGCAGGCTGGCCAGGCCCTTACGCTGATGAAAGAGTATTCTCCTGCTTGCACATGCACGTTCGTGCACACACACAAATACAGACACATACACACAGATGCAAATCCAAACCAGGTGTGTTAATACCACATAATGTACCCCATATTATGCTTTGGATCTGATCAGCAAATGTGCCAACCTGCTTAGACCATAAAAATGTACTTTTTTTAAAGAGAGAAATTACTTATTTGAGAGAGAGAGAGAGAGAGAGTAACAGTGGGTTTGGTGGGGGGAAAGGTGGGAGGAACAGAGGGAAAGGGAAAAGCAGACTCCATGCTGAGGGCAGAGCCTGATGTGGGACTCAATCTCATGACCCTGAGATCATCACCTGAGCTGAGACCAAGAATCAAATGCTTCACCAATGGAGCCATCCAGTCGCCCCAGGAACGTCCTTTTTTGGAAAGCAGCTAGATCACGTGTATGCCTCACACTGAGATCAAGGTCTGCTAAAAGTCAGACTTTTTCCTGAACTGTAGTAAAGGTAGACCTTATCTATCTTAGATATAAGCAGCTGGTTTTGAATATATTTCATATTATTGTGCTAATTAGTCTTGAACGATTATTAAAAGATGCACTGATTTCAAAGGCATTTTATTGAATCGCTGCCATGTGCCAGCCCTGTGGAACAGGGAGGTGAATGAGCACTGTCCTGTTTGCAATGCTCAGTGTTGAAGAGAAGAGAGCGAGAAAACGAACCTCACAAGTCACAGGGGCCACAGTGGAAGCGCGCCCCCACGTTTATGGAGCATCACCATGGGGCGGGGTAAGTCTGGGGCTGAGCAGGAAAGGCTTCATGGCAGATGATGCTAGTCATTTGGGTGATAAGAGTTCAGAAGAAATGTTTTTAGATCTTGATTCTGTTATTTTCTCTGCTTTGTATTAAATTTGCAAGTCTCATGAGCTTGCTTTCTGTTTTGGCCAGTTAGGAAATGACTGGAAAGCACTTGAGCTGTAGGGCCTGGCCTCTGCTAGCATCTCCTCCAGGCAGCCATCAGAGCAACTCTAAAATCATATGAGCCAAGTCACATCATTCCACAGTTCAAATCCCTCCAAGATTTCCCAGCTCCTGAGGAGTAAGAACCAAAGTGCATATGGCAGCCTAAATGCGATAGACAGGATTTGGAATACTTTCTCCCTACTCCGATGCATCTCCTCCTTTTCCCTTCATCCCAGTCACTGGACTGGCCATGGCCCTGCCTCCAGGCCATCACCCTCCATTCTCTCTGCCTCTCTTTCCCAAATAAAGTCTCTTGGTTTTGTTTTTTTTTTAAAAGATTTTATTTATTTATTCATGAGAGACACACACAGAGAAAGAGAGGCAGAGGCACAGGCAGAAGAAGCAGGCTCCCTCTGGGGAGCCTGATGTGGGAGTTGATCCCAGGACCCCTGGATCACGACCTGAGCCAAAGGCAGACACTCAACCACTGAGCCACCCAGGTGCCCCTATAGTCTCTTAGTGAATATAAGGACTTCTCTCCAAGAGGAGATTCTTGATGACTAGGTTTAATGAACACCCTTGCCCCAGCCTTCACTCTCTCCCTACACTACTTTCTTTTCCTTCATGACAGGACCCATCATCTGACATAGTACTGATTTATTTGCTGTCTCCTCTAGGCCTGCACAAAATGGAACTTCATGAGAGTGGCAAGGGCACGCTCTGCTCTTCGCTTTATCCCCTGTGTTTGAGGGACATCTGGAACATAGCAGGTTGTCAATAGCTATTTGTTGAAAGAGTGACCTCATAGAGAATGCAGCTGGAGCATTTCTTCACTGAACATAGGCTGCCTGATGACGTAACTGGTAGAGCTCTGCAGCCACTCAGAGAGAGGGCTGGGGTGGCAGCATCTGACCTCATCACCAGTTGGGATTTAGAGTCAGTTACTGCACCAATGGATTTGACCACTGGGCTGGGAGAGAGAGAGAGAAGTACAGACATCCCACGAAGAATTTCTTCTAATGGCAATTTTTACATTCAGAAGCACTTGCATGTCTATTTTTGTACAAAAATTCAATCTCACTGATCTGATCACTTCCCACTCCTATTTATTCAGTCCATTTTCCTGGGAAAGTTCATTTGAACCAGAGGAAACATATCAGTCCTTTTCAGTTTTTAGCTTCTCTCTCTTTGTGAAAACACACTTTCAGTATAACACAATGAATTGTTGTGAAATGTTATTATTTATTTATTTATTTATTTATTTATTTATTATTTATATAAAGTTTCCCTCTACCTCACGCTACAAAGATTAGAAAACCATAGTGGAAGGAATACATTCAATTTTGACTGGTTTCTGCTTTTGTGTCTTGGGCATTAACTGGCAATGGTATGAAGACATAGAACAGAGGAGAAAAAAAAAAAAAAAAAAAGAACAGAGGAGAAAGGGAGGCTGTATGTCGGGAAACATTTCTCAACCTGCCCGGGCGGATCATGAGCACAGATCCCCAGAGAGCCAGTGAAAACCTCCTTCTTGAGGTCAAGCGCAGCCAGACTGCTCTAGATACTTGAGATTTTACTGGAGGGAATAATGCTGTCTGGACCCCTTAAGACACAGGGAGATGGAGGGGCTAACAGGCTGTTCCCTTCCATACAGGGTATCGATGAATGCCAAGACAATACCCAAGCAAGTCCAGTCCATGGGGGGATAAAGGTGACACAGCAGCAGTGCCAATAAGCAGCCGGCAATTTAGTAGCCAAAGGTAAAGATAGGAAAAGCCTGAATATTTGTAGTCTTCTTCTTCTTCTTTTTTTTTTTTTACATTTTTATTCATTTATTTGAGAGAGGGAGAAGCAGGATCCCCACAGAGCAGGGAGCCTGATGTGGGGCTCGATCCCAGGACCCCGAGATCATGATCTGAGCAGAGGCAGATGCTCAACTGACTGAGCCACCCAGGGGCCCTTATTTGTAGGCTTGTTGAGGTCGTCTTTTCCCAACATTATTGTAAATCACAATATTTCCTTTGTGGTCCACCAACTGCTGTTGACAGAGTTCTGACTGCAGCAGTAGGAGAGGAGGTCTATCACTCAGGGCCCACTGAGCATGCCTGTCTTCATGTGTCCTCTTCTATGTAAGCCATTTCCTCACATGGACAAACCAGCAGAACACGGTGTCCGAACGCACAAGGACACAGAATGAAGAGAATAAAGATACCCAGAGGCACCACCGAGCGCCTGATGCTTTTAGAAGAGAGAAATAAATAGCTGCCATAGGCTAACTCTGGGAGTCTCGCTCTTTTTTTTCTTGCTTATTGGATCTCCCACCTTTCCAAAGAAGGTAGTAGCATGCATGGTCAAATGATCCCAAGTGCAGAGTTCCACATTAATCTCTAAGATTTCTATCTAGACGTAAGCCCATTGACACTGTTCTCCCCCCAACATAGAAAATCATCCACTTGGAAAAACCGATTCTATGAGAATGGATTTGTCTTCTAGAAGCTGGAGATCTCAGTGCATTCGGGTTGCTAAACAGAATTCCAGACTTGGTGGCTCTGAACAATAGAAATTTATTCTTCATAGTTCTGGGGCTGGAAGTCCAGGATCAGGGTGCCAGGATGGTTGAATTCTGGCGAGACCCCTCTTCCCGGCTGCAGACAGCCAACTTCATGCTGTGTCCTTGCACAGCATAAGGGGCGAGAGAACTTTCTGGAGTTCCTTTTATGGGGACACTAATTCACAAGGGCTTTCCCCTTCATGACCTAACATCTCCTCCCAAAGGCCCAGCCTCTTAATACCATTGCTTTGGGGACTAGCTTTTAACATGTGAATTTGGGTGGGGGCTGAAGGTGGGGGGTGCAAACATCCAGACGGTTAACCCTAGCCTTACCCTAAACTCGTGTCAGCCCATGAATTTCTGCTTGAATTTTTATAGCATTGTATATTGGTATCTGATTTTTCCCGCACCACTCAAAAAGTAAAAATTTTGGATGTCAGTGGGGTTCTGTTGGTTTCTTCTTTCTACCTGGACACAAGTATTACAAGGAACAGCAAAATAAAGACAGCCAAGAGATATCCTCCACAGCAGGAAAGGATCAGGAAAAGTTATTTCCATTCGGCTGTCTTCTTTTACAAGTGAAGCTAACACGATCATGACGCAGAGACTATAAATTCTATACATGTGGACAGACTGTCAGTACAAAAAAGAAGCCTGTAATCTCATAACAACATATGGAAAGTGAACACAATTTGATCTTTAAATTTTAAAATAGTTGGCAGTGCTTGAAATTCCAGAAACTTAAGTTCTTTGGAAACATGTAAATTAAGCTGGAGATCCTAAGAAATGAAATTCATTTTTTTCCCCTAGTCTCATTTTTAGAGTTCATTTTAAGAATTCGACTGAATTTATATTCAGGATTTAAAATTATAGCTCAATGATCTATTTTAAAAAGTAGAAGTTCAGCTGGAAGAAAAAGGATGGTTATACTTAATCTATCTTGAGCTGCTTTCACAACTGAGTTTTTCTCTTGTACTTAAAATTCCTGAACTGTGAATTCTAATCAATGAAAATCAAACTATTTGCACAACTGTTTGAATTGGCATTTATACCTTGAGCTGAGGCAAATGATCTAAATGCCCATTTTTTTTAACTTGTGGAATTAAAAAAATAAACACTCTTTCTAGAAGATGAGCAGTGTTTTTGTTTTGTTTTCTATTTTATTTTAGTGGCTCTAATTCATTTCTTTTTACATTCAGTGGTAAACAGGGATTATACATTCTCCTGAATAGCCTGCTCTGAAGACGTGTAGAAGTGTCATTGCACAGGTGGGGTCCCTTGGGGATGATGCTTGACCCCTGTTCAGTCCACCCAGGACTACAGGACCAGCTGAACACTCAGCCAGCCCCCAGGGGACCCCAGTCCTGGAGGTCTCCCCTTTCCCTTTCCCTCTTCCTTCTTTCACCTTTTCAGAGACATGCAACAGAATAATGAGAGGCAGGAGGCCTACTTGGAATCATGGTACATGGAATTTTTAATTTAGCCTCCAGTTTGTTCCAAACATGATTGAGCATTTGGTGGCATGTTGGAAATTGGTCCGAAAGTAACTGGACATGCTCGGGATCCTTTTCTTCTTGTGCCAAGCCATCTAGCTGTTCTCACGTTTTATTTCCTTATTATTCGTAGACGTGTTTGGCTGCACAGCAAGCTCCAAATTATTTGTGGGATGGCAGCCTGCAGCAATTTTTTATTTTTAAATTAGGTTACCACTTGACGTACAAAATGTCAATATTCCGTAATCATACAGCAATAGTGGCAGCCCATGCTTCACAATTTGTCTGGTCCATTCTCTTCCAGATGGATGACCAGCAGGCAGATGGTCTCTCAGACTTCTGCATGCATTCTCCAGGACAGGCTCCTGCCGAAGACCCTCCTCAGCTCCTGGAGGCCCTCGGGGGATGCCGGGGCTGGGCCTGCAGGCACCCTGGCATCAAGCCCGCCTGTGTCTATGGTCACCTGTTCACAGGAGTGATGCCTCGTCAAGGTTTTCAATGGCCAAGTCTGTCATGGAGAAGTATTGCCACTTCCAGAGTAAAGACAGTTTGTGAACATGAGAGTCTTTGGAGGGGGGAGCCCAAATCAAGTGATGTAACTGGTCCTGAACAAAGAGAGGGGAGAGGAAGAGAGCTCCCCAAAGCTGGGGGACATGGGTGCCAAGGCATTCATTCCCAAGTGAGGACTTATGCAAACTTTTTATGAACTTCCATAGTTAAATTCTCTGTAGGTAAAAATGGTGGGAAGGTATAGGAAAGAGGCAAGATCTGGGGTGAGCCTCTGTGGGTGTGTCTTGGCCCCATGCTGCTTACTGGCTCCAGGATGGGGCAAATTAAGTTAAATGTCTTGTGCCTCAGTCTGCTCATCTATTAAACGGGGACTGTGTCTACCTTGTAAGGTTGTCATGAGGATTAAATGAGTTATTCCATGAGAACCACACAGACCAGAGAGCCTGGTACTTAATAAGCTTGCAATACACATTGGCTGTCATGACTGTAATTATTACTATTCCATGACAGGACATATAATGAGAATTCATCCTTCATTTCTCAAGAAAAAATACTTTGACTATCCAGAAAGAAGAGTTTCATAGGCTAATACAGCATCTCAAACTTCGTAAGTAGACAGAGAAGACTTCACTAGTGCACAGAGCTATGTGTTTGTGGAGTGCTTGCAGCTAAAATTCCGGGAGGCTAAGTCAGGTGTTCCAGAGGCTACCTCCGTTACTTATTACAGCTTGCTTCAATCAAAGACAGTTCGCTGGATTTGGTGGCTTGTGCAGCTCTGGCTAAGAGCTGTAATAAAGAGGTGATGAGTGGACAAGAGGGTAAGTTCCTGCCACTATCTGACTGCTCAGTTAAGTTTCTGATAATGCTGGTCTGTGCTAGATAAGCCATAGGGGTTTCCTGTCCTCTGTGAGCCTTCCAAGGAATGAGAAAGGAAGCCAGGTGGTGCCTGTGGAGGCTGGCAAAATGGCCTATGGATTGTTTTTCAACAAGGGACAGGTTTGTTCCTACTGTGCACAAGACGATTCTCTCTAATCTACTATAAAATCCAGTCACGAGCAGAGGGAATCACTACCAGACGTTTCCAGAAGGGCTAGGGGGGAAGAGACAGATAAGGGGATTTCAGCTTTAGGGAATAATGCCGTCTGAGCGAAAGAACACTTAAATAGAAACATAACAGTGCAGAGTTAATAATAAGGTAAATGGGCCCTTTAATTGCTGCAGAATCCCAGAGCAGCAGTTCTTTGCCCAGATAATACACTCCTGAGGAAACCTCAAATTTTCACCTTAGACCACAGGTGTGATGGAACCTAGTAGAGGTCAGTGGAGAGAAGGGGATAGAGATAATTCAGTTCGTTGATTAGTTGGCAGGAAAGGGGCTAACTCTGGAGAGGCCGGCGAGTCGCTCAGGCTGCAGAGCTAAATCACAGCTAAGGCAGGACTAGAATCCAGAGCACTTGGCCTCTCATTCTGGGCCTTTCATACAACCCCTTGTCTCCACGTGACCCTTTGGGACTGAATAGCTCCAGCCAAATGCGAGCCTCATTCCAGGACTGACCAAATCCCTTCTTCCTCCCCGCCTTTGTGCCTCATTACACCCTCAGGATCCTTTATGATGGCCTTAGTTACTGATGAATTCCCCTGTGTTCCTCACATTTCAGAGCTTAGACATCACCACATGGTTCCCTGGGAGTGTTGGTGGGACGCTCCCCTCCCTGAGCTTCTAAAACCCCCATCATCCCTCCACATATCTCGCACTTGATATAACTGCCCATGCTTGAGGCAGAAAACAATAAAAGCAGTTACACAGAAACATAAAGATCTGGAATTAAGAAATAGTAAGACAAACTCTTGTGTGCTGTTGGTGCGGATATAACTTGGCACAGCCACTGTGGAAAACGGTACAGAGATCCTTCAAAAAATTAAAAATAGAATTACCCTATGATCCAGCAATTCCACTTCTAGGTATTTATTCAAAGAAAAGGAAAACACTATCTGGGAGAGAGATACCTGTACTGCACATTCCCTGAAGCATTATTTACAATAGCCAAGATGGGGACATGACCTAAGTGTGCATCGAAGCCTGAATGGATAAAGAAAAGGTGGTGTGTATATACATACGATGGACTATTATTCAGCCATAAAAAGAAGGAAATCATTTGTGACAACGCGGATCGACTTGGAGGGCATGGTGCTAAGCGAAATAAGTCAGACGGAGAAAGACAAATGCTGCATGACCTCCCTGGTATATGGCATCTAAAGAAAAATAAATAAATAAAATACCCGACTCCCAGATCCAGAGAATAGACTGGTGGTTGTCAGAGAACAGACAGGTGGTGGTGGTGAAATGAGTAGAGGTGGGCAAGTGTCCACACTTCCAGTTATAACTAAGTCCTGGGGGTAGAATGTGCAGCATGGTGACCACAATGAATAATACTGTACTGTATATTTGAAAGTTGCTGCAAGTGCAAATCTTACAAGTTCTCATCCCAACAAAAAAAATTTGTAATTACATGTGGCGAGGATGTTAACTAGACTTGTTGTGGTGATTATTTTGCAATACATGCAGATTAGAGTCATTACATCGTACACCCGAACCTAACATTGTTATATGTGGATTATAGCTGCTTGTGAAAAGATATTTTAAAAAATTACATCTCAATTTAAAAAGAGGAGGCATATGGCCTCTTTCCCCCAATGAATTGTAGAGAAGTGGTTCCTACCTCAAACTGTATTACCCATTTGGGAAATGCTTTTGTCGGGTTTCCCCCCACAGACTCTAAGATCTGTAAAAGCAGCAACCTGGACCCTCTCCTGTTGCCCTTGGTACTCTTCCTGGGCACAAGGAAGGTGTTCAACAAAGGTTTGTTAAATGAAAGGTGAATGAAGATTCATTATAATATTCACTATAATATTCATTGTAACTCCTAAAAATCAATCTCATCTTCCCTAGATCTCCCTTCTTCAAGCTAATCATCTCCATTTTTTTCCTGCTTCTCAAGGTTTCCAGAATCTTCATCATCTGAAAGCGTCTTCTGGGCAGACTAAGGGTTCTTCAAGCTCTGCTGAGCTGGAGGCTCAGTGAGGCTACACTGTGCTCCAGACAGAGCAGCCGGCCAGTCGGATTCTTTTCTCCCATGAGCTGGTCCCTGTGTTTCTATGAACAAGACTTAAGACTGTGTTGGCTCCTGTAACCACTGGGCACCATTTTTGGCTCATCTTTAACATATAATCATCTAAGCCCACCATGTATTCTTAGAAAAAAAATGTCCTGAAGAACTTACACTCTATCTGAAGACGTCAAGCTCAGCAACACATAAAGTGACTGGAATATACGTTGCAATGGACACATGTGTGAATGCTGAAAAGGTAATTGATTTTATTCACTGTAATTAAAAAACAGTTTTTGACTACATTTAGAAGAGTAAAGGACTTCTAAATTATACACATACTAGAAGTCATATTCGCAACATAACTGGGAGGCACTAATGCAGAGCACAGGGACCAGATGTTCCCCTATTTTTTTAAAGTCAGATTTGTCCACATTTAAATTTTTCCCTCCCAGTTTTTCAATGTGAGAAGTTTGGTTGTTCTCTGATGTTTTCATCAATCATGGCCAATGTATGCTATCTGTCTCCTGTATCCTTTTTCCTGGTGGCATTTGGGGCACGGAGAGAGAGGACCAGGCATCCCCGAAGACCTGGGCAACAGATGAGGTGGCCAGGGAGGGGGAGGCAGGTGGTGAAACAGACGGAGAGGAAAAGCTCATTTCTGTGGACCATGAGGCAAGCCCAACCCTGGGAGTAACTGAGTAAAATATAGAAACACCACCAGTGTAACTGTGTGGGGGAATGCAGCATCCTTGACAGCTCGATAACTATTATGCAGGAAATAGCAACAGCCAGAATCATCCAAGGTTGTAAAGAAACATTAAAACTGCTATGAATGAAGATCTAAAAAGACGTGATCAAAAAAAATCACTTCAGGATTTGGCAAGCACCTGTATGCGAGGTTAATTAAATTTTCACACTTTGGAAAAAAATGTATGAGTTCTATGCCTAAAACTATTGACGATGACAGCATTGAGGGTGGTGAGAAATGTGGAAGGGGGCCTGAGGAGGGCTGGAAGGGATGCATTTATTTTATTATTTCTAAATCAAATGACTGCTAGAACAAGGAGCAGATTCTAGTAAGGTGTAGCAATCTAGTTTCTAATCGTGAGACAGCAGAGCAGAGAGAACCGTTCATTTCAAAATCGGGACATCAGAATTTGGAGAAAAGTCTGAATTCTTTCCCTCAACAAAGATCCAGAGATGTACCTTTATTCATTTAATTGCAGGATAAACAGGCTCGATTTTATAACTGGAAAAGCAAGTTTCTAAAAGAGTCCTTGCCATCCCACTTAAAAAAAAAAAAAGTCTTTTTTTTTTTTTAATTGGAGAAGTTCTTTAATGTTCGTTGATCAAAGGGCAGAGGAAAACCAATTTTGCGGGCAATCCCACTTGATCTGTGTTGGTAAATACAGCTTCCTCAGAGTATGTGCTCTTTCACTATATACTTGCTGACATAAAATGGTCAGTCACTTTGTTGTCAGTGACTTGCAGAACATTTTTTAGGTTGCATTAGCTTAGGATGTTAAATGGTAGTTGTGTTTTCTTCCAGACAAACTAGAAATGGACCACCAGCCAATGACCTTGTAAAAAATTTGTTACCAGGCAATGAGGAGGAATGTGTAAATTCAAGACTAGAACAGCACCCCTCATTCCAGAAGTGATACCAAATAATTGATGATATTCAAGAAAATCCGAGGATGATCCACATGCGGTGCTTTAGGTAGAATAATTTTATATAAAATGTGTCATATTTTGTAGAGACTGGGTAAGAGCAAGCTTATCATCTTTGATATTTATTTCTCAAGGGTGAAGCCGAGCAAAGCCCAGTTAGTACAGGAGCTCCTAGGAGTTCTCTGGCGAGCGCCCCCTACTGCCAGGAGCTGTGCCCAGATGGATCTTTCCACCGACCTTGTTGATTCTCACACCAACCAGAGCCACTTAGCTGCTCTTACACTCCTTATAGACCAGAAACCGAGACTCAGGATGGTCTACCAAGTCCCTACAGATATGCATCTTTGTGGTGGAAAAAACATGACTCGGACCCAAGCCTGTCTGCCCCTGGCATCCATGTGCTTCTCATTGTAGCTGGCTGTCCCCACAAAGATGTTTCCCTTTTCTCTGCCACCGTGGAAGATTTGTGTAAGTTAGGGGAAATGTGTTCTCCCAAGAAGTAGTTCCTCACATTCTCCTTTGTTCAAGCTGCTATGTCAGATACTGTAAACAAAATATACAGAAATGGACATCATTCCTATCTGGAAGGTGCTAGTACATGAATAACCATATGCCAGGTGTGCGCATCCAGGAAAGTGTCACAGAGGGATCAGCGTTTGAACTTAGTGGAAAATCCAGAGCTTCTGGACTCCTTATTTCTGGGAGGACAGTAGTCATTGAAATCACTAAAGGGTGGTAGAATGGCAAAAATGGCCCAGAACTAGAGTCTGAGGACCCAATGGGGCTCCTTGGGCCAGGCTCTTCCTCACTTAGTGGACTGAAAATGGCTCTTCATTGTAAATGCAGAGATGAGCCAGGGATGTGTGGGGTGCTTTGAGTCTTAAAGATCTAAGAGTCTATGTCCTACTTTGATTAAGAAAAATCTTTCTCATTTGGTTATGCTTTCATCACTTACACAGCACACTCATGTGTTAACTAAGCTTTTCCCCTTAAATGAATTGTTTGACATTTCTTTGTGCTGCATCTGATCCATTTAATAAACACTGGGGAGGTCTCTGTCACCAATGACTAGACAGGCACCGACAGCATTTTTGGAAGGGCTAGCTGAAGGAGCCTTTGGTTCTCAGCCAGATGGGAAGACTCCTGACAACAAAAAGGGAGGTTGAAAAAGTCCTCCGGGGGTGACATTTTTGCAAACCTTTTGGTGAGTAACACTCTTTGCTCTCTGGAAAGCATCAAATGCTTGCCATCCCCAGAAGCGACGTGTCTTCAGAGAGAGGAAAGAATAACACCCATTTTGATAATAGCAAATCTCAGGTGGGTTGTAAAGGAGCTCCTCCTGTGGTTACAGAGGCGATTCCAGCAAGATCTGAAATCATTGACCCCGTGGAGAATGCAGAAAGGGAAGCAGAAAGGGTAGAGTTTAAATAATAGTTAGTAGATACACTGAGAAACGACTTCAGGTTCACTCTTTGAACGATGAAAGCCAAAACTACAACCCCTCCCCAGCACCCAGTGGCAAGCCTTTCAAGGTCCTACTTATATGTAGGGTATTGTTCCTTTACTTGTGGTCATGGACAAGGAGGGGTGTCTTTTAGGTTTATTTATTTATTTATTCATTTATTATTATTTTTTAATCTACGATAGTCACACACAGAGAGAGAGAGAGGCAGAGACACAGGCAGAGGGAGAAGCAGGCTCCATGCACCAGGAGCCCGACGTGGGATTCCATCCCGGGTCTCCAGGATCGCGCCCTGGGCCAAAGGCAGGTGCCAAACTGCTGCGCCACCCAGGGATCCCGTCTTTTAGGTTTAGATCTGCTTGGAATTGAACAGCAAATTGTCAGGTTCTTTTACGCTCACACTGCTTTTTTGGTTAACTGTGGTAGTGATGTTCATTATCTTCTGGAGCCATACTCCAAGGCCCTTTGGGCATCGCTGCTCATAAATTAATATTTATGATGAAGATTAATAAAACTGAAATAAAAAAAGGGACTTAAAATTAAAATTTAAAAAGCTCTTCAATCTGTAAATCCATTTCCAGTGAAAGGGATGGAAGAACGGTTAGTATCACTCGTGGTCTGAAACATTTATCAGTAGGCAAATCTCTTAATTGTAACCATTATATTATGTTATGAATGATCCACTAATCTCTCAATTTCATTCTCCACTGTTTCTCATTTAAACATATTCTTTCTTCCCTTGTATGCCTAGTTTGTCAGTTAAAGAAGGATAAAAGCCTCTCGTGAAATAATTAACTCTTCCTTCGTAGTCTTGTGTACTCACATGCTTTTCTATTTATGCTTTGTGTGAAATGGGAAAGAAACCAAACAAAAAGTCTGAAAACAGACTTTAAGGAAATTTCATTCTATTTACCCACTGCTACCTAAACCACCCACTACAGACAGCCTTCTAATTTAATTTTTAAAGATTTTCAGAGTGGCCCTGAATATATGTCATTAATAACTACCCTCAATATTCAAAAGGTTCTTGTGTTCAGAAATCACTCCTATTGAGGTTTTAATGAGCTGCTTTTTGCTCTGTTCTTGGAAGGTCTCAATAAACCATGATAACATATTTGGATAGCACAAATTCAGGTTGTCTTGACCAAACTTTGTACCAGCCACAGAGGAGTTAACAGTGATTCTCAGCAAGGGGTGTATGGGGTGGGGGACAGTCTTTGCCACCACCCCCAACCCCTGGGGCCATTTGGCAACATCTGGAGACGTTTTAATCTCTACAATTTGAGAAGGGCTACTGGCATCTGGCAGGTAGGGGCCCGAGGTGCTGCTAGACATCCTACAGGGCTCGGGACAGCCCCTGCAACAAAGAATGATCCAGACCGAAATGCCACTGTCACCACGGTTGAGAAAGCCCGGGTTAGGAGGAAGCGGTGGCCACGTGAGAAAGCAAGCCCCCTGAAACAGCTGTGGGGAATTCGACCCCAGTATCGACTGTGTGGTTCCAATTGTTCAGAGACTCATGGGATTAATCAACGTGGACTGAGATTAGGGAGAAATGCCACCCTGGAGATCATTTGAGGTTTTGAAAATTATTAACCACATGATTTTAGTTATATTTTGGATTAATTTCACATTTTATCATGAGATTACCAACCCAATTTGCCTTTATTTTTCATCAGGTGAAAGCTGTAATTCATTATTTGGGAATTCTAATTTTTCAGGAAACATTTTGGCTTGGCCAGCTTAACCGTCAGGCTCTCGATATGCTTCCTCGGCATAATGAGTGTGATTTATTTGTAATATAAACTTCTGGCTGGTTAGTCCCTGGCCCCGACTTTAGAAACTGCCACATTCTGGAGGAGCTGTACTTTCCCAACATTAATGTGAGAACTTGAATGTTTTTTTTTTCCCCTCCAGAAAAAAATGCCTATGTGTCAAATGTCAACAATATAAAAGTATTCCTAATTTCATAGCAGGCATGACTAAATATAGAATGGAACGAACTCCGTTTGACTTCGTGGAGCCAAAAACAACAAGCATAACCTACAGGGCTGCAAAGTGACTGTCTTGCCTGACAACTTCCAAACGTGCCACATGTCTTTTCAACAGGACGGCCACAAGGGAAGTCAATCTAGAGCCTATGTAAAATCAGATTTCCCATCCTGGCAGCTAAAAGGCTTTCCCATCTCATCACCTTTGTTGGAAACCAAGGCCCAATATCCTGACAGTGAGCTGAAGTACTTTGTAAATCGTACAGGGAAACACTTGTAAGACTCATCAGCGTGTTAATCTCCAATGTGCAAAAAGCAAACAATGCAGCTCCTTGATTGAAATAAATATGGGAAAACAACTTGATACTTGCTCAAATCCTGTCCACCACAAGCCATTTGGCCAAATGAGTTAGAAAGAGAGAAATGTTACTACCACCCTGGTTTGGTTGGTGAAACTGAAGGAGTTTGTACACTAGCCTTCCTTCCCTGGAGAGTCTGACAATGTTTCACTCAGAGCAGTGTCAACCGAGGCCAAGGTCATGGGTTGACTCCTCCCATGGGCGGCCAGCTTCTTCTAGTCTTATGACCAAAGCCCGCCTTCCTAGCCTTCCCTAGATGTCCACTTAAGAATAGACAAACTGCCGTAGTTGGAAGGCACTAGAACATGGGATCATTCCTACTGGGCCACTTCCAAGAAAGGCCATCGTACAGTGTGTCATTGATTTCATAGTCAAAAGATAGGATTCTTTAAATTTAATATGGTGCCATATATGTCATCATTTCTTGTTCCATTAAAAAAAAATTATGTACTTTTGTTAAAATTAGATTTCTGTGAAATGTCCATTTATTGCCCTGGGAACATTTCTCTTTCTCAGTCTGGGTGCTTTGAGTCTGGAGGAGGAATGGCTCCATCTCTGCTTCTTTGCACTGCATTAACTCTTTTATCTAGTGGATTTGGAGGGATTGACAGATGGGAGGTGACGGGAGCAATGATGGGCAGAGAACACTGGCAGGATAAGGGTCTGATTGCTGTTCTGGGAAAACAGCATCCTGATGGGGCCTATCCATTTTGTCTCTCCAAGAGCCTGACCCTGTTACCTTATCCATAGACTTGTGGAAGGTTACAGCTCAGGAAAACTGGGCCAGAACAGGTAAGTGTGTCAATGATGACACAGCCAGTCAGTGGCCAGTTGGTCTTCTACTCTACAACGTCACTGAATACAAAGTGAGGAAGCAGGATGGACCCACAGTGGGGATGGAAAAAGAGACCAAAGACCTGAAATTCCAGTGTCTAAAAACCATGGGATGTGAAAAAGCCCAATTTTGTTGAACACAAAAGTGAGGATGGAAAAGAAAACATAGAGCTTTGCTTTCTCAAAACAATGGCACACTAAATAATATGAAGGCTCCTTAAGCAAAACAAAATTCAACTAAAGGATGAAGTGAGAATTTCAGGTGGTAGACTCCTGACAGGTTACCTAGGGGAGATTTCCTGCTACCTAGAAGCTCAGGCTGGTGGAATTATAGCAAGGGTGTGTGCTTGTCCTTTGGCGAAGGTCACCACAAGCTCATAACTGGCCCTGGAACAGAATGAGCCTTCTCCTGCTATACTGATAGAATCAGTGTTTCCCTGGCCTGGAACCTCTCTGTTTCCCAGAGGTTCCCACATGAGAACAAAGTGGCCCGCAATGGATGATGCCAGAAAAGTTCTGAAGTGTTTCAGAGCGATGACTCTAGCTCGCTGCTCGATGGGGCTTCCCTGGAGACGCTAGAACTTATTCCAGGCCCATGAGAACCCTTGCACTCAAGATGGAGACCAGAGAGGACACAGGAAGGGGCCGAGAAGGGCCCAGCATGCCCAGCATGCATCCTTAGCTCCTTGTTCAGGTGAGCTGCCAGTGGAGCCTGCAGAGCCAAAGGCAGGGCCTGGGATCTCCAGGTCAGCAGTGTGACCTCCCTTCTGGCTCGTCTTAAACTTTCATCACAGTATCTCTGTGATAGAGGAAACCTGTCCTTTCTGATGTGGGTGACCCTCTCTGAAAATGGTTCTGTGACAGGGTAAATGATTCAGAAAGTTTCTGATTCAGCTGCAAATGAAAGTGGGGAAGGCTCATTAAGGGCACTAATGAGTTGTCCCTTTCATTCCCGGAGCTATCTTGACTTCTCCAATACTGTTGCTGCAATGCTGGGCCCTGTGCTCTTCATGGGAGGGCACACTCACGGAGGTAGAAATCTGTGAACAAAGGTAGCATTCTAGTCTGAAAGGCAAGGCCATCCTGAAAGCATCTGAAGAAGTCATGGAGCTATGGCTACCAACGCTCCACAAGGATGGCCAAGGGCTAGCCTGGATTTCTGTTATTAGAACAGTACTCGGGACATAGAGTGCTATGGACCCACTTCATATGTTAATACCTAATTCCCAAGGTGATGGTATTTGGGGGTAATTAGGTCATGAGGCTGGAGACCTCCAGAATGGGATTAGTGCTCTTATGAAAGAGACTCCAGGGAGCCCCCATGAGACTTCCACCCTTGTGAGGATGTAGAAAGAAGTGTTCTATGAGCCAGGAAGGGGGCTTTCATCAGACACCAAATCTGCAGACACCTTGATCTGGGACTTCCTAGCTTCCAGAATTATGAGAAGTAAATTTCTATTGTTAGTGAGCTACTGAGGCCGTGGTATTTTGTTATAGCAGCCTGAATGGACCAACACATATGACTTGACATTTTCTGATCAAGACGCCTAGAAAAGATGTGAGTGAATTGTTTCACAGCAGTTTTACAAAGATGTCTGAATTTTGTGCAAAAACAGAAAGTCTTCCCAGATGGTAAAGCAATGGTTAAGAAAACCGTGTCTTCTGCTTTTATCTTCTTTGAGAGAAACAAGATGTGTTGCGGTTTATGTCATAAAATGTCTGATCATATGGGGGGGTGGATTTCATGAATTATAAAATGCCGTTAAGTCACTCTAAAACTATGGGTTATATGTTTCATATGGAAAATTTCTATGCCATTTGCAAATAACTGCTTTTTTTCACATGGCGAAACATCCAGGAGGACACAAAAGCCAACCTTAACTTTAAAAAATTTTAAAAGATATATCTTAAAAATATATGTTATATTTTTAAAGATTTATTTTTTTATTTGTGAGAGAGAGATTGAAAGAACGAGCAAGTGAGGACAGGGACAGAGTCTACTCCAGACACAGTATCTGGAGTAGACTCACGCTGAGCACAGAGCACAAGAGGTGGGACTCAATCTCACGACCCTAAGATCACCACCTGAGCCGAAACCAAGAGTCAGACGCTCAACTGACTTGAGCCACCCAGGCGCCCCAAAGCCAACCCTAACTTTTGACAGAAACAGTTAATTTGGTGAAAAGAGACCTAAAGCAAGAGTAATGTTTTATATACAGCTGTGAAGCCAACAATTTTCATTCTTTTCAGATAATAAAAATGCCTGACGTGGAAGTAGGTTGGCATTTATGGGTTAAATTGCTGTTGAAAGTCTGATTCAGAAGAGGCTGGAGCAGGGGGTCCCGCTATGGTGGGAAGAAAAGCACACTCCATATGGCAGCGAGAGGATCTGGTCATAAATAACTCGGGCCATACGTGAGAACACTCAAATGTTTCTTCCACCCCGAGACAACAGAATTAAAGAGCCGGAAAACCCAGAAGGGGCCATCTGTCCAGGACCTCCCTTCAGGCAGGTGAACACTGAAGCCATGACGGTGGCCTGTTTATTCTTGAGGATCTTTTATGCAATGGGGACCACACACCCGTTAGGGCCCGACAGAGCATGCATGACACTGTTTGGTCTGGTTCAGGTTTAAAGGTGTGTTCCCCCGTGGTAGACAGAAAATCCCTGTTGGTATGTTGGTAGCTGTTTTTGGAGACCGGAGCTGCCTCAGTACTGACTAATGGCTTCTTTGTAAGAGGGTGAGGGTTAATAAATGCATGTGGGCGCCGTGCCTTCTCTGCCCGGGCATGCAGCAACACTATCCTTCCAATGAACAACATTGACCATCTGAGTCTTTGCGAGACCCAGTCTGATGAGGACAGCCCTGGGGTGTGGATCTCATGGTGGGGAGGTCACCATTATCAGGTGGAGCCACAATTATGTGATGTCATGTGAGTGGGGCTCAGGGCTGGTCTTACCCTGGGTCCCCCTCCATGCCTCTCCACCTGACATGGGGCAATGGGAGTGATGGAGAAATAAATACACCTGAGCTGGAGGGAGGCTGGGAAGGCACCACGGTGCTCTAACCCCAGACCTAGAACCAACACACAAGACACAGAGTGAAGTAGATGAGGGGGCAAAAGAAAGGCATTTCCCGGGTGAGTCTGGTGAAAATTGCCAAGTCCAGGTCTTAAATACTTTCTCTTCCGTACAATTTTTATGTTACCTTGGGAGGATGAGATCTGTGTGGTTAGTCCCCTTCTAAATATGACAGGTCCAGCTGCTTGGGTTGGCCCTAAGATTTTTGTTTTGTTTTGTTTTTAAGGCAATGGTGAATTTTAATACTTTCCTTTCTTCTCTTTCCCTCCTACAGGAGACCTGGGAAAGGAACTTAAAACCAGAATGCTATCAAATCCTTTATGAAACATTTGGGGCTAATTACCCTTGCTGGAAGTCTCCGGATTTTTTTTCTTTGCCCCCCCCCCTCCCCTTTCATTTTAATGGAACACAGTTCAAGTCTCATAAATGCTTAAATATGTAGTCGTAAAGTTTGAGATGTCTCACGGGCACCGCTGTCTGCAAATCTGCCAGGCAGGGCTCTGCAAAGGTTCAAATTTGAACTGGTTTCCGCCTCTCAAACAGAGCGTTATATAAACTGAGGGGAGACTTTCCATGCTGCATATGACAAGTCATTCCATAAGGCTTTCTCGATTCTACACCCAGGTTCAGCCCTGGAAATCTTGCCGCCACCCCCTGGCCCCTCTTCCATTTAAAGAGGGAGGAGAACCGAACATTTGGCTGTTGTTTCTCCTCCTTATCCAGTTATCACTAGCAACTAGATCTTTCATTTCCTTGCTCATTACTCCAGATTTCGAGAAAGAAGCCAGACCAGGCCAGGGGCAGATATTCCAGTTTCCCTTTTATCTGGCTGAAACCAAAGCCATAAATCACACATCCTCTAGGATTTGCCTTCCCCTCTCCTAGAGCAACATGCCAAGGTTTAGGGAGGTAAAACAAAACAAAACAAAAAAAAAACAAACAAAACCCAGGATCTTGGTGAAGAAAAACTTTGCGTCCCACAACTATGAGTTAGGATGGAACAGTGCAAGGGAAAGGATGCTGTGGACTCCCCTAACTCTGTCCCTGCTGAAGCCAGCACGCCTGGCCACAGCGGGGAGAATGCAGGAGGGATGGCCTCGGACGCCAGGGGCCAGGAATCCTTCCTGAACTTCAGGGCTACAAGAACAAACTTTCCAAGGGGGCCCTTCCCTCAACACAAAGAACCATATCTGATGGCTGGAGGACCTAAGCCTGGGACTGAGGAGCAGAGATGTGCCAGTTACCCAGAACCCCCTGCTCTATCATGCCAAGAGGCAGGGGGTTTCTCAGGAGAGGAAAGCATTTTTCTTCTCCCAGCAAAGACTCCAGGTGCTTCTGTGTAACAGTCACTTGTTTAGGTTCCTCCTATAATTTTCCTAATCACTCAGATGTGTCTTTTTGACTCACTGAGTACATTTTCATTTCTGTTGGGTCACTCTGTAAACCCTTGTGGCCGCTGACTCACTTTTGAGTGATGCTCTACTGTGGGAATAGAATCCAGACTTTTTTTTCTAGTCTTTTCTTTCTTTTCTTTTCTTTTTTTTTTTTAAAGATTTATTTATTTATTTGAGAGAGAGAGAGAGTGTGTGTGAGTGAGAGGAGAAGAAAAGGGAGAGGGAGAGAGAGTCTTCAGCAGACCCTCTGCTGAGCGTGGAGCCTGACACGGGGCTGCATCCCAGGACCCCGAGATCATGACCTGAACCAAAATCAAGAGTCAAACACATAACTGACGGAGCCACCCAGGCACCCCTCATTGTTTCTTTTATACCCTCCAACTTCCACAACTTTTCTATGACACCATTCTCCTGGTCCAACAGTAAAAGTACTCAATTGGTTAAAAATCAGCACAGACAGCCTGTGGTGATCATACATAAAGAGATACGTAAGCAAAACTATGGAGATAATAAACGGAATGTACAATGCCAAGAGTGAATGAACCCTAAGGTAAACTGTGGGCTTTGGGTGATTGTGATGTGTCACGTGGCTTGATCTTTGGTAACAAATGAACCATCTGGTGGGGATGCTGATGGGAAATGCTATATATGTAGGGGGTGGAGGTATATGGGGTATCTCTGGACCTTCCTCTTAATTTTGTGGTAAACCTAAAAGTGCTCTTAAAAAAATGAAAAAACCAAAACCTTTCAAAAATTGCATATAAGAGAACTAGCCAAGTAGACTACTTGCCAAATGACTGGTGTGTTTAGTCAATGTGTCTATCTTGACACTTGGGGTCTGTTTAGAATTTTCATAAATGCCTCACTGGCTAGTTTATCCTTCACGCCATGAAGAGTCAACAAGACTAACTCTGTACTGGCCTTTACAAGTAAGCCTGTGCATGTGCACTGATGTACAAAGTACTTATCAAAGTGTTCCAGAGCTCTCTCTTTATTTGTGTTTGTGTGACCGAATATCCTTCCCAAAGAATGGCCTCGTCATAGACAAATGCTGTACGGTTATGCTGTTAAAGTGTCATTCTTCAAACCCGTTCTGTACATTGGGAGCTTAGCCTATGATTCCACATAAAAAAGTGTTCTGCTGCCGAAATGCTTGGCCCTGAGAAAAGCAAACGGGAACCACTAAAGGTATTGATACGTTAGCAGATGGGGGACGTATCTTGTGATGGGTGAAACAAACACAGGCGAGGACAGTAGGATAAGTGTTGAAGAAGGAGTTCAGGGCAGTGAGTGGGCAGCTCAGAGGTAGAAGCCAGGGTGAAAAGGTCTGGACAAGACGGCAGGTGGTAGAGACGGGGAGACGGGACCAGCAGAACTGATAAGCCTATAGAAAGAGAGGACTCTTAAAAGTTAAGACACAAATAATTTATTTGATTGTTCAAACACCTTATGACATTCGCAATAGATGCAGCCCCTACAGTCTGGCTATTTGCTGGGACTTAGGAATGGGAATTTGCTCATTTTTAGGACTCATTTGCTCTTTCGCTGAATTAAATACCATTCCAAGCCTGGAATCGAATGATCTTCCATTACTATGTAGCCACTGTTAAACACGTCTCACTTTCCAGATCAATTAACCTAGCAAGAGCAAGTCTGCCATGGAGCCCAGGGTAAAAACTGTTGGGCCTGGTATGGGGCAGTTGATGAGAAGAGCTACTGTATGTTCTCAATAAGAGGCTTTCTGCTTGTATTTTCTAAATTTTAATTTTTAAAATACAGCCTTGCTTACTTCCACAGCAATTTCACTATCATGGGCATCAACGTACGACTTCAAGTTTTTTCTTTGTGAGCTCATCTGCCTGATTTGGAAAATACAGCATGGGTCCTAGGATCAAAAGGAACTCTGGGAATATCTCGTTTTTGCGGCTCCACATAATGAAAACCAGAATAGATATTGCCAAGACTTCGCAAAAGCTTCAAACATACTTAAATTTTTCTAAAGACCTTTTAGGACTTACAAAGCAATTTCACAAACTTGTGATCTTCACACCAACTGGATTAGACAGATTGTATGAATCGTATTTTGTAGATAAGGACACTGAGGCCCAGGGTGGGTGACAGTAAATAAGTGCTGCCAAGCTGATAACTAAGCCTAGGAGTGATATTGTGATTTATAATAAGAAATGTATATTTGGGGGCGCCTAGTTGGCTCAGTGGTTGAGCATCTGCCTTTGGCTCAGGGCGTGATCCTGGAATCCAGGGATTGAGTCCACATCGGGCTCCCTGCATGGAGCCTGCTTCTCCTTCTGCTGTGTCTCTGCCTCTCTCTCTCTCTCTGTGTCTCTCATGAATAAATAAATAAATAAATCTAAAAAAAAATGAAATGTATATTTGGCTTTCACCCCTGTTCCTGGCACAGAGCTCCTAAAACTCTAAGCATTTCCTAAGTGGAAAGAGTGGTAAAGGTGTTTTGTTATTCATAAAAAACCCCTTTCAATCATATTTGAGTTTATGTTAATGGAGTGACTTTTGGAAAGCCCCAGAGGTTGAAGGCACCTGCCAAGAGAGCCAATCGTGAAATGATAAGGGTAGGAACTTCCCACACGCACCCCCTTCCCTCCAAGGATGGAGGAGAGGCTGGAGGTTGAATCAGTCTCCAATGGCCAATGATTTCATCAATCATGCCTGTGCAATGAAATCTCCATTAAAAAAAAAAAGTGACATTTTGAGAGCTTCAGGTTGGTGAACATGTGGAGATGTGGGGAGGATGACACTCAGAGAGCATGGAAACCCGTGCCCTTCCCCACATACCTCGCCCTACGCATCTCTTCCATCTGGCTGTTCCCTGAATTATCTCCTCTTATAATAGGCCAGTGATCTAGTAAGTAAAATGTTTCCCTGAGTTCTGTGAGCTGCTCTAGAAAATTCATTGAACCTGAAGAGGGGGTCGTGGGATCTTTCGAGCTACAGCTGGTTGGTCAGAAGCAAGAGGACAAGCTGGACATGTAGCTGGCATCTACAGTGCGGGGTGGAGGTCTTGTAGGACTGGGTCTTTAACCTGTGGGGTCTGGTACTATCTCCGGGTAGACAATTGAGAGATGAGTTCAACTGTAGCTCAGCTGGTGGTGCAGAACTGCTTGGCGTGTCACACATCTGCTGTCAGAAGTGCATCAGTGTGGTGGTGACTTCTGAGGGTTTGGGGTGGCCAGGGGGTGGGGAGGGACCTCAAGCACTTTCTGTTCATACTAGATTTTCTGACTCCAGGTTATACCCTCAACCACCGAGATTTCTCAGTGTTCTGTTTCAGAAGCGATGGTTACGGAGAGCGGACATCCACATCTGTGTGTCTGTCTCTGTGGAATGCATGAAATAAGATGCTGGTCATCCTCGCCATCATCGAGAGTCAGCCCTTCTCGTGACAGATCACAGTCTCTCAGACAACGTTTAACGAGCGGTGGTGCTGGTTTTCCAACGTGCAGACCGTTTCCCCAGGAAAATCTTCTGGGTTAATTCAGTGTGACCTTATCCTGTGTTGGGATAAGAATTCTCCTCCACCCACGGCTGGTCCGGCGGAGATGAAAAACATGCACACGCCCTGAAATCTTGTCCCAGATGAGTGGCTCTGGGGGATGCCGAATTCCCAGGCAGGCGGAGACAAAAGAGGAAGAGACCCTTGCCATGGATGTTCTGGCTGCATTGTACTGATGGTTCAGGGTGATGTTATTTCTGGCATCATTTTGATTAGTGATTCAAAGACTGGTTTTAACTTGGGGAGAGTCATGCCTCGTAACAGATTTCATTTCTGTTTTCTCTCCTTCGCTAAAATTCAGCTAATTTTGAGACTGTGTTTACCCAGTGCTGGAGGGGATAGAGAAACAAGTAAGATCTGGTCCTTCCACTCGAGAGGCCTACAGTAGGAGATGTAAGGCATTATGTAAATGATGCCATTACAATGCAGGATGATAACACTGATAGGATTGCCAAATGAGGTAGGAAGTTAACATTTCTTGGAAGAATCGATCTTTCCCAACATTCCTTCTTTTTTTTTTTTTTTTTACTTTCCCAACATTCTTTCTTCCACTCTCCCCGCTGCTCATCACACTACCTAGCCATGCTGTTTTCTTTCTCTTCCTAGAGCATGCCATATTTGCTTCTGCCTCAGGACCTTTGCACCTGCTCTTTCCTCTGCCCTCTGTTCTTCCTCTACAACTTTGCTTGCCTCATTCTTTTTCAAAATTTAGGTCTTGGCTCAGATGTCATTATGTCAGGAAGCCCCTCCTGATGACCTTATCTTGCTTATTTGTTTAGTTATTGTCCCTCTTGTCCAACAGAATGTGAGCTACCCATATCTATTTGGGAGTCATGAATAAACTATGTTGGTGAACAGTCTCAAAACATACTGAGATTCAAAGGGAGTAAAGTTAGCCCTTGAGCAGCACAGAGGTTAAGGGTGCCATTCTTCCACATAGTCAAAAACCCATGTATAACTTTTCACTCCCCCAAAACGTAACTACTAACAGCCCACTGTTGACTGGAAGTCTTACTGATAACATAAGCAGTCGATTAACACAGATTTTGGGATGCCTGGGGGGCTCAGCGGTTGAGCATTTGCCTTCAGCTCAGGGTGTGACCCCGGGGTCCCAGGATCGAGTCCCACATTAGGCTCCCTACAGGGAGCCTGCTTCTCCTTCTGCCTGTGTCTCTGCCTCTCTGTGTCTCTCATGAATAAATAAGTAAATATTTTTAAAAAACACATAGATTTTGTGTGTTGTATGTATTATATGCTGTATTCTTATAATGAAGTAAGCTAAAGAAAAGGAAATGTTAAGAAATCATAAGATGGGCACCTGGGTGGCTCAGTGGTTTAGCATCTACTTTTGGCTCAGGTTATGATCCCGGGGTCCTGGGACCGAGTCCCGCATCAGACTCCACATAGGGAGCCTGCTTCTCCCTCTGCCTATGTCTCTGCCTTTCTCTGTGCGTCTCTTATTAATAAATAAATAAAATCTTAAAAGAAAATCATAAGAAAGAGAAAATACATTTAAAATACTGTACCATATTTACTGAAAAAAATCCACATGTAAGTGGACTTGTACAGTTCAAACTTGTGTTATTCAAGGGTTAACTGTATCCAGAGAGAAGAGAACAAGCCTGGGAATTGATCTTTGGCTTTATCCAATTTAGGTGGAATGAGGAGCAAAAGACACCAGCAGTAGGAACTGAGAAGGATGAGGAGGAGGGGAGCATAGAAAGAGAGAAGCCAAGGGTACTGGGTGCCTTCAAGCGAGAAGCTGTTCCAAGCTACAGAGACATTGAAGAGGGTGGGAAACTGGCATTGGATGTGACAAGTGAATGGTCACCGGTGGCTTCTGAGGGAAGCAGGGGCAGTAGGGGCAGAGGCCAAGATGATGAGGGCTTATGGAGAGGGTGGTGAGGATGTGGGTCTCCAAGAACAGCACCCTCCACCTGCTTGTTGGTAGGCAAGAAGGAGAGTTAGTGTGCCATCTTGGGACTGCAGCTTGAGAGAACCTGCTTTGGGAATAGATGGGAAGGTGTGAGTTTGAGTGCAGACCAAGAGGAAACCACAGACGGGAACCACGGTGAAAGAAGCAGGGGGAGTTTTTGCAGGGAAGACTGCAGGGAGATGCGAGAGAAGGAGAGGCAGAGGCCATGGAGGAAGGCTAGGGCCAGGCATGGGGGCCAGGGTGTCATCCTAACCTACAGACAGAATGCTGAGGATGGCCACGAATTATGACCTAAAATTTTGCAGAGAAGTGGTAGGTGAGACTATCTGTTCCCTCTGCGTTTCCAATTTTTGGAGTTCTTTTCTTAAGACGTTCCTTCAGATTTTTCATCTTAAATTAGAAGTGCCTTGTTTTAGAGCCAATTAAATCTGGTTTTACAAACATCTCTGAGATGAACGAAACCTGACCCCCCCCCCCCACAACATATATAGTTTTTCACGCCTTCTTTATGCCCTCAATTAAAAAAAAAAATTCAGGTAATATATGCTCATTGTCAGAAGCAAAATTGGAAAACACAGAAAAGTGAAAGGAGGTTAAAATGTATCTCTATTTCTACTACCCAGAAATAACTGCTCCAATACAGCATGGTGACAAAAAGCATGAATTCTAGAAGCACCTGCCATGGTTCAAAACTGCCTCCATTGTTTCCTCCAGAGGGATAGTTGCAAGTGACATCAACTCTAAAGTTTCAGTGTCTTTTCACATGAGATAGAGATGGTGGTAGCAGTCAATGCCCAGCGGGGCTGTGGCGAGGATTAGATTGGGTAATGTCTCCAGAACATATACCTCAAAAGTGTCCACTTTTATGATAATGGGGCATCTTCCAACGCAAGTCTTTGAACATATAGATGTTCTGCCCCTTGTAAAATGGGGATTGCTTTTGTCTGAATATTATGTATCCTGTTTTTGTTCCCACATACCGGTAACTTGGGAAGACCCTCCTGTAACATCTACAACATTTCCTGTTATCCTAAGGTGAGCGAGGGCAGGAATCCCGCAGATCGAAAGAACTGCTTGTCGTCATGAGCTGGCATGACCTGTTTTCACCCTCTGGAAAGCTGAAGAACTCTGCCTACCATAAGCACACAAGGAGTTCACTTTACAGAGAATCATCACAGGGCAGCAGCCAGTCCTTATTCCTTCTTTACAGAAACAAAAGAGAAGCAAAAACGAAGGATCTGGCACTGTGTCAGGATGTCAGGGAAGAAACAGACTGAAATGTGCCCCGTTTTCAGTTCTCCACCTGGTTTTTGCTGCTCCTCTTTTGGTCAGGCTGTGTTTGCACAGAAAATAAAGTAAGAGGAGGGTCCCCTTTCTAATCAGAGTCTCCCTACGGTGCTCAGTGGCATTGACGGTTCAAGGAGCAGGAGACAGACCCAGCATGAGCAACTCATCCCCAGCACTACTGCAGCCCTTCCAGACACTGGCCTCACAGGCTCAGGGCAGCATTTCCCCATCCCCACCTGCTGGCAGCCGATGTGGTTGTCGGGGTCATGGGCAATGCTCCTCCAAGGCAGGACCTGGAGGATATTACAGACCTGCAGGCCTAGGTCCAACCCCTTGGCTAAGCCCTCCCCAGAGAGTCAGAGTGAAATGCAGGGTCTGCACACAACCCTGGCTCTATCATTACCCTTTTAATTGGTGATACTTTAGATCATTGGTAGGCTAGAAGCAATCAGCAATTGTCTTTAAAAGCAATTTGAATTTTCTTCTAATAAAGGACATGGATTTTAATTCTTTGAGCCACAGACACAATTTTCTTTAGTGGATGGGCCCCATTTATCAAATGCCACAGGACCTTAACAAAGCATACATCATATTCAATTGGGTGAGGTAGTCCTACAACCTGGTTTTAATAATTCTGCTCTTAAATGCCATTTAATGGGTCATCGATCCATCGTCCTCCTAACCCAAGGTACTAAATTGTAAATGCACAAAGAAGGATCTGGAGGCCGGTGAGGCCAAAGAGTCAGCAGGGGTGGAGAAAGTTCTCGCTGGCTCAAGGTCTCTCCGTTCTGCCGATGTGTGGTATTAGTTGCCCGTGGGCTTTTGCACAGGGCTAGGAGCTACCTTTGTAGTCTGCAGTTGCAGCTTCTTCCTTAATTCAAAACACATGGTAATATCAGAGATGGTGCTTGATCTGATGGCAGGCTGATTTGCCAACGTGAAGACAGTGCCCTGCCAGGGTCTACTTTGTTTTGGAATTTCTAGTGTATTAAGACCCTACGGAGAAACTGTGCTCCATATGTGGGGATACCCAGCCATCCAGAAAAGCAGAGGCGAAGGAAAGGAGGGGGTTTGGTTAGTAGTCAGTGCTGGGAGGGGGAGGGCATTGTTCTAACACATAAAGTGGTATATACGAAGAACATTTCTATATTTTCCAGGCTCTCCCACTCTTGGTTTGAAATTGGTAATGCATGTAAAAAATATCGGGGTGTTTTTTGTTTTAAGCCTTTTCAAATTCCTCCCCTAAAGCTGCTGCAAAGGGTCTTCCAAGTGAGGATAGATTTCCAGGAGTGCTTAAATGGTGAATGAAGAATTGATAATGAAACTACTACCACTTACTGAGCACCTTGTGTGTGCTACATAATGTGCTGAGGGCTTTAGGTAGGATATCTTTTTCCTAAAACAATCACATAAGAAATTGGTTTTCATCCCTCATTTAGTAGAAAAGGAAACTGAGGCTCAGAACAACTAGATAGCTTGGCAGGTTCATGCCATGGGTACACAATGGACCTGTATTTGGTGGAGACAGGTAATGTGAATCTGTATCAGTTCGATCTCCAAATCTCTCCTCGTCTTAGGCACAGCATGATGCCAACCTAAAATTATTAGCTGCACCCCATGTTCCTTGCAGCATTATTTTTAAAATATTTATTTATTTATTTTAGAGAGAGAGAATGAGCATGGGTGGGGGGAGGGGCAGAAAGCGAGGAGGAAAGAGAGAAGCAGTCTCCCTGCTGTGTGAGGAGCCCAACGCAGGGCTCCATCTCATGACCCTAAGTTCATGACCTAAGTGGAAATCAAGAGTCGGATGCTCAACCAACTGAGCCACGCAGGCGCCCCTCCTTGCAGCATTATTTACAATAGCCAAGGCATGGAAATTACATGACTGTCCATCAGTGGATAGATGAATAAAGAGGTTGTAGTATATATACACAATGGAATATTATTCAGCCATAAAAAAGAAGGAAATCTTGCCTTTTTTGACAACATGGATGGATGCTGAGAGCATCACGCTGAGTAACATGTCAGACACAGAAAGACAAATACTGTACTATCTCACTTATATGCAAAATCTAAAAACAAAACAAAAAGCAAACTCATAGCAAAAGCTATCAGACTTGTGGTTATCAGAGGCAGAGGGTAGGGGGTGGGGGAATTGGAGGAAGGTGGTCAAAAGGTACACACTTCCAGTTATAAAATAAATTAAGTCCTGGGGATTTAGTGTACAACCTGATGACTGCAGCTGACATTACTCTATGGTACATAGAAAAGTCGTTATGAGAAAAAAAATCCCAAGAGTTCTCACCAAAGGCAAAAACATTTCCTTCCTTCCTTCCCTCCTTCCTTCTGTCTTTCTTTCTTTCTTTCTATATGAGATAGATGTTAACCAAACTTATTGTAGGAATCATCTCATAATATATGTAAGTCAAATCATGATGCTATATACCTTAGACTTATATAGTGCTTATGTCAATTATACCTCAATGCAACTGGAAAAAAATTAATTACTAGCTAGGAAAAAGAAAATAATTGTGAGTGCATGGCTTTGTATTTTTCCCACTGGCATAGAAAATTGTGAATTGATTTGGCAGTGAGTTTTAAGATGCAGATGAATTGACATGAATTTCTGACCAGCATGAGCAATTGGGGAACAGCACAAAGTTGGATGAGAAAACAAAGCAAATGAACTACTCCCAAGTCTTGGCCTTCAGCAAATGCCTGGGAGGGGCAGAAAGCAAGAGATTTTGAGCATTTTTGAAAACTGAGGTTCACCATGAGTTCCACATTCAGTTCTGATCCTCCCTCCTGCCTCCACACTGGATACTTCCTCCAGGCCTCAGAACTGAGTGTCTGCTTGTCCAGAACATTCTTGTTAAATCACTGGCTTGGAAAGTTGTGAAAAGAGTCAGCAGACCCTGAACCAGAGGGTAACCCAAACAGTTTATAAATGACAAGACCAGCCCTCTCTGGCGGATGGCTTTGACTCTGCCCAGATGTCTGTGTGCAAAGGCAAGTCTGTCTTGAAGCTGAAAGATTAAACAAATAGGTGGGTACCTCCAACAGGCTATATACTGCCTGACTGCTGATGTTTATGGATCTTACCACTTCTTTTTGGTCTGTATTTTATCTCAGGCAGAGTCCAAGGAAAAAGGAGGTAGTGTAAATCCTCCTTCGCTGGGAATGAAGTATCTCATATGGAGAACCCGGCTGGGAATCGGGAATCCTTGATGTTATTTCTGGCTGCAACATTAATTCACAGAGTTGAGCAAATCACAAATCATGAGCTTTTTTTTCTGCCTTTGGTTCCTCATTATATTCCTTCCTATTTGTGTCCTTGTATCTCTTTGCCCCTTCTTCTCACTCCCACCCCTACCTTAAGCCACTTAGAAGGTTGATCATATATGGTAACCGTGGATACACTATGTTTCTTCCCCTTTGCTTGCACTGTTCTCCTATTTGGAAACCGTGTCCCAAACTACAGCTTGGATAAATCCTGTCTACTCTTCATCTTGGGCCTTGAACCCTGCTCTGAGCACCTCTGAAATACAGCAGCATTTGTTGTCTGACCTTCTCATGGTCTCTTTTGGCTCCTGCCGGGCATAGCCAGTTACTTTTTCCCCACTTGCCTAATTTACCCCGTTGCCTTAAAAGTTGCAGTAAATATCTTGTCCTCTTCTTTTATGTTTCTCCCTCAATATCTATCAGCACATAGACTGGCATGGAACTCAATAAATGTTGGTTGATTGAAATGTAAAACACTGTTAACACAGTGGCTACCTTTTTATATTGAATGGTTATTGTCTACTGAACAATGCTAAGAGCTTTGCAATGCAATATCTTACAACAATGTTTTGGGGTCTCGTTAATGCTCATTTTACAGTGGAGGGAACTGAAGCTCATTAACAAAGTAGTGATCCCACAACTAGCAGGTGCAAAGACTGAGATTTAGCCCTAGAGCTGTAGGTTCCATTATGCTTGCACTACCATGTCCCCTTGCCTTGGTCAAGAAATACTGGATTGATTACAACAACAATGGTACAAGGCAGGGACATTTACATTCATGATTCCTGCGGCTGGGCTGGCGGTAGGAATAGTAAGTAGGCAACTAAAACAGAAAGAGGAAGGAGATAATGTGGGGATTCCATGCAAAGAGCTTGGCAGACAGCAGATTCTCAAGTGGGATCCCCATGTAGGCCACACTGCTGACTGCTTCAAATCCTGAATTTTGAACTTAAATACTGACTGGGCTTGAATCTTGGCCCTACAACTCACTAGCTGTCTGATCTTGAGTGAGTGACTTAAACTTTCCCTGTGCATATAATTGGACAATATGGTACCTCCCTCATTTGGTTGCCTTGAGAGTTCAATATACACATGAGAAGTGCACATACAAAGTAATGTCAGCTATTACCATCAAGAATCTCTAACTTAGACCAAAGCAATAGAATCTAGGGTTACAGGCAGAAGGTGGGTATCTCACAGGGATTTTTTTTTGGGGCGGGGGGGGGGGGCGTTAAGAGCTCCTTTTTTATCCTTCAATTCCTAACACAACAAAGAAACTGCAGACAAGTAGTTTCAGAAGAGGGAGAAAGGCAACCCAAAGACTGTGTCTTGAGGATTTCCAGACAGGCTGCTGCGGTGCTGACGGGAAACTAGTGATGGAGGTGAGGGACAGGGGTGGGCACCAGGAAGGACCCCCTGCTGCTACACACTGGACACTGTAGTATGTGAATTGGTGTTTTCTACAAACACTAAACACAGTGATGAAGAGCCGGTGCAAATCAGGCCTGTGATTGTCTCATAGGAGCTAGGTGACCTTGGGCTGAGTGACCCACCCTCCACTTCTTATCTGTAAAATACAGTAATCATAGTAGCTACCTCAGGGGATCCTTGGGAGAGTTAATGTATATGCAGAAGATTTGTATATGCAGAGAAACACTTTTAATTTATTTTACTTTTTATAGTTAGAACCAGTCTAGACAAGTGGTTCCCTTGAGTGGTTGAGATGTAGCCTTGACAGAACAGAAGGGCTTATGCTACCTTAACAAGATTCCCCAGCACTCCAAGTATTTTATTCTACAAAGTGGATTAAATATGGGAATTTTATTAGACAGCGTGGCTGGAACTCTCAGAATCCCCTCTCAGCAACTCCCTCCCTGCAATGGTTATCTGATAATGTCTATCAAGATTCAGAAGCTGTGAATTATTTTTTTCTTTTAAGATTTGAGATCATCAGGTGATCTGCTCTGAATATCCTGCAGAGAGCTTTCAGAGGAAGGCCAAGTTGTGTGGCAACGGCTGAGCCAATTTTTTCCAAGGGTTTACCTAAGGCTTCATGGGTGTGGGAGGTAAACTAAATATAGCATCAGTTGCTAAAAGGAGGCCAACCAACCTCATCCGTGTCCCCGATTCCGACCCCAGCACACAGTGAGAGCTGGCGTTTCACGCCCTGTCTGCTGCCTTGCCTGGATCTGAGCCCTCCAAAGAGGTGTCAGCTGCAATTTGCCCCCCAGGGCAGAATATCAACAAGCACTTCCTCTTGCTCAGAAAATGCTTGGGGGTGCCCTGAGCTCTTGGCCAAGAGAGAAAACAAACGGCAGGTTATTTGGCCCAGACCAGAAGGCGCTGTGGAAAAGCCACAGAGGCCTCCCCAGAACAGGGAAATCACAGACAGAATGCTCCCTTAGGGAAACACAAACAAAGCTGCATGGTGTGCGAGACGCAGCCCCCCAGCCTGGATCCAGGCTCCTCAGGGAGGAGAGAACAGAGGGCCCTTCAGATTCCTAGGAACCACTACCCTGTGACTTTCATTCAGCTCTGAGTCCCCTGTGGCATCTGCTACCTAAAATGCCAAATTGCCTGCTTCTAAGCGTGGGTCGCAGCTTGTTTATTTTCCAACAGAATTGTCTGTCAAGAGACTTCCTTAAATTTCCCCAAGAAACTTAAAAGGAAGCTCACAAATAACAGTCCTACACACATCTTGGAAATCAAGGGGTTTTTTTTCTTCTCTTTCTTGGAGAAATCAAGAAATACTGTTTTGTATCTCCACTCATTTCTCAGATGAGATAATACAAAAATGACTGGATATCTGCAAATTTGCTTTTATTTTTAAACAAATGAATACACTGATAATAATGGCTTGATATTTATCTAGCCCTTACTATTTATCAGGCATGGTCTAAGTATTTTATATATAACATCTCATTCCAGAGTTTTTATTTCCATTTTACAGAGGAGATTTGGTCTGAAAATTACACCTAATTCACTAACCCCAGGGGACATGCCCTGATCCTCTGTGATGGGTGGGCCAGCTGTCCATGCACCTGCTCTTCTCAGTGTCCCTGTTGGGGGTAGTCATGTGACTGTTTGGGCCAATGGGATATGAATAGAAGGGAAGACTGCCATTGCTTGGTCTGACACCTAAAAAAGTCTGATGGGTGCTTCCCTTCTCTGTCTTCTTTTGGTAAATGAATAGGTCACTTGGTCCCTATTAGAAGGCAAAGTCATAAAATTACTCTGAGTGATCCCATGGAAGGCTGTCTACCAAGAACACTGTTGGACTTACTATGAGTGAGAAATAAATTTCTGTCATGTCAAGTCACTTAGATTTCCAAAGTACCTGCTGCAGAAGCCCAAGTTACTTTAACTGATGTGCCCTATGATAAATATGAATTGATTCTTAGTGGGCCCTTATAGCAGAATGGGCAGATAGTTCTAACGCACATATTTTCTCTCAATCTACAGGGTGTGCCTCCCTATTGAGGAAATTCTCCTCACTTAGAAAGATGATATGGACCACGTACCCTGTTTCCATCTTCCAAAGGGAGTCAGCATGACATGAAAATAATCAGATTGCACAATCATCATTTATTGGGAACCCATCTGGTGTGTGGATGAGCTCATCCCCTTGAGAAAAAAGAAAATTTACAGCTGAGGCTGGTTGGTGGGGCCTTCCCAAAATAGTCCAGCTGGTTTTCAGAAGGTCCAGCGGTGGCTTAGGATGCTGCTAAGTCAAGAGCACCCAGTGATCACACTGGTCAAGCAGTATCATTATCGTAAATGATAGGAAACACATTACACCTATTAAGTCAGGACAGGTGATAGAAGGCTTGACACATTCCGTTTTCTTGTTCTGTGTACCGCAGCAACTCTGAATCATGTTATTCCTGCCCGTCTCCCTCCTACCTCTTAGCCTTGTTAACTCCCACTTGTCTTTAAGATCTCTGTTCATGGGTTGCCTCCTCAGGAACACTTCCCTGAACATCTAGGAACAGGCAAGTATTGGATCCTCTTACACGACCAGGTACCTTGTCCTCAAACATTGACTCATGAATGTAATTTCATGTGAGTTTGTATAATTATTATATCAGTGCCAATGCATGAATGAATGTCAGCTCTCCACCAGTGGCATCTAACCTCTATTAGTATATGGAATCATGTCTGGTTTTGTCCACCATCCCATCTCCAGAACATAGCTCATAGTAGGTGTCTGCTCATTATTTGTTGGATAGATGGGCAAACACATGAATGAATGAGTGAGTCTGCACTTTTAATTAGTGGACTAGCTGAGGCAGACATAGGCCATACCCAGATTTACTGTAAAAGCTAGAAGTGTAACTTAGAATACTTGGCTGCAGCAGCTCGTTTTCCAAATGACTCTGTTGAAGAGACTACTCAGAATCCACTCAAATTTGCATAGCTGAGCATTGCCCCCAGAGCAAATGTCTAGCATCGCTCCTGAAATCTTTGTCCACAGAAGGCCAACTACAAGCTTCCCGGAGCCTGGATGTGGTCCCCTTTACTTATAACACCTCCCAGTGGTGTGAAGAATCAGAAAGAAAGGAAAGTACAGGTAAACTATAACAAAGATAGGCCTGGGGCGCCTGGGTGGCTCGGTGGTTGAGCATCTGCCTTTGGCTTGGGTCATGATCCCGGGGTCCTGGGATCGAATCTATGTCTACGTCTCTGTCTCTGCCTCTCTCTCTGTCTTTCATCAACAAATAAATCAAATCTTAAAAAAAAAAAAAAAAAAAAAAGATAGGCCTGTGTAGTTCTCTTGAAGTTAAGAAGTGTGAAAATTATCTCTCCTATGATGGGATTTTGAAAAGACACCAGTTTGTGAAGAATGGGACATTTTGAGGATGTCAGGTAAAAACTCTTGATTTAGTTATCATTTTTTCACTTGATGGCAGAGAAATTAGGGCCCCCATGGACTCCATCAGCTCCAACCCAGAGACACCCAAATGTACAATTTAAGTGAAACACTGGTTACTCCCTTTCCAATGGGATTACTATCCACAAACCCTACCTCTGGAGAATTGAGAAGCCCCT
Source organism: Vulpes vulpes (assembly GCF_048418805.1). Lineage (NCBI taxonomy): Eukaryota > Metazoa > Chordata > Mammalia > Carnivora > Canidae > Vulpes > Vulpes vulpes. The sequence continues at coordinate 107,311,620 of NC_132781.1, read as the reverse complement.
ACTGTCCAAAGGGAGTCTGATATTGTTCCGAAGCTAAAATTCTGAGTTGATTCGCACAGTGCTTTTGAAGATTAGCATGTGTTGGGAGGGACCCACCCAAAGTGAGGGATGGCTGAGGTAGTAACTGACTGGAGGGCGGCTTTTTAAACCTCCAAAGTACTACTTTCTTACTGGAACTGAGGAAAATGCCTTCCTGGAGGATGAAAACATACCACATGTGAGACTCAAAAAATATTTGACGAACAAAGTAAAAATCGAGTTCTTACATGGGTTGCAAACTCTGTCCACATCAAAGAAGAATGAGAAAATCCAAGAATGGGAGTTTCGCTCCCGGTCTGATTGCAGAGACGTGCTTCCGTGTCAATGTGGGAACAGACTGCTGCAAAAGGTAGGGTGTGTGACGTTCAAGCGCTCGGGGAAACGCAAACACATCATCCTTTACTGACAGGCACCAACCAGTGAGTGGCAGAAAAGGGTAAAACACACAAATGCACAGACTTGACAAAACTTAGAAAGACATATGATACTAGCTAATTGTTCTTCTGGGTGCAAACCTCCTTTCCCCCCCCTTCCTTTACCCGGAACACATGTTATAGATCACTGGAGAAAACGCTAAGCCCCACGCCATCTGTAGGCATTAAATAATACAAAGGGCACAGCCCTTTGAAAACATACATTGCCATAACGCAATGATGAAAGGGGAACAGCTAAAATAGCAAATTGAGAATCAAAGCCTAACTTTCCACATGTGGAAACGTTTGCTGGAATCATGGCAAAATCCACCGGTCCCAGATTGGTTGTATTAGTTGTTTCAGAAGATACGGATGGATCGGTGAAAAACCCAATCTCATTTTGGAGGACTTGCTCATTGTTAGGGCAATGCAGCCCTGACATCACTATAACTCATCATGCAGACAGCTGACAGAGTTGCACTTTCAGAATAGTTCCATCTCTAGAACCTCTCAGTTTCAGAAACAGGTTTTCTACTAGGAAGAAAACACACACACCTTTCTCTTGGACAATTCACCCCATCCCAGGAGGGTAGGGCCAAGCTCATGGATCAGCTCACTTGCCCCAGTGTGGCTAGATCATTGCAGGCGTGGCTCTTGTGGCATGAAGAGCTAGGGGCAGAGCACTGCGACGGAACTGGTACATATGATTTAAAGAGGACTCTTCCCTGATTCCTGATACTCGGGTGGTCACGAGGGCCATGGGGCCCTGTTTCCTCCCAGAAGCAGCAGTGATGGGTGAACACAGATAATTTGAAGACCATAGAACAGACCACACTTCCTGGAGGAAGATGGGAATGTGCCCTGGGACATTTTTGCAGCCCTACTTTCTCTGATACAGCTTCCATCCTGAAGTCAGGAGGACCAGGTGTGTCGCCCCTTTTGTGCTCTGTTCAGCAGGCATTAGAAAATAAAAAGCAGAAACAAAGTTGACAACTCTCATGAAGAGTGCAGTTTCTACAAATAGACCAAAAATAAAAAAGATAAATTTTTAAAAAAACTGATGACATCCAACTTAAAAAAAACTATCACAATCTAAAACAGGCTCACATATGCCAAACATATGTGATCCCCATCTTTGGGGCCAGAAGCAATTTATGGCATGGCAATAATTCAGGTTATTGGTCTTATTTATTTTATTTTTCCTATAATTCATACTGCACAACCAAGGCGGGTTGGGGGGGTGGCTGGAAGGGTACAGGGGTGCATTTATCATGAAGCTTAAACTTCAGGGCTCCTTACTTCTTGGGGTCTCTCCCAAGTCTCCAGGACAATTCCTGGCAATATGTGCAAATACTCATATTTGTAGAAGTGAGCTATTTTAATTGTCATCAGTTATGACTCATGGCTCTTTCTGCACTGCTCTCCCCTCTATTAAACTTTCCCTCTTGATGAGGTAGCTGGGGGCAGTTTTGGAATTCAGCTAAGGGTAAAGTTGAGTTGAGGTACATGTAGTTTGAGTCTAGTGGGATATATGTATGTATGAGGCTCACAGTCATTTCCAGCTATGAAAAAGTGGAGGTGAGCTGTACCAGTGTGGAAATGGGTTCTAGCCAGCTTCCTCACCCCTAGGTGCTACTGACACCTGTGTCATCCACAACAGACCAGAGAGAGATTTTATGCAGATATTACTACATGTTATAGCACTTGGCTGTGGAGGTATGTGACCTCCATCCACACAGGAGAAATAAAGTTTAAAATGCGAAGAGCCAAAGGCTCCTGGGTGGCTCAGTGGGTTAAGCATCTGCCTTCAGCTCAGGTTACAATCCCAGGGGCCTGGGATGGAGCCCCTCATCAGACTCCCTGGTCAGCGGGGAGCCGGCTTCTCCCTCTCCCACTCCCACTCCCCCACTTGTGTTCTCTCTCTCTCTCTCTCTCTCTGTCAAGTAAATAAATTAAATCTTTTAAAAAATTAATAAAATGAAATGCTAAGAGCCAGAATCTAGTCTGTGGAGAAACCTTCCAACTGTCAGACAGGTAAAATTATAAGTAAGGAGTTTGTCAAGGAGTGGAAGGTTTTCCCTCTGTCAGTAGTATATATAATATACAACATACACAATCACAAAAGCACCCTATAATTTTCTTTTTTCTTATTAAAGGGAATAGAATGTAATTGAATTTCTCCAGAATTCCTGTGTTTAGAGGGCACGTACCTGTGCTTTTACTGTAAACAAGTATGTTTGGTAACAGATCATATGGAAATGAAGCCTGGCAGAAGGCTTTCCAAATTTGACAGCAATTCTAAAAATTTGCACACTATTTCCAACAACATGTTGGGCCTCTGAAAGAAAGCTTTCTAGCTTAACAGTAATGAAGGGACACTTTTTGATCAGCCGTGCTAGCAGAAGAGAGTGATTGCCTAGGGAAGAAGAGATCATGGAGTAAGGCAGTCAAAAGATACAGGACGAAGAAGGGTAACAGCGATGTGTCAGGCAGTTAATTAACGGACACGTCATTTCTCTGGATTTCATGATGCTTATGGTGTTTGCTTTCTTACATCGGAATGGGCTGTGATTTTCCCTTCACACCTAAGTTTGCCTAATTTTAAGTTATTTTTCTTTTAAGTAATTTTTAGTTATTTTTCTTTCAAAATGTCCCTACCCTGGATTATCGAATTATAGATTCTGTATCCATTGTAGGCTCCACAGTGAGGCCTGGTCCGAGAGAGCGATGTGAGAAAGAAGTGCTGAGCGCCAGCCACTGCAGAAAGGCAGATGTCCCTGTGGGGAAGAGCTGGCGCTCTGGGCAGCGCTGCCTCCCACCTGCCTGGAGAGTGATGGGGATCTGGGAACGAGGCAGGTTGCCCCCGGGGGCTGCCGTCCTGTTCTAGAGGGGTCGCTCTGTGCTCATTGACCACCATACCTCTGTGGGAGCTTGTGTGATCATGTTCGTTCTTGTGACACGGAAAGCTGCTAACATTTATGGAGCGCTATGTGCGTGCCGAGCAATGGGCTGAAAATGAACTGAATTCTTTCTCATGATTATCTCATCCTTAGTTATAACCCTCACTTTTTAGGGGACATATAATGCTTTTTTTTTTGTCTTCCGTTAGTGGTTCTTTCTGATATTGTGGATCATATACAGATTGCCAGGCCTGATACTTAGATATTCTGAATCATTAGGTATAAGGTGGGGCTCATGAAATTAATATATGTATGAGTGTATTTTAAGGTGGCCCCTTGTGGTTCTGCCAACATCTGCTTAGTGTCTGACAGTAGACTGGGCCTCCTGCTCAGGGACCCGCTGGCACATTAGAATCACCTGGAAAGCTTTAAAAACAGACCAATACCCAGACTCCACTTCTGATATCAATTATATCAGAATCTCTGAGAGTTGGGCCTGGGTATGGGGAGTTTTTAAACCTTCCTAGTTGAATCTGAAGTTCAGCCAGGATTGACAGCCACCACTTTAGCCAACAGAGAGACTGTAAACCATGAAACCACTGCTATGAAATAATAGGAAAAATATATATTGGTCCCTGCACCTCCTTCCTGGCGCAGAGCTCCTAAAACCCTTTTAATTTTCCTAAGTGATAAAAGCACGGGGAACATCTTCTGTTCTATTTGGTGTTTGACCCTGGTTCCTGGAACAGAACTCCTAAATCCCTTGGAATTTCCTGGGTGGTAGCTGTGTTTTTTGTTTTAATGAGGCGACTCTGGCAGGGCTCCTGGATGGGGGCTGGGCACCAGAAAGCTATAATTAGAAGCTTGGAACTTTCAGCCCTACCCCTCCAACCTCCAGGAAGGGGAGAGGGACTGTTAATAGAGTTAATGATTGATCATGTCTTCATGAAGAATCATCCCAAAAGTACTGGGTTCAGAGAGCTTCCAGTCTGGTGAACAAAGCTACCGGCCGGGAAGGTGGCACAACCCAAACTCCAAGGGGAACAGGAGCCCAGAATCCTCCCAGTCACCCCTGTGTATCTCTTCATTGAGCTGTTCATCCCAATCCTCTGTCATAGCCTTCATCACATAATACACTGGTAAACATAAGAAGCATGTCCCTGAGTTCTGTGAGCTGTCCTAGCAATGATGGAACCCAAGAAGGAGGTCCGGGGACCATCTGATTTGTAGCCAAGTCAGACAGAAGTCAGGTGTAATCTGGGACTTACTACTTGTTACTGGCATCTCACGTGGGGGTGCAGCTCCTAACCTGGGGAGTCTGTGCTCTTGAGAGTCTGTGCCCTAATTGCTTGGTGTGGAAACACCCCACACCTGGTGCCAGAAGTGTCATGAGTGTGGAAGCAGGGTGTGAATAAAGGAGAGCACCTAGACTTAACAAAATATATAGGAATGGCCATTAGTTACCTCATAAGGACACTCTCGATGAATTCTTCCCAAGATAAAAAAAAGTTAAGAGTATAGTATATATTTAAAAAAACCCAGCACGTCCCATTTCTACATGCTTTGGTATGCGTAGCACACTCACAAACGTGTCCTTCTTACTCAATCCGTGCACCACTTTGAACTATCACCCCTACTCTACAAGGGAGGAAGCAAAGGCTGTGAGAGAATACAAGATTTTCTGGTAAAGTCTTCCCCTAGCAACATTAGTTTCTCTCTGCTCTTACCTTGAGGATGTTATTAGTCAAAATGCAATTATTTGGTTTCTCGATTCTTCCCCAGGAGGCTGTGAGCTTTTGAGGATGAGCCAGTATTTTATTCTAAATGTCCCTTCAAATCAACTCTGCTTGCCAGCGTGAGTGGGGGCTGGGAACAGGTAAAGCTGCCAACCCGGACCCCTGGGTCAGTGATTAGACTTGCCATCCTGGCTCCCTGCTCAGTGACTGCTTTCCCCTGGCACGTGTGGGCATTACCTGCTGGCTGTGGACAAGGCTGTGCAGGTCAAAGGCATTGGCCCCGGGCTGACCAGCCTGGCTCAGCCACAGGCAGGCGGTGAATGAGCCCAATGTGCAATTAGCTTCTCACAGGGCTGGTGAATTGAGGTAAGGCTGAGCAGCAGCATTTTTTTTTTTTTTTTTCCAGGCCTGGAGGCCAATAATTCAGTGTTCTCTTCAGGACACTCACAAAGTTAAGGGAAGTCCTGGAAAAAGCCCCCTGAGTGGGGGCTAGCCCACCCTGCTTACTTGATGTAGAGTCTTGGTTTTTATATAACTTGATGAGACACAAGAGAAGACAAACAAGAGATAAAGTGGGAGATCCAGGTAGGGACCCGAGACCCCCAGGCTCATGCGCGATCACAGCAACAGCTAAGAAGAATTAGATCATTAGAATGGTCCTGATTATGGAATTATACCAAATGCCAACCAGAAGTACAGGAAAAGCTGCAGATGGGCAGACCAACCACCTGACTACTTGACTCTCCCACCTGGGAGACTTTGTCCAGGATTCTTTCAGATTCACAACTCATGGTTTGGAAATACCGTATGCATTTTTCAGCCCACTGTCAAATCTGGGAAGACTGCTTTCAAGTTTCTTTTCTGATCTATTACAGACAGGTTTGCTGTTTGTAGTAACACTCAAGGTATGTGCCCTTCAAACACAAGAGTTCTGGAAAAAGAGCTCTTTCCCAGAAACCACCTGAACCGTGTGCACCCCGTCTGCTGATGAGGTGATGAAGAAGCAGGAGTGGGAGCCCTGGAGGGCTGTGTCCCTCTGTGAAATCAACGCAGGGCTCTTGGGCACGTCTTCCAAGGAGACGTCCCTTCAGTGAGTCCAGACATTCCATGAGGAGAGGTCAGGGGAGGGGAGGCCACATGGCCCCGCACTGTTTAGCCATGACAGTTCATTAAGGGATTATATGCTGCCAAATTATGCCTAAAAGCACAAAGGCCAGCTGTACGTCCTTGGTTCCAAGCAGTGGGGTGAGCCAGCTAACCAAGACAGCAAAACCACTCAAGTTGACTTAATGAGGGAAACCATCAACGGAGGAAGAGCTAGTGACAGCCCCTTTGAGAGCAGTCCGGGGAAGAGCCCCCCCTTTAATGCTCTGCCTTCACACCCCTGGTCAGGTCTGGTCCTTTCTCTCAGTCTGAGCTGGGGCAGTCCCTGTGGCAAGTGGAACCTGGGGGAATGCCACCAGTCTGGACGGATGGCTGGGGACAGCAGACCCTCTCATTTTCCCCTGCGAAGTGCCTTGCACCCCCAGCCAGTGGACTCAAAAGAAGGGCCACCCTCCTGCAGGCAATGTTCTCTCTTGAGAAGAAGAGGCCGTGTGTGGATGTCTGGCTTCAGAGGCTGCCGGGGAAGCCAGCAAAGGGCAGCGAGGTGAGGACAGAGACTCAGTGCTGTTTCTCAGCATTCTTCCCTCCTTGCCTCCTGTGCATGGCCACGGCTCCTAACTAGCTGGCCACCGCCCCCCCCCACCCCCCACCGACACACGGACACACACATGCACATCTTTTGAGAAAACAGCATCTCTCATGTGAGAGGAACATGAGCTCACAGAAAAGGCATCCTTGTCTTTATAGCCAGAAACCTTTGCTTTAAATCACAGGGCTCTGTCCTTCACCAGCAGCGTGACTTTGAACGAATGATAAACTTCTCTGAGTTCCAATAACCTCATCTCAAAATAGTGACAAAAGCACCTACTTTATCTGGTTGCTCAAAGACTGAATTGCGTCCTGTGTACGAAGCACCTGTCGCAGTGCCTGGTACCTAGAAGATGATGTTTGATCACCATTAGCCGCTCCCCCATTATTACAACACTCATCAAAATACTAAACATGTGACAACAGCGTACACTGCTCCCCCATCATCCTGCACTGGTTTCTGATGCTACAAAGAAACATAAGAAGAGCTTCAGTCCCACCTGGTAGACAGCCCTGGAGATGCACCATGGTTTCAGCATCAGCTGCAGGACCCGAAGGTGTCCCCCTCGGCACGTCCTCAGGACCCGGGAAGTCAGGCCCCACAGCAGACGGTCCCAGCTACATAGCAGGTCTTCCGAGCCAAGCAGCCCTGCAGCCATGCCAGCTCCAGGCCCCGCCTTTACCCCTCTGGTCCCAGGCCCCACATACAGGGCTGTGTTCTTTTAGTAACTCAAAGTTCAAATGTCACCAAGATTTAATCAGGCAAGGGAAAAATGCAGTCAAAATAACTCTGTTTCCTCTGTCCCACTCTCCTCTCCTACCTTCCCTCTACCCTCACTAATCTGCAGGGACTGTTTTCCCTCAAGGATTAGCAAATAGCTCCTAAATCAAAATGCTTTCTCTCTGTCTCTGGGAACTAACCAGGGGCAAGGTAAAAACAAGTCTCTCACTCTGCAGATAATTGCACAGCCCTCCCTGTCGGGGAACCGCTTTGGACACAGAACTGACTTTTGGGGCAGGTCAACCCAAAATTTAGGGAAGAGCATAAGCCCGGAGGTTATCACTGGGTTCTCGTGGTTTCAAGATTCCATCCAGGGTGAGAAGCAAAGGGGAAGGAGCTCTGGCTTCCCCTGCCAACATTCCCAAGGCATTCCATCTATCCTCTTAACTCTTTAAGACTTAGAGAAGCAAAGAGTTTCTGTGTGGTGAAGCAAAAATCTAACTTTATACCAACACTGGAGGGGTTGCTATTTCTGGGGGTGCTTTACAAAAGCACAGGCATTTTCTTTGGAAATTTCCCAAGTTTACATTAGGATTAAAAGGGCTGTAAGAAAACTTATCTATCAGATTTAATATCAACATCTGTGATTTTGGGGGAAAGCAGATAAAAGAGGTAAAGGCAACATATCTCATTTCTCCCCACGATGGGGCATTTTCTGCAAAAGCTCTTGTGGCTCTATCATGTGTTAGATAAGCCCTATGAAGACCTCAACCCAAGGGAAGATATCCGGTTAAATGGGGTATAGCTATTTTCCATGTCTATTACGTTTTTTGAGTTTTGATCATTTTTAAAGATTTATTTATTTATTTGAGAGAGAGAGAGAGAGAGAGAGAGAGAGAGAGAGAATGAACACTACAAGCATGGGGGGAGGGGCAGAGGGCAAAGGAGAAAGAGAATCTCAATCAGACTCTGTGCTGAGCACAGAGCCCACTGCAGGGCTTGATCTCTCGACCCTGAGATCATGACCTGAGCTGAAACCAGGAGTTGGATGCTCAACCAATTGAGCCAGCCACCCAGGTGTCCCAGGTTTTGATCATTTTTAACCTTGTTTCAGAAGGGCATCTGCATCTGAATTCAATAGGTGGTTATATGCCAAAGAGGAAATAATGAGGTGCTATACTTAAAGTAGATAACACAGGGTGTGGCCGTAGCTGATTTTTATTTTTTTTGTGTGTGTGCACTTACCATGATCAGGCAAGTCAAGGACATGCCTACCCCTGATAATACAAAACTCTAGTGATGGTTTCCAATGTTGTGTTTCTCTAAACCATCTTCTCTTAATTCCTTTCCCTTTTTGCTATGGGTAAAGACATTAATTAATTAATATGTGAGGATCATTTTCATTTAAACTCCTCTTTGATGAATCTTATCACCATGAGTAAGAGCTCTAGGGTAAAACATTATACATGATTTCATTCCTACATGTTATTCCTTTATTTCCACACACTCTGTCATACAAGGCGAGGGGATACTAAAGAATCTTGCTTTCCTACAAATACTCCCTCACCAGAGGTTGTTTCATTAAGACAGAAGGAAGGAAGAAGGGAAGAAAGGAAGGAAGGAAGAATGAAAAGAAAACAAAAGAAAAATTTAAAACTCATAGTATGTGGAAAATGATTGCTCCATTAACATTAGTTAACCACCTTGGAATTCTCAAGAAAAAACAAATGCAAGCTACATCATAGTCAGCTTTTGCCTGTGTCCCTGAGCTCATGTTCTCCATCCTCTGGGGATTTTGGCTGTGAACCAAGCTCTTATCCAAAGCGTGTAATTATGGAATAGATAGGGGCAGTTTTAAAGGCACCGTTTTACTCTATGATTCAACAATGTGACTTTAAAACAATTTTTAAAGTTAAATGTATATTTAGCTTACGGTCTGGGAATCTTTTAAGTATAAAGGTGCCATAATAAGCTTTTAACAACATTCCCGAATATAAACCTATTAGTTCCTGAGAACAGCAAGACTTACTCCAACTGACCTGAAATCTTTATCACTCATGGGGACAGAGACGTCCTTTGTGGAGCTTGGTAGCTTCAGCAGATGTGCTGGTGGAGGACACTGCCCAGTGTCTTCAGCGTATCTGGTTCTGCCCGAGATTTGAGGTCCGTAACTCAGACTTTGATGGGGCAGCTTCCTCGACGGCATATGGGATGTTGTGCATGCAAACAGCACCACTGCCATCAACCGGGAAGCCCGTGCTTTGAAAGGGGTGTAGAGTGCGCAGAGCAACGAGACATGGATGTGTGTGTGTATGTGTGTCCATACATGCGTGTCTGTGCACGTATGTCTATCTGCGGGTCTGAGTATGCATGCCTGCGTGTGCATCTGGGGGATCACAGTGCAGAGGGTGGCAGTGACCTGCTCAGACCACATGCACATTGTAATGGAACAGGGACATGATCTCAGGGCTCAGCAGGCAAAAGAAGGATCTGCACTTGCCTTGGTGACTCCTCCCTCTCTAACCACGTTCTTTATTCTTTCTTTGAAAGTAATAGAAAATCAGGGTTTTTCTGGGCAGCTTACCACTTACACAGTCGCTCACTAGACTTTAAAGAGTGATGAATCAGTGGCCCTGTGGGTGACTAAGGGGTGACGAACAGCATTTGAGATACCAGGAAGGCGCCGGTAAGAGCGATTACAGAGTCACCTCTCCTTTCAGGAGACTTCTTGCTAACATTTGGGGTGAAAAGAGTCTGAGGGTTGAGTCAGTTGGCAGGATTGGCCTTGTTGCTGAGTGTTGGCCCATCGTACCCCCTGGGGAACATCACAAGTGGGAACCGAAGTCTTGGTCCTGTGGTTCCATATTTGGGAAGGGACCGGGGCTGGAAACTCTAAGTCAGGTGCTGACCTGGGGAGATGGCAGGTGTGGCCAAGCCAGGAGCTCCCACCCAGGGTGATGGCAGGAGAGGCAGGTGGGGTTTGCACGGCACACGGAGCCACCCCTACCCTGCCAGCTGCTCCCCGCCTTGCACAGCTGTTCATCTTCCCTGTGTCTACCTCCGCCTCTGGGTTTTCTGTCCCTGCTTCCAGACTCTCGTTCACTGTATTTGTAAAGACAGAGGAATTCTTCTCAAAGCAATAAATGCCTTTGCCCGACTCTAGGGATGTTTTCAGACATAATTACCGCCTCGAGAAGGACTTGGAAAAGCTCTAAGTTGAAAGTAATATGCAGCGCAATTAGGAACGAAATTTGCAAACACATAAAGATACAGGAAATTGTGTGCACACGGAGAAGTATATTTATAGCAGCCCAAGAAATATATGCAGAAATGCATTCTAATGTAATCCATTTTAATTATTTAGTGATTAGTTACCCACCTATTTTAGAAAATGTCAGCCCTAAGACTGATGGAGAACTGTTATGGTCTCTGTCAGGTGAAAGTCAGCTGCTGAGAGGCACAAATACCATTTTAAAAAAAATTCTCTTGGATGCATTTTGTTATCTTTGACAGAATCTGAAGATAAAGGGCAGTTGCTCCTATATCAAAGCTCAGTCCAGGGACCACGCCTGGGTGGCTCAGCTGGTTAAACATCTGTCTTCGGCTCAGGTCATGATCTCAGGGTCCTGGGATCGAGCCCAGCTTTGGGCTCCCTACTCATCGGGGAGCCTGCCTCTCCCTCTCCCTCTAAACTCTCCCCTTCCCCCAAATAAATAAAATCTTAAAATAAAATAAAATAAAAAAAGAAAAGAAAAAGAAAAAGCCCAGTCCAGATATTTAAACCAGAATGAAGGCTTACTCCAACCAGATCTGTTCTCTTAGAAGGACAGGCATCGGGGGATCCCTGGGTGGCTCAGCAGTTCGGCGCCTGCCTTTGGCTCAGGGAGCGATCCTGGGGTCCCGAGATTGAGTCCCGCAATTGGGCTCCTGGCATGGAGCCTGCTTCTCCCTCTACCTGTGTCTCTGCCTCTCTCTCTCTATCTGTGTCTATCATAAATAGATAAATCTTAAAAAAAAAAAAAAAAAAAGAAGGACAGGCATCAATGGGTAACTCACTCCAAAGTGAACCTGAGAAGGTGCTGGAAAATAAATGAATCAACAACAGAGAGGGGAAGACAGGGGCTGTGTTCAGAAATACCCATCAACCCTATTTCCGGGTTTCATAGAAAGCAGATTCCTTTCGCTTTTTCTGTGCAGCAAACATTTCTGTGCCACATGTGGACCTTTTCAGTTCTCAGCTACTAACTCACATTTTAATTCTACATTCGCCTCCTGACTTCCAACAGAGGACTCAAACTTAGGCTTAAATTTATTGCACATTTTGTTCTTTCCTTGCATTGAATGCTCTTACGATTAAAACTCTGTGTGTAACCAAAATGCTGGTCTGGGGTGGAGCTGGAAGCTTTATTCTTTAAGTGAAGGAGGCCCATACTTCTTTGTTAGTAATTCTTAAAAACAAAACAAAACAAAACCCAACACTTTACTGAGGTATAATTTATGGACCATGCACTCCAGCCGTTTCAACTGTACAACTCAATGGTTTTTTAGTATATTGACGGGCTCTACAACCATCACCACAATCTAAATTTAGAACATATTCATTACCCCCAAAAAGAGAGCCTATACTTATGAGCTGGCACCACCACTCCACATTTTCTCACCCCTCCCCTGCCCCCAGCAACCACACATCTACTGTCTACCTCCACCCATGTGCCTCTTCTGCAAATGTTATATAAATGTGATCTTTGCCATCGGCTTCACTCGCTCAAGCATAATGTTTTCAAGGTTCATTCATGTTGTAGCAGGTACCATACTTCGTTTCTTTCTCTTGGTGAAAACAATCCCATTGTACGGATGGATCACATTTTATTTATCCGTTCACCCACTGGTGAGCATTTCCATCATTCCCACTCTTGTGCTCTCAGCAGTGATGCTGCTATGGATATTAATGTACAAGTTTTTGTGTAGATGTACATTTTTCAGTTCTCTTGGGTAGATGCCTGGGAATGGAACTGTGAGATCATGCGGTAACTCTATGCTTAAGCTTTTGAGGAACTTGCACAGTGTTTCCAACAGCAGCCACACCATCCTATATTCCCACCAGTGGGGTGTGAGGGCTCTCCTCTCCCCACATCCTCACCAACCATCTTAGCGCCTGTCTTTTTGATTAGAGCCATCCTGGTGGGTGTGAGGTGGTAAAGTGTTCTTGCTTTCCTAATCAAATTCTAGGACATGCCTTTGAGTAGAGGGGGTGTGGTAGCACGTGGGAAGGGTGACTCTCAGGGGCTACCTGCTGTTTCCCCTGGCTGAGCCCTGTCCTTGCTGCTGCACATGGATTCCGGGAAGACGGGATGGAGGGTGCTGGAAAGTCCAGCATTTCCTCCTCTGTCCTTGACTGCTCCCTCTGCCATGTCTTCCTTCCCATCCTGACCCTCTCACGCCCACCATCAGGAGGGCAAAAAGTTCAAACATTTTTGGATGTTCTCATTTGTCCCTTTATCGTCCTAGCACCAGCTCTTTGGGAAGAGGATATTTAGAAATAGCACTGGTATGGTTAAGTGAGTGGGTGAGGCGCAAAACCCAAACCCAAACAATCTTTTGAAATCCAGAGGCGTTGCAGGGCCGCTCGCTAACATATTTAATCCCATATTTGGGTCTGGAAGAGGTCCCAGCTCTGACAAAGAGTCATCACTGCATCATCATTCCTCAACCTGAGAACCCCAGGGGCCCGTTTATATAAAAGCTAGGGAGCTCACTCTGTTCATTTGGGAGAATAATTTTTAAAAAACGCTTGGCTGTGTATATAAAAATATTTTGGATCCCTGGGAAAGTAGAAGAGAGGCAGAAGCTGCCCTCTGGCTTAAGCGCTTCCAGAGCAGCATGCCAAGAGCTATGTTTAGAAATATTTCCCCCACGCTCCACAAACCATTATACAAGTGGTCCTAGGGCCTTAAAAGTGATGTCATCCTATCAATTACCGTGGTTATGAAAGTAAGTTCTCATACATATGCCAGGCCCCAACAGAAATACAATCAGGGCCGTCTGAATTCAATCAGTCGGGGCCCTGAATGAGAAATTAAATGCTCTCGGCTCCTCTTTTCTCCATCTCTTATTTGGTTTCCATGGAACTTAGTGGCCAATGATGATTTTTGAGCATATATTCTGCAAGCGTGTGTTTATGAGATCAGGGCCTTCTGTGAAAAAAAAATACGTTCTGTTTAGTTTAGGAGTCATGAACACTCGGAAGAACCATGGTTTGGGGCTTGTTGGGAGTGAAGTTCTAAGACTGGGGGTCCTATTCATAGAAAAAGGAGGTCTGGCTGCTTGAGAGCCACTTCCACCTCCTCTCACAGAGGAAGATGTGTTAATGCTTCTAGGAGAGTTGTTGACAGATCATCAACACTGGCCCTCCACATGGGAGCTAAGAAGATATTAGAAAACTTGTGTCTAGATCATGGGAAAAGGTTTGAGGATAACTCAGTGAGGAGGAACTTAAGGTTTCTCCTCCAGATGTGAAGGAAGACAAGTAGACCTGAGTAAGACATAAACCGGAATAAGGACACTCAGTTTTTACCTAGAGCTTAAATTCCTTTTAGCTCTTTACTCAACTGTGGGTATTACACTGTTTATAATATTGTGTTATTATAATATATTAGGAAGTTTTTAAGAAAATCTGTTACTCGTTTCCACTAAAGTCTATTTCTTCTCTAAAACTCCTTCCAATTTAGCAATCTTACTTAAAAAAAAAAAATCCTTAGTGTTTGAACTTAATAGAAATGTAATGGCTATGGAATGAATAAAAATGTGTATTTTAGGGGCCCCTGGGTGGTTCAGTGGTTGAGTGTCTGCCTTTGGCTCAGGGAGTGATCCTGGGGTCCTGGGATCGAGTCCCGCATTGGGCTCCCAGCGGGGAGCCTCCTTCTCTCTCTGCCTATGTCTCTGCCTCTCTCTGTGTGTCTCTCATGAATGAATAAATAATATCTTTTTAAAAATGTGTATTTTATATAAAACCATAGGCTTGGGGCTTTTCATGTTGCTCCTGGGTGCTATGCCTTCATAAAATCTACCCCAGGGTAACTTCAGTTCCCTAATGGGGAAGTTCTGTTGTTCTTGTTTTGGCTTCTCAAAGAGCAGGCACATTAGGGTTAGCTCTCCATCCCCTTTCTTATTCAGGAATGAAGACATGACACATGATGACAAAGACAATGCAGGAGGCTTGATGAATGGGAATGGAATGGCCCTCCTAATGTAGGTAGGGTCAATGCAGCTCTGTGGGTCAGAGGCAATTTTGGTGAGCTAATGACTTTGGGAAGCCATTTTCAAGGCCACATTTTTCTCTTGCTTCCTTAGAATGCTTTTCTCAAGGGAGAAAAGGAAAGCAGAGATGTAAAAGATGTCTGGCCATCCCATGAACCCAGCTGGGGGACTATCTGCTGACTACCACTTTGTCTGACCCCAGGGCTCTGTATCATTAGTGTCACTGAGTCCAGGGGTCAGGACGTCAAATAGCCCAGAGTTATGCCTGAGTCTAGAGACCATATTCCAGCATAACTGTGGCAGAAAATCTATTCTGTTCTAGTCCATCCCATTTTCTAAAGTTTACAAAAGTTCTCTGATGGAAAAGCACCTAACAAATGACAACAAATCTCCAAAATGCACAAAACAAAACAAAAAGCAACCATGAGTTCTTTACTCGAGTTGGTCAATGGGGATTGGATTAGTCCGTCAGCTGGACTTTGGTATTACAAACTCCACGTGAGCCAAAAAGCAAATCCTTTGATATATATACAAATTAGGCCTGTTTTAGGATAAGTTTATTGATGTGGTGAGTTGCCTAGACTACCATGGAAGAACTTAATTCTGTATTTTTTTCATTAAGATCTCTTTTTAAAAAAGATTTATTTATTTATTTGAGAGAGATTGAGAGTGAGAGGGAAAGAGTACACACATGACAGCGGGAGAGAGACAAAGGAAAGAGAGAAGCTCCAGCAGGCTCCCGCTGAGCACGGGGCCCCATATGGGGTTCCATCTCACGACACTGAGATCATGACCTGAGCTGAAATCCAGAGTGGGACATGTAAACAACAAGTCACCCAGGTGCCCCTTTCTCATTAAGATCTTTTATAGATAAAGGTGTTTTTTTTTTTAAATCTACAGACTTTTTTTTTTTAAACTTTTATTTATTTATAATAGTCACATAGAGAGAGAGAGAGAGAGAGAGAGAGGCGCAGAGACACAGGCAGAGGGAGAAGCAGGCTCCATGCACCAGGAGCCCGATGTGGGATTCGATCCCGGGTCTCCAGGATCGCGCCCTGGGCCAAAGGCAGGCGCCAAACCGCTGCACCACCCAGGGATCCCTAGATAAAGGTGTTTATTTGGAGTGGTGCTTTTTGGGACCATTTAAGCTAACCTGACCATAGATAGCAAGATCTCTCCGCAACCATGGCTGACGAGGATAGCAGGGGTGGGTTAGGATTTAGCCACAGAGTTTGGAAAACCAAGAACTCTATTGGTGTTGGGTAGAGGTCCGGGCACATTCTGGTTAGGAAATCAGGACAGTGGTCACAGACATCCAGAGTTATCCAGGTTTAAAGGTCAAGGTGAATGAATGAATGAATGAATGAATGAATTTATTTTTAAAGATTTATTTATTTATTCATGAGAGACACAGACCAAGAGAGAGAGGCAGAGACGTAGGCAGAGGGAGAAGGAGGCTTCTCGCAGGGAGCCCGATGTGGAACTCCATCCCAGATGCCAGGATCATGACCCAA
Organism: Vulpes vulpes; assembly: GCF_048418805.1. Taxonomy (NCBI): domain Eukaryota; kingdom Metazoa; phylum Chordata; class Mammalia; order Carnivora; family Canidae; genus Vulpes; species Vulpes vulpes. Next base: position 107,295,348 of record NC_132781.1, on the reverse strand, counting down.
GCCAAAGGCAGGTGCCCAACTGCTGAACCACCCAGGCATCCCTGAATCAATGAATTTAAAACAGGCAATCAGAATGTCTGTCAATAGAGAATCCGGAGTTTGGGTCGGCCGGAAGGCCAGTAACTAGATGGGTAAGAGCAAACAGACCAAAAGATACATGGCAAGCCAGGGGTGGCCATGGCTGGATGGAAGCCTGAAGGAGAGCCAAGCAGGTTGAACCCAAAGCGCAGGTATGCAGGTGAAGCCCTGCCAGGTACTTGTATCAACCGCTTAAAATTCCCTCTGGATCTCTTCTTATGTCCTGCCGTCTCTGACCATCTAAGTGAAATATTGACTGATCCCAAGGCTCAGCATGTCCCTGAATTTGCGGGAGGCCTTCTTCCTCCTTTCGCAGCCCTGCAATCGGTGAACCACGGAGACAACCGATGAAAAGAAAGAGAATGCCTTTTAACGACTCAAGAAATGTAATTACGCCCGTGCAGGCCATGAAAGCATCTGAAAATCTATAAGGAAAACTACCTTAGACTTTACGGTTGGGTTTGTCATGAAAAATAGAATATAATGAATTTTTCTCCTTTTTTTCAAAAAGAAAAAAAATCTCTGTGTCATATAATTTGAGGTAAATCTCCAGGAGAAAAGAAGGAAATTGGATCGGGGTATTGGTTATTTCCCCCTTCATGCAGAAACAAAGGTGATGATTTAAGGTTCAGCGGGGAGGGGATGCGAAGGAGCTAAGCGCCTTCTGCTAGTGTCACTTAATAAACCCAGGACAACAGCCTCCTGGTACCGCAGAGGGACCAGGCTTCTCATTAATTAAGCACTGGTAATAGGCAGGTCTGAGCTCCCCTTGGTGAGTTTGACCACAATTAAGTGGCCTGGGGCACTCTCTCTAGTGAGCCCTCCATCTCCTCCACCAAAATTCAGGACAGATTTCAAAATGTGAAAACCAGAGCAGCCCACGTGGTGGAGGTTTTGCGAAGCTGAACACGTGTTCAGAGCCCAGACCCAGGTTAAGAACCCCTCCCTCCCTTCCAGTGCGTTGAATGGCAGTATTCCCGTGTCCCATTGCACACCCCCCAACCCTCCAGCTTCCCAACATTTACTGTTTTTTTTTTTTATCATGGTAAAATATATGTAGCATAAAATTTACCATTTTGACTATTTTTAAGTGTACAGTTCAGTGGCGTTAAGTACATCACAGTGTTTGCAAACATCATCACTGTCCATCTCCACAAGTCTTTTTCATCTTTTTCTTTTTTTTAAGATTTATTTATTTATTCATGACAGAGAGAAAGAGAGGTAGAGACACAGTCAGTAGGAGAAGCAGGCTCCATGCAAGGAGCCTGGTGTGGGACTTGATCCCGCGACTCCAGGATCATGCCCTGAGCCGAAGGCAGACGCTCAACCACTGAGCCACCCAGGCATCCCAAGTCTTTTTCATCTTGCAAAATGAAACCCTGGTAATCATTAAACACTAACTCCCCATTCCTCCCACCCCCAGCCCCTGGCACCCACCATTCTACTTCCTGTCCTCATGAATTTGGCTGCACTAGGTACCTCGTATGAGTGGAAGCGTGCAGTATCTGTCCTTTTGTGTTGGACTTATTTCACTTAACATAGTGTTCGAGGTTCATCCATGTTGTAGCAAGTGTCAGAGTTTGCATCCTTTTTAAGGCTGAATAATACTCCTCTGTATGGAAGGACCACATTTTATCTATTCATCTGTCATTGGATATTAAGGTTGTTTCTACCTTGTGGCTGTTGCGCATAGTGCTGCTATGGACATGGGCGAACAAATGACCTGACTGAGCCTCTGCTTTTATGTCTCTTGGGTATCTACCCAGAAGTGGCATTGCTGGATCATATGATGATTCTATTTAATCTTTGGGGGACTGCAATTCTACTCCATACTAATCTTTTCTACTGCTTCTGCCCTGTCCAGTTCCTAGGCCTTTCTGGAGGCAGGCCAGGACTTTGCCCACAGAGGGACATACAACTGCCAACATCTAGTTGTTTGTCCCAGTGAATCCTGTTCATGAGTGGCCCTAGGGTAAACCTATGCTTCTTTGCACTCAGGAGTCTCAGCTAGCCCTAACCTTTGCTGTGTCTGCTGGATTTGCATCCTCATTCCCAGGCTGGACCTGGACTCCAGCTCTGAAGTCTAGCTCAAGTATTTGGTGTTGAGGCATCCTGCAGGGCCCTCGTCATTCTCTCCTCCTGGACACACAGTGCTGGTCACTCTCCTTGTCATGCTCCGTGGGGCCTTAGCGGCAAGACAGGCAGGTTCCTCAGCTGAGGGGCAGGGAAGAGGGAAGGACATTGGGAATGGCTGGTGCCCATTGAGCAAATCACACTGGTCCAGGGCATTTGGGGGTGAGGGGCCAGAGGCTGCTTGAGGCTGTGGGCCCATATAAACTACCCTGCACACAGGCTAGTGTGTGTGAGTTAGGGTCAGGCATCAGGACGTGGGAAGCTACCAAAGATGAGTACCCCTTCTGATTTGAAGAAGGGCCCCCAACTGGGAGCAGGATTAGGAAGAGCAAAGCAGAGCCTTAGAACTACAGCCCTAGGGCAGCCTGGATGGCTCAGTGGTTTAAGCACCTGCCTTCCGTCCAGGGCATGATCCTGGAGTCCCAGGATGGAGTCCCATGTTGGACTCCCTGCATGGAGCCTGCTCCTCCCTCTGCCTGTGTCTCTGCCCCTCTCTCTCTCCCTCCCTGGGTCTATCATGAATAATAATAATAAAAAAGAACTATAACCCTAGGGGCGCATGGTTGGCTCAGTGGTTGAACATCTGCCTTCAGCTCAGGTTGTGATCCTGGGGTCCTGGGATTACAGTTCCCACATTGGGCTCCCTGCAGAGAGCCTGCTTCTCCCTCTGCCTAAGTCTTCATGTTTTTCCTAGATGGATAGATAAAATCTTTAAGGAAGACCAAAAAAAAAAAAAAAAAAAAAAAAACCAAAACAAAACACACACACACACACACACACACATACACACAAAGAACTATAGCCTAGCCAGTTCTAGCCTCTGTGAGAAGAAAGCAGACACAAGTCAGGGAAGGACATGAAGCCATTGGTTTGTCCTGGGATTAGGAAGAAACATCTACAACATGGGTACCTATAGGTCCCTGGCACACCCTAAGCCATTGTGTGCCAGGCTTCAGGGCCAACCAGCCCTGCCTGCTAATGCAGGTCAACTTCTGGAACTCTGCCAGTCTTGCTCAGTGCCATCTGAGGAGCAGAGTGCTGACAGTTTTCACACCTGCAGCCAGGAAGGGCTAGTGAGGTGGCTCTGACAGGTGCTGCTGATGGGCTCTCCCCACCCCCCATGGTGCCCACTGATGACAGTGAAACCACCTGTGGCTTTGTGGCTTTGGACATCTCTGTTGCCTGGCAGGGCAAGTTTGCAGGGCTTGCCCAGACCCTTGAACCACAGACTGCAGGCTCCCTTTCCTGGGCATTGGCATTTCAGCTGCCTCAGCACCCTCTCCTACCTTAGAATCTCCTTTGCCACAGGCTAACGGTTGTCCACCTTGGCTGCTCGTTAGAGTCATCAGGGAAGCTTTTACAAAATGTTTTTACTTGGGCTCCACCCTTGAGGGATTCCAATTTTATCCATCTGGGGGAGGGACTTGGCAGTGCTATTTTAAAAATGCATGCCAGGGGTTCTAACGTGCAGCCAACAAAAAGAACCAGCACCGAGGTCTCTGTCCCGCAGACAAGTTCCTCTTTGTCTTGTGATGACCAGTTCTCACATTGTAGCCTGTATTAGAATCACCTGGAGGGCTTCTTAAAAACAGATCTCTGGGTGGGGGTGGGTGCCTGAGTGGCTCCGTCAGTTGTGCAACCGACTCTAGGTTTCTGCTCAAGTCATGATCTTATGGGTCATGAGACTGAGCCCTGAGATGGGCTCAGTGGGGAGTCTGCTCGCAGATTCTTTCCCTTGTTCCTCCCCACCACTCACTTGTGCACTTGTTCTGTCTCTCAAATAAATAAATAAATCTTAAAAAAAAAAACCCCACAGATCTCTGGGCCTCACCCCAGAGTTTTTGACTCAGCAGGTTGGGTGTAGGGCCTGGGCATCTGCATTTCCAACACAGTCCCTGGTAAGGCTGAGTCTCTGGCCCTGAGACCACACTTTGAGAGCCACTGATCTAGGCCCGCCATGGCCCTTAATTCTTACAGTTAGGGTGATTGAGAGAAACGGAAGGGGGCTGTGCAAGTCATGTGTTTACTGTTTATGGGTTGTCTTTTTCAACAGCCTCTTCACCTTGAGACTCAGCCTTGCATTCACCTCCGAGTATCACGGGAAGGAACATTCTAGCGGAGTAGTTGGTCTGTGGTAGCAGCTCCTAAAAGACCTTTCCCGCATACACAAGATGGCAAATCAACACTTAAGGACCCTCCACCCAATGTTTCCTCACCCCCTTCCCTGAAAGAATAATTACATAGTTGAAAGAAATGTTTTGGTAAAAGGAATAGAATTTCTCCTCCCATCACAAAGACTGCATACTGACTTGAAAAGCCTAAGTATTAGTCACACGTGTTTATTTCTAAATTAAAATGGTTTCTCCATGATGTGATATTTCAGTCCTTGGGTCCCCCAAAGGCAGGAATGAAGCAGCCACATGGAGACCCTGAATCACTTACTCCTTTGTCCTTGTGTCTGGGAGGCCAGAACGTTCAGAGGTTACAATCCGGCATCAACAAAGAGCATTTAGACTCTTGTTTTAGAAATGAGTGACTCATCTTCGGGTCATTTTCTTGTCTATCTGCCCTCTCTCTCTCTCCACTCTCCCCTAACCGTGAGGAAAATGCAGGCGACACACTTGCTCCTCTTTATCTCCATACACAAAGAATACAAATGTTGCTGCTCGCAGAACCCCACTTCCTGTGAAGGAGGATATCCTACAATTTAATGGAGCAAGATTTCTAAGCAAAGCAGAAAGTCAAATGATTTCAGAGTTTGCTTCCCACCTACAATTAACGAGGCTACAGCTGTAAAGGAAGAGGGAAAAAAATTAAATCACTCCAAGGCAGGAGCAGTTGATATCATCTGTGGCTGAAAAATGAATACTTTTTTTTTTTCTTAAGGAACAAGGTTTAAGTTTCACAGAAACAAAACATTTGAGATATATAGAAAATGAAAAAAATATCTATTCAGACAATACACAAAGGCTGGTGGCTCAGGCCTACTTATTTTATTTCCTACTCATACAAAACAGAGAGGGGGGTGAAATAATCTCTTTCTGGCCTGAAGGCCATGATCTGCCTTCCATCTGTGCACAGGACTTTTTAAAGGATGATCCACAACCCATAAACGTTCCCTTTTGGTCATTCAAGGGTTACAGGGTTTTTTTTTTTTTTTTTTTTTTTTTTTTTTTTCTTAAAGACCCGAGACTGCTTCAGGTCTGTAGGAATTCCAAATTTGGCAAATGTAAAAGTCTCCTAACTGGCCTCTTTGGCCTTGGTAGGATGTCAAGGAGGGAGAGCCTGTTCACAGGGGATTATATTTTAAGTGTCCACAACATGCAAGGAAGGAATGCTTTTCAGAAAGGGATATCTCACTGTGTCATGTTCCTTCCTTTCTCTCTTACAACCTCCTGCACCAGGAAGGACCTCATTTCTTGTCGTACACACTGGACACTCACCCTGTTCTTGCCTATGTGTTTGTATAAAATGGTCAAGGCAAAGATAACGGGTAGAGGGGTAGTCAGAGAGATGGGTGATATCTATCAGTTAAGATACTTTAGAATCTTGCTCCACTAAGTGTTCTGCGTGGACACTGGTTTCAGCATCACCTGGGAGCTGGTTAGGAATGCAGATTCTCAGGCCCTGCCCCATGCCCCAGACCTAAAGAATCAGCATCTGCTTTTGACAAGATTCCCGGGTGATCCCTTGTACCCTGACATTTGAGGAGCCCTGCTTTAGAACATAACAAGTTAGAACTGAAAACAGTTGTCTTTAGTGACTTTCAAGTCAGGGAAACCTCAGCCTGCATGAAATCTCAGGTAGAAACATAAGAAATATGTTGGAACTGTTCTGGGGCAGCAGGGCTGAGCTAGGGATCTAAGTCTCCCCAGCACCTTGGTGGCATCTCCAACCCCCACACGTCTGGCCCCACTTCTTTGGGGCAGCAAGGGTTCCCAGTGAGCATCCCCGGACACCTACTGGTTTACAGAACACAGGCCATCCCTCAGGGTCTTCTGAACAACATTCTAAGCCCTGGTATATTATGAGTGCTCGAGCAATATCAGATGATCATCAACTGATTTTTATTTATTTTTATTATTTTTTAAAGATTTTATTTATTTATTCATGAGAGACACAGAGACACAGGCAGAGGGAGAAGCAGGCTCCATGCAGGGAGCCCGACGTGGGACTCGATCCCCGGGTTTCCAGGATCAGGCCCTGGGCTGAAGGCGGTGCTAAATGGCTGAGCCACCCGGGCTGCCCAAACAACTGAATTTTAAAGCAAGAGTACGTACAGAAGCCGAGCTCAGAAAATTCCATAGGAGGACCTAGGAGGAGAAATCACGGAAGGCAGGGGGAGAGCATAGTTAATATGAGAGGAACATCAGAAAGATAGAGAAATGGAAGGGATTCATACAGTTAGAGTTGCCAGATAAAATATAGGACACCCAGTTAAATTTGAATTTTGGGTAAACTGCACAAGGCATACTTACACTAAACAATTATTTGTTGCAATTCAAACTCAGCAGAGCGTCCTGTATTTTCATTTGCAGAACCTGATTGTCCTGGTTCCTCCCTCAAGGACACTTCTCAGCACCCTGGGCCCCCAGGAGTCTCACCGTAATTTAGATCCCAGGCAGATTCCCTCCACAGAGATCCCTAGAGTCAAACCGCCTGGGTTCAAATCCCAGAGCTGCCCCTGCTGCCTCCCTGACCCTAGGCCATGATTTCATCTCTCCCCAATCTTTTTTCCTCTTTTATAAAGCAGGGATGCACATCACCACTGGCTCATGGCATAACTGAACTTTACACAGGTGCCTATCAGGTCCAAGTCTTCTGAGTCTCAGCAACTTTCTGTCCAGCATTGCCCATGGTCATTTTCTTGGAGACCTGAGATCAATGTGGAGAGGTTGGGGAGGGAGAGGAAGACACAGTGCCTGAAAAGCCATAGGAGGACGTGCTCTCCCCTCCTTCCCCAGGGGCCTGGCTGGCGTGTCTATCCGGTCAGTGCATTTCCTTCCTCCTGTTCCCAGAGGGCTGTGTCTGGGGATGTGTTGGGGAAGGAGGGAGGAAAATGTGTCACTTGATATTTGCTCCTTGACCCGGGCTGACCCAGCTAATTCACTACAGGATGGAAGGAAGCACACTCGGGAGGACTTCCTTTGCCAGAGCTTCTTGGCCTTCCATCTCAGCGATCAGCAAGCCAGATCTTGCTTCCTTGACATTCAGCTGAGCAATGGGAGAACCCATAGCCTGGCAAAGTGGACAGGCCCTAGCCGAGTGACATCTTCTACCTCAAGGTTAATGATTCTCAGAAAGCTTCTAGATCCCAGAGCCAGCACTTGGGAATGTTATTTCTTCCTCTCGGAGTAAACCTGACCCACCAGGGAAATCTCATTGTCTCGAAGCTTTTATTATTATCTTTCTTCCCATGAACTGCAAGATCTGAGACTAAATTCCAGGAATGGACTGTTATTAAACATTAAACAAAACAAGAAGGCCAAGGTATCTGGAAGCAGGTGGGGCTCAAAGTCCCCCCGGAGGAGATCCTGGGGCCAGGTTCTGAGGTAGATTCTGACTCGGAATCCCTAGTGGAATTGAACAATTATCCCGAAACTGCTATCTGAATGCTGTGGTTTCCCTAAAACAGCGTTCTTGGCTTTCCTATTCCTCTTGGCACTGACCCATCGCCTGCAGCAGCAAATCTTTCCCAGGAACCTATTGTTATTTGTGTATCTGATAGTTTACAGCCGAGCACACTGACAGCAACATTTAGAGAGAAAAAGAAAAAAGCAGGGGAGGGTGAAAAGGACAAAACGGAGGCTTCCAGCATCCTGGTGGGAACTGTAAGCCAGAAACTGCCTCTTTTTTGGCCCACTGCACGGCGAGTTAGGACGCTACAGAAAAGTCATTGTCAGGGGTACCTGCAGCTTGTTGGGGAGGTGGGCATCAGACACAGGGATTCCAAATAGGAGCAGGCACCTTCTGACCCTCCACTGGGGTACCTGTCTATAGCGTAGTCTCTGTTCTCCCCAGGAACACCCCTTCAACAGCCACCAAAGTTGAAGCTGTGCAAAGTCACCACGTACATGCAACACACAATAGGGTGAAATGGAGTAGCTCTGTTTTGTCAGGGCTGAGCATTCCGAATGAATCCATTCCCATCTGGGAAAAAGAACTGCCTTGTTCAGAGCACAGTGTTCCCATGTCTCAGCTTACCTATAAGCATTTCTGATACACCTGTTGGGATCATTAGTTCTGCCAAGAGAAGGGAAGTAGCATACTTTGTTCTATTTTTTACTCTCAATGGACTGTGTTTCCATTGTGTTGGTTTCCCTTTCAGAAAGGAACACAAACAGGAGGGAAACTTACAGGATTCCATGCTGCTTGGCAGGGGTGAAAAATATAGGCATATAAATAAATACACAGAAAATGAGAGCAAACCAGGAAATGAAGGATAATAGAAATAGAAAAAAAGAGCTACTCAGAAGGGTGGGATCAATGTGAAAAGGCCTATTCCTTAGCTGGCAGCAAAGGTTAAAAAAAAAAAAAAAGGTAAGCAAGTCGAATCATACATGTACTACTTATCATATCCTAAAAGGAATTAATAAGGTGGAATTTATATAAAGGACACTGAAAAACTAAGGAACAATATCTTTAAAAAAGAAAAAAGATTTATTTATTTGATAGGGAGAGAAGGAGAAAAACAGTGCAAGCAGGGGTAGGGGCACAGAGAGAGAGAGGAAGTTCTAAGAAGACTCGGCGCTCAGTGCAAAGCCCGATGTGGGGCTCGATCTCAGGACCCAAGGTTGTGACCGGATCTGAAACCATGAATCAGACGCTTACCTGACTGCACCATCCAGGCGCCCCAAGGAACAATATCTTTCACTGTCATTTTGAAAAAGCCTTGGAAGCATTTTTGTACATGTTTCTTTTGTTGGCTTTCTGATCAAGGTGGTCCCTTACTCACCCTCTCCCTGTGCTCAGACACGCTGCAGCTGTGTAAGTGCTTCAGGTGGTTCCCCCAGACTCTTCCTCTTACCTTCTGCTTTGACTCTACCTCTCTCATTTCTCTGGTCTCTGTTTCATTCCAAATGTTTCCAGCTCTAACACTTTCAGACTCATGCCCCATTAACTTGTCTATGGGGCTTGTTTCAGAGATCACGGCCACTAGCAAACTCTTTTATCTGGCCTTGGTTTTATATTCTGTAACTCCTGCCTACTCCACTCCATTCCACGTCCTGTCCAAGACCCAGGTCAGCCAGCCAGATTCACGTCCAGAATGGGCTGCTGCTTGTCTAAAAAAAGGATCCTAAACATCAAGCCTCAATATATATGAATAAAATCTTAAAATATTATCTGCAGGGAGTATATTGATATATGATTATTTAATTTTGTAAAGATATAGCATAATGGAATTAAAGTAATGAACAGCTAACAAATGAATACCTAAGGTGTACATCGATCTGCTTCTCCTGGGATTGGATGTCCCTAGGAAGCCTCGGGCTAAGTGCTAGGAGGCGATCAGTTTACAGTGACCGTACTGGGAAGAGGCAGAAATAAAGCTATTCTGAGATGAAAATGAAAGAGACACATCTCTGCTGCGAAAATGATAAGTGAGGGCTGCTATTCAGAAGGGACAGTTAGGAAGTGTGACTTGCATTGTCATCCAGCCAGATCATCCTTCCACCTGGTAGGATCAGGAGACTAGATGGGAAGAGCCAATGCTTTCATTAGAAAGGGAGCTGTGGATCCGTTCAAGTTCTTGCTTAGGGACTTGGCCAAGACCCCAGAATTCCCTTCCATCTAGCATGAAAGAAATGATTTAGAACTAAAAGGTTTTAGTTCAGCTGTTACCAGTCAACCACCTTGATCATAAAAGAACCTCATTTTGGTTCTCATGTGGCCTCTGGTTTTGAGTAGGACCACACACCGCTGGTCTGTAAATATGAGTTAGCAGCAAACTATATGCCCTTGGGTGGTGGAACAATTGCTTCATTGGATGAAATTGTTAGGTATGGTTTTCTTTAACACTGGGGAACATCTGCTGAAAGCAGAAGAATGTGGCTGATGCTAAGCTGGCCTATCAGGCAAAGTAATTAGACTGTAGGTTCCGTTCCTACCAAGTTCTGTTCTCTTTGCTAGGTGATAAAACTATGCTCTAAGCCAAGAGGATGCTGTCTTCCAATTTCCTGTAGCTATAGGACATGCATTCAGTTTATTTAAATGTATTTTAAAATTTGCATTTAACCTGTCAAAGGAGTTTTTTTTTTCCTTTTTATAAAAAATAAATTCTGATTTAGCAGTGGGATTACGATGCCAGCTGGAAGGCCTGAGGATCTATTCCAGGATTAGTATTTTTTGTATGGAGATGTCTTCTTTTTATGAAATTCAAGACTGGGGAGAGAGAATACATAGCTATTTAGGTTGAGGTGGTACTCATTTTATTGTAGAAGTTGAAAACTGGCATCTTATGGACCAAATGTAGCCCACAAATGTGCCTTTGTTGGCATGCAATGTTTTGTTTTGTTTTTTTTTTTTTTTGAGCTTGGATCAGTTGCCAGCATATAAAAAGTTGAGATATTCTCTGTCTCTGTCTCTGTCTCTCTCTCATACACACACACATTTTCCCTTACTTAGAAGAAACTGTACAAAGAGTTTTTTTGGAAAAGTCAAAGGGCAAGACCAGCAGCCCTGTCTCCCCATGGCAGAGCTGAGCCGTCCTGGCCCCAGTACTGGGGGCAAGGGTGCCTTTCCTTGTTGTGCTACATTTATTTGACTGCCTGGCTCATATAGGGTTTGAGTTATAAGGCCTGGATGGCACCTTATTTTACAGGACACCGAATGTGAATAGAGGCGTTCCAGGACTAACATGAAGGATTAAGTCCCAAAGGTACCGTAGGAAATAGATAAAAGCTCTTGAAAAGAACCACTTTCTGATTGGTGAGTCTCAGAAGGGACCAGAAAGTCTTGGCCTGCACATTATACATGTTTCTCTCATGCCACCTTAAGGCCATTTGACTGAAGGGAAAAGGAAGTCACCAAGTCTCAAAGATACTTTAATTTGCTGTTGGGCACGTCGGTTCAGTACTGTCCAGAGGGGAATCACAGAACATACAGCTAGAAATAGAGGACAATTCAGATGCTCTGAGAACGGACTCCATGACTGAACCTAAAGCCACAGGATATTAGTATTATCCCCGAGGGGTGACATTGAATGGGATGGCACATGGCCTGGGGAGCCTGGCTCTTACTCTTTGGGCCTTGGTCCCTGGGAGAGACTGCAGAGCTGCCATTGGAGGCAATCGTGTGAGTATGTTGCTCTGTGCTGCTCAGTTCAAATCAGTAAGTGTTTCTGGAGGATTTTTTTTTTCTTTTGTAGTTCTTCTCCCTAAAAGCTCAGCTACTTGAAAAACCAGAGCTGTTGCCCAGAAGGATGAGGGGTGCCATCTCCTTTCCCTCTCCTTATGTAGTGGGTTGACATTTAACAATAGAGGACCTAGGACTGGCAGCTGCATTGTTGCCTATATGGATGGACTGGACTTGGCCATGCAACATAGCCCTGCAAAAGTGAGGGTGTTACACGTATGCAGGAGTGTGCTCCAAGCACTGGCAACTGAACTTACCCACATTCAGGCCCACCACTTCCACTCCAGAAACAAAATAGGCTTATTCACCGTCATCAGCCCAGAATCGTGGGAGGGACCCACAACATGTCTGCTGTTGAAACTGTTCTCTCACTAGTTCAAATTTGATGTGCCAGAGGCACCTGCTTATCTAGAAGAGGAAGATGGTGGGGGGAAGGGAAATCTAGAGGTTGTAACTGGGTGAACACTCTGATGGGATCTACCTCAAGGACTGCGTTCAAATCGTTGATAGCTGTTACTTTCCTTTGACCCGACTGGCAGAGAAGTGCATGATTTTCTTCTACAAGAGTGCCACGAAGACCCAGTAATACAGTACCTGATGTCAAAGACATAATTTCTTCCATGGCAATTCAAATCCATTTGCTTTTACAGACCAGTTCTGAGGCCCTAAATTCAGAGTTCAAGTTAGGACTTGCTCATTTGGGTCCTTCAGTGGCTGGCTCAACCCTCAACTAAACTTTCTAAATATATTCTGGGACTTGGCTGGGTTTACGAAGCCCTGACACATGATTACACATCAATCAGTTTTTAAAAAAATTTTCAGAGGCAAAGTAAAACAAAAGAAAAGAGGTTTTCTTCAGATAGATCTTAGGAAAGCTAAGACTTTGAGGTGGATTGTTAGCTTTTGACATAGGTGACCAACAAAAGATATTGAAATTTTTCATCTTCTTTCTTGCACTATGGTGTTTTGTTTTGTTTTGTTTTGTTTTTGGCTGGACAAGCTGTAAGGGACAACTGCAGTTCTACTTTTCTGATACAGTTGTTTAAGTGGGTGGGGTGAGGGGAGGGCAATGTCAAGTAGGAATACTGTAGGGACACCTGGGTAGCTCAGTGGTTGAGTATCTGCCTTTGGCTCAGGTCATGATCCCAGGGTCCTGGGATCAAGTCCCACATTGGGCTCCCTGTAGGGAGCCTGCTTCTCCCTCTGCCTATGTCTCTACCTCTCTCTGTGTGTCTCTCATGAATTAAAAACAAACAAACAAACAGAAAGGGAACACCATATTTCTAGGGTGCCATCAGGAGGAAGATTCACTACTGGCCTTTGTTGCCATAAGCTTCACCTCATTCTCCATCACAGCCTCTACTTGCTGTGTCTGGGATTGACTCTGGTTGAGTAAAAATTGTCCTGAGACTATCAGGAGTCTCAGCTTTCCTGTCTTCCTTTTTTTTTTTTTTTTTTAAGATTTTATTTATTTATCCATGAGAGACACAGAAAGAGAGAGAGGTAGAGACACAGGCAGAGGGAGAAGCAGCCTCCATGCAGGGAGCCCGACGTGGGACTCGATCCTGGGTCTCCAGGATCATGCCCTGGGCCAAAGGCAGGAGCTAAACCGACGAGCCACCCAGAGATCCCTCTATTTCCCCCTTCCTATGCTGTGCTCTCTTCTCTACTTCCTCGGTGCTGATGCTTCTGGAAAACTATACTGCAGGTACTGTTTTTTCAAACTTTAGTTCATGTTCTGTGCCCCAGAGGTTCAGATTCAGTATGTCTGGGGTGGAGACTATGCATCTGTGATTTAGAGAACACCCAGAAATTTTGATGCGTGCAGTTTGCACACAAGTTTTTTGATAACAGTGCAGTAAGATGATTTTCTAGCCCCTATCTTCCATGGCTATCAGCAGCACTGGACAACCCAACATTCCCTTCTGCAAATTTCTCCTCAATTCTCTTTCTACCTCACTGGTTGCTCCTTACTAGTCTTATTTGCTGGTTCCTCCTCATGGAACTGACCTCTAAACTTTAGAGTGGCCTTGGGTCTAGTCCTCAGACATTTCCTTGTCCCCATTCACAAAACATTCCCCAGGTGGTATCTCCTGGTCCTGTGGCCTTAAACACCATCTGGTGGTGGTGCCCTACTTTAACTATCAACTTTCTAGAAGAAAAAAAAAAAAGCCATGATTTGTAATGTTTGGTAATTGGTATGGTGCATTTCTCCCACCATGACCCATCTGAAGCCATCCGTGTGTCACCACTGAGTGGGGAGTTGGGAAGACATCCGCACACTCAGCTTTTGAGAACCTGGACAAGCCAGCTTCAGAGCACCTTCAACAATGTCCATGTTTACCAAGAAGCCCAGAACTCTCACCTGCACACGAAACTTACATTCTTAATGTCCTCCATTTGAATTTTAATCATCTCAAGGTCATCCCATCCAAATAGGGCTCTCAGCCTCCTCTGCCTTTGCTGTCACTCCTACCAGCCTCTTGGCAGCGTCTCCAATCTTAGGCTCAACCTCAGGCTACAGCTGCCTAGGGGTCAGTCTCAACCCTTCCTCTCTCACTCATCGCCTGACCCATGCACTAATCCTGTCAACTCTACCCTCTAGATAAATCCAGAACCCATTCTTTTCTCACTTCTCAGCATCTCCAGAGTATCCTCTGGCCTAAACCATCATCATCTCTCATCATAGTGTAATGAGTCACCTTACTTCCATACATTTTTCTATCAGCCTTGTAGCCACAATGATTCCTTCAAAACATGTCAGCTGGAATTTCTGGGTGGCTCAGCGGTTTAGTGCCTGCCTTTGGCCCAGGGTGAGATCCTGGAGTCCCAGGATCAAGTCCCACATCGGGCTTCGGCATGGAGCCTGCTTCTCCCTCTGCCTGTGTCTCCGCCTCTCTCTTTCTCTCTCTCTAATGAATAAACAAAATATTAAAACAAACAAACAAACAAACAAACAAACAAATATGTCAGCAGATGCCATCCTTCTGTCCCCAAACCACTGGTCTTCTGTCTCATTCAGAGTAAAATGCCCAAGTCCTTATCATGGCCCCCACAGCTCTCTGTCACCTGGCCTCCTAGCACTTTCCTGACTGCTCTTCCATTCCATGTACCCCATCCCCTCACTCTGCTCCAGCTCCTGCTACCTGTCCACCGCCCCCTCAGCCCCCACCACACACACACACCAACTAGTTTCAAGCCCATCAAGGATGCTCTGGCATTGTATTCCCTGTGTACTGGTGGTTTCTTCTGCAGGGCACATTCCTTCCCCAGAAGGCTCTACAGCTCATCCCCTTACTCCTGCACTTACTCTCTTCTCAAATATCTTTACCAAGAGTCACATCATATAAAAATGTAGCACCTCCCATCTCTCCTCACTTTTTATGCTGCTCTATTTTTCCTTAGAGGCCTTAACATCACTTAAAAGACTTTGCTACATCCCTGGGTCTAGAATGCGTGCTTGGCATGTAGTAGTTATTAAATAAAAATCTGTGTAATTAATAAATAGTGTATTGGGTCCTAGGTATTACATTCCCTGGGGTATTTGTATTTTGAGACTGATTTGATTGAACTCAGACCACATTTTCCAGAAATGATCAATATACTTCTAAGCCTTATTGGTTTTCCTGATTAATGTTCCAACAGAGGTATTAGAGGACCATTTGAAAGCATTATCCATATGGAAATGTGACCTTGGCATTTTTGAGAAAAGTCAGTAAGCAATAGAGGAAAATGATCAGAGGCATATTTATTGACTATTTCAAAATACTCATATACAGATTCTGACTGGGAAGGAGGAGGGCTGCCCACACACTCAAAAGTGTTGTGTAGTGGAATTTCAGTGAGTTTTTCATGAGCAAATTCTCTACCAAGAAGAGCTAGCATCCTAAAATAAGTCACCTGCTGGGACTAACAATGATACAAGTATTCATCTGCATAAGAAAGGCAGGCTCTTTGCAACCCTACCTTTTGGGTGACAATTCTATTTGATTAAAGGTCTGAGTTTATGACCATGAAGACATTCTTTTTGCTCCTCTGTTCACATTCATTCAATAAATATTTTTTTGCCCAATATACATGCCAGGCACTGTTCTAGTTTCCAGAAAAACTGGTCAAGTCCTTTGAAGCAGTTAGTTACTGAGTGACCAGAAAGGAAAAGAAAAGGGACAAAAAATCCACAGATGTGGTTTATCCACTCCCAGCTTAGAAAACAAAGATCCGTGACCATAGTTTCTTCCATATTGTTTTATACACCTAGATAATATTGTTCTCAGAGGTGCATTGATGAATCAATACAAACAAAAGCGGACTGTTTTTAACTGTGTGTTCAAAGAAACTCTTATGTTACACAGGTGGATAGTATTCACTCTGTGAGAGCAATTTATAAGAGATCTGTTTTCAAAACACCCATAGAAAGTGTTCAGAGATTACATGATTGATTTTGTGGACATAGCTGCGATATGGCAGACTGAAAGCTCGGAATGGGGCTTTGTTCCTGCTCCAGTGGAGAAAAACTCTGCAGGGCTAGCTGGATTGGGTGTTTCTGATCTCAAACTGTCTGGAAGTCCTGCATAAAACTAGTTGCTGTGACTTCAGAATCTTCTGTTGAATTACCCAGAAAGTGGCCTCCGAGTGCTGAACACTACATAAGATGTCCTAGAAATATGAACCCAATGCTCAGGGAGTTTAAATGATTTTTTTTTTCCTATTGAGAATGACACTTTTGACTAAAAATCCAACATAATCAACTCAATTATTTCCTTTTCATGTGAAGACACCAGAAAGCACAGTAGATAATTTAAATAATTTCCTAAAGCTCCACCTTGCCCAGATGGTCCATGTTGGCTGTAATCTTACCTCAGTGTGCAGCTCACACTAGAATTTCCTGGGACTTAAATAGCAATGCCTGGGTCCCTTCTCCAGAGATTCTGATACACACTGGTCAGGGAGACAGCCTGGACATTGGGATTTTTTAAAAGCTCCTCAGGGGCTTCCCATGTGAAACCAAGGTTGAGAAGTCCTGCTTTAGGATGAGTCATGGCACTGGGCCCACGACATCAGTGAGAGTCCTAAGAAGCAGTCAGGACTTGGGGCTAAGGAGTCTATAGAGAGAAACCATCGCTTGGTTCCATGCTTAGCTGGATAAATGCCATTGGGTGCCAGATGGGGAAGCTGGGGGGGGGGGGGAGGGGGCTTACCATTTACCAATGGTCCTTACCATTTGAATAAGAGGTTTCCTGCCCTGCTTTCCACCCTAGCCCAAGGAATGAAAACTCTAGAGAGGGGTAACAATAGGGACAGCCTTTCCACTGTGCAATCTCATTCCAGCCAAGATGGGAAGTCACTGGTTTAAAACTTGACAGAAGCTACTGTAAGAAATAAAGTCAATGTCAGTTCATCAAGTTTGGGTCACTTAAAATCGTACAGGGCTACCAATATGGGGGCGGCGGGGGGAGGGCTTTCAATGAGGCCTGTGAACCAGAGATCTGGGGTCCCTGATGGTCCATGTTCTCCAGAGAGGGGTATATTTATAGCAGGAACAAAACCCTATGCAGGATGAGGGCGTTGGATAATAATATGTGTGAATACACTGATCTGTCTGAACAGTTTCTTGGCTGTCTGCTTTCAATGGTAATAAATATCCACTAAAAGCTGTCTGCTGTATGTGTTTCTGGTAAAGTCTCACACTTCCCTGCATGAATACATTCAGAATGTAAGCACCACACACTCGACTATAGAGACTCTGTTGTATTCTGAATTCTTAAGTTATGCAGCTTAGCAGCTGTGATAATGTAATGGTTTGCAAAATAATAGACTGGCAATACGTCAACCTGAAATAACACATCAAATAATGAATAATGTGGGTGCAAAAAGGTTTAATTTATACTGTGTTAAAAATACTGCTCCAGAAATATCACACCATTTCAGTCTTTCCAAGACAAAAAAAAAAAAAAAATCCTTTCACTTAAATATTCAAATAATTGTGGTAAAAGAGAATGCTTTCTTGTTTCTTTTTTTCCTCCCCAATAAAAATGTCAAATTTACATTACTCTGTGAAGAGATATATAAGCTGAGTCTGGTCAGTTGTTCGCACACATGCTTCATTCTGCTTTACGACACATGGCTTGGTCTTAGAGTTTAGAGCATTTGTATCCACAGTTTGTATTAACATATAAAAGTGAACACATTTCCCATCAGTGATAATTGGGCATGGAGTAATTTAATGTTAAAAAAAAAAAAAGAAGTTGTTTCTATTTATGTCTTAATTCTGCTCTTCTTCTCACTGAGGGAAGTTTATAAGAACTTTCAGATTTCATTTATTTTCTCATCTAGGGAATATTTATCACACTCTTAACCAGAGACCAAGATATGTTCCCTGTCCTCAAGGAGCTTGTCATCATGTGGAGATTTGACTTGACAGAAACAGGATGGAAATAGGGGGATTCAATGAAGTGTGATCTGTGCTGCTGTAAGGAAAATGCAGAGGGCTAAGGGAACCCAAAGGAAAAGCACTCATTCAGACTTGAAGAGCGGGTAGGGTTTCTGAAAAGCCTTCCCAAGGGTGTTACTTTTAGGCTGAAAGGATGTGACTAGGAAGTTAAAGAGGTAGAGGGAGGAGGCATTGTGCGTTCAGGCAGACAAAAGCATGTGCAAAGGCCCTGAGGCAAGGGAGAACATGGCAGTTTGAAGGAATCATAGACCTGTTCAGTGTGGTTGGAGTCTAGCATTCTCAAGGTAAAGTAGGGGGAGAGCTGAGGCTGGAGAGGGTAGGAGAGTCCTAATCATGAAGGCCTCTATTTACATTTAGGCATTTATCTAAGTACTTATCTTGAAGCAAGGGACCACTTAAGGGTTTTAAGTAGACAAGTGGACATGACCATGCCTATGTTTTAGAACGATCACATTGCTGCAACACAGAGCATGGACTTGAGGGAACAAGACTGGCAACTGTTTGAAAGTGAAAGGTTATGGTGGCCTGAGCCAAGGGAAGGAAGGAGGCAGGGAGGTCGCCTGGGTTCTGCTCTGGGTGTTCAGGTAGCTAGTGGACTGAAGGAGGAGCAGGACTATCAGTGAGGTGATCAATTCCAGTTTGGACATGTTGAATTTAAGGCATTGTATCATTCAGGAGAACAAAGATGTCCAGCCCTTCCTGGGGTATGTGGGTCTGGATGCCAGAGAAGATACATTCTTAATAAATGCATGCCTGAAACAGCTCAGGCTGGGCCACAGAAAGATCCTTATTCTTGGGTTTTGGATCTATAAAGAAAGGTAATCTCCAACCTGACACCATTTCCTCATAATGCAGGGTTACAGTAGTTTAATAAAAACATTACCCTTGCTCCAAGGCAACCCCCCAGGAAAAAGGTCCACGTTTGTTCTTTCCTTAACTCATTTATATGTTGTGCTCTCACAGTCATTAGAATTTTTCATGAAGTTCATTTTTACCTCTGAAGTAACAACACCTGGCTTTGGGAGGAAGAGATCCAATAGAAGCATAGGGGCTTGAGTAAGTGTAGTTACTTGGCATTTGTATGCAATAAATTTGAAACATTTTGTTTTCTATGTGTCTTACATAAAATTGGAAGTCCAAGGCAAATTATCACCAGGAAATGCTGTCTGTCTTGGCTTTACTGGGTAAAGGTCCTTTAGGGATCTTTTGGAAAGGTCCAAATGAGTAAGGTATGATCAAGAGTGTGTGTATGTTTGTAAAGACTATCAATTATCAAACATACAAGCCAAGTGCTCCTCCATTCAAAGATACAAACTTTAAAAATACCCCATAATTGATGATTGCTTTCTATATGTGAGGTGTTGTGTTAAAAATCCTTATATAAGTGACCTTTAATCTTAAAAACCACCCTCAATAGTGGATAGTACAGATGTATAACCTAAGAACTCTGAGGGCAGCCCCAGTGGCTCAATGGTTTAGCGCCACCTTCATCCTGAGGTGTGATCCTGGAGACCCGGGATCGAGTCCCATGTCAGGCTCCCTGCATGGAGCCTGCTCCTCCCTCTGCCTGTGTCTCTGCCTCTCTCTCTCTCTGTGTCTCTCATGAATAAATGAAATAAAATCTTAAAAAAAAAAAAAAGAACTCTGAGAAAGTCTGGCCACTCTGCCAAGATCACACAATTAGTAAAGGGCGAGGCTCTCAGTTTTGGGAACCCTGTGACTGCAAACCCTACCCTTTCCACCCCACTTTGCTGCTTTAGGTAGCACCTAAATTGTCTTCATTTCTTGTTTTGTAGCTAAATGAGTGCCCTGTTACGTCATTACTGTTTTGTTTATGTAAACCCGTATCCCTAACTTCTCCTGTCTTACCAAGCAAAGTATTTTATATTTTGTTGTTTTCCTTACCTTGCCTAACTCCTTGATGGGCTCGTGGCAGTCTGTGAAAATATGAACAAGAACTGAGCCTGGTCTCACAGCCTGAGTGTTTCTGAAATCAGGATTTGATAAAGGTCTAGATAGCATAGTTAAAAAGGTCTGTATCTTTTCTTTTTCTTTTTCTTTTTTTTTTAAGATTCTATTTATTTATTCATGAGAGAGGCAAAGACACAGGCAGAAGGAGAAGCAGACTCCCCACCGGGAGCCCCATGTGGGACTTGATCCCTGGACCCCAGGATCACTACCTGAACCGAAGGCAGACACTCAACTGATGAACAACCCAGGCGTCCAAAAAAAAAGTGTATTTCTTTTCTTTCAACTCAACTGGCAGTTAGAAAACAGGAGCCACATGCACTCCTGGATGCCTGAGGGCACACAACCAGCCCTAGAAATCATTAGCTATTCCTCTTGGTCAAGAGTCTTCTATATACCCTTTCATGAGAAGTCCTGGTGACAAGCTGGTTACAGCCCTTTGCTCAGGGACAGGCTGCCGTGTGGAAGCTCCCCCAGGGACCAAAGGTGATGAAGCAGGACAGAAGATACTGGGTCCTTGGACATGGGTCCTGCTCTGTGGTTGACTATATGTCCCTGAACAGAAGATTAAAGATGAACACTACCTCCCTTGCCTTGGCTTCTCTCTTCCTACAGGACAAGGGTGATAACCCCCATTTTCTATGTCTCACCAGCAACTCAGGATCATAATATGAATTAACGAATAAAAAAATTCATTGGAGTAAAGACAGTATGGACATGAGACCTGAAGATCATTATATATTGTGAGACAATGGAAATCACCCTGAATGGCTGCTGATGTCACTGGAAAAGGTGCTGTTGCTTTTAATTCAGGGAGTTCCAAGAAAAGAGTGCTGGTTCTCAGTTCCTGCCCTTAAAGCAGTTGCCACATCTCACCTTTTTGTGTCCTCCATTTTACACAAATGTTTGACTCTGATTCTGAAAATTGTCATCAAGTCGGCAACAGTATAAAATGCCCAGTTGGAATTGACACTTTCATCATAGGTTCCAATTAGTGTCATCCTCCCTTACAGTGGAGGGTGAGAGGGGCGGCTCATAAGGAATGCAGGGGTGCTCTTCCTGTGAGCCATGGTGTCCCGGCCATATCGCTTCACCTCGAAAAACCGAGATGAATGGGATGTCTGGTGCTTCTCCTAAGAGGCCAGCAGCTTGCAGATCTAAGACCCGTGCAACACTGGTGTGTGTGCCCACGGGCAGAAAATAAGTCTGTGTGTTTTGAATGTAAGTATATGCCAGCACATGCGACAATGTTTTATGTATGACGCTGTAGACTGTCAGTCTTTCTTAAATTGGTAAGCAATGAATAAAAGAAATGGTAACTGCATACATCTGGATTTATTAAAAGCCCACAATCTATCAAACATCCATCTGGAGATTCTAATGGTTAAATAAAGGTTACTATGGATTTTTTTTGTGCCTATGCCCAGATAACTCTCCCCTTAGTATTGCCAGGTTCCACAACCCCAATGCATATAATTCATGTTTCTAAATGACTAGTTGTGAACAGAACACATTCTATAAACTTAGTTCCCATAAAGGTCAAAATATTTTCAACAAAACCTAAAATCATATTCAACATAAGCCTTTTAACATTTGCCGTAACTGTCAGTCCCATGCTCTAAAGCTATTGGATAGGAGGGAGCATGCGATGGGCACTTACTGCAGATTAGTTGATGGCTCTGATATTGAGCACAAGAGATATGTCTCAAAGACCTACATAGGAAGTGGAGCTTTTTTTTTTTTTTCTTTCCCATCAGTACTCAGATGGCAGAAAGAATGTCACTCATCACCAGTCAGGAAATCATGCCCACCTGGATTCTAGACAGACCCTCATGTTTTAAACCTTCAACTGTGCTTTCCTTAAATTTAAAAATCACCGAGTAGTCAGTTTACCAACCAGAAAAAGTTATTCAAATTCAACCCCATTCCCCTTAAGAAGATGCAGCAGGTTGCTTATCTGTCAAGACAGCTTTTGGTGAAGCTATTTGCCTTTATGGCTATTGGAGCACACCTTCAACTACGATGTCTAAGTAGATTCTGCAGCTCACAGAGGGGACTGTCATGATTCAAACAGGGGCTTCTGGGTTTCTGAGACCTGCAAAGCCTTCCACCCCAGTGGGGGTGCAGGCATTTTGTCCCTACATGAATGAGCCCAACATCCTAGGGGGGCAGCTAGCTCTGCATCCCCAAAAGTGCGTTAGTCACTCCACGGAAAGACAAACCCTTGTTATTTTACAGGATCATCTCTGCCTAAGGTTACCGCAAAGTAAGCATGTTTCAAAAATTAACAGAGTAATTTTGAACCAAAATCTGTAGTAGTAAAAAAAAAAATCCAAAATGACCACAAGGTATGTGAAACAGCAACAACACAACAGGGGGATCTTGGGGGCATCATTTAAACCCACCAGGCATCAAAGCTCCTTAACATCGTCAGCGCCTTCTTTGAAGACACAGTCACCCCACAGAGGAAATTTGCAGCTGTGCTGCACGAATGCATCTGTTTGCAGCCCCTGCTTTTCTCTCCAGGCACTCACATCTTCCATCCCGATTCCCAAGCGCAGTCCCTACCCCAACCTCTCCCCTCCTAGCTCATCTCTCACAGCACCCCCACATGCGCAGCTGGCAAAAATTTGTTTCAAACATCTCATCATTACCCATTAAGAAGGAAAAAATATACACATGACATAGTACTCTACTGTCCCAGGAATTCGCATTTTTCAGGAAAACAGGGCTCCCCGAAGAGATGCTACGTACAATGCAAACAAACATCTCCTTTCCTGTGGAGCAATCGCTCCATGCCAAACAAGCAGCCCGCCACGTCGCTTACCCTCTCCACGCTGCGTCTTCTCAGAGATCCATACGGAATTTTCAGTAAAAGTCTTTGAGATCTATTCGGAGCCACTGCAGCCTGAACCACCATGGTGTAGAGCCGCGTGTGTGCGTTCCTCTGTGTGTGTGTGTGTGTGTGTGTGCGCGCGCGTGTGCGTGTGTTCCCAGCAAAGTGCAAGACAAGGCTTCCTCAAAACTAAGTTATGGTCTCCTGGAGGTTTCCCAAATATCAAATAACTGAACGAGTTTTTTCTTTGGACCATGTGAATCAAGATGTGGTTCCTGGGGGGTAGGGGGAGGCGGGGGCAGGGGGATGGCTTCAGCCGCCCCTGGTCTGTCCCTGCCTGTCAGTCCCTCGGCTGAGACGGCATGTCCCAGAAGTTGGCAAGCGACGCCTCTGGGGAGAGTGATCCAGAAATGTCAACTTTGCTTCTCGTGGCTACAGACAGTAACCAGGTCAGTTGTCTACTCAGAGCTCTACCAGTCCTATTATTCATCACATCACATGACTCCCGAGCCCCTGGGCCGTACAGTAGGTCACATGCTCACCTTTTAAAAAAGACTATTTGGAATATCACCATCTGGTGCGGAGATTAATGTGAAACCCTGCATTCTGATTTCTCCCTCTTCCGAACACGGGAAAAATATTTGCAGACCAGTGACATCACGCACTGGGGACTGGGAGGGACCGCTGCTCACGGTCGTAAATTACACGGGTGACCCTGAGCATCGGATGCACATATCTGGTTTTTCTCTCCCTCTTTCCAATGCATAGCAAATAAATGTAGGAGTGCAACTAATTATATATGTGAATGTAGTCCACAAAGATAGAGCGTGAGAGAAGGGGAAGAAAATGTTGGTGTCACATGGTTCAGATGCACCGAATATACCGGACAGACTCGCATTTGGCATCTCTTCATTTCAATGTTTGTGTTATAGAACATTTATTTTTACGTGTGCCGGTAAACATGAAGAAGTTTTGCTTGATTTTGCAAGGCTCTGATGAGGACTAAGTTCAGATGTATCCATCACGTTTGCCTATTCTTTTCTAATAAATAGTATGTGATTCCACATCAGACAATCTTCTGAGGGATGGTACACGTGGTCTAAAATGTTAACTTTTCTATAATATCTTGTAATTGATATATTCCTCCCCTATGTCCCCTCCCCCTCTAATCTGTTTATTTCTATAGCAGAGAAAACTATATAAAGGAAAAACAAGGGGCTTCTAGAATCGGAGTTTTCTTCTTTTTCATGTTTGTAATGTATTTCTACATCCACTGCTCTGGGTTTTAGGAAGGGGATGCCATTTCCTTTGTAGTAATCGTGCTTTGGTGTTAGCCTGATATCACTTTTATGCTTTGGGATCCGGCTTTTATTTACTCTCTGCAGACCAGTTTATTGCAAACCGTGGAAAAGAAAGTTGTGTTTATTCAAAGACTCCAATAGGAAGTGGGATGGGGTGCGAGGGGAAGAAGTGGAGGTTTGCTCTGCTGGAAAATGAACCAGGAAAGCCTCTCGGAAGGGGGGTGCTGGTGGGGGCGGGGTGGGAAGGATGGAAACGTGGGCCTGGTCACTCAGTGCAGACACACATTAAGAGGCAGTTAAAGAAAGCATCAAGTTGATGTGGGAAATTCCAAATATACAACAATTGGGCTTTGTTCGTAATTGGTTCCATATGTGCATCGGGGGAGCCAGTGAGAGGGTGAGAGAGAAGGCCAGCAACAAGGAGAGACGGGAAGTTGCTCAGCCTGACTTGCGGAGCGTCTCTGGCTAGGTGGCTGAGGTTTATATACCTTTTTTCCCTCTTTCTTGCTTCCTTTCTGCACTGCCTGGTTTCAAGCTATTTTGGGGTAGAAACAAATCTGGAATGGTCCCCAACTATTTGGCCAAATGCGTCGAACTTCCTTGATAAAATCCCACTTGACCACGTAGCAGTTTTGAACAAAGGACAGGCACATTTTCAAAATACTGATCTGTCGAGAGTCCTGGGGCTTCTTCCTTCCAGAGCAATTTGAGAGGGGGCGCTGGACCAGATCAGCTGAGAAGTCACTGTCTCTCTCCTGACCTGGGCCAGGGCAAAGCCCCTGGGAACTGAATTTATTTATATTAGACTAAATGCAACTTCCTGTTTCCCAGGGGTATTAAAGAGTGTTTCACTGAAGAGCTTAAGGCCTCATGGCATAGTTCAGATCATAGAGGACACTTTGATGAACTAAGTGCAAATAAAACAAAAACATATGCATTTGATTAAGGTTAAAATACATATAGAAGAGAATGTTAATGGAAACAAAAATAACCCTGAGTCAGACTCGCACACATTTAAGCCCCATATACTCAACCCCCCGGGAGGGTGAGGAGTGGGATCATTTCTCATATCAGCACCAGTGCCTTCTCCCAGCTAATGGGGAGGAGGAGGTTGGCTCTGGAGCCTTCCCCAGCCCCCACAGAGTAGCTGGCGGCCTCCTCAGACAGATCTGAAGGCTCTCTCAAAGGTCAGCTTGTCCAAAACTGTCCTTTTGATTGTTTTGCTGTGGGTGTTTAAGATTTACACATTTAAAATTAGTTATTGAGACTAAAGCATTTAATTTCAGAAGGCCATTGTTATAATACAAATGTGTTTCCCAGGAAGGGATATGCACTCATACCTTTGCAGATGTGACCAGTTTAGGAGAGGTGAGAGAAACTAACGTTCACTGAGAACCTAGCAGTTGCCAGGCAGCGGGCTAGAAGGTGACCCAAGGCTATCTCAATGGCAGAAATGAGCTTCATGGTCCATATTTTACAGGTGGCTCAGAAAGGTTTAATAATTTGGCCAAGGTAACACAGCTAGACATGTCAGATCTAAGATGAAACCCAGGTCAAGGTGTTTGATTTCAGGGCCTGACCTGGTCCATTATACTCTCACATGATACAGAGGACTATATCAGATTACAGCAGGTTAGAAATCCAGAAAGGACATCTATCCATGAGACCTAACAGAGAAAGGGAAAAAGTCCCTGTCTTTGCAAGAGAGAGAATTTAAGTACAGGAAATGGCATCGGAAGGAGCAGTTCTAGAGTCTCTGAACTGCTGCTCTAATGTCCCCTGCTAAGAAGCATGAGTGACAGAAGAGAAAGAAGCCCACAGGAGCTGGGCAGGCAGCACAATCCTTGGCCTGAGGGGTAAAGGGAGGAGCCAGATTACTAAGTGACTAGGGCCAGGGTCACCTTGGAGAGGCTGGAACCCTGTGGACCCACTGGGTGAGACCCCATCACAGCCAGAGCCATGGGCCAAGGCCGAGTGCAGGGTGGTGGGGAGGGCCTCACTCCCCCCTTGCAACTCTCCTCCAGTCTCGGCATCCTCTGTGCACTGATGCCAGCCAGCTGACATGGAGCCCTGGAAACAGCCGTAGGGGTGGGGGAGTGAGAGAGAAGGAAGGATGCTGAGGGTAAATGCCAGGATCAGCACTGTGACCAGAGACGTGGGAAGAAAGGACAGGGAGATGGTGAATAAGGAGTAGCTAAAAGAAAACAGAAAAGCCTAAGGGGAAAACCCTCGGAACAGAGTATTACTTAGAGCAAGCTCGTTTTTGCCAGGATGGTGGGCACTGAGGTTCCCCAGGCACCCAGGGCACAGTGTAGTGGCCCATGGAACAGATGGGTGCTTGCTGCGGGGATGCAGTGTGAGCGAGCCCCCGGGAGATGGGGTGCAGAAGACCCACCTCTGCTCTCCAGCCTTGGAAGCGGCTGCTTTTGATGGCGCTTAAAGCAGAGCATTCAAGGCTGGTGGAGCCTTTTGGTTTGTTGATTTTGAACACCTCCTTCCCATCTCAGTGAACATGTACATTCAAACTCCGGAGTGAACATGCATAGGCATCTATTGAACCATATTTCAGGAAAATCAATGGTCTTGATACACCAGATGTATCAAATCAAATGGGTGTTCGTGGTCACGAATAGCAGGAGGTGGAAGAGGGGGTGGCAGGGGTAAGGACCCGGCAGAGAGAAAGCATTTGACAACAGCAGAGCTAGTGGGAGGCAGCCGCAGGACAGGGGAGAGGCTGCCCGCTGAGTGTGTGTGCAAGGGGGCCGCGGCTGTGGATGAGGCCAGGGACCATGCTGACACATGCTCAGAAGCCAGGGGGAGAGTGTGGGGTGGGCATTCCTGATAGGATCCTGAGAACTGACACAGAAACGGGGACTGGTCACTGCAACCTCTTGTCCACACTGTGCCTGGCCTACCAGCCTCAAGTGTTTGCCCCAACTGCAGCCCAGTGCTCCAAATGACCACTGGTGAGGCTCATCCCTTCAGCCCCCCGAAGTTCCTCGTGTATGCCTATCTCACCTCAGACCTGTAATCACTGGTATTAGGTAAACTGATCTGGATGGCTTTATTTTGTTCATTTGCCAGAGAGAAGGGACAAAAGGACAGAGAGGTGTGGGCCAGGTTTTGGGGGTAACAGGTCACACATATAGAGGGGTGCCATAATGAAGCTCCTGGCCAAAGGGCGGCCTGGGACCACTGTGAGCCAGGGATCAAGGGCAAAGGGCAGGGAGCCAAGCAGTGTTGGGTGGGTGAGTTGAAGCACCCTTCTGGAAAATAAGGACAGAATCATTTTGAGAGATGTTACCCTTGTCTTTTCTTGTTCTTTCTTTGGTAAAAGGTGAAATATGGCTTATGTTAAGGACACAGACACAAAGCTGACAGTATAAATGCCTCTTCTAACATCCATCTCAAGCCATTATTTGTTGAAAATTTAGCATCATGTTAAAAGAGGACTCTTGGTTTCATTGGAGGTCTGAAGACCACAGGCACCAATCATTCCCTCTTTTTCCACATCTGCATGAAGTGTGCAAAGGAAAGTCTGAGACCAGATTTGAGGCCCCGTGGTGACCTGGCCTTGCAGACCATCAGCAAAGGAGTCAGAAGAACAAGGACGGTGGGAGCCTGCTGCTCCTCCAAGCCCCCTCGACACCTCAGGCCCAGTGAGGAGCTCTGAGGAGCCTGTTGGGAGGCGTTCAGTGAGCTTTTTAGGGGAAATAGGCTGGTGGAAGTGTGGATGGCAGCCAAGGGAAGGGAAGAGTGGTGTATGGGAAGTAACTTCAATCCCATCATCTTGGGTCAGATGTGGGTGCCTTAGAGAGGTGGTCTTGGCCTGTCTTAGGTGCTCAGGGTGTTGTACAAAGGGCTAGGGAACCCAAGGAGAAAGGGGCCCAGGCTAGGGGCCCAGAGCAACAGGGGTTCTTAAATGACTGAGTGGAAGAAAGACCTCGCTTGTGCCAGGGGACTGCAGTGGGAAGGGAGCAGGGTCTTCAAAGAACCCATGAGGCACTCAGCTCCACTTGAACCAGAGCTGGGTTTAGATGCCATCAGTCCCATGGAGAAACCAGATGTGCTGCAGGCAGCCTGGTGAGCAGGGCCCGTGAAGAAGGACGTTGGAGAAGGAACCCCTGACGCACGCCTGCCTTCCCCACGTACCCCTGAGCTGAGGGATGGAAGACAGGCTTTGAATGAAGTTTGTGGTGTTTAACTGTTGTCCTGTAAATGGGAGATGGGAAGATAAATGGGATGAGATTGAACCAGAGACACACACGAAGAACTCCTCAGCAATCTGGAACATTCCTGGAGTAGGGGTGAGGGAAGTTGGGAAGAGAAGCCCTGGATTTCTTTAAAGGCCCCATCGCCGTTCCCATTAGCTCCTAACTCAGCTAACCTGGGTCATTCCTGTCCTGTTTTATCTAAGTAAGCTCTGACTGAGGTTATGCAAACAGAAATGCTGCCTGCATCCATAATTTTATATTTGAAAAGTAGCTGGAACTTAGGCCGAACATGAAACCCAATACCCCCAAGGGCAGGAGCAAGATACCAAGCAACACAGTTATCATCAGACCTCACGTGCCCAAGGTCTGCAAGATTATTTGCATTTCCCCCAGGCAGGATAGTTGAGGGTTCTCTTGGTTTTCACAGAAGTTTGCACTAACTGAGTGCGTTGTTGGCATTGTCCATCTTTGGATGGGCTTTCCCTCCTTTTATGGCATTTGGAAGAAACTGTAGGTATGACTGTAGCTAGGATGCATAGGCAGATAAAATTTTCCTTCCTTTCCCTCCTTCCCTCCCCCCTTCTTTCCTCCTTTCCTTCCTTCAGTCCTTCTTTCCTTCCTTTCTCCCTTCTTTTCTTCCTTCCTCTCTCAAGCTTCTCTTGTCTACTTGGGTGACATTCTGGGCTTTATTTAATAGTTCTCCTCCATGACAAGCCAGGCAAAGAAAATAAAAGATGTTGGAACTGAATTCTTCAACTTGACTCCTAATTATTGTTGCTGGTAGAGGTCTGGTGGACTGAGATGAGTCTACTACTCCCGGATATTACATTGTCTGTGCTCTACTTGGATGCCATACCAAGCTCTATTCTATGGGCCTTGCCTTTGTCTAAACTGATTTTTAAAATATCCTTTTAAAAAAATCCTTTTATTACACTGCACGATCCATTCAATAGTTACTTAATTCAGTGTCTAATAGAATAATGGTAACCCCCTGACATGGTGCAGTGTGTGGCAGACACTATTCTAAAAAGACTTTTTAATATATTAGTTCTTTAATTCTCATAACACCTTATCAAATAGGCATATCCCTTTTCCCTCGAGGAAGATGGAGACACCAAGGCACGGAGAAATGATGTAATCTGCCCAGGGTCACACTGTGAGAGACTTTGGTGTCCATTAACTGCTGGACTCTGCTAGATGGCTACTATCTATCTGGTGTTGGGCCACGAATTGAGGATATAAGGGAATTTCTGTTTTTTGGGAGGGTTTGTTTTTGTTCCTCCAACTTATTTCATCGTGGGATAAGGTATCTGTAGTAAAGCACAAGAACCTTATACCTGATTTATACCTGGAAGGTTCCTGAACAACTACCCAACAGGATGAAATGAAATTTGTCAAAGTTCTTTGTAAATGGTACACACACACATACACACACACTCATTTCTGCACACTCTTTTCCTATTGTTGCCTCAGCACAAGAGCCTTCCTGGATTTCACCATCTCTCTGCCTCTTCATACATATTCTCCCATAACAGCCATCTGCATTCCTTAAAGGTCATCCAACTTAGCCACACCCACCGGGTGGTAAAGAGGCTTCTTCTTGGACCTTTGAAATCACTCTGTTCAGTAGTGTCATTGGAGTAACCAGGAGTAGAGAATTAGCCCAGAATAAGACCCCCATCCCCATCAACTCAACAATACACATCCCATTACCAAGGAAACCAGACCTTACATTCTTCCAGGGTAAGGAAAAAAATACAACATTTGGGGCACGGAAACCTCATGTGTTAATCGGGCACCCCAGAACCTCATTCAATCTTTATGGCAATGATAAAGCTGTAGAGAATGTCAGGTATAAAATATTAATGGCCCGTGTGGAGGATTGGTCTATATTGTCTTAGGATTCCTTACTTCACGGACATCAAAATCCAGCTTATCAGCATGCTGGCAGGATTATTCAACTCTTTACCCAGAGAAGGAGGGAATGGGTAGAGATCCTGTTTGCAAGCAGGAGACAGATTTTATTCCTCCATATGAGGGTCCTTCACATCTGCCCTGGATGTTATTTGCCCCCATCAGAGCTCCACTTGCCCTGCCCAGCGTCAGGCTAAGTCAGCCAATCAATGGCTGCAGCGTAGGATAATGGCTATTCTGCATGGTGGTAATGGCTTATTGCACGTGCTATTAGAAGTGATGTCATGTCCAGGTCTTGAGGAATCGATAAGATTGCCAGGATGCCTGTGTGATTAATCAGGTAATAAGCTGACCTGTGTGGGGCCAGCTGTGTAGATTGGCTTTCGAGACCATTTTGCAAAGCTCTCTTTCATGGGCTATCCATCCATGTGGATGGATTTTGATAACTAGCATTGATTTGCCATTTTTATGAAGTGCAGTTTGCGCAGGGTAAACTGTGTAATTGCACCCAGAATGGCAAAATAAATAAGGTTCTTATCTATGGTATTGACGACCTAGGATTAGCTGAATATATATATAGTACACCTCCAAACAGAGTCAATGGATGTTGACTTTTGATTTTTACTAGGCTCAGCTCTCAAATTTCAGGTGTCTTAGATAAGCATTGGGTGGCAAATGATCAACTTTTAAATCTGCTTCTAATTTCCATG
Organism: Vulpes vulpes; assembly: GCF_048418805.1. Taxonomy (NCBI): domain Eukaryota; kingdom Metazoa; phylum Chordata; class Mammalia; order Carnivora; family Canidae; genus Vulpes; species Vulpes vulpes. The sequence continues at coordinate 107,264,389 of NC_132781.1, read as the reverse complement.
CTTCCTTTTTCCAGGGGGAGAGGTTTAATGTAATTTCCTTCAATAGGAGAATGATTGTCTTGGTTTAAGTAATCCCTCCGGTGCTGCAAAGGAGGGTGGCTTTCTTTGGGGCCATCAGATTGCTTTCTGTCCTGTGCCCAGGATCATGTCACTCCCAGGGGTAAGTGCCCATTAGCCCAGGGGTCTCTGGGATAAGTCATGTGGCCTGTATTTTCCCGAGGTGAGGAAGGAAAGCACTTGATCTGTTAAAAAGATAAGTACTGAAAAATCTCACATCATGGGAATACGGTTTATCTTGAGTGTGCCTTAGAGGACTCCCAACATCCCATAAGTCAAAATGAGAAAGGGTCACCCATCAAATTGTAATCCATGGGTGACCCAATGAGACACCACCTCCCACCAGTGAGAATGGTGAAAATTAACAAGACAGGAAATAACAAATGTTGGAGAGGATGTGGAGAAAAGGGAACCCTCTTGCACTGTTGGTGAGAAAATGAACTGGTGCAGCCACTCTGGAAAACTGCAGTTCCTCAAAGAGTTAAAAATAGAGCTACTCTATGACCCAGCAATTGCACTGCTGGAGATTTACCCCAAAGACACAGATGCAGTGAAAAGCCTGGACACCTGCTCCTCAATGTTTATAGCAGCAATGTCCACAATAGCTAAACTATGGAAGGAGCTTCGATGTCCATTGAAAGACAAATGGATAAAGAAGATGTGGTCTATGTATACAATGGAATATTACTCAGCCATTAGAAATGACGAACACCCAACATTTACTTCTACATGGATGGAACTGGAGGGTATTATGCTAAGTGAAGTAAGTCAATCAGAGAAGGACAATCATTATATTGTTTCACTCATATGGGGAATATAAGAAATAGTGAAAGAGATTAAAGGGGAAAGGAGAGAAAATGAGTGGGAAAAATTAGAGAGGGTGACAAAACATGAGAGACTCCTAATTTTGGGAAACAAACAAGGGGTAGTGGAAGGGGGGGGTGGGCGGGAGGATGGGGTGATTGGGTGACAGGCATTGAGGGGGCACATGACAGGATGAGCACTGGGTGTTATAGTATATGTTGGCAAATTGAACTTCAACAAATATATATATATATATGAGAGAGAGAGAGAGAGAGAGAGAGAGAGAGAGAGAGAGAGAGAGAAAGGATCATCTAGTAGAAGATCAAGCCAGAATGGGCAAAATATGTACAATGGACACATACTGAGATGTAAATGAGGATGCTTAGGGGACTGTTACTGTCTGCATGGGGTACTCCACTCCATTTGAATTTTTTTTTTTAAGATTTTATTTATTTATTCATGAGAGAGAGAGAGGCAGAGAGATAGGCAGTGGGAGAAGCAGGCTCCTTGAGGGGAGTCCAATGTGGAACTCCATCCTGGGACTCCCAGACCACGTCTTGAGCTGAATCAACCACTGAGCCACCCAGGCATCGCCACTCCGTTTGAATTGTAAACTTTAAGTATGAATGCAGATAATAGACTTGTTGAGAAAATTAAGTGAGACAGTGGAATCACATGTGTAGGAATAAAGGCAGTAAGAAATGCCATTAGAGCCAGATTCTGACATGTATACTACAGAAAAATATATTTTAGGCCTTATCCTGTGAGCAACAGGGAATCATTACAAGTCACTTTTTGCAAGGAAGTGATAGCATCTAACCTGAATTTTTTGAGCTTGAGTAATAAAGGCTGAGTGTTAGAATGGAGAACCCAGGTGTATCAGAAGCCAGAAGAGCAGCTGCAAGGTTACTGCAATCGTCCAAATGAGAGGTGATTATGCCCAGAGCTGGGGCAGTGGTGAAAGGCTGGATATAAGATGTTGGGGAACAGTAAATGGTAGAGGGAGGTGTACAGTGATCCTCTATCATGAGTAGAGAAGGATGGTCCTATTAGCCAAGTACCCAGGAGGAAGGGCAGGTTCGGGGAGAGGATAATGAGTACCTCTGGACATACAGAGATACCAGGGCCCAAACATTTTGACCCGGAACTTAAGAGGGGAGTCAAGTCTGGAAATGCAGCTTTGGATTTCAACCACAGACAAGTAACCACTAGTCAAGTTACTAGTTAAGTGTGAAGGCAGACATTCAAGAAAGCAAAAATTTATTTCTCATGCAATTCTTCTCCGGAGTTTACTGGAAGAGTCTCCAGTAAAAGAAAGTTAAACCTACAAAGGGGGGGGGGGGGGCTGGGGGATTTGAATTCTAAGAAAAAGAGAATGAATCCTAAGAGAGCTGAAAAGAGAGTTCTCAGAATTAAGAAGAGAGGAGCCCCAAGGACACAGTCTTGCAAGGGACTTGGAGAGGAGCTGGCCCAGGGGATGTAGGAGCCGGGAGGGAGCCAGGAAGGAGGGAGTCTCAATAACTGGGGGGAAAAAATGCATGGATTGAGTATCTAATGAGTGTGCCAAATTGAGAGGAGATACAAAGCTCTACTAAAGTTCTTAGAAAAAAATGATTGATAGGTACACAGAATATCAAGCCCACAATGAAACCAGGCAATTACTACCACCTGGAAAAACATAAGGTTGTAAAATCCAGGATATGCAATCATAATATACACCATTTCTTCACTATAAACAGTATATTGCTAGTCATAATAAAACTGAATTTTGATTTAAACTGTGATATAGATATACTGGTAAAGATAGAGGGAGAGAGATAAGTGAGCCCTTATAGCGATGTGGAGTAAGGCTTTAAGTAAGTCAGAGCCTCAGCTTTTAAGGGAGGTCCCTGGGGAGAGGACGCAGCTCAGGAGAAAGGGTTGGAAGCCTGGCATTTTTCTTTAGAAGCCTTGTAGCACTCTTCAGCTTTCCAGTGTTATGAACATTGCCTTGGACATGTACTATTTTGCTAAAAATGAGAACTGTAAACAGAGGAGCAACAGAGCCAGCAGATAAGGGCTGGGAGCAGTGTGTGGCGTTCAAGGGTCACTGGTGGCCTTGAGAAAGGTGCACAGCGGGCTGACAACAGAAGCCAGACCGCAGGAGGGAGAGCTGGAGCCCCTGGGCCTCATTCTGAATGGGCAGATTTGAGTCTAGATATGGGGTCATTCAATCTGACAGGTAATGTTTCAGGAGCCCTGCTTGATTTTCTCCGTTTTCCTTTCCTTCAGTGTATGTTTCAGGGCTCTTAGTCTATGGATCTGCTATTGAGAAGCCTCTAAGCTATACCTGGAAAGGAAGAACTTTAAATCCTATGAAACAAGAGGAGGACAAAAGGAAGCAGGACAAATACATCAGCAAGGACATTGCCAACAATTCTGGATAGTTCTGAAGAGCCATTCATGTACTTTCGGCTGGATCTTCTGTGCTCTTCACTTTGGTGTGATATAGTGTGTGTGCTTGCATGAATACACTCATGTACACACATATGTGTGTTATTTGCTCTCATGAACCCAGTGGCATTGCAGTGGCTACAGCAGCCCCAGAGTGGTGACAACTAATTATGAAACACCAGGTCTGATATGTTCCTTTTATCGCATCTTGCAGAAGCCTTGCATTCCCGCAAAATCCCCCAGTGGCCCTTGGTAATCCTGGAAAGGAAGTGTCAATCTGGAAACAGCTGTTCTTGAGATAGTGGGTTGACATCCTAATGAGCATGCTATGAGCAACAGAGGAAACCTAAGGCTAATGGGACTGTGATGCAAATATTTTTTCTAGACAATTAGACTTATACAAGAAAGCCTATATTCTCTAGTAAGGCTGAGAGGAGTCATTGACCTATAGATGTCAAGTCCCCTAGCCCTGTGGGATGTTGGACATTTTCCTTGGCTCTTTCCTGGGAGGTGGCTCTGGCAAGGGAGTCCAAAGTCACTTTGCTCAGAAGCCCCGCCAGGGAAACCCAGCTAGAGAGCAGAAGAAGCCAAGTACAGGTGTGTCCCCAGGGCTCCATGCCTGTGTAGGCTGCAGAGCTCAGGACCAGGTAGCTCCTACATTTTGGGAGCAGGCAGGAAGAATGGCCCCAGATTGATGAAGTGAATGCTGTGCTTTGGCAGAACCAAAACCTCTGCTAATTCCAAGGAGAAGGTTGAGTAGGAGTAGAGAGAGAATGCTTAGGGGTAGAGAAACAGAAAGTGACTTATTGCAGTTCAGGGGTTGAAACAGATGCCTTTTCTAGGGGAAGGCAAGGGGAAAATGAGGACTAACTCATGACTACCTCCTTTGCAACAGGCATGGCCCTGGGCAGTTGCTCTAAATTACCTCTTTTAGATCTTCACTATGATCCTGTAAGCTGGGTAGCATTAGCTACACTTTATTGATAAGGAAATCAAAGCTCAGAGAGATTAAATGCTTGCTGACAGTCATGCGAGTAGGACGTTGTGCTGAACTGGGATGGAGAACCAAGCCCATGTGACTTTAAAGCCCATTTTCAATATTCTTTAGGGATGTGCACATGGAAACACATCAGAGCATTCTGTCCTCAACAAAGCCTGCCCTCAGAAGAAACTATTTTATGAAAGCCTAAACAATGGGGAAGGGAAGCCTTTCCGGGGAGTGTCCCTGGGGGAGGGAAACACTCAACCTCAGCTGGCTCTACCTTTCCTTGTGGGGGAAGGGAAATGCCAATTCCATCCCCTCCACCTATCCTGTCTCACCTAAGGGAGAAAAGCACCCTAAGAAACTCTGGTGTAGTTCATATCCTAAGGGCACAGATTCACCAAAAGCTCAAGAACTAGCATAGGACTATACAATGCCTTTCCTCCTCCCATACCTTACTACCACATTCCTAAAGGCCTATTTCCCATAGTTCCTTTCATACAGTACATCATGTCCACTTTGAAATTACAAGGCATAATAAGAGGCAAAAAACACAGTTTGAAGAAACTGAACAAGCATCAGAATGAGTAAGACATGGCAGGATTGTTGGAATTATTAGACCAGGAACTAAAAACTTAACTAAGAGTTATATCCTAAGAGATTTAATGGAAAACGTTGGCAATATGGAAGAACAGATAGATGAATAAGGTAAACAGAGAGATGGAAATTCTAAGGATCAAAAAGAAACTCTAGAGATCAAGAATTGTAAAAGAAGAGTGCCTTGACATGTTTATTAGTAGACTGGACACAGATGAAGAAAGAATTTCTGAGCTTGATGACATGCCAATAGAAACTCCTAAAATTGAAAAGGAAAAGGAAAAAAAGACTGAAAAAAACAAAATAGAATACCCAAGTACTGCAAGACAACTATAAAATGTATAAATATGCATAATGGGAGTAGAAGGAGAAGAAAGGAACAGGAGCAATATTTGAAGAAAAAGTGACTAAAAATTTCCCCAAGTTTACTGTCAAGCACAAAACCACAGATCCAGAAAGCTCAAAGAACACCAAACCAGATAAATGCCCCTCCCAAAACAAAAACAAAAACAATCCACAAAAATCCAAAACATAAAAACCCTCCATGATGCTTCTAGGCATATCATGGCCAAACTTCAAAAGATGGAAAATAAAGAAAAAGTTTTGAAAGAAACCAGGGGAAAAAAAAACACCTTACCTATTATAAAGCAAAGGTAAGAATTATATTCAGTTTTCCCTCAGAAGCAAGTAGAAGGTACAGTGAAATATTTTTTTAAAAGTACACCAACCTGGGATTCTGTATGCTGGGAAATTATCCTTTAAAGTTGAAGGAAAAATAAAGATTTTATCAGACAAAAGAAAATTAAGGAAATTTGTTGCCAGGAGACCTGCCATGTGAGAAATGTTAAAACAAGTTCTTCAGAGAAAAGGAAAATTATATAGACTGGAAATTTGGATCTATGTAAAGAAAGGAAGAACATCAGAGAATGAATAAATGATAATAAAATAAAATTTTACTCATTCCTTTTTTTTTAAGATTTTATTTATTTATTCATGAGACACAGAGAGAAAGAGAGACAGAGACATGGGCAGAGGGAGAAGCAGGCTCCTCAAAGGGAGCCCGATGTGGGACTCGATCCTGGGTCTCTAGGGTCACGCCCTAGGCTGAAGGCAGCACTAAACCGCTAAGCCACCGGGCCACCCAATTTTACTCATTCTTAAGTGATGTAACAGTTAATAGTTTGTTCAAATTAGTAATAGTAACAATGTATTTGATTATGTATGTTCATGTACATATACATACATGTATATGTAAGTATATATTAAGTATAAGTGTAAAAAATGACAACAATGATACAGGGAACAGAGGGGAGGAAGAATTAGGAATATTTTGTGAGATAAGGTACTTGCACTTCCTATATGAGGTGGTATAGTGTTATTTGAAAGTGGACTTGGATTAGTTGTGAATGTATATTACAAACTCTAGGGAAACCACTAAATAAGTAAAAAAAAATGTATAATTAATATACTAAGAAAGAGATAATGGAATTATATAAAAGTACTCAATGAAAATCACAAAAGACAGAAAAGTGTAAAAGACAAAATAAGAACAGAGAACAAAGATAGCAAATAGGACATAGTAACAACTATAGTAAATGTTAATGTAACAATATCAACGGTCACTTTAAATGTCAATGATCTAAATAAACTATTAAAAGACAGAGATTGTCAGAGTGGATGAAAACACAGGACCCAACTATAGGTTTTCTATAAGAAATCCACAGACACATATAGATAGAAAGCAAAGAGATGGAGAAAGATATACTGTGGTAACAACACTAGTCAAAAGAAAGTGGGAGTAGCTATATTAATTTCAGACTCAGAAGACTTCAAGTAAAAGTACCAGGAATAAAACAGGCATTAAATAATGATAAATGGGTCAATTCTCCAAGAAGACATAACAATTCTTAACATATATGCCCCTAATAACAGAGTGTCAAAATATGTGAAGCAAAAACTGATTGAACTGCAAGAAGAAAAAGATAAATCCACTATTATAGGTGGACATGTCAATACCCCATTATCAGAAATGGATAGATCTAGCATGTATAAATTCAGTAAGGATATAGTTGAACTCCAAAACACCATCAATCAACTGGATAAGATATATGTCTATAGACTATTTCTCCCAACAACAGCAGAATACACATTCCTCTGAAGTTCATATGGACCATTCACCAAGATAAGCCATTTTCTTGGACATAAAACACACTTTAACAAATGTAAAAGATTAAAAAATCATACAATGTCTTCTCTCAGACCACAATGGAATTAAACTAGAAATCAATAACAAAAAAGAGGGCAGCCCGGGTGGCTTAGGTTTAGCGCCGCCTTCAGCCCAGGGCCTGATCTTGAAGACGGAGGATTGAGTCCCATGTCGGGCTCCCTGCATGGAGCTTGCTTCTCCCTCTGCCTGTGTCTCTGCCCCTCTCTCTCTCTCTCTCTCTCTCTCTCTCTCTCTGTGTGTGTCTCATGAATAAATAAATAAATAAATAAATAAATAAATAAATAAATAAAGTCTTAAAAAAACAAAAAAGATACATAATATTTGGATATTAAACATTATAGTTCTATATAACACACAGATCAAAGAAAAAAAAATCTAAAGAGAGGGGATCCCTGGGTGGCTCAGCGGTTTAGTGCCTGCCTTCGGCCCAGGGCCTGATCCTGAAGACCGAGGATTGAGTCCCATGTCGGGCTCCCTGCATGGAGCCTGCTTCTCCCTCTGCCTGTATCTCTGCCTCTCTCTCTCTCTCTCTCTGTATCTCTCATGGGTAAATAAATAAAATCTTAAAAAAAAAAAAAACTTAAAAAAAAAGAAAAAATCTAAAGAGAAATTAAAAATTTTTGAACTAAATGAAACTGAAAATACAACTTATCAAGATTTATGGAGCACAGTGAAAAAAGTGCTTTGTGGGAAATTTATAGCATTGAATGCATAAATTAGAAAAGAAAGCAAGAAAGATCTAAAAATCAGTAATATAATAGCTTCCCATTAAGGAAAGTAGAAAAGAGAAGAGCAAATTAAATCTAAAGGAAATAGAAAAAAAAGATAAAAATTAGAGCAAAAATCAATAAAATTAAAAACAGGAAATCAATAGAGAAAATCAATCAAACCAAAAGCTGGTTCTTTGAAAAGATCAATAAAAGCAATAAGCATTTAGCCACGATAAATTAAAAAAGAGAAGACACAAATTACTAACATCAGAAGTGAAAGAGGAGACATCCATTGAACATTAAAAGGATAATAAAGGAACACTATGGACAACTCTGTGCCCACAGATATGATAACCTAGATGAAATGGATCCATTCTTTGAAAATCTTCCAAAACTCACACAAGAAGAAACAGAATCAATAACTGATAACCTTGCAAAACAGAAAGCACTAAGCCCAGATAGGTACACTAATAAATTCTATCAAACATTTATGGAAGGGGATCCTGGGTGGCTCAGTGGTTGACCATCTGCCTTTGGCTCAGGGCATGATCCTGGGGTCCTGGGATGGAGTCCCACATTGGGCTCCCTGCAGGGGGCCTGCTCCTCCCTCTGCCTATGTCTCTGCTTCTCTCTCTGTGTCTCTCATCAATAAATAAATAAAGTTTAAAAAATTTATGGAAGAAATTATATAAATCTTCTACAATATTTTCCAGAAGATAGAAGCAAATACTTCTTAATTAGTTTTATGAGGCCAGCATTACTCTAGTATCAAAACCAGACAAACACCTTACTAGAAAACTACAGATTGACATATGTCATGAACACAGATTCAAGAATTCTCAACAAAATATTAGCAAATTGAGTGCAACAATGTATAAAAAGTATTATATACACCATGATCAACTGGGATTTATCCCAGGTATACAAGGGTGCTTCAACATTAAAAATTAACTAATGTAACAAAAATGCAATGTATAAAATGCTAAAGAAGAAAAATTACATAATCATATCAATAGATGCAGAGAAAACATTTGACAAAATCCAACTTCTGTTCAGGACAAAATCTCTCAATGAACTAGGAATAGAGGGGGAACTTTCCCAACCTGAGAAACAATGCCCTCAAAAAGCCTTCAGCTAACACTGTACTTCATGGTGGGAAACTTGAAATTTTCCCACTAAGATCAGGAACAAGGCAATGTCTTTCTCATCACTGCTTTTCAATATCATAAGTCCTACCTAGTGCAATAAGACAAGAAAAAGAAATAAAATTGCAGACTGGGAAAGAACATAAAACATACAAAACTGTCATACATATCATATGGATGATATGATTATTCATGAAGAAAAGCTGAAAGAAAAAATATTTCTGGAACTAATAAGTGATTATAGCAAGGTTACAGAACACAAGGTTAATATACAAAAGTTAATTGCTTTCTTATATACCAGCAATGAGCAAGTGGAACTTGAAATTAAAAATACGTTCCCATTTACATTAGCACTCTCCAAAGAGAAACATTTAGGTATAGTTCTAATAAAATATGTACAAAATTTATATGAGGAAAATGAGAAAACTTTGATGAAGGATACCAAAGAAGAACTAAATAATCAGACAAATATTCCACGTCCACGGATAGGAAGACTTGATATTGTCTAAATGACAGGTTTCCCCAAATTCATCTATAGATTAACACAATCTCAGTCAAAATCCCAGCAAGTTATTTTGCAGATATCAACAAACTGATTCTGAAATTTATATGGAGAGGCAAAAGATCCAGATTAATTGATTCAATATTGATGGGAAAAAAGTCGGAGAGCTGACACCATCCAACTTCAAGACTTACTAAAGCTACTTTAAGTAAGAGAGTATGGTATTGGTGTGAGAGTAGATAAATAGATCACTGAAACAGAATAGAGAGCCCAGAAATAGACCTACATAAATATAGTCATCTGATCTTTGGCAAAGGATCAAAGGTAGTACAATGGAGCAAAGACAATCTTTTCAACAAATGGTGCTGGAACAACTGAACATTCACATGCAAAAAAAAAAAAAGAATCTAGACACGGACTTTATACCCTTTACAAATATTAACACAAAATGGGTTGCAGACTTAAGTGTAAACTACAAAACTATAAAACTCCTAGAAGATAGTATAGCTATCTTGGATAGCTTGGATATGGTGATATCTTTTAAGATATAACACCAAGGCAAGATCCATGAAAGAAATGATTGATAAGGTGGGCTTCACTGAAATGAAAAACTGCTTTGGAAAAAACTGGCAAGCGAATGAGAAGAGCCATAGACTGGGAGAAAATATTTGTAAAAGATATACCTGACAAATGGCTGATATCCCAGATATACAAAGAACTCAAAACCCAACAAGAAGTAAATAAACAACCAGATGAAGAAGTGAACAAATGACCTTAACAGACACCTCACCAAAGAAGATATATAGATGGAGAGCAGCCTGGGTGGCTCAGCAGTTTAGCACTGCTGCCTTCAGCCCAGGGTGTGATCCTGGAGTCCTGGGATCGAGTCCCACGTCAGGCTCCTTGCATGGAGCCTGCTTCTCCTTCTGCCTGTGTCTCTGCTTCTCTCTGTCTCTCTGTGTCTCCCATGAGTAAATAAATAAAATCTTTTAAAAAACATATATAGATGGAAAGTAAACATGTAGAGTTGTTGAACATCATAAATCGTTAAGGAATTACAATTTAAGACAATAATATGGTATCACTACACACTTGTTAGAATAGCCCAAATCCAAAACACTGAAAACACCAAATGATGGCAAGGATGTGGAGCAGCAGGAGCAGTGGTGGGAATGCAAAATGGCAATGACCAATTTGGAAAATAGTTTGGTGGTATCTTGCAAAACTAAACATTTACCATACAATCCAGCAATTGAGCTCCTTGGTATTTACTTAAAAAAATTGAAATATATGTCCACACAAAAACCTGCACATAGATGTTTATAATCGTTTACTCATAATTGCTAAAGCATGGAAGCAACCAAGATGTTTTCAGTAGGCTAATGAATAAATAAACTTTGGCACATCTGAACAACAGCCTATTATCAAGCACTAAAAAGAAATATGAGCTATGAAGCTATGAAAAGACATGGAGGAAACTTACTTATCATTAAATGAAAGAAACCAATCTGAAAGGGCTACATACTGTATAAGTCTAATTACATGGTGTTCTGGCAAAGGCAAAATAATAAAGGAGACAGTAAAAAGATCAGTGGTCGCTAGACATTAGAGAGGGGGAAGGATGAAGAGGTAGAGCACAGTGGATTTTTAGGGCAGTGAGACCATCTTACGTGATTCTATAACACAAATAGTGAACCCTAATGTAAACTACTGACTTTGAGTGATAATGATGTGTCGATATAGGCTCACTGATTACAGTAAATATATCATTCTAGTGTGGGATGTCCTTAGTGAGAGAGGCTGTGAGTGTGTGGGAATAGAAGTATATAGGAAATCTCTGTACTTTGCTCAATTTTGCTGTGAACTTCTAACTAGCCTAAAAATATTATTTTTTTTAGTAATTAATAAAATAGAATGTAAAGAGGTTGATCTAGAGATGATAAACTAGGATGAACTAGAGGAGAAATTGTGGATCCAGGAGAATAATGAGATAGTTGGTCCAAGTAGAGGGGTAACAAGGTCCTAAACTGGGGCGATGAAATTACAGGTTGTATTTACAAAAAAGGAGGGAAGTACGAGACTGCACTCTCCTCCAGGGGACAGTGTATCTGGAAGTTCCCAAACAAGATGATAATGGTAAAAGTATTGGAAAATAGTTGGGGGAGGGGGGGGAGGCGGAGGAGGGCAAATAAGGAGAGAAGAGGACTACATTAATGACTTTGTAGTATTTCTGTTTTTCTATTTTTTTGAAGATCTTATTTATTTATTCATGAGAAAGAGAGAGAGAGAGAGAGAGACAGGCAGAGGGAGAAGCAGGCTCCATGTAGGGAGCCCAATGTGGGACTCGATCCCAGGTCTCCAGGATCAGGCCGTGGGCTGAAGGTGGCGCTAAACCGCTGAGCCCCCGGGGCTGCCCAACTTTGTAGTATTTAAATAAAACAACTTCCTAATTAATTTTTCCCTGAGGTGACCAAGCACACACCAACCCTTTGGTATGCCACAGACTGCCCCTACACAAGACCCTAAGCCACCTACCACCAGCCACCACCAAGGCAGACCATGGTGGTTGGCCAGAGGGTATCAGCTTTCAAAGAAACTTCCTGTCCTGCTGCTCAATCTCTATGCTTAAGGCTATAGTGATGCGGGCCATGAACCTTCCACCACTGGAAACATCACTCTCCCTTCTTAACACATTCCTCCTGAAGGCAAAACTTCTTGACCCTCCGGTCAGAATGAATGTGAGGTACTGGGATCCTGCAAACAGCCTGGAAAGGGCGATTCCCTCTGGGAATCCTGCCAGTGTAATGTTGCCTCAATTAGATGACAGATTATAAATTAATAAAGAAAAAAAAAAGCCCCAGACTCTAACGTCTGCCAAAACACACGATTCCCCGTAAGGTTCCTGAAAGGGACTTAGTGATGTATAGTCAAAGAGCCAACCCCCTACAGCCTTTTCCAGATTCGAGACGCAGACGGGCTAGTCCTCCAAATGTACCACCGCCGCCTTTCCCAGGGGGGCGCCAGTTGTTGTTCTTGGAAGGAGAACACCTTTCTTTCAGCTGTATTGCCCCCTGCATGCTTCACATAGTCTGTAGTTCCCTAAGCCCCCATCAATAATACAACACAGACAGACCAGTCACCAACAGAAAACCCCGAGAAGAGAGTAAGAATGACTGTGGTTGGCCTGGGGCAGAAACGATGCTTAGGATGCTATGGATGCCAGGGGTTTTCAAAGATTGTGTTTCTAAAATCGTTGCAGGAACAGAAGTATCCTTATCAGCTGCTGCTTCTTTAAAAACCAGTCACTCAAACAGCCTCATCCCATAAAATTCCTGAGAAAGCACTGGTGACCCAATCCCTAGGAAAGTGGCCAGGATCCAGGGGCTGGTGCTGTGTGCAGAGTGATATTCTCTTTCTACCCCACCCTCAGCATTTTCCATAGGAAAAATACAGTATGTTGACCCACCCTCCCCTTTGTCTTCTGGAATGCTCACTTCACCTCACAAACAGATCTGAGTCTTCCAGGGAATACCTACTGAAGCTGCTTTTGTCTCTTTGGGCAAATGTTTTCTAGTTCTTCATCTCATTCATTCAGGGTCCTGGATACTACTTGTTCTTTGAAGCCATTTCTCTGCTATGTCATCTGTACAGACCAATCCGCACCACTCAGGCACTTAGCAACTTTATGGTTTTCTACCCCACCCTCCCCGCCAAGGCACATAAGCATAAATAAAGACAGCGTGTGAGAACTGGACAGTTGTGGAATAGAATCCTATTCAGTAATGGGGGCAGAGTCATGAAGACTTGGGGGGTGGCAGAGGAGGCTCTATTATGCAGAATAAGTGAAAGCCTTTACTTACAAACACGTCCATGAGCAGGTGTTCCAGTGTCACTTCAAAGTCTTCCAGTTTGGCAGCTAAAGTCATAATGAACGCCCCGGTTTGTGATGAGGCCCCGCTGACAGCCCAAACCTGCAAGCTCCTCGGCTCAGAGAACACGGCTGGTGTCAGATTTAGTCACAGGTGGGACTGGCACAGCGAGAAGCAGAATAGAACATCGCAGACTGACCTGATGGAGCTCGGTAGCCAGAAATCTTAAAGTGTTAAAGGAAAGAGCTAGATTGATGGCACTAGGGGACGAGACTGGAGGCAAAGTGATGTCACCAGGTGAAGCATCCAGCCCCTGCCTGCTCTTTACAGCTCTCTGGTCTGAGGTGCTCTGCAAAATGCAGGAAACCCCAACAGTGGGCGAAAGAAAAAGCCCCAGAGAGATGGGGAGAGGCAGCAGGGAGAGAATGGAAGAAGCCGTCTGACTCTGATATTTATAGGGCCACATGTTTTTGACTCTAGCCCATTTCTCAGTTCATTTCTGACCTTTCATAATGGCCAAGCACACTGGAGTGTATTGTAGAGCGGGGGCAGTGGGTCCCACAGAAGTTGGCTGTGACCAATGCTAGGGCAATTCACACAGACACGCCATCAATAGTTCTTTGTAAAAAAGCCCATCAGACCTTGTTCTGTACACGATGACAGAAAAGCACATAGTCTTGTGAAAAACAAGGAAACGAAAGTTGTGGGGGTACTAAATTTTTCCTCGGAATATTATTAGATCCTTACACTCACCCCCATCCTCTGTCCTCCCCACCCCCTCCTCTGCAAGAGTAGATAAACATCAAGGAAAAAATTTAATCTCGTGTGTCAACTCCTCAAGCTTCTGCCAGTAAAGAATATCCACTCTCTTGCGCAAATGTCATTTTTCCTTTTTGGTCTTCAAAATTTGACATTTTTTTCTTGCCTAAAAAAAAAATGTAAAATTGCAGTAAAATACCCATAACATAAAATCTACCATCTTCATTGCATTTTAAGTGTCAAGTTCAGTAGTGTTAAGTACATTCACATTGTTGTAGGACCAATCTCCAGTCTTATCTTGCAAAACTGAAACTCTGTGCCCATTAACAAATCGCCACCACTCTCCAACCCCCGCCGCTCTTCCCAGCCCCTGGAACACATCATTCCACTTTACATCTCTATGGATTTGACTACTCTCGCACCTCGTGTAAGTGAAATTATACAGTATTTTTTTTTTTACCAAGTTCTTTTGTGTCTGGCTTATTTCACTTAGCTTGTCTTCAAGATTCATCTATGTTACAACATATGTCAGAATTTCCTTCCCTTATAAGGCTGAAATTTTATATCCTAAGAAAGACCCCTGCTTTGGACAATTTTTCAGGCCTGAGAAAATCTCTCAGGAACACTTGGCTGTCAAGTCTTTAGTGGCCATTCTTGCTGTGATGGTCCTAACTAAAACAGCCTTGGTCTACAAGCGAGTTCTGTCCTGTTCCCTAAACAATTTCCAAGCTGAATGATCCATGAAAAGTCTAGTCTCTGACTCCAAATAGGGTGTGACCACTTCACAGTCAATATTGATGCCGAATATTGGTGCCCCACGTGAAGTTGAGGAAATCTAAAAAGTCTCTGTTCTGTGATAAAACTTCTCCCCTTCTCATCAGAGCTCTCTAAAGTGGAAACAGCTGAAACTCTCCAATTTAGTATCTTTCCATGAATTTTCATTTTCCCAAAGGAGATACAGACCCACTTAATTCAGCATTTAACATTTAAACAAAGCAACCATAAAGTAAAGGACAAAGAAAAAAAATTGATAAAAAGCATCATATTATTCCTAAAGCGGATTTGGAGTCTGTCAGAGTAGTTTAGCTTGACAGTTGGTCATAAATTGTACATAAATGTTCTTTGAGTTATGGTTTCGGTTCTGTTTTGGGGCCTCTGGTAGGGGAATTAGAATGGTTTCATGACAAGCATCTCTGTTTAGGCAAAGGCACCAAGGAGGGGTGGTGATGCTGTGATGAATGGCTCCAATACCCAAGAATGTACAGAAAATATATTTTCTGGCTGGGTGAACTCATATTCACAGCACTTCCTATCAGCGAATGCGTTTGCCATGTCGGCAACTGGTGCAATGGCTAGAGCAAACTATGTCAGCACTAGAGACTCAGCATTAAGCCAATTTCTTGCCTTGCAGTTGCCATGTTTTGTTGAAACTATGGCTGTCCAGAAGATACTCAAAAAGTCTTCTCTCACTAGGTAAGAAGAGAGTGTTGGGTGAACAAAAACTGGCCGTATGATCAGATTAATGGGGTCGAGGGGTGTGTACATAGATGCAGCTCTGTTCTCAGCTCCCAGCAATCTCAGGGGTGTTTTCAAAAGCAGGTTTTGAAACCCCTGCCTTTTAGGAACTAAATTTGGACCAAGTATTTCAAATGTCTGGAATTTTGCAAAAAGTGTACTTTTTTTCTTTCACTAAGTTTCTTCCTGGGATGGACAAAGAATTGACCAATGGAGAACAGTTAATATCTTTCATTTAAGGCAGGCAGTCTCCCAGCCCCAACAGTGAGTTTACATGGCCCTAAGGAGCCGGCAGTGGCTTCTGCAGAATACAAACAGCAAACTTCAGGAACAAGAAATTGTGCATAATTTGAGCCATGTGAGTGGTTAGTCTTCTTGAACTAGGGCTCTGAGGAGGATGTGTAAAGAATATCCTACTTTTAGAAACAAAACGACTTTAACAGTTTCTAAAGGGGAGAAATTGACCAGAAGGGAGTTAGCAAGAAGAGAAGGAAATTGGTAGTGGGTTGTGCATGTCACCCATAAGAGACATTTACTATGAGTTCGATGTTAGTGGATGATTGAGCCATGTGGAGTAAGTGGGTACCCTGGAGGCAGCAAGACCACACCAGTCTTAAGGCAGGGAAACTGCCGCTTCAGTAGTATCAGGCATTTAATCGAAGCTTCTGGGCCCCCTGAGAAGGATCTGACATGCCTCACCATGCTGGGGCTCCCCAGTGAGAACCATGAGTCAGCAATACACCTGATACAGGAGGTAAATGCTAGAATTTGTTCTGCAACTTGAATTGTAACACTGGTGTGTACGGTTTTAAATTTTGAGTTTCTTCCTTTTTAAATCTTGGATGACCATCTTTTTCTTCCTTGTCTATGAAAAATCCCCCCAGCAGACTCAACATTTTGGTGATAGAACTCAATAAAAGGAAAATCTTTGGAAAGTGGAGCTTTGGCTGGATTCCCTTTATAGCCATCCAGTCTCCCTCAGTTTCCCCAGGGGAGTTGTGGGCAAACCAACCTTCTAGAAAGTGCCATGTTTTCTGCAGCCCTGAAAATGAATTGGCTGCTCCAAAAGCATGAGTCTTTATGGAGGTAAGGTCTGTGGTTCAACTAGATCACAATCCAGTTCATAGCAAACAATTTCTATTAAGTAGGATGATGAGCAAGCCCAAGGCAGTAGGCAATTGAATAGGCAAAAGTGTTTTCCTGGAAAGGTCTCTCTCTCCACCCTAGAGCAGTGACTTTCTATTCAGTAAAACCATTTATTTAAAGGTCAGGTACAAAGTGGTGGATCAGACCACCATCGGGTCAATCAGAATAGGTCATTGAGATAACCTAGCAACCATTTTAGTGTCTTGACTGGTGAATCTAAGCAGAAGTTTGATCCAATGGTGAAATAATTACTGAGATTTTTAAAAAAGCGAAATCACTGACTTTTATTTTGATCACTCAATTATGTCCCACAGACCCAGTTTATAGTACAAAAAAATCCCCTAACAATATGTTGTGAAAGCAACTCATATTAGCGTCCTATCGATGAACTTGTCTGTCAAGCTTCTGCCTCACCTTAAAACCAGAAAGGGAGGATTTTTATTAAAGGAATCCTGCTTGTTTAAGCAAACCAGGCTCTTCTGATGGCCCTACAGACAGCTGCCTGTCTGGGTCTAATCATAAGGGCTCGTCTGTCTGCCCTAGCCGTCTCTCAGACGACAGTCACGGTAATTTAAAGGTTTGTGTCTATAGGGCCCCTGGCAGGCTGGCACAGCAGTGGATCAGGGCCATGGTATCAACAGCCATGCTCTCCGTGTCTGCTCATCCTTCCTGTAACACAACCAACCTTGTCTTCCCTGCTCACAGTGCCTTTTCAATTTCGCCTCTCTGACAAGTACAAAGGCTCTATTCCTCTCTAGCTGTCCCCCGCCCCACTCTGCCTGTCTCTCCCACCCGCAGCCCCTGCCCAGTCACAAGGATGAATTTCAAGACTTTCAAAACTAACAGGCAGTGAAATTCGTGTCAGGCACACGCAGTAGTGCCCTGGGCTCATGATGGAGAGAAACACATAATAACTTGCCTGATCTCTCAATCTTGCCACCTGCCACGTGCTCTTCTACTTGGAGTGAAAGAGGCTTGTGGGGGTTCTGAAGCCAGCACCAGTGGGGCACGCTGGGGATAGGCCAAGAGCAAGCACCTCAGCTCCACCACCTGTGTTTTCTAAGCCACACCACTTTCCAGAGTTCAAATGCAGGGTTTGGAAACACAGATCCTTACCACAGTCTCCCAAATCTTTTACGGGTTTTTTTTTTTTTTTAAATTTTTTTTTAAAATTTATTTATTTATTTATTTATTTATTTATTTATTTATGATAGTCACAGAGAGAGAGAGAGGCAGAGACACAGGCGGAGGGAGAAGCAGGCTCCATGCACCGGGAGCCTGATGTGGGGTTCGATCCCGGGTCTCCAGGATCGCGCCCTGGGCCAAAGGCAGGCGCCAAACCACTGCGCCACCCAGGGATCCCTTTTACGGGTGTTTTTGATGACTCTTTCTCATCTGTAAAAGTTGCACGGGATTTAAAGATTTCTGTGCCTTCCAGGGTTGCTTGGTGAGCAAACATGATAAAGGTAAAGTGCTTGGAGCTAGTCCAAAATAAGAAGCTATGCACACAGGAACTATGTGGTGGTAACTAGTGGCTGGGGACTGAATGTTTATGCACCCCCCAAAACTCACAGGTAGGAAACCTAATCCCCAATGTGATGGTATTTCTAGGTGGAACCTCTGGGAGGTGATGAGGTCATGAAAGCGGGAGCCCTCATGAATGTAGTTAGTGCCTTATACAAAAGGTCCCAGGGAGCTCCCTCACCCCTTCCTTCTGCCATGTGAGGTCATGCTAGAAGATGGTTGCTTACGTTTGGCTTAAGATAGAAAGCAAATGACCCAAAAGCTTATTCCATGGGATTACTTTACAAACAGCTAGGATTTGCTATAACTTGGTCTGCATGTGGCTACTGCTGGGCTGGCTGGTTGGGCCTGGAAGTCACAGGCACTTTGAGGATAGAGCAGTGTGCACTTCTCTCCACACAGGGAGGCTGTCCCAGGGCAGCAGAGGCAGCAGTGATGCTGGGGTCCGCAGTCTGTGACTTTAGGATCTCAGCCTCTGAGATTCAGTTTCCTGAATTGGAACTTCTCAATTCAGTTTCCTTATGGGTCTAATTCCAGGCAGAGATTAGACAATGGTTTCTAGATGTTGGGCATTACGGCACATTACAATTTGCATATCAAGTTCAATATTGGGGGGACCACGCTAGGATTGCCAGTATGCTAAGTTGGGGCATTAAAAAAATATAAACCAGTAACAAAAATGACCCAATTATCACCTGACATCACCATGATTTTATTCAAGAAAAGACATCTCAACACACAGCAAAAATGGAAGAGATATCTCAAATTTTAAGGTGGAAGGAAGTCAGCTGGACGGTCAAGTCCCTCTGTTGTCTGTATATATTTTTTGCCATGTTACAAGGACTTTATTTCAGGCCTCTGTGGATGAGGGAGTGGGGCCTGGAACCAGATGATGAGAGTGTCCTCAGCCATAATTCAGCTCTGTCACTTTGTGGTTTCATCTCTAATTTTCAGTACATCCTCATTGCTACTACAACAGACTAAAGACGCAGGAATGAACTGATGGGCGAATCACTGGAGGCAGACCCGTGTTTACCCCTCGCCAGCTCTTTTAGCACTGAGAACATCAGCAGCCCTAGAGGAAAGCCTAAATAAACACTCTGCCTTCAGCCTGAGAGGTGAAGTTCTGGAATGGGAGTTACAGGCCTCACCGTGATGAAGATTCTTCTCTAAGCAAGTGCCTGAGAGGGAGCAACCTGATTTTTGTCCACAAGACCAAAGCCTTCTCCCTTGAAACTTGTTTTGTTACTGGTTTTGAATAGGTAGTATATGCAGATTATATAAAATTAAAAATTAATAGGAGAGTACAGATAAAAAGTCTCTTTTATTCCTCTGACTTAAAGCCACCCAGTTCCTAGTAGGGACAACCTCCTTTACTACTTCTGGAGATGTTCTAATCAGATTCAGGCATAAAATATTACCATTTCTGGATGTGATATGTACGTATAATATATATTACAATTGTTTACAACTGTAAATAGTACTTCATTGTCTGGAAGATTTCATTTAACCTATTCCCTATTGATGGGTAGTTGCATGGTTGCTAAGGCAACACGAAAATGGATTTTGCCCAGGTGCCAAAATATTTTTAAAGTAGGCTTCTAGAAGCAGAATTGCTGGCTCAAAAAAAAATGCTGTACATTTTAAAAATATTGATATTGTGAATTTTGTTCTCTATAGAGTTTGTACCAATTTATACTCCCACAAAACAGAGTGCCCAATTCCCAATACCCTCAGCCATAGTGTGTGATAGCAAGCTTTTGAAT
The DNA here is from genome assembly GCF_048418805.1 of Vulpes vulpes. NCBI lineage: Eukaryota > Metazoa > Chordata > Mammalia > Carnivora > Canidae > Vulpes > Vulpes vulpes. The sequence goes on along the minus strand of NC_132781.1, from coordinate 107,244,353 downwards.
GTTGGGCGATGTGATATGAAAATGGAATCATATTTTACTTCAAATTAAAATCTCCTTTAACTCCTAACTCTGGGAAACGAACTAGGGGTGGTGGAAGGGGAGGAGGGCGGGGGGTGGGGGGGAATGGGTGACGGGCACTGAGGCGGACACTTGACGGGATGAGCACTGGGTGTTTTTCTGTATGTTGGTAAATTGAACACCAATAAAAAGTAATTTATTAAAAAAATAAATAAAAAATAAATAAAATCTCCTTTAATAAGTGAAATATTGTTCACAAAAATTCCCTAATACTAATTCCCTTTTAAAAATATATATATATTTTTTAATATTTTATTTATTTGTTCATGAGAGACACAGGCAGAGGGAGAAGCAGGCCCCCTGCAGGAGCCTGATGTGAGACTCGATCCTGAGACTCCAGGACATGCCCTGGGCCGAAGGCAGCTGCCCAACCCCTGAGCCACCCAGGCGTCCCACTAATTCCCTTTTAAAGGCTACACTGATCTAAATGGGTCCAGCTGTGTCTCATAAACATTCCAATAATGGGCATATACTAATGATTAGCAACAAGATGTTAGACCCATCTACCCACTGATGTCCACATTTAAAGGCAATTTAAGAGAATCTTTATTAATGGTTCCCTTATGCATCTCTGTATTACATAGCACAAAACACACCTGTTAGGATGAATGAAAATTAAAACCACACTAAGCAAGAACAAAGGGTAATTCATCCAAATACTCCACTTTGTAAAATTTCCCTTCGGCCTTGAGAAGAGATATCAAAGCAATGAAAAGGTTGAATCTTGACAGACTTTGGACCATGACACGTGATCAAATGTGGACTGTATGAAATTGATAACACTTGTCAGCTACTCAATTTTGAATCTACCAGACTCAGAAGCTAATCTCACGGAGGATCAGCAGTGTGGGCAATAAAGGTCCTCAGCATTTCCATTGTGTGCCAAGATATATGAGCATCAACACTTCTAAGTATGGTTACAGGTTCCCTGTGACTGTGCTAAGCAGACCTGTTACCCATGACTTTTATCAGCAAGGCTGATCTTACTGACTCACGACATTTATGATGGGCCTCTACTTTATTCTGCTGCTAATCTCTGCTTAGGTTTCCACTTATTCTCAAGGTCACAGCTGTGTTTGGAAAAATGATAGTAAATATTGACCTTCAGGATACTATTTCTTGGGCATTTTTGAAAGGGACAGGGTAGACACTGTGAATATCTTGGACATGTAATAAATCATTACAGAACAGCAGCCAACAAACTAAATAATTGATTTCATTCATTTAACTTAATTTAAACATATTAAATATTTACTGAGCTTGTTTTTTTTTTTTTCTGAGCTTGTTTTCTATCAAATTTGCATTGAGGCTGTAGTGATTTTGCCATATGCTACCAGCCCTAAGCTATTAATCCTGTGGCTGGAAATGCTTAGATTCATGAATTGTTAGGTCATTTTATAGGACATGACCTGTACTTAGACCATTTACTTCTACTATTGTTTGGTAATACCCTTTTTGCTCACAATGGCATAGATGTTGTATATCCTGCTGGTGAAGCAGGTCCTTCACATCTAAAAAAACTTCATTCCTAATTTCTAAGTAAGATGTCATTGCTTTCTTGCTCATCTATCTTCTATTACCTATCTACCTACCTACCACCCATCTAATCTTCATTCTGCACCAGGCTCTATCTTAAATGCCTTATAAAATGAACTTATTTAATTCTCACAAAAGCCCAATTAAGTGGTTATCCCATTCCACCCCATTTCACGGATGGAGAAACTCAGGAACAGAAGGGTTAAGTTGCTCGGTCACAGTCACACAGCCAGTTCAATGGTGTGATCTGACCACGAGCTCAAGTCTCCGGGCTCCAGAATCTGTGATTCAACCATACATGGGGTCTGTGTGTGTAGGACATTCTAGTTTTGCAAGCAATCACTTGTCCCCTGTCACTGAGGGAAAATCCTTCTTCTGTTGGACGAAACAGAGAGAGCTCTCGTGAGGAAGCAGAGCTGGTTAAAGAGTGTGTGTGATAGTGGTGGTGGGGGGTTTACTGGAAAATATCTGGTATCCATTTACAAGATACTCTTTATAGCATCTCCATTGTGTCATGGAGAGATTCAATAATGGTACCAAAGGAATTCAGTTGAAGTGAATGTTGGAGCAAAGAACATAGAGTGATGTAATTCTTGAAGTTGGGGGAGGAGTATAATGTTCGTCTGGGACTGGAGATGAGGGAACAGGCCCCTGGGGCCTTGGCCTCAGTTGCCCTGTCTGCCTAAGACCAGTGTGGATCCGGATCAAGTGGCTCAGGTCCAGACATTCTATTATCCATCTCCTGTGCTCTTGCTTCCACCCCTGGTTAAGAGGACTGTGGACTCCTCAGACGCCACAGATTAATTCAGGCATCTCTGCTTTGCTCTCTGCCAGTGCGTTCTTCACAGGCACGGAGGTCTGCAGGAGATGGCGTTCAGCCCTGTGGTGGGTACAGTGGTTCCACACTCCTCATGCAGGTGTTGGCTTTAACGAGGTGTTGATGGGAAAGTGGTTGAGACAGAAATGCGTGGAGTGTGAGAAAAGGGAATGGCAAGATATCTTACCAACACGCCTATATAAATACACTTCTCTGGGCTTCGGAGAAGCATGTGCCAGGCCTTCAGAGTGGAATAGCTGTTTTTGCTTCCTCTTAATTAAAGGAATTATATGACTCCCTTGCGAGAAAGCAAAATGACTTATTTTATCATAATTAAGCTTTTAAAACAGCAACTTGCAGTACTTTGAAAAAGTCATGGAGTATATGGAGTTACACTCGATTCCTTTTTTTTGTTTTGTTTTGTTTTGTTTTCATGCTGAAATTGGGCAATTAGAACACTTCTTCTTTCTCCAAATGGAACAGAGCTCTTTCTGTCCTTCAGATTTTTCAGAGCTGCTCCTTAAGGAAGCCTAATAGCTTCCTTAAGACGTTTTTATAAAAGCCTTTCTTACGACGATCTTCAAAAAGCCTTGCTCTGCTGCAGCATTTCCAAAATTTCAACATTTTATTTACATATTAACTTTCCATCCTTAAAATCCAGACTAATTGAAAGTTCTTCTGTTTATCGATTAGTTTTCTGCACCCAAAGGGAAACACACCATAAGCTTCATACCCGAGCTATTTTGTTATACAAGACTTAAAATTAGAAACATTTGCAAGTAAGTTCCATATCTAGGCAGACTCCCAAAAGAAATGTGTCCATATGAGCACTAAAAGATATGCCCAGGGATTTTCATAGTAGCATTATTCATAATTGTTCCAAAATGAAAACAATTCAAATGCCCATCATAAGTAGAAGAGAAAAATACATAGTATATTCATATTAAATGATTGTGTAATGGAATAAAATACATCAATAAAAATGAATGAACCTCAGTTGCGTTGATGAATATGGCTTTAATCTTAGGAATATATTTTTGAGTGATAGAAGCTAGATACCAAGGGTATGTATAGTGTGGTTATATTTACATAAAGCTCAAAAACACAGAAAATCTTGGGGCACCTGGGTGGCTCAGTGGTTGAGCATCTGCCTTTGGCTCAGGTCGCGGTCCCGGGGTTCTGGGATAGAGTCCTGAATCGGGGTCCCCGCTTCTCTCCTGCCTATGTCTCTGCCTCCCTCTTTCTGTGTCTTTCATGAATAAATAAAATCCTTAAAAAAAAAAACACTGAAAATCTTAAGTGTAGAGATAGGACACGACTTAGACAACATTTTTAAAAAGGATACTTTTACTTGCAACATGTTGTGATGTTATCTGTCTACATGTTGAAAAGAATGTTTTCTTAATCAAAAATCTTGAAAGTATAATACTGAAGTTACTGAGGACTGAATACAAATCTATTTCTGAGGGATTTTTCTCTTTATGGGTCATTTCCACCATATATTCTATGTTATTTTGAAGAGATTCTCAAATTTGTTGTCCTGTGTGGGTACAAAAGTAATACCCCAAGGAATTGTCCTAGAATGTATGTTTACATTTATCAGAGGGCCAAATCACAAGCTTTACCCACAAGACCATGTTTTCCTTCCCCTTTCCACCTCGGTTCTTGCCCACTGGCCTCCTGAATTCTCTCCCCGCCTTTCCCATCCCCCTCTTGCTCTCTGACATGTGACTGAGCTGTTCTCCCCAGTTCTAGCTTCTGCCTTCCCCCTGCATCCTCTCACAGCAGTCTGGGATTTTATCCACTCCCTTGATAATTCCTCTGGCTCCTTGGGCTACCTCATTTCTAAATGTGCACTCCCTGCTTTGACTCCTGTCCAGCACTCTGGCCTCTGTGGCCCAGTTGCCTGGACAGCCACACACAGCTACATCTTTTGTCAAAATTACTCAATAAAACACAAAATCAAAATAATTTCTCACTATACTAGTTAAGGCTTTCTACTTGGTGGTCTGGGTTGGTGGCACCACCACTCACCCACGTGGCTAGTCTCCCCATCTCGGGTCACCTTTAACTCCCTTCCTCCCCATTTCCAACTGGTCACCCATGTAAACTTGTAAACTGACTCTGCCTTTGACATTCCCTCTCCTCTCTGTCCCCAGGGTTGTTATCATCTTGGACCTCCATCATTTTATCGGCTGCTTTGGGCTCTGCAACTGATCTCTCTGTTGCAAGGTTCTCCTCATGCTAATTCTTACTTTTGGCTACTTGACTGAGTTGAATAGTGTCCCCCCTCAAATTCACATCCACCAGGAACCCATGCACATGAACTCATTTGGAAAGAGTCATTGCAGACATTAGTCAAGTTAAGATGAGATCATCCCGTCTTAGGGTGAACCCTCAATCCAATACCATTGGTGTCCTTATCAGAAGAGGCAAATTTGACAGGGAGACATTGTCACACACAGGGAGAATACCATGTGAAGACACACACAGAGATCAGAGTAGAGTGTCTCCAAGCCAAGGAATGCCAAACACTGTCAGCAACCAGCAGAAGCTACAAGAAAGCCACACAGCGGGTTTTCCCTGAGAGCCTTCAGAGGGAGTGTGGCCCTGCTGATGCCTTGATTTCACATCTCCAGCTTCCACAACGGTGACAGAATAAATCTGTGTTGTTTTAAGCCACCCAGTTACACACTTTGTCATGGCCGTATTGGTAAAGAAATAAAGCCAAAGTCTTCACGAAACACTGCTTTTATCCACAATCCTTCTCTGTTCCAGGACTTTCAATGTCCCCCTCTTGCCTACTAGATTAATTTCAGTGATGCCTTTACCAGCTAGGCAGTATGCTCTGGTCTCTGCTCCTATGACTTCATGTGACTTCTGCTACAGCCTAACACATCCCTATGCTTCATCTCTTCCCAGCATTCACCTGCCTTTCCACTCCATGTTACACGCCTGACAGGGCTTCTCCCCTTGATGTATTCCTGCTGAAATTGTGCCACTTTCTCAAGGTGCTCAAAGGCCAGTGTCTTCATGGAGCATTCCTCAGTTCAACGGGGTGTGTGTATTCCTTCTTTTTAACACCCACAGTCAGCACCACTATTGTCCACTGATTGCTGTTTTTTGGCCTGTCTTATGGTGATTTCTATATTTGAAACAAATTTACTAGGATATGTGTTTGGCATAAATATAAATAAGTGTTATTTTACTAAGTTTGGATCACTGAAACATACTTCCAAGTTTACTAACCAAATCCTGTAGGTCTCTAGACCTTTTGGGTCACCAGCTTTGATGTGTCCTGGCATACACACAAATTATGATTCACTTTTGTCAACACGTGTTGAAATAACTGAAATATTTGCTTAAGACACGATTGACTTTTACAATCTCTACTGCTGTATAATGACTGCAGTGGTTGGGAACTGTGACACTTTCTTCTGTATAAAACGCTGGGGTGAAAACTTAATGGAATAATAGGAGCCACTTTTTCTGTTCTGCTAAAGCAGTGTTTACAGCATATATTTAATTAATTAATTAATTAATTAATTAATTTATTGATTGCACTTGAGCAGGGAGAGGGGCAGAGGGAAAAAGAGAATTTCAGGCAGACTCCCTCCTGAGCACAGAGCTCAACATGGGGCTCAATCTCTAGACCCCAAGATCATGACCTGAGCCAAGGTCAAGAGTTAGATGCTCAACTGACTGAGACAGCCAGGCACCCCTTCAACATATTATTAAAAAGACACAGGGCAACATGCAAAGCTGTTCTGTAACTTTTTTTTGAAAAATTCTTTTTCCCAGATCAACTGAGCCCAAAGGGCTTAATATTACCATATTTTAAGAAAACGAAAGGCAGAATTTTTCTAATACTTGTTAATGCCAAGGTAGAGGTCATTTTCAGCTTTACTGGTGTCTCCGGTGATTTTATCCCTGGCTCCAGGCTTTCTGATTCCTGACTCAAGAGAGGAAATCATTTCTGCTTGCTCAGGGCAATGATCAAGGCCCTGGCCTTGGTGCCGTCAGCTAGAATGCTTTGATGAGCAAGGTTTCAGTATCCTGCGTGGCTTTGGTCTGAAGCAGCCCAAACACTGGGGAAAGGAATGATTTTGTGGCTGCTCTAATAAGGGAAATCCAAACTGATCCACATGTGGAGATATCAAATCCCACTGAGTGGTAACTGCCACTATTGTGCAGCATGTTCACCAGGGCTGGTTGCCAGGGATTATCCAGAGAAGGAAAAGAGCAAGGTCTTTATAAACTATGGAGCTGCATCCTGGGACCATGCTATCAATATTCCTTCTGATTTTGGGCTTCCATTTCCAACATCACTCTCAGACTATTGTGGAACAATCCTCTGTGAAACATAGTGATGTCTTCATCTAAACAGAATTTTGATGACTTGTGTCAAAATTTTAATTCCACTAAATAGACCCAACATGTAAGGAATAGATTCTTCATGGTGGAAATATGTCATTGCAAATTGCTTTGTTTCAACTTCTTTATCTTTGCAATTTAATTTTGTTCTTGTTGTTGTCTTTGCCTGGGAGAATCGATGTGAAGAACGGCTTCCTGGTTCCTAGGAGTGAAGGTTGCGCATAGATTCTGATGTGCTTTGGTGGTACCAGACCAGTAGCTCACAGCGAAGCCCCCAAACAATACCACTGTCTTGAAGGTCCAGGTGAAAAGTTCTTCATGTGCCCACCTACCAGCATGTAGTCTATAGGGATTTTCTGTTCTCTTCTTGTCCCCTGATGGGAATGGAATGAGAATGTTTACCCTCAAGGAGCTCTGTAAGAATTGGCCTTTGTGGAGATTTCTGGAGTGGCAGCTAAGTGGGTCTATAGGAGGCAAAAGGTCCAGGCCTGGAGCACTGCAGACCACACTGGAAGGGGGCCCAGAGTTAAACCCCATCCATCTCATTCATCTAAGACAAAGCAGCAGAATGTCTTCTGAAGCCCCAGACTGAGGTGACTAATCTGGTATTGGCTTTGCAAACGGTTGGGAGGGAAAGAGCATCTTATAGCTGGAGTTGCACCATAACCATGGCCTGTGTCTAAGATTGACTGCTAGATGGTTTTGGAGAATCTCCTTTTAAAAACTTCCAATTCAAGATTGATCATCTTTACTGGGATTTTTACCTTGAGAACACCTTGCTTCAAAGACTGTAAATAAAATGTATGTAAATATATGTGCAGGAAGGAAAAAGAAGCCACTGTGTTCATTTCAGTTTTTCAAACTGGAGCACAGTTTGAAACCAAAACTTTGGGGGATCCCTGGGTGGCGCAGTGGTTTGGCGCCTGCCTTTGGCCCAGGGCGCGATCCTGGAGACCCGGGATCGAATCCCACGTCGGGCTCCCGGTGCATGGAGCCTGCTTATCCCTCTGCCTGTGTCTCTGCCTCTGTCTCTCTCTCTGTGACTATCATAAATAAATAAAACTAAAAAAAAAAAAAAAAAAAAAAAAGAAACCAAAACTTTGGTTATTTTAGAGACCAGTCAAAGGGGTTGATGTGAGCTCTGTACCATCTTTAACCTATGCAGTCTTTAATCAGCTGATTATCAGTGAATGGGGAAGCTAACTTCAACATTCCTGTCTACTCCTCTCCTGGCTGTGCTCTGAAAACCTAAAGAAGAACCCCATTGTACTAGTGCTGAATAACACAGAAAGCAAAACTGACTATAACATGAAACATGAAATGTTAGGAATGAAAAGTACTTTCCATCTTAGAAATTTCCCCTTTGAGGAATTTCCACATCTAAAATGTATGGGAGAACATGACTCTGGGGGTTTATTTATTTTTTTTAAGGATTTTATTTATTTGTATGAGGGAGAGAGAGAGAGAGAGAGTGCACACAAGCAGGGGGAGCAGCAGAGGAAGAAGCAGGTTCCCCTGCTGAGCAGGGAGGGAGCCCAATGCAGGACTCAGTCCCAGAACCCTGGGATCAGGACCTGAGCCGAAGGTAGATGCCTAACCGACTTAGCCACCCAGGTGCCCTGACTCTGGGGTTAATACCAGTGAGTGGCAAGGTAGCAGCATGGAATAGAGGCTTTGGAGTTACGCAGAGCAGAGTTAGAATCATGACATTGCTGTTTCCCCACTGTGGAGCCTGTGGTAGACCATTGAAGTCAACCCTCAGCTTTCTTCTCCAGTGGGGACAATAGTACCTACCTCATAGAGCTGTTCTGACCACTTAATGAAAAATATAAAAGGCATTTAGCACACAGCTTACCACATTGTCCCTCTGTAAACGACTGACATCATTTCTGTGTTCTTCCTCAGTGGGATCCCGAGATAATGCGGGAGGGAAGTAAAGATCTCATGGAAGAAGAGGAAGTTAGGGGAAATCCAGGAAGGGGGTGGGGGTGGGGTGGACACAAGGCTGTAGCCAGTGGCCTTGGATTAGGCTGAAGAATGAACCAGCCTACCATGATATTAAGAGGATGGCTGCCACTGTCCTCAAAGCCAGCTTCGGACTCAGGAGAGTCCCTGTGAATATTCAAGGCCCATCCAAACTGCTGGAATTGGAATGGATTTGGATGGTGAAGCACCAATTTAGAAAAGTGTGGCCAGTGAGCTGTGAGACTGCCTTATTCATTGCATTTGCTCCTTAATAGCACAGCCCCTCAATTTTGTGTGACTGATATTTTTTTTTTTTTTTTTGTAAACTACCCACTTATTACATTATGGCAGAGTCTTATAGTAATAAAAACAGTAGTAATTTTTCTTAACAGAATGGGAGTCTCTCCCATTGTTACTAAAACAGAAATATTTCTTTCCTGCTGGGCCTGGGTTACTAGCTGGACCCCAACACCTGACCTTGACTGCCAACCTGCTTGGACCTACTGACTTTTGTCCCACATTTTTCCTTAGCTTCTTCCCAGCTTCTCTCTTAACTCAGGCAATGGACAGTATGGGCATAATATCCCATGATGGGAATTGAAACTACAATAAAGACTGCCGGACTCTGGTGGCCCAGACAACCCAGACCAGCTTGAGCTCAACTCACAACTCGCGCCTGCAGAGTTGGGCCATGGAGTGACAACAGTTACCTTTACCTCATTAAAACACTAAAATTTCTGCCCAAGGAGGAGCACAAGCCTCATTTACATCACATACAACATATGTATAGGTATGTTTCCTTAAGGCATGCTAGTGACTTTAGGCCTGTCCCTATATATGATGCAAGACTTCCCTATCTAAATATTCATCCTAATCCTAAATAGAAGGAATCATGGCTTTGAAAGTCAATCCCCACGATCTCCTTATTTGCTACAAATCAAGTTTCTTTTGTGACAACTCACCTGCTATAGTTTCTATCTTTAACTCACTAAGGAGTGAACTTATGTTATTTTGGTTACTCACGTTACTTGGTTATTTCAGAGATTTCCATTCACTGACTATACTCCAGTTCCTACAGTTTGTTCAGAAATGTGATAGGAGCTGACCTGAACAACAAAATCTTTTCCTGGTGGAATGTTGGAGAGAACTGCCTTCTTCAAAAAGCTGGGTGGTCATGACTACCAGAGTTTTCATTAAGAAACAACCTGGAGCTCACAGGATCACCTGAAAAGGTGAGAAGCAGTCTCTCTGGGAAAGAAATGTTGGTTTTGTCCAGTGCTGCATTCCTGGTTCACTGATGGACTGGTTTAATTTGTATCTGAGACCTTTCTTATACTTTCTTCAAGTAAAGAAGTTTAAAGCTAGTAAACAGAGCAATTAAGCTCATCAGAATTCCAAATGTACAGTAGGGAAGTTTGGGGTGAGGAGGTACTTGTCCGTATAAATCAGCAATTTATGGAGAAGTGTAGAGTTTCATACATGATAGAGTCTTCAAAATAAGTTGGGTACAGGAAGTTGGAGAAATGTGCTGGCAAGCATTCTAGAACTTTCAGAACCAAAGGTGCACTCTGGCCTTTTAAAACTAGGATCCCCCAGTGTGGCTGTTGGTACATTAAGAAAGAGGTCAGCCAAAATCTTGTCCTTCCACTCCTCATAATTCACAATGGTCTCAATCTTTTTTCCTCTCAAATTTCCTCAGGGGCTGTTGGATTTTTTTTTTTTTAAGTTGAGACTCGTTGTGTGATGGTTTTGTTAAATATGAGGAAGTACTTTGCTTTTGTGTGTTGGCTCTGTTTGCACAGTTGTCTTTCCACATGCTTGGCATACCTCCATGTAGCCCAGATTCTCATGCCAATAATTTACTGAGCACCTACTATGTGGAAACAAAAAGTCATGGTTTGAGCATAGGCTTTGTCTTCATAGCCTACAAACTGCCTTGGGTCAGGCACTTCCTTAACTTTTCTCAGTTTTCTCATCTGTAAAATGGGACTCAAGGTATTCATCCCAAAGGGTTGTGAAGATTGGATGAGTTAATAAGGTAAAGCACTCGGAACCTGTATCAAAGGCACATTTGGCAGAAACTGCTCTTAGGTACTGAACTGTTCCCTGGTGCCCAGCACTGCTGTCCTGAGAGTTTTGCATGAATTAACTTATTTAATTCTCATGAAGGCCTATGGGGTAGGTTCCATTATTATCCTCTTTTGTGGATGATGAAGGCTTACAGAAGTTAAGTGATGCTTGGGTTATTAGAAAGACTACTTCTGTTAAGAAATCATCAAAGAGGGATGCCTGGGTGGCTCAGCGGTTGAGCATCTGTCTTTGGCTCAGGGCATGATTCCGAGGTCCAGGATGGAGTCCTGCAAGGGGCTCCCTGCAGAGAGCCTGCCTCTCCCTCTGCCTGTGTCTCTGCCTCTCTCTCTGTGTCTCTCATGAATAAATAAATAAAATCTTTTAAAAAAAAGGGAAATAATTAAAGAGGAATCAGAAATGCAAGAAAATATAAATTAGCATTGTTGTATAATTAAAAAATGAATATTTGGTTTTAGTCCTTTCTTCCTGGCACAGAGCTTCTAAAACCTTTAGAATTTACTCTTTCATACACTAATGAGATGATCCACTGGGGAGGCAGGGTTACATAGCTAAAGGGTGGGGCTGGTCCCTAGAAAGATCAAGCCACTATTAAAGAGCTGGAACTTTAAGCCCCACCCCCTGACCTTTGGAGATGTCAGAAGGGCTGGAGATTGAGTTCAATGACGAAGGCCAATGACTTAATCAATCATGCCTACATAATGAAACCTTGCTAAACCACTAAACAACAGGGTTCAATGAGCTTCTGGATTGGTGAACAGATCAAGGTGCTGGGGGAGGGATGGCACACCCAAGAGAGGAAGTAGAAGCTCTGCACTCTCCCCTCCCCAAACCTCACCCTATGCATTTCTTGCATCTGACTGTTCTTGAGTTATAGCCTTTATAATAGACCAGTAAGTATAGCAAAGTATTTTCTGACTTCTGTAAGTTATTCCAGCAAATTACTGAACTCGAGGAGGGCATCATATGACCTGTTTATTTACAGCCAGTTGGACAAAGTATGGGAAGCCTGAGACCTGTGATTGGCATCTGAAGTGAGGGCCATCTGTGGGACTTGTGTGGGATCTGACATTAAGTCCAGATAGTGGTAGAATTGAATTGTTGGACACATAGCTGATGTTTTAGAATTGAGAATTGACAAGTATTGGTCTGACCCAAATCTCTTGCCTCTAAATGTCTTCTCTTTTTCTCTTTTTGAACTAAATCTTCATCTCTTTCACTTTGGAAGGATTCTCCTTGCTGAACATTTCACACCCATCCTTATCTCTGCATTTCCATGACCAGGTCATGTGGTCCTGCTCAATGGCCACATTATTTCAACTGTCTTCCATGTTCGTGTGGGGATTAGACTCATCTGAGCACATTTGGGAGTTTCCATGGCATAGCCACACCAGGGGTCCCTGAGGAGGTACATGTAGCCTCCTGCAAATGACTCTAGAGGAGAGCACCATGTCCTGCAAGAGAAGACACTGTGTCCTGTGTTGGGAGGGTGGGCTGAATGTGAGAATAGCAAGTCTGCTACTCAGTGTGCTCTAGTGCCTCCATCCCGAGGACTCTTGCTTGGGACCTTGAGAGGGAGGCTGGAAATCAAAGAGTCAGAACTTAAAGGGCAGTTTCCCTCAAACTTCTCTGGTTGACACCAGCCTGGGGAACAGCCCAACAGGCTTTGTCATTGGTGAGGGGGAGGGTTGACACTGTGGGAGGGGAGTGGCATCTCAGCTCTCAGTGGATGCATGGATGGTGTGGGTTTGCACAGCGCAATGACAGCTTAATGGAGCCTCAGTGGCATTGGCAATAAAATCTCTCCAGGGAGAGGGCCCAGAGCAGGGTTGGAAGAAAATCAATGCCTGAAAGTTACTGAGAGAAACATTTCACTTGCACACTGTGCTAGTTGACTAGTATCCCTCTACCAATTTCATGTCTTCAGGGCCTCAGAACAAGAGCTTTTTTGGAAATATGATTGTTATAGATGTAAGATGAGGTCATGCTAAGTTGAAGCCATAACTCAACATGGCTGGTACCCTTGTAAAGAGAGAAAAAGAGGCTCAGAGATAGACACACGGAGAGGAACAGCCCATGTGATGATGGTGGTTGAGACTGGAGAGATGCATCTATAAGCCAAGGAAAACCAAGGATTGCTGGCAACCACGAGGGGCTCAGAAGGAGGCATGGCACAGACTCTCCCTATGAGCCTCCAGAAGAAAACAACCCTGCTGACAGCTTGGATTTGAACTTCCAAAGGCCCCAGAACTGTGACAGAAACAGGTGTGTTGCTTCAAGTCACCAAGTCCACGGTGATTTGTCATGACAGCGTTTGGAAACTAATGCACAGAGCTTAGACCTCTTCCTGAGCACTCCCAGAGTGCATGGGGAAATGTTTTGAAGGATTCCTGCAGAGATGGTGGAGCCAGAACCTCATAAACACTGTTTTTTGATTCTCTGATTTCTGTTTTCTCTCACAAGCTAGTAACAGCTATGAGGGAAACGAGGTCATGGAACTGTGTCTCTCTCCACGGTGACGTGTTAATGGAGACTCCTGACCACTGATCCATGATGGTAGAGTATGGCTGATTAGCTGCAATGAAGGAGAACCAGATCACTGGTGAGTCATTCTGGACCTGCTAAGTAAGGCCTTGTAAAATGTGAAGGTCTTGGGGTCAGAGTGTGCAGGAAACATCCTGCACAGCCTGAAAATCATGTAAATCATATAGCTTTGTTATCAGCAGAGCCTAGCCCTGCACATCTACCCAGGCTGGAAATTGGAATGCTCTTCTTTTCCACCTCCCTTTTGTCCCTAGAATTCTACTTCAAATGTACCTCTCCCATGATCCTTAGCTTACTATCCTCATCCAGGGGAGGCAACTTCTTTCTTCTGTGTTGCCTGAGTGCCTTAGTTTCTTGTCGTTGCTGTAACAAAAATACCATAGACCAGGTGGCTTAAAACAACAGGAAATTATTTCTTACAGTTCTGGAGATGGCAAAGTCCAAGATGAGGGTGCCAGGATGACTGAGATCTCTTCCAGAGTACACACATAGACTTCTCCTTATTCCCTCACATGACAGAGAGCAGAGAGGCCAGTGCCCTTATGACTCTTGAGGGCACCAATCTTATTCATAAGGGCCACACCCTCATGACCTCATTTAATCTCAATTCTCTCCCAAAGTCCCTACCTCCTAATATCATCACATTCCAGTGTAGAGTTTCAGCATATGAGTTTGGGGGGCATAGTTTTCAGTCTATGACACTGAGTATTTTTAGTTGTTGATATTTGACTCCCACAGCCTAGGACTCACCCGCCTTTGAATTCTAAACAAGGTTACTTGCTTTTTATACCCAGATTATTATGGTATCAGTCTGCCTCCATCAAAAAGACCCCTGCTGTTTCTGAGCACTTCCTGAAGCCTTGTCTTCAGTTTGTACTGGGCAAATAGCTCTGATTCCTTGGCTTTGGCCCTTCCATTAACTGCAATGCTCCTGCCATCGCCTCTGTTCCTGGCAGCCCTGGAGATATTGTCTTTCCTTATGTGGACACTGCTACCCCAATTTCAATTTTGAGACAGGGGACACTGTTCTTTCTTTCCTGTATAACTCTGTCCTAAGAATGGACACTAGCCTTGCTCTAATTTCCCAAACCACACTGAGACAAAGCTGAAACTTTTATAAGGTCTTATTGAAGATTCAGCAATAACTCAAAGAAAAATTAAAAATGCTCTGTGTAAGAGTAGACCCATCCTAGGGTTTGCTACACAGACAGTGCCTGGAGAGTCTTCCATGGATGAGGGAGGCTGTCTAGGTCTCTCCAGGCTTCATTTTCAGGGAAAACTGCCTTCTTGGATCCCATGAGAGTGAGTAATTCCCTCTATCACCATCTCAAGTCCACTTGGCTGGGTCTTCACTTTCTGCCTCTTCCCAGGAAGATAGGTAGTGAGGGCACCGATTTACTCCAGGGAAAAACTCACCCCCAGCCACATAGTATCATCTGGTCTTTTGTCCCTAGCAACTCAACCATACTCACTTTGTTAATAAATTAATACGTCAATGCTTCATTTTCTTCCAAGGAAGATGCAAGAAGCTTATGTTATCAAGTTGCATTATGAATATGCATTAAGGGATCTGTTCTTTCCAGATGCAATGTTAATGTTCATGTCTGTATGAGATCTGTGTTCCCATCTAGACAATAAGATTCTCAATAATAGAGAGTAAGGGTTGTATTCTCTTTCTTTTGACTTTCCTATACTCTCCATCCCTATGCTGTTCTAGCCACACACACACACACACACACACACACACACACACACACACACTCAAGACCTAAAATCATGGATCATGTATATACAGCAGGCCCTCAATGATCACCAGATTGTTTGCTTTGTCACAAAGCTTCTGAAACAGCAACTGAAGAATTAAAAAAGACTATAAATAATGCCTGCTTTCATTCTGAAGATATTTACCCTTTTCAGTTTTTACATGCTAAATTCATTAGCCATTTTGAATGGAAAAAAAATTAAAAGTATTTTTTCTCAGTATTTCTATAGTACCAGTCTCTGTCCCAATTATCATTTCTCTGGATCCCTGCTGTGTGCATGGTGTCACTAATTCACTATTGGCTTTCTAAGCTGCTATTCACACATCTTCCACCCTATCCAAACCCACATTCCCTGGGAGACCTCCCTACCATCTGCTCCGGTTCATTCATGCACAAATACTTAGGCATTTCAAATGCAAGCTAAGCTCTTTGCTGCTTCTTTGTCTCTTCTAGTGAGAGAAAAGAGCTTGTATTCTTGATTTCTTGCTTTCTGCCCTTCATACAATCAAAAGAGAAAGAAAAGATATCGCTTATGGAATATTTTGAAAAACAGTCAACTGTTCCCAACATTTCCTCAGGTAGCAAGTGAGGTTTTTATGGTTATATTCATCCCTGCTAGGTCTAGCAGATGATGTTTTGTCACAAAACCTTGAAGCCTTAAGTGGACTGATACATCTCTACCTCTTTGGGCTTGTCATATTTAGGAAACAGGAGACAATAAAAATGTAAGAATCTTCTTCAGTCAGCTTCAGGGGAAGAGGCTTCAAAGAGCTTTGTAATTAAGGCATTTAGGTCAGTGGAAGTTATGCAATATAATATTGTTAATACAGACCCTGGATTCTTATTTTAAAAGATTTATTTGATAGAGAGAGAGAAAGAGAGAGCACACACACACTCAGGGAAGGCAGAGGGAGAAAGAGAGAGAGAATCCCAAGCAGACTCTCTGCACAGCACAGAGCCAGATGCAGGGCTCAAACTCCCTACCTGGAGACACCATGACCTGAGCCAAAATCAAGAGTTGGATGCTTAACCAAGACTTAACCAACTGAGTCACCTGGGTGCCCCCAAACCCTAGGCTCTTAAGTTATTTTTTTTTCTCAAATAAGGCAATGCAAGCAGAGAACACATTGGTGCTTTACTTTTCAAATTCCAATAAGTACAGTGAAGTTCTTAATTAAATGAAAGCAATAAAAGAGAGGGTTTCCCCCCCCTCCTTGGCACCATCTGAATATAGTATCTTCTTCACACATCATCTTCACTTTTCAGTGGGATTTATGAAAATATGTCATGTTGACAAATACAAGAAAATAATAAATGCCAGGCTCTGTGGCTGTTTCATATTATGGCTTTAATTTGAGACATTTCAAGGAAAGGGAGACATGAGTCAAAGAAGACAAATAACAATGCATGTTACAGCCAAGTTTGAAACCAAAGGACCCCTTTCCCATCCACTGTGTTTATTTATACTTTTGCTCTCATTTGATGTATCAGAGTCTCTTAGAATCAAACTCAGTTTGCTTGACTGTGTCAGTGGATGTTATTAAAAAAATAAACTCACCCAGAAATAAGAGAGTAATTTTGATCACAGAAATAATATCTAGTTACAGATAAAATAATCTGTTCACCTTCACCTAGGTCTTAAGTTAAGCTCAGCATAAATGGTATTTTCGGTTCCACTGATGGGTGATAGTAAAGACAAACAGGCTTGGTTGAGGGAGGTGGTGGAGGTAGTGTAGGCTCCTCTTTCCAAATATACTCCATCCCCAAATGCTAGCTTCTTCTCCTTTTCTCAATCCTCAGGGATGAGAAAGAGAAAGGATTTGGCTATTTTCATACTGAATTCATAGAATTCATCAGCTTAGGCTCAATCTGAAGTTTCAATTTACCTACTTTTTGCTTTTTTTAAAAGGACAAGTTGTAGCTGCGTAAATGCAGTTTGAAATACACACTTTCGAAATCTTCATTTCTCGTCTTAAGAATCTTTTCCCTACTTCTCTTTTAGGTACATTGTCTAATCTGGATCAATAAAACACTGGCAGAAAATAGAAGAGTCTGATAGAGAAAAAATCCAAAGAGTATCTTTTTTTAACATCTAGGTTACTCTTCATATCTAGGACTTCCCATTTTCTATAGTATAATTGAAGCTGGAGAAAAAAAAATTGATTACATTTCACAAAAAGGATAAATACAGACATTTATTGTTGACCAAGAACCTATTGTGATCCCAGAAGGAGATGGCCTGGTTAAAATGACACGGGCCTCCCAGCATAGCAGTCTTCAAGGACAGCATGTAGCCCTTTGGTGAAGCAACATGTCACAGAGCTCCCTGAATTTGCAGTCTCCAGAGAGTGGACTGGCTGTGCATGTTTACACACACCCACCACTACACCACAGATCCAAATGCAATGCACAGCACTCAGAGGCCACATGTGGAGTTTTAGATAGCCATAATCATGTATAATGCCTACCCTTGGTTTAGAAGGTGGGTGGGAGCAGGGAAAAAATGCCCCGGTCAAACTAAAAATGTTTCTTGTAGTCAAGGCAGTAATAATGGATCTGGATATAATTGAGGAGAAAGCAAAAACCAAAATTCAATGCATGTGTTCTTTCTGATAATTTTGGTTAAAAAACAATGGAAAAGCAAAGAGCTCATTTCAAATCATAACAGGATTGAAAGAGAGAGCAAACCTGGTCTAAATCTTTTTTTTTTCCCCAAAAGATTTTATTTATTCATTTGAGAGGGAGAAAGTACAAAGGCAGACAGAGAGGGAGAAGCAGACTCCTTGCTGAGCAGAGAGCTTGACAAAGGGCTCAATACAAGGACTCCAGGATCATGACCTGAGCCAAAGGCAGATGCTTAACTGACTGAGCCACCCAGGTGCTCCAAATCTGGTTTAAATCTAATTATGTTTTATGAAAGTCATTATGGAGTCTAATGTTTGTACATAGATGAAACTATTGTAGCTAGCATTAGCTATTGTTTCTTCTAGAGTTCCAGTGCTGTTCCTCCAAAACAAAGAAAAATGTAGATGCGAGAGGTGAAATTTCTTGGAAACTACTGCTCTGCTTATTCAGTTAGGTGGTTCAATAATGGAAGGTCAACCTAAGCACCCCAGAATCATTTTCCATCCTCATTTAGTCCTACTGTCAGAATATGAAATTGTCTGGAATCAAGTGAAGATATTCCCTGGGTAATAAAAATAGCTTTTATGTATTTTGTGCTTACTGTGTGTCAGATGTTACTCTAAGCACTTTACACATATCAATTTATTTAATAATTACAGTAACCCCATGAAGGAAGTGTTATCATTACTATCCCTATCTCACAGATGAAAAAACTGAGGTATGGCAAGTAATTAACCCACCTGGTAAGTGTTGGGAGAAGGATTCTAACCCCATGTGCTGTGTTTTCAGAGTGTGTACCCTTAACGCTATGATGCCCTACCTCCAGGTTTAAGAAATAGCTGGCATTTATTATGCTCTTCTTCTGTGCAAGACTCTGAGTATTTTACATGAATTCACTCATTTAATAATTATATCAATTCTATGAAATAGGTACAATTATTAGTACCCTATTTTGCACAAGAGAGAACTGAAGCAGAGTGGGGCTAAGTATTGCACTCGAGGTCATATGAGGTTGCAGCTTTTTCTAAGAGGACAACTTGGGAATCAAACCAATCATTCTTGGTCCAGTACCTGTGCTTTTTACTAACAGGCATGTGTGTGATTAGAGACAAATGTTATGTCTAATTCATCTCTGTTTCTACTTTCATCCATAAGCAAGGTGCTTTCGACATTGAAAAAAAAAACAGTAAATATTTGTTGAATGCCTCATTTTAAAAACTGGTGTACACAAATAATTTACATATATGGGAATTAGTATCTTATAAAGATGGCATTCTCCAATTAGTGGGGAGAAGATGAATTATTTAATTAATGTTTGCTGGGACAGATGGCTAGCCACTTAAAAGAAGAAATATTTTTTTTAAAAAACACACAGGTGAATGTGTTTTGATCTTTGAGTTGGCATGGACTTTTAAACTTACTAATGAAGCTAGAAACCATGAAGGGAAATGTAATAAATTTGACTACCTAAAAATTAAAAATTCTGTATGGCAAAATTCAGTGTAAATAATGTTAATAGGCAGATAGCCAATTAGTGGAAAAATCAGCAGCATCTAGGGTCCTAATATACAAGACTTACTTTTCCTAATGTACCCAAAGCACTTACAAACCAATAAGAAAAAATTTTGAACAAAGGATACAATCAGGCAGTTTTATTAAAGAGCCAAAACAGCCAATATGTATTTGAAAAGATATTCAGTAAGTAGATAAATTAATATAAAAACAAGGTATCTTTTTATGTATTATCAGATTGACAAAAGGTGGAAAAATAGGCACTGATAGTAAAAATATAGTGGATACAATTGTTCTGGAGATCTCCTCATCCCTAGACTTTTCTTAGCTAACACATTACGTGTCCAGCCAATTCTGGCTAAGGGATACAAAAGGGAATTTGCTAGGAGATTCTGAGAAACACTGTCCTTGTGATAAAAAGAGAATAGGAGGAAATGCCCCTTTTCTTCATACAGGTATTGCCATGTGATGTCCGGAATTCTGACACCATTTTGTACCCATGAGGGATAGGTTTGAGGACTGGGCAATACATCGAAGATACCAGATGAATAGGATGGAAAAAATCTAGTATTTGGCGACATTACTGAGTTGCTAACTAAACTCTAGAATGTCCCAACTTCTAAACTTCTTGTTATGTAACATACTCAATTCCTTACGTTTTTTTAAAAATTTTTTTTAAAACATTCTATTTATTTATTCATAGAGACACACAGAGAGAGAGATGTAGAGACACAGGCAGAGGGAGAAGCAGGCTCCATGCAGGGAGCCCAATGTGGGACTCGATCCCGGGTCTCCAGGATCACACCCTGGACTGAAGGTGGTGCTAAACCCCACTGAGCCACCACGGCTGCCCAATTCCTTATATTTTTATTTCATTAATCAGAACTCCTATTTGTAACTGAAGAAATCCTGACAAAATGAGTCAAACGTGTATATGCTTCGAATCCAAAGGAAATTTCTAGAGCTTCATCTCAAGGAGATAACTAGACAAGTATAAAAGGATGTGTATATGACATAGTATAAGCAATGAAGAACTCAGAAGCAATTTAAATGCCTTCAAAGAGAAATTGGTTAAATACACAATTAAATCACTTTTATGCAGCAAAAAAATTGATGATGCAGATCTATATTGACAGACAAAAAATATTATTTGAGACATATTGTTCAGAGGGGAAATCAGCTTACAAAAGAACATACATCAGTAAGATGTCATTTGTGCAAGATTATGTGTATCTAATTAAAGAGATGTGTAGAAGGTTATCCACCAAAGTGATGGTAAAGGTAGTTGTTAAGCCACAGATGCACAGAGAAGGACTCTTCCAGAAACAAACATAGGGAGTGTCTGATAGGCAATGCTCCTGGTAAAGTGAGTGGATTTAAAGTCTTTTTTAAACTAATGGCAAGGGTTGTCTCTAAGATGAGGATAAGAAAGAACAAGGCATTGTAGCCAGGAACTTCAAATTTCTGGTCTCACTGGCAATATTTCCTCTTGTGAGATGGTGTATCCATCTGAGCTGGTGTCCTCTGTTTCTGTTTGGATGTCCTCAGCAGCAAATCATAGAATCCTCAACTTCAACCAGCTGGAAATGATTATCTCGCCTAACTCACGTCCTGAGTTGGAGTGGATTTGTGGTATGATTGACTCATTGAATATCATGAATTCCTACTGCTGCACTTGAACTAACTGCTTAGGATAAGGATAGCATTGCCCTAGCCCAACTAGGTTTTCCAACAGAACTGAAGTCTCCCTGAGTGGTGGGTAGCTGAACAAAATGTTAAGAAAAAAGGATAGGTATGTGGGTTGTGGGTGGGAGCTGTACTGTGTCCACTAACTCACCACACTGGTCCTTATTTTATCACTCCAACTTCCTTAGTTTTTTTTTTTAAGATTTTATTTATTTATTCATGAGAGACACACACAGGGAGAGAGAGAGAGGCAGAGACACAGGCAGAGGGAGAAGCAGGCTCCATGAGGAGAGCCTGGTGCAGGACTCGATCCCAGGACCCTGGGATCATGATCTCAGCTAAAAGCAGACATTCCACCACTGAGCCACCCAGGTGCCCCTCCAACTTCCTTATTTTAATCTCCAGTGGTTTTGTCTACAGGGATATAATGTGCTCCTCATTCAGACACTGCATGTTTCCTGTTTGTTTGAAAGCGCTTCTCATGATATCTTTCATTATAAAACTTACATCTTAGTTATTATTTAATGAAGCACTAACCACATGCCAGACAGTATTTTAAGAGTCCCACACACAGGAAGGAGAGAATGTACTTATTTTGCAGATGTACTTATTTTTGAACTTATTTTCCCATTCCAAGAAATCAATCTAAAATTATAAAGGTGCATTGAAATTAATAGCACCTTGGGGCCCACCTCAGTCTCCTGGGTGCTATGATTACTGTGTGTCCATATCTCCAGTCTGAATTACTCTGGAAATTGACAAGAGTCAGTCCTTGACTCTTCAAAGCAGAGGCAAGATCCAGATGCTTCTTCTAGCTTTAGTCCTCATTTGCCTTATCAAAATGAGCCAGACTTCGCTAAGCTATTTATACTTATTAAGTTATCATTCTCTCAACAACACCATTAAGTTTATTTTATTACTTGGGAGATTTTACAGATATGGAAACAGGTTCAGAAAGTTCAAATAACATTTCCGAAATGAAAGATAAAAGCCAAAGTCCTTTCCATCATACTCCCTTTTCTCTTAAAAAAAACAAAACAAAACAAAAAAAACAAAAAAAAAATTACATTATATGTTTTAATTCATATCCTTAATTTAGTGAACCACTCCTCATTGTTCTTTTGAAACTCGCCAGGTTTCAACCAAATGTTGGGCATGTATTTATATCTTAATAACTATCTGGCCATTATACAGTCAAATTAGGATAGAATGGGGATCACTGCTTTAAAGCACACACTCTTGTGTGTGAATCTAGCTGACTTCCAGCTGGTATGCATTCTCCTGTTGGTGCATTCTAAACTACTTAGAATTTCCTAGCTGTCTCAGTATAAAAGACACTGTAGTCAAAACATGAGAATTAAGTCTACTTGCTATATATGTGTGATTGAAAAAGTGCCCCACAGGTTTTTAGCTCACTAAAAAATTAAGAATCAGAAATAGAAATTTTACAGCTTCCCCAAGACTTCCCAAAGTCTTGGGGGACACGAATGGTTAAAGAACTTAAGAATAGCAGCATATCAACCAGGGATTTGAAAAATCAAGTCATGTTCTTTCTGATACTTAAGTCAATACCAAGGGTAAAGATTTTGCAATCAGAAGCTCACTAGCAATTTTGCTGGGAAGTGCTCAACAATGGAAAGCCACTTAATCCCCCCAGCTGGATGGGAGCTGTGGCCCAACAGTACCAAGTGTGTCGTCCTCATAAAATATGACTCAGAAGCATTCACAGAGCTGAGATATTGAAGTCCAAAAATAGCTTTTTTTTTTTTTTTTTTTTTTTTTTTTTTTTTTTTTTACTTTGGTGTTTTCCCTAACTACGCTTTACTGAAAGAATGCATGTGGTCACAGTTCCACTTTCCCTTTCATAGTGCTTTTAAATTACATGCCTTTATGGCCACTTCCAGTCGTCTCAGAAATGCTTCTTATTGTAAAACAGTGCCCTGTGAAGGCTGCTGTCTAAGTATCTAATTCCTGCATCCAACATTGCTATGGCCACCAGAGGGGAAGGCTTTCTTTTGGCCTTCGGGAAAACAATAAATGCTTATTCTCAGGAAATTATAATTTCTTCTGCCTGAACTTTTGAAGGCATTTTGCTGGTACCTATTACTGTTGTGCTCTGATAGGCTTCAGGAATCAGAATATTATGCTTATTTTTAACATTAGGAAATGGGTCACTCATTGACATAGCAGCAGAGGAAATTTTAGAATGCAAGACTGCAGTGATAATAACATATTATAATAAAGGCACCATATATTTACTGGATGCCATACTGGTTTCAAGCATTTTCATAGCACTACCTAATTTGAGTGGTAGAGTCTGCTGCCCATGTTGTAAACCCAAGTTGTTGGCTCATAGGATCCTTGTTCACACTCATCATTGATGTTTTATTCTACCAGTAACAGAGGGAAGCAGATGGAGAATAGTAGCCTTGTCTCCTTCAGCTGAATTTTGTTTTTCTAGTTCACATTTGAAGTGGCATCGGAGTAGAGGCCTCTGCTGCAGCCTCTCTAATTTCCGACTGGAATACCTAAGTCACAGAAAATAAGAACTCACTGAAGTACTCGAAACTGAAACATCAAGAAACAGAATCTAGGAGAAATTACCACTATTAGAAAGGTTGTTGGAATTAAAATAAAATAAACCGTAATCTAGCCATGTTTAATTTTATGAAATGAAGAAAGCCTACCCCCATGAATAAAGGTAGGGACATGCCATTCCTCCTTCTTTGTATGTCTCCCTGGCTCAGACTCAGGGCTTGAATAAAGCATGTAAAGAGTTATAGTTCTCTCTCTCTCTCTCTCTCTCTTTTAAGATTTTATTTATTTATTCATGAAAGACACAGAGAGAAAGAGGCAGAGACACAGGCAGAGGGAGAAGCAGGCTCCATGCAGGGAGCCGGATGTGGGATTCGATCCTGGGTCTCCATGATCATGCCCTGGGCCAAAAGTGGCACTAAATCATTGAGCCACCCGGGCCGCCCTCTCTCTCTCTCTCTCTTTCTAAAGATCTTTCCTTTCCTTTCTTTTTCTTTTTCATTTCCTTTTTCTTTTCTTCCTTCTGTCCTCCCTCCCCCCTTTCTTTCTTTCTTTTCTTTCTTTCTTTCTTTCTTTCTTTCTTTCTTTCTTTCTTTCTTTCTTTCTTTCTTCTTTCTTTCTTTCTTTTTCTTTCTTTCTTTCTTTCTTTCTTTCTTTCTTTCTTTCTTTCTTTCTTTCTTTTTCTTTCTTTCTCCCTTTCAAGCACGTGTGCACCCAAGTGGAGGGAGGAGCAGAGGGAGAGGGACAGAGAGAATCTCAAGCAGACTCCACTAAACATGGAACTCGACACAGGCCTCGATCTCATGACCCCAAGATCTTGACCTGAGCCAAAAGCAAGAGTCAGCTGCTTAATCAACTGAGCTACCCAGGCACCTCTACAGTAGTCTTTGCTACATGGAATAATTTAGAGGTGACCAGAGCTCTAGCCCCTAATTGACCCTAACATAATTATACTGGCATAAGCATTCTGTAGCTTCTGGGAAACAACAAAGGAGGAAATGTGAAGTGGGAGGGAGGTAGGACATGTGTCGGGGGAAGTTGTGATGGGGATAGAGACTGGTGGTAGTTCTGTGTCTTCTGGGAGGTACAGCCTTTGGATGTGAAGTATAACATGTGGAGGCTGATAGAGATACATGACAGGGAGAGAATGTTATGAAATACTGCACTGATTCAGAGTTGCAGAAACCTGACCAGCTGAGGAAGAGACACACCTTGGTACAGGAGAGCCACACTAGGAATTGAATGGGATGTCTTGCACTTCAAACTACTTTTCTTATTGAAGATCTGAATGGGGGACTGGCCTCCCCACAAGGATGGTTGAGCCAAAGTGTCTTCTGATGAAAGTGACTGGGGAGTCTACCTGTGTGCTCAAGGTATGGTAGGTGCATGTCTATTTTCTCAGTGCCTTAAGATCAGGAACCTGGCTGACTGTAGCCCAGGCAGGCACTTGATATTTGTTAAAGAAACCAGACAATGCTGAGTCTGGATAGAGAGGAGTAAGGAGGATAAAAATTACATATATGTGTGTTGGAAGCAGAGAGAGAACTATACAAAAAGCACACAGAAGTACAACAGGGAGCAACCACCATTTGAGGGATTCGGAGGCCGACACTATATCTTGTGTGCTATATACACTGAATTCATGGGCAAAAAGGCTCACAGAAAACTAAGAAAGTCAAAGTATATTGGTGAAGGACACAGAATCCACAATGACAACAAAAGTTATGAAACTTTATGTAGTAAACCCCCTAACATAAAAATACATAAGGCAAAAAATACAAAGAGAAATAGGGAGAAACAGGACTGTTATTGGCACGAGAGACTTAAAGCACATCTTTCAGCCTATGACTGACCAAATAGACAAAATAAAATAATACTATGGAAGAATGTCAATGATCATAGAGCTGTACCAATAGATGTATATCTAACTCTCTGTCCTCCAAAGAATAAACCTCCTTCTCAGGAGCCCATACAAAAACCTGTGATATAGTAAGTCACATAGAAAATCTCAGTAAATCTCTCATTGAAGTTAATACATTTTTAAATAAAACCAGCATAGGGTATAAAAAGAAAAAACTAAAACTCTATAAAACAAATCTGAAAGAAAAAAGTTAAATTTGGGGAAATCAGCCTTATTTATGATAGCAGAAATAGGAAATAATAAAAATGTATCAATTCCCTGGCTTGCTGCCTTATTACTAACACCAGCATGAACATACACCCATACAAATATACATAAACAGAGTCATCTCATTACTAGTAATAGTAGTAGCAGGGCCAAGGCCAATTCTACATATCAAAAATAAAAACTAATATAGCAAGATTTAACTTGTGCTGGGTAAGTGTCCTTCCACTACAAGTATGTTCTCCAACCAGGTGTTATTTAATCTGAAATTCTACCATTAGAAGGTCACTTTAGGGGATCCCTGGGTGGCTCAGTGGTTTGGCGCCTGCCTTCGGCCCAGACCATGATCCTGGAGTCCCGGGATCGAGTCCCACATCAGGCTCCCTGCATGGAGCCTGCTTCTCCCTCTGCCTGTGTCTCTGCCTCTCTCTCTCTCTGTGTGTCTCTCATGAATAAATAAATAAAATCTTTTTAAAAAAGAAGTTTTTTAATACATTAAGCAATGTACTTTCTAGAATCATCTTTTGGAGACTAAAGATGCCTGAGAGGAGTACTGAATGAAGTCATGATCACATCAGCAGGAATTCCAGGTATTATAAAGTGCACCTTTTCCAGACTCAGGCCCCGGGGAGGAATGAAGATTCTGCTGGTGTCAATGGAAGGAACAGCGTTGTCATTTCACTGATGGTTCCTCTAGATTGTGATTATACTAAATATCTGAGGGGAATGTTTGGGAGAGTGAATCGGCTATGATAAAAAACAAATAATATATAACATATCTCCAATATTTATTTGTTTTCTGTGATTTTATCATTCAAATGTAGTACAGAGAAATCTAGTCCAATAAAGCTTTGATTCTAATACATTTATAATTATATACATTTATATATACGCTAGTATATTTACTATACCTTGTTTATTATACTTAAATCTGACTTTGGGCTGTGCTAAATAGCTATACTTGGACTTATTAATCTTGGGATCTAAAAAAAAACCTTGGGATCTAAAAAAGTTTATGGAGGGTGGTGGGAGGGGAGTTGTCTTTTCTTTACCATTGAAAATGATTACATACAAAACAATAATACCTTACATTTGATATCACTTCCATATGTGTGATATGCATTCTCACACATGCATTATCAGAGACTGCTGGGTAGCAACTAAACTCAAGATTTTCACATATTAGGATGTTAATTTTGTTAGGATTAAATGGAATTGTTTCCTGAGCCCCTGTTTTACCCTTCCTCCCCTCCCTATATCCTCCCCCCAGGGCAAAGCGAATTGAAGGAAGCTATCTTATTTACTCAATTCTCTCTCTTAAAAAATATCCTGAATGATTTGTGAGTATATTATCCTCTCATGTCAAAGTAGTAGGCTTTTATTCTCTGTCTACTGTCACTGTTTCCAGTTACCCTCTTCCCTCCCCCCATCCCTCACTCCCAATCCCTACTCCTGCCTCCAGGGTAATAAAGGAGTAGATTTGCTGATTTCCTTTTCTGCATCTTTGGGGAAATGTCATTTGCTCATTATGTTATATTCTCAGGGTTAGCTAGCTTGGCCAAATCAATATTGAACTTAGGTCATATGAATTTTATTCCTTGGTCTGCCACTAATTCATATGGTAATAGACTGTAAGTTATTGAACTGCTATGCCTTAGTATGCACAGCTATAAAATTAAGATAAGATTGTAAAAACTACTGGCATGGTATGTTTAATTCAAATGACTGATCTCTATTAGTGCAATGGGTTCTCTGGGACACAAGTACTTAGTTTAGAGATGACTCCCTGAAGTTCTCTGCAAAAGTTTGTGTGCGTATCCATGTTTTCTTGGGAGAGGGTTCTTGAGTTCCTTCAGGATTCAGAGAAGCCTGTGTGCCCTGGAGCCTCTAGGGCAGCTGCTTATAAACACTGGTCTCATGATGAATTGACTGGGACTCATGAAGAATTTTCATTGGTCCATGATGAAATGTGAAAAAAATTTTTTTGTTTTGTTTGTTTCACAGTAAAGGGGTTTCCACATAGCTAAATGTATTCAACTTTAAAAACTACATTTCATTTTTAAAGTATATATTTTCCAATTTTTTTGGTGTTTAACTTACTGTTATGATAGTGTTAATGTAGGGTAGACCCCCATCCTCCTGCCCAGTGGCTTCCCTTGGCAAAATTTAAGTTAGCTTCAAAAAACTTTTTAATAGTTCATGGCCCGTGAAACTGAGTATTTGGGAATTACAGCTTTTATAGAGGATTCTCCTGAACCTTTATTTCCCTTCTAACTTTGGTTATCTATCTTTGGCTATTTTGAGAATAATATTAATCAAGTGTCACTGGTTTATCTCTACAGCCAGCCTATTCAATACCAATCAATAGTTGTCAGCTTTGAAGAACAAACAGATCTTCACCTTAGGTGTTTTTGAAGGGATGGCTCACATACACATTGCAGTACATTTAGACTTTTCTTCCCTCAGATGTCATGTTGAGCAGAACTGCTCAGCTTCTTTCCCTGAGCCCTTGCACTGCCAGCTTCCCCCTGTCTTCTCTACCGCTTTCTGAGCATGGTGCCATGTCCCATCCCTTGCTCCTCCCTGGGGACCCTCCAACTTGGCCAGATCCCCATAGGGTATGATCCAGCAGCTACTCTACCTCCTTTTCACCGCCTTCTTCCCCATGCAGTCTTCCTTGAATTTTGGAAGATAAAGTCCTCCATCTTGTAATAGAAGTTATAGTTCAAAGAACTGAGGCTTGAAAATGACAACTATAAACTACATTCTTTGTCCTTAATCCTTCATTTTATTTGTCCCCCCCCCCCCCCGCCGCCCGCAGTCTCTTTTTTCTACCATATTTTCTTAGCTGTATAGAAGGACAGCTCACTGGAGAAGAACTGGATGAAAGTAAAACATCTGGTCAAGGAGGGTAAGCCTTGAAGAGAGGCAGAGAAGTGAAGAGCTGGTCTTCAGTCCGAGTAAGAATGGACCTGATAACAGAGCGCTGTCTGTTCGGGGCTTCAGAAGCCCTGGACAATTCATCTACTCCAGGTCTTTGAAGAGCTTTGAGACTGTTATCCATGTTGTAGTGCTATATCTGGGTTCATTCACTTATTCAACAAATGTCTATTGGATGGATGCTATGCACTAGACAGTATGCTAGGCATTTGGCATGCCACAATGAACAAATGCAGACATGGCTTCTGCAAACATGGGCAGCTCAGACTGACACTGAATCAGCAGGATTAGGGAGAAGGGTATGTTTCAAGATCAATGAGTTGACAGATGCATTGCCCAAGGAAGTTTCTTTAGCTTCTTAAAAGGAAATACAAGGATTTCAGATCAAGATTGATGCATCTAATCAAAGGGAATTGAAGGGTTGCAAGACAAGATCCATACCAGTGAGTCTTTTGTAATTATTCTCTACAAAAAGGCATAAACTGAGGTCACTGATGTACCATAGCATATACTCCTTTCTAAGAAAAGAACCCAGATCCCTGAATACTTGTGTCTTTCTCATTTTCTTGATTTGCCTTTCTGCTGTTCCATGTGGCCACCCACCTGCGACAACACTTAGGCCTCAGATTCTCAGAAACCAGTCAAGAGCAAATATAAATCCATGGCTGACTCAGTGCTCCCTAAAACACTTGCTCTCCATGCCATATGTGGATGTTTACACCTGAAATTCCACCTATCGGACACTAACAACTTTCCCCATAAAATAAAATTTCTTTTCAGAAGGTCTGAGTCAACTGACTATTCATTCTCTGCAATGAATGTTTAATAAGGCTGCTTTCTTCAGGATATCTAGTGGAGATCAGCTGAGCAATGAGAGTTAGATGGGCCAAGTAGATAAGAAGAGGCAATGCAATTAGGGGTCAAGGAGACACTGGGCTGAGTGGACACAGTGGGGTCTTGGGAAGTCAGAAGTTTTTATTTCTCCAGGATAATGTCCAGTGAGAGAGATACCAGGAAGAATGAGCCAAATATAATAACTGTGGCTATGCAATTTTTGGCATAATATAGGATCCACATAACCCTAACTCTTCCAAGTTGTAAGCATTCTTTGGAAAAGAAAAACCCTAACATGTTTTTAGGATTTAAATTCTGTGAGTTGAAGTCAACTGGTCTTCTAAAATCTAGTGAATTCTGTGCTTTAGTGGCATTACCCCATCCTGCAGTCATCCGCATTTGCTGTCCAAATCTGTGAAGCTCTAATTTTTAGCAAGATGTGAAGTAGGCATTTGATAGCAATAGAAGCAGCACCACAACAATCACCACAAAGGATCATTTATCAGTTATTTTGGGAAAGGGGAGGATTTTATTTTATTTTTTTTTAGAAGAGAGGAAACTATGCTAATAAGCCTTTTGTCTGCACTCATTCCTCACTGAGATCCCATATCAGTGTGTCCCAGTTTGCTACAATATTTACCCTTAAAGGAAAATGAGGTGAGATGGAGATATTTGAGTCATATAAGTAATAAAACATGCTTCTGGAAAATAGCTTTTCTACCCTTCCCTAACCCTACACCTCCCAGTCATGAGACTTGTTTCTTCAATGCAGTCTTGGTAAAGTATAACTAGGGATACTGATTACTAGGAAAATATATACATATGTTTATAATTTCTATGAAGGGAAAGAGAAAAAGAGCTAAGGAAAAACGATTAAAGAAAAATAGCATAGTATTAGAAAAAGATAAAAGAAACAAAAACAAGGCTTGCTGTATGAGGATACTCTATTACCTGCACCCATACCAGCTTCCCAGACTGAAACTCATGGTGCCCCCAACTCTTAGCTCAGATGTTGGTGCTAGGCATTATCTTCTAGTCAAATGCCTTTCCTGGGGATCTTGATGATCGGTATACTTCTTATAATTCCTTTAGTAGTCTGGGAAGGGAATGACATGAATGCTGGCTGCAAGGAAATTGAGGAGATAAAGTTTGAAAGTATCTTGGTACAAAAGGAGATGTTCTAAGTGTGGAAAACTAGATCCATTGGGTTCTCTGCAAGAAATTTAACATTCTTCAGGTTCCCAGGAGATTTACTTGACTTGCCCATCATTTTTGCATGGTTGGTTTTGTGGTTGGGTATATTCAAAGTTTGAATATTTGAATATACCCTCCAAAACAAATATGTAACTGGGACCTGAGGTCAGATATTACATGGCTGGTATGCATGATGGGAAAGATCTTGCATGAAAGCTAATGTGGCAATGTGTTGGCTTGGCCAAGGGCTGCTGTAGGGGGAGGGAGTGGAGTGAGGGGCAGTTTGGGGAAGAGTAAGCTGTCTTCATGGGTTTTTCATGATGCTGTGAGGATCACCCAAATGGTCAAGTTGAAGTCCCTGAAAACTCAGGTGTTGGCAGACTAAAAGTTGCCGTGTACCAGTTGGGTCATCGGAAGTTCCTTTTACATTTTGTGTAGTTAGTACCATGGCAACAACCAAGTACTTAGATGGTTAACAGAATATAGTCAAGGTGAGTTGTGAGGGTGCAGATTATAGAATAGGGTCTCAGTGGGCAGAGCAAAACAAGGAACAGTGAAAGGAGGTGGGGCAGGCATATGCCTTAAGGGTATACCTACTGCTCCTAGATCTAGGTTCTGTGCTCCAATCTTCCTTTCATCCAGTAACTGAGGATCAGATTCAGGCACTACAAGTGTTTAAGACCTGATCTTCAACAAAATGGATTATTAGCTGTCTCATGGCTGAAATGTTAGATATACACAGATGAGAAAAAAAAAACAGCAACCAAAACCAATAGTTGAGAAGACATCACAGCCATTGTGAAAGCTATAGAGTACTATGCAGAATAACAGCATTTCTGTGCCCCTGCAAAGTAATGCTTTCAGAGTCCATGCCCCATGAACACATAGAAGAGGAAGTGTTCATCAAGCAGTGTGTTGGATTGATCTGCACACAGATTTGGTAGAGGAGATTACCCAGAATTAGGTGATAGTCTACATATTCCATAGAATATAGTCAGAGAAAGATGCCCTTAATAATTGGTAACTGGGGCCAACTTCTAGCTACTATTTCATTGCCAGGAAAAGGTTCTGCAAGGTCATCAGCACTGACTAGATATGGCTTATTTAAAATGACACTCACATTTGCATGCAAACAATAAATGGTCTACATCTCTCATGGTTTCTCCTCTCCAGTAAGTACTTTATAGCCTCACAAAATCTTGATCATATGGTTATTTTACTATACTGGGGGAAAGGAGAGGCAAGAAGGGGAGGAAACATTATTTCCTTTGTACCTAATCAGTCCAGGAACATATTAAATGCATTATTTCCATTATCAGGTTGAACAACACTATGCCTTACTTATTATTAATTCTATTTTCCAAATCAAGAAACCAAGGCCTAAAGAGTTTATTTTCCCAGCTGCTAAGAACAGAGATAGTACTGGAACCCTTGTCTATCTGCTTCCAATGCCATTCCTTCTCCTAGTATACCGTGTTGCTTCTCTTAACCAATAGTGGAAAAGTATATTTTAGCCCAACATGGGCTGAAATATTTTATCTATGAATGAATGAAGTTTCACCTGGTATGTATGATGCAAAATTCCTAAATATTGGGTATATATACTTGTGCATGTGTATGTGTGTATTAGTAGTAAGTGTATTTATACACACTGTTTAATGGGATGTATAACATCTATGTATATTCTATATGATATATATTCTATTAAATAAATTATATATATACTATGTTTCATTAAATATATGTTCCATTAAATAACAAGCCTGCATTAACGATACTTTCATGTTGTTACAAAGACAGAGAGTGGGACTTCTCCAAGTTATAGGAAAAGGCTGTGTGTGTCTGTGTCTGTTTGTTGATAAATGTATTTTGGGCAGACTTTGGCCTAAGACTTGTTTTCCTTGTCATACACCACCCATCTTTAACCACAAGAAGGTACTCACACTTAGAAGAATCTGAACTTAGCTGGATGGCTACCTGGTCTTGAGTGTATCTGCCACTCTTGGGCCCCATGACCATGAGGCCAGCCCACCCAGCATGGGTCAGGTCCAGCAGCTGTGTCATGAAGACCTGTATATGAATCCCTACCAGTCTTTACCAGGTTCCCTGCATGCTTACTAAGGACCCGGAACTTTTTGAGCATGGCCAAGGAATGAAACGTCCTTAGGTCTGCTTTGGTTTTTGCAGGGCTGAGGTAAAGCATTTTAAGAAGCTAAAAGGTAGATGGTTGTTAAAACACATCACTGAATAGCCAAACTGCGGAAGGAGCCTCGGTGTCCATTGAAAGATGAATGGATAAAGAAGATGTGGTTTATGTATACAATGGAATATTCCTCAGCCATTAGGAACGAAGAATACCCACCATTTGCTTCAACGTGGATGGAACTGGAGGGGATTATGCTGAGTGAAGTAAGTCAATCAGAGATGGATAAACATTATATGGTTTCATTCATTCGGGGAATATAAAATATAGTGAAAGGGAATAAAGGGAAAGGAGAGAAAGTTAGTGAAAATATCAGTGAGGGTGACAGCACATGGGAGACTCCTAATCTGGGAAACGAACAAGGGGTAGTGGAAGGGGAGATGGGCAGGGGGTTGGGGTGACTGGGTGACAGGCACTGAGGGGGGCACTTGATGGGATGATCACTGGGTGTTATGCTGGCAAATCGAACTCCAGTAAAAAAATATACAAAAAAAATAAAGACTATATTAAAAATAAAAATAAAAATAAAACACATCACTGTTTGTTTTGTGGGGACAAAGTATCAACATGGGTAAAATCCACTAGCTTGCCTTTTCCTTCACTTGTCTGTATATTCCCTCTCATAATTAATGATTTAGTTACTTTCTTCATGTGTCCATTCCACACACACTCCCTGAACGTGAGAGCTTGCCCTGGAACGCAAAGCTGAATGAGGTGTGGGGCTTGTCCCCTCCCTGAGCACTCAAGGAAGGGAGCTGAGGGGAGACGCAGGGGCTGGGCGAGGAGATGTGCACCACACAGCCAGTGCAGAGAGGAAGGGAGTGTCCAGGGCTTGTGGGGGAGTTCCCTGCATGGAGCCTCTTACACAGAGCCTGGGTCTAGGGGCATCTCGCAGTTTCCATGAAGGCCAGCTCAGTGTCACTCAAACACTCGAGGAAGCCAGGAGATGCCAGGGACCCCAGCTTCCGCCATGCACGGTACCTAGGTAGGTACTGTAATGGACTGAAAATGCTCCTGGGACTAGGGAGATCCATGAGACAAGAAATAGAGGCTGGAAGAGTTGTCCTCTGGTCCCCAAACAGTTGTTCCTCTTCAAACTCCTCTCGCTTACTGGGATGTAAGATTTGGACATGGCAAGCTGGAAGGCAAGCCTTTCCTCTGTGGTGGCATGACTGCGCCACCTCTGACCTGTGACCTTTTCATTCATCACACAAGGCTAAGGACAGTAATAATATTAATAATAATAGTAAAAATGATGTCTAGTCCAGCAAACTCTCTGATTATTATGAGGCTCAGAGGGGAGAATGCACGTCAAGGTGTTTCGTAAAGTGTGCCCTAAGAATTTGCAGTGATGATGATTTGTATTGGCAAAATGTCCATTTCTGCATCCCCTTCTATCTGAATGGAAAGCTTTTTCCTCACCCTGCTATTAGGAGGTCATGCATGTCAATGCACAGAGGCCTTTTGCAACATGGAGTTTGATGTTGCACCTTGTGGGGAGTGATCCATTTGGAGCAACCTCCTCTTAAGATTTGATGAATGCATTAATTTTTAGAAGCAAACACAAGGCAAAACTGACCTGTTTGCACTACGGTTTTATGTCTAATGTTTAGAGGATTTTAAAATTAAATAAGGGATGCCCAGGTGGCTGAGAGGTTGAGTGTTTGCCTTTGTCTCTGGGAGTGATCCTGGGTCCTGGGTTCCAGCTCCCCAAAGGGAGCCTGCTTCTCCCTTTGCCTGTGTCTCTGCCTCTCTCTCCATGTTTGTCATGAATTAAAAAAAATCCCTGACTTAAAAAAATAAAATAAAATAAAATAATAGTTTTCAAGGGGTGCCTGGGTGGCTCAGTTGGTTAAATGTCTGCCTTTGGCTCTGGTCATGATCCTGGAGTCCTGGGACCAGCTTTGCCTGGGGCTCCCCGCTCAGTGGTGAGTCTGCTTCTCCCTCTCCCTCTGCTCCTTCTTTACTTGTGCTCACTCTCACTCTCTTGCTCACTCTCTCAAATAAATAAACAAATAAATAAAATCTTTAAATAATAGGTTTCATCTTCTAAAATACTCAGAAATAGTCCCACTCTCATAGAGCCTCAATCTTGCATATTCCTGTTTGTTGCTAGGTGATACAAGTATCATGTGGCGTGTGTGCCTGCATCTGCGCACTCACCCACATATGACCAGGGCATAGGGGAGGGAAGGGAAAAGATGGAGGGGAAGAGGTCATATAAAATGAACCTAGTTGTGCAAAATATAACACGATGGTGACAGCCCCAATCCACTTGATGATCACTCTGGCTTCAAGGATTAATGACCCTTGTCATTAGATTTCAGAGGCAGACAGCATCTCATTGCAGGGGACCATTTCCTTGAATGGATAATATTAACAAGTAGCAGCCAGAGGTTCATCTTCTGTCTGCTTTGCTGGACCATAAGGGGACAACAGCCCTGCCTATAGCATTCTTAGGTTGTTTTTTTGAATCCCAAAGGGTAGAAAGGATCCTGAGGATAACTGCTTTTTCTTGTCTCCATGCAAGACTGCCCTCAAGCCAAACCAAATGGGGTGGGAACAACCTTCAAGGCTTTAATACCTGGCTCTGAGGAAGTCTCCTTACTATTGTGTCAAATCTTATAGGTATCATACATTTAGACAGGGCCAGAGGCGATGGGACTCATTCTGAGTGGCACAAGTTAGAAAGCTGCCTTTCCTTCCTCCCCAGAGGATATACAGGCTGTGCCTTGGGTGACCAAAGGCCAGAGTGGAGACTGACTCAATGTTTATTGAGCACTTATTATATGCAAGGGGCTCTTTGAGACACGCCACATTTTATAGTGTTTGACATCTATAGTGTTTTCTCATGACATTTATAGTGTTTGACATCTATAGTGTTTTCTCATGTGGTGGTGGCTGTGACCCCTATCTCATGGATGAAGAAAATGATGCTCGAAGAAGTGATGTGAGCTACCCAAAGTCCAAAGACAGTAAAAGCCAAACTCAAGTCTTCTGGCTCCAAGCCCATGTTTCCTGTTCTACAACACCAACCTCGTGCTACCCTAGGCTGTCATCCCTCTCTGTGGAGACGGGCACATCTGTGTCAGGCACTCCCAGCTGGCTGCTTGTATTCAGGTTCCATGTTCTGGATGATTCCTAAGAATTCTTCACAGGAACAAGGAAATAAGACTACTTCTCGGTCTTAAAGAATTTTCCTTAGAGACAGAAACAGTTCAGGGCTTGGTCATCTTGGAGCACTAAGGCAGGGCCCCAAAATGCCTCACCTTTCTTCTCATGGACTCCCGAGGTCAAGCACCTAATGTGGCAGAGCAGTTAAGCATAGATCCTCATGGGTGGTTCAAATCCCACCTCTGCCACTCGCTACCTTTGCATGTCCACTTTCTGTGCTTCACTTGCCCTGTCTACACATTGGTGATAATCACAGCAAACACCTTGTAAGGTCAACACGAAGGTCAAGCACACAATGCTACAGAAAGCACTTATGATAGGGGCCCATAGCAGATAAGCATTCAATAAACGTTAGGAAAGTAAATGAGATACAAATGAAAGTGTTTTCTAATATTACCATGAATGAAAATCATGGTTCTTGATGCCTTTTTTTTTTTTCTTTTTTAGAAAACATCCAGCACTAATTTTCAGCTAATCAAGCCTGGACAGTAATGGTATTTAATGAAATGGGTGAAATACATAGTGCTTTTAGACAACAAATTTACTGGCCAGAGGGTAAACGAGCTGTGTTGACTTGATTCTGGGCATCCTTCAATGCCTCAAACACCTCTGACACTCAGCAAGACTGTGTGGTCTCAGTGTTGGATAGCTGGAGTACTCCCTCCTCCTTCCTCTGCACCTGCAGTGTCCAAACAATCTGCTTTCTCTGCTACTTTCATGCTTTTCAATTTGTTCCTTGTGTACCAGTTGAAGGCTTTTATGACGTCCTACGTCCCCTTCTCTTTTCCTCTGTATTTTTGCAGCCTCTGGACACTGGAACTGGCTACTATGCATGGATTAGTCTAGAAGGGCACCCCCCTACACATACACCTGTAATGTCCTAAGCCCCCAGCTCCTCACACCCTCTTTCATCCAACTGGACTTGTGGGGAACAGCGATTTGACTGGCAGGGTGTGTCCTTCCTTGGTGCCTTGCTCTTCCCTTGTGCCATATTGGTGCCAGGGCCGAGATGAAGGGTCCCTCCTGGGCTGGCAGTTGTTGGCCAACACTGCTGGATCAGATGACCAGGTTCTGGCTTGCAGTTATTAAGGGGCACTGGAAGCCAGTTACACAAGCCCTCATTTTGCAAGGGAAAGAGACTGAAGCCTGAGCAGTGGAGGAAGGGTGGGTAGGTCCAGCTAGCAGGAGGTTGATCTGGGAAAGGACCTGGGGTGGTCAGGGGCCAGGAGGGATGCCTCTTTATGCTGTCTTTATGCCTCTTCTGCTGTCTTCCTGACCATTTGTCAGGCTTAGTCATCAGAATTAGGGACTGACCTCAAGGAGAAAGAGGCACTTCATTTGAAGTGGGGAGAGCGCTGCTGGGCGCCTAAGCTGGCTCAGATGCAGGTGGGGATCCAGGACGGTCTTATCTCTGCCTGGGAGATAGCAACCGTCATCGTAACGAAATCACAGCTCTCTGCCGCTTTTATAGAATGATTACTCGTTTTACAATAATGGCCCATAAATTAATAAATGCCATTAAGTTTATGGGCTTCTCCTAGTCAGAGTTCTTTTTATCTGTCAATTTAATTTTTAATAAACTCTCCATGACTTATAAAACCACTGTAGTCAATGTTTGGTCTGTGCTGAAGTGACATTTCTGATATTGACTTTTTTCTGCACGTGTTTGTGTGCTGAAATCTGAAGGTCCAGTAACAAAAGTGAAATGAGGCCACGAGACAGTCATCAGCTTACTGCATCAGGCGACTGGAATCAGGTTGCTGTACCTCCCTCCTGGGGCCTGGGCACTTGCCTAGCTGGTTACCTCAGGTGAAAGAGTAGACAGGAAAGCCCCCTCCATTTGAGATCCTCTGAAGCAGAACTGGGTGGGAACCACTGCTCACCAGCGAGTGATTTCTTATCTAAAAATAATACCAGCTCTGCAGATCCTCGAAGGGGTGACTGGGGACAAAATAAGCAAAAGTTCAGCAGCAAGCTCTAGGTCATGGAGAATGTAAAAGTGTAATAATATGATGATAATAATAGTAAATAACTATTATATACTGAGTGTCTTCTAGACATTCATTATTGTTTTTGATCCCGACAGTGCTCTCAGGAGGCTACATCATTCTCCTTGGGCTTAGAGCAGATGGGCAAGCTGTTTGAGGAGACACAGCTAGCTTAGCGGGGCAGATTCAGACTTCCAATGCTGGTCATCTGGCTCCACTCATGGTATTGCCAAGCCCTGGACTACTAAACATGTAATTTTTATTAATGTATATCTGTTTTACTTCAAGCCATACATTTAAAAAAATTTTTATTTATTTATGATAGTCACACAGAGAGAGAGAGAGAGAGAGAGAGAGAGAGAGAGAGAGAGGCAGAGACACAGGCAGAGGGAGAAGCAGGATCCATGCACCGGGAGCCCGACATGGGACTCGATCCCAGGTCTCCAGGATCGCGGCCTGGGCCAAAGGCAGGCACTAAACTGCTGCGCCACCCAGGGATCCCGCAAACCATACATTTTAAAGATTTTCTACTAACTGTTAAAAACACAGATACAACTTATCACAGTTTTATTCATATTCCAGGCATGGATTCTGCAAAAGATGTACAATCTCTCCTGAGAGTCAAGGTAAGAGGCTTCCAATGGAAGTCAACCTTTCTTTCCCAAGAGTGACTAGAAGCTTTACAGACTTGGATGGTAGGAGATGATGAGTAGATGGTGGGGATTCTGGTAACAGCCTATTCAAGGAGGGCCTAGAATTCATAATGGCATTTGGAATGGATTACCCATGAGCTATTAAACTGGAAGAGATTATAGAAAGTCTTCAGAATCCAACATCCTTATTTTACAGAACAAGTTTGTAGCTCAAGGAGTTTATGGTACTGTGTCCACTGTTGCCAGCTAGGTGGTAACAGAACTAGGTTAGTTACATTACCCTGGGTGCTCCTTCCTCCATGCTATGCTATCTCTTGGGCTGAATGGTACACCCAGTGGCCCACTGCTCTGGCATTTCACTGTGGCCCAAGCTGCAGAGAGGTAGGCTGAAGCCAGGTGAGGAGGATACATCTGAAACTCAAGTGTATTTGATTTAGTAACTGGTCATTACGAGCACTGTTAAAATGGAAACAGTAGCTATGTAGCCCATAAGCTAACTCTTCAAGTCATCTCTCCCAGGGCATTTTCAGACCTAGTACTGATCATGACAGGTAGTCCCTAATTTGGGTAGGTTTGATTGTAAATTTATTAAGTGACCTGCAGAGATCTGACAAAGATTAAAACGGATTTTTCAAGAATGTTCACTATTTTATCCCCAGCACCTAGCGGGGTATCTTATACATAGTATTACTGATAAATACTTGTTGAACAAGATAGATTTTAATATCTCAATTTATTGAAATGGTGGTTCTCAGAACCTAAATCCTGTAAGTTGTTCTGCAACACACAGGTCTATCTAAGAGGTAAGGGAAAAATTCAAACTTAGCTGTGTTTGCCTGCAAAGTATCCATCCCACCCGCTGTGCAACCCGAAGCTCTAAGGTGGCTTTCACATATTCGTGGGCTGAGTAAATGTAAGAACCAGCTGGTGTGCAGAATCCTGGAACCTTCCCTAGGAACTCTGATTCCATAGGACCCTTGTCATAGCATCATAGGTAATTTTGCGGCAGATAGACCCTGGGCCGTACATACAATAATGTTTGAAAGATTGTTAATAGAGGCTGGTATTTTTGGACCCTTACTCTGTCCCTGGAAAAGTTATTTAACTCTTTCCTTTTAGCAACTATATGAAATAGGCTCTATTATATCACTGCATTTTAGAGATTAGGAAAAAAGAACCCTGAAGTCCAGAAAGATTAGGTGACTAGTACTGCTCACTGATCTGAGTAAGTAAGGCATGGAACCAACCGTCATGCTGCAGAGCATTTGTTTACTTTTTAAAAAAATATTTTTATTTATTTATTTGAGAGAAAGAGAGCGAGAGCGAGAGAGAGTGAGCATGAGCAGGTGGAGGGGCAGAGGGACAAGAAGACTTCCCGCTGAGAAGGGAGCCTGATGCGGGGCTCCATCCCAGGACTCTGGGATCATGACCTGAGCCACCCAAGCACCTTGAGAGCGCTTGTTTTCAGCCATCAGGCTCTGCAAAGGTGTGGGTAAGGAGGGATAGTGGAGTGTGATGGGCTGTGACGGTCTCAATTCAATTCTGTCTTAGTCTAAAAGGAACTGGGTTCCCAGTTGCCTCTCCATGGGGGAAAGGCTGACAAAGGCAGCCCCTTTGTCAAAGGAAGCCCAGAGGTGACTTCAGTCTAAGAACATACCAGAGGGCAGAGGTAAGATGGTTAAGTGACAGAAGAGTGGGACAGTGTCTTTAATTACCCACATTGCTGCTACCATTTCATGCCTACCAATGGATGAGGAGACATTTCAAGTAGATTCTTTTCTTAGCCACAATTTGTTTATGGTAGAAAAGCAGCCAGATAATTGAAAAAAAAAAACAAAACACCAAAAACCTAGGATGAGCTCATACTATCACATCAATAACTTTGTTAAGTACCTCTTATGCACCTTTGCCCAGCTGAAACCCAGCTGAAAACTTTGGCTGTTAAAGAAGCAGATGATCACATTTCTAAAGAAATATTTCCATGATTCAAGCACTAGAGTTAATAAAGACTCATTTATGAGCAGTTAGTACAGGGGGACATGTAAGACCTCATGGACTTGCAGACAGTGCATACACAGTGTGCTCCAACAACATCAAAATTGTTCCATAAAATATCTGGAGCCCTGACTGCTGCTTATGTTGTCATGGGGGAAAGTAAAAAAGGCACAGGCGCAGAAAGTTTTTTAGGTGTTCCATTGCATTAATCATATTTTTTATTTTCTATATTTTATGATGTTTTGACATCTTGGTGCCCTGAGGACACGAGGATGGATTGTTTCCCCCAGGGTGAGCTAATTCCTAGAGATAGCAAACGATTTGCCTGCAGGCACACCTTGGTACTCAAACCGACCGATTCTGAGTCCATACTGGACCCACTTCCTTTTTTCAGGCTCCTGCAGGCCAGGACACTATCCTCCTACCCTAAAATGGCCCAGGGCTAGGGCTAGGTAAAGGACAACTAGGGACCACCTCTATAGCCCAGAGCCCATCCAAATACTCCAAGTGTCCAATCCTAAACCTGCTTGGCTGTTTACCCTGACTTGTCTGTTCTTTTCTGTGAAAAACCATGATAAGGGCTTTGGCCCATGCTTTCTCCTGGCCTCTTCTGCCTCCTGGCCCACCTTGGTGCTTCCCTGGGTGGCCCTGCATGGAGTGCAATTCTCCCTCCTCTTGGGAACTGTGAGTCACAAACTCTCTTTGCAATGACACAGATATCTCCTGATGTTGGCCTTACTGAAGCTGAATGAAAACAAAATGCCAAGTACATTTCGAGACATCTTATTAAAAGCAAGACTAAATTGTCGTCATGTTTACTAAGGGAATCACTCTCCCATCTGCTTGTGCAAGAAGTGTTAGCCACATGCTCTGAAAACCTTCTCATGAGGCAGGTGACCTCATGCCATGATAGGCCCGTGGTTAAGTGTGTGGATGCTGGAGACAGAAAAGTGGTTGGATTTAAACTCCTATTTACTGGCTGTGTGACTTGGGGCATGTTACTATCTTTCTGTTCTCTCAACGGTAAATGCT
Source organism: Vulpes vulpes (assembly GCF_048418805.1). Taxonomy (NCBI): domain Eukaryota; kingdom Metazoa; phylum Chordata; class Mammalia; order Carnivora; family Canidae; genus Vulpes; species Vulpes vulpes. The sequence continues at coordinate 107,202,692 of NC_132781.1, read as the reverse complement.
AATGTGAACATCACCTCCTAGGGTGTGGGGGTTACCTGGGATGGGGTACACGGGGAACCCAGGAAGCTATGTGGATTCCAGTTAGTACTAAATGAAGGGTAGTTTTTAGCAGATCTTATTTTCTCTAATCAACACTCCTGGTACAATTTCTTGACCACCTCTGGGCGAGGCTCTGATGCTTTGCAGGGAGTACGCTCTCTTATCATAAATTCTTTCTGCAGCAGAGAGATTGCACAAGTCTCAGAAGCTCCTATTTAGAGAGCTTGCCTTTCAACCCAGTGCCCTTGGGTATGCTGGGGAAAAAAGACTGTCTCACGGGGCACCGCAACACACCGGTGAGCGCTCAGCCTGCAGAACGGGGTGGGAACTTGTGGGTGGCTATCTTCCCGTCTATTCATTTGCACTCATTGTCCTGTGAAAACCTCCTCTCTGAGAAATTGGTGCAGTCATGATTTTGGGGATGGATCACTGCCTGGTCCCAAATGTGATTTGGGAACTTGGATGGATTTGCATTAACTGTTCATTTCAGCAAGAGGAATTATCAATTCAATCCACAGCTTTGAGAATCTGCACCTTTTTCAGACTGTGGCAGGCATGCATGGACTCTGGCATTTTGATTAGCATTGAAACCAATTTTTGTCTCTTTTGCAAAATCCTCTGCTTTCAACTCAAACGTGATTGGCAGTAATCCTTTTATATCTCAGTCTTTCAAGAGTCCTCCATCATATTTAAAGGCAGGTATTTCCATTCTAGATATACATTTCTCTAGTAAAATACATACACTTTGTGTAAGTGCAAAATAAACGGAAGTGATATACTTTTCTATTTAACTCCTTAGATGTAAAAGTAATTAGGTAGCTTGCAGATTGGGGTATACTGATTAATTTAATTATCTGTTTAACTAAAGGCTAGACAGAAAGCTCATTTTGGTTTCTATCACTTTAACAACAACAACAAAAAATCTTTCAAATGTACGAGGCTGCTTTTCTGCCTTAGTGGACTGAACATTTGATTAATCTTTGATAATTCAGCCTGTGATGGTGCTCCAGATTCACATAATATGAACATCAAGTCTGCTAACCCAAAAATTGGAATAAATTTTTATATATTCTAAATAAAGGTTAGAAAAACTTATTTAAAAAATTCTTCATAGTTTACTTCTAAATGATTTATAGCATCCCTTCTAGAAGTGGAAAACAGGGCTATTTCCCACTAATAAAATTAGGGATAATCCGTTTCTTTTAAAAGGTATTTTATCATAAATTGCCCCCTTTCAGTTGAAGGGGAAATGGCTATTTCCAACATTAACGGACTTACCATTCCTTCAGGGTCCTATTTTGGACAAGGTTTGCGGCCCTCCTTGACTCCAGACAAAGCCTAGCTTGACAATCTTTAATATGTAAATCCCCTATGAGTTTATTTATATGTGTATTTTCTTGGAATTATGAGTGGTCACCATGGCATAAAAAACATCCTTGAGTTGACTGACTCTTGGTCTTCTGTCTGACTCCAGAAGATTCCTAGCTCTGTGCCTACCACTACCCAGCAGGAACTGGATAAGTGATTTCACTGCCCTCTACCTCAGCTTCCTGATTTCTTGGGTGTGTCTTGAGGTCTTCCCACGCCAGAATGCTGGAAGTACATGCTACATTATACTAGCGGGGTGTGTGTGTGTGTGTGTGTGTGTGTGTGTGTGTGTGTGTGAGATGGTCAACCATTCTGATTAGCCCAGAACTGAGAAGCATTCCCAGGACTTAGAACTTTTAGTGGGACCACTGGGGACGTCCTTGTGCCATCTGAGAGTGTGTGTTACTAATGGCCTTTGACTTGGGGGGCTGAGGCGAGGAAGAAAAGAGATTATATCAGTGAAGTACTAGCATATGACCTGGCAACACTGTTACTATTATTGTCTTTCTCAAGTGTTTCCACAATTTGTTTCTCATATTCACAGAAATTCTGCGTGTGAGGCAGAAGCTCTGTCTTGAGAAGGCATAATGACTTCATCAGTGCTGTGGGTCTTGGTGAAATCCATGGAGAAAAGCAAACCTTCTGAGTTGAAGGGTTGGATCAAGCACCAACACTGGTCCACCTGTCTGTCTCCTTTTACCTCTTTGGGAAAAAGGAATTAAAGGCTATTTCAGATGGGTGCCCTAGTCCTAGCTTAGAAGACGGCTGTAATTTAAACAGCCTATCTGCAGCATAGATTCCAAAGTAATTTACAATCAATAATTAATCTAAACAACAGCGCTGTGTGTGCCACATTGTTAAACAGAAGAGGAAACAGAAAGGAGTCTAAGCAAATTCCTGCAGGGGTTTCTGCTGGATAGTGAATAAATGGCTAGCTGGGGATTGTCTATCATTCACATGAGGGAGAATTGGATTCTTTTGCTTTCATAAAGTTGCCTTGGTATCTGGAAGGATAATTGTAAAGTAGAACCCAAAACAAACACATTTAAACTAAAAACAGCCTGGACGTTCAGGACATTACCTCCCACCTACTCACACATCTCTCTAAACCCAGAGCTCAAATCCATCTATTTTGCCATGATTAGCCCTAAACCTTATGCAAGCTATGGCTAAGTCCCGACTCACTTGTCTCCCCAAAGCAAGGCTAATTACCACAGACCTTTTTGTATGTATTTCTGTTGGACCCTATGTCCTACATCCACCCAACTATCTATCTTCCTGTTTATCTCTCCATCTACTCATCTCTTTATGTATCTATCACAATAATAATCACCATCATCCATCTGTCTATCTGCCTCTCTACATGTTTATTAATCCACCTACCTATCAATCTTGACTACCTATCATCTATATATCTACGCCTCATTGACCCTTGATAAACATGATGGCTCTCGGATGTTGGGGGAAGGAAAGGGTCACCCTTACACGTTGGAGTCCCCTCCACTGATTTTCAGCACGTGCACAAGTGTCCTGTGTAATGGGGGCAGGTCTGTCCTGACAAGCCTCCAGGAGTTGAGGTAGTCTTTGGAAAATTTTGTTGGAAGGGAAGTTCACAAAGAACTTCCACACAATTTCCTCTCAACAGGCCTTCCCTTCTTAGCTTCACATCTTCACGTCTTCTTTCATATGACAGTTTTTTGAATATTTGAAGATATTTACCTGCCTAGACTTTTATTATCTGGTTGGCCACCCCTGGTGCTTTCATTGCCCTCTGACCTAAGTACATGTTCCTGATTGCCTGTGCTTCTCCCGGAGGGCAGCACCAGGAGCCACTCATGACTCCAGAGATGGCTGAGTGAGCTTGGACTTGGATAACACTGCTACTTGTAGAGTTTTAAAAACTTACAGTTATAGTTGTGGAGAGAGCTAAAGTCTATATTATGTCTTCGGTAGTTTCAACTGTGCATTGACTCAAGGGGAGAGTATTGTTGGCTGAGTCCCCTGTGCCTTTTCCCCAGCTTCCTGCACACTCGGGATGGTTAGCTTTTCTCTCTCTCGTGCTTACCCACTACTCTAGCTACTGTGATGCCTTTGGATGCTCATCTGCCATCCACAGATTCCCCATCCTACCAGCTCTGAGTCATCCACCCAATGGTAGATGTCCACCTGACTGAGGAGTGGTCCTATGAGTGAGCTAATCACCATGAAAGCTGCTGCTGAAACCAGCTCATGTAAAAGCATAGAGTGGAGCGGCGCCGTTTCCAGCATGTCCAGTCGTAGCTGGGGCATAAGAAGCATGATGCTCACTGGGCAAAAAAGAGACTCACAGAGAATTTGCTGTGTGGATAGTTCCAGGTGGGCACTCCATCCTCACGTCAACCCTGTGAAATAGGCACTATTATCCCCTCTGTGGCAGAAACCTCTGCTGGTGCCCACGCCCAGCCTCTGTGGGCTTTGCTGCTAACAGCTGCCACCTGCTGCCTGCCTCAGACTGCTGGAACTGTTCTGCCAAAGAGAGGGAGCCAGAGGTGCATGAAAATTCAAGTCTGTTCCACCACCCTTGCAATGACCTAACAGCTGAGAGGGTACAGAGCCTGGATCCCTTTCCTCAAGTGGGGGTGAACTCAGAGATGCAATTTATACTTCAGAGCTCCCCGGGAGGATTAGGCTGAAGCTGGGACTTCATCTGAAGTCCAACCTGTCATCAGCTTCTTCACCCACCTATCCTGCTTACCCTCCTCCTTTCCTGGTTTTCTGGGGAGCACTTCCTGAGTTAATCACTTTCACTGGGATCCTTGGTTCAGGGTCTGCTTCTAGGAGGACCAACAGAGACACTCGGTTTTGCACACGAGGAAATGGAGGTACGTGAAGGCTGAGGCAAGGTGCAACTCACACAGGTGGGACGCGGGGAAAGCAGGGGACCTGGGCCCAGAAGTGAGCCGGCAGTGGTGGTCTGATGAGGAGCCTCCACTGTTAACTTGTCTGGAAAGGGCAAGACGCAGGCAGCGGTGGGCCGGGAGATGTTGGGAACGGCCTGTAGGATGAGTCTCATTTATGAGGGAGCCAGTGGGGCTCTTCCAGCAACTCTGGTCACCACCACTTCAAAGCCTCTTTCTTGGAAAAACCCCAGCACTTGAAGTCCATTTACTCCCCCAGCTGGTTTTACTGTCACAAAGGTTCCCAACTCTACCTCTTTTCCCACAGGCCCCTGGCAGTGGCTCTCTGGAGGTTCTGTGTCTACGGGGAGAGAACAGTGAGCAGTGTGATGGCCTCTGGCGGACATCCCACCCGTTATTCATTCTTCCCCTGGGTCGGGCCAGCCCACAAGCCCCACGCGTGCACCTATCAGCCCAGTTCCCAGAGAGCATGGGCGCTCCCACTCTGAACTGTCACCTCTTACGGGGAAAACAAAGATCCTCTCCCCCAACCTTCCACCCAGGATGCTGGGAACAGGGCCAGCCCCGTTTCATGTTTTTAAGAAGTTTCCAAACATGCTCATTTTGGTGGCAGCTTTTGCGGTGATTATCTCGTTAGGGTCCTGGCCTCAAAACACCTTATTTATGGTGGATCGAAAAAAATTTACCCTCTCATGCTTTACAAAGAAAAAAAAAACAGGCTATACTTTTACTGGAAATTTTTCACTTGTGGGAAAATATCTACTTGGCCTCTTGAGAGATACCATCACCAACAGTTTGGATTTATGGGAAGGGACTGGCCCAGCTCCACGGACCAGGAGCTCACAGGTGGTACAGATGTCTAGGTAATTTCCAGACCTTGTTTTCTTTCATCCATTCTCTTCAGAGGAGTCCTGGATTAAACCTCACGAGCCAACAAGCTCCTGACTGTAGTATAAATTGCACAGATTTTTCATCAAACTGAAATAAATCTTGCTCTATCCTGACAGAGTGGGGCTGACATTCTCTAGGAGTGGGAGGAGCAGTTGAAATGGCTCTAGAATGGATGGTGGAATTGTGGTCTATAACCCCAAACAGCAAGCATGAATAGTAAAACTCAGCCATAGGCACAGACGGCTGCTCGGAGGGTATTTATAGTAGGTCCTAGAAACCACTGTAAAGGAAAAGTCTCCTGAGTAATAAGCTCTTCCAAGTAGCACTCCACCTAGAAGACATTCTTGCTCCTGTCTGAAGCCCTGGAGGGCTCTAGGTCCACCACCACCTGGGAGAGAGTATCTGCTATGTTCACAGAGTGCACAAAATTCATATCTCAGGTGCTTTGTGCTACACAGATGTGCCAGGAATTGGAAACAGGAAGGAAGTGGTAAGATTATCAGGAGCATAACTAGGGAATGTTGTGCTGCACACTGCAGACTTGCAGAAAGAGAGCCTGAGGACACCATGGTCAGCATGATAAAGGGCATCAGGGGCAGCCGGGGTGGCTCAAGAGGTTAGCGCCTGCCTTCAGCCCAGGGCGTGATCCTGGAGACCCGGGATCGAGTCCCACATCAGGCTCCCTGCATGGAGCCTGCTTCTCCCTCTGCCTGTGTCTCTCTCTGCCTCTCTCTCTTTCTGTGTCTCCCATGAATAAATAAATAAAATCTTTTTTTTAAAAAGGGGGCATCAGGAAGGGGCTACTTTGCAGGGACCTGAGCAAGAAGTGGGCAGGAAAGGTAAAATTGGGTCAAGGAGTGGGGTGGTCAGGGTCTGAATCAGGATACACCTATGCGAAGGTCTTCACCAACTGCCCAGGAAGTAGGTGATTAGTTAATGGTGGAATCATACTCTGATTAGGCCTGGGTACTATTTGTTGCAGTGAGGTTTTCTTCTGCATTTCTAACTTTATGACCTGCATCAAGTGCTCTTTACAGCATGGTTCAGTACCTTTGCAATAAATCTTTTTGTCATTGTTTTAAATTCTTGTGCTTCAGGTGTTTCTAAAGAGAAGTGCCCAAATTAAGTACCAATCAGCAAGGAAGTCGCCAGCCCAGAAATCACAGACTAGCAAAACATGAAATGACACCAAACATATCAGAACTTTGAGGCATGCACAAGAGTTTCAAAAATGAGGAAAGAAGTTTAGGCTCCTAAAAGTCTTCTTAAAAGGATTCCCTTGTATGCCTAATTTCTTTTTTTTAAAGAGGCTGTTATTTTTATTTTTTTTTTAAGATTTTATTTATTTATTCATGACAAACACAGAGAGAGAGAGAGAGAGAGAGAGAGGCAGAGGTACAGGCAGAGGGAGAAGCAGGCCCCATGCAGGGAGCCTGATGTGGGACTTGATCCCGGGTCTCCAGGATCACGCCCTGGGCTGAATGCAGGCGCTAAACCGCTGAGCCATCCGGGGATCCCGTATGCCTAATTTCTTAAGTAATTTTCTTTTAAAATTGCATTACAAGCAATCATCAGTGAGTGTGTGTGTGTGTGTGTGTGTGCATGTGTGTGTGCATGTGTGTGTACAGGAGAAAAGGTATCTCGCATACAGTTTTAAAAAAATAGTGCTGCAATGCAATTTTAGAGAAAACAGCTGCATGAAAATATTGCATGTGCAGGGAAAAATTTTTTTTCTAAAAAGCATATTTTCCTGAACTAATTTTTCCAATCTTACTTTCCCTAGATCTACCTCGTTCCAGTGGGAGAAACAAAGAGAGGCTTGGCATTTACTTATTTGCTTTCCAGCTGCTATCTCACTAAGACTTAAAATGTGTATCTTTAAGTCCCCTTCTGGAATTGCCACTGTTATTAACACCCCACACACTACTCATTTACAAGATAATTAACACAAGACGGGGAGCACAGCTTTTCTAGAAGGGACAACTGTCCACTACACACGGAAACTTAGCCTCAGATCACTTCATTTCAGGCAAGGGACAGCTTGTCTTCTGCTCGCCACCACCTGGAGATCTCTTGATCACCTACACGATTAAAGCTAAGGCAGGGTGATTTTACAGTCCTGACACCTTCATCTCTCTTACAGCAAGTCAATCAGGCAGCACCTGAGTGGTCCTGGGTTTCACACCCCAAGCCAGCCAGTTCCCTCATGTCTGCTCGGTGTTGTACGTGCTGTTGGGGCAGTGGACTGTACAGACCCAAGAAGACAGGGACTAGCTGAATATTTGGCACTGTGATTTTTTTTCTCATGTTCAATAAAGGTGGCTCCTGTCCATGGACACTATGGAAAGAATTTTACCTGAGACCAAGACAGGACACTTTGAGGACCTCGGGTGCAGCCAGCCACTGCCTAGGTTATTGTGACAGGACTTGGCGGCGGGGGTAGTGTATGGCCCTGGAGAGCATCTTCCTACAAAGGAGGGCAGGGTAGGAACAGGCTCTGCTGCCGCCTTGGGAGAAGGTTCTGAAGCAGAACACAAATCTGCAGGCAGGTGGTGGCTCTCTGGTGGCAGGGACCATGCCTTATGTCCACTGCATCTCTTGTCCCCAGCTTGGAGCCTCACTCACAATATGAGTGCAAACATAGCAAAGCTAGAGTTTTTCATGATGATCCTCATTCAAGGGGCTCAGTGTGGAATTGTGTGGCTCCCAGACAGCTCAGTGGAGGGTATTCTTGGGGAAGCTAACAATATTCATCGATCAGAGGCATGCAGTTGGCATGGGGGAGAGAGTCTGTCATCAGACAGTGGGGTCCTGGGACCAGGCTGGGCTAGAAAGGTAGCACTTCATCTTGAAGGGTATCTGGCAAGAGCAAGGGAGGACTAGAGGGGGTTAACTGGTTACCAGGATTACCAGGACAGGGGATTAGGTCTAGAGAATGGCAGAGACCTGGAGTGTTGGAGAAGCCCAGCCATGAGAGCCAGAGTTCGAGATCAGGGTTAGAACAGCAACATGACTGATGCAGCAATGCTGCTGTGTCCAAGGATGTGCACTGGAAATAGAGCTCCCGTCACCACTTCCGTTAAGGTCCTGGGGCCAGGGCTGGAATAGCGCTGTGGATGAGGAGCCAGTGGGGTAGGGGGCCAACCTGATGATGTGACAGCGCCTGCACTCCTGATCCCTGTGAGGTCAATTCTCAGCTACACAAGACTCAGCAGTTTACAGAAAACAGTCGTTTTGGTTGATTTATGACTGTTTTCTTCCCCTCTGAACAAAGTGCATTTAGGTTAAAAACCAGGCAGCATATAAATAAACTAATTGACAGTGTATGTACTCAGATTTTAGTGTCCTTTCATAAATTTGAAGTTTTAGAGTCTTCCCAAAGCCGAGGCAGTGTAGATTCCAGGCTTCACCTACTTAGAAAACTGACCCTGAGTTTAACAGGGTGGAAGGACTGTCCTTCTTGACTGAGAAGGGAGATGACCGTTCTATGGAGAAATTAATCCAAGAACAGTGACTCTTAAATCCTTGAAGTCATCACGAGGGACACACATTCACATATGCACCCACTTGCGCACACACACGCAAAGCTGTGTCTGAATGAGTAGGGCCTGGTTGTAACCACTATTCTCTGCAAAGGAAATATGCTTAAGGGCAATAATAAAATGTCTCTGGTTTCGACAATATTATGAATACCACCAGGATAGAAATGATCAGCAGAGCACTCAGAAGAGGTTTGACAATATATCCTGCATTTCATCATTTAGTGAAAATGAGGTGTTCCCCTTAGGCCGCAGTCGGTCTTCTATTAGGAATATGTATCAGAGGCCACAGTTCGAGGAAGGATTTTTTTAAATTCGCCATTTGATATCCTGGAACATTCAACTGCACTTACCTCTGAAAGCCTTTCAAGAGCAGCCCTCTTTCCCTCCTGTTCACTGCCACCTAGTGAACTTACTTGGGAAAGAAACTATCGCTGCAAAGGAAATGTTTTTTACAAGGCAACGGCTTTATGGGGGTGACTTTGATTGCAGATTTGAATGTGTCTGGGAGTAGGGAGGTGGAGGCTCTTGCCAAAGGGCCGTGGCTGAGATGATGAAGTCAACCTGCTGGAGCAGAACACATAAACGAACTGTCCAGTGGAGGCTTCTGAGAAGCGCAGATTGAAGCTAGCAAGCCGTGACAACACAGGGCTTCTGATCACGACATTGTGGCTCGATAGGATCAGTCTGTTCCTTTGACTGCCCCTTGGTTGAACGCAAATGCAGGGCGACACGTCCCACCCCGTGCAGATGCTAGGTGCTTGGTATAGAGAAAGGGTGTTTGGCTGTCTGTGCAGAAGCTCCAGTGTGCATGTGAGGCATTAAAACTACGTTAACGAGGCCCCCTGGGGGGACGATCACAGAAGTGAAGGAAATGTAATTAGAATGGAAATGTAATAATGTGCAGCTTTCCTACATCCTCAACTCTGTCTTTGGCCAGGCTTCCCTCACTGTGAACACAAAGGCTGGAATCTCGTAAATCGAGACCAGGCTAGGGTAACCTTCTAATCCTCATACCCAGGGCCACTCGACACTTCCTCCATCGCTCCACACACAAAACCGCATGAGAGAGGGGGCAGGGGTGCTGAATTAGTGCCGCATGGCCCTGTCTGGCCATCCTGGAAATATATTGTCTGATTCTGAATCTACCTTGTCGTCTATTTGATAGCTGTCAGCCCTTCCCAGTGTCTCTGCACAAGCTGTAGAAGTGGTTTGCTCAGGCCCAGGGAGTGATACCTGTGCTGGGCCCTGGAAAGAAACACTGAAGATGTGCAGTGGCTACTGCCATTGGAGCGTGTGTGTGTGTCTGTGTGTGTGCATGTGCGTGCTTGTGTATGTGTGTGCATGCATGTTTGTGGACAGTAAGGGGCTGATGACATTAGTCCTTTACTGTCTTCCTGCACACTGTCTCTGAAGGGTGAGTTCTAATGCCTGTGATAGTTGAGAAGATGGTAAGGCTGTTTGGCTCAGAAACTAGGAAAAAGACCCCAGTGATTGTAAGAATCAAATGATACCAAAATGAAACTCCAAGATTTCTTCGCGCACTCAGATCACTGACCATTCACCTCACGAGGTTTCTTTCCCAGGCATCCTCCAGAGAAGATTTTTTTCTTCCTAGGAACTAGTTCACATTTTAGAGATTTTGCCTATAACCAAGTGATTGCTGGGAGCCCTAACTTTCACACTCAGAAGAGATTTGTCCCACTGAAAAACTGGTGATATCATTTGGCGCGGGGCCATTCACTGATTTGAAGCTATTTGTATTGTAATTTACAGTTGTCAATTGAACTGGAATGCTTGCACTATCCATGGGGACATAAGCTATTAATAAAACAATGTCTAAAGAGCCTAAGCATATCGCGGGAGATCACTCAGGTTGAATTCTTTTACATACGCACTTCTAAACATAATTTCAACATTAGCACTTTGCAGTCTATGGGCCCATGTTGTTCACTGGATCCATTTCTCCAAATCATTGTTCCTATCCCACATGGTGGCTCAAATCCTTACTCATGGTGAAGTAATGAAACAAAGACCACATGTGTAGGTGGTAGCCCATATATGGTATGGCATATGATTAAGCCTAGCTAACGTGCTTTCCAAACAATAACCAACTTTTCCAGAGCCTAATGATCCTGGGCCTCTTTCAGAGGCTGGTGGTCTGACCATAGAGCAAGCTCAAAGTGCACTGATGTGAAATGGGATGGGAAATGGCCAGAGCACTAGCTCCCTGCAGATCAAAAAACCCCAAGAGAACAAAGATTTGGGGAGTAAAAGTTAACTCCTATAGAACACTATAGCACTGCTGTGAATTTGGATCATCTGTGCCCAATTGAGAGAGGCTGTAAAAATAACCCTCACCAGCCTGTTCTTGGGGAAAAATAGTGCCAAGCTTTAATTAGCTCTTTCCCTAGCAGCAATTACGTAGAGGGATTCTGTGATCTCCAAATCCCACTAGATGAAGGGAGTTGACTTAACAGAAATCTGGGCAACTCTGGGAAAAATTACTTTTTAACCAAACTTTGCAAATAAATAAATGCTTAAATATTAGATATTTCCCTCCAAAGTCACAAAAGATAATTCACTTAAAGACAGTAAGTTTTAAGCAACTAATTTTGTGTGGGACTCACTCTGACCACGAGGAGAGGCAGATCTGGACTTTGCTATCTAGGAGTTGGGGACCCAGGAGGGACACACAGGTCTGAGCCAAATAGGAAATGAAACAGAAACATAATAGCAACACATGATTTACCACTCATCCAGTGGGGGTCATTAGCAACACAGGTTGTTTAGCTGTGTTGCATCTTATTTTTTTATTTTTTGAAAGATTTTATTTATTTATTTGAGAGAAAAAGAGCAAGAGAGCACAAGCAGGGGGAGCGGCAGGGGAGACATACACACACACACACACACACACACACACACACGTGCGCGCAGGCTCCCCACAGCAGGGAGCCTGACGTGGGGCTCTATCCCAGGACCCTGGGATCATAACCTGAGCCTAAGGCAGATGCTTTACCAACTGAGTAACCCAGGCATCCCAGATTTTATTTTTTCACTAAAGGACAAAAATGTGTCTATTTGTGGAAGACACCATGGTACCCTCCACAGATTCTTTACACTATTGATCCATAAGAAATGTTAGAAATTTTAGGTTGTTTTTTTTTTTTTTTTTTTTTTTTTTTTTTTTTTTTTTTTACACTCAGTTTAATTTAAAACAGGCACAAGTGCAAACAATTCAAAAAGCTTCTAGGGAAGATGCTTTTTTAAAACTCTGACCCTTTAAAAAAGTCTTTGCAATTTTTTTTTTTTGGCCCCAAAGCAGGCCATTCGGGAGGAATCTAAAAATATTATCTAGATAGGGTCCTGACACCTGGGGTTCTTCCTTGGATTCCCTGACTCACAACATCCCTGAAGGTGTGGAGGGAAGGGGACAAGAACACAGGGGTCTGAAGAGGCAGCTAGGGCAGAAGGTTTGCACAAAGGGAGGGTCCATTTCTTGACAGGCTGGGACCCCATGAGGTGGTTCACCTCCCCCAGACCAAGATTTTGAAAAGGACAGGTCCTTGATGACCTGGCTATTGAGATTTTTGAAAATTTTTACTTTTTTAAATGAGGTCATAATGAAATTTCAAATACTCTATTCTGATACTCTGCAGACTTTTGTTCTCTGGTTGACAGGGAGGACTAAGGCAGTAAGGAATATTAATAATTTACTATAATAACAGTGAAGTAGCTCCTATGTATTAAGCACTAACTATGTGCTAGGTAACTAGATTATAATTCCTCTTACTATTCATCTTTTTAATCCTCATTTTCATAATACCCTTTAAGATAATATCATTACAAAATAAAGATAATATCATTACAATGGATTGAACGTTTGTGTACCCCCCAAATTCATAGATTTGAAATCCTAACCCCTCAGTGTGATGGTATTAGGAGGTGAGACCTTTGGGAAGTAATCAGGTCATGGGGATGGAATCCTTATGAATGTGATTAGTGACCTTATTCAAGGGATCCCAAAGAGTGCTCATGCTCTCTTTCTGCCATGAAAAGATACAACGAGAAGTTGGCATCCTGTAACGTGGATGAGGGCTCTCACCAGAACCCAACCATGCTAATACCCTGATCTTAGACCTCCAGCCCCCAGGACTATGAGAAGTGTCTGTTGTTTATATGCCATCCAGTCTAAGGTATTTTCTTACAGCAGCTCAAACTATCTAAAACAAGCATTATCTCTGTTTTACAAAGGAAGAAATTTAATGTCTGAGGTCGAGCAATTCATATACGATAGAACTGAGATTCAAACTTTGAAGTATCTGCTCCCAAAGTCAGTTCCCCCAACTGTTATAGTTACGGATATGTTAAACCTTAGATATTTAATATTTAGTTCCATGTATAACATTTCTTTTCTATTCCCATATTCCTAGCCCAGAAACCCTCAGTGGACTATTGTGATAGTTTTTAAACTGGTCACCTTTGATTCCTGACTCCTGCCTCTGCTCCAGTAAATCCATCCCCCATAAGCTGCCATTAGAGTCATGTCATTCTCCCCAATATTCAAAAGTTCTCCATGGCTACCTTCACTTGACTGATAAAGTGAATACTTCTGAATATGATGCTCAAGGATCCCATGATCCAGCCTCAGGTCCTATTTATCTCTCCTATCAATTTGAACACCTTTGTTCAAAGTTCAGGAAGACCAGGACTTTTGTTCACACTCTGGCCTTAGTCTGGCTTGCCTTCCGCTGGGCAGTGTGGCATAGTGGGCATGAATATGAGCTCTGAGTTGATTGACTTGGGTTAGGACCCCAAGTCTGCCCCTACCAGCTGTGTGATCTTGGACTAGTTACATAACTTCTCTAAACCTTATTTCCTTTATCTGAAAACATGCCTTGTTGAGAGCATCAAATAGAATAGCAGATATGTTGTCTTTTGCACAGTGTCTTGCACACAGTATTCAGTAAATGGAAGATATTTTTATTTTCCTTGGGAAGTTCCCTGGCCTTTCTTAGACTTGTGTGTCAGGGGATACCTAGACATACAGGGGTTGCTCTGTCTCATCTGAGCTTCATACTCCATTCATGTCAGATTCAGGCCCGACTTTTGGCTTAAGGCCCAAACCCACATCTATAGTTCAGCTTTCCCTTGGTCTTCCAAATGCACCCAGTAAAATAGTCTTTATAGTCTGAATTCACAGGGCAGAATCAAGAGAGAGAGATGAGAGGTAAAAGAGGGTAAAAATCAGAAAGCTGCATAATAATCGTGATCAAACTGGCTAATATTTATTCAACAGTATGTGCCAGGCCCTTTAGGTGATATAGGTGTATACACCTAACAAATCTTCAAAAAACGAGTGTAATATTTATGATTCCTCTTTTGTAGATAGCAGATGTTAAAGGTCAGAGAAATTAGGTAACTTTTAGGTGACAGCCTGATTTGAACCATGGCAGCCTGGTTTTAGGGCAAGCACATTCTCCCTCCATCCACTCTCTGGCTCTCCCTTCAATTCCCTGTCCCTGTCATTCATTCATGTCCCTATTCTACTCTTGGATAGAGCACAGACCTCTGGTTCTCATTCCAAATGTCAGCCCTCAGTGGCTCATCCAGTCCTTGCTTTACAGTCAGCTCAACAAAGTCAGTTGCTTGGGCTGTCCTATCACTTATTGTCATCCTCATTCCCCCTGTCATCTAGATTCACCTGAACTCATGAATTTAAAACCACTGAATGCATGTGGTAAGGGAAGCATTTCATTTTCTATCACTTTTTTATTTGAAGTAGCAGCCATGCTGATGCTTCAAAGAATTCATTAGAAACATTCAGGGGTAGCCAGAGCTTCTATACCAGGACACTTGGTAGAAATACTGAGGACAATTCTCTGTTGCACACATTTTCCCATTGTTCTGTCATTATCTGCAAGGACAGGCTGGGCCTGGGTTCTGGGAAACCCAGTTAGGGAGGTTTTGGGATGAGACTTTTTTTGGGGGGGAGGGGTGGGGGGATGAGGCATTTTAAGAAGACTGTCCTACCATGTATTTTTACTCCTTAAAAATCAGAATAAATTAAATAACTCAACCTTTCTATATGTAGTTACCATCTAAGATCTGGGACATTTGGTTTTATATACTTAGTGGATCTCAGGATCAGCCACAAAATTAAATCAACATGAGAAAATCTAAATCTCTTTAAGACCCTGAAGCTAGGGATCCCTGGGTGGTGCAGCGGTTTAGTGCCTGCCTTTGGCCCAGGGCTGGATCCTGGAGACCCGGGATGGAATCCCACATCGGGCTCCTGGTGCATGGAGCCTGCTTCTCCCTCTGCCTATGTCTCTGCCTCTCTCTCTCTCTCTCTCTGTGTGACTATCATAAATAAATAAAAATTTTAAAAAAAAGACCCTGAAGCTAAAATTTTTGAAGATTCTTTTCTGCTGGAAATGTGGCATATAATATTTTGGGGGTTGATAGGATTTTAAGTGTATTTAATTCCCCCTCCCCCCACATTTCCTACACTTTCCAGGTTTTCTAATAATCAGAAAAAAGATAAATGTGTAAGGGGAAATCAGTCATTTGTTTACTGTTATTGAACTCTGAACCAGAAGTGTGGTGTGTTGGATATAGTTGTGACTCTGCCCCTTGGGGCCATGTAACTTTGGGCAAGTCTTCAAGCATCTCAGAGCCTTTTGGATCTTCCTGGTGTGTGGGCTGAATGGTGCGGTGGAGTTTAGACTCTTGACCCCAAATCCCAGAGGTTCCCACAAGAGCCTCTGGCTTTCCTTCTCCCTCCCCCAACCCCCTGATATCCAGTGAGGTTTCTACCAAAACTGCGCTGCTACATCTATGTAGCAGCTGCTCTATGTAGCAGCTGTAGCACACTGCTCTATGTGTTACATGGTAAGAATGCCCATACTTCCCATTACTGCTAAAAAATATTCCACGTATAACAAAAACATCTGAAAACTTCTAGGTGAGCTCAGGGAAGTTAGATAGCTTCTCACTTGTGATTTTATAATCCTTTTGTCCATACTAGATATCTCATGTAGGCTATAGGATTGCCCAGAATTTCCTTTATCCTTCTTGGGAGGCAACAAAACCAGTGGAACTGACCTGCTATCATTAATTTTGCTAAAACACACCCTAAGTTTTTTCTTAAAAGTTACTTCCTATACAGTTAGTCTTGTGAGAAGGTAAAAGAGGGCCTATGCAATCTGCTACTCAGAAGATCCTCAGATACCATTGGCTGATATTCCAATGAAACCCATTTACACCTTATTACAACTTAGGTGTGAATTGGTTTTAACAGATCTTTTTGAGACGGGGGAAGGGAAGAAAAACTGACAGAATTGAGGGGAGAGCACATGAGGTAAAGGGCAAAGTGGTGAAGAAAGGGGATGAGGGGACACCAGCAATGAATTTTATCTACTTTGCATCCTATTCATATCTGGCCTGGTCGGTATGGCCTCCTTCCCTTTGGCTTGAGAACTTCTGTCTGTAAGACTTAAGCCTGACCTCTAGGGTTTGTAGAAGACAACACACTGTCTCCGGGGAACGGTGCTCACAAACTACTGACAGAGAAAAGCACAGAAATATATTCTCTTCCTCTTCTCTTCTTCACCAAAGTTATCTAAGTTAAAGTGTTGTCTACGGCTATACCACCCTGAATGCGCCCCATCTCGTCTAAGTTAAAGTGTATCTATCTCCCACCAGATATTTAATGACCATCATCTCTCAACTATTTCTAGAACCTGAAGGAGAAAATCAAGCTGCTTTTACTGGGTTTGAGTCCTGTCCACGTACTGCCATGCTTTTAGAAAATAGAAGATGTAGCTTTCCTCCCAATTAGGCATATTTGGAAAAAAAATGCAAGATGCAAAAGAGCTCAGAAAAAGTGATAGGAAAAGAACACAAGTGGGGCAGCCCACTGAGTGGAAGATTCTTTGATGAGTGACAGACTAAAGGTCCAGCACTAGCAATAAGGCTTCAGTAATAAACATTCACAGCATGTAGCTTAATCTCTCTCAAGAGAAAGACTGAATCATGCCCTGCTCATTTCGTATTAACCAAGCTTTTGATTACATAGGTATATTGGGGCACCCTGACCAGGGATTATCAAGACCCAGTTGAACCTCACATAATGCTTAAGACATTGGCCTCCCATATTATGATCCACAGTTTTTAAAGCCTTGGAAATTAAGAGACTTTATACAGAACAGAATACCTCAGAGGAGATTTCTCTCAGCTACTTTGACTTTTCTAAGTTTTCTAAATTTCATGTATAATAGCAAACACCTAAACTTCAAAGGCTTATTCCACTGGATTTGGCTTCTAGTACAATATTATTGTTGAGCCTTAAAAAGAGAAAAGAAAAAAGTCTTGCAGAAATGTATTCTTGAAGAGAGCAGGGCTTGGGTGTTCCCATTTGGCATGTAGCCCTTAAATAGATCTGACAGCTCAATTTTCCAATATGATATGCAGGAAATATGAAATTAGCTCCCAATTATATCCGGTACAGTGATTATGTGCATGGGAGGTTTCACGCAGGGCAACTTGTCACAGCTACTTCCTGAAGCTTTATTTTCTATAATTCTAAACCCAGCCCATAGAAAATCAAGAGCATTTTTTAAAAGTTGGGGTGGGGGGCATGATAATGATTTGCTTTTTGTTCTATTTGGGTGTCTTTTATATCTGCTTTCATAACACTCACTTCTCCCTTACACAGATGACTTGGACAACAGCAGGTTCCACAGCAAAAGTGATGGAAAAAGCACTGTCTACCCCAACACACTTTGTCCTCTTTCCCATGTAACAAATGTGCACTTTAATCAGATTGGCAATGAACCCAATTAAATGGGTATATAAATGCACCTTCACGCAGGTACGTTCTGTGGCTATGCTTTGCCTAGTGGGATGCTAATGAAAGTCTTCTTAGATAAGTTTCTCGCTCTTCACACTTACTGCAGTTTGGAATACAGAGGTGATGCTCCAATCTCCCAGAGCCATCTGGGACCATGAGGTGATATGTATGGTAAGGATGATAGAACCCTAAAATACAAGAGGCCAGGTCCCTGATGACCATGGAGCCTCCATGCCAGTCCTGGATCACCAACACGCAGATGGACTTTTTACAAGAGAGAAAATAAAGATCTATCCTGTTTGGGCCACTACTAGTAATCCTGTAAGCTTTAGTTTTTCTATTATATGCAGCTGAATGTCAACCTAATTGATATAATTCATGTCTTTCAAATATCAGGTTCCAATTAGTATGCAATAGCTAAATTAGGGCAGCACGTCTGGTGGGGGTGCGGGTTGCCTTACCATGTCTGCCCATTCTATGGGCCAGAATTTTTATTGGCAGAAGACAACCAGGTGTTTATTTTCCTCCCTCCTGAGTCCCTCTCCCTTCCTTCCTTCCTTCCTACTTCCCTCCCTCCCTTTCTTCCTTTCCTTCTTTCCTTCCTTCCTCTCTTCCTTCCCCCCTTCTTCCCTCCCTCCCTCCTTTTCTTCCTATCTTCCCTCTTCTCTCTTTCTCTCTCCCTCCCATCTTTCCTTTCTTCCTTCCTCCTTTCCTCCCTGTCTCTGCCCAGGCCCCAAGTCTGTTCAGTAACCCCAGCTGGCCTGTACAGAAAAGTGAGGGGAGACGTCAAGCCAAGAGACTTTCCCTGACCACTCCTGTGCCTACAGGCCAGTCCCAATACTCAGAATGATGAGGCTGGAGTGTGTGAAACTGCCAGAAGCCAGCCACTGTTGACCTATGAAGCTGGCAATTCCATGTAGCTCAGTATTCTGAACTCTGTACTGTCTGCTTCTCTCCTGTAAGGGGTTACAAACAAAATCATCTCACACAATACTATCAGAAGAGTGATCTTTAAAAGACTCTGAGTTGCACATGCTGCAGGAGCCGGGCTGAGAACATTGTCCTCAGATGGCATCTTGGGAGGGGACAATGAAGGGCTCTCAGGGTTCAGTGGACCTGACCTCAGAGATACCAAGCCCTTCTGCGTAACATCTGGGCATGGGCTGCCCTCTCTATGGGGCGTCCTCCTCTTGCTCCAGATATTCACACAGCTGAACTCCTTTCCTTCTTACAGTCTCAGCTTGAATGTCCTGTTTACCTCAACTAAACCTGACCCATAAGAAACGGGTTATATTAAGATCTAAGACTGTTCTTAAGAGAGTTTTTACAGTTACTTCTTTTCTTTGCGCCTTCTTTTAAAACAACTTTTTCCAGCTTTACTGAGATACTATTGATATATAACATTGTGTAAATTTAAGATATACAGTGGGATGATTTGATACACGTATGTATTGCAAAATGTTTATCCCAATAAGGCTAATTAATATATCATTTACATCATATATTTCCTGTTTTGTAGTTATAGTGAGAACATAGAAGCTCTACTCTGATTGCAACTGTAAAGTGTATGTTATACACTGTTCACTATAGTCACCATGCTGTACATGAGATCACCGGAACTTATTCATCTTATAACTGAAATTTTGTGCCCTACAATATCTCCCTACCCCACCCCAAGACTCTGGGAACCACTTTCTACTCTGTTTCTATGAATTTGATGTATTTAGACTCTCTATATAAGGGAAGTCATAGAGTATTTGTCTTTCTCTGACTTATTTCACTTACATAATTCCCTGAACTTTGGTTCATATCGTCACAAATGGCAAAAATCTCCTTTTTCTCACTGCTGAATAATATTCCGTTATATATATATATATATATATATATATATATATATATCCACAACTTCTTTATCCATTCATCTATCAGTGGCCACTTAGGTTGTTTCCATGTCTTGGCTATTGTGATTAAAGTTGCAGTGAGGGCAGCCTGGGTGGCTCAGTGGTTTAGTGCCACCTTCAGCCTAGGGTGTGATCTGGAGAGCTGGGATCAAGTCCCACATCGGGCTCCCTGCATGGAGTCTGCTTCTCCCTCTGCCTGTGTCTCTGCCTCTCAATCTCTCTCTCACTCTTTCATGAATAAATAAAATCTTAAAAAAAAAAGCTACAGGGAACATGGGGGTGCAAATAACTCTTTGAGATAGTGATGTCACCTTCTTCAGAGATGTACCAAGAAGTGGAATTGCTGGGTCAAATGATACGTAGTTCTATTTTTAATTTTTTTAAGAAATTCCATACTATTTTCTGTAGTGGTGGCACTAATTTACATTCCCACCAAGTGTAAGATAACTTCAAGCTCCACAGCTTCCAGAATAGTAGGCATTCATGTACTTTTTGAATTGAATAGCAAACATGGGATAAGAAAATGCTGGTTAAGTAAAAGCATCTGATAAAAAGCCTTGGAGGCCATCGCCATGGGTGAGATATTATACCCTACACAGTCTGAAAAGGACTCTTTCATTGGTTCTCTCATATGGTCAATTCTCTAGCAGAGCATAATGTCCAGTTGGGTTCACTGTATCACTGAAGTTACAAAGAAAGTGAAAGACCTGTAAAGGAGGAGGAGAACTTAACAAAAGGATGGAAAATTAGTATTATGAAGAAAGGCAAACAGAATTATACTTGTCTCTTCTAAAAAAAGTAGGAGGTATCCCATTAGTGTTTTCAAGTTCACTTAAATTTGAAGATATTCTATTGCTGAAAAACAACACACACAATCAGATCTGTTTCCCTTTGTGTCTAAGCTGCCAGGAAAACTTGCAGCAAAATTCTTTGACACTTGGCATAAGCTGCTCAAGATAGATGCATAAAGTCTTCACCATTTTTAATTTTTACAAATGGTCTCTTCTCTATTCCTAAATGTTTAACCTATGAGCCACTGAAAATCTCATCAAAAATAGATGTGGTAAGCCTTTCACAAAGATGGCACTGAGGTTTGTAGTTGTTTGGATGGTTTAAAAAAAAAACAAAGGATGGAACCGAGGCAAAGAAGTATACCCCTACACCTCCCAAAGCCAAAACCAAAGCAAAGGCTCTGAAGGCCAAAGAAAGTGGTGCTAAAAGGTGTCCACAGTCACACACACACAAAATACCCACGTCACCAACATTCTGATGACCTAAGACACTACATCTCCTAAGGTAGCCCAAATACCCTGGAAAGAGTGCCCCCAGGAGAAACAAGCTGATCATTATGCCATTATCAAGCTCCCCCTGGCTGCCAAGTCAACCATGAAGAAAATAGAAGACAACAACACCCTTGTGTTCATTGTGGATGTCAAGGCCAGCAAGCACCAGATCAAACAGGCTGCAAAGAAACTCTATGACATTGATGTGGCCAAGGTCAACACCCCGTTCAGGCCTGATGGAGAGAAGAAGGCATATGTTCTACTGGCTCCTGACCACAATGCTTTGGATGTTGCCAACAAAATTGGGGACCATCTAAACTGAGTCAAACTCGCTAAACCTAAATATAATTTTTTTCACTATTAAAAAAAAGTAGATGTAGTAAAAAAAAAGATAAAAACAAAAACAACTATGCACACACAAACACTGCTTTCAAATGTTTAAGCATAAGGATTTTATGAGAAGGCTGCTAAGATCTTTCAGTCTAGTTAGAAGAACTAGATTAACTAAAGTAAGGAGAAATTGGTTTCTAAAAAGAATAGAAAGAATTCACTTGAAAGAAAGAAAATATGTCTCTTGCCCATGATCAAATATGGAAGCAAGGTGCTGAAGGTGTCAGTGACATTGTCTTTGAAAACAGCAAATGTGAGAGATTTTATAAACTGTAAAGTGGTCTGTAAGGTTTTCCTCTTTTTTAATACCCAAGAAGAGAGAACAGAAATACACACAAATTCTGGACAACTGAAATGTGCATCTATTTTTTAAAAGACAAGACTGGAGGACTTTCCAAGGAGGGGCTCATCAGTTACCTGGACCATATTCAAGAAGATTTATCATTTGTTTTGAAAAACACCCGTGAATCTCTTTGTTATGCTGAAAATCAATACGTAGTAATTTTTTTTGCCATTGCTGAAATGATCTTAATCTTCCAGACACACGTCTTAGAATTCTCATGAGAAGTTCATTTTTTCTTTTCAATGGTTAAATTTTCTGAAAACTATGGTAAAATACACATAACATAAATTTGTTATTTTAACTATTTTTAAAGATACAGTTCAGTAGTGTTAAGTTCATTCACATTGTTGTGCAACCAATCTCTGGAACTATTTTTATCTTGAAAAACTGAAACTGTACACATTCAACACTAACTCCCCATTTTTCCCTCTTGCAACCTCCCTGGCAGCCACCATTCCATTTTCTGTCTCTGAGTCTGACTACTCTAGGAACTTCACATAAATGGAATCATACAGTATTTGTCTTTTTGTGACTGCCTTATTTCACTTAGCATAATGTCCTCCAGGTACAGAGGCAATATTTTAACTCTTATTTATTTCTGCTTTATAAAAATCACAGGTCTATATCCCACGAATTTCCTTGAGGCATGAGTCCATTGAGAATAATGAGAGAATATACCAAGCTGTGATCTGCCTCATGATTTTGTTGTTGCCATAGGGTAGTTATTAAATGCACACATGTCCATCTCAGGATTACCTGTGCCTTACATAGGCTTTCCTCCAAGACAAGAGTTACTTTTAAAGCACTGCTGCATCTTCCCTGGATGGATTCCTAAGCTTGAAATGCTATGGTTAAACTTACTATGGGAAATATCAGAGTACAAAAATCATGAAGCCTGAATTTTAATAAAATCAATCCATTAATTAATTAGATCATCTGCAGAAGAAATGTTTACTGAGCATACCTACCACAGGCAAAGCATTATGTCTGGAACCCAAAAGAATAAGGCATGATCCTTGCACTGAGAAATTGGAAATCTTACTGAAATTTAAGTAAACACAATTTAAAAAATAAAGTATATGCTATAGACTGAATGTTCGCTGCTGCCCAAAATTCATACACTAAATCCTAACTTTATGGTAATGGCATTTGGAGGTGGGCCTCTGGAGGTATTTGTCATGAAAGTGGAACTCTCATGAATGGGAATTGTGACCTTGTTAGAGAGCCCAGAGAGATACCCTGCCCCTTCAGCTATTCGGAGACACAGTGAAAAAATGGATGTGTATGAACCAGGAAGCAGCTCATCACCAGGCACCAAATCTGCTGGTTCCATGATCTTGGACTTTCAGCCTCTAGAATTGTGAGGAATAACTTTCTGTTGTTTATAAGCCACCTAGTTGATTGTATTATTTTATAGAAGCCTGAATCGACAAAGTTTATAGTAATAGCATAAGAGATTGTCACAGGAATCTTGGCTAACTTACAAACTGATGACTAAAAATGAAGCACAATGTCCTTTAGGGAAGGAGGACATCCTGAAGGCAGGTAGAGTTGAAAGCAGGGCTCACACACAGCCCCTAATGCACTATTGGTGTTCAATGATTACTGAAGGCAAGAAGGAAGGTTAGGATTTGAAAAGGCAAAGAGAATGATGTAAGAGATTTGTGGCCTAAGGAATGGTATAAGCAAATGGTTGGTGTGGGAAAGTTCATGAAAGATTTGAGAAACACTATAAACAGACTGGTTTTTCTGAAGGAAGGGGACAGCCAGGGAGGTGCCTAAAGATGAAGGTCAGATATGAGAATGTGGGGCTATGGGGGAGGGCTTGGAGCAGCCGAATCTGTTTTTGAATTTAATTATCTAAGTAATTAGGAGCTATGAAGATGGGTGAACAGGAATAACATGATTAATGTGGCATTTTAGCAGAATTAATCTGGCAGGTGGGTGTGATGAATTAGTGCAGAGAAGACAGTGGAAGACAGAGCAGTTAAGAACTCTTTGCTGTGGTCAAGATGTAGTCATGTCTGTTTCCTCTCAGTCCATTTCAAAAGAATGAGATGGTCTTGAAGAGATAACACTGGCTCTCCCGGGACCTCACCATCTTTACTTGGTTAGACTTACAGTAGGGAATGACTAAACTTTATTTCCTTTCAATTCAAAAGGACACCCCAGGGGCGCCCGGGGGGCTCAGCAGTTGAGCATCTGCCTTCGGCTCAGGGCAGTCCCAGGATCAAATCCCGCATCAGGCTCCCCATAGGGAGGCTACTTCTCCCCCTCCACCTGTATCTCTGCCTCTCTCTGTGTGTCTCTCATGAATAAATAAAACAAATCTTTAAAAAGAAACCAAAAGGACACCCTATTTTATGCTTCCATCTCCACCTTCACTCAATGGGTGTAATTATTATAATTGAGGGGACATACAAAGGGGTTGTTGAGTGTGTGCTAATTATGGAATACACACCAAAAGGGCAGCTGTGAGGGAGGCAGAGGGCCATGGGGAGTGGAAGCGGTGGGGGAGAGAAGCTTGTGCAGCCATACAGGTTTGTGCTTAAAATCCCTTTTAATGACACTTACATTCTGCATACTTTCAGAGAAAACTAGCTCAGAGACTGCTGTAAGGTGCATTGATTTTCATTTCATTGGTCATTATTGTTATTGAATAAAATAATCCTTTAAAAATATGTTCCTTTAAAAAAATACAACTACATATAATAAACTCATTTTCAGAATCATGTGTTGCCTGTTTATTCAAATTATCCAAATCAAAGACTAATTAGTAAGGCCCTAATTAGAAATGCACACATATTTGTATATATGTGTATATATACTAGTTTTTCTTCTTTTTCAGCAGGTTTCTATTGAAGAGATCACCCTTCTTTCTTACTGGAATAGTCTGGAAATCAAATCACCTTGACTTCTGGGGTGAAGAAGATCTGTTTTTCTGTACCATATACCACCCCCAATTCATCCTATCTCCAAGGACACTGATGGCTATTGTAGGTTGGTCAGACTCCAGAGCATGGATTGGGCAATAGTCTCAGGGGATGGTACTTTCAAAGGGATGGCATGCTTGGGTATGGCTTCCTTGGGAAATGCCATCTGGTTCCCATGGCTTCTCTGAAAATTAACCACTGCCCATTGCCTACTGTGTGCCCCAACAAAGATTCGGGGAGGATGGCTTGGGCAAGCTCTCCTCAGCCTTGGGAAGATTTGTTCCCTGTCCCCCCTTCATTCTTTTCTTCAGCTCTTCTTTCAGTAGGTGAGCTCTGGTCTGCTATAAGCCAGGTCCTACTCTCTGAGATGGAGGTCAGGCTTTGAGAGCATTATCTAGGCCGGCTTCAGTCTGACACCACTCACAGCAGCCTGCCTTGAGTATGAGAGTTCTCTGAGACATTTAACTCGGCTTATTGGAGCTCTGCAGTGAAACCACCCAAGTGGTAGTGAGATATTTCCTCTTTGAACCTTGATTCTTTGTGCTTATGTTTTCCCAGAGACACTTGTTTGGAGATGTGGTTGGGTAGATCTGAGTGCCCTGGCCAAATACTATCTTGACCTTAACCCAGTTGCTTCTAACTTTTCCAAATACTACATTATCCTAGATACACCTAAACCTTACTTTTCAGAGGTCACTTCCCTGGTCACACACTTGCAGGGACTAGTGTTAAGGAGCCCTAGAAAGACCCAACAGAAGAAGCTTAAGTCTGTGCTCCAAAGCCTATATCTAAAGGGTGGCTCTTCAAGTCCTCACTCGGAATCAATTTAGTCTTATTTTTAAACACAATTCTAAAAAACTCATTTTGTTTCCTTAGTTCTTATCCATTTATAACCTGTTATTTAGGAGAAACAGACCCACAAAGAGTGGAAAGAATGACTGCTGATAATGTGGGAACAGCCAGAAGAATGTTTCCAAGCAGGAACAATAGTCATATAACTATCAGATAAAAGAAAGGATGACCACAGACATCTGTGGGTCAACTAGAATTTTTGAGAAATATAAGAGGTAAGAGAGCAGGGAGGGAAATCTGAATATACAGAGTTAAACCTCCTTCAGAGAGTTTCTGAATCCCACAGATCCACTTGGAGGTATCCTGGCTCACCAATGCCCCCTTTAAGCTGCCAAGGCTAGCACAGGATCTGTGATGGTCATCTGCACACTGGATGCTTTAGGACAAGCTCTGAGTGGACGTGTCAGAAAGTATGAAAAAACTATGGAAGAAGAATGAATAGGTGCAGAGTCACATAATAAATAATCACCTACCTATCTGGGACAGCCTTGACATGTACTTAACTAATACACTCACCCACCCAGCAAACATCTTAGACCACCTTGTACATTCCAGGAATTGTATAGTATTCTAGGGATACAGTGTGAGAGCCTGTCTCCTGGGAGCTTATAGTCTAGAGTGGCTTCATCTGGTAATCCAGGGCGTAGTTCATACTTAAAGCACCTTGTATCAGATGAAGCACTTTGAAGTGTACAGCAGCCACATGTGCAAGTGGCTACTGCACTGCACCATGCACACAGGTCCAGGCATAGTTGGCTACTTGTCCATCACTGCATATGCAAAGGTCTCAATCTGTCTTTGGTTGGGCTTTTTGTAGTTTATTTTGCAGCCCTCATAAAATCACAAACTACATAGGAAAAAATCATTAAAAATTACCTAATTAGATATACTATGACAAGTCTTCTGGTTTTCTACCATAAAGTATTGCTTATATGACTGTTCTCTTCTCTACCTCATTCACAGAAATCACTATAAAATCCATTTAGCTCCCCTTAACTCCATTCCATTGTCTATCAGCATCTCTGGCTGTACCGTATTCTCTTTAAAAAAAAAAAAAAAAAAAAGGAAATACCTTGCCCATGATAGAAACTCAATAAATATCTTTGAGTGAAAGACTGAAAAAATACTTTGTGAATGTTATCCACTTATCAATTTCAAAGCATCAGGAAAACAGCACCAATATTCAGAAACACTTTAGATCTCAGAGCATTAGTTGTTTTTCTCCCCAGACTAGCACCGCTTTTGTGCATGGAAGGGGAGGGGTTGTTTATGAAAATTTCATGCCCTGCCTCATTGCTCTGTCCTATTAGGAACCAGAGCTGACATAGGAAAGCAGGGACATGTTTCACCCCGGAAATGTGTGCAGCATCTGTTAGGAAGACCTGAACACTGCCACGACAGCTTGTTTTTCACCTCAAATTCAAGGGAAGAATGCACACTGTGGGTGGTTTTTGCATGTTCATTCCTCTTAAGATCAAATTGGATCCACTGGAACTGATGGGCTGAACAGACTTAATCAAGTGTTAGACCTTTTCTGTTTGCTATCTCAGCTGAAAGTGGATGTTGAGAATTACCCCAACAATGGGATCTACCAAGCTCTGATGTTGCAAGCAAAGAAGCCCTGGTGGCAGAAAGAGAACCTTAGATGGCAGGACTGTAAGGCAGAAAGAAGCCTTGGGGTCCCTGAACTCAGTTTCCTCACCGTGCCAAGGCCCCATTTACTGCAGCTTTGTAAACAAGCAATAAACAAAGGCCATTTCATAAAAACATTTGCCCAGCTCACCCTCCCTCCATAAACGTTAGAGTGAACTCAGACCAGCACCTGGCACAATTTATAGCCACCCGCCATCAATTACTCCTGGTCTTTAGCAGATAGGTAATGGCTCTTGGCCAGGCAGACCTAAGGCATCTCAGGAAGATGGATGTAACTAACTTGCTCTTACATTAGATCTGACTTCATGCCAAGGTTTACTTGGGCTCCCTTTCTCATTCCGGTTTTGGTTAAGAGCACGGCTCTGTGGCCACCAGGAGAATGCACCTGGTAGATCCCCTACAGCCAAGAGCACAGTGATGGAGGGCTGTCTGCTGTGTGTTGAAATTCATTGTTGTGCTTGCCCTGAGGCCTCACAGTACACAGATTACTCCCCACCAGTGGCTGAGTACAGCACAGGTACTAACATAGACCCCTGGCTGCTTGATGCCAGACTCTCTCATTGTCAGTTGAGGCTCCAGTACTCCCGATGGCTTAAGCACTTGGCATGTCTCCACGCAGCTTAGGGATGCTTCCACCCAAACCTGTCTGTCTGGGCTGCTATAACAGATTGACAATGGCAATTTATGTCTCCCAGTTTTGGGGGCTGAAAGTCTGAGATCAGTGTGCTAGCAAGGCTGGGTGAGGAGTCTCCTCTGGTTCGCAGACTTCTTATAGTCCTACATGGTGGAAGGGGTTAGGAGGTCACTCTGGAGCCTCATTTATAAGGCACTAATCCTATATATTGAAGCTCCACCCTCACAACTCAATTACCTCCCAAAGGATCCACCTCCTACTGTCTTCACCTTAGGGGTTAGAATGTTAGCATATGAATTCTGGAGGTGGGTCAGGACACAAACATTCAGACCCTAGAGTGCCCTTTCCTTCTCTCAAGGTCAAGCTTACACTGTCTTTGAAGAAGGGCTCTCCCAGCCTCTCCCAGTTTTTTTCCAATCTCCTTTAATGTGGGCAATTCCCCTAATAAAATCCTTGCTGTGTAACCTGGTCCTGGTGCCTGCTTCTTGCAAGACCTAAGACTCACACAGGCTCCTTTCCAGTGACCTAAGAAAATTCATGAGTCCATAATAAGGCAGGGCCTGAATAGGACCTTGCACACAGACGGCATTCAAGTCACACTGGCTAAAGAATGAGTGAATGAGAGACTCTTACACTCTTACACTCAAGTAACCCTAGCTCTGAAGATGAATCTTTTTATGACATTGTGCAAGTTACAGTCTGCTGACTTCCCTATCATTAGGGCCACAGCCTCCACACCTAAAGAGGCAGAGGTCCCATTTTCTGAAGGTGATGGGGGACTTCCTCAAAAGCCATGGGGGCTACAGTGATTCTGGGTCTCTCAGACTCTAATTTAGAATTTTAACATCCCACTCTGTTGAGCTGCATGTTGTTAAGCATCAGGCAATGAGCACTCCCTTTGTAACCAGTGGGACCAGAAAAAGGAGGCCTCAGCAAGAGACCAACATTGCCAGGTAAAGGCTGAAGATAACTCCAAGTTAGATAGGCTGGTTACCCTGGGGAAGGGAGGATAGAAGGAGAGACTAGAAGGAGAGTTTGAGGAGGTGGCTCCTCAACATCTCAACATGAATCATGTGAGCATCTACTGAAGCAGTAGAGGCCTTGACTCACCCTTGTAAAGTATCCTTGTGACGCACAGGGGCACAGTAGGATAACCAGAAAGTCTAGGGCAGCCACAGTATGTTTCCTTGGCTGTGGATGTGAGACCTGCCTAGCACCTGGGGTGAGGCACAAATGCCCTAAATTTAATTCAAGTAATTAAAGGTGAGGGCAGAGCCTGAGAGATGAGGCCACAAGGAGGGATGGTGAAATTGCCTCAGCACTTCAATGCGAACACCTACTACACCATCATCTCTGGATCTAGGGCCCTGGAATCTGAATTTGAATATGCATCCAAGAACTTACTGGCCCTAAATGTAGTCTACGTGACCACTGTTAAAGACACCACAGTTGGTGATCACCAACTGTAGTGAGAGATAAGGCCCGTTTTGGGCGGCAAACCATAAAGGAGGAGGGATTAGAGGCAGAAATTTAACTGAAAGAACTTCCATTGTGAGTCAAATAGAATCAAAACCCCTGGGCCCTTCTTCCTCTGAATGCCCAGAGTGTCAGAGGCCACCAGCCCCTGTTAGCAGGGAGGTAGGAAGGAGGACAGCAGATGTTTACAAGCAAAGACTTCGGGGAAGTGGCAAGAGGGTTGGACAATGGATTCATTGTCAGAGTCTGACAGTGTTAACTGCCTGTTATGAATCATGGTATAGACCGCCCCAGTGTTGATATATTTAAGCCTCATTTCATTCCACAGAGGCATGAAAGAGAAATAGCCCAACAACTAACATCCTTTCCATTTGGGGCATGCCTACCAGATGAGTCTCGGTGGGCAGGAGGTAACTTCCCACCATAAAGGCTCAAAACATATGGCGCTCACTGGACTTCCCAATCTCCTCATAGTAGGGTGTGGGCAGGGGGCCTGGGCACACACATTGACCTTAGACCAGGAATTAGGAGCTGCTGTCAAGGAGTCCTGGGCACCAAGAGGCAACCCAGTGGCAGCAGCAGTGGGAGAGTATATGGCCCTGGGGCTGTCACCCTGGCGAGGATATCTGGTATCTGGGGTCAGCATCTCTGGAGTGTGAGCTGCAGCATCTCGGCTTGGTGTGGAGACAGTGGGATCCTCAGGGGACCCATTTGGTGCTGGGATTTGGGGCTTCTTCCCTGGCCACATAACTCTTAAAAACCAGCAGTTGTCTGTCTGGGTACTCTGGAAATTCTGTAACCTCCTGAGTGACCTCATTTTTGACTGATTTCCTTCTTGCATAATCAGCCAAATGTGCTTCTGCAAGTAAGGAACTAGGAACCCCAGCCGACTGAAGTAGCCTTTTGTTGCAAGACGCCTTGGTTTCCAGCTGAGCCTGCAGCTCAGGGAGGTGGCCATGAGAGTGCCAAGGGATGCAGGAGTGGCCTGCCAGCAGCCAGGCAAGCAAGGTGAGTGCTGTGACGGACGATGTGGCAGAGGATGACTCATTCTCACTCCTGCTGACACCAGGGCTACAGGCTTCTGTGGGACCATCTTCCAGACAGGAAGGAAAGGTCAGAAGAGAAACAATGATCCTTTCAAACAAGACTTGGTCCTGCGGTACAAGTACCCGGTGTCAGCAAGGGTAGAGCTTTGCGTCCCCTGGGTGGGATTACAACCCCAGGGAACTCCCTGACTGGTGCATGCGCTGTGGGGCAATTTTCAGGGCCCACAGCGGAGAGGAGGTGGGATGGAGCCCACTTCCCTGACATGCAGCTTTTACAGTCCCTTGCCCAAGATGTTCATCAGGGATAGACGCTGGGCCGGTGACAGTGATGTGTGCTGTGATATATTGGCAGCGTTTTTGAAGCAGATCCAGGAGCAGTGGTGAGGCTACCCCAACGCTAAGCTTCAAATCAACCTGTCTCTTTTACATTTGGAATGTCTTGTGATTAATGGGGGGCTGCAGCCCAACAAATGAGAGGAGGTGACATCGTGTGGGCTGCTCTCTGTCCTGATTAAATTATTAATCACTCCTTAATTATGAAGGACAGAGTTTTGTCTCCTGTCCCACAGACCTTCTAGAGACCTATTTTGGGCTGATGGTTTGGTGGAGATATGGTTTCTGGCTTTTCAGAAAACCCAGCATCACTCAAGGCTGGGAGGAGGCGTGAAATCTGCATATCCCTCTTTAAGTAATGAGTTCCCCAGGGCAAGGCAGGTGACAGCTGTTCCAGGAATACAAAATGTGGGGTAATTTAAGGCAGCCTGCACCTCCGTTCTTGCAGAGTTATAAAGGGCATCGTAGTGAGGAGGCTCATTGTAGGGCGCCTGTCGTCTTCTGGGAGACCGTGGCCTGAGGGTGCCATGCAGGTGTGCAGGCAAAACTATCTAGTATGGGCCAGACCATGGGTCCACCCACTTCCCCCCCCCCCCCCGCATCTCCCAGGAGACAGACTACGAGGCCAATGTGCATCATATTCCTTCCCATCCCCCATCATTCCCTGATACTACTGATCAGCTGAGCGACATCTCCGACTCCCCAAACAAGTCCCCCTGCCACTTCCCACATGCTGTCTGTTCTGCAGTCTTGAGTCCTCAAACTTTACGCTCTGCCTTGTTTATTCGTCCCCTATGTCTAACGGCAGGTCACTGTTATTTCCTCTAGGAAGCCTTCCCTGACGTCCCTGCCTGGCGCCCGTACCCTGTCCTGTGTTCCCAGAGCTCTCCTGCTTAGTCATACCCATAGTTTCCAGTCACTGGGCTGCTCACCTTCCCTTCTGGATGTTGGGCTCTTTGTGAAGAGGAACACTTTTACTCACCTTGTTACCCCAAGTCCCCCCACACATCATCAGGCATGAACAAATGTTCGTTGAATGGAGAAAAGAATGAATGGGCGAATACAAGAACTTAATTCATTATTCAGTATTATCCAGAATGAATAAATGAATGGTTGAGCGCTAAAAGTTTTCGGAGACTGCTGGCTGTTCACTAAATGTTTTCCTGAGTGCACAGCTCGGCCACATTTTCCAGCTTCCCTTGCAGGTGGGAATGACTGCAAGGAAGGAAGGGGTAGGGGGTGAGGGACATCACTTCAAGTTTGTTGGGGGAGCAAAATCAGACCCTCCCCACTGGTCTGATTTTGCATGACTGAGAAGAGCTGTGACATTAGGTCATGGAGACGGAATTTATTTATCACAGCGGCTATTGCCACCTTAACACACATCAGCCTCTTACCCAAGGACTAGGTCTCCTGGCTGATGTCCCTTCATGTGACTCTGGGGGAAGTCACTTTCCTTTCTCCCCTGGCTTGGAAGTAGTGGGATTGGAGAGCAGTTTCGTGGGTGTGATCTTACTCTACTAAGCCTAGGTCAGTGCTTCTCAACTTTTAATCACATGTAAATCATTTGGGGCCCTAATCAAAACACAGGTTCTGATTCAGTAGATCAGGATGGGCCTGAGATTCTGCAGCTCTAATAAGCCCGCAAAGTGGCGCCAATGTCATCTGTTCCCAGGCCACACTGTGAGGACCAAGAATTTAAGAAACAGGGTTCAGCTGCTATCACGTGGTTCCTGAAGAGAATATCACCCATAGGTATGACAGGGC
Source organism: Vulpes vulpes (assembly GCF_048418805.1). Taxonomy (NCBI): domain Eukaryota; kingdom Metazoa; phylum Chordata; class Mammalia; order Carnivora; family Canidae; genus Vulpes; species Vulpes vulpes. The sequence continues at coordinate 107,170,493 of NC_132781.1, read as the reverse complement.
AAGGCCAGCTTCTTGGGGCCTTCATTCCAGGTATTCTGGGGTGAAGAGGAGACTGCATTTCCAACAAGTTCTAAGGTGATGCTCATGCAGCAGTTCCAGGGACCACGTGCTGAGAGCCACTAGTTTCATGGCTAAAAGCATGCACCTGGGAGCCATCCCTGCTGGCTTTGAAACCTGGCTCTGCCACTCATTTGCTGTGCAAACTTGAGCACTACCTTAATGCATGGCAAGTGTGTTCCAGGCACAGAATGGCTCAGAGGTAGCCGCTGCTGTTACACGATTAGAGTGTGCAAGTGCGGGCTTCAGAGGGAGAGACTTGGGTTCTAATCCTCACACAGCTACCTACCAGCTCTGTCCCTGGCCCAATAACGTCTCTAAGCTTCATGATCTCCATTTCCTGAATGGGAATAACCACACTTGCTTCACAGCGACACCAGGGGCATTAAATGAAAAAATGCACAGGAGGCATGACACGAGTCCACAGTAGCTGCCGCTGCGACGAGTGACAAGGCCCCCGACCCGAGGCGGGTTGAAGTGCACTCTGGCCCTGCCCCACCGAGCGGGTGGTCGGCCGGGGCTCCTCTGCTGCCATGGTTCTGACCTGCCCAGCAGCCGCGGGTTCGCACCGGCCTGTCGGCGGGCACCACTGTGAGCACAGGCTTGCCCCATGCCCTCGCTCTGCTCCAGCTTTCCTTCCTGCCAGCATCTTTGGCTTTCCACATGAATCTTTCAGCGGCTGTGTCCAATTCCATTTCTGCTAACAGCTGAGAGGAATAACTCTGTGAAAACTTAGCCCAAACCCCCAGGACTGGAGAGCTCCTGTCCTCTCCTGACATACGGAAACGAGACGTCCCTGGAAAAGCCAGCCTCCTCTGCAAGTCTCTAGGGCCACCTTCCTGGGCTCTCCCCTGTGACTCCTCTATCTCTATTTCTGGTTGTGAAGGGACCCTGGGCTGGGCCTGCTTTCTCAGTAGCATTCCTCAGTACAGCCTTTCTTCAGTGGAAAAGGCTTCTGTGTGCTAGAAATCCCGTTTACCTTCCAGAAGCTTCAAGAACAGTGATGTGCTTTGGCTCCTGGCCTACGAGAGAGGTCACTGGGCTATTTGGAGCTGAAGTTTAAGTTTAAAATATCCATTGTTGCTACCACACCTTGTGTACCGTGTCCTCTCTTCCTCGTGCTCAGTGTTCACTGAGGTTTGCTTGTGTTAGGCTGCCCCTCTGCCTTTCAGACTGGCCATTTTATTTGCAACTCACCATACAATCCATTTACTCTTCCAGTGTGCCTTAGGAGGACACGGAGGGTTCTATACAATGCTACACAGAGAGGGGGGTTTAGGGCAGATATTTGACCAGAAGAACACCAACCCACAGCAGTATCCCCCTGCAACCTGGACAGTCTAGTCTGGACTTTGAATCAATGGAACTGTTTCCTAAGCAGATACCACAGATCTCCCCACCCAAGAGACTCCAGGGCCTCTTTACTCAAGCAGAGTGGTATGATTTAGCCAGATCCAACTCAAGAGACACAAATTTAAGTTCCAACTTCTCTGCAAATTCCTTTTGTGACCTTAGATAAGACGATGATTACATATCTAGTGCTGAACACCTGCTCTGTACCAGATACCATGGTTTTTGCTTGATCTGTGGTTCTCACAACAGCCCTGCAAGGTAGGCATTAATATCTCCATTTCACAGACTAGAAGACTGAGGGTCAGAGGGAGTGAAACTGCTAATGGGTAGTAAGCAACGAAGCCAGGATTTGAACCCAACAGGACTCTATCCAATACCGGCACGTTCTTTTCCTGGCTCCATTTCTCCACCTGTAAAAAGAAAGGCAAGTGTGCAGAGGGTGTGAATTTTCTGTCCCCCTTTGGGTGTGTCCTTCCCTGGTGGTCAAAGCAGGAGCCATGAGCCCCTGAATACAATTATAGGCCTTATGAGGAAAAGGAGAGAGAGAAAGGGAAGAAGTGCTGTTTGTTCTGTAACATCAGTTTTTCAGTGCAGGGGAGCATGAAGCCCTATGTAGGGCTGTTTCCAGCTTTCCTTTTACAAATGAGGTTGAAGAAAGTAAAGTTAATGAAGCAACACAGCTACGATGGGGAATGCAGCAGGAAGTAATCAAGCCCAGGACTGGGGGACGGTTGCCATGACATTCCAAAGCATGCACCATGATCACCATCTAGGAATAGTCCCTCCCTTGATTGATGGCCAGTTGCCTCTCTTTTCTTGTAAGCAAATGTGATAACAATATTAAGCAATTACAAGTAATGTCCCCCAGCTGCTTCTTCACTGCCTCTGAAATACTATTTTAGATTTTCCCAAATAATTGGAAACCTACTAACAAGGATGGGGGGTGGGGCGCAGCATAGGCCTCTACCTTTCAAAGACAAAAGGGTAACAAGCCCCCTCCTTGTAGGACATTCAAAGGTGCCATCACCCTGCCAAATAGCCTGAGGCTTGCAAAGGTCCAACTGCGTCTTGAAGAAGCCTGCTAGATGAACTCTGTAAACCTGCCACCCCGGGGGCCATGATCAGGAGCAAGGGTTGCTGATGACAGGATCCCATAAGAAGGGCAAGGGCAGCCCTGCTATAGGGAGGAGACCCACGTGTACTATAGGAGCCTCTGGAAGTCAAGCTGATGTCAGGAGAGTGTCAGAAAGGCTTCCCTGAAGAGGTGGCACTTGAGCTAAGACCAGGAAGGTAAAGAAGCAAGGGGTGGAAACTGACCCAGGAGGGTGGCCTATGAGTGGAGAGAAGGGAAACCTTAGGTTCTTGAAATTACTGTTGAGCTGCTGCATATAGCCATATAAGATGGCTCTTGTCTAGCCTCTGGACTCCTTATTTTGTGAGGCTTTTTGTTTAAGCTCATTTTGAGTTGGGGTCTATTGCAACCAAAAGCAAAATAAGAGACACTGCAAGGTAGAGAGGAGGCCTCACCACACTTTGGGGAAGCTAAAGACACAGAAGGGTTTTCAAGCACCCAGATAAGAGGCCCTAGAAAGGGAGTTTGAGGATGGCTTCCACAGCCAGACCTTCCAGATTCATTTCCTTACTTTATGACTGCATAGTCTCTGTGCCTTAGTTTCTCGTCTGTAAAATGGGACAATGATAGTATTTGCCTGTCTCCAAGACCCTTCACAGTTGGACCAACTGCCTACCTTTTCAGCCTTTACTCAGAACCCACTTTCCTGTGATCTTCCAGTTGGATCACTTAGGATTCCCTCAACTTGCTAATTTTTTTTTCTCTTCCCTGTCTTTGCTCAAGACATTTTCTCTCCCCAGAATAACGTTTTCACCTCCTACTGAAATCCAACCTATTCTCCAAAAACGGATTCAAATTCCACGTCCAAAAGCCTTCCTCAATTACCCCTAGCCATCTCTACTTCCTCTAGGCTCACTTTTCTACACAGGGCCATTTTTCCTGTTGCTTCTCATCTCTCGCTTTCTTGTGTGGTTATAGGCATGTGTGAGTCTTCCCTCTACTTAAATGTGATGTTGTTGAGGGCAAGTGCCATTATTGTATCCCCTCAAATCCTAGGCACTCACATCTGATGCAAATGTTGGTATGTTTTCCCCATGAAAATAAAATAAATTTGCTGCTTTGCACATGGCTTTGCATATTGTAGCCAAGCAAATTCAGGATCTATGGTTTTTTGCCTCCCAACTCCTTGTTGCAACCATTACTACAGACGAGTCCTCTACTTTGTGATGAGAAAATGCAGTGGTGGCTCTGCAGATGGGAAAGCACTACATGCACATTAATTGCTACCATCATCATCAACACTACCTCTATGGCTGCCACCGTCACCACTTCAGGCCTGACACTACCCCCTGGTAGTGCCTCTTCAGCCTTTCTCACCTGCCCTACATGCCTCATCACTGGATTGTGAGAACCAGCTAAGATTAGACGTGAAAAAGTGGTGCGTGAATGAAAGCTACACTGCTCCTTTTCTAGCTGAGAAAATAAGCTTTAACGGCAAGTCTGCATAGTGACAGTGTAGGTGTTCCCACCAAATACCCAGATTCCTCCTTCCCTTGTCTGTCCTCTGCAAACCTGCGCCTTGCCTGATAGGGATGGACTTTCTACTGATAGCAGCCACATCCCACAAGCCTTCAATCCCTCTCTCTCTTTTTCCATTCCTGCTAATGGTAGTGAAGCATCTTATTATAGTATATCTAGTTAATAATTCAAAGAACCAAAGTATAGAGACATTTTTTCTTTGATCATTTGATTTAAATCAGAAAAAAACCCCAAATAAAAACAGTTCCTCTGAGAACGGCAGGGTTGCTTACTAATTAAAAATCACCACTGGTTTACAACATGTCATTATTATTCTTGGATGTATGTGAACTATAGATGCAATTTAGACCCAGAAATTTAAAAACTAGCTTGAGGGCACAGTGAGGGTCAATGCCAGATTGGAATTAGCACTCAGGACAGAAGGCTGACTTTAGATAGTGCCCTGCTAGGAAGGAGGCCCCCAGCGGGCCCATCTGCCGGGCAGGACACCAGTCCCTGGAAACAGAGGCATCTGCACACTGCCAGCCTAGGAAGGAGGGTCATTTCTAACACGTCTGTCGGTGGAGCCACGTGCGGATTGCCCTAGCTAGTCAGTCCTGTGTACTACTGCTGAACTGTTAGCCCTGTTAGCTCATCTTTCAGTGCTCCTGGGAAATATCTGAAATACAAGACAGGAAGTCTTACCCTTGGGTGATATTAACAGCTTTAATTAACATTAAACAACGGGAAGTCAGTGGTTGATATTTGAAGTTGGCAAACCTCTTTGCCCACATGCTGCCAAATCTCCCATCTTACGGGCACCTGGTAGCGGGCTTTCTGTGGCTGAAGCTTTGGGGAGACTTTCTGTCTGGCTCCTTCCATGTTGTAGCACGCCATCTCGGTTCTCACGGCTCTGGGGAAGTGGGGTGAGGGTTGTCCTCACTGCCAGCCTCCCTGGGCTGTGCTCCAACCACTGCACTCAGGCTGTTCAGTGCTCGTGGGCCTAACTTGTTTGCTCTCCAGCTCAAGGTTTCTTCTTCCCTGAGCCCCGGTGACAATGACAACCACACAGAGGCACATGTCCTTCTGCTGTCACAAACTTGCCTTTCTGTCCCGCCCCCCAGATGCCTCCCATTTTTGTTTTTACTATATTCAGAGACCTTCTGGCCTCCACTAAACCAGAGCCCTCTCTCTGTGACACTTGCCATAGTCACAGTTTTATTTTTCCTCTTTTGGGCTTGTTGCAATGTTTGGCCTGTGAGCAGTTCCAGGTGATACTGTCAGGTGTGGTCTAACACATGACTCGTACCATAGATTCTCATTCCCATTAGAAAAGCTGTATGATGATCACATGTCTAAATATTGTATATAAGCTGCACGGCTTAGGCAGAGGCATTGCTACCTATCTGCACATTTGTAAGGTACACATTTGTAAGTATGTGTGTATTTATCTGAGATAGGAAATAAGGCTTTATACATTTATCTTAAAACTCTTAATTTCTGGCTCCCAGCAGGCCCTGGAGTCTATTCTGGCTTGGGATCAAGCCCCCACAATTTCTAAATTCTCCAATGGGGCATTCAACTCATTGCCAGGTCAGAGCTTGAGCTCTTGTCCAAGTGTGATGTACCAAAGTGGGATCTAGCCTCTTCGGTCTGTAGGCCCGAAAGTGCAGGACTGCCAATCCTTCAGAGAAGGTCAGCTGCACCAGAGAGTGTTAAATTCTCATGTGCCATGTCCTCCTATAATTGGCCCTGTTACACCATAAGCACCTAACTGCAGTCTCTGTAATATGGAAGTTACCCACGCAATACCCCAAATTATACTTTTGCTAGAACAAAGGAAACGATGAATTGCAGAGTCCACAAATTTCTCCTCTAATTATGCCACACCCAGAATCCCAGGGCTGGCAAAGTCACCAGAGAGAAGAGAGGCTCAGGGTCTGTGGTCACACTGACAGATCTGAAGAGTGGGCAGAAGCTGGAAGGAGGGGAAGGAGAGCTGACCTCTGGCTGCTAAGCCAGTTTATAAGCCCCACGGTCCCACCCCCCACCCCAGACACCCTGCTGCCTCCTCTACGGTGTCTTTCCTGGGTCATGCTGGCTCCATACTCAGCCTTGGGTTTGCAATTCAGTTAAGTGTGACTATTCAAGAGGACACAGAGCCAAAGCATAAACAAAACAGACAGCGTAACTTAGTTAAGTGTCTGTGGCTCAGCTGTGGGGCCGTTCTGGCTCCTGTAACAAATGTCTAAGGCTTTCATCTGAAGTTTCTGATCCGTTGTTGGTCCATTACAAGAAATTTGGCATAGATGAAAATATACTACAAAATCTTGGCACAGGAGATAGAAGCAAACAACATGGTGCATCACGAGATGTCTGGGATCCTTTGCTACACATTATTGACCCACAAGGGCTCACTCTTCCTCCTCTGCAAGGTCTGCAAAATGATACCAGGGCTGGGAGCAGGGCCATTGAAACCATGGACCTCTGTTGTGTCCCTTTATCCATGGCAATGACCTCTTCACACCTGGTCAAAAAACCCTGTCTCCTCCGTTCTCCCGTCTGAAGACCCCTGCCTCGCTGGCAGTGACCCTCTGGTCTGCAGGCACACAGGCAATTTCCAATTTCTTATCCCTGACCAATGGGGCATAAAACTCAAACACACAGTCATGGGAGTTCCCAGAGAGCCATGCATTCAAGTCATCGACCAAACAGACCGAGAAATATTGAGGGAAAAGGAGAACAGAGCCAGTGGACCGTGGATAGCAGAGCCGGCCAAGGGCCCACAAGAACGGACGGCAGGCAGCGTTCACGTCTTCACGTCTCTGGCTGTGCTTAGGCTGTTGCCAGCTGCACTGGGCCCTGTCTACTCTGAGCCTCCCCACGGGCACTTGGGAAATTGGTAAGGCTCTCCTCATGGAGAGGAGGGAAGACAAAAACAGCTGGAAGATAAAAGCTGGTGCTCGGGGCTGAGTGTCTGCATCCCCCTCAAGTTCATATGGTGAAGCCCTAGTTGCCAATGTGATGATAATTGGAGATGTGGTCTTTGGGAGCTGGTTAGGGTAAGATGCGGTCATGGGAGGAGGACCCCTGTGATGGGATTAACGTCCTTATAAAAAGTGGAAGAGATGCAAAACTCCACCTCATCTTCCTCCCTGCCCAGCAGTTCCTTCTTTGCATGCAGGGAAGGCCCTGTGAGGACAGGATGAGAAGGCAGCTCTCTGCAAACCATGAAGAGGACCCTCACCAGACAATCGTTCTGCCCACACCTTGATCACGGACCCCAGCCTCAGGAATGGTGAGAAGTAAATGTTATTGTTTAAACTTCTCTGTCTATGATTTTGTCTGTGTCAATTTTTTGGTACCAGCCTGAGCTAAGACAGCCTGGTTTTTGAGTCTTTCCTACCATCCTCCATTCCTCTCTTCTAAAGCCTTCCATTAGATATGGAAGTTTTGCTTGCATATGGCAGGTGAGCGGGTAGTGGCTGCCAGGTGAACCATGAGGAGCAGGACACACCATGGCCTTTGTGGGGCCCAGTCATAGGCCCCACCATGAGAGGGCCCACGTCTGGGAAGCCACAGGTGAGGTGCCTCACCAGGCCAGTCCTGCTCTCTGCAAATCACACTATAGATGGAGGAAAACTGGTTCTATTCTGTGTCAGGCACAGTGTGACCTCGCTGTCACCTACTGAACAGGAGTTGAGCTCCTATCAAGTTGCTAGTAGATTCAACAATGGCACAAGTATTTCCTTGGACCAGTAGAGGTCTAAAGACAGGGCAGGCACCCTTGTTATCTATTTTATCCTATTTTATCCTCATGTCCATGATCAGTGAGATCAGAATACGTGGGGGGGGGGGGGGATAAATCAGTGAAATTTGAGTAAATTCTTTCTTAACTAACTTTAGAAGATTGGGTTCAAGATTTTGGCTGTGGAAGGAGCAAGCAGCACTGCTGACAAAAGTGATTTCATTTCAACATATGGTAGAGTCAACAGATGTTGAATTAGCAGGAAAAGATGATGTCTTCCTAAAGGGTCCTTGGGACACTGCTATTTGGGGTCAATCAAATACCAGTTTCTGAAAGTCTATAGGCTTTAAGTATAAAGCCAGCATATGAAAATTAAGTAAACAATAGAACAGTTTGATTTTAGGTGACAGAACAATGTTTGAGCATATAAAAATGAGGTGGGCACTTGGCCATATGTTTTCAAAGCATTCGTGGGTCTCTCATACCCCGGCAGCACAGTCTCTAGATGCTTGACTCTCTCAACAAGAAAGAGGGCCATGGCCAAACAGGGAGAGTCTCACGGCCATGGCTAGGCCACTTCATCTTGGGCTTCTTTTTACCATTTTTCCTTCGTCCTTCTTTCTTTGTTCCTTTTCTGTTGTAAGACGTGTTTTGTAAGGTATCTTGAAATCTTTTGGGGATGAGACTTGGAAAGCATGAATAGATGGATGGATGGACAAGAAGGCTGGACAGGAGGCTGAATGAAGTAGAGGTCATGCTAGAGACTTAGGCAGTGAGGGGAAGAATACATACTACCCCTGCCTGGCTGTTGCAAGGGAGATATAGAAAAATTAGGAGGTTAACTGAGGTTGAGGACTCAACTGAGGGGAGGGACACATGGTCACAAACCCTAGGGTGGCAGTGCCCAGAACATGATACCCTCATCAATTACATAAAAGGGAAATCAAAAAGATTTTGAGGAGCTATTTTTCTTTTAGGACTAGAGGCTACACAGGTAACCTGCCACTCTATTTCCATGGATATTTGTTTTTACAAAATAAGAAAACAAGCACTCTGTATATCAGCAGTTTTAAAGTGAAAATTAGACTTTCAGATCCACCTTTTCAAATTCTCAGAGGTATAGGGTCAAGAGATGAATTCCAAATGCACAAGTCATTGTGAATATACCATGGGTCCTCCCCCCACCCCACTCCCTCACTCCTCAACCCTGATTCCCTAGTCATCAAGGTCAGCCCTGACCCTCTCACTGCCCCTTCTAGCCAGGCTACTCAAGGCTTTCCTATCACCTCATTGTTAATTAATCCCTAGGAAATGGTGGGTTTCTAGCCTTCATAATTAGCACCATGCATTTTTCAGGAGTGTGATAGCAGGAGAAAATCAGGCACTGCCAAGTGAAGCAATGCTGAATCTCAGCTAAATTCCTGGGGATGCACAGGTCTTGTCCACCTCCCTGCCAGGTAACAGGTCATGATTAGTGTCACTCCCCTTCCCCCTCAACTATCTGTACTTGCCCATTATTGCAGCTCAACAAGAGCCATGTCATAAGGTGAAGCCACCGAGGGTCTTGCTATTCTGATCTCCCCAAAGCCAGCATGCACGGACGAATTTTCATAAGGTGGCTCCTGCAGGGAGGGTCTCGCGACTTCAGCTTTGTTTCTCTTCCACTGGAATGGAACAAGTATAATTTGGACCTTAAGTCATTAAAAATCAATCATCTTCCTCTGTGGGAATAACTCCCCCTCCCCAGTGGAAGGACGCGTTCAGACTCTGAAATAAGATTTGCAGTCTACATGCAGGAACACTGAGCTGTTTGAGCTAGGCTTTTAATTCTGCCTGGAAACATGTGGGTTTTGAAGTGATGAAAAGTGACAAAAAGGTGTTGGATTTGACTGAACGGAAGCTTTGAGTTGGTTTGGTGCCTTTCTCTCTTTCTTCCTCTCTCGGTGAAACTCCCACCCTTTGAATTTTGCCTGGCGACTGGAGAGCTAGAAGCACATGCTGATTCTGACATCAAGAAGTTGTTTGCCTAATATGAGTGAAGTGATTGAAGTTGAGTAGAGATGAATAGAGAGGCATGATAAAAATTCATACTGCAGAGCCCAGGAAAACCTGCTTTCACTGAATATAAACACCTCTGAGATGTGGTTCCCTGTTCCCTGCCCGTCTTTGCCCCTAGCTTCCTAGCCTAGCCTTGATCATCTCTCTTCTCATTAGCTGCCAATTGCTTATGTATTTTTTCTACCTCTGAATATGCAGCGATGTTCCACTGGCCTCTCTCTCCATTCTCTAATTTAATTTTAATTCTGTCTGAACACATTTTCATACCTGTCTCTTTTCCTTCTCTTATAAGATGGAATTATTTAAGCCCCAAGTCCTTTGTCTCTGGGAAGCACTTTGCTGCTGGGCACACCAAAATACTTTGAAGAGAGCTGCTCTGCACTCTGCACTCGTAAGCAAGCATGGGCAAGCTCTTCACAATAAGAAGTAAATGGTTCTGTACAAAGACCACCTCAGCATTCTAGCAGGTAAGCCAAGAGACTAAAAGGTGTCAAACATTCGTTTGAAGGGAATGGAAAGTGAGTCACCAAGTTTTCAACTAGCTCTGCATTCTGAAGGAATCAAGAACAAGCTTGTTCATTCATTTGCAAAGTTTTATTGATCACTTTCTCCGTGCCTAGCTCAGTGTTTGGTGTTGAAAACACCAAAGTGAGCAAGATGTATTTGTCTTTGGTCTCCAGGATTTTACAATACGGTAGGTAGGACAGAGTGGCTGAATACAACTGTATCTAGTGGAAAAGAATCTTTATAGCTTTTTAAGGGGCCCATTTGCTCTCTAACATAATTACCTATTTCTAGTAATGCAGTAAATGTTTGATGACAATAGTAGCAAAATAAATAAGTTAATTTGCTTTCCTAACTTCCTAATGGTGCTGAGAGAATGAACCAGTAGAAAATTGGAGGCCTAGTAATTTCAACCAACCTACAAGTCCATGATATTCAGCTAGTACAACCACTAAGGCTATCCTGGTCGTTAAAATACTGACACATTTCCCAAGTCATGACCTTGAGCTCCTTAGCCTGGACTGTCATAGTGTCTGTGTGTCCTTACAGCCTGGAATGTCGAGCCACTCTGCCCCTTCTCCAGGATGTCTGAACCTCCCTATAATATAGATGGCTAGGGTCCTGGGATCTGGCTCCAACAGTATGAACACCAATCATTCTGAGTGGCAAGTATCTATGTCTTATTGGTTGTCAGACATTCTTATAATCATTTTATATATTATTATACACAAAGAGCAGAAACAGAAAGACATATATATGCCAAATAAAGCCAATGGCTGTTTGGAAATTGGCACCTGAAGTACAGCTGTAACAATAGTAGGAAGTCAGAAACACAAAGGTCATGAAATAAGCAGCGTCTTAAGAGTATAACTTGTTTCATAGTATATGTGTTTGAGTCAACTATCATTCTGTTTCTTAAATGGCACATACTAAAAGTCACTGAAGTCATGGACTAAGCAATATCCTTATCTTTACTGACCAAGAAAGTTAATAAATTCTATCAAAAACATTTTTCTTATAAGACATATTGTCATTCTTGTCTTCTTGGCCATCAGAGTTGGTTCAGCCCTTCTGGAAACTCTTCAAATACTAATTTCTATGACTCTCCTATACAAGCTTTAATTCCCTTTCTTCACTCCTTGTATATGTTCACATATGGCTAAAAAATCAAAGAGCCCCTATGACTGAAAGATAGGTTTTAACAAATATATTGCTTATTTTCCTTATTAGTTTATATGCTTATTATAAACTAATAAATTTTATGCTTGTATATTTTGAAGGATGCCTAAATCCAAAGTTTCAAATTAGCATAAAGAAATTTTCGACAAGGATTTCAGAATCTACCGTATGTCAGTGAATGTTTTGAGCACTTTGGACATGTTACTTAATACCCACTATAACCTGTTGAGATGGGCATTAACTGCCCATTATTATTTATGAAGATCTGAGAGATTACATTTTATATTTCCTCTATACTTGACCTTTGAAGCCAGGCATCAACTCCTTCTCCTTGAAAATATTTCTTTTCTTCTCTCCCTTGGCACCACCCCTGGTTCTTCTCCTCTCCAAGCATTCATCCTGAGTTCCTTTTTTTTTTTTTAAGATTTTATTTATTCATTGGAGAGAGAGACAGAGAGCACAAGAAGGGGGGAAGGGGCAGATGGAGAGGGAGAAGCAGACTCTCTCCTGAGCAGGGAGTCCACCTCAGGGTTCGATCCCAGGACCCCGGGATCATGACCTGAGCCAAAAGCAGACCCTTAACTGACTGAGCCACGCAGGTGTCCCAAATTCCTTTTCATGTGTGTTCTCCTGAAATGCTAGTGGTCCTAGAGTTTTCTCCTTAGACTTTACCTCACTGTGGGTTTATCATCCCCTTGTGTGTTGATATATGTTCCCTTGAACATTTATGGGAATGAGAAGGAATGGCCATCACTTCATCACCCTCATTATATATAAATATATAATCAGGTCATTGTTCTGCTCAACATCCTTTAATTCCTCCATTTTCCATAGTATAAGGCCTGAGCTCCTCAGGGCAGTAGGTAGTTTGTCACTATCCTCTCAGAGCAGAGGCCCAGCGCTGCTGAGGTCTAGCTTGGGGTGTGGTGTCACTGGGGACTGGATCAGGCAAAATGACAGGCACTGGCCTGCACTTGCCCCAGGACAGCAGAGCCTCAGTCACAATGGGCAAGGGGAGAGGCTGTGGCAGACTGTCCCAAAGAAGCATCTGTCCCAAGGGGCTTGACTGCAGAGTACAGGCATTGACAAGAAGACACATTCTATGGAGAGAGAAAATTTCAAAGAGATGGAATATGGACATGTTTTCTGAGCTTAAGAAGCAGTGATGATCTGACATATTCCTCTACCAGGAATGAGTAGAGAAGGAGCCTTGAACAGTGTCCTTCAGAAGACACAAGAGAAAGTGCAGATATTTAGTGAGCACTCAGTAAGTGCCAAGTGTTGCATGAACCACTTGAGGGACTGCACTGAAATATCACACCAGCTGTGAGGCAAGCATTTTTATCATTTATCACCATTTTATAAGTAAGAAAAAGAGGACCAGAGAGCAGGGCACCCGAGCCCCTTCACTGTAGGACCCTGTACTACCTATTCAGTCTTATCTCCCATTTCTTCCCATAAAATTAACCATCACCCAGTGTTCTCCCTCAGGGCATTCATCACCCAAACATTTACTCACCGCTCTGCCTTTGCCCAGTCTGTGATGGTAAATTTTATGTGTCAGCTTGACTGATCCATGGGGTGCCCAGATATTTGGTCAAACATTATTTGTGTCTCTGAGAGTGTTTTTAGATAATTAACATTAAAATTGGTAGACAGAGTAGGGCAGATTCCTCTTTCTTTCTTTTTTTAAATAAATTTATTTTTTATTGGTGTTCAATTTGCCAACATATAGAATAACACCCAGTGCTCATCCCATCAGGTGCCCCCCTCAGTGTCCATCACCCAGTCACCCCCACCTCCCGCCCACCTCCCCTTCCACCACCTCTAGTTCGTTTCCCAGTTAGGAGTCTCTCATGTTCTGTCTCCCTTTCTGATATTTCCCACTCATTTTTTCTCCTTTCTCCTTTATTCCCTTTCACTATTTTTTATATTCCCCAAATGAATGAGATCATATAATGTTTGTCCTTCTCTGATTGACTTCTTTCACTCAGCACTTTCTAATGTGGATAGGCCTCATCCAAGGGCCTGAATAGAACAAAGTGCTGACCGTCCCTGGAGCCTGAAGGATTTCTTCCTGGTTGACATCCTTTAGGTTGGGACATCAGGTTTTCCCCTGCCTTTGGACTACAACTGAAGCACTGACTATTCCCAGATCTCAAGCCTGCCACCAGCCTCTGGACTAGAACTTATAGCACTGCTTCTCCTGGTTCTCAGGCACTGAGACTTGGGCTGGAACCAAACCATTGGCTTTCCCACATCTCCAGCTTGCTGACTCACCCTGAAGATCTTGGGACTTGTCAGCCTCCAAATGAGCCAATTCCTTATAATAAATCTCTCTCTGTATATATTTACATGTATATATATATATTTATTATATACACTTAGGCATGATATATATATATATGTGCATAAATGTATAGATGTATATGTGGAGTACACACACACACACACACACACATACACACACCCTATTGATTCTGTTTCCCTGGAGAGCCCTAACACATGAGCTGTTCCTTTTGCTCATTACCCCTTCCTCCACACCTCTATCTTCATCCCATCTACCTAATGAAATCCCCTTTCTCCTTTAAGGAATACTTCAGAGCTTGCCTTTCTTAGGAAACCTCCCTTGTTGTCCTCCCCACCACAGGCAAAGTCAATTCCTTCCTTTCTCTACACGTCCACATCACGTTTTGTTGCTTCTACTTTCTCGTCTCCAGTGATTTTCACTGTGTGGTCTTTCTGGTTTTGAGTCTGGTCCATGTGTGTGACCCACATTATTATCAGCTTCTTGTGTCTCTGGATTCTCTGATGCCTGGTACAGTGACTGAGTTGAATAAAGATTGGTTGACTGAAAAAAATCTCACTTCCCTTGAAACATCACAAGGGAACATCACAATACGTATTTTCGGTAATAGGCTATATTGTCATGAAGGAAGGTCCATGCAAAAAGCAGAGCTGGAGTGACTGCTTTTACTATCGTTAATATGTGATAAAAGCTCTATTACACATGAAGACAGTACAAGAAATTAAAAAAGTATTTCTTCACAAAGGTGCCACTAAAAGAAAAGATTTTTTTTGTCGGAAAGTTCCAGCTTCCTCATCTTTTGCCCCTTGAGGAGGCATCATCTCTGTCATGCAATAATGGTTATTCAAGATGTGTGTATCATTTATATACATGTTCTGGTGACATTTTCTAAATTGTTGAGCACAGGCTTCCTAAGTAAAGTGTACTTTCTGCTATTAAAGGAAACTGTCAAGCAATTTAAGCAGAAAATGTGACCTAGTAAAATGCTGACCCTTCGGAAGCTGTAATCTCATGGTGACTGCTTCGCAGAGTACAAATACTGTCAAAAACCCATCATGTGCCCTAAGAGAACTGAAAGAAGCAGAAACACTAAGAAATGCATCCTTAACTGGAAATCTGGCTCTAGGACATGGATTTGAAGAGTTTGGATAATAAGCTCCCCCAAACCAGTCTTTGAATTATTACTAGCATCAGGGTCTTTCCAAACCTGCCAAGAGACCTTGGGAGATAATATAATCCAACAGCCACCTTTACAGATGAGGGAAACTGAGAACAGTCAGAAGTCCATAAAGCCGGAGAGTATTTCAATGGATAGAATAAAGACCCAAGTATTATAGATATCTGAGTTTGAATCTTCCTGCCATATCTAACTGCCAAGATGATGTTGTTGGTGTAATAAAAATGGTGCCCAAAGATAGAATGTATATATGTCTTTTTCAGTAAGGGAGGACAAAGAATGAGCGTTTAAAAGAACTGGAATAAAATGCCCAAACTGAAAAGAGGCTAAAATGTGGGGGAACATAAGTGAGTGGAAGAGGAGACCCCAACATGCCCTTGCGGAGGACTCAAAGTCACACCCTCCTGAAGTCCTCCTCACTTGTTAGCTGATTTTCAAAACTTCCTCCTTGGAAGTTCTTTCATTTGACTTGAGGTTGTGTGAAAATGCAAATCAGCACTGCTCCTAGGAGGTTTAGCACAATCAGCTGCCTTCTTTTGGAGAAAAGAGTTAGGGACTCCCCTGGGAACTGGCTCTGAGGCAGGAAGGTGAGGAGGGGGGAAGGAAAACAGGTGTCTAATAACTCAGAGAATTTTCTTATTTCTCTTGTTCCTGTCTTTTCTTTTTAATTTATTGTGTTCAGGTGTATCTTTTAAATAGTATGATAATTATCTTTGCATCATACACAATTTACATTTCTCAAATTGAAAAGCACGGAAACCCTGATAAGTTTCTGCTTTAAACCACCTCACTGGCAATAAATGTGTCTGAAGAAACAGTATCTTTCTATCTGCCGGCAGCAGCATTATCGTATGTTTGGTATTGTCTCAGTGCAATTTGTGTCACTCAAAGGGTCCTATTGTGCTGCGGTGCCATGGGGGAATTTGTTCCAATGGTAGAAGGGCCATCTGTGAGCCTGAAAGAGGGGGAAAGGTGACCAAGCCATAAGTGGAACAGGTTGTAGCTTCAGAAAGAAAAAAACCTAGACTTTCCTGTTCTGTTTGGCCCCAGGGCTAGGTGGTGTAGAATGAGGAATGGGTTGGTGAAATGGCAAAGGAGATGGAGTCCAAGGGGTGGGCATGGCTGGAATTAGACGGAATAGATACGGAAACCAACACAGATGCTCTGCTTGACTACAGTGTAGTCAAGGCTCCTCTAGGCTTCCACATATAGGGTCCATCCGCATGTCCTCAATGGGCCTGCAACTCCCAGTTGTGGCATGAATCTGGTCAAGCCAGTTTACACAGAATCCCTATCCTTCAAATCTGATCAAATTCCTCAACCCTCTCCACCCCCAGGTGATGTCTGATGACCCTGGCCCCCTACGCCTGTGCCTCCTCTTAGTAATTTCCCACTCACTGACCCTCACTCTGCTCTTTGGCTATCATTTTCCACTTGCCCACATGGTGTTCAGAAGGAAGCCCTACCTCTTTTCCCCTATTGCCTTAGGTCCTGATAAAAATGTGTATTACTGCTTTAACTACTGTCCAGCTCTAGTTTTCTTTGGCAAGACAAACTTTTGGAACTAAAGGTTCCTTTGAAACCATCCAGTGTTGTTCATTTTACTGAGGCCTGGAGAAACTGCTGGTGGTTGGTTAGATTTTGGTGGCAGAGAAGGGAAAGGAGCCCAAGGTCACTGCAAGGTTCATTTCCAGGGTGACTTGGAGAGCACTGTTACCAAGAACAGATAGAAGTTTACACTGAAACAGAAAGACAGCAAATATGTGTGTATGAGGACAACTGGAAGAACTATAAAGAGCACATAGGCAAAGAGGTTGACAACCACAGAGCAGAACTGCTCAGTAGGCAAGAAAGCCACAGGAAAGTAGAATCCTAATCCTAATTCTACTGCTGATTTACTGAGTTGCTTTGGAAGAGTCACTTAATTAACCTCCCCCAGATCCAAGTCATCACTCTCTTCTTCAGATCAAGATAACGTATACAATTAACTACTGCTCATGAATTTAGAAAAATGGGTTCTATGCATAGGTCACTGAGGGATTCTGTCTTGAACCCTATGACTGGTTCTAAGTACCGCTCTGAGGGGCCGTCCCTCAGGTTCAGCAGGAGGGTCCCAGCACCAATGACATCCACTGCCCTGTACTGGACCCTCTTTTACATAGACAAATGATTAACACATTAAGACAAGGATATTCTGCAGATACAATTACTAGTTTAGTAGTTTACTAGTTTAGTAACTGTATCTGCAGGATTTGTATTTACTATCACTATGTGTGGAAAATGAGGCACAGATTGGTTAAGTAACATATCCAGGCTCACAAAGCTGATGGTTGGTAGACCTGGGACTTGAACTTATGTTGCCTGGGCCCAGAGACAGGCTCTAGGTCTCTCACTGTACTGCCTAAGAAACAGAAAACTAATCCAAAACATTGGGGATTGTGTTCACCTTCCTTCCTTCCCAGGCAAGGATGTAAAGTGTCTGATGCAGGATTAGCAGCATTTTCATTTTGGAAGAAGAATGGGCTTATTCTGTACTGACCTAATAAAATAGGATGAGTGGATTATGGGCACGTGAGGCAGATTTCAGAGGAATCTTAGAACATTTTCCTAAGAATATAATCTAGAAACAAGATAATCGTCTCAAATGGCTTGGTGGTTAAGAGTTTTGTTTTCTGTGGGCATGACCTCCAGCAAATCACTTAACATCTTTGTGTCCCCTTCTCAGGAATATGGCAAGTAGCAGGACCTGTCTGAGAGCTACTGTAAGGATTGAGTTGATAATGAGAATTTAAAGGATGGCTCCCAGAAATTCCTCCATCACTATTAGTTCTTGTCTTTTTTACCATCCCTCCACTATGTTGACCTTGGCAGCTAGGCAATTACGTGATAGCAATGATATAGGAGGAAAAAAATGCCTACTAAGTGTGAAAGGTAGTTGGGAGGCACATTTTTCCCTAAGATCTGTGAGTCCAGTAACATCGCGATACAATGTAGTTCAATGCTACACAACACAATGCAACACATAGCAAAACCACATCTAGCATGGGATCAACGCTCTATGTGGTATAGCTGTTGACTTCTATCATGGCTATTATCAATATATGATGGGGTCACTGATACTTATGAGAATCCTGAAGATCTAGGGAATAGCTAGCCCACATTGACTGGTTCTTAACCTCTCAGAATCCTTACTAATACCATTTATGACACAATAAGACACTACGTTAGATGGGATCTAGTTCCTAGCTACTGGCTCACATGCCAGACTTTCCGTGATGCTAATGTCAGCATCTAGCTACGTCTTACACATCTTTCCTGGAGCACCTAGCACTAGCTGGGCACATGGTAGGTTCCTAGTAAAAATAAGTTGATTGATGAGGTAAAAACAAATGTTGCAGTTCTGTGATCAGCTGGGGCAAATGACAGGGTAATAATGGTAATGCTGAATCACGGTAAATACAATCATGTATTTACTTGAATTCCTTTTCAGGTTTACAATTTCCGTTTTCATTTCATAAGCACATATACACATTGTTATTGTAAGCTGCTTCAACTTCTTTCAGGTATAAATGATAAATAAAAGAAAGTGCCAGACAGGCCAGTTCACTGAAAGATGGTCTGGATTTTGCAGATTTAGGAGGCCTAGGACTTAGTATCTTTTGGAAAAGATATAGATTTATCTTTTCTCATGCAAATCCATGGCTGAAGAATAACTTATGAGCCAAAGTAGGTGAAAGTCTACAGTGCAGGTAAGAGGTGAGATGGTCTAGAGCCAACCCTAGGGGGCCTTCATTATGTTCCTAAGGTGAATCATTTGGCTGTAGATGTTGATGCCAAAGCCCAACTCCAGACCTGAGATGCCATTAGAGCATTGTTAAGACTGTGGGCTCTTCACTTATATTATCTGAGTTCACATTCTGGCTCCTCCACTTACTATATAATCTTAGGACTATTACTTAGTGTTTCTGTGTCTTGGTTTTTTTGTCTGTTAAGGCGTGGATGGTCTAAATAATTCCTTCCTCAAAGTATTTAAGTTCTCAGAACCCTGCCTGGGACAGTGTATGCTCTCAATAATATTGGCTGTTATCATTCCCTAAGAGGTACACCCTATATAAATGTGTATTATGCTATTAGTACAATGTTACAGAGAAGGTGTTGGAGAAACTCAGATACACCCTGCATTTGATGAGTGCACATGCCCTGTTTATCATTCTGGCGTCCACAAGATGTAGTCAGATGTTGAAAGGAAATAAAATATTTTAACTACCCCTCTTCAGTTCCAGACTGACGAGCTCTAGGAAGTTTACATGTCATGATTTTTTTTAAAGATTTATTTATTTATTTATTCATAGACACACACACAGAGAGGCAGAGACACAGGGAGAGGGAGAAGCAGGCTCCATGCAGGGAGCCCAATGTGGGACTTGATCCCGGGTCTCCAGGATCACACCCCAGGCTGCAGGCGGCACCAAACCGCTGCGCCACCGGGGCTGCCCTGTCACGATTGTTTTATAGAAATTACCATCTTTCAACACAGTTGACCAAAGCTCATGGTCATGAGTGGACCATGGCCTCAACCAGGAGCTCTCCTTTGCAAACAGTGAATGAACAAAGACGATCTCAAAGAGATTAAAAATCAAGAGGAAACTTTTTTTTTAAAGAAATAATGAAAATAACCTTTTTCTTCCCGGTTTCTGTAAGGACTTACAGATCCAGGAAATGTTTAACTTTAAGAACTGGGTCAAGATCTTTCAGTGTTAATGTGTTTTTTACATTATTAGAGGTTTACACTAAGATTTTACTTCTCGCATACATAGCCATATGCAAATACACACTTGTAATTACAAATGAGCTATAATATGGGATCACATATACATCACTGAAAATAAACCTAATTCAGACACCGAAGCACAGAAATGACAAAATATTGATAAGGATGATTCTAGGAACCAATAAACATTATGAGCAAGTTAAAAGACAAGTCCTTTAAACTTACTAAGCTGTACTTGTTTATAGCTAAAATGTGCTCTTTCTCAGACCATTGCTTTCACAGAAAACTCACGTCATAGAAGAATTTCAACTGAAAAATGAGTACAATGTTCAGCAGGCAACTAGATGCCTCCCATAAGATGCTTAGTATTTCAATATTAATTATATTAGAGGTATAAAGATATCCAGTGGGTTTGATCTCAATGTCTCTTAAATATTCCCTCCTTTACCTTAAATATGGAGTGAGCTCCAGTTTCTACCCTCAGGAAGAGTGGAAGAAGGAGGCATGCACAGATGGTTAACTTATATGCTTCTGGTCCCCAAGTAACATCCTAATCTACCCAGCTCTCTTTCATTTAGGTCCTAGGTGCATAGTGTTGACAATAAAAAGAAGTACATGTAGCAGCACAGACTTTTAACACGTTTAATACATGGCCTCAACTGGTAAAAAACCAATGCCCATGATTTGATGATAGAGAGTAAAGTAGTTTCAGCTTCATTGTCAGAGCATAATTAGATTGGTGTTTTCATTTGCACTGCACAGCTGAAGTAGACATGATGTTATTACTTCATTTGTACATTGCTTAATTTTTTGCATGTCAATGGGGCAAGATTCTATTCCTGTCCAGCCAATGCACCTGTTTTTATTTCTTTCACCTACTCCTGCTTTGACCTCATCAACAGCTCCAAAAGATTTCACTAAGAATATAGTATTTTCCTTATTAATTAAAGACTCGGGGGGAGCTCAGCCAATGATTTATTTTTTCCTTTCCCCATGCATAGTCACCCTCATACTTCTCACTTCCCCTCTCACGATTCAGAGAATCTATGCCACTCCATCACAGGTGGTTTCCTAGGAGACACGCTCACAGCCAGGACTCCAAACTACATATCTCCATTTTCCTCCCCACTTTCTTTCCCAATAAGCTTTAGCGCATGAAACAAGGTGAAAATACATCAGCACTTTTAAAATTACTCTACAAATTACCGATTTCATACTCATTCATGGAAAAAAAATGTAATTGCAGACTATGGGATTTTCTAGACAAATCTCAATTTAGAGTCATACCCAATATCCTAAGTATTGGATTTGTCATATGTGCAGGGATTTTACATCCTGCTCAGAGGCTAAGATAGAGGTGACTGCAATGCCTTGACTTCCCAGTCCTGTGCAGAGATTTTACATCCTGCTCAGAGGCTAAGATAGAGGTGACCGCAATGCCTTGACTTCCCAGTCCTAAGCTCCATGAGGTAGCTCTGGTAGTTTATTTGCTGGTATACCCCTTGTGCCCACTGCAGAATGAATATCTGATTGAAGGAACAGAACATTCTGCAGTGAGCACAGCCTTCCACCCCCACGGTGGATTTCTTAGAAATGCTGTGGGTCAATTTTTGGAGGTGTTTAATTAAATTCTTCTCCCATATTTTTCTATTTTGCTTTAGAAAAGTGGCAGGCCCTGTGCCCCTTACTTAAGGAGAGTTTACAACCCAGACCAAAGGCAGAAGTTGCTCACAGGACACTTTCGACCCCAGCTCTAGTTTCCTAAAACCAAGCTCATCGAATAGATGTTGCCAGGATTCCCAGGGGAAGATGAGATGGAGTGGGACTTTGAGTAGTGTGAAGGGAAGGCTATGCAATGCATTTATGCTGTCTCTCAATACACTAGAATTTGTCAGAAAATAAATAATTATGTAGCTAAACCAAGATGTATTCATGTACTTGCATTAGGGAAGTCTAAATATAGTATCTGGCTCACATCTTGGTGGCACCCAACCAAGGGGACACCTGAGGACAAATGCCCTCCTTCTGGATCCCTTTTGTTAAGTACCTGCAGTTAAGAATGAAGAGAAGATGAACTCTTGAAGTCTGGGATGGAGATAGGTGAGGTTGTTTCCTGTTCCATGAGCAGCAGATATCTTTACCTTACTCTCTGACAGAGCCCCAGGAAGGAGACACTATCTAAGGGAAAAATGTTAGCCAGGGGCTCCTGAAAATGCTGGACCTTGGGCCCTAAGGGCCCAGGCTGTGGCAGAGTTCTGGGCCCCACACAGGAGGGAAAGCAGAGTGCTACTTGACTTCCTCCATGCAGGCTTGACAGTGAGCCATCAGTGGTGTCATGATGGACAGGAATGGAGAGGTCTTTACCCATTTTCCATGCACCATATAAAAGCAACAATATTAAAATCCCCGCCCATCCAGACAGATAAAGACTTGGATTCAAATTAATTCCATTTAAGAAAATAGAGAAATAGACATTCTTATACACATGTGTTTGTATATAGACTAAGATTCATATGTGCTACATAGATACTAACTTTTGTATGTCTCCTGAAAGACTTCTGTGATGAAGCCAGAAAATAGGGATGGTATATACCACATATGAGTGCGGCTACTCACCTTCTGCACTCATGACAGACATTATTAATCAAGCCATCATACTTTTAATTGTAAATTAAATAAATAAAAATATAAAAATATTACATTAAATATATATGTATGTGTGTGCATGTAAGGATATAGATATCTCCAATAAAATTAAAATTACCTATACACACTCAGATAGAGTCACAGGAACTTCTACATGAGGCTCCAGACAGCCATAGCAACCAATCAATCAGAACTGATATAAAATAGGAATCCTATTTGCCTTTCCTTGCATAGGGTGAGCCAATGCCAGTGTGTAGAAGGTAATCATTCATAAAGGTCATTCCCAGTCAGTCATCTGAAAGGAGTGGAGGGTCATCAGACAAGAAAACAGAACTTGGGAGGCATGCCTTCATGTTCTTATTTTTCTCCCCTCCCCCGGGCTCTATGTCAAAGGGAAGGTACATTCCCAGGCTTGTTGGCTACTGGCTTGCTCAATGGGAAGTGATGAAGGAAGGCTGAGGGAAGACACCTTTTTCCTTACTTCCTGTAGTGCTGCATCCCCTTTGGGCTATCTCTTCCTGCATGAGCTTGGCCCTTACCAAGAAGCGCCTACTGTGTTGCTAACACCTGACAGATGGCTCAGGTTGGTATTTTCTGGTAACCTCCCCTCCTGTGTCCCAATGGCCTTCTAGCAGGTGGTGGGTTCCGGATGGCATTTTACCATCCCATGCTGGGCTTCTTAGTTCTCCCAGCACCTGGGTAACCAATTTCTGTCTGAAACAATCTATGTTTGAGATTCTTGATTGGAGCCTGACGGAAGCAGGAAATGACCCCATACAGGCCGGACAGGCATGTTCTCTCTGGACTTCAAGTTCTAGGATGTGAATTTTGAGAGCTTTTATCAGCTCTGTAGGAACTGCAGGGTATAATTAAGGAGGGCCTTTGCAAAGAAAGGGGCAAACAGTAGATGCAAGAGGACCAGAAGCTAGAGATGGAGAAATCACCCCTCCTGATAAAGATTACCATTGCAAATCATCTGCTTCCCTCTGATATCACTAAGACTTTAGAAAGTCATATGGGAATGTTCCAGCTGGATCTCAGCTATACTGAGAGGTTTGATTTCACTTCAGAAATGTGTGCACCCCTTTTAAGCACAACCTACTCCCAGGCTTCTAGTGCTGGCTGAACTGATTTCCATTGTAACTTTAGTTACTTAAATGTGTAAAGCCAGAAGAATATTTATGCTTAAACTGTTACATAACTATAAAATCAAATTTGTAAATTAAATATAGAAATCAATAAAATCCAGATGAACACAACTGATTTAACCTGACGATGATGATTATGATGGTATGTGTGTATTTTTTTTAACTGAAACTAATTACTTGAATATGTTTCTTTTTTTTAAGATTTTATTTATTCACTCATGAGAGACACACAGAGAGAGGCAGAGACACAGGCAGAGGGAGAAGCATGCTCCCTGCAGGGAGCCCGATGTGGGACTCAATCCCTGGACCCTGGGATCACACCCTGGCTGAGGGCAGACACTCAACCACTGAGCCACCCAGGCATCCCTTGAATATGTTTCTAACTCCCATACAGAAGGTTCCTTAGAGTGTGGTATGCCTATATTACCATGTGCTGGATAAGGAGTCAATTCTCTTACCATTTTCTTGCTGCTCAAACCTCTGCACAACATTTAATAATACAAGGTGATGCCCTTGGCCTACATTTGATAGAACCACATCATTTTATTACTAAGTAAATCTTTGCTCTTTCTTCATTAGCCTGAAAGAAGTATGGGGCACAATGTAATCATGGGACAGTGCTCAGCCATGAGGTGGTCATCAGATAGTGCATACTCCTCTCCTGCTCCTTGTGTCTTGAAGATTATTGTGTTAAAACACAAAATTAAACTTCTTATAGAAGCCCCCTGAGAAACAGGAATATTTCTAGGAAATAGGAACATTTCCTCTAAGGCCAGCGTAGTAGTGGTAGCTATAATAATGAACAATCCACAGGGAAGATGGACCTCAAGGAAAGGGAAGGGAAGCTCAAAGGATTAGCTCCTATCCCTTTCCACATGGAGATTCTCCTTCCCTTGGCAACCTTAAAGGATGTGGGCTTCGTTTTACCAACAGTCTAACAGGTTTCCTTATAGTTTTACCAAATTTGCATAAGGAAAATAAAATCAAGTGATCCCTGATCAGGCCATATTGATGGATGCCATCTATTAAATTTTTAAAAAGAGTTTGTTGATTTATTTGACAGAGAGAAAGATCAGAGTGCACAAGCAGTAGAAGCAGCAGAGGGAGAGGGAGAAACAGACTCCCCTGTGAGTAGGGAGCCCAATGACATGGGGCTCCATCCCAGGACCCTGCGATCATGACCTGAACTGAAGGCAGACGCCTAGCTGACTGAGCTGCCCAGGCACCCTGATGCCATATATTAATTAATTAATTAATACATTAATTAATGACATACATCAAAGCCATATAGATAATGCAATGAGCTTTGGGGAAGGAGTTGCGATATTGGAATGATACTGAAAGTACATCTTTGAGTGAAGTGATAGTGAATAGATGTTTTGGAGCAAAGTAATCAAATTCTCTCTTACTTTCATTCTCAGGATGCGATACAGCAAGTATAACAAATGTTCTGTACATAGACAGGAACACTTACATTGCCTATTTTCTGGCATCCTTAATTGTGCGCAGATACACATACCACAGAACGCAGTGGAGACAGAGGTGCAGCATAGGGAAATAAAACATGTTTTAATAGTCATTGTCCTTGGAGAGCAATTTGGTCAATGTTAGGATGCTCATATCTCACAGTCCAGCAATTCCTCTCCCAGGTGCAGACACTTGGGAAATGTGTATAAGAGGAGACATGTATCAGAATGGACATGGCAATGTTGTTTGTAATGATTGAAAAGAGAGAGAGAGATGTTTACCCACAAGAGGACAGATATATGACTGATGGTATATTAATGCACTGTGGTGCCCGAGCAATTCCTTCAGGAGGGAAAAATGAATGAACTACAACTATGCACATACATGCTGGTGACCTGCCCCCCTACAAACTGTTGAGTGAAAAGAACAAGTTGCAGAACATCCATACACTTAAGAGTGCATACATTTAGGCACCAAATTACTGTAATAAAAATATAAATAACAGCATGAGATGATAAATGCCAAATTCAGGATAGATACTACTTCTGGGAGGGGAGTGAAGGAGATGATTGAGGGAGGTACACAGGGGCTCCAACTCCATCAGCAGTTTCATTTCTTAAGCTGAGTGATACATATATAGGTCTGTACTCTGTGTGTGTTTCTGTGTACCTGAAATAAGTCATGATAAAACATTTTTACAAATCAGTCATCTTCCATAAAATGCAACTCTGCTTGGAAAATACCTTAATGGAAATCTTTGAAGCTTCCATAGACTCCTAGACATGCCTGGAACAGAGCTTGTAAACCTGAGCACAAGCCTTGCCTGATGAGCTCATTGGGTTTCTCCATCAAAAGGCTTATTTACCCTCTTGTGATTCTATCAAGACTCCCTACATGAAAACATTAGTCCGTAAGGTAAAAGAAACTCTACAGCAATCTGGATAAGTGTTTTTCTTAAAGGAAATGTGCCCATGTTAAAGTAGGTGGTTTTATTGTTCATGGTGGTTCATTTGTTTGATAGAGAAAAAGCTCCCAAGAGCAAAGGAACACATATATTTTCACTGATAGAACTTGCTACCTTTGGGAGCCTTGGTGTTCAAGGTCTGAAAGTTATAGCAAAGGTCTAAACAAAATCTAAAACCAAGTTGAAAAACACTCCCCTATGGTTCTTAAAAGAGGTGCCATACTTCAGACTAATCTCATAAGGGGGCTTACAGCAATTGTTCCAGCACTATGGGACATGGATCTTGCATAGAGTCTTTGAGTCTTCTCCACGGCTCCTTGCTTATCTCTGCATCCAAAGAGAACCTAAAACCTACTGCCATCTGGCTCATCCTTCATTCTTCTTCCTGATGAACTTTATCACCTGTATATCATATCAGAATACCAAAAACCACAAGATGGATTGGGGAGGCATTTGGATTAGTGAAAGGAGTAAATGTGGGATTTGTGGCCAAACAAGAGTTCAGATCCTGGCTCTATACCTTTAATGGCTGTGGAACTTTCTTGGAAAAGCTACCTCTATTGAGCCTCAGTTTTCTCAGCTCTAAAATGGGGAGGAAGGGAGCCTGGGTGGCTCAGTTAGTCAAACATCTGCCTTTGGCTCAGGTCATGATCTCAAGGTCCTGGGATTGAGCCTGACATTAGACTCCCTGCTCAGTGGGGAGTCTGCTTCTCCCTCTGCCCTACTTCTCTGCTTGTGATCTCTCTCTCTCATTCTCACTCTCAAATAATTTTTTTAAATATATAAAAAATAAAAATAAGTAAAATAAAATGGGGATGAAAACACCTAACTCACGTGCCAATTATAGTGGCTGGAACTCAGCAGATGACATCGTCATCCCCTTCATTCTGGAGCCCAGTCAACACCAGTGTCCACATAGCTCCTGCTACAGGAGAGCCCTGCCACTCTGCCTGAGATGAAGGCCACCTGGTCCTATGCAATCAGCATTTACACATCTATAGGTGAATATTTACTTTCTATGGTATGGCACATACAGAACATGAAGCAGATAACAGAGTTAGCAGGAATGAGCTAACTCTGCATTTAGCCAAACTTCTCATCTATTTGAGACAAGCCATAGGGCTTAATCCTTAGATGATGGTTTTGTCTTTTCAAAAGCCATCTGTTGAACACTGTGTGAATGACCTGTGTAGCAGGTGTGATGCGTGTACAAGAGGTAATGGACATGGCAGTGGAGACATGAGAAAAAGAGACATAGCCTGCCCCTCAAATCAAGGAAGGATTTATGGAAGAAGTGACATTTGAGTCAACTCTGGGACTATGGAATTTCCAGGTGAACAAGAGTGGAATCTAGGCATGAGACTCAGCATGTCAAAGGCACGGAGGCCTGGCAAGCCATGGGTATTTAGTGAAGCATCAGTAATACTAGAGCATAACATTCCAGAAGGCGGTGGTAGCAGCAGAGACTGAATCAGTAGGCAGGGACTATTCACAAAGGACCTGAGTGCCACACTGAGGGTAGAATTTTTTTTCCATAGGCAATGGGAGCAGCTAGAGGAAAATTTGGAAAGAAAACTTACATGATTAGATTAAATGGACCAGAAGCCCAGCTAGGAGCCTAAGGATCCAGTCAGAAGATAGCCACTTACATCAGCACTGTGACCCTGTGGATGAAGAGGAAGGAAGACACACAAGATAGAGTGGACATGGAAAATGATGAGATATAAAAAGTAAGGGAAGAGGAGAGGGGTGCAAATTCTGGATGGGCCTGGATAGAGAGGTCTGTCACTCAGTGAGATAAGGGACACACACAGAGAGTAGCGGCTTCAGGGGGCATAACAAGGGGTCAAACATGTCTCTGGGATATATCCAGGAGGGGATGAAAACAACAACAACGAAAGTAACACAACGACTTAGGTGTGTATCCATGAAACCTGAGAGTGGTATAGCCCAGGGGCAGATTTTCTGGAGGCCTCACATAACACCAGTCAGCAAGGCAAGAACTTGGACCCAGTTTTATCTGGGGAGCATGGAGGGAGATGCTCCCTCAGCTGAGCATACCTACACACAGAGTGCCTTGGTATCTGCAGCAATGAGCTTTAAAAAAAACCCACTGGAATGCAATTAAAAAATAGAGAAAGATCTGAAACAACACGTGGAATGGAAGAGAAGGAGACAGAAATTCAAGATCAGTGTTAAATTGACTGGGAAGAAAGTGTGGAAAACAATCAAGTGAACTGCTTGGACCTTCTGTGTCCCCTGTGTCCACACGTGCCCTCTGACCTGACCCTACGTCCCTCCCGCACAATGGGAACACTGAGCTAATTCATTCTTTGTGTGTGATCATCAGCTCTCACTACAGAGGTCAAAGCTCTCTGGGCATTCATCCGACCAAATATGCTCCTACCAGAGGTCCCAAGCTGTGCCAAAATCCCGACGACAGAAAAGCACTGGGAGGGGAGACTACATGGTCAAAAGAGGCTATTAGGAGAGCAATTGCAACTTACCAGTATTAGACGAATCCCAGCTTTATGGGTTCTTTGCTTGTACCAATAAATCAGGTAGAGCTGGCCTGTCTGACACAGTAGCCAACTAACCGTGTTGTCTACTAAGCACTTGAAATGTAGCCAGTTCGGACTGAGATGTACTATAAGCACAAAATGCACACTGGACTTTGAAGACAGTATGAAACAAAGAGAACGTAAAAATATCTCATTCATAATTTTTATATCGATTACATGAGGAGATGATCATGATGGACATATATGGCTACATAAAATACATTATTAAAATTACTTATACCTGTGTCTTTTAATTTTTTAACGTGGCTACCAGAAAATTTTACATGTGGCTCCATTGTGGTTTGAATTATATTTCCATTGGCCAACCTTGAGTTAGAAAGTTTAAATATCCTTCATTGCTCACCATATACTACGCATATGCTCAGGAACATACTGTGCTTCCTTGTCTTATTTATCCCCAAATTGAAAACAAAGCAACTTTGAGTAAATGTTAATATCTTTTCGATCTACCCAGGACAGACATGCCCATCCCCAGAGGTCCCCATGATTTACTCCACCTTCATAGCTTGTAGGGTAATACCTAAATCCTGCTCTGTCCCTATCACATATGGTGGCATTGGAATCAACCTCAGAAGCATCAGTTTTGCAAGTGAATGACAGCCACACACACACACACACACACACACACACACACACACACAGATACACACACAACCATGTGTGCATGTGTGCATGCAGGTACCCTAAATATTCATCTTCCACCAAGAATCTGTACAGAGACTAAATAATAGTAGAAAGTAGAAATAGTAGAAAGCACAGGTACGTGCTTGAGGTGATTCTAGTTCTCAAAGCTAATTGTTGAAGTGAGGACTTTGGTCTTTGTATAATTTCATAGTTTCCTATACTGTTTTCTAAACTGGTTTCCCTGGTGTTAAATAGAGTGTTTTACTTTGAAATCTTGGGAGAAATGACTACATTTAGGTTTCCTCATTTAGGAAATATGTCCAGGTTCATGGTCTTTGTGTAAAATAAAGGAAACCTTCCAAGACTAAATAGGATCCTCCTTCAGGCACTTTTATTCCTTTGAAGACACTCGGTTATTACCATTAACTTAATTCCCTTTGAATATCAATGCAAAGTTAATTTACCCAATTGCTATCATCTTCTTGTATTAAAAGCATCACATTTAGTGAAAAGGAATGTGGCCTTTGGAAAAATCATTTTCTCCTGCTCCTAGAGGGTGCACTCTGACTTGTTTTCAAGGGAAAGCGATTGGGTTGCTTTGTCTTGTTTGTGGACCCTTCAACACTCCTTCTTTTGTTTGTACAACGTTGACAGAAGGAAATGTTTATTGCCTGACACTCGATATGAGCACTTAATAAATCCTCACTGGATGAATAAGTAAATGACACAGAAGAAAGGCTGGACGACTTTTTTTTTTCCCCAATAGCTTTGCTGCTCAGAGTTCTCTTCCTCCCCTGCTTGGGATGTAGCAAACAGATCTGACCAGAACATGGACAGAATTACACAAATGAATCACCTCTCCAATGTTTTATACATCAGAAATCCTCCGAAATCCTCACGTCACCCCCTCACCTCCCTCAGTTACATTAGGCTTTACCCACCACATTCCTATTCCAGTTTAATTATACAGCATGAGGTCAGTGGCTTAGGGACTCTCATCTGCCTTCTTTTTACCAACTGGATATCTCCCCCCTGCCAATGCAGCTTGGCCTCCTAGCCCCTGGGACTAGCCATCCAGGGCCCAGCTGCTAAAGCTAGTGGCCCATGTACCTTCTCATTCCACAGGGCATCCAGACGGCTCCCATAGTGACTTCATAAAATCTTTTGGGCCAACAGGATTTATGTTGGCACATGACAGAAAGGGCTTTAAACCAACCATGGCTTTGAAAGGCCAACAGTTACCAAGCTGCCACTTGTGGTCTGTTCCTGGCTCTTTTATCTTCCTTCTGGGGTATGGAGCAAACCTTGTGCCCTGAATTTGCCCAGACCTAGTCTTCAAGGGCCTCAATTCATGGGAAACAGAAGAACTATTCCATCTGGGGAGGCCCAGAAGGGACCTCCCTGTGTTGCTGCCTGTCCCCAGTCCTCGTCGCCCTGGTAGACTGAAACTACGGTAGTGAAGATCGCATGAGATGATAAGTGCTCAACTTTACAAGATCCAAGCACAAAAGAGATTGTTGTTTTACTAAGATGTCAGTTAAGAGATGATAAAACCAAGGACCAATGGAGGAAAGTGATTTTCTTGAGGTCCTAGAGAGGAACCATTTAGCTTATGCTGAGTCTACAGTCCTTCCTTCTAAACAACCTACCTACCATAATTACTTGTCATGAAAGCCTTTATTATAATGAGAGCTGATTCATGCTACAGAGACATCTATTTTATTCTGAGCTCTCTGAGTTGTACCTTGCCACACGAGGACCCCACTTCACAGGGATCTTGCAGGGGGAGGAACTCTTTCTGCATCTCAGCTAACCGCATCATCTTGAAAATAGATTGCCTGCTTTCCCTACTTGTACTCATGACAATGTCAACTCATTCCAAACATTTGTTATGAAACTTGTATTTCTACATATATCCATTTATATATTTGCTCATACATTCATACTAGTAAGAGCTAACATTTGTTATGATGTGCCAAGACCTTGTAGGCATTAACATATTTACTTCTTATAGCAACCTTGGATATAGGTCCTATTTTTTTTTTAAGATTTATTTATTTACTTTAGAAAGAATTCTCATTGAGAGAGAGTAAGAGAGAGAGCAAGTGGGGGGAGGGGCAGAGGGAGAGAATCTCCAGCAGACTCTCTGCTGAGCACAGAGGCCCAAACCCACAACCCTGAGACCATGACCTGAGTCGAAATCGAGAGACAGATCCTTAACTGACTGAGCCACCCTATAGGTCCTATTATTGTATTCATTTACATATGACGAAACTGAGATTCTGGAGAGCAACACCCCAGGAAGCGGCAGAGCTAAATTTTTGAGCCCAGGCAGTCTGTTAGGATAAGCTGTGGTGCCTTGCACATCTCCTTTCCACATTAACCCAATACATTTTTTTGTGCTCCTTCCCTTCCTCTGCACAGTTCACATCTGCCTTGAAAGGGGTTGTCTGAAAATGAATAAAGTTGTTTCCTGTTTGCACACAACTGAGTTCAGTGGTTCAATAAATGCATTACAGTAGCTCTTTGTAAAGGAATGTGATGCATGCCTCATAAACAAACCTATTTCTGGTTTTATTGGCTTTATGGTAAAAATCATGGCATCATAAAAACATGGAATGTCTTAAAGGCTCCTGGTTTCACAAGGTGGATCATCCCTACCTGTCTCAGAGGCCTCCAGATTAGAAACCATATCAACCTTTCTCAGGAAAACATTTTGATGTCAAGAAACAGTGTGATGAATTCAATCTAAACCTGTCATGCTTCAGCTCCTACAGGTCTCCTCTTATTTAAGCCTCCATTAAGATAAAGGATAGCCTGTCATTAGCTGGTGAATAATCTTGTGGATATTTAATGTGTTTGAAAGTAATTGTCAAGCCCTTCTTAGCCTTCCCTGCTCAGGCTTACCATTCTTTAGTCCCTAATGATTCCTAGTTCACAAAGCTCCTTAAAAGGGACTCCAGTGTTTTATCAGAATCCACGTATCAAGTAGGTGGAACACAATGGATCATTTCAGGCACTACTCTCCATGGAGTCCTGGCCAAGTTTCAAGCAGATTTAGCATAATTCTAATGACTGTAAGGGTTTCATGTACTCTATGATAATTGGCCTAAGGAGCCAGAGAACCTTTGACTGTACTCTTTCGATTCTTTCTTTTGCTTATCTACATTGTCTGTAATTTTAGATTTTTTGCGCCTTATAACTGTATCTAATGTGCTCCCAAAATTGCAGTGTGGTGAAGGAGGATAATTCTTGAACTAACTCAAGCCACGTGTGGCACTTACCATGGAAACACAAGAGCTGAACTCACAGGACACAATTCTGATGTTCATTTCAAATGCTCATTCTTCTCTCAGCCTTCAGTTCCCTGTAAATGTCCCTTTCATAAATGGATGATCCTTTCAGAAGACTGCCTTTAGAAAACAACTTTATGCCACAAATCTGAAGTCATTCCTTTGAGAAAGTAATTGAAGTGCAATAAAGAAAGTCATGACAGCTTTGTGGCCACATAAGGGAGGTTCAGACAGATAATAAGCATCTTCTCTGGGGAGTTAGCTAATTGTAAATGGAGAACAGAAATTAAAGACAATAGTATCACACTATCCTAACTAAAAAAGCTTACCTAGCACACAAAATAGTTACTGAATTGTCAAGTTAAATTTTGGAAAACTCAATACTCCAGTCTTTTTAGAGAGGTTAATTTAGGTCCACTCGCCATTTACCGTGCAAGCATTTAATAAATAAACAAACAAACATGTGTAACCCTGATATAAAGATGAATCTCTAGCTCCTCAAAAAATTAAAAATAGAATTCTCAAAAGCCCAGGAATTCCACTTTTGGGCACTTATCTGAAGGAAATGAAATCACTAACAAAGATATCTGAGCCCCCATATTCACTGCAGCATTACTTACAATAGCTAAGACATGGAAGCAACCCAAGTGTCCATTGACAGGTGAATAGATAAAGAAATTGTGTTTATATACAACAGAATATTATTCAGCTATAAAAAAGAAGACTCTAGCATTTGCAACAACATGGATGGACCTTAAGGGCATTATGCTAAGTGGAAGAAGTCAGACAGAGAAAGACAAATGCTGCATGATCTCACTTAGATGTGGAATCTAACAAATGAAAACCAGACAAGAAAACCAAATATAATAAAAGAGATCAGATTTATGGTTGCCAGAGGCAAGGATGGGGGTGAGGGAATAGGAGGAAGGTGGTCAAAAGGTACAAACTTCCAGTTATAAATTCAGTTAAGTCCTGCAGATGGAAGGTACAGCATGGCGAGTATAGCTAACACAGCCATATGGTATATTCGAAAGTTGCTAAGAGAGTAAATCCTAAAAGTTCTGATCATCACAAGGAAAGAGACTTTTTTTTTGTAACTGTAAGAAGAGGTGGATGTTAAATAAACTTATGTGGCTTTGTATATTTTGGCCTTAGACAGTGCCTAATGTCAATTATATCCAAATAAAACCAAAAGAGAAAAAGATGGACGACTAACCAAGCCAGCTTCCCCTCCCTGCCCCCACTCCCCTCCCTCCTCCTGTCTCCTTTCCTATTCTCTTCTCTTTTTTCTCCCCCTTCCTTTTTCATTCTCTTCTGATGCTGCTGGGGTGGATCCAGAACACACTCCATACAGAGTACAGACTTGTCTTGATTGCACGTGGCCTTAGCCAGGTGCTCACTGCAAATTCTGTGGCAGGCATTGGCAAGCAGGAATCACTAGAAGCTGAAAATGAGGGGGGGGGGGGCCGGGTTCTTGCCAGCCTCGTTCACTAGAGGCAATGCACAGAGGATTAAAGAGAATTAAAGGTTGGTGGATTAAAAATTGAATCGGAAAAGGACACATTTTTAAAAGTACATAAAGATGATTAATTATAAAATTCTTTCCTTTGCCCTCACAGGAGAAACGACTCAATCAGCATCTCTCTTTTTTCCTTTTTCTTTCCCCCTGCCTCTGCAAACATCATTTGTTATGGTTAGAATCCTGAGGCCTGTGTCTTGGCCTGCCAGGAGGCCAGTCAGAAGTATATCCATCAGCCTAGAGACTCTCTAGATTGCATTATATATAAAAGAAAGAATAAGTAGTGTGCCCAAGTGAATCCAGCCAAGAGCCAAGAGCTGTGCTAAGCCCGTGTATCACTGACAACACACTGCCTGTGACATGGGGAGGCCAGCTGCCGCCCTGTCTGCCTCTAGGTACATCAAGTGTGGCCACCACCCAGGAGACAGAGTGTGCTCAGGTGCCCCCTTTGCAACTGCCTTAATTTTCACACTCGTGAACATTTTGCCCACCCTGTTTTGCCACTTCCAGTTAATCTCATGCATATTTATGTGCCAATTATGCAAATCCCCAGATAAAAATGCATTAAGCACCCATGATTTAGACTGGTTAAGTCTATTACATGGCATAATGAAATTACTGCATGATGTCCAATTTACCTCAACACTTGCTTTAAACTGTCAGTAAGTTATTAAGTAACCATAACACACCAAAATTTAGCTCTAGGAGGCTTTCTTTGTCCAACCCATCATGAGACCATGAAATCAGAAACTTCAAGCCGAATCCTTACTAAAGGAGGAGAATATTCTAGAATAGGCTTAATGAGGCATAATGTGGGATAAAGTTTAAAAATGACAACACATTGTCACTGATATAAGTCTTCGGGTAAATTTTTAAAAATCACTGGGTAATTTCAACACAGACACAGCAATTTAGGTAATAAAGCTGAGTCTCACCAATGGGATCTCATTTCTTAATCAGGTCCTGTTCCCTGAGTTTGATTATACTATAGGTGGCCAAATTAAATGTAATTTGAATCTTCAATATGAAAATATAAGTTTCCAGCAACAGCAATAAAGAGATTAAAGAATCCACAGAAGCAACTCAACACACATTGACACACATTTACCCTGAAATCTAAGACCTAAAGGGTTTGATTTTTTTTTTAAATTAATTTTTATTGGTGTTCAATTTACCAACATACAGAAAAACACCCAGTGCTCATCCCGTCAAGTGTCCGCCTCAGTGCCCGTCACCCATTCCCCTCCAACACCCGCCCTCCTCCCCTTCCACCACCCCTAGTTCGTTTCCCAGAGTTAGGAGTCTTTATGTTCTGTCTCCCTTCCTGATATTTCCCAACATTTCTTTTCCCTTCCTTTATATTCCCTTTCACTATTATTTATATTCCCCAAATGAATGAGAACATACACTGTTTGACCTAAAGGGTTTGAATGAGAGTCTGTTTCTTATGAGATTTTATGTTTGAGCTTTGGTGGAACCCAAACTCCCATAGGTCTGATGTTCAATAAATGGTATGATGGTTAAGGAACAAGCCATGCTGTGAATTAAATGATAAATATAATATATGAGCGGTCTGACCCCCTGACATCTATTTCTCCCCTACTACAGCATGCCATTTTAATCGGCCCACCATGTGATTTATGCAGCGCCTGGGTCCTGATCCATTTGCATAGGGAACTCCCCTCCAAGTCTATGAGAATTGTACTCGTAAGGTTATGAGCTCAGATCCACTGATCTGATGGAAGCCCGAAGAGTGCACGATGATACCAGGATAGCGTGTCTGAGGCAGCAATTTCAAAAGCTAGCCAAATAAACAGATTAAAATGCCATCCCCTAAGGCATTCATACACCACCCTGTTAATAAAAGGTGCCATTTGCCATTTTCTTTGCAGTGGTATAAGATAGATGAACTGGTAACTGCTGTTTCCACAGCCCCTTGGATTGAGATTGCTGCCTGCAAGCATCCCGACTTCAGCTACATACTCTGGGAGAGCAAACAGGTCATAGAGGGGATCTCGCAGGAGATCAGACAGACAGACAGCCAAAGAGCTGGAATTAGAACCTCTGGTAACAAACATCTCTTGGGGCGATCCTTCCGGTGAATGACTATCAGAAGACAGGGAGATCAGGAATTCTCCCAAAGGATAGGATACTTTCATGCTTTGACCCTAGTTCCAACAGTCTCTTAAAACATTGTGGTCATGCTCATTAACTAGCAAGAAAAAAATGTTCAACAAAAGAGTCTGTTTGTGTTGGAATCATTGAATAGAGCATCAAAGAGATGAGGTAAATCAAAGGCTTACTCTATTGGCTTTAACTATGTGTGTAGTTACAGAGGCAATTCCCCCCTGATTTTTTTTTTTGGAAATTTCTAAATAAAGAAAGTACTATTTCTAGTATTATTTAGAACTTTTGGAGTCATATGTGCATGCAGCAAATACCAAATAGACTCCCCATCATCTGAGCTTTTAATGGAAAGCCCCAGCTCCAAGTCATCCCTTTCTCAAGTGAAAAAGCAAACTCCAGCCAAGGAGAACAAGTTCGTTCCCAGAGCCTCTAGGAGACTGTAAGCAGTTCCCTGGGAGCGACTCTAAATGTTTCAGGACCAAGTTCAAGATGTCAGGCGAGTCTGGCGCTCTGGACTCTTTTCTCCAGGTCTGGGATCTCTCTGAGAACACCCTGGTTTCCAGAATGCATTAACCTACTTTCCACAGAGGATTCCCTGACCCTCTCGCTCTGAAGAAGAGGAGGAGGAAAGGGATAGATATATTTCAAGCAGGAGCTGGGCATGCTCTGCTTTCAACGCGTTACTCCTCCTGCTAAGCAGCGATGCAGCCAGAGAAATCGGTAGGTACTTCCTGCAACGAACAGCTCCAAGGGTTGCAACAGCCTCCAAGAAGAATGATTGGAAATCCTGCTAAAATATGGCTGTCTAATCAAGCGAGAGGAGAACTCATTTACTAGGATTCCCATTGTCCACACTGACAGATGGTTCTCTCCCCCGCACCCCGCCCCGCTTTCCCCTCGCACAGCTCGCGCCGCCTTTGAGGCTAGCCTGCTCTCTGGCAGATCCAGTTGCCTTCGCCAGCCTTAGTTCTGCAACAAGACAAAAGCGCAGCGAGCCTCCCGTTCACAGAGGCTGGGGCACCTCCGCTGCGGGCTCTGCGCATCAAAAGAAATCGAGGTCCCCTCTCCTTACCTTCGTCCTCATCGGAGACAGGAGCCCTTCCATTTTGGTGGAATCCTCATGCCAGGTCCCCTCCTCTCCGAGTTACCCCGTCTGCGGGCTCTCCTTAAGCATCCCGCAGGAAGAGAGCCGCGCGGGGAGCCTCCGCGTGTCCCCGCGCCCGCGCCCGCGCCCGGGCGGCGCCGCCTCGGTCCCCCGGTCTAACTTGAATCTCCAGTGCCTGGAAAGCGCTGTTCCTGGAGAAGCCCGCTCCCGTCCTCGCCCTCTTCCCTCTCCTGCTTCTCTCTCTCCCGAGCTCTCTCCTCCCTCCTTTTCCTCCCTCTCTTTCCATCATCTGCCTAGAGCTCCCCGTGTACCGTGCTCACTTGACAAATGATCCCTGTCTTAGGTACCGCATTTGAGCCAAGAAAAGTGATCTGAACCAAACCACAGGGGCGGCTCGCCCAGGAAAGGAGGAGAGGCGGGCTGAGCTGTGCTGGGGCATCCCCGGCTCCCCGGGTTCAGCTGTGCAGTTGCTCTCTCTGGAGCTGACTGCTGAAGGCACTGCTAGAGCGATCCATTCATTGCTCGGTTAAGACACAGGACCCCGAGAGCGGTGGCTCCAGTTGCCACCATTACTCAGCTGTTTTTCTGGTCTGTGTTGGGAAAACTGAAAAAGAAATCTCACCTCTTAGATATATCTAAATACTCATTTGTTTAGCCCAGTTGTTGACACAGCATCTGGAGAGTGAAGTGGATTTTATTTTATTTCTGTCTGACCAGATGTTTAGAAGTACATAAGCAGAGTCTTTTCTTAGGAAAAGTTTCAAAACTGATTTATAGGCTCAGTTCCTAACAGCTGAGCATAAAATAGCATGTGTTCTGTCTAGGACTCCAGATAAACCAGGATTGACTATTTCATTCAGCATTGCGGGTCACTTGTAAAAAGTAGACAGTAAGGAAATATTGCAAAGACTTGGGTCATATGGCATTATGAAGTTGAGAAGAAAAGAAAAGATTTTTAAAAAAATTTTTTATTTATTTATGATAGTCACACACACAGAGAGAGAGAGAGAGGCAGAGACATAGGCAGAAGGAGAAGCAGGCTCCATGCACCGGGAGCGCGACGTGGGATTCGATCCCTGGTCTCCAGGGTCGTGCCCTGGGCCAAAGGCAGGCGCTAAACCACTGCACCACCCAGGGACTCCAAAAGAAAAGATTTTATGGAACTTTCTTATGCTTGAGGAATTCTCTATGTGGAAATAATTCAATATCCCTACTTCAGCTGGTGAGTCCTGTAGCTAAGAACATCTATTCCATTACAAAGGTGTTCAACATTATATACATGACACACACACAATATGCGAATTCATCAACGATATTTAAGGCTGACATCCTGTGTCCCCGGATCCTTGCATGGAACTTGTCCCTCTCTATCTGCTCCATTTACGCCTGACTCCCAAGACCTCTTCAAGGTGGGCAATCTACACCTGTCCTCCAGATGATGTCACAGGATGGCCCAATTCTTAACCCTTGGTTAACTCAAGCTTTCTCTAGTTCATACAACTGCATTCTAAAGAACTTCCGATTCTACACCAACTACATTACCCTGATTCATCTCCTTGGCTAGTTCCTAGTTTTCGGTTCTTAACTTTTTTCTCCTATACCTTAGGTGCGTGTCTGCAATCTCATCCTCACTTTACCAGCTGCTTACCTCCTTTGACCAGACTCTTAACACGCTGACAAATTCTCAATGGCTCCGACATATTGAGTGCAACACTCTGCCCTTATGTAAAAGGTCTCTGCCATTTCTGGGGGGCCTCTGGACCTCATTACCAGCTTAACCATTACATTTTCTTATTCAGTGTCCTAGTGTTTGGGGGTCCCGCAATTGTTTCTTTTCTTTATCCAGTCATTCACTAAATAGATATGATGCACCTCCTAAGTGTGCCAGGACATTTCAGTTTCAGGTGACACAGTGGAGAATAGAGAAAGCCTTTGT
This sequence comes from Vulpes vulpes, assembly GCF_048418805.1. Lineage (NCBI taxonomy): Eukaryota > Metazoa > Chordata > Mammalia > Carnivora > Canidae > Vulpes > Vulpes vulpes. Next base: position 107,131,337 of record NC_132781.1, on the reverse strand, counting down.
TCCCATGCCCTTAGACCTGCTACAGAATTTAACCAATTCATCAAGCTCTTCCATCTGTCATCTCATTTTTTATTTCAACCTCTACCCTTGTTATTGTGTTTCTCTACAGGGCTGTAAACCCTACCAAGAGATTTCCCTTCTACTATAGCTTTGCTCTCTTTTGACCCTTCCCCTAAGTGGGTATCCATTATTAACTTTCTCTGAGGTGATTAAAAACTAATTTATTCACGAGAATCCCATTTCTTGACCTCCGTCTTTAATTTTACTTTCTCTTCTCTTGCTCAGCCCTCCCTCTATCCTTTCAAAGGATATTTATTTTGGGGGTAGGGAAGGAAATCATCTTGTGTTTTCAAGGTATCAATCCTCTTCTGCCCCACTTACTAGCCCTGGACATTTAGACAGGCTTGCTACCCTGGCAACTGTGGAGACATCACTCATCCCAAGTGCCATGTTCAGCTTTCATCTTGTTGGACTATTCCTGATTTGAGCAAGGTATAGCTGTTATTTGCTTTTTACTTTTGGCAACTCTTCCCTGGGCCATTCTGTTCTAGTCTTTGTCCCTTCCTAATCCCAGAGACATTCTCACCAAAATTACCAATCAGGATCACTCCTCTAGAGTTTTCTCCTTGCTCTTTTTTTGTCTTTGGCACAACAGACCACCCTCTGCCTCTTGTCACTCTGACCCTGAATTTTAGTTATAGTGGTATAACAGAGTGGGATGGTGTCGGTTAAAAAAAAATTAGACAGGTTTAAGACCATTTGGTTTCTGATGAATTCCAAACATAGTTCCTAGAACTAGAACCGCCTTCCTGAGCTAGAGGAAGAGCCTTTAGCAAAGAATTTTGAATATCCTATATCTTCATACCACATAAGGAAAGTGTAACTTTTCTGGTTGTTTCAATTCCAGTCTACTTAGCCTCCAGAGTCATGTTTTCACCATGTTTTTATAGTGGTCTGTGAGACCTCTGACTAAACCAAACCCCTGGGAATCAACAGGACCCAGAACCATATTAGGATCTTGAAATTATGCTGATAGTGATGATAAAGATGAAGATGACAACAGTTGTTGTTTTTTTTTTTTGACAACAGTTGTTAAACACTTACCTTGTACGAGGCATGCACTAGGAGATTTTCAGGGATTAGGTCCCTCCTATGAGGGAGATACCATCCTTATTGCTATTTTGCAGAAGATTTGGCTAATTTGCACACAATGGACCTACATTTAGCTCAGTGTGGCCACTACTAGTGAGAACACCCTTTTCTTCTCACCTCTTCCACCAACATATAAAGAGTTAAATGCATATTTAATGACCTGATCTTTATTAGTCAGGGACTTCAAACAAAGCATTTGAAAGTATTATTTTAGACCATTATGTTAACATTTGGTACCTCGTTCACTTATGGTACCTCATTCACCCATGTGCATTGACCATCTATCTCTTATCTATGTAAGACACTTATCAAACATAAGTCTTGTGTTATTTAAACAGTTATTTATAAAATGGGAACATGCTAGTTATTATTATCATTTCCAGGTCCTTTAACTACTGATCATTCCATCTTTTACAGCTAAAGTAGTTAGATTTATTTAGTGATGGAAGAGGGCAGGAGGGGAGGTGATAGTGGTGGGTGGGCTTAGGAAATACTCTAACCTACTCAACAGATGCATTATGTCAGTGAACAATAATTATCAGATCATTAGGCGTTCTAACACTGTTGAGAATGATCTATGTTGCCAAAATTTTCAGAACTGGGAACACTCATTCACATTTCTACATACCGAATTTCTTTATATTGGGGTGCTCTCTGCTTGCAACTTCATGTTTCAAGAGAGTCCCTTCAGCTTCACAAAGGGCAGGATTTACAATCTGGGATTAACTCAGCCTTGGAAGAAAAAGTCAATGAATATCAAATATATAGAAACTGGTGAAATATCAATTAAGTTTGCACCACGGGGGAAGGGAGTCTTAGCTGCAATCCAACTCAGCACATTTCCACTGTGTGGTGGGGGCTTCTGGCCTACAGAGGGAATGGCCCTTTACCAAGCAACCTCTCTTAGCAAATCCCCTTGTCCTTTGAGCCATTCTTCTTCCCCATTTTGATGTTAAAAAAAAAAAAGAAGAAGAAGAATGAATGGATGAACTTCATAATAAACCTCTCTAGACCAGGAGCATTTGGAATTGTCATAAAGGCCATTAGATAGGGCATGGTCAGAGGCTCAGATTTCCCATCTCTCTTGCCTGGAAACACTGACCCTTTCTTCCTCACATCTCATCATCCTCAAGGTTAATTTCTTTAGGCCCCATGTAGTCTCTGGGGACCACAGCCAGTTGCACAATTAAGGTTCATTATCTGAGGATTGGGTTGCCTTGCTTCATAAACGGTTTTCGATTCATTAAGGTAAAAGGATTGTGACCCGACAACCACTTAGGTCTTTTCCTCTGTGACTCATCACTCTTTATTTCCTATTGGGAAACATCCTCATTAAGACTTAGGTTTTGGGGTGATAAAGGACAGAAAAGACCTTATTCCTGGTTTGATTCCAGGTATCTTGGGCAACACTAAGGGAGTTACTTATCTAAGGCAATAAATCTCCACCTCTCCTCCATTTCCCCTGCCTTTGTCCCTCATCCTAGGCCATACATATTTGTTTTCCTTTATAATGTAACTATCAAAACATATCACAGAGAACATTTTCGCTTACTATGTGCTAAACTAAAGCATTCAATCAAAATTGTGATCCAATTTCCCAATGCTTGAATTTTTTGTATCTGTGTATTGATAAGCATTCTATAAATTATTACAAAACAAATTACATTGTCACTGATATTCTTTCAAAGGGCTCTCATATGTGTTATCTTTTTAAAACCTCATAACAATCCTGTTAGGTGTAGCAGGTATTAATTTCCATTTTGTGAGGGTAGGGAGGTGAATAGGAAGAAAGTAACATTTACTGAACACCTAACTTTGTTCCAGCCTTGAGCTAAGTACTTCAAAGTGCCATCTCATTTCATTTTCAAAGGTATATTATTGTTTTAGTGGAGAAGGGCAGAAAGAGAGGGAGAGAGAGAGAACCTCAAGTAGGATCCATGCCCCAGGACAGAACCCAATGCAAGGCTCGACCCCATGACCCCGAGATCATGACCTGAGCCAAAATCAGGAGTCAGACACTTAACCGACTGAGCCACCCAGGTGTCCCTCAAAGATATATTATTATTATTATTACCATTTAAAAGCTGGGAAATCTGAGATTGAGAGAATTAAGTGTTGTGGTAGATTAGTCTCAGTTTTTTACCCATGCTGTTATCCAGGCCATTTGCTACTCAGACTTGGTCACACTCTCTCACTTTTGCTGGGTATGGCTATGTGACTTCTCTTGGCTGATGAAATGGATGTTAACAAATATGGTACCAGCAGAAGGTTAAAAATGTCCCCAGTAGGACACAGCCCAGCTAGTCTGCTGATCCCAGGAGGAAGATGAGAGAAGATCCAACCTACAGACTTCTGAGCAAGCTCTGTCAACATCAGCTGAGCCCAATATACATCAGTGAAACTCTGCAAACTTGTAAACACCCAAGGTCTACCACAGCATGGTACCAGGCACTATGTTTATTATGCAGCTACTGTATACAGTAACTAATCCTAAACAGTAGGATTACACGGAAACCAAAACTCTACGTGCAGGATTTAGAACTTCAAAGATGTCAAGTTTTTCCTAGTTTTCTACAGCTCTGAGAACAAGTCATGTAGAGTGATGGAAATACTTCATGATTATTCAAGTATTTTCCAGAGCTCTGGATCAGAATCTGAACTTCTAGACACACAGACTAGCACTTTCATGTTATGAAACACCAAATGTAAGACCTACAGCATATTATTCCCTGTTTCTTCCTCCCTTATTTTCATTTGAAAACTGTGGAAGAGTAGGGGAAAGAGCAGTGTTAGGTTCTGTGTCTTGGTTGATCAGTCATCTTGTCTTTATGATCTTTCAGAAGATTCTCTGTCCCAATTTCTAAAGAACAGTGATTGCCTAAAGTTATCAGCAATCAGTACAGCAGTTAATTGGATTCTAGCCCTAGGAGACTTCCTTCAGCAGCTCTTGCCTTTCTGAAAAAGAACCATACAGTGGGAAGAATAAAACTGCTTTTTTGTATCATTGTGCACGCTTGAGCTGGAAATGGGTCTCTACCTACCCCTGTGTTTTATGAAAAAGTATAAGGAACAGAGTGACATTACTTTGAGAAGTGTTTGAAAAGAGATATTTACATTTCTTTCTTTTCTTTAAGGATTTTGGTTTAAGTGCTTTTGTTAAGAGGGAAGCAACCAACAGCTGCCCTGGCCTCAGATCATTACACAAATGTTTGCTTAGAAGACCTCTGGGAGCAGAGATAAGGAAAAAGCTGAGAGGAGCATCCAGGTGGAAGTGCTGAGGAAGCTGCTGGCACTTTCCTTCCTTCCAATCCCCATAGAGCAGGAAGCACTTGGATGCTCCTCTAATCCTCTCCACCCACCTCCCCTCAAAGAGGGCATTCAGTTAGCAATTTTAAGGCGTCCTGTTTCTGTTATGGTACTTACTTCAAAGCTCCAAATAAGGCAGTAAGGTGCTGAAGGGTATTATGAAGGGGAAATATTTTTTAATATCTCCCTTAAAATGTTCAGGAAGGTCACACTTCAGACAAGTCACTTTCAAAAGCTGGCCTGCAATTGGTTATCAAAACCTGCACTTGGATGAGACAAAAATGACAGTGATCAACAGAGACAGGAGTCCAAGTATTTCTGCTTCTGAGACTTCTTGGAACTCTCAAGCTGTGCAAACAGATCAAGAACTTTTCTCTCTAATGGGCCCCTCCTGCCATCTGGCAGGGAGGCCGGGGGGGGGGGGGGGGGGGGGGTTGGGGATGTGGGGGCGTGGTGGGGGGTGGTGGTGGTGGGGTGGTGAAAGAGACCCTTCCACCCCCCCACCCCCTGAATCTTACATCCCCAAAGCACATCATTAACCAGTGAGCTCATCTCAGTTTGGCACCAGGATGCTGTGGGGTTCTTAGAAGCCACATATATGTGTTAAGAAATGTCTCAGTCCATTCAGGCTGCTATAACAGAAATACCATACACTGGGTGGCTTATAAACAACAGATACTTATTTCTCATAGTTTTGAAGGCTTGAAAGCCCAAGATCAAGGTGCCAAGAGATTCAGTGTCTGGTGAAGATCTACTTTCAGGTCCATAGACAGCTCCCTTCTCCCTGTGTTCTTACGGGGTGGAAGGGGTAAGGGAGCTCTTTGGGGCCTCTTTTTTAAGGACACTAATCCCATCATGTGGGCTCCACCCTTATGACCTAAACACCTCTCAAAGGCCCATCTCTTAATACCATCACACAGAGGATCAGGTTTCAAAATACAAATTTTCGGGGGACATAGACATTCAACCTATAGAAAGAACCTACTGTATGTCAGGCCCAGGCAGAGGCTCTGCTTTGAGGTTACCAAAGTAATGAAAGCAGGCTGTGGCTCTTAGAGAATTCCAAGGACTGGAGATGAAAATCCCCTAAACAATTTGGGGAGAGAGAACTAACACAGAGTTGGATGACTAAAGTGGAACCAAAGGTGAAAGGAAGTACTTATTCACTTGGCATTGTGGATTAAAGCTTTCTTGAGGGAGGAAGTCACTATGTTGGGGTTTAGGGCAGTTAAGATGTTAGGATGTGCATGGAGAAATGTGGGACTGAAGAGTGGATTTCAGGCAGAGAGAAACACAGGTAAAGGCAATCTAGAGGCAGAAAGTAACATGAGGTTTGAAGACAGAGGTAAGAACACTGAGGCAGGCAGAGTGCTGAGAATGATCTCCAGGTTATGTGACCTCAGATGCGATTTTTCTTAATTTAAAACTTAATTTACACCTTTCCTTATTTGAAAAAGTCTACACACCATGCACAAATAATAGGTACAGTTCACTTTATACTGTCAGTGTTCTTATGAAAAGTTGCATATTAATTTATTAAACTTCTGCAGGAAATTCTTTTCTATTTTGAATTCTCATTCTTTTAGGTTATTTAATAATACAAGTTGGAGTGTGCATACCTGAGCAGCACTTGCTTGTCTCTTTAATTAACAGTAGGGGGATTACTTAATAGTGGAATTATGTTGGGAATGTGACCTTTCAAACAACAAACGTGCCTCAATGTGCATTATTTTCATAGCTCTGGGAGTTTTTCAAATCAATCCTGCATCTAAAATTTCATTGGCTAGTTCTGACCTGAGGCACAAAGGAAAAAAATTGCTTGACTCAATTTCTTACTGTGTCAAAATCATGAAGTTATTGATAGATATTGATGGGCCTCTTTTATCCAAAAACCTAGCAACACACTGTTTTGCAAACTATATCTTATCCTTGATATCTAAGTATGTGCTTTAGAAATGAAACTGTGTTTTTTCACAAATGGACAAAGAGCCACCAGTGCCTTAGGTCACAAAGTCATTGGCATTTGGATCAATCAGACATGAGGAATATTGCTGCCTCAATTCTAACAAAACACGATTTTTCTGATTCAGAACTCTGCCTGAACCTAAGAAACCAAATGTTGAATGTGAACAGTATTGACGTAAACGTAATGGCAATTAATCACACAGGAACCAAGAGAAATGATGAGGTATGGAACACAGCTGCAGAAAAAAAGATTTTACTTGAAAACTTTGCTATGGTTTCTGAGCATGGTCATGAATGATCACCCAGCCATAGTCAGGGGAAAGGAAATGGACCAAATCATCAAAACTCTTCTATCTGAACTCATTTTCTCTATCTAGCTTACTGAATGATCTTGATAGTCTTCCTACTTCTCATGGCCAACTCTCTAGTCTATTAAATGTAAAATGGGAAAATCTCAAATGTTCCAAAACCTTCCTGCAAAAAATGGTATTTTCTTTCCAATTTAAGTGAATTTATTTGCTTGACAAAGATTGGAGTTCTCTGTGCAAGGCACCGCGCCCATCTCCCAAGGGGCACTCTAAATATTCACAGAAGCACATGCCCAGACTCAGCAAGACACAACTTCTTTTTTACCTCTCAATGAAATAAACATCTCCTGAAGCTTCTTTCCAAAGAAGCTCAGATATGTGGCACACAGGCTATGTGTCAGACTTGAAAGGAGAGAAGTTTGGGGAACAGAGCCACATTTCTTTTTTTTTTTTGAAAGGAAATGCTGGATTTCCTAGCTGTAGCCTCATGCACGGATGGCCAGGATGCAACTCTGTGGGCACAATAGAGCATAAACAAACATGACCACTAAAGTAGTGTTGGGTGTCTCCCTTTCATGTCTGAATATGTTTAGATAGTTACATAACCAGAGAGCTTGGAATGAAAGAAAACAATGCCCAGGAGAGAGGAATGCTTTGAATCTGGGTCGCTGGACCTGAATTTCACTTACTTTTTCTATGTTAAACTAACCTGGGGCCATTGCACACTGACCTTCCTTTGCCAGAGTCTGTGTCTGGACAGGGTTTTCCTAGGCATATAGCTCAGAAAGAACATTCCATCCACCTTTTCCTAGTATGTGTATGTTATGGTGTAACCCAGAGCCACTGTGTGGTCTAATCTGCATGTCTGCTTTAAGAAGCCTAGAAGATGTCATTTATGCAAGGCCCTTGCTTCCTGGAGACGCTCAAAGAGTTTTAGAGATGGATTCTTCTCATTTAGTCCTAGACATCCGCATGAGAGATATTTGTGACTTAACAACATCTGTAGGGTGTTCTTGGGGAAAGAGGTACCACCCTAAGTGAAAGGAGAGGTACTGAAGATCAGAATATTGCAACAGAGGCAGATTCCAAATTCCTGGCAAGTCCTGCCACCGTGTGCAGTCTTCCCAATCCTCTTGAGGACTTAGGATAAGTCCACCAAAGCAGAACTAGATCACTAAAACCTCATAGGCTTATTGTGGCAAGAAAAAAAAAAAAAGGCTCAATGTAGGGAGAAGGAATATCACCCATGGGTAAGAAACTGAGGATAGCAGTTAGCATTATAGGTGAGGCTGATAGTAGTAGCCATGGCATTGATGTGCAAGCACATATTTGTAATGCTCTTGCCAGAGAGATGACAGGGTGGCCAGGGTGGCAGGGTAGGAACCCGAACCGGACCTGAATACGAGTGGCAGCAGCAGGAGTTAGCAGCCATGTGGAGTATCTCTGGTGGTCACATTACAGCAAGGCATAGGGGAGTGGCATCTACAGCAGTTCTAGAGGGAGATGATGGTGGCAACGGTAGAGAAAGGTGGTACTAGTCAAAACAACAGGGAAGTGTCATCCAGACTAGTCTTGGAAGGCGTGAGCTGAGCTGAGCTAGACTCAGCAGAAGCAGTAGTGGCCAGGTTCTGCCACAGGGTGAGTCAGACTGGTAACAGCACTGAGGCACAGAGAGCCTTAGCAATGGCTACAAAGCAGCAGCAGGTGAAAGTAAAGCCAGAGTGGAGTTACCTGGGTCACTGGTGATGACAGGAGTGGACCCAGAGGACTGGCCACACAGAATCACGGTCACTGGAATGATAGGCTATGTAGGGGTGTGGGCTGGGACCCACGTGATCAGGTAAAGGAAACACGATGGTCTGAAAACCCTGCTGCTCTTTTATTCAGTGTCACCCCCGTGTGACCCACAGGAATAGACTGCACATCTTCTTCCTTCTTAATTATCTTCATCGCCTCCTACGAGAGGAGAGGGTTACTCAGCCTCTGAGGCTGCAACTGTCGAGTTGAGTATAGGATTTGGGGCCAGAGGATTCAGAAATGGGGCGGTGGCCTTTCAACTGGTCGAGGTGGCCCTGGATATAAGTTTTGCTCTCAAAGAATAATTTACAATAAAGAAACAGCTTATATTCTATAAATATAATATGCTACCTCTCAAAGGCATTATAAGCTTAACTCCATGCTATAAAAGCATAGGATGTTAGAGTGGAAGTCTATATCAAGTCTATTTTCCAGATAAGTAAATTGAGTCCCAGGGAGGTCAGTGAATCTCCTAAGATTACACAAGTCCTCCGAAAGAATCCAATGTTCTTTTTCACCAATATACTATTATATGTCTTTTGTACATAAAGGCATTTTTTTTTTTTAGCTGAGCTTATAAATGTTGATGCAATGATTTAGAAACTCTCCATGGACATTGCTTTGACCTGTATCCAACCATCCCTCCTCTCATAGTCGGTGCACGTAGGGAAAAGGCCAGCCAGGCGTAGTGGGCAGAAGTGATGGATAGGACTTGGGCCCGGCCCTGGGAAATAGTCAAGGAACACTTGCTGAATGACATATTTGGGTTTTAGCAATAGACAATTTGGCTTTTATTTGAGTCCATAGTTTGCTAGAGAAAAAGTAAGATAAAACAAAGAAAGATGGAACTAAGTAAAACATATGACTCACGCTCCCCTAGGGCACTGGCCAGAAAATGAAAGCCAGGTGTGATTCTGACCCTGTAAGGAGGCAGAAGGTAGTTTCCATGGTGGCCAATCTCTCTACATGCGCTGTACGGCTATGGGCTCCCCAGTTGCCCATGAGGAAGGTGAGGTGTGTTTCCCATAATGTGATTTCTTGTGTCTAATACTTTCTAGGATACCCCCACATGTTTGTAGTCCCTTCCAATTTTATACATCTCAAACTCAAATTACACCTTCTTTCTCCCAAATGAGCTCCCTCTTCAGACTTTACAAATGCTGTCATCAACAGTCACAATTCTTCTGGCCAGCTTTATCCACTTTCTTGCCTTCTGCCTCCCCTTCTGTGCCAAGGTCCCACAGCCTAAGGCCTGGACTGTCAGTGGTCTTTTGGTTGCTTTCACCAGTGTTTCTTTCTTAAATTGTACAGTTGGGCACACAGCATTCTCTACTAAGAAATGTACAATAGCCCCCTAGTATACAAAAGTAAAGTCCAAACTCCTTAATTTGGCTTTCAGAATCATCTGACATCCTTTCTCCTATTTACCTCTCCTCCTGCCAAACTCATTTGATCATTCCCACTTGGAGGCCACCATTCCCACCTTCTCACTTTTACTCCCTTATCAAGAATCTCCCCCTTACTCAATAAGATCAAGCAAAGGGCCCACTGCCCATAATATCATAAGTACTTCATAAATATTTTTTCTATTTATTTGTTCATCAGAGAGATATATAGAGAAGCAGAGACACAAGCAGAGAGAGGAGCAGGCTCTATCCAGGGAGCCCGATGTGGGACTCGATCTTGGGTCTCCAGGATCATGCCCTGGGCCAAAGGGAGACACCCAACCACTGAGCCACCCAGGCATCCTATTACTTCATAAAAATTAAGTGCTCCCTTCAAAATCCACATCCACTCCTCTCCCTGCAGGAAGCTTCTCCTCAGCAACCCCGCCCACTTCTTCTCTGTAATGTCTATTGGGTATCTAGTTTAGGTTACCTTTGGTGTTATCTTGTAACCTTCAACTCTATAGTAACCCTCAAGACAGGCTGTCACTATGCATTTCTGCATTTCTGTCACTATGTACAGTGTCCTGTAGACAGTAAGAGCTTAATACCTGATGATGATACTGTAGCATCGCCAGAATGTGGTCCTTAGCTCCAAACATGCTTACATCTTACATCACTGGGTTACCTTTTAACTCCCACACAGCAAAATTCCAGAAATGGAAGAATTTCAAATGAAGAAAGGGATAAGAAGAGGAAGGTGAACAACTATTTATTGACTACCTTCTTACACAAGGTTCCATTTTTTTGCTCTTTAATAAACATCCTCTCATATAAAGAAAAAATAATATAAAAGAGTGAATTGATTCAGCCAGGATAACAAATGTTACTGTCATCATTTGGGACTAGAACCCATAAACTTCTGACTCCCACTGAAAAACAGCTAATGTCAAGGTTAGTTTAGGTGGTTCTTAACTCAACCTGATGCTCACTAATGAGTGTGATGGTGAAAGCATTGGGAACCTAAGTCTGCCTCAGTAAGAAAACACCTACCAATTTAATGAGAGCTCAGGAGAGATTTCTGTCTTACTTGTGCTTGCAAGCTTCATGGTGCTCTCCTTGAGTCTAAGTTAAGCCAAGTACCCCTTGATACTTCTCATACATAAACCTAAGGCAGCTGGGATTCTCTGGATATGTACAACAGCTTCCAAACATTTTTGACAAAACTTGTCTAAATGTTTTATAGATATTACCCTTTGAGTAAGAAAAGGGTCATCACTCTGGTCATTACTCCCTTTTAATAGATGGTAAAAACGAGGTACAAGTCATTAGAGTGACTCGCCTAATCTTTCATGACACAATAGTATGCTCTGGCTCTCACAGGCTAGTCTGCTGCTCGTCATAGGCTGAAAATGGTGCACTGTTCATGGCTAATGACCACCAATCATATATTGGTGGCAACTTCTAAGACAATTGGGTGGCACAAGTAGAAGGGGTCATCCGCTTAAGGGAATTTTATCCAGATGGATATGCAATTCGTGGAACAATAATACTGTTGACATAGAGCAGCGGCTCATCAAGGCAAAGCTGACCCCCAGCAGAAGTGTCAACTTGGAGAAAAAAGATTATTATAAGCTGGCTCTTGTTTATAAGGCTGAGGACCAACAGGAATAGAAGTCCTTCGTGGAGGCCCCTGGTCTCTATGTCACTCATTAGGAAATACAACCAACTGCTTCTCTATGCTTCCTATGCAGCAGTGCATCAGGCATCATGTGACTACACAGAACAAAAAGTAGCATCAGGCTGTTGCTATGGAAACCTCAGAACCATCTGAATTGCTATGGCATCATAAAAGCAAAATTCCAATCATCAGTCTTTAACTATAGGGCTGTTGAAATCTATCTCATATTTTTAGAATGTGTGACATTTAACACACTGATGAGTATTTCCAGCTTCAGAATACATTCTCTGCTTTCATATTTAGATGGGATTTTTCAGTTCAACTGGCTGGATTTTTTTTTTCCTCTTCTTCTGGTAAGTGTACTGTCTTCTTACAAGTGATTGCAGCTCTTTATATACTTATTTCCTAGATGTTGCTTAATTCGTGCCTCTTATTTTCTCTTTATTCTATAATTAAAATTATTTTCTCACTGGCTGTCTATCTCTGCTTCCCCCAGACTCTCTCTCCCTAGTTGTATGTTTCATATCCCCAGTCGACACATCATCCAGGTCTTAATCCCCACTGGTTTTAACTGATCACATTTTAAGCCTTAGCTGCTAATAATGAACAGTTCTGAGCCCCAGCCAAAGGTGCATAGCTGCTCCCCTGGTGATTCTTTATCTCTCAAGTCACCATTCCCTTATCATTCAAGGTGATCCCCATTTACTGACTTTTCCAGGCCTTGTATAAAATCTTTTTCTGGATCTGGAATAATAGGTATGTCATTTCCACTTTCCCCTGGGAGAACTGCTGACAGGATTTTGTTTAACTCTGTATACTCCACATTTTGGGTGTAAGTGTCTACACGCACACACATGCTCACAAATATGTTGTTTATCTTGTTTGAAAGATGTTAAAAGAGATTGATCGGCTGTTAGAGATAACAACTCTTATAACCTAGTTAGCTTAGAAGAAAGAAAAGGAGGAATTGTGAATATAGAGGCAGAAAATACAAATTCTGCTCAAGGAAAGCTGTTAAGGTAGCACACTGTTGTGTGGTAAGTGTCCTTCACATCCTTTTTGTTCATCCGGCACCAACCTCTTCAAAGCTTTTGGTCTATGTAAGAGCATTCTCCTTTGAACCCCTTTCCTTATAAGAGTTTCAGGATCTCTTAAGGTTATTTATTTTCTTCTCCTCTTTAAACCTCTCCAAAGAAGTGCCTTCTCGATCTCTCCACAGCATTAAACAATAAGTTCCTGCACACTGGTAAGCATGGCATTACCAAGGTGTGACTTTCATCAGTGAATTTCCAGGAACTGACATCTCAGCCACTGCATTACTGAATTTAAAAGCATAATTCCTAGAAAGAGCGTTTAAGCATTTTTTGAGTCAACTCTTTCTTCCAGGGGTCACAAGAATCTTCCAGAGCATGATTTATTTATTTACTAGTATAATCACCCCCTCCAATAAGCTGCAGTTTTCAGGATTGTGTACAGAGCAATGTGAACTAGACATATTTGCACACAGAGCAATGCCACAAAAAGAGATAAATAACAACAACCTGATTTGCTGATTCCAACATCAAGGACCGCACTGTTGTCCTCGTCAATATCTAGGTCAAGTTAAATACTATGTTCAGAAATTCCACTCTGGGCCAACCATGGCTAATCGTGTTTGGTGTCTGAATAAAATTTCTGGCAATCATGACCTGGTGAAGAACATGCTCTTGCTTCAGATGATTTTTAAACACATTTCTAGCGTGTATAAACCAATGAACCATACTCTATCTTGGTTTATCCTGATACAAGGAATCAATCAGTCAATCAGTCAATTAAGAGTAATGCATGCAGGGATGTGTCTTGCATTAATAACTATGCTATGGAGGCAATGAGAGAGTCTTTGCTGATACTGTTGCTTAAATGTTTAGGGTCTGCCGACCCTGTATTATCAATCAGACACTAAACTGCCAAGAAACAAAACTGGCACCCTACCTTGCCCTTTAACCTGGACAGTGTCTTATCATATACCAACTGTGCAGTAACAACTTAGGGAGTGAATGGAGAACTATAGGAATGCATGCAGAACCAGAGCCAGGTGAGTCTTCAGAAAGCTCACAAATCTGTTGGGTAGGAAAGAAACTAGAAGCTATAATTAATAAAAGATGGTCTATGACACTGGAGACAAGATGCTGTAACAGACACCAGAAGTTCTATAAGAATGCAGAGAATGTAGAGGGCAAGTTAAAGAGAAGAATGCTTGGTGAAAGACTTTATGGCTCCTAGGAGATGTGGTGTGGATTTTCCAAATAGGCAGAATCAGAGATGCAGGGGCAGAGACCAAACAGTGAAAGACAGAGTGGATGACCTCAAAGGGCAATCTAGGCAGGGCAAGAGTGACAGAAGGTTCTTGCTTAGATACCACTGCATGTGGGGACTGTTTGTCAGAAATTGTCACTTCGATCTCTATGTGTTTAGGTTGCCACTTCCATAATAATTCAAGTGCTTCTTTAAACCTGAGGTTCTATAAAGGCAAGAAGATTCATAGAAAAAACTGAATACCATGGAATGAGCAACAGAAGCCTTTTTAATCAATTATCGTAAACATAGCACATCAGAAATAAACTAAAAATTACACATACATGTACATATACATCTGCATATATACACATAGGAAATGATACATCGGTGTAGTCAGTTAGATTGCTACTTAGAGTTCTTTTTTTTATAATTTTTTGTCTTTCTGATAACCTTATGTGTGTGTGTTTTTAAGATTTTATTTATTTATTCATGAGAGACAGATAGAGACAGAGAGAGAAAGAGAGGCAGAGACACAGGCAGAGGGAGAAGCAGGCTCCATGCAGGAGCCTGATGTGGGACTTGATCCCGGGACTCCAGGATCATGCCCTAGGCCGAAGGCAGGCGCTAAACTGCTGAGCCACCCAGGGATCCCTACTTAGAGTTTTTTGAACAAACATGTCTGCTTAGAAATATTGCTATGAAGTTCTACAGTCAACTCCAGCCTCCTCTTACCAAGCCACTAGCACACTTCTCAGTTTGGTGAGACTGAGGGATGTGTATTGCCCCTTTCCAAGACCTCTTTGTTCTTCTTCCCAGACAGTTTCTGTTGTGACCACTGAACACATGGATATCCGCTCCTTCCTATGTCCCATACTTATCTGAAAGTTACCCTGTGTAAAAATGGATATACACATACCATGGAAATTACCATTCTTTCTCTAATTCCTTTTTAAAAAAGGAATTTTTATGAGTCAGATCTTATGACTAGCTATATATGTTGGTGAAGGTACAAAAATATAAATAAAGACCCCAGGTAGGTTCAAGCCTTTCATCATGCACTTTGTAAAATGATGTGCTGCTGGCTGCTGATGCCCAGGGATGATTCCTGACCTCTATTGTCATGCAAAGATTGGTGTGTGTATGTGCGTGTGTGCATGTGAGCATGTGTGTATGTGTTGGGGGGGGGGATGGACCTTCACAAACATCCTCTCTCATTATTCAAAAAGGAACATTTACTCCCATTTCACACTCACCCATCCTCCTGCTCAACCCGCTGTGCATCACCTCCATCCCTGCCAAGTGCCCCAACCTCACCGTTTGCTGTTAGACTGATCCATGATCACTTAGGTATGTGCAGAATGCTGTACCTTAGCATTTGGATTTTCTTCTTTTTATTGAAGTGAAATTCACATAATATAAAATAAACCATTTTAATGTGAACAACTCAGTGGTATTTAGTACATTCATAATGTTGGGGAACCACCGCTGTTCTCTAGTTCAGTGTTCTGTCTCTAAAGATTCACTAATCGTGGCATTTCATACGAATGGGACCATATAACATGTGACCGCTTTTCATCTAGCTTCTTTTGCTTAGCATAAAGTTTTTGAAACGCATCCATGTTATAGCATCATCAGTGCTTTATTCCTTTTTATTAATTATTTCCATTATATGTATGTACCATAATCTGTTTATCCAATCTGCAGTTGACATGTGGGCTGTTTTCTGCCTTTTAGCTACTATCAATAGTGTTGCTATAAACACACATGTACATGTATTTGTTTGAAAATCTGTTTGAAGTTTTGGGGCATATATAGGAGTGGAATTGCAGGGTCACAGGGTAATTACATGTTTAACTTTTTGAGGAACCACCCAATTACTTCCCATGACAATCGCACCAATAGCCACGTTAGCTGGAAAATAATGAGAGCCCTAGGAAATCTTAGGTAGATTTCTAAAGCTACTCTCTGACCCATTCTGTCCCCCCAGCATGTGCCTGGGGGACAGAACCAGCTGTGTGTGCTTCCTGAGAGGAAAGACAAGTTTCATCTTCCCTAGTAAAACAAGCACCCATAGGCAGACGCCATGAGTAGGTAAGAGGAGAAATACAAGAGGTCAGTGAATGTGTGGCAAAGTCAATCAAAGCTTTAAGAATGGCCTTCCCTTTGATGTACAGAAATTATCCTGAGGAAGTTATCTAAGATGGTATAAATACTGACATACAGGGAAAGTATTATGGAATTATTTTCATAGTGAAACTTTAAATGTCCAACCTGTGAGAATATTCAATTATGTCAAGGTACATCCAACCAACTTTTATTTTATTTATTTATTTTTATTTTATTTTATTTTATTTTTTTATTTTATTTTATATTTTAAAAAGATTTTATTTATTTATTCATAGACAGAGAGAGAGGCAGAGACACAGGCAGAGGGAGAAGCAGGCCCCGTGCAGGGAGCCTGATGTGGGACTGATCCCGGGTCTCCAGGATCGCACCCCGGGCTGCAGTGGTGCCAAACCACTGCGCCACCAGGGCTGCCTATTTATTTACTTTTAAATATTTTATTTATTTGTTCATGAGAGTCACAGAGAGAGAAGCAGAAATACAGGCTGAGGAAGAAGCAGCCTCCATGCAGGGAGCCCAACATGGGACTCGATCCCGGGTCTCCAGGATCACACCCTGTACTGAAGGCGGCACTAAACCGTTGAGCCACCCGGGCTCCCCCCAACCAACTTATAAACACTATTTTATCTGAGAAAGTACTCATGATAGAATATTAATTGCAGCGACAGTTAATCACAACTACATATTATGATGTCAAGTTATAAAGATGATGTTATAGACTTATACACAAACACATGTGTGTGTCTGTGTGTGAGTGGATGTGTCTGCATCCATATGTGTCTGAAAAACAGAAGGAAGTATGCCAAAATATTTACAATGGGATCCTCTGTGATTGTTTTTCTTCATTTTTATATTTATCTCCATTTTCCAGATTCCCTGCCACGAAATTCTAGGACAAAAACAAACAAACAATAAAGCACAGAGATGATGCCATAATATTCATTGCCTCTTCAGTAATCTATCGGTCTATACCCTCCTTCATTCTTCATCAAGCACATACTGAGCTCTTTCTCTTCTAACACAGCTGGACTGGGCAATGTGGGAGGGATGGTAAAAAACAAAAACAAAAACAAACTAGGAGCGATCTTATTTTTAGGAACTTTTAATTTCTGACATGTCAAGAGGATGACATTTCTGAAACCCTGTATTTCATGATCCCCCTCTCCTCTCCTTAAAATTTAAAAGCTTCTTTTTATTCTCAGCAAACATTGTTCTATTTATATTTTAAATGTCCTTTGAAAAATGCCTCATCTGATCTTGCAGATACTGTTCCATGAAAATGATGAACCACATCTGGTTTTGCAGAGGAATGCCCCCACTCCACTTTAGATTGGTCATATCATGACACAATCATCTCTCTGATCACTTACATTTTTCCTTCTTTCCTTAAAAGTGAGATAATGATTCTTATTCTCAGGACAGGTTTAAAAAGAACAATGAGAATTATTATTAGTAGTATCTGTTATTTACTTCTTTATATCGAAAATAATCTAACATACTCCCTTGACATTCCTTTTTATGTAGGCTAGATGTCCTAATTTTTATTTTTGCTTGGGCTGAAGAGCCCAGAGGGGTTAAGGATATTGCCTATTATAATCTAGTAAATTAGAAATGGAGCAAGAACAGGAGACCAAATCTCTAAAATCTGGCCCAGCATTTCAGTGAAATTTAAAAAGAAAAACATACCTAGGAGAGAAGCCTATCTGCATCAGATAGTAAATCTTTCTCACAAAAGCAAAATGCCTCCCCTGTGATTCCTTGCATGAAAAATCAGTTACCATCAGGAAATAGCAGAGGGACTCAGAGCTGCAGTTATAGATTGGAACCTACCTGTAAAAATTATTTCCCCAAGGTTCTCCATTTATTCTGTTCTCTCCTCAGATAATAAATAAACTTGCTCAGTTTTGCACATCAAGTCTGACTCATCTTGCTGCGAGAACTCCAGGTGTCCCCTCTTACAGGCAGAATCAAGCTGGGTCCAATCCATTGCACAAATGCCAGCGACAGAGGTGGTAATATTCGCGACTGAAAGGACCAGAGTGAAACTGGCTCCTTTTCTGAGGGTGTATCCAATTATAAACATAAAAGTAGCAACTCCTTGAATGAGGTGCATCCTCCACCATGTGTACAGCCCAGAAGAAGCTACACAGAGGAAGGTGGAGATTGTCTGCTCTGTCCTGGTTTCTTGTGCCTACACTGTACAAAACAAACTAAGAAGCTGAACCAAGTCATTCTTTGCCACTTTGCAACATTGAAATTTTTCATTCCGCATATTCAGAGAGCAGTTTTTTTGTCTATTAGCTTTGTGTGAGAGGTCAGTAAAGGCAGAGATTCAATGAAGACTTTCCCAAGGAAGGCAAGTCAGTCAAAAAGGCCAGGAACTGCAGAAACATATTCTGATTCTAATGTGAAAAGACTTCCAGCAAAGGGGTGACTGGGTGGCTCAGTCGGTTGAGCGTCAGCCTCTTGATTTAGGCTCAGGTCATGATCTCAGGGTCTTAAGTCCTGTGTAGGGCTCTGTGCTAGGTGTGGGGCTTGCTTAGAATTCTCTATCTCCCTCTCCCTCCACCCTCCCCTCACCACATGTGCACACACACACTCTCTCTCTAGAATAGAAAAAAAGCCTGCCAGCATGTCAACAACTGCGCACGCACACACACATAGAGGCACATGCACATGCCTAAGGGAAATATGACAATCTCATCAGTAGACACTTGGGATACTGGGGTCAACTGAAACCAGGAATTCACATCAACTCAAACTTGATCTATTCAAACTATGACTTCCCTTCCAAGAACTGATCCCAGAGTCTGCCCTTCAGCCATGAACCCAACAGCTCAAGCTTCACCAGTTCCAGATAGGTTGTAAAACATTAAAATGTGCCCATTATCAAATAACTTTGGGGCGTATGACAACCATGAGAGTTTCGAATCAAAGCCTAAAATTCAATTTAAATCAAAATCTGAAGGCTCTATTTTTATAAAAGGACAAAAAAAAATCAAGCACAAAACAAAATAATATCTTGGAAGTACATCATAGATATGGAGAGACGTCGACCTCAGGGGGGTTGGAAAGTATGCATCACAGCAGAGGCTATAGTGTACTTCTATTTATCTTTATTTGATGTTTAATTAGACATGCCTTTCTTAATGCAAGTTGCTGACCCAAAGAAATTTCTCAATAAATGTTAACTATTACTGTGCTTACTGGTGCTAACAATGATAACTTGAATTCAGATAAAGTGGTAGGCAATTCCCTTCCATCCTCTGTGTCCAGCCTTAGTTCCCTAAATGGGGTGGACAACATTCTTGTCCAGGGGAGGGATGATGTAGAACGGGCACCAAGGCCAGGCAGCAAAGGCAGACAACTCTGCCTAGGGTGGGGTGATGCAACCCCAGGAGTTTGCCAGCCCAGTCTCCATGAATCGGAAACCAACCAGTTGGGAGATCCTAGCATTGTTACTAGTGTCATTAATGTCTCAGCCCATCACAACACCCAGAATAGTCCCTATGGATATTTAAGTCAGCTCAGAAAGCTGCCACCAGGTGGTGCCATATCAAGACTGGGACAGGAAGTCCAGCTTAGAAACTCCCTGCTGTCTGGTTGCTCACATGTTGAATTCATTATCCTCACAAATAAGGAACTTCATATTTTACACAATCGACAAACTGGGAGTTATTGTGTTATGGCTGTTGTGTTATGATGACTTTTAAGGGTGAAAGAAGACACTATAATAATGGAGCAAAAAATAAACCGAAATTATTCAGGGCAAGTAGGATACATAGTCACCCTAGTTATGGCAAGGTTTACACTATTATTTTTTTTATTATGACTACTATTATCTTTATGCCATTATATTGCTTTATTTTTATATTTTATTTTTATTTTTATTTTTTGCAGTGAGAGAAGGAGCAAGTGATGTTAAGTACGACAGACAAAGTTAGTGGTACCCCCCAGGGCCCATACCTGTCTAGGACCATGATACTGCACTGAAGTTATTTGTAATACATGTGAACTTTGCTGCCTCAAATGCCAACTTCCTGCTAATGCCTGAGTGTCTACAGCTTACTAACCCTGGAAAATGAGCGGATCATGTATGTGAGCCTTGGGAAACAAGGAGCCCCAAACCATCTCAAAGAGAAAAGGCCTTTTTCACTACCCAGCACATGCTGTGCCAGCTCAAACTTGTTTCCTGATATTTCTACTCTGGCTCCTTGGTGAATCTGGAGTCTGTAAGACACAATATGCCATCGCGGTTGCTTCCTGATACTCACTCTCAGTCCAGCAAAATACATCCTTGTAGGAAATGTGCCTGCAGAGCTTCCTGGGGTCACCAGACCTTCCAAGTACTCCTCAGAGTGTAAGAGGAAGCAGCAGGTACCAGTGGAGAGTGGCTACCTGGACATGTGGAAGATCCTTTTCCTTGGGATTCCTCCAAGAGCGGATCTCTGCCGGGACCAGATGAGTATGGAGTCTTGGGGTGAGGGAGATGTGGGCATTAATGTCAGGTGGCCTCGCTGGGAGCTGAAAGCTGATGAGGTCTGGGATGCTGAGGCACTGCCATGCCATCACTACGAGGCAGTGGGACAGGCGAAAGTCAAACCAGGCCGCCCGGACCTCTGATGCACCATGGCTGCTTGGAAAGTTCTCTTTGTCAGACCAGATGAGAGCAAGGCCTGACGGAGGGGCCCACACAGGTTCATTAAGATCCAGCCAAAGGGGAGAGGAGATGCTCAAGGCTCTTAGTGATCAGGGGACTCAATGACAAGGACAGTGAGGCTTCTGGGGAGCAAGCCAGTTTCACAGGGGACTTTGTAAATTCCCCACATCCTTGATTTTTGTGATTTTGTTTCCTCCCATTTCCCCCATACGCTTCTTCTCTGATTTTGCCATCATTTTATCTTAGCACAAGTACATTTTGTTGGACAAGTCAGTAACTCATCATTACTTTGGGATCTCACTGACATTACAGGCACTGATTAATATGTTTCTTCCCTCTTTCTGGTGTACGCTCTCCTGGAGTTTCCTACAAAACGTGGGCTCTGCATCTAGACAGATCTAACTGAACTTAAATTCCAGCTCCATGATTTTATGAGTGGTGAGGATGTTCAGTTTCTAACCTCATGAAATCTGAGGTCTAAGAGTGTCTGCCTTATGCACCTGCGGGAAATGTAAATGAAACCCTGCCCTGGAAGCACTTAGTACAGGGCCCGTCATTCCTTCTTTAAATGCCAAATAAGTGGTAGTTAGTATTCTTTCATTATCCCTGTTGTTTTATGTGAACGCTAATATGTATTAGGTTTTTAATCATCTAACTTATTTTTGGTGAGAAACATTTAAGTTTTACTCTCTTAACAAATCTCAATGATATAACCGAGTCTTATCAACAACAGTCATCCTGCTTACATGGGCTCTTCAGACCTTATTCATCATTTTTAAAAAAGGTTTATTGATTGATTTGAGAGAGACAGTGAGAGAGATAGAAAGAGAGAGAGAGAGTCAGTGCACCGGGAGGGGCGGAGTGAGAGGGAGAGAAGCAGGCTCCACTAAGTGTGGAGCCAGATGTGGGACTCCATCTCACAACCCTGAGATCAAGACTTGAGCTAAAATCAAGAGTCGGAAGCTTAAGTGACTGAGCCACCCAGGTACCCCAAGACCTTATTCATCTTAAAACTGAGACTCAGGATCCCTGGGTGGCGCAGCGGTTTGGCGCCTGCCTTTGGCCCAGGGCGCGATCCTGGAGACCCAGGATCGAATCCCAGGTCGGGCTCCCGGTGCATGGAGCCTGCTTCTCCCTCTGCCTGTGTCTCTGCCTCTCTCTCTCTCTGTGACTATCATAAATAAATTAAAAAAAAAAAAAACTGAGACTCTGTCCCCTTTTACTACTATTCCCGCCACCCCCTGACAATCACTTTTCTACCCTGTTTCTATGGGTTTGACTCATATGTGTTTTTCTTTTTTGGTTCCACATATAAATGACATCATGTAGTATTTGTCTTTGTCTGGCTTATTTCACTAATTTGCTTATTAGTTACACATTTCTCTATTCTTGTATTTTCATTTGTTTTTTTTTCATTTGTTTTAATTTACTCTTATTGCCATTTTAATTTCAATCTTCACCTTTCATTTTTTAATTTTTTCCTGATGTGAAGAAAAAATATTCCTTTTAAAAAGATTTTATTTAAAGATTTTACTTAGTTAGTTAGAGAGTGAGTGGGGCCGTGGGGGTGAGAGTGGTAGAAGGAAAGGGAGAAAGAATCCCAAGTAGACTCTACACTGAGCAAAAAGCCCGATGCCGGGCTCCATCTCACAACCCTGAGATCATGACCTGATCCAAAATCAAGAGTTGGATGCTTAACTGACTGAGCCACCCAGGTGCCCCAAAAGGTATTTTTGACAAAAAAACAAACAAAAAAACCCCTATATTGTGTAAACTCTTCCCACCTTGTAGAGGAGAGAATGATCATTTTTATTGGCAGGGCAATGGTGAAGGGGTGCAAGATTAGAGCAGGTAACACAGTGTTGTTCATTTTAAAAAGGAGGAGGCAGCTCTAGAAGGGTTCCAGGGAGAAGAGACTGGTGGTGGGGAAGAGATTTCGCGGGCATTCTGAGTGGAAGGGAATCGCACAGTGCTGCCCAGTCTGCAATGTAATCACCTCTCAGACACCTCCACAGAACTTTCAATATGATCTGTATGGTTCATCATGCCAGTAATTTATCTCTCATTTCTCAGTTTCAAATCCACACTTCCAGATACTTCCTCCTGCTGCCTGGGCAGCTATCCAGGTCAGCAAGACCCTCCACTTCTCTCTGAGGCTCTGCGCACCTGGGAAATCAGAGAAAACCTGCAAAGCTGGAGAGGTAGCGGGGCTCCTTTCTTCCTGTCTGCCTCTTGTTCTGTCTACATCCCTGCAGTCCAGCTGCCTCCACCTGCCAGAGCATTAGGGTCCAGCAACAGCAGCAGCTGAATCCACTTTGCAGATTTTCCAGCACCAACAGAATGAGCCTCATGATGATGAGCTCAAAGACACCAATGTCCCCTCCTTAGAGATGGAGGTCCAAGCCCACAGACTCCCTCCTTCCTGCTAGCACCCAAGGCCCCCTCTTCAGAGGTCTGAGTTTCAGCTCCATGCCTCCAGGCTTCTCAGACTAATGGTCCCAGCTCGTCCCTTGGCTCCCCTATCCCAGGAACGGTAACTGTGTCCTGCAACGGCCACCTCTTTGATCTCTTTGTTTCCCCCTCTTTGCCCTCCAAGTCACCCAGTTAATGACTCTTTATGTCAAGTTCTCACTGTTCAAATAACTGACATGGGTTCTATCCCCTAACTGGACCTGGACTGATACACCTTCTGATGTATAAAAAGTGCATTTTCTTCTTCAGAGGATGGCAAACAATTCTGAGTATGGCTTTGGCGTTGGCTGGGGGGATGAAATCATCTCATCTCAGAAAGTGACAGCCATGTTTGAGTTATCCTCGTGTTGCCTGCCCCTTCAATTACCTTTTGTTTCCATGATTTTAGAATCTACTTTTCATTATGTCCAACAAAAAGCGTGGTCTGAGAGAAAAAAGCTCCTGACCAAACCGAGGAAACTGCTGCTCTGCTCTGCAGATGATACTGGAGCCACCCTGAGAAATGAGGGTGCTCCTGGTCAAGACCTCCCTGCAGCTGTGAGTCTCTCCATACAGGTGCCATGTGGCATTATTACAGTAGGCTTGCTCCCCGACACCTCACACTAACCACTCCATGTAGGAGGACCTCCATGTTTTTGAAATCCACAGATGGGACACATGGATGGCTCAGTGGTTGAGCATCTGTCTTCAGCTCAGGGTGTGATCCCAAGGGTCCTGGGACCAAGTCCCCACAGGGAGCCTGCTTCTTCCTCTGCCCATGTCTCTGCCACTCTGTGTCTCTCATGAATAAATAAATAAATAAATAAAGTCTTTGGGGAAAAAGAAAGAAGAAAGAAAGAAAGAAAGAAAGAAAGAAAGAAAGAAAGAAGAAAGAAAGAAAGAAAGAAAGAAAGAAAGAAAGAAAGAAAGAAAGAAAGAAATCCACAGAGAGCCATTGGATTTTGGAAACCAAGTCAATGGTTGTGGTGGTGGATGGAGTGGTGCAACCAGTGTGCAGTGGTGGACGGGAGTGTGCAACCAGTGTGCAGCAGCGTCCTGTCTGTGCCAGGACTGACTTTGGCCAAGAAGCAGAAAGTGGTGATGCCCTGGGGATACTGAAGACAGGAAAGTTGCTCTGAGGTGTCTATACAATGATGGCTGTCCTCACCCCAAGCACCTGTTTCTGACTGAATAGTCACCATGTGGCTCATGACTGGGTGTTTCTAACTTGTGCTATCACACACATGGCAGGGGGCATCCAATGAACATCTGACTCAAAATAATAGTAGATTCTGGAAAGCATCTAGATCCTAGAAAGTAGGCAGTGATGTTATTAATCAACAATAACACTGCCAAATGGCTTCTGCCACTGATCACACACAGAACAGATATTAACTCTGCTAATTTACTTCCATTTCCTTACAGTCCTGTTTGGGTTTTGAATCAGCTAAGTGCTTCCCACAGACATCACATGCCTTGTGTGTCATCTTGCCATTTGGCTCTGTTCCACCATTATTAGAAATCTTTGCCATTTTCCCCTTTCTTCCATTTATGCATTTACAGGGAGCAGTAGTGGATGGAAGAGGTCTTTCTAGGCAATGGGAAATTAGTGTTATACTTTGGATAGCCAACTTTCTCATTCAACCAGGTGCCTTCACTTTGAGAAATTACTGGAAAGAAGAAAGGGAGGCTCCTTTAAAAATGTCACTAAGTCCATCCAGAAATAATGATTAATTAGGAGAATGAGGCTCTTTGGAAGAGTGGAAACTATGCAGGCTAAACAATCTTCTGTCAAGGTGAGCTGCCAGAGTCAGGGTTCACCCTTTCTCCCCACCTGTAAAATGAGTGAATGAGGCCCCATTTCACCCAGGAAAAAGAGAAAACCCATTTGGGGCCCTTGGGTTCCTTTTGCAGCGCCTTCTTTTTTTCTTCATAAGGTTTCATTTTTTATTTTTCTATGTGGGCACATCATAGAAGCTGTCATACTTGATCAGCGCCTGGAGAGAAAGATGAAAACGTCACGCTCACATCTGTGGAGCTGGGATGAGCAGGGAGAAATCGAGAAGATTAAGCAGAGAGCTTTCATGCCCGAGATAACCCAGCTGTGTGAAAAATCAAGTCTATTGAACACGAAAGCACTGAACCACCAAAATAACTGCTTTAACCAGGAAGGAAGGGAATAAATGCCCCAGCAAAGCACAGACAGTGACGCAGACTCGGCCGCATTTCAAACAAATTCATGACTCTCTCTCCACCCCTGAGGCGCCTCTGCCTCTGTCCTTCTATTAAAGTTCTGCTCACTCCTTCTTTTTTGAATAAACAGTAACACCTTCTGTGAGGCTGTATAAATTGCAAACCTTCTAAACCAGGATTTGGGCTTTCAACATTGTTAGCCATAAAACTAAAAAGCTTTTTATCATCTGTAACCTCCCTGCTACCCAATGCGGCAGCCAACAGCCATAGGTGACCATTTACATTAATTAGGATAGGGGCCGGTGGGGGCTCTGTTGGTTAAGTGATCAACTCTTAATTTTGGCTCAGGTCATTATCTCATGGTCGTGATATCCAGCCCTGTGTTGGGCTCCACACCTAGTGTCAAGCCTGCCTGGGATTCTCTCTCTCCCTCTGCTTCTCCTCCCCCCTCGCTCATGCTCTCTCTAAAAACAAACAAACGTATATTAATCAGGATAAAATAAATGTAAAGATCCAATTGCTCAGATGCACCAGCCCATTTCAAGTACTTGACAGCCACATGTGACTCGTGGCTACTGGACTGGCCAGCATCCAGACAACATTTCCATCACTGAAGAAAGTTCTTTAGGAAATGAAAGGATGATAGGGCTCCATTTCCAGAATGCAATTATTTATATTCCTATGATCCTATGAGCTCTCTGACACTCTGAGCATTTGCTCTACCCAGGGCTGCTGATATTCCTATGGATGGCGGGATCAGACGCCAGGAATTCCTCAGGGCTTGGGTGACTCAGGTTATTCAGAAACTGTGTTCAGTCTTGCAGGCTATGAGGCCTCTGCTTCATGTGGGATGCAAAAAGAAATTTCTCTTCCTAATCTTTAAAGCAGCTTCCCACAATCCTTGTGATGGCTAATTGTGTCATCGCTGGCTAGACCATGGGGCGCCCTGACTAAACATTATTTCTGGGTGTGTCTGCGAAGGTGTTTCCAAATGAGATTGGCATTCGAATTGGTGAAGCCAGTAAAGCAGGTGACCCTACCCAAAGTCAGTGGGCTTCATCCAATCCATCGAGGGCCTGAAAAGAACAAAAGGTGGAGGAAAGAATTCACCCTGCCTCCTGAATGAGCTGGGACATCTTCTCTCACTCTCTCCTCCCTTGAACAGGGAGTTATACCATTAGCTTCTCTGGTTTCAGGCCTTTGCACTCGGACTGAATTATCCCACTGGCTTTTCGGGTCTCCAGCTTGCAGCTGCAGATCCTGAGATAATCACATGAGCCAATTCCAACCCCAGACATGTAACATAGGCAAGTGTCTCAACTGGAAAGAGCCTACATCCCTGGCATAAAGCACCAGCTAGACCTGCCCTACGACCCAGCAATTGCACTGTTGGGGATTTACCCCAAAGATACAGATGCAACAAAACGCCGGGACACCTGCACCCCGATGTTTATAGCAGCAATGGCCACAATAGCCAAACTGTGGAAGGAGCCTCGGGGTCCATCGAAAGATGAATAGATAAAGAAGATGTGGTTTATGTATACAATGGAATATTCCTCAGCCATTAGAAACGACAAATACCCACCATTTGCTTCCACGTGGATGGAACTGGAGGGTATTATGCTGAGTGAAGTAAGTCAATTGGAGAAGGACAAACATTATATGTTCTCATTCATTTGGGGGAATATAAATAATAGTGAAAGGGAATAGAAGGGAAGGGAGAAGAAATGGGTAGGAAATATCAGAAAGGGAGACAGAACATGAAGACTCCTAACTCTGGGAAACGAACTAGGGGTGGTGGAAGGGGAGGAGGGCGGGGGGTGGGGATGAATGGGTGATGGGCACTGAGGGGGGCACTTGACGAGATGAGCACTGGGTGTTATTCTGTATGTTGGCAAATTGAACACCAATAAAAAATAAATTTATTATTTAAAAAAAATAAGCACCAGCTAATGCTTAGTGGTTGGAGGGTTCACACTTCCAGTCTTTGAAATGCAACAAAGGCAATGCCAAGGATAAATAGAGTAAGAGTAAAGAGTGAGTTTGGGGGCCACCAGCCTCCAGGGCAGTTCCCTGGGGAACAGCACGGTGTCACTTCTTGTCTAGTCTGGATTGCTTGGATCCACTGTGCGATTATTAACAATGCAAATGACTAACCCCAGAACTTGTCATTTCTTGAAACTCTTATTTCTTGCCATGTCTTTCAGTATAATCAGGAGGGAGTGGCTTCAGACAGATAAAAGCTGGCTCTTGGATGGTTTTCCCAAAGGCCAGCCCTTGTGTCAGTGATCACTCTGCTTCTCCATTTGATGTACGGCATGTCCAGCTACTGCTAACAGAAGCCCAGAAATTGGCTGGTTGTTTGATTATTCTCAAGGCTAAATATTCAGAATGACCTAACAGACCCATACATAAACACACGAGTTCTCATAACCTTCTCAACATGAAAGTTCACATTTTTTCTTCCCAGCAACAAACTGACAACCGGCCAGCACTTAAATTAGGGGAAAAAATTAAAAGAAGAATCTGTCACTTATGTTTAAAAAAAAAAGAAAGATTACAGCTGTCTCCTCAATACCAGAGGCCTGTGTTTTGTATTTTAATATATATTCAACAACTGTATGCTTGGTTGCCCCCTGTAACCCCTATTTCTCTTTGCTCTCTCTTATTTGTAAGCCCAAATGTTTCATATTAAAAAGCTATTTTAAACCCAATCTTTAAAAGAGGAAATAAAACTTTTTTTTAATTGCATAAAACAGTGGAGGTTACAATCAACAGACTCATGCTGCACTGATAGGAATCCAAAATGGTTCAATATTTCTAGGAAGCAACTTCATCCAGAGCAATCAATGGCTTTAAAATCACTCATGGGGATCCCTGGGTGGCGCAGCGGTTTAGCGCCTGCCTTTGGCCCAGGGTGCAATCCTGGAGACCCGGGATCGAATCCCACATTGGGCTCCCGGTGCATGGAGCCTGCTTCTCCCTCTGCCTGTGTCTCTGCCTCTCTCTCTCTCTCTGTGACTATTATACATAAATTAAAAAAAAAAAATTAAAATCACTCATGACCTTTGACCTGATACGTCTATTTTTGGGGAACTAAAGAACCAATCATACATCCCAGGAAGATTTATGTACAGGGATGTTCATCACAGTGTTATTTATAAATGCTGAAAGCTGGAGAAGGGACCAGAAATATCCAAGAGAGACATGGCTTTATGAACAATATATTTACACTTAGGAATGTTATGCAACCATTAAAGACCATGCTCTCTTTTTTTATTTTTAAGATTAATTAATTATTTATTTATTTGAGAGAGAGAGAACATGAGGAGGGGAAGGAGGGAGAGGCAGAGGGAGAAGCAGGCTCCTCGCTGAGCAGGGAGCCTAATGTGGGGCTCAATCCCAAGACCCTGAGATTATGACCTGAGCAGAAGGCAGACGCTTAACCAACTGAGCCACCCAGATGCCCCAAAGATCATGCTTTCAATAAATACTTAATATCATGAAAGCTGTTCATGTTATTATGTTAAGTGTCAAAAGCATAATATAAACCTAAACCTGTATATGAGATTTGAACTCAGTAGAGACTGAATCCCAGTCTCCTTACCCATAAATTCTGTTAATTATGATACCCCTCCCCCCACTTTAGGTTTTTCTGTAAGGTTTCAATGAACCAGTCCTATAAATTCTAGCACAGTGTTTAACACTGGCAGGAGAGCCGTATGTGTTAGCTATTGTCCTCATATGTGACAAAACGCACATACACACACATTCACATTTACACACATGGGGGAGAGAGAGAGAGAGAGAGAGAGACAAGTTAGTAATACACAAAGTATCAGTAGACAATGAGACTACTAGTGGGTTTTATTTGCTTCCTTTTTTATTTACACTGTTTGCATTTCAGTGTTACAAAATGAGCACATATTACTTTTGTAATCTGAAGAAGATAGTCTGAACCTCGCTGTAATAAAATGAAATGCTTGTTTAAACACAACTTGCTGCATTGGAGAGGTCACAGGTAAGGGTTCTGGTCATAGCTACTGAAGGAATAAAATGTGATTGGGCCACCCATGGCTCTTGGCTACCCTGGGTCTCTGATGAAGAATGTCACCTCCATAATAGGGAATTGCATTAACATGCTCACAGACCCTCCCACATACCCTTTCATGTTCACACTCATTCATTCTCATTCTATCTACTATGAGGGTGCTAGTTAATCCCAACGGCCTCACAGCCTACAGCTCGTTCTGATACATCCTGTCTGGGGGACAAAGAAGGTGTCTCTGTGACCCCCTCAGTTGTCTCTCCCACTTCTCCCACCCTGGTCTCTGTCTTCCCAGTGGGACCACCGGGCCTACAGTCTGGGAATGTAGAGGCCAGAACAACCCTTAATCATCCCTGAATCCAGAATATTCCTTTTACACGTAGGAAACCAAGGCTCAGAACACAGGGAAACTGCCAACTTGATGTTAAAACACTAAGTCCTCCCAGGGTAGATGGAAAAGAGCCACTGGCTTGACTGTCCCACCCTCTGCTGCAGCACCTTCTCCAGGAGCCCCAGACCCCTCCCCCCATATCAAGGAACTAGGAAGCCTAGCAGAGGACCTTAGGACCCTGTGACATGACCAGGAACATGGGCGTCTGCTCCCATAGCCAATGCCTACACTGGAGGCTGAACCCCACTCTCCCTCCCTCATCATGAGGCAGGTGATTCTGGGCCATCTGCAGGGAATGGCCCTGTGACTATAGTCAATCACCACCTGTGGCCTCAGGCTCTCACTTTAGAAGTAGGGATGCCACCATATAGCCTACCAGCCCTCAATGGTAAAAATTTAAGATCTTCTTAAAGGAAACAAAAATGATGCAAAAACAAATGACTTAATATATGAGGCCACATGAACAATTCTTTAGCTGAAAAACCATGTGGAATGTCAGTCTATGGGTTCTACTTCTTCCCATTCAGGGAGGAGATGCACTGGGACATCCTCCTCTCCACTGCTCAGTAAGGCTGCAGAAAGCAAAGTTATTTATTTCCATGTGGACATCCCTCCATATATGGGAGATCATTATAAATTACTTGTATCTTTTGTGTCCATACTTCCATAGTAGGACTTTACTGAATGCAAGATGAAGAACAGCTTGGATGAACATAGTGGCAAATGGACTAAATGTTCAGATCCCAGGCTTATAGGTTGTACACAGGGATAGTAGTAGAGGAGGGGCTCTTCTGGCTGAGCTGTGTAATTTTTACTAAAGTTACTACTTGTTAGTCTGAGTAAGAGCAGGGGCTCTAAACTCAGACCTCCTGGACTTTGATTCTGCTTTTACTAGTTGGGACTGTGTGACCTTGTGCAAGTTACTTAATCTCTCTGTGCCTGTTTCTTTATGTATTAAATGGGGATAATAATACCACCTACATTAAATGATTGTGATAAGGATTAAGTGCTTATAAGATATCCCAGGGCTTGGGATCCTTGGGTGGTTCAGCAGTTTAGCACCTGCCTTCGGCCCAGGGCATGATCCTGGGGTCCCAGGATGGAGTCCCACATTGGGGTCCCTGCATGGAGCCTGCTTCTCCCTCTGCCTATGTCTCTGCCTCTCTCTATCTGTCTCTCATGAATAAATAAATAAAATCTTAAGAAAAGAAAAGAAAAGAAAAGAAAAGAAAAGAAAAGAAAAGAAAAGAAAAAAGAAATCCCAGGGCATAGTAAGGACCTAATAAATTTTTTATGTTTAATATTATTAGTTTATGTTTTCCTATAACAATACTTGTCTCTGATGTGGTAGCATGTCCTACTCAGAAAAGGCATAGGTTGGGACTCTGGCCTCTTTTTATCCATATTCTTCTGTCCTGTCCTCTGTTCCCAGATCCTTGGAAGATCCATGTTGGTGAGACAGTGAGAAGTAATGGGTACCAACAAGTTGCACTTCCCCCACCTTCCCTGTCCTGAAGTCTTCAATATTTAACAGGAATCTCTTGATACTCTGGAGGGGGTGATTCTTTAATGGAAGTTCAGTGAATGGGTGGTAATAGGAGAAGAAGTGAGGAAGGAGGCACTTCTTGTATAAGCACAAAGTGCTCAGTTTCCAACCTCACAGGTAATTACATTAAAGGCAAATTATTTGATCCAAGCATAACAGTAAAGAGTCATCAATCACAAAGAAGGAGAGCAGGAGAAGAAAAAGGGATCAGAGAACTACACAAACAACCAGAAAACAGTTAACAGAAGAGCAATAAGTACATACCTATGGATAATTACTTTAAATGTAAATGGTCTACATATACCAATCAAAAGACACAGAGTGACTGAATGGATTAAAAGAACAAGACCCATTTATATGCTGCTTACAGGAGACCTAATGACACACACAGACTGAAAGCGAAGGGATGTAAAAGATATTCCACGCAAAAGGAAGCAAAAAAAAAAAAAAAAAAAAAAGCTGAAGCAGCAATTCTTGTTGTATCAGACAAAATAGACTTTAAAACAAAGCATGTGAGGCACCTGGGTGGCTCAGTGATTGTCTGCCTTTGGCTCTGGTCATGATCCCAGGGTCCTGGGATGGAGTCCCACATCAGGCTCCCTGCATGGAGCCTGCTTCTCCCTCCTGATATCTCTGCCTCTCTCTCTGTTTCTTTCATGAATAAATAAGTAAAATCTTAAAAAAAAAACCATAAGGAATGTAACATGAGACAAATGACATTATGTAATCATAAAGATATCAGTAAGAGTTGGATTATATATAAAAGTATTATATAATACATGTTATACTAATAGTATATTAGTAATTATTATTATATATTGACAGAATATAGAAATATAAGAAAAAATAGAAGATCATAAAGATATGGATGCTAAATAGCATGCTACTAAACAATCAATGAGCCAATAAAGAAATCAAAGAAGAAATAAAAAAAATACATGCAGACAAATGAAAATGAAAACATAATCGTCCAAAATCTCTGGGATGTGAGAAAAGCAGTTCTAAGAGGGGAAGTTATAGTGATATAGACCTACTTCAAGAAACAAGAAAAGTCTCAAATAAACAATCTCATCTTCTACCTAAAGTAACTAAGAAAAGAAGAAACAAAGCCTAGAGTCAGTAAAAGAAAGGAAATAATAAAGATTAGAGGAGAAATAAGTAAGATATAGTTAAAAAGGCAATAGGAAAGATCGATGAAACCAATAGCTAGTTCTTTGAAAAGGTAACCAAAATTGATAAGCCTTTAGCCAGATTCATCAAAGAAAAAAAGAAAGAGGACTCAAATAAACAAAATCAGAAATGAAAGGAAAGAAGTGCCAACTGACACCACAGAAATATAAAAGATTATAAGAGAATGCTATAAAAGCTATATACAAATTAGACAACTAGAAGAATTGAGCAAATTTCTAGAAACATAAAATCTTCCAAAACTGAATTAGGAAGAAGTAGAAAATCTGAACAGATCAATTACTGGTAACAAAATTGAACTTCTAATCAAAAAACTCCTAATGAACAAAAGTCTAGGGCTAGATGAATTCATAGGTGAATTCTGCCAAACATTTAAAGAAGAGTTAATACCTATTCACCTCAAATTATCCCCCCAAATAGAAGAGGATAGAAAGCTTTTAAAGTCATTCTACAAGTTCAGGTTTACCCTGATACCAAAACCAGACAAAGACACTACAAGAAACCTCAACAACATATTAGTAAACAAAATTCAAAAAACAATAAAGGGATCATTTACCATGTCCAAGTGGGATTTATTCCAGAGATAGAATGATGGTTCAATATCTGCAAATCAATCAGTGATCCACCACATTAACAAAATGAAGGCTAAAAACCACGTGATCATCTCAATAGATGCAGAAAAAGCATTTGACAAGATTCAACATCCATTCGTGATAAAAAAAATCTGAACAAATTGAGTTTAGAGGGAACACAGCTCAACATAATATAGGCCATATATGACAAACCCACAGCTAACATCATCCTTGACCAGGAATAAGACAAGGATATCCACTCTTACCACTTTTATTCAGTGTGGTACTAGAAGTCCTAGCCAGAAGTATCAGACAAGGAAGGAAGGAAAGGAGGGAGGGAGAGAGAGAGAGAGAGGGAGGGAAGGAGGGAGGGAGGGAAAGGAAGAAACAGAAGAGTGGAAGGGAAGGGAAGGGAATGGAGAGGGGGAAGGAAGGAAGGAAGGAAGGAAGGAAGGAAGGAAGGAAGGAAGGAAGGAAGAAAGAAAAAGAAAGAAAGAAAGAAAGAAAGAAAGAAAGAAAGAAAAGGCATGCAAATTGGTAAGAAAAAGTAAAAGTAACACTACTTGCAGATGACATGTTACCATATATAGAAAACTCTAAAGTCTCCACCAAAAACTATTAGAACTAATAAAGAATTCAGCAAAGTTGAAGGATGCAAAAGTAATGCACAGAAATCTGTTGCATTTCTATATACAAGAACAAAATAACAGAAGGAGAAATTAAGAAAACAATCTCATTTACAATTGCATCAAAAAGAATAAACCACCTAGGAATGAATATATTTAACCAAGGAGAAAGACCTGTACTCTGAAAGACCTGTACTCTGAAAACTATAAAATATTGAGGAAAGAAACTGAAGATGATACAAACAAATGGAAAAATATAACATGATCATGGACTGGGAGAATGAATATTGTTAAAATGTCCATACCATCCAAAGCAATCTACTGTAAAACAATCTCTATAAAATACTGGTACTGTTTTTTACAGAACTGGAACGAATAATGCAAAAATTTGCAAAGAATCACAAAAAACCCTGAATAACCAAAGTAATCTTGAGAGAAAAGAACAAAGCTGGAAGTTTTACATTCCCATATTTCACGATATACTACTATATTCCACACACACAATGGAATATTACCTAGCCATAAAAAAAGAATGATATCTTGCCATTTGCAACAATATGGATGGACGTAGAGGGTATTTTACTAAGTGAAATAAATCAGACAGAAAAAGACAAATATTTTATGATTTCACATATATGTGGAATCTAAAACACAAAACAAACAAACAACAGAAACAGAATAATAAATACAGAAAATAAACTAGTAGTTCCCAGAGCACTGGGTCAGGGAGATGAGTGACATAGGTGAAGGGGATTAAGAGGCACAAATTTCCAGTTATAAAATAAGTCACAGGATGAAAAGTATAGCATAGATAATATAGTCAATAATATTGTAATAATGTTGTATAGTGACAGATGGTAACTACCCTTATCATGGTGAGTATAGTATAATGTATAGAATTGTTGATCACTACGTTGAACACCTGAAACTAAGGGTACATTATTTGGAAAAAGAGTCTGCAGATGTAATTTAGTTCAACATTTTGAAAGAAGATCATCCTGGGTTAGGGTAGACCCTGAATCCCATGACAAATGTCCTCTTAAGAGAAGAGTAAGGAGGTGACTGACACACAGAGGAGGAAGCCATGTGAAGGCAGTCAGAGATTGGGGTGATGAGGTCCCAAGCCAAGGAGAACATGGAACCACAGAAGCTGGGAAGAGGCAAGAAAGGATTCACCCCTTGAACATCCAAGAGGAACCAGCTTGCACATATCTTGGTTCTGAATGGGATCAAACTATGCTGCTCCAAAATATACCACTTTAGGATACAAACCATTTTGAGCTGGAGGTAACTGAGAAATCCCAGATGGAGAAAAAGCTCGGTACTCTCCCCCACTTTCTACAGAAAAGGAGGGTATGAACTTCCCTTTGTGGAGGTGTCCTCCCTTCCTCTCTCTTGTACCAGGAATAGGAGACAACTCTTATCACTGAAGATGGCACTGACGTAAATCTGCACATAGGCCCTATAAATAAATAATCCTTATCTTCTATTAGTTTCCTTCCATATATTTACTTTCTCAGAGTTTACTCCCCCTGAAAATCCTAAACACTTTGTCCTGTCTTTTCTCCAAAAATTCATCATTCTGTGTTAAAACAGTATATAAGCTTTCAGGCCTAACCACTTTATGGGTTTTCATCTCCTTTTCTGTGAGACCCTTGTGTTCATATAAAAATTAAATATTAACATCAAATAAAAGTATTATGCCTCTTCTCCTGTTAATCTGCCTTTTGTTATAGTAACTATTATAACTTGCGGGGCTCCAGGTCTAAATCTAAGGGGGTAGAAGACAAAGTTTTTCCTCCCCAAACATTTCATACTCTGGCCTCCTGAACTGTGACAGAATAATTTTCTGTTATTTTAAGACACCAAGCTCATGAAAATCTGTTCTTGCCCTAGCAAACTAATACAACACGTCTTGGATGAAATTCGAGACATCCTAAGCTTAGATCCCTGAACATGCCATGGGATGTCCCACCTCCTCATTATTTGCTCATATTCAACAGTATTGTCCTTAATACTATTTACTGAGCATCTACTATGCGCCAACCTCTGTTCTGTGGTAGGTCTAGAAAAATGCAGACGGTGAAGTCAGGGTCCCAGCTCCTCAGCAGGTCTGTACATCTCTAACTGCACAGACAGCACTTATGTTGGGTCTTGAACCATCATTATTTATATTTTAAGGGAAATTTTATTATACAGGGGAAAGATAACGGGACTATTAGCTTAGAAGCACTGGATGCCTATTCCAGTCACATTTCTCTGGTTCATCAGTGAAATAAATGAATGTGTAATATGTGAGAACATGAATAATATCAATAGCTAATTTTCATCAAGAACTTACATTGTGCCTAATCAATTCTGAGTACTTTGGACATTTAATCCTTCTAGCAACCCTGCTGCAGGTCCTGTCATAAAGCTCACTGGTCAGGTGAGAACACTGAAGTGTGGAGAAGTAATATAACTCGGAGTTCCAGAACAAGTACTCAGAGCAGTTAGATCTGAGTGGTAGAATTGAGATTTGGACTCAAACAGTCGGAGTGGGAGCCTCTGCTATTAATGACTACGTTCTTAGTTACTGCGTTATGATAGCTCTTTAGGGGATCAATCTCCATTTCTCAGGCAAGGAAGCCAAGGTTCACGGATATTTCTACAGAGCTGCAGTAATAATCAGACTAAATTGTGCATATTGCTTGTAAAGGGCCACTTACTATTACTCTTATATCCTCCTTCTGTCCCTTGCTATGGTAAGTTCTGCAGAGGCAAAGATTGTATTTTTCTTATCCTGGGACCCCCTGAAGCTTCACCAACTCTCCCCGAGAGAGCAAATGACAACTGAGTATCTGCTCTGGGCCAAACTGGATCATAATGAATTTCCGTGTTCCCCAAACCACAAAGTGTTTAAAGCTGGGATTTAATATTGAAGCACGAACCACAAGAATGAGTCAAATTAAATGAATGAAAAACTGTCAGACATTACAACATATTATAATCCAATTTCCTAATGGAAGTTGTAGACAGGCTGCCATGAGAGGGATTTAAATATGGAGCACCTAAAAGCCCCGACTTTTATATCTCAATGATGCCTCAGCATGGGGAAACAGGCTGCTGGATTTTCCTCATCTCTCTCTAGTGGAAACCCATGTGGTGTAATGAAGCAGAATCAAACTCCAAAATGACACCTGGAGTATAAACAGACATCCCCTTCGATGCTTCCAGACAGGAAGTCTTTGTTTGGGTTGAACAAGTGCCCCAGGATAGCTCCAAATTGGCCCTCCTCCTGCAGATGGAGAAAGGGGGTGGGCCCTTCTCCCCACCTCATCACCTCATCTCCCCTTTCCTAGGAGATCCCCACCCACAAGGGCTGCTCAGCAGCATCCACACGGAAATTCAGAGGCACTGAGGTCTTTGAACTAACAGCACAGGAAGGAAAGCCTTTGGGAGAATATTAATTATAAGAGGCAGCATGTCATTACCCTTTTGCCTTTCTAGACCTCCTGCTTCTAGTGAAAGATGGACTGGCTCCAGCTGTCCTTGTAGCTTCACCTAAATGCCCCCTGTGCCCACACTGCCACCTTATCAGAAAAGAAGGGGAATGTATCAGATGTCTGCTCTGACATCCTAGCATCCAGTGATCTTATTTCTCCCTTAATGGAAGGACAGATCTGCACTCCTGATACTGAAAATCACTTAGTCTCTGTGATGCCAGCCGCAAGCTCAGCCAGATCTTCTACTCTGGACACTGGACACCAGGAAAAGAAATTCCAAATATATGTGTCCTTAAAGCACATGAAGATGTTAGATGCTCTGAAGCCAGAGTAGGAGAGGCCAATGACTGCTGGTGATTTTGTGATAGATACCTAGCATGGGCATCATGGGGAGCTGTTTTTTAAAGAAGGTATTTCAAAATCTGAAAACGGTAACAGTCTTAATGCTCTTTGAATAAATGGCACAGTGCTTTATGGTCACCGAGGGAGAGATGCCAGAAGGGCTTTGCTCATGAATGCATTTTTCACAATGTCCCAGATACATGCCTTTGACTTTGTTGCCTCAAGGAAGAAAGTGGAATTGATTTCTCCCAAGGCCTCGGAGTCCTCAGAGGGATTGCTCAGGGCCAAATGAGGGCTAGCTGCAGACTTCCACGATGGATTAGGACCCTAATGGTTAAAACGGTGACCCATTATTTCATACTTACTGCTACAGACTCAGTGTTTGCTTATCCCGACCCTCAACCCCAAATTCATATTGAAACATAATAATCCCCAAGGTGATGGTATTAGGAGGTGGAACTTTTGGGGACGGTGATGACATCATGAGGATGGAGCCCTGATGATGGGATCAGTGCCCTTATAAAAGAGACCCCACAGAGCTCCCTCTTCCCTTTAGCTGTGACAGGACCCAAGAAGACAGCTGTCTATGGACCAGCCACTGAATCTACTGGTGCCTTGATTTTTTTTTAAAGACGTTATTTATGAAAGAGATATATATAGAGAGAGGCAGAGACATAGGCAGAGAGAGAAGCAGACTCCATGCAAGAAGCTGGATGTGGAACTCGATCCCAGGACTGCATGATCATGCCCTGGGCCAAAGGCAGATGCTCAACCACTGAGCCACCCAGGCATCTTGATCTTGGTCTTGCCAGCCTTAAGAACTGTGACAAATAAATGCTGTGTAAGCTGCCCTGGAGTCGTGGTATTTCTGTTACAGCATCTGGAACGGACTAAGACCCTATACTATACTATAGCATACTTAGTATAGACCAGGTGCTCTGATAATTGCTTTATAAATACGACCTCATTTAATGTTCACAGCAACCCTGTGAGGTAGGTGCCACCATTATCTTTGAGCTCAGAGAGGTTAAGTAACTTATCTAAGGTCATATAGACTGTAAGCAGTAGAGCCAGGACTCAAGCCCTAGTCAAGGTTTTAGTAATGCCAAGGATTCCTGACGTGCCCGTCCTTGAAATGAAGTCCTATTGATTTGACCTGATTTTCCCTGAGGGTTGTTCTGGGCTCAGGTGGTCTGTTACGCAAACAGAAACATACCCAGGGAAAGTGACCCAGAGGCAGTCAAAGCGCCCCAACACAACACCATTTCGTGTTCTCTGCCTGTATCAATCCTGCCTTATGTCTTTCCCTCTGGGATGTGGTCATCAGAACCCATGGGAATGGCACCTGCTAGAGAGGTACAATGTCCAACTTGTAGAGTTCTACCTAAGAGGCCCTGAATTTGGGTTTTCAAAACCTAATTCAAATCCCACGTCTGCTATGAAGCACTCCCTGATCGCCCTTTGGAGATGATGGCAGGCAGTCATGGTCTTTAGAGGCCTGGGCTGGGAGTAGGGGACCCTACCTTCCATCCTGCATAATAACGTACATGCTGAGTCACCCTAGACAAGTCATTTAACCTTTCTGAACCTTCATTTTTCTTTTTCCCTGCAAAATAAGGGAGTGGGACTAGGTGAGTCTAAATTTCCGACTAGCTCTAAAACTTTATAACCTGTCACTTTTGAACTCAAAATATTTATAACTTAGTGCTTAATATACATTATTTTGTACAGCATTATTATTTCTACATATCTCTTTCTATCATATTTCTCTAAAAAGCATGTTTTTGGAGGCAGGATATATCTAGATTCTCAGTCAATATTTCATTGAGTTTTGATGTTCAGAGTTCCATTGTCCACCGATAACCTTATATTTGACATATTTCCCATATGCTTACAAGTCTACCATCACTGCACCATATGGACAGAACCAAAGTTATAGCATTCTGGGGAAAATCAAAAGGAAGGAAGCCAACCATGATTTTTAAAATCTTCTCTGTATTATGCCTAAGTGTAAAACAAAGAATTATCTAAGTAATAGCCCCTTGTTTGTTTACACTTTAATATCACAATTTGTAAGATCAAATCACACCAATAAAGCTAACAGGCGTGTAATGAAAAATGCAACATCCCAATATTTGCAGTTTATTATTGTGGCTGAATTAGAGCAAGCATGAGAATATGGACCATTTAATTAGATTAATGATAGAATAATCTGAAGTTATGCCCACAGCTGGACTATTGACATGGCATGAGAACAGCCAGTTAAGTAGGAAAAAGGTAGATGTCATCAACTCTAGAAGCCATTGTCTTGATGTTAATAGAAAATCCAGGGAAAATAAATACATTGTGGGGGCTCAAAAGTTATTTTAAACTCCATGTGTACATTTAAGTGAAAAACAAGCCAGGCCCTAAAATAATTAAAGCCATCAATATGAACTACTCAGGTTTGAAAGGGACCAATATTTCTTACTCATAAAAAATGAAATAACATGCAATTTGGTTTCTTTGCCGTCTGCTACTTGAATTGCAGAGTATTGTTCAAAAGTTAATTTAACACCAGAATATAATTATTAAGACTATAGAATGCCTAATTTTAGCCACTGCATTAAAGAATGATTTTCTTTTTTTATGGTAATTTTTTAACTTTATAAGCTAAAAGTCATAAAAGTGATTTTAGACCTTTTTTTTTTTCTTTTGGCTTTCCCTCTTACGGAAAAAGAACATTAGGTAGAAAGAAAAGGAAATTTAATAAAACTGAGTATAATAATACAAATTATAATAATACAATTCCCCACAGAATACTCCAGCAAGGTGTTCAGCTGTTTCTCCCACTCACATTGAAAGCTTTTCTTAGAGATTCTATTTGAAGAGCTTGGGTGGAAAGCTTGAAAGAATAGTACAAACATGTGAGCGAAAGTCTATATTAACGAATCAGTCGGTAAATTCACCAAGCTTTACCAAAGAACAAGGAAAGCCTCCTGTGAAATTAACTATTTCACACTTTTTAAGGGTTTAGTCATGGGAGTCCCTGTTGCTACTTTTCATGCCTCCTGGCTGCTTTGCAGCCTCAGCTAGAAAGCCTTACTATCCTGAGAAGATCATTCCATTTTCTTCTTAGAAGAAAAAAACGCTTTGCTTTGTTTTCCTTTTTAAATCTTGATTTGGGGTGCCTGGGTGGCTCCCTCGGTTAAGCATCTGCCTTCAGCTCAGATCACAATCCCAGAGTCCTGGGATCTAATGCCCAGCTTTGCATTGGGCTCCCTGCTCAGTGGGGAGCCTGCTTCTCCCTCTCCCTCTGTCTGCCACTCCCCCTGCTTGTGCACTCTCTCTGTCAAATAAATAAATAAAATCTTTAAAAAGTAAAATCCTGTTTTGCTAACATTGCAATACACATTGGGAAAAGAAGTTCAACCATGCTTTTTGACAGTGACACGTAAGGCTGTGTTTGCTGCTTTTGGACATGAACGTTTAGGTTTAGGAAACCCCACTCGCTTTGCATACACCATGGTGATTCAAAATTCCCTCCAGGATCCTGAGATTTGCTGAGGAAGTATTCACCAATCCTTCCCATTCATGATGGGATCAACTTTTTTTTTTTAAAGGTTTATTTATTTATTCATGAGAGACACAGTAAGAGAGGCAGAGACATAGGCAGAGGAGAAGGAGGCTCCTCCCCTGTGGGGAGCCGGATGCAGGACTTGATCCAGGACCCCGGGATCATGACCTGAGCAAAAGCAGACGCTCAACCACTGAGCCACTCAGGTGCCCCGGGAATCAACTTCTAATGTAATTAAACTCAGTTTGATTTTCTCTCCTCTCTTCCTAAACACCCCAACATTTTAGGGTTTCTTTCTGGTTTCTTCAGTCTTCTCAAGATATATTTCACTCCCAATTCCAAGTAGGGATACTACCTGCATTTGCTCAAAAGTAAAATGGACTTGTTTTTTTTCTTTTAAATATCTTTGGTTATGAGAAGAGGATGCTTCAAGTTTTTAAAAGAGGATGCAAATTGTCAATCTTGCATCAACCATCTACTCACCAACAAGCCCTACTCCATGGTGAGATCATGAGATCCCAGAGACAGGGACAAGATCCTTAAACACTTGGCATCCAGAATCTTCTTCTTTATTTTTCCCCCTTTCCCAATTTCCCATCTTCCCTTTAGTTCTTTCACATAAATTTCCTAAGTGTCTGCAATGTGCTTGAAACATTACTGTCAAATGCAATAGTCCCAAAAACCAATCTGTAGAGGACTAGGTGGCTCCCACTCAGGACTCCCCAGCAGGACTGAAAGGTGGTGGCCTGCCTGAGGGTGCCTGGTCCCAGCAGCACTGGGGCTGAACTCCAGCTGGCCTTCTGTGGTCCTGGCCCTCTCTCCTGGGACAGGGCTCCTTCCACGTGCAGGAAGGACCACCTTTCAAAAATTCTCAAAAAGTGCTTTATAGACATGCACATTTTCCTCCAAAATAGTCATCATTTATCTCTACTGTCTCCACTTTTGCAATCTACATCCAATCATTTCCCAATTCCATGATGATTCAGTTTGTTGAGACTGGTGTGAAACACAGTTGGAGATTTTCCTAAAGATTATATACACTGATTTCCTTTTTATTCACATGCTCATTCACACCAGCAGAGAATTTAATTGATTATCAAACTAATTATTTTTCACCAGTAAGCACAGTTGCTTAAATGTTCATTAACTGCTCTAGATTAGAACTCAAAGCTGCAGAGACATCTTTAGGGTTAATCCACTGGATTTTGGTCATCGTTATAAGCATTATCCCCACCAAATGTCACAATTCTTTACATTTGTATAAGATTTTACAGTTTACGAAGTTCTTCTGTATATGGAATCTCATGCAATCTCATGCAATTCACCCAAATTGTGGTAGGTCATATAGCTGGATTAAGATGGATCTTAGACATGGAGTTACTCATTATGGAAATGAGGATAAGAAACGGGGCCAGGAAAATAAGAGGTGAGAAGGAGCCAAAGAGAAAGCAAGAGAGTCACCTGAGTGGCTCAGTGGTTAACCATCTACCTTTGGCTCAGGGCAGGATCAAGTCCCACTTCGGGCTCCCTGCATGGAGCCTGCTTCTCCCTCTGCCTGTGTCTCTCTGCCTCTCTCTGTGTCTCTCATGAATAAATAAATAAAATCTTAAAAAAAAAGCAAGAGAAAGCCAGACATACAGGATTCAGACTTTGCGACGGAGATAACTAGAAACAGCGGTGCCAAGCTGGCTCATCAGTAGAGCATGTAACTCTTAGTCTTGGGGTTGTGAGTTCAAGCCCCACGTTGGGCATAGAATTACTTAAAAAAAGAAAGATCTAGAAACACAGTAATAAAGGCATCTCAAAGGCAGTGTTTCTGCTTTACTTTGCATTGTCTGAGCACTAAGGTGAGTTCTTTTTTGTAACCATGGGTACCCTGAGTCTCTGGATGCCCTTTGTCAGGGTCAGCTAGTCTTCACTGTTCAAGGACACCCCTCTGCCCTCTCCGCCTGACGGTTTTGATGAGGACTTAAATGTCCTGGAACATATATAACCCCAAAAGATATGCATGAAATTAGCTATTCCATCATATTCCACAAATTTTTACTGAGCACATACTACACACCGGTACATTCTAATCTTTCCATAAATTTGCAAAGTAAGTATTATTCTTCCTATTTGTATTTGGACATTACTATTCCTATTCATGGAGAAAACTGTGGCCCAGAGATGGTAAGATGTCTGAGATCACAGTACTAGGTAGTGGCCGTCCTGGGATACCATTAAGTCTCAGGCTACAAACTTTGCTCTTCTTACTGAGTTGCACCACCCATGGAATCCCAACTGCCTCCAATAACTGGTTTGTTTTGTTTCATTTTGTTTTTCAAGACCCAAGGAGCAAACTGCTAAGCCAAATGGGATAATCAGACAGGAGCTCTGGGGACTTCAGAAGTGCTGAAGGAAGCAGGCAGGTGTTGCTGTGGCTCCCCCCAGGCCAGACTCATTTCAGGGATGACACCTGACTGTGAGAGGAGGAAATTCAGCTTGTGTCAGGGCCTGAATTTTTAAGATTAATCACATCGGTCCTTCCTAAAATGCAAGTGACTGCAGTTGAGAGAGATAAAAGTATTGTCAAATCCCCCTCATTTCTAGACAAGAGATGAAATATAGGGATTCCTAGAATAAGTTTTTATATGACTGGCTAAGAACCTCATCACAGACACCATCTGTGAAGCAAGAGTCTGGTTTTTAAGCCAGGCTAGCTACAGTCTTTGATGATCACCTGGCCCTGAAAACACTGGATCTTGGTTCTCCTTTGCTGTTATTCCAGAACGTCTATGGTAGTGATTCACATCAGTTTGCTCTTGTTCTCCTAAGTGCCCAAACTCTCTACCATCAGCCAACTACCACTTACCATCCTCATCCACAGAAGCCCCCGACACCAGGTCCAGGTTGATACAAATTAACGCCATCAAATCAAGCCTCAAAAGGCTCTGCTTATGAGGTCAAATTCTAGAAAATAATTTTGACTTATACTGTTGACAATATTACAAATATTAGTAGCCATGCTATTCAAAAATAAAATCAGTCGCTAACATGAACTCTTATAACTTCACTGTGGGGAGGACAATGTGAGTGTGACTTTCAGTGAAGTGACATTCACAATGAGTTATGCACCCTCATTCTCCAAAGATGGGTCTACGTCCAACTTTTTGCAAATACCTGATTGTTTTTTAAATGTGTAGGGTATATATATGGCCTGAAAGTCTTCTCATTGCTGCACCCTGAGATCTCACCAATTAGAGAAAATTTATTTAGCTTAAAAGCATTCTGGTTCTATAGTAAGTGACATTTAAACTCACTGAAATCAATGAGGAAGTGGGAATGTCAGAATCCGAGGGCTTTCCACACAAGACCAGTCCTGAGTGAGTGGTTTGGCAGCCCTGGCGCACAGGAAGCAAGCATTGGGGTGGGCTGACTTGCACGGGGTTTCTGGAGCTCTGAGGCAGACAGACACACCTGGTGGTGGCAGGGAGCAAGAACCCCAGCACATGGACTGGAGTGAGGAGCAGGACAGCTGCAGAAACACATCCTATAAAATAAGAGATCATGTGGCTAATGGTGGCAAGGCTCAGGCATGGGGGAAGCAAGGTGCTGACCCAGGTTCCTGGATGGGACAGAGCAAAGGTGAGGCTGGTCCCATGCAGCGGTGCTGCCCTACTGACCTATGGGGCCTTATATCCTCTTGACTAGCTGAACATGGCTGTGGGAGCGCGACTCAGGGCCTGCCCTGCACAGTCAGGGCTAACTGCTTCCATGCATGGGCTTGGGGGGGTTTCC
Organism: Vulpes vulpes; assembly: GCF_048418805.1. Classification (NCBI taxonomy): domain Eukaryota; kingdom Metazoa; phylum Chordata; class Mammalia; order Carnivora; family Canidae; genus Vulpes; species Vulpes vulpes. The sequence goes on along the minus strand of NC_132781.1, from coordinate 107,086,504 downwards.
CAGAGCGGAGCCAAGCAGGGAGTTTTGGTGGTGATGGAGGCCTAATTTCGAAGTCTGGAGAACTGCAGAGGAGGAAGGCTGGGAAGTTGGCCAGAATGACACAGAGAAAGTGCTGTGTGGGGTGGGCACAGCCCTCTGATGCAAGTGTGCCAGGGCAGGCCCTGGATGGCATCATCATCGGGGAGATGCCTCTCAACACCCTCCTTTCTTTAAAACCAAGTCAGTCTGCTGTAGCTCTAAAGTCATTCATCCTTAAGAAGGTGAGTGGAAATACTGTATCTGTCTTTCTTAATTTGTGGAGTTTTGATGTCAATGGTGTTATTTCCAAGCCCCTCTGTAATATTGCAGGTGGCGCAGTTGGCTATCAAGTTGTGAGGCCCAGGTTCCCTTTTCAAGATAACAGGCTTAGAAATGACGGTTGCTTCTCTCCAAGGTCAGTAATTAACTTTTCGTGGGTTTTGCTGTCCCTACTTCCTAAGAGAGAGGATGATTGTTCACTTGCCCACTAGCATATACAAACCATATGTGCCCAATGTCTCAATTTTAGTTCATCAGCGAGGTATGAAATTATTTTTAAATGACGTATCTTTCGATATTCAAATGAGAATCAATCTGGCAAGGAAAATTACATGATGCTAATTATTCTTTGTGCATATAAATCAGCTGTGAAATCATTCGAAACTCCTGTGTGTTTGGGTTCTTTACTAGCAGTGCAGAATAATTATCAACAAAGCTCGGTACGCTGCACTTAGCAAAAGGTCTCATTATTCAGTGCGAGCACAGCTTTGCTGAGCGCTCCCTGGCACACAAAATACCTAGCTCAGCTTGTGCCCACCACGAAGCACACCTAAAAAGGTATGTGATGGCTATCCAGTTCCCAGATAATCAGGAGCATCTTTGGAGAGCAGAAGATAGGAGATCTGATTTGATTCGAGGGAGAGGGGCAAACTAAGTCATCTGTAAGAGCGGATATTCTAAATCAAGAGTAGGAACAGATACTTAAAAATTAGAAGCTACTTCTTATAATGACATTCAAAATGTGATTCTTATCACGTGTGACCCCTTCCTATTCCACTTGCACTCCTCCCCACTCCCTCAACCATTATAGAATTAGATTACGACGTTGAAATAGATAAGCCAGGAATGAAAGGTGTAAGTCACTGGAGTGAAAGCATCTTGAGCAGACAAACATTATTTATTATTTTCTTATTGCTTTTAGGTGGCACTTCTGGCTCCTGGTGATTGCAATAGGGCTTCAAAATTAATAAACTGGTGGGAGCCACTGGTCTGGTGATTTTTACTTCCTCTGAGATGAAGACCTTGTGGCCCACATTTCCCAGGGGAGCAAGCACAACTGCTCAGAATGGTCAGCATCAGGTCCGCTCCTGAATACCACCTTTTCTCCGTGGATACAAGGGATACCTGGGTCACCGGTGTGGGGAGCTAGGAGAACCTTCCTCTGTCTTTTCTCTAAACCTAGGCTGGAGACCAAATCCATGCTTAGCTCTGGGAAGAGCTGTTCCCTTGGAGGCAGCAGATTTCACTGCCATCGGCTCCAGTGCATTTTCTTTGGGGATCTTGAAAAGAACCCAATGTGAGATATCGTCAGAGGCAGTTTTGGCCAGGAAGGGATACCCTGGCAACTCTCCATCTCCCTGTTGTTGAACCCTCCTCTTAAACCCCACAGGCATCTGTGGCACAGACTCCCTCCCCACCATTAACTCATTCCTGCTAAGGGGCTAGCTGAGAAGATTTTAGGGGACCCCTCTCTAAAACTGATTATTTACAGCAGGACCGTGGCCCTGCATCCCATCAAATTGCTCCCTTTGAAAAGCTGGTGTTGCACTCAGGTGACATTCACTATCCATTGTTCCGTTCAAGGAGGGATTCCTATCCAGCACATTCCAGCTCTGCTCCCTCTGATAGAATTAGCCCCTCTCGTTCAAATCCAAGCCTCCCTAAAAGTGTGCAGAAAGCCAACTCCACAGAAATAGCAGTGTCTCATGAACCAAGGTCCTTGTTTCTAAATGTGTGGCACACACTTACAGACCTGCCCCACCCTCCAATGGGGTTCTCTACACATCCTTTTCTTCTGCAACATCTGTGGCTCTGAGAACACCTGCCACTGTATAGCTGCTACTTGCATATATGTGTCTGTCCCCACCCCATCGGGGGCCCTTTGGGAGCCAAACTGTGTTTTATTTCTATTGATTTATCTTTCCTCACCTCTATCCTTGCTCAGATCAAGAAGGAGGATTTGGGGGGTCTGGCCAATTTAAAGACCAGAGAATATATTTAGGAGGAAACATTTTTGACTATGAAAATGGCACCTTGACTAAATTTTGAAATCTTTTTCTTGTGAAGAGCTTCATCTTGCAAGCAAGCCTATATGGATAAAAATCCCAACTGTCAGGTTTGCCCGTCTAGGGCCCCACCCAGAACACCAACAGAAACAGCAAAAGATGAAAGAGAATAAGTATAAAAGAGACTCATGTTTATCTCCACAGAACATATGACTTTTGATAACAGATTATGTTAAGAGGAGAAGCCCTATTAATTTAATTTCACTGACCTGGAGCTATGGGGAGAGAGAAGCTCAAAGTTTTGTCAACTTTACTTGCAAGTCCAACTTGCATTTGATGAAAAACAGCCCCAGAAGGAAACATTATTTACCGATTTAAAGTAAAAGGAAAATATTCAAAAGGTCTCAAAGAAATGACAACCCTCAAATAAATGTGCACTGCCTTCTCCGCATTGTGATACTGTGTCATCTGAATTATAAAAAGTCTTAGTAGCAGAAGTGCCCCCATAGTAAGAGAGCCACCTGACTCCAGAGAAGCTTGGCATTCTCGTTAGAATGAGTAGGAAAACGGAAACGTTATATATAAAACAGCTGAATTAATAATATTTTACAAATTGACATCTACAGAAAATTTGCCGAAAGACATTTCTCCTGAAATAATCATTTCCAAAATCACTGTTTTGAAAATATTATATCCATCCCTACTTAAAATTTTTATTTTATTTTTTATTTTTTTCTTACTTAAAATTTTTATTTTATTTTTATTTTTTATTTTTTTCTTACTTAAAAATTTTAAATGAGAGCCATGGCAAAATCTCTTCTCCAACACCCATCCCCACCCCCACAGCTAAGAATGTGGAATTGAGGAGAAACTTTAAAATCAACACATGACGGGTGAAAGCAAAGAGACGCGGAGTCATTTCAAAGAAAGTGAATGGGTCCTACGGCAGCAGGATCAGCCTTTAATCTGATTGAAGATATTCATATTCCAAAGACAAACTGTTTTCCTTAAAATGGAGTGGATCATCTATGGAAGCAAGGAAAGCTGCAGAGTGGAAAATTGGCAGCGCCTCTCAAGTACTGTTCAGGGTGGGGGGCAGCCAGATGATGGCTGATGGGGATGGATGGGCTACAGTCCACAGTCAGATTGGCAATCCCTTCTTGCTCATGGGAGCCACTACATCAGTGATTGGAGCCTGATCTCATTACTAATTCAAATCATTAAACTAACCCTCTTGTTCTGATTCCATGCGTACCAAACAACCTTCTGATAATTTGTTTCCCTCTGTAGCAATTTTGTAAATGATAGAAGAGGTTGGTTAGGCAGACAGCGTATCTGTTCCACCTGCCAGTTCTATTTATTATAAATTAATAATTTGGTATCTGGGTGCTACATAGTGTCTCTCTAAGCTTTGTGAGCTTGAGTCAGAATTTCTGAGTCTGTTCTGGGACTACCTCAAAGGGGAAACTCCTTGACCCAAGGGGTAGCCAAGACTGGCCCTCTGGGTGGCTGCCATTCTATTTGATATCCCGACCTGGCTGCGAACTCCTTTCATGCTAATTCCTACAAGCAAATATTTTAAAACAACATATAACAGCCTTTTTCACCTACTTGGTGTGTGAGGGAAGTGTCCAGTATGAAGGTCATAGTAGCGCTTACTTTCACTTCACCTCACCTCTCGTGTTCCCCCTGATGTCCAACCCCCCCCCCCCCCCCGGCACCAGTTCCTCCCTACATACAATGACTCTTGAATCTGGAACTCCAGCTCTGCTGTCTCTCCTGACCCTTGACTGTTCAACAGCCAGGTGGACCTCCTGACGTGGAGATCTGACAAGTACCCCAAAGTCAACATGTCAAAACTGAGTCACACTATTCCCCACAATGGGTTTTTCTGCTCCTTTGCTTTTGTTTAAAACCATTTCCTGAAAAGTACCCACATATTCAAGCTTCAAACCTGAGTAGCCATCTGAATTAGTTGCCTAGGGCTGCTTCAACACGTAGTACATACCAGGTGGCTTCAACAACAGAAAAGTATTGGGTCAAAGCTCTGGAGGCTCTGAGTCCAAGACCAAGGTTTTGGCAGAGCTGGTTCCTGCTGAGGATTCTGAGGGAATTATCTGTCTGTTCCCTGTATCTTCACATGGTCTTTCTTCTAAGTCTGTGTCTAAATTTTCCCCGTGTATCTGGACACCGTGGCTCAGGATTTCAACCTATGAATTTTTGGGGAAGAAAATCCTAACTCTCTCCCCGCACATTAAAGCTCTTACCAAGTCCTGCTGACCCTAAGCATTTGCCCATCACTGTCAGGGCTCTCTTCTAGGTCTCCTGGTTTGTTTTATTGCCCTCCTGCTCCTCGCACCCAGAACTCTAATCCACTCTGCACACCTAGACTGAGAGGTCTTTCTCTAAAGCACTTGCTATTACTGCCTTTGAAGCCTTCACTGGCATCTCCCTTACACTCATTAAAATTCCCTATCAGAGTTTTTAAGGGCTCTTAAGGTCTGGGACCACTTATCCAGCTTCATTGCCAGACTACATCCCACACAGGGCTACACACCCAGCAAGACTGATCCACCTTCCCTTCTACTTTACTCTCCTGGTTTCTGAACATACTCTCCCCTCAGCCTAGAACACTTCGCTTCTCCATTCACCATTTTAACTTCTGCACATCCTTGAACTCTCTGCTTGGGTATTACACTAAGGCTGTGTGAAGTGTCATCCTTGTGTATTCTCTTGACATCCTTTCTTCACTCATCATAAAACACTGAAACAGTCCACGAATTCATCTACATTCTGCACAGACTGTGAGCCTCATGATGAGGGATTCTGTCTATTTGGCACACAGTTGCATCCCTGGAGTGCCTAGCACAGGTTTCTGGCTCGTAGCAGGTAGTAAAGAGCATTGCTAGATACTTGTCGAAAATAATAACTTTCTGGTTTTTTGCTAACAAGGCTTTCTGACTAGAAATTTTAATCAAATCAAATTTTAATCGAATCAATTTAGATTCAAAGTAGATAATAATGTTGGAAGATTTCAACTGTGTTTTCAGTTGCAAACCTCCAGGGCTAGGAATTCAAATCCATTTATATACTGACAGACAGTACACATGACAATATGTTCACACGAGTGCAATGACCACATGTCTCCATTTGACTGGAACCACCCGGTGTAAGCCTATTGTTCCAGTGTAATTATCAGTAACATTCCCGTTCACTCTCACAAATACACTGTTTTGGGTGATTAATTATGTGGTCACCTACTCCTAAGCCAGTTTACAAATGTTTCATTTTGTAGATGAAAATAGTGTGTTCCTAACTCTGCTTTCTAAAGGGAAAGTAAATAGCTATGGTCCAAAATACAGAATGAGATTTGTTTGAGAAAATGGGGTTTAAGAACAAAAGGATGATAGTAGCTGAGGTTTGTAAGATGCAGACTTCTGCCGTAAAGCAAACAATGGAACAAGTCTGAGTGAACCTGTGATCAAGCCAACAGGGAATTCACGTGTCAGGAGTAATGCAGTTAAAGCACAGTAGGTCTCAGATTCATATGAACCACTAATTCTGAGGGTTTTTAATTTTGGGGGGGGGGGCTTGTTTTGTTTTTGTTTTTAGTCATTGAGAAATACATCCAATTTATATCTTACATTTAAATAAATTATGACCAAAGCCTCACAGATCAAGAGCAGAAATCTGGACAGGGATGTAGGTCTATTTTCTAGAACTCCCTCATCACATTGCTTGAGACTGGTTTGTGATTCAGTTTCAAGTGCTGACTATGCCAGAGCATCAGTTTAGCCACCGTGTAGCATGAGCATGAAAGTATCCCCCCTAGCCTAATACAGGCACTGCTAGGATTATCTGTTCATGTGGATTTTCCTTGTCTTTATCCTCCTTCATATTACCAATATTGGGAGAATGGTTTAATGATAAAAATGAACCTTTTTTTTTAAGGAGAGGAAGGTAGACCAGATTCACTTCCAGGATAAGATTACCTTGTCATCTTTTGACTAACATCGTTCAAAAATTTGTTTTAAAAGATTTTATTTATTTATTTATTTATTTATTTATTTATTTATTCGAGAGAGAGAGAGAGAGAGAGAGAGAGGCAGAGACACAGGCAGAAGGCAAAGCAGGCTCCACGCAGGGAGCCCGACATGGGACTCGATCCTGGGTCTCCAAGATCACGCCCTGGGCCGAAGGCAGCACTAAACCACTGAACCACCCAGGCTGCCCCATAGTTCAAATTTTTTTTTATTTTTTTAATTTTTTTTTCATAGTTCAAATTTTAAAAGCATATTCAGAAAAGTAAATCTAATAGAGGTAATATAAGGCAAAGACTCACTGAATAAGCATTAACTAACAAGAGGTTTAAATATGTTAACTTAAGGCCAAGTTAGTGACATCAGTGAATGTGGGTGGGGGTGTGGAATGAACGTGTCTATGTCACCATTTAAACTTGTGCTTTTCAAACTCCTGCACTTCTTTAAGTGGTGCCATTTTTTAAAACTAAAATCAGGTATGGGGCAGCCCGGGTGGCTCAGTGGTTTAGCGCCGCCTTCAGCCCAGGGCATGATCCTGGAGACCTGGGATCGAGTTCCACGTTGGGCTCCCTGCATGGAGCCTGCTTCTCCCTCCGCCTGTGTCTCTGCCTCTCTCTCTCTGTGTCTCTCATGAATAAATAAATAAATCTTAAATAAAATAAAGTAAAATCAGGTATGGAAATATAGCAACCAGAGAAACGTATATACTCTTGTAAAATGCACTCAAATATCCTGTGTTTTTCTTAAGGCCAAATACACAAGGTTGTCATAGTAAATCTTAATACACACATACATAAATACACACATTTTTATTTCAAAAAAAAACCCCAATTGATTTAATATCGATGGGTTCTATATAAAACATAAAACTAAGATTCTGACTCCCTGGAGCTCCCACATTGAAACAGAACTGAATGCTCTTACAATCTAGCTAGACTGTCCTCTCTACATGGGGTCATTCTGCCCCAAATCAAAACTTGAATTGTCCTATGAACCACAAAAGTTGAGTTCATGCCCTTTGAGAATTGGTGGAAAATCCAATTTGCTTCATTCCACCCCTGTCTACAGAGACAGGCTGATCTAATAATTGTCAGATAGGTTTCAGATCTCAAGTGCTCAGAGAGTTTCTTGTAAATACAGTCACTGCCTGACTTTCCAATGCCAGCATTGTATACCCATCCCTGAATAAGCCACAAGCCAACGTACAGAGCTCTCCTTTACAATCTATAGAAGGCTCATTACAGTCGCTCAGTTGATAAATTAGAAATGTGGGACCCTCTTCTTCTAGGAATCATGGACAAAAACACCTAATGTAGGGATTCTTCAGCCTGTTTGTTCACTGAGAAATGGTTAAGTACTGGATATTACAGACTGGGGTATAAAGCTCATCAACTAAAGCTGTCCCTGAGCAAATTTCCTTAGCGGCTCTATGACTCAGTCTCTCTGAGTTCCTAATGAAACAGGAATAAAAATTGGATATAAATCAAAAAGGTCGGGTTGTTAGAGGTGGGCGGCTTTGACCCAAGAGCGTTGGCAGCTCCAGTGTGTACAGAATGTTTCCTCTTAACTCCCTTTCTGCATTGGCAGAACTGGCTGTGGGCTCTCAATGTTACCATGAGGATCATAGCCCACCCAGATCAGGTGACAACTAATGATGGTGGCTTTCCTAGGAGCATCTGCAGTAACTGCAAGTACTGGTCTCCTGTGGAAGAGGGCCCTTGCAGAATCTCCACCATCTGTAAACAACCTAAAGAATGAACTTGGTGATAAAAGGAAGAATAAAGATGAAGGGGAGGTTTGTAACCATGAAAAAGGGGCTGCAGCTGTTTGTCTTGAGCCTCATCAGGAAGAGAAAAAGAAGAAACATTTTGGATTCAGAGACAGAAAAGTGATGGAATATGAGAATAGGATTCGAGTGTATTTCACACCAGACAAAATCATCCAATATTTTGCCACCTTGAAAGTAATCAATGAACCTGGTGAATCTGAAGTGTTTATGACTCCACAAGATTTTGTGTGATCCATAACACGCAATGAAAAACAACCAGAAAACTTGGGTCTAGATCAATATACAATAAAATGCTTTGATGGAAAGAAAACTGCCCAGGAACGAGAAAAATTTGCTGATGAAGGCAGTATATTCTATACCCTTGGAGAATGTGGACTCATATCCTTTTTGGACTACATTTTCCTTACAACTGTTCTTTCTACTCCTCAGAAAAATTTTGAAGTTGCCTTCAAGATGTTTGACTTGAATGGATATGGAGAAGTAGACATGGAGGAGTTTGAGTAGGTTCAGAGCATCATTCGCTCCCAAACCAGTATGGGTATGCGTCACAGAGATCGTCCTACTACTGGCAACACTCTAAAGTCTGGCTTGTGTTCAGCCCTCACAACCTACTCCTTTGGAGCTGATCTTAAGGGGTAGCTGACAATCAAAAACTTCCTTGAATTTCAGGGTAAACTTCAGCATGATGTTCTGAAATTAGAGTTCGAACACCATGACCCTGTGGATAGGAAAATTACTGAGAGGCAGTTCGGTGGCATGCTGCTGGCCTACAGTGGACTGCAGTCTAAGAAGTTGACTGCCATGCAGAAGCAGCTCAAGAAGCACCTCAAAGAAGGAAAGGGTCTGACATTTCAGGAAGTGGATGACTTCTTTACTTTCCTAAAGAATATTAATGATGTGGACACTGCATTAAGCTTTTAGCATATGGCGGGGCCATCTCTTGATAAAGTGACCATGCAGCAGGTGGCCAGGACAACAGCTAAAGTGGAACTCTCCAACCATGTGTGTGATGTGGTGTTTGCACTCTTTGACTGCGATGGCAATGGGGAGCTGAGCAATAAGGAATTTGTTTCCATCATGAAGCAGCGGCTGATGAGAGGCCTAGAGAAGCCCAGAGTCATGGGCTTCACCCGCCTCATGCAGGCCATGTGGAAATGTGCACAGAAAACTGCCGGGGACTTCGCTTTGCCTAAACAGTAACCCAGAACTGCGAGAGGGACCACCGCCTCCACCCAGAGCACCCTGACCCCTTGAGCAGAGCCTTGGCACAACTTTCCGGCTGCTGCTTGTGGAAGTAGCGCTCCCTTCCTCTTGGGAATGATCTCAGGATTCAACCAGTTTCCCCTCTCCACCCTTCCCCTGGCAAAGTGTTTCTGCTCAGCTCTCTTTCTGCCCATTGATTATCCCCTTAGGTTCTCAAAAACTTGAACAAGTCCTAAAAGTTCAGGCTTCTGGCAGGTTCATCAGCACCATGCATTCAAGTTACCCTGTGGATGAAGAATGCAGGGAACCATACCTGCCAACACTGGGAAACAGTTCTTGAGTCATTTTTGCTGTGGATTTACATTAAGAACATTATTTGCTTTTCCTCCTGCTGGTGTTTTTAAGCCACAAGGTGGGAAGACCTCTGAAAAGCAGAAGGAAGCCCATGATGAACAGTCATGAGGAAGACCCGGGCAGCCTGGGCCAGAGAAAGGATCCATGTCGGTCCCCAGGATGGCTCTGAGGCCTGCTCCAGGCAGGTGATTTGGGGCAAGATTTGGAATTTCAAGCAGCTGCTTCATGGCTCTTGGGTTCCCTAGGAGGACGCTGCCACAACTCGGTGCTTAATGAGCAGCGGTGATTAAGTCTGTGTTCCCTGTAAGCGCCACTTCCCCTTCAGGAGTGGGTCTCTGAAGCTGAGGCCTGGCTCAGAGCCTGTCTACCCTCTGTCTTAAGTACTTGTAAAATATCACTTTAATTAGAACAGTTTACAATAAACTCTCCTCACCCCTGCAAAAAAAAAAAAAAAAAATCACAAAGATCCTGGCATCTGGTAGGGGCTCAATAAATATTAATTATTATTATTATTGTTTTCTTGTGGCTACTATTATTGCTGCTTATAAGAGTTGTCACTGGCACTCCTAATCCTATATAATAATTTTGAGTTGTATAGATAGACCAGTAGAGTAGTGAAAAAACAACACAGATTTTATGATAAGCCACATCTATATTCTAAACTAGTTCTGACACATAATAGTTATGCAACCCTCTGCCACTTTCTTAACCTTTCTGAGACTTGGTTTCCTTATCCGTAAAACGGGTATAATACCAATAGTTGTGAATTAAAGGTAATGTATAGAAAAGCAATTGGGCCAATGAGAGTAAACACTCATTAAATGTTTGCTATTGATGTTATTACTTCTACTTCCAAAAAGGCATAAAAATATATGTCCTCAAAACCATCTGATTTCATGGCATTGTCCTCATATACAACACAATTATCACGGGCATTTTTGTCACCCCAGTCAGTTCAGGATAGTATGTAAGAGCTTTGCAAATTCACAAGAGTAAGAACGGACTAGAAAAGAATAAAAACAGCAGGAGACCCACTGACTTTGCTTCCTTAGGAAAGATTGCGCTTAGCACAGGGAGAGGCAGAGGTGGCTGCATAATAGGCCTCACAGTCATGCAGTTGATTGGTTTTTGCAAGTTGGAGAGCTAGAGTCAGAATCAGAATCCATTTCAGGTTTTAATTCAACATTTAAAGGCTGGAAAGATGTTTTTCTAAGTAAGTCTGAAATAATAAATCAACATGACACATGGAAAAGATTCTAAATAGGCAATGGTTTGCCATTGCTGAGAATTCAAACATCTCCTCTTTGCTGTTACGCCAAGATGCAGAGCAGAGAAAGAAATCCCAAGCTGATGGCATAGAAAGCTACTGTATTCCCTTCTGAGACTGAGCACAGAGCACTACGTGCTCTCACCATGCTCAGGAGCAGACAAGCAGATAAATGAAATGCATCTTTCTTGTAGGAACCCGTGATAGAGCATCTCTGAAGATAAGCATCTAGTATATTGATTGCCTATTTGCTAGGACTTCAGAGAAAGGGAAAAAATTCAGCAGTGGTTGAATCAAACTACTGCAACCCTATGTTTCTGGGTGGGTTTGTATTTGACCCTGGTGAAAAGCCTGTAAGTTTTGAGGCAGCTTATCCCCCCGATCAAAACATCAGAGACTGGTTGTATTTTACCTCTGTGTTCACATAAAATTCTTATCAGCAATTTCCTCCCGTCTCCTGGTCCTCTGGAGCCCTCAGAGCAATCTCAGGGTTAACGTGAATTAGGCACGAGGGGATTCCTCACAGGCAGCAATGAGCCCATCTCACACAAGGCTGTTCAGACTTACTGCCCAGAAAGAGCCACAGGGGACTGGGCTCGGGCATTCTGGAGGCACATCCCATGCCAAAAGCAGATCTAGTGTGGCTATGGCCTGTGAACGTGGGCTGTGCACCATAGTCAAAAGTGCCCTCATCTTGTTCTAGAAACAGAACTCAATAACTGAATCTTGATGTTAAAGACCACTTTCTTTCTTAAGATGGCCGGAACTTTCAGCCCAGAGAAGCTGGGGAAATGTCTCTGTGCTGGGCATTCACATTTTCTTTTATGATCAAATTCTGCAGCCTTCATTATCCCACACCTGCTAACATCCCTCATCACTCTATGTTAGATATCATTTCTGTGTCTCAGGCAGAACCCATGGGTTACAGGGAATTTTCAGCATCTTGCCCAACCAGCTCCAAGCTCAGGCTATGAAGCATTTTATTTACTTTTATCAACTTCCTTGTGAAGCTCTGGGTATTTATTTTATTTGCTATTATAGAAACACATGCAGGAATGGAAGGTATAACTCCCTTCCCCTTAGCAGTCATCCACCCGTGGTAGTGCTCACTACAATAACATTTTCTGGGTCTCTGTGGCTTCCGCTTTGGTGGGAGGGATTTCTGGGCAACATAAGCAGTCTTTGGCAGGAACCCCATCTTCCCATACACGCCCAACTCTACATTGTTAGAAGTGCTTTACTTGACAGTTACTTCCTTTACCACACTATCGTACACCTTCCAGACCATTGTCAACACCTGCACATTTATTGCTTCAGTGGGGTTTTGTTATTGAATGTTGGTTATGCCTGTAAACACATGTATTAAGGATCAGCCACTGCCAAGTGTGCCATAGGTCAGCCCTACCAACCACTCTCTAATCAGCCTGAGACTGCTGTGTAATTCCAGAGATCACAGAAATGAATGGAGAATCCTGGAGTACAGGGGGATATCTTCTGTCCTGGGGAACGTTTCTGTGAACGATATCTTCTGTTCTGTGCTACGTTTGCCATCTGGTAGATAAAGGCAATAATTCGGGTGACTATAATAAGCACAGACTAAGCAAGGACTGTAGTCCTTGTTCCAAACTATATTCACTCTTCTTCTAAGAATCAGGCCACAAAGCTAACCTTTCACATTAAAGATACAACAGCTCATGACAAAAAGGAGAGTATCTAAGTCTCACCGAGAACTCAATAGAGCCAGATAGAAGGTGAAACAGAAGGAATGCCATCTAGTCTTATGTGTGACCATCTTCCATGGAGTCCTGCTGAGTCTTTCTTTCATATTCTTCAGGTTTTCTAGCAGGAATGCTCTTCTTGCCTTCAATCTGATGGTGAAGAAGGGCAAAGGAGAATCCTTCAGTCCCATTCCATTCTGCAGCCTCACTCCTGCCTATAGATCTTTAGGGGAACATTTTTCCTGGGCAGAACATCTATCAGTAGAAGTGAACTCAACTTCTCAGCAGCATAGATGAGAGATCCTGGTTGTCATCCAAGGGAGCAAAATGTGGCACATGCTATAAAAGGGAGGAGTTGGCAAGAGAGGGCAAGGACATGTTTGGGAGGTCTCCCAAGAAGATTTTATTGTCAGTATGTAGCAGGGAGATATGGCTGAGCAGAGAGCTGAAAACATAGGAGATTTGGAGACAAAAGAATAAAGGAGTAGGAACTAGTGGAGTCTGGGGCAGACTTCTTCATCCAACTGCCCACCCCTGGGCCAGCCTGCTGTCGAAGAGATGGGCAAGGTATGAGTCCAGAGCCGTAGGGAGTAGGAGAGGGAGAGGGGTGAAGTAGAGGGCCACAACCACAGCCAGATGGGCAGAGGGCAGAGACCTTCTACAAGGAGTGGCTGGAGACCACGGAGGAACACTGGAGTCCATGGCTTAGGTCCTAGCCAGGGACGTACCTAGCTAAGGGACGTACCTACGAACTGCTTACAGGAGGGTAATTACTTTCTGGGTTTCCTTCCAGTTTAGGTGACTGACAGTCCCAATTTGTCCTGGATGAAGGGATACCCTAGAAGGTGGGACTCTCCAGGCAAACTGGGATGAGGTGGTCACACTGCTGTCATTGCTAAGCTGGATCTATGATGGAAATTCCAAGTGGAAACAAAGCCACTAAGTAGTGGAAGGGAGAAGGAGAGAGGCAGAGGACAGCCATCGCCCCACCTCTGGCAGTGGCCAGGGTATTGTGATGAGATAGAACCAGTGTAGATGTGGAATGCTTCAGAGACCTCTATTCAGGAGCAAATGCAGGGGAGGCTGAGAAAACACCATGCATGCTGGTCCTGGGAGCCATTTTCATAGCACCATCTCCCACAGTAGCAGAGCTACTATGTCTGGCTTGTGGTTGGCAACTAACCCCCAGGAACTGAGGTTACTGTCCCAGGGAACACCTTGGCCTCCTTCCACACTGGCGAGGAGCCCTGAGTTGTGAGGGGGGCTCCCCTGCTAAGCAGAGTTGTCACAATAGGCAGAATGCAGCAGCAGTAGCAGCCTATTGCTGAATGCTGGAGGGCCTGGCTGAGCCACCTTCCTGCACCAGCTACACTCTCTAGATTACCACACCCAGCCTGTGCTCTGAACAGCATGAGCATGCTGATGTTACTCAATTTCTTAAAAAAGATTTTATTTATTTGAGAGAGGGAGGGAGAGAACAAGCAGGGAAAGTGGCAGAGGTAGAGGAAAAAGCAGGTTCCCCATGGAGCAGGGAACCTGATGTGGGGCTCGATCCCATGACCCTGAAATCATGACTTAGCCACAGGCAGATGCTTAACCTACTGAGCCACTGAGGCACACCCCTCACAATTTTTTTTTTATCTATCCCAGATCTCTCTCCTAAGCTGGACTCCTCCATCCAGCTGTGTGAACAACTGCCATCTAACAGGCATCTTATACCAATACAGAGCTCTTTACTGGATACCCTCCTCATTCTTCTAAACCTGCTTCTCTGTCTTGGTAAGGAAAATAAAGAATGACCACAGGGAATTACAAGTCCCAAGTATTATCAAAACATTCATATCTGAAGCCCATCATGAGGTAGGGTTGTTTGTTTTAAATTTTATTTTATTATGGTAAGAGCACTCGATATGTGATTTACCTACTAATCGTATTTTTAAATGTATTGTACATAGTTGTTGACTACAGGTACAACGTTGTACAGATCTCTAGAACTTTTTTATCCTAATTGACTGAAACTATGCTGGTTGTTAGTAACTCCTCATTTCTCCCATTTCCCCAGCAACTAACAACCACCATTCTACCACTGATGCTATGATTTTGACTATTTTAGATACCTTATTTAAGTGGAATTATGCAGCATTTATTTTTCTGTGATTGGCTTATTTCACTTAGCATTAATATCCTCAAGGTTCATCCATGTTGCTGCACATGGCAAAATGACCTTCCTTTTTAAGGCTGAATAATATTCCATTGTACATATATACTGTATTTTCTCTATCCATTCCTCTGTCAACGGACATTTAGATTGTTTCTACATCTTGGCTATTGTGAATAGTGCTGCAATGAATATAGGAATTGAGCTATAAGCCGTTTAAAACTTGGAGCCTTTACGGGCTTTTGTGATACACACCGATCCTGATTTGATATCAAGTGCATCCAGGACCCCCTCTCATCTTTCTTGTTCCTTGGTATCTAATAGGGCAGGAAAGATCAACAGGCATCGTTCTGTCATTAGTAGTACTCATCACATGTACAACATTTAGATGAGCTACAAATGGGAAAGTAACGAGAAAGCATCCGTGTGTGTTACATCACTGCAGAGATTGGCTGCTACACTGTAATTGCACTGAGTATGATTTACCCTAAAGGAAATCTGTAAAAAAGATTTAGACGCTAAGTACAGAGTCACGATATTTCCAAATTTAAATCTTCAGATATTTTTAGAAGATGGGTATGACATATCCACCAACATTCCCCAAGATTCTCTCATTTTCATAATGCTAATTGAGCCTTTCACACTAAATAAAGAAAACTATCCCTTCCACTAAGTGAAATCAGATGGAGCGGGAACTTACTTTTTAAAGTTTACTACATAGCACATTGATAGGTTGTTGATGGTGTTTGTTTCATATATTGACAAATTTTCAATAGGTAGTGTTTACACCACAGATCAAACCCTTCAGGAGGAGCACAATTTAGGGCTTCTCTAGCCTTCAGGAAAGGCTGAAGCTCCCTATTTTGAACTTGAATAAAGGAACGCTAATGCCCAAGCAGAAATAAATGACATATTCCTCTATTAGAAAAATATTCCACCCAATGGTTTTTGCTTTCCGGTAATTTGGTAACAGTAGTATTTAATTACTAACAAGGTTAAGGTGATTCAGACTAGCTCTATTGGTTCTCCAAAATCACAACTGTGCTGTGATGAAAGGAGTCTTGTAGAATGTCTCCCAAAACCGTCCTCTTAGGGACCAGAAGAAGCTGGGGCATCTGTCCACTGACTCCCACTACTATTGGGTGAGGGTTGCATCCAAGGGAGTTAACTTTCCTACTTCAAGGTCAGGAGGCTTCAGGAGAAATCCTAGAGGATGAAACAGAGAGAAACCAAGGTTCTGTGCTTACAGGGCATTTATGGGCACATGCAGGCACTGTCCCCATGGCTGCATTGAAGCCAAATGGGACACAGGGATATGACATGGGCAAAACAAGCATTCCCACAGTAAGTCAAGACTCTTAGAATGTGAGATTTGGGGGCAGAAGACATGCACTAAACCTTAGAGTTCCTACGCTGACTTGTTAAATCAGGGACAAGTCACAGATTCTGAGGATCAATTTCTCTCTAAAGAGAGAGAGGAAGGGAAGAGTCCCGGCCTTCTTTGTGTCATTGAGCTGTTGCTAGGATCAAATGGGATAATGTGAGGAGCTACGAAGTGTTGGGCAAATGCTATTCATTTTGTTGACCACTTACGGTTCCTTCTGGGAATCCATTATTAACTCTGGGTCTGTGAGCATTGAACACCATGAGGCTGCTAAGGTTATTGCTTGAAGGTCCCCTTTGGGGATCCCTGGATGGCTCAGCGGTTTGGCACCTGCCTTTGGCCCAGGATGTGACCCTGGAGTCCCGAGATCGAGTCCTGCATCGGTCTCCCTGCATGGAGCCTGCTTCTCCCTCTGCCTGTGTCTCTGCCTCTCTCTCTGTGTGTGTCTCTCATGAATAAATAAAATAAAATCTTGAAAAAAAAATGGAGGTTCCCCCTGACAGCTTCTCCTACCAGTGGGGCAGATGTGGCCTTGGTTTCATCTGCTCTAGGAGGATTCACTCCCTTCTCCAGTCCTGCCATTCCAGGATTCACTCCCTTCTCCAGTCCTGCCATTCCAGGATTCTGCAGTAGGTCTGTGCCAGTGACAAGACCCTTCACCAGCCTTTCAGCTGAGTGTCTCTAATGGGATAGGCAAGCAGCAAGCACCACTCCCCACATGCAAATAACACTCACCACTCCCTTCTAGACTTCTGCCTTAAGATCTTCTTTCCTACCAATTTACAGCAAAAATAAGGCATGAACTACCCTTTAATCTGCTGCAAGCTTACCAGGGCTCAGGCATTATACTGAATGCCTTATAATACTATGTGTCCTCTAACCTTGTTTATATATCATATGCATGTTATATATAATTATTATCCTAAATTTATGGGAGAAACTGGAGCTCATCTAGATTTAAAAACTTGTCCAAAATGGTTTAGCAGTAAGAAGTGGAAACAGTAAATGAATCCAGGCTGGATCTCAGAGCCAGACACCGTGTGATAGGCCATCCAAAAGTCAGATCATCACCCACTTTGTTTCTTCCTTGGGGAAATAATAACATACTCTCACCCATCACTTCTCCAAAGGACCTTTCAAATATCTCTTTCTTTTTCCCACTTTCTTTTTTGGGCAAATGTACTTTTTTTTTCGTTGATCTATTTCTGCTCTTCTCTCTTGGTGACCTATAAAAATGTCTTCTAAAATGCGATTCTAGTACTAAGAACACAGGAAGGCAGGTACAACATTTCACCCTGAAGCTACTGTCATTTTAATTATCTGGCACATTCATGGAAAAGTGTCCTGGAGATGCTTCCTTTTCTTTTTGTTTGTGGTAACATAGCTGGATCACTTAAGAGTCGAAGCCCCCAAAGTAGAGATACTATTTGATCATGTAACACTATAGCATTAATAAATTTATGAACCACCTTAATTTGCTCTAATTAAAATGGCTTTTTAATTGGTTTTATTTATTTTTTTTTAATTTTTATTTATTTATGATAGTCACAGAGAGAGAGAGAAAGGCAGAGACACAGGCAGAGGAAGAGGCAGGCTCCATGCACCGGGAGCCTGATGTGGGATTCGATCCCGGGTCTCCAGGATCGCGCCCTGGCTCCAGGATCGCGCCCTGGGCCAAAGGCAGGCGCCAAACCGCTGCGCCACCCAGGGATCCCTTAATTGGTTTTAAAAAAAAAGTCTTGTTGAGAATTGCTCCTTTAAAACTGATAAAGTAGGGTGGAGTCAGGCAGATTTCTATCCATCTACAATCTAACTACTCAAACCACTTGAATCCCAGCCCAGCTGCTGAGATTGCACAGAAAGGCCACACAGAGAACAGGAGGAGAAAAGATGCTGCTCCAAGCATTTGCTCAACTCAAAGAGTGGTGTGATTTTTGGAAACACCCACTTGGGCTCTGACTGCATTGAGCTAATCTGTTCAATGAACAGTAGTGACATTTTGTGCTACAATAGATGTAACATCTTCAAAAGAGTAACTAATCTGGCAGTAGGGGCCCTTTGCACCTCAGAAAGTTAATTACATCATGAAATATTTGATGATCTATAAATAAAATCTTGTACTGATTTGGAGAATGTTCCAAATATATCCTCACTTGGGCTGTACATCGATAATGTATGGTAGGATGTTGATTGTTACCAGAATTATAATCCCAATACTGATAGAGCAATGACATCTTCATTATTTCTTGCCCGCTCTCCCTCCCCATCCCTTCCAAGCCTCCCCGCACAGAGGCAGGATGGTCACACGGTAAATCTAATACTGTCATGTAAGTGAAACACTGGGTTGGAAGTTACAGTCAAAAAACACATAGGCAGGGATGAGACACCAGCTGCATGACAGCTATGTATGATTTCCTAGACCATTTCCAAATGCTTTCCTTCCCGTGTGTGTGTATGACATTTCTATCATGTGGTACACTCAATATCTGTGTCAGGCCTTTCCCTAAACAAGACTGCTGGTGTATGATGATAAATAGTGCCATGATCAGCAGTGATTCCCACCCCTCCACATGCTGGCAAAGGTCGCCTAGCAACTGTTGTTAGGGGCAACACCAGCATGTTTAGTTTAAGGCAGTGCAACAGGACAGCTTTGGTCTCCTGAGGGAGGTTCAAGTTTATGCCCTGGAGATTAGGGCCCCGTCATAAATCCATACCAGTTATAACTCCCCTTGTGCTTGCATAAGGTTTAACCATTATTAGTAAATTTGCCAATTTAACAAGATCAAAACGGTCATTCTGAGCATATCACACCTTCCACATAGGCAGTGGAAGAGGGTTAGTATCTGATTTTTACAACCAGGTAACAGCTTGGCTTCATTCCCTTCCCTGCTTAATATTCACAATGCTGACTTCAAAATGGTTTCCAAACTGTGAAGCCTGGCATAAAAATAAAAAGTAAAAAAAAGAAGAAGAAAGTCCTTTATTAAGCCCCTGCTGGGATGCTTTTCTCTTTAATGCATTTCAAAAAGAAAAAAAAGGAACAATTTTGCATTCAGATGCACGTCTGTGTTTGTGGATTACACCACCCCCTACTGATTGATGCTCCTAATGGCTCAGCATTTTGCAAATGAAGAAGCAGTTACTCCAGTTCCATTGGCTGTTAATTCCGTCTACATAGATGTCTGCTGGTCTAATGAGCATAGAATATCTTCCACCAAAATCCATACTTTAAAAGTATATGATAAAAGAACCCTAAAAAATTGCCTATATTAAAAGTAGCCTATAATACAACAGGCAGATAATACAAAATTTAATTTTATGTCACCATATTTATAAAATAGCCAGACCCCATTCAGAGAAAACAAGAATGTATATCAAACAAATTCTACTGTGACCCGAGTTCTTTATATTAAGCAACTCAATAGAGACTCAGTTGGAACAATCTGAACCTATTATTTGAAATAGCTACTAGAACCTTTTTGCTACTACCAGCATTTTTTGCATAACCTTGTATTTAGGCAAGGCTGATTATTCAACAATAATTAAGATTCCTATTTAACATAAAAGAGATTTCAATTATGAATTTATCTTTAATTCTTGGTGTTTTTTTAAAGTCTTCCATTCCTAAGAGCAGAAATACAAAAATTGCAATGGTTTGAAGGACACTATGAGTTCAGACACTCATGTTCAGAGTTTATATAATTTACATTCAAATTACCTTATTAGCCAGTAGTGATTGTAATCCCCTCCTACAGAGTAGTGGAGGGGATTTGTTTTCTCATCCTAAAAAAAGCCAACAAAGAATTAAAATAGAGGTGGTATGAGGAAGAGAAATTGCAAAACTAAAACTAAAAGAACACAACTGTCACTTGCATGTATGTGCCTCTCTGCCTGTTAGAATGGGAAGATCGGTTTCTGAGGACTCTGAGACCACTCACGTAGGGCTTTCTGGGTGATTTAGGAAGCAAGACCATAGTTAGAAAGTCTTTTGTTTTCCTAAGCTTGCATCATCACCCAGCTGCTTTTCTTGGAGCACACAGGTAGGAGGGGATTACTGGGTACCCAAGACAATGCTAAAGGAGAGCCTGACTTGTAGAAGTATCTGAGAGAACCCTGGAGAACTTGTTTTATCTGTTCTCTTGTCATTGTACTTCTACAGTCATTGTACTTCTCCTCACAGGCTAAAGGCAGAATCTTAGGAAAGTAAAACTCCCTCAGGTTTGGGAACTAAGAGATGTGGGAAAAATACACCATTTCAAAAGTGAAAGGGATAGATAATACTGAGAAAATGGGGAGGAACTCCCCTGATGAGTATTTATTATCATTTGAAGTCAAGGAGAGTGGATTAGGGATTGTAGACCAAGTGTAGATTTCACTATAGTGCCGAAGTGTTTTTATTCCAATTTAATAGCATGTAATCAGACATATCTAGCAAACCTGAAAAAGTCAGACACTAACCAAACATCAAGTACATTCCTAAAATTAATTTTACTCCCACAAATCTCTAAGGGGCTATGTTTCTATATTAGCTTCTGCAAATATTTCTTACATGTCATTGCTAAGGATGTTGGAGAAATTCAGTGATAGATAGCCCATAGGTATAGGTAGTATATTAATAGTAATAAAAAATGACAAAAGTCCAATAAAGACATACAAAGGATAACTTTCATTTCACATGTTCTTTGTAAAGATTTAAAGTATAACCTCAGCCTCCAGCCCATGACCTCTGAACAAAATTACAAAGTAAAACAAGGATAAGGAGGCAATAAATGCCAAATTAAGTCATGATAGATGGGATGCAAGAGGGGACCCTGTCCTCTGTACAATAATGTGAAACAAGCAACTAATGTTCCCAAGCTCTTCATGGGAAGGCCAGCCGGGGAGCAGAGAGTAAAGGGACATTGTTGGTCGGGAGATAAAGTGGCACAGGTGCTGTGGCAAAGAATATTGCAGCTACTTTAAAAATTAAAAACAGAATTACCATAAGCTCCAGCAATTCCACTCTTGGATATACACCCAAAAGAATTGAAAGCAAGGATACAACATGAAAAGCAGATACAACATGAAATTACAAGCATCATTCCTTCTGACCATGCCAGCTCTCAGGGGACCTTGTCATAAGGGGTCCTGGTCCATAAGGAGCTATTGTCATCTCAATTTTTATTATTTTGTTAGTACTGGAAAAGTCCTATCCCAATAATGCCTTCCTAGTGTCACAGACTAGTGAGTCTGTGACTGGAGGCCTCTCGCGTTCTTGTGGGAAACCAAAGACACTGCTCTCACTAAAGCATTCTTACTGCCTGTAAAAAAAAAACAAAAACAAAAACAAACAACAACAACAAAAACAACAACAACAAAACAACCAAAAAAAAAAAAAAACCCCACAAAGTAAGGCTTTATTTTCTTAGACTATCTTTGGGAGTGAACTTTTTGGCCTTTATAAGGGCTGCATCTTTTGCACCTTCTTTTGGGACACTCATATCTGTGGTTAAACTATAAAAGGCTTATTGGATTGAGTCATTATTGAGATTATATTACTCATCAATGGCCAGATGATGGATCCTTTGAATTGGCGATATTTAAAAGAAAAAAAATTAGAGAGCTCTCATGCTAAACAATTGTCCTATTGGTACTTATGGAAACATCGAGTTAAAAAGTAGACACAAAGGAATATAATGGCTAGC
Source organism: Vulpes vulpes (assembly GCF_048418805.1). Lineage (NCBI taxonomy): Eukaryota > Metazoa > Chordata > Mammalia > Carnivora > Canidae > Vulpes > Vulpes vulpes. Next base: position 107,064,604 of record NC_132781.1, on the reverse strand, counting down.
TTTAGGGACTCAGTTAACAAGATGAAAGGACAGAAATTAGACTTAGAACAAAAAGCTAAAATCCACATCCAACATAAACTGCTCTTCTCAAAATCTGAACCCATCTGCCTATTTTAATTTCCCATGCCCTATGAGATTTATACAGAACACTCCAGGCTAATCTCTAGGCTCAAAGTATACAGTTAACTCATGTGTTCAAAGTTAGGAAGTGAATTTAGCAGAACTACCCAAGACAGGTGGTAGGGCTCTTTTTACTATTCTTTATAACTCTTCCAACTTCCCAGGGCTCTGTAATCAGGCTCTGCCAGCCTCAGGCCTTCTGATACGATGTCTTTTGCAGATGTAACTTAGATCCCCACTGCAAAGAATGCATGTCTCCCAGATAGCAGCAGATATTGTAAATTATAGGGTCCTTTTACTTCCACTTTCAGAATATCCTACCAAATTTAGAGAAGAGTTAAAAAAGATTAGTGGCCATTTGCAACCCCACTCAGAGGGACCTAGACTGGCTGTTAAGGGGTGTTCTTCCCACCTATGCAAATACAGTAGTTATCAGGTAAGCCAGATGCTCACCCCCCCTCCCCCCCCAGAAAACACCTTACAGAGAAAACAAATGGCCATAATTTCTCCCAGGCCCTCATACAAATGACTAGGAAATAGCTCAGCAGAGGTTGATGTTCAGGGGCCAACAGAAGCAATGGCAAGAGGATTCCTCCCTAAAGTGAATTGGTCCAAGGTTGGAATGTACACTCAGAAAGAAGACTTTTGTTAAACATTTCATACATACTTTAAAGACATAATGTATTAAATCTTAAGGTTCTAGAACATAAAAAAAATCTTTTGATTTCCATCATTGTTGGAAATCTTCCCAAGATAAAGAAGCAAATTAAAGAAAATGTAGTTTGATGGGCAACCTTTTGATATCATTCAGTCTACAGCTCAATTGTAGGGGGAAATAGAAACGACCAATTTCTACAAAACCAGAAATTGACTCTAGAAGCAATTCAAATCCCATCTATCTTCACCAATCCCCTAATCTCACCTATTCATCTGAAAATGCTTATCAATATCAGGATACTTAGAATTGTCCTGAACTTAAGAAAGAGGAAAATTCTAAATTATAGCTCCAATAATAGGCAAATATTCCCCCAAAAACTTTATCTTGGAGAAAACTTGATACTTTCTCAATCAAGAAAAGTTGATACTTTTAATGCAGATTTTCAAACTCTCCTCCTCGAGCCATTCTTTGAAATACAAACTTTGGAGAAATGATTTCCATCAGGAGGAAAAGAAGGGATAGTATTTGGAAACTGGGCTTTGGCCATCTGAATAGGTGAACTTATTCCAACTGCCAAGACAAAATTTGGATCTAACTGTTCTTTTGTAAACTGGTGAATTTTAAACTGTTGTGTCTGACTCTGGTTAAAATTTTAAGACAGCGGCTACAGGAGTCTCTGTTTGCCTCAGTCTCTATGTTTACGTGTGTCTATATATGTATGTTGTAGATATGTGATATTTTTCTACCTCCAGCCAAGACTGCCAAAAATAATTTGTAAAAGAACTCTATTTAACTGGATTAAACACAAACAAGTACTTATGTAAGAATTGGGTGTTCTAAAATTCACAGAAATATAAAAACTAACCTAAGTGGTTCCCTAGAACATCTCAAAAGATTTGTTCTTTCTCCTTATAACAATAAAATGTTACAATAATTAGACTTATTTGGTAAGTTAAATCACATAGCAAGCGTTGTCAAATAAGTGATGATAAGCCTTAAGTTATATTGTATGGGTAAGTGTTATTAATAAGATCATATTAAAAAATTGTAGAAAGGTTCTAGAAATCTGGTATGTCCTGGTATAGTATTATCACCTGTAATTCCAGTAATTATCTTGAAATGTTGTGCACATCATAGAAATAACCAATTCCTTGTCAACCATTTTATAATGGATTCTCATCAGATCTTTAACCACAGCCATTTTTAAGCCTTTTGGTACTTAGTTATTGCTTTACTCTGACGCTTCTGCAAAAGCACTCCCTTTTCAGTAAATCTCAGGAAAGAACTCTGAGTATTGGTTTCTGGTCACTTTAAGATCATCTCATTGAACTAGGTAAAAATTTATGAAGCTCCTATAAAAAAAAAACTGGGTTCATAAAGCTGTTAACAAAAGATCAAGATCAACAAGAATTAATTAAATGGTACCAAATGAACTATGATGACTGTTATTTTTATGACTTTTTCTTCAAAACGTTGTTGGTTCTCAAATGTTTTGCTTTTCCAGATTTAAGGGAAATTTCTTCTCTTTTTTCTAAAGCTAATTATGACTTACAATTTGGTAAAGTGTACTTATGTGAACAAAGATGAAACAGTTTTTCTCCCTACCGGATCCCTCCAGAATTTGGAAACTCTTAGTGAGTGTGTATTCTTATTTTAATACATTTATTTGCATAAGTTCAGTAAAAATTTGTTCTTCTGGTAATAGGACACAACTGGAAATACCAGTTAAAATGTCATTGTTGTAATATGACTGGAATGTCATATTTGATAATGATGTGCATAAAATCAGATATGCCGGACAGCTTTAAGGAACTAAGATTGACTTTTAGAGCCAATGAAGTCTCTTAGAAAAAAGCCTAGTACCTTCCTCATAGGATTCCTATCAGCCTAATTAGGTGAGTAGGGACCTGAAGAAAAAAAGAATTCACCAAAATCTATAGGTACTACAGGGAAAGTTTGATGGCAAATCCTTGGCTTGACTTCCTAGCCTCAAGAGGCTTTTAAAAGTTCAATTTGTGATTCCTTATGAAACGCTCCAGCAAAGCACATTTAAAGGAGCCTATATGCTCGGGGTGCCTGGGTGGTATAGTCAGTTAAGTGTCCAACTCTTGGTTTCAACTCATGTAACAATCTCAAGGTCCTGAGATTGAGCCCTGAGTTGGGCTCCACACTTAACATAGAGTCTGCTTGTCCCTTTCCCTGTGCTCCTCCCCAAGTTTAAGCTCACTCGTTTGCTCATAAATAAATAAATAAATAAATAAATAAATAAATAAATAAATAGATTCTTTTAAACAAGAGCCTATATGATCAATCACTATTCTTGCTGCACTGACATAAATAATCAGGCCAAATTTACTGAAATGAGGCTTACTTTGTAAACAAATTAGTTTTAATTCTGCTACCTCTGGTAGGAATTGATGAGGGAACAGTAAGTTAGCTAAGGACAAAGCACAAGCTAACACCCCACAAATGAACCCCCCCCTGCCCCCGCAGGTGAGATATGTGTGACATTCTTCAGACACTCACCAAACCTTGCCTATATTCCAAAACTACATCAGGAATGAGGGTGTGATTGTGGAGAGAGAAAAAATTACGTTTCAACAGCAACTATAACACGTACTTGTGGATAGTAGATTCAAGGTCTGTTAATTGTCTTTGAGGTTTTGCCATTTACCTGTAAACTGGACTTGATCCTAAATTTTTCTAGTTTCCTCATCTGGCTACACATCTCCAAACTAACATTTCCAATTTTCTCTCATTACTAGAATCCCTGACAGCTAAAACTACTTTTTTTGCCTCAGCCCTTGCAAACTGAAGCTTGATGACTAGATAACAAATTTCAGAGAAATCTGAAGCCACCATTACTCTTTTCAGCCAATCTTCTGCAGGCCTGCCTCTGTATGGGCCACTCAGAAACCTCGCTGGTGTCCCCAGTGACATCACGAAAGATGCTCAAACTGCAAACCAGGAAAATCTGTCAGATTTGCCTGCCCTCACACCATCTCAAGATGCTTCAAGCCTGACACCCAAAAATCTCAACTGGCAGCTCTTGGGACTCAAGACTTTGTTTTTCTTTTGTTTCTATAGAAATGTCTCTTATTAAGTACCTGATTGCTTGCACAATACAGGCCTAACTTTGAGAGCCCAGCTGCATCACTGTTTCCTGAAATAAGAGACACAACTGTTTAACTGGCCTGAATGAACACTTCTCAAGACTGAGACTGGTTTAATAAGATATGGAGCAATAGATCAACTTTAAATTCTGGACTGTGAAATTTCTTATTTGAAACTTCAAAGATGGGACTGAAGGGGAGAAGTTTGTCACCCCAAAACGTGCCACTTTAGCATGAAGACTATTGGAGCTAAAGGCAATTAAACCCCAGTAGATTCAAGAAAAGCTCTTTTCCTTCCCCTCATGCCTACATTTACATTACAAAGGTGGCCTGTACCAGGAAGAGAATTTTTTACCAGGGTTACCTAAGAACCTCATCTGCACAACAAGGGCATCCTTGGACTGTCAAACATCTTCTCTGCCTTCCTGGGAAAGGCCTCCCTCCCCTTTGAGTCCCCAGGTCCCTACCTGTTTTCCTGGCTCAGACTGTTATTATACAAGCCTCACCAAGCTGCCCTTTGGGTCTCATATTTTTATTGGGTTCCCATATGTACAAAGCTTTTTGCTGTTACTCTGTCTTACGTCAATTTGGTTATTAGACCAGCCAAAGAACCTAAAATTGAAAAAGGAAAAAAAATGTCCTTCCCTACAAGATGGATGGTGGTGATGATTACACAACAGTGTGAATGTAATTTAATGCCACTAAACTAATTACCTAAAAACGGTTAAAATGGTAAATTGCATGTTATGAGCATTTTACTACAATTTTTTTTAAATGGGGGAAAGGAAATCACTACTGAGACTGCAGTCTAAGTCTAATCAGGTCAATGACAAAAAGTAGTGTGGCCCTCAGCTGTACATTTCAAATAAAAATGACTGTCTCTGAACTTTATCCCCTGCCTGAGACACACAAACACAGACAAAATTCCACATGTGCATAAAGTCTTGTTTTCTACACAAGGTCAAAATGCCTTCTTTTTATAAATGAATCTACATAGCTCCATCATGACAGCTCAGAGAATAATAATTGACTTCGGGATATTCATAGATAATTTTCCCCAAGTGTGAGGGGGCAAGAGGACATTGGACTAAATCAATTAGTACACTTAATTAGGATTAATTAAGTCTTGCTTGAAAGAGAGCAAATGAAACAAAATACAATCACTTTCAGAAAAGGCAGACGGGTCATAAGAATGTTGGTATCATTTACTAAGCACCTACTCTAATGAAATGTCATTACTGCTTCCACCAGCTATGCTTGGCTTCCACCACGCAGGCATTGGAAGGTCTGCACATCTTGGCAGATTAGGTAGAGTTAGGTCGTAGGTCCAGTTAATGAGCTGTAAGGAGAAGTCACATGTGTCACTTCCAAAACAAAGCGTTTAATTGCTAGTGCAAGATTCTCCAGAGATCTCTGGTGACCAACAGAGCTTGTGATGGTCGCTCTCCTGTCAGAGTGAGAGGTCATGGGTAAACACACTATCAGAGATGAAATATCTGCAGTTATAAACCATTAAAAGGGGGAGTAATTTGCTACTGCAGTTTATTTAGTCTCGCCTATTTTTGCTGCAAAACAAAACAGACAACCTGACACTGAACTCAGCACCTTACATTATATAATCTAAAATCCTACAGTGAGGGATGCCTGGGTGGCTCAGTGGTTGAGTGTCTGCCTTTGGCTCAGGGCATGATCCCAGAATTCTGGGATCAAGTCCCACATCAGGCTCCTGCAGGGAGCCTGCTTCTCCCTCTGCCTGTGTCTCTGCCTCTCTCTGTGTCTCTCATGAATAAATAAAGAAATCAATCTTTAAAAATGAATAAATAAAGATAAAATCCTACAATAACCTTGCAAGGAGATAATGTATACCCATTTTTTCAGGTGAAGCAACTGAGGCTAAAATATCACACTCAGAAAGGCAGACTTATGATTAAAACTCCTAAACTTGCTTTCCTTCACTATAACCCAATGTTCCTTCAACATTCATGCCTCATTTGACCATTGAGTCATTTTCTGTCTACCATGACTACCATGTTCTTTTTCCTCAAGATGAAAAAGATGATTTCTCCGCTTCAACTTATTAACATCTAAATAAGTACCACCTTGCCAAAAGAACAATCTTTGGTAGGCAGAGACCTTCTGAGCTCTTATGTCCCTTACCTATAGAATCTTGCACAAAAGGCTCAACATCCTAGTAACCCATGTGAAAGATGAGGACAATAATAACCTCTGTGCTCAGTCTCATGACAAGTTTGTCACAGACGATGCACAACAAGAGTTTAGCTTGGGTCCTGAGGAGGAAGTTAAGTCATGAGACTTTCTTAGGCTCCTAGAGTCAGGAGTGGTGGTGCTGGAGGAGGGTGGGAGGCGGAGGCATGGAGGCAAATCAGCCGAGGGACAAGAGCTTGGGCACTAGAGTCAGGCCTCTGGTTCATGAACCAAGTGCCACCTCTGAGCATGGGCAGGGTGTCTTTCTTCTCTGGTTTTCTCACGTGTGAAATGGGGACAAAAGTAATACCTACCCCAAGGGACTGCTGTATGGAGAAAATTAGTTCCTACATATAAAACAGCCAGGGAGAAAGGTAGAGAAGAACACCTGAGTCAGTACTTTTGGCATTAGAAGAGAGGTAAGTGCTTTCCAGAAGCTGTTTGAACTCTGCTAAGGGCTGAATTATCTCCCCCCACTAAGTTCACATACCATAGATATCATAGTTCTAAACCCCAGTACCTCAGAATGCGACTCTATTTGGAAACAGGGTCTTTTCTGAGTAATTAAGTTAAATGAGGTCATTAGGGTAGGCTGCAATCCAATACAACTGGGACAGGAAAACAAAAGAAAAGACTAGGACAGACACAGACGGAAGACCATACGAAGACACAGGGAGAAGATGGTTGTCTATAAGCCAAGGAGAGACAACTTAGAAGAAATCAACCCTGCCAACACCTTGCTCAGACTTCTGGCTACTGAAACTGTGAAAAAATAAATTTCTATCCTTTAACCCACCCCCATCCCCATGCTGTGGTTCTTTGTTTTGGCAATCCTTGCAAATCAAACAGGCCCTGCTGGTTGCCATGGTCAGAGCAACTCTGAAACTCTCTTTACATACTGATTCTGGACAGCCAAAGCTGGCTTTGCCCTGAAGCTTAAAGAGGACACAGCCTCAGAGAAACCCTCATCTGCTTTTGCTGTGCTCATCCTGTGAACTGAGCCAAAGGGGGGGCTTCAAGACTCTCCCAGGAGCTTCTGCAGATCAGCTCCCCAATCTCCAAGGTCCAGGAGTACCTCCTGGAGAAACTGTTGACCAGTGCTTGGTTTTCTGTTAAGTCGCCAAAGTTTTCTCAGGTCTAATAAGAGATGTAGGTCTTTAATTTAGGGGTGTTACAGAAAAATGGAGGCAAAGTCAATTTATCAAGAAGAAACTTTTATCACAGCCTAACACAAACCTAATGTTAGTACTATTAGGAAAATGCTTTTCAAGCACACACCTGGGCCTAAGAAGTGCTGGTTCAGACACACACACACACACACACACACACACACACACACACTTTATCCCACTGAGCCCTGAGTAATTAAGTTACTTTGACAAAACACCAAGTCCACTAGACAAAAATGTTTAGCACCATTCCCAAAGGACAATGTGGTATCAAACATCAAGAAAGGGAGGTAAGGGCCTTTTTTAGGGCAATAGAGCAGAGAGACAATGTGGAGACAGCGAAGGACTATAGGAAAAGTAGCAGGAAAGGAGGAGGGCATCAGCTGTGGAAGGGAGACAGCTGCAGTCACAGGCACGTAAGCACAACTGGAGGAACTGGGTAGCCTTTAGAAGGATGTGCAGCCCTAGAAACTTCAATGGAAGGTTTTCCACATGGTCTGACGGTGATGGCACTTCTCCACTTCGATTTGCCTGTAGCTCCATCAATGTGTGCACCAATGTGAGCTGGGGTGTGATATAAGCAGCCAATGGCCTCTGGCATCCACAAACAGAAACTGCCAGCTACATGAAGGTTCTAGTGACCCGAGGAGACCAGACAGAGACTGGATGACCATTCTCTGGTGGAAGCCAGTTTGCTACCTACACAGCTAGACAGAGCTCCAAACAACACTCAGTTATCTCCCCAAAGGTCCCCACTGCTAAGCACTTGCTCCTGAAGAACTGGAATCAAGCCTCAGGTCCCTGGAATACAGATATTTACACAGTGCCCAAAACAATAGCAAATTGAAAACTCAGCTCATAGTGCCTGTCAAAAGAAATAAGATCACATTAAAATTCTTACCATTTCCTTTTTCTGTCAAACTAGCTGCTTAATATGCAGATAGCCTTCTCCTACCCTTCCTCTCTCTCTCCCTTTTACTCTCTCTCTCCTCTCTCTGTCTCACTGGTATCAATGACACATTTATTCTCCTCCTTTCAGAGCACCTTGTGAAATCAGTCCCATTTAAAGAGATTCAAATAAAGGCAAGGACACGGAGTGTCCATGGAGGTGCTCCATGAGGAGCACCAGAATGATAGAGTCTCACCCTTGCACTGAAGCCTAACCTCCACTCCACACTTTTATTTGTTGTGAGGGAACAGAATAGCTTGGTTGTAATTTTTAAAAGGCTTCCAAGCATCGTGTGAGAGTCAGAAAGCTCTCTTGGGTTCTCACACGTAATATCATTTTCATGAATTAAAAATAATTTTTGTGGGATGCTTGGGTGGTTCAGTGGTTAAGCATCTGCTTTTGGCTCAGGCTGTGATCCTGGAGTCCCAGGATCGAGTTCCACATCAGGCTTCCTGCATGGAGCCTGGTTCTCCCTCTGCCTATGTCTCTGTCTCTCTGTGTGTCTCTCATGAATGAATAAATAAAATCTTTTAAAAATTAAAATTAAAAATTATTTTTGCAAACAGGCAACTGTACAGGGTACATGATAAAACCCTATCCTAAACCAAATGATAAAGTAAGTAAAATTTGCCTCCTGCTCCTTCCACTCCCACCCTAATGGGTGCTCACCCAGAGTTCATGTCTGCTGTCTGACCCCCCACATAACATGAGCTAGCATTAACTGAGCATGTGCTACGTGCCAGGCAGAGGGCCAAGCACCTCATGAAGATCACATTTATATTCTCACACAACATTACAAGTTAGATAACCAATATAACTGCCCAGGTATAGGAAGACCCATCTTACCCAATGAAAAGACTCTCTGAATACCACTTTTTATCCAATTAACTATATAAACTCTTAGATGGAGCTAAAGTAAATAAGACTTATAAAATTCTATTTATTTATTATTCAGTTGCACATACATATTTAACACCATACACTATTTAAATTATACATTAATGTAGAAATACTGTTTTTTTTCCGGGCTTACAGATCATTATACAATTTTATTCACCAATGTGTTCTTTTTCTCTAGAGCCAAATTTGGAGTCACTCAATTCATCTTTTCCAGGACACATCGTCTTCATTTCCATCTTGGTTGTTTGAAATGCAGCACACTGTCACTGGAAATTTTATCCCAAGCCACAAATACCCACTGATATAACACTGGGACAGTTGTTCCGTTTATTCAAACTACAGGTGTATATTGATGAGCTGTGCAATGTAACAATTTACCACAATGCCTTTTAAAGGAATCCTCAGAAGGTCTGTTTATAATGGATCCAGTATTTGCATTCTGGGGGTCACATTCCCAGAAACAATTGCTAAATCTGTGCTCAAATCACTTGCCTCCTTTCTGTTTACTGATTCTGTCTGGAAGCCTCTGCAAGCATCCCAAACCAGCACTGATTGAACTCATTTCAGACCAATGTATTTTCTGTAAACAACACCATGGTTTTTTTTTCCAGTTTAAGTAAACAAGACAGCATCCCCAAATTTAAGTCTCTTTGTAAGGATTCCAATATTTGGATATGTCTTCTTTTCTCAGGGGTGATTTTGGTAAAAGCCCTTGTACCTATGCTCCAATTTGTACGACATCATTAACCCCATTTTACAGACCATGAAATTGAGGTTCAGAAGTTGAAGTAACTTTGCTAAGATCAAAGATCTAGTGCTTAAATAACTGGTGGCTAGGACTGCAGGCCAGGAGGCCATGTGCCAACGGCACTGTCCATAGTCTCCCAGTGTGGCCCCTGAACTCATGTCCACTTTTTACAACCAATTTCCTTTCCCGAAGTTCCCTGCTGCTCTCAGAACCTGTACCAATCCTCACTCCTGCCTCTGACCCCATCACTTCACTTACAGGAGTTTAACTGAAGGAAATACTCAGGTACACAATGATTTAGCCTCAGGATATTCATGATAGCATTATTTTTAAGGGAAAACATTTGAAAACACACTAAACATCCACAATGAAGGATGTGTCAAACTATATGCTCACAGTGGAATGCTAAGCAGCCATGTTTAACCTTCATGAAATATTAAGTGGGAAAAATGAGAAGTTATATAAAAAGATTGTAGTTTCATTTTTTTAACAGTATATTTACATCAAAGAAGACTGGAAGGAAGAACAACATGTTAACTTAGTTAATCCCTGAGAGATGGAATTAAAGGAGATGGTTATTTTCTTATTTGTACTTTTCTGTTTTCCCTCTTCCAAAAAATTATGCCTCTTCCAAAAGGAGAAGTCTAACAGGCTGCAATGTGCCTCCTGGAATGACAGGAGAAATACCTGAGTGAAAATGGTGTCTTATTTCATAAACTGTGGCCTATACTACTTTCACAAAGGTATTGCCCTGCAAAAGGATTTTCCAATTAAGGGAAAAAGATTAAGGTTGTAATCCTGAGAAGTTATCCAGTCCAAAATCTGCTTGGTCTCTCTATTACAACTGCACAGGTATAATAGCCTGTCTTACAGAGTCAACTAAGTAAGTGTACAAACCACTTGGCCATATGTCAGACCCTCTGCTATGGCCAAAAATCAAGTGATCTCTCCTAGAGAATTAGCTAGTGTTCTTTTAACCCAGTCCCTGGCTCAGGGTTGTACTAGGTGGGAAGTAACAGATTTAGCAAAAATGGCACATTCCCTACCTTTGGAGAGTCCACTAATCTAGCAAAGACATGCTGATGAAGACATGGACACAGTGAGCCAGGCAGAAATGGGCACTCTCTGGGGGAGGCCCAACAGTCACAGCCGGTCACTTGCTGCTTTCTGGGAGTAATGTCCAGTACCTGGAGAGCTAATGGTACTGGATTGAAAAAGGTAATAGGAGTCCAGTTTTTATTCGTTGCCAGGTAGAAGCAAGGCTGTCTCTTAGAAAATTACCATTCCATACCCCTGGTGTGTTAAAATAAACTGGCCTTTTTCAAGAGATCATAATGCCCAATGAGAACAACAACAAAAAAATGTACACAACTAATATGTAAACTCTGGTAGGCAGCATCAAAGATGGCCATGAGTGATACTCATCTTTTGGTATTTACTACCTATTATAATCCCCTCTCTTTAGGAGTAGGGTGGGCTTATTGATTTGTTTTTTAATGAACAGAATACAGAGGAAGTGATGGCATACCAGTTCTGAGACCCAATTATAAGAAATTTGTAGCTTCTATCTTGAGTATCCTCTCTTTCTCTCTCTCTCTCTCTCTCTCTCTCTCTCTCTCTCATGTTCTCTCTCTCCTTATTCTGGGGAAATCCAACTGTCATGTCACAAGAAGTTTTATTAAGGTCCACGTGGTAAGGGACCCAGGCCTGCCAACAACCAAGCGAGTGAGCTTGAAAGCAAATATCTCCCAATTGAGCCTTCAGATGAGAGCACAGCTCCAGGCAACAGCTGCAGCCTCTTGAGAGATCCTGAACTAGAGGCACCCAGATCAGATTCACCTAGACTCCTAACCAACAGAAATTGTGAGATATTACATGTCTATTGCTTTAAGTCACTAAATGTGGAGGCAATGTGTTATAAGGATTAGCTATCTGCATAACTAATACAGATTCCAAATAGAAACTTTCAAAAAGAGGTTCCAGGTGGTATTAATGAGACCTGATTCACTTAGTCCTTACATGGACTCTGGATTCATATTCCTGGGAGTTCATACCCAACTCTACCATTTACTAGCATATAACTACAGTCAAATTATTTAACTTCACTGTTCCTCGTTTCCTGGTATGAAATGGGAATTATAAGATCACCTGGCTCATATGTTAAAATATAAAATGAGTGTGTGTGTGTATGTGTGTGTCTTGCAATGGTGCCTAAAAACGAGTAAGTGCATATACATGCTTGTTATTATGACTATTAGCATATGATAATTAAAAAATGAGACATGAGTATATATACCCTGTATTTTTAAAATTTTTATTGTTCATAATTTATTTTTACAAAATTCAGATTTAGGTTAAAATTTCAAAAATAGAAAAAATAATAATCCTATGCTCTTCTAGATTCCTCTGACTTTCGCATTTTGTTCTATTTGTTTTATCCTTCTCTTTCTCTTATATTTTTTCAGACTGATTTTGTGTCTTTTCAAAAAACAAGAAATTTTATTACATAACCACAGGGAATCATCAAAATGAGAAATGAACATTGAAGCAACATTATCATGTATTCTACAGATCTTCAGATTGTTTTTTTGTCTACTGTCCCAATAATGCCCTCTACAGCAAAAGATCCAAGATCATATGCTGTATTCAGTTGTCATGCTTCTTTAGTCTCTATAATCTATAATAGTTTCTCTTTTTTGTGTATTTTATAGATACTTACATTTTTGAGGAATACAGGCCAGTTATATCAGAGAATATTCCTCGGTTTGAGTTTGTCTAATATTTCCTTGTAATGAGATTCAAGTTGCACCTTCTGGTAGGAATACTCTGTAAGTGATGCTGAGTTGTCAGTGCATGATATCAGGTGGCACAGGCTGTTGATCACTGCCATTTCTGGTAATGTTAGCTTTGATCATTGATTAAATGTCTGCCATGTAACTCTAATGTTACTATTTTACTCTTTGTAATAAAAAGTAGCTTGTGGAGGATAAAATTTGAGACTATGTAAACATCCTGTATTCCTCGAACTTCCATCCACAATGCTAAAACCAATTACCACTATCCTGGTCAGCAAATGGTGTTTTTCTAATTCCATATCTTATTTTACATTTATTAGTTGACATTATACTAGAAGGAAAACACTTTCCCTCCTTCCTCATTTATTTATTTATTCATTCATTTATATCAGTGTTGACTCATGAATTCTTACCTTGGTAATCTTTTACTATCTATAATTTTTATTAAAACCAAATATAAATCTAAATTTATAAACTGTAAGTCATATGGATACTTTTGACAGCATTTATGGACCCAGAAAAGATATATTCATTTCTAAAACACACAGGTATATTTTCTTTTATTAGAGCAGAGATTTTGCTCATGTGAAGAATTTTTCATTGTTTTTGTCTATGTTCTGGTCAAGGTTAGTACCCCTGAAGACTGAGAAACTGGGTTGGCATTATTATTAATCATTCCTGCAAAACATGACAGCAAGGAGCATTCAAGATAAATAGTGGGCATCTTTTCTAAGACTTCAAGAAACCTGGTTCTACCCCAATATCTTATCAGCAATTTGGCAAAGAATTCCAACATGGCTATACCTTTTCACACAGATTTTTGTACAAGTATAGTGAACATAGAAAATGGACTGAATTCATATGGTCCAAAATGGGAAAACAATTTTTTTTTGAAAACCACTTCCTTCAAGCAAATTCTAATTTCTCCTTCCCAGCCCTGAACAGATCTGCAGCTTTGCCCATCCTTTCTGGTGTCAGAAGAACCTCACTAAGGCTCCCAAAGTCAAGTTCCAATAGGAATAAGCACTTCAATCTCTCGTTCAATTTAAAGCTTCTTTCTTTTCCTAGCTCAGAATAAACACATGAACATCCTTGACCTGCAAAAGAGGAAAGAGAACTTAACCTGTTTCACTCTTTCTTCATCTGGTCTTTTCCTTATCACTCTGCTCATTGTTTTGGCTGTTCCCTGTAGGATGGAAGGATGCGAAGCTGGGTGAGTGAGCAAAATCTTACTCGACTAGTAATGTAATTTAGCTACGTGTCCTCTGTAGGGGAGCTGCCAAAAGCCAACTCTCTCTTTCTCTCACCGGTGCTTTTCTGGGTCTGTGTGAGACAGCCCATTTCAGACACTTCTCTCCTAAAGCGATGCACTTTCTCCTTAACCTCTAATGACGAGGCTCCTCGGTTGGCTTCTGTAACACCCGACTCAAGAAAAGACTGAGTGTCTTTGCCCCTAACTGCTAGAGAAACAATTTTCCACTGGTCAGCCTTTCATTGACCTCCAATTGGAGTTTCACCATTCGAATTTGTTCCAGGAAAATCCATGCAACAATATGATACTCTCCTCCTATCTTTACTCTGGGGAACCAAAGTCAATTTCTTCCAGAAACTCATCATATACACCCTGGGGTGCACCTGTGGGTCTCCCCAGTCCACAATGCATTTAAGGATAATGAGGTGTCAGCTTCTTCTCCTGGAAGATAATCCCACTCTTTATAAGTGCTTCTCTGGAAATACCCTTCATTTGATCTGGAGAAGGACATCCTTCTCAGGAGGGAAAACAATGGACACCCTGACAACTCTCTCCAAAGAAATCCTGACTCCGGAAACCACAAATGCTGGAGAGGATGTGGAGAAAAGGGAACCCTCTTGCACTGTTGGTGGGAATGTGAACTGGTGCAGACACTCTGGAAAACTGTGTGGAGGTTCCTCAAAGATCTGCCCTACTACCCAGCAATTGCTCTGCTGGGGATTTACCCCAAAGATGTATCTCTGCAATGAAACACCGGGACACCTGCACCCCGATGTTTCTAGCAGCAATGTCCACAATAGCCAAACTGTGGAAGGAGCCTCGGTGTCCATCGAAAGATGAATGGATAAAGAAGATGTGGTTTATGTATACAATGGAATATTACTCAGCCATTAGAAACGACAAATACCCACCATTTCTTCGACGCAGATGGAACTGGAGGGTATTATGCTGAGCGAAAGAAGTCCATCGGAGGACAAACATTAATGGTCTCATTCATTTGGGGAATATAAAAAATAGTGAAAGGGAATAAAGGGGAAAGGAGAGAAAATGAGTGGGAAATATCAGTGAGGGTCACAGCACATGGGAGACTTCTAACTTTGGGAAACGAACTAGGGGTGGTGCAAGGGGAGGTGGGCGGGGGTGGGGGTACAGGGTGATGGGCACTGAGGGGGGCACTTGATGGGATGAGCACTGGGTGTTGTTCTATATGTTGGCAAATTGAACACCAATAAAAAATAAATTTATATATAAAAAAAGAAATCCTGACTCCTTCACCATCTCAATTCTGCCTTCTTGTATACATAGGCTTGAAGTGGGATCAGGCTAGGATAGAAGCACCAGTTTCAGTCCCTTGTTCTCCTGTAGACATGTGGAGTGCTTTTAGGATATGAGGGTTCTTGTCAACTTCTTTGTCTGACACTTGCTATGAAATAAATGCTTTGTGATTTGTATTCTTCCACAATGCTGAATAAATTTTATAAGGATGATAGCGCCTAGGTTTCAAAAGGAAGGGCAGGTGGGTGAGAAAGGGCTTGTACAAATGTTTCAGAAAACTCTCCTTTTTCTATGAAGGCTAGCATGCTAGTTTTCAAAGTCTTACTACATTTGCCTCCAAACTTCTTAATTTCCTATTAAGAACAGCATCTGGCTTGTAGCCCAAGAAGCAAGATCCACCAGCTTTCCACTGAAATACCTATGTGTAGGAGAAGAACTTAAGAACTTACAACCATTTCAGAATTAGAAGTGGCTATCAATGGTTGCTAAAATCTAGGAAAAGATTTTTATTATCTGCAAATCATATGGTAGTGTTAGCAAATGAACTAAGCCATCCTCCCAAAATTGGGGGGGAAACCATTTCTGCTTCTCTCATTGTCTCTTCTGTTAATAAAGCTGAAATAAGCTGAAAGCTGAGCAGTCTCCTCTACTGTCTAATTGCTACTTTCTAAGGTAGCCATAATTCTGCCCTTACCAGCTCTCCTCCATGTAACTGGATAGAGCAATTCTCAGGAAAATGGATCAGGCTTAGAAACTGGTATTGGGATATTGTATCGAAGTATGATGTCCAAAAGGAGATGCAGGCCAGGACACAAGAGCCCTTGGAGTACTGCTTACTGGAAATTGTACATTTTAATGAACCAGGATGTTGGGAAACTCAGGGAAGAAAGCAGCAAAGGCAAGAGGCAATCAGACCAGCAGAATAACACTCTCCAAACATTGGGAGAATGTTCTCCTCTGCCTTCAAATTGCAGATCTGAAAAGGAGATTAATCCAGCCATCAGAAAATAATCATCAAATCATCAAATAATCATCAAATCGCCAAAAGAAAAAAATAGAATTTAAATTTTGGAGGCCAAAAGGGGATAAAAGTAATTTTTTAAATTACAGAATTAATACAAGTAGTTTTAGTAAGCAACCAGATTGAATATAAACCAACCAAAAGAATTTATGTGCCCATATATCAGTAGAAACTGATTAGGAAAATATAATAGGGAAAATAAAGACCTCATACATAGTAGAAGGCAGTAAGTAAAAAATACCCAGGAATGATGCTAATAAGAAATGTGTACTAGAAACCCACACAAGGAAGCTTTAATGAAAAATGGAAAGGATCTACATATAATAAAGCATACTTCTCCATGGCATGACTAAAATTGAAAAAGTGAGAGTTCTCCAAAAATTATGCTTTGGTATAATACCAGTCCAGTAGAAACTGCAATGGACTTTAAAAATTTTGAACAAGTAATTTTGAAGTTTATCATGAAAAATAAGCAGGAAAAATCAAAATGATAGGAGATCTTCCCTAATAATTATTAAAGCCAATTATAACATTATGCTTAGCACTAGTACAAATCTCAAAAAAAAAAATAATAGAACAAAGTCGTCCCATATATATGCTTATAAAACCTTAAAGGAAGCAACAGAGAGGGTATGAGATTAATTTTTCCACAAGTAGAAAGTGGCTATTTTTTAAGTATATGTGATCACATATACACATTTACATGAAATTTTCTAAGTATCTTTAGAATTTAAAACATAAATACTAAGAAGGGAAGGAAGAAAATTGGTTATTAGGGGGAAAAACCTTGCACCAATATGGTGCAACCATATACCATATTCCAAAATTTACTCTAGATTTTAAGGTTAAGTTGTTTAACAAACTAGAATAAAACAGAGGTTAATATTTCAACAATATCAAGATAAGCAAGGAGTTTTGAAGTGTAATGCAATGAGCCAAATTACAGAGTCTAAGTCATATATATGGTCAAATGATCTTCAGCAAAAGTACCCAAGTAATTTGGTACGGAGTTAAAGTCAAGTCTACCCAGAACCTCAGAATGTAACTTTATTTGGAAATAGGGCCTTTGAAAATGCAGTTATGTTGAGTTCATATGGAATAGAATAGCTCCTAACTCCAATAAGGTATCCTTATACAACGGGGAAAAGGAAATCTTCAGTGGATAAAAGGAAACCTTTTCAACAGATGGTACTAAAAATACTAGATATCTTAGTGGAAAAATAAATAAAACCTGATGCTTACTTCATACTATATACAAAAATTAACTCAAATGGATCATGTTCTGTGATACATTTATAATAAAACATAGATGAAAATTGTAATCACCTTGGGTTTGTAAAAAATTTCTAAAATAGGACACAAAAAGCACAGGTTGTTAAAAAAGAAATCAATTTGATTTCATCAAAACTTAAAACTTACACTCTTCAAAAAAACGTGTTACAAAATAATAGGCAGCTACACACTGGGGAGAAAATATTCAAGAAACATATATGACAAAGGGATTTTATCTGAAATATATAAGGACTCTCAAAATTCAATAATAGACAAAAAATACACAAATAATCTTAACAGAAATTTCACCAAGGAAGATATAAGAATGCCAACAAACACATGAAAAAATGTTGCACATCATTAGTTATTAGGAAAAAGTAAATTAAAATTACAATGAGGTATCACCACATTGTCACTAGAATTGCTAAATTTAAAAGGCTGTCCATACCAAGGGGTAGTAGTGACAGTGAGCAACTGGAACTCTCCTACATTGCTGGTAGGAATGTAAATAAAGTATTACAATCACTTTGGAAAACATCTGGCAGTTTCTTAAAAAGTTATACCTACACCCACCATGTAACTCAGTCATTCTGTACCAAGGTATTTACTTAAGAGAAATGAAAAATATATGTGAAGACCTGAACAGAAATGTTCATTATTTGTACATTATAATGAACATTATAAATGTTCATTAGCTTTATATGTAACATCTATAAACAGGAAAAAATCCACATGTCTATCAATGGTTGAAAAAAACAAATTGTGGTATAACCAATCATATAATTAAATACTACTAAACAATAATAAGAAATGAAAAATTGATACATGCAACAGCATAGATCAAATAATTATCCTGAGTCCAAGAGGCTAGGGGGAAAAGTTATATTATATGACTTCATTTTTACCAAATTCTAGATAGTTCAAACTAAGATATAGTGATAGCAGATCAGAGGTTACTGGGGACAGGAAGAAGGAATTGAGAGAGGAATTGCAAGGGCACAAGGAAATTCCTAGTAATGATGGATATGTCCGTTATCTTGACCATGGTGATGATATACTTTACCATACAGTTTATTGTACATTAATTATACTTTAGAAACCCTTTGAAAAAGAATGGAACTATAAAAAAAAGTAAAAGGCAAAGAATAAGGAGAAATATTTTCAAGAACAATGACATATAATTGCGAATGTACCAAGCACATAAAGCATATAAATCAATAAGAATAGATAAATGAGGGCAGCCCAGGTGGCTCAGTGGTTTGGCGCCTGCCTTCGGCCCAGGGCGTGATCCTGGAGACCCAGGATCGAGTCCCACATCAGGCTCCCTGCGTGGAGCCTGCTTCTCCCTCTGCCTGTGTCTCTGCCTCTCTCTCTCTCTCTCTGTGTCTCTCATAAATAAATAAATAAATCTTTAAAAAAAAATCGATAAATGAATTAAAAAGCCAAGAGTGTAAACAAACCACTCACAACTGAAAATTATGCAAATTTTCAATAATTATATTAATAGCAAATATTTTTTATTGTTTATTGCTTATTTTTTAAAAAGATTTTCTTTATTTATTCATGAGAGAGACACAGAGAGAGAGAGAGAGGCACAGACACAGGCAGAGGGAGAAGCAGGCTCCACACAGGGAGCCTTACGTGGGACTCGATCCTGGGTCTCCGGGATCACGCCCTGGGCTGAAGGCAGGCGCCAAACCACTGAGCCACCCGGCCTGCCCAATAGCAAATAATTTTTAAAACAATTATTTACCTGCCAATTCTCATTTATAAAAATGGCATTTTTTTAGGCTTAATGATTAATGCTGATATTGATACACTGGGGTGAGCATACATATTCCAGCAATCAAAATGTAATTGGGAAAATTTTTCAAAAAAGCCATTTTTGAATATCATTAAAGTCTTCATATTTCTAGGTATTGCAACCTGAGTCATTTTAATTTTTCCCTTTATAATTTCCTGTGTACATTTTTAATAGCAAGCACAAATTTTTTAATCAGAGAAAATATTTATTTGTAAAGTGGAAAATATTTGAATTAGTTTCATTTTGAAAACATACATGCACAAAGAGTAGATTGTACCTTCCAGGTCTCGCTGCCTATTGACTGCTCATTTCCCATGGTCATTGTCACCATGGAGTCACTGTCACCATGGGATGTCTCTTACACATGGCTCATAAAATGGAACCATGATGACAACAACAGTGCCCCACTAGCATCTCCAAGCCACAGGATTCTAGCCTATTCCATCACATATGCATATATGCATTCCACCATATATGCATTTCTAAAACCACTCAGATTCTTGTCAGGAGTCTCAAGTCCCCGAGGACATTAATAATAGCTTCTGAAGAAAAAAGTAATCTCTAAGGATCTTTATGTCCATGTATGTGGGGGAAAAAATAATCCATGTTTTGTTCTCTTGGCAGCTAACCTAGATTTAAAGGATCTAGTTATCACTAACCTCATACAGAAAGAACACAGTGGAATGAGTGAAGGGGAGGTAAGACATAGTAAACCGCAGCAGATCATGGAAAGTCCCAGACTGGTCTGCCATAATCCAACTTCCAACTATTGGTCTCTCTCCTTCCTGTACTGTGTGGACTCCTATTTGCTGTCAGAGTAATCCAAATTTTTTTTTCCAAATTTTGAATGGAGATCTATTTATCTTTGAGTGAACTAATAAAGGAGTTTAAATCCCTACAAACCAGACCTAGCAGAAGGAGACCGTCCAGTCTGCAAATATTGACACCAAACAGTGACTATGTCAATAGGTCAAGCTGCAGAACAGCTGCAACAACACAGACAAGGTATGAAATGTCCTCTTGGGCTCAGAGTTCACACACTGATCCAATCCAAGGATTATCAGTTGTCCTAAATACTCATTAAATCACAAGTAAAGAGTGTTTTCTTTCAAAGCCTGACATCTCAATGACTGTGTTGAATCATTTTTTAAGATTAGAACTGAAGCCAGAATGATTACCATTCAAGGCACAGGCTGGTCTTGACTACTTCAAATTGGCCACCCCTGGCTACCTCCAATCCACTGGTAGAACAGACGAAAAACATTCACAGCCATGCTCACAATTTTCACCTTTGTTCTTGAGAAAAACACCCAGCAATAAATAACAAAACATGGATTTTTGTCAAAGCAAACTCTTTTCTTGACCATAAAAAAATGTATTACAAATTTTTTAAGCAAATATGGGTGACAATTTAGACATTTCCCCAAGTAAGAAAGAAAGTCATTCAGAATGCTGGATTCCAAGTGGAGCTCTGGAGTCAAGTCTGGCTCTGCCATTAACTTTTTGGGGTATCTCATTCAGTTCTTTATGCTTCATTTCTCACTGGTAAATAAGCGTGAGGTGGATAATCTCTAAAAGCATTATTCCTAAACACTAGGTTAGAATTTTAATACAAGACGGCATCTGGTCAACAGACATGTGGTATTGAAAGGCTACAGCCTGGTCTTGAGCCATAAAAGTGGTCCATGATCTTTTTGTTCTACTTAGCATCCAATCTTTCCTTCCTTGGGGCAATATGCCTTATAACCAGCCTTGGAAGTAGAGGAATCATGATTTAAGGGGGAATCCAAACACACTGGTTAAATATTTGGAAATACTATCCCAATTATAATTGCTTATAAGCTTGTTTATGGATTCCTTACACATGATGGGCTAAAAACACACTTGGTGAATTAATGAATGAACAAATAAAATGCAAAATGAGATACAAGGAAAGATTCACATTGGAACTAAAAAGTGAAGAAGAAAATGTGGTACCATTGGACAAGGTACGAAGCAAAGAAGGGCCAGAATTTGATGACAGTAGCACGACATCTGTTCCCCATCAGTGTGTGTACTGGTTAGGAACTGGGATCCAAAAGCAGACTACTAGTCTGAGCTCTCCCTGCATCATCTCTTAGCTGGGTAACCATTGGAAAATGATGCTCTCAGCTTTAGCTCCATCATATGTAGAATGGGTACTAACAATTTAACCTGACAGGGTCACTGTGAAGATTAAATATCACCACTGCCTGGCACTTACAAGACTATCTGGTATAAACTAAGAGGTCAGTAAATGGTGGTTGTTACCATGGCCAGTCTCTTGGATTGAGTCTGAGTGTGCATGGTCAGGAAAAGGAGAGCTAGAGTAAGTTTTCAGGAGAGACTTAATGGAGTCTGGGTGAGAGACTGAGCCAGGAATGGGCCCAAGTATTCAAGAAAAGCTTTATAAAATGCGAGGCATAGCACACCAGAAGATAAATGGTTTCTGTGTAGGAAGCATCCATTCTCTCCAGGTCTACAGAGAAACTAACCATGCTATAGACCGAAAAGTGGAAGCCTGAGAGATACCCAGGAATAATGGCCTTAGTATTAATAATAGTGTACATTTGTTGAGCACTTGTTGCCTGTCAGGCCTGATTTTAGTTATATGGACTGACGGACTTACGCATGGAGATTCACCTTCCCATGAAGAGCAAGAGCAGGATGAAGCTCCCAGCAGCTCTGAAGTCAGCAGCCATAGGCCTGTGGGAGCAGGGAGGGATTGATAGGTTTGCAAGACCAGGGGAGGCACTTCTCTGAGGAAACTCCTGTGACATTTGTGAGGCACCATCAAGGGGAGCTAATTCCAGCTATGTGAGCTAATTCAAGCTGGTGAAGGCTCAGGCCTTCATGCTGTGAGTATCAAAAAGAAGTACTTACTAATCTGAGGCTAGTACATGCCATGTTAATTGGAGCATTCACCCAAATTGTCAAAAAGAGTGGATTTATCTCCATGGCTCTAGCATTTGCCAACACATGGGCCATATTCAATTTCTCTAAGGGAACCTGAGACCATGTCATAACCACATGAAGTCTTCACCCACATCTGACTCTAAACACTACCTCTGCATTTCTGTTTGGCATGTAGGTTCTTAATTATTTTTGTATATTTAACAAATACATGTGCTGATCTATGCTGACTGTGTATCATGTAGTTTGAAATGTTTTATAACTGCTAACCTAGTTAATCTTTACAGACAATCCTATGGGGTAGGTACTATTCCAATGCCCATTTTACAGACTGGAAAAGTGAGGTAAAGAAGTCAAGTAGAAAAAACTATAGCCTGCATGTAGGATCAGAGACAAGGGTATGGATTCAAGCCCAGATACTCTCATTTCCAAGTACATATCCTTAACTCTGCCACTGTGGCCTCCCACATCTCAGGGGGTGGGGAGGAGATGCTTCTTTTAAAATATTATTCTCTATCTAGTAGTTTCACTTTTAGAAGGAAAGGAAAACAAAAAGAAACAAAATGGTCTGGAAGCTCAGAGGGAAGAGACAACCCCACGGCACCATTAAGTACCTGACTGACATTCAGTCACTTTAGAGCACATCCTTTTCCAGTGATTACTCTTCCCTGATCACTGGCCTAGAAAGTGATGAGACACTGCATCTGAGACACTGGCATGTACCCAGAGTGGATTTTGCTGGAAAACTGACTATCACACTGTGTCCCTCTTATCTCCCTATCCAGGTGGTTCCAAACAGAAAACTGACCTCCTGGCCAAGGCCCTCATGTCCCTTTCGAGGATTCAAATCAAAGTTATCACTTCCATAACTGAAACAGCTGTCAGAGAAGCAGCTTCCCAACAGCTGGCTTTTCTAGATCTTTTCCCTTCCAGGGAGCATGCCATCGCAATCCCACCCTGTCCCATTTCAACCCAGTGCACTTCAGCCCCACAGGGGGGAGGTGGCAAGTACTAGGCAACAAGAGAAGCCCTGAGCTCTGCCCCAGCACTTCAACAGTTAGTTGTGTGGCCTTGGGTAAATCATTTAATATCTCTGCACCTTTAGTTGTCCATCTAAAACCTGAGGTAAAGAACTAGGAAGGACTTATTTTTTTTAAGATTCTATTTATTTATTTGAGAGAGAGAGAGAGTCAGAGAGTACTGTGAGAGAGAACACAGAGGGAAGAGGGAGAAGCAGGCTCCCCATTGAGCAGGGAGCCCCACGTAAGACTTGATCCCAGGGCCCTGGGATTATGATCTGAACCGAAGGCAAATATTTAACCAACTGAGCACCCAGGCGCCCCAAAGAAGGATCTTTTTTTCCAACATTTTGTAGACAGTAAAGATCTTTTACTACCTAGTTTACTAGGTTCTTTTGTGCCCATTTGTTTGTTCACCAATCCAGCTGGTGAGAGGTAGTCATTCATACTCTTTCCCCTGACACCTTCATCTCCGCCCCCCCATCCCATTCTCTGCTTTCTCTCTCTCTCTCTCTCTCTCTCTCACCCCCCTCTTTTTATCATTCTTCAACATACCTCCTTTACCTCTACACAATTTCAAAACTTCAAGAGTAGTCTTTGATTCATAAGTGGAAAGACTTTCAGGGAAAATCTATCTTCATGTGGCAGGGCCACAAAACACAGACAGATGTGTCCATGGCTTTCACTGAATTTCTCCATGAAAACTGGGTTATGAAATTGCTTTCCACTACTTAACCTATGCCGGTTATCTCTTTTCCTGGCCCCCACCACTAAGTAACCCTGGACAGATACTGAATTCTGGTTCTGTAAAATGGGGTTGAAATACCTACAGTTATCAAGTTGTGTTAAAATTTCAGTGCTTGGTACAGTGTAAATTGTTGGTCCTTATTATGTGTAAATATATATATATATATATATATATATATATATATATATATATTTTAAAGATTTTATTTATCTATTAATGAGAGACTCAGAGACAGGCAGAGACAGAGGC
This sequence comes from Vulpes vulpes, assembly GCF_048418805.1. NCBI lineage: Eukaryota > Metazoa > Chordata > Mammalia > Carnivora > Canidae > Vulpes > Vulpes vulpes. Next base: position 107,040,376 of record NC_132781.1, on the reverse strand, counting down.
AGAGGGAGAAACATGTCCCACAGGGAGCCTGAAGTGGGACTCGATCCCAGGACCCCAGGAACATGACCTGAGCCAAAGGCAGATGCTCAACCCCTGAGCCACCCAGGCGCCCCTATTATGTGTAAATATTTGTAATGATATTTTGTATAATGAGCTTATCCAGAAGGCTCTGGAATGGCAGTATGTATAGGGCTGTCGGCATGGTCAGACAGGCATAAAGTAGCAGGAGTGGAGTGCTTTTCCTCAGAGAGCTAAACTGCCCTCATCTCAATCTCCTCAGACCCTTGCCAGAGCTCATGATTTACAAATACACAAAAGGCTCCTGGGTAGTGAGCAGCCAAAGGAATTTGGAATGAGCTTCTTCTCTTTCTCTGAGGGGTTCAGAGACAAATGATCATGTTCCAATGATGGGGAAAACATTCAGCACATCACAAACCCAATAGTGGTCGTCTTGGGCCTCAGACCACTGTGGTATTTAATAAGGAACTCAGGTGTGCTAAGCATTGTGGTGAAGAGTGCCCTATCCTAAAGAACATTCTCTTCTACAAGTTAATTAAACAAGTCAGCATACTGAATAAGCTTTCTAATTCATCAGGAAAACTGGAGGGCAAGCCATAAAAGAAGTAAACCACAAATCCAGTGTGTGCTGTTCCCATTCTGTCAGTCAGGGCAAGCAAGAGGGGTAAATAAACCAGCATAGTATTCCTCTGGCCTGGATCCCTGTCCCATCCTTGCTCAGAAATTTCCTTGCAGGATAAATGGCCTAGAGGAGACAGTGTGCTCTTTCCTAATGGCAGCGCTAAAGAAGATAGAGTCATAAAGTTTGGATCAATTTGATTTGAGAAAGCAGGACACTGATGTCCACTCTTACGAGCTGGCATGGCAGCCCAATGGCCCAGCTTGGTTCCCTCCCCTCCAGCCCTATCAGAGCAAAGCTGCTCCTTGGCAGAGGCAAGGCCCCTGCACAGAAACAAAGCACATGGCCTTGACATCAGCCAGTTCAGGAGGAGGCGAAGGCAGGCCACATAAATCACTCATGAAGCCAAAGGACAGGCTTGCTAATAATCACCTAACATTTCCACCTTCTTCCTTTGTTTCACAAACTTTTTTTAAAAGATTTTATTTATTTATTTATTATGAGAGAGAGAGAGAGAGAGAGAGGCAGAGACATGGGCAGAGGGAGAAGCAGGCTCCCCACAAGGAGCCTGATGTGGGACTCAATACCAGGACCCCAGGATCACGACCTGAGCCAAAAGCAGATGCTCAACTGCTGAGCCACCCAGGCATTCCATGTTTCACAAACTTAAAAAAAATTTTAAACAAGTGGATCCATTCCATTTGCTTTGGAACCTCAAAATATCTAGGTTGTTCATAGCAAATCCCCTTTACCCTTCACCAGAATGTCATCCCTGCTTCCAGTGGTCTCTGAGTTTCCTCAACCTGTTCTTATACCACATGCCACGTGCTCACTGCCCAGAAGGATGCTGCTGGGACTGACCTGGAAGTGCCACTGTCAATGGTAGGATCTTTGGATGCCAGAGCCGGCTACATTCCTGAGTTCTATGTGGGCAGAATGGGGATAAGTGCAAGGAAGCCCTTAGAGTTATCAAAAGAGCTAATATGACACTTAATTTCCATTGTGACTCATGGCTACCCTTGAAAAGTGCTAGAGCCTGCATATTTGTGCCCCCACAGATTCATATGTTGAGATCTAACCCCCAAAGTGATGGTATTAGGAGGTTCAGCCTTTGGGAGCTGCTTAAATAATGAAGGTGGAGCCTTCATGAATAAGGCACTACTCCTATTGTTCATTCACTAATATGAACTAGTGCCCTATTCATAAAAGAGACCCCAGGGAACCCCCTCAGCACTTTTGCCATGTAAGGACACAGTGTGTGTGTGAGAGAGAGAGAGAGAGAGAGAGGCAGAGACATGGGCAGAGGGAGAAGCAGGCTCCCCACAAGGAGCCCGATGTGGGACTCAATACCAGGACCCCAGGATCACGACCTGAGCCAAAAGCATCCATCTATGCATCTGGAAGCAGGCCCTCGCCAGACAAATCTGCTAGCATCTTGATGTTGGACTTTCCAGGCTCCAGAACTATGAGAAATAAATGTCTCTTGTCTATAAGCCACCCAATCTATGGTACTTTGCTATTCAGCAGCCTGAACAGACTAAGACAATAAGCAAATCTCAAAACTAATTAAGATACTCCAGCAGCAAGGTCAGTTGTCAGGGAAGACAACCCAGAGAAGGTACGTGGGGATAGACTAGAGCTGGGGGAAAAAGCCGTCAGTAGACATCAAAAGGAAGAAACTGGTCACATCAGCACCAGGCACTTCTCTCCGAGCGAGCATCACGCTAACCACAAAGAGCTGCTGCATTAATTACATGTCTCCTTGCTAAAGATTCACTCCTGGAATACCTACAAAAACTAATGAGCACAATCACTGCACCTCTCAAGAACTTTTCACCTGCCAAGCACTTTACAAGATTAGCTCATTAATCTGCATTGCCCTCCTGTGAAGCTGGTGATTATTATTATGCCCAGTTCAGAGATGGGGTGACTGAGCAGAGACTAAGCTACTGCCTGGCGCCTCTAGGCGCACTGCAGCCATTCCTGTTCTGCACAGTGGAGCACAGTGTTTTGAGCTACAGTATCCCTGTCTTTCCCCTTGGCTCAGCCTCCCATTGATGGGAGTATCCCTGAACAGGGTAGATAATACATGGGCTGGATCTTCAGGTCATGTAATTATTGATCAATTCCCCTATAAAATAGTCCTTACCCAAAAGAAGTTACTCTCTTAGAGTGGAGATATTGCTAGACTTTTGCAAATGGCCAATTCATATTTTTTATTTATTTATTCACAAGAGACACACAGAGAGAGGCAGAGACAGGCAGAGGGAGAAGCAGGCTCCCCGTGGGGTGCCCAATGAGCTACTCCATCCCAGGATCACACCTGAGCTGAAGACAGACACTAAACCACTGAGCTACCCAGGTGCCTCCCAATTCATATTTAAAACAATGTCTTATTAATCAAATCAACAGATATTTACTGAATACCTTCTATATTTCAAACATGACACCACACACTGCACTCAATGCTTAGTTTTAAAAATAATGTGGATGTCCCTTCAATTTTACTGTAATATTACTTAACCAAATTCAGGGGATTCCTATTGAATTAGAATACCTGTTTCATATTTCCCATCCTCAACTTTTGTGTTCTCTTAATTTTGTCGACACAAGGAACTAATCACTTGATATTGTAATCTAACAACATTATCCCAAGCGTTGGAAAAGAAAGGAGTCTTTTGCCCATTAATGGCTCTCAACTTACTCTGTAGCCAATTCTGCCTTTGGAGGGAGTAGGTGTCCCTCCCCTTGGTTGCCAGACTATAGCAAGCACCCCTTAGGGGGTAGGAAACCTCCAGTGAACCACTGTGCAACTTCCAGGATGTCCGTTCTGATCAAAGATTCAGTAGGTAGACGCTAAGTAAATTACCTGGTAAGTAATTTAAAATATTGATTTCCTAATAAAACAAGCAAGGTCATATTATGGAGTAAACTCAAGCACAAGATCTTAAACAAGTATCAAGCTCATGGCCCACCTTCAGCTGGCTCAGTGCCTTGATGTGCTCAGTGCCTTGATGTGATACAGTTGGAGGGGTGCTGTGGGTCTATACTACCACGTCATGTCTATGTCCAATTTTGGGGTGATCTGAGTCAGCACTAAAGGGAATCTTGTTAAGGCTCAGGGTCAGATTTAGAGGTCCATTGATCAAAGGTGCTGATTAATGTAGCTATCATTGCCTGTGGCATCAACCATGGGTGTCAAGCTTCTGGGGAGCAGAGATCAGATGGATATATGTCAGGAAGAAAACAGACAGGTACATTACAGGAAGGCCATCTAGGTATATCTTGTGGGAGCTGGAGTGGCTGCTCCTGATACCAGGCCTTTCCTAAACCAGTGTGATGATGCTTGTGAAAGCATGTGGCTAAGAATCCAGAATCTGATCAAATGGGTCTGGTTCCAGTCCTGGTACCATCACCTATTACTTGGATGAGACCCTTAACATCTGTAGACCCTCAATTTCTTTATCTCTAAAACAGACTGAGCAGTCATGTTTCATGAGATGGCAAGGATTAAACGAAATAATCCACACAGGGCAGCTGGGGTGGCTCCGCCTTCAGCCCAGGGCCTAATCCTGGAGACCGAGGATCCCAGCATGGAGCCTGCTTCTCCCTCTGCCTGTGTCTCTGCCTCTGTGTGTGTGTCTCTCATGAATGAATAAGTAGAATCTTAAAAAAAAAAAAAAAGAATCCACACAAAATGCTCTGTGTGCCAGATACATAATATTCCTAAAATAGTCATAAACTGTTACGATTTCTAAATTATAAAGTGCTAAACAATTATAACAAATTATATTGATTTTCATTATTACTTTCCTTTAAAAAAAATTTCTTATTCAGTGCTCTTAGTTTAAGGTTATGCCTGATTAAGAATGAACAGATATTTTATCCTTATGTGTGTAGGACCACGGTAATTTCCTTTTTTAAATTTAAATTCAATTAAAATATAGTGTACTATTAGTTTCAGGCATAGAGTTTAGTTCATCAGTTGCATATAAGACCCAGTGTTCATCCCATCACATGCCTTCCTTAATGCCCCTCACTCAGTTACCCCACCCCCACACTGAACTCCCCTCCAGCAACCCTCAGTTTGTTTCCTATAACTAAGAATCACTTATGGTTTGTCTCTCTCTGATTTCATCTTCCTTCCCCTAGATTCCATGGGATTTGGATTTATACTATATTCAGAAAAACCTATTACTTACTAGAGTGAAAATTTTATTTATTTATTTATTTATTTTTAAGATTTTATTTATTTATTCATGAGAGACACAGAGATACAGAGACAGAGACACAGGCAGAGAGAGAAGCAGGCTCCATGCAGGAAACCTGATGTGGGACTCGATCCCAGGACCCCAGGATCACACCCTGAGCCAAAGGCAGATGCTCAACCGCTGAGCCACCCAGGCATCCGTAGAGTGAAAAATTTAAAAACAAACTTTGGAACAAGGACCCAAATACATGAAATAGCAGAAGCCAGAAATAATACAAGTATATTTTAAAGATTCAGCCCTATCTTGGGGAGAAGAGCAAAACCGATTATCCCTATAGTGATTTCTGATAATCTCACTGGCATTAAGACTGAGTGACCCATTAGCAATGCGACAAAGATATAGTGCTGGTGGTAAGGGATAGGATGTAGCTATGGAATTCTAGGAAGTACAGGTATTTCATATCTGCATATCAAAATCCCAAATCAATCCAATCAATAGATTGGAAATGTGACTTCACCTGTGTGTGGTGTTGGTTGCCAGAGCAGCCAAGAAGAAAGAGAATCATTCATTGTAAGTCCTGCATGGCGCTGCCCCAGCAGTCTCTACTCATGTTGAGGTGAAGACTTCACCTCTACCTGCCCAAAAGCCACTATAACAACAGTTTGTTGAGTTGTGCTATGTCTATCTCTCATTATTTCAACAGAAGTTATTTATGATGAATAAAGACCTTTTAACATATAATAACTGAATAAATGATCAAGATGTCAATGGGGAGGACAGAAGCAGTTGGTGTGAGGGGGATGTGGAGAGGAGGTTATGATATACTCCGAAAATACAGAAGTATGCAGCATATCTTGACGTCTCGCCCCCAACCTCTACTGCAGCTGAAGTCTTAAAACTTGCAAGCAAAGAAGATAGGCTTCAGATAGCCAATATAAATACTGCTGGGTCACTGGAACCAGGGGGTTGAATCAGCTGCCGGCTTTGAGCTGGTTTCCTGACACTACTGACTGACATTTGGGGTTAATTCTTTGTGCTAAAGGGGCAGTCCTGTGCATTGTAGCATGTTTAGCAGCACCCCTGTCTCTAATGAGTAAATGTCAATAACACCTTCCCCAGGGCTGTGACAAGCAAAAATCTCTCCAGACATTGCCAAAAGTCTGCTGGGGGTGGGGTGGGTGGGTGGTGGTTTGGACAAAATAGCCCCCAATTGAAAACCACTGCTTATCATCTCTCAAAATCAGATAAAGATTGGGGAGGGGCCTTAAGACTGGTACAGTGCCATTGGACTATTGAATTAAATTATCCCATTTCTGCTTCATTTGATGCTTAGAACTCCGTGTGTGTGTGTGTGTGTGTGTGTGTGTGTGCACGCACGTGCATGTGTATTTAAGGATATGCAGGGCTGTTTTACACAAATATGCAGAAAATCAAAGCAGAAAAAGCTGTTTGAAAAATGTTCCCCAAAAGATTAATGACATAAATAGAATACATTCGTATAAGAAAAAAATGAGGAAGAAAAAAATCATTTTCATACTTGAAGGTACCCATTAGTTGAACTGCCTTTATTTTCTTTCTTATTATGAAGAGACTCCAAGAAATGTAATTGCAAATACTGTCAAAAGTTAATTACATGATTATAAATTATATCCTTTTACTACTCTCTGGGGAACACTAAGAATTTTAGGGTGAATAGATATATATAAATGTTCATGTTGTAGTCAATATACAATTTATATCATCGAGCTAGTATTAAATATAATGAATTCCCACACTGTGTCATGAAAGTAATCAAGAACACAACTATTTCTTCTTTGGAATTCCTAAGAAGCATTTAAGTTTTAGTGCTGCTAGTGCTGTGCATTGACAAAACATGTTTTATTTGAGAGACTCGATGCCTGGGGCAGGCAGATAGATGTAGTTAACAGAGTCGGATCAAAGGCACACAGAGTAGACATAATTGACTAGAATTCTACAAAGCAAGTCTATGACTAAAGAGAGAAAGAAAGGTTGAAAAAGGTAAGAGGTTAAGACCTTAGGATTTTTAAAATTATTATTTTATGTATTACATGTCTCTTTCAGACAAATGCAGCTCTGTGTGCTTTGTGGTTCTTGCGAACACATGTCTGAAGGTTTAAAAGAAGGAAGAGAAGAAGGGAAAACTCAAGGGTCTTTATAGATTGTCTCATTTAATCCTTGTAATATGCCTGGGAAGTATGTTACTGACCCATTTTAAATGAGGAAACTGGAGGCCCAGTAACTTGTCCAATGTCAAATGATAAAACAAAGATGCCACAGCTCAAGCTCAGCTCTATCAAGTTTCAAGGTCCCCTTCTTACTCATAAGCCACTTAGAGTAACCTCTCTAGCCAAATATCTCTTTTCATTATGAGAATGGTCTACCCTTCTCATTTTCTTTCAGTGTCTGCAATCAGCCAATGAGGAATTCATTTAAGTTAACAAATAACCTCTTCTAAAGCTCCAAATAATCTAGGTTAAATTTTGTTTTGTTTTGAAGATTTTATTTATTTATTCATGAGAGACATAGAGAGAGGCAGAGACACAGGCAGAGGGAGAAGCAGGCTCCCTCCAGGGAGCCTGATGCGGAACTCGATCCCAGAACCCTGGGATCAGGACCTGAGCCAAAGGCAGATGCTCTACCATTGAGCCGCTCAAGTGCCCTGTAGGTAAAATGTCTATAAATCATGTATATGTCAGTATAAATAAATAGGAACAGATTAACACATTTTTAGAATTTAGACTTAAACTAGGCTCTTAAATTTATTAACTATGTATCTTATGGAGAGTCAAATGCTTGATGACTTAATAGTCATTTGTGACCTAACCTAGACATCTAATCACCATGTGGGATCATTTTATACAAAATGATGCATTCTGGATTATTGGTTTAATAATAATGCAATCTAAATAACTGATTTACTAATGTTAGAATACAATCTAACATTAAATAGAGGATCCTTGTATTTTAAGGGTCTGACTCAGTGGGATAATATGTGTGGGCTTCATAATTTATAAAATAATACTCCACCTATGTTGTCACAATTCTGATAGGAATATCAAATGAGATAACATATGTCAAAGTGCTTTGGAAAATGATCAGAAGGATACCAATACTATTAATACTGTTACTTAAATGTGCATGTCTGTTTCCAGCTAAAAGCAGAAAAAAATAATTACGGTGCTACATGTATGTTTTGGTTTGTTTGGTTTAGGGCTTTAACATACAACTTTAAATTCATGGCATAGCTTTAAATTAAGAAAAAAATGACACTTGTCAATCAAAATGGCAAGCAGCGAAGAGCAGTTTCTCCCAATGTTACAGGCTACTCGTACCGCCCACGATATGCACAACAGATCATAGAACATGAATTCTTTTTGTGGATGTCTTCATCTAATCAATGAACACCTCGGACTCTCTTCATCCATAATGCTTCAGCCCTGGATCTATTTATTTTATACAAATGGGCCTAAACATTGCAAATGTAATATATTGTAAGGATCCCTCAATGCATTTAGTTTTTCATTCATCTTCATAAAAAAGTATACAGCAACGAAATTGCTATAGTTCTTCATGTGCTACCTACCTGCCAAGGGCTCCAACAAACTAGTGAAGATTAACTAATATTTGGATAAAATCACTTAAAGTCTGAAATATTTGATGCATTATGAAATCTACATGCTATCCTGATGGAAATGCAAAGCTTGGTGGCTCTTTATTTGCAATTCACGTACATACACAAGACGGAGGAAATGTTCTGTCCAAGCTAAGCCAACAGCCAATAGAAGCCTGTCAGCATTTCCTGCAATGTCAAACCATCCAGGGAGTCAAGGCTAATGTTTCAGATTCTATACACTTTGTGCTCATCTTCAGTTTATAAATGCTCTAAATCAAACAGCGATTGCATTTAAAAATAACCCCATATTTAAAGCAACCGTTCAGCAGTTGTCCACTAAGCATATCCCTTGGGATAACAGGACAGGCAGTAACAAAACTAAGGTTTGATTAACGGAATTAGGGAACATGAGAAACCTCAGATAAACTTCTGTTCTCTTTGTGTTTAGATGGTTGCATACTGAGCCCTGAAGTCATACCACAATAGCTCCACGGCTGCTACTGGTTGAGCAAGGCCATGGATGGGTGGTGGTTCTTCCTAAAGGAGAGAAGGGCAGGTGAGCAGTGCCACTAATGCCACATTAATTGCCATCTCAATAAAGAATCTGTTTGAAATAGCAACCACATCATAGTTTAGCTGGAGTAGAGACTGGCTGCTTTATGAGCAGATTTAATATCTTCCACAGTTGTATTGGTTTCCTACCGCTGCTGTAACAAATTACCACAAACCCAGTGGCTTCCAAAACCCAAATTTATTATCTTACAGTTCTGTTGGTCAAAAGTCTGTCATGGGTGTCACCAAGCTAAAGTCAAGGTGTTGGCAGGGCTGTGTTCCTTGGTGGAGGCTCTAGGTGAGAATCTGTTTCCTTGCCTTTCCCAGTTTCTAGAGACTTCCAGTTTCTTGGCTCATGACCCCTTTCCTTCGTCCTCGCAGAAAGAAGCATCTTCCTGACCCACTTCTGTTGTCACATCTTCTCAGACATGGGAAAAGTTTTCCATTTCTAAGGATTACTGCAATTAGATTGGATCCACGTGGATAATATAGGATACTCTCCCTATCTCAAGGTCCTTAACCTTAATCATATTTGCAGATGGAAGGTAACATATTAATAGATACTGGGGATTAGGAGAAGGATATCTTTGGGGGGCTATTAACCTGCCCAGTAAAATGGTCCATTATCTAAAGATTCCCAAACCCTTTACTCACCCATCCCCTTTAATGAGAAATCCCTCCCACCCAGTACAGTGAGCAATTTTGCTTGCTGCATATTAACCCTGAGAATTATTATTATTATTATTATTATTATTAATCATTTATATAGAAAATTCTCAAAGGGTTCTCCTGACAACTATTAGAATATAGCTATGCTTTATTACAACTTTCTTCTTAAAAGTAACATCTTACAATATTGGTTTGGGGATATTTTTGCATTACATTATTATTTTATTTAATGATCAGCACGTGTAAAAAATTTAAGTTGAGAGGGCAGTGAGGCATTTTCCTGATTTTTGTCTTACACGATCTGCATTTTTGAAAATGTTTTTTAAAAGTGATTAACTGAGGTAAAATTAACCTGTTCTGCTCTGTAAACTGCAAAGTGGCCAACATCATGGCATTAAGATAACCAGTGGAATTCTTAAGACTGTTCTTTAGTAGCTAGCTTAATTAGCACAGTTATAATTAATTTTAATAATAATTAAATGTATTTAATAATTAAAATCTTATTTGTTATTTTACCCAAAAGGCTTGGAAGAAAAGTCATAAAGAGACCTATTAAATTGATCAGGTTATAATAAGCTATGCTAGGGGAGCCTGGGTAGCTCAGTCAGTTAAGCATCTGACTCTTGATTTAGGCTCAGGTATGATCTTGGGGTTGTGGGATCCAGCCCCAAATGAGGCTCCACGCTGGGCATGGAGCCTGCTTAAGATTATTTTTCTCCCTCTTCCTCTGCCCCTCCCCCACTTTTTTTTTTTTTTTTAAAGAATAAGCTATGCCATGGCAACCAATAAAACTTGACATTTCCGGCAGCCCAGGTGGCTCAGTGGTTTAGCGCCGCTGCCTTCAGCCCAAGTGTGATCCTGGAGAACAAGGATCAAGTCCTGGAGACCTGGGATCCAGTCCCATGTTAGGCTCCCTGCATGGAGCCTGCTTCTCCCTCTGCTTGTGTTTCTGCCTCTCTCTGTGTGTCTCTTATGAATAAATAAATAAAATCTTTAAAAACAAACAAACAAACAAAACCTTGACATCTCAAAAAACTCTAATTAAATAAACATTTATTTTTTTCTCATGCAGAGCCCAGTACGGTTCAGGAACTTTATCCCATCACGTAGGTAACTATGCCATAAGGAAAGTAGGGTTGCCGAGGTTGTTATAGGCAGGAAGAAAGAGATGGAGAAACCATACCTGCTTTTAATTCCCCCGGCTACAAAGTAACATGTGTCCTTCTTCTCACAAGCCATTGGCCAGAAATAGTCATATGACTCTGACTGGCTCTCAGAGGATGCTGGAAACAGAGGGAGTGCTTGGGTTATCTGATCAGAGCTAATTGTCTTTGCCACTCTATCACCTTCATCCTTTCACAGACTTCTTTTGTCTTATTATGAAACGTGAACAAATGGAAGTAGTAGTAAAAGTGATCTGTAGCTAAACAACCAAGCCACAATCTACCCTAACACCGCCATTAGTATTCTACCATTTTGCAGCTCTAGAATTTTCTAAAGGTAGGATCGTTTTCTGCATCTAAGACAGAGTCTCTCAAGGTTATCTAATAGGACTAATTTCCATTAAGCCATGGCAATTTCCGTGACTGACAGTTTAAAGCCACTTCATTTGTCTTTCTCTGAATGATTTACTTTTATGATGGTCAATAATGTTGACTCACTCAAAGCTTATACCACAAAGGGGCCTGAATGCTACTTTCCCAGGTGTTTGAAGTTAATATTTTAATCAATTTAACTTGCAAATATTTTACTCAAATAGACATCTCAGGCTCTGAAACACCTTCTAGTTGCTTTTATAAAACATACCTCTCCTGGCGGCAGTGAAATAACCAATTCTGGTTCTTGGTTCTGAAGTAACCAATTCTCTAATTCATTTTAGAGAACTATGATTTGAAGTTATGCAGCCAGATGCAGAAATTCCAGTTCTCTAGGTTAAAGACTCCCCATTATTCTATTGATCTATGTACAAACTTTCAACCTTTGTCTCTTAGTTATAACACTTGTTTCCTATGGAATCATTTTTGCAAATGAAAAAATAGGTGATATAAAATTTATCAGCTCACATAATCTGACTTTGAGTGAATTAATTTAGTAGTCTTTCATGCTTACATTTTTTAAAGAGTTATTTATCCATTTTTTTAGAGAAAGAAACAGTGAGAGAATGTGTGTGTGCTCAAACAAGGGAAGGGGCACAGAGAGAGAATCTCAAGCAGATTCCACCCTGAGTACAGAGCTTGACATGGCGCTCCATCCCACGACCCTGAAATCATGACCTGAGCCAAAACCAAGAGTCGGGTATTTAACTGACTGAGTCACTCAGGTGTCCCTTCCCTGCTCACATTTTTAAGTTAAAAGAGAGTCTAGATTAAAGGTAAAAGTGAATGCTTATCTTTTTACTGTCCCTTCCAAATCCAAACACGAAACACAGATGTGGCAAGAGTTAGGTTGCAACCTCATCTCCACACACCTTTGACCCAGAGCTCTGGGTGGTCAGAGTCAACTGCAGAAAGGGTTCTATGTCTTCTGGATAAATGGGAATGGGGAGTCTGGGTCCTTTGACAATATCTCTGGATTCAAGGTTCAGACTGTCTCATAGAAAAGTTGAGATTTATTCAGTTATTCAATAAATACTGTAGATCCCTTAGTAGTGCCCTTACATTGTGCTGAAATCTATCCTACAACAATGGACAAGTAAGACATCATCCTGACCTTTCAACATTAGAGTCCAGTGAGAAAGATGCTGAGGGAGATGGAGAAAGGAAGAAACAAACTCCAGTAAAATAACTATGAATAATGCTGATTGTCATAGGGAAAACAAACAGGGTATTGTTTTGCAGAAAATACCAGAGGGAAGTCCTGTGCATAAATGGAGAGTACCCCCTGAAGAGTGGTAGGGACAGAGGGCTGGTGTCCTGCTCTAGACACAAAGCCAGGGTACAGTCAGCTGGCCCATCAGTGTAGACCAGAGCAGCCACACGTGTGAGCAGTTTACTACTAGAGGGGACAACAGAACTTGAGGACCACCTTTCTGCCCCATCTCCTGCCAGATTATGATCACCATCATTTCTTGACATTCAGACCTCAGCTCTAAACACTTTACATGGGTGAATTCATTTTACAGATAAGGGAATGGTGCCAAGTAGTTCTACCCTATCTCTCGGAAGGGTAGGTCTGACTTCCTGGGTGCCCGGCTCTCTGCGTCATCCCAGGCACATGGAGACTATCAAGGAAACCTCTTGTGGATCACTGACCTCCGAGATTTATAATCAGGTCGTAGCAACTAGATTAAATGACATATAGTTAATAGTGATTGCCAAAGCCTCAGTCTCTCCCAATAGGACTAAAGATAATAAAATCCACTTAAATTTTATAAAGGAGAGTAACAAAATGCACAATGTAATATGACATCAATGGATAAAGTACATTGGAAGTGTTGGAAGTGTGTACAGCAATACTGCCTTTCTTTTTAGGCAAAATATTCAAACACAACTTGTATTTTCATAAGCAGCCAAATGGTTATTGGCTACCTGAATATGTTGAGCCTATGCAAAGATGTCAAGCAATACAAAGATGGGGAATATAGAAAGGACGAAAGAAAGAAAGAAAGAAAGAAAGAAAGAAAGAAAGAAAGAAAGAAAGAAAGAAAAAGAAAAAGAAAGACGGACCCAAGAGGCAAGAATCAAGCCAATTTGTACTTTCAGGTGATATTTTTAAAGTTGTTTTAGTGTGTTCTGAAGTTTTTACATTTCTTATAGACAACCAGACTGCCATTAGATGATAAAGTTGGTTAAATGCAAATATCTTGTTATTTAAATAAATTGTCTTCCCATCAAGAGTCCATCCTCAGTCTTCAAAAATACAAAATGGCAGACTACATCAAGAGACTTTAGCTCTGGCCTTGGTCCTGATGATGTCTGGCACTGGCCAAGTCATATAACCTCTAAGGGATATTTTTCCCTACCAGAAAACAGTATTTTATCTTAGTTAACCTGTAAGGACCCTTTGAGCTCTAGTCTTCATGCCTCAGTGTCACAAGTATCAAACACTGCCTGAACCAGTGGCCATCTGAGGATGCTATGTGCCCTGAGATCTGGGAAACAGTGGAACAGAAGTTAAATGTGGCCACCTTCACAATCTGGCCCAGTTTGACTCAACTTGGACACTTCCTCTGTAGAGCCTTCCCAAGACCCCCCAAAGAGTCACTTGGCACAAACCTTGCCTTCTTCTTTTGCCTTCCTCCCTACCCCGTGAGAAGCCCATTCAAGGAGAGAGAGTCCTTCAGAATCTCTTAATGAGAAGGCCCCAGCCATCTGGTCCTTTCAGCTCAGGAACTCCGTGTCCCCATTTTCAAAGTCTGGCTTGCCACTTTGGCCCTCTGCCTCTGGTTCCCATTCCTGACCAGGGAAGTCTGAAGTTGTATAAAATTGTGTGAGGAAAGCTGCCCTGTGTCATGGGCCCCCATAGGCAGGGGAAAGAGGCAAGAATTGCACATTGCTGGAGCAAGACAGGGTTTTATTTTTTTTTCTGTTTGTTTGCTTCTCTATGGTTTTAAGCCTTGACCTTCCTTCTGACATGGTCAGCAGTGTGTCTGTCCCCTCCATTTGTCCTGTTATAGTTCCCTCACTTGTGCTACAGCACCATATGCTGCCTATCAAGACCAGTTGAGATTCTCCGGAGGCTTGGCAGTCATCAGGAAGGAAGGTTAGAATCTGAATCTGAGAGCTGGGGAAGAAGAAATAAATGAGGTAAATGAGGAAGCAGGCCCTACCCACATGCTGTCACCATATTCTCCATCTGGTCCCCTTTCTAGGCTCTCCTCCCCAAATGCTGAACTTCCTACTGAGGACACTCTGGGTTGAATCTTAAGTTCTTTGTCTGCCAGGGAAGGGAGCTCCAACCCAGCAGGGCCCACGGATAGGAAAGCTCAGGCTTTCTCTGACTTCTCAAGGTCATTTACTTACAGTGGCCTGATCTCAGCACCGTGAACACTGCCATTTGGTTGTATACTTGGCAGTTTAAAGTCAACACCAACGGAGCATATCCTGTCTTGCCAGTTCTGGAAGGGCACCCAGTTACCCCAGTACATGTTCCTCAGCAAACACCTGACCATCTGACCATTCAGCCTCCACCAATGGGGCCCTCTGCCATAATGTCAATTGCTTTTTGTGATATTCTCTGTACAGGGACCTCTTTGACATGCTGGGGCCCTACATTTCAAATGAGTTATGAGACTCTAAGAGTTTGAACTTTGGGATCTGCTAAGCAGAGGTCTACCTTCTTGGGTTCCCATTCTCAGGTCACTTAGTAACTGAGTTTAAGGGATGGAGATTAAAAGCTGTCTTTGTAGGGACTTAACCAATGAAAGCCAAACTAACTTATTTATAGATTTCCTTTTCCACTTTAGGCTGTTCCTCTAACTTACAAATAACTTCCCACATCAAGATTTAATTTCCCCACCACACTACTACCCCCTGCCCTGCCACATCCAAGTAGACCTCCACATTCCCCAGTGGGTAGGTGAGGCTCAGCTCTGAATATGGCTTCAAGCAACTAATACTCTTACCCCCAGTATTTTGAAAACACTTATTGAAGGTCACCATAACTCAACATGAAAATTCAACAATCTCCCCACATTCACAGAATTCTATATTTTAGCCACTCCTCTAAATATTTATTCATAGAACCTTTTGTTGAAATAAATAAGTAAAGCCAGACTCCATTTGCTTAGAAATAAAAATGAAGGCCCAATGAAATGGCACACATCACGAGGTTCTTTGGATAAGATGGGAAAAGAATCCTGCCACCCTGGCCTGGAGTGTTTCCCAGCAGACGATGCAAAAGAGGCTGAGCAGTGGTTACAGCTCCAGGAGTTTCGTGGCTGGCCAAATAATGCCATAAATTCCATCCTGTCTGACAAATGTTATGGGAGACTGGCAGCTAGAAGAATGGGAGGACAATCTTTATTTTCTGCTTTTGCATTTGATTTTGTGTTCTTGGGATGAAATGTATGGATTTCTTTTCCTCAGCTAATCACAGCTGTGCTACTATATAACTCTTGCTTTTTCCTTTAGTCTTCAGTGTCCTTGGTTCATCATGGCAGGCTCAGAGCCATTTCAGAGTGCGCTGACCACCTGGTCTGGGCTCCACTGCAGTATACCTGCTGGCATTGCTCTGTGGGTATGTAGAAAGTGGGAGAAAGATTTCATCTCTTTGATGAAATAGTTCATCAAAGTGAACTATTTCCCTGAGGAAGTAGGATTGTTCAACTTTTATAAGACTTAGGCAAAGGATCTGAATTTACTACCTATAATATTATTTCTTCATACTTCTTTCAAGAGAGACAGTGACTCACCTAATCAGAATTCTTTCCATTGGGATTTAGAATCACAGGATCAGGAAGTTCCAAACTTGGAGTGGGAGCTCAGATGGTGATTTGGATGATAATAATAGGTGCCTACCCTTTGCTAGAGTTTACATGCATTATCTCATTTCATCCCCACAACAATGTCACTCCAGAGAGTCTGTTATTTTCTCCATTTTGAAGAAGCTCAGGGTAGAAAACAAGTGACTTTTCCAAGCTGACATAATCTTCTAATCCAGCTCTAACTCAAGCCTGCACTCATAACCACTGTATACTCTTGCCAACTAGTACATGTTCCTCACTTTACAAATGAAGAAACTGAGACCGAAAGAGGGGCTGTTTTTTATTTTTTATTTTTTTTTGGGGGGGGGTGTTTTTTTAAAATCACCATGTTAATTAGTGGTAGAGTGAGTACATCATCCCAGGGTTCCTGATAATTCTGCCTACCTTGAGCTGAATATGGCCCACTCAGGACATAATTGGTCATTTACTTTTTAATAACAATACTGGGGATCCCTGGGTGGCTCAGTGGTTTAGTGCCGCCTTCAGCCCAGGGCCTGATGCTGGAGACCCGGGATCAAGTCCCATATCGGGCTCCCTGCATGGAGCCTGCTTCTCCTTCTGCCTGTGTCTCTGCTTCTCTCTCTCTCTATCTGTCTCTCAGGAATAAATAAATAAAATCTTAAAAAAAAAAAAAAGAACAATACTACCAGGGGTTGAGAGTGCAATGGGTTGGTGGAGCAAAGCAGACAGGGGTAAGGAGGGAGCTGTCCACCTTCCCTAGAACCTTAGCTTGGTGGAAAAGATCATGGAGACCACTTCCTGCTGGGTTGACCTTATTCCTCCCTGACCTTAGTCATACACATGAAATTCCTTCCACCAAAGTCAAATCCACTACATAAGTGATTTCCATGCATAAAAAACATAATCTAAATTTACATAAATCAATTTTTTAATATTAAATACAATAATCATTCCTAAACAGACTCCATTGACAAATAGCTTTAGTTTGGGTTATAAAAGTAACTAATTAGATCCATTCTTCCTTTCTGTCATCCCAGACTTTGCTCCCAGAGAGGTATTTTAAAATATCTTGGACTATGTGTCAAGATTCCGAAAGTCCCCAGGTATGTGAATTTTGGAAAAAAGTTTACAGGCAATCATGTCTCATTTGAGAAGCATTGAGTTAAAAATTAAAAGTTGTAGACTTTCTGATAACCAATCCAATCTATTTTTTAAATTTTTATTTTTCTTTTGGGATGAATTGTGTCCCTTCAAATTCATAGATTGAAGTCCTTGCCCTCTTCCCTGTTGCCCTCAGAACGTGACTGTATTTGAAGATTAGGTCTTTAAGGAGGTGGTTGAGTCTCAATGACATCATCATTAAGGTAGGCCCTATTTTAGTAGGACTAGTGTCCTTTTATGAAGAAGAGATTAACACAGAGGGAAGCCCCTGAGAAGAAACAAGGGGAAGACAGTCATCTGCATGCCAAGGAAAGAATCCTGAGAAGAATGAACCCTGCCAACACTTTGGTTTTGGATCTCCAGCCTCCAGAATGGTAAGAAAATGAATTTCTGTTGTTTAAGTGCCACTCAGTCCTTGGCACCTTATTATGACAGCACAAATACAACTGTGGTAAAATACACACAACATAAAATTGTCCGTTTTAGTCATTTTTAAGTGTTCAGTTCAGTGGCATTAAGTACATTCACATTGTTGTACAAGCATCACCATCACCAATCTCCAGAAATTTTTCCTCTTCCCCATTTGAAATACTGTTCCTATGAAACACTAACTCCCTTTTCTAATCTACTCTTAACTATATGTGATGAGACAGTCTAAGCCAGCACACCCTCTTCATACTCGATTCCCATGCAGAATGGTAAACTTGCACAGGGAAATGTAAGAACAGGTTAGTCAATAAATTAAAGGAAATATGTGTGAGGATATTTATTAGGCACTGGCAAGTGTCCTTTTTAAAGGTATTGGGGCTTGATCCAGACCCTGATCCCAAGAAGCTCATGGCCTGCTTAGTCAACTCTCCTGCTTACAGACAAGATAAACTAGCAATTGTGATTCATCTATCCTTCCAGAAGGCTCAGTAGTCTGCAGGCAAGTACTCTAATAAAATGAGTAATTGTCTTTGCTTTAACCACGAGAAAACAGCAACAATTCACACATTAGATAAAGGTAGAGGAGACAGGGAAGTAAATACATTCTAATACAGCCCTGTCACAGGCTTCCAGAAAGGTCCTCTTTGGTTCCGTTAGATAGAGTTAAATTGAAGTAACCACAATCCAAGAAAGTATGAGAAGTTTCCAGGACAAAGGGAAGAAATGAACTACACAGAGAAAGAGAGAAACGACAGAGTTCAGACTAGAGGTCACATATGAACCTTATAAATGAGAAAACATACTTTTGATGAGAACACATCTGAAAAGGGATATGTACGAGTTTGATCACCATTTGATCAATCATTCAGTGTTGCTAAGAATTTGAAATCAGGATCCTCCAAGCAAAAATTTATATTCAGGACTTCCGCCCTTCCATCTACTGCTCTCAGACAGACCTTATTTCACAGACCAGCGGGTCGTCCTCTCCTTCCCTTCCCTTCCCTTCCTTAGGTTGTTGAGCTGGAGACACTGTCTGTCTTAACCACAACCAGAAAAAGTGGTTTCTTGGGGTTTGGCCTAACATCAAAGTACATGTCTCCAGAAGACAATGTGGAAGCTAACATCCAAATATCATTGCCACTCGACACTTACCGCTGTGTTTTTAAAAGATGTCATCATCTCTTGTGAATTTCAGTTGTGAGCTTAAACTCAAACCCACAAATTTGAAGGGATTATCACACAGTAGCCTCAACAAAGAGCAGTACCGCGAAATGTTCATTCACAAGCTTCTCCAACAATCACTCTCAGATGAATCTCCCAACCTCAGATTTGGATTCCTAGTAAGGGCTGAATTTAACTTCAAAAGATTTCAGAATTCTAATGGCTTCCAATCAAGATGACTTCTGCCAAATTTTGCAACTGTTAAAGCAGCAGAGCACAAATTAGTAATAGCCAAAAAGTTGATTGTTGAAAGGAAATAAGGCTAGATATAAAAGAAATTACATAATATACCTAATTACTGATTTATAGTATTGCTTTACCCTACATATTCCTAATATCCGTGGTAAAGATGAAAGGACTGAAAAAATTTTTTAAACCAAATAGACAGACTAGAAAAAAACAAAAAAAATCCAAGAAGGGAAGGTTTTGGATTTGGTCCCATGCATGGGTTTTGAAACCCTTAAGTTGTTTCTCTTGTGTTCACATCTGCTTCCTCCCCACCTCATTATCACAGGGATTCTTTTGATTGTGTGTAATGCTGACCTTCATTTACTTATTTATGATACATGTTCTTTCAACAACTTTATTTTGCAAATCTTCCTTATTGGAGCTCTAATTTGAAAACATGCAAGTGCATGCTGTGGAATCAGACAGAACCATGATCAGTTCTGGGCAAGTTTCTTACCCTCTGTAATAATAAGTAAAAATAGCCATACTTCATTGAGCACTGGGCCAAGGCCAATTAATCCCTCTATAACCCTTTGATAAATATACAATTATTATTTCCAATTCTCTGATGAAGAAACTGATATTGGGGGGGTGGAGTTAAGGAACTTGCACAAGGTCAAACAAATAGCTAGTACGGAGGTCCTATCTAAACAGTCCAGCTATATTCCTTGACCTGAGTCCCACTTACCTCAACTGTAAAATATAGGCAAAAACACTCAGCTCATAGGATTGTTGTAAAACCTAAATGAGATTATATATGTAACCAATTCCATAGAGGCTGGCACAAAGTAGGTACTCAATAAATATTAAGTTGCTTAAATTGTACACCTTCCTAAGGTGACCAAAATTGTCACAATGCGTATCACCATCGAATGAACTCTACTTACTTGAACCTAATGTGGGCATGCCAAATAACAATTTTAGGTAGTGATTGTGGTAACTGGAATTGATAGCATCAAAAAACCAATGATAATGTACTGTTGCAGAGTTAAATATGTTAGGATCTCTCTGCAATAAAATACATGTAGTGACTGCAAAGTTTGTACGGTGCTATTTGCACTTATGTAGTACTTATTCTATGTGCTTGTGTGATGGTAATTTATCTCCAGTGCTTATTCCTCCCTTCTCTTCCTGGAAAACTCCTACTCATCCTTCAAGGCTCATCTCAAATGCTCTTTCATCTGGAACCTTCTCTTCCACCCACAGAAGGGAACTGCTTTCTCCTCTGTACTACTCCAGAACCCCACTAGATGGTACTCTAGAGCAGGGACTACATCTTAAGAAACATTTAATACCAAGGTCCAACAAGGGAAACTGATAATACAAAAGGTGCACGATAACTGTTTATTTAATGAAGGAATACTTTGTACTGATTTTAAATTCCAATAACCTGAATACCTGAGGTAGTACAAAACAGGTTCAAAATGTAAGCGCTGCAAAATCTAACATTCATCAGACTTTCCACTTTAGAATAACAGCTGCCACTCTACAGTATAGCTACAGTAAAGGGTCAGAGGGTAATAGTGAGCAAGGCATACTATAGACCCTCAAAGTGAATCCACTCAGCAGGGCTCCCCCAACTCATCCACCTTTCCACATTCACACTGTTGAGCCTAATTCTTGTCTTTACAAAGCCCTCTCTAGAGTTGAGTTGCAGTGGGGATCCAAGCAATATACTTTAGCAGCTGCCACTTTTCTAGACATGAGAAAGGATGTATGAACAGCAAGGTTCAAAGGGAGCACCTGAAGAAAACACTGGAGGCCTTGAGGTGGGCTTTCCCTTTACCCTGAATGTAGTTTCACAGGGTTTTACTAGTGAAACAAGGCCCACCCATGGTGGCACATGGGTGAGTGATATTGGGAGTGATACTCCCATTTCCGCCTTAGTGTAGTGGAAAGAGGCTAGTTTCAGAGTGATGCTGGTCTGTCCCCTCCTTCTACCACATGCTGTCTTTGAGACCATAAGCAACTTACTCAACTTATCTGGCCATCTGTCAAATAGGATAATAATACACCTCAAGGCTGTCAGGAGGATTACAGAAAGTACTTCACATCAAGGACCTGTTGTAGGACATAGCACCAGGTATGTTCAATAAATAGTAAAGTTCTCTTGCTCTCCTTCCTCCAACACCAGCTTTCTCTCTAAAGTCATCTAACTCTTGCCTCATGGTTCAAGATCATGAATCAGTACCAGCTGATTGGCAATCAGTCAATCAGTCTCCATTTGCCTCAAGAACTAGTAAACTAATCAAATGATAGTGATGATGTTTTTTGGTCTGAATATTTTGGGTTTAGAAGTACTAGTTTCCTACAAATTTAATTTAACCCCCCCCCCCCCACACACACACACACAAAATGGCAGATCCATGAAAGGACTTCAGAGTTCCCAAAATAAAGCAGTGCACACCAGCATGGGGAGTATCAGAATTCTCCTCATGCGTCAGGGTGCTAATTTAAGATAAAAAATTGTCCGTCTGTATTTTGCTTTTCAAAGCATTGGCACTCTCCTCGAAGTCCCAGTTCTCCTTGGACTCAATACACGGACTTGTATTTGGCTGGCTGAGAAAAGGAACTATAAACACTCAATTCTCCTCTCATTCTCTCAACATTGTAAAATGGTCAAAAAGAGAAAGAAAGGATATTACAGCTTTGGACTCTCTTCTCACTCAACAATTTCCTTAAATGAAATCATGGGCAGGACTCCTGTGTTCTTTAGCAATATTGTCAAATCCCCAGACTGAATGAACCTCAGAAGCTCAGACTCTTGCCATTACAAGTTTTGTGCTCAAGTTTTGCATTATTCATATTCCTACTGCTCTCTCTTAAGTAATAGCTTGAGAAAAAAATGTGCCAGGGAAACCAAAATTTTTATGGTGAGGAAAGAACTACGTTCTTTTGAAGAGAAACACAATTCTCCACTCCCCAGTGAGGCTGTGTGTCTAACGGCACCCAGAAGTCAAGCAGCTGCATATTCCAGCACAAGGCCAGGAGCATGCCTGCTTCAAAGTCACAAGTCACTTCCTTTGTTACAAATGGGTCGTTTGGAGACCACAATCCATCCCCAGTATGGGGAGTATAGACAGCCCTCGATCTGCTCTGAGTATAGTAAGTCTGAAGAACGAACCCTTCAAAAAAATCAGTTTGGTTCAGAAGCTGGGATGATGCCAAAGGCGGTGGTGGGAAAGACCCAGACCCTTGGGAAGACTCCCAAGAATTGCTGAGGGACAAAAATCTGGTTGCTCATACTGCTGGGGACAGTGAAAGATTTGAAATGGTGGAGGTCCCGTGACCTCCTGTTAAGCAACAGGAACAGCACATTTTCATTCTGACAAGAGTTTAGTTCAAGTTGCCCTCAGGGTACTCTCCTGTAATGGTCAATCTTTAACAAAATTGCAAAGCAGGTGAAGTTTATCTTCACCTACCAGTACCCCAGTCTTTAATCTCACTGTCATCTCATCGTTTGATGTGTCTCCTTTGCCACCCATTCATGCCACCAGATGGCCATCAGCACCACCACCCCTGCTGAGCAGCATACTGGTCATCATGATGTCCCTCTTCTGTGATTCCATAGAAAGTGTGTGTGTGTGTGTATGTGTGTGTATGTGTGTGTGTGTGTGTGTGTGTGTAGACACTGATCCCACTGCTATCGCTGTAGCTTTCTTGTGTATATTGCACCAGCAAATGAAGTCCTTAAAGGAGAAGGCTCTGTTTCCTTCCTTTTTATAACCCCTGATCTTAGCATTGTTTAAGGCACGTAGTAGTTACTGAATACAATTTTTAAAAACAATTGAATAAACTGGTAAGATACTAGTTGATAACATCTTCAGTAAATTTTCTCTCAGACATAAAAGCATTTTTAAAGAGACCACAAAGGATCACAAAACCTTTGGGATCCAAAGAGTGAGCTATTGGTCAATGGGAGCAGGATGTCCTACCAAACCCCTCAATTCTACTGGTGGCCACCACCAACTCTTATAAATAAGATAGTCACTGTCTTAAAGTTATTTGTCCTCTCTCTAATGAGGAAACAAGGTCCCTCTACACACCTGCCCTCATCCCTCTCTTTCTACTTACCACCCACCCCGATGAGGCAGTGTTCTCAACCTTCTTAAGGCTTTCCACTCTGCCAGTTCTCGAGGTTTCCTTTGCAAGGCCCTAGCAACTTGGAAGAATGGCAGATGGAAGAATGTTTGAGAGAAACAGGATATTACAGTGGTAATTCTTTAAAATCAGAAATGATAGAATAACTTATCCAAGTAGCTCAAAATGCCTCAAAAACTAACCTCCCTAGACTCCCATGGAGAAGTTAAGTGTTTATCTTCCATTTTCAGAGGTAACAGATTCTTGAGATGAAATTACTTTCTCTAGTGAAAAAGTGGGGATGAAAAGACTATTCCTGAGAAAAGAGGTTTATGCCAATCCACCTCCTTCATCAACCTTCTCATCTACACTATTACAGAAATGTACGACCTGCAGTATTTAAAGAAGTAGTTAAGAACAG
Organism: Vulpes vulpes; assembly: GCF_048418805.1. Lineage (NCBI taxonomy): Eukaryota > Metazoa > Chordata > Mammalia > Carnivora > Canidae > Vulpes > Vulpes vulpes. The sequence continues at coordinate 107,016,748 of NC_132781.1, read as the reverse complement.
GGGCCTTCATAACAAAGCTCAAAGTCCAACTTCACAAAGTGAAACAGTAGGATCCCATTATTCCCAAAAGGGAATCACAAAATTTTATTTTAAAGTCAGTCTCCAGCCATAATATATCTTGTAATGTATTAATGTGGTTTGTCTAGAGTTGGGGGGAAAAAGGGAGAGAGGCTAGCTCTATCTAAATTACAAGTTTGCATATAAGGGGGATTAAGTAGTTTTACACTGGGAACTTGGACTTTCCAATGGTCTAAGCAAGCCATCACCTTGTATTATTAGTAATACCCCAATAAACTGAGAAAGGGCAACATTTGTGGTATGGAAGGAGGACAGTCCTGGATGGTTCGTTCCATCCTGTAAGATGTTGGGCACGTTACTCAACTTCTTTTAAACTCAGTTTTCTCTATGATAACTACTCCCAGGGTCGTGGGTTCCAAAATATGTAAAATATATGAAAAATTCCTAGTACAATGCCTGGCACATAGGAATACAATAAAAGGTATCTATTACTACTAGTGGAATTGAGTTTTAATTTCATAGCAATTAATTGAAGCTTCAGGAATGTGCAATTTATCCACAGCAACTTGAGAAATAAAATTAGAAAACCTGGATTGTGATCTTTTACAGTCAACCTTTACTTCCTCTGAGTGAGGCTTAGAGAGAAGGAAGATGCAAGTTAGTAATTTTCTTGATCTTTTCAACTTGTATCAAGATAGTAAGAATGAAGAATATGGATGCTTTTTTCCTGGATATAGATTTAGAGTAACGGTAATCATAAAAATACAATGGATTGTAAGATATACAAACTACATATATTGTAACACCATCGATAATTTTTAATGAAGTCTCTAACATTTTACAATGAGAAAACTAAAAACAAGAAGGAAACTACTGTTTATTCAGTTAAAATCTGCTGGCTGACAACATCATTAAGATATGGCCTTTATAATAAAAAAAAAAGTAAGCAAGAGAAGACTTAAAAATATAAGTTCTCTGACTCAGGGTTTGGATCTTTCTACTACTCTGCAATGTATGAAAAAGGATGACCATCATGTGTCCTTGGTTGTATGCCAGGAATGTAAGGTTAGCTTAAAAGATTAATGTAATTCATACCATTAACAACTTAAAGAATAAACACTATCTGATCATTTCTGTAGATACAAAATAATAATAATTCAATAATACTTGACATTTACTCATGATAAGAATAGAATTAGCAAATATAGAACAGAAAAGAATTTCATTTCCCTAACATCCTAATAAAGTATATCTATACAAAAATCTTTAGGAAATAATACATTTACTGGTGAAATGTTAAAAAATACTCTGTTACACTATTTAGAGCAGGAGAAAATTAAGAATTCCCACTATAGCTACTCCTATTGGAAGTCCTAGTTAATACAGTAAGATTATATATATATATATACATATATACATATATACACACATATAAGAATGGAATAAAAAACACCAAACTTTTCATCATTTACCACTGATACAAAACTCAAAAGAATCTATGGATTCATGATTAATAAGTGATTAATAATGATTAATAAAATATTAAGTTACATATATACTAAATTTTATAATTTTAAAATGTTAAGTGTTAAAGCTACCATCACAATAGTTATATACATATACCTATTTCTCAGGAATAAATCTAAATACCTACAGGTGCTTCATAAAGAAAATGAGGGTTTTTTTTTTTTTTTTTTTTTTTTTTTTACTCTTAATTCCCTTTACCTATTTCACTCACCTCCCCATCCACCTCCCCTCTGGCAATCATTAGATTGTTCTCTGTAGTTAAGAGTCTGTTTTTTTCTTTTTCTTTTTTCTTTGTTCATTGTATTTTGTTTCTTAAATTCCATATATGAGTGAAATCATACAGTATTTGTCTTTCTCTGTCTGACTTACTTCACTTAGCATTATACCCTCTAGGTCCATCTGAAAATGAGAAATTTTTAATGAAAGACTTCAGAGACTTAAATAAATGGAGACCTAAATAATTCATGGATAAAAAGACTTGAGTAGTAAAAATATTAATTTTCCCCAAATTGACCCAAGTGTTCAATGTAGTACTATTGAGAATACCAAAAGGAATATTTTATGGAACTGGATAAGCTGGATTCTACAGTTTATGTGGAAACCTAAAGGGCTAGGAATAACCAAGATGCTTCAGAAGAACAACTTGGAAGGAGGACTTGTCTTGCAGAAATCACATTTTTTATAAAGATACAGTAATCAGTAAGATATTGGCACTGGCTCTGAGAAATAGGCCAACTGAACAGAACAGAATACTCAGAAATATGTCCAAGCATATATGGAGATTTATCACAAGGGCACAGAAAACACATGGAGAAAGGATATACAATTAAATAAATGATGCAGGAACATCATCATACCACATGAAAAAAGGCAAATTGCATACTTTCCTTACATGCTACACAAAAAGTCCCTGGTAGATTGTATTAAACTCTATAGGGAAAATGATAAAGATTGTAGAAGAAACAAGACCTCCAGGTATAATTCCATAAACAACACATCAATGTGTATGTAATATATAAAAGATTGATAAATTTGACTACATTACAATCAAGAATTTCTGTTCACTAAAAGCTATTATCTGAAGAAGAGTGAAAATATAAGCCACCAAATGGAGATATAACACTTATAATTGACAAAGGAGAAGTATTATGAGCATGTAACAAACTGGCAAAAGGTAATAAGAAAAAGACAAGCAATTGATAGAAAATGTGCAAAAGACAACAGGAAGTTTACAGAAGAGAAAATAACAACGGTCCAATGAATAAAAATACCCTATTTCACTAACAATAAGACAACAAAAATCACGTCACACTTAGATTATCATTTCACACTATTGGGTTGGTAATTCTAAATTCTGATGAAGATACATGGAAAAAAAGGTAATGCTTGTCTACTGCCGGTTAGAGCTTAACTTAGTATAACCTCGTTGGAAGCATTTTGCATTACATATGTTGTGTTCACCCTGAGCCCCAGCAATTTCATTCCTTGATACGAACCCTGCAGAAACTCTTCCAAGTATATACATCAGGAAACTTATTCAAGAATGTTCATCCAGCAGTGTCATACTAGCAAAAATCCAGAAAAAAACTTAGCTCTTCAACAACAGTTCAATGAATAAACTGTGGCATGTTCAGAATTGAGCACTGCATCAATGTGAAGGAAACTCACGTTGACAAATTAAAGAAGGAAGTCAAAATGGAATACATACAGGATCATTCTGTTTATATACAGTTCAAAATAAGCAAAAATGAATGTATCGTTTGGGAAGAGCTACACAGCACAACCAAGAAAAGCAATGGAATGAGTAACATAAAATGCAGGCAGGTTGATATGTCCAAGTGGGGTGTGAGAGGGTGCGGTCAAGGAGGGGCACCCAGCACTGCTAAGGGCTGCTATTTTGTTCCCTACTCAGACTGGTAGATACATTGATGCTTATTTTATTCTTCTTTAAAGTAGACATACCTTCTATCTAGTCTTTTATATGTATTATCTCATTCCTACTTTTTAATGAAAGGAATAGGCATGCCTTGGTTTAAGCCATCAGTGATGCTAAAAATCAGGGCTTTGAAGACCAGATGTCCAAATGGCCTAGTAGGGACTAATAAAAACAGGACCAGTAAACAAACATATTAGGTGTCCTATACATCCTCTAGATAAAATAATAAGGCCATGCTGATGGCTTTGCAGTAAATGCAATATCTCTGCAAAGTACTGCAATCCATAGTTCACTGACCCTCAATATAGGCATGATTACCACGCTCCTTTCATGCATGGCAGAAACTGGCCCCAAATTCAGGCAGATTCAAAAGGACAAATCCAGTGAAATGGAGGCTTTTAGTGTCTTTCAACGAAAAAAAAAAAGAAAGTCTAATAAAGACATAAAGGTTTTTTCTCTACAACAGTGAACACATTCTGCATCACGTTAACCTGCTGACACTATTTGTAATGGCATAGAAAGGTCACCAAAGCCTAAATCTTCCCAGCAAGATTCTCCCCACAATCTTCTCAAAAACATAAGCTTTATTAAATATCAGCTCTCATCTTATTTCCAAAAAGGCCATCCAAAGGTTACTGTGGGCTCAGGTGTGCCAAGCACAGCTATTATTGTGGCCTTCATTTGCATAGCATCTGCCCTCTAAATCATTCAGCGCCTCACATTCATTTTCTATCAATCCTGGCAACACAGGGATGGGAGAAGACAGGGTTCCCTGTTTTCTGTAAATGGGGAAATAGAGTCACACACACACAGTATTTTTAGTCATGAGATTATTCTCTCTCTCCTCAAAGTAGTAATTCCAAGGAGGCTCTATAAACTCAGGCTTTGGGACAAAGCGATGTGGTGCGGAACAGATGAGGAGAAGCCAACATCAACATGACATGACCCTTATAGGATACCCATGGGGCTGAGCCCCATTAAGCATGTGGCAAAGCCGCCCCAGGATTGCACACTTGCCTCTGAGTGATGCCCTGGTTTACTAGAAGAATTTATTCTAGTTGCGGAAACACCTAACTTCCACTGAAGCTCTAACTCGCTGGGAAGCTCTGATTTTTCTAGAAAGTCAAGTGATTAAAAAACATAAGAGGAAAATGCAAGCTGATTTTGATTCTGTTTTGTTTTTGGGGTGCAGAGAATAGGCCCATTGTAGTGTCTCTGACCTCATGTGTTACTCAAACTTTCCACTTTCTTGCTGCTTTAGCCTTTTCATGCATCCCAATCCCAGACCAAGGAATGTCCTGCACCCAGCTCACATTCTGTGCTCTGCCCATCGGAGTCACATATCACAGGCACTGTCCAAAGTCTGCTACCCCTTGCCAGTGCAGCAGGGGTGAGAGGAGATGCAAGGGCATATAAAATGTGGCTGCCATAGTGGCCATGAATGGACAGCCCTCCCTTGGAGTTTGGGAGAGGGAGATTGTGGGCAGGGATACAGAAATTTTTGTTTAATTCATGTTTTATAAAGAAGCTGTGGTCTATGAATATAATGGAATATTACTCAGCCATTAGAAAGGACAAATACCCACCACTTGCTTTAACGTGGATGGAACTGGAAGGTATTATGCTGAGTGAAGTAAGTCAATCAGAGAAGGACAAACATTATATGGTCTCATTCATTCGGGGAATATAAAAAATAGTGAAAGGGAATAAAGGGGAAAGGAGAGAAAATGGGTGGGAAATACCAGAGAGGGTGACAGAACATGGGAGACTCCTAACTCTGGGAAATGAACAAGGGGTAGTGGAAAGGGAGGTGGGCGGGGGGTGGGGTGACTGGGTGACAGGCACTGAGGGGGCACTTGGGATGAGCACTGGGTGTTATGCTATATGTTGGCAAATAGAACTCCAATAAAAAGTATATACACAAAAAAAATTTCATTCAACATTCTGCTGTTCTAGCCAGCGCAAAGGCAAATAATAATAATAATAATAAAGAATAAAGATTAAAAAGGAAGAAAGAAAATAATTCATGTTTTAAAGAATAAAATTTACTGCTCAATGTGAAAAGCCTCTGCATATGTTAAAATGTACATAAATTCAATTCAAAAAGCTCTATTATCTCAAAAATAACTTCAGAAAATGGGATATGACAGTTTAACCTGGGTCAAAATAAACAACATGAAATAATAGTTGTGGAAATGCAGTGGCATGTTCCAGTTCTCTTTGCCTAAGCACTTCATTAAGAATTGTTTTCCCCAATTACTATTTCTACTTTTAAACTACTTAACAAGGAGTATCTTTATGAGAGAAAATGCAAAGCTGAATCACCTGGCGTAGCAGCGGGACTCCTGCAATCCTACCTCCCCTCCTGTTCCCAACAGAAGAAAAACGGTGCCAGGAGGGCGTGGGTGATGTATACGAAGTCATAAACATTTGGCAGATGAGAGTATTTCCTGTGAAGGCCTTTAGCCAAAGCAACAAAATCCTGGCCTGACCTGACAAGGCTACTCACAGGCAGGAACATGTAGATGGAAAAACAGGAGCCAGGGCTCAAGAGAAAGAGCTAAGACTTGACCTCCTGCTCTGAGAGGTGGGGTGCAAGGTGCCCTTTGACCTGCAGTGGGAACTCTCTGCTCTCCCACATTCCACTTGCCATTGCTTAGAAAGGCTTCCCTGCCCTTAACCCATCAGGCCTATGGCTCTGTCCACTCAGAGGTCATATTTCTCATCGCCATACCTTTGTTATCAGTCTCCATCTGCCCTCGGGCATTAGCGAGATCATCTCCTCACTCAAATGCTCTCAGACAGACCAACAAAATGGGTAAGTACCTCTGGCTGCTTATTAATAGAAAATGCTAATGTGGAAACTAAATGAGAAGAGAGACCAAGTGCTTCATGCCAAAAGGGGATTAATGATGTATTCCTGTTTACCTTCTCATTTACTTCCATTTCATTTACCTTTCTCATTACTTTCTAGAGAGGTACTACCATAAATTATAACCCGCCTGTCCCATTCCCTCAGTCTGTGCCATGGCAGACATTGCTGGTCGATCACAGAGTTCTCTCTGGCCCAGATAACTTCACAGCACTTCCCATCACAGTGCTGCAGGCGTCCAGGAACAAGGGAACAGAAACAGCCCACAAGATAAAACCTATTTGTTATCTCCCATTTAACTCTACCAACCACAGTTCTGCCAGGCACAAAGAACCCCAGCCTTCCATACGCTCTTTTCAGATGTTCTTTCTCTAATTTTTTTTTCTTAGAAAGGTAAATAAGATGTAAAGACTATGTATATCAGGACACCTACGTGGCTCAGTCACCTAAGCAGCTGCCTTCGGCTCAGGTCACAATCCTGGGGTCCTGGGATCCAGCCCCACATTGGGCTCCCTGCTCAGCAGGGAGCTGCTTCTCTCTCTCCTCCCAGCTCGTGCATTCTCTGTCGCTATCTCTATCTCTCTCTCAAATAAATAAATAATATCTTTTTTTAAAAAAAAAAAAAGAATACGCACATCTCTTAGATCTCCATTTTAAGAAATTACACTCAGCAGAAGTAAAGGCACTACAAAGTGTCGAGGTGTTATAGAGCACCATGAGGGAGAAAGGTCACTTTATCATATGCTCTGTTGAGCCCTACCACTTCCACCTTCCATCCTTATCCCTGCAGCTCTAATCATATCACTGCATCCAGCAGGGCGGGATTAAAGCCCAGGAGGGAGGCTGACCCAGAAGTGGTTGAATAGTGACATGAAGTGGAAGGATTTGTATTAGGCTCTGAAATGTTGAAAAGCTAAGAGCTTAGCATTACTTCTGCACAAACTAGCAACTGGCGTTCTCTCTCTGGTTTCTTCAGCTGTAAAATAAGGGAAATAAACTAGATCAGGAACTGATATAGCCCAAGGACCAATCCAACCCAACACCTGTTTTTGTGAAGTTTTATCAGAACACAGCCATATTCACTCATTTACATATTATCTGGTTGTTTTCACACCACTGGGGCAGAGTGGAGTGGCTACAACAGTAACTTTATGTTCTACAAAGCTGTAAACATGTTAGGTTTTATGGGATGTAATATTTCTGTTTGGTTCATTTTTTATATTTTCTATTTCTTTATTCAACTTCTCATTTTATTTCATGCATTGTTTTCTGATTTCATGTAGTTGTGTTTCTTTTGACCCTGGGTAATAAGTGGACAAGGACAGATAGGTTTAGGGATTAAAGGCCCACCCCTGTACTAGATCATAACTCCTGGCTCAAGTGCCTATGTGCATCAGAGAAATACCATTAATCAGTGAAATTCACCAGATTTAAGGAAAACCACTGGAGACACTTGTGACCCTGGCATTAACTATTCTCTGGGGTCCTGAGATCCAGCCCCGCATCAGGCTCCCTGATTGGCAGGATTGGGTTTTAGCTGGCTTTATAGGGGAAAGCACTTTATAAAGAGGGAGTGCCAGTCCAACAAAGGCCTGTGGATGGAAGAACATGACACGGAGGAGCAGTTGGGAACAAAGTGCTGGGGGTGAGAACATTCAGATGAGGCTTGCAGGCAAGGTGGGACCATACTGAGAGGAGCTGCAGTTGCCAGACTAAGCAATGGGGAGCCTCTGGGTTATTCAGATGATAAAATGGTGTTTTTGAGATCAGTATTATGGTGGCATTATCAAAGCTATTTGGAAAAAGGGGGGTTTACTCTAGGATAACCTGCTGTTCCCATTGGTTCAGGCCTGGGGACTTTCCTGGGTCCTCAGACTTTTGGTGCTTAAATTGGGACGGTGCTGAGAAAATAGACATTTGTTCAGTCTTCTAGAGAGAGATAAGGAGGCTTGTCTGGAGGCTCTGCCTGTAGTTCAAATACAAGGTGATGAGACTTCTAAACTAAGAAATCTAATCCATTCTGTTCCTGGCAATTTGCATGGAAAGAAATGGCTTCCTCTTTTTTGCTTATATCTTGCTCCAGGTGCATTCTAACTAGGATCTTCTGGCAGCAAACTCTTATCCTGAAGGACTACACAGACTTAGTGGTGGGAATGTGAGCATATGGCTTGCCAGTGGAGGAGCAACTGTGTGTGGAGCTGTAAGAAAGAGGAAAGAGAGCTCGCCACTGCTAATAATAATAAAGTCTTCCACTGAGGGGGCATTTGCTATGGTGCAGTACTTCACTTAATATTTATGACAACCCATACAAACTCAATATTATTTTCATCTCATCTTGCAACTGAGGAAGCTGAAGAGGTGGCTTATCTGGTGTCACACAGCTATTAAGGGTGGGTGCCAGAATTCAAGTTGAGAGTCATCCTAACCCCTACTCCTGAAGCACATCTTACCTCCCACACCCTAGTCATCACCTCCTCTGTCCTTTTGGGGGGTCCTAGTCATAAGCACCAATGCCCACCTCCTGGGAATGAAATGAACTGCATCAGACAAGACTTGTCAACTGCCAGAAAAGAGCCAGTGGCCTGAAGGGAATTCAGAGGAGAACCACATGAATAATTAAGGACTGAGAAAGATTGATCTGTCAGGAAAGATTAGAAGAATTCAATATGTATAGTTTGGCTAAGCTGAAACTGAAGTAGGGAGAGCTGTGGGCAGGGAGGAGCAAGTAAGCAAAGTCATTACTAAATGGATGGGCTTTCTGCCCCCTATAGCACAAGGAAGGAGCTGAGAGGAAGACATGAGAAACTGGAAGCACAAGGGGAAGGTTCTAGAGTGATTTTCCAAGGAAGAATTTTGCCCCAGCACTCAGAGAGGCACCTGGTCTACCACCCATGCTATATACCACCCATATATAGCCCAGAGAGAACTCCTTGACAAGTATCAGTGCAAGTATAACAAGCTCAGTAGCTCTGTTTTCTTTTTTTCCAAATGGAATGCATTTCCTTAGCAAAGTATTATATTCAAGATCTTTCCCATGTCTTTTCAGCCTCCAGGTCTTCCCCCCTGGAATTGAACTGCGTTATTCCATCTACCATCAATTTTCAATGACTCACGAGAAAGCAGGCTTGGAAACATGAAGGGCTAACATAAGCATCCACCTTGCCAGGGCTGGTGCCAAGCACTGCATAAAACCTCAGTCCTTTACTTACTTTCCAAGGTCACATTAAGTGGTGAGCCAGTCTGAGAGGTTTTCTTTCTTTCTTTTTTTTTTTTTTTAAAGTCAGCCTCAAACTATACGTATTTGTTTTTTAGGTCATTTTATGAGCCCAGCACTGTGCCAAAAGTTGGCCTGGTACTGGTGTGCAAGGCAGGCTTAGGTCCTGGCCTCATGGGATATACAATCCAATGAGAAAGACGTTAATGGGATACTTGCTCAAGCCATTGATGACAAATGGCATGAAATACTATAAAGGAAAAGAATGTGGTCTAAATTGAAAGGACAGCTCAGTCTGAGGAGAAAGAAAGTCTTCTCTGAAGAAAAAGATAGGGAAACTGAGACCTGAATATTAGGTAGATGCTGAGGTGCCATGTGGTGAAGAATTACCCTTACCCAAAAAGAGGTCTCTCTTTTGCCCTTGGCTACTAGGAAGTGATCTCCAGGCCCCTGGACTGTCATGCTTGATAGCAGTGCCTTTGTTTGCCTGTGGGCTTTGGCCACTGGACAGTCTAGCAATATGACTATGATGTGGGCTTGGGGCCACACTGTGTTAGTTCTACCTCTAGAAGCATTGGAAACTAAAGGTCAGCCATGGGAAATATGTGATTGAGCCCCAGTATAATCTGAATGTCAACGGCTCATGTGATCTCCCCTGGCTGGCAATACTCTGTGCATATTGTCAAACATCTATACCAAGACTGAGACTAGAAAGGACAACAGAATATGATCCAGCAATCCCACTTCTGGATATATTGCCAAATGTATTGAAATCAGGATCTTGTAGATATTGACACCACCATGTTTATGGCAGCATTAGTAACCAAGATACGAAAACAACCTAAACGTCCATTAATGAATGAATGGATAAAGAAGATGTGAGATATACTTACACATGCACACAGGAATATCATTCAGGCATGAGAAAGAAGGAACTTCTGCCATTTATGACAACTGGGATGAATCTTGAGGGATTTATGCTAAGTGAGATAAGTTAGAGAAGGACAAATACTCTATGATATAACTTGTATGTGGAATAATAATAATCATAATCATAATCATAAGCCTCAGAGAAACAGAAGAGAATGGTGGTTACCAGGGGTTGGGGGGTAGAAGAAATGAAGAGATGTTGGTTAAAGGGTACAGCATAGTGATTATAGCTAATAAAATTGTATTATAGACTTGAAACTTGCTAAGAGACTGTATCTTATATATTCTCACCACAAAAAAAAAAAGAAATGTAATTATGCAAAAGGACTGAAGTGTTAGCTAATACTCTGGTAGTCATCATTTTGCAATACATTAAGAGGTATCAAATCGACACCTTGTACATATTGAACTTATACAATGCTATATATGTCAATTAGCTTTCTATAAAACTGGGTGTGTGTATGGAGACAAGAACAATGGAAGCTCCACATCTCGTACCTTTCTTGGCTTCTGCCCTATGTGCTTCTTCCCCTTGGCTGGTTTTCATCTGTATCCTTTCACTGTAGTAAGCCAGAACTCTACGTAAAAGAGATTACAGTGAGTTCTGTGAGTCCTACTAAAGAATTGTTGAAACTGAGTGTGGTTTGGGGAACACTTTGAACTTGCAATTCCTCTCAGAATTGGGAGGGCCGTCATAAAGACTGTCCCTCTCCAGGGGCCAAGAGAAAAAGTCCCCTAGGCAGTGAGACGAACGTCTTCTGTTTTACTTTTAGCATGGGGTCACTTTGCTCTTAATAGCCATAATTGTCTTCTGTATGTACCCCCAAGCCTCACTCTTACTCAACTGACTTAATGCTGACTACTATAAAAAATACTCAGTGCCTAGTGAATTCTATCATTTTTTGAAAACATTTTTCTTCCTTCTACAATCTCAAGACTTATTAATACAACCTCACTCGATGTACAGTTCTTATTTTGCTATAAGAAAACATTTTCATGTTTTCCGACTTGACATACAGTTATTTTGCTATAAGAAAACATTTCATGTTTTCTGTCATAATGGTAGGCTTTACAAATGCTAAATTTACAATGGATCAGAAAAGATTTATAGGCAGTAAAATCAATAAGGTAATTTAAAAGTGGGGAATCGGGGATCCCTGGGTGGCTCAGCGGTTTGGGGCCTGCCTTTGGCCCAGGGTATGATTCTGGAGTCCCGGGATCGAGTCCCACATCAGGCTTCCTACATGGGGCCGCTTCTCCTCTGTGTCTCTTTGTGTGTGTGTGTGTGTGTGTGTGTGTGTGTGTGTGTGTCTTTCATTAATAAATAAAATCTTTTAAAAAATAAAAATAAAAGTGGGGAATTGAGCCAATTATTTAAAAATGGCAACTAGAAATTGCCTAGAGAAGTAAGAGATAAAATCCTGAATGACTGGGTGTAGGTTGAAAGAACTTGGTGAGCAGCAAAAGGAGGGCACCAACTATCTCAGGGATGCCAATTAGGAAAGGCTTAAGAGAGGAAAATAATTCCCAGGAGTGCTTCCTGGACAAATGTGGAGAAACAGCAGTGAAATGGCTGCTTCAAAGGCCAAGTGGCTGTAGAACAGACCTCACCGAGGAGGAAAACTTTGACTTTTACTCAGTGCATCAGGTGATCTTCTTAAGTCCCCTTCATGGATTCTCATCCTTTCCAACCTTCTTAAATACTGGTTTCCCTCTAAGATTCTTCTGACTCCTCGTTTGCCTGAAGCCTGTTCTAGGACAATGACAGATCTTGACCATCAGAGGCTGACTTAGCTGGCCTGGGGGTGGGGGGGAACGGGGTAGGGAGTGGGGGTGGGGATACATTGTAAACAAATACACACACAAAAAAAACATATGTTATGCAGAGTCAGCCTGAACTGAGTGAATGAGCCACATAGTAAAACCTGCCTGCATGTAATATATTCACTGAGATCTTCTCACTTTGTATTAAAGGACTTTTATTCAAAGAGAGCATAATGGTTAAGAAGATGGGCTCTGGAGTCAGACTCTAGATTCCAACTCTGCCATGGACCACCCTGAACAAAATACTGCACTACGTTGTACCTCCAGTGTATAATGGAAATAATAATAGGGGCCTGCCCTATAGGGTTTTTATGAGGCTTAAATTAGTTAACACATTCGGACTTCTTAGCATAATCACTATTTAATAAATGGTTAAACAATTACTATGTTGTACCCCGTGGCAACACAATTAGAATTTCAGAGTACTGGCAATTTTTAAAAATCCTTCTCTAGCCACATGATTCTAATGGGCAACCAAAGTTGAGAACCACTGCTAACTACTTCTCAAATTTTACTGTGCACAGGAATCAACAGGGGTTCTGGTTGAAATGATGATTCCTATTCAGTAGGTCAGAGTGAGACTCCAGGTTCTACATTTCTACTAAGCTCCCAAGTGATGATGCTGTTGTTGGTCAGTGGACTGTAGATGCCAGGATCTAGCAACACAGGCAGTGCCTGGAGAGAAACCCAAAGTGGGTGCATAGTAATTGCAACTTGGCTACTGGGCCCTTGGACTGGGAAGTATGCCTTGACCCTAAGCCCTACTGGACAAGAAGAAAGCAGCACTGAAGTCCATCATGTGCTTCTCAGGATGGTCAGAACTCTGGAATGGGTCTGAGGTTGTACACATGGGCAATTAGTGAATTCAGCTGTGCAGGGCTGGGGCAGCAGAGAGAGCTGAGTAAGCAGCATTTGTAGTTAGAATGAAGAGATCTAAGACTTAAAAGTAAAAAGGCAGAGGAACTAGGTTTATAGCATTAGCCATTTTTTTCTCCCCTCTCCCATGACAATCATCATTCTATGAATTTGACTATTCAAGGTACTTGCACAGAGGTGGAATAATACAATACTTGTCTTTTTGTGACTGGCTTATTTCACATAGCATAATGTCCTCAAGGTTTATCCATGTTGTAGCATGTGTCAGAGTTCCTTACTTTTTAAAGCTGAATAGTATTCCATTTTATGTTTAGACTACACTTTGTTTGCCCATTCTTCTGTCAATAACACTTCTGTTGCCTCCACCTCTTGGCTATTGTGAATAATGCTGCTGTGAACATGAGTGTACAAGTATCACCTGGAGACCCTCTTTCAATTCTTTTGGGTATATATCTACAAATGGAATTGGTGGATCATATGGTTATTCTATTTTTAGTTTTTTGAGGAACTGTCATATTGTTTTCCACAGCAGCTGCACCATTTTACATTCCCATCAACAGTGCAGAAAGATTCCAATTTTTTCCTTTCTTGCCAACCCTTGTTATTTTCTTTTAATAGTAGGCATTCTAATGAATGTGAAGTCATATCTCATTGTGGTTTTGACTTGCATTTCCTTAATGATTAGTGATGTTGACAGCAGCAGTTTTAATAAAAATGGATAATATAATCTCAGCATTTATAGGCAGCATCTCATCATTTACTACTCACATGGGTGAGTCCTAGCTTCCAGCTAGGCTGAAGACTACATCAATTAAGAAGACATGACATTTTTCTCCTGCGGCCTCAAGAGCATGTTGAGTCCAGCTAAGCCAGAGTGGCTGCTCTGTTCATTGATACTATGGTAGTCACTCTCTGTGTCCCACCACACCTTCTCCTCAATCAGTACCTACTTAAAAACTCTGCCTAAGGGCTTTTGCTCCTGGGAGTAGAAGAATCCTCTTAAGCCATGGAGCATATTATTGAAAGTGCTGAAGAATGAAGGACTCCAGAACAGCCCTCCACCGGTGATGAATGGAGAACTGTTAGATCAATACCCCAGATGCCTCTCCTAGTTTGGGGATAACTCTGAAGTACCTCCACACTGCTTCCAAGAGTTTCCCATTGAGTGGCAGATGCTCATCATGGAAACTGGTTTAACAATACCTCATTTTCCGGCTGTCTTTCTTTCTCTGCCTTACTTCCCCACTTCCCTACAAGTATTTCCTCAAATCACCTCCTAAATAGATAAATAAAAACAACTGGTACTCCAATCCTTGCCTCAGGGTCTGTTTCTGGGGGAACTCAAATCAATAAAGGCAATAGTGTATTTCCTTCAGCTACAAATACTTGTGAAGAGCACATGGCTAGTCTTGGTTGGAATGAAAAAAAAAACTAGCTAAAGATTGTTAGGTTTGTGAAAATGCTCAAGAGAGTCTCTTCCTTTTCTTTAACCAATCTACCAGGTTCCGGATTTTTTGCATTTCTCCACAACGTGCATGTGTCTATAGGAGATTCATATGTCCCATACACTTATCTCTAATAATAAAATACCTCAAGGTAGCACACTACACTGGAAATTGACGAAAAAGTAACAAAGCAGTTTACATATTTAAGTAACATAGCTTGTACCTTTTCCTATTACAAATATTTGAGAACTCCCATACATTGTATGTATTAGAACTCCTATATGTCTTATGCCAAGGAAACATCTTCATAGAGTTTAATTCTAGTAATAAGCTAATACTAGTAATCATGGAATCCCAAATGCCAGATGCTCTCTCTGCTGGGTTCTCCTTGGTGGTTAGCTGTACCTTCATAAATATCTGGTTCATAACTGTTACACAGAGAATGAGACTATGGAAAACAACTATTATATGAGAAACATAAAAGTTTTTCCTGAAGGGAATTATGTGCAAGTTTTAAAGCAGAAGAATGAAAATTAAAATTAGCCAAGTTCAAAATGAAAAAGAGGGAAAGGAGACGGGAAATGTCTGTGCCTGACCCTGAACAGTCATCAGTGCTATCCTTGTGGGAAAGTAAACGTTTACCCAAGAGAAACCCAGTAGTGGCTCTAAGCAGAAGACAGAAATAGTAACTAGTTAATGCTTCTAATGTAGCAAACAGCTGAGCAAACTGAAATGACATCGGAAAGATCCAAAGTTCCCTACCAAGGTTATGGCCATTATAATAGCAGACAATGGTAATAGCCAACCCATTCCAAATTTCAGAATGGGGGTATGCAGGGACAGAGGCATCTGCTCATTTTCTCCATGGAAAAGCATTAAGGGAATCTGTTCTGATATTTTTATTTTTTATTTATTTATTTATGATAGACAGAGAGAGAGAGAGAGAGGGGCAGAGATACAGGAGGAGGGAGAAGCAGGCTCCATGCCAGAAGCCCAACGTGGGACTCGATCCTGGGACTCCAGGATCGCGCCCTGGGCTAAAGGCAGGTACTAAACCACTGAGCCACCCAGAGATCCCCTGTTCTGATATTTTTAATATAAATCCATAATTTGAAACTATGCTCCTAGACAGGAATGCACATGATACAAAAAAGAAGCAATAGAGAGGTTAACAACTCCGTAATCATTCAGTAGATCTCTTTTCTTTAAGGTACAGTGGTTAAAATTTTTATTTTCAATTTCTCCAACTTTTAAAAGATAAGATGATTTGTCCATTATTCAAAGGCCATGATTTTACTTTATACACATGAGACTCTGAACCCAAAGCAACTTCAGGGTATATATGTGGGGGCAGAGGAGGGAGGAGCTCAGGGGAGCCAGGGAGAATGACCAACAACATTTATCAAAATCATAACCCTTTAAAGAAAAAAAGTATTCGTTTCTAGTAAGACCCAACTCCTATGACTAATGTAGGAGCCAAGAAAAAACAAATACCTTAAATGTGATCATGTTGGTAAAAGGCAAAATGCTTTAGCTATTTACAAATTCACTGACACTTATTAGCCATTAACATGGTTTATTAATTTTCTTTGATTCTTAGTTTCTGACTTCTGATATTTTCTCTTTGATAAAAATATTTGCATCTATTTGTCACTAGAAACAAAATACACTTTACTAAATCTACTAATTTAAATCCAACAATGAATTAGAGACAATTACACAAAGAAGAAAAAAATCAACACATCAGGAAGGGACTGTGCCTTGCATGGCTATGTTCACCAGGTGTCATGGACTCATGCTTATGTCCCCCAAATTTATATGTCAAGGGCCCTAACCTGCGAAGTGACTATGTTTGAAGATGGGGCTTTCATGGAAGTAATCAAGGTGAAATGAGATTGTAAGGGAAGGGCCCTATCTGATGGGATTAGTATATTTACAGGAAAAGGAGAAGCCAAGAGCCCTCTTGCTCTCGCTCTCTCCCAGCCATGAAGAACAACACAGTGAGAAGGCACCATCTGCAAACCAAGACAAGAGTTCTCACCAGAAACTGAACTGTCTGGCACCTTCATCTTGGACTTCTAGCCTCCAGAACTGTGAGCAATAAATTTCTATTTGTTAAGCAGCCCCCCCCCCCCCTGTGATATTTTGTTATGACAGCCTGAACTGACTAATACACCAAGAAAAAAATGGCCCCAAGGAGAAATCACTCTCCCCAAAAATGAGTCATGAAAAGAAAAAGAGCATAAGACACCTTCCACTTTTTCTGTCTTGAGGTTGTCACTAGTGTCATTTACACAGTGCTTTTGGAATCTATCTTGAAGAGCAAATGCCAGACCTCTGTTTCTTCTGCTTTTAACTCCACACCTTCCAGAGCCAGAACTACAAACCTACCCTTTCTCCCTCCTGTGGGGGTGACAAAACACCTCTCTCACCTGCTACATTCTGTGCCAGTAACTGCAGAAGAAAACCCAACAGGAAGAAACGAAAGTGATCCCTTCCTAGAGTGACAACTTGTGTGCCAGAGATCACTGACTTCACTGAGGTTCTTTCAGAAATGAGGAGTAAATGTGAGAGAAATTTAGCAACAACACATTTGCCTTCCCAACATCTATTTGCCTTTGAGTTCCCTAACTAGAGAACACAGGAATTTGTCTTAACAGGGCCTTAAGTTAGGGGCATACTGTTGGGGAGAAAGACGTATTTCCCTTCATCTTAGAACCAACTCAATTCTGGTTCCTAGTTCTTTACTGACTCCCAATTCCTCACTTCTCTTCTATGCAGGATTCATGACAAGTCACAGGTTAAAGTCTGTGGCAAAACCTGTGTTAGAAAGTATCCAAGATGCATACAACATAGTATCTCCTTGCCAGATGGACAGACTTTGACACAAATAATAAAGGGAAAGGGTGATTTTTTCAGTGCTCTGAAGCTCAGTCTTTCAAACAAAGGGGAACCTGTTCAATGAAATTTCATTTTCTAATCATTTAGCCACGGTTAAATGCAGCTATTTTTGAAGAGCATTTCAAAGTCTATTGATGGACAAATTGTACTATTGATCGGTACCAACTGTAAACTCAAAGTTTCTCATCCAAACCCCTTTAATTGGACTTGAGTGTCACTGTCTTCAATGACTTTAGGAAGACAAGGGAGAGAAATGTGCCAAGGATAACTCACACAAAGAAAATTTACATCCTGTCTTTGTTTCTCTGGCATAGATACTGAGTAGCATTTTTTTTTCTTAAGGAAAGTAGTGAGAATGTGAACAGCAGTCTGGATTTTTCTTGTTCTGTTACCATAATTAGAAAGTAGGATAAAATTATGCAGGAGCAGATTGAGAAGGAAATGTAGCTCGGCTTTTATATGAAATAGCTACCTCTTTTTAAAATTCAAAGGTTCCCTTTCTCTGCATGTACCTTTCATCTTTGAGTAGGGACTGTACTTCTTTTAAGTTGATTTTCAGGTTGAACAACAAGTAGACTCTTTGAAAAGGTTCAAGGGTTGATGGGAAGTGTGTTCATGACCATCGTCACCATTGGCATGTAATACTCCGTGATACCTTGGTGTCATTCTCAGGGAAACAGGCAAAAGACCATCACCCCATAATTACATGATACTGATAAGATCACTTTGGGGTTAAAGAAACCAGATAACTTGTCTTCACATTAATTGATAATGTGACCTATCAAATCACCCTTAAATCAATCATCCTATAAGATATCATCTCACAGCTAATATTGGGAAGAACTATGAAAATTACTCAGCAGATGTCCATTTTTCCTGTACTTGAGGAGCTACTCAAGGGGTTCAGTAGTATTTTCTCTCTGACACCTGCCTTTCCTTCCATTTCCTTTTTCCTTAAAAACAAAACAAAACAAACAAACAAACAAAAAACTGCTTTATACCACCAGCCTATATACAAACCACAATCAGTTCATAGATAAGCATGTTAGGGTACAGAGAATTTCTCAATGTATGTGATTCTTGGGTTACTTGCAACAGAATCATCTGGAGTGGTTTTTAAAAATGTTTCATTTATGGAGCCACACCAGACCCAGAGAATCAGAATATCAGAGGTAAAGGCCCTGAAACTGGAGTTTTAAACAAACTCCCAATGATGTTCTTGGGTTGTCTAAAGTTCTGTGAACCTCCAAGGCAGATCAAAGTCAACATTAGAGTTTCTGTAGGCAGGCATTCCCACATCTACCCACCCTGGCCCTTCTTTCTGGTTCCATACCCAACAGAGGTCACGTAGCTTTCACTGCTCAGGTAACTTAAGTCTTTCAGAAGTCCTGTGATAATTTCCCCACTGGTTGGCTCACTACCACCTCCTCATTCCAATAAAACCTCCGTGTCTCAAGAATCCAGAACAAAATCCCAGCCCTGAATGCAAAGCCTGATTTCTGGCCTGATTTGCTACCTTTTCCTGCACTCCATCTATCTAAACTCCCAGAATGACACGTTACTCCTTCAATGCCAGTGACATCTATATACTTCCTTTTGTTCTTGCTTATCTCTTTATTGGACGTCGCCCCTCACCCCTTTTCTTCAACCCTACAAGGGATGGATCCCCCAGCAAGCCAGGATCTGTTTCTTCTTTGAATCTCTGCAGCATTTTTTTGATACTGGTCTTGGACTCTCACCTAATTTGGCCTTGTCCTTTGTTGCTTTAAGTACTCAACCTGCCCACACTGTACCTCCTTGAATGAAGAAGATCTCTTATCAGCTTTTTCTCCCCTCTAGCGTGGGTCTGAACAATAGACCACCCCCTCCCCCCCACTAATACTTACTGGATTGTTTAACAGACTCATCCCTCACCCTCTATGTGATTACCAAGACCTGTGGTTACTGGCTTTGAAATTCCTGAGTTCCATTCGTGCTATCCATGCCCACCAGTGCACTACTACCACTGGCCTTTTGTAGCCATGAGCCTGAAATATGGCCTGGGGCTCCCCACCTACTGCCGCAACTCCAATCTCCTCCTCCCATCACTGTTCATCAAGAAATGTTTGTTGAGTATCTGTCCAGGTCCTGGAAACAGCTGTCTCATCCTTTCTAGGCTTGACAAAATTAAATAAATTCACAAAGCTCTGGGACATAAGAAAGACAACATTTTATCCGTGGGACACTAAGAAGGGTCCACCTCAAATTCAAACTGCTGAGTATGAGAGCCCAAGGCATGAGCCCTATTGGTTCCACAGAGCTATTCTGCATATGCTACACATCTTCTTTCCTCCAAACACTTCTTCTGGTATATCACACTCATTTCCATTACTTCCTTTTTTTCCTAAAGATTTTATTTATTTATTTATTTATTTATTTATTTATTTATTTATGAGAGATACAGAGAGAGGCAGAGACATAGGCAGAGGGAGGAGAAGGAGGCTCTATGCAGGAGCCTGATGTGGGACTCAATCCCAAAACTCCAGGATCACGTCCTGAGCTGAAGGCAGACGCTCAACCACTGAGCCACCCAGGTGTCCTCTTTCCATTATTTCCTGTATCATTCCTCCCAAGCATGGCCTTTTGTTATGTGGCCCGTAAGTACCCTATCCACCCAACCTTGCTTCAGGCATCTCCCACACAGGCCTTCTCCCCCTTAGCCAGCCCTTACTCAGTTCCATTTGTTTGCGTCAAACATACCTTGCTGCCCAGTGCTCTTCCATTTCTCCTTCCTGCCCCTCAATATCAAGCTAAGACTCATATGTCTCTTAGAGTCCTTGACAGCTCTTATACTGGGAGCTTTGTTTTGCCAAACATGAATAGGTAAATTATACAGCTTAGCCCTTAGATATTTCTAATTTGGCCTTTAACCATTAATTTTCACCAAGTTTTATATGTTGATTTCTCAATCTGATTATAAAGTCAATGGAGGTAGGGACCGTGTCTTATCATTTTTCTTGTAAGGTACACCTCAGTGTTAAATCATTATCAGAACTCAACATATATTAATGGGTTAAAGTCCCAATCCAAGATATCTGCTTAGTAAATGTGTAAGGTTGTTTCTTTGTGCTTTCTGTTAAAATCCACGTAATATGTGAGAAGTGCAATAAACCATTTTCTCAGTGGAAGTGGAAAAAGAGGGGGGAGAAATCTGAGGAAGGGAATGAAATTTGGGTATAATTCTTGGGATATAAAATTAAAAGGCCATCTGCCTTTGAGATGCAGCAGATGCGTAATTGATATTCACTGCTCATTTGCCACTTGAATTTTGCAGACATTTAATGCTGTAATTGTTTATACAGTAAGATTCTAAATACCCTTTAGAGAATAGTTTACTTTTCCTATAATCCTTCTATTCCCTACCAGCAGATAAGAATTGGTTCTTATAGTCCTAGAGCTTTGAAAGTAGAATTTTTAAAAACAAATTTACATAGTGGCCTTTTGAAGATAATAGTATGACAATATCTATAAAAATTTTAAGTGGCATACCCTTGATTCAGCCCTCTCTACCCAGGAATATATTCTGTGGTACACTCAAGCCATCTGCACAAAGATGGATGGACATGAATGTTCACTGCAGGACTTTTATAAGTACAGAATACTGAAGATAGCCTAATGTTCACTAATAAGAGACTGACTAAATAATTATGGGTCATTCATACAATATAATATTATACAACCTTTAAAAACAATGAGGTAGCACTACACAGATTGACAAGGAAAGATGGTGCATATATGTACAGAAGGATACACAACAACCTAAAGGATTAAGGGACTAGGGTGGCAGGCAGTTATTTATGTGTATGTATATAATGTGTAAAAGTATCTTTATTTTTAAAAACCAGCCAAATAATCTATCTGCAAATAAAGTGGTGTTAGTAGTTGAAAGGATTCAGAACTAAGAATCAAATGGTTAGATATCTATCAAAGCTTTGAAAATATCTTCATCATATTGCCTGTTTGCCCAATCATAATTGAGATTCTAATATTTATTAAAAAGACACAATGCTTATTCCTTTTCTCCTTCCTCCCCTGTTGTTCACCAGATTCCATTTCATAACTGTCATCCTCGGATCTGGACTAGTTGGCCTGAATGGTGTTTCAGAGGCTGTTGTCAGCAGTGACAACAGGGGTGAAGTGGGTTTAGGTTTTGCAGTAGTCACTCTTACACAGAAGCCACTTTCATAGAATGACAGGTATTTTAAATATTTTTATATCCCCCTAAAAACCACATATACCAAATGAAATACTCACCTAGTCTATTATCTTTACAAACTTGTCTATGTCCACATTTACCTTTAGTAGGTACCTTTTGATTTGCTACACAGCAGCCATTACCCTTAGCTTCCTTCTCTACTTATAAGAGCCTAAAAATGCCAGGTTACTTTCTTCCCTAGCCTCCCTTACAGTTAGAGTGGTCTTGTGTGTTTTTCAGGGTTCTTTATTGCAGACAACAAGATCCACTCTAATTACCATAAGTAGAAAGGGATTTATTACAGAGTATTAGGTAGCTTAAGAATATATGAAAACCAGGGCAGCCTGGGTGGCTCAGTGGTTTAGTGCCACCTTTGGCCCAGGGCCTGATCCTGGAGACCCAGGATCAAGTCCTGTGTCAGGCTCCCTGCATGGACCCTGCTTCTCCCTCTGCCTCTCTCTCTCTCTCTCTTTCCCCCTCTGTCTCTCATGAATAAATAAAATCTTTATTTTTTTTATTCTTTAAAAAAAAAGAATATATGAAAACCAGATAACCAAGGTCATTCCCCACAGACCAAGATGAATGGCAAAGCATACCCTGTACCATTATGGCAGAGACTCCATAGCATCACTGAGCCATCACCTCTGACCCTAGAGACTGAACACCAGAACCACCTCCACAGAAGTTGGTCCCAAGGGACCTAACACTTTGCCACCTTGCTTTCAAGGATATTTGATCTGCAACTGCTGCTTCCAGTCATTCACTTCACTTTTCCTGGTCCGGTGCCAGTAAGCTTGCTTGGTGAAAGCCAGGTCATATGCAGAGAGGTTGGGAAATGCCTTTTTTCAATCCCCAGCCTCTATAGGTTAGGAGACTTTCTAGAGAGGGGTTTGGGAGGGGCTGAGTGAACCTATGTGCTACACATCACAGAAGTAACTCTGTTCTGGCCAATTAAAAATAATGAGATGCGTTCTGGGGAGCTTCTGGGAGAAATTTTCCTCCTTGATAGAAATAAAAAGACACAAGAGAACTCTCTTTACTGCTCTTCTTTTTGCTCTTGGACACAAGAATAAAGGATGTGAAGCTTAGAGCTGCAATAGTCATCTTGGAGCCAGGGGTCGGGGTGGGGGGGAGCATTGCCAGCATTCCCTCCCACCCTCTTATATTGCTCACCTTTCAATATCTTGAGTCTTTTTCCTTGAAGCTATAACAATGCTCAAGCTTTCCCCATCTCTGGAATACACTCCTTGTTTCTTCCCACTCCTCGGGTTACTATCCGATGTCTCTTCTCCCCATTTCCTATATTTTCCGGTGTTTATTTGCTCACCTCCTATTCACTTGCATCCTGGCTCCTGATTTTATCATGTTTATGAAGCATCTCACCATGAGACCACTGGTGCCATCCTGACTGCCAAGTCTGATACGTATTTTTCAGTTTTTCACTTCCTTAATTTTTCTGATGTGCTTGATAGTCATAATTATCACTGCTCTTTTTTGAAATTCTCTACTCTCTTATCTAAGATAGTATACATTTCTGGATCTCCTTCCACCTCTCTTTCCTTCTTTGCCTCTTTTGTGGGTTTTCCTTCCACTCCCTACCTTTCCACTGCCTCATTCATGATTCTGGTTTCACTTGATCTGTACTCCCCAGGTGGTTTTCATCCTCACGTTGTTCTGTTGTCTGCATACTAATGACTCTAAATATGTATGTTGAGTCCAGAAATCTTCCCCAACTACACACACATACATTCAACCATGGCGGCTAACACCCACCACTAGAATGTCTTGCAGGCCCCTGAGATGAACCTGTCCAAAATGAAGGTGTCATTACTCCATTTAAACCTCTATCTTCCCCCGTGATCACCACCTGCTTCCTTACCCAAAATCAAGATCTGAGGTCAGACTTCACTCTTCCCCTGTCTCAAATATCCAATCAAAATCTAATCAGCTGCTGATTTCACCCCATAATTTTTTACTCATATTCCTACAGCAGTTTTCTACACATCATTGGCATAGTGATCTGTACAACTGCAGCATGATTATTTCATTCTCTTGCCCCAAAGCATTCAGATGTCTTCTGGTATCTGCAGGATATGGTTCAAGCTCCTCGGCAGAGTACAGCCTTTCCTTAACTCTCTAACCTTGTCCTCTGCCTGTCCCTGCCTTGGATTTTAGTGCCAGCACTTCTTAACTCCTTGACTTGTCTGAAATGAATCATGCGACCGTATAACCATTTATATTTATCAATACTTTTAACTCTGCCTGAAGTCCTTCCTTTACTTTATCACTTGGTCTGTACCTTGAAGCTCAGATACCACTTTTTAGATGCCTTTACTCACTCAGCAAATGTTTACTGAGCACTTATTATGTGCCAGGCACTGAGCTAGGAGCTAAAGAATCAATGGTAAATGAGATACACTTCCTGCTCTAAAGAAACTTATAGTCTACAAACTGGATTCCCTCATCCTCCAATTCTGTTGAGTGCGTTGAGTGCTTCAGTTGCAGATACTGTAGGTTGTCCATGGAACAACACTCACCTTCTCCCTCCCCTTTTATATGAGGTAGTAAGAACTGACCCCATCGCAAGCTTTAGCAGTAGATTCTGATACATGAACCCCAACCATGGGGATTCCATGCCTCTTGGCTAGTAACTAGTTCATTGGCTAGTAACTGGCTCATGCTTAAGCCAGTCAGTGCTTGGCTTTCCTCTGGAGAAGGCAGATGACCTGAGTTGGCCCACTCAAAAAGAAAGGAAGAATTCACTGTTCCTATTTTAGGAAAGACATTTCTTCTCCCCTCCAAACTTGAATAAAGAAGCATACTGAGCAGTCACTGTTGGGAGCCATCCCGTGACTAGCCTGAAGATAAAGCTCACAGACAAGAGCAGAGCCCAAAGATTTAAGGGGGTTGGAGGTGAGAGTAGGATCAGAGGCGGTCCTAGAATTGGCCTCACCTCTGGACTTAATATATGAACTAAAGAATTTCCCTATTCTAAGTCCTGTTTGAACAGGCATTTATTTTACTTATTAATGGGAGTCATTAAAAACGATCTACCTCTGTCTCCCACTTGAATAGCTCATCCCAGGCATTCCCACTGGCCCACCATTAGTTCAAGCCCACGTTATTGTTGGCCTGGATGACTCCCATATCTTCTTTGAATGGATTCTCCACATTACCTCCACAATGATATTTCTATATCTCAACACTGATCATGTCACTTCCAGCTTCATGTCATTAACACCTATTGCATCTATTACAAACTGCCTATTATTTATTCAGAAAACAGTTTGGTTTGCCCCTAGGCAGGATTCTGACCTCTTATCCTCCATTCCTTTTTACCTTTGCCATTCAGAAATGTTACGTAGTTGTTGGAACATGCAACTCTCTCATTTGCATTTGTATATGCTCTTCCCTGTGCCTGGAACTCCCCACCACCATCGTCCACCTATCCACTTCTAATCCTTTAAAACTTAACTGAAACATCAGTGCCATCCATGTAGAGGTTCTTGCTCTGTGCTCCTGTACTCTGTAGCACATTGACAGTTTCTTTGTAATAACATTTATCTCACTGTGTTGGAATTGTTTGTTTATTGGCCTTTCCAAATAAACTCTAACTTCTTGAAAGCAGGGACAAGGTGGTATTTACACATACGTCTATATATCCTCACTATGCTTACTATACTGTTTCTCTGATTGCAGCCCTCCATAAATGACTTTTTTAAAAAGAAGAGAAGAAGATGAGAGGAGGGGATAGAAAGGGAGGAAAGCTTCAAATTTGTCCTGCCCTTGATGCTTCTTGCCTTTGGAGTGTGTATTAAAAAGGCTGCCTTGTTCAGTAATCATGGGGAATGGGGAGGAAACAAATAGTTCCTGATACAGGTAATGTTCATGTTCCCAATTGTAGCAGCATATGGCAGTAGTTGTAATGGCCTAACATAAAGCATTCCCAGACAATATTAATGACCAACTAGGTTAATGACTGAAGACTAAGCCTCGGGCCATGAACACATTCTCCTTGTCATTAATCCCTGGAAAATGACCTCAGCTGTGTTCATTACAGCTCAATTATGCTCACACTCCTCATGAGGAAAGAAAGCATTTCATTCCTAATACCAAGCTATGTCCCTTCTTTTACTTTGACACATGAGCAATAAAAATACAAAACAAATTATGAGCCCAAACACTAAGCATGGAAGGGAAGCAACACTACTAGTTTATTAGCTCCCTATCATCAGTGGGAACTAAACCAGAGAAGCTTGGAGGTCACAGAGGAGGCAGATCAGACCATTCCTGATTCACACCTTCTCTGGGTGTTCTTTGAAGGCATAACAGAGAAACACTAAATGTGTTACTCCCTAGATGTTTCAGATTTGGACAAAAATCTAAAAACTCAAAGGTAACTTTTTGCCAGTAGGCAAAAAAATAAAAAATGAGATTCTTCTGATACCAACTATCAATAGTTACAGAATGCTTTCTCTGAGCAAAGTTCCATAGCCAAGTTGTGAGGGATTCGAAAAGAAAAAGTCCCTCAAAGACCATGAAATTAAATTACGCAGAATGAACACCTACTGTGGTGGTTTTAAACACATCATGAAATATGTTAATACCTTTCACCAAGAGGTGGAGTCTATAACCTCTCCTTTCCAATCTAGCCTTAGTGATTTGTTTGTAACAAAGAAAACGGAGCAGAAGCAAGTCTGTGTGACCTCTGAAGCTAGCTCACAAAAGGTCATACAGCTCTGCCTTATTAGTTCAGATACTCAGTTTTGGGTCCTGAGCTACCACATAAGCAGTCCAGCTACCTTGAAGCAGCCATGTTGTGAGGAAGCCCAGGTCATGCCGAGTTTTCCTACATAAGTGCTGTGGTCCAGCTGACAGCACCATCCCGCACCAGCCACACGATTGGAGATACCTCCAGGAGATTTGACTCCAGCTGTTGAGTCATCGCAGACTTTCACTCTTCCCATGTGATGCTCCAGACATTATAGAGCAAAGACAAGCCTATCCACTGGCATCTGTTAGCAGTCCTGACCCACAGAATTGGTGAAACTAACAAAATAGTTGTCTTAAGTCACAGAGTGTGGAGTAGTTTCTACACAGTGATTAGTAGTGAGTGGAACACACACACACACAATAGATACAGCTAGCTGCGCTGTGGTGTTTGGTAATAGGTGCCATATGCACATTCCCAGCCCAGCTGTGTCCTACAGGAACCCGGGAGGAAGTACAGTGATCTAATGAAACTGCATTTAACCTGCATCTAGGAAAAAAAAAAAAAAAAAAAAAGCTCTGAGGCTTCTTCAATTAGGCCATGTGGTACATTTAATGTAAGAAAAATTAACAAAATTAAGGTAACATTGCCCTTTACAAATGTGGCATGTATCACAAGTATGAACTCTTTCTGACCATGACTTCTAGAACTCCCCTTGCACAGGTGTGGCCTTATCTTCTTTTCTCTCTATAGTCTGTCTTTAGGATTCCTGTGCTTCTAGTCTCATTCCGAGATCTGCTCCTCTAATCTAATCAGTGACCTGAATGACCACTATCCAAACTGCCCATCAACCATCTCTGCTGGGAAATCTCATTCTTTCCTCAGTGCCTTTAACACAGTGGTCCTACAGTAACTCCAACCCTTTTATCTGCAAATCGTATTTCCCACCCTGATGGTGTTCCTGTCACCTCTCCCAGTAGCTCTGAGATCAACACTCTGTAGTCTTGACTGACTCTTCCCTGTGCATGGGCCCCATCGTCAATCCATCATATGGTCTTGATGATGCTGCTTTCAGAATATCCCTTGGATTCATCCACTTTCCCCTTTTCCCACAGCCACTATGATGCTGCCCGTTCACCCCCCAACCTGAGTTCATGCATTTGACCCTCCTGTCTCCCCAGAGCGCCCTGCATACCACCACCAGATTAAATTTCCCAACTCCCACACTGGCTAAGTCAGTCCCCATCCAAGAATGCAGAAAGGTTCCAACCAAGTAGTCACGGGACCACTTGCAATGTCTTCTCTCATCTGGTCCCAACTTGCTCTATCAGATCTCCTCCTCCTCCACAGTGCAAATCCTCTCCTACCAAAGCCTTCTCCTCCTGCCCCACCTCTGCCTTCATCTGATCCCTACCATACTGGTTCATAATCATTTGCTCCTCAATTTCCCTCATCACTCTGTTCCTTTTCCCAGAAAGACACTCTTCCCCTTCCCTCCTGCGTCAAAAATAAATACACCCCAATCTCACCTCTAAGAATATATCCAAAGGAAATGAACACAGGAGATCCCTAAGACATATCTATATCCTCATGTTCACCGCAGCATTACTCACAATAGCAAAGACACTGGCCAACCACGACAACCTAAGACACTGGCTAACCAAGACTATCTAACTGTCCATCTATGGATGAATGGCTAAAGCAGGTATCTCTCTCTCTCTCTCTCTCTCTCTCTCTCTCTCTCTCTCACACACACACACACACACACACGCACACACACGCGCACACACACACACACACACTGGAGTATTATTTAGCCACAAGAAAGAAGGAAATTCTGCCACTTGTGACAACATCAACGGATATTGAGGGCATTTTCCTAAGTGAAAAAAGTCAGAGAGACAAAGACAAAATACTGTATGGTATCATTTATATGTGGAATCTTAAAAAGTGAAACATACAGAAAACGGAGAGTAGAATGGCAGTTACCAGGAACTGAGAGTGGGGCAAATGGGAAAATACTGACCAAAGGTATAAACGTGCGGTTAGAAGATGAGTAAGCCCTGGGATCTAATCTACAGCATGGTGACTAGAGTTAATGACACTGTATTATACACTTGAAAGCTGCCGAGAGAATAAATCTTAGATTTTCTTCACACAAAAAAGAAATGGTAAATACGTGCCTGATGGAGGTGCTAGCTAACACTAAGCTGGTAATCATATTGCAGTATATCAGTGTAACAAATCAACACACTGTCCACCTTACATTTACATAATGCATATGTCAGTCATATCAATAGAGGGGAATAAACTGTTCCCTTCAAATGGTTCCATGTCCTTTTCCCCCACAGAACCTGCCATAACTGGATCTCTAGGTCCCCCTCCCTGAACCCTCCCAGACCAGTCCTCTGAACTCCTTCCCACAGTCTTGGTACCATACCCTATAAGGGGGGGGGGGCACTGTCCCTCTCACAAGGTCATGACGTGTTACCTCCACCTTTCCTGTAGGTGTATTTCTTTTGTGGTATGTAAGCTCTGGATAGAGACTCGTGTGTCTTAGCTTGGTCCTGGGCTAAAATGCCAGACATGAACAAGCAATACTTTAATTTATCAAATATACTTTATACGGTGCCAGGTGCTGGGACCCAATAAATGCCTTCAGGTCCAATGGCTTCTACCTTAATTGGAATGCCCTGCTCACAATTTTCAGTACTGTCTCCTTCTTCCAGTCATCATTTAGCTGCCTCAGAGAAGGCTCCCTTGATCACCCACTCTAGAGCTGTCACCCAAACATCGTCTCCCCATCATCATTTATAGTTTGCTCTAAAGCAGTTACTATTCCCTGATATTTCTATGTGTTTTTAATGTACTTATTTCTTATCTCTACCCAGGTAAGCTCAAGGACACCAAAAACCTTGTCTGTCTTGTTCACTTTACTGTATCCTTCACGTTAAAACTGTCCAGAAGATACTAGGTGTTCAATAAATATTTGTTGAATAAATGGATAAGAAAGACTCTATATTGTTGATGTGCTCATATTCTATTAAGAAAACAGACAATAAAAGTCAAATGTCATACACAGTGTTATCAATAAGTGAAATGATAGAAAATATAAATATAAATGAAATGAAGGAAAAAGTGAGGAGAGTAAAAAGAATAATAATCCAGGGAGTGGAAAGAGCACATTCAAAAGTGCAGTCTTGAACCAGCATGGTGTTTCTGGGGGGCAGGAACTCCCATGGTGTATCTGAGGGGAGGAAGCTTCCACAGTGTTTCTGGGGGCAGAAATAAGCACAGTGTTTCTAGGGGGCAGGAACCAGCTTGGTATTTCTGGGGGGCTAGATTCAGCTTGGTGTTTCTGAGGAGCAGTAACAGCCCAACACTGCTAAGGCACCAATTCTGAGGGCTGGTAAGAGGTATAGCAAGCATGAGGTTGGACAGGGAGGCGGAGGTCAGAGCTTGAAGTGACTAATGTGCTTGTTAAAAAGCTTGATCACTTTGTAGTGCACACAGATATCATTATAATTTTGTACATCTGAAACTTACATACTATTATAAACCAATTTTACCTCAATTAAAACTAAAAAGCTTGAGCTTTATCCCATGTATAATCGAGTATAATCAGAGGATTTTAGACTTTCATTTTAGAAGAAAATAGATCTAATTAGTAGAGAAATCAGAATTTCATTTTATAAATATCACTCTGGAAAATGTACAGAGGATAGATATAGTGAAAAGAAAGTAGAAGCAGAAGTCAGGTGCAAGAAATTGTAAACTTGAACTAGGCAGGGAGAGGGGCATGAGGGGAGGAGGGGCCAGATTACAGAGAAGCAAGGGAGCAGAAGCAACAGAACCTGGAGATAACTGGATAATGTGGATGAGGAAGAAAAAGTCAACAGTGAATAGTACTACCACCAATGAAAGAAGTGTAAACCAGTAAGAAGGTCACAATTCCTCTTTGGAGTGAACTGAGTTTAAGACATCTATGGGACAAGCAGAAGGATAAATTTGGATTAGTAGTCATGAGAAACTTGGGGGCAAGGCCTAAGCCAAAGGCATGATTAGGGAGTCATGAGTGTACAGATGAGAGTTATAACCATGGGCATGCATGACATTGCTTGGGGAGTGGAACTGGATCTGCTGCTCAGGAAATTGCTTCTTCAGGTCTGGATTGAGAGACTAACATTTCAATATCCAAGGCTGTAAAGAGCACTCATTACTAGGAAACATCCATTGCAGGCCAATGTTACCTTCATATTGGAATTTAGTCTTCTTACACTGTATGTACCCATGGTTTTAGTCAAGCATGTTTCCGGAACCTTTGATTATGTCCAGGCTAAATACCATATGTTCCATTTAACTTTGTATTTTGGCATAGAATTCAACGAGATAGTGCTACCTGCACCAGTAACACATGCTCTCCAAATGACTACTAAACTTTGCAAAGCAGCCATACAATTAATTTTTAGGAGAGATGCACTAATAGCCACCCGATCATGTACAGCAGTCTGGATGGCATGCATTTTGCATGCCAGAGAGAACATATTGCCTCCCATATTTTAGTCATCTTCCCTCAGAGGGTAAGAAAATTTTGTTAGTCAAGATAGGAGTGCAAATTTAAATTTGCTCATGATTGGAACAGTTCACCTGATCCTAGGAGCATCTGTTTTTCTAAAACAACTGGCTGGCTGTCCAAAGTGGTCACTGACTGTTCAGAAACTGGGATGCAGAGAGGCTTGGGGAACTTCTTTTAGATTGACTCTGGCTCATGCAGGAGTCTAATAAGATGAGCTTAGGTAGATGGTGCTTTCACATCATTTTGACATAAAGCAAACAATTACAAATACTTACCATGTATTTACTTTGATCTAGGAACAGTGCTAAGTACTCTACCTGCATATCTCATTGAATTATCCAAATCTTACATGGTAGCTATTATTAACCCACTTCACAGATGGTGAGACTTTTTAAATCTAGCATAAACTAGATAATTGGGCTTTTCCATTTATATTTATTTTTAGGGAAACTGGACTTTTCCATTTATACTTATTTTTAGGGTTTACTGATGCTTTACCCCTCTGACCAGTTTTATAGGAGCCCTATAAATGGCACACAAGTTGCAACACTGTAATGAACATCTATTGTTTTTACCTTGCTAGTATCCCTTTCTCCTTCCAGGTAAAAGAGCTCTTTTTCTTCTGGAACCTGGCCTTCCCATTCCCTGTTGATTCAGGTGGAATTATTAGCCAACTGACCCAATTCCTTTTTCCCAACAGATCTAGAAATAGAAGCCAACCTGCTTGGTCAGAGAATCCATCCCGGGACTCAACGATTGGCCAGGGGCAAAACCTATTATCTAACAGGGCCAAACAGATGTTAAGAAATGACTTTATAGGAGATCCCTGGTGGCTCAGTGGTTTAGCACTTGCCTTCAGCCTAGGGCGTGATCCTGGAGTCCCGGGATTGAGTCCCACGTTGGGCTCCCTGCAGGGAGCCTGCTTCTCCCTCTGCCTGTGTCTCTGCCTTTCTCTCTCTCTCTCTCTCTCTCTCTCTGTCTGTCTCTCATGAATAAATAAATAAATAAAATCTTAAAAAAAAAAAAGAAATTACTTTATAAGGAAAGTCCCGCTCATTTATCTGGGCCCATTAGCTCTAAGGACAAGTAATCTGCTAGAGCCTAAAGTTAACACAGAATGAAGTGGAATTAAGACATGAAAAGAGGCAGAAAAACAGGGTCCAGATTCTGTCACCCAAAAATCCACAGCCCAGCTTCTCCTGAAACTACTTAATTCCTTGGACTTCCAATTTACATTAGTCAATACATTTCCACTCTTTATTAATGCTGGTGTGAGTTGATCTCTGTCACTTAAAATCAGAAAGACATAAAATGAAATAAAAATACACTCAGCAAAAAATTAAGAGAGGGAGTATGACTCATTGATTTTAAATTTCACCTTCTGAGACAGATAAATTTGTACATTAAATACTAACCACAAATATTATTAATATCAATATTTCAGACATATCCATTAGGAAAAATGTACTTTAGAAGGTGGATAATTGAGTTTAAGAAGGATTTTAGCTACTGACTTAGATATAACAATTACACGAACATTTTCCAGAGATGTTCTGACAATCAACCAACTCTAAATAAATGAGAAAGATAAATGATACTAAGAACCCATCCCACTATAGATGTGAACATCCAGGACCCCTGGCTGGACCCTAAACTTAGATGGTCCCACTCTGTGCACAGTACTTTAAGTGGCTATATTCTGTATTAACACATAATTATTATTCTTTGAATTTTCATAAATGTGGTCAATATTACATTTTCAAATGTATGAGCTAACTATAATGGAAACCATCACAATTAGCCAACCTGCTTGGTCAGAGAACCCATCCCTGGACCCAGTGGTTGGCTGGGGGCAAAACCTTTTAGATCTTGGGCAAGCCATTTAGTATTTCTGGATCTCAGTTTGACCATATAATAGAAAGATACAGTACTCGTCCTGACAGCAGGCATAAAAGCACTTTGAAAAATATAAGGATTATTATTATTAATTCAAGAGAAAGATTCCTCAAAACAGACTCTAATTTTACCCTATGCCTTTTGCCTTTTGCCATCTGGAGAAAATCTGTGGTCTTACTAGAAAGTCTGAATAGAGACCTGTCACAGGTCAAATTTAGAAGAAAATGAGGTTATAGTAATAGACTTAGGACATTGGTCACACTCCTAACCTGCTTTTCTGACCATGTAAGCCTTTGTTATCTCTAGGAACTTTCTCCAAACCAGTACACCTTCCGTCTCCTGACATCGTCTGGACTATATCTTAATTTATAAACTCACCTCAACTCAGATTCACGTTCATCTATCCCTCAACTTGTTACTTAAACTTGAACCAGTTCCTCCACTCTGATAGGCACTGCACCCCAGGACTGACTTGGTTATGGATCATCACATCTTACTGCAGTTCTTATGTGATTTTCTGAAGTTGTCCTATAAATTCCTGGTCACATCTCTACTTTGTCTTTCCAATTAGTCTTTAAGTTCACAAAAGCTAATGACTGCCATGTATTCTTCCTACACAGAGTGGATACTCAGCAAGTATTTTTTGGTTAATTAAAAAAGAAAATTTCCAAATAAGGAAAATACGTGAGGAAAGAAGAATCCATAATAAAGTGAAATGAAAAAAAACTAGAGAGATAAAGTTTTCCAAGAGCAGGTTATGAACTGGAATCTATTCAAAACAGACCAGAGAGTTAATATATTCAAGAGAATCCCAGAAATCTGAAATCAAATTTGTAGCAATGGAAGGAATCTTCAAGATAATCTAATTCACATCCTTCATTCACTGAGAATAATTACTCACTAATTTCTCTGACTTATGAATGGAAGTTTTTACATATTTAATTTTCCTATTATAAAACTTGACTCCTGGCAATTTTCTTAGAATCCAAGAGAATGGAACCTTGGAAACATGGGAATTTTCTTATAGATATAAAAATATTTCTTTTTCCTAGAATGAAACCAGATGTCTTGAGCCAGGCACTGGATTTTTATTTTAAGTTGCAACATGGAAAAGAATAAAAATAAATAATAAGATAATACTACTTACCTAAAATGTGAAAAGTGCAGAGTGGTTCAGAGGTGAAGCCCCCAAGAGACACTAAATCCAAAGTGTTAGAAGATCCTGGTGGTCAAATTCTTGAGCTTTGACATGGTATCAAAGAAAGCCCTGACTTGAAAGTCAAAGCACCCTGATTTTGAAACTTTGCCCCATCAATTTCAGTTGTGTGACCACTGACAGTTTCTCAGATTCTAATTATCAAAAAGTTTTGTCTTAAAACCAGGACTGTTGAAGGGATTAAGTGAGATAATATATGTAAAGAAACTCTGTTGGTAGAAAAGCATAATTTGCATTATTGCCTAGCTAGCTAACTTACATTAAAATATTTTAAGCTAGCTGTCTGAGCTTTCAGAATCTAAGAGCCAAAATATCCTAATACTACCTCTGTAGCCTCTTCGTTAAATATCTCTAGCTGTCATTAGAGAAATGATCAATAAATCTCTGGCTAGATCTACCACATTCCAATCCTTAAAGGGTTCCCTAAACTCTTGTGATTTCAGCAAATGACACATAGCCAAGAGCTTCCTGCTCTATAATTAGTCACATCAGGCTAGAGACTCCCAATGATGTGGTGAACACAATACTCTTTTCTTGCTTCCCAAGATTTCTGCAGAGATGGAGGAGGTAGGCTTTTCAATGGCCTGTGAGGTGGTCTTCACCACCAGCACGTGTCCTTTCTCTGAGTCCACCCTGCCTTGGTTATTTGAGGAGACCTCTGTCTTGCACGGATGATCATCATCTCCCTGAATTAACTCTTCACTGAAAGAATCAGTGAAATCCACCCACCTCAAAACAGTCAGCACATGCTTACTACCCAGGACCCTTACATATGTCCCAAACCCTGCACCAGCTTAGAAAGTCATCTTAGGTACTTTCCAAAAGTCACCTGCTCTGGTCCAACAGAATAAATTAGGCTCCCATGGGGTAGGACTCCAGATAGCAGAGTGTGAACAAACCCAAATGATTACCTCTTCACGCAAATAATATCAAACACTTCTTTCGACATAAAAGCCATACGGGTGGGAAAAAATTCCACCATCTAAAAGCATCACTGTCCATATTGTAGGGTATAAATAAGACATAATGCTGAATAAAGCATTAGAGTTGCCTCTTGAGGACCTCTGTTCTAGACACTATTCCTAGAAGTCTTAAATTATGCTTAACAGGGCTTAAAGGGACCCTACAGATGAGTATGACCTCCGCAGTAAGCAAATAACACAACTAAAGCACAGTGAAAGGAAGCAACATACCCAGGATCACCTGAGTGGCAAAGCTAGACAGCACAGGGCTCTCCAATTTTAGATCTGTTGCCACTTGCATAACCAAATTAATGTGTTCTGTCCTGAATCATCTAGAGTCTACAGTGAATATAATCTCTGGCTGCCTCCTTATTCAAAATCAAGAGGTGTGGTCAATTGCTCTCCCCTAGTTCCCTGCAGCTCAATGACTTTACAGGATAAAATGGCAGAATTGCAATCAAGACACCCAGTATGGACCTCTCCCCAAACAGGGTGTTTATGACTCTTGCTCTGGCCCTTATACTATGCTACTTTCCTCGGTCAGCAGGCATTCCATAAATGCTGAGGACTGATTGGTTGATTGATTAGCTAATAAACAATCATGTTTACGACTTCCTTCCTGAATTCACAGCCAAAGCAACTGCTAAGTGGCCTCTTTTCCTCCTTTCTCCCTTATTGACTTGCTTATACATTTTGAGACTCATCAACGCAATAGGTTGGGAAGCAATTATTTTGAGGTTTACTCTCAAAAATGAAAAAAGCAACCAAGTCCATAGGAGAAAATTCCTCTAAACCAGTCATGAAACAGAAAAATGCACAGACTGTGATTATACATGGTGCCCCAAGGTTATCTAATCTAACGGTCCCTCATAGTGTAAAGAGCTATTTCCTCCCAGCTTCTAAGAGACATACTTGCAATTCTTTAATCTGGGCAAGAGGGGAGCACTAGGGATAGATCTGAGGGCAGAGGCTGCTGACAAACAGAGGATCAAGTGTGAGCTGTAGACACCTCCAGGAAAGCAACCATAATATTTGGGAACACAAGGAATAAAAGAACCTGAATGTGCGTGCGGCAAGAGTAGCTGGACCAGGATGCCAAACTGCATTCTGTTTGGGTACCAAGGATTTATCCTCATGGCTCACAGTAAAACAGACACACACTTGAATGCTCAGAAGCATCAAGGAGAAATAGAACCAAAATCTGGAGGCAAACAAGTCCAGCTCTCCCTAAAGCTAATTTTTAATAACACATTTCTTCTCTATATTAATATAATGCAAGATTTAATTAGATAATATTAGATCATATGCATACCTGAATATGAGCATATGTGCCTATATATATATATATATATATTTTTTTTTGCAAATGACTCATTCTCAGTTTCTTGGAGTCTCTTGGTCCTCATAGATACTGTCACTGCATCTCCTGCCACAGTCAGAAATACTCAGACCCTCACCATCCACATACGTGACCACAGGTACACAATGGAGGATAAAGTGTCATTAGACAATACAATTATGAGGAAGGGAGATGGGTCAAGGATAATTTCTCCAGAAAACAACTTTAATTCTTGTGGATACTTCTCTCCCAGCAGAATCGGAAGTCAGCAGAAGCCCAAGAGATCTCAGGCATTTCAAATGGTTGTGTGGCCTAAATGACATTTGGGGTAACAAAGAAGCTATGATATCTATCCCTCTTAACTTGACCCAGCTCATCACTCTGGAGGCAGACTCCCCACTGGCTCTTCTTCCAAGTGCTCTTAATAAACTCATCAGGCCTCACAAAGCTGCATTTCCCCTTCTCAGTCAGAAAACACAGATCAATATACACAGCAGAAGCACTTATGCCTTGTTCGTAAAACCTCCTGTGTGACTGTGAGAACATTCACACACCAAGCCCCTACTTCTGTCAGCATTACCCTGGCATATGGGCTGCTCAGTGAGAAGGGGAGCAACAGGACAGTAAAAGCAAACTCTGAATCTAGAGTCTAGCAGAAAGTCAATCAGGTTAAAACAAGGTGACATCAGTGTCCCTGTTTGCTTAGATAGGCTAAGAGTGGAGGCCTTCTTAACATGATGGGAATCACAGAGAAGCTTCCAGTAGGTCAGTGGTCCACACACTGGCAAGTGCCTGGACAAGGCCTACCAGTGTCTCCCCAGCAATCACAGTTGGGAGGTGAGCTCTACAGTCCCAGTGTTACACAAGGCCACAAACTACCTCCTCAGCTGCTTCTATGGGGAAATCTGAATAGTCATGGGGGGGGGCACCTTAGAAAGAAGATCCTATTCAATTGCTCCGTGGGCAAAATATTCCACAGTTGCTATGAGAAGATATAAAAACAAACAAACACCATCACCTTAATTTCGATGCAAAAGGCAGCAGGGAAAGGATGCTGAGAAGCCAGGGGGAGGCGTTGGTGGGAATCTATTTCCAGGGGCTCTTAGCACCTGTTTGCAAGCACATCTCTCAAAATAGCATTAAGCAACAAGTTTCTAAAATGGCAAATCTAATGCTTCTTTTCCCTGAGAGTGCTTTGTCATGGCTGATACTCTCACCCAAGAAATCATTTCAAACAAGCCTGCGGGATAAAGCAGGGCGATTTTTAGCATGTCTGCAGCTACTGCAGCAGCGCACCGTGCGGAGCAGGCGGGGAGCCTGGAGCTGGGCGCTGCCTGGGCCCCACCTCCTCCCGGAGCACTCACCATCAGCAGGCTTAGAGCAGAGTCGGGCACCAGCTGCACGGCCATGGTCTCCGATTCCCATGCACAGTCAGTTCGCCTGGGCCCTGGCTGACTGCGAGGCATCCACAAACACCTACAGCAAACCAGCCAGAAATCCAGACTCAGGGTGCAGAAGACTCATGATGAAGAGAGGCCACATTTCATGTGGGGTGGGGTGGGGTGGGGTGGGGTGGGGGGGACGGTCAGGCGGATGTTGGGAAGAAGGGGTGGGAACAGTGCTTAGGGATGAAAAAAAAAAAAAGAATGAAAATAGGAAGCTGCAGGTTATTTAAAGGTGAGCCCTCCCTAGCTTCACTAAAGCTGCATGAGCACAGAAACCACATCTAACAAATATAAAAGCTGGGAACGCAGAATTTTTTAACTGATACCTTAGCCTAGGCAGCAACTCTTTTTTTAACTGACAATTAAAATAAAACATTCCCTGTTGCAGATAAATTAACCAACCCAAACACCACCACTACCACCCCCCACTCCCTACCCCACCCCCATCTCTCAGCAATTCTGCTGCATAAACATGCTGAATGTCACAACCTACCGCTTGCAATCTGGTCAGTGTCTTCTTTTCCTGCAGAAAGGTGTGTCCCTTTTGCAAAATCAAGTATCTGGGAGTGACAGAGCCGAGCCTGACCAAAAGCATCAGGCAGTCACTGGAGATCAGCAAATGCCCTCATCATAACCGAGTAATAAGTCAGTTA
The DNA here is from genome assembly GCF_048418805.1 of Vulpes vulpes. Taxonomy (NCBI): domain Eukaryota; kingdom Metazoa; phylum Chordata; class Mammalia; order Carnivora; family Canidae; genus Vulpes; species Vulpes vulpes. Next base: position 106,978,173 of record NC_132781.1, on the reverse strand, counting down.
TGAAATGACCCCTTCTACTATCCTTAAATCTACTTTTCCTCTCCAAGTAGACTGGCCAGCTCAGTTCCCCGTGGGGCTAACATACTTACAGGGAACATGTAATTACACTGCCTGTTCTGTTAGCGTTCCGATCTCCCAGCCTGTACCACATGTACGCAGCAGACAGGCACCCTCTACCTCTCTCCCTCCCTTCCTCCCGCCCTTCCTCCCTCCCTTCCTTTCCCTCCCATCTCTCCACCAGGCTGCCTGTTAGGAATTTTGAAGGAGCCTCTCTAGCTCAGGGAGGTACAGGAGGCTAATGTGTAGCAAGAGGCACTGCTTAAGACAAAAAAGCAAATTAGCCTTGAAAATCATATCATGCAGCATTTTCCTTGGAAGATGTCAATGGCAAAAAAAAAAAAAAAAAAAAAAAAGGAAAGAAGGAAGCTTGCCCAGTCTTGTTATATAATGAGTGGCTGAAAAGGCTTCTCACAGTCAAAGATTTAAGAAAATTAAATACTTTTTATTTATGAGCACCACCAAGCTTCTATCTTCTTATGGAGCACAATTATTCAACTACACATGGCGATTACTAACACTTCTGATAACAGTTTTCATGTTCTCTTTCAATTTCTTCCTTTACTCACCTGCTGTAATGACTCCAAAAATTCCTTGAAATTAATTGGACAGTGTGAAATGTAAGAACACAAACCAACTTTCTAAATAAGAAACTCAGGGAGGAAATTAATCACCTTTACATATGTTCCCATGGACAAGTATAACTATTGTCCCTCTATCATTCATATTTTAAAAGCATTTATTTGATTATCACAAAGTAAGTGCTCAAAAATATTCACTGAATGAAAGAAAAGATTCCTCTCTTGTTGTTTATCCTGTGGCCCAATGAGATTGAACCTTTGTTCTATGTTGTCTGATTGGATTCTAATGCCCTTGAACTCAGGAACCTCTGAGAATCTTCTACTATCAGGTGTTTGGAGATTCACAGCATGACCTCAGTCCTCTCAATGTGTCCTTGAAACTGAGCTGTCAGAAAATTCTAGACTTGCTGGTGGGTTTCTCAAAAGAATTTTTGATTATTATTATAATTTATTATTTGACCATAATAATTTTGAAAAATTTTTTATTGGAGTTCAATTTGCCAACATATAGCATATCACCCAGTGTTCATCCCATCAAGTGTGACCATAAAAATTTAAAGAACATATCCATAGTGTTACCTTAACCTTGAACATAGCTTTCTAAATGTATTCACCTGATAAGTGCTGAGTGCCTACTGTGTGCAGTACTCTATGATAAGCTTCATAGAAGATGTAAAACTAAATTGTGGCCCTTCCCCTCAAGGACCTTTTTTATCTGACAAATGCAGTAATACCCAACAACTGTCTATGATTCAAGACAGTATGTGATAAATGCTAGAAAGTGACCTAAAAACAAATAGTTGGGCTGCACAGAGTAGAGAAAATTTACTTTTGGCTTCAAGAACATGGTGGTTGTTAGGCCGAAACTTGAGGAATATGCAGAATGTCTTTTTTATGACTTGTGTTTTATAATTCTATATGGACCACGAGCTTGTAAAACACAGAAAGCACAAGGAGAAATTAATATTGTACTCCTGCTGCTGGTGGGGTGGGCAGGGGACAGTGCCCACAGAGAGCCCAGGAGAACAGTTCCAGGCATGCAAGAGTACAGGACATGCTCAAGTTGGACAGGCAGGCCTGAGAGATAGATTTTTTTAAAGATCTTATTTATTTATTCATGAGATACACATAGAGGGGGGCAGAGACATAGGCAGAGAGAGAAGCAGGCTCCCTATGGGAGCCTGATGCAGAACTCCATCCCAGGACCCTGAGATCACACCCTGAAAGATTTTATATTGACTACTGGTGTGGAGCCTCAGCACACCTGCCTTGCTTTCTCTGTACTTTGCTGAACCTTTGTCCAGATTCTTTAGAAAAAAAAGATCTCCTGTGTGAAGACATTACTGGGAGGTGTCATCTCAGGGAGGCAAGAGTGAAGAAGTTGGGAAGGAGGGGCAGGGAAGGGATGAGAGCAGGTACAAGGTGGTGCCTACTAAACTGCTCACAATACAGCTGCTCAGTCATGAGGAAAGGCTTCCAGACAGGCATGGAACTCTATTCCCTGGAACAGTACATCAGGGGGAGAGAGGGAATTGCTTGCCTATTCCTATCAGCTGAATCTTGCTGGGCAGATTGACCCCATAGGGCATGAACTCCCTTGCACTGCAGAGTTACGTCATACCAGCTGCTGGCACAACATACCAGAAGAGAAACAGCAGAAAGGCATGACATCTGAAGCCAGAAATGGAAAGGGATGCCACAGACGTTGTGGATCAGTAAGACAGGACCTCAACACTGAGGCTGCTGAGGCTCTGTCCCCAGCGCATGTTATGAAAATTGTCCCAAAGCTCAGTCCACACTCTGGAAAAGTCTGGGACGGCTGGTAGTGCCAGGAGTTGAAATGACAGTGATAGCACTTAGAGTCCCACCAAGAAAACAGCTAAATCCCAGGAGCTAGTCAGTGGGATGGAGGGGAAGGTGGGTAGATGAACGGAGTCTGGAGTCCGGTGCAAGCGTGTATGTTTACAGACATAACTCACAACATCAAAAGTTACAGCCTGTATGAAATATTCCCTCATTTTTCCACTTGGGTATTCATATTTGCTTTGTTTATACAACTTCTAAGTTGCTGGGTTTTTATAACAGTTATTTACTTTCCTTTATTATCTCCTACTAGAAAGCGAACAACCCATCAGAATTAGGTATCATTTGTCTCTGTTCACTCCTGTAGCTCTGAGCATCAAGCTCAAAGAGTAGTGGGTACTCAGTCATATCAAGTTAGGCACTAATGAAGTTGCTAAAATGTTAAGTACAAATAGAAAGGGGTAAGGACTGGGAGTGCACACAAGGAGAACACAAGGAGTTTGTGAGGAAAGGTAACAGGCTGACAGAGAAGGAGGGACCCCAGAATTCCAGTGACAATGGTGGTCCCACAAAGGTGCCTAGAGCTTTTAGTAGAGTTACAGACACTGAAGGCAAAGTGGAGAGGGAGGCAAGCCATGAGAGGCTCTTAACTCTAGGGAACAAGCTGAGGGTCGTTGGAAGAAAGGTTGGCCCAGAGGGTGGCCTAACTGGGTGATGGACATGAAGGAGGGCACGTGATAGGATGAGCACTGTGTGTTATATACAACTGATGAATCACTAAATTCTACCCCTGAAACTAATAATATAGTATATGTTAATCAAATTCTATTTAAATAAAAAATATTTTAAAAGAAGTCAAAGTACAAAGGATTATGGAGCAGTTTGTGAGAAAAAGGAGTTAATTAGTAAAAATAGACTCTCACATTAAAAATCAAAAGCAATGAGACAGGAGCCCTCTAGTTCTTTTCAGAACCTCATCCAAGAACAATCCAGATCATAAAAAGAGGCATGTGGGACAGCAAGCAATCCTTTCCTCCAAGGAACTAAATTCCATCGTTGGCTAGTGTTATCTCCCAAGAAAGACACGTTAATCCTTTCAGTGTAACTTCTCAACTGAAGAATGGTTCAATGTCACAGCTATCAAAAGTCATTACCAAAAAAAAAAAAAAAAAAATTCATTAAAAATTTCTGTATTTAGTGTGAAGCTGTTGTGAAAACACTGATCACTGTATCACTCATTGTTGCCTCTATGAATTGCCCCATGTGAGAAATTTCTTTCAGAATTCAGTACCAGGAAAAAAAAAAAAAAAAAAAAAATTCAGTACCAGGAAGATGTCTGTCTCTCCTGAAGTAGCGTGTGATGGATGGCGTTATCCTCAGAACGCCTGTTGTGCCATTTTATTCTTGGGAACCAAAATGCCTATTCTGTCATTTACTCTGTGCTCCAGGGCAAGTACCGTAAGGTAGAGGTAAAATCAAAGACACTTTTTCCTTAAGTTGTGCACAGTAGGCACTCAATAACTATTATTCCCTAGAAATCTCCTTCTCATTCTGATAATGAACATAACAGAACTGATCACAGTTGTCACATTTGGCTGCCAGGATACCCACAGCAGACATTATCATAGTTGGCATTATTACTTCCTCGGTTTTTCTCAACCTTGTTTTCCCTTCTAATTCATAATGTATTAGTCTTATTTAGTAGGCCTTTTTGTCAGTGAGCCATCTGAAATTCTTTTTTGGAAAGAGGTAGAACATAAATCATTCTTAATGTATAAACGGCTCTCAAATAAATTTGGCACACTGTGAAACACTTTGCAGCTACTAAAATGGCAATTATGAAAACTATTTAGAAAATATGGAAACTGTCTGAACTACAGAGTTTATTTGACCATAAAATGATACATATACTTTAATTACAACCATGTAAATATTTGTACTTAAGAAAACATGAAGAAACTTTTGCTTTCAGCCAAGATGGAATAACAGGGACAACATTTATACTAACTGAAAAAAGCAAAAAATGGGCAAAATATATGAACCAATAATTTTCAAGACACTGGACACAGGACAACAAAGGACAATGATAAGACTTAAAATAACCCAGATTATTGAATTCAGAGTGTTTCCAGGCCACAGAACAGAGAGGGAAACCCAGGTGCAGTCAAGTAGATTCCTTAAATTGAAGAGCAGAACCAAGAGGGGAAACCAGGAGGGGTAGAATTCACAGGGCAGGACACCAGAGAGGACAGTGGTGCAGAGAGAGAACCTCAGAGATCTTCCCTTTGAACATTTAGTTGGGTACTAATCACCACATGCACAAGAAGAAACTATCTGAAGTTGTGGAAAGAACCACCTAAAATAATTAAAAAGATAGGCGACTGGTGCTCACACAGAGGCCAGTTTCGTACCTTTTCACACCAGCCAGGCCAGAAGGCCACGCAGATTCATGGTGCATTAGATAGGATGCTCAAAAGGTTCTTGCCTCGGGCATGAGGAATAATTAGCACTAGATCGATCACTCCCCTGAGTCTGCCTAACAAATTTGAAAAGCAAGACCTGAAAGAATCAAACTGTTTCCAAATAACTGTGTTCAAAAACAATGTTAAAGAATATTTATAGATATATAAAAATATCAGCATTCAACAAGGTAAAATTTATAGTGTCTGGCATCTAATAAAAATTATCACATATGGAAAGAAGCAGGAAAACATGACCACTAAATAGAAGAAAAATCAAGCAAAATCATCCAGAGCTAACAGATTTTAGAATTAGCAGAAAAGAACACTAAAACAGTAATTTTATATACTGTAATTTTATATAGTATGTTCAAAAGTTAAGTAGAGATATGAAAGATATAAAAAAAGAACCAACCTGAACTTCCAGAGATGAAAAATTACAATGTTAAAAGTGAAAAGGAGGGGTGCCTATGTGGCTCAGTTGGTTAAGCATTTGCCTTCCACTCAGGTAATGATCTCAAGGTCTTGGGATCAAACCCCATGTCAGGCTCCCTATTCAGTGGGAGTCTGCTTCTCCATCTAACTCTGACCCTTCCCCCTTCCCCACACTCCTGCTCTCTCTCCCCCTCTCTGTCAAATTTAAAAAAAATTAATTAAAAAAAATAAAAAGGAAAAAACCCCCACTTTGTTGGGATTAATGGAGATTAGACACTATATAAGAAAAACTTAGTGAACTTGAAAACATAAAAACTATTCCAGACAAAACACAGAGATTTTAATGTTTTTATAAACAAAAACAAAAGTGTGTGCAGTGGAACAACTTTTAGGAACCTGATGTACAAGAAATTTGTAATTCCTGAAGAAAGAGCCACACTATGCTTGAAGACATAAGGCTGAGATTTCCTCCAAATTACACACTGAAAAAATTCTAAGCATAAGGAAGACTACACCAAGGCACATCATAATCAAATTGCTCAATATCAGTGATAAAGAGAATATTCTGAGAACAACCAGAGGGGAATAAATATATAACACACACTGAGGGGCAAAGATAAGGATGACAACAGATTTTTTGTTGGAACTAACATAAGCAAGAAGACAGTACAGCAACATCCTTTAAAAATTTTAAAGGAAAAAATTATCATCAATTTAGGATTCCAAATCCAACAAAAATATTTTTCAAAGATAAAAGCAAGAGGAAGACTTTTTCAGATATACAAAGCAAATAGAAGCCAAACAGATTGGAAAGGAAGAAAAACTTCCCACAAAGAAAACTCAGGCCCACAGGGTTTCAGTTGTGAGTTCTAGTAAATATTTAAGGAAGAAATAATACTGAGTCTCCATAAATTCTTTGAGAAAATTGAAGAGGAGGAAATGTTTCAGAACTCATTTTATGAAGCTAGCATAAATATGAGACAGAGTATAAGAAAACTATAGATCATTATTCCCATGAATAAAAATGCAGACATTCTAAACAAACTTCTAGAAAATAAAATCCAACAATATATAAAAAGATAACACATCATGACCAACCAGGACTTAGGAATACAAGGTTGGTTTAACATCCTAAAAACAACCAGTGGAATTTACCATATTAACAAATGAAAAAAAGAAAAACCACACAATTAGCTCAATAGACTCACAAAAAGCAATTAACAAAATTCAAGATCTATTCCTGATTTCCAAAAAATTTCAACAATTAAGAATAGAAGAGAACTTTCTCAACCTAATAAAGAGCATCCACAACAAATTACAGCTATTACCATACTTAATGTAGAAGACTGAATACTTTCCCCCCAAGATCAGGAATAGGGCAAAGATGTCTACTCTTGGGACTGCTCTTCAACATTATATGGGAGACAGAGCAATAGGACCAAGGGGGAAAAAAAAGTCTAGTCAGATCAGAAAAGAAAAAGTAAAATTATTTTTAGTCACAGACAACATGATTTTTCATGTAGAAAATCTGTCAGAATCTACAAAAAAGCTACTAGAATAAGAAAGGTTAGTAAAGTTGAAGGATACAACATCAACATTAAAAAATCTACTGTATTACTCTACATGCCAACAACAAATAGTAGGTGATTTAAATTAAAAGTACAATTAACAATAGCAATAGACTATATGAAATGCTCAGGGACAAATGTGACAAAGATATAAAAGATCTGTGCACTGAAAAGGACAAAACATTGCTGACAGTCAGTACAGACTTAAATGGAGAGACAGACTTGGCTCATGGATCAGAAAACTCAGTGTTATTGAGATGTCCATTCTTACCAAAATGATTCAGAGATTGAACAGAATCCCAATCAATATCCCATCTGGTTTTTATTGCAGAAACTGGCAAGCTGATTCTAAATTGATATGGAAATGCAAAGGACATAATAGCCAAAACATTTCAGAAAAGAAAAATAGCATTGGAGAACTAACTCTGCCTACCTTAAAGATTTATTAGAAACTTACAGTATTGAAAAGTGTAGTATTGACATAATGAAAGGCGAACAGTCCAACAAAGCTAAAAAAAGAATCCAGAAAGAGATCTATAGATATATAGACAATAGATCTTTGACAAAGGTACAAAGGCAATCCACTGGAGAAGAGATAGCCTTTTTAAGAAATGGTGGAATAGGGATGCATGGGTGGTTCAGTGGTTGAACATCTGCCTTTGGCTCAGGGCGAGATCCTGGGACTCCAGGATCAAGTCCAACATCAGGCACCCTGCATGGAGCCTGCTTCTCCTTTGGCCTGTGTCTCTGCCTCTCTCTCTCTCTCTCTCTGTGTGTCTCATGAATAAATAAATAAAATCTTTTTAAAAGATGGTGGAATAATAGGATATGCATATGCAAAATAATGAACTTCAATCCATTCCTTGCAACATACACAAAATTTAACTTAAAATATATCATAGACTTAATCAAAACCTAAAACTGTAAGATCAGTAGATAAAAACATGGAAGAGAAAATCCTTGTGACTTTGGGTAGAGCAAAAATGTCTTAGATGTGGCACCAAAATCACAGCTAATAAAAGATCAATAAATTGTGCTTCATCATAATTAAGACTTCTGCTATTTGGAAAACACCATTAAAAGGACAGAAATGCAACTCAAAGAATGATAACAAACATTTGCAAAGCATATGTTTGGTACAGGTATTGGATCGGGGACATATAAAAAGCTTCCTAATATTCAATATTAAGATAACAATGGAACAAAAAGTATATAAAATATTTGAATAAGCACTTCACAGAATATATATGTATGACAAATATTAATATGAAAAGGTGCTTGACATCATCAGTCTTTAGGAAAATGCACGTTAGAGGCACCTGGCTGGCTTAGGGGTAAGAACATGTGACTCTTGATCTCAGGGTCATGAGTTCAAGCCCCATGTTGGGTATTGAGATTACTTATATAAACAAAACTTTAAAAAAAGGAAAATGCAAGTTAAAATCATAATGAGACAACGTAACACACCTATTACATGGCAACGATTAAAAAAACTGACCATACCAAGTATTAAGCAGCATGTGATGATCTGGTAAGAATGTAAAATATACCCTACTCTGGAAAACAGTTTGGCAGTTTCTTATGAAGTTAAACATATATCTATCTTATGATCCAGCCATCTTAGGAGAAGTGAAAACCTATGTTCATGCAAAGACTTGTACATGAATGTTAATGGCAGCTTTATTTGTAATAGCCAAAATTTGGAAATTGAAATGTCCATCAGCGGGTGAATGTCTGAACAAACTGGATAGCCATATGATGAAATCCAATTCAGCAATTAAAAATGAAGAAGGTACTGATACATATACCACACGGATGAACCTCAAGAACACTATGCTAAGTAGAAGAAGCCAGATACAAAAACCACATATTTTTTTATTCCGTTTATATGCAACATCCAAAAAAAGCAAACCAGTCAAGTCAGAAAGTACATTAGTGATTGCCTATAACACAGTGGCTGCAAATGAGCACGAGGGTTTTTCTGAGGGATAAAGTTATTCTAGAACTGGATGGTGGTGATGGTTGCACAATTCTGCAACCTTATGAAAACTAATTGAAGTGTACACCTAAATGGGTAAATCATATTATATGTCAGTTATACCTATAAAATGCTGTGTGTTTTTTTTTTAAGAAGGAATGATCTAATGACACAGGCAACAACATGGATGAATCTCAAAATCATTAAATTGAGTCAAAGAGGAAGGAAGAAGGGATTACCATAGGGGATGAAGAGACTTGGGGGGTGATGAGTATGCCCATTTTCTTCATCATGGTGGTGGTTTCATGGAAGTATAAATATGTCAAAACTTACCAAACTATGTGCTTTAAATATGTGCAGGTTATGGTATGTCCATTTTATGTCAATAAAGCTGTTTTTTAAGGGACACAGATGGTATGATAATTACCAAAAAAAATTAAATTAGAAGGTGGGATTGCATGATTTTTCCGTTTCAAATTTTTGACTTGTCTTTACATCATATTTTCAATAATTAAAATAATAATGTTTATGGAAATATTTTATTAACCTAAATAAGGAGAAAAGTACAGACTGAGGAGCTAGTAGAGTCAGAAGATGCTGGTGCTTGTTGCTGGTGAAAGCAGAAGAGCTCAGGTGTATCTTAAGGCATGTAAAAAGAAGCCAGACAGATGAAAAGACAAAAAGATACTATAAACACCAAAGGAGTGGAAAGAGAATAGAATCCAGGGAAAGGGTTTATTTCTTCATGTGAAAGAAGGGAGCTTATTCTCATAAGATAAAAATAAAAAATAATAAATAAATAAATAAATAAATAAATAAATAAATAAATAAGTAAAAATGCAAAGAAATGTTTAAAAAGCATGGAGAAGCAGAAACGGATATTTTAGTCTGCCAAGGAGGACCTGATGCACCGTCTTTTAAGGGTCTTGATCTCGTAGATGTTCCTCATGTTTCCATCCCTCTCTCCCTTTCGCCACGTAACAACAAGCCCTGGCAAGTGCTGGTTGCCCTACTCCAGCTCCTCCCCAACGCCAGGCCCCTCTTTCTGAGCAGTCACCAACCATGCATGCACAGGGTTACAGAGGTGATGTGTGCCCCACACAAGTCCTGCAATAGGCCAGGCTTCCCTGGGTGCTTGCTCTCCCTGATGCCATTTCAGAGCCCCAGCCCACAGTCAGGACCCTCTGACCACAGCCCAGACCCAGGCTCAATCACGGGTCTCTCCCTGTTCCTCTGTAGCAGAACAATGGTTGGTGGCCCCACCCCTAGCCTCCCCAGAGGGCCCCCCCCACTAAGGGTTAGAGATGTCTCTCACTAACAGACCCAGTCTTCTCAGCTATAAACCAGAGCCAGTTGTCTGCTGGAATCCTATATCAACCCCAGGGGACCTGTTCCCCGAAGACTTCCTCTGCCACATTCTTGCTGAGGTAGCTGGATCCATATGACCAGCTTGTGCCTTAGCCCCCTGCCCAGCATTCCAGTTCCACAAAAGATTCCAATTCTGTCCCCAAACCCTAGTCACATGCCGTCTATGCAACAAAGCAGCCTGGGTCACCTTCCCCAGCCCCACCCATAGCCAGGATTCCTCCACTCCAAGGGCCCACAGATGAAGGTGCCTTCAACCACCCCAGTTCCAAAATGAAACAAACAACACTGCCTAAGGAATTCAAAGCATAAGAAATGGGCAAATGAGTATATTTCTTATAACATCCTAACACCTTCAATAAATCTATTAACATATGCAGATGTTTATACTCATTCTTTTTACAAAAATTATATTCTAAATTCCTTCACTACCCTTCTCAATAGAATCTCCTACCTTTAACCATAGGTAGATTTTATCCAATACTTGGATCATGATCAAAAATTTTGTGTTCTGGCTCTTTTTCCCTATAATCCTTTCCTGATAATATTTTTTCTAATTTCCCATCTCAGGTTCACAGTAAACAGCCTTGCATAAAATTACTCAAAATTCTCCTTCATCACTCTCCAATTGTTGACCATTTATTTGGTTTCTAGTTATTGTTCACTACCATGGGTACACTACTATAGTGCATCTTTGTATAATTAACATTTATTTTATTTTAAATTATTTTTGTTCAAAAACTTCCTCCATAATGAGATTCCTAGAATTAACCAAAAAAACACGAATGCTCCCTAAAACATTGCCCTATTGAAGAACTGAACTCATTTACACTGTCCTCTCTTTGAGTGAGGCACCTTTTCTTTAAGATTTATCTGTATGTCCCCTGATTTGGGCTATTTTTTTTTTAAGATTTTATTTTTAAAACAATCTCTGTGTGTTTTGTTTTGTTTTGTTTTGTTTGTGATTCAGAACCACTAATTAAACATTTATTAGGTACTTAAAAAAAGTTTATAATTTTACAAATTAAATGATGCTTTAATGGATATATTATGCCTTAGAATTATCTAAATCATATGTGGATAACATTACATTAATAAAAATGAATACATTTTATGTATACATGAAAGACTGGAAATTTCCTTCAATAATTTTGCTCTTTACAAAATATATAAATGAAACAATTCAACTTCTAAAGTATTACCACATTCAAGAAGATATTGCTATCACCATTCGAAATTACTGGAATGCATTAATCTCCTGTTCCTTCATCTTCTAATTGTAACGGCAAAGTAAAAACTGAATTGAAATTAAGTTGGATTGTGACAACAATGCCAGGGATAGGCACATAAAGTAGGACTAGAACTCACAACTCAGAGATGAAGAATTCCATGCTCTACTGATTTAGCCAGCCAGGCACCTGATTGGAGCCAATTTAATGTGTGTGTACACAAATATAAATATATATATGTATACATATATATATATATCCATTTGAGATTTGGTGCTAAATTTAGAGTTTTGGTGCTGATTTTAGAGACTTTATCAGCTCTTTATATATTCCATATATTACATTTCTATGTTGTATTAGTGTGTTTTTAAAATATCAGTAACTCTAAAGAACATTTAATAACACCACACATGTGATACTTGGACTTCCTGCAAGTACTTAAAATAAAAATATTTTATTTTGCTACTATTTTATTTGTAATTTATTTTAATTGTAAATATATTTGAATTTTATTTAAATGTCTTTGCCCATCTTTTCTTCATAACTTCTCTAACAATCTAAAATGGTTTCCCTCTTTGGTTAAATAAACAAACTATCTTTTTGTCTATGATTTAGTTTTCTACTTTAATTTCTTGAGGTAAATTTGGTTTTTGCCATATTGAAATAAAGTTATTTTAGTAGCATGTATAAAATAATGTTCTCTGTAATTCTATTATACTCATTTGCCATATATTATATTTTTATATGTACTTAAAATTATTTATGCATGCTCTATTTTATTTCAATGGTTTACATTTCTCCTTCTAATCCAGCATTACACTGGCTCAGTTGTTTTTTTTTTTTAAACAGTCTGTTTTGGGAGATAATTATTACTCCTTCATTAATGCTTTAATATTATTATCTATCTTTCCCAGTATTCTGTAGAATCAATTATTTTGAATTCTATATAATGCCAATGACATCATTTGGCATCTTAATTGGAGTTGTGTTAAAATTGCAAATTAAACTAGAAACAATTGCCACCTCAATTCATTATCCCTATCCAGGAGTAGGACATATTTCTCTAAGAATTCAGGCCTTTTTTCACCATTAAAATTTTGTAGATTTTTTTGATAGGTGTTATATATGCTCACATAAGTTTAATTAACATATAATTCAATTTTGTGGCTATCATAAGTTAGCAGTCTTTTATTATTATATTTTTGGCTAGAAAATAAAGGTATTTGAGTATAGGACTGATTTGTATTATTCTATCTTTTGGCCAGCAGTTTTTTCCCCATTGTTCTATTATCTCTCTTAGCTTCTGGTTGATTACTTTAGCTCTGGTAGGTATATAATTATAATTTTCTAATCAGGTTCCTTTTAAAGCTCATTTCTTTTTTTGTACATTATTGTGTGGACAAGAAAATATAAGCCTCTACAAAATAGTCCCTGTGAAATCCTTCCTGCTGCTCTTAATGAAAGGAAACTCACATCCACACTTGACTGATCAGCAAAATCTGCTGACTCTACTTTCAAGATACTTCCAGAATTCCACCACTTCCCACCATCTCTGTCTGCTTCACCACCTTGCTCTCAGCCACCATCCTCTCTCACGTGGATTATTGTAATGGCCTCCCAATCACAATCCAAAAGAGCAGCCAGAGTGATTTCTGAGAATTTACATCAGAAATTCTAACACTTCTGCTCAAAACTCTCCAAAGTCCTAACAGTTTCTTACAAGGTTCTATATGGTCTCCCTCCTCCACTCATCTAACCTATTTTCCTTATTAATTTTTTTGCAGTAATAGTAGGCTCTACTATTCCTAAATATATCAGATATGCTCCTGCCTCAGGGTTTTTGCATTTGCCGCTGTGGATGCCTGAAAAGCTCTTCCCTGGGCATTTGCTTGTCTCACTCCTTCACATCCTCCACATGTTTGCTCAAATTTCAGATCATCAAGGAGGCCTCTCCTGACTCCCCTTTAAAAAATACATCCTCCTCCCCTGTGCTCCCTAAATCTTTCCTGCTTCATTTTTCTCCACTGCACTTTTCACCATCTGACATTGTATATGTGTTATTTTTCATCTCTCTACCCATCTCCTTCCCACTCCACCCCCCACCACCACTAAACTAAAAGATTCAGAGTGTGAGGATTTCTCCCTGCTTTGCTCATTACTATATCCTCAGCATTAGAAAGTAGATGCTCAATAAGTAATTGTACTGAATAAAAGCACACCTGATGTTTTGCATCTAGTTGAAGATAAATCACTCTGAATATATCTAAATTCAGTAATCATTTTTACCTATAATAAGTGGACCCTTTTATCATATTTTAGAAGAACACTGTCTTTATTTTCATAGCTTTGATTAGGAACTGGTGCTGAATTTTATTAAACACTTCATTAGACAGGTGTAACTTTATATAGCATGCCATTCTTCAGGGGGTTAATGCATTTCAGTAAGCATTTCTCCTTGAATGATTGAATGAAATTAATCTCTAGGGATATTCCTAAAAATATTGGATATATTGTTCAACTGGGCTTACTGCCTTTTCATGGATACAGGCCAATGGTTTATCCACGAGAGAGCAAAGAAGAGGAAATTCTAATGATTTAGCCAGCATGAAAAATAACCAAGATAAAGTGAAAATGCTTTGCTGACATATTTCAACTTGACTCCTGTGAATAGGTCTCATTTGTTTGTGTACAGAACATTGATTAATGACTGTCTGGGTAAGTTGATGGGAGTTCCAGTTATCAACAACTAGTTTTATACAGACAATGTTTCCCTCATATGACATAGCCCAAGAGTTATAATTTCTTTTAACCTCCTTGATTTTAACCTCCTAACTCTTTTACCAACATCTGGCAGTTTTCTTATTCCCAACTATTTCCTACAAATAGCTCCACAAGTAAGAAGTAGAATGTAGATACCAATTCCAACATACGTATCTGTGATATTAGCACAGAAAAAGTGTTCAAAGGTTTTTTAAAGATTTTATTTATTTATTTAAGAGAAAGAGAGAGGGAGCACGAGGGGGGAGGAGCAAAGGGAGCCCAACACAGGGCTCCATCACAGGACCTTGGGATCATCAAAAGCAGATGCTTAACCGACAGAGCACCCAGTTGCCCCAAAGTGTCCAAAGTGTTTTAATGAATAAATTATATTAACCTTTGCCTTCAGTGGTAAAAATCTGGTGTTTACTATAGAATAAAATATTGTAGAATTCAGAATGCTTAGAAATATTTTTGAGCTATTTTTAAACTTACAAATATTTAAAAGTCAAATGAAATCTGAACCTGGTCAGAAATTCAAATATTTTGTCAATTCTAGGTGTTCTGGTTTATTCCATGTCCATTCAGTCTCTCACTACCCAAAATTAACATTATGGCCATAATTTGTTTTGGGTAAAAGCTGTGTTCCCGGCAGGTGGCACAGAAATAAATTTATCATCCTTCAAATAGGCAATGGAAAATTGCCATTTAAAAGAGTTCTATGCCCAGCACAGGAATCCATCAACAAAACAAAAAAGCAAACCAACTGAATGGGAAAAGATATTTGCAAATGATGTGTCTGATAAGGGGTTAATATCCAAAAAATATAAAGAACGTATACAAATCAACACCAAAACACCCAAATAATCCAATTAAAAACAGGCAGAAGACCTGAATAGACATCTCTCTGGAGAAGAAAAACAGATGGCAACAAGGGACACGAAAAATGCTCAACATCTCTCATCAGGGAAATGCAAATCAAAACTACAATCACCTTACACCTGTCAGAATGGCTAAGATAAAAAACACAGGAAGTAAGTGTTGGCAAGAATGTAGAGCAAAAGGAACGTTGCTCTACATTCTTCTGCAACGTTGCTGAGAATACAAACTAGTGAAGCCACTAGTGGAAAACAGTATGAAGTTTCCTCAAGAAATTAAAGATAAATAAAAATCATATGATCCAGTAATTCCACTATAAGAAAATGAAAATAGAAATATAAAAAGATAAGTACACCCTTATGTTTATTATAGCATTGTTTACAATAGCCAAAATATGGAAGCAATACAAGTGTCCATTGACACACACACACACACACACACACACACACACTCTGGAATATAACTTAGCCACAAAAATAGAATGAAATCTTGCCATTTGCAACAACATGGATGGACTTAGAAGGTATAATGCTAAGTGAAATAAGTCAGTCAGAGAAACACAAATATTCTATGATTTCACTCATATGTAGAATTTCAGAAACAAAAGAAACAAACAAGAAAAAAGACAACCCAAAAAACAGACTCTTAGGTACAGAAGACAAACTGTTGATTTCTGGAAGGGAGGTGGGTTAGGGAAATGGATGAAATAGGTGAAGAGGATTAAGAGTACACTTACCTAGATGAGCACTGAGTAATGTATAGAATTGTCAAATCATTATATCAGACACCTGAAATCACTATAACACTTGTGTGTTAATTATACGTACATACATACATGCATACATACTTACATACATAAATAAAACTAACAAACACTACATCAGCCAAGTGATCAAAGCCAATTCAAATGGCACTTTATTTCTCTGGTCTTCCTCTCAAAAACCTATATAACTCAAGTGCACTCATGACAAAAGCACTAGAAAATCCCAAATGAGGGATATTTTATAAAATACTTGACCAGTGCTCCTTAAAATTGTTAAAGCCTTTGAAAACAAGGAAAGTCTTAAAAAAAATACTGTCACAGTCAAGAGGAGCCTAAGGAGACATGATAACCAAATGTAATGTGGTACCCTGGATGGGAGCCTAAAACAGAAAAGGGACATTATGTAAAAATGAAGGGACTCTCAAGAAGTATGGACCTTAGTTAAAACTATGTATCAAGGGGGAATCCCTGGGTGGCTCAGTGGTTTAGCACCTGCCTTTGGCCCAGGGCATGATCCTGGAGTCCCAGGACTGAGTCCCACATCAGGCTCCCTGCATGGAGCCTGCTTCTCCCTCTGCCTGTGTCTCTGCCCCCCTCCCCTCTCTCTCTCTCTCTGTTTCTCATGAATAAATAAATAAAATCTTTAAAAAATATGTATCAATATTGATTTTGGCAACTCTACTGTACTAATGTAAGGTATTAATAATAAGGGAAGCTGTGTATGAACTAAAAGAGAATTCTCTGTACTATCTTCTCAATTTTTCTGTAAATCTAAAATTGTTCTAAAATTTTAAAGTTTATTTTACTTTCTTTAAAGATTTATTCATTTGAGGGAGAAAGAGTACGTGCATGGGTGCTCATGCTCAGGTGAGTGGGGAGAGGGGCAGAGAGAAAGAATCTTTTAGCAGACTCCCCACTGAGCACGGAACACGAAGGAGCAGGAGTGGGAACAAACCTGACGCAGGGCTCACTCCCAAGACCTATAAGATCATGAGCTGAGCCAAAACCAAGAGTTGGATGCGCAATTAACTGAACTACCAGGCATTCTGAAATTTATTTTAAAAATTAGAATTATTTTTTGTTTAAGATTTTATTTATTCATGATAGACATAGAGAGAGACAGAGAGACAGAGAGACAGAGAGAGAGGCAGAGACACAGGCAGAGGGAGAGGCAGGCTCCATGCCGCCGGGAGCCCAACGCAGTACTCGATCCCGGGACTCCAGGATCATGCCCTGGGCCAAAGGCAGGCGCTGAACTGCTGAGCCACCCAGAGATCCCCCTAAAAATTAGAATTGTGAACATGGCTAAAACTTGGTCAAATATATTGATTATTACTGTGATTTATTTTCATAACAGATGCTGAAAAATGTTCCAAAACTATATGTAAAATTTCAAATGAGATATTTTACTGTAAGTGGTGATATCGATTCTGGTATTCTTTTCCTCCTGGATTCTGCGAAGAGATCAAAGTAATTTTTGGCTTGAATTATCTAGATGATTGTCTTGATATTCCATATTGCTTATATTTATAAGGTAGCCTATATTTATAAAAATCCAAACAAATAAGACAGCAACACTGGTTCTGAATAATGGAATGGTCAATAATGAGCAGATATGGATCACACTTAAAAAAAATAGAATGCTAAATATTTCTTCAAAACTGATGATCCCTTTGTAAAATATATGATCATCAGATTCTCTTTATAAATCTTGATTTTTGTGCAGTATATTTACTTAAAGCAATGCATACTTCTATAAACAACAAACTATACAGTGTATCTAGTAGTATCAAACCAAATATCACCCTAGGGAACAGGTATCAGCCAGCCTTGTAATAGCCACAAAGGTCACAGAGCTCTGCTCCTAAGTGCCCAACTGCAAACAAGGCAGCAGCCAGAATGACAAATTCCTGCAACTTGACCACAAATGATCAAGCCTTTCCCATGGGAACTAACAGGGTTGAGCCTATCAGGTCAACAAGCTGAAGAGAAACAATCCACAGCATGAAGTTAGCACTCTTTACTCCTCACCCTGAGTTAATGTCAAGACAGAAAACTCAAGCAAAGAGCTGGAAGCAAAGAAAATTTTGAATTCATAAACTCAGCATTACTATGAAGTTAAATAGACAAATCCCTAAACTGTGTTTTCCGTGTCTGTATCTTTCAGGGTTGACTTCCAGCATTCCCTCACAGGAAAAGTGAAACCAAACATTCCCTAGCGATGTGTTTTAATGTAAAAGAGAGAGCAAAGGGGTTTGGGAGTGAACCTTGGGAGTTACTTCCAAAGATCTAGCTTCTATGATCACAAGCAAACCACTGCTAACTTGCTCTTTAATATTTACATTTTAAATATTTACTAGTGTAAAAAGATAGCAACATTAGCTTTTCAGAAGAACATACTAAATATGATACTTCTATGAAGGTTCTCAAGAAGAAATTTACTTAAGAATACTGAAAATATCAAGGGGGAAACTAGTTAATAAATTCACTGTATGCATTATAGGGGAATTTTCTATTCCAGAATATTTTTAAAAACAAAATTATTCAATGGGGGCACCTGGGTGGTACAGTAGGTTAAGAGTCTGACTCTTGGTTTTGGCTCAGGTCATGATCTTACAGTCCAGGGATCAAGCTCTGCATTGGGCTCCATGCTTACCATGGAGTATGCTTAGAACTCGCTTCTCCCTATGCCCCTCCACTCCCACTCTCTCTCTCTCTCTCAAATAAATAATAAATAAGTTCTTAGAAAACCACAAATTATTCAAGTAATATAGAAATCAGAGGGAAATTAACCTAAAAATATAAATAATCCAATAGAAAAAAATACAATGTAGCTCTCCTCCTTCTCTCCTAAAGCATCACACAGTCTTAGGAAATAGTTGCCATTAAGTGCTTTACTTCCATGTTTCTCACTTGTTTTTCATCACCTAATTTCTGTATTAGTAATGATTTTTCCCAGGGTTGCATATGGCCAGGCCCAGTGTTAATATGGAATTTAGGTACTGTGTTTTTTACTTGAGAAATAGTCAAACCAGCTGCTGGCAGCCAGCACCTCATTCCTCGCTTGGCTGCTAACCAGAGGAGCCTCAGGCCTCGCACCTGCCCTCAGGCAAGAACAAAAAACAGTTAAGGAGAGAACTGGAAGGTAATGGGGATATCTTCAAGGCCTATTTTTGCTAGAAGAAGAGCTTTCAAAGAATAATTAAACAATATCCAATAAACAAACTCTCCCTCTCCCTGTTAGGCTTCCCAGATAAAACATAAATGCAACCTAATTAGACTCTAAAAACTGCAGAGAATATTCAACATAAAATAATTAACATCAAATGCCCAAAAGGTCAATATCTAGATGGTAAATATCAGACTCCTCTAGCCAATTATTGTGAAATGGTCTTAATCATGCAGTTAGTTTAAATATTAATGGTCCTATACACCATTTGTTCACATAGAATGAGAGAAAATACATAAATGTTGAGAATTCTACTTTAATTAGTAGAGGTTTGTCCATTTAGTTAGTAGCTGCTGTTGGGGATAGGTGCTAAGTGTGTGAATGGATTTGATTAAGATAAAGATGAATTTTTTATAATATCTATCCACCTCTCTTATTTTCCATCAAAATGACCACATAAGTCTCATTATGTCCCAACGATCTGCTCATTAGGGCCCTATACAGTCATTCCCAGGTTCACACACTTTCTAAAAAAGATTAGTCTTTCTTTTAGAACCTGCAAAGGGATAGCACCGCCAAGACTCCAAAGGCTGTTTCAAAGACTTCATTTACATACTGGGTTGTGCCCGTGCTGCTTCCTGGGAACACCATGGCCCCTCTGCAAGGCGAGAGAAGCGAAGAGCTCTGGGCAAGGGCATGTGCCAGTCAGGTGGTTTACTGGCTCACTGCCCAGGGTAAGTCCCTTGTCATAGCTTTCAATGGGAGGCAGGAGCCAGTACTGCTGAGTCATCAATCCTGGCAGTACTGTGGAAATTTAAATAGCATCCTTTTCCCTGCTGCGGTAGTTAGTGCTGTGCTTCAGATACCTTCTTATTCCCAGAATCCAAATGCAACTCCTTAACCCAAATATAAAAAGAAACAGTGGCCTGAAGGCCCAGAACTACTGATGGCCTAGTAGATTTTGGGCAATGCACTTATAAGAATTGTAATATAACTGATTTTTCCTTTTTGTTGATATGGATTCCTATAGTGACAGGGATATTCCAGGGCACATACAGTGGGCAGCAATGAAAGTAGCTGGAGTATCTTCAATGGGGTTGGAACCAACGACCTGAAAGAAAAGCTATCTGTAATGCCGCTAACTTTCCCAGGTTCTTAGGGGGTCAGTGCACTGACATTTTAGAAGAGAGACAAATTTAAGAGGCAGGGGCAGCAAGAAGAAATCCTCATCCTGAATTCACAAAGGTGCTGAAAGGAAGGAACGGGGTCCCTGGAGCAAAAGGGAAGCAGTGAAGCAAGATGCCAACTCAGTAAGTCAGATTGCCTACTGACACATCTACTTCTGCACTCAGACGGCTCACAAAACAGGGATGTTCCATAAAAATCCATCTGAGAAGGCCAGCTTTCAAACGTCAGGGAATGTGTTCACAATAAGTTTATATCCCATTTGTGATTTTTGTAAAACCAATCCTAAGCAAAGTCTGCTGAAGAGCACCGTGTCCCCAGTGCTTTGGTGACTCTCTAACCCTTAGATTCCATTCTTTGGCAAGTTCCTCTGCAGGTGCTCAGCATCAGGCAGTCACACTGATCAGCATCAGGACCCCTGAAGATGTACTTTCCCTAGGAACACCTCACTCCTTCCCTGAGCTCCCTCCTTCACCACCGTGTTTCCATCCTCTTGGAGCACACGTCCTGTTTTCCCCTGCATAATTTTTTATTAACATGCCTATGGGGCACACCAAGCTGTATATATTCTGGCAGAACCAAGTCTTCTCCATCTTTAGGTTCTCCTACAGTTCCCTGAAAATGTTCAGGCTCAATAATGGTACGCAAAATTAATATACACATGAAAAAATGGACAACACATAACTCAAAAGAATCATTTCTAATAGAATTTCAATCTCTGTGACACCTGAGTGTAGTAAAGAAGAACTTCTTGTACCTAGACTTCTTTTCCTGGGGGCCTCATGAACTTCTGCAGACATGCATAAATTTATAAGCATCCTTTGAAATATACTTGAGGGACATAAACCACAAAGAAACTGAAATTGCTCTTTGCTTCCTGGCACATAAAACATAAACATGACTAACTTTCTCTCTCTTTTACATTGAAAGTTGACATTTTATGATTCAAAACCATAAATCACAATACACTATTCTTTGTCTTCTCCCAATACAAACTCAAATTTTCAGCAATTCAGGAAATTTCTCGATTTTCCAGACTACCAGAATTACTACTAATTCCTTATGACAATAAGCTTTTTTATTTTATTTTATTTTTTTTAAATAATAAATTTATTTTTATTGGTGTTCAATTTGCCAACATACAGAATAACACCCAGTGCTCATCCCGTCAAGTGCCCTCCTCAGTGCCCATCACCCAGTCACCCCCACCTCCCGCCCTCCTCCCCTTCCACCACCCCTAGTTCGTTTCCCAGAGTTAGGAGTCTTTATGTTCTGTCTCTCTTTCTGATATTTCCTACCCATTTCTTCTCCCTTCCCTTAATGTCCACAAAAGCCAAACTGTGGAAGGAGCCTCAGTGTCCATCGAAAGATGAATGGATAAAGAAGATGTGGTTTATGTATACAATGGAGTATTACTCAGCCATTAGAAATGACAAATACCCACCATTTGCTTCAACGTGAATGGAACTGGAGGGTATTATGCTGAGTGAAATAAGTCAATAGGAGAAGGACAAACATTATATGATCTCATTTATTTGGACAATAAGCTTTTTTTAGATCAACTTTGCTTACCTTTGGCCTTGCACCCTTTTATACTCTCATTATTCTTGTGTCAATATAGAGTCTTAATTTGTTACCATTAAGTTATTATAGATAGTGGTTTCATTTCCTTTTCTTCAAAAAACAAATTAGGGAAAATTATTCCTGTTTGTCTAAACTCTAATAAATGCAAAGTGGCACATTCAATGCAAGGAAAAGTTTTGTCTTCCATTTGCTTCTTCTTCTTACATGTAAATGGGTTCTTGTTCAAAATTAAGTTTTAATACATGAACATATTCTCTGTTTATGTAAACACAGAGGTAACAAAGAGATTGATAGATAATAGACAAACAAATACACAAATGGAAGAAAGGGTGAACATGTATTTGAATTTATATTCTATATTCGTATTACGTAAAGACAAAATTCCCGTTAAGCTTGGAAATGTTCTTATAAGTGGGGAGATATGACATAGGCATGAAAAACAATGGAATAACAATAAGTTTACCAAAGAGAGATCACCTAGCCAGAAAGAGATGCTTACATAAAGGGTTCGGAAGCAACTATAATGAGCTCTGTAGCCAGATAAATGAATGATGACAAACAGGCACTATGAGGGGAGTCAGAGAAAAACAGCGAGTTTCCATCTTTTCATGTTGACTAAAATCATTAAAGTTCAGTGCTAGTGAGCTGGTAGGAATTCATTTATTGTAGATATTATTTCATTCATTTTTCTAGCAATTTCAAGAGAAATACTGTTTATATACAATAGCATGTATTCAATTACGAATATAGTTCATTTGCATACAGAGAAACCCTTATAGTTTAGTAGTAAGTTATATTCATGATAATTAAATATGGAGAGGCAAGGAGGGAAGGAGAAAGAAAGAGAGAGAGAAGAGATCCCATAGACACATACTATAGGTTTAGATATATTCTGTCAAAAGATATTGAAAGAAATATTACAGGATAAACAGAGAAATTAACTATTTTTGTACTGTTTTAGTTTTGTACTGAAGTTTTCCCACAATAGAATGGTGAATTTTTCCACCACAACTCCCCCATTAAAGAAGACAGTCCAAGGTGTTTGAACCCTAGGAATCAAGACTCATCCTGCTTACAAGGAGTTAACAGACTTAGTTTTTTTAAATGTAGGCAAAGAGAAGAGAGCTCTGAGGACTGGAAGAGAAGGAGCTGGCCCAGCCCAATCTCAACTTCCCAGGAAAGGAAGGAGGGAAAGAGGAAGCACAAAAGGATAGCACTCTGCATAAGTGTGGAAACATGCCCTCTGTTCCCAGGAAGCTCCCTGGAGGCAGGATGGCAGGGAGGCTGGACACTAAAGCCACAGTGTTACCAGCTGCAGTAAGGTCCTCCATGACTAAGCCTGCAATTGGGGAAAGACCTCTGTGAGGAGCTCCCTGCAGCTCTCCCAGTGCAGCTGGCTGGAGATAAGGGCAGCAAAGGCACCATGTAGCAGATGTAGCATGGCAACAATGGTGTAGCTATCAGTGTGCTTTGATTGTAAGCAACAAAAGCAACAGCGGTGATTTAAAAAGAATAAAGGGTAGCTCACACAATTAAAGGGAAAACTGAAAAACTAGGTCTCTAAAAGGATAGAAATCAAGGCAATTCAAGATATCTAGATAACCAGCAATGTCCATTCTCCATGGGACTACTACTGGGATGTTTTCATTCCACCCATTTTCGGTTCAGATGTTGAGTACTTGGCTCTAATTTAAACTCCCAGAAAATTGAGTGTACTTGGCGTAATGGTTCCATGCCTCCCCTTTGGCCAAGGAAAAGCAGACTGGTTAGTTGACAAACCCACCATGCAGTATACAACTGATGGGTAGTCATTTCCCAAATAAACATGATAGGTTGTTTGCTAAAAGAAGGGAGCATGCTGGAAAAACTACAGGTGTCCACAATGGCTAGGACCCTATGAGCCAAGGAAAAAGCCTCTTCCACTTGTTGCCATAGCTATGTAGAGCCAGGATTTTTATATGACCCAGTGTCATACAGAGGAGCCTCCTAATGATTGATGTTTGCTTTGTGATCTGCTGAAATAATGGCATATTGAGCCAGTTTTATCTCTATTTAGAAAAATAGAGCAATGAGACAACTCTTGGGCCCAAACATAGTAGGGTAAATTCATTCCTCCTACAGCTGCTGGTGATCTGTTCTCCACATTCACTTTATACCCTTGATACCCCAGGAGGTTAACCTATGTAGGCTGCATATGGCTTCCCTTGCACTCTGGTTTCTGGCTGGGTTGGGTCAATGAAGGGTAAGAGGTTACAGGAAAGGAGGAATATGAGGCAAGGGTATTTTTCACCAATCCCTCCCTCCAAGGTGGTCAGGGAGTGGCTGCATTCCTGAACTGAAGGTCACAACTCTGGACTGATCTCTGGTCATGCAGTCTCCTTCTTACAATAACCAGGGTCTCAGAATGGTGCCTTCTCCTTGTCCCTTTGGAGGCCCAAATAGCTCCAACTCCCCAAAGGATACTTCGCCATCCCTTGTTCCTGCCCCTTCACCATCACCACCCCCAACTTTATAAAAAGTCCATTTAACTAACCCTCTGCAATTATTCCATTGGACTATTCCATCTGTTTCCTGCAGGACTCTCATCGATATACATCGTAAAAACAAATTCAAGTGAAGGAATCAGGAAAGCAAGTGTGACTTGTCAGGAAAGCCAGTGTGATTCAGTCAGTTACACCCTGTTGTCAAATGCAAGTGCCAGGACCTCCTTTTCCCAAGATGAAATACGATCTGAGCAGCTGCAACAGCAAATTTATATCTAGCAGAGAGCTTAGAAAAGGTAAGAGTGAAGCTTTCTGTGCAGTTTGTTCTTACAAGGGCAGGGGGCCAAAAGTCACAAGAGCCCATGAAAACCCACCTCTATACCGTACACAAATGCAGGGGCAGCTCATCTGCCATTGTCCCCCTTAAAGAGAAGGTGAAAGACGGCAGCTGGGTTTGGGCACAACCACAAGCTCATACTCCTCCCTCGCCAGACCACATAAATGCCATTGCCAGAGACCATCCCTAACACCATTGGTTGCTGTGGCTGTGCTAGGGTGATGTGAAAGGTGCATGCCCCAGTCACCATAGTGGGAGACAGCGGCCAGACCACACACATTACATATGTGTGAGTGTGTACCAGTGCCAACTAGCAGCATGTATTGTTGATCCTACTTCATAAGCGCCCAACAGTCAGCTGCACCAGAGGAGAGAAAAACGCATTGCTGATCAGAGGTAGATCTGGAGGCAGAATGCCATGTGGTGCTATTGTTAGAATTGCAGCCAGTCCCAAGAATAGAACTGGGAGAACAAAAGTGAGAGCAAAGGGAAGCAGGCCCTGGATGTTCCAAGAGTTACCTTCTGCCTCTAATATGTTGAGAAGACAGACAAAGCAATGGTCTGGTAGTTTCTCCTATGGATTGGAAAATAGCTACTAGAATCTATTAGAGCTTTTGAAACCAGAATGCTAATGTCATCTTCACAAATGGCAGGAAAGGGTTAAGGAGTCAAAACCCAAGACTAGCAGAGGGCAAGGAGTAAGAGATAGGTGATATTTAATAATACAGCAAAAGAAGAAACTACACACAAATTCTGAGATGAAGAAGTCTCTCTAAATTGACCTGGAAGGTTTTCTCTTCCTGACACCAGCCATAGCAGTGGAGAAATGTCCTCTTACCTTTAATAGATGCCTCAAGCTGGCTCACTCAACATTCATTCCTGCTTCTATTGTGGGCCTTTCCGCACTGAAGACTCAAATGTCAAAAACTGCACTTCTCAGACTCTCCTGCATCCAGGTAAAGGAGGTTTGGACCTCAAAATATCTTTCTGGGGCACATAATGTAACCCACATCAGTCCTTCTTCCTTTGGAAGAGAGGATTGCAGCTCACTCTAAAATCTTGCTGTAGTGATGGATATGTAGTTTGGTGGTTGCTGAGTTAACCAAAAAACATTTCAACTTCCATAATGTAACCCACATCAGTCCTTTCTTCCTTTGGAAGGGAGGACTGCAGCTCACTCCAAAACTTTACCATAGTAATGGCTATGTAGTTGGGTGGATGCTGAGTGAACTGAAAAACATTTCAACTTTCACTCAGTAGAGTGTGTCTTGTGTCTCAACTTATCCTTTTGCTGCCTTTGAAGCAACTCAGACCTTCTAAGGCCCCTATGGTATGCCAGAACTCTACACTGATAACTAAAAATACAATACTGTCAGAATATAAAGAAAAATTGAATGAATCAAGGGGCTTGCTATGTTCATGAACTGTAGGACATGATATTATAAAAATCAATTTTTTCCCTAATGAATCTATAGATTTCATGTAATTCCAAACGAAATCCCAGAATTTTCCTTTTCTTTTTTTTTTTCAGAAATATACAAGTGGATCCTAAAACCATCATGTAAATACAAAAGGCCAGAAAGTATAAAAGCAATCTTGAAAAAGGTGGAAAAAGCTGCACAACTTCCCCCCTTGGACATTAAAACCTATTACACACTACAGTAATTAACATAAGAATAAAGAGACACAAGAATAGAAAAACTAACCAATGGAACAGAAAGTCCAGATGGAGCCTTATATATACAGTCCCATGTAAGCATTCTCAGGCAAAGATTTCTTAAATGAGACACAAAAGATACTGAACTTAAAAGGAAAATCAATAAATTGGACTGTATTAAAGTTAAGAAATTCTACTCATCAAGAGTCACCATTAAGAGAGTAAAAAGATAATTCACAAAGAAAAGTTATTTTCCATACATATATCTGTCAAATGATTCATATCCAGAATATATAAGGGATTTTTACTAATCAATAAGAAAAAGACAGATAACCTGATAGAAAAACTGGCAAAGACTGGATCCCAATGCTTCAAAGAAGAGAAAATCCAAATGGCTGGAAAGGTACTGAAAGTGTTCACATTCACTAGTCTTCAGGGAAATGTAAGTGAAAGCTACATTGTGAGTCACTACATACCCACCAGAATGGCTAAAAAAGGACAGGCAATATCAAGTATTGACAAAATTTATGAGCAAGGGGAACCCTTACATACTGCTCAAGACGATGTAAATTCATACAATTAGTTTGGAAAACCATTTCAGTGTCTAGTAAAGTTGAACATCCATAAACACTTCTGGGAGTCCGGTAATACTCTGGACCTTAGTCTAGGTGTTGACTTCAGGGAAATTCATGAGCTGCATAATTTCCTATGTGTACTTTTCTTTACAAATATTCTCCCCCAAAAAGTTTTATTTTTTTTCTTCCATAGCTCTCTTGGACACTGTGAAGCAAAGGCCCATAAACTTGGAGGACGTACCTGAATGGTCATGAATGAGGACCTTGGAGCCTAGAGCAACTTCCTTAGGTGTCCCAATTTGGGTGTCCCAAGAGGCAGACCCTGAGTCAGGGATATCTAGGAAGTAGACCCACGAAACACTGGTAAAGGAATAGAGAGGTGAGACAGAGGAGGGGAGGAAGCCAATAAAGGACCCATTATTAAAACAGTTGTAAAAGCAACCAGAGCTCAGTCCCAGAGAGTACTCTGGGAGACAGTGAAGGGCAAGAGAGTCAGCGTTTTCTCACTAACTCCCCATCTGTCATTGGTTCATAGATGTTCCCCAGCCTGTTAACTCTGCAGAAAGCATTTCTGGCTTTCCCTGAAAGAAGGCTGAGTGCGTCTCCAGGACCAGGAAGAAGTGTTCAGGCAGATTCTGTAAGCAGCCTTTATTGTATAGAGAGGAATGCCAAGGGATACAGGTACTTCACAAGGAGTGTCTGCTTCAGTCTGGCATTTACATCACTCAGATCCACTCAAACCATGTGCTCAGTCTGCTGTATCGTTAAGATGGGGGCCACTCACAATTAAAAATAAGAAAGAGTTTCAGTGTGAATGTTAGTGAGACAAGATGCAACCTCATCGCAGTTGGTCTCAAAACTAATTGATTTTCATCTTCTCCCTGCTCCACCACCCGTTCTAGATTCCTCTCATCCTTGGGCAACATTTCTGCTGCCCAGTTTACTTGCAGGGGTTGGGGTTGGGGGCAACCAAGGCCTTCATCCCTAAAGGGATCTGAGCCCCTGGGCACCATGCCCTTGTCAGGCTATGGTTGTCACTATTGTCTATTTATAGTAATCACCGATCATGGAAGCACCAAGAAATGCCTGGTGAATTCCCTGGGTTCTAGACATATCTTTTCCTATCCCATTATGTAGGGCAACCCTATCTCCTTGAGACAATCAGGGTCAATTAGCACTAGTACAGTAACTCCTTTGCCTGCTGGACTTCTGACAGGAGAAGCCCAGAATAACCAGGAGATGGCCATACCTTCAGATTTAGTAGTATCTTTTCCAGGTACACCCTAGAAAAAGAGACCCTCACTCCCAAAAGAACCTGAAGTTGTAGGGATAGAAAGGGAATTCCCAGTGGATCACTAAGATCAACAACAACAGAGGGGCTGATTCTACATCCACTCTTGATTCTATTTTTTGAAGTCACAGCAACACATAACAGTCATTGATTCAAAGTACATATTGCATCTTAAAGGATAGCACCTTCAACTCTCAGGGTGCCATCTCCAAGCTAGCACCTTAGCTGCCACTTGAAAGGACCATACCAAAATGTGGGCTGGCAATCTCCAGCCAATTCAGTAGTATAGCAGGACCAGTGGATCCTGGGTCACTTCCTTTGCATTAAAATTGGTCCCTTGTTCTAAGGTTACTCAAGACCCCAAGACAATACATCAGATATCAGGGAAGCCCTTTGAGAAATGCAATGTCTGAGGCACCACAGGAGGCAAATGCAGACACATATCTAGAATATATGTCCACAGCAATCCAGAAGAATTGATGAGTGTATTTTGCAAAAATATTAATGTTATAAAGAACAAAACAGACTGTGGAAACATTCTAGGTAAAGAAGACTAAAGGGACATGACAATAAATGATACACTTGATCTTAGGACCTATACCAGAGGGGGCATAAACTATAAAGGCCAATATTGGAATAATTAAGAAAACTGGAATACTAATGGTAGAGTAAATACAAGGACAGAATACGTGTCAAATCTACTGAGGTTAACCATACAGTTGAAGAGATTTTTATTCTTAGCAAATAAATATTGAAGTATTTAAGGGTACATGGCAGTGATATAGGCAACCTACTCTCAGGTGATTCAGGCAAAAAATAACATTATGAATAGAGAGTAGAGGGTAGGGGCAGAAAGAGGCAGAGAGCAAATGATGAAGCAAATGCCAACAAACAAGAGGTGAATCTGAGTCCAGAATATACAGGTGCTCTCTGCACTTTTTCTTGCATCTATTCTGTAAGTTCAAAATTATTTCCAAATGAGAGATGAATTAGATCCTACTTGAATTTAGCAAACAAATGCTCACAGAAAACTTACTACGCTCCAAGCCTGGGAGATACAAGTGTAACAGAGACCTAGCTTCTGTCTTTCAGGAGCCTCCGTCTGGTGCAGAGGGAGCAACAGCCAGAGTTGGAAGAGTTTGTCTCAATCTTGCATTCATTAGAACCAAAATTCTGCCTTAATTCATAGCAATAGACATGATCCCTCTCCCATTTTATCAACCCATTCTCACTAGCTTAACCTCTTGAATTGTCCCTATAACACCTTATTACATGCGGTCAATAGCACCTCCCACATGCCAGAATCCTGTCTATCCCAAACAACTGGGCTCAGCACGTAGGAGCCAAGCTTGTGGCCCCAACTTGAGAACCACAGTCCATTACAGCCTCTGCTGCCCACCTGACTTCCAGGCTAAGCAGAAACTAGAGAGCTGAAAGCAAGCGCAGGTGATTCACCTGGACATCTGAGGCCTCCAGAGGAGAAGCTGTCTGCAGGAAGACTGACCTCCCCCATTTGGATCTCTGGGATGGCTCCTTACTGTGCTTCCCTAACTTCCCTGGGGCCCAGTTATAAGAAAAAGAAATGCTCAGATCTCCCACTCAATTCATTTGATTCTTAAAGGAAACCACCTTGCTTTAAATCCAGACTGTTGGATTTGTGTTTATTGTGGTCATTACCAAGAGGTTACTGGAAGCTGAATAAATCAACACAAGGTGCTATCTCCACCTCTATCTTGGAGCGGTGTTTTACAAACCAACTCTAATTACATGCCGTGTCATGTCTTAAAGAATGAGGCCTTTTTCTCCATGGAGTCTCAGCAAGTGATGTGACTGAGTGTGAAACTTGAAATAAGCATTTGTCAAAAAGGATCATTTGCTTTAAAACAGGGTTTGCCACAATGATGCTGTGGGTACTGAGCTTCCCTCTAGGACTTAAATCATAATTCACTTTGCAGACAGCATGTTTAGTCTAACATACTTTAGTCTTTCCTAAAGTAGAGGTAGGCCTCAGCACTGGTCCCCCCCATCTGTAGGTTGGATTCAAAGCCATCTGGATCTTGAAGGTGCTCATCATGGCCAGTGGAGCCTGAACTCTGCAGATTTCATTATCACCTGGTACATTTTTCTGAAGAGGATAATATTCTGGACCATCCTATTTGGTATAACACATCATGATACTTCCCTACTGTCAAAATTTTAGAGCTCTGTTTCCCCACCTGCCACCCACATCTTCACTCTTTGACATCAAGGTACATCTGTTATTAAGGGAAATATAAGCATACTCATTGTGTGTACCATGAAAACATGTTGTTCCTCCTTTTAATCCAAGACCTACTTAAACTTTGCCAAAATTCATAATTATCAGGGGTTATAATTTCTCTGTCATTCTTCTGCTCCCACTACCCCAAATCACAAGTGAAGATAAGGACCTGATGTGACGGTTAATTTTACATGTCAATTTGGCCAGGCTGAAGGCTACCTAGATAATTGGTAGAATATTATTTCTGGGTGTGCCTATGAAGGTTGTTTCCAGACGAGATTAACATTTGGACTGGTAGGCCAAGTAAAGATAACTCCTCCCAATGCAAGTGGGCATCATTCAATCCATTGAGGGTTTGAAAGGAACAAACAGGCAGAGGAAGGACAAACTTCTTGAGCTGGGATGTTCATCTTCTGCCCTTGGACACTGGAGCTCCTGGTTCTCGGCCTTGGGACTCTGGGACTTACACCAGTGCCCCCCCACCCCCACTTCTTGTTCTCAAGCCTTGGGCCTTGAACAGGGAATTATACCATTGGCTCCCCTGGTTCTCCAGCTTACAGATGCAGATTGTGGGACTGTTCAGCCTCTGTGATTATGAGAGCCAATTCCCATAATAAATCTCTCTATAAAGAAATCTCTATATATTCTCTTGGTTCTGTTTCTCTGGAGAACCCTAATATACCTAGGCAGCCCCGAGTATTGTATGTTGAATGTTGTGCTTTCAGTGACGGCTGGTTCTTGCTGCTCTTCAGTCAAGTTCCACTCAGGCTGTAACAGGACACAAGCATGGCTGCAGAACAGCAATCCCCACCACAGTGACTGTCACAGAGCTGCTGCTTCTGGTTCCACCATGACTTTGGCTGGAGAGCTGCCATATCCCAGATGATGTCAGAGCACGTTCTTAAACACATCCTTTTATACTCCATGGTAGGGGCACCTGGGTGGCTCCTGTCATGATCTCAGGATCCTGGGATATTGAGCCCCAATTAGGGCTCCCTGCTCAGCTGGGAGCCTGCTTCTCTCTCTGCCCTTCTTCCCTACTCATGCCCTTGTGTTCTCTCTCTCAAATAACTAAATAAAAACTTTAAAACATATAAAAATAAACTATGGTATCAACCCACATTCCTTTTTTTAATATGTATATTTTTTTTATTGGAAATCGATTTGCCAACATATAACACCCAGTGCTCATCCCGTCAAGTGTCCTCCTCAGTGCCCATTACCCAGTTACCCCATCACCCTGCCCACCTCCCCTTCCACTACCCCTTGATCGTTTCCAAGAGTTAGGAGTCTTTCATGTTTTGTCACCCTCTCTAATTTTTCCCACTCATTTTCTCTCCTTTCCCCTATAATCCCTTTCACTATTTTTTATATTCCCCATATGAAGCCATATAATGATTGTCCTTCTCTGACTGACTTACTTCATTCAGCACAATACCCTCCAGTTCCATTCACGTTGAAGCCATTGGTGGGTATTTGTCATTCCTAATGGCTGAGTAATTTCCATTGTATACGTAGACCTCAGCTTCTTTATCCATTCATCTTTCAATGGACACCGAGGCTCCTTCCACAGTTTGGCTATTGTGGGCATTGCTGCTATAAACATTGTCAACCCACACTCCTAAACATTTCATTTCATCGCAGGACCCATCTGCACACCTTAAAAATAACTAAGGGACCCTGAGAACTTTTGTTTATATGTATCATACCTATCAACATTTTCTATAATAGAACTTAAAACTGAGAAATATTTTAAAATAGCTACTTGTTAATTTAAAATATTAATGAAAATTTTCTATTATCCAAATGACTATATTTTTCAATCCAAAAATATGTTTTATTTAATATTTATTTAATATTTTAGTTTTATTTATTATTCAGTTTTATTATAGTTTCACATTTTTTGCAAAAACTCTTAAATGTCTGGATTAAAAGAAAACAGCTAAATTCTGTTTGCTTCTGCATTCTATCAGTTGCCATACCACCCATTACATATCTTCTAGAAAACCCACCATACACTCATGGCAGAATGATAGCAAAAAAGGCAAATATGTCCTAGTATCATTGTAAAGAATAATTTTGTCTAGAGAACAGGTACTAAAAGTTCCTGGATTGGTGCAAGGACTCATCAGCTAACTGGGGTAATGTGCCTTCTACATAGTAATGTAATACTAGTTATTATCATTATACCTGTTTTATAGATGAAAAAACTAAGAAAGGTTGAACAATTTGCTGAGGGTCACAATGATAGAGAGTAAGTCATATAATAGAAAATGGGTCATAATAAAAATACCAAAGTAATTTCATCAGAATTTGAATCCAAGTCTTAACCATATGGGATACTAGATATTTTCCATCCCTGCTCTTTTTCTCCATCATCAGGTACTAACATGAAGTCAAGAGAAGGGAGCTAAGGTTGAATGTTCTTTAAAAGAACGTCCCTTAGAAAGAAGGGTGAGGGGATCCCTGGGTGGCTCAGCGGTTAAGTGCCTGCCTTCAGCCCAGGATGTGATTCTGGAGTCCCAGGATCGAGTCCCGCGTCGGCCTCCCAGTGTGGAGCCTACTTCTCCCTCTGCCTGTGTCTCTGCCTCTCTCTCTCTCTCTCTCTCTCTCTCTCTCTCTCTCTGGCTCTCATGAATAAATAAATAAAACCTTAAAAAAAAAGTTCTTAAAAAAAAAAAAAAAGGAAGGGTGAATTGCTAGTACATCATCTAATGTAACTAAGGGACCATGACCAATGTATTAATGTGTCATCTGAAGATCCACTTCCCCACCAAGGCTGGTACTGCACATCAGCCTTACGATGCTCCAACTGTAAAAGATCTTCTAAGTGCTAACACTACACCCAGATGTAACAGATGAGTCAGCAGAAACCCGTGGAAACTACTGGAACATCAGATTTCCCCTCGCGTGGCTTCCAAATGAGACACTTTGAAAAATTAGTTGCACAAACTTTCTACTTATTTGCTCCTCCTTTAACACCCAGTAGCTTCCCAAGGGGCGACCAAGAGCCCTGAAGCAACCAGAAGCTGCAGCAGGGCTGGTGTGGCTCTTGGCATGCTGAGAGCATAACACAAGGGAATCCTCCTTCCCTTAGGCAGCCATAGATGACTTCTGATGCCCTCTGGATATGTTCTTCCCCTCAGGTTCCATCACTCTCCTGGTTCCTCTCTCGCTCTCCTGGCTTTTCTTTCTAGTCCTCTTCATGGAAATTCACAGAATTTTAACCTTAGATCTGATGATCCCAAGTTGCCACCTGTGGCCTCAACCTCCCTGTGAGCTTCAGATATGTGTCCCCACGGGAGCACTGAACATTTTTCCTCGTCTCTTCCACATGTACCCTGGTTGTGACCAAAATAGTTCTCTCATTAACTAGGCAGTTATCAAGGTATGAGGGATTTTAATCTTCCCATTCTGTCCAAATGCCTGTGACGATCTTCTAATTGAAGACTTTCTAACTCGCGTGAACTGTCACAGTAGCCTTCTAACTGGCCCCCTGCCTCTGATCACTTCCTTACTTAATGAATTCCTCATGAGTTCCTACTAGTGGCCAGGCACAGGCCCAGTGGACAAAAGCTTATACTCTTGCCCTCTTTCAGCTCACCATCTACACTGCAAGTGGAGTGGTCTAGTCTAAGGCCTTTTCTGCCTGAGGTAGTGTAGGAAACTCGTCATGTGTATGGGTTTTGGAGACAAATCCCTGCTGTTCTGATCACTGACTGCATAAACCATAGCAGGTGGACTTATTAGTACTTTGGTTTCCTCCTTTGTAAAATAGGAGGATAGTAATTCCTAACTCATGAAGTTATTTCCAGAATTAAATCTGGAAGCAGTACATTATAGAACACATAGTGAGTACTCACTAAATGGCCATTATTATTATTACTGGCTACTTAAAACCCTTAAAGAGCATGCCATCACCAACAGAAAGTATTCTGAACTCCCTAGAATGGCATTCCAGGCTTGCCCTCCCCCCTCCATGCCCTCAGCCTCGTCACATCCCTCTATGCCACAATCACAGTGCCCACCCGACCCTGTTGCTCTCATAAACCAATCTCTCTTCTTAGAATGCTTATCTCACCTTTGTCTTCTATGTCCTCTCTTCCCTCAGTGCTCTTCCTATGTGCCACTGAGCCTGAATGCACAGGTACAGCTACAATGCGGTGAAAAAGACGACATGTGTCTAAATTGTCTGGTTGGTAAAGAGATGCTGCCCCAGGACCACCAAGTGCCCCCACCTCAACCACCCTAAGTTCCCTCACCCCACGCGGCTCCTTAGCCAGAGTGGGGTTGGACAGTGGTGAGGGAGGTGACTGCCCTGATGACAATTCTGGCACTCAGGGGAGCAAATGTCCTCAAACTTCTAGGCAGGAACCCCTAGGGCCCCCAAGGACACAACTACCAACTTCTAGCCACTGTGTCCACTTCACCTGTCCAATGAGGGAACTGTGGCCTCCATGGGACACCCTAAGGGTTGATGCATGCTTGGACCAGCATCCCCATCCCCAAATCCCCAGGATTGGTGCTATACAATCACTTAGCAGGTCACACTAAAGTTGCCTGTTTGCCTTCTTCCTGTAACCAAACTGGAGGCAGGGTCAAGATAAGGAAGTAGTTTAATCCACCTGCATACCCCAGTACCAAGCTCATACTGGCACATCAGCAGCACTGGTCAAAACAATGAATTCCCTGTGAGCTGGCCAAGCTCTCTTCCTCCATTTAGGTAACTGAGAGTCAGCTGCATAGACTCCAGAGGCAGATCAGAAAAGGGAGCGTGCAGATATAAGGTCACATGGTGCTGCTCATGGCTCCAGCTCCTGCCCTCCCTTTCTGAGGATAGAACACCCTTCCCGACAGCTGCTTCCCGTCAGCTGAGCCCTCAACATGCCACCCACACAGCCAGGCCACCAAACGGAACAGGCCCAGCACCACATCATTAATCCTAAAAAGAAATAAAAGCCATCCTCTGGTGCTGAGCTTTCTCCTTCCCATCCAATTTAAATAATACTGTCTCCAGGCTTGTTGGCATATTCCATTTTAAAGCAGCCCAGTCCCCTATTTTAGGGATAGATAGAGGTATCTGCTATTTTCAAATTAGCCTCCAGTGCTTGTCATTAAGTCATCGAATCTTTCCCTGCCAAAACTCAGATACCTTTAATGTTGAAATATTTCCTGTTTTATTATCTCCAGTAAACAGCCAATTTCCCCTCAACAGAATTAGTGTCCAGTCGGGAATCTGCCCTCCAGCCCAGCTAGCCAGCTGTGCTCCTTCCTCCTTCATGACGCTCTGCCCGAGTGCCTTACCAAGAGTGGAGGCCCCCCATTCCTGACCAGCTTTGATGTTCACAACTGCGGCTCCCTGTGAGCAACCTGCAACTGCCCATGGAATATTTAGGGAGACTGTCATAGACAAACTGACTGTTATTCATCAGGCTTCTGTTATTTGCAGGGGAGGGAAAAGTGCTTTGGTGCCAGACAGAACAGAGTTCAAATCCTATCCCTGTTGTTTACTGCCTCTGTGACCTCAGGCAAGTTGCTTATCCTCTCTGATTTCCAGTCTCCACTTCTGCAAAAATTGAGTTAATTGTACCCACCTCACGGACTCTTTGGTGTAAAGATTAGACAAGGTAACCTACATATAAAGTGCCTGGTACATAATAGGCCTATAGGCCTGAGATAAATACTAGTTCCCCTTCCATTGTTTCTCAACTAGAGAGGCATTAACTGGTATAACCAACATACTACTGAGAAGGTTAGACTCTTACTCAAATTGAGAGTCTCTGGTACATGCTGCTTAGTTAACAGGTGACACAGATGAGGTCTAGACACCAACCCCCTCCTAAAACACAAGAATTTGTGGCCATGCAAACTCTCCCCCTCCTTCTTGACTATACAGTGACCTAGTTCCTCCGTTAGAGTTGAAAACCTTCACATCCACCAGAGAGATTCTGCTTGAGACCTGCCACATATGGTTGCACAGGCTATGCACTGCACAATTAAGGAAGTGCATTCATACAAAAACTAAGTAAATAGCACCTCTGGAATCTTGATACATGGATTCCCTGGGCTTTTCTAAGAGGAGAAGGATACACCTTCTTTTCTTAGATAGAGCTAAAAAGAGGGACAGATAGTTCACACTGGCAGCCAGTTGTGATGATACAGAGCTGACTAGAATGTTGGCCTCAGAAAACAAAGTGGAAAGTGAGTGGCTTCTGATAGCTACTCAGCCAGGAAAGGGCCAGACTGTAATCACCCAATTAGTAAGCAGTTATGAAAATTCTTCTCTGAAACACCATGATAGACCGTTGCAGTAATGGATCCTAATTTTTTCACACCTCCCTGTCTCCATGCCTTCAGGCATCTCCTCTCACATTCGCT
Source organism: Vulpes vulpes (assembly GCF_048418805.1). Classification (NCBI taxonomy): domain Eukaryota; kingdom Metazoa; phylum Chordata; class Mammalia; order Carnivora; family Canidae; genus Vulpes; species Vulpes vulpes. The sequence goes on along the minus strand of NC_132781.1, from coordinate 106,941,380 downwards.
CTGGGGTTGGCCCTGGGACTTGCTTTGGATAACAGGACAGTAGAAAACTGTGACAGAAGCAAAGACTAGAGAATGCTAATGCCTCTCTGTAATTCTCAGGCCCTTGCAACCAGTGTGTTAGCAAGCCCAGGCCAGCCTGCTGAAGATTAGACACCAATGGAAAGGGACTCCAGTCAGCCAGGGATCCAAGGTAGGGTTGTGACAAACCAGCCCTCCCCAGCTGGCCCTCTGACTGACCACAAAATTGTGCGTGAGCCCAGGTGAGATTGGCAAAGTCCAGGCTAGACCAGAATTACCCAACTAAGCTGAGTACAAGATGCCAACTTGCAAAATGATGAATTCCATAAATAGTTATTACTTTAAGTCAATATGCTTTAAGGAAGTTTGTTATGCAGCAAAAGCTAACTGATGCAGGTACATGGTAGGCTTTGCAGAGGAGTCCTGGGACTGATAAGAAAGAAATTACAGAGCCCATAATCCAGGTGAGGAAAAAGACTTGTGCATACAAAGAAGCACATTGGATTATAGTTAATAGTCAAATGAGGTTAAGCACTCCGGGAGGGAAAACTTAAATTGTCCCTGAGAGATATCCCTTACTCAACCCAGCACTCACCATGTGTCTTACAGGGCCAGACACTACACTGAGGGCAAACTTTGTGTACAGCACTGTCCCATCACCACATCTTCTACTGTAACCCCCATTTGCAGATGAGGTTAAGTAACTTGCCCAAACTCACAGGAACAAAGTGCAGAGCCAGAATTTGAATCCAGGCAGCCTCATTCCAGAATCCCAGTCTTCACCAATAGTTGTCCTAACTTCAGGGGCAGCACATGCAAAAACCCTCTAGGGCCATTCTTGTACTCTGTCAGCTTCCAGACACGTCCATATAGGAGCAGCTCTGTAATTACATCATGAATACTTCATACTCATCTCATTCTTCCTGCCAATGAGAACAAATGCTGAAGGGATCATTTTTTTCCTATTTACCGCACCAATTCGGGGGATGGCAGGTAAGGAGTGGCACAGAATAGGAGCCCAGTGCCTGATGGCGATAGAGGGAGAAGGGCAGGGGCTGGTGGAGGGCGGGGGGTAGAGGGGAGAGAGGGCCTCCTATCTCCTCCTGCAATGTTTCTGTCATCCAGGAAGCCAAACAGGAAAAAGGTAGTAGTAGCATAGATATAAGAGGTAAGGGGCAAGTGCTGTGAGGCAGAAAACAAGGAAAATGAAATAATACTAAAATATCTCCTTTATAAATTTCTGAACAACTAGCAAAATTGTTTCACATGTATTATCTTTAATCTGAGAACATAACTAGATCTGATTTCTACTTCTGTCTGTGCTCTGTGAAAAATACAATTTTACATCTCTATACCTATAAATAGAGAGGATAAACATACTTTCCTCACATGACTTTGGGATGAGAGCTTTGTGTGCATATTGATGAGCCTATGCTTGGAATATGCTTAGAGATTCTCAAAAAATGCAAGAGCACTTAAAATGTACTGGGCAGTTACCAAGCACCAGAATTGTGCTAATTGCTCTTCCTACATTTTGTCAGTTGATTCTCTTAACATGGCTATAAAGAACAGACTACCAGTTTCCTCATTTTAAAGGTGGGAAATTGGGACTTACTAAGAACAAGTAACTTATCTGACCTCACACAGCTGGTTACTTTCAGCCACTCTGTAATACTGACTTGATTTAAACACATGATATTATATCAAGCTTGAAGGAGAAGGTTTTCAATGATTCCAAAAACATGTATCAAACAGGAAGGATAAGGAGATGTTCATTCAAACACATTGTGTAGACTAGAAATAGTCAAAGGCTAGAGTCGAGATTCCTAGCTTCAGACAGAGATAGTCAAAGGAAGTTAGATATTGGGAAACACAGTCCCAAACCACCAAGGATAATGCATAGTGAAGATTTAAAATCCAGGTTAGGGGTGCCTGTGTGGCTCAGTCAGTTAAGCATCTGCCTTTGGTTCAGATCACGATCCCAGGGTCCTGGGATTGAGCCCCACATCGGGCTCCCTGCTCAGTGAAGAGTCTGCTTCTCCCTCTCCCTCTGCCCGTACCCCCGTCCATGCTCACCCTCTCTGTCTCAAATAAATAAAACCTTAAAAAAAAATAAAATCCACGTTAACTGGTATTGGATTTAGCATCATGAAACAGAAAACCCTGTAGTGACTTAAACTAGGTCATAAATTTACTTCTTTCTTACATAAACATAGACACTTAAGTCTCTTTGCTCTACTCATTTCTACATGTGTTTTCCGTCAGGTCTAACTTGGATGCTGTAGCTCTAGCTGTTGTGTTTGCATTCCAGCCATCAGGAAGAAGAAAAGGTCAGGTAAAAGGCACACCCCTTCCCTTATAATAGAGTACTTCCTGGAAGTTCCACACATCACTTCCACTTACATCCCTTTATCCAGGACTTAGTCACGTGGCCACACCCATGCCCAAAAGTAGCTAGGTAATATCGTCTGTTCCAAGAGACCATATGCTAAGCAAAAATGGAAGTGAATAAAGGGAGAAAGGATATTCATAGCACAAGAAGCACCATTCGTCACAGAAAGACATATGAGGACATTTACGATTGGGCCACTTCTCCCCTGTCTTTGAGATCGCACCAACCCCACACCAACAGCTAGCTACTGCATCTCTGAGCATCAGAGCATCCAGTACTTTCCTCTCCTATGGGCTCCAAGTACAATGTGTTGTCACCAGATATTTACTCACCTGCCTCCTCCAGCACACATACCTCCAGGGTAGCTCCTAGGTCTTCACCTCTCCCTCTGAAGCCCCCTGACCCAGCCCCTGCCAGACACGCTGGTGTCCAAAATTTATATGACTTTCAGAACTCTTTGCACCTCGGTATGCCATTGTCAAAAGTCAAACTATTGACTAGGCCCCCCACTAGGGCCTAGATATAGTTGGCTGTATCTTCCTTAGTTCAAAAAAACACTTGTGTGTGTGTGGGGGGGGAGAATACATTTGCATGACTCTAATATCAAAACTCTAATAAAGAAATACACTGAGGTGTCTTGCACTATGTCTTCTATCTACTCCATTCATTTCCTCCCCCAAAGGGACCATTTTTATTAATTTCCTTTCTACCTCCCAGTGTTTATTTATGCATATGCAAGCAAATATGAATACTTGCTTATTTTTCCTCCATTTCTCACACAAGTATAGCACCGTTCCACTTCTCTCTTTCTTCCAATGAATAACATAAGCTAGCCATCATACTGTGTCAGTAAAAAGAGCACATCCTGGCTCCTTTTTTTCTTTTCTTTCCCCTGGCTCCTGTTTAAGTGGCATAGGCTCCCACTGTGTGGGTGTGGCGCTGAAGATGTTATTTCATATACAGTGAAATAAACCTATAAAATAATTTCCAAACGTGGAAATTCTGCATGAAAGGGCAAATGAATTTGCCATTTGTGTAGCTAATGTGGTATAGCATTCCTAAATTAAAAAAAAAAAAATAAAGAAAAACAGCTAAACCTGAAGTCATCTTCTATGCATTTAAAAAAATATTTTCTGAGTAAATAGACCATAAAGATAGCTGGGCAAATTATGTCATTGTCAGTGGACTGTTATGTCACATTCACAGTGGACCACAGGAAGCACCAGTTGTGAAAAATCACTCTGGCTTTGCTCTTTTTTTACAAACACTGTGCATCTGAACCCAGTGATTTTCTTGGCATTTACAAAAAGGCCATTTCTGCCTGGGGTTTGTACCACTACAAAGCTTTTAATGGAGCTATAGACAAAATGACAAATTCCCCACATTGGAGACACTCTCTTGGAAGCAAGCAATGCAGACACACATGCCACTCTGGGACTCTGAAAACATCACAGCATATCAAATTGCTGGACGTCTGTGGTTTCCTGTCCATGGGTGGGAAAGGACAGGAGCTATCTCTCTGGACCTCAGCAAATGGGCTGCAGCTAGGTTGTAGCCCATATCCATCTGCATCCACCCAAGAGATACCCTTTTGTGAGTTTCTTCTGTGAGTTCAGAGTTCCTGCCCCCTTTCAGTACAAGCACAGAGACTACCAGCTCAAACACCCTCTTGACAAAACTGGTCTTTAGGGAGTGTGTACATTTAGGAGCATGTCCAAGTTCACAAAAAGACCAGAGCTGATCATGTGCCGAGATCCAGAAAGATGAAAGGAGAGTCAGGGCCTCCAACCCTGCCACCAACAAGCCTTAAACCCATAAGCTTGAGGGCCATGGCCTTCATGAGCAAAAACAAGCAACACTGTCCTCTCCCACTTCTTCCACCATCCTGTTCTAGTTGGTTTGTATTCGACATCAAGGCCAGATGACAGTCACTTTCAAAATATTTCATTTCCATAGTGACCTAATGGTTGGTATTTTATCACAAAATAATGTAGATTATATTATAAAATATATTTAGAAATAAAAATATTTATATTTATATATATACATATGTAAGTATACCTATATATGGTCTATACACTCAAATAAATGTGTGTGTATACGTATATATATGTGTGTGTATATATACTGTGTGTGTGTGCACATGTGCCTTTGATGCTAATCACTGCATGATCTTTCTAGAAAGTGCAAGACTATAACATAAACTCTCTCTCTAGTCCTAGGTACATTTTCCCTTCAGAGCATAGTGTTGTAGTAAAGAGGAGGAAGAGGAGGTGAGCGGCAAAATGATAACAGCTATTAACATGACTGTGAAGCCCAAGACGATGTTGGTAAAGGCAGTACCAATAAGTAGTTCAAGGTCTTCAGCTGGACTAGAAGAACCCAGGACTTTGGAGATCCAAAGTTCTCAGTTTCAGTTCTTTCTTCCTGTCTTGGCAGCCCTGAGATCTGTGGAGGAGTATCTCTGTGACACAGCCTGTTTCCTGGGCTGATAATGAGAGGGTTATGCTAGATGCAATCTGGCATCATAGTGTCCATATCTCATCAAAGCTGGAGCAGCCTGCCCTCCTAGGCAATGTAGGAACATGGAAGGGGCAAACACAAGAAGATGATTCTATGTACTCTGATGGTATTCCAAATGAAAGTTGCCTGAAGCCGAGAACACCAAAGCGTCCAACTTGCCTTCCTTGGAGACTTCCATGATTTGAGCCAAATTAACAGTCAAATCTGAACTGTTGTTTAAATGAACACGGGGCAGTGGTTCTCTGGAACCCACTCTAAGTCAGAATTTGCTGTCTGCTCTGATGCTTGTTTAATTTTTTTTTTTTATGATAGTCACACAGAGAGAGAGGCAGAGACACAGGCAGAGGGAGAAGCAGGCTCCATGCACCGGGAGCCCGACGTGGGATTCGATCCCGGGTCTCCAGGATCACCCCCTGGGCCAAAGACAGGCGCTAAACCACTGCGCCACCCAGGGATCCCTCTGATGCTTGTTTAAAGAAAAGATGGCATTGGTAGTAAAACCCTGTATCTGTTTCACAATACAGATAAGCAGCCATAGCTCCTACCCCAATCATTGTTACTGAACTATCTACATTCATCTAACCTGTGGCCCAGGGAGACTATTTGAAATATAACAAAATATGTAAGTCGAGCCATTCTTCAGGCAAGGGGTGCCAGAGCTATATTTTGGCACATTTTAGTCCGGGTCACCAACTGTCCCTGGTTGCTAACCCACTGCTCTGTCTCAGCACCCCTGTGACTTGCTGTGTAGCAGCATACGATCTACTCCTTCCAGAAGTTCTCTCCTGTCAGGCCTTTTCATGTGCTGTATTCCCTAGACTCCCCTTCTACCTGAATGGCCCTCTCCTCCATCTCTTTGGTGGGATCTTCCTCTCTCGAAGCCTCTCTGTGTGAGCTATTATTTCCCAATCCTATAGTCTGAATGAAGCCATCTACATATGGAGGCCCTCAAATTCCTATCCCACACCTGGCTTCTGGGCAATAGGCTCACAGCCCAACTTCGTCTCTTGAATGTCTCTGCCTGGAGAGCCAAGGGGCCTCTCAGACTCCAGATGTTCTACATGTGTATCGTTATTCACACTTTACCCAGATGTTCCATTGTAGTCAATGATGCCACCCTCCACCCGTTCAACTTCAGGGGTATTCCTGGATACCTCTTTACCCCAAACTGCACACTGAATTGAGCAACAAGCCCTGTCCACTCTGCCTCAACCTCATGCATCCTTCCCTGTGCTTGTGGCTACCCCCCTAATGCAAGCCACCAATGTATCTGCTCTGAACAACTGCCTCTGCCTCCCAACTGAGCTCCCTGCTCAGACTCCTACCTTCCTTCAATTGATTCATCCCCTCAGCAGGACAGCGATGTTTTAACAGTGCAAACCAGGTCTCTCTTCTGTTGAACCCTTTCAGTGGCCCCTAACATTCACAAGCATGTTAGCGGCGCTGCCATCTGGAGCCCACCTCTTCTGCTGCCCCTCATATGTCCCTGTTTCTAGCCTTGCTCTAGCATAAAACCTCTCAGGCCCTCCAGATTTCCAGTGTCCTCTGTTTGAGCATCTGTTCCACTGGGTCTTGACTAGCAGACCCCAGCTCATCCTTCCAGGCTCAGGATCACCTTATCAGACCGAGGGCCTGTTCTGGCCACCCCCACTGACACACTATATCATGTTGCCCTGTTAAATCACTCTCTTCACTGCACTTCACACCAGCAAGTTATCCTGCCTGTTTGTTATTTGTTGGTTGCCTGCCTCCTTCGCCAAGTGTCTACCCCATCAGGAGTTTTGTTTCCTGTGTTCACTGTTCTATCTCCAGAGCCTAGCACACTGCCTGCCACATGCTAGGTGCTCAATAAATATTTGTTGAGTGATTAAGTGATGTCAGGTACCTTAAAAAATAAAAAAAAAAAAAAGCTGGGTCTTCCTTTGTTCTTCATCCTCACACTATATAGAGGGCATTTCTCTCAGTAAATTTTCCTAGTATCTCATTAAATAGTGCTTCTTACTCATGTGGTGAAGATAAATGGACAGTTTACTCTTGAGTGTACATTATAATAGAGCCATTAGTGGTTATTAATCACATACCACTGAACCCCCTTTACAGCCCCAGGCAGCCTAATGGAGAGCATCCGTCACACCCCGAAGGGCATTCCCACTTCTCATCACGAAGTGGAAAATGTGAATGAGTCTACCCAACAAGTCACATGTACAAGCCCCACAAAACAGAAAATAATCCTAACACGGTCTCCATTCTTGGAGCCTTGACCCAGGCAGCTATGGAGTGGCTCCTAGTGGCTCCGTGGGGACGTGGCATGTGCTCCCACCTTACAGTTTGGGACTCTTACTCCACTCCTTGCCTCCTGCCCTCTGAGAGGCCCTGGTTACCACATAAGGTTCCCAGTAGCCACTCTCACCCACTCACATGTGCTGTCTGGTATTTTCATTTCTCTCCAGTTTTCTCACTGCTGCTTCAGTGCAGGCTCTCCTGGGCCCTCACCCGGCTGTCCATATTGCCTCTGGTACTTCACCCATGTGCATCCAGAAGGACCTTCCCAAAGGACAAATGAGACCTCTTCCCCCACCTCAGGTGCTTCACACGTGACACTTGAGGACAAGTCTATATTTCAATCACAATCACAATCACAAATGAGACCTCTTCCCCCACCTCATCTGCTTCACACGTGACACTTGAGGACAAGTCTATATTTCAAACACCATTCTACCCAAGAGTCTTGCCCAGGGCCTGGCAAGAAGTACACCTCAGTAAAAACTGTACTGAGTACATGGGCAGCAGCTCTGTGGAGTGCACCAGCACAAGTTTCCCTGCAACCCACCTGGAGTCCTTCAGTTACGTAAAGCCTGTGCCCACGCATGAGAGATCCCGGCTCTATGCTCAGGTAGGAAACACCTTTGCTTGAGCTTTGCAAATCATCACTCCTCGGTCTGCTCTCAAGATGAAAGACATCAGACCCACATCCTGGGCTCATCAACTCTATACCAGGTAAACCCTTTCAATATGCTGTTGTAACTCCAAGAAAAGTATTTGCATTTTCAATAAAAACCTGCTGCATCTGTGTGTGTATCTTGGGAGACTATCATCCTGGCATGACCGGCATCAGAAGAGGTAGACTCTCCTATGAGTGCACCACAGAGGGACCTGAGCTCCCCTCCCTTGCCTTCTTGAGCCCATGCTGCCAGATCCCTGCCCCAGCACTCCACCTGAGGAGTCATTGCCCATCAGGTCATTACTTAGAAGAAGGGAAAGAAAGCAGAAATGCTCTGCACAAGAAAGTGGGGTACATCTGAGAATGCTGCATTGAGCAGAACAGTAAGGAACCCCAAAATGAGAGAAAGGAAGGAGAGCTAGGAAAGGAAGAGCCTCAAGGAGTGAAGAGAATCCTGAGAAAACAGCAGTAAGCAAGACTTGGCCAATGGGCAATTTCCTTAAGGAGGAAATGATTTTTAAGCAGTCATGTTGACAGTGCAACCACGCCTTCTGCATTGTACTATAATCCCATGCTGTGATCCCAGATACAAAAGCAAGAATGGGCAGCCCAATGTTAGATGCACATGGGAATACACAGGCCCAGGACCACAGCAAGGCAAGCTTGGTTAGCAAGCAAAACAGGAGCCATGGAAACAACAGCCAGGAAACACAGCTTTGTTCTGTGAGCCTGTGAAAAAATACTTTTACTAACAAGCAAAAAGACATTGCATTAAAAAACTTATTTTCTGGGGCACCTGGGTGGCTCTGTTGGTTAAGCATCCGACTCTTGGCTTCAGCTCAGGTCATGGTCTCAGGGTCCTGAGGATCAGGATCTGTGCTCAGTGCAGAATCCGTTTGAGATCCTCTTTCTCCCTCCCCTTTCTCTCTAAAATAAACTCTTTTTTAAAAAGAAATTTATTTTCTAAAATTAACTTCCAGAAACTTTTCTGTTGGAAATTATTTCAGGGAGAATGAAGTATCCCACTGCTACCTGGAAGATCCCAGCCATCCTGGATGCAGGGAAGCAGCCTGGATTTCCAGCCCAGGTGCACAGGTGTCTATAAGGATTTCCGGACACCACATTCTGTCCCTCTCTTAACCCTGTAGTTTCCAAGGAAACAGGACTGAGTCTGTCTCCTCCTTAGCCCAGGCTGATGTTAATTTGTTTACACACAGCCCTGCGTTGCTTTGAACCCATCAAAACCCTGGGTTATTTGAATTTTAGCTAAATCCTACCATTTCCCCAACTCCCGTTATAACCTCGCAGCTTCCTTTGTTTAATGAGATCCTCTGGGGTTCCCCTGGAAGACTCCCCTATGTTGTAACAAGTCAGCAAATCTCCCTGATCTACACATTTATCCCTGGTGATTTTTGGCTTTATTATTTCTGACATTCCAGGGAAAGCAATCCCTAAATGTACACAGGAATATTGTGGAAGGTGAGGAATTCCCTCAGTACAACAGAAAGAAAAGTCTTATTATACATGATAATAATACTGCATTACAATGTAACAGGAGGTTTTAGAGTCTGACAGTCCTGGCTGAGATTTCAGTTCCCCTGCTTACTAGCAGGACATTGCTCAATTTGTCTAATTTCTACTATCTTTATTCTGGGGTGTTTTGAGGATTCAATGAGATAATGCATGACAAATGTTTATTACAGTCCCTGTCTTATATTAACTACTCAATAATGGTAACTATTGCTACCTGTAAACTAGGTACGATATGAATATGAAATGGAAAAAATCATGAAAAAAAATCAGCTCTTTTGAAGTTGTAGGATTCAGGTGATTTTCTTTTATATTCTCTTTTGTTTTCCTTTTACTGTTACATTTCCAATCTCTCCCAGGCACATAGCTAAACAACAGGCCTGCTCCTTCAGCAGATTTCCCCATCTCAGTTAATGGCAACTCTGTTGCTCCCACTGCTTGAGCCAAAACACCTGAAGTCATGTGCCATCCTCTCTCCTGCCTCACATCTAAATAAATAATCCTATTGGCTCTTCCTTCAAAATGCCACCACTCATCCCCACCTTGGCCTCCAACCTTCTGACCCAGTCGACCATCACCATTGCCTTAGTTGCTGAAACTGCATCCTAAGTGATCTTCCTGCTTCCCCCATCACTCCCCTACTGAGCATGCTCCACTCAGCAACCAGGAAGAGCCTTTTAATATATAAATCCTACTGCTCCCGTCATCTGCTCAAACCGTCCAATGACATACACCTCACTACAATCTTTACAGTGGCTTACCCATTCCTACACAATCTGGTCCTGGTTACTTCTGTGAATTTTTCTCCACACCAGCCACAATACTTCTTTGCTATTCCTTGAAATGTTAAGGGTGCTCTACCTCAGGGCGTTTGCACTTACTGTTCCTTCTTACTCCAGATTTCCCTATGGCTCACTCCCTCACTTCCTTCAAATCTATGCCCAAATGCCACTTTCTCAGAGATGCCTCCCTGAACACCGTAAATACACACGCACACACACACACACACACACACACAGAGCAAATCCCCCCTCCCACTGCACCCTACCTCCCATACTCTTTTTTCCCCTCATAGCATGTACTGCCATTAGACGTACAACATATTTAAATTTCTCTTTATCTCTTCACCCTACCATTAGAAAAAAAGGTTCCAAAAAAAAAAAAAAAAGAAAAAGAAAAAAGGTTCCACTTCATTAGGGGTTTTGTTTTGTTCACTACTGTGTCTCCAGCATATAAAGCAAAGTTAACATAAAATAGATGTTCAATTAATATTTTTAATGAGATGTATGCAGGAAATCAAGGTTTTAATGGGTGTTAATTAATTGCCATGCACTCCTGAGTAATAGAGATAATATTTTTCTTTTTGATCACACAAAACAATAGAATGATTTCCTCCCAGACATATCAGGGCCAGGGACTTTCCTACTGCTGCTTCTGAAGACTCCCCAGAGGTCATGGATTCACATGTCTGTGTTCACATGCACACACACTCTTGCATACTGTAGGCCAAAGACAAAAAGCTCACTAAAGAAGGTAGGCAGTCTATTGCCATGCCACACCAAACAGCAGCGGCAATTACTTCTAATTTAAGAGCTCTAAATCAGCTTGCTCAATGACCCCAAAGAGCTTTGCTTAGTGTCTTCGTGTGGTGACTCTCAAAAAGCAGGCCCAGATCAGCAGCAGCAGCAGCAGCATCTCCTGGGAACATGTCGGAAATGTGAGTTGAGCCCACTAAAACAGAAGTTTTGGGGGGATCAGGCCCAGCACTCTATAGTTTAACAGGCCCTCCAGGTGATTCCAATGCACTCAAGTTTGAGAACTGCTGCCTTAGTGGATAAACAGGAGCTTATGAGAAGAATAAAACATGCAAAAGACAGGTAAAATTGTCAAGTGCCATGTTAAGTCTAATATTGAGTCCTGACTTGAATGTATCAGGCTGTATAAAACTGCAGTAACATTGGGAGGTGAGGGGAACTGGCTCTCAGGAGAGCAGAAATCCTATTGTTTCTCCATCACTGATCTCTTACTCTGATCCAGCTGTTCCCGTCAGGATGGTGTGAAATGAATTCACAATGTCATCAGCTTCCCAAGGAACAGGTGTCTTTGCCATCTCACAGCAACCACTATCACTGCCTGCACTAATTGGGCTGCCCTTGTCAGGTCCTTTAAGAATCAAAGGGACTAAATGAGCCCTGGAAATTAAATCACTTTTCATAGGCTCAGAACTGTCTCAGCCCCACCCCCTACTCCAACCAATTTCAGTTTCAGTATATGGGAAATATGGGACATCATGGGAGCAGCATGAAAATATAGGCCATTGCTGAAGTTTGTGGGAGGAAAAACAGAACCCAGGCTTTCTGCCCTAGTTACACTACATTTTTAGCTCATAGTGAACAAGGACTCTTTTGGTTAATGACGTCATCAATATCCACCCACACTGCTTCTGGACCCAGGAGCCAATGTTGCTGAAGAATGCCACGCAATTGCCCAGAAAAAGGCACAGGTTCTTCCTAAAATGTCACTCCCTTGTCTGATCTCTAGGATGCCTTTCTACTGCACTTAAAATAAAATCCTAAACTCAACAACATAACAACCCAATTCAAAAATCAGCAAGGGATTTGAATAGACATTTCTCCAGAGAATATATACAAATGGCCAATATGCATGTGAAAAGATGCTCAACATCACTAATCATTAGAGAGATGCAAATCAGAACCATAGTCTGATACCACCCCACATCCACTACTATGGTTATTATTTTTTTTTAAATCCAGAACATTGTAATTGTTGGTAAGAATGTTGACAAATTGGACCCTCTGTAAATTGCTGGTGAGAATATAAAATGGTACAGCCATTGTGGAAAATAGTGTGGTGTTTCTTCAAAAAATTAAACACAGAATTACCATATGATCTACCAATTCTTCTTAATATATATTCAAAATAATTGAAAGCAGGGACTCAAACACATATTTGTACACCAGCGTTCAAAGTAGCATTATACAAAATAGCAAAAAGGTAGAAACAACTTAACTGTCCATTACAGGTTAGAGAAATGGATAAACAAAATGTGCTATATGCATGTAATAGAATATTAATCTTAAAAAGGAATGAAATTCTGATACATGTTACACCATAGATTAATGGTGAAGACATTCAGCTGAGTGTAATAAGCCAGACACAAAAGGACAAATACTGCATGATTTCTCTTATTCAAGTTTCCTAAAGTAGTCACATCCATAGATAAAGAAAGTAAACTAGTAGTTGCCAGAACGTGGAAGGATGGGGAATGGAGAGTTAATGTTTAACAGATATACAGTTTGGGAAGATGAAAGAGTTCTGGAGTGGACAGTGGTAATGGCTGCACAACAATGTCAATGTACTTAATGCCACCAACCACATACTTAAAAATGGTTAAAATGATAAATTTGATGTTATGTATATTTTACCACAATAAAAAATTTAAAAACTCCAAACCCCTCTCCTAATTGGACCTCTACCCATTTCTTCACCACTCTCTCATATTGCCTCATCTCTGCTACCCATGCTTCAGCCACCACATTCTTATTTCAGGTCCTCAGACATGCCAACCTCTTTCTTGCCTCAGAGCCTTTGCATATATCTTTTCCTCATCAAGAACATTCTTCTCGCTATTCTTTGCAGATATAAGTACTTTTAAACCTTTGAATCTATGACAAAAGCTAGCTATATATACAGCAAGCTGCTTCAATCTTCCTCTGGGGTATGGGGCTAGACCTGATTTCCCAGCCTTCCTTGTAGTTAGATGTGTCACATGACAGTGGGCACAAATAGCATGCATCACTTATGGGCTCGTTATCTCCTATAACAAAACGACAATGCAGAAGAGCACAGTGACCTGTGAAAGCTGTGTTGAAAACTGAGGAGCCAACAGATGGAAGGGGCCAGGGTTTCTGAATAACTGCATGGAAAGGAGCCACCTGCTGATAAAATAATTTGGATTTTATATGAGTGATTAAAAAAAGAAACCCTTGTTTTAGAGCCTTTATATATTTTGCAGTGCTCCTCTTATGATTAAAACACTAATCTTTAATACAAATCTCATAGGTATTCTCTGCCCTACCAATGACAAAAATCTTTACCCCTCCATCATTCTCTGTGTCACCATGTTGTTTCTTTTCCTCTTTTCATACTTTGTAACTTATTTACTCATTTTAACATACTAATTTTGGTATGTCTCTCCCACTAGAATGCAAATTGTGTCTTGTTTGTTACTCTATTTCCCACTGCCTAATACAAACTTAATAACACATCCTGCATAAATGAATAAAGGTCTCAATTCCAGCACAGGTATCAGTGGCACTTGTCCATTTAGTTAGGCTCTTCACTACACTCCTGCCATTTTATGTCTTCATCAGTCCTCTCCTTGATGGTCCCTCAGCTTTTAAAACTTACACACATTCATGGTGGACCCTTTCATACATGGTTCCATAATGCTGCAAAGGATGTCACAGCTGTTTGTCCCCCTCACACTGAACTTGTCCGGGGTCCATTTGCATTCCTAGTGTGTAGCATGTAGTAGGCAGTCAAACGAATTGAGTGAGCAAGTGAATCTGTCAAGAAAAGGATATGAAACTGATCCTATCTTAAGGCAGAGGCACAACACAGAATGCAGCATTTGCAAAGTTTGGCCTGCTCCTTGTCTAGACGAGTTTCATGAGTCACCACACCTAAGGGATGGAGCATGGTCTGGAAAAGCCATGGTAGGGGGAGCAGGAGACATGAGCCCTGGCTCTGAGCCCACTCAGTCTCACTGTACACTCTCTGGCAATTCACCTTATCTCTCCTAGACTCAAATCTCTTATCTGTAAAAAGTGAGATTTGGGCTAAACAGTTTTGAAAGACTTTTAATTTTAAAATGACATTATTTAAATCTGGGAAGCCAAAGAAGAAATAGAGAACAATGCTCTATCTGTATAAATTCAGAAGCCACTAACCACATGTAGTAATGGCGTGTCTGAAATGTGGCTGGTCCAGATTAAAAGATGCTGTAAGTATGAAATGTACACTGAATTGCAATGTTAACAATTTTATATTGATTACAGGTAGAAATGATAACATTTTATATGTAAATTTAATATACTATTAAGACTATTTGTACCCACTTTTTTGTATTTCTTTAAACATCATTACTAGAAATCTTAAAATTATGCATGTGACTTGTTTTGTGGACCACACCATTCTGTGCCATCATTAGTACTGTAATCCAGCTATGGAATCCAAACTAAGTACATAAATCATTGCTTCTATATCCTTCCTTGAGTTTTTCAAATTGTCAAATAAATCCAAAAGAGGTTCACCAAAGTATAATTATCTACAAGACTTCATCCTAAGTGCGTGCTCATGTAGACACTAAGAAATTTTGTCTCATAACTAGTTTGTGTTAAGTGGATACTATTAGTGAGAAAGAAAACACCTAAAGCAATGGAAAAAACTGTAAGGCTGACACGGTTCTGATGGAGACTGTGAATGACCCATCTTTTCTAGATATGGGATAGGTCTACTTCCTCCCATAAGTCAGATGTAATATCTGTGTTACAGGAAAGGCAGGAAGAGTATCCACTCTTTGTTTCACTCATTTCAGAAATGACCAAATTCAGAGCTGAGATGGTGTCTGGGGCCAGGTAGATCTAGGGGAAACAGCGATGAGAAGTATAGGGGAAAGTAAATGTCCCTTAAGACAGGAGACATTTGAGAGAGGCAGAGAGGGACCACAGAGAGAGACCAGAAGAGAGATTGTGGAGGTGGCTTGTAAGGATCAGCAGCTTCAGCATCACCTGGGAACTTGATGGAAATACAAATTCTTGGGCCCATGCCAAGTGGTTGATATGGAAGCACTTTATCTCCTTTCTGAGACTTTTCCCTCTTCACAGAGTCCTGGGGAAATGCTTTTCTGGGCCTGGGGTTTCTGAGGAGTTGACCTCAAAGCTTTCTGTGGTGGATCCCCAAGCCAGTTACTACCACAGGTTCTCCTCCACATCAGCCCCCTTCCACCACCCCCATCCCATAGGACAGCCAGAATTTCCTGAAGGAATGGAGGAGAAAGACCCTCTGCTGGCTACCTGGTACCATAACTGTGAGCAATGTCTTCCTCCTGCTTCTCTACCTAGCCTGCTCCCTCCCTAAGGACCTTGTCCCCTCCCCACAAAAGGCTGACATGGGGAATATTAATCTAACGCTTTCCAAATGAGTTGCTCAGGCACTGAAAACATGATGTAAATATATATCTGGATGTGTTATAGTTTCCTGGTCTCAGTAACCAATCACCAAAGGTGACATGGATGGAAAGCATCACCCAGCCAAGTTGAGTTTTAATAATGACAAGCATTGTTTTAATTCCCAGTCAAGCCCTTAATAGAAGTGGAACTGAAATGTAACACAAATGGAGAGGTAAAGCCCTTCATAACAGAAAGTTACCTCCTCTGAGAAGTGCCCCCCTCTCAATCAGGCCCCTAGTCTTGATCTTTCCATTCACTCTTTTTAACAACACTGTCCACAATAGTAAAATATGTGTGTATGTGTATTTCCTTGTTTAATATAGGTTTCTCCCACTCAACCATAGCATCTTAGGAGCCAAAACCCTTGTCTGTATTTTTGCTTCTATATCCCCAAGGTGCCTGGTACATATCGGGCACTCAGTAAATATCTGCTAAAGGAGAAAATATCCAGAAGTCCTCTATAATTACAAAATAGGTAGAAGACTTAGTTCTCCATTTTTATGAAAAGAAAACTGGAACTGTAGAAGTGCTGTGGCCAGAGCAGCAGACAATCAAAAGAAAGGGCCAGGGTTCTGAAAGCTTTGTACTCATCTTGTCCACAGTATCTCAAGACATGGGCCAAAAAGCTTGTGAGTGGAAATCCGGGCCAAACCCCCACCCAGCAAGAAAGGGAAAGGAAGCCCCCTAAGTATAATCAGCTCATAATCAAAAAGAATGGAGAGAAAAGCTCCAAAAGTTGATTTTTTTTTAAAAGCCAATGTTTATGGTGAAATTTTCCAAAGGCAAATTAAGAACAAAGTCCTAAACTAGGTCTAAATTGGGCCAATTCACAACGGAGACTCCTAGGTATTTATTTGATCATATTTTCCATAGCTGCTTGAACAGCTCTTGCCTATCACTTCTCGGTCTACCCAGTATTATGATCTGAAACCCATTTACTGCACTTTCCAGTGACCATGTTGACACCACACAGTTAATCTGCAGGAACCCTCATCCTGAGGATGGGTGACTATCCAATGGTGACTTCTACCACTAATCTACCATTAATCTCTATTTCTACCAAAAATTTCTCACCTCAAGATACTAGAGGAATGGGCATAAGAAGACAAATGTCAGGAAACCCTCAGCAAACAGCTTATTTGCTCTTCAGATCTACAATTTTGTCCTGCTGGCAACATTAGTAGGCCACTTCTCTTGTCCTAAATAAATAAATAAGCTTTGCAGAGATGAACAGATGGAGGAAAATTTCAAAGCAGCATGTGGGCGTTTCAGGCTCAAATCCCATTAACAGATAGCAGGATTTATAACAGCAGCTCCCACACAGAGCTTTGGAAATTTTAAACTTGTGTGTAATAGATTGGGCTCCTCCTCCCCCAAATTATCTGCATTGAATTCAGAGACATGGTGTTTCTTCATTAGGGTTGAACCTCTTTCTTCAAGCTAAAGAATTCACACTACCACTCAAGAAGTACACATTAGGAGCAGAAGGGTGGGAAAGGGGTCCACAGGTGGACAGCACCAGCACCAACTGCTTCTTTGTTCTTTCTTTTGTACAGAGTTCTTCTTCTTCTTTGTTCTTCAATTGTACAGAGTTGCTGTACAATTTCTGGAGGAGAGGGGGGTTGACTGTGTACACTGGAACCTTGACTCAAAGGAACCCAAAGCACATAGTTGCCATGTATCAACAACAACAAGAAAATACAGATCCAAATTAACATCAAAACACTGAGGCACCATCTAGTACTCTCCCTTGCAAAAGTATCAACACAGTTTTAAGTATAGGACTGCTGACAATACTGACTCTGTCTTTAGCCCTCCATCTTGTCCTCCCCTCTACCATACAAAAGACTCCACTTTAGACAACTAGTAGAGATGCTCTGGCACACAGATGATCTACCCCCCGACCAGATGATCTACCCCCTGACCTTACCACCATGGCCCTCCTCCATAAAAGGTGGGGATTAAGGTCTGGACTGGGCAGAGAATAGCTGAGTAGTATGACCTGAATCATCTGTCTGCCCATCCCTGTCAATAAGTTACCCTGAATAAAACTTTGTGTAAGTGACATGAAGAGGCTTGTTTTATTTTTCAGTATCAAAGTGCCTTCTCAGTCTGAAGGATACATTACTGACCTTCCTCTCCCTTCTAATAGTTAAGAAATCACATAGTGAGAAAAACAAGGGGATCATTCCAGAACAATCAGAAAAGAATTCCAATGGGCACTCAGAAGTATATGGAAGAGACTCGAGGATCCCTCGTTGTGATGGGAAGGATGTGTGGGCTGTATTCAAAGAGGGAGCTGTTGAGCAAAAGCTGTTGTTAATAAAACTCATAGTTACTTCATGCCCCCTATCAGACTGCTGTGGGAGCAGAAACCTGAGCCATCCTATGACAGAATTCTACTGTCAGAAGGAAGGTTCTTCATTAATTCAATGACTGTCTTGAAACTTAGGATACTCAGGGATAAAATCCATTATGCCCATGACTCAAAGCTGAAGTCAGATTCCTTCTGGCCCATGACCTGGGAACAGGCCTCAGTTTCATGTGCATCCCATGGAACCACTGGCTCCCTGAAATGCAGAGACAAGTGAAATAGTTTAATGACCAATTCATGTGACTACTAGGGCATGATAACAGAGTTGGGATTACAGGTACATCTGAAAACCCACTAAAAATAGTATCTGTGCTACTTAACAATATGCAGATGCTTCTATCCTATTTCAGCTTAAATTTCCTCAAGGAAACCTTCCCGACTTCCCTGACTCAGGTCTCCCTGTTAAATATTCCCACAGCACCCAGTTTTCCCATATGGCATTTCACCTACCTATAATCATGCATTTAACTAGCTGCCATTATGTGCTTAATGTCTTGTCTTTCCTGCAAGACAATGAACACTGTAAGAGTGTAAAACATGTCTGTTTTTCTCACTATTTTGTCTCTAGAGCTTAAAAAGTATATGTTAACCAATTCTGGACTAATAGCCAAGAATAACACAGGCATTATTTCTTAAATAAGGAATTGAATGAATAAATGAATAAATCAACTGATAGCATTTCATAAAAGGGGGGTGATGACTTATGATATTTCTTCAAATAGGGGAGCATTTAGTGTAAAGAGATATAGCACAAACCCCTGGCTATAGACCATGAGATCCAAAAAATGTTAACAGAATTTAGTTGTTTGGTTCAGTCACTGACCTTAACAAGTTTCAATGAGAAACCTCCATGAACAGTGATGAGTCAAAATCTCAACTTGATGTTTGTCAAATGTGTATTTCTCCAGTTTGGTACATCTTCAGCAGCTCACTGTCTTGATATGTTTTGCTGAACTGAATTCTTCAGGAGAATTAAGATACCAACTTCTAGTAATGATCACTTGTGGGTTCAGGAAGCTTGATGAGTATTAGTCAAGAATTCAGAATAAGCACTGTACTGTGTAAATGACATTGAATCCCGAGGACCATATGAGTCCTGGAAGGAATTCACTCCACACCAACATATATATACACACTATTTACTAGGCTATGTTTATGCTAAAAAGTCTATGACATGGTAGCTCTAAGGATGTTAGCCGATTATGTGAATGCCCTATATTCATTACATAACCTTGGCTTCCTGCTTTAATTTAGGTAAATCAGAGTTCTTGTTGGATGCAGACAGACAATTGATTTATCCACACATATTAAATTCACTGAGTTCCATGAAGCTATTGTGTCTAATATAAGAGTAAGTACATGCCTTTCCTCAGTCTCCCACGTCTACTGACCAGCAGTCATAAAACCAGGTGTCCGTATCTTGGGTTCTGATGACAGAATGTATCCTTTAAGTACAGTATTCTCATGTAGGCTTAAGAACAAGATTTGACAGGGCTCTTAAACCGTGTAAACTTCCCTGGGTTCTCCTATCATCCAGCGGAGGAGAGTATCCCCAAGAAACACGAGACTTCCCACTTATCTTAGGGAGAGGTGGTAGCTGTGAAATAATGTGCATTTATGATTGTGGACATAAACAAGATGTTATTTTACTTATTTAGTTGACTTTCTAGGAGGAAATTCTGGATATAAGGAGGTCAATTCTTAAATATTTTTCTGACCAGCAAGAGAACTTAACTAGTTTATGTAACTGTGGTCAGTGAAGCCATAGACAAAAATTTAGTTATTAGCAAGTAAATGAAATTTCCTATGACAGAGTTTATAAGTTTAAAGGAACAAATAAAGTTTCTTTAATGACTGTCTTTAAACATTGAGGTTTACACAGACTGATGATTTTCAGTTCCAACCTTGGGTGATAATTATCCAAAAATAAATAATCTCTGAAGGAGAAGCCAGATCTCATCTAAAGAATTCTATGCCCGTTATTCACCAAATTTTAGGAAGAACCATCCTTATATCTACAAGAATCAGAGCATGTGAAAATTTAAAGAAAAATACAAGGTTTTTTCCCATGGCTGAGGATCATTGGTCCATTGTATTTTATGAACCACCAAATATAAGTATCACTTAATTCAATCTTTCATATCTTGCTGAAATATGGAATTGCTTAGCCCTGCACTTTGGATTCTTGAACCAGTTTGTCAACAAAGTTTATTCCATTTCAAGTTTTGACTCCATCAAAGCCACCATAACCTTATTTCATATTCTTACAACCTTAGTTCTCTTTCTTCTAGCTTTAACCAAGACTCAATAGGGTAATTTTAAGTTTTAGCCAATTTTCACAGTCTAGTTTTAATTTAATTTGAGGAAATAATGGAGACATTATAGTATTTACAGCCTAAGGGCTATAGAACAGTTCACACCTGCTATTTTAAATATAGGTGCAACATTGTATTTTCCATTAATTAACCTACTGTAGTATGACTTTGTGGAAAAGTCTTGTTCGGCATCGGGAAAGCTGAGAAAGGGGACTAAGTATCCAGCAATGGTCTATGAAATGCTTTGTTGGGTGGGGGTGGGGAGGTAAGGAAAGGGAAAATATATTAAAATGTATCAGGCTGTTTTTTACACCCAGAAAAAGATTATATAAGAAAGGAAGCCTGGAACCCACTTAACCTACTGCTACATTTTAAATGATGTGCTGGATGACTCCCTGCCTCTCTCTCCAGGAGAGCAGGATTCTAACCATCATATTCCATCAAGATGTCCTAATTTCCCACCATTCTGTTCTTTCACAGTGCCAAGCCTAGCAATATATGTGAAGTTAGCCTTATTCTCTTTACCCTCTCTTACTGACAGCCCCTCTCCCAATTCCTCACATCACTCAGATGTATAGTGCCCTCATTTTCCCTCTTTCATCCTGCCAACAAAATCTAATCTTAGGAAGCAATCTGATAAACTCATGCTCATTTAGGTAGACATATCTTAAAACAGATGAATTGGCCATCCCTTCCAGGAGCCCTCACTCCTCAATAAAAGAACAGGCTTAAGTCAAAAGAACAATCTTCTGCTGGTCAAATTTCAGGACTCCTTGACCTGGTGACCATGAATGGGTATCTTGGTGACCCTGACATTACGCTTCAGGAGGCGCCATACTCTATCCTCATGTTAACTTGTCTGGTATTCATTTACCTCATTAGCCCAACTCACAGTTTTATTAGTTATCTCAGCTTTGAAATTCCCTCTAAGATTCCAAAGACTCCAAGTTCTGATGTCATAGAAGGACAGCAAGAAAAGTCAGCTTTCAAAGTTTCTTGGATTCAAATCATGGCATAATCAGTCCCAGAACTCATGGCATCAAGGGTTCCCTCTCATTCTGGAGAAGAGTAGAAAGAGAGTGTGGGCCTAGGGAAACTATAAAAAGAGCAGTGTCAAGGTCTCCCAAAAGGTGGTTGTCATCTTAAAGGCCAGGGGCCAAGAAATTTAAGAAATCACTTGAAAGAAAAAAAAAAAATCATTTGAGTGCTTAAATCTGCATCAATAGGACAGATAAAAATGGCTGCTATGACCACAAGCAGCAGGCTTAAATCTGACCCATCTGCTGGGCACTTCATCCTAATCACCAGCTATTCAGTGGCTGGCAGTCTACCACCACACTCAAGCAATGATGTGCCAGGCCCACAGCTGCACAGCTGATAATGTCATGCCAGGAGCTGGTCAGCCACCTCCCTTGCTGTGGAGCATACAGCAGGCTGAGAGAGGCTGGTGGCAAGGCTGGCCAGCCAGGTGTGTCTGATGTTGCTGCCTTGGATGGACCTCACCTTTCTTTCTTCTCTACCCATTGAGTTTGGGCTATAAAAGAAATGAAGATACAAAACCAGAGAATGATGGTGCAAAAACCAGAGAATTTAGCACAGTTTCATATGCAATCCAAAAACTGGACTTTCCTATAGGATCATCCTGAAGGAGCTTGGATTTGAAAACTCCTGCAGGGACCCTAGTAAAACTTTTGGCTTCTTTTTATGAAAACAGGTAACTGAAACTTCTTTTCTTTCTGTAAGATATATAAGCAGAGGTTGCTTTGTTTGTAGTAGCTGGCACCAGGTAAGCAAGTGAAAGGAAATTAGTAATGAAACACACTGAGTCCATTTTCTCTTAAAACTTTAAAACAGACCATCCTTGTGGGTGTATTCTGGGCATAACTTCACTTAACCAACTATTGTTATGAGCCATATGAGAAATAAAAGTGACCCCTCACCCTCAGATGTCACTTACTTTACTTTCTGATTATCAAAGGAGAATTTCTGAATGACGCTCCAGTTATTTATCAGCACCTAACATGGGAAGGCACTTTACCAGGGCAATACACTCCCACGTGCTACTCATCTGATCTCAGCAAGCTTATGGTGAAGGCAGGGGAGATAAGTTTAAGTCCTACCACACAGTGAAACAATAAGGGCCTGTGGTTTACTCAAAATCACAGTTACCAATTTATGCAAGTGGGTTTATAATTCAGGCTATCTTACTCTCTCTCCAGAACAATCCATCACACCAAACGGGCTTCCCCCAAGAATTTTTCAGTCTAGCTGAAAGGAAGAGAAATGCAGAAAAATAACTAAGGCAAATCCTTAAAATAAAATATGCCTCATGAGTAATACAGTTAATAAAAGTTGAAGGAAGTCAGAAGAAGCAAAGCTGGTAGAAAGCTGGAATCATGCAGAAGAATTCACAAGGGACACAGAACAAGAGTCGGGACTTGAAAATAATGTAGAATAAGTATAGTTGGAGAGGGGCTGTAGGGAATTCTGGTGTACAAGAATATAATAAGAGTTATTTCCAGGTGGTAAGGAACCACTTGACCAGTCTAGTGATAGGGACAATTTATAGGAGAATCGTGTGAAAAGAGTAACACAAGGTCAGATAAAGGCCTTGTAGAAAATGAGGAGTCACAAAGAGTTTTGAACAGGAAAAAGTCTATAGAGACATTCTGACATATTGAAAGTCCCATTATCCTTGTGTGGAAACCCCACGATTCTATGGTATATGGAACAAAATCAGGAGCAGAGGAGACTGAAGTGTGGACAGCACCTAGACATTTCCTAGTTGAGTCTAGTATGAGATGATGAGGTTGTGAAGTAAGGTGGAAGCAGTGCAAAGGAAATGGGATGGGTGAGGTGCACTGAGAAGCAGTAGTCATCTGGGTTTTGGTATTGGGGTAATGCTGTCCTTGTCAAAGGAGTTTGGAAGCATTCTCTCCCTTTCTTTTGGGAAGAGTTTCAGAAGAATAGGCATTAAATCTTTGTTGAATGTTTAGTAGTTCACCAGTGAAGCTATTGGGACCTGGACTTTTATTTCTTGGGGATTTTTAATTACTGATTCAATCTCCTTACTAATTAGTCCATTTAGATTTTCTACAATAATCTCCCCTTCTCCATGGCTTTACTGTCCACAGTTTTAGTTACCTGCAGTCAACCACATTCCAGAAGCAGATAATCCTTCTTCTGATATCAAAAGGTCAGTAGTAGCTTAACGCCATGTCACAATGCCTATGTCCTTCACTTCACTGCATCTCATCTTGTAGGCATTTTATCATCTTACATCATTAGAAGAAAAGTGAGTACAATACCAAACATTCAAAAAAAGATTTAATGCTTATTATTCTCAAGCTCTTCCAAAACGTGTGTGAGAGAGAGAATGCTTCTAAACTCATTTTACAAGGATAACATTACCCTGATATTAAAACCAAATACAGATATTACAGAAAAAGAAAATTATAGGACAATGTCTCTGATGAATATAGATGCAAATATCCTTAACAAACTGAATTCAACAGTACTTTAAAAGGACTTTTAAATTCCCACAAGGATTGAGTGGGATTTATTCCTGGGAAACAAGGGTAGTTTAATGTCCACAAATCAATCAACATGATATGCCACATTAAAAATGAAAAACAAAAATCATATTATCTCAATAGATGCAAAAAAAAAAAACATTTGCCAAAAAATCAACATTAATTTTTGGTAAAAACTCTTAACAAGATGGGTATGGCGGGAACATAATTCAGTATACAAAGGTTATATAAATGCACAGATAACATCATACTCAATAGTGAAAAGCTAAAATCTTTTTCTCTAAGGTCCGATAAGAAAAGGATGCCCACTGTCTCTGCTTTTATTCAGCACAGTATTAGAAGCCCTAGTCACAGAAATTAAGCAAGAAAAAGAAGCAAACGGCATCCAAATTGGAAAGAAATAAAACTTTTCACTATTTGCAGATGACATATACTATACATAGAAAATCCTAAAGACTCCACACACAAAAAAATGGTTAAAATAAATGAATTCAGTGAAGTTCCACAAAACAAAATTAATACACATAATTCTGTTTCATTTCTATACACTAGTAACGAATTATCAGAAAGATAAATCAAGAAAACATCTATAATTGCATCAAAAACAATAAAATACTGGGTCCCTGCGTGGCTCAGTGGTTTAGCGCCTGCCTTTGGCCCAGGGAATGACCCGGGAGTCCCGGGATTGAGTCCCACATCGGGCTCCCTGCATGGAGCCTGCTTCTCCCTCTGCCTGTGTCTCTGCCTCTCTCTCTTTCTCTCTCTCTCTCTCTCATAAATAAATAAAATATTTTTTTAAAGAATAAAATACTTAGGAAGAAAGTTAGCAAAGGTGAAAAACCTGTACCCTGAAAACTATTAGGACACTGATGAAAGAAATTGAAGACAACATAAATAAGTTGAAAGATAAGTCTATGCTCATAGATTTGGAGAATATTGTTAAAATGTCCATATTACCCAAAACAATCTATAGATTCAATGCAATTCCTATAAAAATGCCAATGACGTTTTTCTCAGAGCTAAAACAAGTAATTCCAAAATCTTTATGGATCCACAGAAGACCGTGTATACAAAAGCAAACTTGAGAAAGAACAAGGTTTGAGGTATCATGCTCCTGCATTTCAAACTGCACTACAAAGCTATAGTAATCAAAACAGTATGTTTTTGGCATTAAACAAGACATACAAATCAACAGAAGAGAGAGCCCCCAAATCAACCAATGAATATATGGTCATTTAATTTATAACAAAGCAGCCAAGAATATACAATGGTAAAAAAACAGTCTTCTTCAATGAATGGTGTTGGCAAAACTGGACAGCCACATGCAAAAGAATGAAACTGGACCACTGTCTTACACCATGTGCAAAAATTAACTCAAAACAGATAAACACTTGGATGTAAGATCTGAAGCCATAAAAATCCTAGAAAAAATATAGGTGGTAAGCTACTTGACATCAGTCTTAGCAATGTTTTTTTTGGATCTGACTCCAAAAGCAGAGGTAACAAAAGCAAAAATAAACAAATGGGACTACATCAAATTAAAAAACTTCTGCACAGGGAAGGAAACCACTAACAAAATGAAAAGGCAACCTACTGAATAGGAAAACACATCTGCAAATCATATATTGGTTAAGAGGTTAATATTAAAAATATAAAAAGTTCATACAACTCAATAACAGAAAACAACAGTCCAATTTAAAAATGGACAGAAAGGATCTAAGTAGCTTTTTTTCCCCAAGATGATATACAGATGGTCAAAGGCACATGAAAAGATATTCAACATCACTCATCCTCAGGGAAACACAAATCAAAAGAAAATGAGATATCACCTCACACCTGTCACAGTGGCTATTATCAAAAGATACCAAATAGCAAGTATCGGCAAGGATGTGAAGAAAAGAGAATCCTTGAGAATGAGGTTGGTGGGAATGTAAATTGGTTTAGCCACAGTGGAAAACAGTACAGAGATTCCTAAAAAAATTAAAAATAGAACTACCATATGATCCAGCAGTTCCATTTCTGGGTATCTATCTAAAGAAAATGAAAACACTAATTGGACCAGATATATGGACCCCTCTGTTCATTGCACATTATTGACAATTGCCAAGATATGGAAGCAACCTGTGTCCATCAACAAAGGAAGAGATAAAAAGATGTGACACATACACACATGCACACTCACACACAATGGGATACTACTCCGTCATAAAAAAGAATGAAATCTTGCCATTTGTGACAACATGGATGGACCTTCAAGGTATTATGCTAAGTGAAATAAGTCACATAGAAAGACAAATACCATATGTTTTCCCTTATATGTGGAATCTAAAAAATAAAACAAGCAAAACAAAACAAAACCTAGTTCTACTGAAAGCAGATTGGTTGCCAGAAGGGAGGAAGGCTGCAGAGGCAGGGGGGTGGGCTAGGAAATGGGTGAAGGGGATCAAGAAGTACAATATTCCAGGTATAAAATAAATAAGTCATGAGATATAATGTATAGAACTTGGAGAACAGTCAGTAATGTTGTATTGACTTTGTATGGTGATAGATGGTAACTAGACTTATTGATCTGATCATTTGATAGCATATACAAAGGTCAAATCACTATACTGTATACAGCTGAAACTAAGATATTAATGTGTGCTAATTATTAAAAAGTAGGTGTTTTGTCCTCAACTTGCTATTCCTGTGTTCAAATGATTTAATTTACTCCCATCGTTTTAAATACTACAATGGATGCTGCACTGTGTTGAATAGCATCCTCCAAATTTCATGTCCTTCTCAGAACTTCAGAATGTGAGCTTATTTGGAAATAGCAACTTTGTAGATGTAATTAGTTAGGATGTGATCATATGCAGTTGGGGCAGAGTGACTTAAATCCTATATGGTGTCCTTCTAAGACAAGGATAAGAAGCAAAGATACAGACATAGAAGAGAAGGCCCTGAGAGGGAGATTTGAAGGGATGAGTCTATAAGATGAGAGACACCTAGGATTGTAGGCAAACACCAGAAGCTAGCGCAAAGACATGGAGGAGGTTCTCTCTAGAGCTTTCAGTAGGAACTAACCCTGAAGATGCCTTGATTTTAGGCTTCTAGCCTCCAGAACCGTGAGAGAATAAATTTCAGTCGTTTTAAGTCACCCAGGTTATGGCTGTTTGTGACAGCAGCTGTAAGACCTAATGAAGGTGCTGGTAAGTCACAAAGCTATGTCAGCACCTTAGCTTTCTCTCCATACCCCAACCTCTTGTTTCCAACTCATGTTTGTTTTCACCTGGCTCCTCCAACCTGACTGTCCAACATGTGGACACATCCAGCAGAAGTCAGGAATTTCCATTAAAATGTGTTCTTTCCTATATTCTTCACTCATTCAGTGCCATCACCATCCTTCCTGTCACCCAGGCCGGAGATATGGAAGGCAATTTTTATGACTCATTTTCCCTCACAATATTTAGTAGCTAAATTTAGGTCTTCTCATCTTTTGACTGAGTTTCTATAAAATCCCCCTTAACTGCCTCTTGCTCCATTTCTTGCCCTCTCCTTTCAATCTCTTCCACATAGCCAGGATTGTCTTGTATAAAGCAAATCTGACTCTACATTGCTTATAATACTCAGGAACCCTCAAGAATATCCTATAGAATAAATGTCATGTTCTATACTTAGCACAGCAAGGCTCTCCACAATCTGCCCTTACCTACTTCTGTGGACGCTGCAGGTACTTCCTGTCACACTCTCTGTGCTCTAAAACCCCTGTATTGGCCCCTGGTCCCCATATTTGTTGACTTGCCTCTGTGGCTTTGTTCATGCATTGGTCCCCCATGCCTGGTAAGCCCTTCCCCTCTTCCTATCTCCTCTTCCATGGCACCTTTTGTGTTCAACTTGACTTCTTCACTGAGATTTGACTCACTGTCACTTCCTTCAGGAAGCCTGAATAGACACACCACTCAACCTT
The DNA here is from genome assembly GCF_048418805.1 of Vulpes vulpes. Classification (NCBI taxonomy): domain Eukaryota; kingdom Metazoa; phylum Chordata; class Mammalia; order Carnivora; family Canidae; genus Vulpes; species Vulpes vulpes. The sequence continues at coordinate 106,913,551 of NC_132781.1, read as the reverse complement.
CTTTTTCTAATACCCTATCCCACTCCCTCCCTATACTTACAATACTCTGAAAACAGCTCAAGCTTTAGATTGATTATATCGTTTTATAATTTTTTAAATTTCATGTTTGCTCCTCTCCAGACTACTGGCTCCATAAGGACAGAAACAGTGTCCCTTTTCATCTTTCTATCTCTGACATGTGCCACATAGTAGAGCTGGAGACATAGTATGCCCTCAATTCATGTTTGCTGAATGAATAAATGAGGCCCAACTTATTTACCAGTCACAACACATGTTTCATTTTGATTACCCAAATGAAGTCTTTCTACATCATCTCTCTCTTTCTACCATTTTCCACCCCTTTAGGTACCAGAGACTATGGTGGGTTAGCACAAAGTTCAATCAAAGCCAAGTCTAAGGGTTTAACACCTTTCAGCTCTTTTCCATTTCCAATGTCCAGTATCACCCCAACAATTGCCAGCTGAGGCAAACTGAATAGTGGTCCCCAAAAAGGTATGTCCATGTTCTAAAATTATGAATATAAATATGACCTTATTTGGAAAGGGTATTTTTTGCATATATATAATTAAGTTAAGCATAAAATCTCAGATGAAATAAGTCCTCAATTATCCAGGTGGGTCCTAAATCCAATGACAAATGTTTTTATAAGAGATACATAGAGGGGCAGCCACGGGTGCCTCAGCGGTTTAGCGCTGCCTTCAGCCCAGGGCCTGATCCTGGAGACTCGGGATCGAGTCCCACATCGGGCTCCCTTCATGGAGCCTGCTTCTCCCTCTACCTGTGTCTCTACCTCTCTCTCTCTCTCTCTCTCTCTGTATCTCTCATTAATAAATAAATTTTTAAAAAATCTTTTAAAAAAAAAGAAAGACACATAAAGGACAGTTACATGGAGAAGAGAAGGCTATGTGAAGATGAGAGAGTTGAGTGATGTGGGAACAAACCAAGGAATTCTTAGAATGACAAAAAAAACTGGGAAAATGTTGAGTTAATAATAAAAGTAAGTTATTTTTATTAGTGTAACAAAACAGGACAGTTTATAGCTATTGAGCTCTTAGCAAGTACCAGCCACTGTTCTAATCATCTCACATCTAAAATCCATTTAGTCTTCTTGACAATCCTGTGAGGTAGCTACTGATATTCTCTCCATTATACAGACAAGCAAACTGAGCTCAGAATGGTTCACTCACTTGTCCTCAGGTTCTCACATGAATGAGCAGCAGAGCACACTGGGCCACATCTTTGCATAAAGCATAAAGAAATGCAGAGGAGATAACATTCTCTCTGAATTGGGAGAGCCTGTCTGGTCCTCATCTCACATGTCCTTGGGCAGGTTTCCCAGTCTCTCTGAGCTGGACCAAAGCTCTGGCCCATCTCCCTGATTCTGACATTCTGGGGTCTCCCAAATCTGTTCTAGTTTTGAAACGTTATGATTTGCAAACCAGGTTTTTCCTATTAACAGTGATTTGCTTTTACATTTGCACAATGCCCTCCTGCCAGAACCTGGACACCTGGTCTGCTTTGCCACTCAGGGAAAATAACCAGAAATGCAAAAGAATTAGCAATTCTCCAAGCCATACGGAGGGGAAGGGAGAGACGCACTTCATATTTTAAAATGTCCTTCTTCCCTGCAGCCAGGCCTCACTGACAAAGCAGGCCCTAGGATTGCCAGGAAACCAAGCTGCCTCTCATTCTTATATTTAAATTTAATTTAACCGTAGCATTACCCTGCATGTCAACAGTTCAGGACAAATTGATAGATTCTAGTTTAACTATTTAGCTGTGCCAGTGGTAATACGTTCAATCATCCATTAAATTAAAAATGACACTTGGAAATATGTATATCCTGGACTTCAGTTCTGTGTACCAAATAGGAAAAGATTTAAAATGCTGTCTAGTAGAGGATTACCACTGAAGAAGCATGAATCTCATTACTAGGGGCTGCATGGAACACATTTGCAAAGCTCTGTTTTAAAGGCTGTCTGATGGTAGCAGCTTGGTTATCTGGCTGGCTAAACATGCCATTTCCTTCCCATAAGAGAAAACTCAGCAGCTGCCAAAGCAAAGATGTTGTCAATGTCCCCCACCTCCTCATACCCACCTTGGTTCCTGGGCAGCCATCCATGGCTCATGTGTCACCTGCCCCAGCTATTCTCTCCTCCCATGCCTGCAGTCCTACCCTTCACAGACATAAGCAAATTCATCCACAAACATACAAAACCAGAAGATAATAGCAGTTACCATTTATTAAGCACCTTCTATGTGCAAGTCAGTTTGCTAAGCTCCTCTTTATGTCATTTAATAACACAACAAAGCACCTTGTTTGGACGTATATAAAAACTGATGCTCAGAAAGTAAATAAGCACATTCATCAAGGTCTCGCAATGGTTAATGGCAACACCAGAATTCCGATTCTATCTGTTCTAATTCCAATGCCCAGACTCTTAACCATGGACAGCACTGCTCTTTAAACCATCACTCCTAAAAATGCCCAAACAAGCTTCCATTCACATTTTGTACCCATTCATGAGCCCAAATGAGCTTAGGGTACATTCAAGGTAGGAACTGCAGAGCAAAGAGCATGAGCTTGGGATTCTCTCCCTCCCTGTGCTATGCCTTTCTCCTCTGGAGGTGGCAAGCCCTACATTCCTAGGCTTTGGACTCTTTATGGGCAAGGATCAGACTTGTTTGTCTCATCTACCCAATGCTCTACCATATGCCCAGCAAAGAGCAGGTGCACATGACCTTTTTTTTTTTTTTTTTTTGAGCTACACTGAACTGGGCACTGGGGAAAAAAGGAAGAGAAGAAGTAGGGACACCACCAAGGCAAACAGGAGAAGGCAGGCAGGGGACCTGCCTATCAAGGGACCACAATCATCAGAAATTTAATGGCATCAGAGAGAAAAAGCACATCATTTTCCCTTTCCAGTAAGAGAAAAGCACTTTCCCTAAGAGGCAAAGTAACTGTTACCAGAAAGTTGGCAGCCTCCAAATTCTTTCATTTTCCCAAAGTTCATTCTTTACTCTAAATCACAAACATACACACACAAAAAGCAAGCCTAACAACAAATTTTCTCAATGTTAAGTACAATCCTGAGTCAACAAGAAGGCAAAAGAGAGTATGGAGAACAAAGGTAAGGACAAATGATCTAAAATCCAACTTTAGTTGTTGCAGGGTCATTGAATTATTCAATTTTGTCTTCCTGTTTCTCCACATGGACACGCTATTGTCACAATGGCAAAATACAAATAAGCCTTACTGCTTCATAAAAAGTTCAATCACATAACCCAATTAAGCCCACTGTTGCTGAAACAATCTTATCTTCTAGGAAACGAACACAGATCAAGTCGAAGACTTTTCCTGTCACCCAACTCCGCTTCTGTGCATTTGTCTCCTATTATCTACGCTCTACCCTACTTTCATCTCCTAATGACAGACTGGCAATTTCTATTCCAAACAGAAGCCATGCAGCCACCCAGTTTTGCATTTATTTAGCACACACCCTACTGAGAAATGTCCATTAGTGGGAGCTTTACCATGACCTAACCTTGCACAGTTCTGGGTTGAGCTGGCATTGGCTGTGAAGGGACAGCCGCAGGATGAGCCTGAAATTAACCTGATTGCAGCAGTTGGCTTCTGAGTGTGTTTGCATCTGCTGTCTTAATGGACTGTGAGGGCTGCCAGGTCGTCTTCCAGAACCTGCTGTCAATGTCGAAGGACACAGGCAGGCAGCCCAACAGGAGTTTGGATGCTCAGCAGCCATTCTTGGTTGGTTATCCCATTCTGTCAGGCACATCTATCTGGGAGGCTTTGACTTCCTCTTTTTATTTTAAAAATAAAGGAACTATTAAACATGGGCTGAGTCTGTTCAATTAGAACAAAATTAAACATCTCATCAGCTTTGTTTCCTGGGGCTCATTTTAGTATCTTATCCTTTGTGTCTTATCTCTCCACAGAAGGAATTACAGAGCTCAGGCAAAGCATACTCATGAGAGCACTTGATCACAAACAGGGCTACTGACCAATCAAATTGAAATTGCACAGTTTGGGCCTCTTAGCGCATAGCTATTATTATTATTTTTTAAATAGCTATTGTTCATTGAATAGTAACTACATTCCAAGCTTCATGATAAATACCTTAAGTAGCCCTAGCATTGTGCCCATATTACAGATGAGAACATTAGGGTAAGCAGAGGCCATGGAACTTTGCCAGGGTCACAGAACTAGCAACGGAGGAACAAGCTTGAATTTAAATACAGGTTGTTTGAGTCCATTCATGGTCCATCCTGGCTGGCTCCTTGAAGGGAAACAGGTTCTACTCTCAGGAATCAAATGAAGTAGAAGAAGGTCTGGAGAGCTAGGTGCTATTGTGAAGTTCATCCTGCAGCTCCACTAACTTCCATTCTTTTCAACATTAGAATCCTGTTGTAATTTTCCAAAATATACATGATCATCACTCTATTCTTAGCACACACTGAACAAGGCAAAAAGCTACTATAAATTTAATAATGTTTATAAACAAATTTGTATCTTATTTCTTACAATAAAATCCATAAATCTCACATATGTACATAAATCATTATTACCCAGGCAACACACAATGTTTAGGGCACATAAGGATTCTTGGATCTCTTAAGCTAATTTAGAAAGCCACAGCCAGCATTGATTTCTAACATCGCTCCTTGTCTCATGGGTGTCCAAAATAGATGGTGTAAGGATAGAGATTCATTCTGGCTTAAAAATAACTCAACAACAATAACAAAGGACAACATTTAAATGCTCAAATAAAGGGGTAATTTAAGGAGACACTGAATTTACCACCAATGTTCTCTTTTTAGGGTCGGGCACAAAGTCAGCCTACAGGATGATTAGAGGTCTTGGGCTAGGAGAGGAAGTATCCCTTAAGAGAGAGTTTCTAAGCCTTAAAAAAAAAAAAAGGGACACTATGTCTGAAATGAACTGCTTCCCTCACCAGGACAAAATGCCCAGGACTGCCCACTGACTGCCTGGGGTCAATCTAGATGCTGTACTATTGCTTTGTTGTGCTGTCTCTTGCTGGAATATCAGGATCTGGTCTAGCATATTTGACAGGTCACCCTCATTTTGTCACCACCCTCAGGAAGAAGATACCAAGTCAATATATCCCTTCTTTTGGATCCAACCTGCCATGGATCAGATCTAGTAAAAAGCAAAGAAGATTCTTTCAAATTGTTATAATTCTCTTGATGGAATGGCTTTACTTTCTCAGTTTCTCAGTCTCAGATGGCTGCAGAGAAGTTAGGTAACCTGCCACCACATGGCTGCCTGACCACAAAGACACAAGATCTGGTGGCCTTCCCTCTGCTAAATATTTTGAGTTCCCTTATTTTAAGATGATGTTTAAGTAACTCCTGGCATCAAAAGAATCACTATCTTCCAAGCGGTCCCTGACTTACAAGGAGGCTCTCAAAGGAAGAATGTCCCTTTGTTGGATATATGTTTATTCTGAAATCAATATGGGCAAGAGAGTTCATTCTGAATTTATTTGATTAAAGGTCTAGAATTTAATTCCATATTACTGCCAATGCCACTTATCCTAGGGAGAGGAAGCTAACAAAGGATTACTTATGTGTGTAATATGACAGGTGTCCCTGTGCAAACTCTATCCAGTCATGCATCTATGTTCAGACAGGGTTTATTCTATGGGGTCTGATACTCCAGTCGACAAATCATGTGCTAAACCGAAGAACCTTATCTGCTAAGTAGACACTTGGGAAAGCATTTCGGGCCCTATCCCTTCTCATCTCCAATTCTCACAGAGAAGAAGTGCAACTCAGATTCTGAATTTTCCCTTAGCAATGTAACTCAAATCCTAATCAGTTGTAGACCTGCCATGCACTCATTTATGGAGGTCTTCTGAGCAAGACCTTGGGATGATCATAGGAAGGACCCTGATTCTGGTTGACTGTAAGAAGTGCTTTTCTCCTGAGGGGTTTTGCAGCAGGCCTTGACTTCTTAATCTTCACAAACTCTCTGTGGGATTGAGAATAACAACATTCTTCTATCTGTTTTTTGCCTTGGAGGATCTGAGAGATTTTAAGTCCCCTGAGTTGAAACAATCCCGTCAGCAAAGCCATATCTAAGTTTGGCATTTTGTCACTCACCGTCTCAGCTGAACATCCCATGGGGCAGAAGGGAGAGATTTGTGACTAGGCCCCAAATGGAAAGAACTGAGAAGTGATTCTAAACTAAAAGGCTGTTTAGGACAAGAGGAAAGAGGTCAGAGCATGGGGTCAGCCCACTAGACATAACTGGGTATGGGATATGAGCTGTCGACACTTGCTTAACTTAAGCAGCCTCCCCAAGTTTTGATTACCTTGCCCGTAAATGAGATTCAATGACATCAGCACTAGATAGCTGTTATGAGGATTACACACACTAAATACATTAAGCCTGGAACCAATGGGCTTTTGTCCTCCTACATGGATCTACTTTAGGGTAGAGTTAGTGTCCTGTCACTCTGTCTTAACAATCCTTACGTAGCCCTGTCCCTCAGTATATAAGTGTGAATTGGGGTTACAGTGGAAGAAGAATAACCATATGGGAATTTCAATCCTTGTTCTTCTCTCAAATGTTTAAGGTAGGTCAAAAAAATTAGTCCATGCAAACTCTTAAATGGCTACATCTCCCAGGATCCACTCTGTCTTTCACCTAAGCCAAGTCCACCCATCCTGGCCCCATCTCAGCCCCCGGTTCCCTTGTTCCTCCATGGCTTTTGTCCTTTTCTTCTCCAGAAAAAGCAGGGTTGGAGAAGGTCAGGGAGCTATGAACTCCCATACATTAATAACATTCAAACCACCTTATCGAATTAAAACAAGATTCTTTATTTCCTCAAATATCATCTTGGTATATACAGTTTTTAAATTTCCCAGGAGTTTATATAAAACATGTTATATGGCCCATAAATTGTGATATTAGCCCTTGGATGGCATGAGAAACTTCGTAATTTTTTCCTGGCCTTCAAAATCATAACTAGCATCATTGCCAACACAGTACATTTTACAACCCTCTCTGGATTTTTTTCATTCCAATTCTTATTTATATTTTAACAGTTATTTGACCAAGGACTCCTTTTCCTTCTTAACTGAAAACATATTTTCCACTCTTCATATAACCATACTGAACTTATTAAAACAAACATATTTATTATTAAACATACTTATATCACAGGGAATAAGCCTAAAGACTAAAAATATCACAGAAAGTTTAGATTTATTCATTATATTAACTGACAAGGGAGATGATGACAACATCATCATCTAGGTGTGTGTAAACAGCACCCCCCATTTTTTTTTTCAATAAAAACCAATAACCTACTATTATTTTTAAATTATAAAATTAGATGGAAGAAAAGTGTTGACCTGAATTTTCTTGAGCCCACACCCTCTCATTTGACTTCTTCTACCTATTGTTTCCATATTGTGGTTATTTCTTTGTTTTCTCCCCTCACACCACTCCTATTAACGCTTCTCACTTTCCTGCCCTTCACCCCATCCAAGGTCTTCAACCCATCTTACTTCCTGTGGATGACAATCTTTTTTGTCTACTCCTTCGGTCTTGTCCCCTCAAATGACCCCTATGTCCCTCACTTATTCCTTTACACATTTGTACATCTGTGAAACTACCACCATATGGAGATAAAGGACATACTCATCACCCCTCAAGTCTCCTGGTACTCCATGGTAATCCCTTCCTCCTGCTCCTTTGACTCAGTTTAATGATTTTGAGATTCATGTTGTTGCCCATGTCATTAGTTTATTCCTTCTCTTTAAAGAAACCCCCAGATCCCTCACTTATCCTTATGAGAATTTAGGTAAAACAGGCAGTTAAAAACAAATATATAAACACTAGCTGCATTTCACCTAAAATTCTTTGCTTAAAACACCAAAGATCTAAGTGGAGATGTGCCTAAGCAAAAAATCCATTCCTCTGATGACCTGTGATATGAAACAAGACAGTGACTGTTTGAGTTAAAATGAAGACAAAGAGGGATTAAGCCACGCTCAAGAATTTGTCACTGCCAGAATTCCTGGTGTCAGCCAGGAGGGTGGAGAACAAGCAATGAAGGATGTAGAGTCTCAGGCTCTGGTTTGCCCTAGCTTTGTCCTTGATTTGTTGTGTCACTTTACAGGCAGCAGTTTATCTCACTGAATTAGATCATCTTAAGTACCACTGCATTTGTTATTCTCATTTTGTTTCTCTCCTGCCATTTGGCAAAAATGGTACAACCATCCCACCTTCCGCTGAGCCACCTTCAGCAGGGAAATCACTGGAAGTGAGTAGCAATCAGAACATCTCCTTACCAGCAACAGTAATTAGCCACAGAATCACATGGTTGCTAGCCTGTGTCAGAAAAACACAGATGTCCTTGTTAATAAAATCACAAAAAACAACCAAAGATTTTTCTCTGAGACATGGGATTACGGACAAATAAAAATATATTCTTGTGTATTTGAATTTTCTAATTCAAAATAAATTATAAATAATTTTATAACAGTTTTTATAGTATCTAAAATTTTTAGATAACAGAAGTTTGTGGGTTTTTCATCACTATCCTATTCTAAACTATGTTATTTTAAGTAAATTAATAACTTGATTATTACACCTATTGACAGGTGAACTGCTACTGGCTTCTGAATCTCCCTCAGACATCTAGTAGGTATGTTCTGATTACTACAGAACTCAGACAGAATCGCAGTTTTTAATCAAGAGCATTCAGAATGCCTGTTTGTTCCCTTTGCTACAACTAAAGAAAGACTGTGAATAATCCCCAGCGAAGGTTCCCTCTGTCTGGGTAATTTCAGTGTTGAGCAGACATTTGAGATGCAATGGATTCCTTCTGATTTTTCCTAAACCACCTGACTTACTCAAAGAGTAACGATTTTCTAAGATTCCAGCCCTACCATTGAAAAGCTTTTGGTTAGAAAATGTTGGAGAGGATGCGGAGAAAAGGGAACCCTCTTACACTGTTGGTGGGAATGTGAACTGGTGCAGCCACTCTGGAAAACTGTGTGGAGGTTCCTCAAAGAGTTAAAAATAGACCTGCCCTACGACCCAGCAATTGCACTGTTGGGGATTTACCCCAAAGATTCAGATGCAATGAAACGTCGGGACACCTGCACCCCGATGTTTCTATCAGCAATGGCCACAATAGCCAAACTGTGGAAGGAGCCTCGGTGTCCATCGAAAGATGAATGGATAAAGAAGATGTGGTCTATGTATACAATGGAATATTACTCAGCAATTAGAAACGACAAATACCCACCATTTGCTTCAACGTGGATGGAACTGGAGGGTATTATGCTGAGTGAAATAAGTCAGTCGGAGAAGGACAAACAGTGTATGTTCTCATTCATTTGGGGAATATGAATAATAGTGAAAGGGAATATAAAGGAAGGGAGAAGAAATGTTGGGAAATATCAGGAAGGGAGACAGAACATAAAGACTCCTAACTCGGGGAAACGAACTAGGGGTGGTGGAGGGGGAGGAGGGCGGGTGTTGGAGGGGAATGGGTGACGGGCACTGAGGTGGACACTTGACGGGATGAGCACTGGGTGTTTTTCTGTATGTTGGTAAATTGAACACCAATAAAAATTAATTAAAAAAAAAAAAAAAAAGAAAAGCTTTTGGTTAGAAATTTTTAAAATTATTTTAGTTTTTAAAAATCAGGCTTGCAGGGGCGCCTGGATGGCTCAGTCAGTTGAGCATCTGACTCTTGATTTTGGCTCAGGTCATGATCTCATGGGTCTTAGGATCCCAGGAGCAGGTCTCTTAGGTAGGGAGTCTGCCCTTCTCCCCATGCATGTGCATGTGCCCTCTTGCACACTCTCTAAAAAAATTAAATAATTCTTTTAAAAAATTATTTTAAATCATACTTGCAATCAAAACAAATGTTAAATTCAAAATGCGTGTAACAGATAGTCATCTTAGATTTTATCAGACAATGCACATGTGGACCCAAAAGTGTTACAACAAATGGAATTTATAGGAACAGTTACCAGAAAAGGCTGTTTTCTGTTTTTTTCACTCCTGTTAGATTTCAGTGTGTTTCTTTTGCCACATCAAAATTCAGACCACTGAGGACACTGCTGGTTACCTACAAAGGTGTATCAGGGGTCATAACCGTACCTACGTCATAGGATCATGGTGAGGATTGCGTACTTATATATACAAGAACTCAGAATAATAAGGATGCCTGGGTGGCTCAGCGGTTGAGCGTCTGCCTTCAGTTCAGGCTGTGATCCTGGGTCCTGGGATCGAGTCCCACATCAGGCTCCCTGCAAGGAGCCTGCTTCTCCCTTTGTCTATGTCTTTGCCTCTTTCTGTATCTCTCATGAATAAATAAAATGTTTTTTTTAAAAAAAGGGCTCAGAAAAATGATCAACACCTACTAGGCACTGCATGAGCGGTAGTTATTGTCTTGTTGGAGCCACAAAGCTCAATGAAACTCATGTCTCCATAGTTCAACAGCACCTACTCACACTCCCAGCTCAGGCATAAGCCTTAGAAATATATGTTACAGAGAAGTTGGTTTACTCTACCCCCAGAGTCATCTGGCCTTAGCTTTTTCTTCCAACTAGATACTTATTGAGGGCAGTCCAATCCAGGTTTAAATCCCAGTCTTATCACTTTATGTTCAGAACCCAATTCATCTGTTAGAGGAGAACACTACCTGCCCTATGAGACTATTTTGAGTGTCTGAGTCAACACGTGCAAAGATTACAGTGCAATCCTTGGTATCTCACAGGCACTTCATAAATGGCAAATAGAGCATTATTGCCATTATGATTTCTAAAGCTAAAGAATGCACCTAGTTTAACAGGAGTTCTTTTTTTTTAATAAATTAATTTTTATTGGTGTTCAATTTACCAACATACAGAATAACACCCAGTGCTCATCCCGTCAAGTGTCCCCCTCAGTGCCCGTCACCCATTCCCCCCCACCCCCCGCCCTCCTCCCCTTCCACCACCCCTAGTTCGTTTCCCAGAGTTAGGAGTCTTTATGTTCTGTCTCCCTTCCTGATATTTCCCACACATTTCTTCTCCCTTCCCTTATATTCCCTTTCACTATTATTTATATTCCCCAAATGAATGAGAACATACACTGTTTGTCCTTTTCCGATTGACTTACTTCCATTTGCTTCAACGTGGATGGAACTGGAGGGTATAATGCTGAGTGAAGTAAGTCAATTGGAATTAACAGGAGTTCTTTTGTCTTCCTGATTTCCTGTCCTTGATCTTGCCATAGAGACACAATGAGAAAAGGCTCTGAGAACATTCCTATTCTTCCCTAGAGAAACAGCCAGTGAGAATTCCTCTTTGAAACAGGTAAAGCTCTGTAGGAATATGAAGTATGTGTGGTGCCTTTAGTTTTCCTGTTTGAGTCCTGGCAGATTCAGAAGAACCTTGAGGAGTGCCCTTGGAGAATGAACAGCTCACTAAATGTGACAGTGCCATCTCACCATAGTGGGGGAATCAAAACAAACACCCAGGTACAAGCTGTGCTGTGGGTATTACTCCACATTCCTCAAACCAAAACTACCACTCCATGCTAAACCCAGAATAACTTGAAGTCTAGCAAAATAAATTGTACCAGTTGAAGTGTCTTGGGAAGTTAGTTTCTAGAGAATTGTCAGCTTACCTTGTGGGGGCTTCATTTGACTTAAATATTTGATTTATGAATAGTCAATGTTATTGACCATCTCACTGCCCATAAACACTTCCACTTAATAAAACAGTGGCCTATTAGCCTGCTAGTTCAATAAACAAGCACTGAAGGGGAGCCGTATTTGTGGGCATAACTAACACGAGGCAGCCAGACTCCCCTGGCCCCATGAGCAATATCCCAAAAAGGGTAAAGATTTCACTTTGGATCTATGGATGCCTCATTTGACTTTGCATAAAGAAATAAAATGTGTGATTGAATTCTTAGTTCCTCTAAATAACAGTGAACATTTGAAAGCTTCAAGAACACTGCTGAAAATGCTACCAAGTATATATACACATATGTAAAGAGAGCATATTCATCTTATGGGCTACTCAACATCCCAGCAGCATGCCAAATATTACAATAAAAGTAATTCATTCATGTGGTGCTAGATTTGCTACTCCTGTAAATAAAGCATGCCAAGTACAGAACACATTGGAAAGAAAACCTTATGTGATACAATAATATTCAGTCCACATCAAGGAGATTAGGGGTTCCTTAAGTGGTAATATCAGCGTGAGGTCAAGGTCTGCATGTGTCCACTCCCTCTAAAAATTTACTGAGATCTCACATTGCACAAAAAGAGGTAACTTTGGACCATCATCATAATGAAAGTCTCCCTTGCTCTGGTAGATTTCTATACTCCCATCTCTTCCACTATAACCAAACTGAAACCAAGGAATTCATTCTCATTTTAAGCACATACTACAAAGATCAGAGTTTAATAACTTCTCTTCCTGTCTCTGAACAGATTGTGAGTTCAGCTTGCAATATAAGAGCACATTAAAAATTCTAAGATTCTGGGTAGTCCGGGTGGCTCAGCGGTTTAGAGCCTCCTTCAGTCCAGGGTGTGATCCTGGAGACCCAGGATCAAGTCCCACGTCAGGCTTCCTGCATGGAGCCTGCTTCTCCCTCTGCCTGTGTCTCTGCCTCTCTCTCTGTCTTTCATGAATAAATAAATAAAATCTTAAAAAAATTTCTAAGACTCTGACATTCCTCACTGAGGCTGGTTTCTAAAACTCACAACAGCACACAAACAGAAACTTGGTTCTGCTTCATTCAGCATGGGGTCCTGCAGATTTAGCAAATGACAGGGTTAGAACCCACCAGTCACAGTGCACTTACTACCCATGGTGGTAAATCCTGGTTCTGTTCTTCTATTCAGATATCTCCTCAAGCCCCTGAGTCTGTATGGATACCTAGGAGGGTTGGAATGAGGCTAGGAGGGACCAGATTTTGTGAACATATCCTGCAGTGGGCTAGGCTAGGATCGCTCCAGTTAGCTGGGTTCCCATCCTAGGGCAAAATTAGCATAATTAACATCTAAGTGTCACAGAGAAAACCTGGTAACCTGGAAGCCATTGAGATATACAGGAGACTCAGAACTTCTGAGTATTTCGTTTCATTTTGCTAAATACTTACAAATTTTATTAACTATGACATTGTTTATGAATTGATCCAATATTATTGGGGTAACAATAATCACTGTTTTGTATGAATTATCATTTAAACACATAAGTAATTTTTAACCTAACTTGGTTTTTGAGGTATTGCATGGCTGTTATTCATGAAAAAAGAGGGGCACCTGGGTTGCTCAGTCAGTTAAGTGTCTGCCTTAGGCTCAGATCATGATCTCAGGGTCTTGGGATCAAGCCCCACATTGGGCTCTCTGCCTACCAGAAAGCCTGCTTCTCCCTCTCCCTCTGCTGCTCCCCCTGCTTGTTCTCTCTCTCTGTCTCTCTCTCTCAAATCAAAAAATAAAATATTGTCCAAAACTGAGAAGAAAATTATAATGCATATGTCCTATAATACAAAACTTATATAACAGGAAGAAGAGGAATATATATATATATATATTATAACGACATCTATAAACTTCCATTCTGTCATAAGAAATAAAGATTCCTAAAATTGCTTAGAAAGTGATCTTTTTACATTTAGCTATGCCATACTTTATTAAAACATAAATGAAATCTTCCAGTAATTGGAATATCGCTCCTTTGACTTTTGAATGGATAGTAAATGAAAACAAGGCTCAAATCAGGGATTTACTTTATAACACTTATTCTATGCCATCCAGAAGTACATCATATGCATTCTACATATACAGAACTGTCAATTCTATAAGATGGTCTTCAAATATTAAATAATTGCTAGAACAAACCCCTCTGACTTCCAGAATATCCAATAATTTTATGACACCTTGCCAGAGGATTTTAATTAACCATGACCTTCATGACCAAAGAAGGCCATGAGTACTTGTGTGCCTCAGTTATGATATACTGAGCTCCACAGACAGATCTAGAGAGGAATAATTTTATAAATGTCCAGTTCAATAGATGTCCTAGATGTCTTAAGTTTAATCAACCTTAAGACAGAAACTTACCAATGGATAACCAATAAAAGTCAATCAACCCGGAGACAGAAACTCATCATCAGATACTAAAACTAGTAGGCCAAAGCCTGATGAGAAACAACACATTTATATAAGTCTCGTGGTATCTCCCAGACATTATTCACTACAAAGGGAGCAAAAGTAACAACACAAGTGAGAGACCTCACTTTAACAAGTGAGCAAAACAACCATCTCCAACATTGGGACAAACAGACATGTACCTCCTGATATAGGGCACAGAGAGAGACACAACACTTCTGTGCTATTCCTGCCAAAATGCAGTACCTGAATCTAGTTATGAAGACAGAAACAAGCCATATAGACATTCTAAAAAATAAATGACCTCTACTTTTCAAGAATGTCATGATCAAGAAAACTAAGGTGGGTCGAGAAACTAAAGACAAACAAGCTATGACAAATAAAGGCAATCTGTGTCCTCAGATCATCGGATCCTAGGCTAGGGGAGAAAATGGCTATAAAGAACATTATTATCACCAATGAAAAACTTGAGCATGTTTGGACTATGAACTAAGTAATAGCATCATATAAATAGTAAATTTCCTGATTTTGATAATATATTATCACGTAACAGAATATTCGTGCTTTAAGGGAACACATACTAAAGTATTTAGGGATGAAAGAGGATGGTGTTTCTAACTTCCATATAATTTTTTTAAAGATTTATTTATTTATTTATGAATGATAGACACAGATTGAGAGAGAGACAGAGACACAGGAGGAGGGAGAAGCAGGCTCCATGCCGGGAGCCCGATGTGGGACTCCATCCTGGGACTCCAGGATCACGCTCTGGGCCAAAGGCAGGTGCCAAACTGCTGAGCCACCCAGTGATCCCCAACTTCCATATTATTTTTAAAAATGCACATGTGCATGCATGGAGAGAGGGAGAGAGAGAGAGAGAGAGAGGCAAAGAGGGAATAGGGAAATTAAAACAACTGGTGATTCTGGGCAAAGGGTATTCAGAAATTCCTTGTCCCAGTCTCAAAACTTTTCTCTAAGTTTAAAATGTTATCAAAATAGTATCAAGGAAGAAGTCACAGCTAGAAAAAATTAATCCACAAATATTTATTTGTGTTGCAGTATATCTGCTGGGTGGAATTTTGAAATTTGTCTAACCTGCTCTATCTCCTTTAGAGGATACTACACATAATCTTGGAGATGTGTAGAATCACCAAGTGGCCATGCTTAAGCGATCTCAATATAGGGTAACACTTCTGGCTCCTCCTGAAGACCAGGATGTAAACAGACCTAAGGGGACAGGATGGACTAAACACTTTCTGGAGGAAAGGACCAAGAACTGTCCCAGAGAGGTTACAAAACATCAAACATTTCATTATTCAGATCATATGTCCCATTTAAATGCATTTGGAAAATCCCCTTAAAACAATAAGGCAGCACATATCTCTATAATGTGAATCCCTTCCTAAGCTGCCATCATATAATTTGTAAAGATAGCTCATAGCAAGATATCTCTGCAGTAGCATTCACATTTTTTCAAATGCAGAGATATAATATGCTTTTCCCAAAGCTAAAAGGAGCACAGCTAAAATCCTCATCTTCAAATTCATTCACTCATTTATCCAATCAGCACTGTATAATCACTTACTGAGCGGTCAGTAGACAAAGGCTCTTGAAACTCTCTTTCCCATTACCTGGCACTGGAGATACATTTACAGGCTCTCTGGTAGACATGTCAGACTCACAAATCCCAATCATACTTCCTGATTTCCACACCACCCTCCCAACCCCACTCCTCCTGTCTTTCCCATCTCAGAAAATGTCAATGTCATTTTCTAGTTGCTCAGGCTGAAACCTTGAAGACAGTCTTGACTCCTCTCTTCCTCTACCACACAGAACTTAAGCCAAGAACAAATTCCCTCTATTCTACCTTGAAAATATATCCCAAATCTGATCATTTCACACCTCCTCTACTGCCAGCTCTCAGAACTGAGCACCAGCAAATCCTATCTGGATTATTAAAATAGCATTTACCTGTTCTTCCAGCTTTTGCCCTTGACCCCCACATTCTGTACTCATACAAAGGACAGATTGATCTGTTTTAAAAAGAAGGTCCATGCTGGTGTCAGCTAGGGCTACCATAACAAAGTACCACCATCTATATGGCTTAAACAACAGGAATTTATTTCTCACAGTTCTGGAGGTACAAGTGCAAGGTGTGAGCAGGATGGGTTTCCCCTGAAGCCTCTCTCCTTGGCTTGTAGATGGCCATCTTCTCCCTGTGTCTTCACATCATCTTCCCTCTGTGTGCATCTGTCTCCTAATCTCCTCTTGTAAGGATACTAGTCACATTGAACTACAGTCCATCCATATATATAACTTGATTCTACCAAAAGTAACTCTTTAAAGGCCCTAGCTCTAAATACAGCCACATTCTGAGGTATTGGAGGGCTAGGACTTCAACAAATGAATTTCAGGAGGACAAAACTCAGCCTGTAAGAGCCAGATTTCACACTCCAGTTGAAGTCTCCAGTGGTCTCTGACTACTCAGCACAAAAGCCAAAGTTCCCAGGATGATCTACAAGTCCTATAGGATCTGATCCCAAGACTGTGCTGATCTCATCTTTGCTCACTCCACTCCTTCCCCAATGGCCTTCTTGCTGTTCCTACAACATGCCAAGCTCATCCCACCTCAAGCACATCCCACCTCAGCAGCATGGCTGCTCCTCCTGCTTGGATCTGTCTTTGCCCAGATATCCACAGGATCTTTACCTTATTTCCTCCAGGTCTCTGCACAAATGTCACTTTATACAGGTGAGGCCCTCCCTAACCAATCTAAATATAATAGTAAATAATTCCCAATATGTCCTACCTCTCCCCTGATTTATTATTTCCATAGCCCTTACCACCATCTGACATCATTTACATTTACTCATTTATTTGCTTAAAATCTCTTCTTCCACTCAAATGCAAGTTTCTCCAGGCAGCAATCAGTCCAGTATGTTGACCACTACCCTAGCACCTAGAATACTGCCAGACTCAGAGTAGGCATTTAGTAAATATTTGTTGTGAAATTGAATAAATTAATTTATTTTACTGTCTTGCACCAGGTTTTGGAGAAATATAAAAATAATTAGCACACTTCTACCTTCAAGTAGAAGAGCTTATAGTCTTCAGTATTAATAATTCATTTATTAGTTACTGGTTTTTTTAATGTCAAGGAATAAAGAGGAAAAAATTAAATTCTCTTTAGTTTTATAAAGTGACTAAAGAATATTTTCTAGCTTATGCATTTTCTTGAGACATCTAATAAGTTCCATGATGGCATGTACTTCTTTATTATAAAGTTTGTGAGCCATAGAGAAGACATTTTAAAAATAATTACTCCCAGTAAATAGTATAATTGTCCCTCTCTATAGAACTAAATTTGCCACAAAACATGTCACTGCTCTAAGAGTATTTTTAGGTTTCCTTTTTTTAAACCATAAATATATACAACTCAAATGGCATCCACCCACTCTTGTTAATTCTCCCTGGATAATTTCTATTTATACCATTGGTTCCAAAGTTTAATCTTTCTAAAGAGATCTCCATGCGCCCAAAGGGAATTGTCTGAAAGACCCTAATAGGTTATATCACTTCATTTAAGGGTATTTAGTGACGGCAAAGGCTGAAAGTCTGAAGTGGAAAGAAAACCTGTAATTCTACGCCTAATTACCGTGATTAAGTAAAAGCTCTGACATTTGATTTGCTACTTGTATTTGGTTCTCTTGCTGTTCTTCCACCATTCTCAATCGTAGTGCTGGGAAGGCACTCTGCAGTAATGAGCTGAACTCCTGGCCTGACAAAAGCCATTCTCTTGGCCACACACTCTCCATGGGGCTAAAGTAATCTTCCCACTTGTCAGGACACTTCAGCCCCTAAGCTGCTACTTTGAAGCCTCTTGCTGCCTATCTGTTCAGCTAACTCCCTTCTCTGGGCTTCAGCAGCACTTAGCTCAGACCTGAACACTAGCATTAATCATTTTATCAGTCAGGTAAGGCTGAGTTGTGCTACAGTAATAATCAACTCTGAAAATCATTGTTATTGTATAAGCAGAGGCTTTTCACCTCTCAAGCAAGGCCTACTCAGTTAATAGTGAGTTGGGTACTGGTCCTCCATGCAAACTCAGTGATCCTGGCTAAGAAATGATTAGTCACTTTGGTCCTGCCTAACTGCGGGAGTGTGTGCACCCAGGAGAAGAGCTTAAGATATGGATGAGCATTACAAGTCTGACTATAGTTAATTTTTATGTACTCCAATCAAAGTAAGTGTCTCCAATAATAAACTGTGAGCATCTTAGTTGGAGGAATCATCATTATTCATCTCACTGCTATCTCCCCAGTTCTGAAAAACTGTACCTAGAAGGTTCTCAATAAATATTGAATAAATTAATAAGTAATTTGTACTAATTGAGATCAACTGCCTGGGACTGAGGAAGAGTCCAGCTTCTCCAAAAGTACATGGCCAACCAATATCAGAAAGAAATCAAGGTTTGTTAGGAAAATGAAGGAGAAAAAGTAGCTGTTAAGGAAGCATGGGTATTATCACTAGATTGTTATTCCCTGGAAAGGATCTTCACATCTCTGATCCCCTTCTCATCCCTCTTTCTCCCTATCATAGAATGCCTAGGCCAACTGGTATTTCCTTTGTGAAATATTCCCAGATCCCTTTAGATAATTCACAACTCCCTTCTGTGTTCTCCCATTATACCTAGATTATACTTAAAAAAAATACTGACAGGATAATAAGCTTTGCATTTGGATTTAAAGATTAGAGTTGAAAAAAATAAAAGGACACTCTAGTTGCATATGTGAATCTATTAGACTGTGGTTTCTTGAGAGCAAGGACCTTATTTGATTCTCCTTATTAAGATAGTGCATTGTAAACATTTCATCGCCCATTCTTCATTCAACAAATACTACCTGATTCCAAATATGTGCCAGACAGTGAAGAAGACAATTAACATTTCTAGAAATGAATTAAATCCTAAGTAGAGTTCCATTCACTCAGAGCCCTTTTATCATTTTCACATAGTATACAACGCTACATGATAGTTATATCATTAATATAATGGTGTCATAATTGTGAATTTAGTATCTTGTCCAGATGCCTATTGCACTCTTGATTCTTAAAATAGTGAAACAGAGACCCTCACGTGAATTATTTCCCTGATTTTTTTTAAAAAAGGAAATACCTCCCTGATAATATCTCATATTCATTTCCCAGGGGATTAGGTTGCCACTGCCTGAATTTTATGGAAGTTTTTATTGGCCAACCTGACCTTTTGGATATGGACTTGCACTGGTTACAAGATGCAGAAATTGGACTCCCTGTTGTCGTGCATTTATTTGCTCCACACATCCTCATAACTCAAGACGAAATGTTTGTGGTGTTTTTAAGATGATCCTTAATCTTTTCAATGGTCACATAAAATTGTTCTTGTGCACACTGGGCTTTCATTTTTATTTCTTTTTAAGGCATTGATAGAGAAAAATGTGAATGCTTTCAAACAGTTTCTATTTTCTGCACAGTATACAAGTTGGGTGTCGAAATATACACTGCATTTCCTCCCTATGGATTTAATAGCACAGAGCCGCACTCTACCATAAACCATCCATTCTCCCTTCAGACCAGGCCCCGAAACTCCTATTAAAGTTAATGGAGACAATTATGCCCACAAACCAAAGGGAAAATAAACCCCTTCATTTGTAAATTAGCCTGATTCCAGTAGATTTTCTATGTCAAACCAAGAAAGAATAACATGAAAACATGTCAATCATGACCCTCTATTTAATTGTCTGAAATAAACGTTCATCTGGGAAGTCTCCCATTCCCTGCAGGAAGTAAAAAAGAGACAGCAAACTCAAGAGCTATCTGGGACATTAGTCTGTGAACCTGTCTACTATTTCCTTCCTAAACCTCCTTGGTAAACAGTAAATGACTGTTGATTGGTTTTGGAGATTCCATAAATCTATAATAGATCAAGTCCCACTTTCTACAAGCCATTTCCTATGTATATAGATTGGTTTGCTTTCACTTGCGCCAACTGTTTATTAGAAAGAATGAAAGTGGACATCTTTTTCAAGATTGTTCTTATAAAAATGAAAAGTGTGTTTCCCCTTTCCAAAAACAACTGTATCTAAATTCAGTTCTAACTTACAGAAATCATAAGCTGACTCCCTACAATAGAACTGAGATATCCAAGAGCACTGGCCTGGAATAGTACTTGTAATTAATAGTGACCTTCGAAGTGTCTTTCTTTCTGGGAAATACACTCAGCAAGCTTTTAATCATCATTTAGATATGGGGACTATAGAGAGACTTCTGATACAACAGTCCGTGACTTATCTACTTGCATCCCACCAATAACACACAAGTAATTCCACTGCTAGGTATTTACCCAAAGAAAATGAACACACTAATTTGAAAAGATACATGCACCCCTATGTTTTTTGTAGCATTATTTACAACAGCCAAGATATTGAAACAACCCAAGTGTCCATACAAAGATGAATGGATACAAAATATGTAATATACACACACACATACACACACACACAAAGGAATATTACTCAGCCATAAAAAATGAGACTTTACCATTTGCAATAACATGGATGAACCTAGAGGGTATAATGCTAAGTGAAATAAGCCAGTCAGAGAAAGACAAATACCATATAGTTCCACTCATATGTGGCATTTAAGAAACAGAAAAAACAAGGGAAAAAAAAGAAAAAAACAGACTCAAATACAAAGAACTGGTGGTTGCCAGAGGGAAGGTAGGTGGGGGAATGGGTAAAATAGATAAAGGGGATTAGGAGCATACTTATCCAGATGAGCACTGAGTAATATATAAAATTGTTGAATCATTATACACTTGAAACTAATACAACACTGTTAATTATACTTTTCAATTAAAAAAAAGAGATTCACCTGCCCATTTTGCCCTTAGAGTACAACTGATATATTTCAAAAATGAAATGAGCTGTGGAGATCTATTTCCACCTACAGACAGCTGTTGTTGATGCATTTCTCTTGGGACATTCCATCTTCACCTTCCTACAACAGGCCGTGGTTCCTCTCCCTCTATAGCACAGTAACTCAGGGCATAATTCACAGATCAGTGCATTTTATTCCATCTGGACACTCTGCCTTCATCAAGATGTGCTGCCCCAAGTTGGTAAAGGTGCTACAGCCACAGCTGTTTAGTTCTGACAGCCAGAGTTCCCAGCAGGTCAACTAAGAAAGTTGCATCCTACTGTTCTCATGGTTCTATTCATTACACTTCAAAAAAAGAAAAAAAAGTTTTTAAAAGTTCAAACTGTATATTAAAGCTATAAAAGATAAATTGATATATGTAACATCTTTCAGAAATATTCACAATTAGAATAAAATTTAAGAGGAAAAAGGCTCAAAACACAGTAAGAATGAGGGCGCCTGGCTGGCTCAGTTGGTGGAGCATACGGCTCTTGATATCTGGATTGTGAGTTTGAGTCCTACATTGGGTGTCAAGATTACTTAAAAAATAAAATATTAAAAAATAATACAGTAAAAATGATCACAGCATTATTTATAATAATGAGAAATGGTTTCTGTCATTTTCACCAGTGCTGCCCAGTGCCTATGTAAAGCTCATTATAGTTATTAAATATTTGTTAAATTAATGAATGGCAAATAAATTATGGTAACTTCCACTTTAAAACTTTAATTTCTTTTAGATAAGAAGTATGCTGGCAGTCAGATGGTAGGTTCCTTAGTAGGGATAAAGTATAAGCTGGGAACGAGTATCTTGGCAGATGCTGGAGGTATTGATCTGGGTAGTGGTTACAGGTAGATGCATGCATTATTTATGCACAAAAATTCATCCAGATGAACACTTCAGATTAGTATTATACTTTACTACAGCTATAATCCTCAATTTTTAAAAAGTAAATGATTACAGCATGATGCTTCTGATCGATGTGAAAATCTGCTTTGTTCTTTTGTCTACTTTTATTTTGAGGAGAATCCTTTATTCTTGAACCTATTTATCAATTTGATTAGTATTTATATATTTGTCCTATTTTCTACTATTTCTTGCTTAAATGATTGAGAATTCCCAGACAACTGTTTGAATTTGTTTTGCTTTTCTGGGGATAAATAAATAAATAAATAAATAAATAAAACAGTTTGAAGCTTCAAAATAAAAACCTAGAAGAACATAAAAAGTACATAAATTCTCAAGCAATAGAGATTTTTTTAAACCAATACAAAGTTGGGACACCTGGTGGCTCAGTGGTTGAGTGTCTGCTTTGGCTCAAGTCCTGATAGCGGGGTCCTGGGATGGAGTCTCACATGGGGCTCCCTGCAGGGCGCCTGCTCCTCCCTCTGCCTGTGTCTCTGCCTCTCTCTGTGTCTCTCATGAATAAATAAATAAAATCTTTAAAAAAAAATACAAAGTTGGTCATCAACCAGTGTTTTTGGAATCTTAATTAATTAAGGAAACATCAAACATAATGTGGAAACAATGTCTCCAGTTTGCAATACTGATTGGCCCTTTTTTCAAGCAACTTTCCACTCTACCTAGAGAGCATCTAAGTAGCTCACACCATAGGCATTAAGAGAAAGAGAGCCCATTAGTCATGTGACTTTAAACTGATTTCTTAGCCCCTTATTAGGTTTCAATTTGCTCTTTAAAAAAAAAAACAAAAACCAGGGGATCCCTGGGTGGCTCAGCGGTTTAGCGCCTGCCTTTGGCCCAGGGCGCGATCCTGGAGTCCCCGGAGTCCTAGGATGGAGTCCCGTGTCAGGCTCCTGGCATGGAGCCTGCTTCTCCCTCTGCCTGTGTCTCTGCCTCTCTCTCTATCTCTTTCTCTCTATCGTGAATAAATAAATAAATAAATCTTAAAAAAAAAAACAGGTATTACTATTAGGTCTATAAGGTCACAATCAACTCTATGTTTTAATGAAAGAAGAATTTTAGTTATGTCAGAAGCACTTCTAATGTCTTCAGTTTGATTTAAGGAAATAATAACTACAAAAATAGACTTTTAAATTTCTTGTCTACGTAAATATGGTTTTACTTTTATTCCCAATTCAGTGATGGCAGTGATTGCTGTCTCATGATGAATATTCAACAAATATTAGTTAGAAGCAAAGAACGTTCTTGTTTTTTTACAACATGCCAAATTGAGTAAATGTTGCTGGCTCTCAATAAATATTAATTAATGTCCTTGGAGCTATTAAAATTAATATTTCCATTGCCCTAGAGTTTATGCATCACTACAAAATTTGTGGCTCATCTCCATTTTAAGAGTCTGCATTATCTCTACAGTTTTCTTGGAGTTTATGATTAGACCACCCTTGACATTATAAGTTAAATATTAATGTTTCGCCCAGGCTAGGTGAAAACCAGAAAAATTCAAAACGAAGACTAAAACTCAGCTTTGAACCTGCTTTACGATCATAAAGGCCACAAATAAATGAAGCACATCAGGTTAAGTTTCTCTACTATGCTAATTTGCTAGGATTAGTTTAGTTGCTTTAGCAGAATAATGAGCTCAAGATAATGCCTTAACCTGAAGCTGGAATTTACTAATATTGACTAAGTATCACCATGAACTACACGGACTTATGTTGCTGAACCAGACACCCATCAGCACTTCCCCATCACTAGCCCTTCCTTAAAGAATCTGTCTCACCACAACTCAGAAGATGCCACTCCATTGGGGAAGGCAGGACCTCATCTATAGCCACTGGCTCCCCCACCAAAGGCACATGGAACTGAGAGATAGAGTTTGAATCAGTCAGATAGTACTGGAGCTGAAGTTCATGTAAAGTTAGACTCACATGACATGCAAAGTTAAAAGTTAGCAAAGTTATTATCTTAGTTTGTCTGGGCTTCTACCACAGAATGTCATAGGCTGAGTAGCTTATAAACAACAGAAACTCATTTCTCACAGTTCTGGAAGCTAGAAGCCTAAGATGAAGATGCCAGCAGATTCGGTGTCTGGCAAGAACCACTGGTTCATAGACAGCCTTCTTATGTCACATGGTGGAACGGGTGGGGGAGTTTTCTAATCCCATGCAAGGGTATCATCCTCAAGACCTCATTACTTCTCAATACCTAATCATCTAATATCCTTGCATTGGAGGTTAAGGGTCAACGCATGAATTTTGTGAGGACACATTCAGTCAATTGCAGCTATGGAGAGCAGAAACTAGGAGGCTGTCTGAAAAAGCAGGTTAACCAAGTAGGGAGCATAGGAAATGCAGAGAGAAGATGGGAGTGGACCCAGAAAGAACAGGATGGAAACAATAGACACCAAATGGCTTCCTAGGTCCTGTGACACACTGCTATAAATCTAGCCATTGAGTTTTAAAGGATTACCTGTAATCTTATCCAATGCCCCCACTTAGGTTTGCCATGGAAAAAGTCATAAATAGGAGTGTTTACAACCTCATGATCTCTCTCTCACACCCACACACATTCATATACATTCTGGCACATGTAACTAGTACAGAACTAAGGAAGATAGAAAAACTAGATGTGGTTTGTATTAGGAAAGAAGAGGGCTGCTCAGCATAGGGGACAAGAGTGGAGAAATACTCAGGAAAAACTGTTTGTGTAAGACGTTGATATGTTGAGAGAATAAAATAAAATTGAGATTGAATGAGATATTTGGAAAGATTTTACAAAGCTCTGCTATCTGTTTAAATGCAGTACTACTTTGGAACTCTGCAAGCTGTTTTATTTCCCAAGGCTTTCTAAGGAAATAGACTTGCATTCCTCTCTTAAGGAGATCCTATTCTGAGCCAGGACACAAGGAGGCCCAGTTTTACTTGAGTTATAGCAAACCCCACTCTTTTTCATAGGTCAGTGTTTTTCAACAGGTTTCTCACAGCAATTTCAATAGAACAATGCTTTACCATTCAAGACCATCTTGCAGACTGCAGGATGCTTAGCATCACTGGCTCCTAGCAACTAAATGACAGAGTACCCACAGTCACTGTGACAACTAAAAGTGACCTTTACATATTTCCAGATGGTCCCAGGGTAAAGGAAGAAGGCCACTGGTGGCTAAGCCATTGATCTAGACCTTGATAAACTGGTTTCCATTCATTGCATTGAAACAATTCCTGATGAAGATGGTAGCTAATAAGTAAGAATAGTGGACTCATTTTAATTCCTCCCTAAAGCATTCCACTCAATAATACACACTATCTATCTCAGAAAGCAAACTTTCTGGGTGATGACAACACCAATCAACAGGCAGACAGTAGAGCTGACCTTCAATAAAGGGCCTCAGTAACAAGATTGGAAACAACAAGTGCTGGTGAGGATGTGGAGAAAGACTGCACCTCTTCCAGACTGGTGCAGCCACTCTGGAAAACAGTGTGGAGGGACCTCAACAAGTTAAAAATAGAGCTACCCTACGACCCAGCAACTGCACTCCTGAGTATTTACCCCAAAGATACAGATGGAGTAAAACATTGGGACACCTGCACCCCAATGTTCATGGCAGCAATGTCCACAATAGCCAAACTGTGCAAGAAACCACGATGTCCTTCGACAGATGAATGGATAAAGAAGAGGTGGTCTATATACACCACGGAATATTACTCAGCCATCAGAAAGGATGAATTTCCACCATTTACATCAACATAGATAGAACTGGAGGGGATGATGCTGAATGAAATAAGTCACTCAGAGAAAGACAATTATGATATGGTCTCACTCATTTGTGGAATATAAGAAGTAATGAAAGAGACTATGTGGGGGGTTAGGAACTAAGTAGGGAAAAATCAGAGAGGAAGACAAACTATGAGAGACTCCCGACTCTGGGAAACAAAGGGCTGTGGAAGAGCAGGAGGAGGCTGGGGGGCGGGGTAACTGGGTGCCGAGCACTAAGGAGAGCATGTGATGAGATGAGCAGTGGGTGTTCTATATGCTGGCAAAGTGAATTTAAATAAAATGAGAAGAAAAGAAATGAAGCCTCAGACTGGGGATGGGGGCCAGGAGAAGCGACTCTGGAAGCTCAAGACCACAAAAAGATGAAGGGTGAACATGTCTTTGTACGGGATCCTGGAATGCCAAGGCTCCCAGCACCCTGGAAACCTGACATCCTGATCCCTCGCTGCCTGAGGCGCTCATTACAAGATGCAAGAGGGGTGACACCTGAGTGGTTCAGTATTTGAGCATCTGCTTTTGGCTCAGGTCATGATTCTGGGGTCCTGGGATCGAATCCTACATCCAGCTCCCCGCAGGGAGCATGCTTCTCCCTCTGCCTATGTCTCCGCCTCTCTCTGTGTGTCTCTCAGGAATAAATAAATAAATAAAATCTTAAAAAAAAAAAGAAGAAGAAGAAAATGCTAGAAGAACTGTGGTCTGAAGAGAAACAGAGCTCAGAAACAAAGAATTGTACACTTGTTCTTCCCACTTCCGGCGGGGATGTCTTGCCTATCATCAGGCATTGGCCTGAGGGGCAGGCATCTAATTTTTTTTTTTTTTTGGTATTTTTTTAATTGGAGTCCGATTTGCCAACAGCAAAAGAAACAGTCAACAAAACTAAAAAGACAGCCTCCAGAATGGGAGAAGATATTTGCAAATGACCTATCAGATGAAGGGCTGGTGTCCAAGATCTATGAAGAACTTATCAAACTCAACAGCAAAGAAACAAACAATCCAATCATGAAATGGGCAAAAGACATGAACAGAAATCTCACAGAGGAAGACATTGACATGGCATCTAATTTTACACAGCTACTAACCGACCTACTAAATTGCTCTCCAAAGACAGCAAGCCAGTGCCATCTTTGCGCCTCTCCCTCCCGGGGTCAGCCCTGGAGCCCCTAAATTCAATTTGCCAGCATAGAGTAGAACACCCAGTGCTCATCTCATCCCTTGCCCTCCTATTTGCCCCCGTGGCCCAGAGGACAGCTCTAGAACCCCCAGCTCTGGTGGCCCATGGGACTTACACTGGGATGATACATATTCATAAAAAATAAAAAATAAGCTGCTTCTTAAGGGTCTGGCATCCATTCAGCATAAATCCAGGTGCTGAGATCCTCCCCTGGGAAGACGCCCATTCCTGGGAGCCACTGAAAGGGCAGTAGGCTGCTCGGACAATCATCACAAAAGCTGGTGAGACAACCAAGGGCCAGCGCAGGGTAGAAAGACAAGGTTCATCCTTCCCGGGAGGCCACTCTCTCAAGAAAGAGAGTCAATCAAAATGAAGAGACAGAAAAATGGGTTCCGAACAAGCGCACAAGACACAAACTTGGAAAAAGACCATCATGAAACCATCCATCACTGTCTATCCTCTTCTTTGACCCATTCTCCACAGCTTTCATCCCCACTCCATACACAAGGTTCACTCATCTGCTTGTCTAGGTGGAAGGCAGTGTCCCCACACTAGGATCAACTCCATGAGGGCAAGAACCTATGGTCTGTCTTCTTACCCAGTGCCCAGAAGAGTACTTGAGACTAGTAAGCACCTAATAAATATTTACTGAATGAATGAATGAATGAATGAATGAATGAATGAATGAATTTAAGAGAAATACAGATATATAATTCATAACAAGATATTATATATAATAATATATATAATGAATATATAATATTTATATATAATAAATTGATAATAAATTCATATATATGAATATAATAATAAATTCATAACAAGATATTAAGGAAAGCTGATGGTGTTTAAGGTAGCTTCTTAATTCTTGGAGGTTGACACCAGGGAAAACAGACATTATTCTACCCAATGGGTCGACAGCTGCAGGTGCCCAGGCTGGCTTTGACCACAGGGAAGAACCCAGGCCTCACCTCCAGCGGCATCAAGGAGTTCACTAGAGCAGTGCTGCCCCCATCTGGTAGCTTCTGACAGCACCAATCGAGGGAAAACGGGAGTCCCCGCGTTCCTTCACTTAGGGTTTCTGGAGTTCTAGATTCTCCCTGACACTAGCCCCCACCCCCCCCTTAAAGGTTTTATTTATTTATTTGAGAGGAAGGGAGAGAGCACAAGCAGAGGGGAGGGTCAGAGAGAGGAGCCGACTCTGTGCTGAGCAGGGAGCCCAACAACAAAGGGCACCATCCCAGGACCCTGGGATCATGACCTGAGCCAAAGGCAGCCACTACCCAACTGAGCCCCCCAGGCATCCCTGGCTGATGCTCTATTCTAGAGACATGATAATGAATGAGTCAGACCCAGTCCCTGCCCTCCCAGTGTTTTCAGTCACAGAAACAAGGAGGCAGCCTTGGAGAGGAGGCTGATAAGAAAAGTGTGTAGAATCTGGGAAGGAGAATTGAGAAAAGGAGAGAATTATCTGCCCAAGAGAGGATAAAGACTCAGAGAGCTCTCCCCTAACAGAAGTTAAATAATCTTCTCTGTTTCTTCCCCTCCCCCTCTCTCTTTTTTTTCTTAACTGTGGTAATTCTACATAGCATAAAATTTATTATTTTAACCCATTTTAGGTTAAAGGGTACAGGTCAGTGGCATTAGGTACATTCACATTGTGCCACCATCACCACCATTCATCTCCAGAACTTTTTTTTTTTTATCTTCCCAAATGTAACTGTACTCATTAAACAACTCTGCGTTTCTCCCTCCCTGGCCACCGGCCACCACTATTCTACTTTCCATCTCTGTAAATTTGCCTGCTCGAGGTACTTCATATGAGTGGAAGCACTATGTGTCTGTTTGTGACTGGCTTATTTCACTTAGCACAATGTCCACAAGGTTCATCCGTACCACAGCATATATCAGAAGTTCATCACTTTTGCAGGCTGAATAATATTCAATTGTAGGTATTTACCACATTTTGCTTATCTACTCATCCATCGATGGATACTTGGGTGCTTCCACTTTTTGGCTCTTGTGAATAATGCTGCTGTGAACGTGGGTATACAAATATCTTTCACTTTTGGTATTTATGCTGTTCCTTGTTTTTAAAGCATATGACATAGGTTCACATTCAATACCTGTGATGAGTTCTACTGGCAGGTATATCAGTCACACACTGAACTTGAAGTTAATCCATCCCATTCACATGGTAGTGATGTTTCACTCATATAGTGCATTAATTTAACATAATTAAGGACCACTGCAGGTTGCAGGAGACTCTTTCTCTTAATCTAGACATTAGGGATTGTGCTATCTTATCATGCTGCCATCTCAGTTGACAAGATCACTGTTTGGAGGCAGGGATGGGGGGTGGTACAGGGAGAAGAAAAAGGTATCATTCTTGACTGTCCAAGCCCAGAGGTGACACAGTCCACTGGTCAGAACTAATCATGTGGCCCATGTTAACTGCAAAGTCATCTAAGAAACATAAAGGAACTGATGAAATACTCAGTAGGCACTAAGCACAATTAGGTGGGCTTGGCTCATCATCACTACATCACAGACACCCATTCAAAGAGAAAATGAACAGAGAGAGCCTTATTAAGCATGCTTCCATGGCATAGAACTTCCTGGTACTCCAGTCTAAAACCAGATCATCTCTAGAATTGCCTCTAACACCACCAAAATGAACCCTAGTCATGTAAAAATTACTTTAATTGATTTGTTCACCAGAATGGCATTTTGAAAAGATCCAAAGCTAAAGATGACAAACAACCAACTCCAGTCACTTGGTGGGTGAACACAACACTACACTGAGGAGTCTGGGGCCATTGGTAGTGGATGGGACAGCCAGGCCCAATGGCAATGTCTGCCATGGGCAGAAGGAGGGAGAGTGGGACTATGCATGCCAGCAGTGATATATCCCTCCCCTAACTCCTTGGTCACTGTTGCACTGCCCTCTGAATCACAAACCCAAATGATCATATTTGAGAGACAAAGGTCACATTTAGATGATGTAAAGTTTATCTTAAGATTAACAAAACCAGTAAGAGTGTAAGGGGAGGGCATCCAGGTGAGCTCTTAACAGTCCTATAAGTCTTTTCCGAATTTTAAAAACTTCTACTTGAAAAATAAATGAAGAGGCTGAGAATGGAATGGAGCCAAAAGATTGTGAAATAAATCTCATCACCAGAGCCACATTAATTACATGATAGTATATGTATGGTACCAGTGACCATCTTGGTACAAAGTGATTAGGCTGATTCAGACATGTGTGGACATGTATCATAAAAAAATAATTGGGCCTGTTAAAAAACAAAATATATTTCCAAAACCTCAATCTCTTCTCTACTGCACTTTCCTATAAATAACTATGAATTCAAGTAATTATGTTCCATTAATAATTGTAACATTTTCCAAGACTTTTATAGGGGCTTAGTCTACAGATCACCTTTGACCTGCTTATAGTGGTCTGCAGCATGGAGAGATTTTTTTCTTTAAGGATTTATTTTTTTAAGATTGTATTTATTTTTTCATGAAAGACACAGAGAGAGGGGCAGAAATATAAGCAGAGTGAGAAGCCAGCTCCCCGTAGGGAGCCTGATGCGGGACTCGATACGAGGATCTCAGGATCACGACCTGAGCCAAAAGTAGAGACACTCAACCACTGAGCCACCCAGGCGTCCCAGGATTTCTTTTGTTAATTGGGATGAGGCAAAGGGGGAATTAAGGTAGGTGGTGAATCATAGCTTTCATCCTTGGGGAGAAGCCATGGCTTCCAGAAATGTCCAGCATCCATCCCCAATGATAGTCATTCAACAAATTTTCTTGAGTACCCATCAAGCTGATGGAACACATCAAAGATCAAACAGACAAAGGGCTCTGTTCTCCTGGAGCTTCCATCCTGGAGGAAATTCTAAAGTATTATTTTAGACACTCTTTGATTATTTGGCCTACTTCTGTTAGCAGAAAATTTTCCCTTAGTGTTGAGGATTGCAAAAAAGTTTTAAAATTTTTTCTGGCACTCACTTAGAAATTATCAATAGAAGTCCATCTGTGCTTCCACTGTTGTATTGAAACCATTGTATTCATACCAGAAATATAGTGGGAGAGTTTTCCATGGTAAGGAATTATGCTAAGAAGTATGAGGGGTTACAAACATATGTAAGTCATATCTGCAAACTTACCCTTTAGTGGTCACATCCACACCATGGTTTCAAAGGAAAATACTGGCATCTCTATTTTACTATGGCTGGACAACATCATACTATCTATGGCACCTCCACTAAATTGCATAGAATGTGCTTGTGGTCCAGATATGTGCACCATGGGGACCAAAATGGGAATCAAAAGGCAAATGGCAGTCTTGGTGGCACTTTAGATGGAGGATCATCTAAGTCTAGTCCTGAAATCAAGGTCCTAGAAGAATGAAAACCCACCCAAGGCCACCCACAATCCAGGGGCAGAAATGATATGCACACTGCCTGTCATCTAAACATCAGAGACCAAATATTAATCTATTTAGATCTACCATTGAGAACTCGTTCTATGACAGAAGGCAATCTTGAAGGAGGTGACAGGGTTATCTTGATTTACATGCAGTACAAGTCAGCCAGAGCTGAAGAGGGTGGCCACATTTTTGTGGTTAAGTGACAGAGTTTGTGCTGGAGGTGAAAGCACAAACTGAATACCAACTGGCCAACTGAAAACACTTACCACATTTTGAGTTCCAAATCATATTCTACAATTTCTTGTTTTCAGTTATGTGGAAAATCTTTGATTTTCCATTTTTTTCTATTTTGAAGTTTTCATTTTAATTCCAGTTTGTTAACATACAGTGTTATATTAGTTTCAGGTGCACAATATAGTGACTCGACATTTCCATACAACATCTGGTGCCCATCACAAGTTCACTCCTTCATCCCCGTCACTTTTTTCACCC
Source organism: Vulpes vulpes (assembly GCF_048418805.1). NCBI lineage: Eukaryota > Metazoa > Chordata > Mammalia > Carnivora > Canidae > Vulpes > Vulpes vulpes. The sequence goes on along the minus strand of NC_132781.1, from coordinate 106,881,626 downwards.
ATCCCCTCTGGTGACCATCAGTTTGTTCTCTATAATTAAGAGTCTGACTCTTGGTTTCTCTCTCTCTCTTTCATTTTTTTCTTTTTGTTTATTTTTCTTTTTGTTTGTTTGGTTTCTTAAATTCTGAAATTATATGGTATTTGTCTTTCTCTAACTGACTTATTTCACTTAGCATTGTACTCTCTAGCTCTATCCACGTTGTTGTAAATGGCAAGATTTTATTATTTTTATTGCTAACTAATACTCCATTGCACATAAACACTTCTTGCACCACATCTTCACCATCCATTCATCAATTGAGGGACACTTGGGCCGCTTCCATATCTTGGCTATTACAAATAATGCTATAAACACCGGGATGCATGTATCCCTCTGAATTAGGGTTCTTGTATTCTTTGGATAAATATCCAGTCGTGTGATTCCTGGGTCATAAGATTTTATTTTCAACTTTTTGAGGAAACTCCATGCTGTTTTCCAAAGTGGCTGCACCAGTTTGATTCCCACCAAAGTGAAAGAGGGTTCCTTGTTCTCCACATCTCAATCTTATATTTTTAATTTTAGCAAAAAGGAATTAAGAAAATATCTATGAACTTCTGAGATTTTTCTAGACCTCAAAGGGCCTTTAAGAATATTATCTTGTAGAATTAGGAATAAATGATTCAGAAACATGGATTGAATTTATTATTTTTTAAAGATTTTGTTTATTTGAGAAAGGGAGAGTGCTTGTGAGCACAAGCTGGGGGGAGGGGCGGGGAGGGGAGGAACAGAGGGAGCAAGAGAAGCAGACTCTGCTGAGCAGGGAGCCCAACTCGGGTCTTTACCCCAGGACCCTGGCATCATGACCTGAGCTGAAGGCAGACATTTAATTGACTGAGCTGCCAAGGTGCCTCTGAATTTACTTTAATATAATCACTGAACACAAAGTACATTAAAATACTTAGCTGTACTCTGTGCTCTAGGGTAGCCTAAATGTCTGGAAGAAGTATGGCAATATGAGCAACACTGGGCTACCTCTTGCATCACCCCACTTTCCCACACATTTCTATTTATTTTTGCCTTTCATTCTGCCTGGAACACACACTACACTTCAGGTACATTGTAAAGAATAATAGCCAACAGCTTGAAGGACCCCCATTTCCTTTCCCTGGAAGAATTGGGATTCCCCCAAGACGCTGTGTTCAGCAAATATGAACAAATACTGCAAAAATCCACTGTGTTCTCAGCCACATTGAGACAGTATGTTTTAGTGTTTCATCCAAATCCAGCTTTCTGCTAATGGAGAAACATATTGGGGCAGTTGATGACAGGACCAGCTCTAGTATCTGAAGAGCTCAGAGTAAAATGAACATGTGGGTCCCTTGTTCAATAAGCATGAAGAGTTTCAAGATGGGAAAACAGAACATTAAAAGAAATATGGGGAGTGTGGCCATGAAGCCAGCCTTGTATGGTAATGCACTGAGACATTTTCTCCCATAACATCTCTTCATTACAAATAAAAACAAGATGCTTTTATTACACATTATCACAGAATATTCAATGTGAACTCAGATTAAAAATGAAGTATGACATGGGATTATGATTTAAGGATTTGGATTTCCCAAGCACTGTTAACTAAAATCAAGTGATGGGACCAGATATCATCAAGGATTTCAAATGGCATCACAGAAAGACTGAAGAGAACTTAAGTTGTAGATGAAACCAACTGGGTTCTAATTAGCAAAAAGGAAAGCAGTTCTGGGAGAGGTTATGGTCCTTGAGGACATCGTGTTTTTCCTTTAGGGGCTCTGAGAAAAGCCATTAATGCAAAGAAAGGAATTTTCTTTAAAATTGATGGCACCATTTTATAACAACACCAAAGAGGATTCTAAAAGAATGCTGAATGGGGATCCCTGGGTAGCTCAGCGGTTTGGCGCTTGCCTTCAACTCAGGGCGTCATCCTGGAGACCTGGGGTTGAGTCTCACGTCAGGGTCCCTGCATGGAGCCTGCTTCTCCCTCTGCCTGTATCTCTGCCTCTCTGTCTCTGTCTCTGTCTCTCTCTCTCTCTCTCTGTCTCTCATGAGTAAATAAATAAAATCTTAAAAAATAAAAAGATAAAAGAATGCTGAATAGCTCTGGGATGTTTAACATGTGGGCAAGTCTCTGCATTTGCAATTTTTAATTTTATCAAGTTCCTTATGACATGCCATGTACAGACTATTTTTTAAAGACTATTACTAAAGATTTCTACTTCCTCCCTCATCATTTCCAGAGAGGAATAAACACACAAGGTAACAACTTGGGTACAGAGAAGTTACATTATAACAATCCCTTGTAAGATTAGTCTCCAAGAATCATAGAACCTAAATGCAGATACTGCCCATAAGCATGTCTTTAAAAATAGTCTGTACATGGCATATGGTTAAGTATTTGTTGTTTTTTAAAAAACATTTTTTATTCTATTGGTAAAAATGTGAGCAATGATGTACAGCATGAAATTTAAGCTCCTTGGTTATTTCAATTGCTCCATTTATTAGGAACCTATTATATCTTTTCTATAAGATTGGTCATAACACGAAAAACATTTTCTAATTTCAGTAGTTTTCAGCTTCTCATTAGTCTTTTTTGTTTGTTTGCCTGTGGTGTCTATTAAGACTTGCTTTTAGAAGAAAAAAGAGACAAAACAAAATCTGTTTTACATTCTTTACACACAGCTCTCTCTCATTTTTAAAAGAAAGCTGATTCTTTTTTTTTTTTTTTTTAAGCTAAGCAGTATGAGGTCAGTTGCTAAGGATTCCATTCTACCACATGTTTTATCTTATTTATTTGTGAAGATGGATGAACCTGTTTTTATGTGTATATCAAAAATTATCAAAAAAAATAGGTAACCAGTGCTTCACCTATTGTGGATAATAAATAATAAATCAATAAGCAAACTAGAAAAATTCAATATGCCAAAGACTAGGCTTTAGATAAAATGTTGCTTTAATTCCATTCAACAAACATTTATTAATCTGTAAGTCACCTTTACCAAGGTAGGTACTATAGATCCAAAGATGAATTGCACTCAACCTTGGCCTTGTACTACTTTGCTATAAGTAATTATAGGCATAAAATAGCCAAACACTGCAGGGTGAATGTAGTATTAGAAAGAAAGAAGTCTGTGCTGCCATAGCAGACCCAATGACTTAATGAGCCTTTTGTTTCAAATCTACGCCATTTCATAAATAGTAGAGCAGTGTATAACAATACAAGGACTTTATTCCCTTCATATACTCCACTAGGGGACACTTTCTAGCAGACTGGAAAGTATTTCAAACAACATAATCTACACTTGTCAGATCGAGTGAACAAAGGCCATCTGAGGACACATTTATTTTCCTTGACTTTCTTCTCCAGTGATTTTTTTCAATTCCTTGCAAATTTTCAAGATCTGGTAGCTGGTGGCTGAGCTCAGAGCAATAGCAATGAATTAGGCCAAGTCTGGCTGCAAGCATCACAGGGACATCCTACTTAGACTGAAGCCATCCCATTAAGCCCTCTAAGTTAGACGCGGTAGTGCCAAGTCAGGGAAATTGAGGACATCAATGAATTCCTACAAAGAAAAAATTAAGTTGGAAGTAAATGCTCTGGTCTGAGCTAATCTTCATTACTATATATTTTAATAAAGTTGGGGGGACATAAACGGAGACTTTCTTTATCGCCACAGAATCTACTGCATTTGAAGGTATGTTGGCAAAGGTATGCAGGGTGGAATAGGGGAGAAGGGCTGTGGGTGGGGAGTGTGGGCATGTGGCTGTGTGCCGGTGGGGTGTGTATGGGGGTGTGCATCTGCTTCTTTGGGAAAGGAAGGAGCACAGTGAGGCCGAGGGAGAGCAGTGATCTGTGGACCTGCAGTAACGAGGCGAAAAGATGGGAAGGTTGAAAGATAGAGTGTGCAGACTGTTTAGTCGTACTGCTTCATGCTCAATGCCTCTGCTGCATCCTGACTTTGGCCTTGCTCACTTGCATGCCCATAGAGCAGCCCCAGGGTGGACATTGGTCTGCACAGGTTTAAGTAGAGTGAATGGAGCAGAAAGCATATGATTTGGTATCTTAGTCAGCTTACACTGTCATGACAAATCCCACAGAAGGGGTGGCTCAAACACAGAAATCTATTTCTCACAGTTCTGGAGGCTGGGAAGTCCAAGATCAAGAGGGCAGCATATGCAGCTCATGGAGAGGGCTCTCATGTGGGCTTGTAGACAGCCACTTTCTCACTGTGTCCTCACCTGACCCTTTCTCAATGCTAACCCACTGTGGGTCTCCACCCTCATGATCTCATCTAATCCTAACACCACTCAAAGGCCCTACCTCCAAAAACCATTACATTGTGGGGTAGGGCTTCAACATGTGAATTTGGGAGGAACATGGATATTCAGCTGGTAACAGCAGGCTTCTTCCTACCACTGTATTTCTCCATCATCCTCAGACACTTGGAGCTTTCTGATTACCTAGACTTACTTGGAAACCTGATGTCTATAAAGTACTAGCGTTCCCCTGACCATTTGTAGAACACTTTCAATGACCAGAAAGAGAAACCAACTAGAATCAATTTAACCTAAAAAAATCTTACAATTTTGTCAACTATACCTAATAAAGCTAAAAAAAAAATTACTGACCACTATTAAAATAAATAAAACTAAGTATCCTCACTTTTTTGTTTTTCCTTGCATTTTATTTATTTATTATTTAAATTAGTTTATTTATTTTTCATTTTTTATTATTTTATTTATTTTATTTTTTATTTTTTAATTTTTTTTCTTATGTTATTTACTTTTTAATTAGGTCCTCACAATCAAAATTGTCTTTTTACTGTTTGTGTTTAGTTAACTTTGAAATTAAATTGTAGCTACAAGCAAAAGTTAGTTGCCTAGGGAATAAAAATTATACATTCAGTTTAAAAGAAATAAAAGAATACTTGTCTTAAAATGCAAGATTGTTATATAGTCTTTGCCATGAACTTACATTATAAAAAATTTAATTTCAAAAGTGAAAATTGCTTGTGCTGTTTAAGCTTCAAGGATTGGAAAGTTTAAGTGCAATATCAGAGCTCCTTAAAGAAAAAGCAAATTGGGGATCCCTGGGTGGCGCAGCGGATTGGCTCCTGCCTTTGGCCCAGGGCGCGATCCTGGAGACCGGGATCGAATCCCACATCGGGCTTCCGGTGCATGGAGCCTGCTTCTCCCTCTGCCTATGTCTCTGCCTCTCTCTCTCTCTCTCTCTCTCTGTGTGTGACTATCATAAATTAAAAAAAAAAAGAAAAGAAAAGAAAAAGCAAATTGATTTAGGATATGTCTCCTCTGTAAGAGGGAATTTAGATTTACAATTAGCATGAAAATCATGTATCAGTCTTCTGCAGGAGATTCTTCAGCATACCTGTCTCAAAATCCCAGCAGGCTGAATCTAAAACTCAACTTCATAGTATTAAAAAAAAAACACAAAAAAAAAAACTCAAAATGAATCAAAGACCAAAATGTAAGAGCTCAAAGCATAAAACTTCCCGAAGAAAACATAGGAAAAAACTATTTGTGAACTTAGGTTTAAAGAAAAGATTTCTCAGATAGGACAGAAACATAAACCATCAAAAAGAAAAAAAAAATAAAAGAGGTTTTTAAAATTTTTAAGTAGGCTCCACACCCAACTTGGGGCTTGAATTCACAACCCTGAGATCAAGAGTCACATGCTTTACCAACTGAGTCAGCCAGGTGCCTGGATAAATAAAAATTTTAAATGTTTGCTCTTTGAAACACACTGTTAGAAAATAAAAAGGCAAGTCACATCCTGGGAAAAAATAAATGCAAAATATATATCTGACAAAGAACTTTCAATGGGATATATAAATATATATATTTATATATATATACATATATATATGTGTGTGCGTGTGTATTTATAATACAACAAGAAAATCAACTAGTAAAAATAATACAGGCAAATGATTTGAACAAATACTTCACAGCCTTAAGAATGGCAAACAGCCCATAAAAGAAAATGTTCAACATCCCTAGTCATTGAGGAAATGCAAATGAAAACACCAGAGGATACTACAACATGGCCATAAGAATGGCAAAAATTTAAAAGACCAACAATATGTTTATTCACGAGTATGCAGAGAAACAGGAATGCTCATTCTTTGTTGGTGAGAATTCACATTACACAACCACTTTGGAAAACATGTTGACAAGTTATAATCAAGGTGAATATATACTATCATACCACCCAGAAAACCTCCTTCTAGCTATTTACCTAAAACAATGATGATACATTCCACAATCTTAGACATTATATTATTAGCTACCTCATTCACAATAGCCCCCTCAGACTGGAGACAACCCAGACACCCATCAAAGTGTTAATGAACAAACAAATAGTGATGTATCCATACAACAAAATCCTGCTCAGCAATGGAAAGGAATGAAATAGTGATCTATAGGACAACATGGAGGAAACTTAAGAGCATCATGCGAAGTACAAATAACTCAAACACTCAAGATTATATTACTCCATTTAGTTATAGAAAAAATACAGAGACAGCAAATCAGCAGTTGCCAGAGGCTAGGGGAGAGGGGAGGGATTGAGTACAAAGAACCATGGAAGAACTTTGTGGGGTGATAGAAACATTTCATATCTTGGTTGTAGTGGTAGTTAATGATTGTATACATTTGCCAAGACTCATCTAACTGTATGCTTAAAATGGGTGAGTTTTATTATAAGTAAATTACAGTTCAATAAAGCTGATTGCACACACACACAAACAAAATTGTGCAAACAAAAGTGAAAACATATACATTATGTTATTTAGAAAGATTGCCCGTGGGAAAGGGAGGAAAATGAGATTAGGAAGAAAAAAAAAGGGAAGAAAAAGAGAAAGACATGGAGGGAGGAAGAGAGAGGTAGACAAGAGAGGAGCTTGCATGAACCAATCATAATAATGTACCATGAACTGAGGCATTTGATGATTAACCTCACCCTTTGTACCTGAGTATGAATGGGAGAGAAGTCTGTAAACCAACAGAATATAAAAGAAAACCCAGATACGATATTGCAGACCATGGGGACAAAATGGATTATTCAAAAATGGGGGTGGAACACCTGTTATCCATTTAGGGAATAACATTTGACCTATTCTTCACGATATACACAAAAATCAACCCTTCATTGAACAGGGAACTAACTGTACTGAAAACATTTCTGTAGCTTTGGGTGGGGAAGGCATTTTGAGACCATATACAAAAAGAACAAGTCATAAAGGAAACACAGACAATTTTGACATTATACTTAGAATGATCTCTTTATCAAACAACCATCTAAAGATATTAAACATCAAGCCACAAGCCAGAGGAGATGCAACATACGTAACCAGCAAACAATCAGTGCCCAGGAGCTAGAAAGAACTGATACAATATTTACACAGAGACACAAAAAAATAGGAATATTTTCCCAGAACATTTTCTCACAAATGACCAATGGTTGAGAATGAAAAAATACTGGACTTTAATACTAATGGAGGAAATGTAAATTAACACAACATGAGTATCAACACCCCTCAGAGAGGGAAACATTTTTAAAGTTACAAAATATCAAGTGTTGGCAGGTTTGCAAAGCAACAGAAACTTTTATATATTGCTAGGGCGTAAACTGCTACATTTTGTAAAGCAACTTGACATTATCTGGTAAAGTTGAAGATGTACAGGCTGCATGAGCCTGAAATTCTACCCTAGGAAATCTACTCTAGAGAAACTCTTGCAGGCAGCCCCAGTGGTGGTGGCGCAGTGGTTTGGCAGCGCCTGCAGCCCAGGGTGTGATCCTGGAGACGCGGGATTGAGTCCCACGTCGGGCTACCTGCATGGAGCCTGCTTCTCCCTCTGCCTGTGTCTCTGCCTCTCTCTCTCTCTGTCTCTATGAATAAATAAATAAATAAATAAATAAATAAATAAATAAATAAATAAATAAATAAAATCTTTAGAGAAACTCTTGCACTGGAGCACAGGGAGCAGCCTCAGGAATATTCATAATAGCATTGTGCGTGATGCAAAAAAACAAAAACAAAAACAAAAACAAAACAAAGAAGAATCAATGTCCTTCCATAGGAAAATGGATAATTTTTTTAAGAATGCATGTATGCACCATAAAATGCAAAACAAAAAGTCACAGAAGAATAAAAGCAGGAGGATACTATTCATAAAATGATCAAAAATACAAACAAAGCCATCTAGTCTAAGGATTCATATTTAGGTAATAAAATTATAGTAAAAAGCAAGGGATTGATGAACACCAACAATAAAATAGTGTATTGCTGGGGGGCTAACGGAGAGGACTATCATCATAAAGTTCTTATAATATTCTTAAACTAGGATGATGAGTACACGGTTATTAATCATCCTTCCTATCTTAAACATAGATACATAAAATCTTTTTATGTCTAAAACTATATCATAATAATTTATAAATTGGCAAACAAAAAAAAATTCTTAAATGAAGGACGAAATAAATAGCCAAAGGAATAAATAGCCAAAAAGTTTTGCTTCTGTACAGAGTATACCTTCAGAACATTTTGCTACAAAGGGCTATGGGACTGGGGCTTTTTCTGTAGACTACTTTTCATTGCTCATGATCTCAACCTTTGCTTCAGAGCTACCAGCTGCAGTCGGGAGAAAAGCCCAGTATTTCCCCCTTGTTGACATTTTCTTTTAATCAAAATATATATTTTACGTCTCCTTATAAGAACAGACACTGTTTGGGTGCCCCTTTGGGTTGGAAAAGCAGTTTATTTCTCAATGGTAAACAGATTTGTCAGCCATCCCGACAGCACAAAATGTCAGGGTGCCCATGTGGAAAAGGAAGAGGCGAAGGGGAGATTGCTGCAATATTTATTTGATGATCCTGTTTAATTATTGATATGTTGAAGCCCCAAATGTATACAGGCTTCTTTTTCAATAATGTGTGCTATAGAAAAAAAATACATTCTTGTAGCCTACCCTGTCATTACACAGAAACTATCCATTTAGACGTGCTCTGTGCTCTTTCTTCCAGTAACAGCAATCACTATTTTGCTACAACCATGAGAAAAAGGAAATGTATACCTAATGACATAGTGTATATAAATTATTTTGAATACATAAAGGGATAGCTATGTAAGCTATTACCAATTATTAATATCCCTATCCCCTGGGGGGAAATAAGCCAAGCGGAACCAAAGCAAGTGAGTTGCCATAGGTTGGACCTTGCCTCAAGGTTAGAAAATCACATACAAGTCTCCTTCCAAATCCAAAGCTGAGCAAGTAATCTTTATAAAAATAAATAAGTAAAACAAACCCCAGAACACTTTGCGCAATAAAGTCTGGCAAAGTGTTAATAAATCCAACAGAAGTTGAGTGATGTTGGCTGGAGCATGGGGGATTTGGGGACAGCTAGCTCAGCCCCTGCCCTGACAAGGGGACTGATCGTCATGCCCGAAGCCCTGGTGGACTCCTCCTGACCTTGCAGGTTGCTGAAAGTGAGGGAGAGGCCTAAGTCGGGGGATTTCCTAGCAGTCAGATTCCCAAATGCTATGATGTTTTGTTGTTGCTTTGCCCAAGGTCGAGTGGTTGAATCAGGGCAGAGTCCAATGTCCTGAGTGCCTAGAACGGTGCCTGGCACATAGCAGGCACTCAGTGATCACCTATCACAAATAAACAAGTGAATGGATGAGCACCAGGGGAGCAGCAGTACCGAATCCACTCCCCAATGTGGCAGGTAAGCCCTGGCCCCTCTCATGGCCAATCTGCAGTGCTAAAAATGCACCATGAACATCAGAGCAGGACGCCCCAGATGTCCCTTCGCACTGCGGTGTTGAAGCAGGTGTGCTGCCATTTGAGGATGCTTTCCTTTGAGGATGCTCGATGTGTTCATTCCTCATGTTACCTTATGGCCAGCTACTTTCTCCTGCATAGTTAGCTTTGAGTGATGGCTCCCAGAGCCTTGGGAGGTGGGGAAAGAAGTGGGGAGACAGAGGCTACTGGCCCACGGCCCCCATTGGCTTGCTGGGGATGAGCAAAGGTCCTTCTGCGCCACAAATGGACTAGGTCAGTGAGGCTGAGTGTGGGGGCAGGGATGTGTGGCAGTTGCTGGCTTTAAAGCCTGTTGCTGACAAAGAAATCTAGTCACGACCTGGGTGGGAGAAGGGACGGTGGAGGAAGCAGTGCTGGAAAGGGAGAGAGGTTCAGGAGGATGAGACGAGAGGGGCGATCAAAGCAAGAGGAGGGCATCTGTCTCCTTTTGATCATGCTGAAGACACCATCTGGGCGGTGGTTCAAACGCTGAAATAGGAAAGGATGTTGACATCTTTTAAGTTAGTTCCGGCCCCGGAACTAACTAATTTCATTGTGAAATTCATGTCTCTGCTGCCTTTAAATTCACTACTTGGGCTGGTTGCCTTCCCCCCACCTTGAATCTTAACACTCTACCTCCAACACACACATGAGCACATATCACGTAAGCACACATACACATGTGCACACACATACTCACACAGAGACACATAATACAAACATGCATCAACACAGACACAGAGACACAAATATACATAACACGTAACACAAATATACATCCATGCACACCTGTAACGCATACACATGCAAACACATATACACATGCATGCATATGTACTCACATAAATGCACATACACACAAATATGCACACACATACACAGATGTACAGATAAGCATGCATAAATACACACAAGTACACCTACAAGTACCCACATGCATGGACACACATGTACACCCATACAGAGACACACAAATATGCACATACACACACACTGCAATATTTAATGCTCAAACAATCACACTTCATTCCAGTAAAGGAAACAGAAAAGACAGCCAACTGCAGAGGAGTTTCTGGATCTGATACCCCAACCACATGAATAGAAATGGGTCCCTTTGATTCAGCCGAGACCTCCCTGGAAGAGCTGTGTGGGAAATCTTTTTCAGGAAAGAATAATTCTTTGTGATCCTCCAAATGGAGCAGTCCTCCTGTCCAGCTCGACCAGGGGAGTCTCCCCCTCTGACTAGGAGGATCCAACCCATTCAGCGTAACAACTACAAAGGAGCTCCTTAGAGTCATATGTCCAGGGCTTGTGACATTAGCTTCCTTGCACCCTCTTCCAGGTTGAGAGAGGTCCACTAACAGATCTCCAGGCCAGGTCAGCACTTTGGTTTACAGTCAATTATGGTTATTCATAGTGGGTATGTTCTATAAAGTGACCTGACCTCTGAATTAGTGAATACTAACATTGCTTCTAGGGGAAGCATGTGTGTGTGTATATATATATATATATATATATATATATATATATATATATATATCATATAGATTATAATCTTACATCCCAAACACAATTTGTCCTGGTTGATTATATTTTCTGTGATTTACAAAAGAGAAAACAAGGTTCTGAGTGTCAAATGAGTTGCCTTAGGCAGCCCCACTAACAGGAGCCAGAGTTGGGATTCAAATCCTATTGATTGGCCCCAGGAGCCCTTGACCCACCCTGCCCCCTTCCAGCCATGTCCATCCTCTAGTCTGAAATAAGGCTGAAATAAGAACCTTGTTTGACTCAAGCTGAGAATATATCCATAGGGCAATTCGAATATCTCATCACTCCATGCATATCTGTGAAGACCCACAAGTATTGATTTTAGGGTTACAAATACATTTTTAGCAAGTGGGCAAATTGGCAAATACAGAATCCATGAATAATGAGGAAGAATGTACTTGTATATAGGGTTTCCACATCTGAAGAAAGAATTCTTCTGTAAAAATTGTTGGAAAACCAGTGATGTACAACATCCCTCATTTTATATGGGATTCGGTTATGTGAGCAAATCCAGTCACTGGTAGACCTTTCTGGAGGACTCTACATCCAGTGGGAAAGGGGGCTTGAGTGGCGAAGAATGGGAATGTAGATGCCCCCGTTGACAATTGCAGTTCTAAATGGGGAAGTTGCCCAAGACCCCACAGCTATCAGTGGCCGAGCTAGGACAGGCAGTCAGGACCCTCAGGCACCAGCCTAGTGTGTTCCCCGCTACTCTGAGCTACTTCTACATCATGAAGCGAAAGACAAGTGAACTTGAAGTCAAGGCACTAACTACCTTGGATATTAAGGACTAAAGCCTCAGCCTGGAGCATGGGAGACATGCAACACGGTGGTGAGGACGGTGGGCATCCATACAAGTCCTCCAGCTACCGACTCTCCTTGCTCCAGTGAAGGCTTAAGAGGTAACCTGAACAGAACACAACTCTGTGTAGAGGGCTTGTCAAAAGGGAACCACAGGGATGCAGGCAAACATCTGGAACTCCTCTTTCTGGTGTTCCTCCTTCACAGTAGAGACACTCTTTGGAAGCCTCTGGGAATGGAGAAAGCAAGACAGCTGCTGACAGAAAGCAAGGATCCCAGTGTCCTACTAAAGGGTGCCAGTCACGTGGACTGTGGCCTCATTCAGATTTAGAAAGACAAAGAAAAGAAGCTGAGAGCCATGTCTAGGAGACAGGTTCCAGGAGGGACAGTGCCGAGGTCAGCTCTTGCCCAGGGAGAGCACGGAGCTGTGTCCTTTCTGCAAGGGCTTCTTCCTTCTAACAGATAACAGAGTGACTCCTTCCTCTTGGAAATACAGCTGAAGGAGAAAGAGAAGGCAAGGGATTTCTGAGCAAAAAAGTGGTAAGCTGGGGTTGAGAGGAATTATGGGGACATTAGTGAGTAGCTGAAATGTTGCCTCAGAGTCGTCCAACATACCCCAAATAAATGAGGGGAGAGAAAACTCTAGCCATCAGCAGGCCTGGGCCTGGGAGCATGCCCCTGACAAGTTCTCCTCACTTTGCAGATTGAAGTTGCCAACAGCCCTGCTCAGGGTGGGGAATCTGAGGGGCAGGGGGAGATTTGCCCACAGAACAATTCTTTCTCCACTCCTCATGCTCCTCTGAGCTCAGGCAGGGCTCAAACATTCTTCACTTCAAGTGGCCCTTCCTGAGCTGGTTCCTTCCCCAAGGGAACAGTGAAGAACTGAAAGTTTCTGTTCCCTCAAATTCATATGTTGAAGCTCTAACTCCCCAGGGCATGGTATTTAGAAATGGTGTCTTTGGGAGAAATAAGTTTAGATGTGGTCATGAGGGTGAGGCCCCCATGCCTTATAAGAAGAAGATTCCCTCTCTCCTTACACACAGAAAAGTCATGTGAGCATGCAGCAAGATGGCAACCATCTACAAGCCAAGAAGCAGGCCCTCTCCAAGTACCAAGTCTGCCTACACATTGATCTTGATGGTCCAGCCTCCAGAACCATGAGAAATAACTGTTGTTTAAGCCTCCCAGTCTGTGGTGTTTTGCTATAACAGCCTGAGTTGACCAAGATGGGGACCTTTCTGCCATCTGGAAGCCAAGGATTCTCCCTATAAGGCATAGTCCAATAGACCCACTCAAAACATATATCTTAAGGTTTTAAATCCGCCAGTGTTTAATAAAACATTCATTTAAGTATCATACCTTCAGTTCTAGCACCACACAAGGCACATGTGCACATGTGACAAATATTTGTTGAATGAATGTGATAAAGAGGCATTTAATGTTACCAGTTCTAAGACACGATACTTGGTATTTATCATCATTAGCTCCAAAACTAGATCCCAAGTGAGTGTAGAAAAATCAAATAATATGGTCACTGTCGATTTGATGACTGCCATTATCAAATTTGATATTCCCCAAATTTGAAACCTCTTAGGATTCTCCGCATATCCCATATCAATACATGGCAGCTCAGAGGGAAGGAAACCCAGAGGCTATGCCTCACCTGTGACGGAAAGGTAAAGTACCCAGAGGACCCCTGCTATGAAAATTACATTTTAATCTTCATTGCATAATTAATTCAGAGTCAATTATTTCTCTGTCCAGAAGAGTGAACGCATTCTTCGAAACCCTACGGTGGAAAAGCATTCATGACATGCCCTTTTATTTCTAACAAAAGATAATTTGCACATGCTCTTTCCTTGGGAGCATATCGTTTAAACTAGAATAAGCTTCCTTGAAGAAAAAAAAAAACATTAAAAAGGAAATGAAAGAAAGAAAATTAATGAGACATTCAGGAAAAAAAAAATCATCAGAAAATTTCCCGATCCATGCCAGAATGATCCTATCCCTGGGAACTACGCTCTTTGTATCATCATTGTATTGTATCCCCCTCACCTGTCACTACTGAAAATTGAGAAGACTTAATAAAAATCACTCATCAGACGCGCATAGCAATCACCATAGGCCGAGTTGCCATGTGAACTCTGTGAGTCTCAAATGGGGGACAATCCACTAAGGCCCCAGAAGCCACGTTGGTTTATTCATGGCCCAGGTCTCTTAAAGGGAAGGTACTATTTCCTTTACGTGATTATGGTCAACTGCCTTCAGTGCCATATTTATTCAGTCTGCAGTGCCCGGCTATGAAAGAGAACTGCCTACAGAATATATTTCCTTCCTATTCCAATGTCTGAAATGTTAGAAGAAAATGACTGGCTTTGTGCATGTGAAATGTTGGCATGAAGTGAAAAATGAATATGTGATTGTTGTAATTTTGCTTTTGCAAAACTACACCACTAAGGCAAACCTACATCCCGACTCCACATTGCCCAGCAAGGCAAAGAGTAAGAAGCAGCAAATGATTATCTTCAAAGCAACAAGGAACCATAATACTAAAACACCATGTAGTTATGCTCATTCATACTTTTCAGACTGTTTTCCCATTCCACCCCCACTACCCAGACCCAGCTACCACCCGCCTCCCCTGGGCTGTCACGGTAAGCTCTCACGGACTACCCCACTCCCTATCAGGATCCAAATTAGGTGCAGCAGGGGTTCACCTGCAAAGTGCAAGGGTGCAAAATATACTGAAAAATGCAGGACTTGGGATAAATTCTAGTTCAGTGCAACAGTTTTTAAAAACCTAATTTAACGCAAATGTATTCATAACTAACAAAATACCAAAATTATAAAGAAAGACATGGTGCAACAGTGCCATGCCACGTCACACTGGAGCCTGGCGCAGAAGGAAAATTGTGCACTTCTATCCACAGGTTTTAGGGAAAATGTTAATAGTGACTTTTTAAAAAACATTAAAGTAGTTGAAAATACTGAAAAATTGAAAAAGTAGATGAATTAAAACTTATTATGTTATTTTAAGTTCAAGTATTTTGCTTATACCCCAAACAGAATTTATTATAATTAGAAAAAAAGAATTTATTATAACTTCATTTCCCTGGATATAACAAAAGTAATCAGTAGTATTTTCAAAATCTACTTCTTTGTTCATCTTCTTTTCAGCTGGGAGTTTTAAGTGACAACCAATGGGAGAAAGTGACTTTTAAAGTGTGTTGGTAAATGTTAAATTTTACAAAAGGCGTCAATAAATGTCTTTCCCAATATTTCAACCTAAAATAATCATGTGAGTTTCAACACACCTACTTTCCCATTTCTCAATATTTTTCAACAACTATAATGTCCTGGAAAATTAACCATTAAAAAATATATTAAAACATGCAAACCAGAGCAATGTTTTCTCTTTGGCCTCAGGCCTCAGTATGGCTCAGCACGGCACCACCGGATCCTGTCTTTATTTAAAAGTTGGATACATTGCTCATCATGGCTTTTTTTTTTTTTTTGCATTAATTTTAAAATTTAAAAATAGTGCATCAAAATATCATTTATGCTTAAAACCTCACAGTAGGTTCCCTCTGTACTTTGAATGAAATTCAGACTCTCTACAGGGACGACAGGGCTCGCACAAGTGAGGCCCTGAGTGACCTGGCTCCTGTCCCCCCCAACCCTACTTCTGTCCTCCTATTACTGTCCGGATACATTCCCACTGCTCTGCACACAGGTTCTCTGCCTCAAAACCCGAGCACACGACTTCCCCTACCTGGGGACTCTCTCCCCTTCCTTCACATGGTTACATCCTTCTTATCCTTTTTTTTTTTTTTTTTAAAGGTTTTATTTATTCATTCATGAAAGACATAGAGAAAGAGGGAGAGACATAGGCAGAGGGTGAGGCAGGCTCCATGCAGGGAGCCTGATGTGGGACTCGATCCAGGGACTCCAGGATCACGCCCTGGGCCAAAGGCAGACGCTCAACCACTGAGCCACCCAGGCGTCCCCCTTCTTATCCTTTTAATTCACATATAAATGTCCCGTCCTCACAGAGGGTTTCCACATCCATCTTGTCTAAAGCAACCCCCACACACACATGTTTATTTTATGTGTCAACCTGGCTAGGCTATGATGCCCAGTTCTTTGGCCCAACACCAGTCTAGATATTGCCGTGAGGATAATTTTTAGATATGATTAACCATTAACTTTAAGTAAAGCAAATTGCTCTCCACGGTGTGGTGGGCCTCATCTAATCAGTTGAAGGCCTTAAGAGCAAAGACTGGGTTCTCCAGAATAGAAAGACTTCTGTCTCAAGACTTCATGTGACATAGGAATCCTGCCTGAGTTTCCAGCCTTCTGCCTTGCTCTGTGGATTCTGGATTTGCTAGCCTCTATAATTCCATGACCTAATTCCTTAAAATCTCTTTCTCAATAGCATATGTATTACATATCTATATCCATATCTAACATATATATGGAAGATGTATATGTTCTCTCTCCCCCTCTCCCCTTCCTCCATATATATATAACATATATATATAGAATATCTCTATAAACACAAATATATTTTAATATATTAAATATATATATGTATATATTCTGTTTCTCTAGAGAACCCTGACTAATAGACCCACCTGTTCATGTTTCTTGGGTTTTTCCCAGGACCTACATATTTCATAAGCATGTAGTTAAGGTATTTCAGCTGTGTATTTGTTAGTTTCCTTGATGTTTCCATGTTTTCTCTCCCCTGGGAGACTGTAAGCTCCCTTTGAA
This sequence comes from Vulpes vulpes, assembly GCF_048418805.1. NCBI lineage: Eukaryota > Metazoa > Chordata > Mammalia > Carnivora > Canidae > Vulpes > Vulpes vulpes. The sequence continues at coordinate 106,864,676 of NC_132781.1, read as the reverse complement.
CAAGAACTGTGTCTGTCTTGTCCAGCTCTGAATTCCCAGCTCCCTGCTCAGTGCCTAACACAGTGAAGCAGGAAGAATGCTGGTACCACAGGCCTGGGCTCCAGAGACAGGCTCCTTCCCTAGGGTGGGAAGGAGAGATGAGTAAGAAAAGGAAGCCCTGTGGGTCCAGGTAACTTATAAAAACAGTGTTCAGGCACTAGAAGGGGCCGGTTCCCAGAACCCAGAGAATCAAGGAGAGGCAAGGTTTGAACAAGAAAAGAATATAGCCATTAGGATGAGCAGGGAAAGTCACTGGATGCTGATTCCCAGGAAGCTGGAGCAACCAAGGTACTAGAATGATCTCCCAACTGGTGTCCCTGCCACTGCTCTTGCCCACTGGTGCCTTCTCCAGCCACCAGCCACGATGAGCTGGTTTACACACTGGATCCTATCACTCCCCTGTCTAAGGCCCTCCTGAGCCTCACCATCCTGTATACTACAATTCAGATTCCTTACTGTAGATTCCTCAGAGCACTATGTCACCTGACCCCATAAGCCTGTCTCTCAGCTCACCGCTTTCATCTTGCTCCAGCCCCACCAGCTCCCAGCAGGGCCTCTCCTCTCCAGACATGGTCCTGCCTCAGGTCCTCACCTAGAACACTCCCCCTGGAGACATGCCCATGGGCTCCATCCTATGCAGTGTGTCCCACACCACAAACTGCCCGCCTGTCAGGCACTTGCCACCAGCCAGGAACCAACGTGCCAGGCGGCATGGGGAGGCAAGTTCTGACAGGCGTCACATAGCTCCCCAGACGTCACCACGCCAGCTTTCCCCAGCGTGGCCAAGCCTCTCCAGCCAGCCCTGCATGCTCCCAGCTTCCACTCGGTCATCTTTGGGCAGATACATGTTAGAGAAAAGGAAGCAGAGCAAAAAATGCAATTGCTCTCACTTTTACTTTCTTCTTTTCATAACCATTGACAGCCTGATATTTCATCCAGCCCAAGTGAGAGGAGGAGCCAGGTTGTGCCTACCCTAGAACTGCGAGCAGCTCTGTACTCTGGGGCCCTAACATTTGTAAAGCTTATGAAACCATGGCTAAGATATCACCAGGGTGGTTTTCTGGGAAATGTGCTGTGCTTCCCCCTGGGATGTAGAGCAACAAAGAGACTGGGGGTGACATCATTCCTTTCCTGAGAGGATGCTTATTTTCTCTATCACTCTGAAGGTCAGACTTGGCTGTTGGGCATGGCGGAGAATAAAGCCGTGGTATTTTGAGGATCTGGAACACATCCGAACAGAGATCAACCAGGGAGATGGCTGGCTTTGATAACGGGAGCTGTGGCTTTGGCCTCACACTTTCTGTTTTAGCTTTCCTGGGTTGTTATCTGGTGCTCTTTCCTAAAAAAATAGGAGGATGAAAAAGGATCCAAGCCCCACCAGCAATCTCCCCCCACACTTAACACAGATCTGACGAAGACGTAAGCATCCAGACTTCGCCATCAGGAATGGCACTTCACTGGGTTTAATTTTAAGGCAGAAAAAAAAGCAACAACAATGATAAAACTTGAAATTCAAAATGAAAGAAGATAAGTTACTTCAGGTAGATAATGAAATGGATTATCTGTCTTGGTGCTGGGTTGATGGTGGGGCCATTGGCTTGTTGCAGTGTCCTCCCCAGGTGCTGGTCTAGGACTCAGAAGAGAGAGAGGGACCCATCTGCGCCAAGGCCCTGCCAGCTCAGCTCCTGGCCCTGTGAGAGGACAGGGAGGTGATGAGCCAGTGAATAACTACTGGGCCGGGACCTGGGAGAGGACAGAGGTCCAGGGACATCCAGCTGGCACTTAGCACTGATTTCCCCCAGAAGTATTTGCCAATTTCTACAGCCATTGCTGAAAGACTGAGCACTGTGTCTGACAGAGAAAAAGGACTAGGATCTAGACTCCAACAATGAGGATGTCCTGGTGAAGGCCCTTTCTTCAGTTAGTGTTATAGAGAGCTCCATCCTAGGAGTAGGATAACACGGAGGTACTGGTGGCCCTTGGAGGCATCTGAACGGTCTTAATCCCTGAAATTGTATCAAGGAAATCTCAGATGGTCGTGCCCCCTCCCACCCCCTTCTTACTGGCAAAGGAAGATACAATCACTGTTGACCTCATAAGTATTTCTGCATAGAATTTTGTAAGTTCACAATCAAAAATAACCCAGCACATGAACTGATAAGACTACATGAATAAAAATGAGCAGAAATAACAACAACAACAAAAAGACACAGACCTATAGGACTCTAGACATTACAGTTACCAGACACAGACTTTATGGTAACAATTCTCAAGGGGACAAATAAGGCTGAGAATTTCAACAGAGAATGTGAAACTATTTGAAAGGACATTAAAATTATAAAATAAAAACTTTAATAACTGGGACATCTGGGTGGCTCAGTGGTTGAACATCTGCCTTCAGCTCAGGGGGTGATCCCGGAATCAAGTTCCACATCAGGCTCCCTGCAGGAAGCCTGCTTCTCCCTCTGCCTATGTCTCTGCCTCTCTCTCTGTGTCTCTCATGAATAAATAAATAAAATCTTTTAAAAAATAAATAAAACTTCAATAACTGAAATGAAAAACTCAAAGAATGGGATTAAGAGCAGATTAGATAGGTGGAGGAAGAATGAACAAAAACATGCAGCTAACAAGAAAAGATCCAGGATGAACCACAGAGACATAAGGATTAAAAACTATAGAAGAAAAGAGTAGGAAACATAGAATGCTGGGTAAAGGTCCAGCAGTATATCTGGAGTCTCAGAATGAGACTGGAAAAAACTGGAGGTAAGAAATACTTGGGTAAAACTAAGAAAAGATATGAAGTCAAAAATTCAAGCCCTACAAATTCCAAACGAGAGGAAGAAAGGAAGAGAGGAATAGAGAAAGGAAGAAAAAAAAAGAAAAAGAAAATGGTCGTCTGGGTCCATATTAGTAAAACTACCTTTAAAACATATATAAAAATTGAAACCTTAACATTAGCCTTAAAAGAAAAACAAGTTATCTTTAAAGGAGCAACAGTTAGATCAGTACGAAAAAAAAATGAAAGACAGAAAGCAAAGGAATGAAAGAAGTGACTACTATGCCCAGCTGAAGGATCCTCCAAAAAGGTGAGATAAAGACATTTTCGTGCAAACAGAAGCAGAGAACTGATTGCTCGCACTGCAAAAAATACTAGAAGAGTTCTTCAGGCAGAAGAAAAAATGATCCCAGATAAAGTTCACTGTTACAGGAAAAAATGAAGCTCACTGAAAAGGGTAAATCTGTAGGTAAGTATGAGGAACTTTTGACTATTTACATACCCCCCCAAAAGTTTTGTGGGTTATAAAATAGAGAATTAAAATAAAATGATCACCTGTAAATGGTAAAGTGTTATAAGGACTTTGTCTTATCCAAAGAGGGCAAAAATACCAGATATTAATTAGGCTTTGAGAAGTCATGGATTATGCTATAAAACCTTTGATAACCACCAAAATCAGAATAAAAAGGATGAAACAAAGAATGTCACTGTTCACGCTAATAATAGCAGGAAGCTTTCTAAGCACCTTCCCTAAGGAATTTTTCCAAAACCCAAGCAAAGGTCAATGTACAAACTTGTTCACTGAAGTGCTTATGATGAACGTTGGAATCAAATGTTTAGTGATAGAAGAATCTCTGTGATGGACGATGACACAGCCATTTAACATGATGCCCTCAAATAATGTTTACTGGCGTTGAGGAGATGCTGTGCACATGATAATAAGTGAAAAGAGCAGAAATAAACATTATCAATTCAGCACGACCAAATTTAGTTTTTAGAGTACACATATGTGTGCAGAGAAGACATCATTAAAAAGTAAACAAAGTATAGCTATCATCCCTGGTGGTGAAATTAAGTGATTTCTACTTTCTTCTTATTTTTTTAAAAAATATTTCATTTATTTATTTTATTTGAGAGAGAGAGAAAGAGAGAGAGAGAGAAAGGAGCGGGAGGGGCAGAAGGAGGGAAAGCGAATCTTAAGCAGACTCTAGGCAGAGTGCAGAGTCTAATGCGGGGCTCGGTATCATGACCCTGAGATCATGACCTGAGTGGAAATCAAGAGTTAGATGCTCAAAAAAAAAAAAAAAAGAGTTAGATGCTCAATCGACTGAGCCACCCAGGCACCCCCACTTTCTTATTATTTTTGCTGATATTCTACCATAAGTGTATGTTACTTTTATAATCAGTAAAAAGTTCTTAAGCAATAAACTAATTGTTTTCTTTTAAAAATAAAAGGTGTTAATTTGGTGGGGACAGGTGATTTGGGAAATATCAGAAAGGGAGACAGAACATAAAGACTCCTAACTCTGGGAAACGAACTAGGGGTGGTGGAAGGGGAGGAGGGAAGGGGGTGGGGGTGAATGGGTGACAGGCACGGAGGGGGGCACTTGACGGGATGAGCACTGGGTGTTATTCTGTATGTTGGTAAATTGAACACCAATAAAAAATAAATTTATTTTTAAAAAATAAAATAAATATTTCACACATAAAAAAATAAAAAAATAAAAGGTGTTAAGATACTTCTTTCTCTTAGACAAAAGGAACTCGGGCAGGATGTGTGAAAGTAATAGAGCTTTCTCATTTCATTTTTTTAAATCCTTTTGAATAAATTAGGAGTATCCAGTATTATGACTATAGCTTTTACCCAAGTAGGTCTATTTACATATATATTTAATCAATTTTGTACATTTACTCAAAGCCTCAACCACCCTTTATACTATTTTTTGTTTGTTTCTTATAGATGAACACAGAAAAAAATAAAATAGTTATTTATTGGTATATTGGGATTCCGGATGCTTATTTTTCCAAATCCCTGTTACAGCTATTATAACATGGCTCATGAGATTTTTTTTTTTTTAATCTCAGCTAAGTTGAGCTGGTTCCATGGTAACCTCTGGAAAGGTGAAGTGCTGTCTTCCCTAAGGTCCCATCAATCATGCTCACAGGGAGAGATCTTGGAACTGCGAGCATGACTCACTGGGACCAGCCATCTGTGACCTGGACCGGTGTCCTTCATGGCTCGTGAAAACCAACAGTATGACATGAAGTCATCCTGGAAGAAGACAGACAGCATGTGCTCAAACCCTGGAATGGGGCCCAAACTTGAGAAGGGATAAGTCTGGGTGTCAATGTATTCTCCGTTTTCAGTCTCTACTTCAAGTTCGTATCCAGGGCAGGTCACTGATGATTATAAGAAAGATGCAGGGTTCAGAATTTTTTTTCTCAATTTCCCTATTCATAATTAAAAAAAAGAAGACCATTATCTGAAGTTAGATATGCAAATAAAGTTGACTTAAAAGCAATAAGAATCAACCACTTTACATCATTAAGCCAGGCATGGAGAATGGCTAAAATTAACAGGACAGGAAACAACAAATGCTGGTGAGGATGTGGAAAAAGGGAACCCTCTTGCACTATTGGTGGGAACACAAGCTGGTGTAGCCACTCTGGAAAACAGTGTGGAGGGTCCTCAAGAAGTTAAAAATAGAGCTACCCTATGACCCAGCAATAGCACTACTTTGGGGTATTTACCCCAAAGATACAGATGGAGTGAAATACCGGGACACCCACATCCCAGTGTTCACAGCAGCAATGTCCACAATAGCTTAACTGTGGGAGGAGCCTCGGTGTCCATGGACAGATGAATGGATAAAGAAGCTGTGGTCTATGTATACAATGGAATATTCCTCAGCCATCAGAAATGACGAATACCCACCATTTGCTTTGACGTGGATGGAACTGGAGGGTATGATGCTGAGTGAAATAAATCAATTGGAGAAAGACAGTTATATGGTTTCACTCATATGTGGAATATAAGAAATAGTGAAAGGGATCATTAGGGAAAGGAGGGAAACTGAGTGGGGAAAAATTAGAGAGGAAGACAGACCATGAGACTCCTGACTCTGGGAAACAAATAAAGGGTTGCAGAAGAGGAGGTGGGTGTGGGGATGGGGTGACTGGGTGACGGGCACTAAGGAGGGCATGTGATGAGATAAGCACTGAGTGTTATACTATATGCTGGCAAATTGAATTTACATAAATTATATATATATAAAAGAAAATTTTAAGTGATTTTTTTTTAAAAAGCAATAAAAATCAGAATAGGCCAAGCAGACATTCTGTCCTCACACTTTCTAAGAACTGGCCACAGGAACATCGTACACGTGATTGCTCACGGTGGTTTTCCTAGGACACAGCACTCCTAACGGAACCAGTTGGAGATCAAGGAGAATGGGTGGGGTCAGCTACCTGTAGGACAGACAGAGCAATAACAGCCAGGGTCAAGGTCTCACGCAAAAGATCGAGCAGGCCCTGTGAGCCCCCCGGAAGAAGTGCCACGGCTCATTTCTCTACCTTCCAAGACGGGATTCATGGGTAGCTATGAAAACCGTTGCAAAAGAGCTACCAATATTTCATTAAAAAGAAAACGTAAGACAGGTCCCAGCTTGAGCTTCAGCTGCGATTTATGTTTGTTGAACTTGTATGGTGAACCTGGAGGACAGACTCATTATTTACATGGGAAACTAAGGTGTCTCCTGGGAGAGAGTTCATTGTAAGCCGGGGAGAAAGAGCCAGGCATGGAGAGCCAGGGATGCAGGAGGGCCACAGTGGCTTTTACTTGGGTCTGAGGGAGAAGGAAGGCTACATGTAAAATTAGACAGGCTTTTTCATTAATATATTTGTACAACTTTCTGGTGCATGCATCGCAGATTACAGGCACGCATGCCTACGCATAGTCGCACACAGCATAGAGTAACAAGGAGAGAGGTGTTGCCCTGTCTTGCCATAGCTCACCACACAGCTTTGGGACCAGGAAGGTCCCAGGAATTAGGGGCAGTGATGATGGCAGAGGAAGACCCAAAGCCCAGCAAAAATAGTATGACACCTGATGTGCCCAGGGGGACACTGTGTGCCCAGAACATGGACAGTATCCAAAGAGCAGACTTATCCAAGGGTAAGTGAGGCGTGCCCCAGGGAGAGCCTGAGATGTGAGGGGAGAAGCCTATACTAAAACAGAGGTCAGTGAGGGAGCAGAGGGGTGAGGGGGCATTGGTAGGAGACAATAAAATTTGAGTTATGACTCGTAATGTGACCCCATTATACACACAGGCTGGTGAAGCCCAGGGAAACGCAGGCGACAAGACTGTATCTGAGGCTGTAATTATCAGCCCATTTATTTTCACTGGTGACAGGGACAGAAGCACAGTAATTGGGAGGAAAGTCGTGCAAAGACTCAGACAAATTGTGCCCCACTCTCTTCCATATTTTATAGGGAACGCTAACAACCAGATGAACTCTGGAACAGACTACGGCTCGTTACTTCTGACAGGTTGTGCCAGAAAACATGTATCGCCAAGTGATTCATCACCATTTATACCCAGATCATAAATCTTTATTTTCCAAAAGCTGTGCTTTGGAATCGGGGCAGACCATAGTGTTTATTCTTTTTTGTTGGCAGTTGGAAGAATAGCCTATTGATGTCCTTCCTATGGATTTTATCGTTTCTCTGAGAACCATTTTGCACACTTTCTTGGGACTTGTTTTCCACTCGACTCAAAAAATATATAGTTGCTGTAATCATGAAAATGTTTTTCACCAGTTGGTTTTCAAGTACTTCTGGGGTGACTGTGTTGGCCTGACCCCCACTAAACTATAGTGCATTGGTTCATCTATTATACAGAGTTAGAAACTGTGCCCAAGCCTGAAATAAACTTTCTAAAATTGCTAGAGAAGTGGAATTGCTATTTTTAAAACCTTATTTTTTAAAGAAATCATTTTAAGACCATAAATTATAATAAGACCATAAAGAGAAAGAAATGAACTTTGGTTTATCACTTACCAGGCCCTTCATAGAAATAAGCCTCGTTTAATCCTCATGAAAACCTTGCCAAGTGGCCATTGCCCCAGCACCAGGGTCTTTTCTCCATAGTTGGAGACCTCTGGGGCCCTAGGGTAATTTAAAGATTGAAATCAATCTGGCCCCCAGTGTTCCATGGTGATTTTGTTGATATGATGTCAGCTGGACATCATGGAAACTGTGCCAAGTATATCTACATCCATAAGGATGTCAGGCCAAGACTTCTCCATGAAAAAGCATTCTAGAACCATCCCCCAACACACACACACACATATACATACCCTACCACCACCACCCCTCACTCCCAAATCGCTGGCAAAACCTTGTCAATTTTAATTCTAAACATTTCTCAAATCTCTCCTTTCTCTCTGTTGCCATGACCATAACTCATGATTCCCTGACCTCTCCCAACAATCTATCCTCCTTTCACCTCTGAGTGTTAGGTCCATCTTCTCTCCTGTGGGAGCCAGCCTGCACGATGGCTTTCCAGTGATGCAGACCTCCCACTATTCACAGACCCTTCCCATGCTGAATTGGAGCTGGCCCTGTGTGACCCATTGAATAAAGGACAGCTAACGATGACTTCTAAGACTGAACTGTAAAAGGCCTTGTAGCTTCTTCGGCCTCATTTTCTTGGATCCTGGACCCAGCATGAAGTAAGAAATTGGCCACCCTGAAGCAGCCAGTGAAGGAAAGGACACTTAGGGAGAGAGCCAATGAAGAGAGAGATGCCTGGATGGCGACGGCTGCCCCAGCCATCCCTGCTGATGCCCAGAATGTTGGAGAGCACAATGAGTTGTCTCTGTTGACCTCTGTCCAAACGATAGATGCATGACCGTCTCCTCACATTCACAAGTTGAAGTCCCAAATTCCAGGACCTCAGAATGTGCCTGTATTTGGAGATAGTGCCTTTAAAGAGGTAAGTTAACAGGAGGCCGTTAGGGGGTGCCCTGATCCATGAGGGGAGGAGATTAGGAGACAGGCAAGTAGGGGAAGACCATGTAAGGACACAGGGAAGAGATGGCCATTGAAGAGCCATGGAGAGGGGCCTCGGAAGATACCAACCCCGCCTACACCTTGGTCCTTGAACCTTGAAAAAATAAATGTATTTGTTGAAGTCGCCAGCCTGTGGTCCCTTGTTATGGCAGCTTAGCACATCAATACTGTGGTGATAAATGAATAGTTTTGCTCTAAGCTACTAAAGTTTTTGGTGTAATTTGCAACACAGCAATTTATAACCAGAATACTCCAATGTCTCAGAAATACTTATTTTTAAATTCCTGGCACAGTAGAAGCTCCACATCTTCCAAAGAAATGCATTCCATACAGAAAAAAGATTGTAATGTTTCGCAACTGACATTCTTCTTGCTGAAGCCTAACTGCCCTCCACCAAGGGGCGAGCTCGGGGGGCTTCTCCGGCACCTGCAGAACACAGGGGCGCCGCAGCTCAGAAGCAGGGGACGTGGGGAGGAAGGATCTTGCCTTGGGATTCCAGCCTTCCAGGCTGCTGTCAAATGGAGAAGCTAATTGCCAGGCTATAAAAATGACTATTAGGCCCATCAATGTGCTATCATCGATTAGCATCACGACAATGGCAGGATTAGGGGAAACAAATGTGCTTTACAGCCTCCCAGCTGAAACTCTGCAAAAGGTTAATTGGATTGCATTTCAGAGTCTGTGCACCTCAGAGGAGGTTGTACATGTTCATAACTAAACAAGGTACAAGATGCTGGGAAAATCCGCCCTGGATACACACTTGCACACTGCCTCTCCCTACATAAATCAGAAGGCCACTGTCAGGTTTGGAGCTCTTTCCCCAAAGTTTCATGCCATTAGTGATTCACAGGTGTTCCTGCTCATTGATTTGGAAATCACAGAGGCCTCGGAGTTGTGTCTCTGGGGGGGGAAATAAAAACCATAAGGAGTCAGCAAAAGAATTTCCTGAGTTATTTCACTACTGTAGGAGGGCTCAGAGTTGCCAACAACATGTGAAACACATTAATTCCTACCCGTTTGCGGCCGGGTCACAGCCAGCTAAGAGGCTCTGCCAAACCCCAAGCAGAGTTCCAGGGTGGCAAACTAACGTGTCTGTAACCTGACACATGGCCTTTGAAACTGAGGCGTCAGAAATGTCTGTAGGGTCATTCCCAACGGGAGGCGGCTACTGGGGCATCACCCCCATCTCCCCGCTTTGTGAACTCCTGGCAAAGGGCGTTTGGCCTTAGGTTCTAAAACCCATTTCCAGGCCCTGGGCATTCCCCGGGTGTAGCCCGTCCTGAAAGTAGTCAGGAACCACCTTGGAGCAAACCCCGGGCACTGGAGGCGTACAGGCACCCCTTGGAGATGCCGCGGGTGCCCTGCCAGACCACTGCCACAAAGCAAGTATTGCAATGAAGTTTGATGAATTTTTTGGTTTCCCAGTGCACACATAAAAGTTATGTTGACACTATACTGTAGTTTATTAATTGTGCAATAGCATTGTGTCTAAAAGAACAATGTGCATATGTTAATTTTAAAGATATTTTATGGTGCACTTGGGTGGCTCAGGCGGTGAAGCATCTGTCTTCGGCTCAGGTCATGATCCTGGGGTCCTGGGGTTGAGCCCCATCGGGCTCCCTGCTTAGTGGGGGGTCTGCTTCTCTTTCTGCCCACCTCCTGCTCGTGTCCTCTCTCTCTCTCTCTCAAATAAATAAATAAAATCTTCTTTAAAAAGATGTTCTATTGTTAAAAAATGTTAACCTTCATCTACGCTTTCAGCCAGTGATTAGTAATTACTAATTACAGATCACCATAACAAGTGTAATAACGAAAAAGTTTGAAATACTGTGAGAATTACTAAAATGTGACATACAGACACAAATTGAGCAAATGCTGTTGGAAAGATGGCACGAATAAACTCACTCAATGTGGGGTTGCCACGAACCTTCAGTTAGTGGAAAAAAAAAAAAAGACAGTATCTGTGTCAGAGAGCAAGATATCTGTCCCCTCCAAGGTCCTTCTAGCTGGACTAAGAATCAAATTGGCATGGGACAGATTAGCAGGAGAAGATCAAATTTCACAGCATACGGGGAACCCTCACAGGTGTGGGAATTCCAAAGACAGCCAGGCAAAATGAGGTATCTGTGTCATCCTGAACTACGGAGAAGAGGGTAGGGGTCTGGGACTTCAGAGGAAAGAAGTGTGACTCACAGGAAGATGCTTGCTGGGCCACTCAGAAACCATGGGACGAAGAGAGGGTTCTGACTGAACACACTTTGCTAGGTTCCTGTCATAATGTAGTTCTCTATGGTGACAGCCCCCTTCCTGGAGCAGGTCCACTATGTTAATTCTTTTTAGGCAGTTGTAGGGGAGGCAAAGAGCTTTTCCTGAATCTACTGGGGTTTGATTGCTTTGTAGCTCAAAACAATGTTCCTGCCAAAGTGGTCCATCTTCAGGGGGCACTGCGCTTGCCCCTACCTATATCTGCAAAGGGCAATAAAATGAGTTTCGCCTGGATGTAGAATTGCATTGATAAGTTGTGTAATTGTCTACCACTTCCAATCCCATCTCATCTGGTTGAAATTTCCTCTGCTAGGTATCCCTGCATGGCACAGCGGTTTGGCGCCTGCCTTTGGCCCAGGGCGTGATCCTGGAGACCCGGGATCGAATCCCACATCGGGCTCCCGGTGCATGGAGCCTGCTTCTCCCTCTGCCTGTGTCTCTGCCTCTCTCTCTTTCTCTCTCTGTGACTATCATAAATAAATAAAAAAAAAAATTTCCTCTGCTATACACATTTTGTGCCAAGTCCAATGCCATTGGATTTGGTAAATCTTTAAGAGTTTAACTACTGGAAGCAGTTAGGTTAGTGATGGGATAGTCCCTGGTCTTGAGGGGGGAAGGCTTGAGCTCAGGGGGCACTGAACATAGAACCAGAAAACCAAGGATCCAAGAATGGAGACTTTGAAATCACTCTTAGTACCCCCGGGACAACCAGGGTCCGGGCCCTGGGCTTTGAGCTGACCAGTCTCCAGCTAGAGATAGGAGTTCATAAGGCTGAGAGGATATCCCCCAACATCAACAACCAGATATCAGATCACCTCCCACTTCTAGAGCCCAGAATTCCGTGATCAGGTTGCCCAGAGCCTGCATGCAGGGCTGCCCTAACCTCCTCCCCTGTCCTGCGCTCTGCCCATGTACGTCACAGGGACGTACAGTGCCAAGGGGCAGGTGCCTACAGCGGAGAGGGTGGAGGGCCCTTGTGATACAGAGAAGGGGGGAGGCCCTTTCCTGGGCCTGCAGTGTTGGAGATCATACAAAATGAGTTCTGAAAAGGCTACATTTGCTTTAGCCACAAGGAGCTTACAGGAAACCCTTCACCTTTTGCCTCCTCTTCTTCACAACTCTATCAGTGCGGTGTCGAAAAGCTGAAACTTAATTTTCTTATGTGCTTGAAAGTCAGCTTTCTATTATTTTGTAACAGAAGTTAAAATGTGTTTCTCTCGAACTAGGGGTGGTGGATAGGGAGGAGGGCAGGGGGTGGAGGGGAATGGGTGACGGGCACTGAGGCGGACACTTGACGGGATGAGCACTGGGTGTTTTTCTGTATGTTGGTAAATTGAACACCAATAAAAATTTATTTTAAAAAAATGTGTTTCTCATTTCAAAGCAGTGTTTACCCTTTCCATGGGTTCCTCTACTGATTTCTGGTTATGAGCTATTGATCCCGATGGAAAGAATAATGTGCCCACCTACAGCCACCCCCACCCCCACATTACTTCTGGCTGCATGTGAAAAATGAAGGTGCTCTGCAGATGAGCAGAGCCTTGACCCTTGAGGTGTGAAGCCATCCTGGAGAAGGCACAGCCTGAGCTCTGAAACCCTGGTACTTGAGTTTATTCCCATTTCCTTCATGTGTGAGAGCTAGCTTAGATACTGGGACCCACAAAAGGGAGCCCCCCCATTCCCGCGCCCTGCCAGTGGCCTGGCCCACGTCACAAACACATAAAGCCAAGGCAGCTTGCACTTATGGGAAACACCTGTCAAGGAACGAGAAGTGCACCAGTCTTAATCCTCCGCCTGGCCTTCAGCTAGCTCATCTTACTGTAGATGACAGGACTGACTGCTAGCCAGTCATGTCCTGTCTCCATGCTGCCTTTTCTAACACTTCATAAAACTTGTTCTTGCCCAGAATCCCTCATCCCTGGGTTGTTTTCCTTCAAATAAAGGACATCAAACTCCTTACTAATTGTTTTAGTTTGTCATTGGACAGTTTTGGTGACAAGATGGGACCCAGAAACAGCTGCTGAAGATCCCAGGGACCGCTCCTAGGTCCAGGTGAGGGTACCTACAAAGCCCTTGTGATTCTCTGCCTTTTAGGCTGCTCTCTGGGATCTCCCAAAGCTTCTCTCAGATCAAACTCTATTTTGTATTCTGAGCTCCTTGAGTTTGTCTTAATCCTTCTAACTCCAGATTTTCCAAGAGAGACTTAGTGAACTCACAGCATTTGGGTTTATGTCGAAGCTCATCTACAAGGTAAGTGCCTTCAGGGGTCCTGACAGATCTCAGAAACTGGGCACCAGCAGCCAGAAACAGTAAATCTAGTTGAATTAGGAGGATTATTTCAACAAGGAAAATAATGGGTACCCCTCAGTCTAAGAAAATAAGATGGCAGCTATCAGAAGACTCCCAGAGCCTTGAGGTAAGTCCACAGCATAAACTGCTGGGGATTTGGAGAAATAAATTTAGAGGAGAAACTTGGATTTCTTTGACCACATCAAAATCTAAGAGGCCTAAATCAGGACTATTAATAGCCATTAGGACTCTACCATTATAAAGAAATCTCATGAAGGACATCATAGATCTGTTGCTCATGGGAGTCTGAGAGCCAAAGCTACAAAATTGATGGGCATGGGTCAAGCACTTAAAAGCTGTTAGAGTGCTCACGACCCAACTCCTGTGCTAGGATAAATTGCTCATGAAATGGGTTAGATTGACAGTAGGTCATCTGCCAATTCTCAAGAAAATCTCTGTGCAAAAAAAGTATACTGTAAAACGCCACAAAATCTCTAACTCAGGGGCATATTCCCTTACATATTAATTTGGCTCCAAGAGACCTAAGGCTTGGCTAAAGAAATGAGATCCCCAAGTTTCAAAGAATTAAACGTGCCACCTTTGAATACAACTGCTTATTTTAGTCTAAGAACTGTGGTCCTGGAAGCTATAGATGTCTACAAAAATGGCAAAATCTTATTAAAACAACCTAGAATTAAAATGGCTATTACAGGAAATATTCCAACTAGACAAGATTATTCATTTAAGAGGTGCACTTGAAACCTATTAAATGAGAGAAAATATTTGCAAGTTACGTATCTGATAAGGGTTAATATCCAAAATATATTTTAAAAATCATACAATTCAATATCAAAAAAAAAAAAACCCAACCAAATAATCCCATTTAAAAATAGGCAGAGGATCTGAATAGACATTATTCCAAAAAAAAAGATATCCAGATGGTCAGCAGGCACTTGAAAAGATGCTCAAAATCACTTATCATCAAAGAAAAGCAAATCAAAACCACAATAAGATATTACCCCATACCTATTAGAATGGATATTATCAAAAAGACAAGAAATAAGTGTTGGCAAGGATGGAAAGAAAAGGAAACCCCTGTGCACTGTTGGTGGGAATGTAAATTGGTGCATCCACATGGAAAACAGTATGGAGGTGCCTCGAAAATTAAAAATAGAATTTCCATATGATCCAGCAATTTCCCTTCTGGATATTTATCCAAAGAAAAGAAAACCACTAAGTCAAAAAGATATATGCACCCCCCATGTTCATTGCGGCATTATTTATGATAGCCAAGACATGGAAATAGCTTAAGTGTCCATCAGTGGATAAATGAGTAAAGAAGATGTAGTAGATATACACAATATTTTGAATATTATATAATATATATAATTTATTGTTCAATATACATATTGAATATTTTTAGCCATAAAATGAGAATGAAATTTTGCCATTTGTGACATGAATGGACCTTGAAGGCATTATGCTGATATAAGTCAGACAAAGACAAATCCCATATGATCTCACTTACATGTAGAATCTTTAAAAAAAGACCAAGCTCATAAATGCAGAGAATGGATTGGTGGTTGTCAGACAAGGACCAGTGGTGAAATGGATGAAGGGGGTCAAAAGATACAAACTTCCAGTTATAAAGTGAGTGATGGGCATGTAATATGCAGCGTGGCAGCTACAGTTAATAATACTTCGCTGCCTATTTGAAAGCTCCTAAGAGAGTCGATCTTAAAAGTGCTCATTACAAAAAAAATGTAACTATGTGTGGTGACAGATGCTAACTAGACTTATTGTGGTGATCATTTTGCAGTGTATACAAATATTGAATCATTATGTTGTATCCCCCAAATTAATGAATATTATATGTCAATTATACCTCAATTTTAAAAGGGAGGGGTGGTTATGCTTGTGGCAACAAAGACATTCTGGCCCTGCTGGTCCCAGTGGGTTGCAATCAAAATATTGCTCATTTTGTTGTTTGTTTCCTACTTTATGTACTGACTCATTTCATGATAGTTTCTTAAAAATTTCCTCTTGCCATTTTTCAAACAAAGATGAAAGATAGGGATGCCTGAGTGGCTCAGCGGTGGAACTATCTGCCTTTGGCTCAGGGCATGATCCTGGGATTCAGGAATTGAGTCCCGAATCGGGCTCCCTGCAGGGAGCCTGCTTCTCCCTCTGCCTGTGTCTCTGCCTCTCTCTGTGTCTCTCATGAATAAATAAACCAAGTCTTTAAAAACAAAAAACCAAAGATGAAAGATAAATATTTTGTGAGGCTTCTATTCTGCTTTCTTCTTCTGTCCTTTCTTCTCTACATTTGCCAAGTGAATTTGTGTACTTGTCTTCTGTTTTGACACTGACATGGTCCAATTTCTCAGCAGTTTACATGCTCACTTTATTCACTAACAGGTTTTTCTACCTTTTCTTTTCAATAATACCATGTAAATTACCCTAACTTTTTCTCTTAAATAATCCTAATTAGTTTAGGGATGCTTTAAAATTAAGATAGAAAACTCCTTTATACTGGAGAGAGAGAGGGAGAGAGAGAGAGAGAGAGTTATTGAGAGAATGAATCAGAAAGTAGCCAGTGACTTAAAAAACTGATCCATCTTTTTGCTGAAAGTAGTAGAAATGTACTAAAGCAGTAAGAATCTTGGTTCCACAATGAATCTACAAGCCAACCCACACAAATAGCTCTCAAGTCATTTTTGCTCAGTGCAGAGCAATTTCCTAGGAATCAGGAAACCCAGTTCTTAAATCACCTTAGTTCTAACCTTTTAAACCTTCTAACACAGTTGATTGTATGGATTTAGGGAATCCTTGAACTCTCCTGGGTTTCATTTCCCCTATCTATAAAAGGAGATGTTGGGTAGAGACTAAAATCCTTTCCAGCTGTAAAATGCTAAATTAGGTCTTTACAGTATTTTTCATGACCTGAAATTTGACCTTGATTATCTTTTTAATTTGATGGAAGAATGTAAAATTTTGGTGTTATTAGTTTTGTATGGGAGGGATGGCTCCTTGAGTTAAGCATTGTGAAAAAAAAGTCATTGTTCCCAAATCAATGAACAGAATGGGGTACCTATTTTAATTGGCACACAAAAGCCTCTAAAAGGCTCCAAAATGCCAAAATAGCTTCATTGAAATGCTCATTGCAAAAAGCTATGAAAAATTAAAGACACAAGAGGTACCTAAAACAAAAGACGATAAGGCTGACATAAGCCCCGCTACTCCCCTTTATCTTCCTTTATATGAGTACTCAGGGACTACTAATCCTCTATCTGTACTGTCTTCTCTGAAGAGACCACAGGACTGTAAACAAAAGTCTGCCAAGTTAGTAGTCTTGCAGACACCTCATATCTGCCCTCAGTGGAGGACCCCCCCTATATATGAGCTCCTCCCAGACTGATGGGACTCCAAAGGATTCTCTTGTAACTGTTACCAGATATTCCCTTAAACGCCAAGGGGAAATTAAAATTAAAATTAATGGAAAACCTTACCAAATTCTGGTAGATATGAGGGCTACACTCTCTGCTTTAAACCCCACTTGCTTCAGACCTTGTAGGTGAGATCCTAGGAAAACTGGAAGAAATGGGCACAGGGTGAGAATCCTCACCAGAATTAGCTCTCCCAAACCTCTGCTGTGCCCAAAGAGGAAGGTAAAATTTCATGTCCCTTACTTTCCAAACCTAGACCCATTGATTATTGATCTTTTCTCTCCCAGGGACAACTGTTGCCTTCTCGTGTGTCTCAAATGGTGTCCTGAGAACTTGGCTTGGCAAAATCAGGTAGGGGGCTCTAAAAATATGGCCAGACAGAAATGTGGGCCACATCCCATTTTGCAGCCAGATAGGGCCAAACAGAAATGTGGGTTGCACTCCATTTGTAGCTGGTGTCCTTTCAACTTTTGCCAGTTCTCAAGGAAACTGTCTAAATATTTCTTTCTTCAGGTGATCTTTGGCAGTGGCTCTGGATCCTGAGAGGGTACTATCTTTTGCACCCTCTGTGAGGATGCCTCTTGCATCCAAGGGGTTGTTCAATCTTGCCAGGAATATTGACTATTTGTCTTGGGTGAAACCTGACAAGATACTTGAAAGGATTTTTTAAGCAGCTCTGTGGTCAGAAATTGGCCAAATTGAAAGCTGATATTCAGAGCCTGATAGGAACTTTTTTCTATGTCTTCCTCCTCTAAGCTAAATGAAACTATGTACCCAGAAGGAAAGAAAAACATTCCAAAGACAAAGAGCTCTAAATCTAGAGCATAGGAATGTTTTGATTTCCATCTTACTTGAAAATCTTCTCCCTGATAGAAAGACATAAAGAAGCAAGCCAGAAAGAGAGCGTGGAATCCTAACCACTAGACCACCAGGGAAACAAACCAGAAAGGGGGGTGGGGGTGGGGAGAAGCAAACTGAAGATAATGTAGTTGGATGGGCAGGTCAGCCTGGGAGGTTACAACCTAGGTCTAAGAAATTAAAAACAAGTGTCTTTATCTTATAAATTGAGCCTTTACAGGAACAAAAATTCATCTCAAAAAGCAATTCAAAGCCCACCTATCCTCTTGACCAATTCTCTTGACCCCAAACTCTCCAATTCATCTATAAAGGTGTGGTTTGTAAAATTCTGAAGTTAGGAAACAAAATCCTTCTTGGAGGGACTTGCATTCTTTTCCTGACCATTTTCAGTGTAAATGTTCTACTCAGTCTTCTCTGGGAACTAAGGGCCATCTCTTTGAAATGCAAACTTCAGGGAGGTAATTCTTATGGGAAGGAAAAAAGAGAGAAAAAAGGAGAGAAAAAATTTGGAGACAAGGAAAATGAAAAATCTTTCCAAAGACGAAGGCATCTGAGCAGGTAAGCTTAATTTATTTCATCTGCTAGAAACACAGTTTGGATCCAACTATTCTTTTATAAGTTAGTGAGTTTTGCATTATCTTGACTGTCTAATGGCTAAAATTTTAAAACATAAGCTATCAGATCTGTTTTTATCTGTCTGTATACTATGTATGTCTATGTATGTGTGTTATAAGTATGGGCTTTTTCTTCTACCTTGGTACTGACAAAATTAATTTGTAAAGAATTCTATTTGATAAGCTTCAAAAAATTTAAGCATTTATATAAATAAGCATACTCTCAGAAATTTAGAAACCAACATAAATGTTCAAGTTCTCATGATTTAGGGTAACCTTCAGGAAACAAAAGCTAGTTTGTCAGTTTAATTAAAACAGGCATGTCTTGGGGCTCCTGGGTGACTGAAGCCAGGTAAGCTCTGACTCTTGATCTCAGCTCAGGTCTTGATCTCCCGGTGGTGAGTTTAAGCCCTGCATTGGGCTCCACACTGGACCAAAGCCCAAAGACAAAAACTCTTGGTAGCTCTTTTGAACTATCAATATTAAATACAGTTCTGCACAAAACTTTCATTCTACCTAGGTTTTGCTACCAGTCAAATAAGCTCATATTATCTCCGCTACAAAATTTGTCGGCAAGAAAGATACTTAAAATGTTTAGCCATTTAATGTCTCATGAGTAATCTAAACATAATTATTAAGAATAAGTAAATTAAATAGATATAAGTAAGATACAAGTTTATAAACTTTTCAACAATAGTTACAGTCACGGCATATCTACTTAAAAAATATGGTAACTTGAAACCTTAAAGTCACATGGTCAAATGATGAATATTCACTGAATACCTAGATCACTTTCTAAAAAGATAAGATACTGAAACATTAATTACTCAACATAGGTTTATCTACTTTTGGCTTCCTTTTCCAGAGGAACTAAAAATATTTGAGTCTACTCATAAACGTGTTTTGTGTCACAGTGAAAAATTCACTGCAAGGAAAAATATATTTCTAGAAATTATAATATGTATATAAATTGGCCAATCCACCGAACTGTAGTTTGACAGTTCGCAAGTGCTTACTTCTTGGTTTTCACTAGAAATTAATGATTCTAAGTGTTAAGAATTCTAGTCAATATAAATAATTTAAACTACTAGAAATAATAAAGTTAATAACTTTATGAAGAGAAAGTAGGATGTATTTTTGGTAAGAAAAGGTAAAAGGTATGCGTGTGTGGTTTTTCTAAAGGGAAGGGAGAGTAATTTTGTGCTAAAGTAAAATTATTGATCCAGAATGAGAAAGGGAGGTGAGGAATAAGACAAACTTGAATGGATATTAAAAAAATGGTAAAGTATTTATGAGAGTGGAATCTTGGGAAAGGAGTTTTAGGTGCAGTTAACCTGGCTAAGATTGGAATGGATTTAATTAAGTTCTTTAAAAAATGATTTTAATATAAAAAAGTACACTGGAACAAAATTGGAATTTGGTTTTCTCTCTGTTAAAAGAACAAAGTTTTCTTGGACTATTGATCTGTTCTTTATAAGAAATTGTGAAAGTTTTTTTTTTTTTTAACTTTTGAGTAATCTACTTGGACAGCAAAGAACTTGTGTCTTAACCAAAATAATTTACTATGCTTCCTGTTGTCTTTATCAGGTAGGATTACTTAGGAAAACCTAGTCTTCTTGATTTTAAAGGAGCTAAGTTCTGTTCATCACTATGTAACCTTCTGTGTTTGCCTTTAACATCTCATCATCACTTTGGTGAAATAGATAAGTATTATTTCCTATTTATCTGTGATCCTGGTTAGTCGAATGTTCAAACCTATAGCCATTTTGACAACATCTCCAAACCAAATTCTAAATGGAGTCTTCTGAACTCAAAGTAACTTTGATATTTCCCAGAGAATCCCTGGAAAATCTCAAAGGATTTGTCTCTCATCTTGGAAAGGAGAGGCATTAAACTAATTAGGTTTATTTGGTATGCTGAATTATGTGGGTAGCATTGTCAAATAAGTGATGATAAACCTTAGGTTACATGTATTTGGATATATATTACTAATATTGGCATTCCAAAAATTGGTTAAAGTCTAGAAATTTGTCCATACTCCCATTGTCCAATTATTATCCTAAATTATTGTATGTCACAGAAATAACTACATTTCCTTATCAAATGAACTCTCCTTAGATTTTCAACCATGGGCATTTTTAAGTCTTTTGTCATTTACAGACAGTTATTGCTTTACTATGATGCTTTTGCAAAAGTGAGATTCATGAAAAGAACACTTGCCAAGAACTCTTGAGCACAGACACCCTGGCCAAATTACAAGATGTTGAAATTTGGTGTATATTTCACAACTGAAGAAGGCTCCACATGATACTGTCCTGTACAAACACTGGTGACCTCAAAATCAAGCTTCCTGGGACAAGAATCCACTGATATCACAAAGTAGACTGCTGGTAACCAAGACATTAGAACCAGAATCCTGATCCTTTCCCCTCTCAACCAAAACCCCTTCCCCCGCCGCCCCCCCCCCCCCTTGGTATCTGCTTTGCCATTCTTTCTCTTTCTGCAGGTGGGGAAAATAATGTTATCATTCATATTTCTGGAGTTCATGGAAATGGAGAAACCTATCTGACTGATGGGTTTGCCACCAAATCCCCCGGTGAGTTCATGATACTGGGCTCCTTTAGTATTGTCCGTTACAAATTTTTCTACAAACAATGCCTCTTTGCCTTGTGCTAGACGCTAAGCTCCCTCTCTATAGTGTCAGACTCCCTAACCCTGTCCCTGCAAGTCAATGCCCCTGCTTCCAATTAAAAACTCCAAACTTGAGAAACTTCCCATCCTGGCTTTGCCACAGAAAGAGAAATTGGTATAATATCATCTTGTGGTCTTCAATCTGACTCTTCAATCTGACTTGCCTCCAGGGCTATAATCTTTCCTGTTCAGAGCCTTGGCTAGTTGCCATGTGTTCCACTATTCTAACAGCCTCCACCATGGGACATCACTTTTAGCAATGCCACTGTGCTCCTCCTGGGCTTTTCTTTATCTATGGAGGGCTAGTATCCCCTCATTGATGGGCAGCTCCATGTTAAATAGATGGGAAATGGTTGGAAGTTGTGGTCTGTGCTACCTCAGCACACCTGACTGTCCATAACCAAACCTTCATGTCGGGCTACACTTCTCAACCTACATCACAGGCTCAAATGGGAATTGTCAGGAGGCATTCATGATTCAAAATTCACTTCTTTGGGCAGATCCCTACTACCCTGGCTTGGAGTAAGTATACATGAGGTTATGATTAGGAATCTCTTAACTCTTGAAAGTTTTGCAGAATTTCCTGCTACAGCAGTAGGTGTCAAAAAAAAAAAAAAAAAAAATCCCTACACTCTCTGACCAGAGTTGCTCCTGATAATAGGACAGCTTTTGACTATCTTTTAGCTGAGCAAAGAGATGTCTGTGCTGTGGCCAACATGACTTGCCACACTTACATTAACACTTCTGGGAAAGTTGAGAGTCAGCTAGATAAGATCACTGGACAAGCCATTTGGCTTACAAAAGCGACTCCTTCCACGGGCCTTTCTTTGATCTGTTTCATCTAAATTAGTCTGGGTTATGGGGATCGTGGCTTCCAACCATTCTCCAAATGTTGGATATTATCCTGCTTATAGTCATTCTAACAGTCTCCCTGGTACACTGTGTTCTCTCAAAAGCTTTAAATGCATATGTGCAGCCACTGGTGACCAGACAAATGGTCTCCCTTCACTCAGAATGCTAAAAACAAGATAAAAAAGAAAAAAGGCCAATGAAGGGACCGGGACCTTGATATCCTAATCTATGATTTCCAGTTGGAGACCCAACCTGATTCCAACACCAACAAAAAGTGATACCTTGAAACAGCTCTAGTATCGTAGATTTTGATCAATACTCTCAAAGGGGGGAACTGAGATAAAGTTAATTCATATATTGGAACCCACAAAATGGAGGCTGCCCCAGTGGCCTGGACCACACCACAAATCTAAACCTAAATCAGCCTGGCTTACAGGAAACATCTGTCAAGGGAAGCTAACATATGCCAATCACAACTTTCCATCAGAGCTCCAGCTAGCTCATCTACCCTTGAAAACAGGACCTGCTAGCCTTCAAAGGACACCCCTGACCCACTAGTCTACCATGCCCTGTTTCCACTCTGCCTCTTCTAACACCATAAAACTTGCTCTTCCCCAGAATCCCTCTGGAAGAGTGCTCTACTGCTTGTGGGGTATCATACCGTACTCCCCATCCAAGCTTTCCCTTGAATAAGGACATCCTACTCATTACCGAACTACTCTAGTCTTGCCATTTGACATGCCACTAGGAGGGACAGGGGAACACCACTCCTTGCTTATTATATTCCACAGTGATAATTCAGTATGAAACTAGTAACCAAACCCAGATTGCCTCCCAGATGGGGATGAGATAAAAAGAGCTGAATAAAGTCACATGGGCTAATTCAAGAGCCAGATATAAATAGAATAAAATTAAACTGGGGCTAGAATTTGGGGGCAGAAAATAGTACTTTACTTGTGGTTCTTCCAGAGCCTCGGCAATGCAGGCCTGATGTTTAAGATCTAATTTGTGATGCCGCAAAGAATTTACTGGTTCAAATTTCCTTTGCTCCTCACTTTTTGTTCCAAGCCAGAAGCCACTGAAGCTGGCGAAGATCCTGGGAAGGGCCATGGGATGATATGGAGAGAGGGGCCTCTAGTGTTGAGCTACTTTTCTGCCATCCAGCAGCACTCGATTCACTTACATATGAATGTCTGTTTATCTATAATCATAATTCCGCTTCTCTGCGAAAGCCTGGGCTTAAAGTTTAAGTGTGTGTCTTTCACTTCCGGGATAACATTAAGAAATTTAATAATGGCAGAATTGAAGTCGTAACGCTCAACAGTAAGGAAAACCTTGAGTCAGCAAGCAATATCTGGTAAGGGCCTATTAAATCTTCAGGCCAGGGACGGTTGCTAAAAGCAATTTCCAGAAGTCTAAGATTTAAAAAGGCAACTAAAACATCAGGAGTAAATAAGTCTCAAATGAATAAGGAGGACACTGTCTATCTTTCATCTATACACACATCATAAAAAAAAATTTCTGTAGTAAATCCCATGTTCCAGGCACTCAACCAGGCTCCAAACTATAGTGATGGAAGACAAAGCGTCTATCCTCAGGGGTCCACAGGTAATCAGGGGAGGCCACACATTACAACCAGGCCTGAATACTATTCAAAACTGCAGCCCTTCTAGCCAAGGCTTCAAGGTGCCTAGGAGTGAGCAGGGCAAGGGAAAGGGGAAACTATACTCCAGCCTCGGGAAGTGGAAGTCCTGAGCATGCTGGAGCTGAGAAAGCACAGGCTGTGCTAACATTAGCATCCCCACGGGATACAGTAGGAAGGCAGGTTGGCACCCAGGGGTGCACCTCGCTTCCCCGAGGTGACACCGATTGCCATTCGTTGATTTATTCAACTACCGTGCTGAGCATCTTCTGTTATCAGGCAGTGGGTGTGCATGGAGGCCCCCAAGATGAGCGAGACATGGCCTGAACCCCTCAGACACTCAAGGTCTAGTGGGGGAAGGGGACAGGAATGCCACCATCCACTAATCCACGAAATAAATGCAGCCAGAGGGCTACACCAGGGCTCCTGCACAACAGAGGGAGTGAGCGGCTGGGTCTGAGCCAAGTATTCAGAGGATGTGGCATTTGGGTTGTGCCTTAAAGATGAATGGCAGTGGCCAAAGTGGACAAAGGCAGGGAGAGAGGAAGAGGGGGCCACTGTGGCGGAAGCCTGGTGTCTGCAAGGGCCACTACCAACCCTCCTATCTGATCAGAATCCAGCTCGGCAGTCTGGAGTCTCTCCTGAAAGGGAGTGAGAACTATGGGTTTACAGGAGGACCAAGGCAGAGGCCCCCAGACTTCTTCCTGGAGGAGGAGGGGACAGGAAGTAACACGGTAAGATTCTCACTGTTTAAATAAAATCTGGAGATGGTAGGACAGATGGGTTGGGACGGCACACAACAGTCCAGTTCGTGTTGATCACAATTATACACTGTTGAGAGATTCTTGAGTTTGATTTTGGGGGATTTGGCCAGAGAAGATCTCCAGTCCATGTGGTTTGGGCTAAAATTTCTTCCCATTATTCTCCAGAATGCACAGCAATAGCAGTAATCATAGCACCACACTTGCTTATTGTACATTTTGAATATGCAAGGCCTGCCACTGAGAATCCTGCCTGGGAACTCTCATGACAGAGGCTCCCTATTTCACAGGTGAAGCAACTGAGGTTTCCGAAGCTCGGTAATGAGGTGAAGCTCGTAAGGCTACCAGGCAGGAGCTCTTGGAGGTTTTTGGACTGCCAAGCCCATGTTCTTAACCATATACAGTCTTCTCTCTCTCTTTTTTTAACCGTTAATCAAGGCCCCTTGTTGCTAACGTACCCCTTATGCTAAAATTTATGCAACTGCGTTATTTTCCTCAGATATTGCTACTAGACACAGCAGGGAAGGATTCCAGCAATATCTTTGTTGCCAACATGTTAAATGTAGTCTGGAAAGCTTTAAATGCTAATGGTAGAATGTCACCTGTCTGAATGTGCTGAGCATAAACCAGGAGAACATAAGAAGGCAACTTGAAGGCTGAACTGGAGGCAAACCTGTATTGCGGGATTCTTTCCATCCTCCCTGATTATATCCCATCAGTTAACACCACATCTGGTTCTGGCGCCAACCAGGGGCACTCAACCAAGAAGGAATTATGGAATGTTCCAGTAAGGGATGGGATTTTTCCTGTAACAGCTTTCATCAAAATTTACCCTTTGAGCTAGTCTTATCCTATAACCTTCTCCGGCTCCAACATAGCAGCTGGCATCAGAGATCAAAAACATACCCTGAAAGTCATCCTGAGAGCCAGGGCAGACTTCAGCTCCTCAACATTAACCCCAAAAAGGAGGAATTCTGGGAGCGGCCAACAGGATGTTTATTACTTCTGTCCACTGGTACCAGCTTCCCCTCACAATTGGAAGCCTCTCGATGCCTGCTATCAGTGTCCTGAAGTGCTGCTTAAGAGCTGAAGCTGTCCAGGGCAATTCTGACAACATCAAAGCACACTGACTTGTGGAGATCATTAAGAAGTCAATGGAAAAGTGAGAACCAGTTCTTGCCCTCCTTCCTAAGTGTTTTGGAAAGAAGATCTTATAATGAGGTCAGAGAGCAAAATTCTCTTATCATGATATTCTAGTACTCCCCAATGAAACCAATTTCTTTATTCCTCTTCTCTGCCTCCTCTGCACCCGCCCTCCTTCTTCATAACAACTATTGTTCCTGGCTCATGCTCTCTCCTGGAGGACCTTTGGACCTGCAGATTGCTAACGAGATGGTTGATCCCTGCCTTGGCCCGAGTGCAGCTCTGGAAGGCCAGCCTGCCCCGTGCAGGATGCTCTGTCCTCCTCAGAACCTTCTTCCCCACCTTACCACTTCTTGGTACTTAAATTCTACATCTAGCAATTACTTTCCTCCTCGAGCAGTTGGTTTCCACTTGAACAGGCAGCTGGAGGTAGTCAAAGCATGACTTAAATAATCGTTTACTATTGTAAAGCTCCTTTCATCCATAGGCTTACCATTAATCACACTGGAAAATAATAGAATGGTAAAGAGTGATTGCTGGTATTAATAAAATCATGTCAGCTGAGGACAGAACCAACCAAACATAGCCATTGGGAACTGCTATACCGCCTTATTATCTCTGAATGATTGTCCAGCTGGCAGATCCGAGCTACGTGCTCACAAACAAAAGGTTATACTCAGAGGGACACCGCACACGGGCAGCAGGGTTTAGGCTTCTGACATGGTTACGTCTCCAGGCTCTGTAACCCAGTATCTCAGAGGCTGTTTTGTTAACTGGAAGGTCGATATATTACTATGCAATGAAATGCAAGATAGATTTTTTTTAATCCAGAGATGAAAACCTACCAAAACTATAAGGCAAGCTGTCGTGTGAATCTGACATTACAGAAGGGGAAATGAGGGCTGTGGTTCGGCCAACCCAGCTGGACCGGTTGCCCCTCTCCATGATCACAGATCCTTAGAGTCACAAATATCAATAGTTATGTCTGTGTGCCAGGCACTGTTCTAGGAGCTGGGGATGGAGAAGTTGGCAAACTCCCTGCCCTTTTGGAGTTCATCCCTATTGAGAGGAGAGGCAAAAAGCAAACAGATAAATGCATAAGACAATGTCAAGGAATGAGAAGTGCTAAGAAATAAAGCAAGGAAAGACAGAGAGGGTAAAAAACAAAGCAAAGAAGGAGAGAGACGGCAAAGGTACTGAGGGACTGTCCCTCTGAGGAGGGGGCATCTGAGCAGAGAACAAGTGAAGAGGATACAAGCTATGTGAGCATCTGCGGGGGGGCCAGGCCAGCAGTGGGAAGAGACCTGCAAAGGCCCGGCGCACTCAAAGGAACGGGCTTTGTCTCTTAACAAACGTACTGTGCCATACGTGGTACACCCATGTGAGTGTTTTTACCCTCAAAGTGCTTTTACACTCATTTTACAAGGAGGCCATTCTGCGATTGCAACTTGCATCTTCAGATTGCTACTCATATGCCTTTCCTCTCAAACTTCCACCAGGATCACCAAAGAACAGCTTCCTGCAGGGTGCACAGCTGGCCTGGGAAGGGAGGATTTGCCCCCCAGTTTCCCAACATCCAAGCAGGGGGTGGGAGGCAGTGAGCAAGACAGTGTGATCCCTGAGGAGCCTCGTGCCCCACAGCTTGGAGAGGAGGGAAAGGCGATGGATAAAGTCTTTGCTCCTGTGTCACTGCCTTCCCGATTTCCCGCCACTGGCAACACCCGGGGACCCCCCGACCCCAAGCCAACAGTCGGCCGGGAAGGCATGAAGCAGGTTCTGCAAACTCCCTTCCTTTGCAGCCCATGAGCTTCCTCGGATGAAGGGGACTGGCCCCCAGAGCCTCTCCTGCCGGCACCCACCCCACTCGAGGAAGCCCCAAAGTATGTCCTGGGCAGCCCCCTCCTCCTCCCTCACAACACCCAGAACCATCTGCCCCTGATGGGGGGGATCCCAGTGTTGCCGAGCTAGGTGCCCTGCTCTCGCCAGCTCCATTTATGTTTTCTCTTTATATCTTCCCTACATATAAAGAGAAAACCTTTCCTAACAGACTGGCTTCATTCAGTTTTTTCTTTGTTCTTTGCTGTCCTCTTTTTTGAAGTTCTACGTTCTATTTTTATTCTACTAGCTTTACTTTAATTTTTAACTAACTCAATTAAACTA
The DNA here is from genome assembly GCF_048418805.1 of Vulpes vulpes. Classification (NCBI taxonomy): domain Eukaryota; kingdom Metazoa; phylum Chordata; class Mammalia; order Carnivora; family Canidae; genus Vulpes; species Vulpes vulpes. Next base: position 106,837,067 of record NC_132781.1, on the reverse strand, counting down.
CATTTTCCTAGCCACATCAATAATTAACTAGTATTTATAACCTCTCTCTTCTCTGAGTCAAGCCAGATGAGATATTCATAACTTCTTATAACCCACCCCCCTTCTCAATAGCCCCTGGCCTTTGGGCTTTGTTGGAATAATGTGGCATTCTAGTTTGAGGATTATAATTATTATCAGTAGGGCCTCTTTCATGCTTTTTCTTTTACTTCTAAGAGACTTTATTTTTTTATAGCAGCTCTAGGTTATAGGAAAATTGAGGGTTAAGTCTAGAGATTTCCCGTATACCTCCTGTCCCCCCACCCCCATGCACAGCCTCCCTCACTATCAACACCCCCCACCAGAGTGGAATCCACACTGACACATCTTTGGTTTACCTCCTAAACTTGGTGTTTCGTCCTCTATGGGTTTGGACAAATGTATCACGACATGGATCCACCATTGTAGTGTCCTGTGCAGTGGTTTCACTGCTCCCAAAATCCTCTGTGCTCTGCTTATTCGCCTCTCCTGACCCCATGCCAACTTCTGGCAAATACTGACCCTTTACTGCCTCCATAGTTCGCCTTTTCCAGAATGTGATATAGTTGGAATGATAAAGTAGGTGGCCTTTTCAGATGGCTTCCTTCACTTAGTAATACACACATGAGTTTCCTCCGTGGCTTTTTCATGGTTTGATAGCTCACTTCCTTTTAGCGTTGCATAATATTCCGCTGCATGGATGTACCACAGTTTATGTATTCATTCACCTATTGAAAGTCGGAGGGTTCCATGAGAGAGCTCATGGGGTTTCTTTAGAAGGGCATGGATCCCACCCATGAGTACTCCCAATGGCCCCACCTGCTAACCCCATCACCTTGGGCTTAAGATTCCAATATATGAACCTGGGGGTTATCAATATTCCTACCACAACAGTATTAGACCTTACAACCACATTGACAGTAGTTATTTAAATGTAACTTCAAGCATTAATTATTTCACTGCTCACTGTAGTATTTCTTTCCTTTTGTTGAGTTTATTCACTTAATTCACAAATACTGAGCGAGTGCCTAGTACGTGCCCTGCATGGAGATCTAGCGGTAACCAGGGGGCAAAATCTCAGTCTTTGGCAGAGCTTACTCCCCAGTGACGGCTCTAAATTATTTTGTGTTTGGCTGGAGTACAGCCTTCAGTAAATTTTCCTTTAGAGTTGCTCTTCTCAGAACAGTCGTCCCCTGGAAGGAAGCTCCTCCATGTGTTGGCTCAAATGCCACCTTCTCAGTGAGCACATCCACATCTCCACCATTGAAAACTGCACCTCCTCCCAGCATCCCCCCCTGTTGTGTTCTCCTGCACGACACATCTGACACTCAAAATAGCTTATTTCAGCTAAGGCAGAATTAATTTTAAGGAACATCGTTATGTCATGTGCCACTAAGACTTGCCACTGAGTCATGGCCTTAACATGAGGTCAAATCTCTCCAGTTTCCTTTAGTAATTCAGAGGTTTTACGAGACTTTTCCTGCCTTTCTGCTGAATTCCTTGGCATGTGATAGTCAATCTTTCTGCACATATAGCTCACTAGTAAGACATGACACAGCTTGCTTCTCACTTGGGGGTACCCTCCTTTCTTATGGTGTCAAAACACCGCTGGTCGTTTATTAGGAAATATAAAATTGTGGTCCATCTTCCAGGAATGGATATTTGCTTCTTGGTTTCCACACTTTTCTGGGTACATGATAACTTTTTGTTTTAATGCTAAGTCATCATAGGATCTTTATGAAGACAGACTAAATGGTGAATTAAGTCCTACGCATACCAACAACATGGGGAACTGAACAGAAGTAGCAACAATGTGAACGGCTTGCAGATTCATAGGCACTGACAAATAGTTCTAGCCAACAGAAATTCAAACATGCCAGTGATTGTGGAAGGCATCTCAACTTCAGAGTTGCTGAAGTAAAACACTGTTCTTCCCAGAATCAACAAACACAAAATCCAAGAATTTACTGGTTTTGTCTGGGACATGCCCCCTCTGCTAGTTTGCAAGCTCTGTAAAGACCAGGACTTTGTCTACTGATGCATCACGAATGCCTAGAACAGAACCTGGCCCACAGCAGGCACTCAAATGTTCCTTAAGTGGATGCATAAAGGAAGCAGGATTCAAGGCTAGAGCTGCTCACCTGGCACGCCACGGCCTCCCACAGCATGCATGCTCCATGCCACTTCCCTCAGGCGTGGAATGCACTTGCAGGGCCACATTCACTGTAGTGGGCTCCCTGAACCTCTAGCTGGCTAGAAGCCATTTTTCTGATAACAGGGCCACATGCCTGGCACATGTCATCCAAAAGATGACAGATGATTTTCTAGGCTAAGGTAGAGTTTTTATCAAATGCTTATAGAGTCAAGATTCAGATGATTCAGGCACAACACTCTTGTCTTTATGAATCAAAACAGGAGCATGAGACGGAGTGCCGGGCTGGGTTTGTGGAATGAATGACTGTTGATCACAGGGTCATGAGTTCAAGCCCCACCCTGGGTGTGGAGCCTACTTAAATAAAAAACATGAGCATGAAGGAAGAAGGAGAGCAGAGAAGAAGGCTCACTTTCTATACACTCTAGGAAGTTTGCTCACAGATGCAATTGGATCTTGGCCTCATGGGTGCTGTGGAGCAGCACAGGTATTGATTCCTGGGCACTTGGATGTTTGAGAGGCTGAGGTTCTCAGGCAGCCCAAGAGGAGCTACGACCTTCAGCAGGAGGCACCAGCCAGGCCCTTCACTTGTGCTCCTGAAGAGAGAATCTGTGCTTGGCTGCCCCAGACCCGGGCCTGGGAGGCCAGCAGACTAATTTCAGAGAACGTGCAGCTAAACAAAAAGACCAAATATATATATATATATAATTTTATTTATAAATTATATATATAATTTAAATATATATTTTTAAATATATAAATTATATATATAATTTTACATCTATGTGTGTGTGTGTGTGTATATATATATATATATATATATATATATATATATCACTGACAACACATTGTCTTAAATTCTGATTCTCATGTTTTTATCTTATGGAAATCTGTGGTTGAAAACATGAGGAGTGACCTCTATAGATAAGTGATTTTTTTTTAAAACTCATAATAACAGGGATTTGTTTTTACAACCCTCAAGGGGAAGTTTTGTGATTTTAATATACTCTTCAGGCCTAATGCAAGGTTCTGGAGCCTAATAGGACAGGCTATCTCTTTTAAATAACTTGATGAGCCATCCTGCTTCACCCAGTATATTTACATTACATTTACATTTCATTCAATAAACCCATTTTATGGGAAAAGATATGCGCTGTGCTATTCTGCATTCACCAGCACAATTCTACTTTTCACTTCTGATACAAACAGAATCTTGAGTCTTTAAGGTCTTAATACCATAAACTCAAGCCTAGGGGTTTTATGGCCTTCCTGCTTGATGCAATGGAAAAGTGTTACTTTTTTTCACTCAAAATTCACAGAATAACACGCTGGAAAACAAGTCTCTTGATGCAGTGATCCTAAAAGTGTGGCCTGGACAAAACACTAATCAAAGCCTGGATGCTCGGCCTAATGCGTATGTCACTCGGCATGACCCAACAAGTCCCTTCTCACTGCCGTGTGAGACATGGGAGCTCCAGCACTGCATGATCCATGCCCAGTGTCGGGGCAGGGGGTGGGGTGGGAAATAACTGATAATTATTTGTTACTTACAAATAATTTGTTAGTAACAGTTTCTTACTAGAATGAATTTAAATTTTACTGATTCCATAGTTATTAATTTCCTCACATGGCGCTCTTTTCAAAGAAATACATTCATCCTATAAAATAATGGTGAAGCCCTTTATGCATGGAAATGATTGAATTAAGACATTGCTGCATGGATTATATCTCCCCAAATGGTATACACTGAGGGCCCTTCGCCAAATTGCCAGTAGGAGCATCCAAAGTGCGCCCTCAAAGAACAAAGGGGGTTCCAACTTTGGATGGCCACATGCTCCAGTGCCTCAGAGACCTCGTAGGCAGAAAAGCCTCCTGAGCGCTTACCTGAGATATGGAGATAGAAGTGAGGGCCAAAATGAATTACAACGGATAAAGTGAACATAATGACCAATTACTGGGCATGGCCCTCCTCCCCTTCACTTCTGTTTGTTTCATTTTTATAGGGAACAGTTGTTTCAAGGGAGTTCTAAATGAAATTTCAGATAAGGAGATGCTAGCACTCTCTCTCAGCCTCATGATAGGGGGCCAGTAAAAGGAGATGAAGATAGGGGGGGTCTTAGGTTTTCAATGACAAGCACAGAAGGCCAATATACATCCTACAGATTCATTACAAATGTTGCCAGTGCTACCAGTTTTAAAAAATAGATGAAGTAAATCTCACCTAAATCCCTTTGCTGCAATATTAGGGCACCGTCGCCGTCTCCCCTTTACTCCTTGGAACAGTAGAATTGTATTTCCGCCGCTGCATACTAGCAGTTGCCAGAACCCACTGGGAGTGCTGGTGGATAGGCAAGAGATGATTGCAGAGCAGTGGAGAGAGTCTGGCTCTGAGATGAAACTGGAGATCCTTTCTTTCAGAACCATTGTTTGGTGAAAGCTTCCTGGTTTCATAAGACTTCACTGAAAATTCACCCTTTAGAGGCACCTGAGTGGCTCCATCAGTTAAGCATCCAACTCTTGATTTTGGCTCAGGGTCATGAGATCAAGTCCCATGTCAGGCTCCGCACTGAGCATGGAGCCTGCTTGAGATCCAATCTCTCCCTCTGCCCCTCGCCCCACACCTCTAAAAAAAAAAAAAGAAAATTTGCCTTTAAAAAAATTTAATTTGAAATATTTTGTACTATAGAAGAGTGTATAAAACATATGCCGACACTATAAATAATGATAAAGCAAACATATACAAACAACCATGATCCAAGTTTTGAAGTAGAGCATCAGAATAACTTAGAAAGTTCTTGCATTCCTCTCCTTGATGCATCTTTCTTCCTAAACCCAGAGGTATGTGAAGTAACTACATCATAATTTTTCTAAGAATCCTTTCATTCCCTTTTTAATAGTTTTACCACATTTTAGGGCATCACTAGTCATGAGATTTTGCTGCACAGTAGTCTCATTTTGCCTCTGTCTGTACTTTATATGAAAGGAGTCAAAGTATATGCATTCTTTTGTGAAAAATTTCCTTTGCTAACGTCGTCTGTGAAGTTCATGCCTGTTGATGAAAGTGGTTGTAGTTCACTTATTTCTATTGCTGTACTGAATTCCATCTTACGATTATATCATAATTTATTCACCTAATGGCAATAAACATCGGCATGCATTCACTTGGGGGTTATGAACATTCTTGTATTTGGCTCCTTGTACACGTGTAGAATAGTTTCTCATTGATACATATGGGGCAGGGGAAACTATAAAACACCTCCAATATTTCCCACCCTATTCTCTGGGACATGACTTTCAGGAGGTAGTACACTGCTGATTATGTTAAGTTACATAGTGAAAGAGATTCTGCATATGTAATTAAGGTTCCTAATCAATTGTCTGAGTCAATCAAAAGGCAGATCATCCCAGGGTGCTTAATCTAATCGAATGAACCTTTAAAGGGCTTAAAGCAGGGCAGCCCTGGTGGCTCAGAGGTTTAGTGCAGCCTTCAGTCCAGGGCCCAATCCTGGAGACCCAAGATCGAGTTCCACATCGGGCTCCCTGCATGGAGCCTGCTTCTGTCTCTGCCTCTGTGTGTGTGTGTGTGTGTGTGTGTGTGTCTCATGAATAAATTTTAAAAATCTTTAAAAAAAGGATTGAAAACAGTTTTCTCTGTGTGCTGAAGAAGTCAGAAAATTCAAAGCAGGAGAAGGACATGGCGTGGTCTTGCTGGACAAAGGGAGGGCTCCAGGTCCTCCCCACCACTGGCAGAAACAAGAGACAAGACCTCAGTGTTACAACCACAGGGAATTGCATCTTGCCAACGACCTCATTGAGCTTGGAAGCGGATTCCTCCCTAAGCCTCCAGACAAGAGCCCAGCTAACACCTTGACTTTGACCTTGAGAGAGCTTTAAGCAGAGAGCCCAGTCCAGCCTGTCAGACTTCTGACCTATAGAGCTGTGAGCTAACAAGGGTGTGATATTTTAAGCTGCTGTATTTGCAGTGGTTTTTGTTACACAGCACTAGAAAATTAATACAGCATCTACACCAGTGAAGTTCTTAGGTCCTGGAGTGTGTGCACCTGCTCAGTGTTACAAAGTGATGCTGGCTGTTTTCGAAAATGTTGCCACAATATTCACCCTCACCCCAGTGTACAGTATTTCTAGTTGCTCCATATTCCTGCCAAAACAGGATATTTTCAGTCTTTTAAAATTCCAAATGTAGTGTGCATGTAATGGCATTACACTATGGTTTTAATTTGCATTTAACAATCACTAATGAAGCTGGCCGTCCTTCATATGCTTTCTGACCATTGAATTACCCTTAAAAAAAAAATTCATGTATTTACTCATGAAAGACAGAGAGAGAGAAAGGCAGAGACATAGGCAGAGGGAGAAGCAGACTCCCTGCAGGGAGCCCGATGCAGGACTTGATCCCAAATCTCGGGATCACACCCTGAACCGAAGGCAGACGCTCAGCCGCTGAGCCACCCAGGAGTACCGAATTATCCTTCTTTTGTGCAATATTTGACCACATCTTGAATGCAATTCTCTGTTGAGTTCCTCATCTTTTTTAAAAAAATGATTTTATTTATTTATTTGAGAGAGAGATAGCGACAGAGATAGAGAGTGGGAAGGAGAGGGAGAAGCAAGCTCGCCACTCAGCAGGGGGCCTGACTTGGGGCTCTATCCCAGGACCCTGGGGTCATGGCCTGAGCTGAAGGCAGATGCTCAACCAACTGAGCCACCCAGGTGCCCTGAGTTCTGTCTTTTCTCATTCATTGATAAGATCTCCCTATATACTCTGGATGTGAGCCCTTCTTTACAATTTTTATAATACCTTCCTTAAGATTTTTGTCTTAAGAAATGCATCACTATTCCCAAGCCCTGAAAATGTTCTTTCATAAATGCTTTCAACTTCTGCTTTCATATTTAGGTTCTTTAATCCACCTGGAATTGATTTTTGTGTATGGTATGATGTAGAATCCAATTTCATTTTTCCCACATGGATAAATGATTGTTTCAGCAACATTTATTAAAATGTCAATCCTTCTCCTTCCAAATTTGTAATATCAGCTATGTTGTATAACCAATGACAATATCTGTGCTGCTCTGGTTTTTGGACCTATTGTGTTCTCATGTTCAGTTTTTTTTATTTCTATATCATACCATACAATCTTAATTATTACATCACTTTTGAACAATGCAGGGATTAGAGACATGGTCTAACTCCATGCATAATTTCTGCCACCAAAATGTAACTATTAACAGCCGACTGTTGGCTAGAAGACTTACTGATCATGTAATCAGTCAATTCACACATATTTTGTATGGCATATGTATCATATACTGTACATTTATAATAAAGCCAACTAGAGAAAATAAAATGCCATGAAGAAAATCATAAGGAAGAGAAAACACATTTATAGTTCTGTACTGTATTTATAAAAAAAAAAAAACAAACTCCACGAATAACTGAACCTGTGCTGTTCAAACCCGTGTTGTTCAAGAGTCACTTGTTCGGCTTATACTATGTCTTGATATCTGGTAAGGTTATTAGCCTTCTCGGGCTGATCTCTTCTCCTTGGTTGTACTTGGCCCTTCATACTTCCATATAAATTTAGAATCTGCTTAGTAATTATACAAACACACACATGTGTGCATGTGCACACACACACACACACACAAACCTATTGAGACTGCTCTGAGAATATAAATCAATTTGAAAAGAATATCTTCTAATCCATGAGCATAGTATATTTCTCCACTTATTTGACTTCTTTCCTATTTTTCAATAAATATTTAAAATTTTAAAAATGTTTTTGCTACTCGAGGGGTGCTTGACTCTTGATCTCAGGGTTGTGAGTTCAAGCCTCATGTTGGGTGCAGAAATTAATATATACACTCTTCTAAATAGCAACTTTTAAAAATCAACAAATTTTTTTTTTAGAATAGCTTTAGGTTCACAGCAAAAATAAATAATAGCTCTTTCATTTAATTTTCTAAATTTTTCTTGCCAGTATACTAAAATACAATATTTTTGTATATTAATATTACATCCACAATTCTGACAACTTTTTATTAAATCTAATAAGTTTTTCATTGATTCTTTTGAATTTCCCATATATACAATGACTCTTCTATGTAATAATTGTTTTATTTCTTCTTTTATAATTCTTATACTTTTATTTATTTTTCTTGCCTTACTCTACTTTTTAAGACTTCCAGAACAATGATGACTAAAGATTGTGACAGCCCTTTGATTATTACTTATCTCAATAGCAATAATTTCATATTTTCACCATTAACAATGATCTCTGTGGCCAGATTTTTGTTTGGCTTGGTTAATATATATTTATCATGTTAAGAAAATTCTCTAAGATTGCAAAGGATTTTTTTAAAAATCATGAATGATGTGGAATTTTATTAAGTATTTTTCTATACAGTGAAATCATCATGATTTCTCTCCCTTGTTGCAATAATTTAGTAAATTACATTAACTAAAATAAAAGTTAAACCAGCCTTGCATTCCCCCAAGAAACAGACTTGGTTCTGACATCTTACCCTTTTGAACGTTGCTGGAGTTAGTTTGCCAGTACACTGTATGGAATTTTTTGTATCCATGATTATAACTAATACTGGCCAATAATTTTCCTACTTGCCTTTGTTAGGTTATTGACATTTTGGAAGTCTCACAAATTGAGTTCCTCTTTTGCTGTGCCTTGGAAGAGTTTCTGTAAAATTGGAATTATTTTTTTTCTTAATTATCTGGTAAAACTTGCCATGCAAGCTGTGTACGGACTTTTAAGATCTTTTTGATCACTGTTCAGTATTTTCAAAGCATGTAAATATGACTGAAGAGTATTTGGGTCTTTTAATAAGGTATTTCCCCCCCATTCCAAATTATTTCATATAAAGCAATTACTCTTAGCAACCAGAAGCATGGGCAGAAGGAGGCCATGAGCTTGCTCGTCTTTGAGTCTAGAACTGTTAAACAGGAAGGTCAGAGGAGTGGGGAGTCGTCACCACCGGACAAGGGTGACAACGGAAGAAGGAGGAAGACATTCTTTCTTAGAGAACAAGAGACCTAGTTTCTGATGTCACAGATTATTACTATCTGGTTGTCACCCCCAAAGAAAAAAGATTCCAGATTTCATCTACCTAATTCATTTCCCAGAAAGAGAAAACAGGCCACTTTGAGGGAGCCATCCCTCTTAACTTACCTGTGGCAACACGGTGCTCCACTATGCGTCCCTGCATTCATTAGATTTTTAAATTGCATGAGCAATTCACATTCATATTTCTCTGCAATGCCCACAATTTTCCAATAAGTTAGACCAGCTCTAATTTATAGGCAAGGAAATTGATTTCCCAAATCAATTAAGAAACTGAGTAATGAGGCTGCAGAGCCAAGATCTGAATCTAAGAACCCTAGGACTGGAAGGACTCTCAGAAATAATTTCGAGGCTCCTTTGTTCTGCTGAGAAGGTTAATGTCATTCTGCCTCAGTAGAGGCAGAGCCCCAGCCAGAACCAAGGACTGTGCCAAGGCCAGGGCCCTTCCATTTCCTGGCAAGGTTTTCCCGCAGTTGGAGTCACTTCACTGGAGCCTCTTGAATCTCTGCAGGGAAGGTCAGGCTTGATTTCTTTTTTTAACTTTTTTTTTTTTTTTTACTTATTTTATTTGAGAGAGAAAGAGAGTGAGGGAGGGGCAGAGGGAGAGGGAGTGAGAATCTCCAGCAAACTCCGTGCTGAGTACGGAGCCCAATGCGAGGCTCCATCTCAGTCTCATGACCCTGAGATCATGACCTGAGCTGAAACCAAGAGTCACGGACTAAGCACCCAGGCGCTGTCAGGCTTGCTTTCATGTAAAGTCTGTAGAGGGACAGTTTCAAATCCCTGCCTCGAATATTTCCCCATGTAGTAACCCCTGGTTAAAGAGGTAGAAGTAATCCCTAGCTGGCATAGAAAGTGGGCTAAAATAAAAAAAGAACACGCTCAGAAACAAATGAATATTTTATATTATAAATTCATTTGCATCTTCAAATCGTTTTCAAATCATCTTCAAATCAAAGACATTTTCAAATCATCTGCTGACTTATGTTCTATGGTATTTTACAGTTTCCAGAGCGCTTTCTTCCTGTGCTGTTCACTTACTCCAATTCAGCAAAACTTCCTTTAGTTCAGACCGTCTGCAAGACTGTCTTCAAAGTGTCTACGAGAGGCTTGCCCTGTGCCAAGGGAAGCAGACACAGGCACAACCTCTACCGTGCACCATGGAGCCTGACACATGCGCCACCCCTCTAGGGCTGGGGCAGCAGAGCAGGCCAGTGTGTGGCCCTTAGGAGCAGCCTGGAGGTCGAGATACCTGAGCCGGCGAGCAGTCAGGGCGATGGAAGGCAAGCGCTCCAGGTGGGAGGGGACAGGGGCCCAGGGGCAGAAGTGGGAAGCAGCCCCCATGCGACACCTTGGCTAAGGGCATGGGCTCTACTCTCAGCCGGACCTCGGTTTCGGTGGCTGCGGGACCTCTGATAGGTTCTTTCCCTGCTCTCTGCCTCAGTTTCCCCACAGGTGAACAAGAGACAATAACAAGGTTGCCGTGAATGTTAGTGGATAAAACACTTAGCAGAAGTAAAGGTCACCTGCTGGTATTCCAGAAAGCCGCCAACAGCCTGATGAAGCCAGCCAGCTTGACTGGAGCCCTAGCCCCCATGGTGGGAATGCAATGCCCGCAAATGCAATGCCCGCAATGCCCATGTAGTACATATAAACCCGCAGATGGATTTTCCTTGAGTCTTGATTATACAGTGGTCTTGATTATACAGTGGTTCCCCCCTTATCTGCGGTTGTGCTTTCTGCAGCTTCAAGTACCCCTGAAGGGTCCAAAAGCAGGTGACCTCCCTTCTGACACGGCCACAAGGCCAACAGCAGTCGCCTGGCACCTACCTGGTCACAGCACCTACCGCACTCATCTCCCTTCATGCCATCGCGTGGGCATTTGGGCATCTCACGTGTCACAAGAAGAAGGGTGAGTAGAGCACAATGGGGCATTTTGGAAGAGACCCCATTCATGTAACTTTTATTATAGTTATAACTGCATTTTGTCATTAGCTAGTAATCGCTTACTGTGCCTGATTTGTGAATTAAACTTTACAACAGGTCTGTATGTAGAGGGAAAGACACCATAGATGGTTCGGTGCTGTCGCGGCCTGAGGCACCCCGGAGGGTCGGGGGTCGGGTCCCCCGCGGGTAGGGCCGCTACTGCATTGCCAGGGGGAGACGCGTGAGCCAGGCGGTTATGCGCTCAGGTTCACGATTCACAGGTGAACTAGGACCAGGAAAGGGGGGCGCGGGGAGCAGAGAATGAAGGCAGCCTTCCTGCGCTCGGTGAGCAACGGGCAGGGGGTGCTCACTGGGGACCTGCGGGCCGCCCCACAGGGAGGCCGGGCTGGGGGGGGGGCGCCCAGGAGCAGTGAACTGGGCGGGGGGCCTGGTGCACACCGGGTCGCCCGAGGCCAAGAACAAAGATCAGGATTATAACAAAAAATTCTAAGTCCAACAGAGATAATAATAATAATAAATAATAATAATGATTAATAATAATAATTGCAATTCTAATGAAAAAGTGCGACAAGTGCTGCTGATGCACACCAGGTGGCAGCATCTCGCATCGTTTCCAGGCCATTGAGGGCAGCAAGCGCAGGCTCCTCTCAGGGGCCGCGTAGACCAAAGCAAGGGCTTGAATTTCGTTTATTTAAGCTTCTCCACTGCTCAGCACCCTAGACTAAAACGCCCTAGCAAAGAGGAGCTAATCCGAGTTGCAGAAGCCCATCGTCACCAACCTTCCTACCAACCCCGGCAGGGCGAGCGGTTTCCTTGGGCTGCCCTGCGGCTCCAGGAGCCCCCCCGGGGGAAGCCTGGACCCCCAGGAGCCTGTAAGTGAGGGGTTCTTCTGAGTGAAGAAGGTGTGGCCGGGAGGATGGAGCAGCAACACCACCTGCTGCCTTCCTCCCACCCCTGACTTACCTGGAGCTGGGAGGTCCCCAGCAGGGCAGCGGGGCTCAGGCCACCCCGTTCCCTGGGCTACCTCCCTCCAGGACCTGCCATTTCATGCCAGGTATTTACTGAGCTCCTGCTGTGCCCCAGGAGTTATGCCCCAAACACCAGCCCCCCACTCCCACGTGTCTTCACCTCCAACACCATCCACCTCCACTCACACTGCTGTTCCAGATTCTTGGGGGCTCCTGTGTGGCTTCCCCAAGCCTGACCCCACATGGCCTGGCCCTGTCTCCACCCTTCCCAAACCACGAGGGATAGTGCAGACTGCTTCCAGTACTTGCCAGTGCATCAAGAGGTCTCCGCTATGCAGTAAAGCGTAAATGTGTTGTGTCTCCTCACATAATGACATGTTGGAACTTAGATCTTAACTGTTTCGCTTTTTTTTTTTTTTCAATAGGCTCCATGCTCAGTGTGGAGCCCAACATGGGGTTTGACCTCATGACCCTGAGATCCAGACCTGAGCTGAGATCAAGAGTCAGATGCTTAACTGACTGAGCCACCCAGGTGCCCCTGAACTTTTTGGGATTTTAAAGGTTAATGCTAGAGGCTTTTAGAAGAGGAATCTGGGTTGGATAGGTTATGGCTTGACATCCTACCATGTGGTGGAAGGTCTTGTCTGGAAGGCCCCCTGGCCTGGGGCGTTCATTCTGTGGGCAACAGTCCTGTAACCATTCTGCCCCACACAGATCCCTGCTGACTGAGCCTGTGCTTGCTCAGACCTCAGAAACACAGCATAGAGATCCCAGCATGAAGGACAGCAACAATAATTATTAATGTTTATCAAGTGCTCTGCATGGATTAACTCCTGTCACGCTTGCAACAGCACAATGACGCATGTATACTCATTATCCCCATTTTTCAGATGAGGAAGTAGCAAGCCAGAGAATTTATTTTCCCAGGATCACAAAGCTAGAAAGTAGGGTGGGGTTAAAATCTAAACCAGCACCTGCACTCCTAACTTTTACTCTATTGCCCCTTCAATGTCTTCCAAACTCCAAAGTGACATCCAATATAAATTACATCAGGTCTTGGGTATGGACAGCAGCCTCTACCCCCTGGACACACACACACACACACACACACACACAAGCACCCTTCTACTGAAGGCGGCCAGCCCCAATATATCCTGGCTCCTGCTGTCAGCCAGTGAGAATTAGCCCAACAGTAAGTGGCAGGCCAGGGAAAGGAAGCCACAGAGAAACAGGAATGGGCTGCTGCCTTTGGTTCGTGGCATTTTACTCTTATACAAATGTGTGTGAGCCTGTAATTGTGTTTGTGCAGGGACACAGACAAGACCATGCTACTTCCTTGTGACACCTGAATCTGAACTTGCTTCATAGAAAAATCTCTATGTCCTTTTGTGGCTCCTATATTTTCCATATCCACTTGGTCAAGGTCAACATAGGGGAGGCTCCTTACATGTTGGGAATGCTTATTTACTGGCAGAGTCTCCAGAGGGTATAGGCTCAAGAATGGGGACCCTGTTCTAGTCATTGTTTTATCTTCATGCTGGCTGGCACCCACAGTGGGCACTCAATAAATGTTAGCTGACACAAAGTAAAGTGTGAGAACACAGTAGGAAGAAGAGAGAGTGGGCTCAGAAAAGAATGAGTCACCTCTGGATTCCTACCACCTGCTGCCTGGGCTGGCCACCACTCAAACCTGCCATTCCCTCATGGGGCTTCTCTGGGGCTCCCCAGGGAGGCCCCTCTCACTGCTCCCATCACAGAATAGGGGGTGGGGGTGTGTGAGCATGCGTATCACAGCCAAAAGCTACCAGGTATAAAATAAGATAGGAGGAAACTTAAACAGCAGTGCAGAAGAAGCCGGCACAGCTTGGATAAGTACGACATTGGCAAGATGCCTCCAGGTCTTGTGTAAGAAACATAAGCCATTATAAAAAATTAGGTAAAGGAATGTTGATTCATTAGAGCCTTGAGGTTCCAGGTTTGAAAAAACAAAAAAAAAAACCTCACCTGGCTAAGTAAGTTATGATCAGCAGTTACCGTATCTCTTTGGTCTTGCTATGTTGAAAGGAGAGTCAGGAAAGAGAGTGGGAAAGACAATGAGTTGTATTGAGAAAGAGGAGAGGAGACTTATTTTTGATGACTAATAGCATCTCAATAAGGGTAAACAAATGGCTTACGTTTGAGTTTATCCAAGTCTTGATTATAGATCCAATCCCTTTGTCTGAAAAATACAATGTGGAAGAGCAGGGGCAATCATTGCATTCCACCTTGTACCTGTCAGATTATCCAGGGCCTTCTAGACTGTCCCGAGTTTCCAGTTAGCTCGATTTGTTGGCATGACCCACCCTGTGGACTCACTCAAACTTTCTGGGCTCCTGCTTCTTTGGTGGGGCTTCAGAGCACTCATTACAGCTGTCATTTCTATTCATTTGTGTGATTCTTTGAAAAATAGTTGCCTCATCACTAGATTTCCAGCTCCAAAGAGGCGGGGCCTGAGTATGGTTTTGTTCAGCCTTGTGTCCCCAGCACCAAGCATTGTGATAAATGTGGACCACCAACCCCAACAGGAAACACCTGCTTTGCCAGAGCCCCATTCACTTCTGTGTCCCCCCCCCCCCCCCCCGCCGCCACTTCAGGACCAGGGGCCAGCCTGCCCCGCGGTGGTTACCAAGTATGCCACAGGAAACCCCACAGTGCCTCAGATTTCATGCAGAGAGCAAACCTCAACTCACCCACAGCCTAACCTCGAGCACCCCAGGAAGGTCTGCAGAAAGCCACCAGGACCGAGGTTACATGGCAGTACTACCATCAGGGGTGGGGGAGGCTGTGGGCTGATCGCCATTCCCACCCCCCCCGCCCCCCATCTCTCTCCCGTTGCTGGTACTCACAAAAAAACAGGGGTTTCAAACTGTCTGGTCTTAGTTTTGGAAGAGGAGTCTGTGAAGCAGAGAGGAAGCTCAAGGATGAATAAGATTCACATTTAATTTAAAACATTATCTGTTCTTTTTCACAGCCTCCCTCGGAGAACATTTATGTGACCATCTAATGCAGCAATAAAGCCATTTGGTTTAGCGTGTTTACTCTCTTTTCTTAATTTGCTCCTATGGTTCGCATCTTGTAGGTGTTGATGTGGCATTTTATTTAATGCATGTTATTATTTATTACATCTCAGGCAATGCCTTATCTCTGAACAAGATTATAAACTGCCCCAGGGTTGGAACCAGCTCCTAGCAAGGTATCTGGTAAATGTATTTGGTAAGTAATTTTAGCTGATTGATCTGGCTGCTTATCTTTGGGAAACGGAAATCATTAAGGAAGGAAAGAAGAATGAGAAGAAAGAGAACACACAGGAACAGCTGTCTCCAGATAACAAGAGCTCTAACTCAGCAAATTAAAGCCAACTTGCAGTAGCCAGAGAATCGCCTTTGCTCATTGGAGTTGACACAGTTCTCGTTAAGGCCCTGGGGTGGCCATTAGCTCCAGAGAGCCTACCTACGAAGCCCGATAGTGGCTCACAGTTCCTTGTGTAAGATTCTGGACTCTTGCTTAGCAGCAGATGTTTTAATCATGCTGCTTCCCTCCTTGTTGGCACTTGGCTGACACAGGTATAATGGTTTCCCAGAATCTCTCGAATGGCCATCTACAAATGACCAAGGAGGTCCCCAGGAGCGTGCACCTCAAGCCTCGATGATGAAGTCAGAACGGGTAACACTGCCATTTATGTTCTTTCTGGTAAGTTCCATTCTCAGCCCACCTCTATCCCACCTCTGCCTACTGGGCCTCCATACAAGGCCAGGCATCATCATTCTTCCATCCTTGGCAGGCTCCTTTGCCCAAGTTTAAATCTTAAGCAGCATCCAGGAGCAGAAAGAGAAAGGAAAGTGTTCTGAGTAATATGATGAAGGCTCCATCTGGAATCAAGGAAGAAGGTGAACAGAAGTTTCACCATCATCCAAGAGCGAATGTGTGCCAGGAAGACCTTGATGGGTCAACTAAGAGTTCCCCCAAGGCCCTGTGTGCACCTTGTGCCAGAACTTCATTACCAAACCGCATTTCCTCACATTGCCAGGAACCCTGGCCTCATCCAATAAAAATAATAGGAGGAAAAATGTAGTTAATCTTGGAACCATATTACCTTAAATCCCGGTGGCAGGGCAAAAATGTAAAGGGCGGAGTTGTTTTCATGGCAAAGCCTAAAGCTGATCCCTCACAGGGAGCCCTGGCTCACGTCTCTGTTCCGTCCTTACCGGGACGGAAGCCTAAGCTTCTCTTTATTCCTTACCTGGACCCTTTTTCTCTTGGACTCTCCATCAATTACAGGTCTGCTTAAAATAATTGGATTCCTGACAGTTTCTTACAACAGATTCACTTTTACTCTGCTATTTTGGAACACTGAAATCATGGTGCTGTGAGTTCTCAGCACACCTGTGCTCTGCATGTGCACAATCACGAAAGGAATAGCATGGAGATCCTTGGGTGGCTCAGTGGTTTAGCACCTGCCTTCGGCCCAGGGCATGATCCTGGAGTCCTGGGATCGAGTTCCGCATCGGGCTCCCTGGATGGAGGCTGCTTCTCCCTCTGCCTGTGTCTCTGCCTCTCTCTTTTTCTGTGTCTCTCATGAATAAATAAATAAAATCTTTAAAAAAAAAAGAAAAGAAAAAACAGGAAAGGAATAGCGTTTAAACTGGAAGAGAGAATTTTGTATGAAGCAGACATTTTCCAACTTTTTTCTTTGCTTTTTAATACCCTTTTTTTAAAAGATTTATTTATTTTGCAGAGAGAGAGAGAGAGAGCATGAGCAGGTGGGGCAGAAGGAGAGGGAGAGAGAATCCCAAGCAGATTCTGCGCTGAGCAGGGAACCCAGTGCAGGGCTCGATCTCATGACCCTGAGTCACGACGGGAGCCGAAATCAAGAGTTAGACACTCAACTGACTGCACCACCCAGGCACTCCTGCTACTTATGGCTATTTATTTATTTATTTGAGTTCAATTTGCCAACATATAGCATAACACCCAGTGCTCATCCCATCAAGTGACTTATGGCCTTTTAAATAGTCATTGATGAACACATTTTTATTGCACAAAAATATACATGGCAGCAGCCTTTTATTTCTGGCCACAATTCCCTCCCTTTCCCCACTGTTGACATGATCAATAAACTCCCGGTCCTATCTGTAAGTATTTATATGGCTATATGGCTATATATATATATTTTTTTTAATTTTTTTCATGTCAATGAGATTATACTTTGTGTCGTTCCTCAGCTTGCTGTTTTGTATAACAGGATAGTTTCAGTCTTATTTCTATATATGTAGCATAATATAATAGGTCCATAATAGCAAATAGGGATGTATTATTATACTTAATTTAGTAAGCTACTATTGTATAGTTGGGTTGTTCTCCTGAGAAATGACCAACAACTTTTGTGTGTATAGATATTCCTGAAGGCCAAATTCCTAGAGCTGTAATTGTGTGTCACACGATATGTATGTATTAAAAAGCTTTACTGATGTATTACATACCATAAAAGTTTACGTGGGTATTACTATATTTATATTAATGATCATTATCATATTTAAAGTGTTGTGCCACCAGCACCATGATTTTATTTTAAATCATTTCCATCACCCCCAAAAAGGCACTTTATGCCCATTTGCAGTGGCTCCCCAACCCATCATACCTGCCCCCTGCCCTAGACAACCACTACTGTACTTCCTTTCTCTCTTCTGGACATTGGATATAAATGTAACCATACACTATGTGGTCCTTGGTATTTGCCTTTTTTTTACTTAGCGTGATGTTTTTGAGGTTTATCCATGTATCAGTATTTCGCTTTTTATTGCTCAGTAATATTCCACTGTAGGGATACAGCAACCTGTTGCTTATCCACCAAATGGCTGATAGACATTTGGGTCATTTCCACTTTTTAGCCACTATGAATAATGTTGCTCCAAAATGTGTGCAAGACTCTGTTTTGGGGGTATATACTGAGAAGCAGAATTGCTGAGTCATAATAAATCTATGTTTGACATCCTAAGAAACTCCCAGGCTTTTCCAAAGTGGCTGTACCATGTTATATTCTCACCAGTCTCCTATCAATACCTCTTTGTCTTTCTGATCATCTTCATTCCAGAGGGTGTGAAGGTGTGTGTGTTTCAAAGTTGGGTTTACCAACTTGCACTCCCACCAAAGGTGTCTATGTAATAGTACCTATTTCTCCACATCCTCACCAATAATAGCTATTATCAATCTATTTAAGTTTTGCTCTATGAATATTTGCATAAGATTACCTCATCTTAATTTGCCTTTTGCTGATACTAGTGACATTGAGCATCTCTCCACATATTGATGGGCCATTTGTATTTCTCCTTCTGTGAACTGCCTGTTACATATGTTCTTTTTTATTGGATTGATATAGACATTTTATGATGTAGACATGTATGTAAGACACGTATGCAATGTAGGTATTATTCATTTGCTGCTATACATGTAGATCTTACTTTCCTTTTAACCTTTAAAAATTTTTTTGTGCAAAAACATTTAATTTTCACCAGTTCTATCTGCCAGTTTTCTTCATTATAGATTTTGAATTAGATGTCTTGTTTAGGAAAGCCCCTCCTGTTCCCAGGATTATAAAAATATTCCATTATACTTTCTTCTAATACTTCTATAGTTTTATTTTTATGTGAACACTTTAATAAATTTGGCAGTCAGTCTCACACATGGTGTTAGGTAGAGGAATATGTATTTGGTTAGATCCAGTGGCCCCAAAACTTTTCACTGAATTGTACACCCTTTCCTAACTGATGTGAAATAAAATTCTACCTCAATCATAAAGTAACTTCAATATATAAATGAGTCTCTTTCTGGGCTTTCTATTCCATTCCATTGAGTGTCTACTCTGGGCCAATATCAGCCCAATTAAATTACTGTTGCTTACAAGTATGTTTTAATACCTAGGCAGGCAGGTCCCCTTTCATAATTTTTTTTAAGATTTTATTTATTTAATATTTATTTAAACATTTTATTTGAGAGAAAGAGAGAGCAGGAATGAGCATGAATGGTGGGGAGGGGCAGAGCGAAAAGAGGAACAGACTCTCCACTAAGCAGAGTAAGCCTGATGTGGGGCTCGATCTTCCAACCCTGACATCAGGACTTGAGCAGAAGGCAGATGTTTAACTGACTGACCACCCAGGTGTGCCCACCCCCCTCTTCATAATTCTTACATTAAAGGAAAAGATCTCTGTAAATCTAAGTGTAATGAAAAAGTTTCTGGTTCACTGAGACTCATGCTGTAAGAAACATAGGACAGAACCACCTAAAGGATTAAAATGGAAAACCCAAGGTGATTTCACATCCTGTAGCTCTAACACTACTAAACATGCAGGAGCACTTTTGTCCACTAACTCCCCTCTGCACCCCCTCATCCAGACAGTGATCCCCCTTTCCATTCTCCATCAGAGGAACCAGGACTCCTTGAAAGGCACATATATGTTTTAGGTCAGGAAAAAAAATTAGGATGGTCTGAAACATCCTATCGTTGTAACAAAGTAAGGATGCTTTCCTGCTAGGATCAGTATTTCATAAAACTCCAAAAACACAGGAGTAACCTTGGGGCTTCCATTAGCCAAGTTATAAAATTCTGAGCATCCAAGAAAAGGAAATGGAAATGGTTAAGAAGCTGAATCTACAAAAGGCCAGATTCGTGATACCCAAAAGAGAAAAATGAATTTTAATACAAAATAAGAATGGAGGGATCCCTGGGTGGCTCAGTGGTTTGGCGTCTTGCCTTCGGCTCAGGGCATGATCCTGGGGTCCTGGGATCGAGTTGCACATCAGGCTCCCTGCATAGAGCCTGCTTCTCCCTCTGCCTGTGTCTGCCTCTGTCTCTCATGAATAATAAAATGAAATCTTTAAAAACAAGACAAAATAAGGATGGATACACTTAAGGAATTATTTCTATATGAGTATTTTGTTCTAAGAATACGTATTTTCACAAAGCAAGGGCATGTGCTTATTTCTAGCTATCTATACAGGAAACAAGAAAAAGTAGCTCAAGAAGAAGGAATACTGATCATCATCAGTGGTCACATCACATATATGGAACAAACAGAAACGGAGTCACTGATTAGACCCAGTAACAAATTGAAATGGACATGACAGCATGCCCAAGATAATAGGCAGATATGTCTCAAAGAATTTGCCTCACAGACCTAATGATTCTTTAGACAAAATCTCAACATGATTCTACTAATTAAACTCAATATAATCCTACTGAGCCTACATGATATTGATAAGGCGCATCTAATTTTCAATAATGCTAATAGACAAGATCAATGTATCCTAAAGGCAGGACAAGTTACGCAATGCTGGCCATGCAAGGGTAAAGAATACTTCATTTCTGGTAAAGACACCAAGTTCCAAAAATTTAAAGTAATATATATGTTAAGATAGTAAAAAATCCCATGACAAAGCAAGTAAGAATTAATTATAAAAAGACTTAATCCACAGCTCATGGTTGAATCAACTTGCACTGTGTGGCCAGGCTCCGTGCCCTTAGATGACGTTCTCGGCCTGAGGAATTCCTTTTCTTTTAGGCTTGGTGTAAGATTCCTACAAGCCCAGGCAATAGAGTGAGTTATGACTAAATCCCTAGGAAGATAGGAAAGTAAATACAGCCATAAAAGTAGGAAAGCATTTCTAAAGTAACACATTTTTTAACATAAAGCTCAAAAGTTGACTTTAAAGTAGTTTATGTAAGTTAGTTTTAATAATGTATTAACCATTGTATTCAAGTATAATGGCTTTGTGTCGACCTGACCTAGCCACAGGGTACCCAGAGTGAACATAATTTCTAGGTGTGTCCATGAGAGTGTTTCCAGAGGAGACTGGCATTTGGATCAGTGGGTTCAATCAGTAAGCTGCTCTCCCCAGGATGGGAGGTGCCTCAACCAATCCGCGGATGGCCTACCTGAACAGAAAAGGCAAAGGAAAGGAATTTCACTCCCTTTCTCGCTCTCTGCCTGACTTCTGAGCTGGAACTGGGGTCTTCTCCTGTCCTCAGACTGGAGTCACACCTTCAGACTCCAGCTTAATCACACCACTGGCTCAATCTCCCGGGTCTCCGGGATGTCTCCGGATGCAGACAGCAGTTGGTGTGACCTCTCAGCCTCCATCACTGTGTAAGCCAATTCCTCATAAGCCTATCTAGCAAGCTACCTACCTATCAATCAATCAATCCATCAATCCAATCTTTCACTAAACCTTTCTTATTTCTCCTTGGTTCTGTTTCTCTAGAGAACCCGACCTGACAGGACAAGTGTGGTTCATATCCTGTTTGAGTTTTTGAAAGGTAAAAAATAACCAGGCATACTAAATCTGCAGCTTAAGAGGTTTAAGATGATTTAACTAGTTTAAATTCACAATAAATGCTTAAATGTCCAAGGAAAACATGTTTCCTTCTTTCCTTCCTTAATAATCCAGTCACAAAGCCACCAGGCAGGGCCAGAGTGGGGATGGCGCTGAGCAAAGGCAGGAGGCAGGTTACTTACTGTGAAAAGGAGGAGGCTTTCAATGCTAGAGAAAGGAGCCACAATTACGGAAACTGGAAAGTGAGAAAGTACTACTAGGTTAGACTAGAGAATACTAATATG
This sequence comes from Vulpes vulpes, assembly GCF_048418805.1. Lineage (NCBI taxonomy): Eukaryota > Metazoa > Chordata > Mammalia > Carnivora > Canidae > Vulpes > Vulpes vulpes. Next base: position 106,815,241 of record NC_132781.1, on the reverse strand, counting down.
AACTCATGATTTTCAACAACTAGAGATATAAACCTATCAATGCAAATGTGCAGAAAGATACTTACACTGACACATACAAACATATTCCCTAACCTTTAGGGGTCTGGGAGCCTCAACATCCCAGCAGCAATCAGCACACTCTTTCTTAGTAAATAACCAAGGGTCCTTATTACCAGACTCTAGCTGGTCATTACCACCTTGCTAGGACATCTAGGAACAAGTGGGAAGACATTCAAAACATCCCTAGTTCATCATCATCAGACTGCATCTTCTCAAGAGCAAACAGAAAGGAAGAAATTGTAATTGTGAGGCTACCTCATGAAGATTTTATTTACCCTAAGACCTTAGAAAGAAAACACTTCGCTTCTCATTATACTAGTAAATGTAAGCCTGGCAGTTTTAGTCTAAGAGTTTTTCCCTGCACTTGGCATTTTAAATGTTATCAAAGACTTTAATTGCCCTCTCTTTTCAAATCTAGGAGTATTACTCTAAGTAACAAACAAGCACAGCGTGGCTTGGAGCCACAGCCTCAGAACTGCCCCCCTGGGGAAACTGGCTGCTTGCAGCCCAAGAATGCAACTATAGCTCAGATCATCTTGGAGCCCATCTTGGGCACTGGCCTTTAGAACTCATGGCAAACCCTGAGAGGTAGGAGACCTGCGCTGCCCTGAGTAGATCTGATTATCAAAATGGAGTCCCAAAACACCAGGAGCTGGGTAATCAAATGGAGTAGTAATTAGGGGTTAGAAAATAAAGGCAGAGAGAGACCAAAACCTCTGAACTACTGTAACTAATAGTACAATGTAATCAATGTGTACAGTTTCCCAAAGTAACTTTTTGAGGCTAAGGTTCATTTCCCTTAATAAGTAGAATAATCTCATGGTCACAGTTCAGGTATGTCACACGTTCTAGGTCACAGCATTAAAAAATGGCCCCTACCAAAATATACCTCCCACTGTCCTCCCCAGCCCTGAAGATTCAGAATACTTTGAAGGAATGGCAGTGGCTGCTAAAATACCACATTCTTTATACAAAAAGTAGATGATCTCTAAGCATGAATTTGACACAGTGAATTGTCAGCCTGAAACAAGGCAGAGGTAACTGATTTGGGGCGGGGAGGGGGTGGCAGTCACCAAAGGGAGACCCTAAAAGCACCTTCTCTGCTCCTTGAGCTGAACACAGCACCCCCACCTGTAGCGCCAGACATCCATCGCCAACAGATCAGACAAACACAGCTTCATGGTCCAAGCATGTGGTGATTTTTATTAAGAATAACTTTGGTTCTAAGAATTCCACCCTCAATTCTGTAATACTTTCCATTAAAAACAATTGTACAAGAGCAAATACAAAAAATATTAAATTATGAAAACAAATCCATTAAGGCTCCCTTTATATATATTATATACACTCAAACAAGTCAAGATTTTTCGGAGTAGAAGAATAAAGTCAACTGTTTGCTGTAGCTTAGAAAGCAACGCTACTTTACTACCAGGAGACTATAAAACAGTGAACTATTTTAATAAAACCACAGAGTGGAAAAATGGAGCCATTCTTTGTCAAAAAGTGGCTCACAGCACAAAACTGCTCAGATGTTCACGAGCCCTAGGAGTTTGGACTGTACAGTATCAATGTGTGGAGCGGAGACGGGCGCCCTGAAGCTCAGGCCTGTGAGCCGAGCGGAGCAGACAACTTCGCAGAGCTTCTCTACCTGTACATTCCACTGTCCGGTCCCGAGACATCACTTCACACTATTTACAAATCTTTTGGCCAGACTTTGTACTACTCACTACATGTCACTGTGCAGTCTGGGGAGTGCGATTGGGAGGGAAATGCTTTTATAATTTTTCTTCCCGGTGAAGAATGAATTCTAGGTGAATCGTGGTACCGGGGCCTGTCAGCGCCCTTGAGAATGTTATCAAGCAGCAGAACTGCTTCAAGGGCACAGGACTTAAGATCCAACATCCAGTCGGGTGAAAGGCTATGACCAGTCCTGAATCCTCACCTCGCAAATCTCATCATGAGTCCAGATGCACAAAGAAAGCATTCCAGTCAATATGCTATCAGAATGTATTTTCAAGATGATCATTTAACAGACTTTCTTCTTGCAAAAGCTAGAAGGATGGAAAAATAGTTACCGTTCCATCCTTCGAAAGCGAACTATCATAGAGCAACATTTTATCTTAACCATCTCATATTTTCTTCAGAGATATTTACTGAGAAGTCAGGTGTGACTGACGTGTCCTCTGACTAGCAGTATATTGTCATCGTGTTTACCTTTATCTGGTTCACATGAGGATTGAATATGAGCCTGTTGACTGAAAACTAAAGCATTCCCATAGAAAGCTAATTTCTACAATGCTTATTAGGATTAAAAGCTCAGGATCCAGTTTCCTATGGAGCCTTTAAAGGAAGTTTAAGACGACTCTTCAATGTGAGAGTGACTGGCCCAATCACCTCAATGGAAACACACAGAATCCTCCTCAATTCCTCCGATCACCTCATGTAGAATATACCCCTGCCCAGACCAGCAGTAAAAAAAAAAAAAAAAAAAAGCACTCTGGATCAGGACTTTGCTGCTGGACTGGGACTTCACTTTGGACCGCGAGCTGGCTAGCGTGCAGACGCCAGGCAGCCTCTCCCCTTCACCTCAGCACTTCCTGAGATGCAGTACAGTAGTCGTCACCGCCAACAGAGCGGTGAGCAATCTTTCTTCACAAGAAAAAAAAAAAAAAAAAAGCAAAGCAGTATGTGATCCTTAATCTGGTTTTCAAAACTTGGGATTCTAATGAAAATCAAAATGTACAAATGCTACTACCACCGACCTTTCAGCTCGGCCTCCTGGAGACCAGCCTACGTTTGTTTCACATTAAAATACCCAAAGAAGTCCTCCTTGCCCAGCTTCCCATGGGAGCTTTCCCCACCCTGTTCTCAAAGATCTGGATCCTCTACTTTTGACACTGAAGCTGCGTTACACGGACTCATTTTTCTTCTCTGAAGGATCGGGAGATTGTTTCATGTATAAAAGGACTAGCTCAGCAAGAAATTGAAAAAGCAAACAAAATTCTTACCAGTTATCAAAACAATAAATGGATTTATATGATGTGCCTTCTCTGAACTGGAATAATCACTGTGGAGCATTCTAGTATCAGAGAACCAAAAGGAATTAAAATAAGATCAAGATTTATGTGGGTTTTTTTTTTCCTATCTTTTACATATATTTGTTTCCGAATTTTTATGTATTTTTTTTCCTCCATATTTTTAAAACTTCTCACCCTCTTCCTGAATCTTAATGCCAACTAAGGTTAACAGCTGTGCTCAACATTAACACTGTCAGGTGTAGATCTAACACAGGTGAAAACATAACCAAACAAGAAAATTCTAATTCACAAAAGGAAATTTACAAATACTGGATGTAACAGATCAAACACCTTCCTATGTGATTTAAATTATCTAACAGATAACTAAAGGAGAAACAAAACACATTTTCTTTAGATTTAAAAGAAAAAAGGCTCTGTGCCCCATTAAACCTGGACTGGAAGAAAAACCAGGTAGTGCAACTCTCAAGAATTTATTCCAATGTCCTCTTTCTGTTCTGCTTTGTGGTGTTTGTGTTTTTGTTTTATGTCTTACGAACACAGGTTCATTTATCCCAACTTAAGTGCTGGTCAACGTCCTTCGTTTGGTGAATAGGAACTGCAACCATCACAGATCATTTATCCGCCTAGATTGTAGGAAAATCAAAGCCAAATCTTTTTTAAAGTAACAATTCTCTGCTGGCTGGGGTTCTCTCCAGGGGCTCTGGCCCTGAGATTAAGTGTCGAGGAGGCGCCTGCTCACAGCTTCCCCACGGAGTGAGTGGGTGTGGCGCATGCGTGGTCTCTGTCGCCAGGGCCTAGGACTCCTGTACTTGTGCCACTTCTTGGCCTGTTCTTCTGAGATTGCCTTTAACCTTCACAAACTCGGGGGCATTTTCTTGTTCTTCTTGCAATTTCTGCTTCTCAAGTTCTTGCTAAATGAAATTCAGAAACAGGAAAATTATTCACATACTGAGAGGCTTTGCAAATATTCCTCCTCTTTCCAAAGTCCCTAACACCTTCTATTTCCCAGTGGGAGAAAGTTTCCCCTGGTCTCCACCTCACATGTATATAAAAGGGCATATGTGTACAGGCCCTGGAGTCATCCTGTGCAGGAGCAGCAGCTCCTTGGCTGGTACTACCAGCAATGCCAGAGATGATGAGAACCCAACATCAAGGCTAACCAAACAAGATCCTGAGACCAGGGCACAGTTGACTCTGCATGTAATCTCAGTGAAGTTCAATTTCACTCGATTGCTTGTGCTCCTCCCAATGCTCTGTTGTGAGTTCAGTGATATTCCCCAGTCTGGGCTTTGCTTCCTGAATCTAGGTCCTCAGCAGAATCTTTGTCTTTACTTTGAATGTATTTTAGCCCCTTTGCTGACACTGTGGCTCATATTTTCCTTTTGTGCATTTACAGGACAAAACATTTACATCGCCTATGCCTGGCAAATTCGGCTTGTTCCAATATCCTTATTTCTCAGGACAAAAACAATAACATTTGAGATGAGTCAAACACAGACAAATACTGCATGATCTCTCTCATAGGTAGACTCTAAAGATAACCACTAAAACTGTAAAGGAGAGTAAAGTGGTGGCTTCCAGGGGCTGGGGAAATGGGAGAGAGATTGTTTAAGGGTATGTACTTACAACCAGTAGCTATAGAAGTCCTGGAGACCTGATACACACAGTACAGTTTTGTTGGCTGCAATCAACAAAACTCTACTATGAACATTCAACTTGCTAAGTGACTGGATCTCAACTGTTGCCAGCACCACAAGAAAGGGTATCTATGTGATGTGATAGAGGGGCTAGCTAAGCTTCAGGGGCAGACATACAACAACATAAATGTGCCAATTCAACATGCTGCATGCCTTAAACTTATACAATACTTGATATATATGTCAAATATAACTCATTAAAGGAAAAAGACAATCTTCATCCCCAGTACTCTCACCTGTTCCAGCTTCTGCTGCCGTTTTAATAGTTCTATTTCCAAGTCAGATTTCTTCTTCTGTGCTTCTTCTTCTTTCTGTTTTATTACTTGATCTCGTTTTCTCTTTTCCATCACCTTCTGCAGTTCCGGCTTGTTCTGAGGGGCAAGACCCCTGCAAAAAATAACAAAAAAATAACAACAAAACCTAAAAAAAAAAGGTTTTAATCTAATGGACACATCCTTCATAAACAGAAACTTAATTTAAGGTGTCAGCCACAGAATATGAGTCTACCAAGTTAACATTACTATGATGCCTGCTACCAGTTAGTCAATACTGGTGGTATGAGAAATTCAAACACGAAAAAAAGGGCAAGAACAACTTCCAGGAGTTAGAAAAATCCACTCACTCAATAAAAATGTATTAAGCACCCACTATGTGCCAGATACTAGCCTATGCAAAGGTTTAGAGTGGGGAAGGTTGGAATAGCATGCTCATTCAATCACTCAATCACGATCACTCATGATGATGGAGACGACGGAGATGAAGACAATGGAGATAGCGGAGATGGAGAAGATAAAGATGAGGGATGCCAGGGTAGCTTAGCAGTTGAGCATCTGCCTTTGGCTCAGGGTGTGATCCCAGAGTTCCGAGATCGAGTCCCACATAGGGCTGCCTGCGTGGAGCCTGCTTCTCCCTCTGCCAGGGTCTCGTCTCTCTATCTCTCATGAATAAATAAATAAAATCTTAAAAAAAAAAAAAAGACAGAGATGAAGACAATGGAGATAGTGAAGAAGAAAATGATAGAGATGGAGATGGTGATGATAGAGATGCCCAGAATATAAGGTGCCTCCACTTGAAGTTTTAGGGAAAGCTTTCCAAGATGGAGCCCCTGATCCCATGTACTAAAAGCAGCCTAAAGACAGGCCAGCACAGAAATTTAAACAGCAAAATGGCACTGGACCCTTTCAAAATTCTCAACTTTGTCAGAGGGTTCTTGAATATCTCCAGAGATGTCTAAAATGTCATCAATCCTGGGGATGTGTGGCAGCAGGGAACTCTGATCCCACCACCCCCAGGGCTCCTCACTATGGAACCACTTCAGATGTGTCGTTTTCTACTGATGGATGGAAACCAGGTTACAGGAAGTTCTACATTTCTAAGAGATAAATTAGGCTGCCATCTCTTTAGATGGGAGAAACAAAACCAAAACTTAGACCATTCTCTACTACCCCTCCACCCAAAATGTCTGAGGTAAGTCAAGGGCATTTCCTTAGATGGAATGTCTATGTTTAACCATTAGCAAGGACACTCCTTGTCTCAGTTTTCTACCATTTCCTTAAGACTTCTGTAGGACAGGCTTTCAAGGTGCTCGCTCAGCCAGCCTCTCTTGTCTTCCCTTTCTCTGTAGCAAGTCTCCACTAGCTTATAAGTCATCTCAACTTGATATTAACATTTAGTAAGAACATTTAAAATGAAAATGAAACCACAAAACAGGAAGAACACTGTCAATTTCAGGCAGCACATGGTGTAAGTGATGGTGGGGGTGTTTACTCTCATGCTTCCACACACGTGCCACACTTGACCTGACAGTGACTCAGGCTTTTCTGGGCAGCAACAAAAGGCCCTGCTGAATCTACCCAGAACTGAGATGAACCCAAGCACCTTCCCATGCACCTCCTGGTCCTGTTGATGGTGATTGCTAGTCTGTAAATCAGGAATGTATACCTGGGTGGTTGTTCTCTACACTATGTCAATCAACCAATGGGTCTCAGCATCTAGGAGTCATCTAAGAAACTGTTAAATAATTACTAAAGTGTGTGCTCTGGTTGTAGAAACTTAACAACACACTCATCTCAGAGTCTTTCAAGTACACACTACCACATTTACAAATGAATTCTTAATTTCACACTGCTTCATTTATTTAACTATAGTTTTTAAAAATTCTGGCATCTCTCCTATCTACATTTTTTTCAAATCAGAAAATTTTCAAAATTGTTGTTTACAGAGTAAAGATCAGTATATTCCATCGATAAAAGGTAGTCAAAATAACATATGGCTCCACTTTGCCAATTTTCACTAGAACTTTTGATAAAAAAAGTATTAAAATTCAGCTAAAAAAAGAAGCAGCAAAAGACATGTGTAACTTTTATAATTTATAGTTTGTTTTGCAGTTATTAAGATCTTATAATATCTACAGAAGTATGGACAGATGATTCTGGAAATTAAATATGTGCAAAAAAATATTATGTGCTTATGGTACTTTGCTCACAGCAAATGTAGGAAAACTTGTTTGTAGATAATCTGAGTAAAGACCCACTCAGTTTCATGACTATTAAAAAGCCTCAGTGTGATACCACAGACAGAATTAAGGGATTTAAATTTTAGGATTAAGAATTTAGCTATCTGCGTAATTTAAATTTCAAACATTTTCCTTTCCCTTTATTTTACTGACAAAATTAACCTCAATGGTTATTAAATTCTTCTGGATTATGCAAAGGCTGTTGAACAAACTTTGATGTATGAACACTAAGCTGACATTCTGTTGCAGCCTATGAATGGGTTTAACTAATATCCAGTATTCATTTTCTAGTCAAAGATTTTACACAATGGTGGCAGTAAGACAAAATATTTAGTCACAGAAGGCTCAGGAAAATGGTGCTTATCTGATAAATGTTCTGCACTTACAGCAGTCAAAAAGTCATACAAATTTAGTTAATATTTTATCACAGCAGATCACTTCACTTTCTGGGCTGAATGGAAAAAGTCAAGCTTTGCCCATATGATTATGAGTTGAAAACTGGATCAGATTGCAGAAAGCGTGCCCAAAGACAGAAATGAGCCTCTCCAAATCTCATAAAGACTACAATGTCATTTCTGTGCTTGGTTAACAGTTGATTTGCTTTAATCAATTCTGACATATATAATTAATAAGTACTTTCAATTCCTTTATGACTGACAGGTGCTCAAGTCCTGGTGGTTTTGAACCAATCAACACCAGCAGTTATTTCTGAGTCTTTCAGTGGCCGTGACGTGACAGAAGGTCAAGACAATTTTTTTTTTTTTTTTTTTTTTTTATGATAGTCATAGAGAGAGAGAGAGAGAGAGGCAGAGACACAGGCAGAGGGAGAAGCAGGCTCCATGCACCGGGAGCCCGATGTGGGATTTGATCCCGGGTCTCCAGGATCGAGCCCTGGGCCAAAGGCAGGCGCCAAACTGCTGCGCCACCCAGGGATCCCCCAAGACAATTTTTAAATTAATATGTGCTCTAGGGGTATCTGCGTGGTGCAGTTGGTCAAGCATCTGACTCTTAGTTTCAGCTCAAATTGTGGTCTCAGGGTCATGAGATCGAAACCTGTGTCAGGATCCCCACTCAGCACGGAATCTGCTGAAGTTTCTTTCTCCCTCTCCCTCTGCTCCCCGCTGCCCCCAATAATTCCCTCTGTCCCTCCTCCCAAAAATAAATAAATTAGAAAAATTAGTATGTGCTTTTTACAAAAAATTGGTTAGGAAACATAAATATATGTGAAATAAGGAGTAAAAGCACACCCAAACTATTCCTGTTAAACCAATCTTGGAAATACCACTTACATTGTATTCTTCTATGTGGACAGAACTGTATAAGGTACACCGTGGTGGCCCTTGTCCCACAATGCTTCCTGTTCCTACACCCAGAGATAACTAAGAGTTTGGTCTGTGCTCTTCCATACTTTCTATATCCTGACAGAGCTCTTCCTCATTCTTCCCAACATCTGCCCAAGATACCACAGTACAGAAATGCCATAATTTTCCACTCCCTTGACAGACATTTAGGCTGTTTTCAATCATCCCCTATTAAAGGCAATGAGGCAATGAACTTCCTTGCATGTGTATACTTACGCTCCTATGTAAGTATTTCTGTTGGCTAGATTCACAGAAGTAGAACTGCTGAATACATCCAGGGGTGGGATGGAGGGGTCTACACTCACTCCACCTCCATCCCAGATGCAGAAAGCCTATGGAGCCAGAGGCAAGGGCGGGTGCAAACCCTAACAGAACAAACCCCCTACCCACCCAGCCAAACATCTCCTGGCCTAATCTTTTTCTTAGGGTGAAGGGGGAGGGCTGCTTTTGGATTTCAAGCCCTTGACCTTTAATCTTGGAATCTCCTGGTATGGCTTGTCTTTTTTTTTTTTTTTTTTTTTAAGATTTTATTTATTTATTCATGAGAGACACGGAGAGGGAGATAGAGAGAAAGGCAGAGGCACAGGCAGAGGAAAAACTGATTGAAGGATTTCTTTCTTTTTTGTTTTTTAAAGATTTATTTATTCATGAGAGACAGAGAGAGAGAGAGAGGCAGAGACACAGGCAGAGGGAGAAGCAGGCTCCATGCAGAGGGCCCAACGACGACGTGGGACTCTATCCAGGTCTCTAGGATCAGGCCCTGGGCTGAAGGCGGCACTAAACCGCTGAGCCACTGGGGCTGCCCTGGCCTGTCTTATCTACATTTTTGGCTTGAGCCATGTCTACCTACATGGCTTATAAAAGCAAACATTTGTAATTCAACTTCCTATTATTTTTTTCCATGTGGTACAGCAACAATATTTATTGAAGAACTCTATGACTAGCAAAGCATGTAAAATGATCAACTAAAAGCATAGAGAACTGGAAACCACTAACTGGAAGGTAAAGTCAAAGAATCGATTTTAGGGATATGTTTAAGTGACTGGATATTCTATATTTGTGGCCAAAAGTACACTTAGTAGAGAAAATAGAACCTCTCTAGGTTATATGAGAAATATCTCTATTTAAGAGACCTCTTGAACACCCATCTGTCAACTACGAAAAATAATGCCTCTTGAAATGATGCCATTGTAACACATACAGAACCTGAGAACCTGACCAAGGGTCCTCAGAATCAGACAAAATGGCAGACTGTCACCAGTTTAAAATTTAAAGATTTTTAATCTGAAACTTAGCTAGGTCTGAGGATGCGAAGTAGAGGAGCTGAATTAGATCCTTGAAAGGGTATAGGTTTCAGAGCTAAAAAACTTAGCTAGGTCTGAAGATGCGAAGTAGAGGAGAATTAGATCCTTGAAAGGGTATAGGTTTCAGAGCTAAAATACTTAGAAGTAAAAGTAGTGATGCTGCTTTTATCTTGATTTCTAAAATGTAACCTGAAAAACTCTGTGAACCACCTGCTCCAGGGCTGTGAGCCATATTTGTGCATATGCAAAGGTGCAGGGCTTCACCTGTCGCATGCTGATCTCACTGCTGTCTCCACTCTTTTTCTCTTTTTTTTCCCAATAATATTACTTGCCTTATCTACATGAACTGCCTTTAATTCCATGTTTATTCTGAGTTTTCTCTTACTTACACATCAAATAAGGGTGACCCCACGATAATACACGCTGGGTTACTGGAAAGATCACTGGGTAAGATAAAATATGGGAAGGCCCTTGACTAATTGTAGGAAAGTAAGCAGACTTTTGTTACGATCTGAACCAGTAATCAAGTATAATTATCCTGTATAACCAAACACACATATTATCCATGTGAAACTTCCTGTCATTTGGCACAAAAATTTAGGGGAAAAAAAAAAAAAACCAAAGTCCCTAGCAAGTACATGATGGAAGGTGAATAAAGAGAAGAAACCGCTGGAGAGGTTTCTCACAAACCAGTTGTAATTTCTAATGAGAGGACCCCCACCAAACTACGATTTTTATCTTGAAAAACCTGGAAACATAGGATGAGATGGATTCATTTTATTTGGAAACCTGCCTTACTGCCTTCCCCCTCCACCCCTCTTGATGTACTTCAAAAGCCACACCAGCGCCCCTCAGAGGAAAAGAGGGAGAGGCAATGGGGATTTCCTGAAGATGCTCCCTGAGAACAGACCATGGATGGCAGAGTCATCTGTTTGTTATATTTATTATACACCAGTCATCCTAGTAGGACTTTGGACCTGTTATTCTTTAAGTTTTAGAAGAAGGATCTTTTTTATTCTCCACTTTATAAATGAAGCCACATCTCAGGAAGGCGGATCTTGTCCAAGGTCATAAAGGTAGGTCAAGTCAAATGGCAAACCAGGATCTGGATGATTTCCCTCTAACCTCAAAGCGACATCCTCTCTACACTGTGGTACTCAAGGGAACAGACTGATCTCCCAGATTACTTGAGCTGGGCCTGGCTAGAGTCACCATGTGAACGAGGACAAGGGATCTCAGGCCAGAGAACATCAGGCAGAAGGGAGGTCCATTTTCACAAAAGTGTGTATTCTAGAAAATCTGGCAATAGATTCTCTACTTTCTAGAGATATATAACCCAGGGTGCTAAATACATTTCTGTGGAATAATTTGTAGCCTCTAATTCAGAGAACAGTTGTTCTGCCAATGTTGGTTTTACCTTTGCCTCTATTCTGACTTGGAGCCTTTATTCATAAATAGAACAGAAAAACAAACCAACCCTTGTTTGAGAGAAAATGTCCCTCAGAGATCAATGGAGTCCCCTATTCCCGTTTTACAGATAAAAGAACTGAGGTCCAAGAAGGAAAGTAGTTAGTGCTGACTTATAATGCTCTTTTGGAGCATATCAAACTTGTGATCTTCGTATCAAAATGCAGGCATCATTTCCCAGACAAGACTGCCTCCAAATTCTGTGGCCTACTTAGGAATGTACATATTCTTGTTTTGCTTTGAGCATGATGATACCAAATCTGTATTTTTTTTTTCCTTCTATGTGACAAAGACAGTTAGAAGCTAAGCACTTATTCAGAATGGATCAAACTTGCATTCAGTTTTATCAGCATAAATCCAATGGCATACTAGTACATGCTGGTAACAAAAAGAAGGTAGTAAGTCACATTCCCAGGCTGGAGGAAGGGCGATTGACAATGAACGCCTCAGCACGAGTTACAAATTCTGGCAGGGGTACATGAGGGAAGGAGGACTGCCCTTCACAACCTCTTTATATTTTTTTGTTTTTAAATTAGGCCTTCTGTCTAAAACATGACCCTCTGCTTACTTGGTCTACATATCCTTCAGTTCAATGGTTAGCTAACTAGGGCTTGCTTGGCAAAGAGTGAGGGGATGACTGACCTGTGGTCCCACAATTCAGATCAACAATTTCATTCTGAAGGTCTGAGAATAGCTCTACAGGAAGCTTAATAGGTTTTGGATAATGTAAGTAATTTTGTGTCCTAATACATAAAAAGTACCTTTGTATCTTCAGCTCGCCTAGTCAATTGGCCCTGCCCAAAATCACTTAAAAAGCAGACTACGTCAACCCAACATCCAAACATTTTTGTCATTTTTATGACACACGTAGAGCTGACAAATGGTCTACAAAGAAGATAAAAGGCAAATGTTTTCTTCCCTTTAAAAAAATTAATAAAAATGATCATAGTAATAATTTTAGTGTTACTTAAAAAAAAAGAAAGAGGGTTCTTGTCTATTATTAAGTTGATGTAGTTCTAGAGACTTCTCCTTGCCACTCACAAAGGCTAAAGCAGGCAGTATTACATGTGATTCCTACATTTCCCCAAATGTAAGGAGCAAATTCAGAGTTTTTACAAATCCAAGAAATAATGTATTTCTCTTCAACTTAGGATATTATCTTTTATCCTTAATCAATCCCCTTCCATACAAATTCTACAATATATGTCCATCTGAGAAGGCGACAGAGTCCTGTAGATCATGGAGTAAGAGTGGTAGTGGCAGCTACGCAGATGACCTTATTACATGAAGGGATGCCCTGGGTCAGACTAGAAGGAATAAGACAGCCTTAAATACAGTCAAGAAAAGAATTAAAAAAAAAAATCTCTGGGGGATCCCTGAGTGGCGCAGCGGTTTGGCACCTGCCTTTGGCCCAGGGCGTGATCCTGGAGATACGGGATCGAATCCCACGTCGGGCTCCCGGTGCATGGAGCCTGCTTCTCCCTCTGCCTATGTCTCTGCCTCTCTCTCTCCTCTCTGTGTGTGTGTGACTATCATAAATAAATAAAAATTAAAAAAAAAAAATCTCTGAAGTCAAAGTCCCCAAAGTCAAACTTTGCTCGAGAAACCACTATAATACCTTTTTTGATTCATGAGAAGTTCTCTGTGAAGATCCTGATGGTTGCGGGACGTTTTGACAGGATTGACTAGTTTCTGAGGCCTAATTAGCTCAGGATTGTCATCTTCTATGTAGTCTGGCTCGGCCATGATGTTTCTTGGGATGAGATATGTATCCTTAAGGTCAGTATCCTCAGATGGGCCGTCTGAAATACAAAGGGGAGATCATCTATAAGCTCTTCTGCTGAAACATCCTGTGCAACACACTTGCCCTCAAAACAAATCTGACCAACATGTTATCCTTGTGGGCCCACTTGGCTGCTTCATGGAAAAATATGTGAAGTTTTGTGAAAGCCATGGGAAGAAGAATGGCTTTGTTGTTTTGGGTTGCCCGTGATTAAAGCAGAGGGGTCCCATAATCTGACTCTGGTCACAACTACTCACACCTTGAGGAATTTCAGGTCACATAGGATGCTTCCCACCAACATGTCTCAAGCCCAACTTAACCCCATAACAAGCAACACCCTGGCCACCTGACTGAAGTGCTTCATTGCTTTCCACCACCCCAAATGATTATGCACTGACAATGTACAGACGCCTGATATCCATCAACGTCAGGAGGTTTCTGGAACACAGAGCCCTCTGTTCCTTATGCTGCCACCGGCCGGGGTCTCCTCTCCCCTCTCATGAGCACCCTGTTCACATCTTCTCAGGCCCCTCCTCAAATGTCACCTCCTCAAAGAGGTCTGACCTGTTACCACCACATTTAAACCTGCAATCCCAACCCCTGCTCTTCCCTGCTTTGCCAATACTACAGATTTTGCTTGTTACTAGCTCTCAAAGCAAATGCTTCTGGGGGGCAGTGGTTTGGTCTTACCCCCTGCCACACACACACACACACACACACACACAAACACAAACACACATGCCCTAGAAAAGTGCCAGGAAGGAAGGAAGTTCCAGAGAGGAAGAAGGGAGGATGCCTTGTATTGAAAGCCTATCCATACAAGTTTTTTAGTAAGGAGGACAAGCAGTCACTGGAGTACAGAAGAAGAAAAATTGATGTAATGCCTAGGCAGAGACACATAGCCTTTCCGGTTTCAGATTCCAGACCAGTACAGTGAAATGAACAGATGATAATCCCTAGGGTCCCTTCCTCCATGTTCAATTTGAGCTGCTCATCCTAGGATTCAAGTGTACGTGACCTCCCCAATAAGAGATGCTCCCGGACAGCAGGACACATACCCCTGTAGCTATCCGGGGGCAGTGTGCAGCACAGGGTGAGTGTTCCATGAACATATGTGATCCTTAATGAGACAGAAGAACACACTCAGTGAGGGCAAGAGCTGGGAGCAAGAAGGCTAATGGGCATCCTGCTGGAAGTAGCCCACAGGTCCATCAGGCAGGCATCCCATTGCTGTAGACTCCTAGGTTCTTCTCTTGATGATGACCTCAATCCTGTTCCCTTGCCCTCAAAACAAATCTGGCCAATATTTCAAGATAACTAATGTGGCATTTTCTGCTTCCCTGTTCCTGCATGATGATTTTATTTCCCAAACCAAAAAGCAGATGCAGAGCCAGACTAAGGCAGAGTATTAGACATTGGGCCTTTCCTTGGAAGTCCAGAGAACATGCTTACTAATCCTTTGGCCAGCTTTATGCCCTTAAATGAAACAGTGATCACAGAACAGGGGAAGTTTGGGAGGGGGATGTGCATGTGAATGGACTCACACCCAATACTGCCACCTTGCCCCACCTCCCCTGGGACAGCAAAATAATCATCACCTACATGCCTTCCCAGTCCAGCAGTGGTGGTGATGTACTTTCGTCATGAAATGCACCGACACAGGGTAACCACATGTTTCTGTCTATTCTCCCCAAGGACTAGAACCACTTCTTTTGCAGTTTTAAATCCCCAAGTCCAGCAATGTGCCTGGTACATGGTAGAAGGTGAATAAACGCTGAACCAAATAAAATCTGGTCTAAACTGAAAAAGTGGAGAGGTCCTCCAGAAATAAGCTTCTTAACGGAAGACAAGCTCCATCTTTATTTCTGCCCATGACATCAACCCACCGAGCAAACATCTAAGTAACTGTGTGCTTATTTATATGCTCACAGACTAAAGGAGGAGAGAACACATGGTATGTTTCCATGGACTCTGGACATGGGGGTGGGGGGTGGACAGTGGAAAAAATAAAGAGGTGTTTTCAACTAAAAATTTTAAAACAAAAACAAAAAATGGGTTCAGTGGTACTCAGCTACAAACAGGAGTTTTGCTTTCAAAGTCATTAAAGATGTCTTCCTGAACTATCCCAAAACACCATTGTACTCTTCCACATCCAAAGGGAAATGCGTTCCAAGTGGCAGCCAACAACTACTCAGAGCCAGTACCTGACCTAGCAACACATACAACATGCCACATCTGATCCTAGCAACAACCCAACGAGGAAAAGAATTAGAATCTTTGCTTTGCAGACAATAAAATGTAGAAACAAACATTAAATAACTTGTTCATACTAATAATTACTAGTAAGGTAAAGAACTAAAATGAATGCCCGCTGGTCTCAAAACTCATGCTCAATCAAATTTGCTATTTTTATAATGAATCTTTTGAAGATTATGTGAAAATAAAGAGGTTAAAAATCCAAAGAATAAATAAATCAACTAAAATAGCAACATTGTAGATGTGTTATTCATTTATATATTTTAGGTTCAATGGCATAATTGAGGCTCAAAATTACTAAACATTGAGACATATATAACAAATTACACCAAGTGTTCCTTGAACACTATTTGCATTGATCTTTTATTTTATTTTTTTAAAAGATTTTTATTTATTTATTCATGAGAGAGAGAGAAAGAGAGAGACACAGGCAGAGGGAGAAGCAGGCTCCATGCAGGGAGCCTGACGTGGGACTCGATCTCGTGTCTCCAGGATCATGCCCTGGGCTGAAGGCAGCACTAAACCGCTGAGCCACCTGGCTGCCCATGCATTGATCTTTTAAATAAGAACACCTACAACCTTCAATGATTGGAGAAACATAAACCTTGCACATGGAGAATTAGTGAACCCATCGCAGCCGGCCTGCCTTTAATGCACTGGCCCACACAAAATTGTGCTCCTTGGATGAAATGTAAAATGCACCATACACACCTCTGTGCAGTCCCAGTTGTCTTTAAAAACCAACAGTAGTTTCATTCTCATTAATCAGTAGATAAGAAGGCCTACAGGATTCCATAAAAGAATCTGTTTCTCTGTTCTAAACCACGGGTAATCTCCATGACACCAAATCAAAACAGATTACAGCCTCCTAAGGTATTACATACGGGAGGGTGAGCCCTGTGGACTTGTGGAAAAACAGCACTCCACAGAGAGGGAAGAGCTCATGCCCAGGCCATGAGGTAGTAGTGTGCCTGGTGAGTACAAGAAGAAGCAAAGAAGCCAGTGAGGCCGGAGGCAAGGGAGTGTCAGTGAGGACACAGAGGTAACAGCTGAGGGAGGGAATGGGGGTGGAAGGGCCAGATGTTGTGGGAGCATGAGGGCCACCGTGAGGACTGCTGGCCTTTACTCAGGAGATAGTGGAGAAGCCATTCAGGGTTTGAAGCAGAAAAGTGACAAGATCTGACTCCTATTTTTAAAAGACTACTCTAGTTACAGAATTTAGAACAGCAGCAGCAGGCAGGGAAAGAACTAGGCAGGAAGCTATCGCCATGATGAGGGTGACAGATGGTTTAGACCAGGGTGCTTGCAGCACAGGTGGGAGGACAGACGGTCAGGATAGACTCGGATAAGAAAGCCTCCGGGACTTCCTGGAGGACTGGATATGAAGTGTGAAAGGCACAGGAGAATCAAGGGTGACTCCGAGGTTCCTGGCCTGAGCAACGAGGAGGTCAGTCCGTGCTCTCAGGGGAGCTGGACAGGAGATGAGCCCAGGAATCCCGTTTGGGAGACGCAGAATTTAAGGTACTTGCTGGACAGACGTCCAAGCGGTGACAGCAAGGCTGTGAAGGCAGTCAGTACTCAACCCCTGGGTGACTCTTTCCTTTGTCTCACTAATCTGACCTCCGCGGTCTCTCACTTCAGCCATCCCCGCCTTGCCAGCCCCCATCCTCTGCCCCTCCATTCGCCTGTTCTCACTAGCAGAGGCAACATAGCTCACCTATGTCTCCTGTCAGCACTGGGGTACAGGCATCATCTTGGGCCCTGGTGCCAAGACTCCGAGAACTTCCAGCGTGCAGAATGAAAAGGCTTCAGTTCTGAATCTAGAAAACAAGTTCCAGCTTGGAAACTTTTCTGATTCCTCTTTAGATTTAGTATCTGGGAAGTGCTCTTCTCCCAGAGGACCAGTGTAGGAAGGCGGTAGCGTGTCTCCTACTGGACTGAAGCAGACACCCTTACAGGTGGAGGAAGGGGTGTGCAGGAGGAGTTCTGCTGCAGGCGAAGGTGCAAACACTTCCCTTCAATTCTTTCCTCACTGACTGGCCCTTCTTCACAACCGGGACTGGGACATGAGAGACGGAAGGCTCTCAGCCTGAGTCCAGTGTAGCTCTGAGGTTTCCTTATAGCCCCTCATGAAGTAGACCAGGCCGGAGTCTGGGCAAAGGTCACTTAGGAAGAAGGGGGTGAACTGGCAGGGAGCAACCTCTATAAAGCTCCAGTACTCGTGGCAGTGGCAGTGGCTGCGAAGGATCTGGATTCTGGTCATTTCTCAGCGACTTTCCCCCCTGGAGCCAAGACCAACACGTGGAATCTACATTCTTATTCAACTTTCTTCCCTCTGCCAACCATCTTCCTCATCGCTACCAAGGCTGGAAAATGCCATCCTGATCCTAAGGGAATTCTTCCATTCAGAGATCCTATCTTCCAGTTGAGCTCTACTTAAACTAAAATGAACATGCACTGCTCCCCCAAATTTTCATTTCCCTGCATTCCTCACCAGCATGCCTTTGCTAGCACCATTCCTTCCAGCAGAGATGCTGATCCTCTTCCTACCCTATCCCAGAACTGCCACAAAGCCAAATCTCACTCATCCCTTCAGATCCAGATAAATGTCACATCTTCCACACTTTTCCTAATTCCCCAGTTGCGATTAAAGTCTCTGACTTCTCAAAAACAAAAGAATTTTCTGTTTCCTCTTCCTACTACTCACCAATCCCCAAACCTACTGTTCCAGCGATACAAATATATATCGTCAACTCTTCACTGCAAAGACCATATCTGTTCTATATTCACGTTCCTCAGACTCCCAGGACTGAATCAATAAATGTTTAAATTAGGTAACGGAGTCCTGGGTTAACTCCCAGTAGAGGGAGCCCCTGAGCTGTCTGACGTCCTAGCAACAAGGCGTTTGTACAGGGCTGAGAATGGAGTTGAGAAACCAGGTCTCCTCACGGAGAATCAGGCAATCCAGAAGCCTGACAGACAAAAAAGATGAGACAGAACTATCTGGAAGGAAAAGTACTTGGCATTTGGGTATTATCATTACTACATGAAACACTCTTCCAGAAATAAACATGAAGACATTTCTGTCATACTCCCCTGATCAGATAAAATTTTAAAAGTTACAAATCAGTTTAAGTTTCAAGTTGATAAGGGAAAACTAGTGCTGGCTCAGTGTAGGAGAAATAAAACTGGCTTGAAATCTTGAACAGAGCTTAACTTCCCTGACTCCCCGTTCGCCCATCTGTTAAACTGACTGTTGTAAGAACTGGCTGAAATGTAGATTTAAGTACTCTGTACAATATCTGGCATGTCTGTGGGAGCTCAACAAATAGAAGCTATTACTAAATAAACTATGTGACCAACACCATGACAGAGTTTATTTAGAGGTCTGGGAAAACTGACATACAAAACTTCACCTCTATAAGCCTTGTTTTCTTCAAAAACATAAGAGTTTGACTAAATGACCCACAGAACTTCTCATTGATAAGAGTCAATTGTTCTAAGGCCCATTCAGGCTACAAACAAATATCAAGAACCTTCTGAAAAGTATAAAAAGGTTGATCACACCCCTTCAAGGTGCTCCATGGAGTTCTGAATGGCTCAGTCAGAGTATAGGGAACAGCAAGAAACAGGCCTGACAGAGAAAAAAGGACCTTTTATACTGCTCTGAGACAAAGGGGGTTTGCTGAAATATTTTAAGAAGTTGAATAATAACACAGAATTGCATCTTAGACAGATACTAAGTACATCTGAGGCAGGTATTTGAAGCAAACCTAAAAACTCAGTCTTAGTCCAGGAAGAGGTAGGGACACCTTCTAGTACCCAAAGGCATTAGACGAGAGCCTGGAGGACCTTTGAGGCCGCAGGCCCAAACAGCATGCACTGAAAAACACCACCTGATGAGACTTCGGCCTTTAATTTCTGCAAATCAACAGAAGTCATTACTAAACTCTGCTATTCCCAAGGTCAAGAAATCCCAACATTATAATGGATTTTGAATCCTTGCTTTTCATTGTTTTCCCTACCGGAGGTTGATTCTGGGACCACTCCATGCCTACACCAGGCATCCTGTGTTGATTGCTTTCCAGAGGTAAATAACCATTCCCACAGAAAAATTATACAGGATTAATAAAACAAGTATTTCTTGGATCATATTGCAGTTTCCTCTTCATACTATTTTGGACACTAGTAGTTCATCTGCATATCAGAAAGATAAAATTTAAAACCTAATCCTATGAGATTTAAACCTCAAATTTTGAGATTATACTAAGTTTTACGTTTACCTAAATATTTAAAATCAAATTCTACCCAGAAGCACTAATAATTGAAGTCTTTTAAACAACACCTGAAACATGGCAATGAATGCAGGTGTCCTACAGGTTACAGCTATACTATAACCAGTCAAAGCAAAACAATTAAACTTCTGAATTGCTACAACTACTTCTGGCAAGTTAAAAGTAATTCCAAAGCATTTTTTGGGAGTGGCTGTTTCCCAGGCTGGCTCTAACAAATTCTAGTGACCCTCTGACAAAACTCTGATAGAGCCAAGTTACTTCAGATTGCAGGCAGGCCAAGTCCAGGCCTAGGTCAGCTAAGGATGGAAAGCCTGCCCTCGGCACCCACTATTCCCAGAAGGGCAGCAGCTGTGAGAAGAAAGTTGTGAAGCAGAGTGAGTTAAGGCAAGAATGGTTCCCCAACAGCCAAGGGTTTCACTGACAAACTCCTGACTAGCCTGGTCCTCAGGCGAACCTGCAAATTCATCAAGAACAGTGACAACAACTGGTACCCTAAGGCGTTAGGAGAGCCCAGGGGGCCTTAGTGGCCACAAACCTAAACTAAGGCTTAGAAATGACAGCCAACCAGAGCCATCTGCACAAGCACAGAAACATTACTTTTTCTGCTCTGCCCACTCCACTACTGTCGCCACTTCAAACTTGCAATAAATTGGCTGCAAATATGCTGCTGTACAAATGCCAAACGGTGACGCCCTTGGGAAAATACCAAACTCATTTTCTCATCAGTTTTTTCATTCCCTAAAAATGTATTTTTATTTTAAAAAAAAGGCACATATTTTATATTTAGAACATGGGAAGGGAGGCAAGAAACATCGGGTAAACAGAACACAGGCCCTTATCAAAGCTAAGCAGGTCTGGCTGAGGTGAGACCAACCAGAAGGTGGCGACAGCTCCACGAATAACCAGGTGTTCATCATCAAAACCACAACCCAGAGAAGAGCAGGGACGCCTCACCCTGGCCCTCAGCACTGTGAGAAGTACAGGCTGAAAGCACAGAGATATGCCACGAAAGAAATCCGTTTGGGAATCCCTGTGCATCTGCCCTAGAAGGTGTACCTAAGTTTCTCCCCATATTTTAATCCTTGATGAGACCCTATGAGGTGAGGGGTTATTACTTCCTATGGCCTACAAAGGGGGCTCAGACAGCTTCAAGAACATGGATTCCAGATCACATGAATAGGGTCTAAATTCCAGATTTCTCACTTACTGTGTGTCTTTGGACATGTCATCTCACTAGTTTTAAAAAAAAAAAAAAAAGGCAGATTATCTCCTAGGGTTGTTAGGAAGAGTAAATGCAAAATGTATACCAAAGGTAGGGACTAGAAATCGCTAACCTTCAGTAGATGTCATCTTTTATTCGCACTGTCACTGGCAATAAATAATAATTAGTAATGATAACACTGTTATTTGCTGTACTGCATCACATGGCTACTAAAGAACAGGACTAGGATTTGACCTTGGGTCTGATTCCAAAAGGATGCTCTTTGGGCATTCCATTCTTCTGGACTGGGATAATGAATAGAGAGGGAAGAACTGAGTTTCACTTTAAAACAGGATGATTTTTCTCTCTCGAGAAGATTTTGGAAGCTTCCCTACCTAACATCATAGCTTTATAACACCAAACTGAAAACATCTTGCAGAAGCTATCACATTAAAGTGAGGACAGAAGGAAGTGAAAGACACATTTTCCTTAAAACACATAAAGGCTTTTATAAGTCATTCACAGCGTGGCTATTCTTGACAGCTCCACATCAGAAGTGACCCAAATGTCCATTATCAGTAGTATCGATAAGTAAATTATGGTACACTGACAGTGGACTACTACACAGCAAGGGAATGAATGGACAATTGCAAGGCTGAATCTCACAAATAGAATATTAAGCAAAGGAAGCCAGACACAGAAGAGTCCATACTGGATGATTCCATATATATAATGTTCAAAAACAGGCGAAACCAATCTTTGGTGTCAGATGTCAGGATAAAGGGTATCTTCGGAGTGGGCTAGGCTTAGAAGGGGATAAAGGGGGCTTTTGGGGTGCTGATAATGTTCTGCTTCCTGATATATGTTCTGGTTATACAGGCTTGTTCATTCCGAAAATTCACCAATTACTACAGCTTTTTGGCTTATGCCCTTCTCTGTATGTACAGTATACTGGGTTCAATGCAGTACATATTAAATAGCTATTAAAATTACTATCTAGGGATCATTTGGTTGCTGCTATGTAATTAGAACTTTGTTATTTTATACTTTGTTCAGTCTATGAGAAGTAATACAGTATATAATGGAAAAAGAGACCAGGTTTCAAGACCACCTATTCTGGATTAGAATCCTGGTTTTGTCGCTCATCAGTTATGTGATTTTATATAAATTACTTACCTACCTTTACAGAGTGGTTATAAGCATGAAAGGAAACCTATGGAAAACATCCACTGTACACCATACCTACCCTGCAGCAGCCACTCAATAAGTTAGACAGTTTAATAGTTCCAACAAATTAATTCATTAATCTACCCCTCCATTAACTAATGTTTGGTCAAAGTAAAAATGAATGACCATACACTACACGTATACTAGTTCAGACAAAGTTTAACGGATAAACCCAATCTTGGTCTCTGCTCTGCTCACCTTTCCAATTTGGACTTACGTGACAGAGAGGGACATGGGGGGCCGGGGGGCAGATATGAAAATGCCAGACAGATGAGGCCAAAGCACAGAGCAGAGCCCACAGCCTGAGTCTGCCAAGGCCCTGAAAATCCTGATAATTTCCCAATATCTATGCTTCAGTCTTCTTATCAGCAGAACTGGGTGGTCATTTCTCTCCCCTTTCTCAGTAGTCTGTTGCAAATAACTTTTCTGAGCACAGAGCAATCATATGTTGTTTTGTTTTGTAGATCAAAACATAACATACAAAAACAAAACATCTAGTTTGGCCTGATATGAAGGGTAAAACTCTTCAAACATCAAGACAACCTTACTAATGTTCACAATTTTGCTTAATCTCCTGTGGCCTCAGATAAGACTTGAATTCTGCACATTCCCTCCTTCTACCTCCAGGGCAGATTCTAGAACTCCCTGGTGGCCTGCAGGACTACCCTACTTCTGTGAGGCGTAAATGATGGAGGGGGAGAAATGCTCCTCAGCTCTAGCCAACAGCAACACACATCTGAAAGGACAGGGACAACCAAGCAACTGGCACCACCAAGGGTACCGACATGCAGCACAGCTGCATACCACAGGGCATGTCAGAGCCTGCTGTGCTTCTGGTGCCGCATGTCCCAGCTACCTAGTCCTACCCAAAGCACAAGAGCACAGAATGGTTTCTCAACCAAACAAGTACAAGAAAACAGCTGGGCTTGAGTTCTAACCCAGAGATATTTTAACCTGAGAAGGGGGCCTCCTTATCAGCTGCTATCCACAGGGCTGACGTTCAGTCAGGGTTCAGTCTAGTGTTCTTTCAGGTTAAGAGGTCCTGTGCTCCAGCCCTCAGGTCTGTTCACAAGGACAGCGATCTGTGAGGCAGCCAAGGACTCACCAGTGGATCACTAACAGGTCCCAGAGAACAAATTCTGAGCAGGGATCACTCACTGCCTGCACAGCATGGTCCTATCAGCAAGGCATCCACACACAGGGCTTCTCCTCAGGGCTCTTAGGGCTCCTGGTTTCTTCTCCTGAGCCCCTCCCTGAAATTCAAAGCTGTTGTCCGTCTCCTCCTTGATGTGAAAGCCAGTCCCTTGTACAATGCTCTCCTGGTTTTCCCTTACCTGTCTGCCCAAGCAGCCTCTTCCTTCCCACTCTCTCCCACTGTTCTCCAGGAATGAGTCCCTAGCTCTCTAAACTCTTGCCTTTGGTCATCCCACGTGGCCTTGGCCTTTCTGCTACGTGAGCCATTTCTAGAGCATATGTAAAGACTGTTCCCTTCTCCCCAAGCTCCAGGTCACAGACTCCAAGTGCCAACTGGTACTTCACATCTGAAGCAACATGCTTGAAGTTGAGCTCAACCTTGCTGGCTCATTCACTGAGTGCCCCGTTATGGACCAGATAAGGATAGAACACTGAACAGGACAGAGTAGGCCCCTTACATTCTAGTGGAAACCAACCCAGCCAAATTTACATTGAAATTACTGTTTTTCAACAGCAACAAAGAGGACATCACACACACCATTCTTCCAGTGTCAGAAATAATCCTGTTGCCTTCCCTCAACTTCCTTATTTCGCTATCAGCCAGGCATCTTTTAAATCAATGTTATCTCTGCAATGTCCTAGCCCTCAGCCTTGATGATTGAACATTCAGTGTTTCTTTCTCATAAGTAATTGAACATTCAGTGTTTCTTTCTCATACTAAATCCTTGAGACCATCACCCATTGCCGCTGCTTTAATCCTAGTCCACGCTTTTATCCTAGTCTCAGGATGGAGCACCTGGTTCTTTAGAGCCTCCGCTCCCCCTGGTCACTCTTCCCTAATCCAGCTGCACCCTAGCCAAATCCAATACACTGTTTAATCAGATCAAGAACCACCAAGCCAAGCATCACTGAGACACCAGGATAAAATTTTACTTTCTGCCTAGTTCTTAAGGTCCCTCAAACACCTTTGCAAACCTCTGGCTCCTACACTCCAGCTTTAACCCTCTACTCTGGCAAACAAATCCACACAAACCCATACATGTTCCCATCTCCACCTCTGTTCCCGATTTCCTCCCAGGTGGAATTCCCTCATCAAAGCCAATGAAAAGCCCAGGCACTTTGCAGAGACTCAGCTCTAAGCTCACCTCACCACGAATCTTCCCATACCAACTACTCAAGAGCCATCTTCCTCTTGCCTGGACTGATGGAGACAATTCTGCTTGTCAGCCCCCTGTACCCACGAATCTGACACTTATCATGAGATAAGTTTTCCTATATATCCATGTTGTCTCCCTTCAAGAACAGATGTTCACCCCTTTGGCAGGGAAGAGACTCTGACTGACTTATGTCATCCCCGCAGCTCTAGCACAATACCTCAAACAGAAGGCATGAGGAGGAGAAGCAGCCACACAGTGACTACATGATGCAAAAGAACCAGGAGGAGGCGGGGGCCACTGGCCCCTTGTGCCTTTGCTGCAGACCATGGGGTCAGTGACAGATCTGGGTTCACTCTCTACTGTGTCCCTAATCCACCATGCTTATGTCCATTCTAGAAACATATACTGAATGACAGGAGCCAACACTGAAGGATTTGAGTGTCCAAATGAAGTAGCTCCTTTCATGATGCTTTTCCTGACTCCTCATGGGGGATCCTTCCCCTCTAGCCCAACAGGACATTGTTCATGTTCTTCTTAGGCTACTGAAGTCTACTCCTATTAAAACTATACTTGGGGGCACCTGGGTCAATCAGTTGGTTGAGTGTTTCCCTCTTGGTTTCGGCTCAGGTCAGGATTTCAGTGTCATGAGACTGAGCCCCATGTCAGGCTGAGCTCAGTGGAGAGTCTGCTTGAGATTCTCTCTCTCTCTCTCTCTCTCTTCCTGTGCCCCTCCCCCGACTCACAAGCATATACACTTGCACTCCCCCTCTCGTTCTCAAATAAATCTTAAGGGGAAAAAAAAAAAAAACCCTATATTTGAAGTTTTCTTATCCATCACATCAAACACACAAAGGGAAAGCCTGACTCTTATTTCTCAACTCTGGAAACATCTCAGTGTGCTTTCCACATTGTCCATCCTCATTTGATTTTGAAGGAGCCCAGAACGAGTTATAGGCAAGTCTCTTCTCTTAATACAGATCAGTATAGGGAACCAAATGTCCATTTTTCTAACCCAGAAGATTACATTCCCTCTTGAACAAGATGACCCAACAAAACACTCACCAGAAGTCCATACATTAAATGCTGAGTCTTTTGCCCCAAAAAGATAACTTAAATTGCTGTCTGGTGAGAAATACATTATTAGTCCATTGGCTTACATAAAAATTCCCATAAAGTAATTAGTACTTCATTAAAATGCTGCCCACTAATCTGAACAAACCTCAAAGCAATTAACAGATTTCTTTAATAATTGATTACCTTAAAGTCATTGGCCTTAAAATTGCCTTAGATAGGAAAATTATATTTATCAAATAACATTTGATACATGACCGTTGACTCTGAGCCTGTCTCTCCTACAGAAAGCAGCTTAATGAGATCCGAAGTTCAAGCACTCTTGCTTTTTCCCAGAGAAGACTGTTCTGTGATCTAACAGTGTCACCCAGTGGTAGTAGGCACAGTTTGTGTTCAGAGCAGCTGTTGTTTTTAAAAAGAAGCACTTGTCTCATGTGTTTACTAAAAGGGAAAAAAGAAAACCACTTTTCTGAATTGAACAAAGGAAACTAGTATGTGTAAATTCTGGAAAACATGGGGCTGGTACAAGAAGAGAGCTACCCTATAGCCAAGGTTACTTTGAAGCCCTTGGGAACCACACAAGAGTGTACAGATCTGAAGAGAGGCACAAGTGAAGCTCCTGTGACTCGGGTAGTGTAGGTTTGACTTTAAATCAGTTCAGTGTTCCAAGGCTGAGCAACAGGACCGCAGTCACCCCTGCCATCTGCTTTATTGTCTACCATTTGGCCACTTTCAGTTCTCAAAAGCTTAGATCTTTCAGAACAAGGAAAGAAGAACCAGCCAATTCTGTTCCAAGGCTGACTGATTTTAAAAACTTATGAGGTGAAGTTTAATTGAAAATAATAAATTATTTAACATCCTTATCTGTAAAAAGAGAAGGCTAGACCAGATGACCCTTGAGATCCCTCACTAGTTCTAACATTCTGATAATACAGAAGAGTCCAGCTTATCTGGGGCTCTCAACCACAGAGGCTTATAGCCAAGGGCTACAGAGCTTGGCCCCATCATTCAAGCCAGATGGACTAGAGGAAGATGCTCCCCTGATACTCCACATACATTCCACCTTGGCCTCCACTCCAACTCACCCCTGTTCCCAAGAACCATGGACTTCTCCATATGAAATCTACAGTGAGGAGGTTTTCTGGTAGTGATACTAAATTTCCCCATAGGCAGCCACCTTTACTCCAAGTCCTCCGAAGTCTCATCTGCTTGGCCTAGAGCTAGAGACATGCACATAGGAATGGAGCATGAACCAGACTTCAATAAACCAAAACTCCAAATCCAGGGGGGATTTGATATCCTGATATCCTCCTTGATATCATAGTGAAGAAACACACATACACCATAGAGGGTAAATTAAAATCTATTTATTCCTCTTTGCATAAAGTCTCCTACATCAAGTATATAATTGTACCATAATTGAATATATTCAAGTCTGAATGCTAAAAATTACCCTAGGATCATGCCACAATTCACCCATTACTTCCCACCTAGTTTCTATTTACACATCTTTGTCTTCTTTATAAATTCATAGATATTCTT
Source organism: Vulpes vulpes (assembly GCF_048418805.1). NCBI lineage: Eukaryota > Metazoa > Chordata > Mammalia > Carnivora > Canidae > Vulpes > Vulpes vulpes. The sequence continues at coordinate 106,788,073 of NC_132781.1, read as the reverse complement.
CTTGCTAATTCTTGCCAAATCCCAAATACCTAGTAGTTTTATGAAGTTAATTACACTTTTCTCCTCATTCTCTTACATTCAGAAAATCACTATCTACTCTCATGGACCACTTATCAGAAGATAAATTTTTGCTGCATCCTTTCTGAAGAATTTGTTAGCAGTCTGTGGCAAAAGGTTTTAATATGTACACACCCTGGAACAGGGTAATTTCACTTCTAAGAATTTACTCCAAGATGATAATCAGAGATTCAGACAAAAATATATTGTATAAGAACATTTATCAGGGATCGCTGGGTGACTCAGCGGTTGAGCGCCTGCCTTCAGCCCAGGGCGTGATCCTGGAGTCCCTGGATCGAGTCCGACCGACATCGGGATCCCTGCATGGAGCCTGCTTCTCCCTCTGCCTGTGTCTCTGCCTCTCTTTCTCTGTGTCTCTCATAAATAAATAAAATCTTTAGAAATAAATAAATAATGCCTTTTTTAAAAAAAAATTTTTATTTGTGATAGTCACACACACACAGAGAGAGAGGGAGAGAGACAGGCAGAGGGAGAAGCAGGCTCCATGCACTGGGAGCCCGACGTGGGATTCGATCCTGGGTCTCCAGGATCGCACCCTGGGCCAAAGGCAGGCGCCAAACCGCTGCGCCACCCAGCGATCCCTAGAAATAAATAAATTAAATAAATAAATAAATAAATAAATAAACAAACAAACAAACAAAAATAAGAACACATATCTATAATCTATGATAGTGAAAAAACGGAAGCCACTTAAATATTTCATACTGGGTTACGATGTGGCTTAAACATTATATTTTTAAACAGTAAAAGGGGAAATATTCACCATGTATCACACAGAAAAATATCAGGTTTTAAGATGGTATACCCCCTAGTTTCTAGTATGTGTGTCTGCATGTACAAAAGCTATTCAAAACACAGTACAAGGCCCAGCTGTCATCAGCACCAACAAGGAACTTGCTAAATGCAAATGCCCAGCCTCAGAGCTACTGAATCAGAACTGCTGTGGGCAGGCCCAGCAATCCATGTTTCATGCTTACTGTGTGCCACACAATCTTTGAGGTAAGATACTGAAACTCACCCTATCAGACTGAGGCCCAGAGAAGCTGGGTAATTCAACTGAGGCCAAAAAGCTAATAAGTGGGCAGCATCACACAGCTAGCCCCAGAGTCCATACTCTTACCCACTTTGCTCTAGAGGCTCTCCAGATGAACTCATATTTGAAAGTGTGCTCCATGCTCATTCCCCTAAACGAACAGCATGATGCATTCCACTTATTGGTTTGCCTATTTCACTGTGTTTTAGTGCTTCTGTTACAAAGCTACTGCCTGGAGTGGAGGTGTTTTGGTATGATCACTGGCACCACTGTAGACACACCTCTTGGTGAGCATCTGCTTGGTATCTCTGAAGGCTCTCGAAAGATCTTTAGATTGAAGTGCATGTTAAACATCAGTCCACACTGGCAAACGCCTCAATGCCCGCCAGCAAAAGACAGCATGGACCACGATACCAACTACACACAGAAGGCCTGTCTACTGGCAGCTGAAATGAAGCTGTTGTGTGGCAGTCCCAGACACACACTTTACAAACTGCCTGCCTTACCAGTTTTGAAATGATGCAACTTTTGATCAGTTTCTTTTACTCTTCTGGTTTCTGCATTATTTCAAAATTTCCACGTAGTACATTTTTACATTACACTATTTTATATTCACAAAATTCAAGTTTAAAAAATGATTATGCCAGATTTTATTCCCAAACTGCAAATTCCTAAGGAAAGAGGCCTCCCTCAGCACCTTTATTGCATGTTATTTTCTAGGAAGAAACACCTCAGTCATTCATGTCAGGAAACTACAAAGGGGGTGCACTGGAAGATGGGCTGATTTAGGCCTCATCACTCCTGAAAGGAAGGAAACTACACAGACTACAAAAAAACATCCAGCTGGACTAGCTTTCAAAGCCCTCAAATATTCCTGCCTTCAAGAGCTGAATAATAATTCCATAAAATTTATGACTTGGCCCAACCAACCAACCAAATATTTTAAAAGAGAAGGCTATCTTTAAAAGGACTTTAGTGACAGAAACTTTAAAGGAGCACAGAGGCCATTTGTTCAACTTCCTGTTATTACAGATGAGGAAACTGAGGCCCAGGAAACTGAAAGGGCTTGGCTAAGTTCACAGAGAAAGGGACAATGCCTGGACTAGAACCAATATCTAACTGGTCCCCACTGCAGTGTTCCACACTGGCTCCTTCTCTCATTTCTGGCAACCATACTGAATTTTCTCAGTTGATTCTCTACATTTTCTACTCATTTGGCACAATCTCTAGCACCACCATTAACATTACCTCTCGATCAATAACTGAATAGCATCTTTAAAGAGGCTTATATGTTTGAATTTTAAGGATACTTTAATAACAGCACCAACACTCTATCTCCTTCTATACCCTGCCAAAATTTTCTGGAAGAGTACAAATTCATTGTGAGGATTTAAAAAAAAAAAAAAAAAGCCTCAAGGTAGGAGAAAACTATTGATTTGACCTTTAAAAAAAAATTTTTTTTATTTATTTATTTAAGTAATCTCTACACCCAACTTGTGGCTCAAACTCACGACTCTAAAATCATACATACACTCTTCTAAGCCAGCCAGGCACTTCTGCCCTTTTTTAAAAACCTGAGATATTAGCACTGAACAACGTTAAAAAAACAAAAAGCAAACACACAAAAAAATACCAAAAACCAGTGACTACTCAGACACAGTAACTTCAGACATCCCCTTTAGACTCCCCACTTATGATCTCAACCCTCTGTTAAATCCTACCCTTCCTCAAGCATCAGGATTCAGGATAAAATTAAACTATTGGAGAAGCGAAAATCAGCCCTCCTGACAACTGGAGAAGACCAACATTACAAGCGGTCCCCAATGCTGCCACCAGAACATAAAGAGTGCTCAGAATGAGACCCAGATGAGCCCACAATGCCGCCACCAGAAAAATGACAAGACATCCCTCTTATCTCACTAGCAGATGTGATCGCTAACTTTTTACTAAGTGACAGCTCTAACTCTACATTCATCTCCTGCTTCCCAGATAAATATTGTTAGTATACCCCATCGCTGAACTGTGCCTGCTTCCTGACCACAGCCAACCCAGATTTGGCCCCATTCCCCCAATCCTGCCTTCAAAACCCCCTGCTCAAGCACAATCCCAACTCTGCTTTCCAAGAAAATTTCAACGGTCTTCTGGGGTGCATTCACCTACAGCAGCAAGCTGAATGAACCACACTTGGGTCTGACCACACCTGCTCCTGGCTGTTGCTGGTGGATGAGATTCAACACACTTTTGTCTTAATAAGGTACCATTACCATGTGGCAGAGTAGAAAGAACCTCAAAAATAAAAAGCCCACAAACTGACATCACTTTTCTGGGTCGATTCCTTACTGATAAAATGACAGCCCATAATCCTTTCACTTTCATCTCAAATCTGCTAAATTTCTGCCATATTGTGTGTCAAACAGATTTGTTTCTATGGAAGAACGTGAGCTGGCTTCCACTCGCTCAACTTACCCTTCCACTGATAACAGTTTGTCTAGAAAATTTCATTTTTCACACTCAAAAAAAAAAGTGTGTGAGGGAGGAGGGAAGAACTTCATACCAAAAACAGTGGTTACAATTACGTGTTATTTTCCGAATGGTTAAAATGTCTCATAATTATAAGAATATCAGTTGACTTTTATTTGATTTCTGCTTTCACAATGAACATGGGGCTCTGTCTCCGTCTGGTTCTTCAGAAGACTGTCTGGCTCTAACTAAGCCCCGGAGAGCAGCCATTTACACAGCCCAGGTACTTTTAATTAAGGCTTGTTCTCCCCCTCACTCCCCTCCGGTTCCCTCCTGGGCTTTCTGTGAGCAGCAGCATCCGCCGGTCTTGTTCTGGAAGAGGCCGAAACCGAGACAGGAAGGGGCCGCCGCTGGGGGCCGCCATGTCCCCCGCTAGGGTGAGTCGGCTCAGGCCCCGAGGGTGCGGGTGCGGGGAGACGCGGTCCCCGGGGCCCAGCTCCCAGCGAGCTGAGCCCTGAGCCGGTGTGATATCCAGGCCTCAGAGGCGTTCCCCGCACTCCTCCTTCCGACTCCAGGTGCTCCGTGAGAGGGCGCCGAGGCACGCGGGCGGCTCAAACCACAGGCCCTCGGGGTTAACTCACACAAGAAGCCGGCGCGGACCGTCCAGGGCGGCCTCGGGGCTCGGGGGTGTTACCAGGGACCTCGGCTGTCGCGGCTCGGCCCTGCCTTGGCGGCCCCATACCGCAGCTCCGCCCAGGAGTCGCCCCTGCCGTCTGGGGGAAGTCACTCCCAGGAGCCCCCGGGGCTGCCTCTTGCATCTGATTGGTCAGAACTACGTCATGTGCTCGGCAGACGCACAAAGGAAGCTGGGAAAGTCAGCAGCCAGCAGCCCAGAGCAGGGGCCGTCGGGCAGAGCCCCTCCGTCTCTCCCGCCGCCCCGATTCGTCCGGTAGAGCCCTAGTCCCCAGTGCAATGGCACCTGGGGGTGACTGGAGGAGGTCACCGCGGCGGGCACCCTGTGAGGCCAGTGGGCGAGAAGGCAGCCGCCTGAAGCTGGGAAGGGCGTCCTCCTCGTGGGCCGCCAGCCTCTGGAACTGTGCGAGGGACACGGCTGTCCCGTAAGGCGCCCAGCCTAGGGTATTTTGCCATGGTGGCCGGAGCGGACCGCCACATACCCGCGATGCGCCTGCCTTCAAGGGCACTCTAGCCTCCCGACAAGAGGCTTGCTGGGCCTTCTGGGAGAGGTCCTTTAGCCACTCCGGACCCGGGCTCCAAAGCGGAACGGGAAATCCCAGCAACAATAATGTCTTGGAAGCGTATAGTCCTCACAGCGCTGCAACAAGCAACACAGACAGGAGGCCTTTAATGGAAACCGTTTTATCCTTAGCTTTTCTTTTCCATCTACACAAAACCTCCCTTTCTACACACGGGGGGGGGGGGGGGGGGGGGGGAGGGTTGGAGGGGAGAGTTTGGCAAGAGTTCAAGTGTAAACACATGTGTTGGGGGTGTGGAGCCTGTAACAAGGGAGTCAACGACCCCGACTGGTTACTTTCTCGGCTTGAACTCTGCACATTTATCCAGCTCCCTCCGGACCCCTGTCATTCTAAGACCGCGGACCTTGCTATTTCTCAGAGCTGCATGCAGAGTCACAGGAAAACAAAACACGGTGTCCCCAGCTCCAGGATGCATCTAACTTCCCACAAGCCATTACTTCAGCCACCCATCTCACAGACACATCCAGTCTCTGGCAGGGCTACACCGAAGCCTTGACTATCTCTCTGTATAACAGACAGAAACTTTCAAAACGAGTTTTGGGGGAAAAAGAACAGCAACCAACTTGGCAAACTAGGAACACAGGAAAATGGAAGCCTAAGAACAAGCAGCCTGCATTCAAATGAGCAGATCTCAGGTGCCATAATGTCTTTAAAAAAAAAAAAAAAAAAAGTGTAATGGCCCTTATTCTTACTGGAATAGGAAGGAAGCTCGCTGATTTGGAAAATATTCAAGGTTTCAAAAATGCAAACATATTTCTGGAGTGGAGGCCTTAGAGAAATAATCACTTACTTTTAGCAGTGAGAAATAGATACGTAAGTCATAATCCAGATCCTATAGTAGTTGAGAGATTTCATTCATTCCCATTCAAACAGGATGCTTTTAAGACCGATTTATAACCATTGCAATAGTCTCCTATTTACTTTATAGCTTCCACTCTAAGTAAATTTCTTCTTAAAGCAAATCACTCCTTCTTCCTCCTATGCAAGCATGCAAGATTCAAACCATCTACCACTGTGTCTATAGCCCTCGTGGCTTCAGTCATCAGGCAGGATGAGGACTTATGCCCCAAGTCTCAACATATCCTCCATCAGGCTACAGGCTACTTATTCTGGCATTTCAATCAGATCTTTTACTAACTAATAGTACTAGTCAAATGACGTTTCCTCCAATGTTACCATACCATCAGGCCACTTAAATTCTATAGCTGCAATAGTGATAAAGAACAGGATAGGCTGGTAACAGTAAACACCCTGCCCAATGCTTGTTCCATATAAAATGGAGAATTCTGCTTCTCTCACCCTGCAGTTACCGAAGTTTTAAATGTTTTCACTTCTCTTGTTGCTAGAGGATTCATTACTCAAGAACTCGACATCCAGAAACTTCTCATCAGTTTTGACTTCTCTCACATCTCCTGTCAAAAAGTTCAGAACTTTAACAGTATCTGTTTTAAAACCCACACAAGTAGTAGCTACTGTAATTTAATTAAATGAAAAGGGGAAGGGCAAAATGACTTGTCAACACATTCACAATGAAAAGTTGTCTTTTACTTACAGCTGGTTATAAAGGAAATCATTAATTGCTTCCAGAAGAACAATTATAAAATCATTCTCTAACAAGAAACTACAGATGTACCATGACGACTATTTCTCTTATTCCTTAAAAAAAAAAAAAATCTGAAAAGCTTAATAGGAACAGTTTTACCTACTTACATAAAGTATTCAAAATTAAAAGGCAGTTATGAAAAAATGAGACAATTCTTTAAAAAAAATTTTCAAGGCAATTCAGGGCTCGAACAAAATCTAGAAATAAGTATTCTTTAGTTTGTAATCTTACAAATGTCAAATTGAACAAGATTCCAAGTATTTGGGAGTGAAGTTTATCTCTGATTTAAAAATTCAGTTTATAGTACAAAATCTACAAACACAATGGTACATACGACATGGTAATTAAGCAGGACATTAACAACTTTATTTTCCTAATTTCATCCGTGACTCTTTGGAATTAAAGTCCTAAGCCTTCTTTCCTCTTTATAAAATATATTAGTTCTAGAAAAGATTTGTTACCATTCCTAAATATCCTTATACCCATAGCAATACACACAAAAAAATGTTAAAGACGGTTATAAGCACTTTCCTTCTATGCACCATAAGACTTGCTCTAAAATTGGTAAGCTTTCTAAAATACCTGAAATCAATGGCTTTTAAACTTGTCTGAAATCCTCTTTGCACTCAGTGACCGAATACACACCCGCACTAAAATTAGCTGAGGCAGAAGTTTCCAGAAGCAATATGCCACCTTTACTACATGCTATACACTCTGTTTGCATTGTCTTTTTTTTTTTTTTTTTTTTTTTTTGGTAATGCTGGTCGTGACCCACTAAATTGATTTCGTGACCCATTAATGGATGTAGCTTGAGAAATCCTGCCCTGATTCATTTACTCATTAAACTTGCCACAATAACTTAGCAGCACTCTGAAGCAACAAGAGAAGGCACCTGAAATCTTCCAACAGCAATGTAAATTGGATGAGCTACTGTATGCCAACTGTCATCATCCCTCCCAGATAGAAAACACTTAAAATCCATTACCTTTTAAAAGTTTTATTTGGGTTAGTATGACTTTAATACTAAAGTCATCATCTCTCTCCCACCTAATCTTTAAACTATCCTAACTACAATCATTAAAGAATAACCTCAAATCCTTCCAGCTGTGTGTGAATGAGTAAAGGAATACAAATTAAAGATTACCTAGAGAATTCTGTTCATAGGTAAGTTTTTCTCTCTGCTTCTGGTAGAAGGTAGGGAATAGAGAAGACTGAGGATGTATTGTATTTTCTCCTCTTAAAATATTTTTTATAGAATTTATTTTTTTAAAGATTTTATTTGAGAGAGAGTGTGTGCACACATGCGAGAGCATGAGTGGGGAGAGGAAGAAGCAGACTTCCCACTGAGCACAGTGCCTGACAACTTTTGCCAAACCCAGGACACTGAGATCATGAGCTAAGCTGAAGGCACATACAATTGACTGAGCCACCTAGGCACCCCTCCCCTTCTTAAAATATTGTTAAAAAGCAGTTTTCATAATTTCTCTACCCACAAATAAAATTATAGATACAGTACATCAATATTTAAAACTAACTTGAGTGGCATTTGCCTATTTTTTAAAAAATGACAGTGCAACTCAGCTCATGTTTCTTAACACCAAAATAATAATTCTGTTTGCATAATCTTGTAAGAAGCAGAACAAAATTCCATAAGGGAAGCTAAAGTTAACAGTGAGTAAGAGGAAAGGCTCCCATCCCAGGTATCTGGAACCAAGGATAGGCCGTTTAGCCCCACCACCCAGGAAACTGGGTAGAATATGTAAGGGAGAAAATAAAATTGACCCATTTTTCTTCCTGGTCAACAGAGGTAAGGCAACAGTAAGGGCAAAATGGAACAGTAGAGGAGCTTAAGCTTTAGTACCTGAGAAACTCAAACACAGCTCTAAGCACACATTAGCTGTATGACCTTAGTTCAATCATAAAAACACTTTAAAGATAGCACTCAATAAATATTAGCTGTGGGCAAGGACCCACCAACTCACTGAATTTTCACAACACCCTGAGGTAGGTTGAGGGACACAAAGGGACTAGGAAACTCATCCAACTGCAGACAGTCATAAGAAGGCCAGAGTTCAAACACAGCCCAACTCATCCCAAAACCTTTGTGAGGGTTGTCTTCTGAGCCCTGGTTTCCTTATCATTCCCTCTCAGGGCTGCTATATGGATTAACACCTTTATCTGGCCTGTCAGATAAAGGCTCATCACCAGCAGGATCCAGTGACAGCTGCCACCAGCACAGGGCACAGACTGTCTCAGGTAAGCTGACTTCACCTGTTCAGTCACAAACTTTGATCTCTTCTTCTACTCTCTCACTGCCCCACACCCCTCAAACACACCTCCCCCACAAATACCTTTCACTGACCTCAGGAAATATGTACCAGAGGTAGAGCAGTATAACCCCTGTGAGTATATTTACCAAAGGAAGGAAGGGAGGTATGTAATGTTTGTAAGACAGGGCAAAGTAGTCAGGCCTAACTCAAAGCCAAGACAATGAGAGCAGAGAGCTACAGAGGACTCAGCGCAGTGGCAGGAGTGTGCCAGAACGATCATCAGGGTAATGCTCATTTACCGAGCAAGGAAGATCTCTACCACCAACAGCACGAAGGCAGGAGGGAGCCTCAGTGGGTAGTGCCAGAGTGGGATGGACTGGGCCAGTTGTGGCTTGGGGGGGGGGGGGGGGCTGGCAGAAATCCGAGGGCAGGGCCTCAAATATGCCAGGAATTCTGCTGAGGGCAATAAACCACCTTACAATGCAAAGCAGGATTGCATTAACATCAGTTTTGGAAACAGGAAGTACTAGTATCAAGTAGCTAATAAGTGTCGACAGAAGTTTTCAAAATAGAATTACATTCTCCCTTTCTTTCCTGTCCATATGCATTGGCAAATGCCATCCGCTCCATTTCCTCACAAGAAAAGTGGGTAAACAGAGGCAGACTCACAGGCTCAATGGGCTGTGGACCTCAATGGACCACTCAATGGACCTAACCAAAACACATCAATCAAGTTTCCAAGTTGTTGAAAGATATGCCAGTAATACACCATCACCCACTTACTGATTCAGGCCATTTTTTAACACAAAGATCGAGTAACTGTGTATGTATGCTCCTATGGTGTAACAAGGGAGCAACCAATGTCAGAACTCAATCATTAGCTGTTGTAGCAACAGCAGACAACAATGCCTGCTCAGATTGGTAGTTAGAAATTTACCTGTTTCACATTATACATCTATCACTACTCACTATAAAAACCACCTTCTGAGTATTAGGTTATCACTAGCTTGCCATACCAAGGGGGAATATAACCAATGAGCCTGACTTGGAGGAAAAAAAAAAAAAAAAAAGCACTGAAAGGTATAAATGACATAAATTGAATTTATGAATGTTCAGAAAATAAGACATTGTTACTATAAAGCCATTTAATAATCTCAAGAGATACATTGCTTTCAGACTTTGGAAAAAAATTAACCATGAAACTAACTGCCAGATTACTATTATCTAAACAAAAGCAGTTTACAAATACATCTATTATGTTAATTAAATGAAGTACTGATGACACTGTGAGCTTAGAACCATTAATGTCACTCCTACTGAAGTTATCATTTAATGCCTGATTATAAAATAAACACAAAGTATCCTAGACTTTGTCTTTAGTTTTATTTTGCCTTTTGTGCTTTTTTTAAAAATAAATTGTTTCCACCTCATTAGTAAGAAACAAATTTTGTTTTCTCTTAAAATGGTTCACTGCAGAGATAGAAAGATTTGACTCCAGGACTTGGAAAAATTGGACATTATTATCCTCATTACATCTGTTACTGACCCTTTCCTTTATAATTACCTAAAACACTCTTTGTCAGAGGGCACAAGCTCAAGCCTCAGGAGTGCCTGGTCCCATTCCCAAGTCTGTCACCCCAAAGGCTTGTGCATTCAGAAAATGATCATGTCCCTTTGGGTCAGTTTCCTCACCTGTGAGCCCCAACCCAGATCAGAGGTTCACAGTAGTCAGGACAGTGTGATCTAAACCTGAGACTTACACACACACACACACACACACTCCCCCATCCCCCGAAAAATGAGAAATGTGAGAAATCTGCTCTTTACCTATATCTGCAGCTATAATACAATTAATAGGGTGACCCCTAAAATACCTATGACCCATAAGGAATGCATATTAAAGCTTGAGTATGAAATGCAGCCCCTCATTGCCACCTTGGGGCTTTCAACAGTCAGAGGTGATCTAGCAGCAAGAGAAAGCAAACTGCAGTAACACAGCATTACATTCTCCTTTTTCAATACTCAATGTAAACAAACAGTAACCACAAAACACGACTTGATTAATAACAATTATTTGAAAATGGCCTTCCTAAGAGTCCTTCCCTGTCGTCAGAACTGACAGATTTGAAAGTCAGTAATTTGATATCAGAGATCTACAATCAAGGAGTCCACAATTACTCCTCTCCAAGCACAAGATCTACAAGTGCTGATCACAGAATTTCTGCATTATTCTGGCTCAGCCAGGATGCTGTGACTGAAGAAGGAAACACACCAGTCAGCGCTCTGCAGGCCAGACAGCAGCCTGGGCACAAAATTCTCACCCATCGCAGTCCTGACTCAGAGTTCTGCTCTTGACACAACGGAGCTGTACAGGACCTCTGACTTGATTAGCAACCCACCATGTGTTCTTCTCGATGGGAATCTACAGTCTGGGCTGCAGCCACCAGCCTGGCTTCACTGGCAACAATGCAGTTTCAGGGGAAAATCTGCGAAGGCCACTCTGGCACTGCCACTTCTCAGACATACTCAGATACCAACAGTTCCATAGCTAAAAAAGCAGTGCCAACATTTTCATTATTAAAAAGAAAAACGTCAAAGCGGGACACCTGCTCTAAGAATGGACCTTCTTCCCAGGCAATTATTTTAAAAGGTAAATTAGGTCAAGTCCCTGGCACAGTAGCTTCTCTGAACCCCTGGCAGTGGCCCTCACACTCCCTACCACATTGGACATGGGCCTACACCAAGCTCTTCCCTCACCTTGCTCCGTGCACTCCAGCCACACTACCCATCCTTCATTTCTTACCCAGCTGAGTCTTCGCATAGGCCATTACCCCAACCCTAGAGAATGCCCTCCCAACCCTTCCCCAAACTCTCCTTATGCTGGCTCATCCTTGCCCTTTTTATCTGTACCTAAACATCATCTTTCCAGAGCGCCCCATCTAACAGGTCGCTCAGTCTTTGCCCTAACCAATGGGGGAGCTTGTGTCTCCCTCTCACAATCTGGAACTCTTTATATATTGCTATATATGTTATTTGATCATCTCCCCTCTAGATACAGAGCTACCTAAGGGCCACAGCCATTTCTCTTGTAACCACTGTATCTCCAGGGCTAAAAAATATACTAAATGCTCAATTATCATTTGTTAAGATGATTCAACATCTCAATAAATTTTGCATGGAGAAAAGATGCAGCCCATAAACATTTTTATTTGTCCTAAATTGGTCAGGGTGGAAAAAAAAGTTATTCACTGGTATTGAGATAAATTAATTTCTACTCTATTTCTCCCTACTAAATACCCACCTGTGGTTGGGTCTGTGCTCTACTGCAATTTCCTGATTAAAATGAGATTTTGAAAAAAAATATTTGAAATTTGTAATAGGAACTATATTATCAGTGATGGTTGGGTCTCAGGTAATCTATAGAAATACTCCTCCTACTAGCTTCCATTTATTCAGTGCTTACTATGTTCCAGGCACCGTTCAAACACTGTGTAGTTCATCTTATGTAACCTCCAAGACAGTTCCATGAGAGAGGTATTCTCATGCCTACTGACAGAGTAGGAGCGGATGAACAGCGACTTAGCAACTAGCTCAAGGTCATGCTGCAGGAAGAGGTGGGTTGGTTGGGTGGGGCGCTGTGAGACCTGGCCTCCTCACTACTGCCCCATCTTTTTTTTTTTTTTTTTTTAAGATTTTATTTATTTTTGAGAGAGAGAGAGAGAGAGAGAGAGAGAGGCAGAGACACAGGCAGAGTGAGAAGCAGGCTCCATGCAGGCAACCTGATGTGGGACTCGATCCTGGGACTCCACGATCACGCCCTGGGCAGAAGGCAGGCACTAAACCGTTGAGCCACCCAGGGATCCCTGCCCCATCTTCTATCCCTCCTAGAGCAGTCCATTCCTAGGGGAAAGAGAGACAAGGTAGAGCTTTCTCTTTTTATTTTGGAACCAGGCCATTTTTTTGTTGTTGTTTTCTGGGGGAAAAAGAAAACAAAAACAAAAACTCATTTGTGACCCACTTGGCCTCAGTCCAGCTGATTCTATCCTAATTCCTCCAGAGGCTACTCCCCTATTCCTACTTCCCTGTGTCTCCTACTTCCCTGACCTGCTCCTTCATGCATCTCAATGCTTTGGAATTCATCACACAGTCCAGAACTACTTTCTGCCCCAGCCTGTGCAAGTGTGTGAGTGCTAAGTGTGCCCACGCAATCACACGTGCATATGCAAATCCCTTTCCAAACTCCAACTTGTTCTCTCTAGCTTTTAGAAGTCGGAAGGTAAATAAGTCACCTAAACTATTCATTCTGAGGTATAAGAAGAGGTAACAAAAAACTCCTTGACCCTCCTAGAGATGCTAAAATACATAACATAAAAGGTTACGTGTTCACCGAGTACAGTTGAATTATTACAGAGCCTGAAAATGACCAAAATTAGGTGGCAACTTCAAGAAGTGTCCAGGATGATAATTAAATCAAGTGGCCAACTGGCAACCACTCACCTGACTGTGATTTTTCCTATCTATGATCCCCTGTTTCCAAATCCAGAGTCCAGGCTGCTCATAACTATATTTCTGGAGAACACACAGGGAGGAATGGAAAATTGATGTGTGGAAAGAACACTGAACAGAGGATTCTAACTCCAGTGTTTGCAGCTGGAGGCCGCCTACACTTTGTTGCTGAATTTTTAAAAACACTTCAACACCTTAATAATATGTGCTGCCAGGTATAATAAAAGTGTACCCAAAGAGCTTGGATTCTTAAGCTGCCAAGAGCTAAATGTGAAAGGAAGCCTGAAGTAGCAGATGAAGATGTAGGAGAGAAAAAACCCTTCAACTACTGAGTTTTGTACGGCTCCCATTAGAGAGTAGCAAAATAACGCATCCCCCAATAGGCCACGCTGACTGCTTATTTACATGTGAACCACCTGAACTACCAGGACCTCCATTTTCCTTCAAACACTCCACAACTGTGGTTTACAACCCTGGCTCACACATTAGAATCATGCCAGAACTTCAGAACACAATTCCAGGGTCTGCTCCATTAGAGAACCACGAAAGGAGAATCAACCATGATCAGCCACTCGTCAGCCACCTCCAATAGGGCCTGTCCCAACATGTAACCATGTAAAGAGGGAGGGCTGGTCAGGATTCCAAGAACCAACTAGTCCTCGAGTCTCCTCTTCCTTCCCCTCCAAGACCAACCACCTGAACCTACTATCCATCCATCCATCCACCCGTCCCTGAGCACCTCTTGTGCCAGCACTGTGTACCAGAGACACGTAGCCGACCACACTGGCAGACCTGCCCTCAAGGACCTTCCATCTAGTGAAATCACACCAGGGTGATTTAAGTTAACCTATTTAAAAAAAAAAAAAAAAAAAGGCAGCTAAAAAGGTTCCCCCAGTTTCCAACAGTTTCACTGAACTGAAGTCCTTTTAAACCACAGCTTCTCATTCGATCCTCCGAAAAGTCTTTTGTTGCATTGTGCTGTGCTTCAGCTGGCAGGCCAGGCACTACCCAATGGATTGCTCTACTCAATGGCTGGATCCAGACAATCAAACACTATTTCCTCAGTGCCCCTGACTGCATCCACATCCTCAGGATGACTGGAATGTTCCGAAGTCAAGTTTGTCCCATTACCATGCTGGGTCTCATATGTTCTCTTTTTCTCATGGTCTATCACAGGCTTGGGGACATATAAAAGACCTCCAAAAATCCCTCTTAAAGAGTATTTAGTCTTTTTGTAAAAACTAAACTAAGATATACAACATATTAATATTACATACTGATTCAGAACTAAACTGTGGAAGGAGTAGGGAATATCGATTACTTAGGGTGTGAGCACTCCATTGAAGCAAGCTCTGAAAGAAGGGTTTGGCCAGGCATAGTCAGCAGTGACCAAGCAGGATATTTTAAGGAGCACCATGAGCCCAGGGATGAGAGAAATAATGGAGACATCAGCCTGACTGAATCAAGGAGGACTCATCAGGTCAGCGCAGGAAAGGCTATATACAGGTAGGAACAGTTCAACATGGGGCTCTGAATCAGATGTGGTCCTATGACCCTGTAAAGACAGGTGTGGCATGACTCTGAGAAGGAAAGGAGTAGAGCACAGATGGAAACTGTCTTAGGCACATGGATAAGACAGCTGTCATTAACTCTGATTCAGCCTATAATGAATATCTGACACACCAGTTATTTTCAACAAGAATGTCATCAAAGTGGTTCAGAACACTTCCATTCCTACTATTAAAAAATCAAGCCAAAGTATGCCAGAATCCAAATATTTACAAACTAGAAAATCAAACACCGACCTCCTGAGCTTTTTCGTGCTCCATCTTCACCATCTGCAGAGCACACTTGGTGTTCTGGGAACCACTGACAGACATAGACATGAACAAACAACTATCTGGCCATCCATGTATAATTTTGTACTGTGACATGTGACCATCAACTGTGTGTCAGGCACGGTGTTTGGCACAGTTTGAATCAAGGTCTAACAACAGCAAGCCTTTCATCCCGGTCTTTCAAAGGAGGTATAATACCTGGAAAGCAAATACAATCTGTTCATAGCAGCCCACAACAGAGATTCTGGTGAGTTCCTTCTTCCATTCATTCACCAAGTATTTATTTCATGTCCATGAAGTAAAACCAGACACTATTCCATACAGTGTGGAAGTGGCAGCAAAGGACACAAAGCCCCTGCCCTGATGAAGCCTACATGGGACAGAGAGGTGGGCAGGCAGGCAGCCGGCAAGCAAATAGAAAGGGTGCATTTATCAGACAGGAAGTAAGTACTATGGAAAACACACACAGGTAAGGAAATAGGTAGTGTTATTCTGGATATTTGGGGAAGACTGCATTGAGAGAGCAGATACTTGAGTGATATTTGAGCAAAGAGCCAAATGAAGTGAGAGAGCAAGCCAACCTGCTCTGTGGGGCCAGAGTTCCACTCCAGGCACAGGCAGAGTTATGGGCAGGTGCAGGTGCAGAAGCTGAGACCAGACAGCCAGGAGGCCTGGGTACAGCACAGGTAGCAGGAGTGGCACAGGGTGAGCTGTGAGAGTGGTCAGGAACAAGATTATGGCAACAACACCACAGGCAGGCAGCAGTACAGCACCCCTGCAGTTTACAAAGTTTATGGTCATGGTAATACAGTAATAATAACAGTCTTCATTCCTTCCTTAGAAGCTACAGATCCTTCCAAGTCTGGTCTGTTACACAAAAGATGAAGACGGATCTGAGAAATAAATTCAATGCAAAGAGCAGTTTCAATAATAAAATGAAGAAGAAAGTATTAGGTATATTTAGAGCATTCCCCAGCCTCCAAAATGTTCAACTCAAAAATCTGATGGAAATCAGAATACTTCCAATTTAATGATGGCTTTAACCATTAGGGATGCCCACAAGTAGAACATTCTCAGCTGTTTTATAGGCAGAGGATAGAATGGTCTTTTAATGTAAAACAGTATCAGAATAGGCATTGACATAGTTTCCCATCACAGTTTATACTTCAAAGTGAGCTGTGCCTTAGTAAACAGTCTTGGGAGAGACTGCAAATACTGCATGTCACTAACATATTACCTAAAGCCACAGAACTGTATGCTCAGCTGGAAATATCAAAGGACTGTTCTCATCTTTAAGATGAGAAGTAGAGGATGCAAAGCTGCTAATTTCCTGCTTTGTGGATGCGTTGTAGCTTCTGTAGACATCTTAATAATCACTTAATTATATCATAAGGAACATAAAACAAAACAAAAAAAATGCCAACAGGATGAGGTCTTCCATTTTCAGGAAAAAAAAAAAAAAAACATCAGCAGATTTGGATTCCTGTCCACAGACTGAGGACAAAAGCCTTAAAGCAGCAATATTTTAGGACAATACTATTTCAGGGACATAATAGTGAGCAAACATCCTTTCTAAATCCAGGGGTAAGCAGGGAACTAATCCCTAGACGTGGGCTGCCCTCTACATTTCTATAAAGCCACTTCAACTGCTAGCCATAAAACCATAAAGACAAATGTGACAGACACAACAGTGACAAACTACTCAGAGGCAATAAATGAAAGGTTAATTACATGCTGATTTCTAGGATATTTCTCAACTCCGTTCTATCACCTAGGACAAGATCCTTTTGCCATTCTACTTAGAAATAGAACTTGCCTGGGGTGCAACAGAAATGAGAAAAAACAAATTATGTCCCTGCTATATAAAGCTCAACAACTAATACTTTTCTTGAATAATTCTTTTTTCTTGAATAATTAATTTCCACTGAAATAAATATAATATTTATAATATAATAAATATAATAAATATAATAAATATAATAAATAAATATAATAAATATAATAAAAATAATTAATTTCCACTGAAATAAAGAGGAAAAGTTCTGAGGCTTAGAACAGCCAAAGAGGTTACACTGGTCTGTTAAATAAATAAAACTTAACGGGGAGAAATAGATCCTGCTACCACTCCAACTGGAAATACCAGGGTGGTTCTTATAAAAGGTGGCTTATGAATGAGGGAAATAGCTTAATAGACATATTTATTCTCATTTTTAAAAATCTTATTTTCCCTTGGTTTTAGAAGCAACGTGCGGATTGTAGAAAATTTGGAAAATACAGAAAAGTATAAAGAAAATGAAATATCATCCATGAACACATCCCTAAACATATCCTTATTTTGCTGTATTTTCCTTTCAATTAATACAAACACACACACTCTTCATTCTTCAGCAAAATCAGGATCATGAGACAACTTATTCCATTGGTAAACATTTCATCTGTGATAAAATACTTTTTAAATATGGTTGCATAATATTCCATTACACAGATGTGTGGTAACTGACTTAACCACCCCCCCCTTCCTGTTCTATTCACAATGCAAGATAAATTAATGAATTTTAAGGTAACAGATTTGGTAAAAGATCTATATTATGGTTTTAGCATCTACATCATACCTAACCTTTAAAAAACTACTACTAGTTATGTTTTAGTGTAGTATCAAAGAAGAATACCCACAATTATCTGAAAAGGTTATTTCAAGACTCCTACCTTTCACAATTACACATCTGTGCAAGACTAAATTTTCTGCACACTTCCACCCAACTCATTTACAGACCGCAGGGCAAAGCAGACCAGAGAACCCACTACTTTTTATTAAAGCTGTTATGAAACAGACTGCAAACAATGTGAAACAGTGCCACTCTTCTCACTAAATTTTTTTGGGGGGTTGGAAAATACTTATTTTTTATTAAAAAAAATAATTGTTAGAGACTGACACAAATGTAAAATAATGTCGTTCCTGTCACTACTTTTTTTTTTTAATTTTTATTTATTTATGACAGTCACACAGAGAGAGAGAGAAAGAGAGAGAGAGAGAGAGAGGCAGAGACACAGGCAGAGGGAGAAGCAGGCTCCATGCCGGGAGCCCGACGTGGGACTCGATCCCAGGACTCTAGGATTGCGCCCTGGGCCAAAGGCAGGCGCTAAACCGCTGCGCCACCCAGGGTTCCCATATCAATACTTTTTTTGTTCCAGAAAAGTTATTTTCATTATAAATGGTCTTTTTGTTCAATGTTAACGAGTATATTGTCATTTTTAAGTACGTTTTTTTAATTTTTTTAGTTTTAAGGTCTAATATAGTAAATATCAATACACATTACAATAGAAAAAGTTCTTTGGAGGTCCTCAAACACCTTTTAACAGCACAAAAGGGTCCTGACATCAAGAAGTTTAAGAACCCAGGGGATCCCTGGGTGGCTCAGCGGTTTAGCACCTGCCTTTGGCCCAGGGCGTGATCTTGGAGTCCTAAGATCGAGTCCCGTGGTGGGCTCCCTGCCTGCTTCTCCCTCTGCCTGTGTCTCTGCCTCTGTGTGTGTGTGGGTGTGTGTGTGTGTGTGCGTGTGTGTGTGTGTGTGTGTCTTTCATGAATAAATAAACTAAAATCTTAAAAAAAAAAAAATCCAGGGCTGTAGAATGAAGGATCTCTTTAACAAGTAAGCCCATGTATTATTTTGTTTGCTTGTGACTGATTTCTGCTTAAAATGAGATTGCTCCATGACCTTTGAGAGATTCGTCATGTCTGCACTGAGTGGAATTCTTCCTCTCCTGGCCCACATTGAGTCTGTAAATAACTAGGCTCCCAAATACTTAATCCATTTCAGCATTGTATTGCCAAATACTTTCTTAAAGCAGATAGTGCAAAGAAAACAGAACTCCAGAAAGAGATATAGATCTCTAACGACAATTACTTCTCCACTTGCTGGTTAAACACAATAAAACAAAAAATTATCAAAATACATCTGAGGTAAGAGCAGAGTGATTCAGATGATGATGCCTAAGACACAGTCATCAACTGTTTTACTTCCTCTTACAGAATTACAAAAGCAATTCTGTGAATTGTAGAGACCAAATTATACACACATACACCCTTCTAACCTATAGTGCCCAGAACTCCATGGAAATAAGAAAATATCCACTTAGTTTCTATTACAATGTTACTTTCTAATCAACAACAATCCAAAGTCCCAAAACTATTCTAGCATTACAGATATTCCTAGTATCTCAAGAACTGCAATGCTACTCTGCCATTGTCCTGGTCTTCCATAACATTCGGTTTCTATAAAGAAAATGATCCCACTTCAAAAAATCAGGTTGAATATAAAAAAGCCTTTCATTAGAATATATATTTATCCAGTGTGTAGCAAATGCCCAGCACACATCAACACCAAGAATAAAGCAGTGAACAAAACAAAGCCCTTGGTCTCATGAGGTTAATATGCTAACTAATGAAGCAGCAGCGAAGTGCACTGGGTTTTAAGAGAAGCAGCCTGGGAAACCCTGAGAACAGGCCACCAGGATGATCTTTGGGATGAAATACAGGTCCAGCAACCAGCCCTCTGTGGACATGTGGCAGTACAGATCTTGAGCATAAGTTTAAGATTAATCAGAAAAAGGAAAGAGCTTGAGAGCAGGGGTGTATATGTATTGAAGTCAAAACTCACCTGGGGAGACAGTGAAGCCAGACACCAAAATGGAAAACACTGAGAGGGAAACAAATTTGGTGGATCAGAGAACATAAGAAGAGTTTTAAGATATGCTGCATTTTTGATGCTCATAAAGCATGTTAGTGGACATATAAAGGAGGCACTGAGCATAAGTGCTCAAGCTGAGGAGTCAGATATAGGCTAGATACACAGACTTGGGAACCAAAAACCCACAGGGTGGGTAAAGTGGAAGAGCCAATGAGGGAGACTGAAGGGGAGTATTCAGGAAAAGAAGGGAATCCAGGAGAGAGCAAGGTCTCAGAAGCTCAGAGACAGGTTGCACAGAGGCACACCTCCTCAGCAGTAGTAATCTCTGTCAAGCAAAAACTGTGAAGTGGTCAATCAAGAACACAAGGAAACACCCCCTGGACTTCACAACTGGGAGAACAGCTTTTCTGAGAGGCTGGCTCTGCATGCCTGGGCCCCAGACTTGCCTTAATGCTTTGCTGTCACCATCTTGAAATTCTTAATAATTTTTGAACAAGGAGCCTCACATTTTCATGCTTAAAATGAGCACTGAACTCTGAACACTATATAGCTAATTTTGCCTTTGAGATCCATTTCAGTGAAGTAAGTAGGGATTATAAAAAGAATATAGTAGTTTGGGGGAGTGAACAGAAGAGAGCCACTTGAGACATATGGTGTGTGGTGGACACACTAGGGTGGCCCACACCAACCTCTCCTGGTATAATCCCTTCCCTCTGGGTGGGGACAGGACCTTGACTCACCTTTAACCCACACAATACAGCGCGATGGGATATCACTCCCATGATTATGTCTTGCTGGAGTCTCTCTCTTGCCAGCTGTGAGGAGCTGCCATGAAGTCGGCAGAGCCCCAGGTGACATGGAAGTGCAAGAGAGACCTCTAGGAACAGAGGACAACTTAATGCAGCTTAATGACTGGCAAGGAAATGAATTCTGCCAACAACCTCAGTGAGCTTAAAAGCAATTCTTCCCCAGTTCAGCCTCTAATGAGACTGCAGCCCCATACACACATGGACTGCAGCCTGAGGACAGCCTGAAGCACAGGACCCAGATAGGCTGTGCCTGGATTCCTGCCCCACAGAAATGGTGAGATAATAAAGGCATGTCACTTTAAGGCACTAAGTTTATGATAACTTGTTATGCAGCAGTATATAAGGTACAAGTCAGAAAGGAAAATATCCTCTTGTGAAGTTTAATCAAAGAGGAGAGAGAAAGTAGTAGCCAAAAGAGGAGGACACCGGGGAAGGGATGGGTTTTGTGGTGTTTGCTCTTTCTATTTTGGTTTTAATATAGGAGAGACTTGAGTATTCACAAATCCTTATGCGACAGAATAACACAATGAACTGGGGGGAGGCGCTAACCAAACACAAAAAGCACAGTGAGCTCACAGGTGCCAGGAGGTATGATGGTTACTCAACAGGTAAGGCCTGGGAAGGAAACCAAAGGCCCTTTGCCTCCTCTCACACGGTCCACAAACAAGCTCACTCTCTCTGTTGATTCAAGCCCAGGTTTCATGACAGAAAATGGGACTTTGCTCTCATACCTCATGGGTGCTTCTACAGTTTCCCATGACAGCCTCAGCTCAGCCCCAACCACAAGCTGGAGCTCATCAAAAACCAGAGCACAGAAACTGGAGCAGAAACCCCCAGCAACTGGGTCCATTTCCTACAGATGCAGTTCCCAGTCAATAAATATTTCTAAATCAGTTTTGTTAGCTACAGAAAGAGAATTCTTTTATCAACTAAAGCTTTCAAAAGTTAAGCCTGTATTACTTCAGCTGGGCATTTGTCTCTGCTACTCAAAATTTAATTTATATATAAATAAATATGAATGTGCCCAAAGCAGATCAGGATCCTATGTTAATTAGCATAGCCCGTATTTTTTTCTCAAGTAAAAACACACTGCAGGAGCACCTGGGTGGCTCAGAGGTTGAGCACCTGCCTTTGGCTCAGATTGTGATCCCAGATCCTGGGATCAAGTCCCACATCAAGCGCCCCACAGGGAGCCTGCTTCTCCCCTCTGCCTTTGTCTCTGCCTCTCTCTGTGTCTCTCATAAATAAATAAATAAAATCTAAAAAAAAAAAAAAAAAAATATATATATATATATATATATATATATATATATATATACTGCAAATGCACCTATCAAAAAAAAGAAAACAAACCAAAAAATTGTGCGGGGGGGGGGATCTGTCCATCTACATCAACTTTACATTGTCACCAAATATTTGTACACGCCTATGCCAGTGAAGAAGCATATAGCAAGGAAAGTCAGACCCACTGTGAAAATTACAGCATGATGAAGGAGAGCATTTGCGTCCCTTTTCTTATCAGATTGGTACTAGCAGAGACTGAAAATACTATTTCCTATTGGACACCCAAGAAACCATCCTTCCTGATCCCAACCAGGGAAGAAGCAGCAAATTAAACTCAGAGCATATCAGAGCGTTTTGTTGTTGCTGCGCACTTGTGTTTTTCACATCCACAGTTACTAGGGAGGAGGTGAAGGCAATGAACCAAACAACTTCAAATCAAGTGCTATTTTGCTAAAATGCAATACTTCAAAATACACATCAGTCCTATAATTTTCATTGGATAGTCACTTTTTTTTTTTTTAACCAGAAGTATGTATCTTCAAAGAAATTGCACAATTTAAACATCAGGATCCCAAACATGGAATAGAGGACAGATAAATACATGGAGATAAAACTTACTGGACACAAAAAAAAGGTATTTTAAAAAGGTAAGCAAAGTACAACTCATCCGGAGTATGCAGAGATGGTTGGGCATCTGAAGAAATCTTAGGGGGTAAAAGTCTATGACTCTAAGAGAGACAGCCTCTTACAGAGCTCTCTCCCTGGCAAAGATATGATATGATGTCCAGAACTATAACAAGAGGTGATTTTTTTTAATTTGGCCTTGTATCATACAGGTCTGCTATTCTGTTAAACACACATATTTAAGTTCATACAGTTTCTAGTCCTTCAGGACTAGATGATTCAATAACCCGTGGGAAGATCTCAAGGTTTATTATTACTTCAGATACACATTCTCTTGTTTATGCTTTACTCATGCTCACTCAAAGCTTTGAAAAATCAACCTCTAGTAAGACAAAGTTGCCCAGGAAATTGACCTATACTTGTCACCTAATTCAAAGCATAAGCAAGAAAAGGTTATTGAGAATGAAGGCTAAATTCTGGATATTTGCAGGCTCCTCACTCAATACAACAGATTTTTAAAAAACACTTGCACTACCAGATAGCAGTAGTACCCTTAGGGGGAAGAAAAGCCCCTCAGACAAGACTTTACCACCACTACCTGTCCCCCTACCAAGAAGCCCTCTTTCTGGAACTCAAAAAAGACAGAATTCAACTTCAAAGGGAGACGCTGTGGCAAATCCAGAGAGCAGGAAAGTTGGCATATCCATCTGCGTGTGCAGATGAATGACCTCATGAGGCATAGAAACAAGAGCAAACAATGCAAAACAAACTGTTCCAACTCTGGTACCAGTTACTGACCTTCCAGACCAATGGAACATGCTATCTCATGCTGAACATCAGCTACTCTGCTAGAAGGCAAATGCCCTCTATACCCGTTCACTGAAATCTAATAACAAAGGCAAGCACTTCCACCTATGAATCAGCGTCCTCTCTGAGTGCTGTGACAATATACATTTATAAACAAGTCAATGCCTGTGCACGGTCCCCAATCCAACATTCATACACCTTAATCATGCTCAAGTCACCTGTCCAACAGCTTATAAATACCCTCTCCAACTACAAGAGGCTGGGGTTTAATACTCATTATAACACCACGGTGATACCTGTAGCACAGATGCTTTAAGATACCTAAAACTTGCACTTCTAAGGATAATAATTCAGGACATGAGGGCCCACTTATGAAATGTGCTCCGAACTTTCTATTTTGGGGGAAGTGTTTAAGATAATGGAAAAACCACAACCAGGGGAAGAAGGGCCTTGCGCCGTCCCAATTCTGTCCAACTACCTGAGTGAAATTCTGGGCTGGGAAGCATCCACCTCTCCAAACCAAAGAAGTTTCCTTTTAGGTCTAGGTTAAGTTATTAGGAAATATCAAATCTAGACCAAGGTGCAGGGTGTGAAAATTACAATTGCAGATGCACACATAAGACATATTTAGTGACACCTGCTCCCACACCAAGCCCAACACATAACAGTGGCACAGAGAGAACCAGCGAGGCTCCATGGACAATCCCGAAAACTGTTTATAAACCATGCTGCTTGGCTCATATCTGATTCACTAGAATTCCTTCCAAGTGCATCACTGTGGACATGAGTCAGTTGATCCTTCCTGTTCCTTCTATCTGCCCCTCCCATCACAAAGGAAACACTGCACACCTCCCCATGTGAAAAGTGTCCTAAGACCTGGTAGATATTTAGGAGTTCAACCCCACTCCACCTGTGAAAACAAGGGTTTAATATAACAGACACGTTTCAAAAAATGGTAATACCTAATACAGCATACATTTCCTATCACATTTTATGTTATAAATGTACTGATTGTGACCCACAGTATAAAACAGAGTTAGATCCATCAAAGGATGGATGTGTGTACAAAATGTGGTACAGACATATGGTGGAATATTATTCAGCCTTTAAAAGGAAGAAAACTCTGACACCTGCTACAACGGACGAACCCCAATGACCATATGCTGAGTGAAATCAGTCAGACACAAAAAGATAAATACCATATGGTTCCACTTACATGAGGTCTATAATACTCGAATTTATAGAGACAGAGGGTCAAACGGGGGTTGCCAGGACTGGGGACAGGAGAGAATAGGGGATTTGTGTTTCAGGAGTACAGAGTTTCCATTTGGGAAATGACAAAGTTCCGGAGATGGATGGTGTGATGGTGGCACAACAATGTGAATGTACGAATGTCAATGAATTGTATGCAGACACTTAGCTGACTGAGCCACCCTGGTGCCCCCTAAGTGCCTATTCTAATCACAAAGTATAAAACGCTTTTGTTCAGGGTGCCTGGGTGGCTCAGTGGTTGAGCATCTGCCTTTGGCTTGGGTCGTGATCCTGGTATCTTAGGATCGAGTCCCACATCAGGCTTCCCAGAGGAAATCTGCTTCTCCCT
The DNA here is from genome assembly GCF_048418805.1 of Vulpes vulpes. NCBI lineage: Eukaryota > Metazoa > Chordata > Mammalia > Carnivora > Canidae > Vulpes > Vulpes vulpes. Next base: position 106,763,199 of record NC_132781.1, on the reverse strand, counting down.
CTGCCTACGTCTCTGCCTCTCTCTGTGTGTCTCTCTCATGAATAAATACATAAAATCTTTAAAAAGAAATGTTTTTGTTCAGATGGGTGCTAAAAAGGACAGCCTTGTTCACAAACTTTAAGACTATGAAAAATTTTAACAACAAAGGAAACAAAAGAAAAAACACATTTGCTTTCTATTTCTACAGGCGTCTAGGAAAAATTCTGGTACCAAACAGCAGGAAAAGACCCATTTTTTTATATTATGCCCAAAGTTCAGGTTAGTAAATAAACTGATTTTCTAAAACAGAAGATACTTCTTTCATTGCTTATGAAACAGTTACCAATGTGACACGCTAATTTTGAAAACTAATTTATTAGAATGTAAGCTTCTCAAAAGTAGGTTCTGCTATTAAGTATAAACCTAGACCTCCATAGCAACTAGTGTAAACCTTGGAACACAGGAAGGCACAGCATTACTGAGTGAAAGGACTCAAATCCTCTGGAAATAGCAATGTTTAAGAAATTGTATTTTAATATTCAGAAGCTAGTTATCTGTTTCCCCTATTACAGTGCATATTCCTTTGAAAGCCTCCTAACTGCAAAGTAACCAAAACCTTACAACTAGAATAATCCAGATAAAGCCAGAGAAATTCACCTAAAAAACCCTACCCAGATTATTTACCTCCTACCTGACTGGCCACGACCCAAAAGTTGCTTCCCTGAGCTTATCAGCCAAAGAAATGCAAACTACCTAAGTAAACACAGAAATTTTTGTTAGCAGCATTGCCCAAGTAGCAACACACAGAGGTAACAGTCTCAAAACCAAGTTGGCTACTCAAAACCTCTCATTAGGAGATGAAATGGGGATAAAATTGTTTTGTCATCCCCTGGTTCCTCTCAAAGATATGGGGTACCTCAAAATAAGTCCTATGTGCAACTAAATACATAGAATTTAAAAGTTAAGATCACACTACAGAAGGAACAGCAAAAGTATGAACAATGAACAACAGTGTGAACAATATCCCTTATCCATTTGCCCAATCCCAAAAAAGCACATGGAACACATAGCTATTTTCTATTTATTTATTTATTTATTTATTTATTTATTTAAGCTATTTTCTATTTAAAACAAAAACAAAAACAACCTGTTAAAGGCCAAAGGCAGAGGATTATGCCTGGCCTTTAATTCACTGGCCTTTAATTCATTTTAATTTACCAAAAGGAAACGCTAATGTGATCCTCATACTTGGCCTCCCAAGATCCTGACTTTATACCAAGATGGAACTTAAAGTAATGTATTCTGCAGAATTTTCTTCCCAAATATTTTCTTCCTTACTGAGAAGACAAATGATTTTTGTTATACTCCGTGATTAAAACCTCAATAACTCTTATCCTGCATTGCTCGGCAGCATGAGAAGGCATCACATCCAGGGGAAGGACACCTGGGGTTACAGCAAACCAAGAACAAAGCACAGTCCCTGTTGCTGGAAACACTGGTTTCTCAGCCTTTATGTTCTACTGGTGTTGCAAGGGGAGGGCAAGGACAGGAAACAGTGGAGCTCATGACGTAACTGTCCTGCATCTGGCTAAGTGGTAGCAGGACAAACAAAGCAGGGTGAGATGGTACAGGTCAGGGGCTGATTTCCTAAGGGGTGATGGAGAGGCCTCAGAGTATCTGGGATGAGCTTTCCAGAGAGCAGATCTGGAGAGCCCCATAGGCCCTGGGCAAGCGTGTGCTTGGCATGTTTAGGAAAAACAGAAAAGAGGCCAATGTGGCTGGAGCGAGGGAACGAGGAAAGTGGTTGGAAACTAGGTTAGGGGGATGGCAGCAGCCAGACCAGCTTCTGATTCACTCCAACACTTGGAGCAATGGTTGATTCAGGGATCAGAGTTCTACACCTCTGAATGCAGTGGAAATCAACCGGCCTGACAGATGCTCAAAGTGATCCACTGGCCCAGCCTCCTAAGGCCATCTGGGGGGTTCCCAGGACTGTCTCACTTCGGCTTCACCTGTAGGCATCGGCACACGGTGGTATTTGTGAACCAATGCCTTGTTCCTGTAAGAAGACACACAGCAGGGTGCTCAGAATTAATGCTGGAGACTGTGTAGGCTCCTTGCCCTGGCGGATGGTTTCCGACCTGGCATACTGCCCACACACTCTTTGTGACAGCAGCTGAAACTCCAGGTTATGGTGTGTTAGAATAAAACTCCTGTCATCTTCATCCCACCTGTCACAGGTTATCAAAGAGCTGGGGTTTTCTGGGACACCCCCAACCTCAAATACTCTTCCCTATCATCCCCATAAATGCATGCCTTATTCTCAAATTACTCTGGTCATGATTAGAGAACACACAGTGACCACACCTCTAGGAGACAGATAAAAATTCTTCTAAAAACAGTACCAGAATGTTGAGGCTTGCATTATTAACATTCCCATGTTTTTTAACATTTGCCTGAATGCTTACTACATGCAGGCACACTGCTAATGCACTGTTTGTATTTCTGTAAGACTCTATCAAGCCTATACTGTTGTTATTCCTATTTTATGATAAAGCTAGTAAACTAAAGACCCAGAGGGTGGGCCCAAGCAGTCTGATCCCAGAGGATGCCAAATCACACTGCCTCTCTTTAAAGAAATCGTACAGTGAGAATTCACTCATTGACCAAAGTTACCCACATCCTTTTCCATTTAGCTAAAAATGAGAGTCTTGTGTCTTCTTTAAGATCTACAGTCAGTCAAGACTCTTTAGGGAGATATATATAACCTAGAGCTAAAGAAACTACAGAGAAGAATCTACTGCTCATTAATGACGAGTGACATGAAATGCGGAACCACTGTGTGGACCACAGACCTCCACAAACAGGATGCAAGCTCACGTTCCTGGGCACCCACCCACTAGCCACCCTCCTTCTACATTTCCGCATCCTTTCATCTGGGGAAGAGCACAAGCTTGTCGTGTAGTTAGTAAGTTAGTTAGTTAAAACAAGGGGTCACAGGGCAGCCCCAGTGGCTCAGCGGTTTAGCGCTGCCTTCGGCCCAGGGCGTGATCCTGGAGACCTGGGAGCCCCACATCGGGCTCCCTGCGTGGAGCCTGCTTCTCCCTCTGGGTGTGTCTCTGCCTCTCTCTCTCTCTCTCTCTCTCTCTGATGAATAAGTAAATAAAATATTTTTAAAAATAAATAAATAAATAAAACAAGGGGTCACAAAGTTGTGGCCTGACACACCACCCCACCCAAAATTGCAAAGACACGGTACATGGGGGTGGAGGAAGAGGCTCAGCCCCACCAACCTGCACGTTCAGTTGCCAATACCACTGCCACGGAGGAAGGGGGAAAGTTCATAATGGAAGTAAGCGACTGATGCAAAGGGAAGGCAAACACACAAACCTGTACCATCCACTTACCAGGAGGATCATCTCTGTTATCTCAACATGGTTGGGATTCTCTGCAATTATCACAAGGCCAGTTCTTGAGATCTGGGGCCTGGGGACACAGCATCAAGTACAAGACTTTCCCCTAAAAGGATCTGTCAGAGGTGCTGTTGGTGTCAGGGAAAGAGGTGATAGGTTTCAAGACCAGTCCTTAGGAGGGACAGGAAATATGGGACTTAAATGACATAAAACCATATGTAAAAGGATGCCTTTGAAAAGGAACTCCTAGCACTCATGAGATCTCAATGCTGACACACAGTGAGCCTGAAACAAAGGCTGAGTAAGAGGCCACACACATTTCATGCGCTTCATGAACGGCATGACTGAAGTTAGCCTTGGCTTCTACGCAGCCTGAAGCCCATCCATCAGTCTGACCTGGGAACGGCATAGCAGCACATAGGAAGAAGCACTTGGAGGCCACGATTAGGATGACAGGGGCCCCATCCTCAGTTTCGGATCAGAGATGAAAATATGCAACTCGTGATAAGTGACGACAAAGAAACCCGAAGGAGGAAAGCACTTCCCAGCAGCGGCAATGTGCAGTGAGCTCTGCTTTCTCATCCCAGGGCACCCAAAGGCCCGGAGCCTTTCACTCCACTTCATCATAAGTGAAGCTGTCTCAAAACAGGACAGTACACTGCGTGATGCTGGCATCCACATCAAATAGTGCTCAAGGAGCTTCAAGAAAAAACATCCATTCTTCTTCTAGGGAATGAAACTCTTACCAGAATGGACAGAGAACCCACGCCAAGGGGAACAGGAAACACACACAGGATGCCTTATCAACAGCACCAAGATGGCCCCAAGACCTGCTTACCTCACTCACCCCCACCACCCCCTCGGGGCCCCAATTGCCAGGCTGGCAAGACTTCCCAAAGCCCTTCTAATCAGGCTGACCAATAAAAGGAGGCCAAGCATCCTTTCCCTCCTCCCTTCCTCTCACTAGTCCTGCCGCTGAGGTGTTATGTGGAGCTCATGCACTGTGGGGAGCCCCACAGAAACCACAGCCTCCTAAGGAGGTGCAGCCAAAAAGGTGCAATTAGGGTACTGCCAGGTGTGATTGTATTACCAGGTACAGCACTAGTAGTCACTCCTAAAATAGTCGTTGAAAACAAACCCAGAGTGAAAAGAACGCTGAAAAATGTAATGTAGAATGTTCTTCAGAATCTAAATAATAAGCAAAGAGATAGGAGCCAACCTCCCCCAATGAGGCAGGGAGACTTGGGATTCCCAGAGAACCTTATGTCAATCAACCTTTTGATCAAGGATCTTTATTCAAACACACAACAAACACTTATCTGCCACCAAGGATATGTGCCTAGGGAAGCTAAATTATTTGTCAATGATACCAGGTCACTGTGGAATCTGGATGAAGGCTCTACTATTAACTACACATGACATAAAAGACATAAACAAAGCTTAAACCAGACAAACAAATCATCCCTATGTAAGGGGTACCTGGTGGGCTGCTCTACTGCCATTAACCACTGACCCTGGACCCCTCAACGAGCAGTCAGTTCCTGCATTTACAGGAGCCCAAGACCCACAAATGAACCAGGCAACAATCCTTACTCAGCATCCCTGCCAAGTAACTCTTGGTTACTGGTGACCTAGTGACCTGATTTTCTTCTCTGGCTGAGATTCCCGACTCACTCACCACATCCTCCTCACTTACACTCCCATGCTGGACCACTGAAATTCTACCTTCTCTGCATAACATGTCTTTGTTTCTAAAAACCTTGCCTGTTCACACATTTTAAACCTCTCTTCACATTGGCCATTGGTATGGGCTGGATGTTTCTATCTCCCCAAAATTCTGACGTTGAAGCCCTAATGCCCAATATGATGGTACCTGGAGGTGAGGCCTTTGGGAGGTGAATGGGATTAGTGTCCTTGGAAGAAGAGACACAAGAGAGATGACTTCTCTCTCTCTGCCAAGTAAAGATATAGCAGGACCGCCATCTGCAAACCATGAAGGGGGCACTCATCAGACACCAAATCTGTCAGCATCTTGATCTCGGCCTTCCAGCTACCACAATTGTGAGAAATAAATGTCTGCTGTCTATGCCACCCCATCTATGGTACATGTGACAGCCCCTGGGCTGACAAAGACAGCATATCCATACCTTTGGGTTCAGTTTTCTTTCTTCCAGCCAATGTTCTCTCTTCTACTCTCCCAGGGTGGGCCCCTCACCTAGAGCTTCTTAACCCAACTCTCTTCTCTACCACGATTTATAAAACTGACTCAGCACTTCAGGTACAGAAGGTCCACTAGGACGATACAGGTGAATAGGGCACTCACCCCAAACCTCAGGGAGACTCTGAGTCCAATGGAACTGAACGGTTTTATTCCACCGGGTGGATGAAAACAGTCCTGTATAATGTCACATCCAGATACCAGCTTGAGGAGAGCAGGCAAAGTAAGAACGCTAACATCTCTTAGCACCTACATGCAGGCACAGAGCCAGGGGCTTCACCTGCATTACCTGCCTGAAATTCCCATGGTAGAAATGAGAAAACTGGAGCTCACAAAGGTAAAAGAACTTACCACACACCACCAAGTCTACCTAAAATAAGGCACATGCTCTTTCTAATTTGCCAGGGTTGGAATGAATACTAACCAACACTTTAAAAAGCCTTGCAGGGGGGTGCCTGGGTGGCTCAGTTGGTTAAGCATCTGCCTTCAGCTCTGGTCATGATCCCAGGGTCCTGGGATTGAGCCCTGCATTGGGTTCCCTGCTCAGTGGGGAGCCTGCCTCTCCCTTTCCCTCTGCTGTTTCCCCAGCTATGCTCTCTGGCTCACTCTTCCTCTCTCTCTCAAATAAATAAAATCTTTAAAAAAATAAAAATAAAAAGGCTTGCAGGGAAAGGTAATGTGAAGGGCATTCTTCCACAATCATAGAAAGAACTCACACATTTGTTCTTAGAACTATATTCTCACACACTTATTTACAAAAATACGCTCATATATTTATTTAGAAAGAAATTATATATGTATTTACTTGTAGGAAGTTGCCTGCACTACAAGTCAAAATGTGAACAGACGAGAGTTCACAAAGATAGTTCTCCTACATTCGAATGAGTCCCTAGGCTTTCGCAGTGTTTCAAGTAACTACGCTTAATGTTTTTAAGACATTAGTCAAAACAAGAGCTAAGAATGCACACATCCCCCCCAAAAGGGCAGTTTTTTACGATGACAGAATTGTGTGAGTTGCTTTTCTTCTAACATTCTTTTTCTGCCATAAAATTGTCACCATCATCCCAGTATCTAGGAAGTTTCGATCTTGGGTTTTTGTTTCTATTCCTCAGCAGTGGCAACAGGCAACAGGTGCAGTAGGCAGGGTGACTCAAGGTGGGTGACACGAAGGAACCTGTATTGACTCAGGGATGGAGGAAAGAGAATTCAAGTCCTATGCACACACTCAGGAGCTGTGAGATGCTGGTCTAGTCGGCACTCCCGGGCTTCTGCTTCCCAGCCAGAGCTCCACATCATGAGGCCTCATCTCCCAGTCAATCCCACAACAACAAGGGCTTACGACCGGGGTGACTACACTTCCAAGAAACAGAGGGTATGTGTTTAAAGGAGATTAGGGAGTGAATCATCCATGAGTAAAAACTCATTTACCTCCATTTAGAGAGTCGTGTTCATCAACAAGAGGTTCGTAGAGGGAACATCTAATGTTTTACAGTTCTCCTGAAGAGGCTATAAATAGGAGTGTATGAAGTCAGGCAGCTACGGCTGACTTAAGGCTCACTGAGAACCACATGCATGCAACATGTTCCAGACTCTATTTGTAAGCTGGTTTGTTTCTAGCAAAAATGGAAAAAAAAAAAAACAAAAAACAAAAAACAAAAAAAAAACAGCCTTGTACATCCAATCATTACAGATTTCAGCTGTACAAATCAAACAGGAAGCTCATGAAAAATGCAATTTAGAAGCATTTAAATCAAACAAAACCCCCCAAAAAGACCTATTTTGGGCATATATATGGACAGCTGCAAAGCCAACTGTGTTTTTGTTTAACCGCAAATTGTTTAAAGCGACCAGCGGAGCACAGTACGAGAGACATCCAAGTGGACATTTCCCTGGACGTTACCAAGGTCTCCACGTTTCCCCTCCCTATGGACTCACATAACACAGACCAACCAGTCTAATAAATGCGTCTGCGACACCCACACCATGCTCTGTGGGGACAGCGTGGACAGAGAAAGAGGGGAGTCTTACAGTCAGAAGCAGCAAGAGGCCAGTGCTCAGAAAACCAACACCAAACACAATCTCCCGTGTCTAGTGGGCTGACTACTCACCAGCACTGCCTTCTGCCCACCACCCCTCGCACAATGATCCCCACAAGAAGAGTCGCTTTTGATGAGATCTGTGCCACAGGACTCCTAGGGTGTAACTGAAGACAAGAAACAAAGAGGAGGAACAGGAGAGGAGAAAACTTCTGCTTTTCAGACCCCACCTCCAGCCAGTGCCTCAGGGATGTTTCCCAGCGCTAAAAGATGAGGGGCAACTGGTTTTAATTATCAAAGGAATTATACCTTTACAGCTTTGGGTGGGCACAGGGTATTGATCAAAAGAAAAAAGCCCTCCATTCACACCTACCCAGACCTCTTCTAAGAGTCCTGAACCATCTACCACCTAAGAGCTCCACATACTAAGGAGCCAAGTAGAACCACTTGTTAAATAAGCAAAGCAATTATTTAAATACTGATTATGGCAAGTGCTTCGTTTTCCACTGACCATATTTACAATAAATTAGAGCTTATAGATTTTTAATATAGATCTTTAGAGTAAATGGAAGGCTCTAGAGCAGTAATGTTATGGGCCACAAGGAATAGAGCATTACTTGAGTGAATAATAATAAAGTTTAAAAAATAATAAAAAGGAAGAAATGAGGAAAAGAAAGAAGGGGTGAAGAGAAGGGCAATGCCCTAGGGTGGATAAGCGTGCATTGTCTGTAGCGAGTGTATGGAATTCTAGTGATCTTGGATCAGTTACTGAAGGTCTGTATATACCAATGTCCTCTTTGGCAAAAGACAATTGTGGGATGGATGAGGATCCAAAAAATGATGCACATAAAACATTCAGCATGTGTGCAAGAAATTAAGTATTAGCGACCATCATTCTGGACTGAGTTCAGTTCCAACTCCACCACTAATTAGCTGTGTGGTCTGAGGCAAGCTAGTCGCCATGTCTGAATGTTGGCTTATTCACAAAATAAATGAGTCTCGGTTAGATGATCTCTGTGGCTTCTCCAAGCTCAAATCCTCTCTGACAACGTGATGTGCTTTACCAGGTCAAACGTCTTTATGCTTCTAGTACCCACACCTTTCTTTTGGGATTTATTGGTCCCAGCCATGACTGGATACCAAAGGTGTGGTCACAAACACAACTCCCCCCCTCTCCAAAAAAAAACAACAACAACAAACACAACTCCCCCCCCAAAAAACAACAACAACAACAACAACAAACACAACTCCCCATTGTGTGACTGTGCTTATGGGAATCCTGTTTTGTGATGATCCCTCTCACAAGTGGTTTCCAGGAACACACGGTGGCAAAAGGAAGGCCTGCCTGTGCTAGGAGGAATCAATAGATTTCCATTCCTGTGGCTTTCAAATGTTGGGGCTGTCCCCAAATCAGGATGTGGTGTAATGTGTCCTGGTGTGGCTTGGGAGTGAAGGAGCGTGTATGTAAATTAAATTCATTTGCTGTAACCACCCTTCTTCATAAAAGGAGCTCTCAATTACTTCCTGCTGAAAACACTGCAAGAACCTATCCTTTCTAAGCTTAACAATGAAGTCGAAAAGCAGCCACTAAAAGTCCATTTCTCTTAAATCTGGGTGGAACAGCAACTATTTCAGATTTATCATTTTCCCCTCACTGTTTTAAACTCCTCAGTGACACCTCTTCTAAGGAAAGACAGGGCTTTAACGTCCTTACGAAGCAGGAGATTTAAAATGATTACTGAAAAGGATAATCTGTCATGGTGCGCACCATCACACAGGATTCTGTCTCATAAACCCACACCATAATCTCTTAATTTAGGTGGTGGCCAGGTACCCACATTATGTAAACATAGGGCAGATCTTAATGCTGCTGCTAAGCAAGACTACAATACAATTAACCTGACAGAGTAACACTCGTTAAAAAAAAAAAAAAAAAACTACAAATGGTAATCAGCTGTACTGACAGGAAGTATCCGAGATACCTGGAGGAAACCAGACCAATCTTTACTTCTCTATGAGTCATCTGGATGTCCCTAGGCTGCATCAACACCACTGGTATTCCCTGACCCCTGGCCCGTTTCAATTCCGCCTCACTCTCCCTAACCATGTCCATGAAGAAAGAAGAATCAACAACCTGTCCTGAAATCCTTAGTTTGGGTAACAGTCCCCAGGGGATGTTAGCAGACATCAGGGGAGAGGAGGATAAGAAATTCACGATGAAAGGATTAAGAGGCCACCCTGTGAACTCAGTGACCTGCCTCGGTATCACCCCAAGGGAGGTACCCAGACATTCTTCTCAGATGATGCAACGTGAAGTACTCACCACCACCACTAACAGATGGATCTCACCCAAACAACTGGACCTGGATCTCATCAAGCTTTAGGGTTAACTTCCAGTTTACAGACATTACAGACACTGGTGGAACAGGTTGAAACCAGCTGCCAAGTCCAGAATGTGGGCCACTTTCCAAGACAACTGACCTGATTCTTCAACAAATCAACAGCTCTGGAGAAAAGGGTGGGGGAAGAAGAGCTGCTCCAGAGTTTAAAAGCTTCGGGAGGTGTAATAATCAGACTGCAAGTCTGGACTCTATCCTGGTGCCAGTTTGAAAAAAACTTACTGTAAAAGACCTTTTTAAGCTACTAGGCATGAGGTCAACCCCGGGCAGGTGGAAGTTCTACAGACCCCTGCCCTCCCCTAGACCTTGCCGTCTGATGCTCTGGAACTGTGTGTTCAGCCACTCCACAATGAAAGGGCAGGGCCCATAGGGAGACCAGGGCACCGATGGCTGGGCCTCACCAAGCCCCATGCGGAAAGGGGAGACTCGCAGGTAAGATTCGGAAGATTCACAGTTGGTGGAACAAGAGGCAGTTAGTTCCTGGGGTTACCTAGGGAGGAAATGGACAGGTTCCTCTACGAACAAGTTTTGCCAATAGGTTTCCAGCAGCCCCAAGCTCCATCTGAAACCCATCATGTAAAAAGCATAAAATTACTGCTCTGAGCAGGAAAACCAGCATCTGAAACAAGCAAGTTACCTGTGCGATGGGAGAAAACACACAAGCAACACCCAAGTGGCAACTTCACGTTTGCTTTCTTCAGCTGTTCTCCACTCCTGCCTCTACTCCTCAGAGAGTTTGGTTGAGTTTCCTTTTGTTTCTCATCTATTTTCAAATCTATCTAATGGAGGCAGAACATACATAATGCAAATGGCACACATTTCACACCATTTCCATCACTTTTCACTTGCTGTAATTTTAGTTTTATTTGATTTGTCTTTGTCTTTTTATTTGATTTGTCTTTGTAGCGTTCCCCTTTCCCTAAGGCTAAAGAGCCAGCCAGAAGCCAGCCTGGGATGGACAAAGAAACAGGTTGGGGCCTGTTTCCAACTTCCAAGCTCTGCACACTGGTGGCCTCGGCAGCCGAAATGTGCCGTCCAGCCAGGGTACAAACAGTAAATGTGAACAGACGGCGATGGCAAGTGAAGATACGGCTTCTTCACCACACCTTCTGAGTCTCTAACTCCGCCCCCAAATCTGACTTTCCCAGAGTTTCTAGCTCAAGTTCTAGGGCTTTTAACCTGCTGCTGCTGCCCAAACTGTCCCAATGGCTGCGGAACAGGGTTTCTCTCCTTTCACAGGTTTCAAAGACCTGCCATTTTACTGGTCAATCTTCTTTTAAAACACAGCGGACTCCCCCATGGTTCTAACTGTATAGAGACTTTTTAAAGATTTGAAGGAAATCTTTTTAGATCAAAATGCAAAACTGTTCATTTGTTTCACTCTTCAAACCAGGTATTCTAAAATAAAGAGTGGCCTTTTTGTTTGCTATTTTGAACTAGTAAACTGGGTCCATAATTAAAAAATCCCTAAAAATGAAAGATGTACTACACCTACAGAGTTAGCTTAGCAATGCTGTAATTCCGTTTTAGAAAGTCAGGAAGCTGGGAGGCCAGTAAAAAGTGTCTCACCAGAAACCAAAGTGTAAAGTTAGTCCTATTCCTAAGAGGCTATTACTCATGAGGGTAAAATTATATAACCAGCTCTTATCAAGCTACTTAATAATCTTTAAAAAAAAAAAAAAGGTAAATAGAAAAACACACAGGAGGTGTTTAAAATGCTTTGAAAATGTTCAGAATATTGGGGATACACAAAGAATTCCTCTTCAATAGGGAATACAAAATCCTCCAATATGGATTATATGTGAATAGAAAAAAAAACACTGTTTGAATACAGAATTGTTACAAAGAGGGGAAAAACGTATTAATGTATAATATAATTATATAAACATCTTGAAAAATGCATCATGCCTAATTAAATTCCATCCATTAATAAGGCAGTAGCCTGGGGATAGTTTGTACAAAAATGGCATTTCTGGTAAATATAATATTTAAAACACTACTCAAATATACAAGCACTGTCTTATGACATAATTATGTGTTTTTAATTTGGCACCATCCAAACATGAGACCTAAAAGAAAGCGACTTCACAAACAAATCGTGTTAAGATGCTATAATTTCCATATGGTAATGCCAAAGTAAAAATGCAGTACAAATATTCTCCTTAAAACTATGATTTTGGATTTACCTGGCAAGTGCATTACTCCCATTGGGATCCCAAACTCCTTCTAAAGTTGGGAAGTCAAACGTGTTATCCACACAGGGAATACAGACATGGTCCTGAGAGAGAAGGCCCAAGTGTGATACCAGCTCTCACCATAACCTTGGACAAGTTTTTAAATCTCTTTGTCCTGGGCAGCCCGGGTGGCTGAGCGGCTTAGCGCTGCCTTCAGCCCAGGGCGTGATCCTGGAGACCCGAGATCGAGTCCCACGTCGGACTCCCTGCATGGAGCCTGCTTCTCCCTCTGCCTATGACTCTGCCTCTCTCTCTCTCTTTCTCTCTCTCTCATGAATAAATAAATAAAATCTTTTAAAAAAAATCTCTTTATCCTTTAGTGTCTCATCTGTCAAACATTAGTAATGCTACCTGCCTCAAAGCATCACTTGGAAGATCACAGAAGACAATGAATACCACCACGCCTGGCATAAGAGTAAACGCTCGGTAAATGCCAGCTATTACTATTTTTAATCATCATCTTTAAGACCCATCTCAGTGGAAATCATTCTTATCAATACAGAGCACCTCTTTCTGACAAAGGCAAAAACACATGCCTCAAAAGCAAGATGCATGGAGCAACAGTGGGTGAACTGCAAAGACAAAGCCAGACAAAAAGGCCACGTGTGTACAATTCTCTGTGGATGAAATGTCTAGAAAAAGCAACATTCTAGAGACAGAAGAAAGATGCGTGGTTGCCTAAGACTGCGGATGGCAACTGGAATGGACTGCAAAATCTGGGTGACAGTCATTTAACTGCATAATCTACTGAGCGCTATAGAGTGGCACACTTTACGATGGGCAAGGTGTATGAATGTAAATTAAACCTCAATAAAGCCACACTAATCTAAAAAAGAGAGGTTTCCAAAGCCTTGGCACAGGCATTTTCATACCTCTCCATGAAAATAGCAAATTCAGATATTTTACCAAGGACAGCAGAAATAGTGGAGAATGCAAGTTTGGGCAAGGATCAGACTTGGATCCCAATCCTAATCCAGCTTTGCTCATTTCAGGGCAAACTCTTCACTTCTCTGGGCATCAGCTTCTGTATCTGTGAAACGGGAATGGGAATCCTAACAATATGACTCTCAAAGGCTGCTGTGGGCATTACATCATCCTCCCCTTACCCCTCTCCAGGGTTTCCCAGATCAATAAATGGCGCCACCCTTCATGAAGTCGTTGAGGCTAAAAGTGCCATGTCATATCTGACTCCGTTCCCTCTCAAATATTAGCTCCAATCCATTAGCAAGTTCTGATGGCTCCATCTTCAAACTCTATCAGGTACCCAACCAGTTCCCACCAGTTCTTTCCCAGTCATCACAACATCCCCAGGGACTCACAAAAGCCGCCTACTGGTTGGTCTCTGGACTTACATTCTGGCCCCTCTGCAGGTACCACTGCACTCCATCCCAAAGGGGTGTATGTTGAACTCAAGGCCAAGCTCTATCATTCCCTGTGCAGTCCCTCCCATGACTGACTAGACCATGGCCTCCAGGCCCCACACAATCCGGTGTCCACTCGGACTTCAGCTCATGTCCCACCACACACCCACAACTGGCTCCATCCACCTGGGCCTTCTTGCCATTCCCCAAAAGCAAGTTCCTCCCACTTCTGGGCTGTTATTTGTACAGAGAGATGGGGGCGAGGCTCATCCGTTCCTCCCTTAAGATCTCAAATTCTCCTCCGAGATGGGCCTTGCCCTATTAAAACCACCACTTCCTGCCCTGCTAGACTCTAGCCCCTTCGCCTGATTGGTTTCTTCATTGCATCGCTGTTCCCTAGAATCACATACTGTCTTCCTGCTATAGTGAAAACTCCATGTAGGCAAGGATTTTGACAGTCCTGCCCACTGTCCTCGTCACATACCCGGAGTCTGGCACAGAGCCTGGCATAGAGGAAATTTCATGGAAGAGGAAACTTAAATACTTTCTGAATGAAGAGATCTCATAAAGCACTTAGCCTGCCAGGTAGGAAATCCTCCAGAATTGTAAGTTAGTAACAATGTGTAATAAATAATAACACATTTATTGTTATTTTATTTCACAAAAGAATATGGAAGCCCTCCTAGGTTAACATGCTAATAATCCAGGTAGAACTCTAAGTATGCCACTTTGGTACTCAAGATGCCTTCATCCCATGAGCACAGAGGAACATGTTCTCACTCTGGCAGGAACATAAAGGATGATGCAACTGATTTTCACCATCCTTCTCTGCCTCCTCTGCCTTCAAAGATCCACCCCTGTCCTAACGGGGTGGCCCGGGTGCCACAGAACCACAGGGGAGTCCCTCAAATGACAACTTAGAGTTATGAGGCCCTCCACCAGCTATAAAGCATGCGAGCTTCACCTCACCCTCAAGACAGCTCTATGAGGTAGGCAAGGGTGATTGATTTACCTCCAGTTTACAGATGAGAAAGTAGAAAAACAGAAATAAATGACCCACTCAAAAATCATACTACTAAGAAGCTTGCATTTAGGATTCTTAAAAATTTTAAAACCTAGGTGTCTCTCTCTCTCTGTCCCCCCACACACTATATTACTCTGTGCATCCATTAAAAACAGCAAGAAAAATAAAGACCACAGCTTTAGCTATTTTAAATGACATTAAGTTATAAGGGAAATGAATATTGTAAAGTCTTTCTACATATACATATCCACAATGACATTCTTAACTTCCTGGAAATTTGAATTCATCCACATGAGACATTCATAAGTAACTTCTGATTATTTACACTACAGGAAGTTTATTTTTTATTTATTTTTTATTCTTTTAGATTCTATTTATTTATTCATGAGAGACATAGAGAGGCAGAGACATAGGCAGAGGGAGAAACAGGCTCCCTACAGGGAGCCTGATGTGGGACTCGATCCCAGAACCCTGGGATCACACCCTGAGTTGAAGGCAGACACTCAACCACTGAGTCACCCAGGCGTCCCTAACACCGCAGTTTATAATAGAACTGTCGTTTCATAAGCTCATTAGCATGCAACAGGCCCAGGTACCTGAAAAACTTGGATAAAATGTGAGTTTTCATCTTACCTTTCATGGAGTATGCTCCATGCAGCGCCCCATAGGTGCTCCAGGGCAACCCAAGTGGGCATTGACAACAAAGAGGATAATCAAGAACGCTCCAAACCACATGCACCTACGACCAGCCAGGAAGCAGACAGCTGGTCCATAACCTGCATTTTCTCAATCCTGTTTTTGGAGGAGACTTCACAACACATACTCACCCCAGAAGGCTACGTAGGCTAGGCATCCCCTCTATTTAAGACTTGTGGGCCTAACTCATGATACAGAAGCGTAAGCAGGAAAAAGCACTGTGTACAGCCCAGAGGCCTCTGTTGTTTCATGGCCTCTAAAGGTGGGGGAAGGGTGCTTTTTTTTTAATAGGCGTATCCTTTTACACCGCAGAACCCCAAGACTTTGGGGTGTAGGTGGAACATGACTGTCACTAGACCATGCCTCCCTCCCACCTCCCCACCTAGCACCACCACAGAGCAGACTATGGCCGTGCTTCACAAATGCTTGGTGCCCACTGCTTCCCCTCCACTGAAATCTTTGGTAACACAGCTAACGCGGTCACCTAGTGCTAAAGCAAATTTCTTCCTTTTTCTTTTTTTTCGTTTTTTTCCTTCTTTACTTCCTTTTTCTGAACCTCTCCCCTTCGTTCTCCTGCCCACAGTTCACCAGACTTTGAAAAACATGAAGTTAGAATTCCCACAACTTCCCCCACAAACCCCATCTTATCTTCTCATCTGTCCAGAACGTCTGGTGGGCACACCTGTAGCCAGCTACCCCCATCCTCCCGGATGACACCAGCCCTCGGCTCCTGGGAAGACTTCGGAACAGCTCAGGACCAAAAGGCCCCACCACAACTGGTTTCCAAGGGCCATCAGCTGTGACGTCTATGTCCAGCAAGAACACAAGAATAATACCAGAGTTTCTCTCTCTCCTGGATTCCACACTACAGACTGCCCCAACCTCGAGGCAGCCACACTTGAGACAAAAATGAACAGTCCTCTTCCTGTGTTCAGCTACGCCCCTGCCACCAGACTCTTAAACTGATCAGCCCTGAGCAAATGACACTCATTTCCCTCCCACGCCTCTCCCGGGCTTCACCTTTGAATCAGAAACCCGACCCCTTAGCTTTAGCTGTGATTTACATCATACTCTCAGATACCTTAATTCACAGCCCTTACCATGACTGTCAGTAAACAACTTTTTAAGAAATTTTCTAAAAGATTTTGTTTATGGGGGGGGGGGGCATAAGCAGGTGGCAATGGGGAGGGCAGAAGGAGAGGGAGAAACAGATTCCCCCACTGAGCAGGGGAGCCTAACCCAGGGCTCAATCCCAGGACCCCAAGCTCATGACCTGAGCTAAAGGCAGAGGCTTCACTGACCCAGGAGCCGCAGTCATTAAACAACTTTTGTGTCATTTTGTGCAGTTCTTTAAATACTGTCCACACCTACCCTGCCATGAGGACATGAACCCCCCCATCAGTCTTGTCAACTGCAATACACCCCATGCTAGGCCAATCCCCGGGCACAGAAGAGGCTCTATGTGAATGTCTGTTAAATGAAGGAGTGAATGAAAAGCAAAAGCTCCCCCACCAGTCTTAGAAACAGCCGCTATTTACAATGGCTAAATGGCAACCTACATCAGCTTGCCAAATTATTTATTTTATTGATGCGAAATGAAATAAATAATATCAGGTGGGTAAAAGCTCCAATTCCTTTTCAGCTGAGTTCCCTAAATATTGAGCATAAGGAAAAATTCAGATAGATAAGGCCCAGCACTTTCAGCACTAGGAACGAAAAAGGGAGAAAAATGACTTGCCTTCACAAAGGAAAAGCAAAAATAGGCCAAGATAAGACAAGGAAATTATACAAGAAAATGAAGCCTCATCAGGACATCCCAGCACTACATGGGCTGTGCACACAGACTTCTCGTCAGCACCAAAGCTTCCCCAAAACACACGCCCAAAATGAGTTGCAAAAATGGGCCAGTGCCCACAGCTACTTTCTCCAGACTCACTCCCCAACATATATGGGGACTTCTACCAATGCCTGAAATCTAGAGCTTACTGAACCAAATGTCCTGACCCATTTTATTTATTTTTTTTAATTTTTATTTATTTATGATAGTCACACAGAGAGAGAGAGAGAGAGAGGCAGAGACACAGGCAGAGAGAGGGAGAAGCAGGCTCCATGCACCGGGAGCCCGATGTGGGATTCGATCCCGGGTCTCCAGGATCGCGCCCTGGGCCAAAGACAAGCGCCAAACCACTGCGCCACCCAGGGATCCCTCCTGACCCATTTTAAAAAACATTCTGCACACAGAATCCTGGAGAGAAGAAAGTGCAGACAAGACATCATGAATAACACGAAAGCCACATTACTAATCTACTGGGGTCCCTCTTTTCAGAGAAAAATCCTCCACCCCGCAACCACTCCCAAAGAAAATCAGTGTAAATCTTTTCCACCTTTACTTGTGACATTTTAAACAATTAAGAAAACAAAGATAAGGATAAGAATATCCAGCCTACCACAGCTGAGGAAGAGGATTTCTCATAGAACTTCTCTAAAACACAAACCAGGTCTACTTTTAAACACCTGAAGAATGGATTCTGCGGTCCATCGGGGCAAGAGGCTGGCCATAACAAACAGCCATAGCCAAGTCCATGACACTGGGCCACTCCCAAACTTTTCTCTCCTCCCCACGAAGCAACATTATAGAAAAAAGGCAAAGCTACTCAACTCTGACCTCTATTCCAGGTGGGCTTACGTTGCTTACACTGTTGTCCAAGGCCACAGGACGGTTGAAAATTAATATCTAAAAATTCTGATGTTTTTCGAGTTTCTTTTGACTTTTGCATGTGGCAGGATCCCCTTGTTTCTGAAGGAACACTGATCATTACAGCCCACTACATACTTTGCACCATATACTTCACATGCTGACTTAGAAGTGTCTACTGCATGGCAAAAGCTCCCTGTATGCATGTACGCAGATTAAGGAGCCTCAAGTCAGGAACAGGAACGAAGATTGCACCTAATAGAATAAGGCCACAACTTCCTTCTTGTAAATTCTAACTTCGAAGAGTATTGCATCATCCTCATGATCAATCTACTTCCAGTTGTCTCCAAGACCTCTACACTTAGCACGGAGTAATGAAGATGTCCAAAAATTTTACAAGTGGAAACTGGAGAAATGAAATGTCCGAAGATTTTACAAGTGGAAAATAAACATAGGTAATAACAAAAGCATTCAATGACAAATCTATGGTTGAATAATGTGTTGTTTTCTGGCTTTTTTTTTTTTTTTAACAGAACACAGGCACTTGAAACCACTCACTACTCAGGGAAATTTTTTTTTTTTAAATGTTTGGAAGTAAACATGTTATCTGGCTATCAAATCTCTGTCATTCCGTGTTCTACAAAAAGGGTGCCTTTCCATCACATATTTCTCATAAATCACAGAATTTTACTTTTTAAATATTTTAAAAGCTGAAATATTTCTTTTCTTAAAAAATGATCAATCTAAAACTCCTGAATTCGAAAGAACAGTCCCTAAAACTTTTCTGTCGGTTCATTCTTCCAAATTAAGTGGAAAGTACCTGGTTTTTTTTCCTATTTCTTCCCTTCTCCCTTTTGTGCAGGTAGTTATTTGTTAGGCTATAAGAAAATACTATTCAGGGATCCCTGGGTGGCGCAGCGGTTTGGCGCCTGCCTTTGGCCCAGGGCGCGATCCTGGAGACCCGGGATCGAATCCCACGTCGGCTCCCGGTGCATGGAGCCTGCTTCTCCCTCTGCCTGTGTCTCTGCCTCTCTCTCTCTCTCTCTGTGACTATCATGGATAAATAAATAAAAATTAAAAAAAAAAGAAAATACTATTCAGACAAGTTGTTGGTATTAATCCTATGTGAAAAGTGGCAAACCACTTCTGTAGACTATGGTTATTAGATGTATTTCAGTCTGATGTGAATGGTAAAGACTAAGAATCTGTAACTCCTTCCTTTATTCACACACACACACTCTCTCTCTCCCTCACACAATCACACTGTGGCTGCCAAGCCATGAATCAGGCTAAGATGCCTTCAACCTCTGGGTGTGTTTGGGTGGTAGACATAAGTGACCTTCTTTTCCGTGTTCTTTTCAATTTCATAATATACATACATAATTCTATAATTAAAAGTTTTAAACCCTAAACTACGAACACTAAGGAATCTCCAGACAGGCACCCCAAATACTATGTCAACTTGAAGCTCCTTGGACAGCTAACATCTCCAAAGTAATGGCCCGGGGAACATGGTCAAAGAAGAAAACATACCTGTAAGCAAGAAATCCTCAAGGTAAAGAAGGTAAAGTCTAACAAGCCTCACTTCATTTTTCTGTTATTTCCCTTAAATATCACACTCATTCTAATCAAATAACTTTGCTCTACTGATTTTTTTTTCTTTTTCTTTTCTTTTTTTTTTTGAGGAAGGAAGGGTATGGTGTATTGCCTCAGAGATTAACATCTGCAATTTATCGTCTCTAACAGGATTGCTTTTCACATTTCAGAAGGGGCTGTTACCATGCCCGAGGCAGCATGTCAAAACTTGGCCATACGCAGCCGTGCCATCCCCAAGGGACCCGAAGGGAGAAATTAACGGGAACCCAATTTTCAGGACTTCTTGGGCTGCAGACGCCACCCAATATGCTGGGGTGACTGCAAGGGAAGGGAGCGTAAAGCAGTCAAAAATGGAAAAGTTACTACTTGCAGACTGTTGGGCAACAGGGCGCCGGTCACCGTTAAAGCGGCGGGGCAAGCCCCCCGCGGCCCCTCCTTTGTCTGGCCAGGCCCCGGCTCGCGGCGGCCCCGCAGCCGGCTGCGACCCCCCCGGGCGCGCCCGCAAAGCGCGGGGCCGACGGGGCGCCGGGGCTCGGCATCTGGCCGCGCATCCCGCCGCAGGCAGGCAGGCAGGCAGGCGGGCGAGCGGGCGGGCGGGCGGGCGGGCAGGGTCTCTCCATTTTCAGGGCCGACGAGGCAACAATAAGCCGAGCTGAGCGGCCGCCGGGGCTCCCCTTCCTCGCGGCGCCCCCCGCCCCCCCGCGCCCCTCGGGCCGGGGGCCACGCGCCGGCCCCGCCCCGCCCCGGCCCCGCCCCCGGGCCCCCCGCGGGCTCCCGCACGCCCGTCGCCCGTCGCCCGTCTCCCGGCGCCCGGCGCGTGTCCGTCCTCCGGCGCACGCAGGGGCCCCCGCCCCACCGCCCACGCCGCGCGGGCGCCGGCCGCCGTCTCCGCCCGGGGTCCCTCGGGCCGGGGGTCGGGGCTGCGCGCTCTCCCCGGGGCGGGCACCCGCCTCCCGAGCTCCCAGTCTTTGTGTGCAAAGTAAGTGCGGGCGGCGAACCTACCTCGGCGCGCTCACAAAGGCGCGCGGCTCCCTCCCCGGCGCTCGCTGCGGGCGGCCGCGGCGGCGCCCAGCGGCCCGGCTTCTCAGGGCGGCCCCGAGGCGGCGCGGGCGGCGGCTCCGACTGCGGCGCGGCCCGTCCGGCGCAGGGCGGCTCTTTCACACCCCGCGGCCCCGCGCGTCCGAATTAAGCGGCGGGGCGGGGCGGGGCGGGGGCGGGGCGGGGCGGGGGCGGGGCGTGCGGCGGAAGCCCCGCCCCGGCCCCGCCCCGCCGCGCTGGCTGCGGGCTCGGCGCTCGGGACTCGCGGCGGCCCCGAGGGGAGCGCGCCCCCGGCCCCGCGGGACCTCGGAGAAAGTCCGAGGATTCGGTTCCGAGAGGTTTCCCTTCTGCTGTTTGGGTCCGGTTGGCTTCAGGCACTTGCAAAGAAGAGAGGCAATGTTGGAAGGAAAAAAAACCCTAAGTGTCACCAGATGAGAGAGAGAAATGGGGACTGGAAGGTGGCGGGAGTAGGGTCAGGAAGCCCACAGTGAAAGGCCTTTCTCTCCCTCCCTCTCCTCCCCCGTCTCCGTCTCTGTCTCTCTCACGTGCTGGGCTGGTGGGTGTCCGGCCTCCATCCCCAATCCATGCTTGTGAGGCTTAGCGAGGCTGTCCCCGTTGAAATCCTGAAAATACGTCACAGGAGAAAACTCAAAAGGAATCAGGGAGGAAGAGGAAGCAGATTTGTACTAATTGTATAAATTTACTGCCAAACCAGGACTTCAAACCCAGTGACCTGGAAATTTACTCCTATTCCTTCCCTGTCCCAAATCATCAAAGAGTCATTGGGGATTTAATTTGTGCGCCAGGAGGAAATGTTTGTCTCACCTCCTTTTTACCCCCTCTCTGATTTTCCTTATTTACAGCTCTCGTACGGTAAATTGCTTCTCTGCCCAACCCTAAGACTCTCAGATTACCATGTACCTGAATCAGGACATAGAACAAAAAAGAGAAAATATCTAATTCAGAGTAGCAAAGGAGGACAGCAGGTTGGTGGATTTTAGATCAAAACCTTTTTAATTTTCTTGGCAACAGATGAATGAGGTGTTTTGTTTTGTTTTTTAATTGGGAAATCTTTCTGACTAAAACAGCTTGGGTCATTATCACAAAGAACAGTCATATCAATTACGGATTTTGGTAAACGAATAACTTCACTCCAAAGATGCTCTAAAGCCACAAGCCCTAAATGGCCTGACCAGCCCTAGATCCCTGAAGCCCACTGAGGGGTGGAATCACTTGATACAGGATTTAGAGAGAAAGCAGCTCCTTCCCAGCCGAGAAACTGTCGTGTGAACTTTATCCATAGGGTTTCCTACATATCTTTCTTTTCTCCCAGTCCTTGCATTGTATTGTTTCTGTAACTAACAAAGGGTCTACCAGTCGCCAAACCAGAACCTGGGATCCAGCCCAGGATCCTAGGACCTGATAGAGCTGATAGAGCCAATCCCAAGTCTTCGGAATCCTGCAGGAGGCCTAGATGCCCACCTCTCCATCCCACTAACACTGCCATAGTTGGCCTTTGGTGTCAGTCATCACACTGGCCTCCCAACTGACCCCAGCTTCCAGTCACACACAATTTTTTCCTCCAAACTGCTTCTCAGTGAACTTCCCAAGTGCAAATCTGCTCAGGTTAAAACCCTTCAACAAATACCCAATTCCTACTACATAATCAAGTCCAAGCCCCTTGCTATAGTACCCCATAAGGTAGTATACTTTTTGATATCACCTAACCTGTCCCGTGTGTCCTTCTTACATCCCCCAGACAACCACAGAGCTTCACTCAACCAGAGTGCTATATTTGCTGAATGACCCTGCTCTGTGAATATAAGGACTGGAGGAAGAGCCTGTTATGCTCTTCCGCACACCTCCCCTCTGCCTAGCATACCTTCACCCCACTCCACCCCCCAAGGTTCCTCTCCTCTCTGAGGCCCAGGTTCCTCTGAAAAGACTTCCCTCATTTGCTCAAACTGGATGGACCTTCTCTCCCATCTCATGCCTGGCACAGCCTGGTAATTATTGTGCTTTACAGTAAATATATGTCCTCCTTTTTTAAAAAAAAGATTTTATTTATTTATTCAAAGGTTTGTCTTTGAAAAAAAGGAGACACAGAGAGAGAAGCAGAGATGTAGGCAGAGGGAGAAGCAGACTCCTCTTGGGGAGCCTGATGCAAGACTCCATCCCAAGACATTGGGATACTGCCCTGAGCCAAAGGCAGATCCTCAACCACTGAGCTACCGAGGCAACCCAATATATGTCCTCCGTGAACTGAGTTTATGCTTGATACATATATCTTTACACCCTCATGCTTAACATAGTTAGGAACTGAATTGTGTTCCCTCCCCCCGCCCCCAACAAATTCATATGTTGAAACCCTAACCCTCAATGTGACTATATTTGGAGATAAGGCCTTTAGGGAAGTAATTAAGGTTAAATGAAGTCATAAAGGTAGGGACCTAATCTGGTAGAACTGGTGACATTACAAGAAGAGGAAGAGACACTAGAGACTTCTCAGAGAAGAGGTCATGTGAGGACATAGCCAAAAAAAAGCAACCATGTGCAAGCCAAGAAGAAGCCTCATCAGAAACCAACCCTGCCAGCATCTTACTCATGGACATCCAGCCTCCAGAAATGTGAGAAAATAAATGTTGTTTAAGCCACTATCATGGCAGCCTGAGCATGCATTAAATTCTAGATTCTAACCTTGGAAAAGCACTAACCCACCAGTGAGCCTGTAATGTCCCCTTCTAGCAGCCTGAAGCAAACTTCTAAGATGCTAGGACAGCGGGTAGAGTGTCTGGATGTGAGAAGCGACCACATAGCATTTCCTCTGCCCTCTGAGAGGAATATGTAGCTCATTCCATAGCCTGAGGTATAAATGCCCACAGATTCTTAGCCATCACTAAGATACAAGCCTACCCTTGTATCACAAAACATAATTTAAACAAAAACATTAAGAGGAGATGAAATATATCTTTGAACTTCTTGAGTCAAAGCCTTCTTAAAAGAAAAGACACCAATACCCACTTACTGAATCTACTGTTTTGGGCTGAATATTTCACATTCTGGGAAACTTAGGGGAATTTTAATCCAGGTAGGATCAAGTATCCAGTTTGGTTTGGGGCTCTTATGGATAGAGCTCAGAAGTAAAAACTTTAAGGTTAAGAACTAGAGTGATATTTATATTTGTACCCATACCATCTACCAACAGTGCCCGGAATATAGTGGGTGCATGGTAGAT
Organism: Vulpes vulpes; assembly: GCF_048418805.1. Taxonomy (NCBI): domain Eukaryota; kingdom Metazoa; phylum Chordata; class Mammalia; order Carnivora; family Canidae; genus Vulpes; species Vulpes vulpes. Next base: position 106,739,275 of record NC_132781.1, on the reverse strand, counting down.
GTTTGTAGAATGAATACATTTAGATTTTCAGGGCACTAGTAGACTTCCCAGGGTTATGCCAGGTCACACCAACTCTCAGCCCAGGTATTATGTTCTACAGATTCCACATTCTGGATGTGGACAGGACTCCAAGAAATGTCAGTGGCCTAGGCACCTCCTGTGCTCTGCTTGGGTTTCTTGCTCCTGGGATGACATGGATTATCAGGCGACAGACATCAAGGGCCTTTCACTTGCTTTCTTTTTCTTTTTTTTTTTTTTAAGATTTTATTTATGTATTCATGAGAGACAGAGAGAGAGGCAGAGACGCAGGCAGAGGGAGAAGCAGGCTCCATGTAGGGAGCCCGACACGGGACTCAGTCCTGGGTCTCCAGGATCAGGCCCTGGGCTGAAGGCCATGCTAAACTGCTAAGCCACCGGGGCTGCCCCACTTGCTTTCTCCAAATACAATATGAAGAAAATACTCCTCTGAAGGGTTGAGTCACTTAATATGTTGGTCATAGAGTCCCTAACCTGACATTACTAGAAAACGTGGATGATAATTTCCTATCCTATAACACTTACCCACAAGGTCACCCATGCACTCAACTTTAACCTCATTGTTGCTTTCACATCTAGAGGCCTTTTAAAGTTATTCCTAAGGAAAAGTGAAGAAAGCAGTGATGAACATCTGGGGCATGAAGTAAAACAACGCAAAGCAATTTGGAATAAGATGTTCTTTAGCTCCTACTTGGTCACTTTTCCCTATGTATAGTCTTGAAATTGTTCCTTTATGCCCTACCTATTGTCCTGAAGAGCTCCAGAGAGATGAGAAGGGTTTCACAGTGCCGTGAAGGCTGGAAATTCATTTTATGTGTATACTCTTTTGTATCTTAAATTTTGTACTGTGTATGCGGACATTCAAATAGATAATCCATTAAAAAAGAAATAAAATTTTAGGGGCACCTGGGTGGCCCAGTTGTAAGCATCCAACTCTTGGTTTCAGCTCAAACTGTGATCTCCCCATTGGAAGATCAAGCCCTTGTCAGGCTCCACATTCGGCGAGGAATCTTGTTTTCCTCTCTCCCTCCGCCTCTCTCTCTCTCTCTCTCTCTCTTTCTCCCCCTCTTTCTCAATCTCTCCCTGAAATAAATAAATCTTTAAAAAAAATAAAATTTTAATTTTAAAATAGTATTGTAAAAGTCATGTTCTTTAATATCTGTATCAGTGAACGATTACTGTAGAATAAATTACCTTAAAACTTAGTAGATAAGAATGAATGATTTGCTCACAATGCTAGGGTCTGGCAACGTGGACCACACTCAGCTGGGATTAGCTTCTTTCTGCTCCATTTGGTTTTAGCCAGGCTCTGTCACGTGTTTGACGTCCGTTGGGAGGCCTGCCAGGGCCCAGCATGTCCCCAGTGGCCTCAAAGTCCAGATGTTACCTAGAGCTGTTACATGGGTGCCTCAGATGCCCTCCACATAGCCTCTCAGCAGGATCCCTGAGACTTCCTCACGGGGCAGCTGTGTCCAAGAGGGTGAAAGAGGAAGCAGTAGGGCCCCAGGAGGTCTAGCCGCCAGGTCATTCTGTGACATTCTAGCATTCAAAAATAGCACAGAGCCAGCCCTAATCCGAGGTTCAGGAAAATAGCCAACACCCCTTGATGGTAAAAGCAGTGGTCACATTACACAGGGACCTGAGCACCCAGATCCAAGGATAGGAGGAATTGTGGCCATCATCCCTGCAAAGAATCTTCCCCCAAGTTGGAGTTGAGGAACCAGAGTGGAGGGTAACTGTGACAACTGAGAATGGTAGTCTCAAGGGATATCATTCTGATTTATAAACAAGTCAAAAGCCACCTGCAACTGAACATAAAGCTCATAATAACAGGTTCCATAAATTGGTACTGGCTTCATGTCCTGAATTGATAGATCAGAGTAAATACTTGATTTCTGTTTATTTGTTTTTGCTTTCAAGTAAGAATGAGACTAGAGGTAAAAATAGCATTAGGTCTCTAAACAAGCTAAGCTTAACCAAATTCCACACCAGTGTATTAGTTTTCTCTTGCCACATAACCAACTACTACAGACTTCGCAACTTCAGACAGTACCCATAGATCAACTCATCTTCACTTTCTTCAGGGATGGCCTGGCTGGGTTCTCTGCTCAAGGTCCGCCCCCCCCAATCCCAAAATCAAGAACTTGGCAGAGCCCATGGCTCATCTCATCTGGACCGCAAAGGTCCTCTTGGCAGAATGCAGTTCCTCGTTTGTCCAGTCTGTATGACCAAGGTTAAGGTTTCCTTGTTGTTTCCTTTCTGGCTGTCAACTAAGATCCACTCTCAGATTTTAAAGGCTGTCCATGTGCCTTACCATGGGGCTCTTTCCATTATCAAGTTGGCAAAGACACATCAAATCCTTCTCATACTTCCTATCTCTGCCTCCCTTAACCTCTATCTCCCTCCATCTCTGCTCCTAGACTCTTTTACAGTGCTAGTTGTGATTAGGCCAGCCTGACCCAGATCGCCTCCCTATCTTAAGGTCAATGGGCTTGAGACCTTCCTTACCTCTGCAAAATCACTTCACAGCATAGCTAGATGTATGTACCTTTTAAAATTAGTAGGTTCTAGGAAGGATCAGATGAAAGACCCAAGTCAAAATGAATGTGCTGTAAACAACATCATGAGGTCTTACATCAAAATAGCCTCTTTGCATGAGCATTTGTGAACAAGAGTGGAGCCACTTCATTAAATATGCTAATAGGACCAATAATAAAAATGAATTTTATCCCCTTTAGTAGTGAATCTGCTACAAAGCATTTTGCAAACTCTACAACAAAGCTATAATTTGTAGTGTAACTAAACCCCTGCCCTTTCTAAGGAGTTTAAGAGTTTAACTTCAAATTTTCTAATCAATGTGTTGCCTAAAACGTTTAATTTAGTTTTTACAAAACATTTGCTCTTTGCTATTGATAATTTTAAAATCAGAGGGAATTTATAAAATAGTGATTAAAATCTAACTAAATATAACCTAAGAGGGGCACCTGGTGGCTCAGTCGGTTAAGCATCTGCCTTCAGCTCAGGTCCTGATCCTGGGGTCCTGGGTCCAGCCCCATCTCAGGCTTCTCCCTCTCCCCTCCCCCTGCTTGTTCATCCTCTCTCTCTCAAATAAATAAATATAATCTTTTAAAAAATATTACCTAAGAATCAAGAGAAACAGCTGTTAGCCACATAAACAACTCCTGAATGATGTGAAGATCTGAGTTTTATGTCTTTTTCCTCACATGAATCCAGCACCAGAAAAGAGGATTTCCTGAGAGGTCTTCCTGTATTTTAAAACAAAAAATCTCTAAAAAGCAAAGAGATAGAGAAAAACCCTCAAACCCTCATCCTGTCAAAAATATTATATATATATTAATATAATATTAATATATTATGATATCTTAATAGATATTAATGAGTAAACAAACCATCTCATATTTGAGCACAATAAAGATAATTCCTATATGTTTACTAATTCAAATAACTAATGTGTAAAACAAATGGCCAATTCATTGAGAACAATCTACATTTCTCTCCAACTTTCTTTTCTTCTTTCTGAAATGCTTTTCATATACATACATTTCTGTCAGCAGAAAGTATTCCTTAAATGCTTGCATTGGTAATAATGAGTGGAATGTCACTTATATATTCTAATCTACCTTTTAAGCAATGCAGTAACATAAGTTTGTGAAGTAATGGAATAAAGACTCAACTAGGACAGAAGAGATTTTGATCATGGCTCCACTACCAACTCACTTTGTGACTTTGGACAAGATATTCAACTCACTGAAGGCTGTTTCTTCTAGATTTAATGGTTAGTGGTTTTATAGTGATTTATATCCATATCTATATCTGTCTATATCTTCTGTAAACTGGTGGTAACCAGAAGGGAGGTGGGCAAGGGGATGGGTTAACTATGCCATGGGGATTAAGGAGTGCACTTAGTGTTATGAGCACCGGCTGTTGTATGTTAAGCGTTGAATCACTAAATTCTACACCTGAAACTAATATTACACTAAATGTTAACTAACTAGAATTTAAATAAAAACTTGGAGAAACTTATGGCACTTTTATATACATAGAGACGGACATCACGTTTCTCCTATATGGAAATTTTAGCATTAATGGTATTTCTGCTGCTGTCCAGGCTTTGCTAGATAGGAGACTGCTCTATCCACTTTGAGCTTACAACTAAAGTCCAAACTGCTACTAATGTTAAATCTTGCCAGAGAAGGTTTGCTTATTAACTCTGCTTAGAGAATGGTATCACTCACACATTAGAAATGCTAAGAATTACTGGGCTTTAAAAAATGCTCTTTGGGTGATAACATTCTTTTAGTTGTCCCACTGCAATTTAACATGAATTAAAATTCTAACTAATGTTAGCTTTTGCTGGATTATGTTGATAGAGTTAAACTTTAGAAGGAAAAAGGCGAAGTGAATAACAGGACAGAGTCCTTCTCAGGCAACTGAAGGCAATTTCTGGAAGTGTTTTGTAATTCTGCCTTGTTCACCTCTCAGACAGCACCCTCCTTGCTCAGGACAACCTGCCCTGTCCTAGTTCCAGCTTTCCCTAATGACCACCCTTTTGCAAGTTAACAGCTGAGACACATGGCAAGAAACAGTACTTTGACACGCACTTGCTTTCCCCAGGTCATTTCTCTCTAGAACAACTGCTTGTGCCATCTGCTATCATCCACATCACAGCATAAACAACCACTTAAAAGGGAGAAAAGGAAAGAGAAAGAAAGAAGGAAGGAAAGAAAGAAAGAAAGAAAGAAAGAAAGAAAGAAAGAAAGAGGAAAGAGAAGAAAGAGAAGAAAGAAAGAAAAGAAAAAGAAGAAAAGAAAGAAAAAGAAGAGAAAGAATTGAACAAATAAATATAAGAAATTTTTTCTTTGCAAGACCAATACAATTGACAAATCTCTATCCAAAATGATGTAGGACAAAGACACACAGAAAACAAGTAAAAAAATATTAGGAATGAAAATGCTGAATAAAAAGTGAATACAGAAACACTATGAGCGACTTTATTTGAAAATTTAGACGAAATGGAAACATTCCAACAAAAATACAACCAACTGAGGATTAAATAGGAAATCTGGAGAGTCCCATAAATTCTCAATGAATTGGATGAGCAATTGGAATTTTCTTATGGAATGGGAGGAATCTAGGACTAAGGAAATTGGTTTTATTTACTTATTTTTTAGAAAATTTTATTTATTTATTTGAGAGAGCGAGAGTGAGACAGCATGAGCAGGATGAGGGGCAGAAAGAGAAGCAGACTCCGTGTTGAGCAGGGAGCCTGATGTGGGGCTCCATCCTAGGACTCTGGAATCACGATCTGAGCCAAAGGCAGACACTTAACCAACTGAGCCACCCAGGAGCCCCATATGGAAATTGATTTTAAGAATTATTTGCTAATGACAATTCTTAGCTCAGTTAGAGATCTTCTTAATCTCTTTGAGAGAAAGTTCATCAGTGGGACTAATGAAAAGCAGAACTGGGATCCCTGGGTGGCGCAGCGGTTTGGTGCCTGCCTTTGGCCCAGGGCGCGATCCTGGAGATCCAGGATTGAATCCCACGTCGGGCTCCCGGTGCATGGAGCCTGCTTCTCCCTCTGCCTGTGTCTCTGCCTCTCTCTCTCTCTCTCTCTTTCTCTGTGACTATCATAAATAAATAAAAATTAATAAAAAAAAAAGAAAAGCAGAACTGTTTTCACTCCTAACTTCCCCACTTACCATATGCCTGCCACCTTACAAAAAGGACGCTTGATGGTCTTGAACCCACAGACATTAGGAAAATCTTCATTTCCTCTCAGGCCCCACATCCACTTAGCTCACAAAACCAAGCCATTACTTTCCCTATTATTTCTCTCAATTTCCCATTTTCTTCTTCATTTCTATCAAATTCTGCCCGGACCACAGATACTTAATACTCATTGAGTGGACACCCAAGATACTCTTCTCCTTCCATTTGCCCCACACAGTAAACACAGTAAACACTACTGTCCAAGCCATAGCTCCTCCAGTAGGCCACATCTACCAGGCTAATCCAGTGTAACAAATTATACAATGCTTTCACCCTCTAATTCAGAGCATTGGCTTTTCTTTTCTTAAAATTCAGTTACTTCTTTCTTTAAGAAATAGTTTTCTTAAAAATAGAGCTTCCTTATGATTCAGCAATCTCTCTTCTGAGTATATATGCAAAGGAAATGAAATCAGTACCTTGAAGAGATATATGTATTCCACATTCACTGCAATATTCACTTACAATATTTCTTCTTTTATGAGTTTTTTCTGATCTACTGTACTACTCTGGATGATTAATTTAGTTCCTGATTTTTCCTATCTTATCAAAATAGAACTGAATCACAAAGTAAAATTTTTAGTAATTTTAGTAAAAAATTACTAATTTTTAGTAATCATGTGGTTTTAGAATTCATATTTTCTTTTATTGTCCTTATTTACTTTTGAGCAAGTTTGAACTCCCAACGATGGGAAAAAAATCAAATGTTTCACTGTCATAGAGAAGTCATCAAATGACAAAATACAAAATGCTTTGAAGAGTGGCATAGCTTGTATAAGATAAAGATGCTTACTTTGCTTACAGAGAGCCAAATATTACAGTGGTTCAGTTCACAGTCCAACAGATGTGATTATGCGTCTTAGATCCCCTGCTTACCAGCTGAGTGACTTTGGCTAAATTATTCATTTCTCTAAGACTCCGTTTTCTCACTAGTAAGGTGCAGGTTTATTCATTTATTTAACAAATATTTCTCAAGCACATTCTTTGTTCCAGGAACTGTTCTACTCCCTGAGAATACAATAGTAAACAAAACATTAAAAAATCCCTCCCATTATGATATGTATATTCTAAAAGAAGGAATCAAACAGGCGGTAGAAGGAATGAAGGAAGAAAAAAGAAAAATAGAAAAGCATATAGTATATTGATAGCATTCATTATTGCTATGCTATAGAAAAACATAATAAAGCTGAGAAGGGGCTAGAAAGTCATGGTGGGAATTTGTGATTTTAAACAGAATAGCAAGGGAAGGTTTCTCTGGGACAGTGACATTTAGGCAAACACCTGAAGGACATGAGGGAGTTCCTCCTGCAGGCATTTGGAGGACAAACTCTCTAGGCAACTAGAATAACAAATGCAGAGGTCTTGAGGCTGGCACGCATGGCAGATTCCAGGCACAGCAGGAGGCCAGTGTGGCTCTGAGAGCTTGAGTAAGGAGGGATGATAGATGATGAGGTCAGAGAGGCAAGTGGAGGTGGGATGGATAGAGGAACAGAGGATATAAGGCCCTGTAGGCTATTGCAGAGAAAGGCTGGCTTTTTCTCTGAGTAAGCTGGGAAGCCACTGGGAGGTTCAGAGCAGAAGAGAGATCTGGTTTGATGCACATTTTAAAGGGATCACCAAGCTGCTGGGTTGAAAACAGACTGCAGGAGAGCAAATGTGGAAGAGCACTTAGAAGGCTTTCAAGGCGCCTAGGTGGCTCAGTCAGTTGGGCATCCAACTCTCAGTTTTGGCTCAGGTTATGATTGCATGGGTCCTGAGATGGAGCCCTGCATCTAGCTCTGCAATCAGCAGGGAGTCGGCTTGGCAATTCCCTCTCTCTGCCCCCGCCCCCATGCACATGTGCACTCTCTCTCTCTCAAATAAATAAATAAATCTGAAGGAAGAAGAAGAAGAAAGAAGAAAGAAAAGAAAGAAGAAAGAAGAAAGAAGACTTTTGTATTAATCCAAGAGAGAGAAGGTGGTGCTTTGAACCAGTAATGGGAAATAGCCACATTATAGATACTTTGAAGGTAGAGTCAACGGGATTTGTTAATGGATTATATGTGGAAGAAGAGGGGGGAAAGAGTCATGGGTGACACCCAAATTTTGGCATGAAGACATGAAAGGATGGAATTCCCTTTCTTTAAGAAGGGGAGACTATGAGAGAAACTACTTTGGGAGAGAATATCAGGAGTTCATTTTGGGGTATGCCAAATCTGAGATACCCTGAATGATCTAAAGATACCAACAAGTAGTTGGATATGAGATTATAGCTAAGAGTGATGGGCCAGGCCAGAGCTATAAACTTAAAAATCATCAGCGGGCATATGATACTGAACATGAGATTTCATATATCACCTAGTAAATGACTGAGTTCTGGTCCCTGGGCCACCCCAACATTTTGGGGTCAGGGAGATGCGTGGACACAAGAAACTGAGGAGGAATGGCCAATGAAAAAATGAAAAACAGGATAGTATGGGTCCTGGTGGACAGGTGAGGCCAGTGATTTGAGGAGGAGAGAATGCTCACCTGTCTCAAACACTGCTGGCAGATCCAGGCCCAGGGAGGTGGGGGCTGGGACTTGACTAGTAGATTTATCCACCCAAGCATCACTGGTGGAGCTGTGGGCATGGAAGCCTTACTGGAGGGATTCCAAGAGAGAGTCAAGGATAGGAATTAGAGGCAGCTGGTATAGGCAGTGTTTTTTAGGGAGGGGAATATGGAGCCAAGAAAGGTTCTGTTTGGTTTTGTTTTTAAAAATAGAAGAAATTGGGAATCCCTGGGTGGCTTAGCGGTTTAGTGCCTGCCTTTGACCCAGGGTGTGATCCTGGAATCCTGGGATCGAGTCCCACATCAGGCTCCCTGCATGGAGCCTGCTTCTTCCTCTGCCTGTGTCTCTGCCTCTCTCTCCTCTGTGTCTTTCATGAATAAATAAATAAATAAAATCTTAAAAAATAAAATGGAAGAAATTAGGGGTGCCTGGGTGGCTCAGATGGTAAACCATCTGCTTTTGGCTCAGGTCATGATCTCAGGGTCCTGGGATCAAGCCCTGCATGAGGCTTTGCTCAGCAGGGAGTCTGCTTTGCACTCTCTTTCTCTCTCAAATAAATAGATAAAAATCTTTTTAAAAATGGATGAAATGGGATCCCTGGGTGGCGCAGCGGTTTGGCGCCTGCCTTTGGCCCAGGGCGCGATCCTGGAGACCCGGGATCGAATCCCACGTCAGGCTCCCGGTGCATGGAGCCTGCTTCTCCCTCTGCCTATGTCTCTGCCTCTCTCTCTCTCTGTGACTATCATAAATAAATAAAAAAAATTAAAAAAATATTAAAAAAAAATAAAAATAAAAATGGATGAAATTAATGGCATATTGAGGTCTGTGTGTAATTCTTGGTATGCTCTTTCTAAGCTGATGGGAATGATCCTGTATTGAGAGGATTAGTGATTATCTTTATTGGCCTTCTAAACATTAAACCTTGAGGGAATGCTCTGCTCCAGCCAATTTTCCTTGCACCTGCTCAACACACTAGCTCCCACCTCTGAATCTCATCCATGTTCTTTTCTCTGATAGGAATGCTGTTTCTCTCTTTTAACAGATCCAAATTTTACCAATATATTAAGTTTTAGCTCAAGTCTTGCTTATGTGAGACCTTCCCTAACTTTTGTAATCTGCATTGTTTGCATTTTTTCCTTCTTATAACACTTAGTTTTTCTAACACAATTATTAAGTATCTCTGTGCATCAAGGACTGAGCTAGATTTGGAAGGAGAATAGGTTAAACGAAATAAATGGAAGGCACAGTATCTACACTCAAGAAGCTAACAAACTTATTATCTGTCATACATTACCATTTTTTGTGCATATCTTTTTTCCCTAATTCCCTTGTAGATCTTGGGGGCAGGCAGCATTTTCATCCTCTTGGGGCTTAGCTCCATAAGAGAAGTTATAGATATTTGTTGAATTATATTAAAAATCACTATGATAAAATTACTTAAAGTATTATTATATCACCTCCCAATTATATGAAACAATCACACAAAAAACTTAGCTTAACAGCTTATCTCTTCAAATATTTTCATTTTTTAATTTATTTTTAGTTTTTATTTTTTTTAGAGAGAGTGCAGGGGGAGTGCAGGAGGGGGGAGGAGCAGAGGGAAAGAAAAAAATCTTTTTTTAAAAGATTTTATTTATTTATTCATGAGAGACACACAAAGAGAGAGAGAGAGAGAGAGAGAGAGGCAGAGATATAGGCAGAGGGAGAAGCAGGCTCCATGCAGGGAACCTGATGCGGGACTCGATCCCTGGACTCCAGGACCATTTCCTAGGCTGAAGGCAGGCACCAAACTGCGGAGCCACCCAAGGATCCCCAGGGGGGAAAAAAAATCTTAAACAGATTCTGTGCTGAGCGTAGAGTCCAATGGGGCACTCAATCTCACAACTCTGAGATCACAACCTGAGCCAAAATCAAGAGTCAGATGCTTAACCAACTGAGCCAACCAGGTAACCCTCTTAAGCATTTTTATAGTCATTGTTTTATTTTTATTTTATTTTTTTTTAAAGATTTTATTTATTTATTCATGATAGAGAGAGAGAGAGAGAGAGGGAGGCAGAGACACAGGCAGAGGGAGAAGCAGGCTCCATGCCGGGAGCCCGACGTGGGATTCGATCCCGGGTCTCCAGGATCACGCCCTGGGCCAAAGGCAGGCGCCAAACCGCTGCGCCACCCAGGGATCCCTATAGTCATTGTTTTAAATCTTTCTAAGATATTAGGTATTTCCCTGCTGTGTTATGCAAAGGTCCTTGGAAACATTATTTTTTTAAAAAAAATGATTTCAATCTGCTTGTGGAATGCAGAACTGAGTGTCTTTATTGGGAATTTTGATAAAGCTGAACTTAGGACACATTGCACATTTGCAGAAATAACTGTTCTTAAGACTCGCTTTTATATATAGGAAAAGAATCTGGTTAGCAGTTCTCTGGAGCAATTGGAAACTCGTATTTCAAAAACTATCAAGGCCAATGAAAAGACAAGGGGCATTATCTTAATTGAGATTTCTACAATTCTTCACGCTCTCCTGATGACAGAGAGTAAGCCCGGGGGACTACTAATGAGGTGGGAAATATGAATATGCATGAGCTGGAACCACCCCAAGAACCCTATATAGGGTATTGTTCCTCCCTACATCTGCCTGGCATAGAAAAGTGGAAGGCCCCAGTGAGTATACTGTGGGCAAGTTTGTGGAGATCTTTTGCAAGGCTTCTCGGAGAACACCAAGCTTTATTAAATAAAACAGCCTTAATGAAAAATACACGTGAGTCCCTCATCACAGTCAAAGAGAGCGGGGAAAATACAAAATATAAAATTGACAGAAGATGGTCAGGTGGGCAGATGGGAGCAGGAGGGAGAAGTGAGAGAAGGACAGAGAAAAGGGAGTGAGAAGAGGGAAGAGCAGACTGGGACTCAAGTAGGGTGGGAGGGAAGAAGAGGAAATGGAGAGGCGGGGAGGAAAAGGAAATTGGCAGGGAGAGAGACATGGGATATTTTAAGATTTTTTTTTGAAGGTCAATCCCTGTTTTCACTGTAAATTAAAGCCTCAGGAAACAAACCTTCCTGTTGAGACATGTGTGTGATTCTTGTTATGTTCTTTTTTTTTTTTTAAGATTTATTTATTTATTTATTTATTTGAGAGAGAGAGAGAGAGAGAGAGAGCATGGGGGATGGGGGTGAGAGAGGGGCCAGAGGGAGCCAGAGTCCTAAGCAGAGGAGCATGGAGCCCCACCCGGGACTCAAGCTCACCACCCCAAGATCATGACCTGAACTGAACCCGAGTCGGATGCTTAACCAACATCACCACCCAGGTGCCCCTTCTTATTTTCCTTTTAAGCAGTTGCTGCAAATTAAGAGAAGCATATCTGTAAAGAGGGGGCAGTTGCACCTGAAGGTGGGGCCCTCTGGTTTTGATCCCTGGGAAAGACACTGGACTCTTAATCTTGAAAGAAAAAATGAGAGAGAGCACTCCGGTCTTGTTCAGAAAAGGAGTCACGCACTACAGGAGACACAGACTTAAAGAAAAACTGTTGTATATCAAATATGACTTAACATGAAATTGTATGTTCTATCATGTGAAGCTTAACATATCACAATTTCACATTTGGTAGGAAACATGAAGTCATTTATCTATATTTGAGTGCAGACCAAAGCAGAACAATAAGCCCAGAGCAAGACAGGTGAAAACCAAAAGAAGGTTGTCCTGGTAAGGGAGAGCAGAACACAGCCAGGTCCTGGGAAGGGCTGTCGGGAGAACTAAGTCAGGAACATTCAGGGAGATGCTGAGGAAAGAGCCCAAGGTGCACACAGGAGCTGAGGCTGGCAGCCTCACTGCTGTTCAACATGACGGCTTTCCAAATCTCTGATTGTCTTAAGGGCTGCTCCCTGAAATGATCTGAGGGCCATTTCCCCCAAAGGACAGACCCTGGCTCTTTGGAGATTTCCTTTCTTGATCTCCAGTGGTGGGAAGCAATACTGATGTTTGTCGGTTAATCCTAATATGTATAACAATCTTTGTTAGAAAACGTAATTCCTTGAATTAGAAAAGTTTATAGACAGTTCACCTACAGTGAGATCTCGAAGAACCTTGGGTCCTATTTTTTTAAGTACTTTTGATTTTCAAATGTAGTACCTGAGAATATTTGTGAAAATCAGTTTTATTGAGGTATAATTTACATACAGTAAAGATTACCTTTTTTAAAAAAAGATTTTATTTATTTATTCATGAGAGAGATAGAGAAAGAGAGAGAAGCAGAGACAGGCAGAGGGAGAAGAAGGCAGGGAGCCTGATGTGGAACTCGATCCGGGGTCTCCAGGATCACACCCTGGGCCAAAAGTGGCGCTAAACCGCTGAGCCACGTGGGCTGTCCTAAAAATTACTCTTTTGATAGATGTATGCAGTTATATAACTACCACCACAATTTTGATGGAGAGTATTTTCATCACCTGAGAAAGTCACCTTTTGCTGCTTTGGGATCAGTATGCTTTCCCCACATCTGGTTCCTCTGCTTTTTGCCTTATAGTGATGTCTTTTCCAGAATGTTGAATAAATGGTAGTTTGCAGTCTTCTCTGGGCAGCTTCTTTCACTTAACATCGTGCTTTGAGAACCACCCATGCTCTGGGATGTATCAGGAATTTGGCCCTTTTATTGCCAAGGGGCATTCCACCAGATCGATGTACCACATTTATTCATTCACAATTGATGAAGGTTTGGGTTGTTTCCTATTTTGGAAAAATAAAGCTGCTATAAACATCTCATACAGGTCTTTGTGAGGACATTGTTTTCATTTATCTTGTGTAAATACCTAAGGATGGAGGGGTGCCAGAATGGTGTACTTGGTTAAGGAACTCTTGATTTCAGCTCAAGTCATGATTTCAGGGTCCTCAGATTGAGCCCCACATTGGACTCTGCACTCAGCAGGAGTTGGCTTCAGGATTCTCTCCCTCTTCCCATCTCCCCTGCTTGTTTATGCACACATACTCTCCCTCTAAAATAAATAAATAAATCTTTTAAAAAAATACCTAAAGATGGAATTGTTGGGTTGAATGGTATTCTGAGTTGAATTATGTCCCCTCAAGAGAATGTTGAAATCCTGATCCCCTATACTTCAGGATGTGACCTTATTTGGAAACAAAGTCACTGCAGATCTAATTAAGATGAGCTCATATTGGATTTGAATGGCCCTGAATCTAAGGACTAGTGTCCTTATAAGAGTAGAGGAGACATATAAACAGAGACACAGAGAGGAAATACTGCAATGGAAGCAGAGATTGGAGCGATGCATCTATAAGCCAAAGAATGCCAAGGATTGCCAGCAAGCACCCATAGCTAGAAGATGCAAGGAAGTATACTCCCCTATAAATTTCAGGGGATCTCGGCTTTACCGACCCCCTGATTTCACCCTTCCAGCTGCCGGAAGTGTGAGACCATAAATTTCTATTGCTTTAAGCCACTCAGTTAGTGATTCTTTATTACAGCAGTCCTAGGAAATTAATACATGTGTTAAGTATATATCTTGCTTGATAGGAGCTGTCATTTGTTTTCCAAAGTGCCTGTATTTACATTCCCACCAGCAATGCACGTGAATTTTGGTTGTTCTACACTGTGTTAGCACTTGGTGTTGTCAATACTTTTTATTTTAGCCATTCTAATAGATGTGCAGTGATAGCTCACTGTGGTTTTAATTTTCATTTCCCTAATGGCTTATGGTGTCAAACCTCTTTTCATGTGCTTATTTGCCACTCATACATTTTCTTTAGTGGAGCATCTGTTCAAATCTTCTATCCAGTTTTTATTGGTTGTGGGTTTTCTTAGTGATCAAGATGTACGAATTTTTTTTTTAAGATGTACGAATTTTTTTATCCTTTATTAAGTATATGTCTTGTGAGTGTTTTCTCCCTGTTTGTAACTTCTTTTTTTTAATTTTTTTTTAATTTTTATTTATTTATGATAGTCACAGAGAGATAGAGAGAGAGGCAGAGACACAGGCAGAGGGAGAAGCAGGCTCCATGCACCGGGAGCCCGACGTGGGATTCGATCCCGGGTCTCCAGGATCGCGCCCTGGGCCAAAGGCAGGCGCCAAACCGCTGCGCCACCCAGGGATCCCTCCCTGTTTGTAACTTCTTTTTTTATTTCCTTAACAGTGTCTTCCAGAGAAGTAAAAACTTGAGGTTTCATGTCATATTCATTCATTTTTTTCCTTTTGTGGTTTGTGTTTTTATGTCCTAGCTAAAAAAAACCTTTGCCCAAGCCAACGCCCCAAATACTTTGTTTTCTTCTAGACATTTTTTTAGTTTTTACCTTTACATTTAGATCTATGATCTATTTTTGCATGTGTTGCTAGGTAAGGGTAAGCTTTTTGTTATTGTTTGTGTTGTTGTTTTGGCTTTTGGGTTTTCTGGCCTAAGGATGTTCAATTGTTTCAGCTTCATTTGTTGAAAAAGACTGTTTTTATACACTGAATTACCTGGGTAGCTTTGTGGGAAATCAACAGACTATGTGAGTCTATTTCTGAACTTTCTATTCTGCACCCTGTGCCTATATATTTATCCTTTCATTAATACCATAATATTTTATTTGTCTTGCCTTTGTAGTAAGTCTTTCACAGGCTGTAAAATCTATTGGTATGAGTCATCCAGCTTTGTTCTTCCTCAAAATTATTTTGGTTATGCTAAATCTTTTGCTTTTACATACACATTTTAGAATCAACATGGTGAGATTTTAACTTTAACTTGCTGAGATTTTAACTGAGATTATACTAAATATATAGATCAATTTGGGAAGAACTGAGATTATCATAATATTTAGTCTTATAGTCCATAAACATGGTATATCTTTCCACTGATTTAATCTTTTCAGACTTTGCTTATCAATGTTTTATATTCTTTGGCATGTGAAACTTGCACATATTTTGTTAAATTTATTCCTAAGTATTTCATGATTTTGATGCTATTGTAAATATTTACAGTTTCAATTGTCCATTATTTGTTGCGAGTGTACAGAAATACAATTGATTTCCTTGTATCCTATGAATGTGATAAACTTTCCTATTAGTTTTCATAGCTGTTTCTGCGAATGCTTTGGGATTTGTAATGTAGATAACCGTGTCATTTGCAATAAAGAGAGTTTTATTTCTTAGGTTCTCTGTGTTTTTTAACTTGCAGTTGCTTCTAGGGGACTTCAGGGGAAGGGGCATGCCTGTGACAAATGAGTAGAATGAGATCCATTCTACATTTCTATGCTTTGAAAGCACACATTAAGCTGTCGCTTACATACATAGACTCATTATATAATTTTTCTGTTAAACTGTGCTGGTGTCATTTGTGTCTGTGACTGATTCCTACTGCAGACTCCTAGGTTCCAAGCTCTGAAATGTTCAAACTGTAATGCTCACTTTGGATGAACTATTTCCTCTGGTGGGCCACTTTTTAAAATTTATACAAAAATGGAACTTTTTGTGGCTAGACATAAGCCAAATGCCACAGGGCAAGGGGAAATTAAAGCAAGACATTTGATTAAAGAGTTAAGACCAAGGAATCAATCAATGTAAAGGACAAAAAGGAAGCTAATGCTTAGCTTAATTATGCTACAAATCTATTAAAGGAAACAGATACATGGCCTTGAGAACTCCCCTAGATTCCCAGACTAGAAGCATATGTTGATTTGAAGTTGGAGAAGAGAGAAGGAGAATAAATAAATCCTTCCTTCTGAATGGAAAGATACATATTCTTTGAGTTTTTCTCACATGATATGGGGTGGCACCAGCTCTGCTCCACAAGTTAGTGCTGGAAACAATACAGCACATGAAGAGCAAAAAGAGGAGGAAAAATCACACAGGGTGAAAAATACAAAAATATCTTGTAGTTAAGTGAAGATGTGTCAAGACAATGCACACTAACAGTAAAATATATTCAAGTTGTTCTGTGATCTCCATGTAGTAGTTTCTCTTCATGCTCATTACATTACATATCTTAAATCCCAGAGAAACAATCCTCTTCTACCCACAAAATTTTTTCATAAAGTAATACCTTGGTTTTTTATCTCGGTTATTTCATAAACACCTGTAATTAAGTGTAGATTTCAACATTCATTCAACAAACATTTGTGCATCCACATAGAGGTCATGCAGTGTTTCAGGAGAATATTAAAATGAGAATATTTTAATAATATTAAGTACAAATATGGAGACATTAGAAATGAGGTCACTGCCCTCAAGAAGCTCACAGTCCAGTGGAGGAGATAAACAAGCAAACCAGTTATGAAGTAATAAAATGTTGTGATGGGCAAACAGGTAGGAACTAAGATGATATTTTTAATCCAGACTTGAGAGGAGAGTCAGAGGAAGCTTTCAGAAGGATACGGCACACAGGAAGTATGTTAAAGGATCTGTACACTAGGAAACCTCTTATTGGCTATTGGTTCAGGTAGATGGCCAATTGATCAGTGCAGGAAATCACATAAAAATAGTCTTTTGCCTTCCACACTTAATTTAATGTAAACATATATTGGGTATTTGTTTACTCATTGACTTGATTATAGGGTGAAGTTTTCCTTCTAAATATAGGTCTTCCAATGGGATTTCCCTTGACATTTTTTTCCCCTGCATAAATTATACCTACAATGCATTAACAACACAATTTCCAATTTGTTTCTTCAAATGGGAGCAAGAATATGAAGAGAGTTGCAAAGCAATCTAAGTAAAGAAGACTTCTTAATTTTTACTACTTTGCTTGTCTTATTTCTCTTGCCCACACCTAATTTGATAGCAATTTGTCTGAAGCAGCTCATCTTTGTTCTTTTCCAAGCATTTGATTAGATTTTCATAATAATAACCCTCTTTCTTTTGGGACTCATGTTTTTTTTTTTTACTTATTTAATGTTTAATTATATTACAGTGTTACAGTAATAAGTAATCAAGCATAAGCAAGTTTGAAGCAAATACATCTTATTCTCAGTAAGCAAACCACTCAACCAGTAGAAGCAGAAGTGTGTGAAAAACAGTCTGTCAGCTGCAAGAGTCTAGCATGCCATGAGACTGACCCTGTGTATTTTACAGAAAGAATTTAGCGACAGTTCCTCAGTTCACCCACAAGGTACTAAGTGGAGATTCATTAAAAGGATATCTACTGGGGCACCAGGGTGGCTCAGTGGTTGAGCATCTGCCTTTGGCTCAGATTGTGATCCTAGTGCTCTGGAATCAAGTCCCACATCAAGCTCCCAGCAAGGAGCCTGCTTCTCCCTCTGCCTGTGTCTCTGCCTTTCTCTGTGTCTCTCATGAATAAATAAACAAATGAAATGTTAGGAAAAAAAAAGGATATCTAAAACAGAGAAGGCACAGACGTCCCAAGGAGAGTAAGCAGCCCAGAGATACGGAGATAGGCACAAAAGCAACACAATTTCCAATTTGTGGAAATTTCACAATTTCCAAAAGTCATGTGAAGGATAATGATGGGCTCAGACTTCAAACTAAATATCTCACAATTGGGCTTTGCATTTTAGAGGCATATAAAACAGTCCATTTTCCTTCATACTACTATTGTTTAACAAAAATGTCAAACTCATCTTTCTCAATATTAGCACTCAACATTGCTGAGGACACTGCATTTTTAAAGAACTTGCCAACATCAGTTACAAAGCATTCTTCTGAGTAATGGAGTATTATAAAATGTCAGTTGCTCCTGTCATCAACTTCCATGGTACTTAGCCCCAAATGGTTCCAAGCAAACATAAAACAATGTAGAGGCTGGTGAAGCTGGTGCCCAATTCAGAAAACACATGGAGGATCATTAAAAAAAAACCAGTGGAAGTGCTGAAAGAGACCTACTAACAATCCAAACAATGTAGTGGTCCTAAGAATAATAAATACAACCATGAAGCCCATCAGAAGATGTGAGAAGTATGGAAAAATTCCAACATGGTTTGAAAAGGCTGGAGAAGAAATGGCAGAGCCAGCTCCTGCTGAGCCAACGAGTGTTTAGCCCACTTTATCTCAAGTATAAAAACTATGAGGGTCAACTCCCAAGGAGCTTGAAGGTCCCTGAGTATTTTTCCATATTTGGGACAAGCTGCACTTATGACAACTGTAGTAAAATAATTCAAGCAGTTGCCAACGTAGGGAGAAGAACACAGGATGGTGCAACTGTTAAACCAGTAACACAAAGGTCTTAGAAATCAAAAGCACATACATAAAAAAATTTATTAATCTTGATCAGTAAGTATTCAAGAGTAAGAAACATTTGTTCCTGGTGGCCCATTGCCCTTGATGCATGACAATAATTCTGTTGATCAGAATGCCACTTCTGTGTGTGTGTGTGTGTGTGTGTGTGTGTGTATCTCTTCTAGCCCTGCCAATTTTCCAACTTGGCACTAAATCTCTGCCCTGTCTCAGGGTCATCCTTCGTTCCTTCTTTGACCCTCCAGCAAAGCCTCCTGGAGCTCCACACACCTTCCCAGGACAGCGAGCAAAACTTGGTCCCTATTCTGAAAAAAGCCACTCCAGCCAGGGCCTGACAGTCATAAATATGACTGTTCTGGCAGCCCTGCAGGGAGCTCATAAGAACAGGCAAACAGGAGGGACCAGCCCTGCTTTGCAGCTGTGACATGATGTGCCAAAATAGGCATTAATGTCGCGTGGAAGAGAAGCAGGCGTAAGGGACAGAAAGGATTTGCTTCGTATTAGAACTGAGCTGTAGTTTACAATCCAGATCAAATTTCTTGGTCATTTTTATGGTGAAATTCTAGTTTCAGGATCTAGTTGTTATTGCTTAGAATAAGAAAAAATCAGCACAGAGGAATAATTAAAGTAAATAAATATTCAGGAGTGCTTTAGCCCAGACCCACTCAGTTTGACACTACAAGCAAAATCGTCCAACCCTGCATGCAGCTGCTCATGGATAAATGAACAGCTAATTTCAACAGGGCTGCTGAATAATCAAGGCTTAAAAGGAGATGTCCTAATGGAATCTGATCTCTTGCCTACCTCATTAAAAAAACCTACAGCTGTACATCAAAGGCAAGCACATCCTCCTCTCTCATTAGGGCCAAGAGGAGGCTGGGGATACAGGGTCCCCAAAAGTACACTTGGGACTCTTTTAAGACAGCGGTTGTTTTGAAGCTGGCAAAGCAGAAGAGAAGAGAAAAGCGATCTCCTGTTATGGTGATGATTTTATTTAGTGTTTTCAGGGCTGGTCACTGCTGGCCACTGCCAGTCTCTGGGTGGCCTTGGACTTACACAACACTCTTCTTGTAGCATGAGTTAGCCGAGATCCCTCTCCCCTCTCTTCTGTCTTCAATATACAATTCATTAGGGGAACAATAAAAACAATGCTGTTTTATATTTGAGTGGCAATTTAGAATTTCTATTGTAGTGTATTATTCAAGAGCTGGAAATCTTGAAATTTAGACACAAAAGCACATATTATTTTCCAACACTTCTGCTATTTGGTTTCTCATTTGGGGTCACAGTTATCACTGGCCCTGACTTTCATGGAAACAGATGGTGGCATTTGGGATGGATCTTTAGGTGTCTTGTCAGTCTTCGTGTATCTCTGCAAAGCTCTTTGGGTTGTGCACGAAAAGTACCACTGAGCCCATGATCGTTGGCCTCTGAATTCATTTTTGATCACCTCCCAGATCCAATTTTGACTTTCTTTGTACCTCACTCCTTCTCTTAGCCATCACATTATAAATCCTCACTTACACATATTTTCTTTACCAATTGCCTATGCTTCCTGTTCTCATTAGCATTTCTCTCTCCATAAGACATTCTTAATTAGGTATGACCATAGCCTGAAGGTGAACTGCAAAAATGAAATTTCCCAAGAAGGCACCCACTACCACCCAGGCAATTAGATAAACTGCCATTGCTCAAACACTGTAGCCTAAATTGTGGTCCTAGGATTCAAAAGGAAAATTTCCTAAATGAATCGTGATTATTTTGTAAAGTATGGCAATCTGATTCTACCAAAAATAATTTTATCACAGTCCAAAATTTCCTACCTCCCAATGTATTTAATATTATATTTAGAATATTGTAATTAGAATGACTTTAGAAATTGATCACATAGCCAAACAGACAGCAGAGCCATGCAGAATCTGAAGGATGTCATCCAAATATCTGTTTAGAGTAGCAGCTCTGCCAGATAGAAAGAATGCACAAAGAATTCAGAGTATAAAACCACATTAAACAGATTGGTTGAATCCAAATAGGTTGTAAAGCAAAAAGCGGGAAGAGAATTGAGGTTTAGAGGAAAGTTCACATCATATCATTGGACTTAATCAAAGGACACAATTGAGAGTAATTAGTAAAGAATGAGCATGAAATCAGGGGACCTAGAGCATACATAGAGCATTAGCTTGGAGCCTGTGGTAGCAGAAGCCATTAATAAAAATGTTTCCAACTGGGGAACCTGGGTAGCTCAGTGGTTGAGCGTCTGCCTTCAGCTCAAGTTGTGATCCCAGGGTCCTGGGATTGAGTCCTGGGAGCCTGCTTTTCCCTCTGCCTGTATCTCTGCCTCTCATGAATAAATAAATATATAAAATCTTTCAAAAAAAAAAAGGTCTCAAACATCATTAATCATTTGAAAAGCAAACCAAAACCACAATGAGACCACTTCTCATTCACAAAGATGCTATATATATTTTTTAAATGGACATTAGCAAGTGCTGGTGAAAATACAGAGAAATTGAAACACTTGTATGTTACTAGTGGGGATGTAAAATGCTTCAGCTGCCGTGGAAAAGTCTGGTGGTTCAAAAATCTAAACCATAGAGGGGCACCTGGGTGGCTTAGTGGTTGACCATCTGCCTTCGGCTCAGGTTGTCATCCCAACGTTATGGTATCAAGTCCTGCATCGGGCTTCCCACAGGGAGCCTACTTCTCCCTCTGCCTATATCTCTGCCTCTCTGTGTGTCTCTTATGAATAAGTAAATAAAATCTTTGGGCACTTGAGTGGCTCAGTGGTTGAGGGTCTGCTTTTGGCTCAGGTCATGATCCCCGGGGTCTTGGGATCAAGTCCCATACCCGGCTTCCTGCGGGGAGCCTGCTTCTCCCTCTCCCTCTGCCTATGTCTCTGTCTCTCTCTGTCTGTGTCTCTCAAGAATAAATAAATAAAATCTTTTAAATAAATAAATAAATAAATAAATAAAATCTTTTAAAAAGATCTAAACATAGAACCACCACATGACCCTGCAATTCTGCTCCTAGGTATATACCCCAAGGAAATAAAAACAGGTATCCACACAAATACATGTACAGGCACATTCATTACAGCATTATTCGTAATAGTCAAAAGGGAGAAACAATCCAAATGCCTATTAATGGAGGGATTAACACACAAATTGTGGTATCTTCACACAATAGGATATTATTCAACCATTAAAAGAAAAAAGGATGGGCACATGCTACAACATAGAGGAGCTTTAAAAACATTATGTTAAGTGAAAAAAAAAATACAGACCAAAAATTCACATAGCATGTGATTCTACTTATATGAAACACCCAGAATAGGTAAATGCACAGAAATAAAGAGCAGATGGTGGTTACCTGGGGCCAAGGGTAGCAAGTAATGGGGAATAGCTGTTTGTGAATACAGGGCTTGATTTTTAGTGATGGAAATGTTTTAGAACTAAATAAAAGACATGGTTGTTCAAGAGTGGAAGTAGAAAAGTATAAGTACATCAAGTAAAGTAAATACAAATGTGTAAATGTACTAAATGCATCTGATCTTTTTTTAATTTTAAAATGGTAAATTTTATGTGACATGAATTTCACTTCTTTTATTTTTTAAGGTTCAATATAGCAGTTTATTGGTGAGAAAAGTTATGCCAAATGTCTGATTTTTTTCATTTCACACCCAGGCCAGTCTTTCTAGTTTATGTGCGGTCAGCCTCTGAGAAGGTCACCCCACTGCACCTGGAATGGAAATCCCACTTCCTTGGAACAACATTCCCCAAAATACTCAGAAAAAAACAGTTGGAAAGAAAAATGACATCAGTGTAGGATACTGTAATTGGTTCCTTGATGGATATGTTTGTTTTAACCCCAGACCCACGAAGAACTAAGTCTAATGATAATTATGTAAGCATAACTCATAGTATTTAAATTTTTTTGTTAAATTGCGTGTACCTTGTATTTGAAATGATTATAGTGTTTCAAAGAATAATTGGCATGGATAATTGATTTAGACTTCGGATTTTTAAGTTGACAAGGAAATACCCAGTTTGTAAATAGTATAAAAAATTAAGGAGAGTTTAAGATTATTCATATAACTTACATATTATGATATTATATGTGTTAGATTTATATTACTGAAGTATGTTTTGGGACGATTTTGGGACAAGAGACAAGGGAAAGACTAAGAAAGCTAAATACATAAGCAGTAAAAATAGAAGTGTAATTCAAAGATTTTAAATGGGACCAAAGATTAATTGAAGAGCCTTTAAAGTGATTTTTAGAAACGTATCAGCATTGTACATGACAAAATGAGATTTTATAAACTTAAGGAAAAATCGTGACTTTTAAATTTACTCTTTTAAATTGTAGAAATGCAAATAATCTTTTTACCCAAGACACATGAAAACACAGACAATATGTTCTTTGAGGTTTCACTGTAAATGAACAATATGTATGATGGCAAAACCCTTTGATGGAGCTTTATCTCCTTCCGCAGGATGCTACATATGGATAGGGTTTTCCTTGGCTGCAGAATTTCCTGTTCTCCGTACCTCAAGCTCAGAGCAATGATCAAGACTTTTAAGAAAACATGCAAAAGGCACTTCTCCTGCTCACATCAGCAGTTTGTATTAAATTTAGCACTTTATGTCTCATATGCAAAGTTAAAGTTTGGTTGTTGAATACAATACACTACCACTTCTTCCTCAGTGTTAGAAGACTCAGTGGGAAAAAATTATGGAAAGAACCTGAATTGTAAGACTGACCATAGTAATCATTAGAAAAATATACAATTGCTTACAAATGCCCATTGCTCCCAATGAATCTCAACAAATTATCAATAAAACAATGCACCTGGCAGCCCTGGTGGCTCAGCGGTTTAGCGCCTGCCTTCAGCCCAGGGTGTGATCCTGGAGACCCAGGATTGAGTTCGCTGTCAAGCTCCCTGCATGGAGCCTGCTTCTCCCTCTGCCTGTGTCTCTGCTTCTCTCTCTCTGTCTCTCTCATGAATAAATAAATCTTTAAAAAACAAAAAACAGTGCACCTAGGCAGAGCTAATTTTTACATATATGTACTTTACTCCATTCCCATTTTCAAAACTGTGTTTTGAAATGAACTCTCTTCTATGTACTCAAAGAAAGAACTTCAAGAAAAAAAAAAGAAAAAGAAAGGAAAGAGCTTCAGCAAATGGCCTTTGAACGCTCTGGTTTGAAATTTAATGGGGTCTAGTCTGTCTGAAATGGCTTACCTGATGGATTTTTATTATTATTTATTATTGCTATTATTATATTTTTTATTATGTTGTATTATTTAACATTTATTGAGAACCAACATAACAGTTGAACAAAGGACATAGGCACGAATTTGCAATCTCAACTCTGCCTCTTGTCCTGTTTGTCATGCAGATCATTACAAAGACCTTTCTATTTAGATCAACACAGACCATTTTTTTCTTCTGGAATAGTTTGCAGTGATCTCACACGTGTTCCTGTTTCCTTCTTACATATGAATCTCAACGTTTTTCCTCCTCTCCTGCCTGCCTGCCATCCTAGCACCTCTTCAACAGGTCCACATCAAGATCCTCTCCCAGGTAACTGTCCCAGGATTTGCTTCCTGAACCACCACCATATATCATTATAGACAGCAAAGTACCTTTCTGCCACCTCTAATTTTTGCAGGGCAACTTTGTGCTCATGGGATAAACTGGGATAAACTTGAGGTTCCTGGGATAAACTTGTCTATGTTTTATATTCAGTTACAGTTCAGCTGAGAGATGAGCAAGCGTATAAATTCTATGGCAGGGCTTTTAGAATCAATCTACTTTTTAGAGATAAATTCCTTTCTGGAATTTGGCAGGGATTCCTCAAGAGTAGATCAGAATTGACTATGATCATGTGAATGGTTCCGCCATCAATTTATAAGAGGAGGGCTCCCACTATGCCCTCCAACTCCGTCCTTGTAATTTAAGGAGATTCCCAGGGAAAGGAGCACACTACTGAAAGATGATCCCATCTTTGCTCCTTCCACAACACTGAGTCCCCACCCTTCTGACTTCCTAAATAGCCTTGATTGTCCCTTTACTCTCCCTTGTTGAATCACACAGCTCCTGACTCACTGAGCATCTCTAACACAGGACTGGCTACATACATTGTGGCGTCCAGTGCAAAATGGAAATACATGGTCATGGTCCCTTATTAAACACACACACACACACACACACACACACAGCAAAAAACAACAATGAAGCATTTCAGGAGGGCCACAGCATAGCGTGAATCCCAGGACAGGGCCCTTCTAACTTCAGGTCCCTATCCAACTATGCAGGTCATATGTCCTTGAAGAAAAGTGCAGATTCACGACCATCAGAATCAGAAGCCCCTTCGTAGGATTCCGAAATCTTCATTTACAAATTATTGCATAAAGAAAATCCAAAAGTAACTTTTTCTTAGGGAAAGGAGGGGTATGAACAAAGGCTGTGAGAGAGAAGATAGTGGGGAGAGACGCAGCAGAGGGATGGAGAGCCCGGCCAGCAGAGGATACAGACAAGGGGGAGCAGGATAAGAAGGGCCCGAGAGGGAAGGTTCAAAGAACTGGAGGCCCATGTTCAGAAATAAACAACCGATTTGAAATCGTACAGCTAGGGATGCCTGGGTGGCTCAGTGGTTGAGTGTCTGCTTTCAGCTCAAGGTGTGGTCCCGGGGTCCTGGGATTTGTCCCACATCAGCTCCCTGCAGGGAACCTGTTTCTCCCTCTGCCAAAGTCTCTGCCTTTCTGTGTGTGTGTGTGTGTGTGTATATATATATATATATATATATATATATACACACACACACAATTATATATATATATAATTTTTTAAATAAATAAATAAAATCTTAATATATATAATCATACAGCTAGTCAAAAGCCTCTGAGTGAATGAAGGCTCCCTTCAGGAGATCACAGATAATTTGGATAGATCTTTAATTGTGAAACTGACCAACAGACAAAAGCAGCTTTACTTTATACTGTAAGAGAATCTGTATGCATACATGTGAACTCCTGGTTCTCAAATAATAACACAAGAAGATATAATGAATCCAAAACTAGCCCAAGCAAAACAATCAACCTGCTATTTCAGAAGGGATGAAGAGATCTTGCAGAGCCTTGGAATAGGAATTCATTAGGAGTTTATTGATGAATTACATTTTTTCACTGATGGATTCATAAATTAACTCAATTAAATTTGTGAATTAACTTCTTGACAAATGAGAGTGTGAACTGGTCAGCTAGTTCCTAACATACAAATTATTAAATTAGCTTTCATTAAACAAATGCAATGAAATGATATATAAAAAGGCTCCAGCAAATATTAGTTGAGCAAATGAATAAATGGGTAAATGCAAACAAATCCCCTATTAGCCTGCAAATCTTGGCAATTCTAATTTTCCAATCTGAAACCTGACAATGTTTTTTTCGCAAACAAGGCAACCAGAGAAAATACTGTTTCAAAAGACATTCAGTTTGCAGTATTAACCCCATATTTCTTTACTTCCCACACAGCAAGAAATTTAAAATATTTCTGGCCAATCATTGTGACACTTTGTGGAGCAAAAATAAAGGCTAGGGAAGGGATGAAATGAGTTGAAAAATTCAAAGCCTCAGCTCACACGCCTGGAAGTAAGGAAACACTGTAGTGTTTTCTCCTGGCGTTTTGAAGTGGACTGTGATTTTTTTCTGTAATTATATTTTCAAGACATTGTTGTTGATTTTTTGTTTTTTTAAAAGATGTTATTTATTTATTCATGAGAGACACAGAGAGAGAGGCAGAGACACAGGCAGAGGGAGAAGCAGGCTCCTTACAGGGAGCCTGATGCGGGACTCTATCCCAGGACCCTAGGATCAAAAGCTGAGCCAAAGGCAGACACTCAACCACTGAGACACCCAGGGGCCCCTGTTTTTGGTTTTTAAAATCATACAAAATAGCTATTAAGATTTCAAAATATATGCTCAATGTCCAAAGTTTGGATACTAGGTGGACAAGCTGGATTAATTTACACAGCAGTAGCAAGAGGAGAAGAGTGGATAGGGAGAGAGATGATAAGGCCTTCCGGAATGGTTGGAGTCACGGTTCCCAAGGAAAACAACAGTGAACTTCAAAGAAAATCCAAAACCAACTACCTGAAGGCTTGGTCAGCGACCAAAAAAGCAGGCAGAACCTGGAGAGGGGTCTATATTAGGAGAAGGAAAAGCACTAGCTGAGTTTCCCTCTTTTACAGCTTTAAGCCTGAAGTTAGATGGTGCCTTTGGGATGATGGGGAAGGGGAAGGTAGCTAAAACTGGAACAGACACCCACAGTCTTTTTGGCCCAAAGAACCAGAGGACCAAGGACCACAGCAGCTGGAAATCTGAGAAAGGAAAGCAAGAGAGAGAACTTCTTTGCATAAATTCTGCCCATAACCTCTAGGCTGACGTCCAAGCTATGCCTGCACCATTGGACTTTTGAGTAGCCCCCACTAAGGCTAAAAGCTAATCAGAGATTTTAGCTGTTGTTCACTGCTTACAAAGACAAAAGGAAAAAGAATCAATATTCTCTGCCAGTGGTTCTCCAGTGAGTGGCTGGGATAGTATTACCTCCTGCCATGTAAGAGACAGCCACACACAGCAAGGATTGTTTCACTCAAAATGTCAGTTGCCACTTCACATCCAAAGGATGGCTATTATCAGGAAAGCAGACAATAACAAGTGTTGGGGAGGATGTGGAGAAAGTGGAACCTTTGTGCATTGCTGGAGGGAATGTGAAATGGTACAGCTGCTGCAGAAAACAGCATGATGCTTTAAAATTTAACACTGGATTTAACATATGATCCAGCAATTCCAGTTCTGGGTGTATACCCAAGAGAACTGGAAGCAGAAACTCAAACAGATATTTGTGCACCTATGGATATAGCAGCATTATTCACAATAGTCAAAACGTGGAGGAAACAACCTTAGTATCCATTAATGGATAAACAGATAAAGAAAATGTGGCATATACAGACAATAAATAGAATGTTCTTCAGCCTTTCAAAGTAATGAAAGTCTGACACCTGTTATAACATGGATGAACCTCGAAGACATCATGCAGAGTGAAATCAGCCAGACACAAAAGGACAGAAACTATATGATTCCATTTGCAAGAGGTATCTACACCAGTCCAATTCATAAAGACAGAAAGGGGAATGGTGGGTGGCCAGGGCCTGGGAGGAGGTGGTAATGGGGAGTTAGTATTTAGTGAGTCCAGAGTTTCAGTTTGGGATAATGTCTGGAGATTGGTGGTGATGACATTTGCACAACACTATGAATATACTTACTGTCACTGAACTGTACACATAATAGTAGTTAAAATGGTAAATTTAATGGTTATGTATTTTTTAAAAGATTTTATTTATTTATTCATGAGAGACATTGAGAGAGAGAGATAGAGAGAGGCAGAGACAGGCAGAGGGAAAAGCAGGCTCTATGCAGGGAGCCTGATGTGGAAGTCGATCCCAGGACTCCAGGATCACGCCCTGGGCTGAAGGCGGCGCTAAACTGCTGAGCCACCCAGGGATCCCCTGGTTATGTATGTTTTAACACACACGCATCCGTGGTGCCACGTTAAGTGCTGCTCTAAGATTCAGAGAAGCTTCAGACCTCCCTAGGTAGAACTTGGGATGGATTTTCCTAGTGAAACATTGTTATGAAGGGTAGCTAATTCTGACTCAGGCACAAGATGGGTTAGTCTTTAAACCAGGACTAGAAATAATACTGATACTTATAATGTTGCTTTGATGTGAAAATACATTCTGATGTTCTATTTCACATGACTCACTTTGGCACATCTTAGAACATAACCATGTAGGAGATGCTGCTTCTGCTTCAAGCTCAGCTACCTTCACCAGTTCACCTGGCTGCCCCTCCGGTCCTGAACACACAGGAGCAGTACTTCATGTCTAGTCAGGATAAAGTAGCTATGCTGTCAGGATTTTGCCATATTGTTATTCTCAGAAAAAGAAAACATCAGCCTAAGCACATATTTCTGATGGAGAGAGAGAGGAGAGAAGTTTACTGTTAGACGCCCACAGAATGAAACTGATAATATATTCTGCTCTTTCTCAGCATGTCTCCAGCCCTTTCGGAGGGAAAGTATGCGAACTATTTGATAACTCAAAGTAATTATGTCCAGTTTTAAAAATAAGAATCGTAGGAAAACAAAGCATTGAACACTCTGTAAACCAAGTTTTCAGCTTAATTACCTCTCTCCCAACTCATCAGTTTCATTCTAAATAGGCAAGTGTTATTTAAATTTACCTTCATGTTTACCAATTTACTTGTTCTTCTTACTCTTTTTTAAATCTTTTTTCTTTTTAAAAAGATTTCATTCATTCATTCATTTAGAGCATGCCAGGGGGAGGGGCAGATGGAGAGGGAGAGTGAGAATCTCTAGCAGATTCCACACTGAGCACAGCCTGACACTGGGTGCAATCTCATGACAATGAGATCGTGACCTGAGCTGAAATCAAGAGTTGGATGCTTAACCACCAACCACCCGGGCGCCCCCCCCCACCCCCGTTCTTATTCTTACATCTCTGATCTTCCTTCCAGTTTAATTTCCGTTTCCCTGGAACCCCTCCAGTTCCTCTTTCCTTGCTGCTTTGTCAGCAGTAAACTGTCATTGTTTGCCTAAAAATGTCTCTATATTTTGTCTTCATTTTTTCCCTCACACTTAAATAACAGTTTAGTGAGATTCAAATTCCAGGTTGATAGTCGCGTTCTCTTATCCTCTTAGATCTCTGGTGAGGTTGTTTGTTTTCTTCTTTCTTTCCTTGTAATTGATAAATCTTCTGTCACTTTAAGGGTGGCTCCTTTTTAAGTATTCTCTGCCCCCCAACCCCTGCACCAAATCTCCTCTGGTTTATTTCAAGACCTAGCTGTCTTCAGTGTTCTGCATTTTTACTAGAACATGCCTCGGCGTGGGCTTACTTTTTGTTACCTTGCTTGGGACTTCATTTGATTCCTGCATCTGAGGATCCATGTCTTTAATCAATTCTGGAAGATTCTCAGCCCTAACTCATGTGTGCTCCACTGCCCAGTACCGAATGCCTATGAGATGTACCTTCTACTTTCTCAGGTTCTGTTCACTCTTAACCTCTCTTAACCTCTCTTTCATGTTTCAAATCCCTTCATCTCTCAGGGCTCTATGCTGTCTGGGTAATTTCTTCAGATTTATTTTATGATGCAGTAATCCCTTAATAATAAAATCTGTTTTGCTAGCTAGAAATTCTACTTGATTCTCCAATAAATGTGCCTGTTCTTTTCCCCCTCTTATTTAATTCTTATGTTTTTATTCCTTTGTTTATGCTCTTGATCATTTTTAACGTTCTTCTTTTTTAGCCATTTCCATATTGTATTAGTTTTCTAGGGCTGCCATAATAAAATGCCACAGAGTGGGTGGTGTAAACAACAGAAATTCATTTTCTCACGGTTCTGGAGGCCAGAAGGCTGAAATCGAAGTGCTGACAGGGTCGGTTTCCTCTAAAGCCTCTCTCCTTGACTTGTAGATAGCCGCCTTCTCCTGCGTCCTCATATGGTCTTTCCTCTATTTGTGTCTGTGTATTAATTTTGTCTTATAAGGATACATTCAGATTGGATCAGGGCCCACCCAAGGGGCCTCATTTTGAACCAATCACTCCTATAATGGCCCTATGTCCAAATACAGTCATATTCTAGATACTGGGGGTTAGAGCTTCAACATATGGATTTGGGAGCTGGGGGACACAATTAAGCCCACAACACATTCTCTACTCAGCTCTTGGAGACTTAATCCTGCAGTTTGAGACTACTACCTCTAACTCATAATGAATTAGCTTCTCGTAGGTTTTATGAATTGGAATTGTGATCTTTATCTTCAACGAGGCTTTATCTGTAAGTATCCTTCCAAAAAAGGACTTGCATTTGTTTTTGCCAGGCACTCTGGGTATTTATTGATCGAGGATATTTTGTATGTTCGTTTTTCAACTTGGAGAGTCACTGGGCTCTGCTGTAAGCTTGCATCTCAAAACCATGCATCATGTAGCCTGCAATCATGAATTCCCAGGGAGATTTTTTCCCCCCATTACAGACTGTCAGAACACAGATTTCCTTGGCATCTCCCTTGGAATGAGGGTGTGGTTCCTCAAGGTCCTAGCTTAATGAGAGGTTTCATTTCCAATACCATGCCTCTCACAGCGTCAGGTCTTGCACTGAGGTGGTCCAGTTCTTGGGGTGGTCCTTGATGATCTGTGGCTCCTATTGTTGTCACACCCTTGTGAGCTGTCTTCCCCTTAAGTATGGGCAGGACCTGTGTCTGCTGCTGGCCAACAGAATATGGCCAGGTGATGGTGATAGAGTTGGTTAGACACCAACTATAGGTCAGGGTGGTGATAAATAGGTGACATGTTAGAAGCCTGGGGGCACATTCTGGCCTTGTAGCTTCTAAGACCTCAGGACTAACAGACCAAGAGCCACAGGTGCAGAACATGCGCTCTCCTCCTCCCCCCTCTGCCCCAGGGTAAACCCTACACTCATTATAATTCATTTGCATTGTGGTTTTGAATCCTCCCCCCACAATGGGGGACTGTGCCATGATGGTTCCAGTACAAATACTGTAGGGTGGAAAACTCCCTCTCCCAACCTGGGAAGAGACCCCCAAGTGACTGGAAAGCAGACTCCATTAGAGATCACCCCATCCATGACCCAAGACCCCAGCAGCCTCAGGGCAGTCACATCTCTGAACCTGCCCATTCTCCCATCTTAAGAGTTACTGTCCTTAATAAACTGTATCCAGTATGCAACAGATGAATCATTAAATTCTACGTCTGAAACTAATAATACAGTATATGTTAATTAAAAACTTAAAATTAAAAATAAATTAGTAAATAAACTGTTTTTGCTTTCTATTTTTCTTCTGGCTGTCTTCATTTAAGTTCAGATCCTCACATAAATCTCACATGAGGAATCCCAGAACCAAGACCTCCATTTCCACAGCAGAATCTCCCACCCATAACAATGGTGAACATACAAGATTAAATGTATGTGATGAGACATACATGATGACATGGGCAAGATTGTAGTACCCATCCTGCTGGAGCCAGACTCTCTCTTCCTTTGAAGAGGCAAGATGTCCTGTTGGGGTTGTCTATATCAGGAAACCTACATGGCAGATGAGGACAGTCTCTGGCTGATAATCAGGAAAAACCTGAAGCCCCTCAGTCCTACAACCATAGGAATTTAATTCTGCCAAGTGCAGCTCGCCAGGGAAGACCCTAGTGGAGACCTCAGCCCAGCTGATACCTTGAGTGCAGCCATTGGAAGCCCTGTGCAGAGGACCAGCTCAGATTCTTTGTTTGTTTGTTTGTTTAAGATTTATTTGTTTATTTGAGGGGTGGGACAGAGGAAGAGAGAGAGAGAGAAAGAGAGAGGAAGAGACAATCTCATGCAGACTCCATGCTGAGCAGGGAGCCCAACGCTGGGCTGAATCCCACAACCCTGAGATCATGACCTGAGCCGAAATCAAGAGTCAGATGGTTAGCCAACTGAGCCATCTCAGCATCCCAACCAGCCCAGGCTTTCGACCCAGACACTGTGAGATAACAAATGTGTGTTGTTTTTAGCCAAGTCTGTGTAATTTGTTACCTAGTGAACCATAACTAACACACCCCACCCTCCCCAGCTCATGTAGGCATCAAACCCAAGTGCAGAGATTTCCAAGACCTCCACCCCCAGGGCAGCCACACCAATTTACAAGATTGTTATCTGATTTTCAATTGTCTCTTTGCTCTGGGCTCCTAGGGCTTTCTGAAATTTTCTCTAACAATTAGCTGTCCAGACACACACACACACACACACACACACACACACATGTGTGTGTGTGTGCGCGCGCATGCGCGCGCAAAAAAAAATCTTTGTTATTTTTGATGTAGCATATTTAGGTTGTTTTTCAAATTTTGTTTGTTTTCAAGCTAGATGGCTTCAGGGTTATAGTCCTCCTTGTGGTTAGAAATGGAAGGACTCATTAAAGATTTCCAGTCAACTGGAAGCATCATGTTCTTTTCTCTTTATATTCTTTCCACAGAAAATGCATCTACTCCAAAATTCAAATACGACCTCTCTGGGGAAGACGCTCAAACTTTTATCTCAGATGCTAAACTTTCCCTCAGAACCCCAATCTATATTTTCCTCTGCCTTTTAGAAATACTTTTCCCTTGATAGTCTTATCTTGACATTAAGGCAATTTATTTCCTTCCCCCCCCCCAGCCCCCATACACAATCTTTCAGATGGATTATTTCTTAATCAGCTTCCAATATGTCCTTTTACTCACCCCTTTACCCAGCTGGTGGCCAAGAACTCTTTATTTATCTTTACAACGCTTCCCACATACGCTTCTTCCTTTCATGGCTATCGCCAGCCCCTTACTATAGGTTCCCATGATTGCATGTCTAGACGCCTGCAGTATTTTCTTTTGCTTTCTCATTTCCTTACCTTGGCTCATGCTGGTACTTCCATCCAGTCTGCCCAGTCTGTCAATATCTTACCTCTTTAAACATCCAGCTCAAAGACAGCTTTCTCCACGAAGCCTTCTGGAACTAACTTGAGCCCAAGCTCTCCTCCTCCTCTGCACTCAAACAGTATCTGAAACCTTAGGGTTGAGAACTGCCATGCTCTACTTCTGTGTATCTTTGCCTAGTAAAGTGCTTTCCAGAGACTAAGTGTTCAATACATTTTAAAAGACTGTGACTCTGATTTGAAAGGCTATCTGATCTCTGGCTCAGAAAAAGTAGTAGGAAGGGAGTCAGGAAATCTCATAGTAGAAAGCCACAGGGAGCTAAGATTCACAAAAGATGCAAAAAGTAACAAGATTTCTTATTGCCACCAGCCTAACTCAAAGATCCACCAGACCCTCCATCCAAGCCCAACCCCACTCCTGACTTCTTTCTATTTCAAATAGCCACTCCCAGAGTGGCTCCAAACCAGAAGGCTCACAGAATATAGCTTAAAATCCCAGCTTCACTGACACTGCATACCCCCTATCACGGAGCCCTTCATAACAGCACCTACTCTTCCAACTTCACCTCCGTGAGCTTTCTCCTTTCATCTATAGTCCAGCCATTCTGGATTAGCCATTAAGAGGAAGATTTGTGTCTTTCTCCATTAGCTGACACTGCACTGGAATGATCTTTCTCCTTTGTGAAAGAAAGGCTTATCTCATCACTAAGACTCAGCTGGAGTCACTTCCTCCATGCAGTTTGCCCTGACTGCCACCTCCTTCCTCCCTTACCTGTTTATTGTTATCTTGTCCATTTCTCTGAGTTCTCATTTGGCACAGAGCTTGGCCATGGTACACATAGTACTTACTGATTGAAGGATTTCTTTCTTTTCCTTTTTTTTTTAAATATTTTATTTGGGGCACCTGGGTGGCTCAGGTGGTTAAGCATCTGCCTTTGGCTCAGGTCATGATCCCAGGGTCCTGGGATCAAGCCCCACATCAGCTCCCTGCTCAGAGGGGAGTCTGCTTCTCCCTCTCCCTCTGCCCATCCCCCCTACCACCTTGTTCATGTTTGCTCTGTCACTCTCTCAAATAAATAAATAAAATCTTTAAAAAAATATTTTATTTATTCATGAGAGACACACAGAGAGAGGCAGAGACACAGGCAGGAGGAGAAAGAGGCTCCATGCAGGGACCCCGACATGGGACTGGATCCTGGGTCTCCAGGATCACACCATGGGCTGAAGGTGGCACTAAACCGCTGAGCCACAAGGGCTGCCCTGATTGAAGGATTTCTTTTTCTTTTTTAAGATTTTATTTATTTATTCATGAGAGACACAGAAAAAGAGAGAGAGGCAGAGACACAGGCAGAGGGAGAAGCAGCCTCCATGCAGAAGCCTGACATGGGACTCGATCCCGAGACTCCAGGATCACATCCTGGGCCAAAGGCAGGCACCAAACCACTAAGCCACCCAGGGATCCCCAACTGAAGGATTTCTAGGTGTCAGGTGCTATTCTCAATAGCTGACATGTATTAACTCATTTTATCCCTGACAATGAGCTTTTGAGAGGATGACTGCAGATGAAGACACAGAGAAATCAGTAGTTTGCTTGAGGCCACAGGGCACGAAGTAGTGGAGCTGGGGTTTGAAGCCAGGGCATCTGACTCCAGAGCCCAAATCATTAACCATATACTATACTGCCTTTCAGTAAGCATTGACTGAATGAGTGTACAAATGAATGATTTCTCCAGAATGATTGGAGGAATCAACAGTCCTTTTTCATTTGCCTTCATTGCTCATGTTAGCATATTCTACGTGAATTCTTCTTGGATTCACATCTCTGGGGAAGGTTCTCATCTGCTTTGGTTCTCTTGGAAATAAAGCAGAGGACTGACCAATTTAAGGCCAGTAGAGCTCTCGTATAAGCCCAATATGACCTGGCTGGGTGGCAGATACTGCATAATAAAGAGGTGCTTTCCTTCAAGTGAAATAAAACTTGAGAGTTTTCTTGTTGCTTGCTGGATTTCCTAGAATAGCATCCTGCATAATTCCTAGCCAGCATTATGGAATTTAAGAGCTGGAAGGGCCTTATAGTTGCTACATTCCAATCCCTTAATTTAATAACAAAGAGATCGAGGCTCAGATCAGCAAAGTCATCAAACTTCCCTTGGCCACAGGCTAGTTAGTGATTCCCAGACCAAAGGCCAGAGGAGACAAAATACTCCACAATCTATTGGTGTATGTTTTTTCTCCAAGGAAAATGCCTGGTTCTGACATTATTTCCCCACTTTTTTTTTTTTTAATAGAAAACTTGCTTTAACAGAGTTGTGATCCAATTGCAAGGATTTCACCCTTTCTTTACGTAGCATAATTTGCTCACACTTCCTAGTGGGCTTGGATCCAAAAGATTTATGGTGGTTCTGTAATATCCTACTAGATGAAGGTGTTTTTGCTTCATAAATGAAGAGACTACTTCGCTTTTCTTAGCAGCTCTAGCAGAAGGGCAAATGGGCTTTAACCAAATGTGTTTCTTTAAATAATATAATTGATCATCAACCAAGTTCTACCACACTCTGTAGTTTCTTGTTAGGTAGATAACCAAGTTGTTAGAAAGTCTCAACATGGTTATTTATCTACCTAAGAAGAGATATAGACAATATATATCCAGTATGTTACTATATATAATCATTACATATTATATTGATTGTGTGTGATTATGTATTATAAATAACTACCATTAAAAAAATTAAAAAATAAATAACTACCATTAATATAATAATATTAATTTTGATAGGTAAACCGATAAGACACATTTTTGGAGTTTGTGATCCTCCATGGCATGAGATTCCTGACTAATTGAAGCCAGTAATGGTTTGGTAAAATGTTAGGTGCTCTGCTGAGCCCTATGTGTGGGTTAGACAAATAGATGCAAAGCCACGTTAAGCCGGTTTCAGATGACTGACTTTTGGGTACAGGACCTCAGCAGACATTGCAGGCAGCCAGGAAATCATTCTAGAGGGCAATTCAAAGGCACTTTGGGCAAAGACATAAGAAAACAGCTGTCCAATGTAAGATTTTTTTTTGAAACTGTTGTCATATTTCTTACTTGAAAATTACCTAATGCTGCAATAAGGAGAGATCAAGTATAAGCAGGAAGAATATTTCCTCCTCTTCTTGGTCCTCTTATTCTCTCTCTCTCTCTCTCTGCCTACTCCTGTTATTGCAAAAACAGAGCTGCGAAGGGAGAAGCTAACTTATATTGAGAATCTATGATGATACAACAATAGTAATAACGATGGCTAACATTTATTGCATGCTTACTATATTCTCATTTAACTCTCTGTTGAATTCTTTTCTGTGTACCTGGCATTGTGCACTCCAGGTATTACTTTGTGTTATCCTCATACCTAGCCAATGAGATATTCCTAGCTTTCTCCCATTTTACACCGTAGGAAATTTTCCAAAGTCAAACAACAAACCAGAGGTTGAGCTTGGACCCTTATCTAGCTTGTCTGATCTGGAATCATGACCTGTGCCACTTACTCTGGCTGCCACCTCGAAGGCCCATCAGCACCATATACATTAGCAGATATAAATACTGCGAACATGGGTGATGTTTTCTTCTCTGCTAGAAGCCAGAAAATGTGAGGGTGTCATCTTGGTTTTGCTTCACATTTGCCAAGGGTCCTTAAGCAAGTCATTTACTTTCTCTGTGACTCAGTTTCTTTACCTATACAGTGAAAATTTTATCTGTCCCACTTTGTCAAGGTATTTAATGACAGATCTAATAAAAGAATTGTGAAAGTACCATGAGGAATGTTTCCATATGCAGGCATTGGTATGACTGTGTTTACTATAAAATGCAAAACCAAAATACAAAAACCTTTCTTTCTCTTTGACAGACAAGAGAGGTCTTTCTTATATACTTCTTTCTCATCATTTTCAAAACCAGCTATGTGAAGCTGGCAATAAATTACCCCTTACTTATAAAAAGGAATAAATGTAGAGCATCTGTCTCATAGGTACTAAATAAACATTAATTTCCTTACTTTGAGCATAGGAGGCAAAGTTTGTGCAATGGTTAATTATGTGTCAACTCAACTGGACCACAGGGTGCCCAGATATTTGGTTAAATGCTATTCTGGGTGTTTCTGTGAGAATGAGGGGGTTTTTTTTGTTTTGTTTTGTTTTTTTCTTTTTCTGTTTCAGTATTTTATTTTACTTAAAATTCCACTGTGGTTAAACTACAGTGTTATATTAGCTTCAAGCATACAATATAGTGATTGAACAATCCATGAGGCTGTTTTTAAACGAGATTAACATTTAAATCAGTAGACAGAGCAAAGCAGATTGCCCTATTAATGTGGGTGGGCCTTGTCTAATCAGTTGAAGGTTCCAGTAGACCAAAAAGTCTGACCCTCCCCTGGAATAAGAGAGAATTTTTTTTCTGCCTTTGGACTCAAACAGGAACTTCAGTTCTTTATGGGTCTCTAGCCTGCTGGCCTTTGGACTGAAATTAAACCACTGGCTCTTCTGGTCTTTGGTTTGCTGTCTTAGTCCACAGATCTTCCAATCTTAAGTCTTACCTCCAAAATCACATGAGCCATCTCCTTTTAATAAATCTGTCTCTCTCTCTCTCTCTCTCTCTCTCTAAAGATACAGGCATAAACATATATATACACATATATATAATTGATTATATTATATATACAATTTATACATATATATTACATATGTGTGTGTGTGTGTGTATATATATATATATATATATATATATATATATATATATATATAAACTGATTCTGTTTCTCAGAGAACCATGACTAACAGAGTCTGGTATATGCTTACTCAGTGCCATAAGAAAGATCTGTTTGCAACATCCTAAAACTAATAATCAGCCACGATTTTCCTGTAAGCAATTAGGTTTGAAATTGAAAATCCTGGGGATCCCTGGGTGGCTCAGCGGTTTGGCGCCTGCCTTTGGCCCAGGGCACGATCCTGGAGTCCCGGGATCGAGTCCCACGACGGGCTCCCAGCATGGAACCTGCTTCTCCCTCCTCCTGTGTCTCTGCCTCTCTCTCTCTGTGTCTATCATAAATAAATAAATTAATTAATTAATTAATAAGAAATTGAAAATCCTGAGTGTGGTGAGGAGGAAGAGCTGTGCCCTAGGAGTCATTTAACTATATCAGAACTCTAGCTTCATGATTCAGGACATACCCTTGGGGAGCTCACTACTTGTCATGGCTGGCACCTCAGTGTCCTTTCTGTTCTAGGGTGCAAATCACTTATTTGGCTACAAAAGACTCTTTTATAGTCTGTCTCACATTCTCTACTTCATAAATCTTCAATAGGTGCCAGCTCCCAGAAGGCAGTGGCTTGATTCAATAAGTCTAAAATGGTCCCCAAAGGCTTATCACCTGGATATATGAGGAATGGCTTTTAGATTTTCACCCTCCTTTAGTCTAAGCCAGCCTGAGAAAGAACACACCATGTCTGTCTGATCTAGGGGCTTTCTTCCCCTCCTCCACATCTCCAGTGATTTATAACTCATTTTTTTTTCTAACTGTGACCATGGTCATGACCATGCATACTACTCTGGACAGACTCCTCAGCTTATCAAGGGGATATGGCTATTAACAAGAGAGCTTGGCTCCCAGAGGGTTTGACTACTGAGATGTATTTTTCTTCCTTTCTCAATTACTAGTGGAAAATAAAGCCTGGGAGGAAAACAAGATAAACAGTGGCAATTCAAATTTCCCCTAAGCTAGGGTTTATTTTTTATTTTTCCCAGATCTCAGATAAACTCTCTCCCTGATTTCTGTTTTATGTCACTTTGGCTGACACATGTCAAGCTCTTAACATTGATTAAAAATAGACCATTTGGATGGAAACAGACTATCACAACACAAGGGGATTTTGCTGTTTCATTTTGTAGTTTTAATAAGTGTAAGGGGAATAAAGAGACCTAGGTGAATAGTCTTGGAGACCAAATCCTGTTTATCTACAGAACACATATACCTTCTCATCTCCCCTTCCTTATACTCTACTTGATTACTCAGAAGGGTGGGTTCACCCTACCTCTACCACTGCCCTCTCACAGAAAGAGTCAATTAAAGAGAATGTCTAGAATTGGATGGATTATCCTTGTTTAGGCTACAATCTTGCTTGATAGTTGTGTGGGTACATATCTTACTTCCTCTGTTAGATTGAGACCTATGGTTGCAGACAGTGTCGTTCATGTCCTTCCCACAAGACACAGCATAGTCTCTTGACACACACAGGAGACAATTGATTACAAATATTTGTTGGTTAAACAAATGAGTGAATGAGACTATTTTAATAGGCGTAGATGACAAGCCTTTTAGGAGCTGTTAGGTTCAATTATAATTAGGCTCATGCTGTCATTAATCATTAGCAGTCATGGCCAGATATTCAATGCTGCCAATTGATACCAGCCAATTGGTAAGTAAGGCTGTATAACCACCTCCTAGAAGATCATGATGCTTGTCCAGATTGCTGTTTGAAGATGAAACAAGGCGTTTCCACTGTAATTCTGACTCCACGCTAGCACTATGTGGTATGGTCTCTGCAGATTTACTTTCTCAAATATGACCCTGGAGCTGGAAAAAGAATAGGATCAGTGGCCCCAGTAAGGATATCTGTTTTCTAGAACCTAGTATTTTGCTAGACTGAGGCAATGTCATAAGAAGATACTTTATCATTGCCCCTCTCATTCTTGCAGACTCAACTACAATATCGAGATGCTGACATGTATAAGGAATGAAGAATTTGTTTAGCCTTCTGTGGGAAAACAAAGTGATAATAAACCCTTTAGCAAAAAAAAAAAAAAAACCCTACTAAACTTTTTCTTAAGAGATTTAGCACATTTGAAAAAAATGTACAGAAATGAGTATTTTTTTTTCCGCCAAAAAACACCTCAGTTCACGTTTTCTTCAGGAGCCTCAATATTTTCCATTTCTGGTCAAGATCTGAACAGCAAAAAAGGAAGTATGATCTGAAGTAATTATGGTCTGAGCAGAAGCAAAACAGGCCCCAGACCTCACGAGGAAACTTGACCAAAAGAGGAACAGTGCTCCTGACTTAGAAAACTGAACTGCTAGAGTTTAACCAACTGGCCCTAATTCAGAGCAGGTGCAATCACTCCAGCCGTTTGCTGACAGGCAACATGGAGGAGAGAAAACAAAAAGAAGGGAGAAGCACTG
The DNA here is from genome assembly GCF_048418805.1 of Vulpes vulpes. Lineage (NCBI taxonomy): Eukaryota > Metazoa > Chordata > Mammalia > Carnivora > Canidae > Vulpes > Vulpes vulpes. The sequence continues at coordinate 106,698,999 of NC_132781.1, read as the reverse complement.
AGTGCTCAGAGGCTTTCAGAGGCTCCTGTTGCTAGGGAACCACTTCCTCTGTGCTCATACACAGCTAACTCAAGCTATTCAGATATCACTAGAATAATCTTTCTTAGGCTTAGGAAGAAAGGAAACAGCTCTCAAAGCTCAGACGTCATGGTAACACCAGGCAAGGCCTGGCTTTTCCAGCAGGCACCAAAGAGCCGAGGATGCTGGGAGAGGACAAGAAGTGAATGGGCATCTTGTCTTTCTTTATTCAGACAGTCAGAGGGCTAACACCCACCCCACCCCCTTCTTCTCTTTCTACCCAGGTGTGTCAGTTGCAAACAGCGACAGCATGCACACACAGGAGCACACACAGTAATTTTATTATCAATTCCTTGAGAGCAGAGACAAGGCTTTATTTATCTTCAGATGCCAACATCTTCCAACCCAGCTGCTCTACACTCAGTTCTCCGTATGTATTGAATTCAACTCCTCTTTTCACAAACATTTACTGAGGATTCGGTTCTATGTGCACTATCTGGCGTGCTCTGTGGCAGACAAAAATGAGCACATATACTCCTCCCCTCAAGAAGCTTCCTGGTCTTGTAAGAGAAACACATGCAAGCATGAGGGTTGGCTACAGATGACAGCAACACACATAACAGTAGTGTAAATAAGATAGAAAGTTGTATATATATTTTTTGTCCTTACACATAAAAGAAGTCTGCACGGAGGCAGTGCAGAGTTGGTATGGAGCCCCATGGTCACCAAGACCCAGTTTCTCCTGTGTCTTGCCCCCACTATCCTTGGATAAGAGTTTCATCCTCAAAGTCACCCTGTGATCCAAATGGTCACCATGATATCCTGCCAATGTTCCAGATGGTTAGAGGGGAAGAGTGTTCTCTCTTGAGGGAGATTTCTAAAAGCCCCACAGTAGTATTACAGCATTTGATGGCTTTCTATGAAAAATATAAAGCCCCCTCTTCATGTTATTGCTTGAGGGGTGTGAAATCAGTCTTATTTATATATAGCTCCATTTTTTCTTTTTTTCCTTTTTAAGATTTTATTTATGTATTCATGAGAGACACACACACAGAGAGAGAGTCAGAGACAGGCAAAGGGAGAAGCAGGCTCCATGCAGGGAGCCCGATGCAGCACTTGATCCCAGGTGTCCAGGATCAGGTCCTGGGCTGAAGGCGGCGCTAAACCGCTGAGCCACCCAGACTGCCCCCACGTTTTCATTATGGAAATTACATCATCTTATTACAGCAACTTTGGAAAATGGATTAATTGGTCCTTAACACCAATACTTAACAAATATTTATTGCACGCTATCGCACTAGGAGCTAGGACTGTGAGAGTAAATAACTACTATGGGCATTCTGAGAGTAAATAACTACTATGGGCATTCTGGATTTTTTTTTTCTCCATTTTGTAAAGCTATGCATCAGTTTTTGTGTTTTGTAGTTGTAATTACAGTAAATAATTTCATATCCTACTTTTTTTTGCTTAACATTAAATCATTAGCTTTTTTCCACTTTATCACATGACTAAATTTGTAGCAAGCAAATATGTTCCTAGTAAAAATTAAATGTTATTTTTAAAAAGCCATAAAACAACGAGATATCACTACACACCTATAGAATAACCAAAATTCAGAACACTGACAACACCACATGCTAGTGAGGATGCAGACCAACAATAAGTCTTACTCATTGCTGGTGGGAATGCAAAGTGGCTCAGCCACTATGGAAAACATCATACTCTTACCATAGGGTCCAGCAATTGCACTCTTTGGTGTTTACCCAAAGGAGCTGAAACATTATCCACGAACTTTATCCACACAAAAACCTGCACACACATGTCTGTTGCGGTTTTTTCATAACTGCTATAACTTGAAAACAATTAAGATATCCTTCAGTTGGGACGCCTGGGTGGCTCAGTGGTTGAGCATTTGCCTTTGGCTCAGGGTGTGATCCTGGAGTCTGGGGATCGAGTCCCACATCAGGCTTCCTGCATGGAGCCTGCTTCTCCCTCTGCTGTGTCTCTGCCTCTGTGTGTGTGTGTGTGTGTGTGTGTGTGTGTGTGTGTCTTTCATGAATGAATAAATAAAATCTTATAAAACAAAAAAGATATCCTTCAGTTGATGAATAAACTATGATCCATCCAATGAAATATTATTCAGCACTAAAAAGAAATGAGCTATCAAGCCATAAAAAGACAAGGAGGAATCTTAAATGTATATTACTAAGTGAAAGAAACCAGTTTGAAAAGGCTACATATTGTATGATTTCAACTAGATGACATCTGGGAAAAGGCAAAACTATGGAGACAGTAAATGCATTAGTGGTTGCCAGGGGTAGGGGAACAGGGACGGATGAATAGGCAAAGCACTGAGGATATTTAGGACAGTGAAAATACTCTGTATGATGGAGACATGTCCTTATACATTTGTCCAAACCATAGAATGTACAAGACCAAGAGTGAACCCTAATGTAGACCATGGAGTTTCAGTGATAATGGTGGGTCCATGTGGGTCTATCAATTACAACAAATGTTCCCCTCTGGTGGGGGATGTGGATAATGGGGAAGGCTATGCATGTGGGGCAGTGGGGGCGGGGGAGGGAAGGGGCATATAGGAAATCTCTACCTTTTGTTCAATTTTTTTTAAGATTTTATTTATTTATTCATGAGACACACACACACACACACACACACATATACACAGAGAGAGGCAGAGAGAGAAGCAGGATCCATGCAGGGAGCCTGATGTGGGACTGGATCCCGGGACTCCAGGACCACGCCTGGGCCGAAGGCAGGCACTAAACTGCTGAGCCATCCAGGGATCTCCCCTTTTGTTCAATTTTGCGTGAACCTAAAACTAGTCTAGAAAAAAATGAAGTCTATTAAAAATAAATCTCAGCCACATTCCCTTGCTCTTGCCATCTTACACACTGTCCCAACTTGAAACTGCCAGTACCTAACGTACATCCCATAGTTCCCTGGTAGGATGAAACTCCAGGCACAAAAAGTGATTATTTTCTTAATAATCAACCCTTGATCGACTGCCTGTCTTATGCTGTCTCACTTCCCCTCCTTACCACAATGTGCATCCTGGGATCTCCTCCAAACAAGCTGTACTAGAATCCTTGTTCCAGGATCTACCTCTGGGGGAACCACATTAAGGTATCTCCTGACAACTTGGCTTATATCCCATTGGCCAGACCTATCTGTAAGGGAGGCTCGAAAACGTACTTTTATAGCTTACACTGCACCCAACAAAATCAGAATCCTGTAGCTAAAGAAGAGAAGATGAATATTGGATAAACAATTGGCAGAGATAAGACATATCCACACATAATTGTAAATTATGGGCCATAAGAGAGGTATTAGAGTAATTCCTTCTCTGTAGGTATTCTATCACTTCATTAAAAGTACAGAATTTGACTTGGACCTTCAAACCCATGTATAATAATAGCTGAATACGTCTGAGAGTGATATGTAGAGTGGGTAAGAGCAGGTAAGGTCTAGATACAGAAAGACCAGATAGAAAACTATTAAAATAGTTTGGGCATGGGGGAATAATCAACTAACCTGGAATGTGACAACAGGACTGGAAAAGTTGGAATTGATACAAGAAATATTGCAAAGAAACTCAATGTAGAGTTTAAGCGGAAAATAGCAATGAAACATGACTTTGAAGCTGAAAGCCAAGATGGAAGGTGACAGCATAAACAGGAGTCATACAGTTGGAAAGAAAAGCCACATCTGGGGGCTTTCATTTTTGTCTTAGATGCTGCAGGATTTCAACCTAGTATCCTACAGCGAAGCAGATTAAAAACAAAGATACTAAGTTTCACCAATCTTGGGGTAAAAAGTAAAGACTCATTTCTTTACTTCATCTCAATCCTCTCAATGACTTTATATGCCTATGGCCAATTCCAGGAACTCCCCCCACCCCAGTGTGCCCTCTTTACAGGAAACCAGGATGGTTAGCCTTTCTAAAAGGCACCAGATCTAAGATCCCGGCTGATAAATGCCCTCAAATCAGAGGCAAATAGAATCTACCCTCTCCGCGTGTGGTACTGCTCAGAAATTCTCAACTCTGTCCAGAAGATATACTAGTGTTTTTTTTGTTTGTTTTTAAAGATTTTATTTATTTATGAGAGACACGGAGAGAGGCAGAGACACAGGAAGAAGCAGGCTCCATGCAGGGAGCCTGACTCGGGACTCAATCCCAGGACTCCAGGAACATGCCCTGGGCTGAAGGTGGCACTAAACTGCTGAGCCACCGGGGCTGCCCTATACCAGTCTTTAAAGAGTTGCTGAGATGGCTAAGAGTATAGAGCATTGGACTCAACTGGGGCTCTGTTGGGATGAATTAACTTTTTAAGGCTGAGTTTCCTTATTTGCAAAGTGGGGATAATATAGACCCTAGAGGGCTGTTAAGAGGATTAAATAAGAAACTCACGAAAGCACTTAGCATAGCGCCTAATGCATTGCAAGTACTTAATAAATGTTAGCTGGTGTTATTGTTGAGTATCCGGCAATCATGCTTACCAGACACTTTGTGTTCAGTTGTTAGAAAAGGACAATTCAGATAATGTGATGCTGAATACACTCAAATCAAAAACGGCAGCTGGACCAGGTGAACCCTGAATCCAATCAGTGGGGTGTAGCTTGGTACGGAGCAGAGAAAGTCATAGTTACCTGAAGAAAGTAAAACATTTTCTTCAAGGCTTTCCAAATGGTTGGAGAGAACTCCACCCTGTGAACCCACTTAGAGCAGGGCAGGCATGAAAAGAATGCGGGCACAAAGGAAAATGACTGGAAACACAGCTATTGGGGTTGAGTGCATAAAACCAACAAGGCGAGACTTGAAGCCCTATATCTCAGTGCCCAGCAGAGAGGCAGTCTCCACAAACACTTGTTGAACTCACCAGACAAGTTAACTGTGTAAGTAACCAAACGAACTGATCTGATGCCTCTGTGTTTATAATGACGGCCAGGCTAGCAATGGGCTTCCGCCAAATGTGCCCTGCCTCTTGAGTCCTTGGTCTGGTTCTGCTTCTATGGCTTGGAAAAAGCCAAGGGCTGTTTGTCCCTTTTGTCAGTTTCTCCTTGGATAGGAAAGCTGAAATTTTCCATGATTACTATACACACTGGAGTCATGCTTGATCAAAATCCATCTAAAAGGTGCCAGGCACACAGCCAGACGGGCAAATGCTCACAAAGGAAATTTTACATCAGCCTTGCTTAGCCAGAGCAGAAACAGAAGTCCATCAGGGCAGCCCTCTCGGTGAGAACACAGTGACCCCTTAGTTCCCATGAAAGGAAAAGACCCAGAGAAGCAGCTGTGCCCTATTGCCATCCCGAGTCCTCCAACGTCCTGTGTCGTTAAGGTGGGAGCTGCAACTACACTTCTAGCTGTTCAGTCACACCCATCCATTAAATGTTTCCCTTTCCTAGGGTACCCTTCATAGTTGTTATTGTCCATTACTGAAATCACGAGAAGCCTCTGAATGGTGTAGCATTAGCCTCTGACACAGAAGAAAATGTAACTGCGGGGAGCTTCAGAGAACGGGGTAAAGATCACTGGCCCGAGGTCAGCGCTCACCAGCTTGACGCAAGCTAGTGCATCTCGTTTCCACAGCAACGGCCCCCACGCCATCTCACCTGCTCCTCCGACACAGGCATGTTGGGGAGGTAACCTGGCAGGGATGTGATGCCACCCCACTTCTATTATTTTATCACTTGGGCATGCAGGCCTGCTCTGTCAGTTTGTACAATTTCTCAAGAACAGATAGAACCTAGATTTTTACAGGAAGTTTTCCAGATTTTAACCATTGGGGACCGAATTTTTAATTTTGAAGAAGACTGCAGGCCAAACAAAATGTATCTGAGTTTGCCCTGTTGGTAACATCAGTCCTAAAATATTAGAAGTCACTTTTCAGGGTTTCAGAATTACTCAGTGTTTTTTTACTATCTGTGTGGAACACGGACTACATACCAATCCTCAGCCATAATTCGTTAGAAAACTCATTAACATTTTGCTCTATATTTTGTTGTCTCTTTTTCTCATCATCTCTCTGTGATGAAGGATAAAGATCCAGAGGCGTTGTTTTCTAAGCTGTTTTTAAAAACAGGCTCAAAATAGGGTAAATGATGATTCAAGTTTCACACCGATCCAATCAGTAACTCAGCCAAACATTAGGGTTCATGTTTGGGGCTCGGAAAGAAATGATTCTGTGACTCAAATCCACTCCTCAATTCATATCAAGTTAGTTCAAAATGAGTCACAATATAGCAGTATCTAAGCAAATATGCTTTGTGATGGTCAACATCAAGTTGGAAGAGTCTCCTTCCTTCTTCATAATCATTTAACTTCCCCCAATTAACAGGTAAGTACAGAATGCTGCATTCAGAAAAGGTTGGAGAATTTTTAAAAAGCTGAGGAATGCCACCATTTTAATGAGTTAATAATTTAGTGATCAGAGCAGCTATTTCGCATTGACGTTTTAAAACACTTTTGTCAAAAGGTTTTTAGTTTTTCTTTTTTGAGATCTCAGGCTCATTGATTCTTTTGAATATATTACACTGTGTTGAATGCTCTGATGGTGCCAGGGTACCCTCTCTGATTATGGGTTCCCCCCCGAAAGCTGTTTCTGTGGGAGGTGAGGGAAATAGCAGCTTAGCGGTGGGGTGATAAGCCAGGAGGAGAGCTATCAGCTACTTCTGTGGCTTAACCCCTGGGAGCAACTCTGGGCATCAGTGCAGAACATGTGGCCCACGGCTGGCCTCCCCAAGGGGTCAATGAGTGGAGGTATTTATTCATCAGGTCCCAGCAGTGTTTGCTTGAGGGCTACTCCTGAGGGGGTCAGAGCAGGTTCTGGAAGAGAAAGCCCAAGGCAGACACCTGTAGGTATAGGAAGTGGAGCCAAGGTCTATAGAAGCAGAAGCTGGGGTATGGTGGCCACCCTGCTCCCCCAAGCTTCATCAGTCCTGCCTCCCCTAATCTGGACAGTGACATTTTCTCAATGAAGTATAAATAACTTAGGAGAAGTCCTGGTTTGTCTTTTCAACCACATTGCTTGAGCTATGCTCCTCCTGTACACAGATTCTAGAGCAGTGGCTCACCCACTGGGAGTCACCTAAATGGGTAGTAGGGCATGACTGCCACAAAGCCATGTTGAACTGAGGTGTGGGAGTGAGGGGAATAACAATGCTGACTTCAGGGGACCCCTAGGATCAAAAAGCCACTTCATTTAAATGTTTGCAGGGAAACATGGGTAAATAGCAACAAGAGAAACACCACCACCAATCTTTGAGATTCCAAAACTTTCCATTTTCTATCTCACCTAAGGGCTTTGGTGACAATGACCAGCTGGAACCTCTACATGATGATTTCCGCTATCTGTGTCCCGAGAACGGGAGGAAGGGTACAGTCCAGGGAGAGAGTGTGCTGGGCATCCAAAAGCACAGCATGCAGCGCAAGCTCCTGCTTTCCATTCACGTGCAGGGACGGGAAGTGAGGAGTGGAAGTGGGTAGAGGGATTCCTCCAGAATGGAGACACCCAAAGACTATCCGTGTATGGTTTCACTTACTTAACCTGAGAGTTGTTCATCACTGCTGCTCTTGTATATTAGTGCTGCCTTCATGATTCTTTCTGCTCTGAGGGATTCTTACAAAGGCTGGATAAGAAATTTTAAACAGGGAAATAATAGAAGAAAATAAAATAACGTTGAAACATGTGGGGGACACACACACACCACACATTAGAAAATTCTGCTCCAAGTATTGCCAACACTGAGCATTTCATTCCTAGTAACTGATTCATTTTTGACCTGGATAAACTTCTAGGAAGCCCTGTGCCTCAGGGGTGCTAAGGGGACTCAGGATTGGATAAAGAGTAGTACCCGATAAAGCTACCAAGGTGTCTCATGTGGTGCATGGGCACAATATCTAAACCAAACATTTGCTGTGCAGGTGCATTTCTGCTCCTCTTTGAGAAACAGGTGCCTGGTCAGTCGACAACACATCAGGTGTACCTTGATTGCAGAGGACTAAATCAAACTCCTTTTTATTTATTTGTGTTTTTTCATTTACAAACAACAAGTGGTCTATTGAATTTCCTGAATAAAAAAATCTGGAAATGATTAGCTCTCTGTCCATGGGGAGAGGAGAAAAACCAGAAACTGCTCCCTCAGTGACCCTGAGGAGTATGGATGCTGTGGTTTCAAAGCTGTGGGTGGTATTATTGCTTAATAGATGTTACTAAGACAGTGCTGAGAACCTGGAAACTGGATTCATTAGTCTGACACCTTCTCTCTCTTTTTTTTTTTTTTTTTTTTTTAGTCTGACACCTTCTCAACATGAAATAATACGGAGTTAGGAGCAGACTGGTACAACTTAAGCGGGCAGGCCAGGAAGTTTCCCTTCCTGCATGAAAGAACACTCTTGCTGCCTTGCCCTGCCGAAAACAAACATTACACTCACTCCCACCCCAAGCATCTCCTTGGATTCAAGGGCAGGGCCAGCTGATTTAACAGTGAAGAAAATCTAGCTGTGCTCTCCCCCACCCCATGACTTTCTCCTATGTACACTAGTATCTATAAAAGCCCATGCATGGTATCCCATCCAGTGGTGTTTTAGTTCTTGGGATGGGGAATATATCACTTTCATAGGTGTGTATGCCTCTGGTAGACCTTCACTTTGTGGGAAGAATTTACATGATAGTGAACATCCAATCAATTATCTTTTGAAGTAGAGACTAAGATTAAATAAAATCTCCTTAGACTAAAGTAAAAGCATGGTAGCCAAGTCCCATACAGGAGTTTGGGGATCAGCACTTTGCTAGAAGTCATGTGCAACCTCAGCATCATTTTCTCTAATAAAAGTCCCCTAGAACCCAGAGACTGTCCTATAGCCAAGGGAATGGGAAGAAGGTAAAGGAAGTACATTTAGTTCCTTGAAGACAAGCCCTGTGTCTCCCTCATCTTTGACTTCCCAGGGATTAGCATGGTCGTCTTCATGTTTGTTAAAGCCCCTACTGAACAAGTCTTCAATATCAAAAGTTGTACTGTAAACCACACTTGGTCATTCATGCATTCATTTATACTTCAGTCAAACAACCATCTATTTTGAACTCTTCCATACTCCAGAACATTATGCTGGGAACTGGAGAAAAAAAAATAGAAAAAGATTCTGTGTATTCAGCTTCTGGTGGAGCCAACTGCTTTAGTAGCAAGAGTTTAAAAGAGAAGAGCAATCATTCCTTCTTTGTCCAACAAATCTTTATTGAGCATCCACTTTACATAGGGCTCTGTTCTGGGCATTCATTATTTACATAGCAGCATAGCATATGCTCAAACACCAGAGCTTATGGAGCTTACATTCTAGACGATGAAGACTCATAAAGAACAAGGAAAGGACATAGTGCATCAGAGAGTCATAAGTGGTTTTCAGACAAGATGGGGCAAGGAGGTAAGAGTTATAGACAGATTACAGTTCTGCTCAGGGTGGTCAGAGAAAGACTTACTGAGGGCAGAGACCAGTCAGGAGGTAGGGATGGAAGCCATGCAGACCAACATATTCATCCCATATGGAAATTTAGGGATCAGGTCTTTGCTGGAAGACATCTCCAGCCCCCAGCAGCATTTTCTGTAATAAAAGACCTCCTAGGACCTCAGATGGTCTGTCCTAAGGTTAAGGGGATGGAAAGAAAGTAAACTCAGGATACAGGAAGCACACCACCTTCTGTTTTCCAATGTCCCTACCTGAACAGTTTTCTATTCATTCTTTAGCCAGGGCCTTAGAAAAATCGGCAAGGAAGATAAATCACCTTTTTTTTTTTTTTTTTTTTTTTTTGCACAAAGTGAGGCATGACTGAAATACAGTTGGCATGGGGTAGAGACCTCATTTTGACTGTTCTACTATGACATGGCAGTAAAAGCAAACATTTTAGTTATCTGAATTACCAGAGAATGGGTCATTCTCTCAACTCCCATGGCTCCCAGCCCGAAGTGCCACCTTCCTGCAGGGGGCCCGGCCACACACACACACACACACACACACAGCAACATTACATCTCTTAAGAAGCTGCTCAATGGAACCCTGGTCTCACTTCCTCACAAAGGTTACAAAAATACACATATTTTTTTCTTTATTGCTTTCATTTTTAGTTGAAGAGTTTTAACTGTTTGGGGTTTACTTCACACATAAGCAACGTTACAAACCACAGGAAATGAAAGCTTGACTAAATGCAGATGACACAGAAGGCCAACTCTGAAAGTGTGCTGGGCCTCCCTCAGCCTTAGGTGACCTTTAGCAAAAAGAATGTTCCAGTGAAATGTTCTGTCATAAAACAGCATTGACTTATAAGATTCTCCCCCATTATGATCAGAGTGTGGCAATCTTGAGGCCACAACAGCACACAGGCTGATAGCAACCAAAAAGATAATAAGGATTCTGCAAAGTCTTCTTGGATTTTAAACACATTTGAAGGTTGTTTCAGCATTCAAAAATACTTGGCCTGCTTCTAAAGCAATGCACGGGCAAGAAAAAAGGCAAGATCCAGCCAACATTTTAAAAACAATTTTTTTCTTTTGAAACATAGCCACCAGAAAGGGTGCAATTCATTTAAAAAAAATTCTCTCAAGAAAATATAGCTGGCCCATCCATTCATCTGTCTCCCTGTCCACAAGGGAATGAATGAATAAATGAAGATATGATGTGCTAACTCCCTCTCACAGGGATCCCTGGGTGGCTCAGCAGTTTAATCCCTACCTTCGGCCCAGGGCGTGATCCTGGAGTCCCAGGATCAAGTCCCACATTGGGCTTCCTGCGTGGAGCCTGCTTCTCCCTCTGCCCCCCGCCCCCATCTCTCATTAATAAATAAATAAATCTTCCTCTCACTCTCCCAAAACTGATATTACATAATTTCTATTCATTTGGCTAGAGATAAGATTAGTTTGGGCAAGATCTGTAGTTTCTTTATGTCAACTCATAAATCTGAGTCTCTGTACTAAAAAGGTAATGCTCACTTTTAACCTTATTCAGTATTGATGCCTTTTACAGGCTGTTGTATTTGTGGTGTTTGGCTTGTTCCAAGGACCCTACAGTGAAACAGAAAGAGATTAAATGAAGCCTCATCACAAATGACAAGTCATGGAAAATGACTTGTCAATTTCCAATTTTAAAATGACAAGTCATGGAAACCACAAAAGGCTCTAGGAAAGGAACATATCCTATGGCAATGCAAAAAGGAAAGACATCCCACAGAAAGACAGACCTGGGAGCAGGTGGCCAAGTGAGCCATGCAAACCAAAATGTCTGCCAACTTAGATGTAGCAGCTGCTGAGAAATGAGGTATAAATCCAAGTGAGAACGTGTAAACTCTTCTCCTGTCCTCAGCTACTTCTAATAACTGGCTTATCTCAGATGGTCATATTGCCAGGCTTTGAATTATGCCTTCTTGATGACTTAGAGATTCTTCTGTTTGGAACTATGGCCTCCTTCTTGCTACTATTATTAAAGTATTGTTGTTTTTCTCTCTATTTTTCAGACAACATCATGGCACCTCAAGGGAGCTCTTATGTCTGGAAATCTTTCCTTCACACCTCCATTCCTATCACCATTTTTCATGGGTCTATTACCTCATTATTCCTTCTCCCTGTGCAATGATAATGTTATATGAGAAGGATGCAAGATGTCTCCAAAATGGCACCTTTGGATAAAAGATCTAACCTTGCTTCCAAAGAAATATAACCCCTGTTTTTAAGGAACACATAGCCTGATGGAATCTTCATTGAGTGTCCTCATGATTCAGAGCCTTATTCAGGTCAAGAAAGTAGCTAACCACACGTGTGACTACAGCCAGAAAGGCCTCCTCTTCTTCACCTGCTTGCTAATGTTTAAAATCCCTTTAGCAGCCACTACATTTTTTCATTCTATAAGCGGATTTGCAGCTTAAAATACTAATAGGCTAAAGAGTCTTTTTTTATTAAAAGATTTTATTCATTTATTCATGAGAGACACACCGAGAGAGGCAGAGACACAGGCAGTGGGAAGCCTGATGCAGGACTCAATCCCAAGACCCTGGGGTCACAATCTGAGCCAAAGGCAGACAGACGTTCAATCACTGAGCCACCCAGGTGCCCCTACATGTTCTTTTGATGGTAGCAAAGCTGGGGATGGAAGGTAGTGAAGAGGGAATCCCATTGAGGGGGCAGGGCATGGAAAGGGCAGGCTGGAGGCAAAAATAAACTTTATCTTATGATGAACCTATCCAGCAATGGTCTTGATGAAATGAAGCACCAGCTGACAGCAACTCACAATGTATCACATTAAAAGGGATTTACTATAAATGGGTTACCCTGTCCACTCAGTTAATATATCCATGAAGCCAAGGGGAAGTGCCACCTGATTCTGAATAAGCAATAGGGTTCTGTCTATTATAGGCAGATCACTTAATTAGAAAAAAAAAACCCTCAAATGTACAGACACTAAATTATTAGACAACAAAGGACAGGTTATGATGGTAGTAAAGTTTAAACACACTCCCAATTAACCTGTCATAGCCCCTGGGTAGACCCTGCAAGTAGAAATTACAGATCTCAGGATAAAGTGACAAATGCTTAAGGATTAGGTCAACAGCCACAAAAGGGGCTGGATACCAAATAAGTATCACTTTAGATTCAATTTGCAGTATTTGGTTTTCACTTTATAAATAGCCTGGCTAATGTGTCTTTCTTCACAAAAGGATTTCATATCTATCCTTTGAGACCCAGCCTATATGCCACAAATCCTTGGATAACTTCCAGGATCCCCCAAACTGAATTTCTCTCACCTCTTTGGATCTCCATCCTCCCAATCCTGCCTGTGTTCCAGCACATACCATATCCTACCTGTGGTCTTAGTTCTCTGTGTTCATGTTTTAGAGACACTATTTAACTATAAGCTCTAAAGGCAAGACTTTTCTAGAACCCTGCTTTCTCAATAACTTATATTTTACTTGTTTAAGCCTATAATTTCTCTATAATTTACATTTTCCTTTTATTTATTTAATGGTTGTATTTCTCGTTTTCCCATAAGCTCTGTAAGACACAGAGTCACATCTGTCCTAGTTACCACTCTAAACATAGCGTAATTCCCAGCACAATGTCTAGCAATACTATTCAGTAAACATTTCTTAGTCAATGAATTATGTTCATACTTTTCAAATGACCTGGCAGACACAATTTATAACAGAATTTCAAAGAATATTTAATAAGCACAGTAGGTCTGAACTGAATGAACTAAAACTACAGGCATAAACACACTAATGCCACATGTTTGGATTATCTCGGCTGGTCCAGTGTAATCAAAAGGGTCCTTTCAATAGGAAGATGAGGCGTCAGCATCAGAAAGGCATGATAATAGAAACACAGGAAAGATATTGGAAAGTACTATACTGGTGGACTTTAAAGATGAAAAATGGGACCACCAGCCAAGGAACGCAGATGACTTCTAGAAGCTAGAAAAGGTAAGGAAATGGACTTTCCCCTAGAGCCTCCTGAAGGAACAATGAAAGCCCTGCCAACCCCTAGATTTTAGCCCAGTGAGACCCATTTTAGACTTCTGACCTCCAGAATTATAAGATTATCAATTTGTGTTGTTGCAAGGAACTAAATGTGTAGTTATTTGGTAGAGTGACAAGAAAAACAGTACATAACTTTTGCATTAAGTAATTAACATAGGAGATGGCAGAGAGTGGTGGTGGCAGAAATAGTAGAGAAGTAAATAAAACTGATATATATTTTTTCCTAGGCAGATCTGATAGGATAGGCATTAGATTGGATCCATGAGTTTTGACTCAAACAAGTAGCTAATGAAGATATGTATTAAATTGGGAAAACAGGTTGGGTGAAGAACAAGAAAGGGAAAATACAGTTTATTTTCAAAGTGTTAAGTTTTGGGATGCCTGGGTGGCTCAGCAATTAAGCATCTGCCTTCAGCTCAGGGCGTGATCTCGGGGTCCTGGGTTCGAATCCCACATCAGGCTCCCTGCTTCTCCCTCTGCCTGTATCTCTGCCTCTCTCTGTCTGGTGAACCCAAGTACTATTTTAGAAATAGTGAGAAATTTTTGCATTTTGTGTTTGAAATTTCTACTTAAAGAATAGGGCTATTAGGTGTTTTTGAAAAAAAAATAGAAGAAGAATACGTCTTTTATTCATAATCCAAAATCTAAAGCTATACTATTCAACCACAAATAATCCCAAGAAATAATCCCAAGAAATAATCCCAAGAAATTGGGATTACAGATTTCTAACTCAATGATGTCCCTCTTGCTGTAGAATTCTGTTCATTGGGGTTTCTGACTCCAAATGAATTTGTGGAGGGAAATCTTTCCTACTACATTACGTTTCTAGTCACACACTCACACAGGGCTTACAGATCTAAGATGCTAGCAGACTGTTTCAGAAGTGGATTTCTGAATTCTCACTTGGAGATTTCATGGTAGGACCTGTTGGATTCAATTCATGTCTTAGAAAAGCCTTGCAGAGTAGCTGTGTCTTCACAACATGGAGGATAATCAAGGCTTTGGATATCTTCAAAATCTAGTGGGCAAATGATACTATTTATAACAGCAACCAGGAGACTCAAAATCTCTTGGCCAAATTTGCATTGACCCAGCAATGGCCATAAGTCCAGCCTCCTCTAGCTGAGGAACTGACCATCAAGAGTAAGTGTGCAAAAGTGGCACTCAGAACAATTTTCAAGGGGTAGAATATGCAAGCTTCGACTCTGCCTTCCTATGTCCCTACTTTCAAACTCCAAAACTCCTAGGGCACCTGAGTGGCTCAGGCAGTTGAACATCTGATTCTTGGTTCTGGCTCAGGTCAGGAGATTGATCTCTGCATCCAGCTCCACACTCAGTGTGGAGTCTCCTTGTCCCTCTCCTTCTGCTTCTTCCTGCCCCCACTCATGCCCTCACATGCCCATGCATCTGCAGGCATGCTCACTCACTTGCTATCTCTAAGATAGATAAATAAATAAACAAATAAATAAATAATAAAATCTTTAAAGAATCAGCTCCAAAACTCCTTATGAGCATCATCAACTCAAGGAGACTTCTTAGATTCTACTTCTACAATGCTCCCAGTGGTGTTTTAGTTGTGCCATCTTTTCACATTATTTCTCATGTTCCAAACACATCTATGCCTTAGACATTTACTTTCTTGAAAGGCATGGGTCATGTCTTATTATCCTTTATAGGTCAGAAATCTAAAATAGTCAGAGTTTGCCACACTTAATGTATCCTACTTGCATCTCCATTACACAGGGAAATAAAATGCCTTGCATATAGTGAACAGGAAGGACTCAATAAGAATTTACTGAATGACTACTAGGTGCCAACCACTATCTAAGGTGCCAAGATACCAATAAACAAGATAGGCAAAGTTTCTCTCTGCGGGACAATAAGTAACCAAACCAATCCATGGAAGGATGATTTTAGATTGTAATAAGAGTTATGAAACAAATAAAATGGGCAATGAGATAAAGAGTGATTCGAAGGAATGATAAAGTAGTCTCTGGGACTGGACATTTCAGCTAATACTTGATTGATGAGAAGGATCCAGCCATACAAGGATCTGCAAGGGATCTGCAAGGGGAGCCATGTAACGATCTCCTAGGGAGAGGCATCAAAGTAAAGCAATGTTTGTTACTGTGGCGGGTAGACACTTGGGAGGAGTATAGAGGGAGACGGTGGAGCTGCTTAATTGCTAACTTTCCTTTCTGCATCTACATCAGAGCAGGGTGCCACCTTTCCCCCGTTTTGCATATTTTTTCATTACTATTTCCATTTTCTCAATTCTGCTCCCCCATTTGCCATTAAATTACAAGAAAACGAGCCTCTGCCAGCAGCAAACACATCTGGAGCCCTCTTCTAACCCCTTAATGTCTAAAATACCAATCTAAAAGCCACTTGGATATAGAAGCAGAGAGTATTAAGATTTAGCTTTCAGGGATCCCTGGGTGGCGCAGCGGTTTGGCGCCTGCCTTTGGCCTGGGGCGCGATCCTGGAGACCCGGGATCGAATCCCACATCGGGCTCCCAGTGCATGGAGCCTGCTTCTCCCTCTGCCTGTGTCTCTGCCTCTCTCTCTTTCTCTCTCTGTGACTATCATAAAAAAAAAAAAAAAAGATTTAGCTTTCATTATTATAGGTCCACTCAACTAATATTTATTTTTATGGCCATTACATGTCATTATCATTATACTGATCATAGTCAGAAACTAAGTTATAAATGGACTTATCACTGTTTCTTCCCATATTATCACATAGGAAGTCCTATTATGGGGTAAATAGCTTTAGCAAAGCTGCATATTTCACTATATGCTAACATAAAAAGAAACCCAGCAAATGCATCTAAATAACATTTTCCAAGGTAATCATAAATACTTCAGCAAAAAACTACATTACTTATTTTAGTATTCCCGAATTTGAAATTTCTTCATCATTATCATCATTTACTTCATTGCAAGTGTTTGCTCATCAAGAACTGTAATCAATAAAGAAGAGAAGCAGCTAGTTTCTGCATCATAACCAGATTGTCTAGATGTCGTGCCTGGAATCCATTACTAGTGACATTTTTAGTTGTGTTTCCAATCATTTGGAACACACAGACTTTCTTGTGCAACATGCAAAGCTTTTGGATGCTGTAGGCCCTCCTGTTAGCAACAGCAGCCCAGAAAAGGAGGCATCCCACTGGTGTACGCTACCTGATGCCATCTTCTGTTCCAACTCGAGGCATTTAGGCTCCTCCTGGGATCCTTCTTCCTGAGTTCCAGTCCCACAAACCAGAAAAACAGAGAGAAAATAAAAATATGCATTAATTTACAGCAACAATTTCTGCAAACCTACTGAATTAATACGAGATCGAGAACGGAAAATATTAGGGATGCCTGGGTGGCTCCATGGTTGAGCATCTGCCTTTAGCTCAGGGCATGATCCCAGGGTTCTGGGATCGAGTCCCTCATCCGGTTCCCCACAGAAACCTGCTTCTCCCTCTGCCCCTGTCTCTACCTCTCTCTGTGTGTTTCTTGTGAATAAATAAATAAAATCTTTTAAAAAAAAAAGATTGAAAATATTAGACCAAGACTTTATGAACTGAGGCTTTGGACAAGCAACAAAGTCAACAGTAGATGTTGAGGAGGGTAACTACGGGGGTGCTGCATTACAAACTCCAGGGCTGTCATTCACACGGAAGTGTCTATGGATACTGTCCCTGAAGCAGTACAATCCAGGGACTCTCTGTGACTAATACGTTTGGGAGCATCAATTATTAGATAATAGTGGTGGTGGGTTGCTACATAAGACAAAAATTCTGCCAGTATGGTGTAACAAAGATAATTATGCTTTACTTTTCATAATTCAAAGAGCTGATTCATTGTATTTTTGAAAATTCAATCACAATTTAGTTATTTTTATCTTTGGAAAATTGAGTGAACACATTCTTCTCTGAGTTCTGGGATGATATTCTTTAATGACAATCGTGACTCCTATAAGCACTGATAAA
Source organism: Vulpes vulpes (assembly GCF_048418805.1). Lineage (NCBI taxonomy): Eukaryota > Metazoa > Chordata > Mammalia > Carnivora > Canidae > Vulpes > Vulpes vulpes. Next base: position 106,681,463 of record NC_132781.1, on the reverse strand, counting down.
GTAGACCCAGCTAGGAGTGAGGGAAGTAAATTAGATGGAATATCTACATGGTGCCTTTCTAATTTTATCTGCAAGATAACTTTATGCTGATTCCTTCATTTAGTTTTTTCCTTCAACAAACAAATATTTGTTGAGTGCCTTGTAGGGGCTATTTCTGTGGGACCTTAATTTCTATGCAAGATCCCTTCAATTACACTGCAGACAGATGCCTACTCAGCTTCCTTCCCAGTCTGGCACACTTTCTGCACATACTTGTTCCTTGGGGGAATTTAGCCAGATAGAAGAATTTTGCACCACAATAAAGCATGTCGGTGAAGAGTTGCAAAAATGGTAAATGAAGCTACTCTGTAACCAAAGTAGAACTAACAAACTCAAAAATTGATTGTAGGAACACTCTCCAATTTGTTCTAAGTTTGCACCTCCTAAGTAATATTTCACCCAGATGAGAATCCACCAGACTCTCAAGCTTGGTTAGTAAGATAAGACATCTCTTTTCAATTCATAAAGAATAATTTATTTAAATCATCATCAGTATCAACTCTTATAAGTTGATTTCACCTGTGTTGGGAACAAATGTTTTTCCAGAGATCAAAGATTCTCTTCAAATGTTCATCAGGGACTAGTTCCAAAAATTTGTCCTACTTTTAAAACCCATGAACCAGTACTGGCATAGGCAATTTGGGTAAATAAGCCTTCAGTTCAATTAGCTCAAATGTATACGCTGTAAGAAATTTTTATGAAAATTGCTTTAAGAATTATATCTCTAAAAATGATATGAATTAATATGATGTTAAAGGACATGTAAATGATAGAAAACTCCATAATACAGAAACTAAAATCCTCAAATAATTTCTTGTTTTATAACACCCAACAGGACAGTATATAATGAAAACACAAGGAGTTATTTTATAATACAGCCACAAAGGAAGTCTCTTGAGATGCCCAAATAACCAAATAAAGTTGTTTCATGGATGAAAGGATTCTCCTTTGAGCCAATGAGACTGTTTACTTTTTATTGCTCTGAATTCCAGAATTGTGAAATAATGTAGCTCTTTAGCTTTCCTCCAGACATATTTATTATTTTATTTTAAATTGTCCTTCCTCCAATTTTCTCATTAAATAGTAAAAATTGCAAAGTCCTGGAATTATCTGCAGATGGAAGGATATTTGGAATCCTCTTCGCTGAAGAGCTCTCAGCGTAGAATAAACAAGCATCTGTCTTTGATAGTGTAAACTATGTTCTATTTAGAGAAAAAAGACCCAGCTCCTCAGATTCTCATGTTTCTTCTCTTCAGCGCAAGTCTGTGATTTGCTGAGTTTGTTCTTACTGGCTTTTTCCCAGCAAAGCTAGAATAAAATGACAACAGTCCAACTGTAGTAGACATCTGTTGATTTTGCTGCCTGGCATTTACTCACTCTATCTAGTAAGTGTGTCCTAATTTCCTCTTTAAAGTCAACCTTTCAGACTTTAACCAACTGTGGTTCCTATGAAACCAGCCCAGAGCCCCATGCATCTCCCTCCTCACCGCCAGGGCTGGTTATGTGACCCAGGCCCAGGCCCATCCCTCCATCTCATTTCCCTCATTGAGGGGTTTAGAGTCATCACGTGATCTGATCAGGGCTAATGACAGATTTTCTCTGAAATTCTGGGAATTTGACTCCTATTCTAACCCACTGAAACCTGAAACAACTATGAGGGTTGGAGGCAGCTGTCCACACAAAGGAAGGTAGGACCAAGAGATGGACTGATACAGAGGCCTAGTGATGTCATGGGAGCCCCAAATCTAGGTATGCCAGAAGCAAACTTAACCTTGGACTTTTAATCCTAAGTCAGCTATTATATTCTATTTTTTTAAAAATACATTGATTTTTAAAATAAAAACCCATTTGGGGGTGCCTAGGCAGCTTAGTTGGTTAAGTGTTGGACTCTTGGTTTTGGCTTAGGTCATGATCTCAGGGTTGTGAGATAGGGCCCTGTATGCTCAGTGTAGAGTCTGCTTGAGATTCTCTCTCTTCCCCTATCCCTCCACCTGGCTCTCTCTCTCTCTCTCTCAAATCAATCAATCTTTAAAAAAATAAGTATTTTTAAAAATCAGGTTTTCTGTCACTTCTAACAGAACCAGCTGATATACCTCCACTCTCGGAAGCCAGAGTGGGGTGTGTTGATCATTGGCTTCTGTCCCTCACACACTATGGGGTACTTTAATTAAATGGAATGATAGGGATGATGCACTGAAGAAATGCTCAGAGGAAGTGCTAGTACAATTTGACAAGCAATTGGGCTTTTCATCTATGTCTTATGATGTCTAATGCCAGGATGTTTTACTGAGAGGCCATGAGTTTCACATTCTTTACAAGATGGTCACTCAGGTATGTCCACAAGAAAATATAGAGGAGAGAAAAAAAACAGGAAAATCAAAGTCTATCACCCTTAGGTCCTAGAGAAGGAGGTGCAGCCTGTCTCTTAGGGCCACATGGGAAATACCAGGGTAGTGGGGGGCAGAAGACAGGAGCTAGGGGAGCACTTCAGCCACAGCCTTTTTTGGGGTTTTTTGCACAGGAAAGGCAAAGTAGGGGAAAGTAAACAGTTTAAGGTTGGCTAGTTTAAATAATTTCCATGGGCTTGGAGCAATAGAAATGGTCCCTAGTTGCTTTTACTTGGCCCTGAGATAATTAAAGCAGAATGATATCGCATCCTGAGACACACAGACCAAATAGAGAATGTTCAACTCCAGGTTGGTTAGTATTCCTAGCACAGGCATAGGCATTCTCCAGGCTGGAGAGGATGTCAAAACATCCTAATATGTTTAGGATGTAATAGAGAGGATGTCAAAACATTCTAATTTAATACAGAAAATTTTAAATATTTGCAATAAATCACAGTAAACCACAACCTGAATATGTTTACAATGAGTGAGTTCAAGGTATGTTTTAGCACAAATAAGTTTCTTTTCCCAAGATTCACCTGCTTGAGCAATAGTCAAAAAACAAAACAAACAATAAAAAATTAATTAGTTAAAATATTAACATAGCCTTACTGATATACTTCAAGTCATTTTAACTTGGTCTTATAGTTTTGCAACATTGGCAGCTGGCTTTTCACTCCAGGAGAGCAAGTTTAGAAACAAAATAATAGTTTGAAAGAAAAATTGAATTCTTAAGTGAGAATTAAGGAGATCTGGTCCCATTTGTCTCTACCTGTTGCAATAAGTACATGACTGACTCTTGGCTTCAACTACCTCCATTTGGAAAATGGATCCCAAACGTAACCATTCCTCCCCAAGAAAGTTGAATTCTAATTTTAAATGACTGTTCCTGTAGCACCAAACATTTGAGGAGTCTTCAAATTTTCTCTATTACAGGCTACACTACAAAAAACATCTTTCAATGTAAGGATTTTCATTATTTCAAATTATTTTGGATTAAAGTTTCAAGGAAAGGATTCTGGATCAAAGGTCATGAATGTTTTTGAGACTATAAAACTCCCCCAAAAATATTGCAGCAAATTAATTTTAAATTAATTTAATGTAAAAATAATTAATTTAATGTTAAAATGTGACAGTTTCATTACACCTTCTCTAGCAACATCTAAGTTCACATTTTGATGGATATGAAAAGTCACCTATTGGAGGTTATTTTATTTTATTTTTTTAAGATTTTATTTATTTATTCATGAGAGACACACACAGAGAAAGAGAGAGGTAGAGACACAGGCAGAGGGAGAAGCAGGTTCCATGCAGGGAGCCTGATGTGGGACTCGATCCTTAGACTCCAGGATCATGCCCTTGAACCAAAGGCAGGAGCTAAACAGCTGAGCCATCCAGGGATCCCCTGGAGGTTATTTTAGAAACTGATATCCAACATTCACCACAATCCAGTGCCAAAAGTCTCTCCTACTGCACTGCATTGCTACTAATAAATATGTTTAATTTCTCATGGAATCCAGTATTAAAGCCTTGTCTATCCCACTACAGTGCAGGATCTTTCAGAGCAAAAACTATACTTCCTCTTCAAGTTTCATTCAGGCTCTACCCTTTTTGTCAACAGATGCTTGTTAAACAATTGTTGAATGGATTCAATTGTTCACCTACTTTACATTTTTGTTTAATGTCTAACCTCGTAACACATCCCACAATAAAAAGTCAAGCATTGTCCCTCCTAATAACAAAGATCAGGTGGCAGTTTCTTCAAGAAGACCTTCCTGAAGCAGTCCCCATCTCCATTCCAAACTCTACCCATTCAAACTTTAGGATGTATAGTTAGCAACAATTTCTTGGGTGCTTGCAATGTGTCAAACTGTACTGTATGTGTAGAGCTCATTAGTCCTCAACAGCTCCCTGAGATAGGTGACCTTATTATTCTCAGTCCTGGTTTTTGGATGGAGAAACAGAGGCTCAGAGGGGCTCATTCATCCTATAGTGGATACTATGATGTGCTGCCTGGAGGCCCCTTCAGGACTGAAAGATTTATTGTCACAGCTACAGGAAATGTGGTTAAGAGATAACACTCAGCTGTCAGCATCCTGGGAGAGAGCTGCAGTGCAGGTGGCACTCAGAGTTGTTGACTTGAGGGCAGAGAGGCCTTGCCCCCTCACTCCATCTCAAGACAACTCTGAAGGGCCCTCCTCCCTTCAGAGCTGCCTATGACGTTGGTAAGGCCTTCATTGAGAAACTTCATTGTAGCATATTATCCTCTTCTCCTCAAGTCACACAGCTAATAAGTGAGTCTGAAGACAAACCCAACAGAGGAGTGCCTGGGTGGCAGTAGGTTAAGCGTCTGCCTTCAGTTCAGGTCATGATCTCAGGGTCCTGGGATTGAGCCCCTTTTTGGACTCCCTGCTCAGTGGGGAATCTGCTTCTCCCTCTACCTCTGCTCCTCCTCACCCCCACTTGTGTTCTTCCTTTTTCTCTCTCTCTCAAATAAATTAACAAAATCTTAAAAAAAAAAAAACTATTGTGTCTAGAGTCTATGCGCATAATCACCTCTCCATACTGCACTCCAGATGTAAATTTCCTAGTGTGGAGATGGAGATAATAATGGTATCTATGTCCATGGGTTGTTGTGGCGATAAAATAATATATGTAAAGCATCTATTTAATACCTGCTGCAGAGGAAATATATAGATAATGCACCTTCCCTCTTCCCCCAGTGGAAACACATAATTGGCTTTTATGTCCTTTTTTTGTCCATGGGACCACTAAGATGAAGATTAGAGGTCATCCACCAAAAGCTCTTTCCTGACTATATGTAGAACCTTGCAAAATACACTTTAAATCAGTATGCATTTACTGAGAAATTTCCATGTTCCATGGCATTATGCCAGAAAACATGAGGAATAGTACAGTGAATAGAACATAATCTTGTACCTCCAGAAACTCATAACCACAGGAGAGAAACTCAAAATTTCCCTAATTTTCTTAGGGAAAATAAAATCTTAATTCTAATAAATAACTTTCTCAGCCCGTCCCCTCCTCTTCATGTGGTGTAGTGTGTAGCTCCTGGAGAAGACAAAGAGTTTCAATATTAGAACCTGAGAGAAAGAGCTTGATTGGCACTTACAGGAGAGGAAAGAGTACTATAAATAAAGTAGGCTCACCCGTGTCCCTAGCTTCCTCTTTCTGAGGGAGCAAACCCACAATTTCAAAGCAAGCTCTAAACAAGCCTTCGAGCTTTCAGAGAACTGACTCTGGACCCCAGTACACAGGTTAGAAGCATCTGGTCAATTTTAAGACATGCCATGTAGTTGTCATTTTAAAGAATTAAGGCAGCAGATATAACTATCCTGAAATGTGCCAAGAACTATAGAGCAAGTGGGCGGGAATAGAAGGAAAGCCCACTGGCATCCCACAGGGTGGTGAAAGGATGTGGGCCCTGGAGTTAGGGAGTTCAGACTTCAAATCCTGGCTCTGCCTTGTAGGAACTCTGTGAGCCTGTTTTTCCTCATCAAAATGTAAAGGTCATCACTTGATGTCCTCACAGGATAGATGCAAAGATTAAACAAGGTGACAGATGCAAGAATGTCAAACTAGTCACTATTAATGTGAAATGGAGTGGTCTCCACTCCTCTAGCAGCCCTTCTGATAAGAATTGCCACCTCCTGGCCACAAGGATTAATCCAGGCAAGGGGATATAGCCTAATTTAGGCTAGATATCCTGACTTAGCTGAGACTTCTCAGTTTGGAAGGAGTCTCAGAGCTAGTGACACATCCCCTGACAGAGCTCAAGCGAATGAACCCAACATTCGACGAGAAGCAAAGGCAAAAGTCAAAGAAGGAGCTATGATGAATGGTCCATGTGTCCTATTCTGTGGTTTATTATTAATTTCTATGTTCCTCTGCCAAATTTCTATTAGTTTAGGCTGCCTCTAACTTCTTGCAGCTCAGGGAATGTCCTTCAGATAACTGCAGATGCAGGGGAGCCCAAGAAAATTGAAGGTGTCAATTCTCAACTACTTTAGTAGCATGCTCCAGCCACTGTTGGATCCATAGAGGATTCTTAGGAGCAAACATGCAATTCACTAAGTGACCCAAGATCGGGGAGGCTCTGGAACCTTGATCAAAGACCTAGTTCATTGATCAGAGACTTGGCTCATCATGGCCTATATGGTGCTTAGTGCTAAGTGCTTTTCTTCATCCCTACTTATAGGAAAACAAAGTAGTTATAGCAACAACAACAATCAAAAAAAATGGAGAAGTATTAGATTCCATGCTTATAAAGCTAGTAGATCTCATACCTGGGTATATATCCAAATTACTTGGAGGACATGGCAAAAATACAGAAGAGGAGCCAGCCCTTGTCTACTTGGACAAGATTGGGCCTCTGGATTCCTTTTTTTTTTTTTAATTTTTTTTTTATTATTTATGATAGTCACACACACACACAGAGAGAGAGAGAGAGAGGGAGAATCAGAGACACAAGCAGGCTCCATGCACCGGGAGCCCGACGTGGGATTCGATCCCGGGTCTCCAGGATCGCGCCCTGGGCCAAAGACAGGCGCCAAACCGCTGCGCCACCCAGGGATCCCCTGGATTCCTATTTTTTTAATGCTTTATTTATAGTGTTTTATTGCAGTGGAAAAGCACATACATTGGAGTCAAATGAATGAGGTCAAATCCTAGCTCTCCCATTTACCAGCTGTGGGATTTTATTTACTTATTTGAGAGAGAGAGAGTGAGAGCATGCAAGAGAGCACACAAGTGGGAGAAGAGGCAGAGGTAGAGGGAGAAGGAAGCTCACCACTGAGCAGGGAGCCAAATGCGGGACTTGATCCTAAGACCCTGAGATCATGACCAGAGCCGCAGGCAGACACTTTGACCAACTGAGCCACCCAGGATCCCCTGACAAACATTTTTTAAAAATCTGGTGTTTTGCCTCCTTTTGTTGTCCTTAAAGAAATCCTTGAGAGATGGTAGTTACAGATGAAAAGATGTCAGGAGTCATCTGACTTCCCTAAGTGAGCCTGTTTTCTTTTCTTGCATATTTGCTAGTTTCTAAAATGTCAAATACAAAGGACTTTCATTAATTTATTTTAGGCACATGGTTACAGTTCAGTTCATTTCACTGTCTGGGAAGTTCCCTAACAATCAGACTAAAATTTCTCATGTTAGTGACTCATCAGTTTTTTTAACATATCATAAATTTTTTTATCAAGTTTTAAATTTTAATTTCATTATAGTTAACACACAGTGTTATATTAGTTTCAAGTGTACAATATAGTGATTCCACACTTCTAGGCATCACTCGTGCTCATCACGACTAGTGCACTTTTAATCCCCTTCACCTCTTTTCCCATGCCCCCACTTTCCTTCCCTCTGGCAAGCATCTGTTCTCTGTAGTTAGAAGTCTGTTTCTTGTTTTGTCAGTCTCTATCTTTTTTTCCTTTGCTTGTTTTTTTTCCTTCTCAAATTTCACATATGAGTGAAATCATATGGTATTTATCTCTTATTTTGCTTAGCATTATACTCTCTAGCTCTACCCATGTTGTTAGAAATGGCAAGATTTCATTCTTTATGGATGAGTAATATTCCATATATATATAAACATATATATATTCCATATGTATATAATACACATCACCTCTTTACTCACTCATTTATCAATGGGACTTGGGCTGCTTCCATATCTTGCTACTATAAATACTGCTGCTATAAACATAGAGGTGCTTGTGTATCCCTTTGAATTAATGTATTTATATTTTTTAAGCAAATACTCAGTAGTGTGATTCCTGGATCATAGGATAGTTCTACTTTTAACTTTTTGAGGAACCTCCATACTGTTTTCCAGTGGCTGCACCAGTTTGCATTCCCACCAGCAGTGCACAAGGGCTTCTTTTCCTGCGTGTCCTTGCCAACACTTGTTTCTTGTGTTGTTAATTTTAGCCATTCTGACAGGTGTGAGGTGACATCTCATCGTAGTTTGTATTTGCATTTCCCTGATGATGAGTGATGTTGACCACCTTTTCATGTGTCTGTTGGTCATCTGTATGTCTTCTATGGAGGAATGTCTATTCATGTCTTTTGCCCATTTTCTAATTGGATCATTCGTTTTTTAGGTGTTGAATTATATCAGGTCTTCACACATTTTGGATACTCTTTATCAGATATGTCATTTGCAAATATCTTCTCCCATTCCATATGTTGTCTTTTTTTATCATTTTATTTTATTTTTCATCATGATAAGTGGACCTGATTAGCCCTCCTGGTGATGCTGATACACACCCAAGTGTAAAAATCACTATTGTAAAGGATGGGAATTTGGCCTGGTGCTCAGACAATATCATAAGAGCCCTCTCTTTTTCTGTCTCTCCATATGCCTGTTTCTGCCCATAAGTCTCTTCTCAGCTGACTTCATTGCAGAGCCAACACCACTGGAAGTCCTGAGGCCACATCCTTTCAGCTCATGTTTCAAAGGAGGGACAAGGAGTGTTTTAGACTCTGCATTCAGAGTGTAGGGGACGATCCTGATTGGTCCATCTTGGTTCACACACTCATCCCAAGTCTCAGCATCTGCCTATCAGAGAATGGAGACTATGATTTTTCAGACTCATAATATTGCCCATCTTAAGAGCTGCTGGAGAGAAGGTTACTGTAATTGGATTGGAAGGCTCACCAGAACCTCAGAAAGCGGAAAGGCACAGTTCCCTAAAGGAAGGAAGGCTGTGTCCTGATGTGGGGGAGGTAGAGATACTGGCCACATTGCAGTTGAAAATATATACTCCCAGGCTGAATTCTCCAAAGCCACAGGACTAAAAATACCTACTGCTTTCTTAGGGTCTAGCATACGCTAGGAGCATCATGTATGCTACATGTGTATGAGATGATATCCAAAATATTTAACAGCATGGATTAGCTACCAGCTAATCAGAATTGGGAGGGTCTTGGAGGTCCTGGGGGACAGGCCTTAACCCTTTAGTTCCTGGACCATGCAGAGTTCAGGGGTGATGTGGGAGATGGATGCCACTTAGAGATTGGAGAGAAATTACATACCAGTCAATACAAAGGTATTTTGAGATTTGAATAGTCAACGTATTCTTACTGATGTATACCTGCTGAATATATTCAGCCCTCAGTATCATCTTATAAAACACACTTCTAAATTAGAGGTACATCCTGGAAGTATGTTGTAATATGCTAGAGGTATGCAAACCTCTCTCTGAAACATCATTTCATTCAAAGACTTGGGAAAGAAAAGCATTTGCATATTAGTTTTTAAAAGATTTTATTTATTTATTTATTTGAGAGAGAGAAAAAGAGCATGAGCCGGAGGGAGGGGAAGAAGGAGAGGGAGAAGCAGACTCCCCACTGAGCAGGGAGCCTGATGCGAGACTAGATCCCAGGACACTGGGATCATGGCCTGGGCCAAAGGCAGATGCTTAACCAAATGAGTCACCCAGGTACTCCATTATTTGTATATTAAAACTCCATTATTTGTATATTAAATATGACTACATTGCAGAAGGGTGTGTAGAACAGACAAATATTTAGGATGGCCATTGAATGTCAAAAGAATTTGGACACAGGGTCCCTGACATGGGGGTACTTCTGTAGACAAGACTGGAAAGCATTGGCAAGGATACTGCAGTGTTGATAGTTTTGTCCCCATTATACAGAAGGGGCCCTAACAGGTTGAGGACTTTGTCTAAGAATACATGTTTTAAATGGGGGTAAGAATCCACACCATTTGTCTGAGTCAGAGCCCTGGGTATTTCAGCAGTACCACAGGTTTACTCCTAGAGGATGTTATTTTTACAAACTTTAATCTTAAGTGGAAAGAACAGCTAGTTATTGAATAGCTATACTTGAAAGGACTAACTGAAGAGCACTTTGGGTAGGGAAGAACTTAAGGAGGAGCATTGCAAAGGAATGAGCAATTGTTCCTCATGATTAAGGAAGGCCATTTCAAAGATGCGCCATTGTGTGTTTCAAGGTTTCGGGAGCTCCAGGCCAAGAAAACCACAGAACAAAACAACATTTGTCACACTGTGGAAATTTCAGAGCTGGAAGCATAGGAAAGTTTGACACAATCTTTATGGCTGTAATTCAGTATGCTTGTCCAAAATTTAAAGTTGCATAATGACTGCAAAAATATTTGAAATAAAATAAACTGTCAGACTCCTGGGGGAAAGTAAGAGGTAAAACCAGTGGCCTGTACATGTGGCTAGAGACTTACCATTTGAGACACCCTCAAATTTAGATGTTGAAATCCTAACCCCCAAGATGATGGTATTTGGAGGTGAGGCCTTTGGGGGGGTGATTAGGTCATGACCCCAGGGAGCTCCCTTGCATTTTCCACCTGTGTGGATATAGTAAGAAGAATGCCACCTATGTACCAGAAAGCAGGCTGTCATCAGATACCAAATATGCTGGTTTCCTGATCTTGGACTTTCAGACTCCCTGTAAAAATACATGATTATTGTTTAAGCCATCCAGTCCAGGATGGTCTATTATAGCTGCCTGAACAGACTAAAACCCTGATTAATTTATTAACTTAACCATTATACATCCTGCATATAGATTTGTATTACAGATTTTTTTTTAAAGATTTATTTATTTATTCAGAGAGAGAGAGAGAGAGAGGCAGAGACATAGGCAGAGGGGAGAAGCAGGCTCCATGCAGGAAGCCCGACACGGGACTCGATCTTGGGTCTCCAGGATCACACCCCAGGCTGCAGACGGCGCTAAACCGCTGCACCACTGGGACTGCCCTGTATTACAGATCTTGGATGAGTGACAGGAGAATCATAGAACTCTTCAGCTACTTACAGCATCTAATTCTACTCCATAGGCACAATATAAACATTTGTTGAATGAATGAGCATATAAGTGAATACTTTAAGAAAAAGTTTTTTCAAAATATTTTTTCTTTTTCCTGTAAAACTCAAGCTCCAGGAAACTATGTGTGGATATCATGTGGCTTCAAGCACTGGAAGATGATATAAGTTTGAGAGACACCATATACCAAAAGGATTTCATACACACATTGCAAATGACAGAAGGAAGAGTTTTTGTTAGAAATCAGGACATGAGTTTTTATTCTGTCTCCACATTGGTTCACAAAATTAGTAGTATCTCATATCTGCTTAGCACCTCTCACAATTTATAAAGAGGTGTACAATACATGGTTTATTTGACTCCTTCAACACCTCATGTCGTGGGAAGAGCATTGTCTCCCTGTTTAGGGAAAATGCATGGTTTCCTCTGCTCACACTTACAATACTTCTGACCCAGATGGGTGCATTTTTTTCCCCAGAATAATTCTCTGACACCAGCTCAGTGTTCACAATTTACTTCCACACTAATCAGAGTTAGTGTAGACCTCACAGGTTAAGGGCTCAGAACCCTCAAGACTGGGTCCACTTGAGATGCCAATCACTAGTAGGTCACCAGGTTACCCACAAATTCTGTCCCATTTGGCTACAAATTGCAGGTCACCCAATATCCTCCTTGGGCTTAATAATTTGCTATAGACCCCAGAACACAGGAAAACAGTTTACTTACTAGTGTTGATTTATTACAAAGGATATTTTAAAGGATATACATGAACAACCAGATGAAGTGGTACATAGGATAAAGTGAGGGCAGGAATTTCTGTCTCCATGGAGCTGGGGTATACCACCCTCCCAGTAGGTAGAGGTGTTCACCAACCCAGAAGCTTTCCAAAACCTGTACTTTGAGGATTTTTATGAAGACTTCATTATACAGGCACAGTAAGTTATTAAGTCCATTTCTAGCCCCTCTCCTCTCTCTAGAGAATTGGGGGTTGGGGGAGCTGAAATTTCCTTGCTTCTAATCATGGCTTAGTCTTTCCTTGGCTATTGTTGCCTCATTAGAACAAAAGGAGCTCCTATCAGCTAAGAAATCCAGGGATTTAGGAGTTCTATGCCAGATGTTCCTACCACTTCAGAAAGTACATTAATGTAAGAGTTCTGTCTCAAGAACTCAGGTCAAAGACTAGATATTAGAACAAAAATTCTTCTAGCATCCCTATCTACAAGGTTTTTAGGAGCTCTGTGTCAGGAACCAGGGGCAGAGACCAATATTATATATCTCTTTCTTACTATTTCATACTCCCATTTTCCACATGAGGAATTTGGACCCCATGGTCGCACAACTATAAAGAAAGGCAAGACCAGACACTTTGCTCACTACCCACTAAAGGAACACTTTCCAGTACTCCTGTCCATCCCTCAGATTTGAGGCAGAGGGATCAGAATATAGAAGGTCTCCTAGGATCAGAATATAGAAGGTCTCCTAGCAGGGATCAAAAAGTAGAGAAGGAGGAACAGTGCTGCCAGAGATCCATGTTGCACCAGTGAGAATAGATTCTTAGAGCTGTCTTGAGAATTCTGGAGTGACTTCTGAGCTTTGGTTCCATGTTCCAATCAGCCTCACTTTCAGAATTTATTCTAAGCTGAGACATTTGTGAACGCTGGAATTATGTCTGTGAGCAGAGGTTACACCCTAGGAAGTGACACCCAGCAACTCTTTTGATTTTCTGTAGAACCTTCCAGAATAAGTAGACATTTGATGGTGGGCTTTTTTTTGGCAAACCTTAATTTTTCTAGTCCTAGCTGAAGCTAAAGCTGTGGTAAGGAAATTTAGACTCAATGTCCGGCACCCAACCTCTTTTTCTGAAGTTCAAATTGACATGGAGTACTATTTATAAATTGTGCAAATGAGCTTAAAATATTGTTTAGACTCATCTTGGAGGGAAAATGCTAAATTGGGGTTGCTTGACACCCATTAAAGAATGCAAGAGAGGGATCCCTGGGTGGCGCAGCGGTTTGGCGCCTGCCTTTGGCCCAGGGCGTGATCCTGGAGACCCGGGATCGAATCCCACGTCGGGCTCCCGGTGCATGGAGCCTGCTTCTCCCTCTGCCTGTGTCTCTGCCTCTCTCTCTCTCTCTGTGACTATCATAAATAAATAAAAATTTAAAAAAAATGCTTCCTCTTTAAAAAAAAATGCAAGAGAGGGAGAGAAGGAGAGAGCCAGTGACCTGCTGTCCTGTCCTCTTCTGGGCTCTAGCACTATGCAGGGTCCTGTTGAAGCATACCTCTTAAAGCCACTTTTAAACATGATTTTTAAAATACAATTGCACCAGCTTTATTTTTTTAATTTTTTAAAAAGATTTTATTTGAGAGAGCATGTATACACTAGTATACACGAGTGCACCTGCATGCATGGGAGGGGCCAGAAAGAGGGGCAGAGGGAGAGGATCTCAAGCCAACTCTGCCCTGAGCTTGATCAATCGGGGCTGGACATGGGGCTCAACAGGGGGCTTGACACAGGGCAATAGGGGCTCCACATGGGGCTAGATCCCACCACCCTGAGATCAGGACCTCAGCCAAAATCAAGAGTCTAACACTCAACCAACAGAGCCACCCAGGTCTGCATCAGCTTTTTTCATTACAGCAGTGTCATGGAAACTCATAGCTTTTCAATTTCCCTCACAGAAGCTTTATGCTCAGGGGATCCCTGGGTGGTGGTTTAGCGCCTGCCTTCGGCCCAGGGCGTGATCCTGGAGTCCTGGGATCGAGTCCCACATCAGGCTCCCTGCACGGAGCCTGCTTCTCCCTCTGCCTGTGTCTCTGCCTCTCTCTCTCTCTCTCTCTCTCTCTCATGAGTAAAAAAATAAAATCTTGAAAAAAAAAAAAAAAAAGAAGCTTTATGCTCAAAAAGACCTGTATAGCCAGAGGGGATTAAGTATTTCCCTGAGTCAGTATATACCTCTCATCTTTCCCACTGTGGTCCCAATAAGAAAATTTTGGGGAAAAAATAATGGTCATCCACTAGTTCTCATTAACATCATTTTAGAAAGACAGTGACATCAGATGGGAAATGAGAGTGAGAAGAGCCACCTGGCAGTCCCACATAACTGTGTGAAGCTGACCAGGTTCACACTGCCCTGGGCCTTAACAAAATGGACAGAAAGGCAGCCCTTCTTCACGTCATAGCAATACTTCCAGAAGTATCCAGAAAAGCATCTTGAGCTTTCTTAACAGAAGTTTTCAACATTCTTGTTATTTGGAAAGAGAGAATTAAAAAGGTATCTTTTTGCTTCACCAAAACCCAGCAATGCTGTGTAAATACAGAATCAACACAAATGGATATAATTCTGTCACCTTGCACTCAGTGGTCCCCCGGCCAGTATTTATGGTTTGTGGGTTAACCTCACCACACAGACAACTGCAGTTCTGCTTGGAATGTACAGAAAGCTCAGCAAGAGAAGGAATAGCTTGGAGGAGGCAGGTTATAACAAAAAGTGCTGCCCAGAGTTCTTTTCTTCCATTTTCATACCCTTCCTGCCTATAAATGTTTCTCTGCCCAATTCTCACGCATGGATAGAACCTGATAGATCCACTCCTAGACCATAAGGGTCAAGGTCATACATACACAGACACTCAAACACACACACACACACACACACACAAACACATAAACACATCGATGAACACACAAATACAAATACATACACTCCAATGCACACATACGTACACAACTCACACACATACACACATGCACATAAACACACATACACAATTAAGTACACTTACAAAAACACACACAAACACAAATGCATATATACACACAAAGACATACATACACATACATACAAATACATATGCACATACTAAACACAAATATAAACACACATACATACATAAACATTTATACATAAACAGACACAGATGTACAATATACATGTGCACACACCATACATGCATGTACATACACAAACAAGCACACATATAAAAATGCACACAACCTACACAGAGTGAACAACACAACAAGAAATAAGCCTGGTAAATGAGATGCTTCAGTTGCTCAGCCTCCCCACACCTCCTGTCCATGCCTTTAGGCTTTCTATCAGGATCCATGCTGTTTCAGCACCTCTGTTGTCAGAGCTTCCAGAAAGAGAAGAGGAGTTACTGGAAATCTGAGTGTTAACTTAAGCAATGCCCGAAGTTCCTTCACAAGGAATTCATAACCAGAGTTCCCTTCTTCCAGATGTTGCTCCACAGTCTGAGCGCCCCTCCCCCCACCTTCCTGCTGGCGGATGCTTCCCACAGCCCCTGCAGACCTGCTCCAGATGTACTCTGACCAGTTTCTGCTGGTCTTCACTTGTCTACTCCTCTATGGATAGATATGAGATGTGCTTACCAGGAAAGGGTCAATACTGAGCTTTAATCTAGAAAACCAAGGAAAGAAGTATTATCATCAAAGGGCAAGCATTCTTTCATTTTATGGGAAACTTAGTCATTCAACAAACAGGGACTGAGCACCCACTGTGTGCTTGTTGCTGGGCTAGGTGTGGAAGAGACAAGGAGGACCAATATGTAGCCCTAGCCCACAAGGGTCCCCTGGAGGAGGAAACCAACCATTAGAACAGGAGAAGTGCTAGGGAGGGTAAAGAGGAAGGGGCTCAGGAGTCTGCAGGTGAGAACAGGGAAGAAGCAGGAAGACTTCTCAGGGGAGATGACACTATGTACCAGAGGAGGATGTGGTGGTTTTCCTACTAGGGAACCGCTTCAAAAAACAAAACCCTTGGGTACCTGGGTAGCTTGGTAGGCTTAGCATCTGCCTTTGGCTCAGGTCATGATCCCAGGGTCCTGGGATTAAGTCCTGCATCAGGCTCCCTGCTCAGTGTGGAGTCTGCTTCTCCTTCTCTCTCTGCCTCTCCCCCCTGCTCGTATGCATGGGTGCGTGCTCTCTCTCTCAAGTAAATAAATAAAATTGTTAAAGAAAACCTCCCTCTGATGTTATTTTTTCAGTTTCAATTTCTTCTTAAAAATTTTAAGGTATGCTTATACCTTGTATTTCAGAGATAGCCCATGTGCCCCATCATTCTCTGGCTGCCTGCTGATAAATCACAGGTTCCCTTGCCCTGTGGCCTCCCATGGGGCTCAGCCCATTGGACTGAGAGAGGGAGGAGAGTCAGGTCAAGGCTTTTATGCCACTCTCCCATCCAGGCAGTCTTCTCTAGGAAATGCTCTTTTTTTCTCAGTTCCTGTTGCAGCTTCCTCTCCACCCTCATCCCTTGGGTTTAGAAGTAGTAACAGCTCTTGCTCTGATATTAGTATCCCTTGTGGTTCCTCTACATCCCACCCACACTTTACAAAAGTTGCCTTATTAAACTCTCCTTGAATTATTCTAACTGGACGGCCATCTGTTTCCTGCTGGGATGGTGAATGATAGAGCAAATAGCAAATATATTAGGGAGGGCAGGATGCAAAAATTATATAAATATGTGTGTGTGTGTGTGTGTGTGTGTGTGTGCATGCGTGCGCACATGCGCACATATATGCCAGGGATAGTAATGATGCTATCTGATTTATTCATTTATTCCACAGACATTTATCGATGGCCAACTCTGTGAAAAATACAATGGGTGAGGAAATCACACTTCCTGTATTTTATGAGACACTGTCAGTTACAACATTTTTTTGTTATGGTCAGATTATATATTTTAATTTGGAGCTCATAAAATATGACCTCAATAGCTATGGGCAAGGGGAAGATGAGTACAATGCAATCTGTACTCTTAGAACTTATACTCTAGTCTAGCTTAGTTCTCCAAAGTCCAAGTCAATAAAAGAAAAAAGCACGTGGAGACAGTCCAAGGTATGATCAAGTACTGGATCTACATTTTGCAGGTCACACTGTGGGTAACACTCCCTTGCCTGCTGAGAGGTGAGACTGCTGCTTTGGGGTCAAAGGCCTCAATGGTGATGATGAAGGCTCACCATGAGCCAGGCAGTGGAAGAACAGATTTAATATCTCTTCTTTGTGAAAACCTCTATAAAACAGGCATGGTTTTTCTCATTTTGCAGAAAGCCAAGTCTTAAAACATTAAGCAGTTAGTAGTGTTAGTTAGCATCTGGATAACCCAAGTTTATATCCAAGGCCTATTCCCTCTTAACTACTCGGCTACATCATCTCTTCCAGGAATAGACAACTCATGGCCAAGACCAGAGGATGTTTGGTGAAGAAGACACAATTACAGGTTTGAAGGCAAAGGGCTATCTTGCAATTTTGGCTTACTCTCTGTTATTACATCTACACAGTGAAAAATGGGCTGGAGAACCAACATTACTGGAATCTCCTTTTGATTCTGTATGGTAGAATCAGATCTCAGCTAACAATTTGCTCTGGGATTAGAAAGAAGGTCAAGGGACAAACTAAACCAGTTGTACCCAGGGGCATGCCAGGATTTGCTTCTGTAGAGGCTATGGCTTCCTCTAATAGGATCTAATAATTATTAGTTTATGGAGGTAGTAGAGATCAGCATGTCAGTGGGAGCGGTGGTGAGGGACACATTTAAGGCTGTGCTCCCTGTAATTAGCTACCCTGGGGCTAGGGGTGAGCAGCTTTGACCTATGCTTCCTTTGGGAATAGGAGCAGCCAACCTAACCACACAAGAGGGTTTTTATGAGTGGTGAGCAACAGAAATGCTTATAAATTTAAAGTAACCCATAAATTTTGAAGAATTCAAGTTTAAGACCTGTTGATGCCCTTATAAAAGCCTACCTACTTTCCCCCTATACCTTAAGTACCTATATATCATGGTTTATGCCTGTTGTCCCAGAACGATTATAATAGCGTCCCCTTTCACTCTCAAAGGTGTTGTTTTAGATGATAAATTATCACTTTACCTCTGTTATACGTTACTGATCAATAAAAGAAAGTGAGGCAGTGGGATCCTGAGCTTCAAATACCCCAAGTTTGGTCTCAAAATAAGTGTTGTCTTGCTGCATGGGTCTAGATTACTCAATTAACCTCTCTGATCCTTTATGTCCCAAGTGAGAATAAAACATGTGGCTAGTGACTTTTATGGCCAATAACAAATAGAAATAGTTCATAAAGTTATATAATTTTGGAGCCAGAAACAATCTGAAGAGATAGTTTAGTACACAAAGGCTATGAAGAGCTGTAAGAAAGTCACAATGATGCAGTCAGTCGTCCCCCAACAGATCCTCTGTTGTTTTGAAGAAATCTAGCAACTCAACCCAGCCGAGATGGGGCAGAGGGAGAGAAACTCTGTCCCTGAAACAAAGAGCTGATGATGGCTTTGGAGACTCAAGCCTTTTGTCAAGTGAAATTCTAACAACTGATCAGTCAGTGTCTGTTTGCTTGCAGTTATCATAAAACATCCAGTGGTCCCAGTGACCTATTAACAGACCTCAGAAAGGTGTCCTTCTTCGATTCAGTAGCTGGTTCTGAACGGGATTGCAACTCATCAGTAGACTTCAATAGAGAAGGGTGGGATGGGGGGGACCCCAACCCAAGGGCCTGTCATCTGTAACCAGAGGCACCATGACTGGATCCAGGGATGTGTTTCTTTTTAGTGTCTCTAAGGATTGTCACAGTCTGCTCCTTTGTCTTGTTTACCCTTGCCACAAATCAACTGTGTCTCAAATGCCCACTCCTCCACCAGGCCGAACAATTTTACTCAGATGATGTCTGAAAATTATCAGTCTAGAGGGAAGAAGGGGTGGAGAAGTACAGAAAGAAAAAAAAGTCACCAAAGCCTAGAATGTCTAGAAAGCCAAAGCCTAGAAAGGGAGCTGATCCTGTTCTTAGGCCTCTACTGAGGCTGCAGACAGAAAGGATATAATACCTCAGTCACTTAATGGACAAACTAGAAGAGGCTGCCTTGGTTCCTCTGTTCCTTCTTCTGCTTGTGACCTTTCCTTGTCTTTACTCCACCCTAGACACCCCCCCCAAACCCTGCCGCCTCCAAGCACAACTGAGTCCCAGAGATGACAGTGGCAAGTTCCTTCAGAAGAAGTTGCCGTGGCTAGAATCTGGAATCATTTCCAAGGAAAGAACCATAGGTTTTTTTTTGTTTTTTGTTTTTTGTTTTAATAATGCAGGGCTTGGCACTCATGGAATTGGAAAGTCTGCCATGCCTGCCCAAAAATTATTCATAGACCAAATTCAAATTTGGGTGCCAAAAATTTTATAAAGTACTGCGTTCCAGAATCTGTTTTTCTCCCTCTTACAACAGCTTTAGAGGAACTGAGGAGGGGCACATAAAAATAGCTACTTTCCAATGCGTTCAGTTCACTTCTAGGCGAAAATGTAAGGGTATCCTTGAAAGCTATTTCACTCCTCCGCAAAAAGAGGTGCCTGTGGGCTTCAGTGTGAGCAACCGCTATTTGTACGCACAATTTGTGCCACCCATTGCAATGTACTTTCATCTAGACTGTTTCTACAATTTTGTACCTTTGTTGCTATGGGGCCATTTGCCACACATTGGCTCAGCCCCAATTCAACTTTTGATCTTAAACACAAATACCAAGATTAAAAATAATGTCCATAGTCATTTTAAAAACCATGAAAACAAATCATTCCTGTGGTAGTACTCCTAAGCCAAGTTAAATCATGGTGGATTTGCTAGGAGGGAGACAGAAACCTACTGTGGGTAGTTCCTTGTGTCTTTCTAATTTAGCAATTGAAGGCCCAATTAAAAGTTGAGTAAAAGGAGAAAAAAAAGTGATAATGTTAAGTGCAGAGGATGCTAATACAATTTCTAGTGAGAAGAATATTCCTAGAAGGATTCCTAGTGAGTCTGATAACCCCTGTTGTGAAGAATTTTGGAAACAATTTGCAAACTTATATATTTAATTCATCAAATTCTTACTGTTTACACTTACATGTGTATCGTACTTTATAATTATAAAAGACAATTCAGGAAGGAGCCTCAGTGCCCATCGAAAGATGAATGGATAAAGAAGATGTGGTCTATGTATACAATGGAGTATTACTCAGCCATTAGAAATGACAAATACCCACCATTTGCTTCGACATGGATGGAACTGGAGGGTATTATGCTGAGTGAAATAAGTCAGTCGGAGAAGGACAAACATTATATGGTCTCATTCATTTGGGGAATATAAAAAATAGTGAAAGAGGATAAAGGGAAAGGAGAGAAAATGAATGAAAATATCAGTGAGGGTGACAGAACATGAGAGCCACCTAACTCTGGGAAATGAACAAGGGGTAGTGGAAAGGGAGGTGAGTGGGGGGTTGGCTGACTAGGTGATGGGCAGTGAGGGGGGCACTTGGTGGGATGACCACTGGGTGTTATGTTATATGTTGGCAAATCGAACTCCAATAAAAAAAAAAGATAATTCACATATGTCATCATCTTACATGAGCTATGTAATGGCCCTTCAAGGAAAATACAGTCATACTCATTTTACACTTGGGCATGCTAAGGATCAAAAGTTATTATGTGACATGACCAAGATCATAGAGCTAATACTCAACTCCAGATTTGTCTGTTTTTCAACATGGGGTTTATTTCACTATATCCCTGCTGACTTGCTTCTGCATACTGTATACAAACTGGTATGCCAGCTTTCAGGGAATTACAGATTAGAAAGCATTGCCCTGCCCTCTTTGAGGCTAAGACATAAACATGAATAACTTTAATACAAAGCAGATGTGATCGCTGTACAAGTGGCTGTGGAGATTTTGAAAATGATATAATCTTAACTTTTGGGGTGACCGGGAAAATCTTGATGACAGAAATAGGTGTGCATTGGAGCATGGAAACGGGGGACACTGTGAGCAGGTAAAGTGGGTACCTTGCAGACTAACGGGGAGAACATGAGGAAAAGCAGGGAAACTACGTGAGTGATGAGAATAATAAGACATGCTTTCTGGCCAGAGAGCATTTGTACGGGAAGCTGAACCACATGGTAGAGTGTTTGAGTACTTTTTATTTAATAAGGCTTTTTATTTAATTCTCCAGGCTGTGAGAGGCCCACATTGGAGCAGAAACATTGTCCACTCAGGTTAGTCTGGAAACAGTGTGCGCAGACTAGATTGGCACGAGGAGAGTCTGTAAGTGGGGAAGACAGTGAAGAGTCCATTAAACAAAACAAAACAAAAATGCAGTAATGACCACTGTGATGCAGAGAGAGTAGCAGACTAAATCTAAGAGAAAATCAACCAAGAGTCAAGAAATAATCCCCAGTGGAAAGGATTATTCTCTGACTGCGAGCCATCTCTTTGGGCAATTTGTGAAGCTGGAGGGAAGCATCGGCACAATAAACGGCCATTAAGCCTGGCATCCCCTAGGGCACCTTGGGAGATAAAGGAGCGCCTGGCTCCCTGACTTCCAACTTTCAGAGCTCCAGAAAAATGGAGTGGATGGCTTCCTTCCATATGGAAGCCTTGGGGGCATTTCAGCGTCTGCACAGAATTTCATGTGGGGAGAGTAATTAGGGCCGACATCGGAGGAGAGCCAATAAAAAAGATGAATGTCCTGATTCTGAAATGACAATAAAAATGAAGGTAAGGACGGGGGTGGAAGCTAAAAAATAAAAATAAAAATAACCCATCCTGAGCTTATGTCTGTATCCTGAGCTAGATCCACGATGCACAGTCTGCTGCGGTTCCCAGCGCATCCATTTCCTGCCGTGAACCATAAGGACCTTCTCCTTCCCAGACGTCGAAACAGACTACACAACCTCCGACAGCTCCGACAGCCCAAGTTACCTGAGATCGCACCAGTCCTGGGTGAACTCGAGGCCCAGCCGGTCACTTGGACGCTGTGAGCAGGCAGGAAACAAACGGCCGCGGGAGCGGGCCCAAAAGCTCAGCGGTGCCACTGACCTTCCCTCGGATTACAGGCTCACGCGGAGCACGCGGGCCCACGCACGCTGGACGCGCACACAGACGCACCACGCACGCAGACGCACCCACGCACGCACGTGTTCACATCCGCGCCTCACCTCGCTCCGGATGTGGGCTTTGTCACGTGCTCTAAAGCAGCAGGACTTCCTGTCCGTGCCAGGAGACAACCGGAAGCGGAACCCAGCCATATTTTCTGTGGAAACCTGCCTTCCCCTGCTTCTGGAGGTAAGCACCGAGCGCCTCTCATTTGAAGCCCCTGCTATGAAGACATTCTTTAAGGGGTGCCTGGGTGGCCCAGGGGTTGAGCAACTGCCTTTGTCTTGGGTTGTGGTCCTGCGTGAGGTCAAGTCCGGCATGGTGCTCCCGGGAGGGAGCCTACTTCTCCCCCTGTCTATGTCTCTGCCTTTCTGTCTGTGTCTCTCATGAACAAATAAAATCTAAAATAAATAAATAAAAAAAATTAAAAAAAAACATTCTTCAATGTCTTAACTTGACCTCAGGTTCCCTGACGTTCCGCTGATCTGGTTCAGCTCTAACAAACTTGTTTCTAAACATCCTCATGCGGGGCCAAATCCTCAGTTGTAAGTGGTAACAACCAACCAATGGTATTTTCTGCCTCTCGCAGAATCACTGAATGTGGGAACAGAGGAAGGCAAAGGCTTTCCAGTCTGTCGGCATCAGGAAACGGAGGCCAGACGGCATGGCTGACCCCAGGCAAGTAATTTTTTTTGTTATTATTTCAAACAGGATGTGTGAGGGAAGAGGGACTCGTGTGGTGCTGTAGTGGTGACCGTCAGTAACACTAGCCCGTTAACAGACTTGTCCCTCTGGTGGCCCTTCGAAGGCACACAGTGCAGCGGTCCTTAAGGAAGGAGGGCTGAAGGGGTGTCAGGAATAGGTAAGCACACCCAAATGCACTTCTCAGCAAACGAAACAGAATGAAAGCAATGGTACCATCAGCAGCACTTTGAAGCCTACTTTCAGAGGGCCAGGGTTCCTGCGCCTGGCAAGAGCAGGCCACCCGAAACAAATGTGGCAGAAGTAAAAACTCTTCTCTAGAATAGAGAATACACTGATGAATGCAAGAATTACGACAGTTGGTCCTGCAAAAAGTGCATGTAATGAAATATTCTTAAGCGAACAAAGAAATACATAGTTTACTAAGGTACATACACAATACTGCATGTACATTTAAGATACATAAATGCATATGTGTGCATATCTAAAGAGCCTCTCTTATGCTCAGCACTTTTCCTAGGCCACATGTAATCAACCTTCTGTTGTAGATCCTCAGAGAACGTTAAATGATTAAATGAAGTTCACCTCCCCAAATTAGGACTTAAGAGATATTAAGGCTTAGGAGGAATCCAATCACTATTTTCTCCAAAGTTGTAAACATTATAGGAGACTAAGAGTAAAGGTTTCAGTAAACTGCTGTGCAAAATAAGTTTAATAAATGATTAATCCAAACAAAGTAGCAGGTTTGAACTGATACCTAACAAGGTGTTAAAATTTGTGGGAGAATCTGCTAACAAGTGGTTTTGTACTATTTGCTCTAAAAAATGTTGAGATGTTATAACCCATCCTCAGAAAAGTGGGTCTACCTAGAGACAGGTCCCTGACAAAATCAGGAAAAAAATACAAGGGACACCTGGCCTAGTTGGGTGGTTAAAAATTAAACTGGACACATCTGAGGCAAAATCAAAACAGTACAACCCTTTGAATGGGAGAAAGTATTTGCAAATCATATATCTCATCAGAGCTTAATATCCCGGACATATAAAGAAGTTCTACAACTCAATGACAACAGCAAAACGAAAAACAACCCAAAACGGGATCCTTGGGTGGCTCAGCGGTTTAGCGCCTGCCTTCGGCCCAGGGCATGATCCTGGAGACTCCGGATCGAGTCCCACATCGGGCTCCCTGCATGGAGCCTGCTTCTCCCTCTGCCTATGTCTCTGCCTCTCTCTCTGTGTGTGTCTCTCATGAATAAATAGATAAAATCTTCAAAAAAAATGGACAAAGCTGTTTAATAGATATTTCTCTAAAGAGATATACAAATGTCCAGTAAACACATGAAAAGATGCTCAGCATCATAAATGATTAGAGAAATGCGAATCAAACCACAGTGAGGTACTGCTTCACATTCATTAGGATGGCCATAATAAAAAAAAAGCATTGATTTGAATGTAAAGAAATTGAACATTTGTGCATTATTGGTGAGAATGTAAAATGGTGCAGTCACTCTGAAAAAACAATATGGTGAGTCCTCAAAAGACCAAATGTAGAATTACTATATTCCCCAAAAATTCCACTCTTAGGCATATACCTAAAAGAATTGAAAGCAGGGACTCAAACAGTTATTTGTACACCCATGTTTGTAGCAGCATTATCACAATAGTCAAATGTCCATCAATGGATAAGTGAATAAATAAAATGTGATATATACATACAATGGAATATTACTCAGCATTAAAAAGAAATGAAATTCTAGCACCCGGCATGAGACTCTTAAAAAGAAATGAAACTTTGGCATATGGTACTGATGAATTCTGAAGACATTATGCTAAGTGAAATAAGCCAAACAGAAGGGCAAATACTGTATGATTTCTCTTTATGTGAGGAACCTAGAATAGCCAAATTCAGAGAGCAGAATCGTGGTTGCTAGGGACTAAGGAGGGAGGGGAAATAATGTTTAATGGGTAAGGAGTTTCAGTTTAGGATGATGAAGAAGGTCTGGAGGTGGATGATAGCTATGGTTGCAAAACAATGTGATTGCACTTAATGGCACTGAACTATACACCTAAGGGTGGTTTAAATGGTAGATTTTAAGTTGGCTATAATTTGCCACAATAAAAGAGCTTGAGGGACGCTTGGGTGGCTCAGTGGTTGAGTGCCTGCCTTTGGCCCAGGGAGTGATCCTGGGGTCCTGGGATCGAGTCCCATATGGGACTCCCAGCATGGGGGCCTGCTTCTCCCTCTGCTTATGTCTCTGCCTCTCTATCTGTGTGTCTCTCATGAATAAATAAATAAAATCTTTAAAAAAAAATAGAAGAGTTTGAAAAAATGACTTTAAACAGTCTAGTTCTGATCCTGTCACAACCACTTCATAAGTGAGTTCATAAGCTATCAGAGCTACCTTTCATCTGTTTCCCTTAATTGTTCCCACAATTCTCCTGAAGGATAGAAAGACTGGACTTCTGGGTCAGGTGCTCATCACATGGAGCTGCTCAGTGAGTTTGTGCTTCCAGGTTACTTATAGGAGATGTTTACTTGGAACCAGGATAAAAAGAGCAATGATCACCAGCAGAGCGTCCCTGAGATTGAAGAGAAGTGAGCCCATTACTGCAGAGGAAAATGCTCTGCCCTCAGGGCTGTGATTTTCAAGGGCTGCTATTGCAACTCACAGAACTCCAGTTTCCCACGACAAATAACTCCCTTCTCGTCTGTAAGCTGTGGCAGCTGGGATAGATTAAGGAGCTACATTACTGCTGTAAGTAAGAGGCCCACATATTTGTTTTACTTTGCTTTTTCATTTTTCATTCCATTAAAATCACTTTACTTTTTCCATCCTTAAACATGGTTCCTTACCCTCACTTTACCATAATAATGAGATATTAATACACTTTGGATTTTTAAAAAATTCATGAGGCTGTCAGTGAATCCCATCTTGTGGAGGAGACAGCAAGCTTATGAGGAAAAAAAAAAACAAAAAACAAATTCAGACCAGGCTATGGAAAGCACAGCACATATTAATGGCTATGAATAACAGGCCTTCAGTCCCTGGCATGGCCGACAGACATTCCAGCTGAGGCACAGTGTGTCCCATTCTCCCTTCCATTTTCCATCTGGCCATCACTTTTTATAACTGCCCCGTCTCTTCACCTTACAAAGTTTGAACCCAGATCAGGGTGACCATTTCCCTTTCTTATGACTTCATGGGCATTTCAGGCAGAAAGGATATGATAGATGATTCCCACCTATATCATGATCTATGGAGCTGAATTTCCCAGGGAAACAGCCTTTCAGATCAGAGGTGAAGCCAATAGGCAGCCAGGCCATATTTACTCTTTTCTTTGGGCATTGGATCTCATCACTGGCAGTATGTTTGAAAAAAAAATGGGTAAGTTGGACTATATCGGAATTTAAAATGTCTGAAAAAGATACTTCAAGAGAATGAAAAGACAAGCAATAGCCTGGGAGAAAATACTTGCAACACACATATCTGATAAAGGACTGGTATCCAGAATATACAAAGTTCTCTTAAAGCTCAACAATAAGAAAACAAGCCAATTTAAAAATAGACTAAAGATCTGAATGGAAACCTTTCCAAAGAAAATATCCAGATGGCAAATAAGCACATGAAAAGATAATTAGCATATATTATCAGGGAATTGCAAATTAAAACAATAGTTCAATACCACTGTACACCTATTAGAATGGCCAAAACCCAAAACACTGACAACATCAAATGCTGGTGGGGATGTGGAGGAACAGAAACTCTCATTCATTACTTGAGGGAATGTAAAATGTTACAGCCATTTTGGAAGATGTTTTGGCAGTTTCTTAGAAAACTGAACAAACTCTTACCCCCTGATCCAGCAGTTGTACTCCATAACATTTAAACAAATGAGTTGGAAACATGTCCACTTAGAAACCTGTACATAAATGTCTACAGTGTTTTTAATCATAATTGCTAGAACTTGGAAGCAACCAAGAGATTTCAATAAATGAGTGGGTAAACAAATTGTGGCACATCCAGACAACAGAATATTATCCAGGTGTAAAAAGAAATGAGCTGGGGAGCCCAGGTGGCTCAGCGGTTTAGCACCGCCTTTGGCCCAGGGCCGGATCCTGGGGACCCAGGATCGAGTCCCACGTCAGGCTCCCTGCATGGAGCCTGCTTCTCCCTCTGCCTGTGTCTCTCATGAATAAATAAATAAAATCTTAAAAAAAAAGATATGAGCTACCACCCCATGACGTGGAGGAATCCTAAATGCAAATTACTAAGTGAAAGAAGCTAATTTGAAAAGGTTACATGTTGTATGTTTCACTTCATGATATTTTGGAAAAGGCAAAACTCTGAAGATAGTAAAAAAGATCCATGGTTGCCAGGGTTTCAAAAGAAGGAGGGAGAAATAGGTCAAGTACAGTGAATTTTTAGGACAGAAAACTCTTCTGTATACTACAATAGTGGGTACACATCATTATGCATTTGTTAAAACTCATGGAATGTACAACACAGAGTGAATCTTAATATAAAGCTATGGATTTTAGTTAACATAATGTATCAGTATTGGCTTATCAGTTAACTGTAAAGTAGTACTAGGCTTAAATCCAGTTTCTTGCCAAAGAGCAAGAAATCCCTCCAAGTTACCAAGTCAGGAAGATATGATTTTCCAGACCAGCATCATCACTTAAGAAAAATACACATACTTCGATACTTTTAGGACTTTTAGGAAATACACATTTATACTTTTAGGAAATCACAGAAGTAAGGGAGGCTGACTGGAAGTCAAGATCATTGGTACAGTAAGTCTGAGGCTTAATGATTTCCAAATTATTGCTGGAAAAAGGTTTAAGGAACAAAATGGTCAGAGCCTCGGGTGATAAGTGGCTTTTATACTAATTTTCTTTTTCTCAGAAGTTCCTAGGAAGGGCTTTGTTTTAGAAGATGAGCCCAAAATTCCTATTTGCTTTGGGCTGCAGTTTAGAGATTTCCTTAGTGGTGACTGAGACTAGAAGTGTGCCCCCCTTTCACTTTAGGGCTTCTTGTTTCTTTGGACTTCTTTTCCTAAACTGGGTTTCTGGAGCAGCCCTGGCCTTGGCTACTGAGACTCAGTGGACACCCTGCTGCTATTTGCTCTACAGACAGGTTTAGAATCTCATCAAATCCATGGTCTCTTCTGGATAATCAGATTAAATTTAAACTAACTAGATTGTCATATTGGAGGATAAAGGGTATTATCAATAGTTACTCTGTCTCCCCAGTTGATAGTATGCATCAAAAGCCTCTATATTGTTCTTGTCCCTTGGCCCTGCAATTCCATAAATGTCAGCAAAGGTTTATCTATAAGGATGTTCTCTTTACAGCATGAATTATGTTACACAAAAAAACATTTTTTTTAAGATTTTATTTATTTATTCATGAGAGACACAAAGAGAGAGAGAGATGCAGAGACACCGGCAGAGGGAGAAGCAGGCTCCACGCAGGAAGCCCGATGTGGGACTCGATCCGGGGTCTCCAGGATCAGGCCCTGGGCTGAAGGTGGCGCTAAGCCACTGAGCCACCGGGCTGCCCCACAAAAAACATTTTGAAAATATTTTACAGGGGACCACTCTGCAAAAAATGTCCCTGTAACCATTTGCCTTCATGGTCCCAAGGAGAGGAGGGAAGAAATGCCACCTAGGGCTGGAGGAAATTTGTGACACAGAGAAGTCTTTGAACAGGGAAAAGTAATGCAAATCATTTGGCATTTCTGGAAAAAAGGGAAGGAGTGTAGGGAACTCTAGAGGGGAGCAGGACAGGGATAGGCAGATGTGGGTGCTCTGGTTTCCCTATTCTGCACCGATGTTCTGATGCAGGGCTTGTCAAATGGGTTGAGCAGAAAGTATAGAACATCAGGGTTCATGGTTGTCTGGCTTAGAGGTTTCTGGAAGCATCTGGGGGAAGATTCTTATTCAGCCACATGCCACATGGAGCTGGAGTGCTGCCGGCTCAGCATTGGTGGTAGGAGGGGGCTGTTTGGGTACCCCAATGACATATTGCTGGACTCCCTCAGTCTCTGTTAGCCCAGGGACTTTACAGGTGTCCGTGTGCTTTAATTTGGGCCCAGAGGATTGGTGGGCTGGTGGCCTTGGCTCAGGACACAGAGGTGACAGAGTGATGGGACTTTAAGATAAATTGCAAATGGCTAGTACCAGGAAAACTAGTCATAGGAGCCACAGGACAGCCCTAAAGGCCATAAGAGACTGTCACAGCTCAGTAGACATCAGGCCCAGGACAAATCAAACCCTCCAATCTTCATTAGAGGGCGATGAGGGTGTATACAGCAGCACATTCATCCAGAGCCTTAAACCAGCCAATCCACCCTTCTTGCCAGAAGTTCAGACTCAAACTCAGGGAGGAAGCCTGGAAACTGAACATTTATTCTAAGAAACTGACCTGAATGGGACTACTTAATCCAGAAAAAACTGAGAGAATTTTCATTTTCTTCCTACAGTAGTGTTGGAGGTCGGATTAGATCAATGATGGAAAATAAATGACATTTCTTGGTTCATATGTGTAGTGCTATGTTAAATTTTCAAACCACTGGGATCCCTGGGTGGTGCAGTGGTTTGGCGCTTGCCTTTGGCCCAGGGCGCGATCCTGGAGACCCGGGATCGAATCCCACATCAGGCTCCCGGTGCATGGAGCCTGCTTCTCCCTCTGCCTGTGTCTCTGCCTCTCTCTCTCTCTCTCTCTCTCTCTCTCTCTCTGTGACTATCATAAATAAATAAAAATTAAAAAAAAAATTTTAAATTTTCAAACCACTACATTTACCAGATAGCCAGGTTATACTTAAGGCAGGAGTTTGGATGATCCT
Organism: Vulpes vulpes; assembly: GCF_048418805.1. NCBI lineage: Eukaryota > Metazoa > Chordata > Mammalia > Carnivora > Canidae > Vulpes > Vulpes vulpes. The sequence continues at coordinate 106,651,731 of NC_132781.1, read as the reverse complement.
TCTTCAGAGACCTAACCCAGAGAAGGGAACATCAACTATTGATGTTGGGGTGTTTAAAATACAAAGCTGGTGGTCTACCCATTATCCTGATATCACTAATTGGCAAACTCTAGATCTCACTAAAAGATGTTCTTTTCTGATCTCCCTTTAACTGCTCTCTTTTAAATACGAATGGACCAGCAAGGCTCAGCAGACTTTTGAGGAGAATTTACAACTTGAGAGAGTAATGAGAAAAAGGGGGCGGGGGTTCTCAGAAGAATCAGAGATAATACAAAAAAAGGGGGTGAAATAAATTATTAACATCTTCAGAGACAAAGGAAAAGATCTTTAAAACAACAGATGATATGCAGAGAGGGAACAATCAGAGCTCAAGAAAGAACCTTTAGAAATTACAAATATGACAGCTGAAATTAAAAGAGACTAGAAGATAAAATCAAGGATATCTCTCAGGAAATAAAACAGAAGGAGAAAGTTCAGTAGGATAGAAAAGCATAAGAAAAAGATCAATTTAGGAGGCTGTTTTAGTTACTACCTATGGCTATGTCACAAATTGCTCCTAAATGTAATGGCTTTAAACATTTATTATCTCACAGTGTTTGTAGGTCACCCAGCACTTAGCTGAGTGGTTTTAGCTTGGGGTCTGTCCTGAGGTTGTGGTCAAGATGGCTAGGACTGCAGTCACCTAAGGGCTTGCTTGACTGGGCTGCAGTCACTCCCAAGATGGGTTTCTCACAGGGCAGCTCCTTGCTGGCTATTGGCCGGGAGCTCAATTCCTTGTCATGTGGACCTCTGCATAGAGCTACTTGAGTGTCCTAATGACACGGCAGCTGGCTTCACCTGGAGCAAATACTCCAAGAGAGAGAGCAAGTAGGAAGTTGCAGTGCCTTTCAGAAATAACATGGTGATCCTTTCATCAGAGTCTGCTTGCTAGAAGTGAGTCACTAAGTCTGACCCAGGGAGAGAAAGCTAGAAAGGCTTCATGGTAATGCAAGGACTCACAGTTTTGCTAGGCAGTTATGTGGTGAGGTGGAAAGAACAAAGGTTCTGATGTCAGATGGTCATGGGTTTGAATCTTGCCCCCCCCCAAGCAAATTAACCTCTCCTCAGTTTCCTCCTCTCTAAAAGGGTATGATATTGCCACATTACCTGGTTTTAAGGAGTTGAGAATAAACCGTGTAAAGTGACTTGCACATGGTAGATACCCAATTATTAATATTGTTATGCCTTTGAGAAAAATAGAAAGGATGTGGTTTATTCTGAAGTCTTGGCTAAACCCAAACCAGAACTCTGAAAAACAGCAAAACCCCTCTCTGGACAACCTCACTAACCAGCAGCTAAACAATTAGAATGCACTGCTCTATCATTTCTGAATAATGATAAGAAGTCTTCCTAGAGCCCATAAAAGAATCTTCTGATATATGGGTATAAAGATTTGGGTGAAATTTTTTAGCTAGTGAAGGTCATGTTTTGGTTGTTAGTTCTTCAGAGGTCTTTTGCCAAAAAATGTTTGAATCTCTAACCTTACAGCAGAGTCAATAATGGCATGATTTGGTGAGTAGCAAGAAGTTACCAACCATCCTTAAGTCAAATGTTCCCTAGTCAGACTAGCACCCATTGGTAAATATATGCTTAATTGGTTCTCCATCCACCCTTCAATAGACGAAGTGCATATGAGACACGGTAAAACAGCACAGTTTTACATCACAGTTGTGATGATGTTGGTTTGGATTATTGGGGTAGATTAATTACATCAGTCATAATGCCAACTTTGGTTTGTGTATGCCTCCCTTACTTGATGCAATTATTATTATTTTTGATCAACAACCTTGAGGTGGTAAAAATTGAAACTTTCTTTCCCAGCTCTACAGATGAGGAAACAGAAACTCAAAAAAATGAAGTGACATTCCTGAAATCACACTTGTTTGTGCAGAACTAAGACCAGAGTTCAGGTCTTCTCAGGGTCCCATGGCACTTAGCTGGGATGGGAAGGTATGAGTCTTCACAATCAGATGATGGCATCAGAGCAGGGTGCCTGGACGTCTGATTTGATGTTCACTGGACAAAGCCTGCCCCAGTGACATATGCTCAGGCATGGGCCTTAGGCCTCAGTTTAGCTAGGGATGCATTCTCTCTTGGCCATTGTTTCTTGCCTCTGAAATAAGAATCCTGATGTACTTGGTTAGATTATCATCAGGAAAGAGATAAATATTTTTAAATTAAAAAAGTGTTTATAAATGTCCTAATATGACATAATAATACTTTGCCTTCAATGATGCATTTTCCTTTTGAGAACCTAAAATAATATTTTTCCAATAACATAAATATTTCATAGAGAATGAAAGATACAAAAATGTTAGTAATTTGCTCTGGAGAACCACACAAGTCATTTGCCTTTTCAGATTCATTCTCTGCTCTTCCCCCACCTATGTTTTTTGGGCTCCCTTACTCTCTAGGTGGGAGGGGTTAGTGGGCATGGTTTATACTCCCCTTCCACTTTGAAAGCACAGGCCAGTGCATGGTCTGGGCATCCTAACCAGCTGCCATCTCAGTAAACCCTGGGGCCTTAGCCCAGATCAGCCCTAATTGTCCCACCAAGATGGTCACAGAGTAGTGTCACTGGGACACCCCTGGTTAGAGCTCACTACAGCCCAAGCCTTTGTGCCAAGGTGATGCAGACACAAAATACCCAAGAACACTCCAGGACTATTTTCACTTTGGCTTTAGACAGCTTGCTAGGATTCCCTCAGTGCAGAGCACCCCCACAACATCTCAGTTGGAATCTCCTTTGGATCCACCCACCCTGTAGGGTGACACCTGTGAAAAGTGCCCCAGGAACCCCAGGCCTCTGCTTCTATAGGTTTTAGCCACCTCACAAGAGCACCCTCTGTGGGGAGTGCCCCAGACCCCTCCTTCCCATGCTGGCCTCAGCTCTAGCCGCCTGGCTACCTGTTATGCTGAACACCTTGGGATACTCCAGCCTGCACCCAGTCAGTTTCAGCTGTCCTGCAAGGTCACCCTCGGTGTTGGAAGCCCAGGAAACCCTGGCATGCACTTAATTCAGCCCCAGCTGCCCTGTCAGGGTACATTTTGCATGGACATCCCAGGGACCACATTGGCCCATGCCTATTTTAGCTTTAGCTGTCCTGCCAGGACATTCCCTGTGCAGAGTGCCCTAGGACATCCTGGTCTGAACCCCACCTCAGCTTCAGCAGCCCCTTCGGGGCACTCTCAATGTGGAGAGTCTAGGAATATCCTTATTTATATCCACTTCTGCTTCAACTATACTGCCTAGGTGCCCTCTCTATATATAGAGTCCTGGATTTCACTGTCTTGCATCCACTTTAGTTTCAGCTATTCTGCTAGGGCACTGTCTGTGCAGAGAGCTCAGGAACTTCCTGGCCCACATACACATCAGCTCCAGCCATCCCATCAAGGCACCCCCTGCACAGAGTACCCTGGAACATCCTGGATGGCACCTATTTCAGCTTCAGCTGCCTTGCTAGGGTGCTCTCTGTGCTTAGAACCCTGGGATACCCTGGCTTGCATCCAACTCACTTTTATTTTATTTTATTTTATTTTTCCAACTCACTTTTAGCTGCCCTGACAGGGAATGCATAATGTGGAAAGCACAAAACCCTCAGCTCATGACAGTCACAGCTCCAGCCAGCCAGCAAAAGTCACTAAGTACACACAGTCTACAGAGGGGACAACCAAACATAAGACAATTCTTTGAAGTTTAGGAGAAGTAGCTATTCTGCTTAATCTATAGAAATAAGCACAGAAGGTCAAGCAAAATGGGGAGACATGAGTATGCTCCAAAAGAAAGAACAAGAAAAACTTTAGAAAAAGAACTAACTGAAATGGAGATTAACAATACATCTCATTAAAAAAAAAAAAAAACAATACGTCTGATAAAGTAATGATCTTAAATCACAGGCTGGAGAAAAGAGTGGAAGAGCTCAGTAATACCTTCAATAGAGGGATAGAAAATATAAAAACCAATCAACATTTAAGAATACAGTAACAGAAATAAAACAAACAAACAAAAAAACACGTAGAGGGAATTAACAGCAGACCATATCAGCTATCTGGAAGATAGGGTATTGGATTGTACCCAAGCAGAACAGCAAAATAAGAAAAGAATTTTTTCAAAAGAAGATAGGTTAAGGGATCTCTTGGACAATATCAAATGAATAAACATTCATTTCATAGGGGCCCCAGAAGAAGAAGAGAGAGAAAAATGGGTAGAAAACTTACTTGAAGAAGTAATAACCAAAACCATCTTAATCTAGGAAAGGAAATACACATCCAAGTCTAAGAAGCATTGAGTTTCAGACCAGATAAACCCAAGGAGGTCCACACTGTGACACATAATAATTAAAATGTCAAAAGGTACAGATAGAATCTTAAAAGCAGCAAGAAAGAAACAAGAATACCTTGTAGGTAACTACCTAGAAGGGAAAGTCTATAAAGCTATCAGTTGATTGTTTAGCAGAAACTTTGCAAGCCAGAAGAAAGTAGCATAATATATTCAAAGTGCTGAAAGGCAAAAACTTACAACCAAGAATACTCTACCCAGCAAAGTTAACATTCAGATTTGAAGGAGAGATAGTTTCCCAGACAAACAAAAGATAAATGAGTTTATCACCACTAAACCAACCTTACAAGAAATGTTAAAGGCACTTTTTTAAGTGGAAAAAACTGGTCATAATTAGACATAAGAAAGTTATGACTAAAAAGATGTAACATATGACAACAGGTACATAAAATGTGGAAGAGGAAGAGAAAAAGAAGAGGAAAAAGGAAAAGAAAAAATTCTTGAAGAAAAGGAAAAAAATGACCATCAAATTAATGCAGACTCTATTTACTTAGGATGGTTATTCATGGTAACCACAAACCCAAAACTTATGACAGATACACAAAAAAAGAAACTCAAACATAAAACTACAGAAGCTCATCAATCACAAAGAAAGAGAGCAAGAGAAGAAAATAACAAAGAAGAATACAAAAAACAACCATAAAACAATAACAAAATGGCAATAAGTACACATCTATCGATAATTACTTTGGATATAAATGGCCTAAATGCTCCAATCAAAAGATATAAGATAACAGTAGATAAAAAGCAAAACCCGTCTATCTGCTGCCTACAAGAGACTCCCCTCAGACCTCATGACACATATAGACTGAAAGTGAAGGGATGGAAAAACATTTATCATACAAATGGAGGAGGAAAAAAGCCAAGGTATCAATACTTATATCTGACAAAATAGACTTAAAATTTTTTAAGAGAGAGAGCATGCGTGCACGAGTATGGAGGGGCAGAGGGGACCGAGAAAGAATCTGAAATTGACTCTGCGCAGAGCCCAATGTGGGCCTCAATCCCACGACTATGATCATGACCTGAGCTGAAACCAAGAGTTGAACACTTAATCAACCCACATGCCCCTGACAAAATGGACTTTTATTTTATTATTATTATTGTTATTTAAAGATTTTATTCAGGAGAGACAAACAGAGGCAGAGACACAGGTTGGGGGAGAAGCAGGCTCCCCCCAGGGACCCCAGGATCACACCCTAAGCCAAAGGCAGACACTCAACTGCTGAGCCACCCAGGTGTCCCCAAAATGGACTTTAAAACAAAGACTGTAACAAGAGAAAATAGGGCATTACATAATGATAAAGGGATCAGTTCAACAAGAGAATATAACAATTATAAATATCTATGACCCTACACTAGAGCACCTAAATACAGAAAGCAAATATGAATAGACATAAAAAGAGAAATTGATGGTAATGTACAATAATAGTAGGAGCCTTTATATCTCACTTATATTAATGGATAGATCATCCAGGCAGAAAATCAACGAGGAAATGACATATTTGCATAACACATTGGACCAGATGGACATAACATATACATACAAAACATTCCATCCAAAACCAACAAAATATACATTCTTTTCAAAGGTACATGGAACATTCTCCAGATCACATATTAGGCCACAAAAAAAAAAAGCCTCAATAAATTTAAGAAGATTGGAATCATGATATATATCAAGGGTATACAACTAGAAATAAATCACAAGAAAAAAAACAAATACATGGAGACTAAACAACATGATACTAAACCAGTGGGTCAAGAAAACACTCAAAGAAATTTAAAAAAATAGTTGGAGACAAATAAAAATGAAAACATGATGGTCTGAAATCTTTGAGACACAACAAAAGCAGTTCTAAGAGGGAAATATATAGCGATACAGGCCTGACTCAAGAAACAGGAAAAATCTCAAATAAACAATCTAACCTTATACCTAAAGGAACTAGGAAAAGAACAAAGCCCAAGGTGAGTAGAAGAAAGATAATAATAAAGAGCAGAGCAGATGTAAATGACATACAGACTTTAAAAAAAGTAAAAACATCAGTGAAACTAAGAGCCAGTTCTTTGAAAAGAGAAAATTGGTAACCACACTCATAAAAGAAAGAAAGAAAGAAAGAAAGAAAGAAAGAAAGAAAGAAAGAAAGAAAGAAAGAAAGAAAGAAAGAAAGAAAAGAAAGAAGAAAGAAAAGAAAGAAAGAAAGAAAGAAAGAAAGAAAGAAAGAAAGAAAAGAAAGAGAAGGAAGGAAGGAAGGAGAGAGAGAGAGAGAGAGAGAGAGAGACCTAAGTAAACAAAACCAGAAATGAGAGGAGAAATAACACCAGAGAAACACAGAAAATTATAAGAGAATACTATGAAAAATTTTATGTCAACAAATTAGACAACCTAGAAGGAATGAGTAAGTTCCTAGAAACATACAGTCTTCCAAAACTGAACCAGGAAGAAATAGAAAATCTATATAGACTGATTATAAGTAACAAAATTGAATTGATAACCAAAAAGCTACCAAAAAATAAAAGTCCAGGACCAGGCAGATTCACTGGTGAATTCTACCAAACATTTAAAGGAGAGTTAATACCTATTCTCAAACTATTCCAAAAAAAATAGAAGAGGAAGCACAGCTTCCAAATACATTCTATAAATCCAATATTACTCTGATATGAAAACTAAACAAAGACACTACAAAAAAAGCTATAGGCCAATATCCCTAATGAACATAGATGCAAAAGTCCTCAACAAAATATTAGCAAACCAAATTCAACAATACATTAAAAAAGATCAAAAAAAAAAAAGATCAATCACCATGATCAAGCGGAATTTATTCTGGGGTTGCAGAATGGGTCAATATTTGCAAATCGATCAATGTGATATACCACATTAACAAAACAAAGGATAAAAATCTAATGATCATTTCAATAGATGCAGAAAAAACATTTGATAAAATTCAATATCCATTCATGATAAAAACTCAACAAAGTGGGGTTAGAGGGAACATATCTCAACATAATAAAGGTTATAAGTGAAAAGTCCTCAGCTAACATCATACTCAATGGGGAAAACTCAGAGCTTTTCCTTAAGATCAGGAATATGGCAAGGATGTCCACTCTTGGCACTTTTATTCAACATAATACTAGAAGTTCTCGCCATCGCAATCAGACAAGGAAAAGAAAGAAGCATCCATATTGGTAAAGAAGAAATGAAAATGTCACTATTTCCAGATGACATGATACTGTATGTAGAAAATCCCACCAAAGACCACCAAAAAAACCAACTATAAGTAATAAGTGAATTCAGTACAGTTGCAGTATATAAAGTTAATACTCAGAAATTGGTAATATTTCTATACACCAATAACAAGCAGAAAGAGAAATTAGGAAAACAACACTATTTATAATTGCACCAAAAAGAATGAAGTACCTAGAAATAAATTTAACCAAAGAAGTGAAATATCTGCACTTCAAAATGTATAAAATATTGATGAAAGAAATTGAAGGTAGCACAAATGGAAAGATATTTCATGCTCGTGGATTAGAATTAATATTGTTAAAATGTCCATATTACCCAAAGCAATCTACAGATTCAGTGCAATACTTATAGCAATAATTGTGCCGTGGATAAACTTCATTGGCTATGATACTGTCACTGCACAAAGCTGATTCAGTGCAATCCTTATAAAAATACTAGCAGTAGAACAAATAATCCTAAAATTTATATGGAAACTGAATGGCCAAAGGAATCTTGAGAAAGAACAAAGTTGGAGGCATCACAATTCCAGTTTCAAGATATACCACAAAGTTGTAGTAAGCAAAACAGTAAGGTGCTGGCACAAAAACAGACACAAAGATCAGTGGAACAGAAAAGAGAACCCAGAAGTAAACCCACAACTATGCTATGATAAAGGAGGCAAGAGTATAAATTGGAGAAAAAACAGTCTCTTCAATAAGTGGTACTGGGGAAAATAGGACAGCTATTTATAAAAGAATGAAACTGGACCATCTTTTAACTCCATACACAAAAATAAACAAATTGATTAAAGACTTAAATGTAAGACCTGAAACTATAAACGTCCTAGAAGAGAACATAGGCAGTAATTTCTATGACATTGGCTATAGCAACATTTTTCTAGATATTTCTCCTAGGGTAAGGGAAACAAAAGCAAAAATAAACTGTTGGGACTACATCAAATGAAAAACTTTTGCACAGCAAAGAAAACTATCAGTCAAACAAAAGGACAACCTACTGATTGGGAGAAGATACTTGCAAATGATATATCCAATAAGAGGTTAATATCCAAACTATATTGAGAACTTATGGGCAGCCCGGGTGGCTCAGCAGTTAAGTGCCGCCTTCAGCCCAGGGCCTGATCCTGGAGACCTGGAATCGAGTCCCATGTCAGGCTCCCTGCATGGAGCCTGCTTCTCCCTCTGCCTGTGTCTCTGTCTCGCTCTGTCTCTGTCTCTCATGAATAAATAAAATCTTTTTTTTTTTTTTAAAGAACTTATACAACTCAACACTGGAAAAAAAAACAGTCTAATTAAAAAATGGCCAGAGGGCCTGAATAGACATTTTTCTAAGGAAGATATGCGGATAGCCAACTGACACATGTAGAGACGCTTAACATCACTAATCACCAAAGAAATGCAAGTCACAACCACGATGAGATATTACCTTAAGCCTGTCAGAATGGCTAAAATAAAAAAGACGTGAAACAACAAGTGTTGGAGAGGATGTGAAGAAAGAGGAACCCTTGTACACTGTTGGTAGGAATGCAAATTGGTGCAGCCACTGTGGAAAACAGTATGGAGGTTCCTCAAAAAATTAGAAATAGCATTACCATATGATCAAATAATTCCAGTTTATTGTAGCATTATTTGCAATAGCCAAGATATGGGAAACAATCTATGTGTCCACAAATAGATGAATAAATAAGATGTGGTACAAATATGCAATCGAATATTACACAGCCATAAAAGGATGAGATTGTGCCATTTGAGACAACATGGATGGACCTAGAGGGTATTATGCTAAATGAAATAAGTCACACTGAGAAAGACAAACACTATATGATTTCACTCATAAGTGGAGTCTAGATTAAACCAATAAGAACAACAAATGTATAAATAAACAATGTAGAATCAGACTTATAAATACAGAGAACAAACTCATAGTTGCTGGGGGTGGGGTGGAGTGGGGTGGTTGGGGGGTTAGGCAAAACAGGTGAAGGGGAGAGAGAATAACAGGCTTTCAGTTAAGTCACAAGAATAAAGGGCAGAGCATAAGAAATATAGTCAATGATATTGTAATAGTGATATATCAGGAGAGATGGTAGCTACACTTGTGATGAACATAGCATAATGTATAAATTTGTTGAATCACTATGTTGTACTCATGTGTAACTAATGTGACATTGTGTGTCAACTATACTCAAATAAAATAAAAACAGGAAGTGTAAGCTCTCCAGCTATATTCTTTTTTATAAAAAGATTATAGTCACTGTGAAAAACTGTATGGAGTTTCCTTAAAAAGTTAAAAATAGAACTACCCTATGACCCAGCAATTATATTAGTAGGTGTTTACCCAAGGGATACAAAATACTGATTCAGATGAGACACATGCACCTTGATGTGTATAGCAGCATTATTAACAATAGTCAAATTATTGAAAGAGCCCAACTTTTCATCAACTAATGAATGGATAAAGAAGATGATGATGAAGAAGATAGATAGATAGATAGATAGATAGATAGATAGATAGATAGATAGATATTACTCAACCGTTAAAAAGAATGAAATCTTGCCATTTGCAACGACATGGATAGAGCTAGGGTATATCATGCTAAGTGAGGTAAGTCAGAAAAAGACCATATGATTTCATTCACATGTGGAATTTAAGAAACAAAACAAATGAGGGGTGCCTGGGTGGCTCAGCAGTTAAGATCTGCCTTCAGCTCAGGGTATGATCTTGGGGTCCTGGGATCGTGCCCCATATCAGGCTTCCTTGCTCAGGCAGGAGTCTTCTTCTCCCTCTTCCTCTGCCCCTCCCACTGCTTCTGCTCGCCCACTCACTCTCTCTTTCAAATAAATAAAATCTAAAAAAGAAGAGAAAAAAGAAAAAAAAGAAAAAGAAAGAAGAAAGAAAGAAAGAAAAGAAAGGAAAGAAAAGAAAGAAAAGAAAGAAAGAGAGGGAAGCAAACCATAAGAGACTCCTAATAATTGAGAACAAACAGGATTGATGGAGGGGCGGTAGGCAGGGGATGAGCTACATGAGTGATAGGTATTAAGGAGGGCACTTGTTCTGTTGAGCACTGGGTGTTGTGTGTAAGTGATGAATCACTAAAATTCTACTCCTGAAACCTACTCCTGATAATTTTTTAAAATTTTTTGAAAAAAAAGACAAAAAATTATGTTGAAGGTCATTGTCAGAACAAAAAATAAAGTTACAAGGAATGGAAAAAACTGTTTTTGGTTATTGTGGTTCCCTTAAACTTTAAGATCAGTTTGTCAATTTCTGCAAAAAAGATGGCTGGAATTTTGAATTGTATTGAATCCATAAACCACTATAGGAAGTATTTTAAATATATATATATATATATTTATTGGAGTTCGATTTGACAACATTTAGCATATATATATTTTTTTTATTGGAGTTCGATTTGCCAACATATAGCATAACACCCAGTGCTCATCCCATCAAGTGCCCCCCTCAGTGCCTGTCACCCAGTCACCCCAATCCCCTGCCCACCTCCCGTCCACCACCCCTTGTTCGTTTCCCAGAGTTAGGAGTCTCCCATGTTCTGTCTCCCTCACTGATATTCCCCACTCATTTTCTCTCATTTTCCCTTTATTCCCTTTCATTATTTTTTATATTCCCCAAATGAATGAGACCATATAATGTTTGTCCTTCTCAAATTGACTTACTTCACTCAGCATCATACCCTTCAGTTCCATCCATGTTGAAGCAAATGGTGGGTATTCGTTGTTTCTAATGGCTGAGTAATATTCCATTGTATACATAGACCACATCTACTTTATCCATTCATCTTTTGATGGACACCGAGGCTCCTTCCATAGTTTGGCTATTGTGGACATTGCTGCTACAAACATTGGGGTGCAGGTGTCCTGCCGTTTCACTGCATCTGTATCTTTGGGGTAAATAAACCCCCAGCAGTGCAATTGCTGGGTCGTAGGGCAGTTCTATTTTTAACTCTTTGAGGAACCTCCACACAGTTTTCCAGACGGCTACACCAGTTCACGTTCCTACCAACAGTGCAAGAGGGTTTCCCTTTCTCCATATCCTCTCCAATATTTGTTGTTTCCTGTCTTGTTAATTTTCACCATTCTCACTGGTGTGAGGTGGTATCTTATTGTGGTTTTGATTTGTGTTTCCATGATTGCCAGTAATGCAGAGCATTTTCTCATGTGCTTGTTGGCCATGTCTGTGTCTTCCTCTGAAGTGTTTCCATCTTAATAAGTCTCCCAATCCATTAAAATGGCTGTCTTTCTGTTTATTTAGGTCTTTTTAAATTTTTTTCAATGATATTTTATAGTTTTCGGTGTACAATTTTTGTGCTTATTTTGTTTAATTTATTGCTAAGTATTTTTTTGATGCTCTAATAAATGGAATTATTTTCTTAGTTTCATTTTTGGAGTGTTTATTGCTAGTATATAGAAACACAATTTATTTTTATATATGTATCTTAACCTACAACCTTGTCAAACTTGTTCACTAGTTTCAATAGTTTTTTAGTGGATTATTAGATTTTTCTATATATGATATCATGTTATATGCAAATAGAGAAAATTTCACTTCTTCCTTTCCAGCCTGGATGCTTTTTATTTCTTTTTCTGGCTTAATTGCCCTGATTAGACCCACCAGTATCTGGGCATCTGGGTGGCTTAGTGGTTGAGCATCTGTCTTTGGCTCAGGTCATGATCCTGGGGTCCTGGGATTGAGTTCCATATGAGGCTCCCCATACGGAGCCCGCTTCTCCCTTGCCCTATGCCTCTCTCTGTGTGTCTTTCATGAATAAATAAATAAATAAAATCTTTATTTAAAAAAAAAGAACCACCAGCATCATGTTTTTTTTAAAGATTTTATTTATTCATGAGAGACATAGAGACAGGAGACAGAGAGAGGCAGAGACACAGACAGAAGGAGAAACTCCCTGCATGGAGCCTGACATGGGACTCGATCCTAAGTCTCCAGGATCACGCCCTGGGTTGAAAGTGGTGCTAAACTGCTGAGCCACCCAGGCTGACCCAGCATCATGTTTAATAGAAGTGGCAAGAGTAGACAGACATCTTGGTTTTTTCCCTGATAGTAGAGCAGGAGCCTTCAGTCATTCACTATTAAGTATGATGTTAGCTGTGAATTTTTCATATGCTCTTTATCAAGTTGATAAAGTTCCCTCCTATTCCTAGTTTTTTTTTTAATGTTTTATTAAAGGAATACACTTTTGTGTCTTGCCCTAACCCATAGATCTTTTAGCCTCTATTACCCTAAATGAATTTATTCTTTTAGTTCCACGGAAATGACAGCAAATAGCTACCACATTTGATCTCTTCTTACTAACTAGCTTATTCCCTCAGTTCGAACAAAGCAGTTAAGTTACTTAGAATAAGTATTTAGGATGTTCTATAATGTATAAAGCATACACGGTACTAAACTTAAAAATGTAAGCAAAGAATAAAATACTGCAGTAAAACAAAATCTCTATTTTATTAATGCCACGAGTCTGTTGTTGCTTGAGCCTTTTCTTCCTGTTATCCCACAGCAATTGGCATTAGTTTGCTTGTCTCAGTCATTTGTGGGATTGGGGTCATGCTTTCTTAGCTGTGTAGCCCGGAACAAATTACTTAATCTCTCTGTACCTTAATTTCCCCATCTGTAAAATGATCCTGAATACCTAACTTATGAAGAGACATGTATCTGTGTTAAGTATTTAATTTAGTGCCTGACACTTGGCAAATACACAGTAAAAGTCAGCTCCTATTATTATTACTATTACCAAACTTAGCCATGTATGAGCTTCATGTCTCTATTTCACATTCCACAGATTATTTAACATTGTATATGAAGAATAAGTCATTTAGGAGGCTGAGAGGAAGTCTGTTATAGTCTAATAATCATCACGACAGCCACCACTTCCAGTTAGTATTTACTGAATATTCAGCTATATCTGAGTCTGTGGGTTTAGAGGTCTTGGACATAGTATCATTCAAAGTCATTTTCAAAATTCAGGCCTATACCATTTTTACTTTATCCTCAGCATTTTCATGAGTTTAAAAATAAAAACGTTTTCCTAAAATAAAAAGAAAGTGATGTGCTGTATAGACATTTCTTCTCATAAACAGCAAAAGCATGAGCCACTTTCCATGTCCCGGAGGGAGCAGTTCCTTCCACAAACGTACTGCTGCTGCAGTGTGTGCAAGGCTGGGAGTGTTGGGGAGGGGAGGGTGGGCTGACCCTGGGGTTGATCTTAGATTTTCTTAACTCTGAAGGTAGGTACTTACCTTACCACCCTTTCTGGAAATTTGAGCACTGAACTTTTCTTGGCTTTTCTCGAAGAGACAGATAGTTATTCCCCAAAACACTGCTCCCTTTCCCAAGGTGGACTTACCACTGGAAGGTAGCTACCCAGCCAGGTACCACATTTCACACAGCTGGGTGCCACCATGTAACTGAGTTCACTAATGGAGTGTCCACAGAAGTGACGCCACTTCTTGGGCTGCTCATAAAATTTTGTGGAGCTCTCCATATTCTTACTTCTTGGATGGAATATAGTTAACCTCCAAAGAGTTAAAGATGGCAAAACCTCCATCACCCTTGATCCCTGAACAACTGTGGGCTGCTCTGCTGACCTCTTCTATCAGTACTGTTATAGGAGTGAGAAATAAAACTCTATCGTCTTAAACTTCTGAAAGTTGAATATTTGTTTCAGAGGCTAGCATTACCCTAATTCTCTCACTTTTATAAATCCTGAGTATTTATATAATCAGGGTTGTTTTACAAGTGAGCATTTGTCTTAGTTCATTTAGACTACTGTAACAAAATACCACAGACTGAGCAACTTATAAACAGCAGGAATTTACTTCTCTCAACTCTGGAGGCTGGAAGTCTGAGAACAGGGTGCCAGCATGGTCAGATGAGGGCCCTCTTCCAAGTCAGACTCCTTGCTTTGTCTTTATATGGTGGAAGGATCTAGTTAGTTCTCTGGGGTGTCTTTTATAAGGGCACTAATCCTATTCAGGAGGGCTCCACCTGCATGACCTAATATTTTCTCAAAGATCCTTGGGCATCAAGTTGTCAATATATGAATTTGGTGAGGAGACAAATATTCAGACCATAGTAGCATTTATATGGGGAGAAAGTCTTTTTTCCTGAATAGAGAGGGAGGGAGGGAGAGGGAGAACCTGATTTATTTTAGAACCTGGGCTTATTGGAACATGTTGAGATTAACATGCATAAGCACATGCATGAATATGTATTTATAGTCATATATGTTTGTTTGTTTTTATTTTTAGTCATATATGTTTATGTGGATTTCTCTTACCTACTGAGTAGTCATCAGTTCATTCTTTAAATATCAAATGCTTACAATATGCCAGGCAGTGTGTGGACATAGGAGAACATAAAGGTTAGTAAGATATGGTCCTTAGCCTCCAGGGGCTCATAGAGACCTAATTTTAGTTTCTAGCTACCTAGAGCCTAGTTTTGCAGCTATCCCATATAGTCAGATAGTTCACCTCCTAGAGTGACAGAATGCCAGCTCCAATGGATAATTTGGATCAACTCTAAAACTGTCTGGAGCATGTGCTCACATTCCATTTTCAGGAGAAGAGTATTCTCTAGGATGGGAAGCTTAGACCAGAATCCTCTCAGAAGGAAAAATCAGCCCTCACATGGTCTTCACACAAATTCCCAGGAAGCCCAGTACTAATAAAGATAGGGAAAAGACTAAAGAAGGACCCAGGATGACAGAAACTCATCTGAAAAGTAGAGAAGTCCATCCTTGGGCCTTAAACAGAGGGACTCCAGTCTCTCCCATTCCAGGGTCACTTGCTTGAGAAAATGAAGCATGGACATTTCTAAAGTGAGTTTGAGAATGAAATCACAAAAATAAACATTTGTGGAATCCATGTATAAGGTTCTGATAACTTCAAAGGATTGCAAGGAAACAACATTGCTATAAATTTGGTGTAAGTGAAACAGAAACATATGATTTAGATTTCCGTAAAAATAAACCCAGCTCCACAGAGGGAATAGAAGTAGCACCTGAAGGCCATATGCCTTTGTATGGGCCTTTGTGTTTGTAAACCCATAAGCCTCACAGAAAGAGTAGAGGTTGTCAGGCCCTAAGCAACATCCTAGCTCCCTGCAGAGCCAGTCTCACTGAGCTGGGTAATGAAGCTTGGTTGGGCTTCCTAGAGGCTAGAATCTTTACTTGAAATTTGAGATACTTAGGGAGTCACTTAAAGAAGACAGTAAGGCAGAACAGGTGGAGAAGGAGAGATTGAGATTCACTCCTTAAAATGCAAGGTTTATGACCACAGAATATCTTTTACTCTGGATTTCATATTCAATCACTGCTCTCAATCAGTTTGGGCTACCATAACGAATATACCACGGATGGGGTGGCTTAAACAACAAATACTTATTTCTCACAGTTCTGGAGACTGGGAAGTCCAAAATCAACATGCTCATAGACCAGTGTCTGGTGAAGACCGCTTCCTGGTTTGTGGGTGGCCATTTTGTCATTGTATTCTTACACAGTTGGGATCTGGGTTGGGGAATGGGGGTAGGTGGAGAGGGAAAGTTTTCTCATGTCTCTTTTTATAAAAGCACTAATCCCCTCACGAGGGCTCTACTCTAATTAGTTAATTACCTCCCAAAGACTCCACCTCCTAATACTATCATATTGGAAGTTAAGATTTCAACACATGAATTTTGAGGGGACAGAAACATTCATTCCATAACAGCTCCAAGTCAAATCTTGGGGGAAGTGAACACAGAAAAATGTTCAGTGGGAGGCATCTCCTGTTACAAACCAGGTACAATGGTTTGCTTTGCGTACTGCCTTAGAGCTGAGTAGGAAAGTATAACAGGATTGGATTGGATGTCTGCACCTTAAAGGAAGAAAGGAATGAAACCACAGCGTAGGATAACATAGAACCAAACTGAAAAGACATTGTTTGTTAGATCTTTGAGGGGTACATTTTTTGGGTAATATTCCATAATTAATGACAGTAGTCATTTCCCCTAGAAATCATGTTTACCTGCATGGCAGCTAGAAATCTGTACAACTTTTTGCAAATGGCTTGAACCTACACAGCAGGTACTGCCCAAAAGGGCCAGTGCAGCTTAAATGACTCTTTCAGGCTTCCCAAATTATTAGCTGCATATCTTGTGCCTTCCTATATAAAAGGGTTTTTAACACTCTGATCGTTCTCTGATCTTCAGAAACAGATATGTATTATTTTAGAGATAGCACCATCATGCTTTGGGCTTTGGTCACTGCCAGAGCCATGTCTCTTAACTATGACAGTTTGTTCCAACCTGGACTTCCAACTGCCAGTAGCTGCATCTCCGTGCCGTGGCGCTTTTTCTAGGACTAAATACTGTAACATAAGAGTCAGCACACCATAGGTACCTGGAAATTAGCACCTCTCATTAGCAGCTCTTAACTGATGACTCTTGGGTGTTGGTGTGTAAATACCCCAGTTCCCTTAATCCTCAATGGGATTATGCTGAGGCATGTGTTTTACAAACTTCTCAGAGTCTCTGCAGTATTAAACTCCAGTTGTCCTCTGTGGTGGCTAATTTAGTGTTAGGCTTCCTTTCCTTGAATCACTTCCCCACTCTCTTCTTGAGGCTTCTGGGGAAAACCTACACTAAAATAGACACTGAAATGCTTAGCTAAATTTCCATGCTTTAGCAGCCCACCTCACTTCCTAGTTTTAAGCAAAACGTTTAGAAAGTGATTACAGCAAGTTTTGGGTACATTTAAAAGCTCTAAGCAGATTTAAGAAGATGAAATACCCTCTAGCAAACTCTTTAAATTCCAAAGTAAAGAGGGCTGGGCTAAGCATGGGCAACCTCTATCATCATTCTCTCTCCCTTCCTCCCTCCCTCTCTCCCAGCCCTTCTTGCTTATCCACTGCCACACTTGATCTTAGCCAAAAGGCCGAGAAGCAATTCCACTGCCACACTTTATCCTCCTATAATTATGGAGCAAGGAAGCCTTACTGAATAACCCAAAAAGTAAATGTCCAGCCAACACGACACTTTGTGAGCTGCTGGGTGGTCTGAGATCTGAGCCCAAAGCCATGGGCTGGGTTATTTATTTAAATCTTTAAGATCAATTGCATTTGCACTTTTTTTTTTTTAAGCAAAGTTTTCTATTGATCAAAAATCACTCAGTGTACCAACTTTCTTAAAGAATAATCAACAATTATCTTTCCCTTTTTTTGGTTATTTATTTCTTTGATGATGTGGTTTTTAGTGTGTGCCTATATGTGTGTGTATGTGTGTGTATTTTCTTTTTAACTGCCAGTGGTAGAAGTCATAACGTGAAAGTAAACCAGTGAGAAATATAAAGACAGAGCACAGTAAATAGAGATGAAGGAGAAAGGAGAGGAGAACCACCCCCAGGATATCAATTCCAAAAGATGTGAAAGCCCAGCTGGTCCAGCAGGGGTAATTTATGTGAGCTATCCATCACTGAGGGCCTTACGAAATATATTTCTTTTTCAACAGCTTCACCATCCTGATGTATCTATATAGACTAGGATATTGGGTTGGGGATCATATTTTCCTTTCACTGCATGGTGATTTATTTGCAAAATTCTGAATCACAGACAAGTTTGCAAAGCAGTCAGCTGAGGAGGATACAAATGCTTTTAAAGTATCTAGTCATCATGTAACACTACTTATATTCACCTACAGCTTTTTTTTTTTTTTTTTTTTTTTTTTTTTTACCATGCTCACTTGCAAGTACCCAAGAGGAAATCCAAACCGAGGCTAATAGTATCCAAATACCAATCAGTTCATTTATTTATTGAGCACTTACTAGATGTCAGGCACCAAAAAAATAAGACAGAGGATGCCTATCCTTATGGGGCTCTCAACCTAGTAGGACAGAGGAATTAAGTCAATTAATTTTACCAAAAACATTTTATTTCTCAACTCATATACTCCTCTGTTTTTACCACATTGCTTCCCTGTATACTATTATATCAAAGATTACCAAACATCTGGCTTCCCTGGAACATTACCAATTTACTCCTGCTATCCCAATGTAATTATTAATAATGACACATTCCACTCTCAAAAATTCCCCAGTTACTATGGTAAATTATATGAAGACCTAACAATAACTACCCTGTCTATACCACCTCAATCCTACTATTGATTTTCTATGTTCATTTTCTTACAACAGCTAGCTCTCCACACAGACATCACTGTTCAGGGGTTATTGACTACATCCTGAATACCCATGAGCAAGAGCAAGGAAATGAGGCAAACCTATTTCTTCATTATATAAACCAGTCTCTCCCAAAGATGGACAGTTAATCAACTTGTCAGACAGGCAGTGCTGTGTAGTGGGAAAATATTGATTGCACCAGGAGTCCAAGAGCTGTTGTCAGTGATGGCTTTGCCATTTACTAGATGTTATTAAACTTGCTAGAGCCTTAATAAATGGCCTTATCTTCAAAATGGGAATAATAACACCTGCCTGGACTATTTTAGAGAGTTGTTTTGAGAAGCAAATATATGTGAAAGTATCTCTAAACTGTAAAGTGCTATGCACATGTAAAGTATTGTAAATATGAAAGTAGAATACACTTGATATTTATATTATAATTGACATGCTTAATCCAAATTATAATTCTTGCTAATAGAAACATATACTGTGTATAAAGTACAAATATTTTGAAGGCATGTATACTACTGATAATATTAGAATATTTAATGTTTTATATAACATTTCATAATATTAGGAGCAAATCTGATACTTACTCTTTTTTTTTTTTTGAGGGGGAGAAAGAGTGAACACACAGTGGGCAGGGAGATAGGGAGGGAGAGAAAGAGAGGGAGAATCTTAAGCACGCTCCATTCCCAGCACAGACTCCCATGTGGGGCTCGATCTCATGATCCTGAGATCATGACCTGAGCCAAAATCAAGAAGACTCTGATGCTTGCTTAACTGACTGAGCTACCCAGGTGCCCAGTAAATCTGATATTTAATGTGTTTTGTATAATATACAATTTTAGATATTCAGAAGTAGAATGAATTACTGAAATTGCATATAGTATTCTAACTAATGGCAACCATTATGCCAACTTCTTTCACATTAAGCTATAGTACTGTATAAGCTATAGTACATGTAGTTAGCTTCACCCAACTTTTTGAGATAAAATAGCCTCAGAGGCCACCTAATATATCTACTTTAGTTTTGTCAGTGGACATCACATTTTCTCTCAACTTTATCAGCCTCATGAAAAAATCTCTGATTTATTTTGTTAATAAAATGCTGTCAAATTTCATACAAACCTGACTAAAGTTAAGTAAAAATATATGTTATGCAAAAATGATATTCACCAAGATAGTATTGTTTTACACACGATGACAAACTAGTTCCTGAATAAAAAGGTATAGTGACAACAGCCTGTCAACAATACTAATTTCCTGTTGTGACCAGGAAATTTACACTAGCAATGAATATATCATGGGGCTCTTGAAATATTAGAGTAGATACATATAACAGTGGAGAAAGTTTGTTCATGTGAATGATAAGGCAAACTGGTAAATTCAGCTTCTATTAGATCACTTATCTTACACTTTGAGAGGTATTTAACCATGAGAAAACTGTGGCTCAGAGAGACTGTGCAACTTACCCAACATCAAAGAGCAAGTAGCCAAGTCAAGATTCGACTCCAAGCCTTTCTGGCTCCGGAGTTCATGTTCTTTCCAGAAAACCACACTGCTTGTCAACATTTTCTTCTTCGGTAGTTGTCTAATTTGATTATATTAACTGCATACACCGTTTGGAATTAATTTCAGTGGATGTCCCTATATTAATCAGGATTTGCTAGAGATAAAATCAATAGGATATAAAGGGAAATTTATTTTGAGGAATTGATTCATACAATTATGTAGGCTGAGAAGTGCCACAATCTGTCATCTGTAAGCTGGAGACACAGGAAAGCAAATGGTGTAATTTAGTCTGAGTCTTGAAGGCCTGAGACCCAAGATTGATTGAAATCTTCACCCAATAGCAGAGGATGAGATGTCCCAGCTTATGCAGTGAGGCAAAAAAAGGGGGAAAATTCTTCCTTCCTCTGACTTTTTGTTCTGTTTGGGCCTTCAACAGATTGGATAATGTTCACCCAAACTGGGGAGAGCAATAATCTACTAAATCCATTGATTCAACTGCTAATCTCATCTACAAATACCCCCACAGACATACTCAGAAATAATGTTTAACGAGGTACTGGGACATCCCCTAATCAAGTCAAGTTGACGCATAAAATTAACTATCATAGTCCCAGAAGTTTCTGGTCACCTGGTGTTTATAGAGAACTTTGGTAAGGACAACTGGTGCTAAACCGATGATGTCATTACTTGAGCCATTGACTCAAATAAATGGACTGCTAGCCACATCCACATAAATTTGGGACTAGATTTATTCTAGACACACACTTAAACTTAGTTCAATAGAGTCTTCTTCACTGGAAACAATTTAATTTGTAATGAAATTAAGACGTTAAGATAACAGGAAGAATAAATGTCCTGCTATACATAGTCAAAGATCCATTGTTTTATTGCTTATTAAACAGTGAGGGAAAGTGAATTGAAAGGCAAGATGCAGAGTTTCCAGAGCACTCAGAGACACTAACATTGTCAGACAGAAACTATTGTTACATTGGCCCTACTGAATTAATAGGGAATTAGAAGCATCTACTAAATGATTATAAAGATGATTATGAAGAATTAGCAGGGCTTATTCACCAAAGCTTAGGACACATCTTCATTGCTCAAAGCTGAGCAACATTTTGAGTCTGTAGATTTACCACTGCTCTTGGCATTTCCTTACAGTTCTGTGCTTTTAAATAGTTCATTTTCTGGTACCTTAGCAGTGAAATGCAGTGAGTACAGTTTTACAAATCCTCAAAGAAAACAAATTAATATACATCATCTCCCCCTGTGGCACATGGAAGCCCATCTGTCCTAGCCTAACCTGCCAAGTCAGCTTAGTCCTGAGCCAGCCAACATAGGCTGTCATGTAGGCTAGTGTCCAGCAAGATGTCGCCCACCTGCTGTCTCAAGGCTTGTATTGCAAAATTGGGTTGTATTTCAGTGTTTGGTCATTCTAAACTGTCGTGCATGCTGCCTGGAAAAATAAGTGGAATTCTTATCCCCCCAAATCCAGTGACCTTCCATGATGGGGCCAGATACCCATCTCTTGGAGCTATGTAGGAGTGGCCTTGACTACAAGCAGGGTGATAACTGGTTAGATGGCTCCTCAGGATGTCTGTCCACTCAGTAAAGAAGAAATAACTTGAATTCTTAATCCATTTAAGAGAAATGAAGCATTAAAAAATTAGCAAGAAAATTTTGGGCAAAAGACCATGTGCCTATGAATGATTATAGGAGGAATTCCCCCAATTGCAAGGGAGTAAGACACTGTAGTACATTATTCAGGGAAAGAAGATTGGGAAGACTTCTTTACAAAGGATTTAAAGCAAAAGGGTGTCTAATGATCTGCCAAGCTTCTCTGAACCAGGGCATGGACTGAAATGCCATTCATATTCAACTTCCACAGATCTGTGAATATCTAGCTTAATAGGATTCTAGAATTCCTTCCTTAGAAATGTAGTAATGCTAACATCTATTTGCATATTACTCTATAATTTCCCAAAGTACTATTATACATATTACCATATTTTATTGTTATAGGAAGGCTAGGAGAAAAATAGGCATGATTATAGTTTAAATGTAATAAAATATACCTCAAGAGGTTTTAGTTATGCCCAGAGGTGGAGCAGTATGGAGAGGGAGCAGAGACCCAAGATGGAAGTCCTCAAAAACGTCTCCTTGGCAAAGCACATGTGTTCCTCTAAAGTATATTATGATAGCCAGCCTTAAAATGGACAACTGAAAGAGACCTGAGATATCAAGTTCATTCTCCAGCTTTCAAATGAAGAAAATGAGCCCATAAAAGGAAAGTGATCAGGCCACGTTCACATGTCAGGAGAGAGG
This sequence comes from Vulpes vulpes, assembly GCF_048418805.1. Lineage (NCBI taxonomy): Eukaryota > Metazoa > Chordata > Mammalia > Carnivora > Canidae > Vulpes > Vulpes vulpes. Next base: position 106,629,090 of record NC_132781.1, on the reverse strand, counting down.
CATAATGGAACAAAAATGCAGGTCTCATAACTCCCAAACCCTCTGCTCTTTCCACTTGTCCACAGTCTACTTTATGATCCTCATATCTTTCGGTTTCATCCTCATTCTTACCAGAAATATGAGTTTAAAACTGATCGTAGGGCAGCCCCGGTGGCCTAGGCCTAGCGGTTTAGTGCTGCCTTCGGCCCAGGGTGTGATCCTGGAGACCCGGAATCAAGTCCCACGTCGGGCTCCCTGCATGCAGCCTGCTTCTCCCTCTGCCTGTGTCTCTGCCTCTCTCTCTCTCTCTCTCTCTGAGTCTGTCATGAATAAATAAATAAATAAATAAATAAATAAATACTCTTTAAAAATAAATAAATAAAATTAAACTGATCATAAATGACCAAGAAATCATTTTAACTTACTTTCTAAATGAAAAATACTGTATGCATCATTTTAAGTGTTAGTTTTTTTTAAGTGTTAGTTTTAAAGAACAAAGAAGTAGGAAAAATTTTACTGATAGTAAAATTTTTTAAAATCCAAGAAAATTTTAAAATTAGAATGCAAGTCCTGTACCCACATTCACTATTTTTATTCAATGTTAAGTCTGTTAAACTAGTTATTAAATATTTCTGAGTGCAAACCATTTGCCAGTAACTATGTTAAGTGTGAGGAATGGAACAAGATGACAATGAACAGGATAGGCCCCACCAGAAGGACGTATATGTGCAAAACCAAAAAAGCACAAAGGAGCAAAATACTCTTGGGTGTGGTTTAGTGGTTGGTACTGTAGCCTAGAATGTTTGTGTGTGTGTGTAGCAAGAGATAGAGCTGTAGATGTGTGACCAGATGGTGGGAAACCTTACATTGCCATACTAAGGAATTTGATGTTGATTTTTAAGGAGAGACAGATATGGTCAGATTTATATTTCACAAGGAATAATTCAGTGGTGTAGGAAGAATGCACTGAAAGACTGGAGACCTTTTAGAAGGCTAAGGAAATTGTCCTCTAGATTCTTCAGTCATTCCTTTTCAGTGACTTTTGGTATTCTCCTCTACCTGACCCTTAACATGTTGGGGAATTCATTGCTCTGTCCTTGCCACTTTCTCTTCTCTAGTTACACACTTCTTGGGTGATCTCATTCAGCTCTGTGATTTTTAGTATCTTAACATTTTTAATATTTAATAATATTTCTGTGCTCACAATCCTCAAATCTTTATTTTCTGTGAAGACATGTGCAATATATCACTGATCATTATGAAAGTACAAATTAAAACCACAATGAGATACCAGCCTATACCCATTAGGAAGGATAACTGTAATAAAAAAAAAAGATGTACATTAACAAGTATTGGCATTGGAAGAAGTTGGAATGCTCATACATTACTGGTGTGAATAAAAAATGGTGCAACTACTTTGAAAAACAGCTTGACAGTTTCCTGAAAAGTTAAATGTAAGTTTATTTTATCCAGCAATTCCACTCATAGGTATCATCAACCCAAAAGAAATGAAAACATACATTCATATAAAGATTTGTATGTGAATGTTCATAGCAGCATTATTCATAAGAGCCAAAAAGTAGAAACAAATGTCTATAAACTGTTGAATGGATAAACAATGTGGCATTTCAATGCAATGGAATACTATTCAACAATAAAAAAAGAATTAAGTATTGATATTATTGTTATATGTTACATTAGTGAACTTCAAAAATATCATGCTAAGTGAAAGATGCCAGACACAGAAGACCACATATTATATGGAAATGTCCAGAAAAGACAAATACATAAATAGATTAGTGGTTGCCTGAGGCTAACAGTGGGAACATAGGTTAATGTAAATGGGCATGAGGGATCTTACTATGGTTATGGAAGTGTTCTAAAACTGGACTGCGGTTATGCAACTTGGGTAAACTTTAGAGAGAAAGACAAACCATTAGAGACTCATAACTGCAAAACAAAGTGTTGCAGATGGGGAGGGTAAGTGGGGGAATGGGGTAACTGGGTGACAGGCACTTGAGGAGGGCACTTGATGGGATGAGCACTGGGTGGTGGCAAATTGAATTTAAATTTAAAAATATTAAAATAAATCATTAAATTGTACACTTAAAATGGGTGACTCTTACCATATATAAATTATACCTCATTAAAGTTAACTTTACTGGAATCTCTGTTTCCAACCCTGCCATCTTACTGGAATACAGACTTCTACATCCAGTTGATTACTTGACATCTTTGGATGCCTAATGAGTATCTTAAACTTAACATGGCCCAAAAAGAGTATGTTTTAAAATGAAGTGTAGTTTATATAGTTATACAAATCAAGTGTGTAACTTGATGAATTATGCCCCTGTAGAGCCACTACCTGGATTCAGATATTTCCATCAGACCAGAATATTCCTTCACACTTCTCCCTAGTCAGTACCTCTTTCTACCTCTCCAGAAGTAATCACTTTTATGATTCCTATAAGCATTGATTAAATTTGCCTGTTCTTGAACTTCTTATAAATTGGGTCTGGCTTCTTTCACTCAACATGTCTATGGGATTCTTTCAGGTTGTTGTATATATATATAAGTTGTATAATCTTTTTCATTGCTGTTTTTATTGTGCATTCTATGTTTGAATATATCACAATATATTTATACATACTCCTGTTGATGGCCATTTAGTTTAACTACCATTTGGATTATTATTAATAAAGCTGCTGTGAACATTCTCATATGTCTCTTAGTAGCTATAAGCATTCATTTCTATTGGATATTTTCATAGAAGTAGAACTGCTGTCATAAGAGATCCTTGATATTTCCCCTTAAAAGTTATCTTTCTTGAATTTCCCCATATCATAAATACTACCGCTACCTATCTAATTGTTCAAGCTCCAGATACAACTCTTATCTTACCTTTTACCCCATTACTTTTGTCCTTAATTCCTTCTCTGCATAGCAGCTAAGGTTTTAGAAAAGTCAGATCATATCATTCATTTGCCTAAAACCTTTTTTCCCCCAAATTTCCAATAAAGTCTATAAACTCTTTTCCTGAGTTACACACCCCTGTTTTTTCATCTGGCCACTACCTACCTCTGAAACTTTATCTCTTGTGCATGGTGTTCCAGCTGCCTCTGAACTTTCTTTTTGAGTACACAAAGCTCATTCCCAGGGCATTGGTATCAATTCTATTCCATAGCTAAGAGTACTAGTCCTCTGATCTTTGCATGATTGACTCCTTCTGTTCATTCAGATTTCAACCCAAAAGTCACTACATCTGAGAGGCCTTCTCTGAACCCTGAATTTGGTATAGCCATTTGGTCACTAGATTTTACAGTAATGTAATATAGTTCTCTGTAGGGAAATTATGGCTATCCTATTTTTATTCTGTTTTTTATTGTTTGTCTCTCCATAAGAATGTGTGCTCCACAGGAACAAGGAATTCATCTGCCTTATTTATTACATGCTAGTGCTTTATAGAATGAATGTGTTACTTCATTGACAGTTATGGTCCAATTGTCACTTCCTTCAGCGGTTCTTAGAAACTCACATCCCTGTGGATCCCTGGGTGGCTCAGTGGTTTAGCACCTGCCTTCGGCCCAGGACATGGTCCTGGAGTCCCTGGATCAAGTCCCACATGGGGCTCCTGGAAGGGAGCCTGCTTCTCCCTCTGCCTGTGTCTCTGCCGCTCTCTCTCTCTGTGTGTCTCTCATGAATAAATAAAATCTTAAAAAAAAAAAAGAAACATGTAGAGCTGGAGAAAATGGATAATTCAAGTTGTGGGTCTGCCAGGTAGATGGCAGGAAATGAAGATGTTGAGGGTGTTGGCAGGAGAATGCCAGATATGTTATACCCCAGAATCCAGGCTGGAAAGTAAAAGGAAGAAGCTATGTGGGAAGAAAATATGATTTAGAGGAGACTGGGAGGGGGGTGGAATCTTGACACAGCCAAAGAATATTTATATCCAGATTATATTGACATCTGAATCAGAAATAGAGGCCAAAATAGCTGAAGAAGTAAGTATTGGGACTTTCTTGCTCTGCTAGTGGTTCAGTAGCATGATTGAATCTTCCTATAAAAACGTATTTTATGTGGTCAGTACTTGGCGCTAGTCAATAAATATTTGTTGAATAGTTTGATAAATTAATGGAAGGATAAAGAAACGGCAAAGAGATGGTAATAGTTAAATGAATGAATGATAGAGTACAAAATTCATGTTCTACTGTGTTGCTTCTGGAAATTAAAAGAAATAATTTCTTGCCATAAATTTGTCAACCTATTTTCAGCTCTCCAGTGATATGAGTAGTCCCACTCCCCACTCCCACTCAGTCTAAGGGACAAGCCAAACTGTTTGGGAGAGCTTTCCTATAGACTCACGATTAAGACTATCCATTTGTATATTCTTCCTATTCCACTAAACTGAACAATACTTTATATAAGTACAGTAAGTTGGCTGTAAAATAAAAACCCCAAGCCCAATTATCACTCAGTTCTCCTTCACTGGCTCTATAAATCAGTGCTATTTTCTAAGTCCAAGATATACTAAAAACCTTACTAAGTACAAGCATCATAAATCATTAACTGATAATTTCCAAAAATTTATTTTAACTCCAGCCAGGAGTAACTCTTTCTGGGATTTATTTTCACTCGCCGGCATGCAGTATTATTTCAGGGTAGTTAATGCTGTAATGTTGAAATGATAAACTAAAAATAGATTTTAAATGAATGCAATAGGAAATGTTGGCAGTAGAATACAGGGTGAATGTTGTAACTTAAGTCTGCAGAGGAATCCATCGGAGCCTTGATAATGTCATCCCCCAGCCCTCAAATAGGAAGGCAGCACCAGGTAGCTTTGCTGACAGCCTGGGAAAGATGTCACTTCCTGAGAGAGAGTGAAGAGAATAAAGTTCTTTGAACTCACAGTAGGACAAAGGAATAAGGAAAGGAGAAATAAAGGAGGCAGTAAAGCAATTCCCGAGGAGTTCCCAGAGCACGATGGAGCCAGAGATCTTGTCAGAACTCTTGAGAAAAAACAGAGAGACTCCATTCATCTCTGCTTTACAGTAGGCCCTTTTGTTTGGCTCCTATGGTTGGTTTCTTTTTTCGTATATTACAGAGTTGGAGTCAGGATGATCTGAGGAAAATAGGAGAGAGAGGAAAGAGGACATGAGAATGAAGGAAAGCACTTCCTTTCATCAGAAAAGAAAGTATTTTATTTCCACAGGGAAATGTTCTAAGATAAATTTATCTTCCCCAACCAAGAGACTTCTCTGGAAATGCTCCCCAGGCCAGTAGGCCAGTCCATCCCTGTGGATTTCTGCTCTCTCCAACTAGCTCATTGGCTTTACTTAGACTAGGTACCAGTTCATTGCCTTAGCTTATCTTTTTTCTCCATCTGAAAATGTAATTTACACCATGGATTGATAGTGATGTTGTAAAACTTGCCTAACGTCTTGGAACATGACTTGTTCATGGACAAAAGCTTTATCTCTGGAAGCTTAATTCTCCTGACATTCAGCAGCAGCTAGTGCCACCACTGTGGAACATTTATCATGTGCTAGTATTATGAGAAACAGTTTACACATAAAACCTCACTGGAAATTAATAATATTTACACATACAAATATAGAATGACAGGGAAGAAGTTTTCCCCATTCTGCAGCTGAAGAAGCAGAAACACAGGAAATGTAATTAACTTATTACAGAGGTAATAAGTGGCTGAATCTGGACCTGAATCTACATCTGACTCCAGAGCCCACGTTGTTTGAAAACAGTCTTAAATTAGATGAGATAAAACAGTGAGAATAGTGAGTTTGTTGGGAGGCAGAGTTAGGGAAAGACAAAGTTATCCACACTACCACTGAGCTCATGCATTTGTACAGAGAATTGATTGTTAACTAGAAAGTGATGTGATGGTTTTCTTGGATTCCAGGCTAGGCTATTTCTCTTGACCACAGCCACACCCCTTAACCTCCTTAGTCTGCTCAGATCTTATCTATAAAATGAGATGGTCTCTCAGGACCCTTTCAGCTTCAAAACATTCCCTTAGGATTCCCAGTGGTAGCCTATTTCTGGGTAGCCTGAAGCATGTCACACACCATTTGAAAAAAGGAGGTTAGATACAAAAATACAAAATTAGGTCAGTAGCACCCAAAGGACTGCCTGTAGGACTAGTGACTGCTGACTGTCCGAACATTAAAACTAGCAAATGTTTGGGACTGAATGGGTTGGTGTGCTAAGTTTCAGTTGATCGTATTGTTATACTAGTTGCTGTCTATTCTGGATATTATTGCTGTGTAACAAGCAACCCCAAAGCTCATGGCTTAAAGCAACTATTTATTTTGCTCACAATTGTGGAGTCACAAATTTGGAAAGGGCTTAGAATGGGCTCTTTAGCCCTGACCCACATGCATCAGCTGGGGGTGACTGGGGCTAGTGGATACCCTTCCAAAATGGCCTTCTTACCCATATGTCTGGAGTCTCTCTCCGTATAGCTTCTCATCTACTTGGGCCCCTTTGTATGGCTTAGACTTCCTCCAGCATGGTGGTGTCATTATTTGTACTTCTAACATGGCAGGTAGCTTCCAAAAGACCAAGACAAACCTGCTAGTACTCTTAGAAGCCATACCCTAAAGTAGAATGTTACTATTATACCTATTAAAGTAATCACAGAGGAATCCAGATTCAAAGGGAGAGGAAGGGGCACCTGAGTGGCCCAGTGCGTGGAGCATCTGCCTTTGGCTCAGGTCATGATCCCAGGGTCCTGGGATCAAGTCCCACATTGGGCTCCCACAGGGAATCTGCTTTTCCCTCTGCCTGTGTCTCTGCTTCTCTCTGTCTCTCCTGAATGAATGAATGAATGAATGAATGAATGAATGAATAAATAAATAAATAAATAAATAAATAAATAAAATATTTAAAAGGGGGGGAGGGGAAACAGCTTCCCCCTTTCAATGGCAAAAGTATCAATCTGCCATAGTGTCCTACCTACCTCAGGATTTGGCCAGAAAGGAGCCACGTAACTATCAGATTTGGAGAAAGTGGAATGAGTCAGGGCAAAGAACTATAATCACCCACTGGGAATGGTATACTTAGCAGTTTGCCTGCCTAGCATTCATGATCCAGCCAGCTTTCTTCTGGCAATAGCACCTTGGGCAACCTGACCTCCTCAGCTCCTAACTCATATGATTTGGATAAAGGATAGATTTTAATCCTGAAATATGTGACTTGGACCTGATCAAACATCTTCAGTGCTTAGAACAGTGCCTGCCACATAGTAGGTGCTCAATATGAATGAATAAAAGAAAAAGATTGCATTCTTCTGGCCACAGGGATTATTTCAGGGATACATGATTCAAGTTATAGGACTTTTTCTAGAATGACTAGGAAAGAACTATCCTCCTTATGCTGGACTTGGAATCTTAAGTATGTAATGCAAAGTTATTGAGAGATACCACAAGGTAAATCCCTGCAAGAAAATAGGACTGGCCTAGTGGAAAGGAAAGCTGAGAGATGAAAAGAAAAAGGCAGAGTCTTGATAACATTGTTTGACATCCAGCTAGGCCTAAAGTTAGTCTGTCTTTTAGACTATTCAACTAACTAGCCAAAATCCAAAACACTGACACCAGCAAATGCTGACAAAGATGAGGAGCAACAAAAACACACTCATTGCTGGGAATGCAAACTGGTACAGCTAGCCATCTTGTAGGACAATTTGGTTGTTTCTTAAAAAGCTGAACGTAATCTTACTGTTCAATCTAGTAATTTTGTTCATTTACCCAAATGAGTTAAAAAAATGTTCACACAAAAACCTGCACATGAATGTCTATGGCAGTTTTATTCATAATTGCCCCAAATTGGAAACAAACAAAATTTTCTTTAATAGATAAATGGATAAATGAACTATGGTACATCTATTCAATGGACTATTTTTCAGATATAAAATAAATAAGCCATGGAGTCACAAAAAGTCATGGAGGAAACTTAAGTGCATATTGTTAATTGAAAGAAGCTAATATGAATCGGCTAAAAGCTTATATCCTGTATTATTCCAACTATATCACATTTTGGAAAGGGCAAAACTATAAAAGGGCTCAAGTCGGGGGGAGAAAGGAAGGTATGAATAGGTGTAGCACAGGGCATTTTTAGTGCAGTGAAAATATTCTGTGTGACATTATATTGGTGGATATGTCCCATTGTATATTTGTCAAAACCCACAGAATATACTGTACAGAGAATGAACCCTAAGATAAACTATGGACTTAGTTATTGTATCAATATTGGCTCATCAGTTGTTATAAATGTACCATACTAATATAAGATATTAATAATAGAGAAAACTACTCAGGGGATAGATGGTGTAAGAGATGGTATATGGAGACTCTTTACTTTCTGCTTTGAAAACCTAAAATTGCTGTAAAAAATAAGCTACAAGTCAATACATCTTCTTTTTAGCTTAAGCAAGCTTAGGTTAGTTTTCTGTCACTTGTGATTTTAAAAAGCTCTAAGGGGTGCCTGGGTGGTTCACTTGATTAAATGTCTGGCTCTTGACTTTGGCTCAGGTCATGATCTCAGAGTCATGAGATGGGAGTCCCATGTCAGGCTCTGCGTTGGGCTTTATACTGAGCTTGGAGCCTGTTTAAGATTCTCTCCCTCTCCCCCTCCCCACCCTGGCTTGCTCTTTCTTTCTCTCTCTAAAGAAAAAAAATTCTAAGAGGTCTTGAGATGAATCTGGTTTAGTGGCCGGGAAATGACATGAGAAAACTGTGACAAGACTCAATTGTACCCCAACAGCAGGCAGCATGGGATGTGACGATTTCCCAACAACAGGCAGCACTATGGTCAGTTTCCCCATGACTTTGGTGATTAGAGAAATGCAGACAATATGCCAGCCAGAACCAGGGTGCCCAGTCAGGGGTGAGACTCTGAACTAGAGAATGGAGAATGGAAAGAGCAAGATGGGAGCCAAAGTATTGAAGAAACTGTCAAGACAGTCCCAAGGAACAAGGCAAAAGCCAGATATCAAGAAATGGAGGAGGCTTACAGTGTCAGAGTAGTGATGCCTCCACCAGGCCCTGATCTGGAGGTGGAAGGAGAGTGAGCTTGTAAGAGACGATTGTCTGCCCCACCCCTAGAGGGCAGGAGGGAACAAAGGAGGAGAGGAGCTCTGTGTTTTAGGCAAGACAGCATCCAGTTTGATTGCCACACTAGCCTACAACAGACAAAAAAAAGTCTGTTAGGAAAAGCAAACTGAAATGGAGAAAGATGTCAATCTCTTTATCTCCAGAAAAACCAGGGGGTACCCTCTGCCTCCAAACACAGACTCCATGAGAAGAGTCCCCTTTAAATATAATTCCTGAAAGCCCACTAGTTTCTTTAAACCCAGATCCCAGCACTGTTAGTTCTTTTCTTATGACAAGTTGATATTATTCTTCCTCCCTTCTTCTTTCCACACGTAACTGCCCAACTTTCTGAATAAGTTTTGTATGACCTAACAGGTGCTACAGAATCATCTATGAGCAATGTTTTAACTGTTTCTCCAAAGAAGCTTGGACAATGAAAAGAACCTGGATTTCAGCACCAGGCTCAATGTGTGTTTTGACATCAGGTAATGCTAATAAAGTACATTATTGATCTTGGTTGTAATTAAGAACTCTCCCTGTAGGCAACCAAAATGATCTCTTCTTTTTTGTTAATGACTTTAGTTTAATAAACTGATGTTTATGTTTAGAGAGATAGGTTAAAAAGCCCACCAAGAGCTCTTCTCTTTCCCCCCAAAAAAAGAACTGAGTCCATGAAATACAAAGATATATGCACCATAAGGATTGAGTAACGTGGGAAGGGTGTCTTTGAATAAAGACATAGTTTAATCAACAAGGAGAGGCTTGACCTGAATAGAAGCTCCTCAGATTTAGAGACCTAGCACTGTGATGCAGTTTCCCAGGGAGACTGATTGGGCAACAAGGGGAGCTTTGAATCCCAGAATGGCTGTTTTTGTATATTTTATGTATTGGTGTTTCAAATAAAATTTCCATTGAAAAGGATATTTCACTAATTTCCCTTAAAAACAAAAATTTAAAGACATAAAAATCACTGCCCAAAACATATTAGTTGAATAAAGATACATTGCTGCTGAGACTTGGGAATGAAAAGGAGCACCTGTGTCAGTGGTGGTCTTCTTGAGTCAGTAGAACCACTGGCACTGTGATCTTCCATTCTTTGATTTCTGCTACCTGTCCAGGGACAGTTAAGAAGTTTTCCTGGACTTGACTCACTTTCAGGGTTTTGCTCAAATGTCACTTCTCAGTGAAGCCTACTCTGACCAGACTGTATAACATGTCAAACGCATGTTGCCCAATAGGTACTCCCAGTCACCCTTACCTGATTTTTCTTTTATTCCTTAGCACTTTATCACTAACATACTATATAATTTACTTACTTATTACACTCCCCCTGAGACCACCTTGATTTAATGAAAATAGCAGCTACTATCGATTTTGTTCATTGCTGAACCTAAAACAGTGCCTGGAATATGGTAGGTGCTCACTAAATATTTTTAAAATGCTGGATGTGTTGTTTCTCCTTTCACCCTTGGCTGAATCATGAGAGAGAAAATGAAGAGGAACAGTATACTACATGCATTCAGAGATGAGCATTTGGCCAGGTAATATAATGCTGGATTGGTTCATTGGCCAAATTTTAGCAATTCCTCCCTGGATTTTATATAACTCCTTAGCTCCTGCATTCTCTCTCTCTCAATCTCTATCTCTTTCTCTTTCATAATCAAATTTACTGGAGAATAGTCTACATTTCTCATCTCCACTGTTTAATCATCCTCCTCTCCTACATTCATTGTAGTTCTTGCAGTGAAACAACTTTCTTGAAGGTCACTAAAGATGTCTTTTACCGAAACCAATTGTACAGTTTTTAGTCCTCTGTCTCTTGACCTTTCTACTCCCTCCCACTTAAAAGTGTCTCTTCCTTTGGCTTTCATACTCTTCTGGTTTTCTTTCTTCCTCTGTTAGTTTGACCCCTCTCCAGTTCTTCACAGGGTCTCTTTACTCTGTTCTTGAAATGCTGTGGTCCATGCCCATGTGGTATCCTTGGACCTCCTTCATCCATCTGCTCAGATTCTCCCTACTGATCCAGCTGCTCTATGACTTCAACAATGCCCAAGACAATAACAGTTTCCAAACTCTATCTCTGGTTTAACCTACCCTCCTAAAGTTTAGATCTACACATTCCTTTGCCTCCTTAGCCATCTTTACTCTAGTGCCTCATAGGCACCTCAAACTCAACATGTCCAAATTCAGACACATCCTCTCCCTCCCAAATCTGTAACATCACTTTCCCCACAATTGCCCAGCCCATTAAGCTGCAAATCATCTATAACTTCTCCTTCTCTTATAAATACCACATTTAATCAGTTATCAAGTCCTATCAATTCTCTCTCCAAAGCATCTCCTTAATTATATCATTCATGAATCTATCATTATTTATTCCCTCAGTTTTTATAGGAACTTCCTAAGTGGTCTCCTTAACTGGCAACTAATTTCCCATGATAAAGTGATGTTTCCTTAAAATTCCCCAGTAATTCTCTATGATCTTCAGTCTAAAATGCAAACTCCTCAGTAAGGCATGCAAAGCTTCATGATCTGTTCTGCCTGTCACTCCACCCCTATGCCCCACCAGGCTCCTCCATGTCACCATATGCAGCTGTAGTGAAATTTTTTTTTTCTGAAACACCCTCACCCACCTTTGCCCTGGCAGTTCCACCTGTCTTTCAAGATTTCATTTATGTGTCAGATCCTCTGATTAGGTACCCCAGTGCTTACTTATATCAAACACCTATTGTTCTTTTCTTATTTTCAGTTTTGTCTGCCTTCCCAACTAGATAGGGGGCTACTTGAGAAGAACATCATTCTCATTTACCTATATATTCCCCATCCCTACCCATAAAAAGTAGATACAGTGCCTGCTTCCTAACAAGTGCTTGATAAATGTATGTTGGATGAATGAATGTCTTCAAGCTGGGAATAAGTACATGGGGGTCAAGACAAGATCTGACAAAGGGTAGTGGACATCTGTTATTCTTTTTGGCCACCCAGTATCTGAACCTTCCTCCCATGTCTGGAGAATTTCTGACTCTTAGTGGGAGGCAGAGCCTACCTCACACTCTTGATGCTGAAGATACCAGCAACTCACTATCCATCTCTTGTAGCTGTGGCAAAGGCTCTAGTCTGACTTCCTGCAATGAAATGGACCGTCTTCTCCAAGACTTTGAATGGGAAGCTTGCACTTTAGATAGATGGAACTGAAAACGGTGGCCATTAGGCAAAATTTGCATTCCAGGGCTACAACAGCAGTGGTGCAAGTAGTAACATCTAGAGTCTGATCCCACAGGTTTCAAAGGTAGAGTAGCATTTAACCAAGATACAATGCAAAAGAAGACCAGGTAAAATTCCAGGGGCATCAAAGTCTTAGCAGGACCAAGTGGGACTGCATAACCTGCTTGCTCAAGTGCCAGCTGGCCTGAATTTTACCCCTGTCCTTCCTCAAAGCAAGGTTAAGAATAGATCTGATTATACCTTTGGGATCTGGAGTAACCTTTCTTTAAAAAAGAAAAAAATCCTGAATGCTTGTTGTAGAGTCAGAGCCTGTGTATTCCGTGGCATGCCTAGAGTTTAGGGCCAGATGAGACCTGTTAAAGGCTACAAGAGAGCTGGAGTTTGGTTCCAGCCAGCCTTTCTGGGAAGAATGAATCGCTGAGGTAGAATGGCTATATTTGTGAGCCAGGGAACAATGCCATTTAAGAAGAAACAAAAGCCCAGACAGACCATGTGATCTGTCAGCCTCTTGGAAGCCAGTTTGTCTGAGGACTTGTCACCTGAGTGACACTTCAGTGTGGCTGGTGAGTGAAGTCTTTCCCTGCTCACATGATCTAATGCACTGTTTACTCAGCACATCTCAATGAGATCCTTGTGTTTTGACATTCCTCTGCCAATCCCCTCTTCCCCCTTCAATCAACCTGACTTCTGAGATACTAGTGCCTCATTTCTTCCTGGTTAAAATCTACTCTGTCGATCAAAACTAGATTGTGAGCTAGTCTGTTAAGTAAGTAAAAAACATACTTCATCATACAATAATTTTCCCTGGCACTAGCACCCTCACTCCCTGGAAAAATGAATAATGTAGTGGCCTTATTAGAACTGAGGCATGACCAAAGTTCATATCCTAGTCTTAGTGAGGTCTTTATAGAGATGTGAAATGAGTCAGAAGGATAGCAGTTACAATATACCAATATTTATCTGGGTAATTTATCACCATGGGCTTTTTTTTTTAAGTATTTATTTATTTATTTATTTATTTATTTATTTATTTATGAGAGAGAGTGAGAGAGGCAGAGACACAGGAGGAGGGAGAAGCAGGCTTCATGCCGGGAGCCCAACGCGGTACCTGATCCTGGGACCCCAGGATCCCGCCCTAGGCCAAAGGCAGGTGCTAAACCACTGAGCCACCCAGGGATCCCTCACCATGGGCTTCTAACATCCCAGGGAGCAGAGGTACCAAGGGCCCACCCTCTCCAGTAATATACTCTGTATCAATACACTGCAGTGCCTAAAATCAGTAGCAGTAATGTCTTTGAAACAATGCGTAGTTCCAAAACTACGTATGACAATGCCCCATGTGTTGTGGGAGGAATCATTAACAGCCACTGACACATCCACAGTAGTAGACCTTTAGGGAATTAAATCTAAGATAAGGAAGAAGACAGCTTGGAAAAAGAAAAGTCTAATCCCATTATGGAAGCCAGTCATGGAAGCCAGTTATGGGTGAGGCACCACAGTGATCATCCTGAAGAGCCAAGGTACTTGGGAACTCAGAAAGAAAGATGAGTCAATAGCTCAAATAAGGAGAACAATCTAGGAAAAGCCACCGGGGGCCAGGAGAACAATTTGAAGGCAAAGCTAATATGAAAATCCATTGGTAGCATCTCCAAGGCCTTTCTTATGGAATTTAAATGGTTCTCATTCACAAATGTCTTCTAAATGCATCCTCCCCTGAAAACTACTCCCCTGAGCCACATCTTGGAATATAGGACATCTGAGATGTTGGAGGAGATCATCAAGAGGATATGACCATAAGCTGACCTAAGAACTGGACGTGGGCAATCAGAGGCTCCTCAACCCTCCCCTATCTTTGGAATGTGCATTCTTCGCACTGTTGCTGCACTAGGAGCCACTTCAAGGATACAACCTTGAGAGAGCAATGAGCAATGTGTTATTTAGATTATCTTGACTGTATATGCAACTGAACCCCAATTAAGGCCTTTATATAAACTCTAAAGGTGCTAGTTCATGGGTGGGAGATTTATTCTTCTTGTGGCCATCAAGACAAGCCATGTACATAAGCTCCTTTGCTTATTAAAATGGCCAACTGCCAATCTGGAGAGGTCTGCTTCTTTCTTTAGTCTCTCCTTGCCCTCCATGTATGGAGACCAGTTTTGGATGTCGTTTGGGGAGCTCCCAAGGCTGTGAACCAACAGTGCAAACCAAGGGAACTGAATCAGAATGGAAAAGCATAAAAAATTTAAAATTCCATAAAAAATAGAATTCCCTGGAAGAGCACTTTTAAAGCACTCTAAAACTATCAAAGATGACAACACTCAAGTCTAAGAAAAGTACAAACACAGAATATGACTTTTGCTGTTATTGTCCCAGGGATATCATGAAACTGAATGTGTTACGGGAGGAATCATTGCATGCAGAGGACCCTGAATCCAGCCCTTAGACCCAGGCATCCAGGGTCTCTGCCAGTAGCACTTTGCTCTAGAGAATTCTACTCAAGGAGTCCTAGGCCAAGAGATGTGCCCACTTAGCACCTCTCCCCTTCTAGATCATGCTGCAGGTTCTTGGGACCCAGGAATTCCCTGACTAGACCATCCTAGGTGGAAAACTTTCTTCCTCAAGTCTGTAGTACTGAAGGACCAAATAGCAGATGTGTGTATTTCCAGTCAGGAAGAGGGTTCAGAGGGTAACTCTTTGGGGGAAGGATGGGACAGCATTGGAACCTGCAGGCTGAGAAGTACAAATGCATGTGATAGTGACCCCTGAAGGTACAAGACAGAATCAGGAGTGGCACAAAAAGGGAACTTGGCCTCAGACTTGTTTTT
This sequence comes from Vulpes vulpes, assembly GCF_048418805.1. Taxonomy (NCBI): domain Eukaryota; kingdom Metazoa; phylum Chordata; class Mammalia; order Carnivora; family Canidae; genus Vulpes; species Vulpes vulpes. The sequence goes on along the minus strand of NC_132781.1, from coordinate 106,613,954 downwards.
ATTTTTACTCCAGTCCTGCAAATATTAGGAACAAATCTGCCTAATGCATTATTTCTGTGTCAGCACATCTGCTAAGGGATGGGCCCCAAACTGTTGGACATCCGCTAGGTAATGAGAATGAGGAAGATGACAGGCCTCAGCTGGGCAGATGGGATGTGCACATCTGCTCCCTTACTTCCTCATTATGATCTCTGGGGAAAGGTTGAATCTAAACACAGAGACTCCTCCACCCCCAAGTCTTCCCAAGAGAATGTTCCAAAGCAAATCCATAAATGAGGATTTTTAAAGAAACTCTTTGCAATTAAAACTAGAGGACATTATGGGAAACCATTCAGTTTTTATGTAATTTCTGATACATGGCCCTTGTCCTGCAAGGGGCTGAGCAATTTGTCTTCTGCATCTCTTTTTGACAATTTGTCTTCTGCATCTCTTTTTGAGCTTACCAGTCAAGACTGAGAAACCACTAGTGAAAAAGAAAGTCTGCAAGACTGGGATATTAAGCATTGAGTAGTTCTTAAGGGAAGAAAACCAAGTGGAGTGACCTGATATGCTAACCCTTTGAAAATATGGAAAGTCCTAGAACATTGATAGTTCTATAGACCATTCCCAATTACCCCCCAGAGTTGTCTCTGGGTATCCATATGCCCTAGCCTTTGGCTCTGAGAGCTGCAGGGACAAGAGGGCAAGGAAGGGTCAGGTTCTTCAGAGAAGTTTATAACATATTTAGACTGAAGTCTACCTGCCCTATGCTCCTACCTCCACCTCCAAAGAAGGTAAAGACTTGTTACTAAGACCAGAAGCTTTTCCCCAGTGGTTGGTAAGAGAAAGAGGTTACAAAAACAGTGAAAGGAATTAGAAGAGAGATTTAATCCACCTCATCTCTAGCTCTGGGTTCCAAATGTTTTTTTTTTTTTAAATACCCACCAGTCTTCCTATTTTAATATTTACAGGGCCATGGTGGGTTTTTCCATTTCAGGTTGATGTCATTCCCAGGCTGCAGGTTTCCCGATATCCCATCTGCTAATGCAGTTGACTCCTGCAGACACAGACCCATTCACTCTGGTCTGAGAGGGCATCCTTCCTTCCTGTTTTTGCTGCAGCCTGGAAAGTGATGCCTGGAAAAAGGGACTGAACTTACTGCTCATCAAATCTCCATGACGTCAGAGTTTCTTTCCTTTGGCTCCTCACTCGTCTCTTCAAAGGTGGCCCTCTAAACCACCCTGACCCTGTGTCCCTGGAAGGAACAGAGAGCCTGGAATAGACCCAGCTTTACACTCCAAGATTTCCCTGTCCCATTCCACTTACAAAAATTTCAGAGATGAGTTTTACCTCCTCTCCAGGGACAAGTGCAGATCCTGAGACACATAGCATCTAGTAAACCTTGCATTGTTAGTAATAAGAGTTTGATATAGGAGATAAACATCTAACTCCAGTGGAACTAGATTTGTGCCATATTGTATAACCTCATCATGTGTTGGGGTACCTCCTTGTGTGTGACAGTACAATCGTCTGTTGACGATTCTAAGATGGGATGGATAAGGCTTATGAAAACTTAGCCATTCAAACAATATAATATAAAAGAAAATTTTAAGAGCAGGCAATTTTTATCAGTCCAAGTATAATTTTAATAAAGTATGAGTGCTTCCAAAGTACAAAGCTGACTCTTATTCAAAACCTACTTATGACATTATCGAAAGGGTAGCAATGAAAAGAATGGTAATAGATGTCTGCATGCATGCACACAAATACATACACACATACACAAACACATGCACACGGACAACAATCAAGTTCTGCTATTTGCTACAATTGAGGATGGTGACAGAAACTAGAAGTTGGGAATGGGAGTTTAAAATCCCATTACAGGGACACCTGGGTGGCTCAACGGTTGGGTGTCTGCCTTTGGCTCAGGGCATGATCCTGGGGTTCCGGGATCCAGTCCTGCATCAGGCTTCCCGCAGGGAGCCTACTTTTCTCTATGCCTTCTCTCTGTGTCTCTCATGAATAAATAAATAAAAATTTTTAAAATAAAATAAAATCCCATTACAATGTAAGTTCTTCCTCCTGATGCCCACACCTTAACTGTGGGCAGATCTTCCTCAGACTTGTTGATGCTTAGGAAGATTCACAACACATAGAAGGAACTTATGCATTTATCATAGAGAGCCATTGTAATTATTCAGTACTTACTAAAGGTAAAATAGAATGCTTTTTTAGTTTCCTCACATCCATGTTATAGTTATTGTGTGGATGGATGGAAGAAAAATCAGAGGAAAGCAACGGGATGAAGGGATAAGGTTAAGTATTTAAATGACTGACTTTTTAGTTTATTCCAATTTTTTTACTTCACATATACTCTTCAGTGATAAGGAGAACATTTTATTGCTTCTCAAACAAGAAAAAAGTACATTCAACTTTTCCATTTTGATAACAAAGAAAGTATTTTGTTAGCTGTTTTCCAAATGTTCAACATTCTCCTCACCCATATAAAATTTCAGGTACCTTGAATTCAACTAATAAATTTTTTCATATCAAATATTTTAAAGGGAAAGTGAATCCAAGTAATTTCTGAAATGTATATGTTTTAGACATTGAGCCTCCCCTGAATTCATTGTGCCCCTGCACTGATAAACAGCAATATGTTGTGAATAGGATGGCCTCACATCCAGCCCCAGAGGTAGGATCTAACTTGTCAAGCCAAGTAGAGTAGTTCCATCTCCTTCTTTGTATATCATGGTAACAAAAGTCCAAGACTTGTTCTGATGGAAAAGAAATACTGTTTCCTCTCTGCCTCTCTCTCTCCTCCAGCTAAATGAGGATGGGAAAGCTTGAAGCCCTGGTGGCCATGTGGTGACTGGGGGAGCTAGCCTTTAAAACAAAATGACACTGTGAAAAGCAGAGAGGTGACACACAAAGAGTTGGTCTTTGGTACACCTTTGAGCAAAGCCTGCCCTGACTCCAGGCTTTTCAGTAATAAAAGCTGTACTTTCTTTAGTCATTTGAGTTGGGATTTCTTCCACTAAGATGCAAATGTACCATGCCAGATACAGCACATCTACGTGTCTTCAACCATGTGGGTTATTTTATTTTCCTTATAGAAATCCATCATATACTGAAAATTATGAACTTCTTTCCTTTGAAAGGTATTCAGTCAAAGATGAAATGCAGATCTGGAAAAAAATGGAAAATATTTCTTAACACCAAAGGTTGGATTAAATTCCTAATGACAGGGCAGCCCCGGTGGTGCAGCGGTTTAGTGCCGCCTGCACCCCAGGGCGTGATCTGGAGACCCTGGATCGAGTCCCACGTCGGGCTCTCTGCATGGAGCCTGCTTCTCCCTCTGCCTGTGTCTCTGCCTCTCTCTCTCTCTCTCTCTGCATCTCTATGAATAAATAAAATCTTAAAAAAAAAATTCCTAATGACACAATGTAGTAAGTAAACAAGCCTGAGGTCACCCGTGCTTGCCAGGGCCAGGTCTTGAGTTAAGACCTGTTTTATGATATTTTAATTTATCAGTCAACCTTTTCACTGTCAGGGGAAAGCATATTTCAGAGGGATAGAAACTTGGAAACTGACCATCTGAACAAAGTCAGCAAATATATAGGTTTGACAACCTGACACTTCTAAGGAGCATTTGACCTGACACTTCTAAAGAGCATTTAACACCAACCATGGTCTAAAGTAAGCATAAAATGATTTAGCGGTCCCAGAGAAATCTCTTTTGAGCAAGAACAGGTGACACTAGTTAAAAGGCCATTGTCGAGTCTAGGAGAGTAAAATTACCAGCAGTGGAATTAAAAGAAATTCAAGATCCCCAAAGCAAAGGCTCTGTAGTCACAGCACTACAGCATTTTCCTCAATGGAAATATGACCAATCAATTCCTGCTTTCTTTTTTTTTTTTTTTTTAATTAATTTTTATTGGTGTTCAATTTACCAACATACAGAAAAGCACCCAGTGCTCATCCCATCAAGTGTCCACCTCAGTGCCCGTCACCCATTCCCCTCCAACACCCGCCCTCCTCCCCTTCCACCACCCCTAGTTCGTTTCCCCGAGTTAGGAGTCTTTATGTTCTGTCTCCCTTCCTGATATTTCCCAACATTTATTTTCCCTTCCTTTATATTCCCTTTCACTATTATTCATATTCCCCAAATGAATGAGAACATACACTGTTTGTCCTTCTCCGATTGACTTATTTCGCTCAGCATAATACCCTCCAGTTCCATCCACGTTGAAGCAAATGGTGGGTATTTGTCGTTTCTAATTGCTGAGTAATATTCCATTGTATACATAAACCACATCTTCTTTATCCATTCATCTTTCGATGGACACCGAGGCTCCTTCCACAGTTTGGCTATTGTGGCCATTGCTGCTAGAAACATCGGGGTGCAGGTGTCCCGACGTTTCATTGCATCTGAATCTTTGGGGTAAATCCCCAACAGTGCAATTGCTGGGTCGTAGGGCAGGTCTATTTTTAACTCTTTGAGGAACCTCCACACAGTTTTCCAGAGTGGCTGCACCAGTTCACATTCCCACCAACAGTGTAAGAGGGTTCCCTTTTCTCCGCATCCTCTCCAACATTTGTTGTTTCCTGCCTTGTTAATTTTCCCCATTCTCACTGGTGTGAGGTGGTATCACTGGTGTGAGGTGGTATCAATTCCTGCTTTCTCCAGAAAGGATTCCATCGATTTCTTTTCCATCCATTCCATGAAGTTTTCTTTCTTTCTCTTTCTTTCTTTCTTTCTTTCTTTCTTTCTTTCTTTCTTTCTTTCTTTCTCTTTCTTTCTTTTTTAAATTTATTTATTTGAAAGAGATACAGAGCAGGAGGTGGGGAGAAAGATGGAGGGCAAAGAGAGAAGCAGACTCCCCCCTGAGCAGGAAGCCGAATGCGGGCTCCATCCCCGGATCTTGGCATCATGACCTGAGTGGAAGGCCGACTTTTACTGACTGAGCCAACCAGGCGCCACCATGATGTTTTTCTCCTTATCAAACTCTTTGTGATAGTCTTATGTGTCATCTTGATTAAGACTGTACCTAGGCCTTTAATCAAACACTAATCCAGGTATTGCTGCATAGATATTTTGTAGATACCCTTGATATCTACAATCAGCTGACTTTAAGTAAAGGAGATTACCCTTGGTAGGGTGAGCAGGCCTCTTCCAATTACTTAAAGGCCTTAAGAGCAAAGACTGAGGTTTCCTGGAAGAAAAGGACATTCTGCCTCAAGCCTGCAGCAAGTCCTGCCTGTTTCTAGCCTGCTGGTCTGTCCTGTGGATTTTATTTTTTTATTATTATTATTTTTTAATTAATTTTTTAAAAAGATTTTATTTATTTATTCATGAGAGACACACAGAGAGAGAGGCAGAGACACAGGCAGAGGGAGAAGCAGGCCCCATGCAGGGAGCCTGATGTGGGACTCTGTCCTGGGACTCCAGGATCACACCCTGGGCCAAAGGCATGTGCTAAACCACTGAGCCACCCAGGGATCCCCTGTCCTGTGGGTTTTAGACTTGTAGGTTCCCACACCTTTGTGAGCTGATTTCTTAAAATTTTTCTCTATGTATAGATGATCAATGGACACATGAGAAAGAGTGATACATAAATAGATAACATACATAGATGAGTAGATAGGTATTTAGATATAAATACATAAATATACCCAACATATATGTATTTGTGCTCATGCATGTACATGTGCATGCACACACACACACACACACACACACACATATATCTTGGTTCTGTTTCTCTGGAGAGCCCTGAATTATATACATTATTCAATAAGCCAGATAGGACAAACCTAACATTGCCCTGTTGAAGATCAAGAAATTGAGAGAGAATCCTTGGGATGTAAGAAACCACTATTCAGTGACTGAGGGAGACAGTGATGTATAAATAAGACCTCAAAAATGCCGTGTGATAGAGTGGAAACCACAGAGAAAATTTTCCACAACCAGAGAAAATATTTTACCATTGAGACTTTCTTAAAACAGGCAGCCTTTTTCCTGATAATGTCCATAGATAAAGGAAAAACAACAAGCTCTCTAGTTGAAATAATTTGGAACTAGTTACATAGAAGGAAGGATAAAGCTCACCCATCCTTCTTTTCCTTATTCTGTACACAAAACCATCTGGTTCCTTCGTTGTTGTTATAATTTTATTATTAATCACATAGAGCATGAATTTATGGGAGGCTCCCTTAAGAGGGAAAAAGATTGCACAGAGAGTTTTAAATTACTTATATTATCCCTATAAAATCAGTTGATTAATGTGTCAGTACAGTCCAAACTCAAGTCATGTGTCCATCACTTTTTGTTGTCTATATTAAGCATTTGTTGTGTACCCCATGCTATGCCAGGCCATAGGAGCTATGGGCTTGTCTTCAAAGAGCTTATTTTCTAGTCAGGGACAAAGATGAACCTTTGAAAAGCAAAATGAATAATATGACTCAGTGTAGAACTGAATGCTAGCAGATATAAAGAAGATGCTATCTACCATTGGATTTTGATAAAGATGATTATAAAGGGCTCAAATTCTCAAAGAAGATTTCATAAAGAAGACATGTACACATCACTAGTAAAGATGTAAGATTCTTTGGCATTAAAACAAAATTCGCAGGGTGCCTGGGTGGCTCAGTAGGTTAAGCATCTGCCTTCAGCTCAGGTCATGATCCCAGGGTCCTGGGATCTAGCCCCACATCGGGCTCCCTGCTCAGCAGGGAGTCTGCTTCTCCTCTTCCTCTGCTGTTCCCCCTGCTTGTGCTCTCTCACTCTCTCTGTCAAATAAATAAATAAAAATATTTTTAAAAATTCTCTGTGATTTAACCCAGAGTTATTTAACCCAGTTTAGCCATAGCATTCTGTCTGCAAAATGGAAACAGTGCATCTTTCTGGATCAGAAATGATGCTTTTAGCTGAAAATTACAGTGCCTAATCACATTTTATGTGCTTAACTATTTGCTAGGAAAAGAAGTGAATGGATGGGAATTATGTCTGGTTTGGGAACTATCTATATAAAACAATAGAAAAACAGAGTGGTAACAATGCTAATGCTGTGCTTGGGCGAGCTGTCAACCTTAATTTGGGACTTGTCACCATCTGTGTCCTGAAAGTGAGCCACACATTGGAAGATCCCTTAGGAATAAATAACCTAGGAGGTCATTCAACAAGGAGCCTCAGAAACTTGAGAAGAAGGGTTTCACTTTTGGCCTCTGGAGAAAATGAATATAATTCAGATGATCAAGCAAGAGAGGTGGTACCACCCAAAAGCATGAAACGTACAGAAACTCTTAAGTTGAAGAACTGGCCAGAATGACTAGATAGTGAATATCTCAAGCAAACATGGATTTAAAACTAACCTGGGACAAGATATCTTGTTTCAGAGGCCAGAAGCTGAGCAGGCATTTAGGAGATAGGTTAGTGATTGTGCCTCTCTTAGAGTGTCTGCAAGGAGTAGGAGTGGAGTGACACACAGTTTGCCCTAGGTGCTGAATTTGGGGTCCCCATCTGTAGGATATGTTAGCAGGCTGATCCCTGAGGAATTGACCGATGCAAAAACTTTCATTTGAAGCCAGAAGTCTGGGCTGGGATGCTGCAGCTGCTAACATGCATTCTCAGGTTAGTTGGAGAAAAACAACAAATAGTGCCAGCAAATGGATTAAAAAAGAAAATCTGTGCTCATTCAGTTCAACATTCTCTGTATTTGTCTCATTTCCCTTAACTTCTTTTTTAAAATGTTTAAAATTTTTAATTTAAATCCAATTTAATTAACAGATAGTGTATTATTAGTTTTGGGGGTAGAGTTTAGTGATTCATCAGTTGCATATAATACCCAGTGCTCATTACAAATGCCCTCCTTAATGCCCATCACCCAACTACCCCATCCCACCACCCACCTCCCCTCTAACACTCACAGTTTGTTTCTTATAGTTAGGAGTCTCTTATGGCTTTCCTCCCTCTCTATTTTCAACTTATTTTTCCTTCCCTTCCCCTCTGTTCATCTGTTTTGTTTCTTAAATTCCACATATGAGTGAAATCATATAGTATTTGTCTTTCTCTGACTTATTAGCTTAATACTCTCTAGTTCCATCCATGTGTTGCAAATGGCAAGATTTCATCCTTTTTGATGGCTCAGTAATACTCCATTGTGGTTATGTGTATGTGTGTGTATACCATATCTTCTTTACCCATTCATCTGTTAATAGACATCTGGATTCTTTCCATATTTTAGCTATTGTGGATATTGCTGCTATAAACATTGGGGTAAAGGTGCCCCTACAAACCATTATTTTTGTATCCTTTGGGTAAGTACCTAGTAGTGCAATTGCTGGGTCAAAGGGTAGTTTCATTTTTAATTTTTGAGGAACCTCCGTATTGTTTTCCAGAGTGACTGCACCAGTTTGCATTCCCACCAATAGTGCAAGAGGGTTAACCTTTCTCTACATCATAGCCAACATCTTTTGTTTCCTGAATTGTTAATTCATCATTCTGCCTGGTGTGAAATGGTATCTCATTGTGGTTTAGATTTGTGTTTCCCTGATGCCAAGTGATGTTGAGCATTTTTTCTCATGTCTGTTGGCCATTTGTGTGTCTTCTTTGGAGAAATGTCTGTTCATGTCTTCTGCCTGTTTCTTGACTGTATTTTTTGTTTTTTGGGTGTTGAGTTTGATAAGTTCTTTATAGATTTTGGATACTTGCCTTTTATCTGATATATCATTTGCAAATATCTTCGCCCATTCCATAGGTTGCCTTTTAGTTTTATTGATTGTTTCCTTTGCTGTGCAAATGATTTTTATCCTGATGAAGTCCCAGTAATTCGTTTTTGCTTTTGTTTCTCTTGCCTCTGAAGACATGTCTAGCAAGAAGTTGCTACAGCGGAGATAAAAGAGGCTGCTGCCTGTGTTTTCCTCTAGGATCTTGATGGATTCCTGTCTCCCTTAACTTTTAAATACAAGTTTCACTGGAAAAAAATCTATCTATTTTGCGATAGATTAATATGCCCCAGAGTATTAACTGGGCTGTGACAGTTAGAGAGGGTCTGCTTAAGAGTCAGCTTGTGGCATCAGGATACACTGTCTTTACACCATTCTGTCCCTTCATTTCTTCTTATTTTTTTTAATTCATGAGAGACACTGAGAGAGAGGCAGAGACACAGACAAAGGGAGAAGCAGGCTCCTCACAGGGAGCCTGGTGTGGGATTCAATCCCCAGACCTGGGATCACTCCCTGAGCCAAGGCCAACCCACCCAGGCATCCCCCTTTACTTCTTTCAGCAACTATGAAGGCAGCTGACCTCTGGACATCTACTTCTATGGAATAAGACATATCCTTCTGTTTAAGCCAATCGGAATCAGGTTCTTGGTCACCTGCTGCTGAAAATGCCTCTGTCTTTTTCACCTGGTGAATACCTTCTCAGCTTTGAGACCCTGCTCTTGTCGCATTGAGTCACTGCCTACCTTCTTAATGCTCCAGATTTCTATCATGGCACCTCTGCTCTTAGGGGTTATTTCTATCTCTGTCAGCCAGACAGTAAGCCCCTTAAGAGAAGGAAATAAGTTACTCATTTCCCCCCCAGAATTGAAAGAGTCCCTGGCACAACAAATGTGAATGAATGAACGAATACGTGACCTTAGAGATAGAGATTCTCTGTGACAGCAGAAATGCTGAAATGTAATTATGAGTCAAGAGAAAAGGAAACAAGAATAATAAAGGACAGTGTGGAACAGGGAGTGAGGAGAGAGCAAAATGGGAAAAATAAGAGACTGTAATTATGAGAAACTGATATATGATCAAATTAAGGTTTATGGAAATTCCATTGGATGGGAAAGAAAAAAGTGTGTCTAACTGTATAAATGCTTTTACCAATAAGCCATAGAAATAAATATTAATGCCATTTTGGCATTTATCACCTCATTCCATAGCTGTGGATTTGCCTGACTCCTGTGCTAATAGCAAGCAACACAAAGGCAAGCCAAGCACTTGGATCTTCATGTCATGCCTAGCACCTAACACGATGTGTGTCAGGTCCTCATTAAGATCTGTTGAATTGAGGATCGAATAAAGACTTTAAAGCTTCAAAGTTAGCTCTCACCCTGATTACTGAAAGCACGGAAGAAATAACCTGTTGAACATTTTATTTGAAATTATTTGTTCCTTGTTAAATCGAATTACTTCTTTTCTCCTTTAATACTCTCTAACAGTAACATGTAAATCATGAGCTTTTATTTCAGATTTAGAAACTTAACCATTAAGTACAAAATCCTGTGCTTGATACTTAAACCAGTTTAACTAATAAGGTTTAAAATATATATATATATATTATATATTTATATAATATAATATAATATATATAATAAAAAATATAATTAAATATATATATATATATATATATATATATATATATATTTTTTTTTTTTTTTTTAGCCAAAAGCATTGTAAAGCCAGAATAGAAAAAAAAATTAGGCCATTCTTAGCAATGTCTTTTGTACAGCTTGGTGTCTTATTAATGTGAACAGTATTATTTCTATACTTCTCCACATGCTATTAAAGTCACACAGAGTAGTGAGGTGAATGTATCCCTTTGTTCTCTTCTGCTCCCATTTTAATGGTATCATTACTTGTGTTATTAATATCCTATATTTCCTTCTGTAATGCTTAAAGTTCTGTATAAATAGTCATTCTTTCCAATCTGGTACTGGAATTATAAAAGCTCTCATTATCCTCATTGTGCAAATAGGAAAACAAGCATAAAGTGGCCCATTCTTTGCATAACGTGGTCCCAAAAATAGAGTATAAGGACAGTTGAAAGGAGACTTCTGGCCGAGTTCACTTCAAAATAAATTTGTCTGGGTCTGTTGTCTCTAACCTGAGTAATAAACAGCTCACTCTTCAGAGAGATACATTCTCTTAGGCCCTACTCCCTGGTGTAGTCTTAAAATTATTTCCACCAATTTTTAAAATGACAAATGTGTCACAAATATACAGGCCACACTAAACAAGGTTCTCATGATAAAAATATGTGAAGGCTCATGTAACATAAAACTCTCCTCTAATTTTGATTTTATTGATTCATCTTCTATGTGCCAAGTACTGTTATAGGTGCTATGTATAATAGATAAAAAGAAAAGAGGATACAGCGCCTGCCCTAAAGTTCTTCACAGCCTAGTGGAGAGTCAGACACATAAACTTGGTACAGTTTAATAAGTGCTTTAATTGAGGTAAACACCAAGTGCCAGGCTAGCCCAGGACAGAGCACCAACCGGGAACAGAGTGTTGGGGATGGTGTCAGAAAGTGGGGACAGAGAAGGGAAGAGCAGTAGGAGAATGAGCAGGATATATCCAAAGTGTATGGAGGATAATGGGGGAGGGAGGAAGCACGTGGCCCAGCTGTATAATATGGTAGTTATTGTATCACCACAAAGGGAAGCACTTGTAGGGTGAAACCAGTGTTATGGATGACTGAGCAGAGAGACAGAAGAATCTAGACGCTCAGTGGCTTCATTGAACTGCTGAATCAGTCAACTCTGAAGTCACCCCACCCTGAGGCTTGTTTTTAAATGAAATAATACACTTCCATGTTGTTAAATTTAAGTAGGGTTTTTGTCTCTTGCAGCTAAAAGTGTCCTGAGCAATATGTGGAGGAGGTTAAGGGGGGAAGATAGTTCTTTCTTGCAAACATTGAATTTGAGATGGTTGTCAGTCCACCTGGAGATTTCCCAAGGATAGGTAGGTCCAATTACCCTTGCTGAACAGTTTGCTATTATTTTAAAATAGCCTTAGCATACATACTTTGAGTATCTATACCCTTACTATAGTATCTGTAGTATATGCATAGTATATATGCACTTGAAGTAGCTCCATGGCATCCTCAACCCAGGTGCTTTCTTGCCTTCCTGCTTTGCCATCTCTAGATGATTTGCTTTTATTTATAGCTTTGTCCTCTCCTGCTCACAAGATGGTTATAGCAATATCAAGCATCCCATCCACACCCAGCAACATCCAAAGGCCAAGTTTGAGCACATTTTTCCTTGTTCTTTCTTGAAAGCAAACCAAGTTTTAGAGCTGACGCTTAGAGGTGGTTAGTTTTTGAAAGACTCTAATCAGGAGTCTGTATCCATAGGCACCTATACCAAGTGCTTCAAATGAGGTTTAGCTAAATCTCAACAACAGGATCCACTAAACAGGGTAAGAGATTTTAGAAATCATTTTTCACTTGTGAAGTGATTGGTATTCAAAGTAGTAACTGATCTGCATTTCTGTCTTTGCAAAATGAAATGTTTAAGAATGTGGTGAGATCAGAAATCCAACTCCTTTATACTAGCATCCTGGATCTTGAACTCCACTTTGCCCTGGATTCTCATGAGCAGAGGGCACCTTCATCCCCTGTCTGAATAGATGGTTTGTTGGTTTTGCCAATAGAATGTTGTTGCATTCCTATACATCATTTTAGTCATGCAAGGGGCCACTGTGTCAAAGACTAGAGGCTGGGGAACCTCTTCCAGCATATAGGGTCAGGGAATATGCCCTTTTTGGCCCGCTTGCCAACACTTGTACCTGTGAAAGAATTCATGTGAGGCTTTCTTTATTGCAATGTCTCACTGGGGATCAAGTTGTGAGTGGGTATGCATTCAGCCCCTACCTGCCTCGTATAGTTGGAGGACACCAATGTTTACTGGATAACTTGCAACAACAACACCACTACACCAAGTTACTTCTCCCTGCAGAGACTCAAGTGTTAATGCATTCAGGTCAGATGAGTCCTGGCAGAAACTCAGTCAAAAGAACAATCTTTCCTGTAGACAGATCTCCCAGAATCCTAGGATAGGGACCAAGAATGAGAGCCTTCTGGGCAAGCCACTGCCTTACTCCGTACCAGAGTCTAATCAGTTGGTCTTTTTCTTCCATCACTGCCTCATGTGTGTCTCTGCTGCAACACCCAGCTCAGTCAAAAAGGAAAAGAGTTCCCAGATTAGAAGAGGACTTCTTAACTGGTTCAGGGTATATACATGGCTGCTCCCATTCAAGGCTTCCTTAAATAGCATCCCACCCTCCCTTTATTCGGCTTCTACTGCATGACTTTCTCACACCCACTATTCACAATCAGCACCCTGAGGTTCTCTAACATCCCCCTTGAATTACTATGCCAGAAAGCAGATCAGTGAGAGTGATGTTTTCCAGCTGTATTGAAGAATGATTGACAAATAAAAATTGTGTATGTTTCAGGCATAAAATGTGAAGTTTTGATATAGGTATACATTGTGAAATGATTACCTAGTTAATTAACATATCCTTTATCTCATATCATTACCTCTTTTTGTGGTAAGAACACTTGAGATCTACTGTCAGCAAATTTCAGGCATACAATATGTTGTTATTGACAATATGACTACTATTAGTAATCATCATACTGTACATTAGGTCTCCAGAATTTATTCCCCTATAACTGGAAGTTTGCACCCTTTTCCTGCCACCATCCCCGGCCCTTGGCAACAATCACTGTGTTACTATAAGGGCAACATTTTTGGCTTTCACATATTAGTGAGATCATACAGTATTTGTTTTTCTGTGTCTGGCTTATTTCACTTAACATATGTCCTCCAGGTTTACCCATGCTGTCACAAACGACAGGATTCCATTGTGTTCTATTCCACTGTGTGTGTGTGTATAATCACATTTTATTTATTCATTCATCCACTGACAAACACTTAGAGTGTTTCCATGTCTTGTCTACTATGAATAGGGCCACAATGACCATGAGAGTATAAAATGTCTCTTCAAGAAAGTGATTTTATTTCCTTTGGTTATGTAGACTAGAAGTAAGACTATATGGATTATACGGTTCTTCTATTTTTGATTTTCTGAGAAACCACCATACTGTTTTCCTTAATGGCTGTACTAATTGACATTCCCATCAACAGTGTGTAAGTTTTAAGTGTTACCTTTTCTCTACATCCTTGCCAACACTTACCTTCTCACATTTTTATAATAGCCATCCTAACATGTGAAGTGATGTGTCATTGTGCTTCTGATTTGCATTTCCTGGATGATTTGTAGTACTGAACATCTTTTCATATACCCATTGGCTATTTAATGCAATCCCTGTCAAAATACCATGGACTTTCTTCAGAGAGTTGGAACAAATAATCTTAAGATTTGTGTGGAATCAGACAAGACCCTGACTAGCCAGGGGAATACTGAAAGAGAAGACCAGAGCCGGAGTCATCACAATGCCGGATTTCAAGTTGTACCACAAAGCTGTGATTATCGAGACAGTATGGTACTGGCACAAAAACAGACACATAGATAATGGAACAGAATAGAGAACCCAGAAATGGGCCCTCAATTCCATGGTCAACTAATATTCGATAAAGAGGGAAGATTTTATCCACTGGAAAAAGGACAGTCTCTTCAATAAATGGTGCTGGGAAAATTGGACAACCACATGCAGAAGAATGTAACCCAACCAGAGACACCTGGGTGGCTCAGCGGTTGAGCGTCTGCCATTGGCTCAGGTGGTGATCCTGGGGTCCTGGGATCAGGCTCCCTGCATGGAGCCTGCTTATCCCTCTGCCTGTGTCTCTGCCTCTCTCTCTCTCTCTCTCTCTGTCTGTGTGTGTGTGTGTGTGTGTGTGTGTCTCATGAATAAATGCATAAAATCTTAAAAAGAAAAAAAAAAGAAACTAGACCATTCTCTTACACCATACACAAAGAGAAACTCAAAATGGATGAAAGATCTAAATGTGAGACAAGAATCCATCAAAATCCTAGAGGAAAACACAGGCAACACCCTTTTTGAATTTGGCCACAGCAACTTCTTGCAAGATACATCTATGAAGGCAAGGGAAACAAAAGCAAAAATGAACTCTTAGGACTTAATCAAGATAAAAAGCTTCTGCACAGCAAAAGAAACAGTCAACAAAACTAAAAGACAACCTACAGAATGGGAGAAGATATTTGCAAATGACATATCAGATAAAGGGCTAGTATCCAAGATCTATAAAGAACTTATTAAAACTCAACAGCAGAAAAATAAACAATCCAATCCTGAAATGGGCAAGAGACATGAACAGAAATTTCACCAAAGAAGACATAGACATGGCCAACAAGCACATGAGAAAATGCTCCGCATCACTTGCCATCAGGGAAATACAAATCAAAACCACAATGAGATAACACCTCACACCAGTGAGAATGGGGAAAATTAACAAGACAGGAAACAACAAATATTGGAGAGGATGCGGAGAAAGGGGAACCCTCTTGTACTGTTGGTGGGAATGTGAACTGGTGCAGCCACTCTGGAAAACTGTGTGGAGGTTCCTCAAAGAGTTAAAAATAGAGCTACCCTATGACCCAGCAATTGCACTGCTGGGGATTTACCCCAAAGATACAGATGCAGTGAAAAACCAAGACATCTGCTCCCCAATGTTTCTAGCAGCAATGTCCACAATAGCCAAACTGTGGAAGGAGCCTCGGTGTCCATCAACAGATGAATGGATAAAGTAGATGTGGTCTATGTATACAATGGAATATTACTCAGCCATCAGAAATGACAAATACCCACCATTTGCTTCAACGTGGATGGAACTGGAGGGTATAATGCTGAGTGAAGTAAGTCAACTGGAGAAGACAAACATTATATGGTCTCATTCATATGGGGAATATAAAAAATAGTGAAAGGGAATAAAGGGGAAAGGAGAGAAAATGAGTGGGAAATATCAGTGAGGGTGACAGAACATGGGAGACTCCTAACTCTGGGAAACGAACTAGGGTAGTGGAAAGGGAGGTGGGCGGGGGGATGTGGTGACTGGGTGACAGGCACTGAGGGGGGGGCACTTGATAGGATGAGCACTGGATGTTATGCTATATGTTGGCAAATCGAACTCCCAATAAAAAAAATATACAAAAAAAGAAAAAAAGAGAGAGAGAGCATTTTACCCATTATGTATTCTTGCTGTCTTTGGTGAAGATTACTTGAACACATATGAGTGATTTTTTTTTAAATGATACAACTTTGAATTAGCTCTAATTACAAGTGTATGTATATCACATTTGAATTTTTAGAAGACTATGCATTGTTCTATGTAAAAAACGAAATATTTAAAGTTAGTTTACAATCTGCAGATTGCAGTACATTAATTACCATTAGTAATAAATAATGTATGGTACATCTTTTTGAGATTCAATGCCTTAAAGTTACAGAAACGGATTCTCTTCATGGAGGTGGCTTATTTGAGGGGAAGTTTCTCATTTTCTGTGGACAACCAAATCATGCCTATGTATTTAGGTTCTGACAGTTGCCTGAGTTGTCATTTTCTGTTTAACTGAACATGAGATACCCACAGACTAGCTTCCCATAACAAAATCGTAAACACTTCCCATAGCAGTCCTGTGCCTTTTTGGAAATGAGGAACTGTGAGTGTAAAACTAAAGGCAGTTCAGATCAGGTTAACACATGTCCTTGGCTGAGGAAAAAAAACAACAACCCTCTAACTTACCATGATTAATATAGCATATTCATTCAGCCAGCCCCTGTGGGTCTTGGAGCATAAGAAATTTTAGTTTCCAGCATACCCAGTGAGTAGAATAGTGGAATTTTTTTTTTAACTGAAGTAAAACTGCATGTTATGTAATCAAGAGAATGGAAATTCCAACTCTACAGATGCAAGTATTTGGAGAAAAATGGGTCCAGTCAATGAATTGGAATCTTCTTGGTGACTGTTTGGTTAGACACTCCAGGCCACTGATTACAAACAAAGTAAACCTTGCTCTTTCATTAACCACCTGTGAAAATGAGGGCAAAGGATCAACTAGGTCATGGGCAGATTGCCAGATTCTCTCTGATGAGCTAGAAATAGAGGCTGCTCAAAAATGGGCTGACCTCTTCCTTTTGTACTTCTCTCTCTCTCCAACATATCAACACCTACTTAGATAATATTTATTATTCTTATCTAAATTGTAAATGCTAGAGTAACCTCACTTGAAAATGATGCTTTAACATTTCATGAAATTATACACTCAATTTTTATTTCTTAGCTTGGAATATATATGCCCTTCCACTCTAAATTTTCTGAAAATTTTACATTTTTTACCATCCTCTATAGTCTTTTATGGACAGTCTCCAATAGTCAAATCTGTACAATGTAAATTTTCTTGGTTTTATGAGGATAATTAATTCATTTCATTCCAAGAGAAGCCAGAAAGCGATCTCTTTTCCAGTTGGGATGCAACTGAATATCTGGATTGGAAAATTCCTAAGTACACTGGGTATATCATGCAGTCTCATGCCACTATATTTAACATCTTTTGAAAGTATAAACCTAACATAAGAAGTTATTAGGACTTAAGAGGAATGGGATGGGATTCCCCCCAGTTCATATCCCCTTGTTCAGAAATAGGGAGCATGAAAGGGGACTAGAAAACTAATATTTTCATGGATTTATAAGGGTTTTTTTTCCTTAAAAACATCTTTATATCAAGGGGTGTCTGGGTGGCTCAGTTGGTTGAGCCTCTGCCTTTGGCTTGGGTTGTGATCCCAGGGTCCTGGGATCAGGCCCCGTGTTGGGCTCCCTGCTCAGTGGGGAGCCTGTTTCTCCCTCTCCCTCACACTGTGCTCTCTCGGTCTCTTGTCTCTCTTTAAAATAAATAAACAAAATCTTTATTAAAAAATCTTTATATCAAACCACCTATCTAGCAGAAAGCTTCCTTAATAGGATATTTGTTTTTATAGGTAGCCTGAAATTCTGTTCTCTTCTATTTAGGCCCATAAGAAAAGGAAGGAAAGATGTCATTCTAAATAAATTCAGGCAAACTGGTTTGTATCAGAAAATGGAAATGCAGCCTAGCAGCATTGCTCTCCATGATGCTTATACAAGGGAGGAGGCAGAGTTAAGAGTGAGATGAGGGGTGATAGATGTTTACACACAAGTTTACAATATGCTCCTAAGTAGTACTGCCCTCCACAGATAGTACTCTCAAGGCTCAACTTCAAGACAACTTTAAGATACTGAAAATAAAAATAAATTTGTTGAATGAAATCAGTTGCCTATAGAGGCAAATACCTCCAAGAGCTTTTCTGTTAGTATGTACCCGGGAGTCTCTCCAACACCAAATTCCAATTAGCACAGCCTTGATGTAGCCCTGACAGAACATGGCTGGAATCTGATTCTAACAAAGGAAGCTGAAATCCAATTAATTAAACCACCCCAGGTCTCAACAAAGACTGTGCCATGAAAAGAGGAAGGATGGGTATGGAGTCTAGACAAGGACAGCAGAATAAGTAGCTATTAGGTTATTGGTAGCATGAGTTCTACACTGCCCAAGGAAGTCATGCTTTGACTGGTTGAAGTGAACTTCCTGGTCTGCTGAAAGGATTACCCTTAGAGTGGAAATTACTCAGATGCTTACCTCCACTGTGTCCTAGTTTCCCCATCAGTAAGAACAGTAAGAGATAAGTTCTGAGAAGTCATGGGGGATACTTTGTATAGGACTGACGGGCCCCTGTGAAGACCTGACTTTTAAGATTAGGAAACTGGGGAGCCATTGAAAGGTTTTGAGCAGAGGGGTGATTGAGATTATCAGGAACTAACATTGTAAAAGGATAGAAGGACCAAATTAGCTAATCCAAGTAAGGCACTTAGCACCATGCCTAGTGCATTAATAGTGCTCAATAATGAATAATCATGATTATAAATACTATACTTCAGTAAAGCTGTCAAAGTAGCTCTTCTTCATCAAGAATAAATCGTGAGGAAATAGAAAATCTGAATAGACCTATAACTAGTAATGAGATTAAATCAGTAACCAAAACCTCCCAACAAAGAAAAGCCTTGGACCAGATGGCTTCACTAGTGAATTCTACTAAACATGTAAAGAATTAATACTAATCCTTCTCAAACTCTTCCAAAACAAATGGGAACACTTCCTAAATCATTCTGAGTGGCCAGCATTACTCTGACACCCAAGTTAGACAAAGATGTAACAGGAAAACTAGAGACCAATATCCCTGAGGACTATTGATGCAAAACTCAACAAAATCCTAGAAAGCAGAATGCCACCACATGTTAAGATTACATGATGACCAAGTGGGATTTATTCCTGGAATGTGAGGATAGTTCAATACACAAACTATCAATCACCATAACACATCAAATTAACAGAGTAAAGGAAAAAATGATTAGATCTATTGATGCAGAAAAAGCACTGACCAAATTTAACATTCTTTCATGATAAAAATACACAATAGAGTAGGAAGAGAAGGAAAGTACTTCAACACAATAAAGTCCATATATAAAAAACTCACACTGAAAAAAACAAAACAAAACAAAAAAAAACCACCTCACACTGTACTCAAAGGTAGCACCATATACCATGGTGAAAGACTGAAAGTTTATCCTCTAAGATCAGGTACAAGACAAGAATGTTAACTTTTGCCTTTCTATCCAACTAAGTATTGTTGAATAGCATTGGAGGTTCCAGCCAAAGCAATTAGAGAAGAAATAGAAATAAAGGCATCCAAATTGGAAAGGAAGAAGTAAAATTATCCATGTTCACAGATAATATATTCTTATATGTAAAAGCCATAAAGATCACACACAGACACACACACGCACACCATTATAAGTAATAAATAAATTCAACAAAATTGCAAGACACAAAACACATGGACAAAAATCATTTGCATTTCTATACACCAACAGTGAACAATCTGAAAAGGAAATTAAGAAAACAATTTTATTTACAATAGAATCAAAATTGGAGATAAACAGCCTGAAACAAAGAACTTTTATACTGAAAACTATAAAACATTGCTGGAAGTAATTAAAGAAGTCACAAATAAGTAGGAAGATAAACTGTATTCATGGATTAGAAGACCTAATATTGTTAAAATGTCAATACTATCCAAAGAAATCTAAAGATTCACTGCAAATCCTAACATAATGCAAACAATTTTTTTTGGAGAAATAGAAAAAAAATCCATCTTGAAATTCATATGGAATTCAAGGGACCCCAAATAGCCAAAACAATCTTGAAAAAGAAGAACAAACTTGGATGTCTCATGCTTACTAGTTTCAAAACCTACTACAAAGCTACAGAAATCAAAACAGTGTGCTACTGGCATTAAAACAAACAAATAAACCAATGAAATGTAATAAAAGAGCCCAGAAATAAACCATCACATATATGGTGAAATGATTTTTCACAAGGGTACCAAGGCCATTCACTGTGGAAAGGACAGTCTTTTCAACAAATGGTGTTGGAAATATCAGACATCCACATGCAAAAGAATGCATTTGGACCTTTACTTTGCATCACATACAAAAATTAACTCATAATGAATTAAGACCTGAACATAAGTGCTAAAACTATTAAACTCTTAGAGGAATACATAGAGAAAAAACTTGATGGTATTAGATTTGGCAGTGATTTCTTGAATGTGACAACAAAAGCACAGGAAACAAAAGAAAACATAGATAAATTGGATTTTGTCAAAATTTTTGTACATCAAAGGACACTAATTCAACAACAAAAAATAACTCCATTTTAAAAATAGGCAAAGGCCTTGAATAGGCATTTCTCCAAAGATCATAAACAGCCAATAAACACATGAAAAGATGCTCAACATCACTAATCATTAGGGAAATGAAAATCAAAACCACAATAAGATATCACCTTATTCTCATTGCAATAACTATTATCAAAACAAATGAACAAAAGCTTTAGAAACAAGTCGTGGCATGAATGTGGAGAACTTGGAGCCCTTACGCATTGCTGGTAGGAATATGTGGTACAACCACTGTAAAACACTGTATGTCAGTTCCTTGAAAAATTAAAGACAGAATTACCATATGATAGGGCAACTCCATTTCTGGGTATATTGAAAACAGAGTCTTGAAGAGATATTTGTAAACCCATGTTCATAATAGCATTATTCTCAGTTGCCAGAAGGTGGAAATGACATAAACCCCATTGACAGATGAATGTGTAAACAAAATGTGGCATATACATATGATGGAATATTATTCAGCTTTAACAAGGAAGGATATGCTGATACATGTTTCCACATGGATGAACCTTGAGGACATTATGCTGAGTGATTTAAGCTGGATGCAAAAGTGTGATTCCACTTATACAAGGTACTGAGAATCATTAAATTTATAGAGACAGAAAGTAGAATGGTGGTTGCCAGGGGATTAGGAGAAGGGTGAATAGTGAATAGGGAGTTACTGTTTTATGAATATAGAGTCTGAGTTGCAGAAGATGAAGAGTTCTGGAGATGGATGATAGTGACAGGTGCACATTATTATGGACATACCTAATGCCACAGAACTGTATATTTTTAAATAACTAAAATTATACATTCTATGTTATATATTTTACTACAATTAAAAATGTAGCCTCCCTCCTTCCTCTGAATCATATTTTAAGATTTTATTTATTCATGTGAGACAGAGAGAGAGAAGGGCAGAGGGAGAAGCAGGCTCCCCACTGAGCAGGGAGCCCAATGCAGGACTCAACCTAAGACCCTGCGATCACAGCCTGATCTGAAGGCAGACACTTTGCTGCTTAGCCACCCAAGTACCCCATCTGAATCTTTACTCTCCAACCAGTTTTCTGGTTATCATTTCTCTTTATGTATAATTTTCCTGTGACAAAAATACGTGGCTTAGTAAGCCCTACCCTGACAATTTCAAGGCTGACAACTAAACAGTTGTTCTGATTTATACATCAGGCTCTTGTAAGTATGAGTATCAAGGAACTACATCTTACAGAAGGATGACTGACAAAACTGGTACTACTCAGACCCTAAAAAGCAGTGACAGTCAAGCGTAGACTCTAGGGAAGTCTTGGTTACCACTTCTCTGTCTAATAGCAAAAAATGGCCTATTATAAAAAGCAATGCAGTTGTCAACTGCAAGATAGGCCTTGTTTTCCCTTCCTTTTTAGAAAACGAACTTTTAGTCAAAAATACCCAGGAATGGGCCACCTGGGTGGCTCAGTCACTTGAGCGTCCAGCTCTTGGTTTTGACTCAGGTCATGATTTCAGGGATGGAGTCCTGCGTCAGGCTCTGTGCTTAGCGAGGAGTCTGCATGAGATTCTCTCTCTCCTTCTCCCCTTGCTCCCCCCTCAGTTCGCACCTGTGCATGTGCAGTCTCTCTCTCTCTCTCTCAAATAAATAAATCTTAAAAAAAATACCCAGGAATGATTTCCCAACCCACAGTTACTTTCTCTTCCTGTGTCAGGCAGGCAACTTTATAGAGTAAGAACTGGATAAAAAATTAACCACTGCTGTAGAAAGTCTCTGAAACTACCAAACTCCTCTGAAGCTAGTTCATGTGGAAACCATGTCTTTCTTACGCTGCCAACATTGTGAAGGAAGAGTGCGAAAAATAGCACCATTCAACTAAGAAGCCAATTTTAAAAGAATAAGGTAGAAACCCTTCGCCTCCATATATTCTAGTCTTCCCAAGGCTAAGATAGGAGCTTCTTCCATGTGCTCTTCTGGATGTCCATTGTTGAGACATAATGATTCTCATATTGCATTGACACCAACAGTTTACTCTCTCTCACTGGAATGGAAGCAACGTCACAAACTGTATCTTCAGTCTTTTTCCTTAGGGCTAGGGCTGTCCTGGCACATAAGAACACAATAACTCTTAGCCAGAAAAATAAATAGCACACTGCTGTGTTTCATTGACTCTACAATCCCAGTAATTATTAGACACTTCAATTGCAAGACCACTAATTAAAAAAAAAAAGTACAATCAGAAGATAGCAGGAGTTGTAAAACATTCCAGTGTTAGGGTTATTATCACCTTGATTTCAGGCCTGGAACAAGGAAGAGATGGCCACAAAAAGGTTGAAGACTAATTGGTATCACTTCGTAAATACAGATATGTGCACATACATTTATACAAACAAAAACCTTTTTTTAACTATTTCACTTGGCCTCTCTATCTTGAGCTTTTCCTCTCAGACCAGATGTTGCTTCAGATTTTAAAGAATCACCCTCTTGTCTGAACTAGGTAACTAAAAATAGAGAGGAGGACTTGTCCCCATTTCTTAGCTATGGTTATATTGTAAGGCTGAGTTCTAAAAAAGAGTATTATTTGTTGTCTCTACCAAGCCAGTTTAAATAATGAGGATCAGTGCATTAACGGGGAAATATTTTTGCCTCCAGGCAAGGCTGTAATAAAAGAAGCTCATTCATCTGTGGAGGGGAAACACATCACTACCAAAATTATAGATAATGAAAATTCTGGGCAGTCCCATGACACTTTTAATCAGAGTATCTCAAAACAACCCCACCATGTCATCAACAAGTCTTGTCATCAGCAGGATGCGAAGTGGAAAATGTCCCTTTCCATAATGTTAATACCATTAGTCTAAGATTTTTAAGAGGTTAAGCAAATTAATAAAAAGCAAATAATAATGATGATGGTTATATACACAGATACATTTACATATAAATACATACACATACACACACAAATTTAATTTGATTGCATATGAAGTGAGATCATGTGTGAATATTTGATTGTAAATCCTCAAACACCATACAAGCAATAATAAGGAGCTGAGTTTCAATCCTGGCTCTACCACTTCCTCCCTCTGTGACCTTAGGCAAGTGTCTTACCTTCTCTAAGTGTCAGGAAATCATAAGAATATGCACCTCACTGTAACCAAGGTCCACGGGATGCTCCCTATAAAGCACTTAGAAGAATGGCTGACATATGGCAAATGCTCTGTAAATATTCGCTTTCTCCATTTGAACTATAATAGGATGCCCATATACCACCCCCACAGGACCCACTTTTCCCATACAGCCTGGCATTAGTTTTATAATGTTTTCATTTCATCACTCCCAGTTTGGTCTCACTTCCCTCCTCACGCGGTCTGAAACCCATACAACTACTGCATTTGTTATCCCTTGTGGTCCTTTCTTCTTTGGTCCTCCCACTTCACCTCCCTGCTGTTCTTTTTTACAGTATCCTCAAGCCTAGATCATTACAATGACCTCAACTCCAAGTCTTCTCAACTCTAACCCATCGTACTTATGAAATCCTAAGCATGACACTTCTCTGCCCAAAATTCTCAAAGCTTCCACACTGCCTACTAAGTTCACTTCTGACCATAGCATTCAAGACATCTCACTTTTGGCTTCAATCTGCCCTTCCAGGTATCTCTTCAATTTAGCCAATCTGATGTACATATCCCTAAGCTACATTCCCCCACATCCATGGTTTTGTTCATACAATTTTTTTTTTATTGCAGTGTCCTCCCATTCATCACTGCCATAAAAATCCTAACCCTCCTTCTAAATCAATCTCAAATTCCACCTCCACTACAGTGTACTTTTCCAACCTCCTTCGACCTATCTTATGTGTGTCTTGAGACACTTGTATTTAACCTTACATTGGGGTCGGTTCCATCATAAGGCCTGTGTCACCTCTGACTTGCTCATACTAGTGGACAATAAATATGGATGCTACTTCACTGTGTTTAATTGGTTATATTTGAATATGCATATTTATTTTGAGTCCCTGTGTCACATATGCCACTAAGATAGGAAGATAAAATCAAATCAACCCTTTGTATTCACTGCTATATTTAGCAATATAGGGTGGGTCCTGGGATGTTCGAATCTCTACCCAACAGAACCTTCCAGCTCATTAAACCAGTACATCATTGGGTCTTTTAAGATGCAATAAATAAAAACTCGGCCAGGATGTCCACTCAGCCTACTATGACACCGCTAACAATATCTTCATCTGGACGTGGATACAAACTGAAAATTGAATAATACATGTTTTTGCTTTTGTTTGTTTGCTTGTTTTGGGTTTTGATTTAGTGATGCTGGGTGGGGAGGAGAACCAAACCACTACAGTGCTTTTTTTTAAGATTTTATTTATTTATTCATGAAAGACACAGAGAGAGAAAGGCAGAGATGTAGGCAGAGGGAGAAGCAGGCTCCAGGCAAGGATCCTGATGTGGGACTTGATCCTGAGGCCGCAGGATCATGCCCTGAGCCAGGGGTATTCGCTCAACCACAGAGCCAGGTGTCCCCAAACCACTACAGTTCTTGCTATAACAGAGTGAAATCCTCTGTCCAATCTCAAAATAGAAAGATTTAGACAATAGGGATAAGCTTCAGTAATATAAGATAAGCCTGTAGAATATCAAATGAAATTAGTTTTAAAAACATGTGTTAACCTTATCTTCACTGTTTAGCAGTTTTCAATACTAATGAGGCCTCTTGGTCAGCAAGTCAGACAAAATATGATTTGTTAAACTAGATGGAAAACAGTGAATTTTGAAAATTGGAGTATCTTAGTAATGGATCCACAAAGACTTCTCAGTTTTTTAAGTCTGGTCCTAAGCTACTTGGCCAGGAATATGACCGAAAAATGCTCAAGAGGTATCTCTGGAAAACAGCATTCAAGAAACCCTGTCTCTTGAGATTACCAAGAACTTCAGCATGGCTCTATAGCTCAATCCAATCAGAATAGTCAACAATTAAAATTCGGTATTGTCCCCAACAAGAAGACAGATAAATAAATATCTCAACATGATGCCTTTGGAGAGCAGCACTTTTTTTTTTTTTTTTAATAGCTTCATTCTCGTGCCTGAGTTGGGAAACTATTGCAGGAACACCCATATTACGAATAGTTTTACAGGTTGGTTCCTTTCTTTACTACTATATATGCAATGATCATCATTTCCAAATTTTCCCAAACTGCCTTGGTACCATTTTAAGTAGGGGAAATTCCTTAATTCTATAATTAAATCTTTTATATTGTAGATATTCATATAAATAAACTCATGTACCAGTTAAAAAAAAAGAAAAACAAAACAAAAAAGCTTTCCCAGACTACCTTACCCCTAATCTCCTGTTGAGACACTGTTGACTCCGAAGCACCATGGGCAGTTAATTAAAGGCCAGTTTTGGCCATTGCTAAGGCCCCAGTGCTTATTGTCATTGCCTCCCTTTACATCCTTTGAGGTCCTTATGATAATTTAAAAGGCTTTACACGCTTCCTCTCACCAATAAGAGTTCCCCTCAACATATTATTCACTAACATTAAACAAGTTTGTTTCCTGAAGGCATCCACCAAATGATAAGAACACTCCTCCAACACCGTTCCTTCTATAATAGCATTGGGAAAACTCACCGCTGGCATTTCAATAATTGATGGTCTGGGGATGGAAGTCTGGAAAGTAACTGCCTCACAGTCCAACTTATCTTCTGGGTTCCCAGGAGAATCTTCAGGGGTCTCAGCAGGCTGGTTGACAGTGTGGTTACTTGAATTCAGATTTGTGCTGCCATTTTTCTCTGAACGGATGCCAGAATCTCGCCTTTTCTCGGGAATTCCTTCTTCCCCTTTTGAGTGACTTGCATGTCTGCTCGCTTTGGCCATGGGCTGAATATAGATGGTGGAATGAGTATCAGCTGTGCTGGGCTGATCAAAGGGTGCATTCTCCCTTGTGTTCCCAAAACAAGCAAGCAGAGCTGAGCATGGAAAGGGATGCATCCTCCTAGATGGAGATTTCAGTCTTTTGGTGAGCCTTGCTTTCCATGTGGACATGACCTGCAGGGAAACATTGCAAAATTCAAAGCAGGAAAACTTTCCAGGGGTTCACATCACCTCCACTTTCCTTATAGTAACTATTTCCTTGCCTGAAGAGAAGGGCTTTCTAGTGGTTACTCCTAAATAGAAGATTAGGAGATGGCAGTGCCACCCTCCCTTGGAGTCATTTAGCAGCCAACTCCCCTTCGGGAAGCGTCTGTCGCGGGGCGATTTCACGCTCTTCCTTCCTTGATGCTGTCAGTGGCTAAAGAAAGCTGTCTGTGAGGCATGTGTTGGCTTGGGTTACAGTCCCTCAGCAGGGCAGACGCTTCAGTGTAAGGTAGTGCCAAGTAAAAAGACAGTTGCTTCAGGTTACCTTGAAGGCATAAAGATAATGTAGCCTGATAGCGTCTGCCATAATAGCGTCAGCCTGTGTATCAATAACATCATAACAGCAGCATAACCTTCTTCTATTACTCCCTTCAAATATTTATTCTCCCAAACAAAACAAACACCACTCAGTTATCCATCACAAATGAGGACCCCTAGAGGGTCCTCGACCCTGGCAGCTGTTTCATTATTAAAATAGGAGGTAGATTCGAATCTTTTGTCTGGAGAGCTCCATGTTTGGGTTTGATGTCACAGGGGCTTTCCTGAATCTTCCTCAAACAAGCTTCCTGGCTTTAGGATCCATATTCCTCCTCTGGTAACTATAATTGAGTCTTTATTTAATTTGCTTTTTCACTACCCATGCTAAGTCCAGACTAATGTTCAACAACACTGAAACAAAAAAATAATTAGCTAAAATGAATAATTGACACAAGTATGTATGTATGAATGTGTGTTCTATTCATTTACTGTGTATATTAATTTTGGGAAATAACCTCCTTTTGAACTTAGATCTGTTTTTTCAACACATTAATGTGTGAATGGTGAAAAATAATAAATTATAACCATATTCTGAGAATATGCTGAAAATTGACATTTTTTTCCTTAGCCAAGCATCTGCTAGAAATGTTGGAGAAAGATAATACTGTAATGGTTTTACCATTAATAGTGACTTTCAGATCAAGATTTCAGGGTGTATTACCCATTTTAATTTATTCATTTTCTCTCTCTTTTAATTTAATGTCAAGATGTGCTCTTAAGCCCAAACAGGTGGTAGATACTATAGTACTAATCTCCCATTTCACAGAGACAGAAAATGATTCTTTGAAATTTCAAGATACTAATACAAGGTTATGCTATTGAGAAGAACTGGTAGAAAGTCTAAGATCACTGCTACCCTATCTGATCTCTGAGGCTCACTCAACCTGACAATCATCTTACTGACATAACAGCTGTACTAGGAACATTGCAGTGAATAGGCAGTTATGGCCATCATACATCAGGTCAGATATAGCTTG
This sequence comes from Vulpes vulpes, assembly GCF_048418805.1. Taxonomy (NCBI): domain Eukaryota; kingdom Metazoa; phylum Chordata; class Mammalia; order Carnivora; family Canidae; genus Vulpes; species Vulpes vulpes. The sequence continues at coordinate 106,585,986 of NC_132781.1, read as the reverse complement.
AAGAAGGTGGATATAGCATCAAATGCAGACTTTAGTCTTTAGCAAAATTTAGAAATATAATATAAAACGCTGCCATTACTGAAAGGTTACCATGTAGCAAGCCCTGTGTTAAACCACCTATACCAGACTTCCCAGTCGTGAGGGATCATTCTCCCTTTAATACTGAAGTATAAGCAGTGTAAATCCCTCTCTCCACGATAGTGGGAAGTCCAGGCTTTTAGTAAGCTCCTCAACCAAGTGTTCCTGAGAAGCCCTAGGAACTGTGTGTTGTCTCTCCTGCCGTGGTCACTATGATCCCCTCAGGCAGAGTGACTTTAAGATGCTTCCCTCACAGGCTCCTTTGTGGTCCCCTCCCTACCAGGCATGTTTACAGTAGAGCAAAGATGGTTTGCAGATGGCAAGAGGGAATTAAAAAGAAGTAAAAATAATTCTTAAACTTGGTTTCATTCACTCATTCATTTATTTACTCAACTATATGGCAAACACTGTCTAAAACTAGAGAGACAGCAATTAACAATGCAGCTTTCAAGTGGCTACAGTTGGTAGGCTCCTGGGCAGAAAAGCTCTGAGCCCTCTCCAGACCTTTTGTACCTTCTCTTCTTGGTCCTGTGCTCAGGAACTCTGGCCAGAGTGCCAGCTCCAGCCCATGCAGGGCAGTGGCTTCTTTTTAGCTAGCATGGTAGCTAAGTCTTACCTAAAATAATAGTAGTAACAGATAATGGTTATTGAGTGTTTATTATCAGTCATGATTTTCAACAAATTAACTCATTTAATCCTCACAACCCTAGGAGAAAGGTGATATTATTAATTCTCATTTTTACCCATTAGAAAAACAAGACACAGAAACTTAAGTAACTTGCCCAAGGTCACAGCTTTGCTAAGGAAGAGAGCCAAGATTATGATCCCAGGCAGCCTGGCCCCAGAGTTCATGCACTTAATCACTATACAATATCACTTTCCAAAACTACACACATGCTCCAAAGGGGAGCTTTCCAACAGCCTTCAATCCAACACACTACCTCTAGAAATTTATTCTACAGATATACAATGCATAGAGATATATCCAGAAATATTCATTGCAGGAGTATTTGGAATCACAAAATTAACTGCTAATTAGTAGAAGGCAGGTTAATATATATTTTAAAATTCCAGACAATTTTACATTATGCAGCTATCAAAAAGAATGATGTAAAGACTGCAGGTTTAATATGGTAGGCTAATTAAGCACATGTATTTATATCCTCTTTCTGAGAAATTATTAAGATAATAGTAATGGAATTTTTTAAAGACTTAAGTTCACAAAGAGAATAGGAAGAAGGCTATTAACATAAAAAGAAAACTCAATAAATTCCTATAAAACAAAAATCAGATGAAATATTAATTAATGAAAAAAAAAAAAAAAACAGAAAGCCAGCATGGAACAGCCATATAATACAACCACATGGAACCTCTTGGCTTGGGCAACAGGTACAATGGAACTTAAGAAAAGTCCTGAAGGACACTTGGGGTGGCTTAGTCGGTTAAGTGTTTGCCTTCGGCTCAGGTCATGACCTCAAGATCCTGGGATTGAGTCCCACATCGGACTCCCTGCTCAGTGGGGAGTCTGCTTCTCCCTCTACCCCTCCTCCCCCCACTTATGCTCTCTCTCTCTCTCTCAAATAAAATACGGGAAAAAATTATATATTAAAAAAGGGAAGGCCTGAAAATATGGGATTAATTGAAGGTCTATGAAAATCAAGTTTCTGCTCTTTTTCATGGTGCCTCCGAGGCAGTATGCTGCTTCAGGATGAAGCTGAACATCTCTTTCCCAGCCACTGGCTGCCGGAAACTCATTGAAGTGGATGATGAGCACAAACTGCATACCTTTTATGAGAAGCGTATGGCCACAGAAGTTGCTGCCGATGCTCTGGGCGAGGAATGGAAGGGTTACATGGTGCAAATCAGTGGTGGCAATGACAAACAAGGCTTCCCCATGAAGCAGGGTGTCTTCACCCATGGCTGCGTCTGCCTGCTGCTGAGTAAGGGGCATTCCTGCTACCGACCCAGGAGGACTGGAGAGAGGAAGTGCAAATCTGTTTGGGGTTGCATTGTGGATGCCAATCTCAGTGTTCTCAATTTGGTTATTGTGAAAAAAAAGGGAGAAGTATATTCCTGGGCTCACTGATACTACTGTGCTTCGTCACCTGGGGCACAAAAGAGCCAGCAGAATCTGAAAGCTTTTTAATCTGTCAAAAGAAGACGATGTCCACCAGTATATTGTTAGAAAGCCCCTAAACAAAGAAGGTAAGAAACCTAGAACCAAAGCACCCAAGATTCAGCGTCTTGTTACTCCACGTGTCCTCCAACACAAACGTCGGCGTATTGCTTTAAAGAAATAGCATACTAAGAAAAATAAGGAAGAGGCTGCAGAATATGCTAAACTTTTGGCCAAGAGAATGAAGGAGGCCAAAGAAAAACGCCAGGAACAGATTGCCAAGAGACAGAGGCTGTCCTCTCTGAGAGCTTCTACCTCTAAGTCTGAGTCCAGTGAAAAATGAGATTTTCTAAGAGTGACAAAATAAATAAGATCAGACACCAAAAAAAAAAAAGAAAGTCAAGTTTCCTATACCTTCCTGTACCAGCAAGCAGGCTACAAAATGAGTGGGTGAATAAATAAAATAAGTAACTAAGTAAACAATAAATAAATAAAAGTTAAGGTGTGGAGTCAGGGTCTTATTTAAACATATCTTTAAAAACTGCCTAATTGGGGCGCCTGAGTGGCTCAATCAGTAAGGTGTTTGCTCTGGTCATGATCTCAGGGTCCTGGGATTGAGTCTCCAAGTCAAGCTCTCTGCTCAGTGGAGAGCCTGCTTCTCCCTTCCCCTCTGCCTGCCCCTCTGCCTACTCTATCTCTCTCTCTGTCAAATAAGTAAATTAATTAATTAATTAACTAACTAAAAAAAAAAAAAAACCCTGCTTAATCAGTTCTTGCCTAAACTATTTGATGAACTGTCTAAAGAACTAACAAGGGTCACTAGCCTGGATGTCACTATCCAAGAATAAAGGCCTTCTGCTGCTTTATTTCAGCCCTGACATTATAGCCAAGAGTTTTCTGTCCACTTAAAGTGAACCCATAAGTTAGTGAGTCTCATCAACGTTTACAGAGTTCCCAATCTTCAAACTCTTCCCTCATGTGAAAATACAAATAGATCATAAGACATTTGAGAACTGCCAACATCAATAAACAAGGAAAAAGAAAAGATCCTAGCAAGGAAGAATGAGGGAATGGCAGTGGGGTAGGCAGCAACATCTGCCATTAAAAGTATGGTACAAGTATGCAGCTGGATTCTGAACAATGGGAGGAGAGTAAGGAGGGAGACTCTTTGCAATTTGACACTGGGAACATTCTCTTTGGGTGCCATACAAGAGGTGATGAGAGCCCCAGAGAATTTGAAAACATTAATTTGCTCTGCCATGAAAACTGTTTACATAGCTATCATAATATAAGTACTATTCCAATTTTTTCAACTTTTAGAATTAGTATACAGACCAAGAGTTGCATAGTGGTTACTCTCACGCAAAATTAGGCCTAAAGATGTGTTTTGTTTGGCTCATGACATTTAAAAAAATTTATCACATCACTGTTAGATCACAGAAACTGCCACTCTCTGTATGTTTCACGGAGTCAGTTCACAAGTTTATGTAAACAGAACACTACAGACATTAGAGTTTGTGGTCTAGGGTGGGTATTTGTGGTTGGTGCCTCGGTATCTTTTCCTTCCTTTCTTTTGGTAACAGCATCCTTATTTCCTTTTGGGGAACTCCTTCTGTCCTTTGGGTAGAATTTTGGGCCTGGTTCCAGAAATGGGAGTAAGGTAATCAACATCCAGAGCCCCTGATCACAGTGATGGGTTCAAAGATATACATGAGAACACATTGTTCCAATCAGGATAAATCCCAAAATTTGGCTTGGAAGAAACTTTCTCATCTTCTCACTGATTAACTCAATTTCAACTTGAGAAAGTATAAGACTGGAGCAGCTGCCAACATCTTGTGTCCTTGAGAGAGCTTTTCCAGGATGGAACCAGCACAGGGCAGAATTTTAGAGATGTAGAGAAAAAAACGGGTCCTGAAAATGCTAAGTTTTGCATAAGCCACATTTTCCCCTGGATTTCCTTTATTGTTTTATTTGCATGAGCTGAGTTTTCTGTCACTTGCTACTAAGAGTCCTAATCAGTATATGACCTACAGGCACCAACAAATCACAGAAGATCGTTATGGTTACAGAATAGGGTGAAAACATTATCTACTTGACAATACCAAAGTAAAGGAAAAGCTGAGAGATTCTGAGAAAGGAAAGGTTGTGAGGCCGTGATATGTTGAGAGAATAGGTTTGCTAATATTCTTACATTTCAAAGTCAGAAGGACTCCCTATGGTTGATGCAAAGAGGAACAGTTAATGTGTGGTGTCTGAGGCTGCTGAGGTGACCAGATGGGGAATTGAAATAGAGATCGAGCCCCACCAGGAAGATATAGGGCAGAACTAAATGCTCACCTGTCTTACTAGAAAATTTATGGTAATGTCTAGAATTGGTAAAGACAAAACCATATTAGCGGGATAAATGGTCATCTATCATACCTGAATGTCAATAGGTAATATTTCAACTCAATAAATTAAGAAACAGAAGCATAAAGATGTTACTTATGATATGGTGCTATCCACCAGAAAACCAAAGACTGAAACAGGTAAAAAAGGTTGCCTTTAAGGAAATAAGGATAGAGGTGAGGATGTGAGGCAGATGAGTCTCTTCTATTATAAATCTTTATATATGGTTTAAATTTAAATCATATGTATTATTCTAATATGGTTTTTTTTAATTTTTATTTATTTATGATAGTCACAGAGAGAGAGAGAGAGGCAGAGACACAGGCAGAGGGAGAAGCAGGCTCCATGCACCGGGAGCCCCACGTGGGATTCGATCCCGGGTCTCCAGGATCGCGCCCTGGGCCAAAGGCAGGCGCCAAACCACTGCGCCACCCAGGGATCCCTCTAATATGTTTTTTAAAAGAAAGGAATGTAGTAATTTGCATATGGCAATATGGAAAATATCCAAGATATGTTTTGAATGACAAAACCAAATTGAAAAACAAGGTATATGGTTTGCTTCAAATTATATTAAATATTTGCACACATCTATAAATATGCCTATATAAATATATACGTGTATGTGTTTATACTTACATAGAAAGTTTATGTAAATATGTCTAAGAAGTATCTGCCTCTAGAGAGAGGGCACTAAACATCTGGCTGGGAAGAAAACACTTCTCATGGTATGTCCTGTTTGACTTTTTTTAACCATATGTAAATATTAATTTTTCAATTTAAAAAACCTGCAGGGTAACATGGCACCAACATAATTATTTCTAGGCAGGGTCACAGATAAAAGTCAAAGGTTTGGTTCAAGTGATCTCTCTAAAGAGAAGACTAACAAGGCTTAGGTCTTAACCTAAGAGTGAGTGAAGTCATTTGGTGCCACTGTCAGAATGCCTTAAGAATATTAGTCATTTTCCATATAGAACTCATAGGTGTAACACTAACAATGGGACTCATTTATTCAAACGATGTTTATTGAGAAGCCATGACATAGCAGATTCTGAGTTAGGGGCTACTATGGGGATATGAGCACACAAGACGGGATTCTTGCTTGCTTAGAGCTCAAAGGCCAGTGGGGCATGTAAGCAAGTATGCTAAATACAATAAGGGAAACCTACTGGCCTCCAGAAATGACATAATAACTTGTGTGGGGAAGGATAGCTGCCCTCACAGTCCATGTGCTTGTCTGCTGACATTCACTTTCTCCCTGGGAATCCTACTTATCAGTATCTTGCCACAACAACCTTGGGAGGCACTGCCCTCCCCTTTACACATACAGCCCAAGAAAAGGCGCACCTGTCCCTTCTCCTCCATAGTTCAGCTGGTACTAGTATATGGTTCTGATGATTCACTTTACATATCAAATTGACTGAGTGAAAGGATGCCCAAATGGCTGGTTAAACAATATTTTTGGATGTGTCTATGAAGATGTCTCTGGAAAAAATTACCATTTGAAGTAGGGGGTTGAATAAAGACCACCTTTTCCAAAATGAGTGGATATCAGCCAATCCACTGAGGGCTGAAATAGCACAAATAGGCAGAGGAAAGGCAAATTTGCACTCTGCTTGAGATGAGACATCCATCTTCACCTACCTTTGGGTATCAGTGCTCCTGCTCTTGATTTTGAGATTTAGATAGGGATTCACACACCAGCTCCCAGATTCTCAGGCCTTGGGATAGACTGAATTATACCACCAGCTTTCTCAGTTCTCTGCCTTGCAGACAGCAGATCATGGGACCTCTCAGCCTCCATGACTGTGTGAGCCAATTGCTACAGTAACTCTCCCCTTATGTCTATCTATCTGTCTAGTAATGACCATTTTACCCCCTCAAGTTCATCTAGACACCTTAGAGACCAGGCTCAAGGGACAAGACCCTGAGAGAGAGAAAGGAGCTCTCTCCTTCCTGAGAGCTCCCTCTCTAGGCACTTCCTGTACCAGTGTGACCGACACTGGAAATATTCCCTGCCCTCAGAAGACTCCCCTTGCCCTTAGGTGGTAGCCCATGTCCCAGCAAGACAAATAATCACAACAGAATTCAAGGGTCCCATATGAGTCCCTGAAAGTAGCAGGAGGAGCCAGCCTCCTTCTAAGTGTTGAGAAAGGAAGGTGCCCCAACCAAGAGAGGCATGGCAAGAAGATGCAGGAAACAGGTAACTCAGGTGTAAGACCCACAAACACAGCCATAGTTCTAGATGAGGCCAATGTCATTGTTTGATTTCACATCCTCCTCCTTTCCTCATATTTATTTTAAAATCAAAATGAATTAAAATGGGGGTTAAACTTCCTTGTTGTTGTTAAACATTTCTCAAACATTTCTTTCTTTTTTTCCTCAAACATTACTGAGACTGTTGAAAATGACCTACGTGTTGCAGAACTAGATTTGACTGTCATGGGATGTGCCTCAAACTAAGACTGGCCTACCTTCACATTTCCAGAATTTTCTTTACCCTTCTTTGTAATCCTCACAAAGAAATCCTGCCTAATTACAATGTGATCTTCCCTAGAAAGCATAAGCAAAAGCTTGCCTGCTTTCCGTTCAAAAGCACAGCTGAAATTCAAAGGGCTAATGTGTCAGGTAGACTGAAGAAAGCAGACGTTCTCTGTTCAATGCTCAGTAAATCTCTAAGCTTCAGGATTATATTTATATCATTATAGCTTCCACCAGTACTTCTGAGGTAATACTGATCTATCAGGTTCCTAATTAGATTCCTTCAATGGGCCCCTAATCTTTGGGTGGATTCAGAGATTCCCCACATGTGCCCATTTCCCAGCCCAGTTTACCATTCTTCATGTTCCACAGCCTGCCACTCAGAGGTGTTTTCACCCCCAACCCCCTGGGGTGGGGGTGGGGACAGCTGTAAGAACAGGCAGTGGGTATTGATGGCAGTGGTGGTGAGTGAATAAAGACAGATGGAGTTATATCCTTATGAGAGTGGCTAGTCCATCTCCTGATACAGTCATTAGGATGTCTTATCCATAGGTAATGTCTAGATATCCATAAAGTTTTGCTACAGCAGTTTCAGAGTAAAAAAGCATCTTCCCTAAACCACAGGTGTTATGTCCTTTCCAAGTAGCTGCACCTTGACCATGGTTCATCCTGTACTCCCATCCCTCCTCACTTAAAATTCACAGCCTCTGGCAATTCCCCTTCTCTTTGGCAGTGGGTGTGCCAGCCATACTTGTTTTCTTGCATTGTATACCACAGGCAGGTGGTGACAAAGGAATGAGGAGGGCAGGTCCCCTGGTAGGTTGACCACAAACTAAAAATCTTTATACTCGACTAATTAAAAAAAAAAGATTATAAAGCATCCTATATGATCTAATTTGTTAAAGAGACACTGTATTTGAAATAAAAAATGAATATATTTCCTGACATGGTTCAAAGCTCTCTACTCTAAGTTCTAAGCAACTAAAGAATATTGAAATGACAGTAAGAGAATTTAACTAAAATAACAGTAAAATAAGACCTTAGCTCTGGCTGCTCTAAAAAAAATAATATCAACTGGATGGTTTAAACAGCAGACATTTATTGTCTCACAGTTCTGGAGGCTGGGTAGTCCAAGGTCAAGGTGCCAGGCAATTCAGTTCCTAGCTTACAGATGACTGCCTTCTCACTGTGTCCTCACATAGCAGAGAGACAGAGTAAGTGTGAGCCAGCAAGCTCGTCTCTCTTCCTGTTCTTTCAGGGACACTAGTCTTATCTTGGAGGATCCCCTCATAACCTCGCCTAAACCTAAATACCTCAGAAAGGCCCCATCTCCAATACCATCATATTGGGGGTTAGGAGTTTGGGAGAACACAAACATTCAGTTCACAACAATAATCTAAAGGGTTTAAATCCATAAGGACAAAAAGGACAGAAAAAGAGAATAGAAGACAAGAAATAGAGGAAGCTGGTAGAAGAGTGGTAATTGTCCTTACTGACTGAAACCCACATATCCAAGGATACAAGATGGTAAACAAGTTAATCTCCATTGAACCACCCTTCCACCCAACTCTCCACTTCCCCACTCCTTTCAAAGGTTTAGAAATTGGGAACAGAAAGTAATATGGAGTTTGCAAGGAGTGGGGGATTATTTGGGATTTTTTTTTAAGTTTGTATGTTTGTTTGTTTATGAGAGACACAGAGAGAGGCAGAGACATAGAGGGAGAAGCAGGCTCCATGCAGGGAGCCCCATGTGAGACTCGATCCCAGGACTCAATCCCAGGACTCCAGGATCACTCCCTGGACCGAAGGCAGGCACTAAACCGCTGAGCCACCCAGGGATCCCCCTATTTGGGAATTTGTTAAAGAGCACTTAGACACCGTGTCTTTTCTCTAATCCAGGCAGCCAAGTTGCTGCTCTCCCCCGACCCCAGCCCTGCCCTCCACCCCCAGAGAAGAATGTTACTCTCCAGAGGAATTGAATGACAAAATTTGTGGGCTTGGGCGGGGGGAAAGAGGAAAGCATGGGAATGAAGATAAGAGAGAAGACAGGAAAAAAATTAAATCAACCCATGAGATTCAATATCTACTGAATAGAAATTCCAGAGAGAACATTGAAAATAATGGGTAAGAAATTACTAAGGAGGGAAGAACAACAGGAGGGAAGGAAAAAGAAAAAAAATTAATCACTATCAGCCTGTCATTGTCTTTCTCCAAGTCATTGATTTTCTCCAGTTTTAGCTATCTAATTCCATATTTCTTATAATTAATAATTCCCAATTTTCAAAATATGTCTAAAACATTGCACTCACACGTACCTCCAGTGCCATCACTTCACTAGCTCTGATTCCTAGTCCATGCTAATAAAAAGTTAAGCAATGGTAATATAGCTGCACACCAGGGGTTGTCACTGCTCCGTCATCACGGAGCTATGCAGCTATTGCCAGATGGCTGGTAGATGATTCCTCATCAAAATTCAATTCTGGGGGAGGTGGGTGGGGGGATGGGATAACTGGGTGATGGACACTAAGGAGGGCACCTGATGGGATGAGCACTGGGTGTTATACTAGATGTTGGCAAATTGAATTTAAATTTTAAAAAAATTCAATTCCAGAATCTGTTTCCTAGAACCACACCACCAACCAATTCTTCAGGTTGGGTTTGTTGGCAAGCAGTCTGAGTTGGAGATTGATGTGTGGAAAGCTTATCAAGGAGTACTTAATACTTAAATAATTTTAATTAATAAGTGATATACAAATCTCTGATCTGTAAACACACCACCTCTCAATTGTTGTAACACATGAAAAGCTCAGGGAATTATGATGCATAGGAATTTAGATGGTGAAGAAATGACCCAGATGGACCAACAGTCCTGTCCTGGGTGTAGGGTCACTGAAAGTGTCTTGTCAGGAGCAGTTATGAGTTTTTCCAGGAGATATTTCTCTGTGAAGCTTTACCTTAGAGGTTCCCAGTTTCCCCCCTGCCTTTAGGAACTGGCTGTCAACTGATGAGTCTGCTTCTCTAAGATCATATCACCTTTACTAGATGATAAAATAAAAATAGAAGTCCTTTTGCTTTGAGTCTTGATATCCTTGGCTTTTTCTTCTTCCACCTGAATTAATTGTACTAATTAGAGGCATAGGAGGTTTCAAGCCTCTTAGGCTAGCCTGAGGCTAGCTAACAGGCACTGTAAATGGATGCAACCAGCATCTATTAAATTTCCTCCCTGTTCACATTATCGTGTTTCAAAGTCCCCTTCTCCACTGTCTTTGTAAACGTGTTTCCCTGCCCACTGGAAAGTTATGGCATCAGTTCTTAAAACCATCAGTTACGATGGTTTAGCAGCAAGAGAAAGACAACTCAAGATAAAATGGTTTTAGCAAAGTAAGACATTTGTTGTCTTACATAAGGAATATAGAACTGGCTTCAGGCAAGGCTATACATAGAGCTCAAGTGTGTTTTCAGATCTGGGGGGCATGAAGAGTATTACAGAAGCACTCAAGAGAAACATCTAATATAACTCTGAGGGGTCAAGCTTCCTAGAGCAGGTGACATCTACAGTAAATCCTGAAAAATGAGTAAGATGAATTATACAGGAAAAGAGAGAGATTGAGGAAAGGAAAAAAAAGGGCATTCCAGGTAGATGTGGAAGCACATGGTGAAGTCTGGAAGCAAGGAAAAGCAAAGTTCTTTTAGGGCATGGCCAGCCCTATACATGGCTAAAAGGTGGAAGAGGTGAGAAATAATGCTGTAACACTAAGTGGTGTATAGATGAAGTTGACCTTATGTCATGCTGAAAATATGAGCCTCCTGCTGAAGGCTCCGGGAAGCACTGAGAAGGACAACTTCAAAAATAGAAGGTGTCATGAAAACTGAGCCAGGAGAAATGTGAAATGAGGAACAGGCAGTCCTATCATCTGGTCTAATGATTGTGATGGTTTAAGGTAAAAGTGGATATAGAAGCACCTAGTCCTGAGAACTGCTTTCCCCACTCACTTTCCAGTTAACTACTTCTTTTTTTTCTTTTTTTTTTTTTTTTTAATGATAGTCGCACAGAGAGAGAGAGGCAGAGACACAGGCAGAGGGAAAAGCAGGCTCCATGCACCGGGAGCCTGACGTGGGATTCGATCCAGGGTCTCCAGGATCACACCCTGGGCCAAAGGCAGGCGCTAAACCACTGCGCCACCCAGGGATCCCCTCCAGTTAACTACTTCTATAGGATGCACCAAATCCTAGAATACTAGTTGAATATTTTTAAATTGCTAGAATAGGAGTATTAGTAATAAACAGAAGGCTTTGATCTGTGCCAACAAGAATCCCCGGGTGACAAGTATGAATCAACCATCCAATTTCATTGTCACAAAAAAAAAAGAGAAGAATTTATGGATAACCATGTAATATATCACCCAAACTGTTACAACTTTTTAAAAATCAGATGTCTTGAGTTACAATTTATATACCGTAACATTTCTAAATTCAAGTGTTTGTTTTGTTAAGTGATGATAAATGGCTAAAGAGATGTAACCACCACCCTAGTCAAGACATAGAATGTTGCCATACCCCTAAAACTTCCCTATGCCCCTTTGCAGTGAATCTCCTCATCCCATCCTTCAATTCTGACAACCACTGATTTCTCTGTCACAATAATCTGGACTTTTCTAGAATTTCATATCAACGGAATCATCTAAATATAGTATTTTGTGCTTGGCTTCCTTCATTTAACTTTTAAGATTCATCCATGCTGTTAATTTCAGTAGTTTCTTTCTTCTTATCAGCAAGTAGTATTTCATTGTTTGGAAATACCACCAGTTTATTTTTTCCACGTGGCTAACTAATTGTGCCAACACGGTTTATTGTAAAGACTATTTTTTTTTATTCATTGAATTATTTCAGCATTTTTGTGGAAAATCCATTAATTATGCATGGTTGGGTCTATTTCCAGACTCCGTTCTGTTCCATTCATATATATGTCTAAATTTATGCCAATAAAAATAAATTTAATAAACACTGTTCTGTTTACTGTAGCTTTATAGTAAGTCTTAAAATCATGTAGTATGACTTGTCCAGCTTTGTTCTTTATTTTCAAAATTATCTCATATACTCTAGCTCATTCACAATTACATTAAATGTACCATCAGTTTGTCCATTTCTACCAAAAAACTTTACTGGGATACTGATTGGAATTACACTAAATCCATAGATAGATTTGGGGAATATAGTAGGCTAAATAATGGCCACCCAAAGATGTCATGCCCTATTCTCTGGAACCTGTAGATGTTGCCTTTTATGGCAAAGACTTTACACATATGCTTCAGGATCTTGAGATGGGGAGATTATCCTGCATTATTTTGGTGGGCCCTAAAAGCAATTATGTGTACCCTTGTTAGAGGGAGACAAGAGAAGACAGAAGAAAAGAGAGGCTATGCCTCTCAGGGAGGCAGAGATTAGGGGTGATGGAGCCACAAACCCAGAGATTACAGCAGCAACCAGAACCTATAAGAAGCAAGGAATGATCTCCATGAGAGCCTCTGGAGGGAATGTGGCCCAGCCAACGCTTTGCTTTCATCTCCAGGAAATGGATTTCAGACTTAAGGCCTCCAGAACTGAGAGAGAATATAAACTTCTCTTGTTTCATACCACCAAGTCTGTGGTAATTTGTTATAGCAGCTATAGAAAATTAATACATGGAAAATCAACATCTTAATAAAATTGAGCTTTCCAACCCAAGACCATAAAATATGTCTCCATTTATTTAGGTCTTCTTTCATTTCTTTCGATATTTTAGTTTTGAATGCACCAATCTTGCACATATTCTGCTAAATTTATCCCAATATCTTGCATGTTTTTTGAGGCTACTGTATTTTTATTTTTCTTTATTTATTTTTAAAGATTTTATTTGTTTATTCATGAGAGACACACAAAGAGAGGCAGAGACATAGGCTCCCTGCAGAGAGCCTGCTTCTCCCTCTGCCTATGTCTCTGACTCTCTCTGTGTGTCTCTCATGAATAAATAAATGAAATCTTTAAAAAATTGTTTATTTCCAGCCCATAGCGACATGACTGATTTTTGCATATTAACCTTGGACCTTGTGACCTTGTTAAACTTATGTATTAGTTCTGGAAGATTTTTTGCTGATTCCTTAGGGTTTTATACTTAAATAATCATATCTGTGAATAAAAAATTTTACTTCTTTCTCTCCAATTGATATGCCTTTTCCTGACCCTCACTCCTTATTGATTTGGCTAGAAGTGTAGTATAACACTGAATGAAAGTGTCAAAATGGATATTCTTGTCCTGTTGCTGAACTTGGGGGGCAGGGGGAAGTGTGCATACAGTCCTGTACTATATTATATTGTGTAAGCTGCGGGTTTTCGAACATTCTTCTATCAGGATGAGGAAGTTCTCTTCTATGTGTAGTTTGCTAAGAGTTTTTATCATGTCTGTGTTGAATTTTGTTAATTTTTTTTTGGCATATATTGAAATGCTCTACTCATTCTTTTCTAGTCTATTAGTATGGTGGATAATGTTGACTTTTGAATGGGAAATTAACCTTGCATTCCTGAAATAAATCCCAGGTGGTCAAGATGTATTATCCACTTTGTAATCTACTAAATTTGATTTGCTAAAATTTTGCAAGGGTTTTTTGTCTCTGTTCATGAAGGCTATTGGTCTATGATCTCTTTTTCTTGTAATGTTGATCAGGTTTTATAAGAAAATTATAAAGATTAAAGATTTCTGAGTCTTGGCCAGTACTCTAATGTTTTTAAAATTTTTATGAAGCATAATATCCATACTGAAAATGTATATATCATAAATGTACAGTTTAATCTATTTTTATAAATTGCACACACCCTTGTAACTGGCACCCAGAACAAAAAGAATAGTACTAATGTCCCAAAAGATCTCCTTGTGCCAGCTTCTTTTTACTACCCCTCCCCAAAGATAAACACTGTTTGACCTCCAACACCATAGGTGAGTGTTGCCTTTTTTTTCTTAACTTTATGTAAATCCAATTGAATAGTCTGGCTTATTTCACTCAACATCATGTTGTTGGATTCATCCATTTTGTTGTGTGTAACCATAGGTTGCTCATTCTCATTAGTGTGTAGTGAGTACCCTGTAGGGTCAATACAATAAAATACCTATTCTACCAGGAATTTGGGTAGCTCCCAATCTGGATTCTGTTGGGCATAGCCAAATATTGCGTTATGTCAAAAATCGTCACTAGTGTAGAAAAAATGAGCATGAGTATTAAAGAAGTTAAAATTTTAAAACTACTAAAAAATTGCAACTGAAATCAATCAACTTGCTTTAAGTACTAAGTAAAGCAAAATGTCACCCATCCTTTCTTTACTCTCATAATATAATGGTGCCTCCCACCAACCTCTTCTTTTTTTTAAATTTTTTTAAAGCTTTTATTTATTTATTCATGACAAACAGAGAGAGAGAGAGGGAGAGACACAGGCAGAGGGAGAGGGAGAGAAGTAGGCTCCATGAAGGGAGCCTGATGTGGGACTCAATCCTGGGTCTCCAGGATCACACCCCGGGCTGAAGGTGGTGCCAAACCGCTGGGCCACCAGGGCTGCCTCCACCCACCTCTTCTACCTGTGCTGCTCTGTCTCTTCAAACTTATCATTCTATTCATGTTCTCTCTACCCTGCACCTCCTCCTCTCCTCTCACACTGCACTGGCCATATCCTCCTAACATTTAAAAGTTAAGTTGGGGGGTGCCTGGGTTGCTCAGCATTCGAGCATCTGCTTTTGGCTCAGGGAGTAATCCCAGGGGTCAGGGATCGAGTCCCCCATCGGGCCCCTGTGGAGAGCCTGCTTCTCCCTCTGCCTTTGTCTCTGCCTCTTTCTCATTCTGTCTCTCATGAATAAATGAATAAAACCTTTAAAAAAAAATAAAAGTTAAGTTGGGTGCTTGGGTGGCTCCATCAGTTAAGCATCTGACTCTTGATGTCAGCTCAGGTCTTGATCTCAGGGTTGTGAGTTTAAGCCCCACATTGGGCTCCATGTTTAGCATGGAGCCTGCTTTAAAAAAAAAAAAAATCTCAAGGCATTCCCATAAGTGAATGAACTCAAAATCTTATCCTTTTGAGTACCTAGTGGCAATGCACCTTCTAAATCTCTCTTGGGTATCCAGGATTTAAATATATTAGCTTTGTGTCTAAAACTTACTCATAGAGTGTTCCATTGGTTTAGTCTTTTTAGATCTCAGTCATTATCTCAGTTAGTTTACAGGAATTTATATTTGCTCACACATTAACAGACCTAATTTCAGATATTACCTATGGTGACCAAGATCATAAATAATTCCATGTACTTAAAAACTACTATTTAAGAAGGGAAGTCATAATAAAGTCAAAGGAAAGCTGGCAACTCCTCACCTAATTCTCATCCATGCTAAGAAACTGCTCAAAATACAAAAAAAAAAAAAAAAAAAAAAAAAAAACTTAAACTCTTTAGCAGTTAATGTGAAGCAGCAGCACTCTGTTCTCTGATCCTGAAACACTAACCTAATTGTTTTTAAAGATTTATTTATTTATTTGAGAGAGGGAGAGAGAGGACAAGTGGAGGGAGGAGCAGAGGGAGAAGCAGACTCCCCACTAAATTAGGAGCCTGACTTGGGGCTCTTGATCCCATGGGATCAGGACCTGAGCCAAAGGCAGACGCTCAACCACTGAGCCACCCAGGCGTCCCCATCACACTAACCTAATTTAAAATACACTTACATATTCTTATTGTAAGTACATATATTTTACATGTAAACTTAAATTTTTTTTTAAATTTATTTATGATAGTCACAGAGAGAGAGAGAGGCAGAGACACAGGCAGAGGGAGAAGCAGACTCCATGCACCGGGAGCGCGACGTGGGATTCGATCCCGGGTCTCCAGGATCGCGCCCTGGGCCAAAGGCAGGCGCCAAACCGCTGCGCCACCCAGGGATCCCTTTTACATGTAAACTTAAATATACTTATTTAAGTTTTAAATATATGTTTATATTTTTACATGCAAATATAGAGAATATTCTGAAATACTTAGAACCAAAACACATCAGACATAGGTTACTAAAGTTTCCTTAAATTGTTCCTTTTCCTTTGTGACATGATTCTCCTAAAATGCTAACAGGACCACTCAAATTAAATTTTAAATTATTGATTATATATTTAATGTTACACAGCCTAGGAAAATAAATATTGAAAACTTTTATAACTTCACTTTCCTAAGACCAATATAATGTCTAGTCTTTTTATTTAAATAGTTTTCCTACATGATAGACTAAATGCAATTTAATAATCCTATTTTCTTCACTTATAGCATAAGTATTTCAGACTGCCACCAAGTCTTCACATCATTATTTCTAGTAGCTGTCTGTTCTATGTTGTATGGCTACTTTCTGTTTCTCAGTATAATAAGCATTCTGGGAGAATTTTCATGAATACAGCCTTTTCTCTGTATTTTAGATTATCCTACTAAGAGAGTAGCACAAATAATATAAATATTTTCATGGTTCTTGAAATTTGTTATGTCTTCTCCTGAAAGAGTGCATTTTATTTCTTCTTAATAGTAGTCACAGGACTCCCTGGCTAAGAAAGATGCAATAAGCAAAAGGTTGCAATATAGACTTTGCTAGTCAATAATTGAACTTTTAAAAAAATGTGACTCAAATGATAGGTTTTGAAAATATGTTTATTTTATTAAAGATAATAAAACATGCATTAGGTTTCCTTGAAATTCAGAGAGATAAAAAGGAAAAATGGGAAGCAAAATTAGACCACAATTTACCTGCTTGGATTACTCTGGTTAACATATTTTAATAAAAGTAATAAGTGTATTCAGTTACAGTTAGAAAATGCAAAGTTCATAGAACAAAAATGCCAGATCAATTCTTCAATCCTTTCAATCCTTCTTCCCAGAGCTATTTACAGCTCAAATTTTAGTTCAAAATATTAAATGTATCATCTCTCTGGGGCAAAAGGAAGAATTGAAACCATAGTGAAAAAGGATTTCGAAATGGGGTGGTTATTGTTCAGTGGGTACAGAGTTTAATTTTGCAAAGTGAAGAGGCTTCTGGAGATGGAAGGTGGTGGTGGTTGCACAACAATGTGAATGGACCTAATATCATGGAACCAAACACTGAAAAATTATTAAGATCATTGCCCCTAATATGAGAATAGCCAATTATATAAGCCAATTGATAACAAAATTGAAGAAACACATTGATAATAATAATAAAATAATAGTAGGAGACTTTACCATCCCACTCACTGCAGTAGACAGATAATCCAAGCAGAAGATCAACAAGGAAACAAGGGTTTTTGAAAGACACACACACGGGACCAAATGGACCTCACACATATATTCAGAACATTCTATCCTAAAACAACAGAATACACATTCTTCTCAAGTACATATGGAACATTCTCCAGAATAGATCACATACTGGGTCACAAATCAGATCTCAACTGGTACCAAATGATTGGGATCATTCCCTGCGTATTTTCAGACCACAATGCTTTGAAAGTGGAACTCAATCACAAGAGGAAATTTGGAAATTTGGAAAGAACTCAACTACATGGAGGCTACAGAGCACCCTACTAAAGAATGAATAGGTCAACCAGGAAATCAACGAAGAATTTAAAAACAAATGAAAATGAAAACACAGCTGTTCAAAACACTTGTAATGCACCAAAGGCGGTCCTAGGAGGGAAGTATATAGTAATGCAAGCCTTTCTCAGGAAACAAGAAAGGTCTCACATACACAATCTAACCTTACACCTAAAGTTGCTGGAGAAAGAACAGCAAATAAAGCCTAAACCCAGCAGGAGAAGAGAAATAATAAAGATTAGAGCAGAAATCAATGTAATAGAAACCAAAAGAACAGTAGAACAGATCAAAGAAACTAAGAGCTGGTTCTTTGAAAGAATTAATAAGATTGATAAATCTCTGGCCAGATTTATCAAAAAGAAAAAGAGAAGGAAACCAAATAAATAAAATCATGAATGAAAGAGGAGATATCACAACCAACACCAAGGAAATACAAACAATTATAAGAACATATTTTGAATTACTATATGCCAACAAATTAGGCAATCTGGGGAAAAAATGGCTGGATTCCTAGAAACATAAAAACTACCAAACGTGAAACAGGAAGAGATAGAAAACCTGAACAGACCCATAACCAGCAAGGAAATTGAAGCAGAAATTGGAAATTCCCCCATAAACAAGAGCCCAGGGCCAGATGGCTTCCCAGGGGAAGTCTACCAAACATTTAAAGAGGAATTAATACCTATTCTTCTGAAACTATTCAAAAAATAGAAATGGAAGGAAAACTTCCGAACTCATCCTATGAGGCCAGCATTACCTTGATCCCAAAACCAAAGACCCCACAAAAAAGAATTACCTGGCCAATATCCCTGATGACTATTGATGAAAAAATTCTCACCAAGATACTAGCCAGTAGGATCTGACAGTACATTAAACTGATTATTCACCAAAACCAAGTGGGATTTATTCCTAGGCTGCAAAGGTGGTTTGACATCCAAAATCAATCAATGTGATACACTACATTAATAGGAGAAAGGATAAGCACCATATGATCCTCTCACTAGATGCAGAAAAAGCATTTGACAAACTACAGCACCCTTTCCTGATTAAAACCCTTCATAGTGTAGAGATAGAGGGAATATATCTCAATACCATAAAAACCATCTACAAAAAGTCCACAGCAAATATCATTCTCAATGGGGAAAAACTGAGAGCTTCTTCCCTAAGGTCAGGAATATGGCAGGGATGTCTTCTATCACCACTGCTGTTCAACATAGTACTAGAAGTTCTAGCCTCAGCAATCAGACAACAAAAAGAAATAAAAGGCATCTGAAGTGGCAAAGAAGTCAAATTCTCACTCTTTGCAGATAACATGATACTCTATATGGAAAACCCAAAAGACTCCTCCTGCCCAAAATTGCTAGAACTCATACAGGAATTCACCAAGGTGGCAGCATATAAAATCCATGCACAGAAATTAGTTACATTTACATACACTAACAAAAAAGAGAAGAAGAAGAAGAAGAAGAAGAAGAAGAAGAAGAAGGAGGAGGAGGAGGAGGAGGAGGAGGAGGAGGAGGAGGAGGAGAGAAGGAAGGAAGGAAGGAAGGGAGGGAAATTAAGGGGTCAATCCTATTTACGATTGCACCCAAAACCATAAGATACCAAAGAATAAACCTAACCAAAGAGGCAGAATATCGGTACTCTGAAAACTATAGACCACTCAAGACAGAAATTGAGGAAGACGTGAAGAAATGGAAAAATATTCCATGCTTATGGATTGGAAGAACAAATATTGTTATGGAACCAGAAAAGACCCCGAATAGCCAAAGGAATGTTGCAAAAGAAAACCAAAGCTGGTAGCATCACAATTCTGGACTTCAAGCTCCATTACAAAGCTCTAATCATCAATACAGTATAGTACTAGCACAAAAACAGACACATAGATCAGTGGAACAGAATAGAGAATCCAGAAATGGATCCTCAACTCCATGGTCAACTAATGCAGGAAAGCAGGAAAGAAGATCCCATGTAAAAAAGACAGTCACTTCAAGAAATGGTGTTGGGAAAACTGGACAGCCACATGTGGCAGAATGAAACTGAACAATTTCCTCACACCATACACAAAAATAGACTCAAAATGGATGAAAGACCTAAAGGTGATACAGGAATCCATCAAAATCCTGGAAGACAACACTGGCAGCAACCCTTGTAACCTCGGCCACAGCAACTTCTTGCTAGACATGTCTTCAAGGCAAGGGAAACAAAGGCAAAAATGAACTATGGACTTAATCAAGTAAGAAGCTTTTGCATAGCAAAGGAAACAGTCGACAAAACAAAAGACAGCCTATAGAATGGGAGAAGATATTTGCAAATGATGTATCATAAAGGGCTAGTATCCAAAATCTATAAAGAATTTATCAAACTCAATACCCAAAGAACAAATGAGCCAATCAAGAAATGGGCAGAAGACATGAACTGACATTTCTCCAAAGAAGACATACAAATGACCAATAGACCTGTGAAAAAATCCTCCGCATCACTCAGTATCAGGGAAATACAAATCTAAACCACAATGAGATACCACCTCACACCAGTCAGAATGGCTAAAATGAACAAGTCAGGAAATGACAGATGTTGGCAAGAATAAGGAGAAAGAGGAACCCTTGTACATTGTTGGTGGGAATGCAAGCTGGTGCAGCCACTCTGGAAAACACTGTGGAGATTCCTCAAGAAGTTAAAAATAGAGCTACTCTACAGCCTAGCAATTGCACTACTGGGTATTTACCCTAAGGATACAAGTATAGTGATCTGAAGGGGCACCTGCACCCCAATGTTTATAGCAGCAATGTCCACAATAACCAAACTATGGAAAGAGCTCAGATGTCCATTGACAGATGAATAAAGAAGATGTGGTATATATATATTATTATTATTATTATTATTATTATTATTATTCAGCCATCAAAAAGAATGAAATCTTGCCATTTGCAATGATGTGGATGGAACTACAGGATATTACACTAAATGAATAAGTCAACAGAGAAAGACAATTATCTCCTTCATATGTGGAACTTAAGAAATAAAACAGAGGATCATAGGGAAAGGGAGGAAAAAAAAAACAAGATGAAATCAGAGAGAGACAAACCATAAGAGACTCTTTTTTTTTTTTTTTTCATAAGAGACTCTTAAGCATAGGAAATAAACTGAGAGTCACTGGAGGGGAGAAGGGTGGAGGGATGGGAGTAACTGGATGATGGACATTGAGGAGGGCACATGATGTAATGAACACTGAGTGTTATATAAGACTGATGAATCACTGACCTCTACCTCTGAAACCAATGATGCATTATATATTAATTAATTGAATTTAAAAAATAAAAAATTATTAAGATGGTGTATTACTTTGCTGGGCTTGCCATAACAAAATAGCTCAGGCTTGGGGTGCTGAAGCAACAGTCTTTTTTTTTTTCTCACATTTCTGGAGGCTAGAAGTCCAAGATCAAGGTGGCAGCATGTTTGGTTTCTTCAGAGTCCTCTCCTCCATAGCTGACAGATGACCACTTCTCTGTATGTTCACATCATCTTCTCTCTGTGTGTGTATCTGTGTCTTGATATCCTCTTCTCATAAGGACACCAGTCAGATTGGATTAGGGCTCACCCTGATGACCCCATTTTAATTTAATCACCTCTCTAAAACCTGTCTTCAAATACAGTCACATTCTGAGGCTTTGGGGGTTAGGGCTTCAACATATAGACTTGGGAGAACAAAATTCAGCCCAAAAGAAAATGACAAATTTTATGTTATGTTTGTTTCATCACAACTCAAATATATTTTTAAGCCAGTTTATTTTTGTGCTAATGAAAATGATGCAAAAGTGGGGAGGTATCCAGGGATACAGGAAAAAGAAGGGCACAGAGCAAAGTCCTGGAGTAGGTGAGATGGGATGAGCATGGACTGTTTATCACTTGTAACGAAAGAGAAGGCAAAGTGTCTAGGTCCAAAGGCAAGAAAGTTGGCAGATTTGGTGGAGATAGTCAAGGATGTCTTCTCATGATTGTGCTTATCTTCCTGATTGGAATCAAGGTCATGAGCTGAGAGAGAGGGTAGGGCAGATGCTGAAATGTCATGAAACAACAGAAGATGTGAATTGGTCTTCTTTGTAATTAGAAGAGTTAATTCAGTAGGGCAATGAGATAGGACTGCCAGGTGCGATGATGGTTGACAGCCATGCGGTTGATGTGAGACAGCCCTCATGGTCGGGGGCCTCTACCCACACTCAGTAGCTCAGATGCAGAGACAGAGATGGCCAGAAATAGATTTAATCAGGTTTTGCCAGGAGAGTACTGGGCAGAGATCAAAGGAGTTGAGGATATATGCAAAGCATTGTTTATGATTACAACATTGCAAAGCTTGGTGAGAAAGGAAGGAAGATCATGGGGTAGGGGTGATAACTTTAAGTAAAGAAATAAATCCAGGGGACACCTCTTGACTATGTGACTCTACAGGCCAGAGGAGTTTACATTCCTGGTCCTGTGAACTGTAATAATTATTATCACCTAGAAAGAAGCTCATACCCTTGTCTTGGTATCCTAATTAAAAGGCTGCTGCCAGGAAACACCTCTGCATTTCCTGGCTCTGATGGCCGGTGGAGCTTATGCTCATGGGTCCCAGAGGACGTTAATTAATAGAGAAAAGGTTCCTAAACAGCCACCACCCTCAGGGCACAGAAGAGGCCAGAAACCTAGGAGCTCAGTCTTTCTGTGAAGGAAACCTATTAGCTAATCATCAAGGCTGAGGGTCAGGCTTTTAATTAAACATGCATGTAAGGGCTGATAATAATCCTTTCCAGAGACCTCAGAGCATGGGTGCTATCCTTGTAGTTCCCCTCTGCCATCCTCCAGAGCACCAATGTCTCCTGGAGGGGAGTGTTACATGTAGCTAGTGACCTGGTTTTTATGTCTAGTGCCTCAAGTTTTGCAGCCAGGGAACACCCCTTGATCACCTGGCTCTAATGACCAGAAGGGCATGCACAGTAGTGGCAATCAGAGAGATGGTTCTTGGCAGGCTACCACCCCTAGGGCACTGAACAGATAACAGACTGAGGCACCATCCCCAGTCTTTCTGTAAAAGGGGCCTCTTTGCTTGTTCAGAAGATTTGGCCTTAGGGACAGGTTTCAGTTTTGACACACATTTAGTAGCCTCTAGAACTGCTCTCAAAGAATATAGGCTGCAGATGCCATTTTGGTTTACCCTCTCTTTGCCTTACTCCAATTTGCCAGTATCACCTACAGAAGAGCTTATACATTCATCTGAAGACTCAATTTTTGCAACTATCACCAGCAATACTTTCAGATCACATGGCCAGCAGAGCTTATACTTGTAGTCCCTATACAGAACTGTATATAGTTGCATACTTTTAAAAAAATATTTTATTTATTTATTTGAGAGAGTAAGTGAGAGAAAGAGAGAGAGAGAGAGCACGCAATCATGAGCAGGGGAGGAGCTGAGGGAGAGGGAGAAACAGACTCTCCAGTGAGCAGGGAGCCAGACACTGGGCTCAATCCTAGGACTCCAGGATCATGACCTGAGCCAAAGGCAGACATTTAATCAACTGAGCCACCCAGGCACCCCTATATTTGCATACTTTTGAAAGCTGCTGCCTGAGGGCCTGATTTCGAAACAGCCTGAATCTAGGTGCCGAGATCCTTCAACTAGGAACACTGATAGTTCTTGACACATCCTCAATACTGGGAGCTATTAAAAATATAATAGGCTGGGCGTCACCTGGGTGCTGAGTCAGTTGAGTGGCTGGCTCTTGATTACAGCTCAGGTCATGATCTTGGAGTTCTGGGATTGAGCCACTGTCAGGCTCCATACTCAGTGAGTAATCTGCTTGAGGATTCTCTCTCTCTCCCTCTGCCCCTCCCTCTCATAAATATATATATATATATATATATATATATATACACACACACACACACATATATATATATAAAATAGGCTCTTTGGAGAAACACAGAGGTTTGAGAGACAACAAAAAGCTGATACAAGGTTAAGCAACAAGATTCACCTTCTACACAAGACCACACTTTCAAGATTGGGAGAGGTGGTTGCTTCATCTGATGTATAAAAACCAAAACAGAGAGCTAAGCAAAATGAAGAATCAGAGAAATACGTTCCAATTAAAAGAATAAGATAAAACCTCAGGAGAAAAAAACTTTAATCATACCTGATAAGAAGTTCTAAGTAATGGCTATGCAGATGCTCAGCAAATTGAGGAGCAGAATGGATGAACACAGTGAGAACTTCAACAAAGAGATGGAAAATATAAGAAAGTACTAAATCAAGGTCGCAGAGCTACAGAATTCAATAACTGAATTGAAAAATACACTAGACAGGTTCGATAGCAGACTAGATGAAACATAAGAAAGGATCAGTCTACTCAAAGGTAGGGCAGTAGAATTCACCCAATCAGAGTGGCAAAAAGAAAAAAGTATGAAAAAAAAATAAAGATAGCATAAGAGGCCTATGGGACAACATCAAATGGACTAATGCTCGTATTATAAATATTCCAGAAGAGCAAGAGAAAAGGGCAGAAATCTTTGAAGACATAATGGTTAAAATTTTTATTAACTTGGGGAAGAAAATAAACATCTAGATCAAAGAATCTCAGGGAGGATTCCAAATAAGAGGAACCCAAAGAGATCCCACCAAGACACACTATAATTAAATGTCAGAAGCTAAAGACAAGGAAAGAATATTAAAAGCAGCAAGGGAAAAACAACTTATTGCATACAGGGATTGCCCATAAAGCTATCAGCAGATTTTTCAGCACAAATTTTTCAGGACACAAGGGAGTGGCATGATATATTCAAAGTGCTGACCAAAAAAGAAAAGAGAAGAGAGAAAAAGAAGAAAAAGGAAAGGGAAGGAAAAGAAAAGAAAAAGAGAAAAATTCCAACCAAGACTACTCTAACTGGCAAAGTTATCGTTCAGAATTGAAGAAGAGATAAAGAGTTTTCCAGGCAAACAAAAGCTCAAGGAGTTTATCACCACCAAGATGACCTTATGAGAAATATTAAAAAGACTTCTTTAAAGCTGAAAAGAAAAGGTACCAATTAGTAATGAGAAAACATATGCAGGACACCCAGGTGGCTCAGTGGTTGAGCATCTGCCTTCCGCCCAGGGCATGATCCTTGAGTCCCAGGATCGAGTCCCATGTTGGGCTCCCTGCATGGAGCCTGCTTCTCCCTCTTCCTGTGTCTCTGCCTCTCTCTCTCTCTGTGTCTCTCATGAATAAATAAATGAAATCTTAAAAAAAAATGAAAGAATAAATGTCACTAAAAATGCAAATATATAGCAAAAGTAGTGAATCACCTATAAAGTAAAAGAAAACATGGTAAAAATAACTGTGATTACTATAATTAGGTAAGGGATACCTGTGATACACAAGATAAAAATATGTAAAATGTGACCTCAAAAATATAAAATGTGGTTGCGGGGGTAAAAATGCTGAGTTTTAGAATGGGATCAAACTTAAATTGTTATCAACTTAAAGTAGACTGTTACAAGTATAAGTTGTTTTATGTAAGCCTCTAGGTAACCACCAAACAAAAATCTATAGCAAATACATAAAAGATAAAAAGGAAAGTATATAATTAAACCACTGAAGAAAATCATCAAACCACAAAACAAAGAGAGCAAGAGAAGAAACAAAGGAACTGTGAAAGCAGCCAGGAAACAATTAATAAAATAACAAAAAGTACATACATACCAATACTTAATTTAAATGTAAATGGACTAAATTCTCCAATCAAAAGACATAGAGTTGGGGATCCCTGGGTGGCGCAGCGGTTTGGCGCCTGCCTTTGGCCCAGGGCGCGATCCTGGAGATCCGGGATCGAATCCCACATCAGGCTCCCAGTGCATGGAACCTGCTTCTCCCTCTGCCTATGTCTCTGCCTCTCTCTCTCTCTCTCTCTGACTATCATAAATTAAAAAAAAAAAAATTAAAAAAAAAAAGACATAGAGTTGCTGAATGGATTAAAAAAACAAGATGCTTCCTTATGCTGCCTACAAGAATCACTTTGTTTTTTTATTTTTTTAAAGATTTTATTTATTTATTTATTCATGAGAGACACCAAGAGAGAGGCAGAGACCTAGGCAGAGGGAGAAGCAGGCTTCTCACCGGGAGCCAGATGCAGGACTCCATCCCAGGACCCCAGGATCACAACCTGAGCAAAAGGCTGACGCTCAACCACTGAGCCACACAGGCACCCCAGCCACCCCAGATCCCCTATCTTTATTTAAGATTTTTACATTTATTTATGAGAGACACAGAGAAATGGGCAGAGACATAGACAGAAAGAGAAGCAGGCTGCCTGCCGGGAGCCTGATGTGTGACTTTATCCCAGGACTCCGGGATCACACCCTGAGCCAAAAGCAGACACTCAATCACTGAGCCACCCAGGCATCCCCAAGACTCATTTTAGATAGGGACACATACAGATTGAAAGTGAAGGAAAAAGATATTCTATGCAATAGAAACCAAAAGAAAGCTGCAATAGCTATACTTGTGTTAGACAAAACAGACTTTAAAACAAAGACAGGCATTACATAATGATAAGAGGATTAATCCAACAAGAGGATATAAAATTTGTAAAGATTTATGCACACAACATGGGCCTACCTAAATATGTAAAACAAATGTTAACATACCTAAAGGAAGAAATAAACAGCACTACAATAATAGTAAGGTACTTTATATCCCTCTTACATCAATTGATAGGTGATCCAGACAGAAAATCAATAAGGAAACATTGGCCTTAAGTAACACATTAGATCAGATGGACTTAATTAACAGGAATATACAAAGCATTCCATCCAAAAGTAACAGAATACACATTACACATTCTTCTCAAATGCACATGGAATATTTTCCAGAATATGTCACATATTAGGCCCAAAACAAGTCTTAATGAATTTAAGAGGATTGAAATCATATCTTTTCCAACACAAATGTATGAAAGTAGAAATTAATACTTGAAGCAAACTGGAAAATTAACAAATATGTGGAAATTAAACAATATGCTACCGAACAACCAATGGGTTAAAGAAGAAATCAAAAGAGAAAATATGAAAATACCTTAAGAAAAACATAAATGAAATTGGACAGCCACGTGCAGAAGAATGAAGCTAGACCATTCTCCTACACCATACACAAAGATAAACTCAAAATGGATGAAAGATCTAAACATGAGACGAGAATCCATCAAAATCCTAGAGGAGAACATAGGCAATAATACCCTTTTTGAACTTGGCCACAGCAACTTCTTGCAAGATACATCTGTGAAGGCAAGGGAAACAAAAGCAAAAATGAACTCTTAAGACTTCAAGATAAAAAGCTTCTGCACAGCAAAGGAAGCAGTCAACAAAACTAAATGACAACCTACAGAATGGGAGAAGATATTTGCAAATGACATATCAGATAAAGGGCTAGTATCCAAGATCTATAAAGAACTTATTAAAACTCAACAGCAGAAAAATAAACAATCCAATCCTGAAATGGGCAAGAGACATGAACAGAAATTTCACCAAAGAAGACATAGACATGGCCAACAAGCACATGAGAAAATGCTCCGCATCACTTGCCATCAGGGAAATACAAATCAAAACCACAATGAGATACCACCTCACACCAGTGAGAATGGGGAAAATTAACAAGACAGGAAACAACAAATGTTGGAGAGGATGTGAAGAAAGGGGAACCCTCTTGCACTGTTGGTGGGAATGTGAACTGGTGCAGCCACTCTGGAAAACTGTGTGGAGGTTCCTCAAAGAGTTAAAAATAGAGCTACCCTACGACCCAGCAATTGCACTGTTGGGGATTTACCCCAAAGATACAGATGCAGTGAAAAACCAAGACATCTGCTCCCCAATGTTTCTAGCAGCAATGTCCACAATAGCCAACCTGTGGAAGGAGCCTCGGTGTCCATCAAAAGATGAATGGATAAAGAAGATGTGGTCTATGTATACAATGGAATATTACTCAGCCATCAGAAATGACGAATACCCACCATTTGCTTCAACGTGGATGGAACTGGAGGGTATAATGCTGAGTGAAGTAAGTCAATTGGAGAAGACAAACATTATATGGTCTCATTCATACGGGGAATATAAAAAATAGTGAAAGGGAATAAAGGGGAAAGGAGAGAAAATGAGCAGGAAATATCAGTGAGGGTGACAGAACATGAGAGACTCCTAATTCTGGGAAATGATCAAGGGGTAGTGGAAGGGGAGGTGGGCAGGGGGATGGGGTGACTGGGTGACAGGCACTGAGGGGGGCACTTGATAGGATGAGCACTGGGTGTTATCCTATATGTTGGCAAATCGAACTCCAATAAAAGAATATACAAAAAAAAACTATAAATGGATATATAACATACCACAATTTGTGGGATCAGTGAAAAGAAGTTCTAAGAGGGAAGTTCATAGGGGTAAATGCCTACTTCAGAAAACAAGAAAAGTCTCAAATAAACAACCTAACTTTAAACCTAAAGGAATTGGGATGCCTAGGTGGCTCAGTGGTTGAGCGTCTGCCTTTAGCTCAAGTCGTGATCCTGGGGTCCTGGGATCAAGTCCCGAATCAGGCTCCCTGCTCAGCGGGTAGCCTGCTTCTCCCTCTGCCTACGTCTATCTGCCTCTCTCTCTGTGTCTCTCATGAATAAATCAATAAAATCTTGAAACAACATTTAAAAAAATAAAAATAAATCTAAAGGAATAGAAAAAGAAGAGACAGCAAAACCCAAAGTTAGTAGAAGGAAGGAAATAAAGTTAGAGCAGAAATAAATGAAATAGATACTAAAAGAATGGTACAGAAGATCACTAAGATCTAGTTCCTTGAAAAAATAAAATTGATAAGCGTTTAGCTAGACTCATCAAGAAAAAATGAGACTCATTATAAATAAAATCAGAAGCAAAAGAGGCAATGTTACAACTGATACCATAGAAATACAAAGGATCGCAAAAGACAATATGAACAATCATATGCCAACAAAATGGACAACACAGAAGAAATAGATAAGTTCCTAGAAACATACAACCTACAAAGAATGAATTAAGATAAAATAGAAAATAAATAAATTAGTCATACCAATTACTAATAAGGAAATTGGATGTGTAATCAAAAACCTCCCAACAACAACAACAAAAAAGTCCAGGATCAGATGGCTTCACTGGTAAATTCTACCAAACATTCAAAGAAAAATTAATACCAATCCTTCTCAATCAAGGGGGAACTCTTCCAAAGTCATTTCATGAAGCCAACATTATTAGCCTTATATCAAAACCAGATAAGAGTGCCAGAAGAAAAAAAATATGCATGCCAGTATCCCTGATAAATGTAGATGCAAAAATCATTGGCAAAATAATCATACACTATGATTAAGTGAGATTTATCCCAGAAATGCAAAAATGTGCAAGTCAGCCAATATGATATATCATATGAACCAAATGAAAGATAAACATCATATGAACATCTCAATAGATACAGAAAAAGCATTTGACAAAATTCAACATCCAGGGTAGCCCAGATGGCTCAGCGGTTTAGTGCTGCCTTCAGCCCAGGGCCTGATCCTGGAGACCCAGGATCAAGTCCCACGTCGGGCTCCCTGCATGGAGCCTGCTGCTCTCTCTGCCTGTGTCTCTGCCTCTCTCTCTCTCTCTCTCTCTGTCTCTAATGAATAAATAAATAAAATCTTAAAAAAAAAAACAACATAAATAAACCTTGAAAACAGTATGCCAAATGACAGAAGCCATACCAAAGACCATGTATGGTATGATTCCATTTGTATGAAATGTCCAGAATAGGCAATCCACAGAGACAGGGATGAAACTAGTATTTTCTAGGGTTGGTGGTCAAGAGAAAAGGGAAATGACTACTAATGTAAGTACAGGGTTTCTTCTGGGGGTTAAAAAAAAATGTTTTAAAATGAGGTAGTGGTAATGGTTATCTAATCCCATGGTATGATAAAACCACCAAACCATATACTTTAACAGGTTACATTTCATGAGATGTGAATTATATCTCAATAAGGGTGTTAAATACATATGTATTTATTTATAATTTTAAATCATAATTGATGAATTTAACATAATAGGGAGCATAATAGGAAGATTAGATATAGCTGAAGAAAGAAAGAATGTACTGAAAGACAGAGCTGTAGAAAGTTATCCAGAACTCTCTACAGAGAAATAAAGAGAAATATAATGTGAAAGGTAGCTTATGAGAAGTGAGAAGAGCAAGCAAATTCCAACATGATGGTAAGATATACAGAATAAAAAATAAAGAGATGTAGAAAAGGTGTATTTCAATAGATAATATTTTTGTGATTTAATTTTTTCAAAATACAAGCCTATGCCCAATCTTCACTTGTATAACCTCCAGTTTACATTTTCCTTATCCCTTCACATTTCTTCAATGACTCGGTGCTTCTAAAGTGATGTGCTTTGCAATAATTGTATATTTTAAAATATACTATGTATCATCAGTCTAGATTTACATATACAAAGGTACCATCAGCATATATTTATGTCTTCATTCAGCAAAATAGAATTATTATCTACTTAACATGAGTGATTTTTTATGAGCAATATCTGTCTTCTTTTCCAGTTCCATACTAAGTATTTTGGTTCCATTTGTAACCCTTTAATAAGAAATAATTTTGCTTGTCATCAAAAAGTATCAAACAGGGAAGCCCAGGTGGTTCAGCAGTTTAGCGCTGCCTTCAGCTCAGGGCCTGATCCTGGGAACCCGGGGTCGAGTCCCACATTGGGCTCCCTGCACAGAGCCTGCTTCTCCCTCTGCCTGTATCCCTGCCCCCGCCCCCGTGTCTCTCATGAATAAATAAATAAAATCTTTTTTTAAAAATAGTATCAAACATACAACTTCTTGAATTTAATCCTTCTGGGGGATCCCTGGATGGCACAGCGGTTTGGCGCCTGCCTTTGGCCCAGGGCACGATCCTGGAGACCCGGGATCGAATCCCACGTCGGGCTCCCGGTGCATGGAGCCTGCTTCTCCCTCCGCCTGTGTCTCTGCCTCTCTCTCTCTCTGTGACTATCATAAATAAAAAAAATAAAAAATAAATAAAAATAAATAAAAATAAAATAAAATAAAAATTTAATCCTTCTGTAGATGGTTTCACAAAATTTCATTCTATCAGGAATAGTTCCTGCTATTATTTTCTCAAGGTTTTCCATGGCTCTGGGAGCTGGCTTCTATGAGGGTGTGAAGGCAGATCCAAGAATGTATGTCTTAGAGTCTTTGCTTACATAGCATAAAAGCCAAAGACCCATGAGAGCCTTTTTCACATTCATTCCCTGGATCAGAGTCCTATCCATTTGCTCAGAAATTAGCATCAACTGTCACCAGATTCCCAAAATGTGCCATTCCTCCCAGAACTATTCCTTTAACAGATACAGTGAATCCTGTTAATATGAAGTGTCATGATTGAGCTCATTCCTCTAAGAGTCAAAAAAGAAAAAAAAAAAAAAAAAAAAAGAAATGAGCTACATCTAGATGCTCGCTAAATGATGAAACTAGCAAACTCCTCAAATATGCTAATGTGATACTTGGCTTTAGGACCTCCTAGGTCCCTTGTTACCATCTTCCTGGTAGGTTTCTTTACTCCTTCCCTTACAGAACTTGTATCAACTAACACACAGCAGTGCATTCACTGAAACAGCTCTGGGATTATTTATGTTTTAAATCACTTTCCTGGGATCCCTGGGTGGCGCAGCGGTTTAGTGCTGCCTTCTGCCCAGGGCCTGATCCTGGAGACCCAGGATCGAGTCCCACGTCGGGCTCCCGGTGCATGGAGCCTGCTTCTCCCTCAGCCTATGTCTCTGCCTCTCTCTCTCTCTCTGTGTGACTATCATAAATAAATAAAATTTAAAAAAAAATAAATCACTTTCCTTTTGGGGAATAAAATCTTCCAGATACATAGGACTAAAATCTCTAAGGGTGAAATTCTAAACCACTGATTGGAAGTGAGGAACAAAGTTTGGGCCCAATACCTAGCACATATTAGTCTGTGTATTAAATGACAGAAAATATTAAGGAATGCCTGGGTGGCTCATTGGTTGAGCATCTGTCTTTGGCTCAGGGCGTGATCCTGGGATCCTGGGATCAAGTCCCTCACCTGCAGGGAGCTACTCCCTCTGCCTATGTCTCTGCCTCTGTGTGTGTGTGTGTGTGTGTGTGTCTCATGAATAAATAAAATCTTTAAAAAAAAAAATTTAAGACTGCAGTGCCAGAACAGCACCCCAGACTGGTGAGTGTTGGTGGACATAATTGATGGGAAAATCAGTGAGTCCTTAGAAGTACTCGAAAGTTCCACAGAGCCAACTTGAACTTGGACTAGTATCCTTTCATTGGTTATGTGGTAAAAATTCTGAGGGGGGAAAAACAGCTAACCTTTACATTTCTTCTTCCTCCCATTTATCCCTAGACACAAACATAGTGTTACGTAATGTTTGAGGAAATGTTTACAAAGTGGCCAAGCATATGGTCAGTGGACCGGCCAGATAAGCTGACACCAACATCAAAGGAAGGACAGGAGGGGTGGGAAGGTTATGAGTCAGTGTGTGCACATCTCCTGGCGAGATGATCCCTACATCCTCTCCGTCTATGCTAGAGCCACATTTGCTCTCCCAAACACCTCAGCCTGGAGGGCCTGCAAGGCAGTAGCATTTGAATGGAAAATGTTTGCCTGCTGTTTCCCCCAGAATCTAGACGGCAGCCAGCTTCCGCAGTGGACAAGTCCTTATGTTCAAAAGAGTGAGGGAACCTGTTGTTTGGCCTTCTGCACCTGGGAAGGAAGAAGAACTTCATCTGAGGATGCTGCCTCAGGCACAAGTGCCCACCAGGAGGAGTGCACGGTGCGTGGACCTGGCCTGCTTGCTGACTGCTTTATGGAGTACTGTACTGCTGAGTCTAGTGTGGTACCTAGAGAGAATCTGGTCTTGGTCTCCCACAGAGAGAAGAGAAGAGAGGGAGAACGCCATGCTAGTGACTTACACCTGATGCACCTAGAATTAAGACTGGGGGGACCCATCCCCCAATGTAAAGAGTTGTTATCTTTGCCAGTTGTAATTATTAGTGATAGCAATTACTTTATTTTTGCTTAGGTTGGTTTTCTAAATTTTCTACAGTGAATATGTATTATTTTTAAAAGAGGGAAGGAGGTGGGAAATGTTCTCTAGACATCTCCCACTTCACACACTGGAGAACATTAGCTCAGCGGACCCTTCCACAATACTTTAAGGTATGGAAACCCACATCACCATCATTAGTTTGCAAATAAAGAAACTGAGGCCTGAACTTCATCATTCTTCACTGGGTTATACTTACCCCAAGCGAGCTGATGTCACAGGCAAGCAAGCCCCTTTTTGGATGGCTGATAAAGCCACCCACTACCCTGAAGCCCTCTCATGCTCTCCACCCCACCCCTGTGGCCTGCCGAAGGTTGCTGCTCATTCTTCAATCAATGGCTACTTAACCAGAGAAGGCAGCACCCTTTACTCTGAGACTCGGGATCTATACCCAATGAGCAAGAAGTAGCAGGGTGGCTTGCTTTCTCTTGTTTATGGCTTCCCTCTGAAGAAAGGAATCTTAGAGACTAGAAGAGGCTAACTAGTTTGTCCAAGGCCGCACAGCTAGCAAGTGGCATAGCTACTACGTAGATCTAACATTCTGACTGTAGAGACCTCACACTTAATCACTAGATTATAGCCCCTCAATAAAATAGTCAAGATTCATTCAAAACAATATAGATGTGAAACTCTCAGCTGGCATACCACCAGAGCTGGGGGGATATCTTTGCTCTTGACCTGGCCAATTTGCATCAGAAGCACGGGAGGTAAGACAGCATGAATGGGAGATTGGTCACATCCAAAAGAAATAATCCCATACATTAAGGATCATGGAAGCCAATCTTCTCATTGTTGAAGAAGAGAGGCACAAACATGGAAAAGGCAAGACTCGTGATCTTGGATTGTAATCAGGCACATTGGCATGAACACAGGGTTTCTAAAATATAGAGATATAGCTACAGATGTAGATACCAAATGTACATGTGTGCTCATAGCTCTACCCACTGAGAGGACCCAGAATCAATGACGCTCTGGTAGCACTAAGCACGTTTAATGCCTAAATCCTGATATCTAAATAACATTCTCAATTAAAAGGAACCAGGGCTCCTTGAAGACATAGTTGACTCCAGGGCGATAAGGAAAGTACCAGATGAGCATGGAATCTCTCATGGCAGAAATAAGGAAGTTCTTCAAGAATCTTTGTAACCATCAAAAGTCCTAGGAGCAAAAAAAAAAAAAAAAAAAAAAAAAAGTCCTAGGAGCTTGAAAAGTCTCTCACTGGCTAAATCTGGGCTAGCTTGAGCATCACAGTAAATAATGCTAGTAGTGGATTATAAATCATTCAATAAAACAGGAATCATGGATCCACACTGATACAAATAAATAAGAAGAGGAAGCTCTCCCTTATGCCAGCAAATATGTATAGAAGAAATAGTAGCATTATATAATTACTTATCCACCATGTTAATAATAATTGGGTGAGGAATAGCATCTCTGGATGCCACAAATAATGGGTAAAGGTTTAATAAGGAACCAGGTATTTATACAGACTTGAGGTATCTCCCCACAAAATACTTATTAACATCTTAATGAGGGATCCCTGGGTGGTGCAGCGGTTTGGCGCCTGCCTTTGGCCCAGGGCGCGATCCTGGAGACCCGGGATCGAATCCCACGTCGGGTTCCCGGTGCATGGAGCCTGTTTCTCCCTCTGCCTGTGTCTCTGCCTCTCTCTCTCTCCCTATGTGACTATCATAAATAAATAAAAATTAAAAAAAAAACCTCAAAGTTAAAAAAAAATAACATTTTAATGAATACTTATCAATACTTACTAATACCCTACCACAAAGTACTCATTAATTATCTGTACTGTGGAGAAACCTGACAGCATTTTAACCAAATGATAAAAGTCAACATCACCAGTAATAAGTTAAATCAACATCATGTACCTGCTGATAATATGCACTGAGAAAAATATCTGCTCATTTCTGTGCTAATGTCAAGATACACCTGAATCTAATCATGGCAAAGGATGAGACAACTCCAAATTGAGGGACATTCTTCAAAGTAACTGACTGGGACACTTCAAAAAAGATAAGACTAACTAGCTTGTTCCAGGTTAAAGACAACTAAAGAGATATGCTAACTACATGCAGTGCATGATTCTGGAAGTATAAACACTGGAACAATCAGGGAAATTTGAGCAGGGATCTGCAAAGTAGAAGACAGTACATTATCAGTCTCAATTTCCTGATTTTAATGGGTATCCTGTGGCTACATAGGGAATGTTCTTATTTTAAAGAAATGTGCACTGAAGCATTCAGAGGTAATGGAACATTGCACCATTTGCAACATAATTCCATTTTTTAAAATATTTTATTTATTTGAGAGAGAGAATGAGCAGGGAGAGGGGCAAAACGAGAAGGAGAAGCAGACTCCCTGCTAAGCAGGGAGCCTAATGGGGACTCAATCCCAGGACCCCAGGGTCATGACCTGAGCCAAAGGCAGATGTTTAAACAACCAGGTGCCACCTGAGCCAACCAGGTGCCCCTGAAACATAATTTCAAGTGGTTGAGAAAAATATGTGTATATATAGAGAGATGAAAAATATGGTAGATTATCAATAATTGGTGGATCTGGGGAAGGACTTCTGTGTTCTGTTCTTGAAATTAAATTTTTTTCTATAGGTTTAAATTTATTTCAAAGCAAAAGTTCCCCCCAAAAAAGTATATGATAAAATTCAATACCAGCTTTTAGTTTAGCAAAGCAACAAATAATACATATCTAGAGAGAGAGAAAGAGCAAGATATACTGAGAGACAGAGAGATGGGAGAAGGGAGAAAAAGTCATTATCTGAGACATTTTTCTATATTTATGTACATACATAGGAGCTTTGTAGCAGTTTTTAAAAATAGGATAATACGGTATAAACACAACTCACTTTTTTTACTTAAAAATATTACTTAGCAATCTTTCCAGATCAGTAAGATAAATCTACCTCAGTCTTTTTAAATTACTACATAGAATTGCCTTATATTGCCAGTCCATCATTTTTTTTAAAGATTTTATTTATTCATTCATAGACACACACACACAGAGAGAGAGAGAGAGAGAGAGAGGCAGAGACACAGGCAGAGGGAGAAGCAGGCTCCAAGCAGGGAGTCCGACGTGAGACTCGATCTCAGGTCTCCAGGATCACACCCCAGGCTGCAGGCGGCGCTAAACCGCTGAGCCATCGGGGTTGCCCCAGTCCATCATTTTTTTTTAAAGATTTTATTTACTTATTAATGAGACACAGAGAGAGAGAGAGAGAGGCAGAGACACAGGCAGACGGAGAAGCAGGCTCCATGCAGGAAGCCCGACATGGGACTCGATTCTGGGTCTCCAGGATCACACCCTGGACCAAAGGTAGTGCTAAACTGCTAAGCCACCCGGGCTGCCCCCTAGCTCCAGTCCATCATTTTTAAACCAATTTCCCATCAGAAAGTATTTAAGTTGCTACCTAATATCCTTTATTTTTTTAATAATAAAATTATTTTTTATTGGTGTTCAGTTTGCCAACATACAGAATAACACCCAGTGTTCATCCCGTCAAGTGCCCCCCTCAGTGCCCACCACCCAGTCACCCCCACCCCCCCTCCTCCCCTTCCACTACCCCTAGTTGTTTCCCAGAGTTAGGAGTCTTTATGTTCTGTCTCCCTTTCTGATATTTCCTACCCATTTCTTCTCCCTTCCCCTCTATTCCCTTTCACTATTATTTATATTCTCCAAATGAATGAGACCATATAATGTTTGTCCTTCTCCGATTGACTTATTTCACTCAGCATAATACCCTCTAAAACACTTATTTTCATTTTACACTTTTACTACCAAATAAAGATCATATACTTAAAGTCAGCATGTGAACTACTCAGACCTGGGTCACACAAATATTCAAAAGTAATGATAAATTCAAGGCAAGGCTAGTGCCAATGGACAAATCATTAAGACCCTTCAATCGGGCCTAAATTTCTCATATGCCCAATGTCTATTAGTGCAACTGACAAATTTTCAAGGATTTAACTTTTTCCAATAGTCTACTTGCTATTAAAACTCTTTCGTTTTGACTTAGGAGGCCTGTTTGTCAGTCTACTTAGGAATGGGCATTGCAATTTCTTCCCTTATCCTACAGCTATAAGCATTTTCTAAAATGCACCCACATGTGAAATTATTCAGACCTATTGATAGCAAAAACACAATCAGAGGAAACCATTTCATCCTCTGGGTTTATTGCTAAAGAATCATCCTCCCTTGAGGTACTCATTGGGGATGGCAGAGCTTCTGCATACATGTCATTATTCTGTAATTAGAAGAGGGAGGTGGGAGGGGCCATCCATGAAAGAATGTAAGCTTCGCAAAGCAAGATGGGGCTAGGTCAGAGGTATCTACAGCACTACCACCCTGCCAACGTCCAGGAAGGAGGGGGGGGGTGGACATTAAGTATAGTAGAAGCAGAGGTAGTCGCAGGATGAGCATTCAAAGCCTTGGACATTTCTCTTGCAAAACTGACCCCCAAGACACTGGGAAATTGCTAGATATTCAAGGTAGAATTTCTGTGCATGAACAGAAAATAAGTTTGTTCGTGGTTATTTTTGTGAGGCTTTGATTTTGTTCAATGGAGCCAGTGAAGCTAAGAGAAAAGGTATCCCAGGAGTCCCTCCTGTTTGCTTCCAACTTACTAGGAAGTGACATGATCATCAAAGACTCAAGATCTTAAGAGTGAAAATTTTACTGCCACAATCACCCTTTCCATTCCACCTAAACCACACATGATAGTCACTTTAAAAATATTAAATTTTCAAGTCATCATCATTCTTACAGCTGGGGGGGGTTGGAATTCCATTCAAGTTAAATACAATGATTAGTAGAAACATTTAAGTGTCCTTTTGTTTTTTTAAATATAGTATTTACTAATGAAGATCTAGGTTTAAAATTAAGGCACAAATAGGTTTATACCCAAAGCACATTCATAGTCATTGATTTTCCCAAACATTATATTTACCCATTGCCGCCACCTCCAGAAAAGAGTTACGTAAGTTGGAGTGTGTTCTGATAAGCATAGGTTAGATGAAAATAATTGATACTACTATAAAGATAGGAAAAGAAAAATCAACTTTATGTTTTCTAACAGTTGAAACAAGTGAGAAGCAATTCTTCAAAACAGAACAAAATATCACATGATAGTGTATTACCTTTTTGTCTAATAGAAAAGGGAAGACCATCAGGAAAGTTCTTAATAGTCAAACTAGTTCAAATAAAGCATAATACAAAAGTGCTTCATCTGAGATTGCTGACTTTCAAGAATTTTAAAAGGCATTACAAAAAGATGCTGATGAGTACATTTCTCAGGCGTCTCCGGACAACTGGTATATGAGGTTGCAATAAAAAGATCCAGGAACATACTCATGCTTTTTTGTTGCTGGACAAGACAGTTGGCCTAATTTCTTCTACATTTCACATGAAGCAATAGCATCATGGAGGTGTGTAGAATTATAGGATGCTCCAGAAATATTGAGTCACCCCACATAAAAGACATAGCCCACTATTGACCACAAGTGTTGTTCTAGAACATGTTATGGTCATGACTTATCAAATACCAATCACTTCAGGTCATTTCTATTTGACCATTTCTTGTAATGTTTTTCACACCCCAAAATGTGTAATGTGAATGTGCCTACTTCCCAAAGATCACTTAAAAGTCCTAAATTCCAAATCATCAAACTCTCTCACCCCTGAATTTCTCAGCCTAAAAGTTTACATCCAATCCAGAAGTCAAATGACCTGAATTCATTTCCTCGCCTCAGTGGGCAAGTCACTAAATGTTTCATTTGC
Source organism: Vulpes vulpes (assembly GCF_048418805.1). NCBI lineage: Eukaryota > Metazoa > Chordata > Mammalia > Carnivora > Canidae > Vulpes > Vulpes vulpes. The sequence continues at coordinate 106,547,349 of NC_132781.1, read as the reverse complement.
CTTACTTCCTCATCAATAAAATGGGCCAGTGCTCATCATACCTTCATATAGAACATTGTGACAATAAATGAATTGTTTAAAATAAAGTGCCATGCAGATTCAACTCACATCTATTGAGGTGTCTATCCTGAGCTGGACACTCTGTTACATATTTTACTTATATTTTTTCCATTTAATGAAATAGCCCAGTTATTAGCTATACCTAAGACAAAAAACTGAGAGCCAAAAAAGGTGAATTACTTTTCTCAGCACAACTGGCCAAATACAGGATTCAAATTTCATTCTGGTGCTCTTTCCCTCTTATTATTTCTACTTCTATCTTTGTATAGTCAAGATGCTATTACAGTACTAAGATTTTCCAGTAGAATGAAATTTTTAGGAACCACCAATAAACTATTAGAGAAAGCAAAGAAAACTGCAAAGATAATTTGTAAAATTTGGGTCTGAACCAGAGTCCTGAGCATATACATCCCAAGGTCAAGGAGATGTGACACTGAACTTTCTGAGGAGACAAATATATATGCGTATAAATATAATCTGAAAAGGAAAAAGTCCAGACTCTTTTCAGAAAGAAACCAGGAATTTATTAATTTAGGACTGAGGAAGAATAGAAATATATGAGCAGCAAATATCTGACCAGGGGAAACACCTGAATTTCTGGGATAGGCATTCTTAGAAAACATCCAGCAGGTGAGCAAGTTTACTGCCCGCTAGAAACTGCACAGCCCAAGATCCCTTGGAATGTATTTATAGACGCTCCGTCACTAAGGCGCCAACATTTGATCTGTTCTTTCCAAAATAGGTCTTAAAAAATTCAAAAGGAAAAAGGTTAAGAGCCCTGTAAACAACGTCCTCTGTGGCTGATTGTAAACATTGCCACCAAAGAGAAGAGCAGACTGTTGCTTGCAAAGTGTGAACAGACTTTCAGTCTGGAGAGAGAGAAGTCTTGAGGGCGGGGGCTGCAGAAAGGAGGAGCGGCCTCCTTTCTGCTCCTTGGCTCTCAGGACCTGAGAAGGAGAAACCACAGCTGACCCACCTGTTTAGAAGGAAGACAACACGGTGAGCAAATTTCCCCGATGAGTATTTAGTACTGACCCTGTACCATACATACTTCTGGAAGGCATGTGGCCAAAAGAAAGATGTGAGGCACCTGGAGTCCTAATTTTCTGAGACTCTCGGGTGCTTTTCAACTCCTTTCTAGGAGAAGGAAGCTCTGTCCATGGGAGACTAGTCTATGGGCGGGAGAGGTTTTATCAAAGAAGGCCCAGAGTCTTAATTAATGATTGATAACAGCTAGATTGGAGTCACCACAGAATGACAGTGCCACAGTCTCTCATCTAAGATTCAGAAATCCAAAAGGCTGTGAAAATAAAAGATTCTTTTTTTGTAACTCATGTGACAAGCAAGACTTGATCCAGCTTCTTCTGGTGACCAAACCTGACCTGGATTGGTTGGTTGATTGATTGATTGATTGTTTTAAAAGATTTTATTTATTTATTTGATGGAGAGAGAGAGCACAAGCAGGGAGAACGGCAGGCAGAGGGAGACAGAGAAGCAGACTCCTCACTGAGCGAGGAACCTGAGTTGGGGCTTGATCCCAGGACCCCACAATCATGACCCCAGCTGAAGGCAGATGCTTAACTGACTGAACCATCCAGGCACCCCCCCACCCCCGACCTGGATTTATGAGTATTATGGGGTGCTGCTTCAAACCCCTAGGTGATTATGAAATACTTAGTATATGTACCATACTGTCTTTCCAAAATCTGAAAAATTATGAATTCCAAGAATACCTAGCTCCAGGTATTTTGGTAATGGAATGCAGACCTGTATTATATATCTTTATGTGTTCTTTTTTCTTTCTTCTTTTGTTCTAAATGTAGGTTAATTCATGTCTCACACAGTACAAGTAACTAATCCATAGCATCTTAATAAGCAGCCATATGTTCTCAGAAAATGCAGTTTGCCAGACCAGGTATCTTATCTTGCAAGGTCAGCCACCAAAACTTTGGAAGGGCCCAACTGCACAGGGTGAGCTTCCCACATCAAAAAACTATGACGGCTGGGAGGAACTTCTAGTATTCTATGTAGAGTACTTATTGACAGCCTTCCAGAGAAATCACATGAGAAGCCTTAAAAAATACTGCCTTTTCTAAAACTGATCCATTTCAGTGACAGCTAACAACTTTACCTCTGTTAACTATCACATTTACATTTTTAATTTATCCGTCTCACACATCAAATTTTTCATTTAAATCCTGGTGAGCTTTAGAAATTCAGCACCAAAAAAAAAAAAAAAAAAAAGAAAGAAAGAAAAAGAAAAAGAAAAAGAAAAGAAAAGAAATTCAGCACCAGGTCTACCTGCACAATCCCAAAATCTGAAAATGTGTATTAGTGAAAAGCAAACCCCTAAACAAACAAAAAATTTAATATATACTGTTCATCCCTTTTTCCATTTCATAGTTGGTGGAATTGTTTTATTTCAAACACACTGTGAAAGAACAGGTCCTTGATTCAAACACACTGTGAAAGAACAGGTCCTTGATAATCATTTCCCCTAGATGAGTCTGGAAGGCAAAAACTCAGCTATCTGCCAAGAAGAAACACTTAATCAAGAGCTGCTCAAACCCATAGGTGGAGCCTCTGGGATCACAAAGTGCCCTGCTTGTTTTTAAGGATCTGATCATCAAATATTTTCTTGTATATGCCAAGCTCTTTTGTTCTAAATGTAATACTCTAGTGGAATGTGAATGACGAATATCCATACTCAAGGAACTACAACTTTTAAATGTTATACTTAATCTCCCAGATGTATTTGGGCACCAAATTAAAGGATCATCTACTTGAACTTTTTGAAATGTAAAATAGATTGGGAATAACATCTGTCCCAAACCGCTGCTGTTTAGATGAAAGTTCTCAGCTCAGAGTTCTGCCACACTTGTCAGAAATCTGATTTGTAAATCTTGTGTGCTTATGGATTTGGGGTAAAAATACAACACAAATTGTATACACACACACACACACACACACAATGAGAGAGGAAGCAATTTAAAATGAAAATAGAAAACAGGAGCTACTTCTTGTCAAACCAAAAAAAGAAAGACATAATTGCCTACATTTACAAAAGAAGCAAATAGTAAGAAGGAAGAAGAGTTATTTAGGGTATGATAACCAGGAATTATAACTAAAATTCATGGGAATGAAAAATTTATGCTGTGTGACAGAGACGGCTTGTGGCCACAAACTATTTCTCCCTTCTTCCTCAGTAAAAACAAACAAAAACCTCGATTTTATTAGGGCAGCTATGAACTCAACTAAAAGATATTATTTCCCAAACTCCCTTGCAGCTAGGTTTGGCATGTGATTAAGCTCTGATCAATGATCTGTGGCAGAGTGTTGAGTGGGAGATGGACCCGAGGGGGGATGTTGGGGAGGGGTAACAGGAAGGGAAGGGGGGAAGGCTGCCCTAAAGAGGCTGGCTTGGCTTAAAGACTATTCTTTCCATGCCTTCTCCCTTCTGGAGTAAGGAGCTCCATAGTGAGCTTGGAACCATGGGTTAAGAATGGAACACACACCTAACGTAAAGCAAAAAGATAAGAACTCGATCCCAAGTAACTCAGTGGAGTTGCCATATTTACTCTGGACTGACTACCTCTGGACTTCTTTTATATGAGAGAAACAATTCGTGTGTTTATTGTTTTTGTTGTTGTTGTTGTTATATTTGGTTCTATCAAAAAACTAACAGAGAATTGGCAGCTGGAGAAAATAAATCAGTTGGAGGGTCCATGACTCAGGCCTTTGCCGCTCCAAGCATGTGATCCCTGCAAGAGCAGCATGGGCATCACTTAAGAGCTTATTAGAAAAGCAGAGTCTTAGGCCCCACCCAGGCCTTCTGAATCAAAATCCAAATTTAAACAAGATCCCCAGGTGACTTATGTATGCAGTTTGAAAAGTTTCAGTGGCATTCACTGAGTAAATGCTCTTTGACAAGCCAGACCAAACATCATGGATCTGAATGAACCTGCTGGGCAGTATTCTTATTACCTAGATTTATATCCTGGGGCGGGGGGGAGGGGGTAGGACAGTAAGAAAATATGACCTGTTTTGAGATCAGACATCAAACATGCTATTTTCAAATGATAAGTTTCTCAATTGGTTCAAAATGCACTAAAGGAAAACAAATACCAAAAAAGCCCTAAATATGGACTTTTTGAAGATATAATTCATAATAAAGTAGAGTGCTTTCCACATAATGATCAAGCTGCCAAAATCCAGAAACAATAACCCTTTTGGTCACTTACTACACCAAAGCTTTTTATTCTCATTTTTAAATTACTAAACACCAATTCTCTGACAAGTTCAGTTATATCCCAACTGACAAATTGAAAATTCGCTTACCTGCGCAGCATTTAAATGTGAAAATTATACTTTCAGTGTACATGTTCATTCTGGAAATTTTCTCCTCCACTCCCCAAAAGCACTCCCAGTCAGTAAATGCAATTCTTTACATGAACAAGATGATTTGAATGAACTAAGTTCAGTTAACTTTAAAATAAATTTTCTATATTTCAGATAAAACATATATACAATAAAATGCCCAGATCTTAATTATACTACTGGATGAGTTGCATAATCATATCCAACCATGTAACCACCACCCTAGTCAAGATATACAACTTTCCCATCCCCCCAGAAAGTTCCCTTTGCGGGCCTTCCCCACCTCTGCCTTCCACCCAGAGGCAGCCACTGTACAGGGGAGTTCTTACTCTGATGTGACCAGAAAATGGAGCCAAGCATGATTTTACAATCTAAAGCTAATAAAATAGGGCAGCCCGGATGGCTCAGCGGTTTAGCGCCGCCATCAGCCCAGGATGTGATCCTGGAGACCTGGGATCCAGTCCTGCATTGGGCTCCCTGTGTGGAGTCTGCTTCTCCCTCTGCCTGTGTCTCTGCCTCTCTCTCTCTGCCTCTCTCTGTCTCTTATAAATAAATAAAATATTTTTAAAAATAAAGCTAATAAAATAGCATTAGGAACCATAGAACTCTGTGTTGCCTGCAGATGCTGTTACCATGCTTTAATTCTCTATCAAAAGCTTGTCTAATATGTGGTAGAAAGGAATACAGAATACCTTGAACTTGGTTCAATCAATATGAGCGTTGATACAATTTGTTAAAACATTGACTATACTTGAGTGGATTCTTGATCTATTTTCTTTAAGTAGGTGTAAGTGAATTTTAAATAGGTATTCCTTCTTTGGGAAACCCTAATTTCAAATAGTGCCTCCTGCCCTCCCATATTTGATACCAAAAAGAGCCAGAACATAAAGTGATTTGCAGTTGAAAGTACAAAGTTTACTTTTTAAAACCTTTGATTATGTCATGTGATTGTGTTGGATTGACGGTGGGTGTTAGGTAGGCTAAACACTGTTTCTTTTGTCCTAAACCAATATATTTAATTAAAAATCAGTGCACAGAGAGGGGCCTCTGAGCACTGTCTTCTTTTTTCGAATTGACTTATTCCATCCATTTTTCAGTAGTTCATCTTTCCCAATTTTAAGGAAACAGGCAAAGAAAAGATACATAATCCTTATAAAAATTATGAGAAAGGCACTGTTAGGTTGGGTACACTGGAAATATAAGACACCACTAATATTAACAGTTTTCACTGTAATTCCAAGTAACCAATTCTTGGCTGGTTGTGTTAACCAAAACAAAAAATGTGAGACCACATACAGCACAACTCCTGGTTACTCTTAACCAACAAGTCCATATCCTGGAGAGTCACTGTATCTGTCATTAATGGTGTACCAACATCCAAGGATCAGAGCTCTGTTTTGGGATGGGCTGCTGCATACTTAGGTGCCAGTTCAGTGATCAGATTCACATAGTCAGTTTTTTCCGCACAGGCTCTGCACTCCTCTCCCCAGTTGTGCAGTATCTGTTTCAGCTCTGCTACTCTCATCTTTGACAGGTCCACTGATGCCAAGTCCAGTTTCTTTTCTAAATGACAAAAAGGAAAAGCAGTTTTTAAAAAAACAAAACAACTGTGAAACACTTAGAAAAGCCAGTGGTGTTACTTATCTTGGTGCTGACTACCCTATGTTTCAAAGTGGGGATCAGTTCCAATTTCTATGGAAACCAAGACATACCTAAGGAAAATGTGTTATGTACAAAGCTATTGGGATCATTAGTGTTCTATTAAACTTGTTTTCCATGGAATTATACTTGCTTCAAAACAGGGGACCGGGTAGATTTGCAGTATTTTGTGACTACTCCATGGCTTCTCAAGACCATAATTATTAAAATGACTGCACAGCATTCTAATTGCTGCTCCTAACATACAAAGAAGGGAACTGATAAATGACGGTGCCTTGGAATGGCCTTGAGTGTGGCCAACTGAAAGCCCTTAATTGTAATTAATTAGAAAGTGATAGTTCACCTTCTATACTGAAGACATGTCTGCATTAAAACAGATGGACATACCTATTACAAAGCACTATTGAGTTTTTAAATACAAATATAAAGAAACCAAAACACAGGAATAAAATTAAGAGCATTTTCACTGAGCCTTAATTGTTTGGGAATCTCTGCTTGAACTCACCTGATCCTCTGTCCCTACTGGGATTACAAAATCATCACAGCATTCATTTATAGTTCTTTGGGATATGCCCACGTCTCTAATGCAAGCTCTTTGGTGCCAGCTGATCTGGCTCCTAACCTTCTTGCCAATAACACTTGTCACGAACATCCAACTCCTCTAGAAAGACTACTGCTCCCATTTACTATCTGTAGACAATGTCAAGAACTCAGCTACTTCTCTAATGCAAAACCCAAAAATAGGAAAAACAAACAAACAAAGCTCATCTATAACATACTTATGATTATAATCCCCATCAGAAAGGGGAAATTCTTTTCCTTCCCCCTCCCCCATGACCAGCTGTGTGTTTGAACATGGATGCAACATTAATGTTGCCACAATTAGTGGCAGCTCAGAACCTTTGCAGCTTGACTTCTCTTGAGGAGCCCTTTCCTCTTTTTTTCCCTGCATAAGACAACACAGCATTTAAGTCTTTTAACAACCTAACATAGTTGTCAAGTGACTTATCAAAAATTTCCAGTAACTGTGCTCAAATTTAAAAGTTGGATTTTATACTTAGGAATAAATTTAATCAAGGAGGTGAAAGATCTATACACTGAAAACTACCAGACTTTGATGAAATAAATTGAAGAAAACACAAATGGAAAAACATCCTGTTTGTGGATTGGAAGATTAATATTGCTAAAATGCCCTTTCTACCCAAAGCCATCTACAGATTTAATGCAATCCCCATCAAAATTCCAGTGGCACTTTTCACAAGAAATAGGAAAAACAACCCCAATTTGTATGGAACCACTAAAGATCCTGAATAGCCAAAGCAACCCTCAGAAAGAACAAAGCTGGAAGCATCCTGGTGTCAAATGATACTGCAAAGCTATAATAAAACAGTGTGGTACTGGCATAAAAACAGACACATACACCAATGGAGTAGAATCAAAAGCCCAGAAATTAACCCTTGCATATAAGGTCAACAGTATTTGACAAAGGAGCCAAGAATATTCCATGCAGAAAGAACAGTCTTTTTAGTAAATGGTGTTTGGAAAACTGGATAACCACATGCAGAAAAATGAAACAGGACTCCTATCTTATATCACTTGGGAAAATTAACTTGAAATGGATTAACAAGTTAAATATAAGACCCCAAACCATAAATAACTGGAAGAAAACATGGGGAAAGTCTCCTTGACATTGGTCTTGGCAACGATTTTTTGGATATGACACCAAAGCACAACACCAAAGCAAAAATCAGTAAGTGGGACAAAATAAACTAAAAAGTTTCTACCCAGAAAAGAAGCCATCAACAAAATCAATGGCAAGTTATGGGATAGGAGAAATTATTTGAAAATCATATATCTGACATGCGGTTAATGTCTAAAATATATAAAGAACTCACGCAACTCAATAGCAAAAAAATCCCAAACAATCTGACTAAAAAAATAGGCAGAGGGACTGAATTGATATTCTCCCAAAGAAGACATATACATGGCCAAAGATACATGATAAGGTACTCAACATCACTAATCATAAGGGAAATGCAAAACGGCACTACAATGAGGTATCACTTCATATTTGTTAGAATGGCTGTCATCAAAAACCTAAGATAGGGCAGCCCGGGTGGCTCAGCGGTTTAGCGCCGCCTTCAGCCTGGGGCATGATCCTGGAGACCCGGATCGGGATCGAGTCCCACGTCGGGCTTCCTGCATGGAGCCTGCTTCTCCCTCTGCCCGTGTCTCTGCCTCTCTCACTCTCTCTCTCTCCCTCTCTGTGTGTCTCTCATGAATAAATAAATAAAATCTTTAAAAAAAAACAACAAGATATAGCAAATGTTGAAAACAATTTGGAAAAAAATCACTGTCCCTGGCAGTATAAGTTTGTACAGCCACTATGGAAAACAGTATGGAAGTTCCTTTAAAACTTAAAAGACTGGGATGCCTAGGTGGCTCAGCGGTTTAGTGCCCGCCTCACCCCAGGGCATGATCCTGGAGTCTGGGGATTGAGTTGCACATCGGGCTCCCTGCATGGAGCCTGGTTCTCCCTCTGCCTATATATCTCTGTATCTCTCTCTCTCTCTCTCTCTCTGTCTCTCTCTCTGTCTCTCTCATGAACAGATAAATAAAATCTTTAAATAAATAAATAAACTATCAAATGACCTAGCATTCCACTTCTGGGTATATATCAAAATGAAAATAGGTTATCAAAGAACTATCTGCACTTCCATGTTCATTGCAGCATTATTCATAATAGGCAAGATATGTAAACAAGCTAAGTATCTGTCAACAGATGAATGGATAAAGAAGATATGTGTGTGTGTGTGAGAGAGAGAGAGAGAGAGAGACGCAGGTATACACACACAATGGAGTGCTATTCCGCCATGAGAAAGGAAATCTTGCCACTTGCCACAACATGAATGGACTTTGAGGACATTATACTAAGTAAAATAAGTCAGACAGAGAAAGATAAATGCTGTATATCACTTAACAGTAGAATCTAAAAAAGCCAAACTAATAGAAACAGAAAGTAGAATGGTAGTTACCAGGGGCTGCAGGGTGGAGAAATTAAGGAGATTTTGGCAAAGGGTACAAACTTCCAGTGATAAGACAAGTTCTGGGGATCTAATGTATGCCATGGTATTTATGGCTAATACTGTATTATATACTTAAAGTTGCTAAGAGAGTAGATCTTAAATGTTATCACAAAATGATACGGTATTTATAAGACACAATGGAGGTGTTAGCTTATGTGATGGTGCTAATATTGCAATATATAAGTGTATCAAGTCAACATGTTATACACCTTAAACCTACACAAAGTTTTATGTTAATTATATCTTAATAAATCTGGAAAAAAATAGGTAAAAGTTAAATTTTAAAGCTTTTTTTTATTTGGAGGGTCAGCTACACCCTGTGTTCCAGAGAACCCTTCGATTTTCATAGTGATACCTATCCTTTAAAAAAAAATAGATCTAGTGAAAACATACTTTCAGGTCAAAAACCAAATGACACCTTCCTAATTAAAAACATAATCCAGGCAGCCTGGGTGGCTCAGCTTAGCACCGCCTTCAGTCCAGGGCCTGATCCTGGAGACCGGGGATCAAGTCCCACGTTGGGCTCCCTGCATGGAGCCTGCTTCTCCCTGTGTCTTTGCCCCCCCCCCCCCACTCTGTGTCTCTCATGAATAAATAAATAAAAATCTTAAAAAAAAAATCTCTTCTACCCAATCTCAGTCTACCCAAAAGGCTGGTCCAGATACAAGTCCTCTTCACTTACCTTGTTTGTTAATTTCATGACTGACTTAGCAAAATACCTTTAAACATAGATGCTTTTATAGCTTAAATTATTAATATCCCACCATTCAAACGCCCTGTTCAATCTTAACTTTCCTGCCAACAATAAGATGAGAAGGAGAATTTAGAACATCCTTCAAATGATTGAAGGGAAAAAAATACTTTCTTGCAAGTGTCATTAGAGTTTTTGAGTTTTTCTAGAAAACTTGGCCTCTGGCATTAATTTTAAAAGAGTAAAAACCCTGTAACCCTAAACCTATAAGGAAAATGTTGATCCCAAAATTAAAACTAGTTCATGGCTCCCCAGGGGCCTCTAGTGGCCAGCATTGCCAAAACATTAGTAAATATGCATTTCTTCTCAATAATATATGAATATTTTTTGTTATTCAAGGACCCAAGTAGGATCCCTTGTATATACCAGATGTTATTCCAAATACATTTATCAAATGAAAGAATCAGGACAGGTTGGTCCCTTTTGTGAATATTGTTCATATGTATTCAATGATTTCTGCCTCTACTTCATTAGTTGGAAGCCAATAAAAACAGATGCCTTCCCCATAATCACTACCTTGGAGATTGGGGCCTGCCCTTGGCAAATTGAGAAATAGGTTGTCTTTGGTATCTTCTGACCTTAAACCTATTTAAAGCCAGCTTTGTTGCTATGGCGCATAGGCATATTACATAGCTATGTTGGAAAATAAGACTAAAATAATTCAGAGTCGGTGTTAATGACCTAGTTTGTAGTACTACAGTGGATCTGTAACACAAAACAATGACTTAAGCAAAAAAAAAAAAAAATGTGTCTTTCCTGGTAAAATCTCAGGTATTAAGGATTGGCAAAGGGAGGACTCCCCAGGCTTTTAACACACCTATTCAGTCTACCCAAAAGGCTGGTCCAGATACAAGTCTTCAGTACTGTATAAGAATAGATCTATATCTGTGAAATTCCTAAGGCCAAGGATAATGTTTTAAATAGGACATCTCCTTCCTTTCCTCACTGTTTATTTTAGGCACCCTTGATAAGCTTACTTCATCAAGCAAAACCTGACTTGATGTGACTAACCTATTTTCTAACATTTAAAACTGGCAGGATGGTAGACAAATCTAGGGGAAAAAGATACAGTCATTTTTAAAATTTCAAAGTCCCGACATCACATTTGAATAGATGCAACTTTTTGTTTTAATAGGTTACCAAGAGCTAAATCACCATGAATAGCTGCTCCCTTTGCATTTTGAATTTTTCCTTGACATACATAGTTGACATTGCCTTGGTGATTTAAGAGTTTAAACTTTGGTATCTGGGTTGGCAATTTTACCGAAAGCTGATTGTGCCAGGATTCATTTCTCTTTCCCCAAAGGAGCTCAGATGGCACTAGGCACCATTCAGCAGCCCAGCCACCTACTGGCAAGTGGAGATTGCCTTCCCTTCTCACACTGACTTTTTAGAAACAGGGACCTTGATTTAGGGAATTGGCAATCCCCTGGACATATTGGAAAAATACATTTGACTTCATTATACCATATTTCAGCTCACAGATCTGGCTGTCCATCTTCTTGAGCTTCTCACAAATCTTTATTGCAGGCATATGCACACTCATTGGGCGAGCAACCTCACTGAGGATCTTTGTGGCTGCATCCTTCGTTGCTCCTAGGTAATAGCACTGAAGGGTACAAAAAGAAGTTAATGTCCTGGGTGATGAAAAAATGTAGTTAGTATAGTTTTGGAGAAGTGAGAAAGAGGTTAACCTAGTTTTCTTGACCCAGCTATTAAATTTTAACCCCTGCTGACTAAGGCACCAGAAAACAAATGATTCCATCCCCGTGATCATGTTAATTAGAAGCGCCCTACAATTCACACGATGCTCAAAAGACTAATAAGAGCCAACACTTGCTAAGTGTTTTCTCTGTGTGAGGTGCTGCTCTCAGGGCTTTAAAGGTCTTAACTTATTGAATTCTCACAACAATCCTGTGAAGTAAGTACTATAATTATCCTCATTTTACACCCAAGTCAACTGAAGGTCACTAGTTGGTAAGCAGAAGAGATAAAATTTAGAAACCTAGTATTTTGGCTCTAGAGTCCATATCCTTCTCCCTCATGTTAGGCTTGCCTTTCAGGTAGCTGCCTAACTGAAGTAATTTACATTTAAAAATATGAAACTTAATGCCACAAATAAATATTGAGAGTTTTACAATGTGTCAGTGGTGAACAGTCAACAATGCAGATTTAACTGACAAATTGAACATGAAAATTTTAGGCAAAATGAATTGGCCTGCAATTATCTGTAGTAAAGTAAAACACTATTGAAATAAGTCATCTGTGTAAATCCAGGTAACACATTATAAGATAATATAAATACCTCATTAGTTATATATAAATCATGTTATAGAAATATTTTGGGGCTGCCCAGGTGGTTCAGTGGTTTAGTGCTGCCTTCAGCCCAGGGTGTGATCCTGGAGACCCCGGATGGAGTCCCACATCAGGCTCCCTGCATGGAGCCTACTTCTCCCTCTGCCTGTGTCTCTGCCTCTCTCTCTCTCTCTTTCTCTCTCATGAATAAATAAATAAAATCTTTTTAAAAAAAAGAAATATTTTGACAGGTTTGGTAATAATAGTCTTGGTAATAAATGGTCTTAGTAATAAATAGAAAATCTACCACTCTTAAACCAGGACAGAAAAATTCTCATTAGGAATTTGCGTTAAAAAAAAAAAAAAGGGAATTTGCGTAAAACATGGAATTTCTTGTCTATGGTTTATTCAGAAAACAAAATGAAACCGGATATATTCTAGATGAAAATACATAGGACTACATTTCACTGGAAGATCAATTTCTGCTTGCTATCTACAATGAACATGCTTGAGGCAAGCATCTAAGCAGGAGAACATTAAGACTAAGATGAAAAATGCAACTATTAACAGTTTTCTTCAAGCATAAGGGAAAAATGAAAGATGAAAATTTACCATACCAGGCGGTTTTCTTTTCCTTTGACATCCAAGCAAAAGCTGACCAATTCATTTTCTATGGTGTCTAGGGAAAAGTTGACTCCTCTGGCTATTAAGGAGTTATAGAATCGGTTCAAGAATTCGTTACATACTAGAAAGATCAAAGAAATTATGTAGTTACATACAATATAATCATACAATCATACAATACATACAATACACTTATGTGTATCCCCCACTCATCAAATGAAAAGTTAAATATGATTCAACACATTGTGACAATGGATTCAAATTATAAGTAAGAATGGTTTGGGGTCTACAGCTATTAGCTTAGTATTGGGTCTTGAATAATATGAACTTATCAAATAAATCAATCAAATGATCTTTGGAACCAAGTTGAATCTAAAAACGAGAATTTTCCCACAAAAGTTAACCTTAAGAGAGAATGTAGCTTTAAATAGGATATGATGCTTGGGACAACTTTGTTTAAAGCACAGAGAAAAACCTGAATACATATCTTAAATGAAAACCCTTGGTAGTCTGCCTATGTCTCTATGTTCTATCATCACGAACCTAAGTAAAACTCCAATTTGAACAATCATATTCAATCCCAGCATCCAGAGCCAGTGAAGAGGTGGAGGGAGCTAAGAAGTGCAGGCATTAACCATAGTTAGCATTTGTTGGGTGCTTACAGGTGCTGGCACTGTTCTAATGTATGTTATTAACTCATTCAAGTCTCAGAACAAAGCTATGACGTAGATGCATTACTATCCTTATTTTACAGATGAGGTCACTGAGTCAAAGAGAGGCCAGTTAACTTGCCTAATAAGTGCTAAGGAGGAAATTAGATCCCAGGTCATCTGACCCTGGCCCTACACACGTATCCATTAGGTACCTCTGAAGTAGGAAGAGGATGCTTTCCCATGTTGCTTTCCCAGATGGGGCAAGCATCTGGCCCTAGCAAGCAGAGGAGGATATGGAGGCCTAGAAGCTTATGCTGGAAAACAGTGGCCCTAGTATTGGAGAGAGAATTCTAGAGAAACATACTAAGGAAGAGTGGAGAGTGCTCAGGCCCTTGCTTCTGTCCCTATTTTTGATTCATGGTATTAACTAAAACCAGATAATGGGCTCTCTCCTCCATCCCCAATATTCAAGTGTCTTATTTGTCTGTCTGATAAATGAGACAAGACTTCTGATCACCCTAGTACACAAACTAGACACCTACTGTAGTTTAAATTATGTTCATTTGATTAAATTAATTTTTTATAAACATTTATTGAGGACTTCCTCTGTATAAAGCACTTTTGGAAGCACTACTAAAAGATAAACTTCAGGAAGTAGGAGGCAAGATCCAGAAAGGAGAATCAGGTTGCAAGAAGTAATGTGAGAAGAGAAAATGGCAAGTGGGAGAAAAATCTAAATCAAGATCAACTGTGTAAACAATAATAATAAACATGTAGGGGTATAAGCATAAGGTAAAACCCAAATACAGGACAATCCAAACACTTAAGATGGGAAATAAAGGAGAATTCACATGAAACTTCTAAGATCCCTTATCATCCAGAAGAGGGTGGAGAAACATTACTGTTAACTCATAATAATTTTTAGCCAATTAACCATGTTAACAATGACAGGGTAATAACTAAAAAATATAAACATTACTTTGAGATGGGTATTTGTGCAGGGCCTGGGGAGGGATTGTTAAAACATTATCAGTTCACTAGAAGGCAGAAAAGATTAGAAAAAGAAAGAAAAAAACGCACAATAAGTGTTTTTTAAACTACAAAATTAAGTGGGAAAAATAAACCGAACTATATCATTAATTACAATAAGTATGAATGTATTAAGCTTGCAGTTATAGAACAGTATTTTTCAAAGTAGAACTATTAAATGTTCAATTATATGCTATTTATAAGAGTCATATAAAGAGTGAGAATATAGCAAAAGGTTGAAAAAACAAAAAACAACATTAAGGAGATTTTAAAAATAAAAAGATATGCCTGGAAAATGCTAACCAAAATCTGCTTTAGTTCTGTAAAGCATTTTTGAGCATAACAACAATCACTATCAATCAATCTGAACCATTTACCAGAAATATCAAAAAGAAATGTTCCAAACTAATGGACAGCCAATAACATAGCCTAATAATATAAAAAATTCTGATAGAACTATAAGGAGAAATTGACAAATTCACAATAACAATAGATGGTTGAACACTTTCACAGCAGTTATTTGATCAATTCAACCAAAAGTTAATAACGACATTAAACATTTAAGCACTATTCACAAGTTTGACCTTGTAACATACGGAACTCCTCTCCCCCAAGTTAGAGAATCCACATTCTTTTCAAGAAAATATGGAATATTTACATTTATTTGCCAGGTAGTGGGTCAAAAAGCAGTGCTCAACAAGCACAAAAAAAACTTGTACTAAGCAGGCCACGTTCCCTGAACATAATTAGAAATGAGTAACAAAACTAATATGATCCAACTCAGTGTCTGCTCTCCTTACACCCGGAAATGTTTAAAATAACGCACTTCTAAGTAACCCATGGGTCACAGAAAAAGTAGTAACAGAAATGCAATTTTTAGTACTTAATTCCAGTAAAAATGCTATATATAAAACTAAAGGACTTCAGTTAAGCAGTACTTACAAAGAAATTCATAAATAAGTATGTATCTTTCAAAAGAAAAAAATAGAAAATTAATGAGAAAGCATTCAAGTTGTTTTAAAAATATAACTATATAAACCAAAAGAATATAGAAATTGTTAGATAATAAAACCATAAAACTAAGTACAAAAAAGTAAAGATAAAATGAAACTAATAAAGATAAGTTCTTAGCAAGGAAAAAAATTTAAGTGATAAATCAAATAATATTCAGACAACCAAATAACAAGTAAGAATGCTTGGTAATTAAAAATATTATTGCTGAATTAAAGAGAAAAGTCAACCAGATTTATTGAGGAGATCAAGTTGGGGCAGGGGCAGGGACGGGGAATCACCAGGAAGTAGACCACAAAACAAACAGGTTGAAAATGATTAATAAAATTTGAGAAATTCGGGAAGACAAATACCTAAATAATACAAGCTTCAGAAAGATAGAAGAGGCAATTGCCAAAGAACCAAAATAGGGAATATTTTCATTAGCAGAAGACATGAATATCTGGATTGGTAGACCCACAAAATTGAAAAAGATCTATACCAAAACACAAAAATCAAGAAACTTTGGAACACCTGTAAAAAAGAAAAGATTCTATAATTCTGAAATCTAAAAAAGCTCTAATAACAGTATGAAATAGAGTGAAACAGAGTTATGAAATAGATTTGCTAACACTGGAAACTATAAGAAAATGACTTAATATCATCAAAATTCTACAGAAAAAATATTTTTGACCAAGAATTCTATAAGCAGGTAAGCTATTTTAATGTAAAAGTAAATAAAGTCATTTCCAACATTCAAGATCTCAAAATTATATTATCATGCACTGTTTTTCAGGACAGTAGGCTTCACCAAACTGGAAGAATGAAGCAATCAAAGGAATGCCTTGGGTTCCAGGAAACAAAGGCTCAAACACAACAAAGAGGCCAAGGAAATTCCCTGGAGGGGAGGGGAGTGAACCACAGGAAGCCAGCCACATAGCAGGCTGGAAAGATGCCTGTCCAGGTTGGAACAGGACACAGAGAGTCCCAGGAATTATGTTACCAAGCAGAAAATCAAACTAATAGACTACCTGATGTGGCTAACATGTTCAGAGATGATTTTCAGCTGTGTATATATGTATATGTATATATGACATACATATATGATATGATCAATTAATGATTGGAACAAAACAAGAGAAAAATTAAGGCAAGTTTTTGTTTTTGTTTTTTTTAAGATTTTATTTATTTATTCACAATAGACATAGAGAAGAGAGAGAGGCAGAGACACAGGCAGAGGGCGAAGCAGGCTTCATGCAGGGAGCCTGATGCAGGGCTCGATCCCAAGACTTCAGGATCGCGCCCTGGGCCAAAGGCAGGCACTAAACCGCTGAGCCACCCAGGGACCCCCTGGCAAGTTTTAATTCAAGGGGAGAAAGATGTACATGAAAGATGAAATCCTGGTGCACTAGGTAACTCACTTCTGAATAATAATGACATGGGCACAACAATATAAATCCTGAAGTTTATTTTTAACCCAAATGGTGATATAAATGCATGTAAAATGGGGGAATGTGTGTGCAGAAGACAGATGTGGGTGGGTGTAATAAATCTAAAACTTCATTTTCCAAAGATAATAAAAATGCAAAACTGAAAAAGAATTATAAGCAGTTTATTTAGATTAATAAAGATATGTGTCAGACAGGGACACCTGGGTGGGTCAGCAGTTGAGCCTTTGGCTCAGGTAGTGATTGAGTTCCTGGATAAGTCCTGCATCAGCAGGCTCCCTGCATGGAGCCTGCTTCTCCCTCTGCCTGTGTCTCTGCCAATCTTTCTCTCTCTCTCTCTCTCTCTCTCATGAATAAATAAAATATTTTTTAAAACCCCAATAGAACTTTTATAGATTTTACAACCTGGTCCAAAAATACACATAAAGGACGCCTGGATGGCTCAGTGGTTGAGCATCTGCCTTTGGGTCAGGGCGTGACGCTGGAGTTCCAGGATCGAGTCCCACATCGGGCTCCCTGTGAGTACCCTGCTTCTTCCTCTGCCTGTGTCTCTACCTCTCTCTCTCTCTGTCTCTCATGAATGAATAAATAAAATATTTTTTAAAAATACACATGAAGAAACGAGCAAATGAAAGCTAAGGAATGTTTGAAGAAGAAAATAAAAAGGAGTCTGAGGAGTGAACACTATCAGATATCAAGATTTAGTTCTAGAGTGATGGCATTGAAAACAGTATGGGAATGTCACAGAAATAGAACTAGGCTAGAAACAAATGCACAAATCTCGAAGAGGTTGGTAAAGGATGGAAGTGATGCTAAAAATCAATAGAGGATAAAAATTTACTAGTCAGTAAATAGTACAAAGACAATTTACCACGGAATATGATGACTGACAACCCTTCCACTTGCTAAGGAGATCCTATCAAACCCCTGCTCCTACACTTGTGCCCTCTCCCTCCCATCTTGTTCCCCATTAGACCACAACATACTGTTACTTCTCACATCTCAGAAACAATAGAAAGCTCTCTCAACACCACATCTTCCCCATCTCCCCACCCGCCACCATCAAATACCACCCCATTTCCCCACTCCTCTTAAAAAAAAAAACACTCAAAAATTCTTTATGCTGCGGTTTCCAAGTCTCTTTTCTCTTCCTCTCCCTCACTCCCCCACACCTAGTTTAAAGTCAGTGAGTTATAAAAGATTTGTTGTGAAAAACAGAGTCCTTTGCTTCCCTTTGTTACCTGGTTATTTGAAATTTTTTGTCTGCTTGCTTATTTGTCCTGCATGATACTTACAGTCACTTGAAATGTACTTGTGGAGATCATTAAGGCCTAAAGTGAAGATGCTTTATTTCCATAAAGGATTTGTGTCTGTATTTTTTCAGGCTTAGGAATTACTAGCCAGGGACTAGTTTAAATGAAACTGACAGCTTGATATTTTTTTGTGAATTTTAGCTGTAAATCCAAGTGAGGACATCTTGTGGTTATAATCTCAGAAATGTATTTATTCTTTTTATTCTGCTCACTGTCAAGGAAATTTTCCTTAGAGACCCCTGTGGGCAGGGATGGGTTAGGTTTATGGCTCATTCAACCTTACTCTGAGGGAGTAACCCTTTGGGAATTCCAGGTTAACAGAGAAGAGTGTCCTAGTAGACTCCCCACTTGAAACAAGTCTTAGGCTTTGCCTTCCATCTCCTTCACACCAAACATCATCTTTACTTTGGCCAGTGTCACCCGGGCAAAATGAGTGTAAACTCAGTTTGCCATTTGGGATTGCTTCTTCCCCTTCAATTTTGCCCTAGTGAATCTTTCTGTCTTGTCAGCTCTTGGTTCCTTTATGATGTTTTCATATTTTCTCCTGCAGCATTAGGGTATCTTGGTCAGATTACAACAATCTGACCCACTAAATTCCCAACATTCTAATCAGATTATTTAAAAATGAAAGTCAGATTATGCTACTTCACCTGCTCAAAACCCTCCTGTGGTTTTTTTTTTTTTTTTTCCTTTCTGTATCAGCCAGAGTCTGATCCAGTCTTTAGATTGTCCCATGGTCTCTGATGACCTGACTTCTCACAGTTTCTCACACCTCAGCTTCTGTCACCTCTCCCACTTAAGCCACATTGCTCTGTCCTCAACAACGTACCTAGATTGGGTGTGAAATATATATTTTTTGGCTGAATAAAAGAGCTCCTGTATATCTATAAAAAATAATCCCACAGTCCAAAAGAGAAGAGTTAAGTTGAAAATGCATATAACATCTCATCCAGAAATTCTTCTTCTATGACCTAGAAAAATCATCATATATGTGCTCTAGGAGACATGTATAAGAATATTCAGAGCACCATTGTTTCAAATTATGTAAAAGTGGGAAGAACCTAACCATACCTCCAAGAGAGAACAGTTGCATTTCACTCAGAAAGTGGAATTGTATAGGCAAGTTAAAAAGAATGAACTACATCTATAGTTCTCAATGTATATAAATGCCCCAATATAATGTTGAATGAAAAAAGTTGCAAGTGAATATGTACAATGTACAATTATATACATCTAAGATCCAAAAAATTACATAATTTGTGGATACACACATTTATAGTAAAAGTTCTTCAAAAATGGAAAAGCAGCACACATTAACTTTAGAACAGACATTTGTCCTGGAAATGGAGAGAAAACAGTGGCTCAAGTGTTTTATTTTATTTTTTAAAGAAAGAGAATAGTAGCAAATGTGGCAAAATATTAACAGTTAATCTAGATGCTAGGTATATGTCATAAAAAATGTTCCTGTATGTTTGAAGTATTTCCTAATTGATGTTAAAAACTCACCACAATATCTTCGACCATCACAGAAATCCCCAGTATGCTCAATAAAATATTTGGTAATATTAATGAAATTGAATTTAAAATGTTAAAGTGAAATCACACATCAATTAAGCAATTATTAGCCAGAGCCCAAAAGGAGAAAATAGGATTTGGAAAATATAATAATGCCACCTGCAGGAAAAGAGCTACAAGTTATTCAAAAAGATAATGATAAACGTTTAAAGTCAGGTTAGTGGAATAATTAAACTGGCAGTGAGCTAGAAATATTATTTTCAACAGTTCCATCCACATCTTCTCACACCGAAATCAGTCCCACATTATCTGTTTGATTTTGGAGGAAAAATAAAAAAGACAACAGATTAATCTTGGTGACACCAGGACTAGAGGAGAATTGCTACCTAAGAACATAACACATGTTGTTATAAGGAGTTTAGGAGTTTAAGAATAGTCAGATCTTGAATAATTTGTATACCACTTAATTTTTCTGATTTTATTTTTAATATTTCCTTAAATGATTTAGTTCCCAACACTATACTGAAGAAGCAATATAGGTGATAATTCAGTGCTTGGATTCTGAAACCAGACTCCCTGCGTCCAAATTACTAGCTGTGTGACTTTGGGCCTTTCACTATTGAATCATCTGACAGTCTAACTTGAAGGTCATCAGAATTTTTCTTCTGGCTGCATTTAAGGTTTTCTAATTTTTTCTTCTTCTTTCTCTCTAGTGATTCATTCTTGACAACTTCTTCAACCTTCTTCCTAATTCTTTTATCAGCTGTATGTAATCTGCTGTTAATACTATTAATTTGTTTGTAGCCATTTAATCTGGTTCTTTTCCAAATATGGTTGGACATTTTTAAGAGTCTTTTGCCCCATTTTCATATTTTTCAATCCCTTCCTTCATTTCTTTAAACATAATAAATGTATTTTCTATTCTGTGTCTGATAATTCCAGTACCTGAAGCCTTTTCTCTGGTCTCTGCCACTAGTTCAACTGGCTGTCACTTATGGTGCCCTTCTTTCCTGTGAGTGCCAGAACTTTCTGAATGTGAGCTTTATTTCTTAGACTCTGTGAGAATTATTTGCAGACTGGGTTAAAGGTGGATTCTTACAGGTAAGAACAATATTTGCTGATGTCTGCTTAAAATCCCTTTAAACTAAAACTTCAGTTTGAGATGTTCTGGACCCTTCAAGTTGTGTGCCTTTGGGCCTCAATGCCTATGTGGGATATCTTGTGATTAGGAGTTATCTGGAAACATTTTTGTTTTCCCTTTTGGTACAAAGTTCAAGTACCACACTTAATTTTACTCTCTAAAGATGAGGGTAGAGCTGTGGTTATTTCCAGGTCACATTTTATAATGGAGGTGTAGCTCTTTGGGGTTTCAAATTAATTGGGGGGAAACCTAGTATTATACTCCTAACTTGGGAAGGTCCTGGGCTTTATCTTTATTCTTGATTTTACCAAACCTAAATTCAGATCGCCTGGATAACAAATGCCCTCAAGGCAAAAGCCATCTACCAGCTTTTACCTCTTTGAGTTTCCACTTTTACCTTTATTTTTGGCCTTGATAACGTTATGCCTTACTAACTTACTCTTAAAATTATTTTTAGGAGTGTCTGGGTAGCTAAGTTGGTTGAACGTCTGACTCTTGATTGTGGTTCAGGTTCTCATCTCGGAGGGTCAAGGGATAGAGCCCTGAGGGGGGCTCCTCAGGGGAATGTTTTCTGGTCTCTCTCTCCCTCTGCCCCCCGCCCACTCACAGTGTCTCTCCTTGTCTCTCAAAAATAAATAAACCTTAAAAATATTTTTTTTTACATTTTTTTATTTTATCCAGTGCTTATAGCTGTTTTCAGCTAGAGGATCAGTCATGTCTTTTGGAGCTCAAAGTCCTATTCATTCCTAATGCTATTAATAGGAACAGAACATTAAATACAACAGCCTGTCATTTGTGTTTTTAACATTCATTGAGCAATTAGTAGGCACCAGACGGTGTTCTAGGTTGTTGAAAAAGAAAGTCCATACCCTCAAGGATTACATTCCAGGGAATAAATAGAAGAATCTCCTGGCTGTGAAGAAAAAGCAACATAATGGGGGTAGAAAGTGACAAGATAAATAGTATTACCCTAAAAGGGGTAGTTAAGGAAAAAGTGGATAAAGTGGTACTTGAGCAGAAACCTTAAGAATGGGAGCGAAGGGCAGCCCGGGTGG
The DNA here is from genome assembly GCF_048418805.1 of Vulpes vulpes. Taxonomy (NCBI): domain Eukaryota; kingdom Metazoa; phylum Chordata; class Mammalia; order Carnivora; family Canidae; genus Vulpes; species Vulpes vulpes. The sequence continues at coordinate 106,525,353 of NC_132781.1, read as the reverse complement.
CTCAGCGGTTTAGCTCCTGCCTTCAGCCCATAGTGTGATCCTGGAGACCCGGGATCAAGTCCCACGTCGGGCTCCCTGCATGGAGCCCGCTTCTCCCTCTGCCTATGTCTCTGCCTCTCTTTCTCTCTGTGTCTCTCATGAATAAATAAATAAAATCTTAAAAAAAAAAAAAAAAAGAATAGGAGCGAAAACCACGAGTGGACTACTTGGGGTAGAACTCTCCCAGCAGAGGGGAGAAGTGCAAAGGCTCTAATGCAGGAAGTCCTTGGTGGGTCCAAAGACAGGGCACCAGGGTGGTAGAAGCAGAGTGAGCAAGAGGAGGGAGGACAGTGGACAATGAGGTCTAGTCAAACATGCAATAATCACAATATGCTGTAATAAATCTAAGAAAGATGGCATAAGCTTCACATCGAGATGCTCTGGCTTTTCTGAAATGTTTTTAGGTAGTAGCTGGAGAAACTGCTACTAATGAGTAATCAGATCAATTGTTTATGTCTCACAAATTCTGCTTTAAATGTATAGCATGCAGTTATAAGATTCTTTAAACAAAATTATAACTTAGCTGAATAAATATATCTAAAGAAAGTTTAAAAATGACATCGTGTGGGTATTTCAAATTTCTGGAGAGAAAGTTTAATTATTGTAGGGCTGGTAGAAAACTGGACTCCAATTCTTAGCACTTCATTAAGTTATTATACAAACTTCACTCATCCAGTTATTCAATGTATACTGTGAACCTACAGTTTCTGGTTAACTAGGGATAGAGTCCCAAGATCACACAAGGGTGAGGAGGATATACACTTACATAAATTGTTTTGGTGAATGAGCTATGGTTATTACAGCAGTCCAGGAGGAAGGGGCTAGCATAGCTAACTATCTTCTTTGACCTTGTTAACAACCCTCTGAGGTAGGTATAATCACGCTGATTTTGCAAGCAAGAGGTTTGGGGGCTCAGAGCCAGAAGAGTTGGTGGAACCTAAACCCAAGTGTTCTGATTGCAAATGCACAGCTGAGGTTCTGCGAACTGGAAAGAAATCATTGCTGGGTATTCCTCTTGAATCAACGTACTGCTTTGTAAAGCAACTTGACTCTGTAAAGTTCTAACAAACGTTAGTTTTATTCTGTTTATGGCACCTCAACTCAATTACAGACAACTTTTTTCTTTTGGGAGTCAAACAAATTTAAATTTGAAAGACATCTCCTGGGCAGGGAGAGGCCGGATTCGCCCGCCAGCAACAGCATCATTGATGGAGCGCCAGGGTCTTCAGAAGCTAGAAGCGTCTGCACAACATCTAATCCAAATCCAAACTCTCCAGTTTTGACCGCAGCAGTTTAATAGACCAGAACGCGGCCTCAAGGCGTCACTGGGCCCGGCTCGAACTTTTGCCCAGGACTGGAAGAAGGCGATGGGAAGCCAGGGCCGCGGACCTGCATTTCCTGAATCTAATGTTATTTATAGCCAGGGCCGGGAGAAGCCAAAGCCGACAACAGCTGCGCTGCAGCGCGGTGCCACTGTCACGCAAGCAGGGCTCACACCGCTCACCTTCACAGTCGGCCCCTGGCCTCTCCCCGGCCTCGTGGCCCAGCGCCAGCCCCGGGTTCGAGACCCAAAGCCCGGCACAAAAGGCCACCACTGCGGCCGGGCCCGTGCACCACATGCTGAGCCAGCCGCGCAGGACGCCCCGCCACCTGCGCCCACCAACAGCCACGCTGCGATGTAGCCCGGAGCCGTTCCGGGACGCGTTGGAGGCGCGCGAGTGTCCCGGGGTGGGGGGGGCGGGAATCTGCCGGGAGTTGCTAGGGCGAATGACGCAATTCAATCCTGAGTTCCCATTGGCTTCCGCAGGGGGCGGAGCGAAGAGATCCCTTCCAGGCCCCCCCGACCGGCGCGTGCGCACCGCCGCACACGCGCTGCGGCCCCGGCAGGGCGGGGGTGGGAGGGCCCAGTGAAGCTATTCGCCGACAGTCCGGGAGGAAAGGCGAAACCTTCGCGCTGATTGGTGGCGGCGCGGGAGGCCGCGGCGGATGGAGCGGACGCAGTGGGCGGGCGGGAACGTGAAGTTTCCGCGGTGCCTGATGGGGCTGCTCCGAGGCCCGAAGCTGGTGCCACAGGGGGACCCCTCGCTACTGCTGCCGCCTTCTCTGCCGCCTCATGGCGGCCATCGGGGTTCACCTTGGCTGCACCTCAGCCTGTGTGGCCGTCTATAAGGTGAGGGACCGGGGGAGCTGGGGTCTGGGCTGCCGGCCACCCCGTTCTCCGGCCGCGGGGCCGAGTCCTCCGGTCTACGGGGCTGCGAACAGCGTGTCGCCGGCCTAGGAAGGTCGCGCGGGGAAGTTTGGAGGCGGAGGGCGGGCGCACCCGGCCTGGTCCCCCGCAGCCCCTGCGGAAAGGGTCGTGGCGGCGCCGGGGCCCGGGGTCCGGGAACGTCCGCGCACGTCCGGGCCGCGGGGAGCCTGCGGGGAGCCTGCGGGAGCCTGCGGGGGAGGGGGCCGGGCCCGGGGACGCCAGGGCCTCTGCAGGCCCGGAGGGATCTCGGGGCCGTCGTGGGCACTGGGGCTCCCAGTCGGGCAGCCCCGGGGGCGTCGGGGCCGCGGGAGGCCGCCAGAGGGACGGGCCCGGGGACGGCAGCGCCGCGGGAGGCCGCGGGGGTCCCCGGGAGGGGAGGCGGGCCCGGGGACGGCAGGGCCCCTGGAGGCCCGGAGGTGGGCCTGAACGTCCCAGACCGGAGGTTTTTCGAATGTCAGGAAAGGACTGCGTGGTGGAGGTCTGGACCTGGGGTTGTTAATCCCGCCAGTTGGTGGTGCGTGCTTTACTGGCTTGACCTTTCTCGAACGAGAGAGCTTAACGAAAATTGTAGCCTTCCTCGCATCAGTCGGGAGGCGGAAGGAACAATAATAATGAACTCCCCTGATGTTAGTCTTGAATCCAATGTCAAGTGACTTGGAAAAACCAAAGGGATTTAGTGCTTCTTAATCATACGTAGGAAAAAGGAGAAAGATAATGTTTGTCAGGGAAGGAAGAAAAGTAGGAAGGGTGATGTAATAAGGCATCTTATTATTGTATACAAGGAGGTCATTATGTTTGTTCCAATGATTGACTACGCAGAGCAGATTGAAAAACTGAGGCAGTTCTTTATGAAATGTTGATCTTATGTAAAATCCAGGAAATTAATAATGGCAATTAAATCCACAAGTTTAAAATATTGATAACATCAGTTTTCTTTCTACAGATGTGGCAAGATAACACTGGCCCACATATGCCTGATGAGACTCTGTGTGTGTGTGTGTGTGTGTGTGTGTATTTTTTTCAAAAGACCTAAGTGTGTGTGTGTGTGTGTGTGTGTGTGTATTTTTTTCAAAAGACCTAATATCCTTGTGCTTTTTTTTTCCAGGATGGCCGGGCTGATGTGGTTGCAAATGATGCAGGTGACAGAGTTACTCCAGCTGTTGTTGCTTACACAGAAAATGAAGAGGTACTATTCCCCTTATTTTTGTACTTTAAAATAAGTAAGATTACATCATTGTAATATGGTACTCTTTTTCAGGTTGTTGGATTGGCAGCAAAACAAAGTAGAATAAGAAATATTTCAAATACAGTAATGAAAGTAAAGCAGATCCTTGGCAGAAGGTATGGAATAAAATAATACTTTTACATATGGGAATTAAGAATGTTTATGCATTCTAAGCATAATGTGAAATGAAACTAGAAACACCAGTGTGGTTTTTTGTTGTTGTTGTTGCTTTCTATGATTAAGTCATTTCAGAGATTATCCCAGTAAGCTCTTTCATTTAATAATTAGTGTTGTATCTTTTTGAGGATGGGATTCATTCAGGAATTTGTCTTTTGCCGAGAGGTCTCTTTTTATTGATAAATGCCAACATTTCTGTAGTTTGATAATATGTTTCACTTAGAAATAGTAATTTGGACTTTTTACCTTTTTACATTACTGGGGGAACTTAAAAGATTTTTGTGGGAATTTGATGATTTTCTGCACTGTTGAATTTTGCAAAATATGTAACAATTGGTCATAGTTTGTATAGAAGCTACTGATTCTCTTCCTCAGGTCCTTTTGTGACACTTTCTGGGAACTAACTTTTCCAGTTGGCTTACAAATTTAATCATTAGAGAAACAGCTTAATTAACATCTTAAGAATCAGGTTAATCATCTGTTGTAACTTTAATTAAAAGATTAAAGAGGCTTCCTTCTCCAGACTTCTGTCTCCTCAAATTATAGATTACCATAATAATTAGAGGTTTTCATTTTCACTGGAGTAGTAATACTTGCTACAGTGTTTTTAAATTTTCAAAGTGCTTTCACATCTATTATTTAATCCTCTCAAATCCCTAGAAGATTGGTAGGGCAGGTTTTATTCCTCCCCATTTGTAGAGGAGAAAATCAAGGCACAGAAGTTATGCTATTGCTCATTTGCGGAGGGGTGTGGGGAGTGAACTAGAAAGGACTGCAGGTCAGGACTTCTAACCCTTAGCCCCAGGTTTTTTCCTTTCTTCTTTGTTCGGTTGAGAATTTAAGTATAAATGTCCCGTGTTGATCTTAGGATTTGGGAGTTATGGGTTAAATGTAATATTTATTTCTTTTATACATATAGATATTTTTTATTATCCTTTATCTGTATTTAGTTAAATTGAACTTGATATTTATTTTTTTCTTAGGGTATTTATGTATTAAGTCAAAAACAGTAATACTGTGGAGAGAATTTAAATTTTTCTGATGATAATTATACTCCTCTATCCATTTATGTGTTGATAAAACTGAGTATTGAGCATATTGAAAATAAATTAGCTGGTGTCAAAAATTTGCAAGTTATAAAACCCTAAAAAAGCAGGGAGCTCTAAATGGGCTTTGAAGCTGTACTCACTCTAAGCAGCCAGCAATAGAGGATTTTTTGCAATTAAACTTTTTATTTTGAAATCATTGTAGACTTGCATACCGTTATAAGAAATAATACAAAAAGATCCAATATATTACTAGATTTACCACTTTCTCTCGTTGGTAACATCTTGCAAAACTATAGTATCACAACGAGGATACTGATGTTGGTACAATCAAAATGCAGCATATTTCCATAGATCTATTTCCTGGTAGCCCTGTTTTATGTTACTACTTTAGGGCAGATGATTGGAGTAATGATACAATTGTCTTCTGCCACATTTTGTAAAATCTTTGTATTATCAGGAACAATTTAAGTTTGCTTTTCTGACTCTAAAAGTTATCTTTTAACAAAGTGCAATGGTGACAGATGGTAATATGTAGCCAAAGCATGCTACTTAGGCCAAGGCTGGCAAAGTATGAGCGCCCTTCAGACCTGCTGTTCAACCATGGTCCTGCTAGCACTTCTCTAAAGTGAGCTGCCTCACAGTCCAGATATTCCTCCCTCAGTCTACTTAAAAGACAATGTGATTTTTACGGATATACAGTTGTATCCAGTCTCGGCCTTAGAAGCACCCTCTCTTTTGTGGAGGAGCCGGTCCCTTTTTACCAAGCCAGTAAGGCCCGTCTCAGCCTTTGGTCCAGTACCTATCCCAGGCGAACTCACAGTTGGGCTCTTTTAGTCTTGGCATCCAGCCTGTTTGCACCCTACTTACAGGTAGCACCATTTAACTTGCTGCCACAGTTATCCTTACACCCTCCCTGTAACTCTCATTCCCCTGTGGCCTTCCAGCCAGAAATGCGGTCCTTGGACCTGGCTTCTCAACAATTAGCCCTGAGAGGGAAGAATCGGCTGGCTCCTGGAAGTACATTGAGAGCACACAGAGCTTCCCCACACCTTCAGACTTGACCTTGCTGCCCAGGACCTTCCTGCAGCTAGCCTTCCTTCCCAGTCCACTATGGCCAGTTCCAATAGCAGTGCGGGCATCCGGTGGTCCAGACAGGAGACACGAACTCTTCTCTCCATACTAGGCGAGGCAGAGTATATCCAGCGCCTCCAGACTGTGCATCACAATGCAGATGTCTATCAGGCTGTGTCTAAGCGAATGCAGCAGGAAGGCTTCCGCCGCACCGAACGTCAGTGCCGCTCCAAGTTTAAAGTTCTGAAGGCATTATATTTAAAGGCGTATGTTGCCCATGCCACAAGTATGGGTGAGCCACCACACTGTCCGTTTTATGATACGTTGGATCAGCTTCTCCGAAATCAGATAGTGACTGACCCAGACAACTTAATGGAGGATACTGCTTGGGCCAAGCACTGTGATCAGAACTTAGTGGCCTCTGACACCCCAGGGGAAGAGGGAGCCAGCATTCTCAGAGCAAAAAGGACTCAGGCAGCAGACCATCAGCCTATCTTGAAAACAGTTAAGGAATCAGATGAGGATTGTCAACTGAGAATCAGTGACCAGATGCGAGAAACCAGTGACCTTGAGGACTCCTGGGATGAATCCTCGGGTGCAGGTAACTCCCAAGCATGTGAAGGATTGGGGTGCCAGAGTCACTTGGTTCTAAACAGCAGTATATGTTTGGATGGTGTTCTCTTCAGCATTGTCTCTCTTTCTGCCCCATGCCCTGTGTTTTTTAAGCCTTCTGGTAAGATAAAGGGCTCCAGGTTTTCAAAAGCAATGATTCTAGGTATATAAGATATTGGAGCTTTTTCAACATGGAAGAAGTATTCTTTAGAACCAAACGATTTGGCATTATTTATAGTGGGTACTTAGAAATTTGTGACCAGAGATTGGGTTGTCTGGCTACCTGGAAAGGGGTTCAGGGAAGGCAGAGGGGAGGTTTTGGAGGTAAGACGGTAGGCCAAAGTGTCCAGATCAAGGAATTGAAATCTTCCCAGACCCTTGTGGAAAGAGGCATTTTCAGAAACTACCAGAGTTTTATAATTGTCTCTCAGCTCCGCTGCTGGCTCCAAGCATTCCCTTAGCAGGAATGTCCTCTTTGCAACATTGTTGCTTTGTTTTTCAGGGTGCTCTCAAGGGACCCCCAGCTACAGCAGTTCCCACCACCTTTTCAGAGGTGCAGTTGCTCCCTGTCAGAGCAGCCCCATGACCAGACTGGGTGTGTCCGGTGAGCCCAGTCCCTGCGCCAGTACCAGCCGAAACACTCCTGGGGTGGCCTCCACACAGCGGCCTCCGGCCTCTTCCTCCAGAGTTCCTTTTGTTTCTGGTGGGGATAGGCCCTTGACCAGTGAGCCCCCTCCAAGGTGGGCAAGGCGAAGAAGGCGGTCAGTGGCCAGGACTATTGCGGCTGAGTTGGCAGAAAACAGGAGGTTGGCACGAGAACTTTCAAAGCGTGAGGAAGAAAAATTGGACAGGCTGATTGCTATTGGTGAGGAGGCCAGTGCTCAGCAAGACACTGCCAACGAGCTCCGCAGGGATGCTGTGATCGCAGTCAGACGCTTGGCAACAGCAGTGGAAGAGGCCACCGGTGCTTTTCAGCTAGGGCTTGAAAAATTGCTTCAAAGATTAATTTCAAATACCAAAAGTTAGGAACTCGTTACAGAAGAATCTATTTCCTAAACTGGGGGAAGCCCAGTTCCAACACCTGCCTTTTGGTCCCCTGGCTCCTTCCACAGGTCCTTTGGAAAAAAAGAGTGGATGAACCATTTAATATGCAGAGTAGCAGGAAGATCTGTGCTAGTTGCTTTTCCCAAGCTTCTCTAATCGAAAGACCTCTTGGATATATGAGGAGTGGTCTCATAGAAAACAGATGGAGCCAAGGCCAGAGAGCTGGTCAGCTGTGGCTTTGCTACTGATGTGAGGCAGTTTAGTTTACCTCTACACCAGTTTCCTCATCTGTAAAATGGGGGCTAGGTAATAACTCCTGACCTGCCTACCTCACAGGGTTGTTGTGAGGATCAAATGGCTAATAGATGTGAAAGGGTTTAAAAGTCTAAAAGCACTACACACTTATATACATGTAAGTTATTGATACATATGACCTTGGCCGAGGTAAGGCTCGGGTGAGGCACATTAGTTGACAAGATACAGCATTATGGTGTATACCATGACCTCATTGCTTGAATCTTTACTAGTTTAACTTGACTGCTTCTTGTAAGATCTTCATTTTTTAAAATTTCTCTATAACTTATTAGACTAATATAGATACATGTATTTGTACCTTTATCTCATATTTTCACTGCTGTGTCTGTGACATACCTACTGGTAAGCACTCAATGATCAAACCATCATGCCCTCCCATTTTACTAGTTCTTAATGACTTATCACTATAAGGGTATAATTCAGAACGGACAGGGAGCCACAGTTGTGTGTTATGATTCATATTGATAATCTTCAATATAATGAGGTATTGGCTGTTCTATAAAATATTAAATGTAAGTAAATTCTTTGCATTCCATATCATTTGGGTCCCTCTGTGTCCATAATTACATATCTTTAGGTTGTCATTTGAACAACATGTGGAAACAATTTAGAATCTGTTTTCCAATTTCTTCTAGCTAATTTCATTCTTTTTCCCTAGCCTTTCTTCTGTCTAGTATGTTACAGAAAGTGAATCCTAGGAAACTTTCCTTCTAGGGAACTTTCCAAAGTCATTTTTTTTTTCATATGATGTAGACAAAAGTTCACCTTGTTAATGGCATATGGTGGAAGAGGACAGCTTTGGCAACAATTGAGGATGATGCGGATAAAGACTGCCTGCAATAGATAACTCCTTTTAAGCACAAAGCCCTCAACAAACACACCTCTCTCCCTGCCCAGAACACACACACTTCCTTTAGGAGATAGGAAGGTGTTGAGCTATACTTCCAACTTACTTTAGAAGGAATGCCATTACTGGCCATTATTAAATTAACTAAAGCTTTTAAGTAATTTACTTAGTACTTTCAGGAAATACAGGTAGGAGCCTTGGAATTTAAAAGGCTTTTCCTCCAGTCTACAGGCTAAAACAAAGACAAATGCAGGCATGTTTGAAGAGGTTTTGTTTATATTTTGTAGGCTTGGGTGCTTACCTAAAAGCTGGCAATACAGATAGATAGAGAAATAGAACAACAGTGGGAATGCATCTGGAACCATGAATGGATGGCAAGCAAGCAAGCCGCTCTGATGAACAGATGATGAATGTAGAAGGCAGCTGGTGTGATAGAACACACTGGACTCAGAACTGGGTTCTAATAACCCTGTCACAATTTGTTACATGGGGCAGATGATGTGCCCTTCTTGTGCCTCAGTTTCTTTAAAATGAGAGGTTTGTACTAGATGGCTTTTCTAGTACCTTCCAGTTCTAAAAAAAATTCTATAAGTGTTATAAAGGACAAAGTGAAATTTTAATTGCAGTGTCTTCAGTTCATAGCCACATGTTGTATGTTTGAAATCCTGGTAACAATTGTATTTTAAGGAAGCATCCTGTGGTATTAATATTTATCAATATACTCAGCTTAAATAAGCACCACACCATACATACGTTCCTTGCTTTAAAGAACCATATATTAAGACAGTGAAATGGATATATATGTCTGTGTGTATGTGTGCGTGCATTTTTCTCAGTTGTTTTAGGCCTTTATGTGGAGGGATGTGTGTCAGTTACGACTGGATAACACTAAGGTAGATATGTAGACTTTCTGGAAAAACAGAGAAATACTTGAAGGAGAGTAGGCCCGTACTATATTAATCTCTTAATGATAGCAAAGTAAATATGCAGGGATTAATTTGCGATAAGAGAAGTGCTAAAGAACAAAAGTGGAGTTAAACTTGGGGGTAGGGTTGTGAATATCTTTTGGGTGAAATAACCTTAATGTGAGAATAAAATTAAAGGGAAAGTTCTTCATGAGATAAACAGAAAAAGAGGCAAAAGATTAGGAGGGGGTCATATGAATGAGAACATGTCCTAAAATCCTGCCTAAGCCCTAGGCCCAGCCATTCCTACCTGCCCATCCTTTGGCAGGTCATTTTACCATTCTGTGACTCAGGTTCCTCACCTACAGAGGGAGAAACGAATAACTCCTACCTACCTCACAGGAGTGTTGTGAGGGCCAAATGAACAGAGGAATGTAAAAATAAAAATGCTTTCAGATGTGGAAGGCACTGTTTTATGACAGTAACGGGGAAGAAGACCCTGTGGCAAGTTAGTGCTGATGTGTGCCAGGTCCGACAGCCTGCTGATGGTGCAAGAGACATTTAAGGAAGGATGAGGAACAGAAAGTGGCATTGCTTGTAGAGGTGATACAGTGGTGGGATTAACACTCTGCCTCCTGAAGATGATGATGTAAATGAGGTGCTGCGTATGCCAACTTCCCACCATCCTTTGTGTTTCTGTTAAGTGATTAAATCCTGGTATGGACAAATAAAGTTTTTACTTGTATGTGCTTGTGGGTCATTCCGCTACTTTCTGGTGATATCCATGACCATTTGTCGTCACCTCCACTCTCTGCTTTCTGTTTCTTTACTAACAAATCTCCAGGGTCTTGCGTGTATATGGCCCTTAGAGCTTTGTGTGCTTCCTGTCCTCACAAGAGTAGGGCCCTTTTTGCAGGGCAGTGGAGAAGTAATTTCCCATTTCTAAAAGTTCTTTAAATTCCATAATAAAGGCTTTCCTTGGAAATTGTCTTAGATAGCTTACAGATAGTTTGCAGAGAACAAGGTAAATTGTCCTGGTTGACTAAAATTCTGTTCTGACAAAAACTGGTAAGTGTCACGCTGGAATCATATTGGTGCAAAAAAATTAGTATGGACATACTTCATCTTTTTTTTCTTACTCTGAAAATAATTTGTCCAGGATATAGTCTAAAATACTGGATTTTTAAAACGGGAGAAAGTGTAGGCTTGGTGACAAGAATACTAAACTTTCTATTAAAGATCTGGATTTCAATCCGTTCTGCCATGAATTAACCATGTGACTTTGGGCAAGCTCCTTACCTATTTCCCTCTCTATCAGTTTTTGGGTAATAGAGAAGGAAGTATGACAAATCTGCAAGTGTTCTGAGAGATTTCTGAGCTGTATTAGTCCATCTCAAACCCCTTTGTCTTCCTCTTACATGGGTTAGAGTCCTCAGATGTTCAATAACTCTGCAGCAGGTAGTCACTATTACTTTCCAACTCCTCTTAAAACTAGTCTCTGAATAGAACAGCTATAGCCCCGTTGGAAGAAGGGTTAAGTGAAAAGGCTTAACATTAATTTCTAGATGAAGTTAAGCCAAGGATCAAAGACTCCTGTCACTGCTCAAAGGGGCAGAAGTACTTCAGTCATTTACCTTCTTAATGGGAGCAGCTGGTAAAGTGTAAACACCATGAGCCTGCCTGAGAAGATTGGATCCTGATTCAGCCCCTTATTAGCTTATAAGTCGTTGACTCTCTATGAACCTATTATCTCTAAAATAATACCTGCCAAGTTAACCCCACTTAAGAGTTGTGAAGATCAAGTGAAGTAATACATGTGAGAACATTTTGTAGTCTGCATAAATTGGTATTTTGAGCAACATAACACCTATTGTAATTTTTTCATTGCTATACACATTTAATGCCCACTTTGTATAGGACATTATAGATTTTATCTTTTTCATCTCAGTGATTGGGTCTTCAAAATCATAGATGAAAGAGTATATGACATAAAGTTATTGATATTATGGAAAATTACCCTCAGTTGTATAGCATCTGTTCATAATAAGATCAGAACAAATAAGAGCTATTTACTTTCAAATGTGAAGGTTAATACTCTAATAGAATTACTATAACCATTGTAAATATTGTATCCATTTAATCTATTGTCTATATCATGATTTTTTAATATTAAGCAACTTACTAATTTTGTATTTTGATATTTGTTTAGTAGTATTGAAATACATAATCTTTAAATATTATTGATCAACAATACTTATTTTAATATTTGACTGTCTTTATCTTTATGGACAGCTCTGATGATCCCCAGGCTCAGAAATACATCACGGAGAGTAAATGTTTAGTGAGTATGGTTCTATTATTCTTTTACACAAAGTAATTACCAAGGTTATAACTTATTATATTATTTTGAAACTTTGTGTTTTTATTAAAATTATTCCTTATTTAACACGCAATTTCCTTTACAGGTCATTGAAAAAAATGGAAAGTTAAGATACGAAGTGGATACTGGTGAAGAAACAAAGTTTGTTAATCCAGAAGATGTTGCCAGACTGATCTTTAGTAAGATGAAAGGTATTGAGCCAAAGAGATCTTTTAAAAGTTGACCTTAAGAAAAAGTTAGGGGTGTTTCTTGATTTGGAGAGAAGTGGGGTGATTGAGCAGATGCAGGTGACCTAGTGCTAGACCTGACTGTGCCACTACCTGGCCCTGTGACCTTGGTTAATTGACTACCTTCCCTGTCTTTGGTTTCCTTAGAAGTAACATTAATGGGTTGGGCCAGGTTAGCATTTTCACACCTTCTTAAGCTGAAGTGGCTGAATAAGCTTGGTGAAGTGCTCTTTGAACACTTATTTAGGCAGTTTAAGTCAGTCTGGCTTATTACCACTTCCTATGAAGGCACCAAGCTGAGTGGTGTGCTGTGGAGCAACTTGGGAAATTCTGGAGTAGATTATTTATCAGGCTTACTTCAGTTCTGGAATTAGGAATTTGTGGGTAGCCTTTTAATGTGTTGAACTAACATGCCGCTTGTCTTCACACTGATGCTTTAGAAGCTCATTCTTAATAGAACCAGTCTAATTTGGGAGGTGGTTGAAATTTTTGAAGCCTGAGAACCAGGCTTTTTGGAAAGTACCTGGTTCCCATGACCACAAACCCAAAACCACAAAAAGTTCTGCACATTTTAAGAGATCCAGAGAAGCAAATGAGTGGGGTGGGTGGGGAATCAGGTGAATAGGAAAGTCTTTACAATGAGAAGATCATTGGCACAAATTAATAAGCCACTTAAAAAATAAAAAAAAAAGCTGCAAAGTATCATGACTTTTTTTGTCATTGGAATTTATTTGTATGTTTTCTCATATACAGAAACAGCACATTCTGTATTGGGCTCAGATGCAAATGATGTAGTTATTACTGTTCCATTTGATTTTGGAGAAAAGCAAAAAAATGCTCTTGGGTAAGTTTATCTTATTTGCTTAAAGGAAATATAGTTTTCATAATATTACAATGTAGTAAAAGGTAAAATTGTATTTGAAAATACCTTAGGCCTTAAAATTGTATTTGTAAACAGATGTATGTATTTATATATGTAATTAGTATGATAAAAAGTATAGTAATTATCATTAATATTTCCTGTCTTTTATGAAGTACCAAGAGAACATACAATTAGATGTGATTGTTAGCTATTTTGATTGGAAATGTTGGGGGATCCCTGGGTGGCTCAGAGGTTTAGTGCCGCCTTCAGCCCAGGGCCTGATCCTGAAGACCTAGGATCGAGTCCCACGTTGGGCTCCCTGCATGGAGCCTGCTTCTCTCTCTGCCTATGTCTCTGCCTCTCTCTCTCTCTCTCTCTCTCTCTCTCATGAATAAATAAAAAATTTTTTTAAAAAAGGAAATGTTTTTATTATTTTTTTAAGATTTTTATTTATTTATTCATGAGAGACACAGAGGCTCCGACAATGGGACTCGATCCCAGGTTTTCAGGATCAGACCCCTGGCTGAAGGCGGCGCTAAACCGCTGAGCCACCCGGGCTGCCCAGGAAATGTTTTTAATACCAAGTTAGGTTGATGTTTATAAATTGCTTTGCCTTCGTTCCATGCAATCAAGGTTTATGTAGGAATTATATAAAAATAATACAATTTAGAAAATATTTGCAATGACTTAGATCATTCACATCTAAGCCAAAAATTGGGTTTAGTTTTTATGTGTCATTATGCAAATGTAAGTGGCAAGCATGCATATTTTTGCCTTAAGGGTAGAGTTTCATATGGGACTTTATTTAGCAAGCGTCTGAGTTGCTTCTGGGACAGATAATTGCTTATTTACTTATAGGATGCTAAGAACTCTGACCCTAAGTTATAGAAACTGGAAAGTTCCAAAACATATTATAAATTTGTTTTAATCTCTTTCTAAAGTTTATAAACACAGGCAGTCTTGCGAGCTTTCCTTTTCTGTACTCAGTATATGCACACGTTATTTTCTTTGTCAAGAAAATACTTGAGCATGTTGTGATATTAAATTCATTGAAAGCAAATCGTCCACAGGGAAGCAGCCAGAGCTGCTGGGTTTAATGTTTTGCGGTTAATCCACGAACCATCTGCAGCTCTTCTGGCTTATGGAATTGGACAAGACTACCCCACTGGAAAAAGGTAAAAACCATATTTGCAGCTTTAAGTTTTTCAGTGCAGAAAACATTTTAGATTACAGCACTTAAATCAATATGAATTGTTATATAAAGCCTTTATGAATGAAAAGCTGAAACTCTCACCTGAAGTTCTTCAGATAGGTGAGAAAGATGTCCTAGGAGAGCAGAAAAAGGACATAACAAGAGGGAACATTCAGCTTTCCTGCTCTTCTCTTATTACTTATGTTATCTTTCTTTATTGAAGGAAGATTTGAAATTTACAAGCCCAGCCAGATTCTAGCTCAAGCTAGGGCACTGTTAATTCTACCGATTTCAGTTATTAAACATGTTTAGAAATAGTGAGTACTTTTATATACATTTTTCTCTTGGCAGGAGATGGGAAAATGCAGCATAGGATTTAAGATGTCTTTTCATAATGAAATAGTAAGACCTACTCCTAATTTAGTTGTGAAAACCTGTCTTACAAGAGCTGACATAGGCACCTTTAGGAAGATTAATTCAGATGTGTTAATTTTCCCTAATTGTTTCACTTCATTCATATTTCACAGTCAAAGAAACTAATATGTATGAATCAGTAGGAAATCAGTTTTAGGTAAACTAGATAAATGTAGAATATCAGAAATTAGCTTCTAGTTTTGCATATGTTTGATTTTTATAGAACATGTTATTGTAGTGGTTACTTGGATAATATTAGCACAAAGAATTTCTATACTTAATTTTCTTACAATTCACTATAATCACAAATCTCTACTTGGAAAGGTTAGTGTCTTGCACTATATGTCAATTATACTAGAATTAGAAAAGTTTGTGTTTTGAATTCTGTTACTCAGAAGAATCCAGTTTTACTGGTACAACTAAGTAAAAACAAATTTTGACTTTGAATCAGAAGGTGTGGTTCTAGGCTTATTCAGCACTAGGTGATGACCATGGACAGCTAATTTGACTTGTGTCAGATTTTCAGTTTCCTTATTATCATTAGGGGTTTAAGTAAGTTATTTCTAATGTCCAACCTACTTTTAAAATATTGTGGTTCTCTCTTAACTTATTCATGTTATCTTTATTTTAAGCAATATTTTGGTATTTAAACTTGGAGGAACATCCTTATCTGTCAGTGTCATGGAAGTGAACAGTGGAATATACCGTGTTCTTTCAACAAACACTGATGATAACATTGGAGGTACACATTTCACAGAAACCTTAGCACAGTATCTAGCTTCAGAGTTTCAGAGGTGAGTATTTTGATGATATACTTTGAAGTTTCTTTTCAGAGTTTTGGATTTGTTTGTTTTTCTTATTTTAAATTGCCCTGCTTCAAAGGAGGATGTGTTTTTTGTTTTTAGTTCCAGTGCCCTGGATGTTTTCATGTCTGGAGTTATAATGTCCTTTCTAGGCACTTTCAGGGAAGCAGAGATTTGGTTGCACAGTGCAGTGTGCTCAGATTTTTCACATACTGTGAGGGCCCACCAGATGTTGAACTGCACGAACTTGAGTCTCAAGTTCAAATTCGTAATTCCTCAGGTGCTGCAGCTGTTATGTCTAGATAAAGGAAGGTACAGGCTCTGAGGGCTTTCTACCTTCTAAATGGCTTTTGAAAGTTTAGATGTGATGAAAATTACATTATATTATAGTCACATACTAGTGAATTAGTGCCTTTGGCATGTTTATTTAATTACTAATCTGCTGTCACAAGGAGTATTTCGGTTTTGTTACTAGGTGCAATTATTCCATTCAAAATCACAAGTCAAATAGATAAAAGTTATGTTTTGGACATTGCTCTTAAAAAAAAAAAAAATTGGAGCTCAAACAGTATTTTCATCAGCTTGACTAAACCTACTGGGTAAAAAAGTCTTGAAAAAGAGGTAAGTTCTCACTTGTTTCGAAGACCTGTGCTGCTTTTTGTTATGCAGGTGCTCAAGGTAGGGCATTGTTAATTTGACTCCCAGTTCCAGTTATTAGACATGTTTAGAAACAGAGCCAAGCAATTTTAACAATTAACTTGTCTTGGAGATAGAAGAATGAGAATTTTATATATTTGATATGTGTCAAATTTCTTGGAAGAACTCTTTTATTTTTTTTTTTAGTGCTGGACAATGATTTTTTACTATGAAACAGTGATTGTGCTGTAGCTGTAAGGGGGAGATAGGAGACTTGACTTGGTTAAACAGATCTCCTTCACCCTCTTTTTGTCACATCTGCAAAAAAGATGTCAAAGATGTCCTTTGCTTTCTTCAAAGGACAGTCTGTTATTATGGTCACACAGAATTTAGCAATTCTAAGTATCAAGAATACTTGTTATTCACTTTTCTTGAGGAGACCTTTCCTTTCCTTTTTAAAGATTTATTTATTTATTTGAGAGAGAGCTCGCACACATGAGCAGGAGGGAGCTGCAGAGGAAGAGGAAGGGCAATCTCCAGCAGACTCCCCACTGAGCCAAGGGCCTGACAGAGCTCAATCCCATCGACCTGAGATCATGACCTGAGCTAAAATCCGGAGTCCAATGCTTAATGGACTGAGCCACCAGGCGCCCCAGGAGACCCTTCTTTTAATTGCAAAGAATTTCCTCAGAAGTTTTGGAGGGAGGGCAATCCTGGTGGCTCAGCGGTTTAGCGCCACCTTCAGCCCAGGGCCTGATCCTGGAGACCCTGGATCGAGTCCCACGTCAGGCTCCCTGCGTGGAGCCTGCATCTCCCTCTGCCTGTGTCTCTGCCTCTCTCTCTCTCTTTCTCATGAATAAATAAATAAAATCTTTAAAAAAAAATTTTTTTTGGAGGGTTTGAAGCCAGTTACTAAAATCTAATATTAATAAGAATTTATGAGCTTGTTACTATTCTAATAGGCATTATCCAGATTTGAGTTTTATAAATTCTACATGGCCTAGTAATTTTTAAACTCCAAAGATATTTTTGATTTAGAGCCTTCAAACATGACGTGAGAGGGAACGCCCGAGCCATGATGAAGTTGATGAACAGTGCTGACATTGCAAAGCATTCTTTGTCAACCTTGGGAAGTGCCAATTGTTTCCTTGATTCATTATATGAAGGTCAAGATTTTGACTGCAATGTGTCCAGGTAAAACTGAAGTTCAAAAAACTTTGAAAAATTCCAAATACATTTATATTTTTAGGTATAATTTTCTCACTTAGGGCTTTTTGTTTGTTCTTTTGAGACTTATTAGCCGTCAATAAAAGGAGAGCTTGCACTAAATTGCAGCACTAAATCATCAGAGATGTTTGTGACATGTTAATAAAACATAAGAACTGGTATAGTAACAAAGTAAGAGAATCACACACACAAAAAGAAAAACTTCACAAAAACAGTTCACTTCTAAACCTCTAAGACCTTTGTTTTTGCTATGTTTACAACAAAGTGGGAGGGGACAGCTGAACTGCAACACATAAAAATTCCTTCCTTGCGGGGGATCCTGGGTGGCGCAGCGGTTTGGCGCCTGCCTTTGGCCCAGGGCGCGATCCTGGAGACCCGGGATCGAATCCCACGTCGGGCTCCCGGTGCATGGAGCCTGCTTCTCCCTCTACCTGTGTCTCTGCTTCTCTCTATCTCTCGCTGACTATCATAAACAAATAAAAATAAATAAATAAAAATCTAAAAAAAAAAAAAAAAAAAATTCCTTCCTTGGAATGAAAATTCCCCATGAAACTCTCTTTTACAGAGTTAGTTTGTTCCCATAAGTCAGGTGGCAATGCAGCAGGGGAGGCTGGGGAGGATAATCAAGAGGGAGAGGCCAACATATCTTCCTTTCACCCTCCCCTCCATGCAAGTGTTCATCATTTATCCACAGCTTCTCCCAGCACAACCAAGTGTACATCGGCCTAACTGCACACTGACATATGGGGGTGAAAAGATCTCCAACAGAATTATTAACAGAACTGCTCAATCACTGTCTTTACCTCTGAGGTCCTATTCTTGTCAGACTATGGAACAGCTTCCAGAGTACTGACCTCAGTTGTGATTGCCTGCCCTGTTACTGACAGCTCCAAAGAGCAATGTGTGAAAAAATGCATCCTAGATCTTGGAGAGAGAGGCTTGCTGTTGATTAAGTTTGATGTGGGGCATGTTTCAGTTATACTTATCCTAACTAATTAGTTAACATTGTGTGGCAGGCTGTAATCTGAGTAGTCATTACATTAATTCATCAAATCCCCATAACAACCTAGTGAGGTGAGTAGTAGTATTTTCCTTATTTTATACATGAGGAAGCTGAAATAGAGAAGTTTCATTCTTGCCCAAGGTTAGACAATAAATGTTGTAAGTTAGCAGTGGACCAGGGGTTCAGACCCAGCAAGTTTCACTCCAGAGTTCATACTTTCTATCACATCTTACCAAAGATTCATACCTGTCTTGGTTTTGTTGGCTGTCATCCATTGTCAACATTTTAAATTTTGATATGGTTTATTTAGTAAACACAAGTTTAATGTGCATAAAATTGTTTAAAATTACCTATCTTTTACATAATCCAAAACATTGGTTACGAGTAATTGGCACCTTTACCCAGAGAATCCAAAGGGAGGACATTGCCCTCCCATTTTCCTTTGCTTATTATTGACAGTAATAATAGCCACTAGTGGTTCACTGTTTGAACCTCTCAGCAACCTAACAGGTGACTTGGAAGCAGTAAAAATTTCCAGAATTACAGTATTATTTTTAGGATTCTCCTGAATGTATTTAGTTAAATTCACTCTTCATCTGGCCCTTGTACTTTAGCTTCCTCATTTCCCTAGGCTTTCCTGCAAATCTAGATCTGTGTGCCCAATACAATAGCCACTAGCAATCTGTGGCTATTTAAATTATAATTAATTAGAAATAAGTAACATAAAAAATTTAATTCCTCACTAGAACCAGCCACAGTTCAAGCACTCAATAGTTTCATGTGGCTAATGGCTCACAGAAAATTCTATTAGCACTGCACTAGTTCTTTTTTTTTCTTTTTTAAAGATTTTATTTATGGAGACACCGAGAGAGAGAGAGAGAGGCAGAGACACAGGCAGAGGGAGAAGCACGCTCCACACAGGGAACTCGACATGGGACTCAGTCCCGGATCTCCAGGATCACACCCCGGGCTGCAGACGGCACCAAACCGCTGTGCCACTGGGGCTGCCCTGCATTAATTCTTTTAAGAGAGATTTCAAACTACAACCCAGAAGATTGAAAGGTGTTAAATTAAACTGAAATCTCTTTGTGGGCAAAGTGTTGTATATTTTTTCTATTTCTAGAATTCCTAACTTAGTGCTGACTTTGTCCAAGTACTCAGTATATGCTTGCTAATTATGGCTTAGTTACTAGGAATGAAATAGAATTTGTAATTTTTCATCAAGGAAATTTTGCCTTTATCACAAAAATTTCAACTTATGTACAGCATAAGCATAGTCTCAGGTTACAAAGAAAAAATAATGAGAAATAGTTTTTTAAACTTTTAACATAAAAATAGCAAAAGCTTCCAAATGATGATTTGGTTTGCATCTGTGGCTTTCTTAGGAATGCCATACACTGAACATTTACTTGTAGGTTTTTTGAAAGCAGCCATAGGTAAGAATCTTGTCAATTTGACATTGAATGTCTTCATACATTTGTAGGTGAATAATTTAGATGTCTCCCCCACAACACACACACCATGGTATTACACTGTTGGATGTTAAATATCTTGTCCTGGTCATAAACCTTTTTTTTTTTTTTTAAGGTTTTATTTAGTTATTCATGAGAGAGAGAGGCAGAGACACAGGCAGAAGGAGAATCAGGCTCCACGCAGAGAGCCCGATGCAGGCCTCGATCCCGGGACTCCAGGATCAGTCCCTGGGCTGAAGGCCGGCACTACAGTGCTGAGCCACCCAAGGATCTCCTCATAAACCTATTTTTAAGAGAATCATCACATTTGGTTTTGGCATTACTCATCACAAGAAAAATTGTCATGTTTAATTGTATTAAGCCTTTTCTCTGTGTCTTTTCCTATGTGTGTTGTGTGTGTGTGCAGAGCAAGATTTGAACTTCTCTGTTCTCCACTTTTTCATAAATGTATAGAAGCAATCAGAGGACTCTTAGAACAAAGTGGATTTACAGCCGATGATATCAATAAGGTAATACTTTTACATTTTTCTTATTTATTTTTGGAGTAGTATCAGACTTAAAATTTAGGGAATAGCCCCTTGGTACTGAAATAATATTTTTATTAATTTAAATATTTTCTGAGATTGTGTTAATGAATAAGGAAAATTGAATTTTTTATTACTGGCTCCAATGATATGTATTTATGAATTTCCTAGCAAAAAAAGAATAATTCCTTTCCAGTATGTCTTTTAATATGTAAGCAAAAGCTGATGGATATTTGCATGTTTACTATATGCAAAACGCTCTAAGTATTTTACATGGATTAACTCCTTGAATACTTACCAGCTTTACAAGGCAGGTGCTTTTATTTATCCCCATTTTATGAGTGAACACCCCAAGGTACAGAAAAATGAATAATTTCCTGGCAATCCTGTGGTTAGCGGTAGAGCCAGGATTTAACTCCCTGTAGTTCCTGAGTCTGTGTTTTTTGGTTTTTTGGATTTATATTAAGATTTTAGATTTTTTAAGATTTTAATTTTTTAAGATTTTATTTATTTATTCATGAGTTACACACAGAGAGAGCAGCAGAGACATAGGCAGAGGGAGAAGCGGGTTCCATGCAGGAAGCCTGATGTGGAACTTGATCCCGGGACTCCAGGATCATGGCCTGAGCCAAAGGCAGATGCTCAACCACTGGGCCACCCAGGCATCCCCTGTGTCTGTTCTTAACCAGTACAACTGTACCACTTCTCTCTGCTTGCTTGAAAGTATTTTGGTACTTTCAAAGATATTCAAATTGTTAATGTTTTCTTTTTTCACCCCAAGATTATTTCTGCTCCTTAAAGTGTATATAAGTTTTTTTTCATTTTCAGTATTAAAATAGTAAGTATTCATAAAAGAAAATTCTAGAAGTACCAAAAGGCAACTACCACTGTTGTATTTTGGAACATTGTATTTTGGAACATAACTAATTGTTGTATTTTGGAACATAACTAATCCAATCTTCATGTACAATTTGGATTTTATTTTTTTTAATATGTTATGACCAGTTCCTTTCCCCATATTACTGTAGAAGTTCATAAACACATTTTTAATTTAAATTCAGTTAGCCAACACATAGTGTACATCATTAGTTTCGGATGTAGAGTTCAGTAATTCATTAGTTGCGTGTAACAGTGCTCATCACATCACATACTCCTTAATGCCCATCACCCAGTTACCCCATCACCCACCTCCCTTCCAGCAACCCTCAGTTCATTTCCTATAGTTAAGAGTCTCTCATGCATAAACACAATTTTAAACAGATTCGTACCATTCTAGGAAAGGAAAGATATCATAGATTATTCCATTCTATTGTGTTCTATTGTGGTCATTAGGTTGTGTCTCCCTGTCTTCTAAGCAGTGATGCCCATCTTTGAACATCAGCTTTTACCATAATTGGGGTGGATTCCCATTGTAAAATTACTGAGTTGAGCATAAATAGCATAAGACTATTTTTACCTTCAATTAATTTCTAAGAGTTGCACTAATTAATACTCATGTCAGCAATACCTAAAGATGTGCATTTTACCTTGCCGACTCTGAGTCTTTTTTTTTTTTTAAAGATTTTATTTATTTATTCCTGAGAGACCAGAGAGAGAGAGACACAGGCACAGAGGGAGAAGCAGGCGTCATGTGGGGAGCCCAATATGGGACTTGATCCCAGGACTCCAGGATCATGCCCTGAGCCAAAAGCAGATGCTCAACTGCTGAGCCACCCAGGCGTCCCTGAGTCTTATTATTTAAAGATAAATTTTCTATTGAATTGTTTAAAAAAGATAGGTCTTCTTATTTTATTGACATTTGGAGGACTCTTAAATGTTTAATTTTATATTTCCTTCTGTATACTTCATATTTTTTACCTACTTAATGATTTAAATCTTAGTGTTTTAAAAAATGTATTTGCACAAATGCTTTACATATCAAAATATTAATTATAATTTACTGCAGTCTACTTTTGAACCATGTACTTTACTGCTTAATTTTGGCCCACTGAAGGAAAGTGGATATTTGACATATAAAAGTTTCATTTATTTTATTTTTATTTTTTAAAATACTTTACATATTTATTTATTCATGAGAGAGAAAGAGGGGCAGAGACATAGGCAGGGGGAGAAGTGGGCCCCCTGTGGAACTCGACCCCAGGACCCCGGGATCATGGCCTGAGCCAGACACTTAACCATTGAACGATCCAGGCACCCTCATTTATTTATTTAAATCTGTTGGTCTGATTTTTTTCAGGTGCTTCCAGGTTTATAAATTCCATCTCTGTTCAGATGTATGACAAACATTTAATATTGTTTTCCTTTAATGTGTCTATAGTTTGAAAGTTTTTATATTTTAACTATTGTGGTATACATTGTATAGTGCAGATTGGATTTTTTTTGTTCTTTGGGTGGTTTTCTTTGCAATTTAGTTCAAGAAGGTTTTGTTTTGTTTTGTTTTGTTTTGTTTTGTTTTGTTTTGTTTTGTTTTGTTTTGAACACTTATAATATGCCAGACATTGTGCTAGTGCTTGGGGCCTTGGGCTGCATCATGGAGAATAAGACATGGTATATTGATAGCAAGGCAGCAATGGAAATGAGTAGGTTTGGAGACAGACCCACCTGAACTGGAAGTTTCATGGTTCTAATAGTTCCGGAGTGGGCTTAATTTCCAAATCACTTAATTTCCTGAGCTTTCTCTCTTCTTATGAGGGGGTGATAATACTTATAAGTGATTAGTATTATAACTTATTCTACAGGGTTGTTACAAGAGAGTTAAGAAAAATATCATGTGTAATATATTGTAAGTAATCAATTAATGTAAGTTCTCTTCATTCATTCATAGAGCTCTGACATTTAAATATCACAAATGGTATAGTTCTCAATTGCTGGAATTCAGGTCGAATATATTCTTAGGATTAAGAGTGTTGTTAAAGATCACTCCCCAGATATTTCTAAAATAAAGACTTTTAAGAACTTATAAACAGAGTTTTCTTTTTAGTTTGTTGACCTTCTTACAGTAACAAGCCCCAAATCTCATTGGTTTTCTACAGTAAACAATTTTTTCTCACTTCTCATGTGAGCTGCTGAAGGTGGCTGTAGGTCTGTTGCTATGGCTCTCTTCTGCGTGCTTCCCATTCTGTGACCCGGGCTAAAGGGGCAGCTCTCTGGGACATACATTTCTCATGGCACAAGGGAAGGAAGGATAGAGTTTGCAAAAAGATGCATGGCTTTAAAAAAACTTCTACTTAGATATGGTGTGCTTCACCTGCGGTCGGCCAAAACTAGACACAGGGCTGGGCCTCACAATGGGGCAGGGGAATCTGCTCCGCCTGCAGAGAGGCAGAGTTGGGGTAGTGGTAATGGGTGGGGATGTGTAATCCTCTTAGTGGGAAGGAGGAGGGAATAATTGGACTTCTACTTGCCCTAAAACATTTAATCCACACAACAGCAATATGAGGTAGGCACCGTGATCTCCATTTTCAGGTGAGAAAACCAAGAGGTTTCCAAAGAGGTGAAGCACATAAGTGGTGGAGGTGGGACTGGAGCCCAGGCAGTCTGCCTCCATAATCGAAGATCTTTCTTCACTCATGGCTATGCCCATTGCCTTTCTCATCTTAGGGTCAGAAAGTCTCATCTTAGCAGGATTTGTTTTTGTTTTTTTTTTTCCAGAAGAAATCCTCTGATCTCTTGCTTGAGAAGGACATGTCTGGTTTCTGGCCTGCTGAAAACAGGAGCCTCAGGGTTCCTGTTCCTTAATCTGCAAACTTCCCATGTTCTGCCTGTTTTCAGCACCATGCCCACCCCTGCCCCATGCTGTATGCTTGTACCCACATCCCATACCTGGTCCAAACCTCCATCCCTGCATGTGGGAGAAGGTGCTCTCGGCCCCCTGTCTGAGTTAGGTGAGGGCTTTGGAGAGTCCAGTCACTTTGTGTGTATCCTCTCTGCCAGTCATCCTGCTTTCACATCTGTGCTTCACCCTCCCTTCCTGTGGTGCTTGGTGCTTCCAAGACCTAAGCCACACTGGGATTCTGTGCACGTGAAACCACCTTGTCGTCTCCTTGGTCCCCTCAAACTTAATCTACTTTAAGACAATTCCCTCTCTTTTCCAGCTTCCAGAATTTGTTGAAATTTCAAACTCAAGATCTTATTCCCATTTGTTTTAGCATTGTGCACTTATATCTTAAATTTATTTACTGTCAGTTTAATGGGCTTTTTGGAAGAACACATAAATAAATTGATGTGATTTTAATCCCTCCATTTTAATCTAGCTCCCATACTCTACAGCTGCATTAGCTGCATGGTATTTGATTGATATTATGGTATTGACATACCATAATTTGTAAAACCAATTCTTTGTTTTGGTTGGATAGGTGATTTTGGTTTTATAAACAGCAGTCTTGTGGCTTTGTGAGCATCCTGAATTTCCTTAGAATAAAATCTAGGAGTAAATCCCAAATTTTAAAGCTTTTAGTATTTACCTCCAAATTGCTCACCTGAAAGCAATTTACTTTCCAAGCAGTTGTAAACCTTCATTATTAACATAGCAATTTTTAAAAATTCTCTTTATTCATACTTCTTTTTCTAGAGAACATTAGAATTACTTTTTCAACTTCCTACAAAAAATCCCATTGTAATTTTGTTAGTTTCATTAAGACTGTGAGAGCCACTTGTGCTCTCTCTCCCGTTTGCTTTGTGTATGTATCTCTCCAATAAATTAATTAATTAAATCTTTTTAAAAAAATGAAAAATTTGGGATGGTGTAGTAACTTTACAGTATTTCGTTTTCCTAACCATGAAGTTGATATCTGTCTCTGTTTAGATCTTCTTTAATACTTTAAGTTTTGTGTTTTCTTAGCATTTGCATTAAATTATTGCTATATGGGCTGTCAGATTTCTGGTTATTGTGAATGAGTTGTCATTTATACTTTTGTTTTCTAATTTGTTTTCACTGATAAGTGGAATATTTACTGGATTTTGCTTATTTGTATCTTACATTTTGCCATTCTTTTTTTAAAAGATTTTATTTATATGAGCGAGAACAAGCCAGAGCAGGGTGAGGGGCAGAGAGAGAAGGAAAAGCAGACTCCCTGCTGGAGTCCCAATGTGGGGCTCCATCCCAGGACTCTGGGATCATGACCTGAGCCAAAGGCAGACACTTAACTGTCTGAACCACTCAGGCACCCCTATATTTTGCCAATTCATGAACCCTTGGTATTAAGTTTTCTAGAATTTCCAAGTATGCATTTAAATTAATTTACTGATTAATCCACAGCTAATTATTGAGCACACCTATTCTGTGCAAGCAGGTTCTAGGCACTTTGGATATAGCACTAAGTGTAATGAAGTCTTTGTCTTCATAGAACTTCTAGTAGGAATATCCAGGTAATGTATAAAAGAACATATAAGGAAAATAATTCCCAGTTATGATAACTGTTATGAAGAAAAATAAAGCAAGATAAGGACATAGCTAGTGACAAAGGGTGATTTTTCATTTAAGAGTTCCATATAAGGAGTGGCTTTTGATCAGAGACCTGAATGAAGTGGAGGAACTAGCTATGTGCATATCTGCCAGTTCCTAGGCCTTGGGAACAGTGACATGGGAGGAGCTTGCTGTGTTTAAAGAGGAGCAGTGAGGGTAGTAGGTGTAGCTGAGTGGACCAGGGAGAGATGGTAGTAAGGGAGCTAAGGACCAGATCAGAACAGCATGGATGCCTCTAGCTGTAGGAATAGGAGTACAGTGTGGTTAGACATGTGAGTCTGGGTTTTAGGAGAGTTTTGAGCTGGAGATCTACATTCATCTACATTCATCGGTGCCTGTGTGCCACTTAGAGCCATAACTGGATGAAATAGAACCAAAACAAAGATGAGACCTCAGGATGGGGTCCAAGGCTCTGGACGTTTACAAGCCAAAAGGGGAAACAGCACAGAGGATTTAGGGCTAGCCGGTGAGGAAACATGAGAACCGAGAGACAAGTAACACTGTCTGGGTTAGGGAAGGAAAGGTCACTTGTCCTGTGCTATTGGAAGTCCAATAGGTGAGGCTCGAGAATTGACCACTGGGCTTGACAATGTGCAAGTGCCTGGTAATAGCAGTTTTAGTGGAGTTATAAAGAGAAACATGTTACTGGAGTGAGTTTAATAAAGAACAGATGGTAGGATCAGGGATACCACGAGTAAAGAGAACTCTCTTGAGAAGTTTTTCTATAAGGGCAGCAGGAAAATGCCATGGTAGTTGAGGTGGGCTGTGAGTTCTGGAAGAGGGTTATACATTAGTGGTGATACTTTCTCAAATATGTATCTCTCGCTTTTTTATATATACTTGGTTGCCTTGGTCAGAACTTCCTTCTTTTGTTCTCTTTTTTAGGAGAATATTATTATTAGTCTTTTAACAAAAAATGTGATTACTGGTACTTGGGTTGAAATAGATTCTCATATTAAGCATTTCTTTTTTCCTATTTTTAAAGGGGTTTTATTATGAAATAGGTGGTGAGTCTTCACAAATGTATTTTCTGGATACCTACAAGGCAGTCTTATGGTTTTCTTTATATTTGTCTTAAAGTTAGATGATAAATTATTGATAATTTCCTAATGTGGAACTGTATTCCTGAGATAGACCTCATGTGGTTATGAAGAAATGTTCTTTTATATGTTGCTTAATTTTCTGTGATTATTTATTTATTATTTTCACCTTATTTTATGTGGGTTGGCAGGAAGGAACAGATGGTGTATTTCAGGTTTCCCTACCTTAACCATATTGTCTGAACAAAGTAACCCCTTTTAACATCAGATACTTAAAAGAGGAATGGTCCTGCTTTTTTATTTCATTGGTCTAAGAAGTGCCTTAGCTACTGGCCTCCAACTCATACTCTCATCCCTGCATGATGAGTTTTCCATGGTTTCTCCTGAACTATTGCTTCTCAGTAAGGCCCCAGGGTTTCTGTTTAGGGACAGTGAGAGGCATATGGGTGAGTCTCAAGCATTGTTCAAATAAGAAGCATATTGTAAGCTGGAGGCACAGCTTGGTCCTTCTCTCATCCTTTTCTCATCTTTTCCTGCCCTTACCTCCCTTCTTCTATCTACACAATATGACCTCCTTCCTTTTAATGGTCTACCTTGTCCAAGTTGTAACTTTATAAGCAGAGGAAATTAAGTTTTCTCTCTCTCTCTTTAAAACAACAACAAAACCTCCTGAGACATGTTCAAAGAACTAAGGACATTAACCCTTTTTGGCTCAATTGCTTGAACTTTGACAAAATACCACAATATATCTGATTCATTTACTCAGAATAATACCTTCTAAACCAAAACTTCCAGTACTTTACTTTATTCCAGATAATATAATCATACACAGTGTTCTTCAGGAAAGAGGCTAATATTACCTTCCTTTTCTTCATAGCCTTAAGCACTGTGTGGGAGAGGTTACATGCTCCAGGAGTTATAGGGGCCAGTCATGAACATGAGTAAAGTTGTCAGGTATAGGAAAACACAACTGCCAGAAAATATCAATCTGAACTCAGTATAAAAATACAAATATCCTGTAGTAGAGGTAACATTTTAAATTCCACCTTGAAAAAAAAATAGATTGACAAATAGAAATATTTAATAATTAATGTTCTTTCACAACTAATTTCTCTAGATTTGGAACCTGACACCCTTTTGCTTCTGTTTCACAATGTCAGTGTCAGATCTTACATTTTTGTTATGTTTGGTATAAAATTCAGCCTTAAATCCTTTAACTAGAAGTAATATTTCATTTTTTTCATTTTAATCATAAGAAATACCTGTTCACAAAATAGATTTCTTTCGGGATACCTGGGTGGCTCAGTCCATTAAGTGTCCGACTTGGGCTCAGATCATGACCTCAAGGTCCTGGGAGTAAGCCCTGTGTTGCCTCCATGCTCATCATGGAGGCTGTTTATCTCTGTCCATCTCTCTTTGCCCCACCCCCCACTTGTGCGTGCTCTGTCTCTCTCTCTCTCTCTCTCTAAATCTTAAAATAATAGGTTTCTCTAAACAAGGACAGAATGTTTGTACAGTGGTTTTTAAAATATATATTTAACATAAGATACATGTAGGATTCTAAAATGAATCTTTAACCACGTAATGTGGGAATATGATTTTAGGTTGTCACTTTCATATCTGTAAGCTAAGTTCAACATAAGAAAGTATGCAGATCCCTTGCCAAGTAGGTTTCCACAGTCTTCATTTCATTTCTCTAGGAGTGAGGAAATCATATCTTTTACAGGGACAGAAGTATTGGTAGTTTTATGCAGAATGTAATGTCAGTCAGAAAGATAACGTTTGGTCCCTCATACCTGATGCACCAGGGCTAAGATTTTCCCCACAGATGATATGGAAAAAAGATCGATTTCTTTCTGCACATAAACTATATGAATATCTTTAAGTACTCCACCACAGTTAAGCTGCGTAGCAGCCAGGTAGGACAGCGGGTTGAATGTACCATACCATTCTTCAAAAAAGAAATATATTCCCCACCATTTTTCTTCAAACACACAACAATCCTCTTGGTCTCTCTTTTCCTACTGGATTAAGAGATGGGTTTAAAGAGTTTGAGGAGTTTCACATTAAACTCTTTATTGTCACAGTGCTCGCTTTGGCAGCACATATATACTAAACTCTTTATTGTCACAGACACAAGAGCAAAAATGTGATTATAAATGGCAAGTGACCACTAAGCTGGTGTGAGGGCCACAGGAGGTAGTGGTTGGCCTGCTACGTAAGACAGACCTGTCCTAGTCCAAAAGTTCCTGGCCACCTACTGATTACTGGCCTTCAGGGATGCAGGCTAGTGCTACTAAAGCCTTTGACTTTCTGAGAGACTCTGAAATAGGGATTTTAAATAAATTTTACTGTTTATTTTGAATTGGTTTTATATTTGCACAATTCAAAGTGCAAAGGCCTCCCTCCGTCTCCCCAACCACTCAGTCTCTTTCCCTCCCTGGAGGTAACTAATATTACTGATATTTTGTGAGCCCTGCTGGAGATATTTTTACAAGTAGTGTTTTGATTTTTTTCTTTTTTTTTAATTCTGCTTAAATATTAGTAACTAATTCAGAACTTTTAAAAATACTCTGTAAAGAGGTAAAACATCTTGTATGATAAAATGTGCAAGTTGCTACACTGCACCCTCCATTTCAGAGAGTTTTGTTTTATTGGTATTTGTTTTTATGGTTTTGTTCTTGGGTTATCAGATGCTCATAAGATGAATTTTATATCTTTTCATCTTCTGAAGTATTTCATAGATATTCTCTGTTCCTCACACATTCCAAAGAAACTTTCATCAATTCTCTTTACTGCTTTAATTTTGAATTGAAGAATTTTGTAGACCTATTTCAGGATGATTTCTTAAATTTTTAACATTTGACTTTGTATAATCATAATTTTTAATTTTTGTGTATCTTTTGATACCAAGATTTTAAAGTACAAAGAAATCTTTGAAATCTGGACAATTTCTCTATTTTTTCCTTGAGTTTTTCTGTTTTTTGCTTTCCTAGTTTTGACATATTTATTTTTTCTCCAACTCCTGCCACTACTACCTCCAAAAAACCTTTAGGTCATGTTTTTTTTCTTTTCTAGGTTGGTTTATGTCTGATTTTTTCTTTATTTCTTTCAGTCTTTCCAGACACTTTCATTATTCTTACACTGAATGTCAGTTTATTCCTTCCGTTGTTTTTTCCCCTAATAAAAAATTTAACTACAATCTCACTTCTTTTTTTTTAAGTAATAGAACATTTTTATTTTTTTTTAATTTTTTTTTTTTTTTAAGATTTTATTCAGAGAGAGAGAGAAAGGCAGAGACACACACAGAGGGAGAGGCAGGCTCCATGTAGACAGCCTGACATGGGACTCGATCCCAGGACTCCAGGATCATGCCCTGGGCTGCAGGCGGTGCTAAACCGCTGCGCCACCGGGGCTGCCCTACAATCTCACTTCTTAATAATTTTGGTTTTATTCCACAAGTTTTTTTTGTTGTTTTTTTTTTTTATAAATTTATTTATTTATTTATTTTTAATTTATGATAGTCACAGAGAGAGAGAGAGGGGCAGAGACATACTCAGAGGGAGAAACAGGCTCCGTGCACCGGGAGCCCGACGTGGGATTCGATCCCGGGTCTCCAGGATCGCGCCCTGGGCCAAAGGCAGGCGCCAAACCACTGTGCCACCCAGGGATCCCCTATTCCACAAGTTTGACAGATTTTATTTTCTTTATTTTTAGGATAATCTGACTTTTTTTGTTGTTGTTGTTTAGATTCATGGTTTTTTTTTTTTTTTTTTAAGATTTTATTTATTCATGAGAGACACAGAAAGAGAGAGAGAAGAGAGAGAGGCAGAAACACAGGTAGAGGGAAAAGCAAGCTCCATGCAGGAAGACTAATGTGGGACTTCATCCTGGGACTCCGGGATCACGCCGTGAGCCGAAGGCAAACAGACCCTCAACTGCTGAGCCACCCAGGCATCCCAAGATTCATGTTTTTAATACCCAAGTAATTAAGATGGTTTGATTTTTTTGATAGCTTTGATTTTTTAAGAGTCTTATGAAATTACTGTGAGAGTTATATTTGAAAAGCCTTTAGTAAGAGAAGTTATTAATGTTCAAAATATGTATATTCTATTAAAATTTAAGTCTCAGGAGCACCTAGGTGACTCAGTGGTTGAGCATTTGCATTTGACTCAGGTCATGATCCCAGAATCCTGGGATCTCCACAGGGAGCCTGCTTCTCCATCTGCCTATGTCTCTGCCTTTCTCAGTCTCTCATGAATAAATAAGTAAAATCTTTAAAAAATAAAATTTAAGTCGCAAAAGAAATCTCATGCTACAAACTAGATGTTTAAACAAGTTATTTAAATTAGAATTTGCTGGTTACTGTCAGCATTAATGGTAACACATTCTTAATATTTTTTACTTTTTCAATGAAAATTCCTAAAGCTAAGATTTTCTAGTTTGTTTTTTTGCATAGCATCAACTAATTGCTTCTTTTCTTTAAAGATTATTTATTTACTTCTTCATGAGAGACAGAGAGAGAGAGAAAGAGGCAGAGACACAGGCAGAGGGAGAAGCAGGCTCCATGCAGGGACTTGGGACTTGATCCCGGGATTCCAGGAGCACTCCCTGGGCCAAAGGCAGGCGCCAAACCGCTGAGCCACTCAGGTATCCCCAAATTGATTCCTTTTTTTTTTTTTCTTCAAGATTTTATTTATTTATTTATTCATGAGAAACAGAGAGGGCGGGGCAGAGACACAGGCAGAGGGAGAAGCAGGCTCCTTGCAGGGAGCCTGACACAGGACCCCGAATTGCTTCTTAATAAAGCTTTTTGATGATGAATGTGAGAAATTCGAAAGAGCATACATATTCTACATTTTTATTCTCATGGTATTTGCCTGGGATCATAAAATTTTAGAAAAGACTTATTTTTCTTACCTCCAAAACAGACTTTTTAAGGAGGTCTTAGGGAACTTTGCTCAACTACAAGGCTTTTCTTTTTTTCTTTGTTTCACTCAACTGATATTCCTCATGCCCTCCCCTGAAGATCAGTATGGTATTACTCCTCATTTCACACCTAATGTTAAAGAGGCCTAGTTTTCATCAGTTGATCCTTTCCTCTGACACATTGAGCTTTGAGAACATCCATAAAAAGACTGAAAAATAAGAAGTAATTATTGTTGTTTTTTAATAACTTTATTTTTTATTGGTGTTCAATTTACCAAGATACAGAATAACACCCAGTGCTCAGACCGTCAAGTGCCCCCCCTCAGTGACCGTCACCCATTCACCCCCACCCCCCGCCATCCTCCCCTTCCATCACCCCCAGTTCGCTTCCCAGAGTTAGGAGTCTTTATGTTCTGTCTCCCTTTCTGATATTTCCCACACATTTCTTCTCCCTTCCCTTATATTCCCTTTCACTATTATTTATATTCCCCAAATGAATGAGAACATACAATGTTTGTCCTTCTCCGATTGACTTACTTCACTCAGCATAATGCCCTCCAGTTCCATCCACGTTGAAGCAAATGGTGGGTATTTGTCGTTTCTAAGGGCTGAGGAATATTCCATTGTATACATAGACCACATCTTTATCCATTCATCTTTCAATGGACACCGAGGCTCCTTCCACAGGTTGGCTATTGTGGACATTGCTGCTAGAAACATCGGGGTGCAGGTGTCCCGACGTTTCATTGCATCTGAATCTTTGGGGTAAATCCCCAACAGTGCAATTGCTGGGTCGTAGGGCAGGTCTATTTTTAACTCTTTGAGGAACCTCCACACAGTTTTCCAGAGTGGCTGCACCAGTTCACATTCCCACCAACAGTGTAAGAGGGTTCCCTTTTCTCCGCATCCTCTCCAACATTTGTTGTTTCCTGCCTTGTTAATTTTCCCCATTCTCACTGGTGTGAGGTGGTATCTCATTGTGGTTTTGATTTGTATTTCCCTGATGGCAAGTGATGCAGAGCATTTTCTCATGTGCTTGTTGGCCATGTCCATGTCTTCCTCTGTGAGATTTCTGTTCATGTCTTTTGCCCATTTCATGATTGGATTGTTTGTTTCTTTGGTGTTGAGTTTAATAAGTTCTTTATAGATCTTGGAAACTAGCCCTTTATCTCATACATCATTTGCAAATATCTTCTCCCATTCTGTAGGTTGTCTTTTAGTTTTGTTGACTGTATCTTTTGCTATGCAAAAGCTTCTTATCTTGATGAAGTCCCAATAGTTCATTTTTGCTTTTGTTTCTTTTGCCTTTGTGGATGTATCTTGCAAGAAGTTACTGTGGCTGAGTTCAAAAAGGGTGTTGCCTGTGTTCTCCTCTAGGATTTTGATGGAATCTTGTCTCACATTTAGATCTTTCATCCATTTTGAGTTTATCTTTGTGTATGGTGTAAGAGAGTGGTCTAGTTTCATTCTTCTGCCTGTGGATGTCCAATTTTCCCAGCACCATCTATTGAAGAGACTGTCTTTCTTCCAGTGGATAGTCTTTCCTCCTTTATCGAATATTAGTTGACCATAAAGTTCGGGGTCTACTTCTGGGTTCTCTATTCTGTTCCATTGATCTATGTGTCTGTTTTTGTGTCAGTACCACACTGTCTTGATGACCACAGCTTTGTAGTACAACCTGAAATCTGGCATTGTGATGCCCCCAGCTATGGTTTTCTTTTTTAAAATTCCCCTGGCTATTCGGGGTCTTTTCTGATTCTACACAAATCTTAAAATAATTTGTTCTCTCTGAAGAAAGTCCATGGTATTTTGATAGGGATTGCATTAAACGTGTAAATTGCCCTGGGTAACATTGACATTTTTACAATATTAATTCTGCCAATCCATGAGCATGGAATATTTTTCCATCTCTTTGTGTCTTCCTCAATTTCTTTCAGAAGTGTTCTATAGTTTTTAGGGTATAGATCCTTTACCTCTTTGGTTAGGTTTATTCCTAGGTATCTTAAGCTTTTGGGTGCAGTTGTAAATGGGATTGATTCCTTAATTTCTCTTTCTTCAGTCTCATTGTTAGTGTATATAATGCCATTGATTTATGGGCAATGATTTTGTATCCTGCCACACTGCCAAATTGCTGTATGAGTTCTAGCAATCTTGGGGTGGAGTCTTTTGGGTTTTCTATGTAGAGTATCATGTCATCGGCGAAGAGGGAGAGTTTGACTTCTTCTTTGCCAATTTGAATGCCTCTAATGTCTTTTTGCTGTCTGATTGCTGAGGTGAGGACTTCTAGTACTATGTTGAACAGCAGTGGTGAGAGTGGACATCCCTGTCTTGTTCCTGATCTTAGGGGAAAGGCTCCCAGTGCTTCCCCATTGAGAATGATATTTGCTGTGGGCTTTTCATAGATGGCTTTTAAGATGTCGAGGAATGTTCCCTCTATCCCTACACTCTGAAGAGTTTTGATCAGGAATGCATGCTGTATTTTGTCAAATGCTTTCTCTGCATCTAATGAGAGGATCATAGGGTTCTTGGTTTTTCTCTTGCTGATTTGATGAATCACATTGATTGTTTTATGAGTGTTGAACCAGCCTTGTGTCCTGGGGATAAATCCTACTTGGTCATGGTGAATGATTTTCTTAATGTGTTGTTGGATCCTATTGGCTAGTATCTTGTTGAAAATTTTTGCATCCATAATCATCGGGGATATTGGTCTGTAATTCTCCTTTTTGGTGGGGTCTTTGTCTGGTTTCGGAATTAAGGTGATGCTGGCCTCATAGAACGAATTTGGAAGTACTCCATCTCTTTCTATCTTTCCAAACAGCTTTAGTAGAATAGGTATGATTTCTTCTTTAAACGTTTGATAGAATTCCCCTGGGAAGCCATCTGGCCCTGGACTCTTGTGCCTTGGGAGGTTTTTGATGACTGCTTCAATTTCCTCCCTGGTTATTGGCCTGTTCAGGTTTTCTATTTCTTCCTGCTCCAGTTTTGGTAGTTTGTGGCTTTCCAGGAATGCACCCATTTCTTCTAGGTTGCCTAATTAATTGGCGTATAGCTGTTCATAATATGTTTTTTAAATCGTTTGTATTTCCTTGGTGTTCGTAGTGATCTCATCTCTCCTTTCTCATTCATGATTTTATTAATTTGAGTCTTCTCTCACTTCTTTTTAATAAGGCTGGCTAATGGTTTATCTGTCTTATTAATTCTTTCAAAGAAACAACTCCTGGTTTTGTTAATCTGTTCC
The DNA here is from genome assembly GCF_048418805.1 of Vulpes vulpes. Lineage (NCBI taxonomy): Eukaryota > Metazoa > Chordata > Mammalia > Carnivora > Canidae > Vulpes > Vulpes vulpes. The sequence goes on along the minus strand of NC_132781.1, from coordinate 106,490,410 downwards.
ACAGTTCTTCTGGTCTCGATTTCGTTGAGTTCTGCTCGAATCTTAATTAACTCTCTTCTTCTGCTGGGTGTAGGATCTATCTGCTGTTTTTTCCCTAGCTCCTTTATGTGTAAGGTTAGCTTTTGTATTTGAGTTCTTTCCAGGTTTTGAATTGATGCTTGTATTGCGATGTATTTCCCCCTCAGGACTGCTTTTGCTGCATCCCAAAGATTTTGAATGGTTGTATCTTCATTCTCATTAGTTTCCATGAATCATTTTAATTCTTCCTTAATTTCCTGGTTGACCCTTTCATCTTTTAGCAGGATGGTCCTTAACCTCCTTGCGTTTGAGGTTCTTCCAAACTTCTTGTTGTGATTTAGTTCTAATTTCAAGGCATTATGGTCTGAGAATATGCAGGGGACGATCCCAATCTTTTGGTATCAGTTCAGACCCGATTTGTGACCCAGTATGTGGTCTATTCTGGAGAAAGTTCCATGTGCACTTGAGAAGAATGTGTATTCAGTTGAGTTTGGATGTAAAGTTCTGTAGATATCTGTGAAATCCATCTGGTCCAGTGTATCATTTAAAGCTCTCGTTTCGGGATCCCTGGGTGGCGCAGCGGTTTAGCGCCTGCCTTTGGCTCAGGGCGCAATCCTGGAGTCCCGGGATCGAATCCCATGTCAGGCTCCCGGTGCATGGAGCCTGCTTCTCCCTCTGCCCTGTGTCTCTGCCTCTCTCTCTCTCTGTGTGTGACTATCATAAATAAATTTTAAAAATTAAATTAAAAAAAAATAAAGCTCTCGTTTCTTTGGAGATGTGCTTAGAAGACCTATCGAGTACAGAAAGAGCTACATTGAAGTCACCAAGTATAAGTGTATTATCATCTAAGTATTTTTTCACTTAGGTTATTAATTGATTTAAATATTTGGGAGCTCCCAGATTCGGGGCATATATATTGAGGATTGTTAAGTCCTCTTGTTGGATAGATCCTTTGAGTATGATATAGTGTCCCTCTTCATCTCTCTATCCCGAAGACTACAGTCTTCGGGATAAATTTTAGTTTATCTGATATGAGGATGGCTACCCCTGCTTTCTTTTGAGGACCATTTGAATGGTAAATGGTTCTCCAACCTTTTATTTTCAGGCTGTAGGTGTCCTTCTGTCTAAAATGAGTCTCTTGTAGACAGCAAATAGATGGGTCCTGCTTTTTTATCCAGTCTGAAACCCTGCGCCTTTTGATGGGGTCATTAAGCCCGTTCACGTTCAGAGTTACTATCGACAGATATGAGTTTAGTGTCATCATGATATCTATTCAGTCCTTGTTTTTGTGGATTGTTCCACTGAACTTCCTCTTAAAGGGGAATTTTAAGAGTCCCCCTTAAAATTTCTTGCAGAGCTGGTTTGGAGGTCACATATTCTTTCAGTTCCTGCCTGTCTTGGAAGCTCTTTATCTCTCCTTCCATTTTGAATGAGAGCCTTGCTGGATAAAGTATTCTTGGTTGCATGTTCTTCTCATTTAGGACCCTGAATATATCCTGCCAGCCCTTTCTGGCCTGCCAGGTCTCTGTGGAGAGGTCTGCTGTTACCCTAATACTCCTCCCCATAAAAGTCAGGGATTTTTGTCTCTTGCTGCTTTAAGGATCTTGTCTTTATCTTTGGAATTTGCAAGCTTCACAATTAAATGTCGAGGTGTTGACCGGTTTTTATTGATTTTAGGGGGGGATCTCTCTATTTCCTGGATCTGAATGCCTGTTTCCCTTCCCAGATTAGGAAAGTTTTCAGCTAGGATTTGTTCAAATACATATTCTGGCCCTCTGTCCCTTTCGGCGCCCTCGGGAACCCCTATTAAACGTAGGTTTTTCTTCCTCAGGCTGTCGTTTATTTCCCTTAATCTATCCTCATGGTCTTTTAATTGTCTCTTTTTTCCTCAGTTTCCCACTTTGCTATCAACTTGTCTTCTATGTCACTCACTCGTTCTTCCACCTCGCTAACCCTTGTCGTTAGGACTTCTAGTTTGGATTGGATCTCATTCAATTGATTTTTGATTTCTGCCTGATTGGATCTAAATTCTGCAGTCATGAAGTCTCTTGAGTCCTTTATGCTTTTTTCTAGAGCCAGCAGTAACTGTATAATAGTGCTTCTGAATTGGCTTTCTGACAGTGAATTGTAATCCAGATTTTGTAACTCTTTGGGAGAGAGGACTGTTTCTGATTCTTTCTTTTGAGGTGAGGTTTTCCTTCTAGTCATTTTGCTCAGTGCAGAGTGGCCAAAAACAAGTTGTATTGGGAAAAGGAGAAAAAGAGAGGAGAGGAAGAAGGAAAGAAAAGAGAAAAAGAAAAAAGAAAAAGAAAAAAAAAGAAAGGAAAAAAAGCATGGTGGAAGCAAACAGAAATCAAAAAGCAAAAAAAAAAAAAAAAAAAAAAAAAAACCACGGGGAGTATCTTCTGATTCTGTATACTTTTAAGTACCTTGACTTCCCCTGGAACTGGTCAGTCTAGCTGGTCTTCTGGGGGAGGGGCCTGTTGTGCTGATTTTCAGGTGTTAGCACTTGGGGGACCTGCTCTGCCCCCTGCCTGGTGCAGGGCTCAGTGGGGGTTGTTCACCCCGTGAGGCCCCAGGAGGAACAACCGCAGTTGGGGGGCCAGCTCTGCAGCCCGGATTCAGCCCCTGCAGTAACTCTGGGGCTCTCCGTCAGCAGGGCCTGGAGGCTCCGGGGGCGGGGCCGCTGATCTGCTCAGCTCGGGGCAGGAGCGTCCTTGAGGTCCTGGGCCCTCCCGGCCTCTGCCTGTCCCGGGGGGAGGCCGGATCCTGGGCTGTGTCCCGGCGCCCTGTGCTCCGGAGCCTGAGCTGTTGGGTTCGCGCTCCCGGCCGCGCAGCCCCCTCCACGCAGAGCCGCTGCCCGAGCTCCTCCGATCTGCTCCTCCGGGTCCTGCCGTGTGCTGCAGTCTTTTAGGGAGCTCGGCCGTGGGGTATGGCGCACTCTCCTGGGCGCGCAGGTGTCTGTTAGTGTCCCAGAGAGCCCGAGGGCATCCCTGCCCTCCTGGGTCCTGCTCTAACTCCCTGCGAGCCCCTTTCCAACTGGGAAGGTTGGTGCAGCTCCTGCTCCTCCGGGACGGGGCTCTCCTGCCCTGGGGACACTCGCCCCGGCCTCAGCCCGGCTCCTCGGGACCCCCTCCCCCTTGGAGGCCTTTTGTTTCTTTAATTCTCCCCCCCCCCCCCCCCCCCCCCCCCCCCCCGTCTTCCTACCTTGATAGAAGCGGGAACTCTTCTCACTGTAGCATTCCAGCTGTTCTCTCTTTAAATCTCAGGCCGAATTCGTAGATTTTCAGGATGATTTGAAGGTTATCTAGGTAATTTAGGACAGGTGATTTGGGGACCTACTCTTCAGCCGTCTTGCCCCTCCTCCCAAGAAGTAATTATTGATGATTTCCCTTCTTAGGCTATTTAATATCCTGTGTGCCTATGGAGATGTAAGTGTTAAGTGTATGAATAACTGAGGAAATTAAGGTCTTTATAAAGGAGCAATTTTATTCAGCTTTAATGAGGTGTAATTGACAAATAATTGTAAGCTATTTATAGCATATAGGTGAGATTTGATAATATGTATACATTGTGATAGGATTCCCACCACAGTGTCCATTAGCACATTAGTCACCTCATATTTTTACTTTTTTTAGGTCAGGGGTGAAAACACATAAGTTTGCTTTCTTAATAAACCTCAGTCACAGGGTACTATGTTATCAACCATAATCACCATGTTATACATCAGATTCTCAGACCTTACTTACACCTGAAATTTTGTACCCTTTACCAGCCTCTTCCTATTTCCCCCACCACTTAGCTCCAACCACTTTTCCATCATCTGTTTCTATGAGCTTGACATTTTTTTTCTTTTTTTAGATTGCACATATAAGCAACACCACACAGTATTTGTCTTTCCCTGTGTAGTTTATTTGACCTCTCATAATGCCTTCAGATTCATTCATATTGTTGCAAATGACAGAGTCTCTTCCTTTTTAAAAACTGAATACCTCACTATGTTTGTATATATGCCACATCTTTATCCATTTACCCATCAACAGACACTTAGGATACTTCCATATATTAGCAATTGTGAATAATGCTGTAATGAACATAAGAGTAAAAATACTTCTGAGATAGTGACTTCATTTCCTTTCAATATATACTCAGAAGTGGGATTGCTGGGTCATACGATAATTCTGTTTTTAGTTTCTTGAGGAATTTCCATACTGCTTTCCATAGCGGCTGTATCATTTTACATTCCCAACAGTGTACAAGGGTTCCCTTTTGTCTGTATTTTTGCCAATACATGTTATCTCTCGTGTTTTTGATGAGAACCACCCTAACAATTGTGAGGTGATATCTCATTGTGTCATTGTGGTTTTGATTTGTATTTGCCTTATGATTAGTGATGTTAACCATCTTTTCATGTGTCTGTTAGCCACCTGTATATCTTCAGAAAAATGTTCAAATCCTTTACCCATTTTTTAATTGGGTGGTTTGGTTTTTTGCTTTTGAGTTTGACTTCCTTTTATATTTTGCATATTATCCCCTTTTCAGATATGTGGTTTGCAAATATTTTTCCCATTTTTATAGGTTGTCTTTTCATTTTGTTGTTGGTTTCCTTTGTTGTTCAGAAGCTTTTTAGTTTGAAGTTACTTATTTTTAGTTTCGTTGTCATTGCTTTGGGTGTCATTACTCTCCTGACTTCAGTGAGCAGCTTTATTACTATTACTTGGAACTGTATTGGGAAAATCTCTTATCTTTGTTTCATTAAGATTATTTTTTGAAGATTTATTTTGTTATTTCATTTGGAATACATGTATTGACTATCCGTGTTGGTTTCTGTGCATTACATGTAACTGCCACGTTCTAGTCTTAACACATAGCAAATGAACTTTGTCAGTCAGCCCAGCCGAGGCTCCTGGTTGCTTCTCAAACCTTTGTGAGATCTCATTTTAAATTTTGCTTTTATGAGTAAAGAATATATTAAATATTTAAATGTGTTAGATATATATTTATACATGTGGTAAGTACAACATAAAATAATGTTAAAATAGGGCTTCTTATATTTTACTATTACATGTAGTAAAGATGGCTGAACCTGGGCAGCCCAGGTGGCTCAATGGTTTAGTGCTGCCTTCAGCCCAGGGTGTGATCCTGGAGACCCGGGATCGAGTTCCGCGTCAGGCTCCCTGCATGGAGCCTGCTTCTCCCTCTGCCTGTGTCTCTGCCTCTCTTCTTGTGTCTCTCATGAATAAATAAATAAAATCTTTAAAAGAAAAAAAAAGATGGCTGAACTTAAACACACAATTTTGAGAAATAGCTATTGTTTAAAAGTAAAAAACTGAAAATTATTTTTATTTTCCAGGTTGTCCTTTGTGGAGGCTCTTCTCGAATTCCAAGGCTACAGCAACTGATTAAAGATCTTTTCCCATCTGTTGAACTTCTGAATTCTATCCCTCCTGATGAGGTCATCCCTATTGGTGCAGCTATAGAAGCAGGGATTCTTATTGGGAAAGAAAACCTTTTAGTGGAAGACTCCCTTAAGATAGAGTGTTCAGCCAAAGATATTTTAGTTAAGGTATGTTTAACTTTACTTTACTTTTCCATAAAAGTAGTATCAACTTATTGCCATAAGTTTTTATACATATCATGGTTTTAAGTGGAACTTTATATATTGTTAAAAAGTTTAAATTTAGATTTATAATTTTACATTTAATGAGTTTCTCATGTTCTTTCAGGTGGTGTTTTTTTTTTTAAGATTTTATTTATTTGAGAGAGAGAGGAAAAACAAGAGCAGGTGGAGAAGAGGAAGAAAGAGAAACAGACTCCCCGCTGAGCAGTGAACCCCATGTGGGGCTCCATCCAAGGACCCCAAGATCATGACCTAAGCTGAAGGCAGATAGATGCTTAACTGACTGAGCCATCCAGATGCCCCTAACATGTTAATTTCTTATATTTTTAATCATAAGCTTCAAATCCAGAACCTGTTTCAATTTATTTTTAAATAAAGTAGGTTGAGATTAAGAATCATTTCTATTTTCTTCTCTTTGCCGATCTGTAGTTTCCAAATTATCAACAAGGAATAAGTATTATATTTATAATAGGAGTGACTTTACTATTGTAATGATAAATATCAAAGGATATACATATTATTTTTCTGTTTATTAGGGAGTCGATGAATCAGGAGCCAATAGTTTCACAGTACTCTTCCCATCGGGGACTCCTTTGCCAGCTCGAAGACAACACACATTACAAGCCCCAGGAAGTATATCTTCAGTATGCCTTGAACTCTATGAGTCTGAGGGGAAAAACTCTGCAAAAGAGGAAGACAAGTTCGCACAGGTGAAGACAAATTTGAACAATGAATTAGTCATGTGAAACTGTTTAGCTTTTCCTTCTTCATTAGACTCAGTTTAATATCAATATAAAATGTATATAAGACATCTAACACATTTTTATGAATGGATTACTTCTTTTAAAAGAAAGAAGCAATTTTAATCTGAAAGAGTTACAGGAAAATAAGAACAACATACAATATGTATTTTTTCTATTTGCCTTTGTGTTCTCAGCCCTCCTTGGTAAAATGTAAGTGGCAGGGGAAAATGACATTTTTTGGTTTGCCATATGCCAGGTGCTATACCAGGCAACTTACATATATAATCTCAAAATGCCATGAGATAATAACTTTGTTCATTTCATAGATGATTGAGAAACAGGTTCATGGCAGTAAATACCTTGTTATTTTCCTGATTGGGCTAAGATTTATCCTTAGTTTGTTTGGCTCCTGGCCCCTTCCTCTTGCCATTATACCGTACTGCCTCTGATACGGGATACCTTTGCTTTTCCAAAATACCACATTCATATTTCACACTGTCAAGTCTTCTGCGTCCTTTAAAAGGAATGAAGTGGAGCCACATTATTTGCTTAGAAACATGGCCAAGAAATATAATTACACTAAAACACATATACAAGGACTGCAGAGCCATATTTATAGTCTGATGTCATTTGTGTCTAAATAAAAAGTTTGAGAGCACGAGTGTGGGTGAGGGAAATGGTGTTTGGGTAGGTGTGTGTATATAAATATCCATGCATAGATACAGAAAATATCTAAAGGTATTTGAACTATATTTAGGAAACTTAACAGTGGGTAGATTTGAAGGTATCAAGAGGGGTTTTTTGTTTTGTTTTGTTTTGTTTTTTTTACTTTTTAACACTTTGTCCTGAATTTTTAATCAACAGCACAGGACATGCGCATGAAATACTTTTATAATGAAAATAAAACAAATATGGTAACCAAAGAGAATGTATAGTACTTTAAGCTTTATATCTATTTTCTAATTTCAACAAAAGAATAATGAAAACACACATACAAAACATATCTGGGCTCCACCTCAGACATCTTAAAATCTAGGGCTTCTTCAAAACTCCTCCAGATGTTTCTGTTGTAGATTACTAGAATATAAGCCCTTTCCTGTGTACTATATTTCTAAACTCAGTTGGCTGTCTTAGTAACCCCTTAGCTTCTCTCTCTTGTACATTACCTTTTTTCCTCACATACTACTCTAAGACTCTGCAGCTACTGTCACCGTATCCTAACTTACAGATGCCAGAAGGAGAATGGTTAGTCACCTAACACTGAATTTGGAAGATACTGGTTTAAAAATCCCATCTGTTCTAGCCTCTCTGTTTTACAAAAGAGTAAATCAAGGTACTTAGTGCTTGCCTAAGGACATAAGACTTGCTATTGGCAAAGTCACTTCCAAACTTAGTTTATTGGTATACCTTTCGTTAGGAAGCTAAAGAATTTTTTGATAACTTCATTAGTATCTCTTACATACAAATGCAATCATAGTTGTACAAAAGAATTTGTCACGTGTTTCTTTAAATTGGTTTATTAGGGGGACCTGTGTGGCTCAGTGGTTTAGCGTCTGCCTTTGGCTCAGGTTGTGATCCCAGGGTCCTGGGATTGAGTCCCACATTGGGCTCCCTGCAGGGAGCTTGCTTTTCCCTCTGCCTGTGTCTCTCATGAATAAATAAATAAAATCTTAAAAAAAAAAAAAAAAAGAATAAATTGGTTTTCCAAGTGTATTTAAAATATTGGAAATTTTAAAAGTTTATATGGAAGTATATGTCAAAATGTAATTTACATGTTACTGGTACTGACTTAATAACCAAAAAGCAAAGAAGTCTTTATTTTCTGAGACACGGAATACTTCATACAGAAGCAATCATTTTAATCTAGGACATCACATTTAAGAGGAACAAATCTATTAGTTATATGCTCTCCTTCCAGAGGAGACATTTCCACTTAAGAAAGCTTAGTCCTATTCTGATTTTGGTAAATGGTAGGAAAACCGAAAACTGCCCTATTTTAAAAGGTTTGTTTCAGGGATCCCTGGGTGGCGCAGCGGTTTGGCGCCTGCCTTTGGCCCAGGGCGTGATCCTGGAGACCCGGGATCGAATCCCACGTCGGGCTCCCGGTGCATGGAGCCTGCTTCTCCCTCTGCCTGTGTCTCAGCCTCTCTCTCTCTCTGTGTGTGACTATCATAAATAAATAAAAATTTAAAAAATTTTATTTAAAAAAAAATAAAAAATATAAGGTTTGTTTCAGTAATAAGTAAGATTTGATCCATTGGAATAACTGGTGCATTAATATTTTGACTTTATAATAATACTTTGATGTACTAAATGATCTTTGTATTATTTTTGCACAAACAGGTTGTACTCCAGGATCTAGATAAAAAAGAAAATGGATTACGCGATATATTAGCTGTTCTTACTATGAAAAGGTACAAAATTAAACTACTTCTGATGTTGAGAAAATTCACTGTGAGGCTTGACCTTTTTTTCTTAGTTTGTTGGTTCTTCACACATTGCCATTCTAGGAAAATCATATTTTAAAGCTGACAAAGATTTTACCAACAAATTATATTTTCTGCCGTGCAAAATTGCTGTCTCTTACAAAGAAAACTGTATCTCAAGTCATTTGCATTCTGAATTGTTTTATGGACTCTTATTTTGGTGTGGTCAGCCTAAAAAACTGGTCCATGAAGTTTGAAGTATAATTTTTATCAATTTTAAATATAGTTCTCTAAGGTTTAAATAATTAATATTATTTGTCCTATGAAAGGATAAGTTTATTTCAATATTGCTACAGAAGATCTCTAGGAAGTAAATTCTTAGATAAATCCAGATATTAACCACGCCACTAACAACCAGCCATGCATAAGACTATGTCTTGCAAGTAAATCATTTCCAAATTAACCCTGGGGACAATTCATCCCATAACCATACTTAGCAAGAATGTCAAATTCATTAGAGTAGGTTTGCCTTGGCCTGCCTGGGCTTAAAAATGGCAGGTTGGGGCAGCCCCGGTGGCTTAGCAGTTTAGCACCACCTTCAGCCCAGGGCATGATCCTAGAGACCTGGGATCAGTCCCACGTCGGGCTCCCTACATGGAGCCTGCTTCTCCCTCTGCCTGTGTCTCTGCCTCTCTTTCTCTCTGTGTCTCTCACGAATAATAACAACAACAATAATAATAAAAATGGCAGGTTGCATCTTCAATGTGTATGAAGTCTTAAACTTGAGATCTTTATCATTGTATCATGGTTTTCAAGGAATACCAACTTCTGTGTCACAGGTCTAGGAAGAGATTTTTTTTTTTTAATTTTTATTTATTATTTATGATAGTCACAGAGAGAGAGAGAGGCAGAGACACAGGCAGAGGGAGAAGCAGGCTCCATGCACCGGGAGCCCGACGTGGGACTCGATCCCGGGTCTCCAGGATCGCGCCCTGGGCCAAAGGCAGGCGCTAAACCGCTGCGCCACCCAGGGATCCCCTAGGAAGAGATTTTTAAGAACAGCTACCTAATTATAGCATATGACATTAATTTTAGACATTTAGACACTGATATTGTGTTTCTTCTTAATACTCTTCTTTCAGAAATTAAAATTATCTCTTTACTCAAAGTCCTCAAATAATTTCTTTAGAACTTTCTGCTCTTCTGACATGAGCTTATAAAATGTTATTTTTTGTTTGTTTAGGGATGGATCTTTACATGTGACGTGCACAGATCAAGAGACTGGAAAATGTGAAGCCATCACTATTGAAGTGGCATCCTAATGTTCTAAAGAAACCAGAAATTTTTTAGATTTTAGAATATTATTTGGTTTTGTTTACAAGTGATGTTTATATTAAAATACCTTTTGAATGAATTGTATATGTTTCTATTAAAATACAATATATTGGTAAGTGTTGCAACCTTTTTTTGTTTTCCATTTAAGATGGGAAATATAAAGTCCTTTAGTAGTGGGAGACATAAGGAGCTTTTTCTATCATGAAGCTATTTAGAATTATTTGATTAGATGGAAGGAAATTTTACAAGAAATTTAACAGTGTCTTTTTTTAAAAATTTTTGTTTCTATAACTTCAAATTTGAAGAAGTCTTACTAATTCTTATTAGACAATAAACTAAAAACAATTTGAAAATCTTTGACATTAAATGAAGAAATTGGAGAGCCATGTGCAAAGTAAAATACCATTTTTGCTTAAAAGAAAAAAGTAAATTCATAACCCAACTGTTGTATACACATATGTATGCAACAAGCATAGGAAACAAAAATCTAGAAGGCTGCCCACCAAACTCATAACAGTGGCCTTTTGGTGGACAGAAATATTATAGGGTGCCACTTTCACCTTTCCTTTTTACAGATTTAGTGTGATTTTTCTAACATATTTATCTCTTGAAATTAAAAGATCTTTTTCTATTTTAAAGAGAGGGCTAGCCACATTCCATTTATCAGAGAACAGTCACTAGTACACTGGGATACTCAGTGGATTACTAATGAAAAGCTTATTCACTAACTAAAACAAGACAACTAATCTGTGTATATTGAAAAAAGAGCTGGAAGGTAAGCAGTGTACATCAGACTCTATTATCAAGAGAGGATTTTCCATTCATTTCTCTCCTTGGTTCCCAGAAGACTTGAGAAGAGGAAATACCTTTACCCAGTGGTAAAATTAAAAAACAGTGCTGTTTTTATCTCGTTCAGGCCTTGTGGATGTGCTTTATTCATTATAGTTTATTTTTTTGGAGCTAGGTTGCAGTAATATTCTGTTTCTAAAGATACAGAAACCAAACATTTTTTCCTGATTATTCTGTGTCAAATTATTGACAGAATCAAAAAGAATTCAGATAAGATTTTGACTCCACAAAGAAGCAGACTCAAAGATATATCTTTTTGATTAAGGCTAAATACTTAGCTATTTTTTAGGATCTTTTCCAAAGTTATAAAAACTTTGGAATCAAGTAAATAAATGTAAATTAAATGTTTTCAAAAAATAGGAAAACAGCATCCAAACTAGTTGAACTCCTTTCCGTTATGCTTTGGAAAGTGCTTTAGGATTTTATTTTGTAGTTATTGATACCTCTTTAAACTAGATCAGGCCCTGGCCAACTATAGCCAGTGTGTCAGTTCTTCACCATTCCTATTTTTGTGAATAAAATCTTACTAGAACATAGCCAGGCTCAATGGTATATGTATTGTTTGTGGCTGTTTTCACACTGTAATGGCAGTGAGTAGTTGCAACAGAGACTGTGGCCCACAAACTTTAAAATACTTACTGTCTCGCTCTTTATAGAAAATGTTTGTCAACCCCTAAAGTAGATTAATGAAACTTATAGAATAAAATATCATAAGGATTTATCCAAAAGTTTTCTTTCCTTCCATGTCCATTAATTATTTATTTATTTGACTGCTTTCTCCACTAGAGCAGTAAGTATTGTGAGAACAGAGACACTCTTAGTCACCATTATGTCCCAGGCCCTAGAATAATACCTGAACATAGGTGTTCAGTCAGTGTCTATCAAGTAAGTGCATTACATGGAAGAAAAAAATAAATCATCTTTTTATTCTACAGGACAATGGTCACCAGTAAGTACATCTTTTGCATATCTTATGATTTCTTTAGAAACAATAAAGAAGGAAAGGAATACCACTACTTCTGGCTTCATTAGTCAGCTTTGCATGATTTTTTCCTCAGACATACCAAATTTGAAATTGTCACCGAAGGTGCTCTGTTGCCTAGTAAAATGTAATCCAATTTTTTTTGCATCCTCATATGACAAGTTATTTTTCTTGGGGAAGTTTTGCCTTAACCTAACTTTTCTTTCTTGTGTTTTACTTTTTCAAGATAAAAATAGCTTTAACATTCTTCTAATTATAAAATGATACATGTTTTATTATAAAATTAAAATTTCACAAGAAAGGGGCATCTGGGTGGCTCAGTAGGTTAAGCTCCTGACTCTTGATTTCAGCGCAGGTCATAATCTCAAGAGTTGTGAGGTCCAGTGTCAGGCTCCAAGCTCAGCAGGAGTCTGCTTGAGATTCTCTTTCTTCCTCTTCCTCTGCTCCTCTTCTGTTCACGCATGCACATGCAAATTCTCTCTGTAGTAAATAAATCTTTTTTTAAATGTTAAAAGAAGTAAAATTGCAAAGGAAAATCTAAAACCCATCCCTACCATGTTGAGTAACAACTGTTAAGACGTTTTTGATGAACATCTTGATAATCTTTTCATGCACTTACCAATTATCTTTGCAGCATCACATATATTTAAAAACATGAGCACTTTTGCTAGTAAAACAAGATGGTACGTCAAACTATAATTTTGCCTATCTACATATCTGATACTGTCTAAAGGACAGAGCCAAATATGCAGCTAGAAATAAATGCCTACATATAATAGTGTGAAAATCCTGGGATGACAACATATCTGGCATCACAAACAAAGCTTTTATATGTATAAGATCTTTTAAAGATTAAAAGAAATGTATCAGCACAAAACAAATACTGTGGGAAAATGTCGAGATTTCTAGAATAACTGAGTGACCATGCAACATTTATAACAATACCAGTTTGTTTGCTTTAATTCTTTATCTCGAGATAATTTTTTAATTATGACCTCACTCTGCCTGAGTAGTTGCAATAGAGTGTAATCTAGCCTCTTTTGTTTTCTACATGTAGAAATAGAAATAGATTCAGAGGAATTAAACAATTTATTCAAGAACTGACAGTAAATGTGAAAATTTGAACTAATACTCATGCTTTTTTTGTGAAGTTTTTCTTGCTTACTATTCTAAGCGCTTTATGTACATTTCATTTAAATTTACACTGTCCATTCTACTGTTCCCTGCCTTTCAAGAACATTCACATGAAAGAGGAGACATTCCATGGGTCTCCAGAAATCATGTTTGCAATGGTTTTTATGAAAAAAACTGGGGAGTAGAGGCATAATTCTTTGTTTCCCTTGAGGCATTGATATATTCCTCTCAAGTTTGATTTCCCTTTCTATTTATAGCCAGGATTTACCAAGATCCTCAAAAGTTTTAGTCTTAGGACTCATTTACACTCTTAACAATTATCGAGAACAGGGGTGCCTGGGTGGCTCCATTGGTTAAGTGTCTGTCTTCAGCTCAAGTCACGGTCTCCGGGGTCCTGGGATTGAGCCCTGCACTGGGCTCCCTGCTCAGCAGGGAGTCTGCTCCCTCTGAGCCTCCCCCTCCTTATATTCTCTCAAGTAAATAAAATCTTAAAAAAAAAAAAAGTTATTGATAACCTAAAGAGCTTTTATTTATATTGACTTTATGGTAATAGTTATTTACCAGAGGTGTTAAAAACAAGAGATTTTTTTTTTAAATCCTTCACTTTTAAATTTAAAAATTAGATGTTAAGTAACATTTTTATGAAAAGTAACTTTTCAAAAAAGATTTAGTGGGTAAGTGTATCATTTATGCTTTTTCAAATCTCTTTAATGTCTGCCTTGAGAAGATAGCTCTGTTCTGTTTCTTCATTAACTCTGTTGCAATATCCAAGTTGTATATTCTCTGAAAAACCTCACTCTATACTTGTGAGAGGAAAAAAGGCAGATAACATCTTGGTATTATTATGAAAAGTTTTGAACTTATGAGCCCCCTGAAGGGCCTCAGGGTCCCTGTCCCATAGTTTGAGAGTTGCAGTTTTAGATAGTAGACACAGTGGTGCCTGTTGAAGAGACCAGGTCTCATCTGTCTCCTGGAATTAGTGGGGTTGGACATGAAAAACAACTAATTTACAAAAGAGTCTAATCCATTCTGTAAATTTTTACTGATACTGAACAAGACCTAAAGAAACAGACAAGATGACTACAAATGTTGGGAAGTGCATTTGGTGCAAAGAAGAGAGAATGGAAGAGGGTAGGTACCTACTTAGAGTGACCAGGAGACGCCTCTGAAGAAATGGAAGCAGCTAAGACCCAAACAATAAAAAGGTAGCCAGGTGGAGAGGAGCTTGTCTTCTAGGAAGACAATTCTTCCTACAATTACTTCCTACAATTAGGAAGTAATTATAGAGTTGCCTTAAGGTATTTGTTTATTATCTGCTCCTCCCACTAGGATATAAGGTCTAGGCAGACAGTCTTTTTCTTTACTGTTTTAGCACCTCATACAGTGCCTGACACATAGGAGATGTACCATAAAAGATTTCTGAATGGATGGAAAACATCCTAGAGAACAGTGAGCAAAGGGGAGAGTGGCAAAGTAAGGTCAGAGTGACAGGGTTCCAATCACTTAAGGCCTAGCAACTATCCAAAGGTTTAGATTTGGGGCCCCTGCATGGCTGAGTCGGTTAAACATCCTCCAGCTCAGGTCATGATCCAGGGTCCTGGGATGGAGCTCCCATCAGGCTCCCGATCAGCAGGGAGTCTGCTTCTCTCTTTCTCTTTCTGTGATCTCTCATTGCTCTTGCTCTCTCTCAAACACATACCTTTTAAAAAAGATTTGAATGTTATTGTAGGTACTCCAGGAAGTATTTAAAGCAGGAGAAGGACATGTCCCACTTTATGTTTAAGGTCACTTTTTCAGTTGGATGGAAAAGGGATTGGAGGGGAAGCAATAGTGGAAGTGAAACCAGGTAGGCTTTTACAGGACTGAGGGTGAGAAATGGCCTGTACTAAGGTCATAGCAGCAGCAATGGAGAAAAGAGAGAGAATCAAGGTGTATTTTAGACATAGCATTGACACAACTTGCTAATGAAATTATAGAATGAGGAGAGTAAATCAAGAGGACACCTAGATTTCCTTCTTGGGCCCCTGAGTAGATGGTGGTGCCAGTGTATTAAGATGAGAAAGTCTGGGGGTACGGCAGTGGAAAGGACCAGGCTTGGAGGCAAAAATCAAGGGCACTCTTAGGAGTGTGTTTGATTTGAGATGTTTGTGCACACCAAAGAGGATATGTCAGCTAGGTGCTATGAATATTCAAATCTGGAATTCAGGGGATCCCTGGGTGGCGCAGCAGTTTAGCGCCTGCCTTTGGCCCAGGGCGCGATCCTGGGGACCTGGGATCGAATCCCACATCGAGCTCCCAGTGCATGGAGCCTGCTTCTCCCTCTGCCTATGTCTCTGCCTCTCTCTCTCTCTGTGTGACTATCATAAATAAATAAAAATTAAAAAAAAAAAAAACAAATCTGGAATTCAGGGGAAAGATTAAGGCTGGAGACAAAAAGTTGAAAACCTTAAGTATAAAGACAGTCTATAAACCCATGGGAATGGAGGCAGTCACTTAGGGAGGGAGCCTAAGAGAGATGTCTTGGGGACAAGCCCTGAGGAACACCAGCATTTAGGCTCAATAAAGGGAGCCCAAAAGGGGAGTTAAGAGAGGTCAGTAAGGTAGAGGTAAGTGAGGTAGAAGAAAAACCAAGAAAGACATTGAATTAAGAGAGATGCTCCTGGGATGTTCTAAGAACATAGAGGACAGGCAAAAAATACACTTGGGAAGGCTGGTGAGGCTGTATCTAAGTCTTAAAGGATCTCTAGGGCAGCCCAGGTGGCTCAGCGGTTTAGCGCCGCCTTTAGCCCAGGGCAGGATACTGGAGACTTGGTCCGGCTCCCTGCATGGAGCCTGCTTCTCCTTCTGTCTGTGTCTGAGTCTCTGTCTCTCACGAATAAATATAAAATCTTAAAAAAAAAAAAAATTAAAAAAAAAAAGATCTCTAGTAATCCTAGCAAAGATGGGGGAAAGTAGGCATTTTCTATCAGCAAGGGCAGAACTGAAGAAGTCCCTGGGGACACGGAGCGGAATATTCAAGGAAGTCACAAACTAGAATAGGAGGGAATGATGGATGAATCCTTTATTTTTCAAAAACAAAGAATGATGGATGAGCAGTAAGGCTTGACAAGTAGACAGGAAATACCAGGTCACAAAGGGGCTTCCATACGACAGGGTTGGATAGGACCTTTAATTCCTTACTATCAAGGTAATAAGATGTTCATTATAGAACATGGTTAAATATGTAAAAAGGAGAAGTCAAAAAGGAAACCACTCCCCGGAGATTTTACATTTATTTTCCTCTACATTTTTATGTAGTTGAAACCTTTTAGGGCATCCCCGGTAGCGCAGCGGTTTAGCGCTGCCTGCAGTCCGGGATGTGATCCTGGAGTCCCTGGATCGAGTCCCACGTCCCTGCATGGAGCCTGCTTCTCCGCCTCTCTCTATCTCTCTCTCTGCGTCTCTAATAAATAAATAAATAAATAAATAAATCTTTAAAAAAAAAGAAATTTGAAAAAAAAAAAAAACCTTTTACGTTTTTGTTGTTTTGGTCTATTAAACACTTCCTCCATGATAATAAAGGCCTCATAAACGTCTTCCTAAGTGGCTAGACAGTATTTAATAATGAGACCTAACACACTGATTTCTTTAGTGTTCTGTGCGCACCCTTCCCCTCGACGCCGCCCAGAAGCATCAGGTGGGGAACCTGGGCACCTGGGTGGCTCAGTGGTTGAGCGTCTGCCTCCGGCTCAGGGCATCATCCCAGGTCCTGGTGATCCAGTCCCGCGTCAGTCTCCCTGCAAGGAGCCTGCTTCTCCCTCTCTCTCTCTCATGAATAAATAAATCTTAAAAAAAAAAAAAAAAAAAAAAAAAAAGACAGGCAGAACCTCAGGTCCCAGCCCAGACCTACCTAATTTGAATCTGCATTTGCTGTAACGAGATCCCCCAGATGATTCCCATAGCCATTCAAGCGCGAGCAGCACCGATGGAGACCGCACGCTGCAATCACCTGGGGGAGCTCCTAAAAAATTCCAACGCTCAGGTCACGCCCCTTACCAATGAAATGCATCTCAGGGAGCGGGACCACAACGCAAAAGCTTTCCACGTGATCCCAGCTTGCAGCCCATTTTGAGAACCTTTGATCTAAGGGCGTAGCGTGGAAGGAAAACAATGGTTAGCTGGGCTCAGGTAGCTGAGGCCCAGGCCCAGGACCGGGGAGGTAAAACTACGCCGCACCACATGGCTCCGCTCTGCGTCACGGATTTTGCACAACATACAAGCAGCGCTGACGTGGAGCAACGAAAAAGCGTGGGAAGGCCCGGTGCGCGCGCGAATCAGGGAGGCCCGCCGCTAACCCAGAGGAGCGCCCGGGTTCCCGGCGCCTCTACGCCTCGCGGCTCCCGCGCCCTCCCGCGCGTCGGGATGGGACGTGAGACGTCAGACGTCAATGACGTCAGAGCGCGTCGCGGGTTCCAGCCCCCCAGCCCGAGCCCCCAGACTCCGGCGCCGGCCGGGCGGGGGCGGGGGCGGAGGCGGGGGCGGGGCGTCGGGCCAGCTGAGCTATCCCGTGTGACCGCGCCAGTTTGAATGCAAGCTCCTTAAGATGGCGGCGGCCGGGGCCGAGGCGCGACGAGGTGAGGGCTGGAGAGCGGCTCCCCTCACTGTCCCCCGTTCTCCAGGCAAACTCCCGAGGCCCGGGAAGCGGGGCCGGGACCCGCAGGCCCGCCAGAGCGCGACACGGCGAGACGCCGCCTCTTGCCCCGCTGACACCTCGGGCCCCACAGGCGCCCCGTGGGCGTCCCCCGTCCCCCGGCCCCTGACCCTTCTCGAGGCCCGGCCCGCCCGCTCCCCGCAGTTTCCTCCTGCGCCCCGCTTCCGCCGGGCACGGCCCTCGCGCCCTGCCGCGAGGTCGGCTGCCTGCCGCTCGGCGGAGATCCCGCGGGCTCCGTGGACTCCGTGGCCCAGCCCCCGCTGCCCGTTGGGCCCGGGGCCGCTCCGCGCCTGGTCGCCGCCGTGTGGAGGTATTCGGGCGGCCGCCGCGGCTCCCGGTAATCCCCGGAAGTGGGGGGGGCTGTGGGCGCGCGCGGTTTGCTCCTTTGTGGGGGTTTGGGCGGGACGTGCCGTGTTCGGGCTGCCTTTTGGACTGGGAAGCAGGAAGTACCCGGTGGTGTGTGTGACCTCGGGGCCCGAGGGGAGACCGGGATGGAGGCTGAAGCACCAACGCTAAACAAATAAGCGGGCCCACTCCCCGGGTCGGACGCTCTGCGAGCGACGGTCGCTTCCCCGTCGCAGAATAGAGCCCAGTTCGCGGGTGTTGGGAGACGTAGCCTCTGGCTTACGGTAATTTCCATACCCCCGGGACCCCGCGTGGTATCTCTGTGGACGCCGGAGAATTAGGTGGTTGCGCGTGTGTGTGTGTGTCTGTGTCCGTCGCGCGCACCCTCGGGAAAACTGGAATTTTCAAGGCGTTCTAGAATTTAAAGGCGTTTGCTGGCACCACTCCCTAGATTATGAACTCAATTATCCCCAAACTTACCTTCCACGAGGGCTTTTGTGTGAACCTAGCGTAAGGTGGGTTTTTTTTTTTTTTGCATTGGTAATGAAATGTTTAATCTTGCAAATGAAGTATTTTTCTACATTCCTGTAGATCACTGGAATGGTTACCAAAGGGTTTGCGGATTTTTGTGTTCCTTTTTTTTTTTTTTTTCCCTTTTCTTCTCAAAAAAAAAAAAAATAGCATTTCCGTCGAAGGTTGTCTTGAACGTCAAGTTACATAAACTAGATCAGAACGGTAGGGACGACAGACATGCACACCTTGGGTCGATACCCAAGAGGAAGCTCCCTTGCACGCGATCGCCATGAGGAGGGTCACTCTACACAAAACATCCTGAAGTTTTTGTTTTTAAGTGGAAGACACTGAAGTGGTCATCTCCGTTCTAGCGCTTTCCTATCCCCAAACCACCACTTCAGAGTAAGCAGTCTCTCAAGATTTTTTTTTGGGGGGGGGGGGGGGGGGTGGGAGAAAATACCTTTCATTTTCTTGGTCTGGCATTATGAATCTTTTGTGGGAAGCGGGGGTGATGGAAATCGTGCCTCAAGGTTTCTGACAATGAAGCCCCTGTGAGAGTTGGGGAGAGCGAGGGAAGGATGTGGTAAGAGCAGCTGTGTTCTCTCTTCCTTGGAAATCACCGCAAAACAAAAGGTTACCACAATCACCTGCGAGAGCTACCAAGCAAAGCTGGAGTTTACCGATAGATTTTGTTTGGTTAATTGCACTCTGCATCCACCCTCGCTTTTTTTTTCCTCCCACTGGAACCTGAAATCCGTAAAGATTGAAATCTCCCCAAAGTCCTGTCGCTGGGTACCCTAGCAAAGGCTGGGGCAGAGGACCCTTGATTCTCTGGAGTGCTTATTACCACAACACTAGCCATAAAACCAAGTTTATTACATATCGCTAAACACCAGTTTGTGTTAACATATTTTACATGCCATATGGTAGCATACTGTTTCCAGAATTTTGAGAATAAAATCTTTGGCAGCACATTTAGTTAGTGGCTCCTGTAAGGTTAATTACGAGTGTGTCTGGTTTTAAGTGTGGTATGTGGATTATGTAAATTAAGTACTCTGTTTTGTAAATCTTGGCTTTAAAAACAAGATAGGAAATGAGTTATGAAAATAAATTCTCCATTATTTATTATAACTCCTGGGCTTATTTATCTTTAACAATACAGTACAGCATAGGCAACATAATAAATGGAGTTAAAATTTCATGCAGGATTCCAGAATGGGAAAAGTAGGGTGTGTAATTGATGTATAAGTTTGTCTTAGAGCTCTACATTTTATTAAAACAGTAGCTATATTCTATGTAGAATATAATGGAAAAGGTAAAAACATTGTCTTTGTTGACCTTTGCATCTATATGTAATTTTAAGAAAGCTTACAAACATGAAACTTTTCATTCAGGTGGCTCAGTAGAAATTAATTGATACTAGTTAAGCGTAGTAGGATAGAGACCCATGAGAAAATCCAAGAAGACCAATTTACCAAAATAGTTCTTTAATGCTTAATTTTTTCTTGAAGACACATAAATGGTTTCTTGTCATATGAATTTTCAGTCCTGTAAATTTGCCAGTTGAAGGGTGGGGATATAGAGGTCTTAAGTTTTTCCTTTTTGTTTTAATTGAGTAGCTACTTCATTAGTAAAGAATTCTATTTTCTTATTGTAGCTTGGTGTGTGCCTTGCCTAGTTTCACTTGATACTCTTCAGGAATTATGTAGAAAAGAAAAACTCACATGTAAATCGATTGGAATCACCAAAAGGAATCTAAACAATTATGAGGTGGAATACTTGTGTGACTACAAGGTAGTAAAGGTAAGGCAAATATCTAGCTCCTTAAAAGAGACCTAATCAGACTTCAACTCAGTATTTCATATTTCTGTAACATAAAAAGAACCTTAAAAGTAAGCAAAGTTCTTCTTAATGTTAAAAATTCTAAGCCATAATAAATTTATATGTCCTATCATCTATATTGCCAAGTAACATTGAGAGGATTTTGAAGCATTAAATGTTCTTATATTATTTTAAGGTGCTTATATCATTCTACATCCAACTCTTGATTATCTCCATGTGGATTACCAGAGCAAATGTTTTATCTCCTATTGGCTTCTCCTGTCATTCATTTTGTTCCTGTATCATATTTCCCCACTATCACCTGAAATAAACCTAGAAATTCAAACCCAGTTTTAGTGCTATTGGATCTCCTCAGGAAGCATCACCATTTGTATGTCCTGCATCATGTCAAACTCCAATATTAGTGAGGTTCAGTGGTGTAATAGAATGGCCTGCAGTTCAGAGTCATTTCTAATCTTTGATTGATACTTTGTAGCTTTCATCAAAGTCCTGTAACTTCTCTGAGCCTCACTTGATTCCTATTTCTCTTTAAAATGACAGGGTTGTTTTCCTAAGAACCTTCTCCATTCTAAACCTTATGATATATTTTTGAGTAATTCATCTTTCTGTAGCCTGCTGCCTCTCCAGACCTCTCCAAGAATTCTTTTTTGGTCATTTATTTGTCAGTTCTTCCAGACAAATGAATTAGGAATCCTCCTCCTTCATCTTCCATATCGATTCAGTCATTAAATCCAATTCTTCCTTTGAAACATCCATCATCTTTTCATATAACTGCCTTCCTCACTCAGTGGGATTTTATGTTCAGGCATTTCACCTGCACTCTTCAACAGCCTTCAACCACAAAACAGCCCAGTCATCTGCCATCTCTGTATTAACTGTGGCCTCACCAAACTAGCCAATATTATCCTATAATCACACGTATTGACACCATTAAAGCTTATTTCTAGTCTCGTTCCGTTCAGTTCTACATGAGGTTTTTATCTGTTACTTTTCCCTTTCTTGTCAGCATTTTCCGACTTACTACTTTTCTGGACTTCTCACGCTGTCCTTCACCTTCATATTCAGCCACAGATCTCTTCAGTGGCAGATAGGATCCTTCAAGTATGAACTTTCAACTTAACCTTTACACCAGTTACCTGTATCTTTGCTGTTACTGTTTTTCCTTTTTCTTCCTGTCCATCCCTGGAAGGACTTTGTTTAATCTGTGGTACTTTATTTATTTACTTACTTATTTATTTTTTAGCTTTCTTTTTCCACTGACTTGTCTCAGGCAGTAAAACCTACTCACCGCTTCCCCAGTCTTTCTTTGACCTTGCCTCCCCACTCAAGCATTTCCGGTCTTCTACTTCATTCCCATTAAGTTTTTAAAACAGCTTTGTCAAGATGTAATTCATATACCGTACAGTTCACTAATTTAAAGTGTACAATTCAGAGCTCTTAGCATGCTCTCAGAATTATTCTAAAGTTGACTGTGGTGATGATTGCATGTTTTCATTATGCCAGGAAGAAAGTCCTCACCACCCAGCCATCACTCCCCAAACCTCCCCAATCTCCTTCCCCCACTAGCACTAGCTAACCACTAATCTACTCTTTGTCTCTCTAGATTGCCTATTTGGATTCATAAATAGAATCGTATAATATGTATGTGGTTCTTTGTGATTGGTTTCTTTCACTTAGCATGGTGTTTCCAAGGTTTGTCAGTGTTGCATCATTCCTTTTTATTGACAACTATTCCATTACAGGGATATAGCACATTTACTTAATTTATTTGTCACTTGGACATTTGGGTTTTTCTGTTTGGGGGATATTATAAATGTTATGAACGTTCATCAGAGGTTTTTGTGTGAACATGTTTGGATGTATACCTAGGAGTTGAATTGCTGGGTCATACAATTTCTCTTTGTTTAACCATTGGAGGAACTGCCAGATTTTTCCAAAGGGACATTCCCACTAGCAGTGTTACTAGTGTTTCTGTTTTTTTACCTCCTTACCAACACATGTTGCTACCTGACTCTGATTACCACTGTCCTAGTGGCTATGGAGTAGTACCTCCTTAAGGTTTTGATTTGCATTTCTCTGATGGCTAATGATGCTGAGCATCTTTTCATGTGCTTTTTGTATATCTTTGGAGAACTGTTCATTCTGAGGCTTTGCTCATTTTTTAAATTGTTTTTTAATTATTGAATTGTAATAGTTCTTTATATTTGCTAGATAGTCCCTCATGAGATACATTTGTATTATTTTACATTTGTAAAAGTTTTCTCCTGGGAGAGAAACTTTTTAACCCACTTTATTATGATCCATGCCCCTATCAGTGACCTACTTCTATCCCCTTCTTCTTTTTTTTTTTTTTTAAGATTTTATTTATTTATTCTTTAGAGAGAGAGAGAGAGAGGCAGAGGCAGAGGGAGGAGCAGCAGGCTCCATGCAGGGAGCCCAATGTGGGACTCGATCCCAGGATTCCAGGATCACGCCCGAGGCTGAAGGCAGGTGCTAAACTGCTGAGCCACCCAGGCTGCTCTTCCATTCCCTTCTTAGGAATATCTGACACTGTTGGCCTCTCTCTCTTCTTTGAAATATTCTTGTCTATGAAGAGTGCCTATGTTCATACTCCGTCTCTACTCTTTATTAGTTGAGTGACTTTTAGCAAATTACTTAGCCTCTCAGTCTTCCCATTTATTCAAATATAGAATGAGGATAGTCATAGTACCCATCTCATAGGGTTATGATTAACATTAAATGCATTGATAAAGATAAATGCTTACAACAGAAACTGATCTGTGATATTGTAGAAGTGTTTTCTGACACTGTTATTCATCTCTATATCCCTTCCTTTTTCCACTTTCCTCCTACTCTTTCTGAATCGCCTTTGCTGTCTCTTATCTGTCCTTCCTCTGAAATGTAGGTAACCTTCACAACTCTATCCTTGACCCTCTACTCATTTAAAGTGGCTCTGTAGATGACCT
This sequence comes from Vulpes vulpes, assembly GCF_048418805.1. Classification (NCBI taxonomy): domain Eukaryota; kingdom Metazoa; phylum Chordata; class Mammalia; order Carnivora; family Canidae; genus Vulpes; species Vulpes vulpes. The sequence continues at coordinate 106,466,947 of NC_132781.1, read as the reverse complement.
CTTTCCCAGTGGTTTCTACTTCTGTCTGTTTGACTCATGACTGCCAAGTCTTTGTGAGGCATTGATCTCTTTATGGATTCATTTTGAACTGAACACTACAGGTTCCCAAATTCACCATATTCAAAACTGTACCTGCTTTCCTCCCTCACATCTGCTTCCTGGTCTGGTGTTCCCTATCTAAGCTAACCATAATACCTCCAGATACCTAACCTTGTAAGTTCATACTTTTTTTTTTTTTTAAGATTTTATTTACTCATGAGAGACACGCAGAGAGAGAGAGAGAGAGAGAGAGAGAGAGGGGCAGAGACATAGGCAGAGGGAGAAGCAGGTTCCTCACAGGGAGCCTGATGTAGGACTCGATCCCTAGACGGGGATCACACCCTGAGCCAAAGGTAGACGCTCAACCACTGAGCCACCCAGGCATCCCAAGTTCATACATTTTTAATTCTTCCTTCCTACCTATCCTCTAATAGGTTGTCAGATTATATTATCTCTGTCTCTATTTGTGTTTTCCTGTTCATTCTTGCTGTACTCTCACAGAGTTAGTTACCTCGGGATCTGTGCTTACATTGAAGGAGCTACCATTATTCTTATGCAGGATTCTGAGTATTGTAGTTAGGTTTTAGATAGCTTTTGCTCCTTGGTTTCCCCTTGGTCCTTCTCATCAATCCTTTTGGTTTCTTGTTTTGGAATAAGCACCCCTACTTGCACACTTAGATCCTCAATATACCACTTGTATCCCTCCTTTCTTATTTCCAGTGCAGGTTATTTAATCTATAGCCCAGTATTATTCCAGCGTATCTCTATCTTTTCTCTCTCTGCCCTCTCATGTTTAGGGCAGGATAAAGATCATATAAAGATCTGTGTTCTTTTCTCGTGTGTACCCCTCCACTTAGCTCATAAGAGACTGTTTCAATACCATATTCTTCAAAGCCACAATAGAAGTTTCTAAAACACACTTATGGTTGCATTAGGGCCTTGCTGTAGACCTCTCAATGGCTTGTCTACCAATCTAAGCTGAGATCCTTTGTGCTGAGGTTCTTTATTATCTGGGAACCAACTACCTTCCCAGCTTTATCACTGGTCACATATCCTATTTTTTATGCACACGGAAATACTTGTAAATTCTTTCATTTAGCTAAGATTTAATGAGCACCTGCTATGAGCTGGGCAGTCTTCTAAGCATTGAGAACATAGTTTAAATACAGATAAAGCTTATATTCTAATTCCTTAAACATATTATGCACCTCTGTGCCCTTTTGCTGTTCTCATCCAGTTCCCTCTTTGGAATACTGTTGTTTCCCTTCTCTCCTTGACAGAATTCTCTTTGGTCTGGAAAGTTAGCTGAAAGGCTACCACTATTTTTGAGCCTTCTTCCCTCCCCCATGTCCCTAAAATTAATTTATAGTCAGGACTTAAAAAGCACTGTTTTTGTTATTCTAGAACTTTGACTCTTTTATAGCTTGGTTTCATACCTCCTCTGCTAAATTGTCAACCATTTAGGGCCAGGACTATGTATTACTGTAGTCTCTATCAAGTACGTAATGGGTATTTAGTTAGTGGTTAATTAATTTAATTGGCTTTTGCATCAGTGATTTTTTCTAATCCTCACACAGTCACCAGTAGACTAGACCTTTTTAGCTTCATACTTAGATTACAGCAGCAATCTGTTGACTAATAGCTCCCGTGTCATGTTTCTCTAGTCTCACTCAGTGAACATAGGAATTTCTTCTGTGTGTCAGGTACTGTGTTAGGCTCTGGGAAAAATAAAGATTAATCAGCCTGCTGGAAAGATTGACAGATAAACCATTCATTGTAGTATAGTATAATAAGTGCACTGGCAGACTTGATTATATATCTGTGGGAGGTGCACTGGGCTACGTCACAGAAAGCTGTTCAGAAGAGGGGAGGTCCCACTGAGGCCTGAAAAAGACAGGTACACTGTAACTCATGGTTTTAAGAGAATGGAGTGCTAGAATATGGGAGTGGGAAAGAATGAGAGAGGAATGAAGAAACTTCCACATCATTCTACAGCAAAAGGGGATCATTTAAAAGGTTTCAGAAAATGATACAATCAGATATTTAGTTCAGAATTTTCTTTCTGCAGTGAGGAAGGTGGATTGACGGGGAGGGGAGTGATACACAATTTAAACATTCTGAAAGACTGTTGCAGTAATCTGGGCAAGAAATGATAGTGCTTAAACTAAAGTAGCAAAGGAGGTGAAAAGAAATAGGTGATTTTTTTTTTTAATTATGGTTATTAAATGTACAAGTATATGGTTTAGTGGTTGGGATTGGGGAGGGATCCACATCTTTGAAAACATGGGTTTCTGACTTGTAGCAGTAAAGATAATACTGCTCCCCAAGATTCAGCAATATAGGAGGATTAGGATAGGAGGACCGGGTTGGGTTTGCAGAAGGTTGAGAACATTTAACTATAAGATGACCAGGAGAGATAGTTGAGAATGTGGCTCTAAGTCAAGAGTGAAAACTGGAAACATAGAAAATATAACAAAGTTCTGGGAGTGAATACGGTCACCCCTTAATGAACTCAGCAGCTTTTTATTGCCATCTCCCATCTCTAGGATTATGTCCTAAACACTAGGGATCTCAGCATTGAATGACACAGAGGTCATTCTATCCACTGATACATAGAGTGGATCCTTCAGTGAGGGTAGAAAACCTTACAGTTTAGGTAAGGACTAATGTAACAGAACGATGTAACTTCTGGAGAAACTAGGCAGCCGTTTGTGAGAAATGGTGTTTCAACTCAGTCCTAAAGGATGGGAAGAGAAGTAGGGAAGGGTCCTGAGGCAGAAGAGAGCCTGACTTCTTCAAGGAATAGAAAATGTGAGTGGAACATAGCAAGAGGGATTGAAAGGAGGCTAGAAAGATGTAGAGGACCAGAAAGTACAGTTCCCTACAGTACAGGAAAAGAATTTGGACTTAAGGACAGTAGGGAAACACCTAGTAGTTTTGAGCAGAGGAGTGACATAATGAGGTGAATGTCTTGAAGATGGTATTCTGGCTATTGTGCCATGAATGGTTCGAAAGTGGTAAAGGGTATTGCAGTAATTCAAGCAAAAGAAATGTAAGAAGAGAACAAGGACTGATGAGTGGTATGGGAAATGGGGTAGGGAGTTCTCACTCAAAGAACTATCAAAAAAACAGACAAACTGGCCAAAGGTGGGATGAAACTCTGGAAAAATGAGTCATGAAGCCTGAGGGAGAAATAATGTCAGCAAAATAAAGAAGAGGCCAATAGATCAGAGAAGAACCAGAAAGGACCCATTGGATTGAACAGTGGAAGGGTCATTGATGCTCTTAGAGCAGTGTCTGTGCATCCAGACACTTGCTGTTCTCAGAAGAAGAAGCCAAAGTAGAATAAACTGAACAAATTAGAAGGTAGAGTCAAGTAGTGTAGAAGAAAGTAGTGTAGAAGAAGCCAAAGTAGAATAAACTGAACAAATTAGAAGGTAGAGTCAAGTAGTGTGGACAATGCTTTGAAGAATTCTATGTTTGAAGAAAGGGAGAAATGGCTATGTAGGTTTAAAGGGCGTTTATAATTTTATACTTTATTAACAAATCTGAATAGGTAGTATATGCCTGTTATTTTAAAAATTGAAGGTTAGAAAACTTGAATGTTCTTATACTGAAAAGAAATCTTACCCCACCCCCGCCGTGACCTTAGTCTCCCATCTCTCAACTTTTAGTAATTTATCATATCTTTTTGAAATTCCTTACATAGTCCAGCATTTATATCTTGAAGGTTTGGTCTGATTTTGCGTTTAAAAAATGAAGGAGGTTTAAATGCCAGTGAGAACAAATAGGGAGAACCTGAGAGATAGGAGAGGTGGGACAATTGATGGAGGAAGTACATCTCTTGTATCTGCTCCACTTTTTCTCTAGTTATATGTTCATGGAAGGGTAAAAATTAAGGAAGCTCCTGTTTTTCTCTCTATATTAGGAACAGAGGTCTAGTGCTACTGAAAACAATGGGGGAGGTAGCGGGATAGTGCCCTTGAACAAAGTGGGAGAGTTCTGAAACAGCCAGCGTGGGAAGTGGCACAAATGCTCACTGGAAGAACAACAAGGCTCTTACTGTCTTGAGTTCACGTTCAAGTCCATTTGAACAAACTGTAATAGTGTCAGTGCTGTAGGATTCTTCTGCACCATGTTCTTGTCATGTTGAACTTTCATACAGGAAAACTTGTGACAAAACTGAAAAGAACCAGAACCCCCCATGCACATGGTAAGGCTTCTCCCTTAGTAAGCAAATATTAAGAAAGAAATCTTACCACAGTTTGGCTTCATAAAGTTTCCAGGTAGTTCTGTGTCTCTAGAACTGCCACTGCAGTGCATGGCACGTCTGATAGAATCATCCACATCAAACAGTAGATTACTATTCCTAAAAGACTGATTGCACTTAGAATAATTTGTTAAGAACTGGGGTAACATGGAAATCACTTGACTAAAATCTGTATTTTAGAGATGAAGAAAACAGAACTCCAAGAAAGGGCTTTTCCAGGGTCATGTTGCTCAGTTGTGTCTATCTTGGACCACTAGCCCAGGTCTGAGAATTGCTACTTGGTAAGTTACTGGCCTGAAAATCCAGTGACCTTCCACAGACACTAGTGTTTTCATAATTAAATGCAGGCTGTTTTACCACCAATACTAAATATGTTTTTAAAACTTGGAGGAAAAATTAACTATATATATTTCTTTAAGTTTTTGTGCTTGCTACCACTTAGTGGCTGTAGACAGCAGATGACAGAACAAATATTGAAAAAAAACATGAATTACTATCCAGATTAAATTTAACAGCTTGTGTTTCTTTTAAAGATCCATAAAGTTACTATTATTTGTGATTTTTCTTTTTATATATTGCATGCATGTTGATAGTCCTGTTTTTTGTTTTGGCATTCAGAAACATGTAGTCAAAGCCAAAGATAAAGTAGGCCATTGTGCTTGGTTTGGGGGCTATGAAGTATAAGATTTCATCCCCCTCCGTCTCTGGTTAAGTTTGGAAGTGGGAACACAAGGGGTTGGCAGTGATCAGCTCTCCTTGGATAAGAGAGGCAAGAAAGACTTCACAGGGTAGGTGACATTTGAGCTGACTTATAAAAATGAGTAGCTTTTTTTCACAAATAAAAGATGAGACCAAAATAAGTTCATTATGGAAATGGAAGAGGTCATTGTAATTAGAACTTTGTGAACAAAGCAGAAAGGAGTGAAAAGGCCTGGCATGTTCAAGTACTAGCAGCCACAGTTCAGTATTGCTAGAGGGTGGTGTATGAATGGGGCCATAATGGAAGACTGTGCCAGAGAGACATCAAGAATGACAATCAAGAATGATCTTTTTATTATTTTTTAAAGCTTTTATGTATTTTTTTTTTTTTTTTTTTTTTAGCTTTTATGTATTTATTCATGAGAGACACAGAACGAGAGGCCAGACACAGGCAGAGGGAGGAGAAGCAGGCTCCATGCAAGGAGTCCGATGTGGGACAAGTCCATCCTGGGAATCCGGGATTAGGCCCTGAGCCAAAGGCAGACGCTCAACCACTGAGCCACCCAGGTGTCCCAAGAATGATCTTTTTGTAATAGGAAGTTTGAACTTCATTCTTTAGGTTATGGGGGAGCCATTAAAATTTTTAAGCAAGAAAGTAATAGAATGATTGGTATTGTGGATTTCTTATTTTTATAAGAAAACTTTAGTAAAGGTAAAGTGGAGTATTGTCAGACTAGAGGCAGGGAAACCAGTTAGGAGGTTAATGTAATAATCCCAGGAAGAATTGAAGGCCTGAAGTAACTAGGGCTATGGTAATAGAGATGGACAGGAACAAGTATCTGAAGAAACCTGATGGGTTGAGAAGAATCTAGATTGAGCTCCTAGTTTGTGACTCTGTGACTGGGTAGATGGTAAAATTACCATGGGAAACAAAAATCCATTTAGGAAGTTCCATGGAGATAGGTGGATTTAAGAACCTATTGGACATCCAGTAAGTTATTGGATATGTGGGGTGGGGAATTGAAGTTATATAGGGATGAAGTTTTGGAAGTCATTAGCATATGTTAACACCACTAGAGTGATAAGATTGCCCAGAGAGCAAGAATTAACTTCTGGAATCCAAACAGTCTCCATTATCCAAAATACGACATATGTGACTTTTGTTAGGGGAAGGTCCATAGTTTTCTTTAGATTCTCAAAAGGGATAAACATTTGGTGTGAAAAGGGGCAAGAACAGAGCCCGAGTATCTGCATTAAGTGATGGGCAGCGATGCAGTAAGTAGTCTCACCAAAGAAGGCAGAAAAGGAACAATAGTGAAGAGAAAAAGGTGGTATCAAAGCCTAAGTGAAGTATCAGGAGGACTGAAGAAGAGTCGTTGGCTTGGCAATTAGAAGACTGGTAAATTGTTCCTAATGAACAAGGTGGAATTAAATGTATGTGTATGTAATGAAGCTTCCCGCAGAAACACCGTGGTTTCTAAGAATTGTAAAAACCATTGGCCTACAAAAAAGTTCAAATGCCTCTGTTGAGCGTTCAAAGCTGAAATTTGCTCTTGCCTTGCCATTACAGTTGAATTTCTTGCTTCAATATTCTGAACTTTATACCTAGCCAGATCCATCTCTTCACTGTTTTCTGGATACTTCATACAAATCTTAGCTCCAAGCTTTTGCTGGTGTTTTTCATCCTGCCTGCCCTGTTTGTTCCCTACCCAACAAACCATATGGGCTTCTCACAGTTTACTTTGTTCTGCTTTCTCTGTACTCCTTTCTGACTATATTAATTTCCCTCTTTATATTCTAGGTATTTATTGTCTTGTTTTGCCATTTAAAATTGTACCGCCTTGCATTGCTGCTTACTGTACATATTATTGCCTCTTTTCCCAGTGAGATTTTTTTTTTTTTTAACTCCTAAAGGTTAGCCCTACCTTATATCTCTTCACACCCCCTAGTGGCTGAACTTTCATGTACTTATTTTAAATAAGTAAAATATTTACTTAACTAAAATATTTGAATGAATTTTAACCTAAGCCATGCATAGTGGGGGGAAATGTCTTTAAGAAAAAAATCTTATGATGCATTCTAAATTATACAGGAGTGATTGATGGATTATTTTTACAATCATACTCCATTTCTATGGGTAATCAAGAGTTGATTGCATATCAGAAGATACTGACATCTATGAGGCTTAGGAACTTTTGGGCTTTTATTTGAGATTTTTAGCATATTGAATTAACTAAGTCTGTTAAGCCAAACTAATTTTTCTGTGTAAAATTATCAACTTCTCAAAATGGGAATAGTTTTGGATTTAAAAGTAAAATACATTTACTAAAATAAGTCTATCAAGTAGAGATATTACTAGTATTTCGATACTATTTTGCCAAAGGCACTCATGTTTTATTTTTTTATTTTTTTTATTTTTATTTATTTATGATAGTCACAGGGGGGGGGGGGGGAGAGGGAGAAGCAGGCTCCATGCACCGGGAGCCCGATGTGGGATTCGATCCCGGGTCTCCAGGATCACGCCCTGGGCCAAAGGCAGGCGCCAAACCGCTGCGCCACCCAGGGATCCCGCACTCATGTTTTATAAACATCTTTACTAGCCATAAATTAAGTAGATACCAATGGGATTAACATACAAAATTTAGTCACTAATAATGCAGCTGGCTCATAACTAAACAATACATATTACTTTGGAAGCTGACTTCAGAGGCATGGTGTTACTAGTTCTGCTGAATGATAATTTAGCTTAATCATTTGATTTGAAGCCAGTGTTATTGTTTCTTTCATTATTTGCTGACAACTTTTGGCATAATCCAGGGTTATGATAGGAAAAACTGTTGTAGAAAAAAAGAGGACTAGAGTTGAATTGCTTTATTCCCAAGTCAGAAAAATTAAAAACTTCCTTAGTTAAGAAGTAAACTAGATATGTTAGATACTGCCACGTGGATCACATTATTGTTGAGCCAGATATCTACTAATGTAAATCCTAAATTGTAGTAACCTGACAGGAGGAAGAAATCTGTTACTTTAGTCAGCCAGTTTAACACTTAAATATATGACTAAGCTTTTCCTTTTTTTCCACTGAAATCACAATATGTATTTCCACAAAAGTACAATTTTTGTGCATATCTTCACACCTTAATTTAACCATATTTTTGAATAGGTAATGCATATTTTGACTGTTTTTGATAAAGAATAGTTCTTTTAATTCACAAGCAGTATTGCTTTGAGTAGACTATACTGAAACATTGAGATTCATCGGTGGAGAGAAAATAAAACTTACTGGCTAAGTGACTTCAGCAAAGCTGCCTCAGGGTACCTCCCCCTAATTTGTGCCTCAGCAACATTTCCTAAGTCTTCCAGGTTATTTGGCATTAATAAATTGCATCTTTCGAACTAGTAATGGCTGTGGCTGGGTGTAAAAACCCTTGTGAAGATTAAAAGAATGAGTTTTGTCATGGAATATGTTGGAGAGGTATGTTCAACTTAAATAATGGGTGTGGGAGGTTTATGCTTTTTTTTTTTTACCTTAGTAACAAATATTGGTACAATTTTATATTACTATTTGCAAGTGTGTAAAAATTTTGGGTTTGAGAGAAGGGTTCACTGGCATAATTAGAAATACAGACTTGTATGTGAACAAAAATAGATATAATGATAAACAGTCCTCTTTCAAAAGCACCCATTCCAAAAAAAACAAAAACAAAAAAACCCACACATAGTCATTGAAATTGTAAAATATGGCAACTATTTTACACAAAAGTCCTAAGAAAAAAATCACACTTGTTTTACTATTACATCCTTACTTTATAATAAAAACTTTGTTAAAAACTTTAGGGAAAAGCAAATGTATCCCAGTTAAGGTTTTAATCTATATCTGATTTAAAATACTAAAAACTGTAGAATACAGTTTAATCACTTTTATATTTTAGAATGTGGATATATGTTATTCCAGAGGACAAAGAAAAAATTGAAGGGCTTTAGAATTTTTTTATTTTATTACACACTTGACTACGTTTTTAAAGAGAAACTTAACATGGAATTCCCTTATTTTAAGGGAGGAGAACCTCATTGACTCATTGGGGTAGGAAGGCAAAATTCTAGTTACCATGGTGGCCACAACAGCAGTCAAAGGGATAAATCAAAATGTTTGCTCTTTGGTAGCTGCTACCTAATCCATTCATGCGTGAGTCTAAAGTAAGAATTCTCTGGAATAGTTATGTCCAATAGAAACAATATAAGCTACATAGATGTAATTTTAAATTTTCTAGTAATCACATTAAACAAGTGAAATGAAACCAGTGAGATTGCTTTCAGTAATATTTTTAATCAGGGGCACCTGGCTGGCTTAGTCGGTAGAGTGTGTGACTCTTAGTCTTGGGATTGTGAGTTTGAGCCCCACATTGCTCATAGAGATGATTTTAAATTAAAAAAAAAAAAAGATTTCATCCAATAAAAGCAAAATATTTCAGTAATCAGTATTTTTCAAATGTTAAATATGTTATTTTTTTGTTTATTGTTTGAACTCAATGTATATTGTACTTAAAGCACATCTCAATTTGGACTAGCCAGATTTCAGATGCTCAGTAGCTACATGGCAGCTAGGAATGTTTGTATTGAACATTGAGTTTCTAGAACATCTAAGGGCTGTGTGCCCCATGATATTGAGAAGTAGAACTTGCCTTATATCCAATGTAAAATATTAAAATTCCCTACTTAGAGGATGCCTACATCTGTGCTGGTCATGTCAAGTACTAATGTAGGTCATAAATTGTTAGTTTTGAGACTACCTGTTTCCATGATCAAGATAAATACCATTGAATTTCAGTACTCTTATCTCCGAGGTGCAATTCTTTACCTGTGTTCAAACATACTAAACTAAATTCTGTATATATTTTATGTAGTATAAAGAAAACCTCTGACTCAGTGTATTCTGAACTTTATTAAGGAGAATGATAATGGCTACCTTACCCTTCAAGATATTACTTTAAGTAATTAGGACTGTCATAATCTGATTGCAATTTTCTTTTATATTTTAAGGATATGGAATATTATCTTGTAAAATGGAAAGGATGGCCAGATTCTACAAATACTTGGGAACCTTTGCAAAATCTCAAGTGCCCATTACTACTTCAGCAGTTCTCTAATGACAAGCATAATTATTTATCTCAGGTAAAGAAAGGCAAAGCAATATCTCTAAAAGACAATAACAAAGCTCTGAAACCTGCCATTGCTGAATACATTGTAAAGAAGGCTAAACAGAGGATAGCTCTGCAGAGATGGCAAGATGAACTCAACAGAAGAAAGAATCATAAAGGAATGATTTTTGTCGAAAATACTGTTGACTTAGAGGGCCCACCTTCAGACTTCTACTATATTAATGAATACAAACCAGCTCCTGGAATCAGCTTAGTCAATGAAGCTACCTTTGGTTGTTCATGTACAGATTGCTTCTTTGAGAAATGTTGTCCTGCTGAAGCTGGAGTTCTTTTGGCTTATAATAAAAACCAGCAAATTAAAATCCCACCTGGTACCCCCATTTATGAATGCAACTCGAGGTGTCAATGTGGACCCGATTGTCCTAATAGGATTGTACAAAAAGGCACCCAGTATTCACTTTGCATCTTTCGAACTAGTAATGGCTGTGGCTGGGGTGTAAAAACCCTTGTGAAGATAAAAAGAATGAGTTTTGTCATGGAATATGTTGGAGAGGTATGTTCAACTTAAATAATGGGTGTGGGAGGTTTATGCTTTTTTTTTTTTACCTTAGTAACAAATATTGGTACAATTTTATATTACTATTTGCAAGTGTGTAAAAATTTTGGGTTTGAGAGAAGGGTTCACTGGCATAATTAGAAATACAGACTTGTATGTGAACAAAAATAGATATAATGATAAACAGTCCTCTTTCAAAAGCACCCATTCCAAAAAAAACAAAAACAAAAAAACCCACACATAGTCATTGAAATTGTAAAATATGGCAACTATTTTACACAAAAGTCCTAAGAAAAAAATCAGATCTACACACATGCTAACTTTAAAAACGTTTAGATTATAATCCATCCATTTGACTAAATATGGTTAAGTGTGTAGTTGGCCAAATTCAGTATTGTATCAACATGAGAGATACTGTAGACAAATGTTTTCCGAACAAATGTAAAATATACCTAAGAGCATTTATTGCATCCACAAGAAAATCCAAATTCTTTGTAGCTCAGAGACTATTCTCTAAGTTACCAAAGACTGAGCTAATTTATTTTTATACATATAATTTGAATATATGAAAAAGTAGTATTTAGCATGTACCACATACTATTCTAAGTACCTTTTGTTTTAACTCCTTAATCGTCTCAATAACTCTGGGGTAGTATTATCTCCATTACTATAGATGAGGAAACAGGCACAGAGAATTCAACTTGCACAAGGTCACATTGAAGTGAAGAGGAGCCAGGATTCAAAACCAAGGCTCCAAAATGAGTGCACTTTTCCCCTATGCTACACTTCCTCAAACTGAGTGAAGGATTACGCTGACTGGAAAATAAAAGTGTGACTATGTATCTCAGGTTGTCACATCTGACATTTTAAAGTTATGTGGAATTAGGTCACATATAATTATCTGTATTCATCTAGAATTCTGAGATTGGAAGTGTTTCAAGCCTTCAGTATTTAGACAAGGGCAGATTATTGTAAATCTCTCTTAGGGATACTAGATCTTGTATAATCAGATTTGTAAATCTGGTTGACACCGACAATCACTTTAGATGTTTTTGGTTTAACTCAGGCATCTGGTAAAGCTATGTTCTTAGAACAGAACTGTACATGAGAGTTTTGAGCTACAGAATTACATGAAAAGAGCCTACTTTACAAAACTACTTCCCATACAGTTGGCTGCAAATTCTGTATTTGTAACAAATTTCCATTTATAACTGCACAGATTAATTACAGGAAAAATAAGGTTTTTAAGACTATCTTTACTTGTAAATTTATCCCTTTATATTCCATTATATCCTACAGAAAGCTATACTTGGGTAGCTTTTTGAACATCTGAATAAATAAGAATGAAAGTAATACTGTCTTAATTTGTTAATTGTGGGTTGTCCCAATGCCTGTCTAAACAGCCTTGACTCTTTTGCAGTCATTTCTGCCCTTAGTTTCCCACATCTTTCCATTCAGCTCTTGTAGAGTAGTTTGTGTAAATATTTATTTTTTTTTAACATTTTTTTATTTACTCATTTGAGAGCAAGAGAGAGAGCGCGCACAAGCAGGAGGAGAGGCAGAGGGAGAAGCAGACTCCCACCTGAGCTGGGAGCCCAACATGGGGCTCTATCCCAGGATCTAGAGATCATGACTTGAACCAAACGCGGATGCCCAACCATCTGAACCATCCAGGCACCCCTGAATATTTGTTTTAAAGACACCTCAATTTCTTACTTTCTAAACCTTTGTTGTTAAGGCATTAATAAATTAATAATAGATTTATAGGTGAGTGTTCAATTCAACAATAGCTATATAATATACTATAGTTTCTTCTTTTTAGGTAATCACAAGCGAAGAAGCTGAAAGACGGGGACAGTTATATGACAACAAGGGAATCACATATCTCTTTGATCTGGATTATGAATCTGATGAATTCACAGTGGATGCAGCCCGATACGGAAATGTCTCTCATTTTGTTAATCACAGTGTAAGTGATACTTAAAGAATAGACAGGACTAATCAACTTAGTACTGTTTTTAACGATTTGTCCATAGTTGAGGAGTATTTAAGTTACTTACCCTTTTAATAATTCCAAAGCATTTTTTTTTAATTTTGTTTATTCATGAGATGGGGGTGGGGGCAGTGACACAGACAGAGGAAAAAGCAGGCTCCATGCAGGGAGCCCGATTTGGGATTCGATCCTGGAACTCTGGGATCATGCCCTGAGCGGAAGGCAAGATGCTCAACCGCTGAGCACCCAGGCGTCCCTCCAAAGCATTTTAATACAAAGAACTCTTCAGTTAGGTTGTGGTATTATTGCTGTATTTGGAAAATTCATTGAGGTGACTACCAAATACCAGGCATTTTGCAAGAGATTTTATGTATTTCATCTAATCTTTTCAAAACTTTGTAAGGTTTTATCTTCATATGGAGGAAGAAGTGAGTGGAGGAATTAAGAGGTGGAAAGGTGAAGAATCACATGCAACTGTAGAAGTTTCTTACAGAAGTTAACAGCTGAATTTTAGGATTGCAACTAAAGATAGCTGTATTTTCTTAAAATGTAAACATGTTAAGCTGTTTATAAAATTTAAGAATTTGTAGAATAAGTTTTTAGGGCCATTTTTCTAAATTACAAGTTAGTATTTTTAATTCATGTTTGAAAAGATCTTAGACTACAGCTAGAACCTTAACTGTAGAATTTTAAATTCTATAAACTATTTCTAAAAATAAGAGGTGAATAGTTACTGGGTACCTACTAAGTGCCAGCAGATAAATTTTACTTATTTTGCTTTAATTTTTTTTCTTAATGGTAAATTTGAGATACTCTGGAAATAGTCTATTCAAGGACAAGTAAACACTTATTTTGATTTCTTAGTATGATTCACTAGATGTTTCTTCCTGCATTGTCCAGAACTTAATGTAGAATTCTTAAAATATTAGTTCCAAACAGAAGTTAAAGCAATAAAACCCCATACAGTATGGAATCTGAGTTGTATAATGCTGACTTATTCTATTTCTTTATGCCTTACTGAACTACATACAGGCTAAATGATAATGTTATCATGACAGAAAAGTTAAAAGGTTGAGACTAAATGAAACAGGATTGGTAAAAATGTTAGTAATTGTTGTAGCTGCAGGGTGAATATATGTGGATTTATCATTTTTGCTAGTGTTGTGTTTAAGATTTTCTGTAAGTGAAAACAGTATTTTTTAATTTGCATGCCTCAAAGACCTCTAAACAATAAACAATGTAATTCCTAATAGAACTTTAAAAAATACAAGTCTGGGAAATTAAGTATTTTATATGGCAAGTAGAAGAGAAGGTTCATGTCTTTTTTACTTAAATGGGTTCTAATGTTCCTTTTTAGTGTGACCCAAATCTTCAGGTGTTCAATGTTTTCATTGACAACCTTGATACCCGTCTTCCCCGAATAGCATTATTTTCCACAAGAACTATAAATGCTGGAGAAGAGCTCACTTTTGATTATCAAATGAAAGGTATGGTTTTCAAGTAGTTTGATTGGTGTTCAGTTGTTTCGGTACAAAGAATCTAATCAAAAAAACCTGAACCAAAAGATCTGAACCAAGCAGATATTAAAAAGGAGAAAAAAAATGAGGCTAAATTTGTCATTTTACTCAAGGTCATAAACTAATCTCACAGAGGTAAAACTAGAATCCAGGTCTGCATGACCTTGAGCTGAGTAATGTTCTTTTCTCTATACCACATTGCCACCTGCTTTTTTCATAATTCCCATTACGAAAGCTTATTATACATCTTTTCTCAGTATTACTTGTATTTTAAAATTGTAAGGCATACATTCCTGAATATTTACCAAGAGATGTATATTCAAAAGGCTGAAAATCTGATTTAAATCATACATTAACTTAGTCCAGTCCTACTCGGATTTGGCTTTTTTTTTTTTTTTTAATGGTACTTTTATTTGCTTCATTGTGACTGTTTTTTTCTAAGTGTTAAGTACAGCTTGTTGCTATTTAGCCTAGCTTTAAGGCCTTTAATAAAGTGTGAAATTGAGTGATTATGTATTGGATTTTTCCTAGTAAGTTCCATCATTTCCAAGCTAGTCTTATTAATATGGGCTAATAGCATATGTGTTTATCTCTTACTAGCTCACACCATCCTTTCAAAAGATAATTCATAATGATTTGTCTCTGAATATTCACATTTACTTAAAACTGATAGAAAATTTGAACTTCCTTCTGAATTGTCTTAACTCTTTCTTCTGTATTTCTTTTTCTATGTGATCAGGTTCTGGAGATATATCTTCAGATTCTGTTGACCACAGCCCAGCCAAAAAGAGGGTCAGAACTGTGTGCAAGTGTGGAGCTGTGACTTGCAGAGGTTACCTCAACTGAATTTTCAGGAAATAGAGCTGACAATTGTAGTTTTGTTTTTTTCTAATGTTAACATTTCAAAAAAGTATTTGGGACTCTTTTCAGATTGTCAAGATTATATGCTATGTTAATTACAGTTCATGTTTCAAACTGTTGGCCAAATGTATTACTGATGCTTCTGAAGAGAAGAACACAGGGTCACATAGACTAATTTGAGATATACATATTTAGTGATTAGATACTAAACATGAAGGGAAAACTATTTATAGATGAGCATATGCATACATAAAAAGACTGTGAGTAGAGAAAAATGCCTCCTTCAGTGTTTAAGCAAACTAGTAGCGTAAGTCACTAAGATCAAATATTCAACCTGCCGTACACCTTGAATTTAGAGAGTTAATTCAATTTGGGCAAATATATACAAGTGCTATTTCTGTGATGTTGTCATTCCCATTATTACTCACTGTACTTGTATTTGAGACAAACAGGTGATACTGATACTATTTTCCTACTTTCATCAAGATACTGGATTTTAATGATAAATTTAAGGTCTAAATTAAATATAAAAATTTAAATACAGTTTGATTTCATTTTGAAACAATCTAGACTGTTATGAGGCATGTATATCTGAACCAGTAATTCTTAAAGATTTTTAATCCCTTAAAGGAATAATTTCCAAAAACTCAAAAATTCTAGAATGGCTGCCCATTATGCTGCTTTGAAGGATGGGGGCAGTAGGACCAGGAGAGTTTTGGGGAGTGCCAGGCAGAGGAAATGGAGCACTTTAAGGGCCCCTCTTAGTAACGTAAATTAAGAGATCCACGTTGAGTACTTCTGGTCTAAACATAAATAGTAAAACAAGATAGCCCTGAGTGCAGTTGTACCTAACAATAATGTTTGATATGATACATCTTCTGAATTTCAGGCAGTTTTAACATTTCCACCAAACTTAATTATTTTTATATTTTCTGCAGTCTCTTAAAATAATCTATATTTTGAACTGATACTTATTTTTTATACATGAATTTTTAAAATATGATAAAGCTAAAACTTGGGTTGGCCAAAGTGTGTACCTGAGTTATGAGAACTTTTTTTACTTGAACCATGAAGACTGAAATGGAATATATTCCTTGTTTGGTTTTTGTTTTGTTTTCCTGCATAGTAAAACATCAATCAGGAAAAAATGTGTTTTCATTTCTGTGATTGTGGGATTTGTAATCATGGTGTCCAGAATGAAGGTAAACGCAGCAAGTAAATCTGGCTTTCAGTATTCCTAATTAAATTATACCCAAGTTCATTGCCCTGATGCTTTAATGACCCTAAAATGAGTGGGTAAAATTGAATGGACCTCAAATGCAGCACTTCCAATATCTTCTAAATTCTTAACCTCTTTTTTGGGAGAAGCTGTGTTTCTTTATGCATTATATTTTTATAGCTACCACATGATTTTGCTCTTTTATAATATACGGTAAATTTTTTACATGTTTGGAGTCTCAGTGTATTAACCAAAATCTGCAGAAGGTGTCAAGGAAAAAAATTTTTTTAGTGCCATTTCTTAGTTGTTTTTTTATGAGAAATTAGTCACATGGTGTCGGTGGTGAGAACATCACAGATTTATAATGCTCCAATGGCCAAGCTTACTTTGAATTATAATTCTTCAACAGGTTTAAAGATATAATTTTAATATTCTTCTTAAAAAGTCAGTTGTACTATCCAGTTAATCTTGTCTACTTGTGGTTAAAAAAAAAAATGTAAAACAGGAGGGCAAAGGGAAAATGGCTATTTTCAGTAAATTTGTTTCATTTTGTCTTTATTACTAGAAATTTAATGAATCTTTGAGATTTTAATGACCTGTTACCCTTACTTTATTAAAAAGTTGGACTTAGTAAACTAGAAACCCTCTACATGAAACTGTTAGCTTTTAACCATTTTGTCAACATTTAGCTGCTTTAGTTTCTTAAGTTGTCAGAATTTGTTCCTTCAGTATAAGTATAGCCAAAATTCAAGGGTAATATTTAGATCAAGTTTAAACTGTAAATTAATCCAGTCTGAGTTTTACTAATACCGTTGTTTTCAGTATCTATATAAGGATCGCGATACACAATTGGTAATCTCAGGGTCTTTTCCCTCTATGTGCAAAATCTAGACTGCACTTATTTTTCTTACAGTTCACTTTTCTTTAGCCAAATAAATTTAGTTTGGCATTTGATTTTCTATTTATTGTAGGTTAGCTTTGTTTCTGAATATTTTACTGTCTTTTCCAGCAAGGCTACAAAAGGGCCAAAAACACCAGTGTATTCCTGCCTACTTCTTTTGAAATTAACCAGAGGTTTTTTACTATTCCCTTAAATGTTATTTGCCTTTTAAGAAGTTTATCAGTCATGGTTGATCCATTTAAATATTAGAGTAGAATTTTACATAGCATAAAATGGATATGGATAGATACTTGTAAAATTTTTTGAGCATTATTAGTCACCAGGAAATTTAACATAAAGCTTCCATTCTTTGAGCAAGTCTTAGGCTCTTTATATGTGCTCTTGTGCTTCCCCTAAGCCTGAGTCTGGTGCTCTTGGCCCTATATAGCACAGCAAAGGAAAGGGTCTAGACTGGGTAGATAAGATTAACACACCCATAGATCACCCAGCTTGGGGCCAGTAACACCTGACTATAATGCACTCAGTTTTATACTTTTAGTTTCAACAAACATGTAACTCTTGGATTCCTAAGGCAAATGTGGCTAGCATCTGAGGTGTGTCTGTGCTGAATCTTGGCATTTTGAAACTTTTTTTCACTTTTTCTTTTATACTTTACAGTTCTTAAAGTAAAAATCAAGTAGTCACTATAATTAATCCTGCTTCCTCCTGTGCTCTTTTTGAGAGTCATTATTGCATGGTGGCTAAGAGCATGGACTCTGGAGCTTGAGTTGCCAGCATTTTCATTCCTGGCTTCACCCCCTCCCGGCTGTGTGAACTAACCTCTCTGTGCCTTAGCCTCATTTGTGAATGGGGAGAATAATTTCTCTACCTCAAAGGGTGGTGGTGAGAATTAATGGAGTTGATATCCAGTGTGTAAAAGAATGAATCATCATCATAGAGTAAGCACCATATGTAAGTATTTGCTACAGTTCTTCTGTACTGTAATCTTCAGTGATGGCTACAAGTTGTTTTTTTTTTTTTCTTAAGTTTGTTCTAGTGCTCCTAGCCCTTATATTCATTCAGCTGGCATTTTTTTTTTTTTAATTTTTATTTATTTATGATAGTCACACAGAGAGAGAGAGAGAGGCAGAGACACAGGCAGAGGGAGAAGCAGGCTCCATGCACCGGGAGCCTGACGTGGGATTCGATCCCGGGTCTCCAGGATCGCGCCCTGGGCCAAAGGCAGGCGCCAAACCGCTGCACCACCCAGGGATCCCCATCAGCTGGCATTTATTATGCCAGATTCACCTATAGAACAATGAGAACATGGCAGTATGTAATATTAAATTGATAGTGTGATTATAAAGTGCTAAAAAAATTCAGAATGTTTACAGGCATGTTTTGGGTTATAAGCTAGGCTGTTAAAGGTGAGGTCTTCAGTGTCAGTGAATATATAGTTACATTTGATTACGTGATTTTTTTTTTAAGATTTTATTTATTTATTCATTCATAGAGATGCAGAGAGAGAGAGAGTAGCAGAGACACAGGCAGAGGGAGAAGCAGGCTCCATGCAGAGAGCCTGACGTGGGACTCGATCCAGGATCTCCAAGATCATGCCCTGGGCTGCAGGCGGCGCCAAACCGCTGCGCCACCGGGGCTGCCCTGATTACATGATTTCTAATAATTAAGTGTAACTAATTTTAGAGCTGTAAATAAAAAGTAAAATCTCTGGGTTTTATTAGGCCTGTTGTAGTTATGACTTGATACTCAACCAATGATCTGCAATCTCTGCTGGTTTCCTTAATAATTTTATATTCACTTTGCATTTAGTAATAGTACTCCTAGGAGAGAGGGGTAAAATGGGGTGAATGTATTTCTACCCGAGTCATTTGGAGTCTGTGGAATACATTTCATCAAAAGCTGGGGAGTAGCTGCTGAGGTAGAAAAAAGGGGTCAGTGATACGCATGATAATGCATATCATTCCATTTAATCTGCAGATTGTTTTAGATTCTCTACTTAAACTCATTGTAAGTGAAATCTTTTTGCTTCTGTAATGTATAAAATGCCAGCATACCCCAAAGTGTTGATGACATACCCCATTGATGGACTTGAAGGAAAACAACTCAGAACACATTAATGCTTTTGCCATTTAATTATTTTCTTTTCTAATTTTTCTGCTTTAAATTTTGTCATTGTATTCATACCAGCATTTGTAAGTGATACAACTTTTGAGATAAATAAGGGGCTGATTTTTGAAGCATTTTATGACCTGCAGGATACGGTTGTCTATTGTGGTCAGTGTGCCATGGGCACTTATGTTGTTGGGTGGAGTGTTCTACGTCAGTTAGATCCAGTTGGTCAGTGGTGCTATTCATTCTGTATCTTTGCTCACTTCCTGTATGCTGTTTGTTACTGACAGAGGAATGGGCAAGTCCCTAGCTAGAATTGTGCATAAATTTGTCTTTCTCCTTGGTTTTAGCTCTTTGTATTTGGAAACTGTTTTTAGGTACATATACGTACAGCGTTGTGTCTAGATCTTTTATCATTAGAAATTTGCTAATATGGTCATTCCGGCTTTCTTTTAAGTACTATTTAGGGATCTTTTTCCATTCTTTACTGTTAACCTACCTGCATCATTCACTATATATAGGAGGACTGTTTTTCCCCTATGTTTTCATGGTGCGTTTTGACCATTTTCACTTAATGTAATTATTGAGGTCTGGATTTAGTTCTACCGTATGTGTCCCATTTTTTGTTCTCTGCTTCCCCTTTACTGCCCTGTTTTAGGTTACAGGAGCGTTTTTACTCCACTCTGATATGTCTGGTATGATTTGGACTATTACCTCTTTAGTGTAGGTTTTTTTAGTGGTTGCTCGAGAATGCAAGCTTTAAAATTTTTAAGTATCTAAGAATGAGCTTTTTCTCTTTTCAAGGACTATATTCTCACCTGTTGCCAGCTTCTCATACAAATATTGCAAATGCTCTCCTTTAGGTAGCTCAGTCTCTGGTGTTGAGGGAATTTTGAAATCTGAGGAGCTCGGGGAATCTGCATTGGTGCTAAGATTTAGCATCCTTTTCTCCTGAGGTATGTGTTTCCCACTGCTTAGGGCAGTCGGTTCTCCAACGCTGGGAACTACCTTTACATTTTGATCTCTGTGTTTCAAGTCAGAGGAAGTATTCCTTGGACAAAGTACATTTTGTTCCATCTGAGAAGCAGGAATATTCTCCTTGATTTTTGGTCTGTAGCTACTTTTGTTTAAGGAGGTAATATCCCCACTGTTTCTCTCTTGGGATGATAACAAAACAGTATCAGATTGGCTGTCCCAGCCTTGACTCCCCTGTTCAGATATGTGTGTTGACTGAGAAGAATTCTGGGAAGAAATATGAGTTGATTCCCCATCAGAGTCACTTAAAAGCTTCGGTGACTGAGAACCCCCTGCCTCTGTAGAAGAAGGGAGGTTTTCCAAATTGTCATCTGTGATTTCATCATTTCTTTTAAAGAATATTTCCCACTGTGGTACTTCTACATCAGCCTTTTGCTGCTGCTGTGTGACAGCACCCAAGTCTTCTTGAGATGAAGCTGGGGTTTGTAATTCTTCTTCACTTTCACTGTTAGATTCTTCACAATCTACAAAGTTTGCCCGAGGAACGGTTTGCATGCTCTCTGCTTTGAGGTACCCTGTGCTTTGTCTCCATTGTTCAGGCTGGTTTTGTGATGTTGCAGTCATTACAAATACCTCAGGGTGGAGAGTTAGCTGGTATGGAGCCTTGTGCCTTAACGGTAACGGCACAGGATCATCAAAGAGGTCATCTTCCTCCTCTGTGGGAAAACACAAGAGATATATGGGAAACACAGAATGCAAAGAGGCTAATTGGTGCTTTTAACTTAAAATCCAATTTGTAGCATTAACTATGATTTCAGTTGGTGGAACTGCAAGTAATAGTTCACTTTTCTTCTAAGAAAAAGGCCCCTTAATAGTGAAAGGGAATAGAAGGGAAGGGAGAAGAAATGGTTAGGAAATATCAGAAAGGGAGACAGAACAAGAAGACTCCTAACTCTGGGAAACAATCTAGGGGTGGTGGAAGGGGAGGAGGGCGGGGGGTGGGGGTGAATGGGTGACGGGCACTGAGGGGGGCAGTTGACGGGTGTTATTCTGTATGTTGGCAAATTGAACACCAATAAAAAATAAATTTATTATTTTTTTAAAAGGCCCCTTAGATATTTTGAACAATTTAACCCATCAACTAATGCTGGACTTTGAGTTGAGAATACAGATCTGTGTTCTCCAAATAGGCCACAGTCAGTGGTTCTTAAACCTGACTGTTCATTAGCCTTTTCTGGAAAGCTTTTTACTACCCCCCCCCCCCCCATTTATTCACTCATTTAAGTAATCTCTACACCCAACATGGGGCTCAGACTCGTGACCCTGAGATCAAGAGTTGCATATTCTTCTGACTGAGCCAGCCAGGCACCCCTGGAAACCCTTTTTAAAAAAGAGCCTTCTGTATCTCATTCCAGACTACTGAATTGCTGAAGGTAGGACCCAATAATTTGATTTATAGTTTAGTAGTGACTTGTTCAACAGCCAGGTTTGCAAACTGTACGTGCCTGGCAAATAGTGGATACTCAGTGAATTGGCTAAATAAAACACTTTTCTATCATTTCTTTGAACATTTTGATACCTACTTTGCAGATGTTATGGGCCAAAATGTCTGTGTCCTCAAAAGTTCCTAAATTTGAAGCCCTAGTGTCATGGTATTTGGACGTGGGACCCCTAGGACGGGATTAGTGTCTTTGTAGGAAGACTCACTTTCCTTCTTTATGCACGGACAGTGTGTAGAAAGGCAGGTGAGCACGTGCTGAGGAGGAGGTTGTCTACAACCAGGAAATGGACCCTCTCCAAGAACCAAATCTGTTGGTACCTGGACCTTGGACAGCCCAGCCTCCAGAACTGTGAGAAATAAATGTCAATTGCTAAGTCACCCAGTCTCTAGTATTTGTGATTGCAACCTGAGCCAGCTAAGTACACAAGGCTGTGATAGATACTGGGGGGGAACAAATGTGCCAGATGGGGCTTACTTTGAATAAGCCACATTTAGTGGCCCAAAATGAAAACCACGAATTTAATTTACTGATTTTCTTTTTTCTTTTGTGTATGATTTTTTTTTTGTTTGTGTGTGTGTGTGTGTGTGTGTGTGATCTTCTTTTTAAAGCATGTTGCACTAGCAATATAATATAATGAGCCAGTCCCCTTAAATTCTTAAAAGGAGGAAACCCTACTTGGAGAATGAAATTATCGTAAATTGAGTAGGCATGTAATTGGAGGGAAAACATTCTTTCCTGCCCTCTAATGAAACATTACATAATAGAGGAAAATTAAATGCTCGTGAGACTGCCGTCATGGCAACTTAAAAGGTAACATGGATGTAGCTAAACACTTACATACATAAAAGCTGCTTTAAAAAAAAATGGGCCAGAGATCATCATCCTCGCATTTTACCAATGAGGAGACCAGTCCAGAGAAGTGGTGTGACGAGACTCTAGGTCAAAACCAGATCAGTTTGATTCCTCGCTCTGCCTAATTCTTAAGGACTTAAGGTGACTAAGATGTCTAGCGACTATATTTGGAATCCTCCTCATCTCCAAGATACGGCTTTTCTTTCAAAACACGGAGTATAAATTTGTTTTTGCCACAGTTACATTTTACGAAAGATTTCTGTTGTTTGTATTTAAGGTTAAGCAGTTTCATATTCTTCTAGATTAGTGACTATACTAGTATCACAGTATGTTTCAACTGTAAAACCTATCAAAACATTTTTCACATTAATTCATCTGTATCTAAGAAAGTTTCTTTACTAAACCAAGATTATTCTAAATCCTGTTATGACAATATAAAAATTTTTAATTTCTCCATGAAAATGGAAAGGCATATAACACTAAGAAAATAAGTTTTAAAATCCTTAATAGCATTTACCCAGGCTGATAGGCACATCTAAACCCAACTTTAAAAAGGACAAACATTATAATTCATAGATACTTTGTAACTTGGTATAACCATACTGAACAAAATAATTTCTACAATTTAATCCAATAATGAGAAGTGTGAAACAGACTTAGGTACAGTGTTGTTCATCACAAAATTATTTCTAAAAGTGAAGTTTAATTTCCCCACAGAAAGGTTAACTGCTTTTCAGCCTCTACACTCTGTACAGCTAAGTCCCCAAGTATTTTTCCTTCCTTTTCACTGCCCTGGTCCCTGCTTATGTCCTGCTGTCCACCTCTCCACAGTCCCAACGAGCCTCACACAACTACAGAAACTTAGGACCCTGTTCTGTTCTTACTGGTGCCTAGACAGTAAACATTTTTAATGTCCTGTGAGTTCTAGATGTTTACATACATGGGGAGAAGGAAATACATTAAAATGCTATTCAAAATAGAGTGGTGGAATTCTATGTTCTCAATAAGCTATAACAACAAAAAGTCAGAGTACAAAGAGCTTTTACTGACTGAGAAAAGAATGACTGCTCAACTTGCCCTTCAAATGCTGACGCACAAAAAAATCAGTTGCTCTAAGATTTGCTAAACACTGCATGGTTAACATTTGTTAAACATTGACTTGCATCAACAGAACATTTAACAGACTAAAGAAACTAAAAACTACCCCAAAATTACCATAGACCTTGCAGCACACACACAGGACAGAACTATAAGGTCAATGATATGAATTAAAGCAAACATCCCTATGGCTTACAAAATACATCTAAAAACATCAGACTGACACCAGAGATTGCTAAAGATCTATACCTATACAAATAAAAGCTATAAAAATCACTATAATAATAAAAACACTAGGGAGTCAACAAGGAACAAAACCAAAGCTAACCAAAAAAAAAAAAAGCAAAAATGAGGGAAAAAGAAACACCAATTTGAAAACTTAGAACTAGTGGCCCACAAACCAAAAAAACCAGAGTCCTCTGGGTAGATATATATAGATATATAAAATATATATAGATATAGATATATATAAAAGGACAAAATGTTAAAGATTTCTGCTTCCAGCCAAGAGTAACAGGGACTAAATTGAACTTCCCACATGAAACCACTAAAACCAGATAAAATATGTCAAATTTCTTGAGAGCCTTCGTTATCAGGCTCTGAAGGACAAAGACACCTGAGACAGGAGATGCAAATGAAGGGGCTCCGAGCCCTAAGACTGCCCCAGTTCACTTTGTGACCTTTCCAAGCAGGAAGAGCCCCTGGGCATCCAGTAGTTGAGGTGTGGCTGGATCTATAGAGCAGAGGCTCAGAGCGAGGGCCCCCTCTGGTGTTCAGCACCCTGGCCAGTGCACACTTGTGTGTGAGGTAACTACCTGAGGCCAGGGAACACTTCAAAAAACTAAAAGTGACCAGAATGCACACAGTGCTAGGAACAGTGCCTGTTCCCAACAGCCAGTGTGGAACCCCTTATAATTCACAGGGCATCTGTAGGGGTACTAAAAGGGGCCTTGTGTTAGTAGTGGGGAGAGTGAGTTCTAGACACAAAAGAATCACACAATCCGAGCCATTTAACCATATGCCTGAACAAAATGCATGAATACTCTTAGAAATCCAAAATTATCGCAGAACCTAACACAGTAAATTTCAGGTAAACTGAAATGATAAAAAAGAAACCTGGGAGAAAATCTTCATGATCTTGGATTAAGACCCCAAAAGCACAAGCAGTAAAACAAAAATCAGATAAATTGGACTTAAATTTTATTCTTTTTTAATTTTTTTTAATTTTTATTTTATTTATTTATGATAGGCATACAGTGAGAGAGAGAGAGAGAGAGGCAGAGACACAGGCAGAGAGAGAAGCAGGCTCCATGCACCGGGAGCCCGACGTGGGATTCGATCCTGGGTCTCCAGGATCGCGCCCTGGGCCAAAGGCAGGCGCTAAACCGCTGCACCACCCAGGGATCCCTGGACTTAAATTTTAAACTTCAAAAGACACCATCAGTAAGATAAAAAGACAAGCTGTATAGACTGGAAGAAAATATTTGCAAATCCTAATTATGGACACTGGGTAGAAGTCCTTTAAAAATTCTTACAGGGGCTCCTGGGTGGCTCAATTGGTGAAGCTGCTGCTTTTGGCTCAGGTCATGATCCCAGGGTTCTGGGATGGAGTCCCGACTGGGGCTCCCTGTTCAGTGGTGAGTTTGCTCCTCCCTCTGCCCTTCCTCCCTGCTCATCTGCACACTCTCAAATAGATAAAATTATATATATATATATATATATATATATATATATATTTATATTTATATTTAAACCCCTCTTATAATGCAAGAAGGTAATCCAATTTTAAAATGGGCAAGAAAAAAAAGTAAAATGGGCAAGAGAGGATCCCTGGGTGGCTCAGCAGTTTAGCGCCTGCCTTCGGCCCAGGGTGTGGTCCTGGAGTCCGGGATTGAGCCCCACGTCGGGCTCCCTGCATGGAGCCTGCTTCTCCCTCTGCCTGTGTCTCTGCCTCTCTCTCTCTCTCTCTCTCTCTCTCTCTCTCTGTGTGTGTGTGTCTCTCATGAATAAATAAAATATTTTAAAAATAAAATGGGCAAGAGATTGAAGTAGACATTTCAGCAAAGAACATAAATACTTAAGCTCAAATGGTGAAATGCAAATCAAAACTATAATGAGACACCTCTTTATACCCACTAGAAGAGCTATAATCAAAAAGATAAAGTGTGAGCTGCAATGTGGGGAAATTGGAATCCTTAGCTAGTGGGAATAAAATTGTGTTCAGTTTGAAAGATAGCTTCTCAGTTTGTTAAAATGTTAAAACATAGGTTTACTGTGTGTATATTATGCAATAAATGTACCTCCCCCTAAATTGACATGCTGAAGCCATCTAACCCCCAGTGTGGCTGTATTTGGAAACGGAGCCTCAAAGGAAATAATTTAAGTTAGGACGGCACCCTGATGAAATAGGATTGGTGTCCTTAGACATCAGAGAGCCCCAGCACATGCCCCGGGAAGGGGCCTGTCAGCACCACAATATGACAGCTGCCTACAAGCCAAGAGAAGAAGCCTCAATGAAACGGCCAGCACCTCGTGGACTTCCAGCCTCCTGAGTTATGAGACCTGTCTGTTATTAAGCCACCCAGTCTGGTATTTTGTTACGGCAGCTCAGGCTAAGATCGCATCACCACCCCCACCATCATCTAGAAATGCTACTCCTATGTTACTTATCCCAAATAAATAAATCCTGTGTCCACACAAAGACCTGTATGCAAATATGCAAAGCAGCATAACTTATAACTAAAAGGTAGAAATAAATAAATAATAAAAGGTAGAAACAACTCAAATGTCCCTCAACTAGTGAATAAATAAAATGTGGCACTAAAAAAGAGTAAGTATGCTTAGGAAGCCAGGCACACAAGACCAAATGTTGTACAATTCCACTTACATGAAATGTCCAGAAGAGACAAACCTGTATATTTAGTGGTTACCTAAAACTGGAGGTGCTAGTGGGGAGGGACTTGAAATGGGCATAGTTTGGAGGAACAGAAATGTTCTAAAATTAGTGGCAAATGTCTGCATGTCTGGTAGTGTGTGCCTAAAAAGGGTGAAATTTATGGTATCTAAATTACACTGCAATAAAGCTTTAAAAACCTGACAGCATAAAGCAAATATTGTGGGGTTTATAACAAGTAAAACATATGAGTAAAATTGCAGACTGTGAGGGGGGGAAATAACTGCCATTAAGTTTCTTATACCATACTATGCTATGCTATTACTACAATAATACATATCTTTTCACTCTCCTAGGTTAAAGATGTATACTTAAGCCACTAAAATAAAAAGTTACAGGGGCAGCCCAGGTGGTTGCCCCTTCAGCCCAGGGCCTGTTCCTGGAGACCCTGGATCGAGTCCCACGTCAGGTTCCCTGCATGGAGCCTGCTTCTCTCTCTCTGTGTCTCCCATGAATAAATAAATAAAATCTTTAAAAAATAATAAAAAGTTACAGCCAATAAACCAAATAGAGATTAAATGTAATCTCTCAATTCTTCCCAGATTGATCAACAAATTTACTAACAAATCCCAATCAGACTCCCTCCCATGGACATTTGTACAAATGGCAAGATGATTCTAAAATTCAGATGGAAATGCAAAAGACCTGGAATAACCAAAACAACTTTGAAAAGTAACAAAAAAGCTTAAGAACTTGTATCATTTCAAAATTCATAAAGGTACAATAATCAAGACAGGGCAGTACTGATGTTAAGACAGAGATCATGGAACATAAAAAGTCCAGAAGCAGACTCCCACATATATTGTCAATTGATTTTTCAACAAAAGTGCAAAGACGATTCAGTAGGAAAAAGATAACTTTTCAGCAAATGGTTCCAGTGTCTAGATGTTCATATGCAGGAGAAAAAAAAAAAACAAAACACAAAGACCTTGGACTTCTAGTTTGTACCATACAAACTAGAAAAATGGATCATAGACCTAAATGTAAAACCTAAAACTATCAGAAAACAAGAGGAAATTTGTGACCTTCAGTCAGGCAGAATTCTTAGCTATGCTACAAATAAACACTAATAAATTGAGCATCAAAATTTAAAATTTCTGCTCTTCAAGAGACTGCAAAGATGAGCCACAAACCAGGAGGAAGGTTTTGCAAAGCATGTAACTGATAAATTTATATCCAGAAACACTCAAAACAATAATAAAGTGAAAAAGTAATTTTTAAAATGGGTAAAGAGGGGCAGCCCGGGTGGCTCAGTGGTTTAGCGCCTGCCTTCAGCCCAGGGCCTGATCCTGGAGACCTGGGATCGAGTCCCACGTCGGGCTCCCTGCATGGAGCCTGCTTCTCCCTCTGCCTGTGCCTCTGCCTCTCTCTCTCTCTCTCTGTCTCTCTCATGAATAAATGGATAAAATCTTTAAAAGAAAAAAATTAATTATAAAAAAATAAAATGGGTAAAGATTTAACAGACACTTCCCCAATGAAAATACATGGATAGCCTATAACCAAAGATGCTCAACCTCACTAGATCTTAGAAAAATGCAAAATAAAACCATGAGATACCATTTCATACACATTAGGATACCTAAGAGTACAAAGTCTACCCAGACCAAATAATGACAACAAAGTAGAGCAAGAGAACTGGCGAGAATACAAAGTGGTCCAACCACTCTAAAACAATATGGCAGTTTTTTAAGGACACAGATACCATATGACCCACTCCTAGTATGAAAGCATACATTCATACAAAGATGTGTATATGAATGTTTACAGCTCTATTTATACTAACCAAAAACTGGGAACCCAAATGTACAACAGGTGAATGGATCAGTAAATTGTGGTACATCCATGCAATAAATACTATTCATCAATAAAAAAGAATGAACTTTGATACATGCAACAATATCAATAAGTTTCAAAATATGCTGAGTGAAACAAGCCAGACATATACTTGTATGTGATTACTTTAGAAAATGGTAACTAATCTACAGTGATAGCAGATCAGTGGCTGCCTTGGCATGGATGAGGACAGCAGGGAGCAAGAAGGGTAGTTGGGAGGAATTACAAAGTGGCACAGGGGGACTTGGAGGTAATGGATATTTTCATTATCTTAATTAGGGTGATAGCTTCTCCAGTACGTGAATATGTAAACATGCATCAACTGGACACTAGGGACACCTGGCTGGCGCAGCAGGCAGCTGCCTTCGGCTTAGGTCCTGATCCCAGGATCCGGGACCAAGTCCCACATCGGGCTCCCTGCGTGGAGAATGCTGCTCCCTCTCCCTGTGTCTCTGCTTCTGTCTCTCTCTCTCTTTCTCTGTGTCTTTCATGAATACATAAATAAAATCTTTTAAAAAAAATAAAGTTTTTTTTTTTTAAACTTACAACTAAGTTTGTATATATAAAGGATTAGAAGATGCAGTACATGATAGCGGTAACATCTGAAAATACAACTGTTTTTCTAGAATCAGTCCTGGAATTTGCATCTTAATGGTTTTCTATTTGATTTTAAATGAGAGGAAATGCAGAAATGGAGAAGAGAAGGACAGGCCTGGATTAGAATCCCAACCCCATCACTCACTTCTGGCTGGACCTGGGGGATTTACTTCACTCTCTAAACTTCATTTTTCTTGTTAGTGAAATTGGGATGCTACCCCTTGGAGGTTTGAGGTTTAACTAACGTACGTAAAGGACCTAGCACAATACCTGCCATATACAGCAGGTGTTCAAGAAATACTATCATTATTTACTCTCTTTTGGTCATGTATTAGCTACCTGGTACAGTAACTGGCTCCCCACTATAAAGCAACAGAAACTCAGAATCCTAACCACAAAATGTGGCTGCTATAAAGGAGCAGAGCTTTGTTTGGAGTCTGAAGCTCTGATTTCTTCCTCAGAGGTTACTGCTGCTCTTTGCTAAAAAACTAAAAGAGTAATGAAAAAGTGACAAAAGTTCCCATTATCAGCATTTACTAGTATCTTGAAGGAAATGGCCAAGACTAACAGCACAGCCTCTCCTTACAGGCCCTACCATTCAATAGAGGCACAGTTCTCCCAGTCGCTTGTTCTAAGCTTGTGAAGGAGATCGGACTCCTGATTCTACAGGCTGAAGAGCATGGTGACAGGTCTGAGTGACAGTCTGTTCCAGGCCCACCTCTGCCCAATGCAGCTTTCACCGGGCCAGAGTAGCCTGGAAAACAGCCTTGCATGTGGAAACCCTGAGCCCAGGGTCATTTTCTTACCTGAGTCTAGGTGAGTTTTTCTAGCTCTCTTCAATTTTCCAAGTGGTTTATACTTTGGCTCAGTACTTTGGGAAGATCGGCATAAAGGCTTTAAGCTGAAACGAATATGATAATTATATTTTTCCTGTGGGGAAAGCTACTGGAATATAATCATCATCTACAGAGATTATAAAAACTTAGCCATGGGAAAAATCATTAATAACTACTTTTAAAAACTGAAAAGCCATGTCTAATAATTAAAAAACCACTTCACTGTAATAAAGTGGTAAACAGAATACAACCTGTTATACAGCTATCTAGTCGTAGGATGGAGGAAGGCAAAACTCCTGTATTTGCTCTTGCACTGCAGAAAAGCAGGTCCTATTCTACAAGACTATTAAGTAAGACAGTGACACCTTCTGGCTTTCAGAGAATACATCTAGCTGGCTGCTTACTGGTCCCTGATTAATGAGGCTTACTGATCTCTTCGAAGAATCTCACAAATCTTATCTCATTCTACAGGCTGAAAGCTAAGGCACGGTGATGATAAAATACAAAAGGGCACAGAAAAAGACTTGAGAAGGGCCTCACTGCCAAATGGTTCCTTGGGCCAGATTCCCAGCAGCCTTTAGGATTATACATAACATATCGTGTTATGTATAAAGCCATCGTGTTCCCAGCGAGAAACGTATTTATAGCCATGTCCATCTTACACCCTTGCCCCCAATTCTTAGGCCCAAAACTAGTCTCTGTATCCATCTGTTCAACAATAGAAGTTTCACAAGTAGCAACTACTCACATTTCTACAACCTTATCCAAAGTTGTGCCTATTGGAATGACATTTGGATACACATTCACAGGACAGATGTAGTTCAAGAAATCTTTAATCTAGAAGGAAAATAAAATAGGTCAATTATCTCTATGCTGAAAAATCTGGTTGTCAGAGAAGCAACAAATGAGGCCAGGAGAAAGAGCAGCAGGAATTTCTTGTGTGGTTCTCAATGCTAGCTGCACATGGGGACCACCTGGGGGCCTCCCAGGAAAAATGAATCAACATTCAGGCCCACCCCCAAAATCCTTTTGTTACTGAGTTACAGTGGGGCCTGGAAATCTGAATATTTAAGTGTTCTTCAGGTGATTCTGTTCCACAGTAAGGACTAGGAATCACAGATTCATGGACTTCTTCCAGGATGCTTGATTTGTTCTAACAGCTTATTCTAACCTAGAGGAAAACTGAAGGCAAAAATTTCATGAATACCTTGATTTTCTGCAAAGTTCAGAATGCTATAAAAGAGGAACTCTGTCAATATTCCTCAAAACATCTCTACAACCCAGACAAGTTTCAGTTTTGTCACTTGTTAGATCTTGGTGAACAGGTGATCTTGGTCAGGTTACCTGGAGTCTGCGTTCGATTCTTCAGCTAAAAGTCTTAATGAGATAATGCATGTGAAGAGTTTGGCCTGGCATATGTTTAACATTCAGTGAAATTATCCATCACACACATAATAATGACAACACACAAACGTTTTTATTCCCTTCTGCAAGTGGGGAAACTGAGATCTGAGTAATTATTAGAACCCAACTTTACCAAATCAAAAGAAGTAGGAACCCAGGAATTATCAATAACTCCATATTAAAATAAAGTGGCTACCTTACTTAAAACAGGAGAAAAAGCAAGACGACCCATTCATTCTTCAGGTATTTTCCATAAACTGTTTTTTTTTTACTTTCAGAGCAGAAACTATTACTTACTGGCCACAACCTATATGATTTGCATAATTTGTTCTGAGGCTTTTCAAGGGAAGAGGGATAAAGAAAGGTCTACCTATACCAGAAATCATTCACTTTTACTTAGAAATGAAGTGGCCACAGGAGGCAAGAGACACCCACTAGAGAGGCACCCTCTGTCCCTTGTACAAGCTGATGTCCTTGCATCAGATGTCTGCCTTAAGACCATTCACGAAGACCGTCTATTCTTATCCTCGTTATGTTCGTTGAAGTCACCGGGCACGGTGAGTTGGCAAACACTGAACCAGGACTCCTACCAGGAAGACCAGGCTCCTGTGAACCTCTGGTCACTGTTTCTGTCAGCCTACCAACGCATCACCTTGTTTTCTATGTGCTTCTGACACCTATTCCACGTGCACTGTTGACTCATTACCACTGAACTCACAGCCAACAGCACCATAACTCCTGCCTGAACAAAGCTTATCAAACACATGTATTTCTTCCATGAGGGCACAGCCCAGCCTCTGTGCTTAGGAACATGCACAGCTCCCCAGCACTGCACCTGGGGGCCGTTTTGAACAGTGAAACCCCCAACAAAAAGCACAGAAATGTGTAAATGCAGCACTGACCTGCCTGCAAAAGGACACCTGTTTACCCTGGAGCTCAGTGGCGAGGGCAGAGCACCACCCCGTTCAGCCTCAGCCAGGAATATGCGTGTCTGGTGACTCCCTGGGCCTGACTGCAAACAACTTTGCAGCGCTGCAACTATTAATTTGGGGGTCATAAATTTTGATGAGCAAGCAGACTTTTGTAAGTAAGGAATCCATGAGTAAGGAGGATCAGCTGTAGTCAGAAAAACTGACAGGAAATGATATTTAAGCCTCCTATTTATGGGAGGCACCTGGGTGGCTCACTTGGTTGCAGCTCAGGTCCTGGTCTCAGGGTCATGAGGAAAACTGAAGGCCTCTCCCTCCCATTCGAGTATATGCTCTAAATAATTTTTGAAAAATCTACTACTTATGTTTTTAAATATATTTCAACGTGATCTATACTTTTCAGAAAAGCCTGTCTCCTCACCACCCTGAGAGATGACCAAGCAGAGCTCATGGTGACTCTCCAAGTGTGCGATCAGTAGTGCTAATCCAGAGGAAGTGTGGGGGATGATGGCAGGGCAGGGGGGTCATCTGTTTCATCTCTCTGCTTAAGCACCAGAAAGACCTCCTGAGGGGTAACTGCATAATATCCCAGGAGGGCTTATGCTTTTCAACCCGGCTGCTAACTACACTGAAGGAGGGAAACACGCCAGATGTAGTCCTAAGTGAAAAAGTAAGGCCAAACCCGTTCCCTCATTAGATGCCTTCCCGGTGGCTGAGACAGAAAGAATCCCCAGCCCTAAGGGATCAAAGGAAGGGGACCTGATCCTGAGCCAGATACCAAACCGAAGACAAATCCCCAGGAGGGGGCTTTGACAACAATCTGAGATTTCAGGATAAAATGAGGAAAACACATTAGCTCAATTATGCCATCACAATGAATCCCTTCCAAGCTGCTCTCAGATAACCGATTTGTACCTGAAAGTTAAGATCAGTTATTTAATAGGCCACTGTGGTATTTCGATAATATGATGAAGAGTCATTTACAACACTACGGCTGACTTGCGCTCTGAAGAATCCAATTGTTCGAATCATTAACACATCCACAGCTCACGGCTCACTGCTGGAGTGCCACATCCGTGTATCCCAAATACAAAAATGATAGTTACCCGGGAAATCAATGTTTAAGTGCCGAAATGGTCAAACTAAAATTATATGGGACTTAAAGTGTCATACAAAGTCGGATTTTATGCACCTTTTTCTCCTGATATGTACATGAGATTACTAAAACTCAGCACTTATGAGATGCTGGCATTTACTCTGGAAATGCATGAGGAGTTTGCAAATAAAGTACACATACCAAGTTCCCACTCTAGCAGGTCAATTTCCTACATGAAAAGGATCCTGACAATGCAAAACTGGTAACTACTGAGCTCTACATCTGAAGCTAATAACGAAGCTAATAATGTTCTATCTATATGTTGGCTAAAAAAAAAAAAAAGTAAAAAGAATCCTAACAAAACTATTTAATAAGCCTTAAACTGAGTAATCCCAATATGCTACATCCTTCTTAAGGAAAAAGGTTTTGGGCAGCCCGGGGGGCTCAGCGGTTTGGCGCCACCTTCAGCCCAGGGCGTGATCCTGGAGACCCAGGATAGAGTCCCACGTCGGGCTCCCTGCATGGAGCCTGCTTCTCCCTCTGCCTGTGTCTCTGCCTCTCTCCCTCTCTCTGTCATGAATGAATAAATAAAAATATTTTAAAAAAATAAAAAAGAAAAGAAACAAGGTCTTTACCTCAGTAGCCTTTGTTCTTTCCCACTGCTGAATATTCAGGACTTTTTTTTTTTTTCAGGACTATTTTTTAAATAGTTTTTCCGCACAATCAAATTTTGGAAGGGGACAAAAATCTGGACGGCACCTTCGGGCCGCCCATAGGAGATTTATCTGTAGTACTCCTTCACGTAAGTTACAAGCATCTAATGACAGCTGGACAGAACAACCAAAGTGGGGAAGTTAAAATATATGCAGGAAGTAAGATGGGAAGAAAACCTTAATCATCCACATTTTTTAATGTTTAGGCTGAAAGTAGATGATAATAGCCAATTTCCTCTGTACTCAGCAAACATGGCTCATCTACTGATATATTTTCCCTAAACTTCTTTAGGAAAAGCCAAAACAAATCTTAAGCAGTAAGAAGAGAGATGCCTCTGGTAGTCAGGGGCACTACTGTCAACCACGATGGCTGCCGAAGCAGGTGGCAACAGGGGTCTGAGTCCGTGGGATCCTCTTACCTCACTGTAGGAAGAATGAAAAGAAAAACAAGCTCTGTATGAACTCTCTCCAGTCCTAAAGGGAAATGAAAACACAAAAATTAAAAGGTCTTTTGACAAAACCAAGCTAAGTTCTACATTTCGTGCCTTCTCATTTAGTCTACTCCAATATGCAATCACCCTACAATCAAAGGTTTCTCCTTGGACAAGAGGGAACTCTTTCCAGAAATATAAGTATTTGTAGACATTCTGAATACCCAATATTAAAGAAGTGTTGCCAAAATGGGATGATCGCTATGGTTCTCCTCTGCTCCACCGAGGGCTTCTATCCCTTGCAGCATCAGCCCCCCACTCCCTGACAAGCAGGATGCCCTCAATCTCCAGCCACCCAACCGGAGTAGACCTCAGCAAATACCAGCTAAAGACACTGGCCATCAGACAGATTGGGAAGCAGAACCTTTTTAAATAGCGTTTAAATTTCAGAAGCTATTCTCCATAATTATAGTGCATCCTCCTCCCTGGGTTAGGCTCAATTGCATTTAAACTAAATCAGAGAAGTTACCTCAAAAGCAAGGTTTCTCTCAAAAGAGAGGTTGCTTTCTTACCTCACAATTACATTTGTTTTTCTGGTTCTTTCTCCAAACCACATAGTGGATGGCTTAATGCTGATTGTGTGGAGCGGGATTCTGTTTTTGGAAATAGCTCCACAAGGTAATTTATTCCAGTGAAAATATTCCTCAGCCTAAAAAAAGATTGCAAAGAAGGAAAAGCAGTTCAACATTTTCAACAAATCTGTCTGTAGGCAGGGTCTCAAAAACAAATGTTTTTAAGTTTACAGACACGACAAAAAAGTAGATGTAAGGAGACAATCAGATAATCCCAAATTTAGGAACATTCTGCAAAACGACTGGCCTGGACTCTCTGAAAATATCAGTGTCCTGAAAGAAAAGCCAAAGGCTGGAGACCTGATCTCCATCGAGAGATAAAAGAGGGCACAGGGACCGCAACACACACCTGATCGTAGCTCGGGATGCCCTGCTCCCCCACGCCACATGCTAAAAAGGACACCGCTACACAACAGGGAAGCATGGATACGGGCTACACATCCAACTCTTTCAAAATACAGTTTGAGGGAAAAGTAACAAAAATGCTTTTAAAGGGCTGAAAAGCAATGAAACTGTTTTCCCAAGGACATCACATTTGGAGAGAGGTCCTGCAAAACCATTAGCGCTCCATCCAAATCCGATGTCTCGGGAGGCCTCTGAAGCCTGACGAGGCGGAGGGGAGCGCCAGGGCTCTGCGAGCTGTACCCCTGAGGCCGGGGAACCAAGACCAAGCAGTTAGAGGAGGGTTTTTGAGGCAGGCAGCCTTGTGGGAAGTGACGGAAGTGACAGTTACAAATTCAGCTACTTGTGGGATGTAAGAAAACTCAGAGTAGAGACAAATCTGCCAATTAAGAGATTTACTGGGCTTGTGAGGACAAAGGCTACAAGTCAGGCACTGGGGGCTCAGCCGGTTGAGTGTTTTGCCTTTGGCTCCAGGAGTGATCCTGGGGTCCTAGGATCAAGTCCCTGAATCGGGTGCCCTGGTCAGCAGGGAGTCTGCTTCTCCCTCTGCCTGCTGCTCCTCCTGCTTGTGCTCTCTCACTCTCTCTCTCAAAGACATTTTTTTTTAAAAATAGAAAGAAAAGGGACAAAACAGGTGCTATTCTGTATCTATCGGACTTTGCTCCATCCGTGAATTCAGTGAGTATGTGCGTGTCTCTGTGCACGAAAACAAAAAGATGAAATAAATTCGTATTTGAGTTATAATATGCAGCTTACCAATCATCAAAATAATTTCTCACCTTGTAGTTACCCTATAGTGGTCTCAAGTAGAATAGGCCAGGCTGTAGATAAGAATTTTTTTTTTTTTTTAACTATGCTTTACTTTAGGGCTGAACAAGTTTACTTTAGGTTTTTGGCAATGGAGCCAAAATTATTACCACAGTGAGTATCTAAATATATAAATGCAGCGTTTACTAAAATGAAAATTACTCAGCATCTGAATGCTCAGATATTTTAAAATTTAGAGGGATATGATGATCATGCAATCCCACTTCTGAAGATCATGATTATGGCTATATAAATTGAAAGGGAAAAAAATGTTAAGGGCAAATGCAAAATTTAATACCTGACATTTAATAACAGGACATTTAATAAGTGATGAGAGTTCTACGGTGGCATTCGAAAATGAATTACAAATGAGGGGCAAAGACACTAAAAATGGTCATTTGAAACTGCCCCAGCAATCCATAACACCATTTCTAAGTCTGAAGCAAAGTTATACCTAAGTATTTATCTCAAATAAGTAGAAGAAAAATAGTTTATAAATGTTTTAAGTTAGAAGCTCTAACATATTACTATTTCCATTAAAAATACATTACTCATTACATAATTTATTACAAATAAACATGTATCAAATGTGTATGGATTTATTTCATTAAACAACCAAGAGGGTCTGTGTCTGTTGACTACCATGCATTTCATGGAACATAGTAACATCTAGCTGCGTGGCCTGGGGTATCTCAGCCTGTCTTCACATTTGTAAACTGAAGGGCCTAGAAAATGGGATTTCACAGCTTCTTTCTGGACCAACAATTCTGTTTTCCCATTCGTCACGCCAACAGTGAGAAAAACAAGGGACTCCCTACCTTTGGATGACGACAGGCATGGATCTGAGTGTTACGGTCTGTTGTGAGATGATGGAGAATGTCCGGCATGTTTCTAAACATGTCTAGTTTGTCCACGTGAACCTGAGTAAAATAGCACATATAAGCATATTATTTGAATTGTATTTCCTATAAAGAAATTGTTCAAGGGTAATTATGCAGGGCAAATCATCCATTTAGTGAACTCTTTCTTCTTTCTTAAAACTTAAGTTTTTGGCAGCGGCACCTGGGATCAAGCCCCATGTTGGGCTCCCTGCTCAGCAGTGAGTCTGCTTGTCCCTCTCCAAATAAATAAAACCTTTAAAACAAAATACACCCCTAGTTTTTGGCTATTTCCGTCCACACCAGTAATCTGCTGGCTGTCAACAGCAAAGGACAAAGATCATATCCCCACCGGTCAGCATTAGTGCCTATCGGTGGTAACAAAACATGCTGGGGATTCGGCTGGTGGCTTTCACTGAATCATGCTAATACTGCTGGCCTCGAACGACTGTGGTGCCCCAACCCCCCATAGTCAAAAAAAAAAAAATCCCCATCACTTTCTACTCCCCCAAAACTTAACTACTCTAGTAGCCTATTGTTGACCAGAAGCCTTGCCCATAACATAAACAGCCAATTAACACAGATTTCATAGATGGATCACATACTGTATTACAATAAAGCAAGCTAACAAAATGTTATTCAGAAAATCATAAGGAAAAGAAAATGCACTGAGTACTGCACTGTACTTTTATGGTTTGAAGTACAGCTTACGCAGTGTTACATTAGTTTCAGGGGGAGGCACAGCGATTGGAGAAGGAGGAGGACACTAGAACTCTCTGTCATGCTGTGCTCACCGTCAGTGCAGCCACCATACATTACCACATAGGATATGATAGCACATCTGTCAAAGAAGATCCATGTATACGTGGACCTATGTTCAAACTCACACTGTTGGAGGGTCAATTCTGCTGTCCTTCATCAAGAGTCATTCAATGCCTATTTACTGTGCACCTACTACCTGATAGCACATCTGTCAAAGAAGATCCACGTATACGTGGACCTATGTTCAAACCCACACTGTTGGAGGGTCAATTCTGCTGTCCTTCATCAAGAGTCATTCAATGCCTATTTACTGTGCACCTACGACCTGCCAAGTCTTATTCTAAATACTGTTCACTAAATACTGTGAACACACAGACACACAAACACCCAACAATCACTGACTTGGGAAGACACATCTCCAACGTGCCGCATAAGTAAGGGCAGTTTTAGAGGGAACACCACTGGAGCAGGAAGCAGAGGCCCAGATCCCCCCTTAACACACATCCCTTTGCAGGAGTAAAAGGAGGAGGAAGGCAGATGGAGGGGGAAAAAAAACTAAACAACCTTTGCCACCTGTGGAATTTTAAGGTGAATACATTTTAAATTGTTAAGCCAATGTGTCAGTTTTTTAAAAAATATTTTATTTATTTATTCATGAGAGAGACACAGAGAGAGAGGCAGAGACACAGACAGAAGGAGAAGCAGGCTCCATGCAGGGAGCCCGATGTGGGACTCGATCCCAGGACTCCAGGATCACGCCCTGGGCCGAAGGCAGGCGCTAAACTGCTGAGCCACCCCAGCGTCACATGTGTCAGTTTTAAAGGATTCTCTTCTTTAAGTGACGTGTACCTAAGTGGGTGGTAGGACTATGAAGTGGCACAGTAAGAACTAGTCTCATTTTGAAATCTGACAACAGATTGGAATACGGTCAAACGCTGTGGTAATTAATACCAGACACGCGTGAAAAGGATACAAGTGTCATTGCTTACTTACCCTGCGGCCTATTCCGCTCACTCCCTATTTACTAATGACTAACAAGAAGCAGCAACAAATTTGCTTTTCTGGACTCTGTACAGAGATGAAAAGGGGTGAGTTCTGAGGTGTACAGAGATACAGAAACTTTTGTCCTCAACAAAAATAAAGAAGCCTGAAAAAGTTGCCACAGACCATCTCTGAGGTCCCTTAGTCAAACACCTCCCTGTGGTCCCTTTTGAAATTCCTGATCTGAAACTGTTTCTAACCCCTGCAGAGGGATTAAGGGGCAGAAGAGAGGGCTCTCTCCAGAGGTCACCGGGCCACCCCCAAGGTCACCGGGACACCCCCAAGGCTGCTCTCCCCCATCCGCAGGCTCCTCAGCCCACGGTTTCTTCCTGCAGAGCCTGCAAGAGCAGGAGCTTCAACCCTTCCCGCACTTCACACACGCAAAAATTTACAACCCAAATTTGGCACCTGCTAAGTGGCTGTTACCTTCCTATTTCACTAAGAGAGGCCAGGAGGGAAAAAACAATGGAGAACAGAGATCAGCATGTGTGTATGTGTGTGCACGCGCGCGTGCACACAACCTATCCTCACTGTGATTTTAATTAATTTTTTTAAGATTTATTTATTTATTTATTTATTTATTTATTTATTTATGATAGACATAGGGAGAGAGAGAGAGGCAGAGGGAGAAGCAG
Organism: Vulpes vulpes; assembly: GCF_048418805.1. NCBI lineage: Eukaryota > Metazoa > Chordata > Mammalia > Carnivora > Canidae > Vulpes > Vulpes vulpes. The sequence goes on along the minus strand of NC_132781.1, from coordinate 106,427,248 downwards.
GCCCCATGCCGGGAGCCTGACGCGGGACTCGATCCTGGGACTCCAGGATCGCGCCCTGGGCCAAAGGCAGGCGCTAAACTGCTGAGCCACCCAGGGATCCCCTGATTTTAATTTAAAAGGCCATTTTAACACCCAAATTACAGGAACGACAATTCAGAATGAAAGCAAACCCTCAAAACGGAGAATTTACAACTTTATACCAATATATTTTGACAGAAGGAAAGAAGGACCGAAGGAGTCACGACTTACGAAAGAAGAGAGGGAGGAATTTATAAAATGTCCAATGCAGAAAAACTAGATCTTTTTTATTTTACTGAACGACACTGTGTATGACTGAATTTTTGGCACAAGTCTGTTGGCTGGAGTGCGGGGAGGGGCGGGGGGGGGGGAACGGAGATCTATGTTACAAGGCATAAAATGGAATGGAACTTGAATGTCCAACTAGCTCCAGCACTTTGTTTTATTCAGGGTCATTTCTCTCAGGGACAAGCAGAAGCCACATGCTCGCAGCCACACTCACGCCCCAGGCTCCGCTGTCAGCCTGAGAGCCCAGCACCAAAGCACGTGGAAGGGAAGGTGAAACAGAACACCCTCCCAGCCTGATTGGGGGCAGATGGATCCATCCAAAGGGTTCGGTGCTCAAGGACAGTGGTTTTCTTTTTTTTTTTTTTTTTTTTTTTTTTTTTTTAAGGACAGTGGTTTTCACACACCTTGACCAGGACCCACGGCAAGAAATGGGTTTCCCAGGGCACCACTTGCACACACGCTTACATGTACGTGTCTGATTCCCTAAGTAAACTGTCACAAAATGACAATTACTCTGACTGTAAGCAATACACTCAGATCGCTACATTTATTTCACCACCCACAGTTTTTAAAAAAATACTTGCTCTGCAGGACATTTCGCCAAAGGGCTCTTCCCAGCCGCAGGGGCTGCAGTGGGCTCCTCCTGTGAGGACGTGAATAAACAGAGATGACCTCTCACTCCACAGGGGCTGCCAACCTGTGCCACACATGCCTTTGTTTTGGTTTAAGATTTTATTTGACAGAAAAAGAGAGAGAGAGCACCTGCACGCACACACACAAGCAGGGGGAGCAGCAGAGGGAGAAGCAAAGGGAGAAGCAGGCTCCCCACTGAGCAGGGAGCCTGACCTGGGGCTCGATCCCAGGACCAGGAGATCATGATCTGAGCAGAAGGCAGAGGTTTGTTTGACTGAGCCACCCGGGCCCCCAACACGCCGTATTTGATTGGCTGCTTCCCTCTGCTACTGCGGCTGGTTGTTGAGGGGTTGGGAGGGGGAGGAAAGGAGAACCTGGAAGGATGGAAGGAGCAACAGAAAAGAAAGAGCCATCACCGTACCTGGACTCCAAACTCTTCACTAAGGTTGGTGAATAGATACTCATACCCGTAAGCTGCTTTGCAGTTCAGCCACACGACATGGTAGGGACTGCGAGTGATCCAGCTTCGAACCAGCTCCGATATTCCCCTCAGACACTCCTCCTGGGCAAGAGGTTTAAAAGGCATTTAATGCTTTTAAAAACATCACTCACCCCTTCTACTCCCAACAGTCACAGGTATTAATGCCAATTAATTATGGGACGATTATGACCTGACCTGTTATTCTAGAAACCCCCCACTAGAAATACAGCCACACCCCAGTTACTACCCTGCCTCTCTGGGGAGACTTACTCGACTAGGAATTTGATAAAATTTCGGATCACAGAAAGTAGTATCTAAGTACACACTTTGGATGTCTTTCACTCTGGAAAAAAACAACACGAGAACAACAATTAGGGTTTAAAAAAAAAACAATTAGTGTTAACCACCTACTGTGAAATAAAATATATGTGAAATTTAAATTCTCAGTGATTTTTTTTTTTTTAAAGATTTTATTTACTTATTCATGAGAGACACACAGAGAGAGGCACAGACACAGGCAGAGAGAGAAGCAGGCTCCATGCAGGGAGCCCGATGTGGGACTCAATCCCAGGACCCCGGGATCACACCCTGGGCCAAAGGCAGGTGCTAAACTGCTAAGCCAACTAGGGATCCCCTTAAGAATTTTGTTTTTATGATTTTATTTATTTATTCACAAGAGACAGAGAGAGAAAGAAGCAGAGACACCGGCAGAGGGAGAAGCAGGCTCCATGCAGGGAGCCTGACTTGGGACTCAATCCCGAGACTCCAGGATCATGCCCCGGGCCGAAGGCAGGCTCTAAACTGCTGAGCCACCCAGGAATCCCCAAATTCTCAGTGATTTTAGAGGGTGCTCCATTCCATTTGGAATTTTTTTGTGAAATCAAATTTGTTAGGAAATGATTTCCACACAATAAAATACAAAGATTTTGTAAATGCAGCTCGGTGAATTTTGACAATTCACGTAACTACTGCCTCCATCAATTTACAGAAAGAATGTTACCATCACCCCATTGCAAGGAGAAAAATTTGTTTTACTGTCACAAATAGTATAATACACTTCAATTTCTAACTGAAACATAGGCTTGTACTTGGGGGGAAGGGAGCAGTAAAACTTCTTAGATGATTCAGCCCTCCAGTCAAGAATTACATGAAGTCTGGGGGTACCTGGGTGGCTCAGTCAGTTAAGCAGCTGACTTGATTTCAGCTCAGGTAACGATCTCAGGGTCTAGAGATGGAGCCCCGCGTCAGGCTCTGTGCTGCCTGTGGAGTCGGCTTGGGATTCTCTCTCCCTCTGTCCCTAACCCTCCCCCTGCTTCTGCAAGCTCTCAAAAAAAACAAAACAAAACAAAAAACAAAACCAGACAGACAAAGTCTAATACCTGCCCCCAGAGTGCAGAAGCTCCATTCTAGCAGCTTCTCCCTTTGCCATTCTGAAGTCTCCTGTGTACAAGACTGTTCCATTATTGCCCTGAAATAAAAACCTGAGAAGGAAATTTGTCTTGGTGACTTTTAAGTCTCATACAACATCCTAACGAAGCAAATATACACTAAATCCACAGCAAATGTTTCCTGACGAACAGAGCCACCTACGATATAGTATTAATGGGATTTTAATATAAGCTCTAAACTATACCAGCCACTCAGCTGCCACCTTTCCTGGGGGGAATAACACAATAGAATATACTTCCACATTTGCAACAGACATCCCCTGAAATGTGTTGGCTCTCCCAACTATGTGCGATCACTCCTACTCACGGAGAGAAAAATCCATGGGATGGGAAAATGCAAAGCCAACAGAGAAATGGCCATGGAACACTTCTGTTAAAAGATAGCCACACAGGTCAAACTTGATTTCACCTCAATCCCCCAAGTTCAATTTTAAAACAAAGATGAAAGAAATTGCCACCTACATATTAGAGAAGTAATCTCCGTACATGTTATTATTTTCTAGACCCTGAAGATTTATTTCTACAAATACAATACATGTATAATAAAGTAGCAAAATAGATGGGCTCCCTTACATAACTGATCCTGGACAGTGACCAGCTGGTAAGAGAGTCACAACAATATCTTCCTTCTAAAAAGAAAATAAAGAAAAAATAACAATGATATAAATTATCGTTAGGACCTTGCCTAAAAAAGTGCTCCTTGGTAGAATAGATTCAAGTACTTCTCAAGAATACGGTACGCCTTTTCTCATTTCCTCATGCAACAAATTCTGGAAACAAGTAGAATCCTTGCCCACAAAACGATGGTTAAGCATAGTGACTAGTATAACCCAGCAATTCCGCTCTAAGGTACACGAGAGAAATGAAAACTTACATCCATTCATGCACGAAAACCGGTGCACGAATGTTCACAGCAGCAGTATTCATACTAGCTAATGAGTAGAAAGACCCTGAATGTCGATCAGCTGATGAGCGAATTCACAAAATGTGGTACATCCATACAATGGAATATTATTTGGGCCACAAAAAAGAGACAAAATACTGACATCATATCACAACATGGATAAATCTTGAAACCATGATGCAAAATAAAGGTAGTAAGTCACAAAAGACCACATAACTGTTCGATTCCATTTATATGAAATGTCCAGAATAGGTGAATCCTATAGACTTAGAGTAGTGGTTGCCATGGGCTGAGGGAGGGAGAGACAGGGAATTACTGCTAATGGGTACAGGGTTTCTTTTTCTGGGTGATGAACATACTTGAAAAATGACTGTAGTGATGAATACACAACTCTGTGAATATACTAAAAGCCACTGAACTGTACATTTCAAATGGGGTAAGCCGTATGATATATGAATTATAAGTCAATAAAGCTATTATTAAACTAAAAAATAAAATAAAAATAAAAAGCCTGACATAGCCTGGCCCCAAGTCACCATTCTGTCCTGGGCAGAGCTAATAGGCAGAGCTCTGGACACCCTGGCTCGCTCCCTGATAGTGGCAATTCCTTCTGGAAGTCTAACATCATTCATTCCAATGGCCCCTTTAGAGCAAGGTCCCAGGGTAAGTGCTGGAGGCACAACACACGAAGCCACAGAGCATGAGAACAAAGGACCAGAGTGGAACAGCAAGACTCTGGTCAATGGGAGCTGCCTGCTGTCTGGTGCCCAGATTTGACAAAGCCTGTCACCAACATAAGTGGCAAGGCAGTGAGGTGATCAAAGGAGTCTAGTGTTAGCTAACTGAGTCCAGGACAGCATTGAGCAACCTTCAGGCCACCCCTTTCACCTCCTTTTTAACCCACCCTCAACTGGCCCTGCAGTCCTCACTTGGATAACAAATCAAAGAGGACTGATTCACACGCCTGATCGTCCCCAGAGAGGAAATGTGAAAATTCAGCCCCCGCCTGGTCACAGAGAGTGGACACCCATCAGAGTTCAACGTGTCAACAGAGCAGGTTATAACCAGGCCATGGAATTAATATTACCTAGATTTACCATAAAATAGGAAAATACTTCCTGGCCCTAGGAAGAATTTGAGTTAAAATAATAAATAAAAGGCAGGTCCGTAATCCTGCGTATTATTAAAAAAATATATTCACAACACAAAAGTATCTGCTTCTAAATTTAAGGACAAAAAAATATATTGGATCCATTTGGACACTTAAGTGGATTTTCTTAAGAAATGATTCAGGAAAAAAAGAAAATCACAAATACATAAATTTGCTACAAAGCACTAAACACCATATTATATCCTGAATATTATAATAAACTTAATAAATTTGACAATGACATCAGAGTAATAACAACTGGAGTGCTCAACATTAGAAGGTAATACAAAAAAAAAAAGAAGGTAATACAAAAAGGATCAAGACAGGAGTCACGTCCAAACCTTTGCATGTAGAAAAGAAATGGAACACAAATATTTTTACCCCTACAAACTCACCCAATTACTATAATTTTTTTATGGTAAAATGCACATTCAAAATCACAGAGAAAGTCAATCATCTTATTAAATAATACTTTCATAAAATTAAATTTAACATTTACTTACCTCCCCTGACGCTTCATCGACTAAAGGTATCTGGGTAGGAGTTTCAATTTCAATGGATATCTATTAAAATAAGAGATCATACGTACACCATACTGAGTGTTTCTACAGTTTTTCATGGATTTATATGTCTTTGCCATCTCAAACACAAAAAAAGGACTAAGATGTAGTTATAAAACTCTCTGTGTAACAATTTCTGATTCATGGTACCAAACGTTTCCACAGTCTGAAAACATGAAAGAGCTAAAGTAGTGCCTTTCTTGAGGGGCCGTGGCAACATGGGTTAAATGCCTTCTAAACCTACATATCCTTTGACACGGCCATTCTGTTTCAACTTTTTCCCTTAACCTCCCCATCCCCATCTTCCCACTGCCCTCTCCCTCTGAACCTGAGTCTCTGTAACACACGTGGCTCTGTGTTCTCCAAGCTTAGGTTCTGTGTTGCAGAAAACAGCCTGGATCAGTGCAAGAGGTGGTGGCCTAATCTGAAGATAAATAAATGCGATCTCACGACTGTGAGATTCAGTGAGCTACTACCTTAATCAGGATGTTCACACAGCCATATGTGAAACCGTCAATATCAAATCTGCCAGAAGAATGAGCAACTTACCTCTTTACTATATCCCACAAAAGCACACCTAGTGTGGGGAGTATTTGTCCTTGGAACATCTGGCAAAATGCACCTATAAAACCATCTGGACCTGGGACTTTACTGAAGAAGAGATCTTTGCAAATTGTTTTCATTTCCTCAATGTTTACTTATTCAAGGTTTCCACTTTTCTTGCCTCAGTCTGGTATTTTCCTACTTATCCAGAGATTTATCCACTTTGCCTAAATTATCAAATATACTATCATTCATTTTCAAAAAAAATGTACTGCTGCTATTAATAGTTCTTTTCCTTTTTATAATTCTGTATTTTTATATGCATCTTCTTTTTTAAACCTTGGTAGAAATCTAGTTCTACTCCTCTAAAGATGAGCTTTGACTTTTGTCAACCTTCCCTTTTATTTTCTGCGGTAGCTATTGGTCTCTGCATCGCTAACTTGTCCTTTTACCTTTATTATCTCCTTCTTTCACATTTGTTGCTCCTTCTGCTTCTTATTGAGTCAAAGACTCTTTCCATGTAATTCTAGTCTTTGTTTCCTAAGAGATGTACTTAATTCTGGCAACTTCCCTTCAAGTGCTAATTTAGCCATGTTACACACATTTTGACATGGTGTGTCTTCACTGTCCATCAGTCCTAAGTATTACATGGTTTTCTTTATAATTTCCTCTTTGACCTAATGGTCGCTTATTAGATGCACTCAGTTCCAATAGGTGTGGGGTGATCTGAGCTCTCCTTTTATTTGTGACTTCCAGCATCACTGCACTGCAGAGGACAGATCACTAGGATTTCCTGCTTCTTCTGCGACACAGTATGTGGTCAATTGTTGTAAATGTTCTGTGTATACCAAAGATCTGGTTTTCCCTTTGGGTGCCTCGGACTGCCATGAGTTCGCCTTTATTAGTCATGCCCTTCAAGTCTCTGTGCTTACTTCCTGCCTCCTTCCTCTTTCAGCTTCTGAGCAGTGTGGGAAGTACTCCAGCTACTCCTGTCAAGCAGCCTAGTCTCCCTGAGACTGTGAGGGGGCCTTGGACTGCACCACTCCTCGAGCTGGAACTGTCCTACAGGTCCCTTCGGCATACACCTCCAGGTTGGAGCTAGCCGCTAGAAACATCTGTGTGAGATGCGGACGGCCAAAGTGAACCAGCAGCCATTTCTTAATGCTCTGAAGAGCTCCAGAAACTCCACCAGTTCATGGATGTGGATCTGCTGGCTCAGCTCACAGACACAGGGCAGGACTGCAGCCATCCCACCTGTGCTGCATATCCTCCTTCGGCTTCTTGAAGGCCTGGGCAAGGAGTGCAGAACCTACCAAGGCTGGAAGGAGTGAGAGACAGACAGGGGCTCCAGTCTGTCCTTGTAGACTCCAGCCCAGCTCTTCTCTGCTCTTCATTTCTCAGCTCCACTTCCCGACTGCAGGCTGGGCTGATCCACGGCCAATGTCAGGCCTAACAGTGGGCCGTGTTACACTAACCCCTTGGTGTGTAGGGTCACTGTGAGGAGTGGGGATGGATCCCACCAAGTTACTGTCAGAGGTCGAGGCTGAACGTGCCACACGTACACTGACAGGCTATGAAAACCCCGTATTTCTCATGCTGTGGGACTTTACGGAGACAGGAGAGCAGTGCTCCAGCTGGGAGGAAGTGGCTCTCATGGCCTGAAGACAGTAGGAGCAAGTGGCCCTGGGTTTTTATTGTGGTTAGGGGGTATGTCTGGGCTTGCGGTTTGAACTTCATGTCAGTGCCAAGGGAGGGGTAGGCTTTTTTTTATTAGCCCGCCCAAATGTGGGGTACTAGTGGAAAGAGGATGTGAGAGTTGAAAGCTGTCAGTAGACAAACATCAGACTCTGACACTTGTTCAGACTTCTCTGGCAGCTCCCACAATTACTTAAAGTTTAATCTGTATAGTGAACCCTAACTGTATTTCCCCCACAGCCGTCCTCTCTCTCTGATCAAGCACCGGGTATCAGTTACTGTTTTATCCAGTTTGAGGCCAGTATGTCAATTGGACGTTAAAATTCTTATCTTCCCCATCCACTGTTCCTTCTGACAGTAAATAACATCCTCTGTGAAACAAAGATCTCTTTTTGCCTTCGATTCTATTTTGTATGATACAAAAATTGCCACTCTGGCATTTCTGGCTTCTAACTGTTTAGTACATCTTTTCCCTTTTTGGATTATTCTTTCCATTTCAACCTGCATTTCTCCTTCTGTTTTATCTAAGCCTCTTGTAGACTAAGACTGATGGAGCTTTCTTTTCTTCTTTTTTTTTTAAACCTAAACTGAAAAAATTACAGTTTGAGCAAAAGTTAAATTAAAGCCATATAGTAATTACTGCTATAACAGAACCTTTCCTGGCATCTTTACATTTTCCATACACCATTCTTTTGTTTCTCCCCTTTACTATGTACTTTCCATTGGACAATTTTGAATCTGTCAAGTTCAAAGTTGTCCACTCTATTTTTATTCCGGTTGTTATCCCTTTATCATAACCCATAAGATGTGTTCATTCTTCCCAGGCTACATTGTGACCTCAATAAAAGGATTTATCAACGGTGTTAAATATTTTACACTATAAAGCATTAAAAAGCAACTTAGCAAGAGTGAATGAGATTAAACCAGCAAAACTAAGACCTGAGATCAAACTGTTAAGGAACAAGAAAAACAAATCGGCAACAATAAAATGTCTGCCTCCTCTAAACTGATGAATTACAAAGACTAAACATCAATATTGTAATTAATGTGGATAAATGTAGTGTAGGAGGAACTGGGCTTTGAATAATTCAAAAGCTTTGCTTAATCGACCTCGAAAAATATTCCCCCTTGAGAAGAAGAGTTAGTGTCATTCAAAAAATAAAACTTACGATTCGTTTCTCCCAAAATCTGTACCTCGGGCTGGTTAACAACAACTCTTTAGTAACAGGTGAACAGTATAAGTGAACCTTCAAGCTGAAAGGAAGAAATTTAGAAAAGCTATGTCAGTACAATCCACGGGGAGCCATCTGGGTGACCAGAAAATACGTTTCATCATCTATCAGTTATCTCAAGTCATCCAGACACTCAGCAGGCCCAAAAAGTGTTAGAGCAGTTCCCAACAAGCCACCACCTGTGACTATCTAGGTCCCATCAGACCGCAAAGAGGGGGGCGCCTGGCCAGCTCAGTCAGTGGAGTGTGCAACTCTGGATCTCGGGGTTGTAAGTTTGAACCCCACATTCAGTGGGGAGATTACTTTAAAATCTTAAAAAAAAAAAAAAAAGACTGCAAAGGGACAATGGGGAAGAAACAGATGAGAGAAACTACTGGGCCCTCTGACCTCCTCAAAAGAGTGTCCCCCATCACTCTTAGTTTTTATACATAAATGTTTGCACATGATTAGGTACGAAGCTGCCTCTCCAGAACAGAAAGGGGCGGGGAACAGAAGACTTCTGTGTTTTACTTCATCTACACCTATTCGATTTTTTAGTGAGCAAAAATTTATTTCATGATAAACTTTAAAAATTCAAAAGCAAAGCTTAGAGGTTAAGAATATAGTCTGTGGTGGACCATATCTTCCAAAGATGGCCACACTCATATATATCCTGACCATACATGCTCTGTTTACAAAATGGATATGGAAATCCCTCGGGTTTTGTTTTAACCTCCCCTTCAGCCTGTCTTTGTAACTGCCTCCACCAACAGAATGTGATGAAGGAAGGTCACAGGACTTTGGAGGCCAGGTCTCCTGGCAACATGGCTATCTGCTAGCTCTCCCTTGGGACGTATACTTTTTAAACCCTGAGTCTCCATTTAAAAAGTTCAGCTACCTTGAAATCACCATGCTGAAGAGTTTTCCAGCAACAGAGATGCTCGAAAGCCCCAACTGCCTGATTCTTCTCAGACTCAGTGTCAAACACTGAGTGAATGAGCCTCCAGATAATGGCAGCCCCAGCATGCCATGGGGCCAGGCAGAAACCAGCCACTCCCACTGCGCCCTGTCAGAGTTCCTGACCCACAGAAACTGAGAAAGAGAACATAAGATTAGTTGATTTAAGTCACTAAGTTTTGGCGTAATTTGTTACGCAACAGATAACTAATACCCAGCTCGAAAATCAGACAGACCTGGTTGAAATCCTGGTCCTGCCACTTACTGGCTGCATGACCTTGGGCAACTAATTTAATCTCTCTGGTTCCTCAGTTTCCTCATCTGCAAAATAGAAATAATAATGGTATCTTTTCAAAAAATTATCAAGAGGCTCTGATGAGGATGTTGGTTCCAAGAAGACAGGGATTTTCATCTGTGTTGTTACTATTATATCCTCAACATCCAAGACAGTGCCTGACTCATCACAGGCACTCAGAAAAACTGCAGAACTGATAAATACATAGTGCCTGGCATATATATAAGTACTTGATTAACCGCAGCTAGTATTACCAGGATACACGGACTACTGATACCACTTTGCAGAGAAGACTGACATCCATTGGTTCAGAAGTTAAAAAGTCAACCCCCACCTGTGAACTTTCTCTCTCTCAAATAAATAAAATCTTTAAAAAGAAAAAAAAGTTGGGGCGCCTAGGTGGCACAGTCAGTTAAGCATCTGTCTTCAGCTCAAGTCATGCTCACAGGGTCCTGGGATCGAGCCCCATATCAGGCTCCCTGCTCAGTGGGGAGCCTGCTTCTCCCTCTCCCTCTGCCCCTCCCCCTGCTCATTCTCTTTTTCTCTCTCAAATAAATAAAATCTTAAAAAAGAAAAGGAAAGGAAAGGAAAGGAAAGGAAAGGAAAGGAAAGGAAAGGAAAGGAAAGGAAAGGAAAGGAAAGGAAAGGAAGTGAGCAGGGCCCTATCCAACATATCTTGAGAATTTGGAATTGACACTGAGGCAAAGGACGGCTGTGGGAAAAGAATACTGCAGTTTAGCTTTAAGATCCAAAAACATGATTTTCTTCACAACAGAACCACACATACACGTGAAAATGAACACACTATTGCTACACCCAACAGCATGAGGAATCCCACAATTATAATGTTAAGTGAAAGAGAAGTAGAATCATACTGAATAGACTGTATGATTCTACGTACACAAAGTTCACAAACCGCCAAAGCTAAACCACAACAAGTTAAAGTACAGGTTGCCTCTGGGAGACGAGGACTGACTGGGGGGAGGGACGGGGCTCTGCTCTGGGACACTGGTCCTATTCTATTTCTTGATCTGCATGGAAGCTCTATAGATGTGCTCACCTGTAAAAGTTCATCCAACTGTACCCTTATACATTGTATGTACTTTCCTGCGTAGAAGTTATACCCCAATAAAAATGTTTACTTAAAAACACACACACCAATAAGTAGCAAAATAAATTACCTGCATTCCAGCCTTCTTTTCAAGGCAGGAGCTCTTAATCCTTTCATGTGATCTAAAAACAAAAGAATAAAAATTCATAAGCACTTTTTTTTTTGAGAGGATTCCTTAGGCCAAGCAAACAATTGTCTGTTCTTTTATGAGAAAACAGATGAGAGGTTCATTTTTTTTAAAGATTTATTTATTTTAGGGACACCTGGGTGGCTCAGTGGTTGGGAGCCTGACTTCGGCCCATGGCGTGGTCCTAAAGCCCCAGGATCAAGTCCCACATCCAGCTCCATGCATGGAGCCTGCGTCTCCCTCTGCCTGTGTCTCTGCCTCTCTGTGTGTCTCTCATGAATAAATAAATAAAATCTTTTTTAAAAATGCATTTATTTTAGAGAGAAGGAGAGTGTGTGCACACATGTGCAAGGGTGGTGAGGAGGAGAGAAGCAGACTCCCCACTGAGCAGGGAGCCCAACACAGGGCTTGACCCCATGACCCTGAGATCAAAATCTGAGCTGAAACCAAGAGTCGGACACTGAACCAACTGAGCCCCCCCAGGTGCCCCAAGAGGTTCTCTCTCTTTTTTTTTTTTAATTTTTATTTATTTATGATAGTCACAGAGAGAGAGAGAGAGAGAGAGAGGCAGAGACATAGACAGAGGGAGAAGCAGGCTCCATGCACCGGGAGCCCGATGTGGGATTTGATCCCGGGTCTCCAGGATCGCGCCCTGGGCCAAAGGCAGGCGCTAAACTGCTGCGCCACCCAGGGATCCCAAGAGGTTCTCTTTTATAAGAGAACAGATTCTTTTTTTTTTTTTTTTTTTTTTAAGATTTATTTATTTATTTATGATAGAGAGAGAGAGAGAGGCAGAGACACAGGAGGAGAGAGAAGCAGGCTCCACGCCGGGAGCCTGACGTGGGACTCGATCCCGGGACTCCAGGATTGTGCCCTGGGCCAAAGGCAGGCGCCAAACTGCTGAGCCACCCAGGGATCCCCAAGAGAACAGATTCTTATGGACTATTGGCTCTTTCTTCTGCAGGTGACGATGCATCTGAAAACAGGTCAGGAACCACTGAAAGCTGGCCACCTCTGGCCATCATTTAAAAGGACAATGATCAAAAAAATTAAAATAAAATAAAATAAAATAAAATAAAATAAAATAAAATAAAATAAAATAAAATAAATAAAATAAAATAAAATAAAATAAAATAAAATAAAATAAAATAAAATAAAATAAAAAAAATAGAAGGACAATTATCCCCTCCATCTTAGGAGAGTCTAAATCACTCTGAGGAGCCACAGAAGAATGAGTGACTAGACCCTCATTTCAGAACTACTTCCAGCACTTTCCTTTATGTTCTTCTTTCATTTCTATCCAACCCTCTGTCATGCCCCACTCCATGTGACCCATTCAGTTCCAGTCACTTAAGTCAGTCCATCTGGAGACTTGAGCTAGCTTCCACAGACTCTAAGAATTTGTTCAGGCCTAGGCCAGCATGAGAAGGTATGATATTTCCATCCACACAGGCCCACTTCACAGCCCTCCAAATGAACAGGTACAGAGATGGCCTTTAAAAACACAGTAAATTCTAATACATTCTGAATCTCCAGCATGGGAAGGACTAGACAGCAATGGCCACACCTCCTCAGTTGAGTTGAATTAAACCAATCCTAATTATTCTAATTACCACCACCACCACACACATGCATGAACGCACACGCGCGCACACACACAGACACACACGGACACACACAGCCTCAACTTCCCTCTGGTGATCCTTAACTCCAGAGAAAACAAGGCACATCCCCCACCACAGACCTTGACCAGACCTGCACCTGTCCCCTCAGAGCGTCAATCTCCTCAGATCACCCCTGGTCCAGGCTTTCAGGGCCCATGGGGGGTATCCCAGGGCAGGACTTTCCAAAGAATTTGTGCCATGGCAAAAAGAGGCTCATTCAGGACTTGGCTTCAAGTCCCAAACTAAATCAGCAGATAGCACTCTGTAGCTGCTGTAATCAAGATGGCCCAGGACCACCCCAGCCCCCTCCCCTGCCAGCCAAGAGAACTTGAGCCAATTTACCTGGTGCTGTGAGGACTGTACCCAGCATCTCCTTTATAGGGGCTTTTTCCTTTTCCTAGACCAGTATTTTTTTTAATTTTTTTAAAATTTTTATTTATTTATGATAGTCACAGAGAGAGAGAGAGAGAGAGAGAGAGAGAGGCAGAGACACAGGCAGAGGGAGAAGCAGGCTCCACGCACCGGGAGCCTGATGTGGGATTCGATCCCGCATCTCTAGGATCGCACCCTGGGCCAAAGGCAGGCGCCAAACCACTGCGCCACCCAGGGATCCCCCTAGACCAGATTAAGTCACTGTAAATTGTCCTCTAAGGGGGTCTTCTCCACCCCTGGGCTGCTACCTCAAGCCATAGGTCCCCTCTTGTCTTCCAGGCCTTGCTGTGATGTTTAGCAAAGCCTGCCCTGAGCATAGCACTGGGTTCCAGATGGTTCCTAAACAGGACTGAGTGGGCCATGGGATGAGATGTTCTATCTCATTTATGTAATTTTTTTTCTACCAAGAGTCCACAGATTTTGTCAGATATTCTGTATTAGTCTGTTCAGCCTGACGTAACAAAATATCATAGACAGAGAGGCTTATAAAACAGAAATTTCTCACAGTTCTGGAGGCTAACTTCCAAGATCAAGGTGCCAGGGTTGGCTTCTGGTGGGACTCCTCCTGGCCTGCAGACAGCCACTTGCTGCATGCTCACACAGTCCTTCTTCAGGTTGTGTGTGTGGAGAGAGAGGAATCTCTATTCCTCTTTTTACAAGGCCACCAATCCTAACAAATTAGGACCTTGCCCTTATAAGCTCATGTAATTACTTCCTAAGAGCCCCATCACCAAATAGAGTCACATAGGGAGTTTAGAGCTTCAGTGTGATTGGGGGTAGGGGGGTCACAATTCAGCCCACAGCACATCCAAAGAAATCTGTTTCTCAAAAGGGTTAAACACTCCCAGTAAGCAATGTGGGAAATTTCTGAAAGCAGTTGAGTTCTTGCCTTGATAAGTTTACATCTTCCTTGAGTGAACACACATGTAATGAAAGAAGAGGAACAGTTACAAATTGCTCAATGATAGGGAGTCAGTTTCTTGCTTAAGCATAAATTCATGATCATGATTTCAGATTCCTGCAGGCGGATTCTTTCTCCAAACTCCCTACTCCTAAACACGAAGGGCAAGCCCCTAAGCCACACTTCAGTCATGGCTAGCACATTTCGAGTTGAGGCTCAAGACAAAAGGTCAAACAGAGGTATCCTTGCCCAGCAGGAGACTCACAATGAAAAACAAAACAAAAACAAAAACCATATTCTGAAGAATAAAACGGACTCTCAAACAGGCTCACGGTGCTAGTTAGCAAATCGAGAGGAAGTACAGACTTTGCTCATTAATGAGAGAGAATTTGTAGGTCAGAGCAAGAAGGCAGAGGCACTTCCTAAAAGCAGTAACTTCAGCATCCTAGAGGTTAAACACGGACAACGGTTGCAACATGAGGCTCCTCTGGCTCTGGAGATGGGCTAGAATTTTTTTTTTTAAGATTTTATTTATTTATTTATTCATGAGAGAGACAGAGAGAGGCAGGGACACAGGCAGAGGGAGAAGCAGGCTCCACGCAGGGAGCCTGGTGCGGGACTAGATCCCGGGTCTCCAGGATCACACGCTGGGCCAAAGGCAGGTGCTAAACCGCTGAGCCACCAGGGATCCCCAATGTTTTTTGTTTTAAAGATTTTATTCACGAGAGACACAGAGAGAGAGAGAGAGAGAGAGAGAGAAGAGAGAGAGGCAGAGACGCAGGCAGAGGGAGAAGCAGGCCTGGGTCCCCAGGATCACACCCTGGGCTGAAGGTGGCGCTAAACCGCTGAGCCACCCGGGCTGCCCAGACTATAATGTCCTAGAGACCCTCCAGCCCTTATCATCAGTGGGGGGCCACTCAGGCTTAAGCCCTAACTGTGTGCAGCTGCTAAATCTTAGTCTTCTGGTTGCCTGGCCTTAAACAAAACTTTTACATTGGATGTGGGCAGAACATCAACAAGGAGGGGGAGCTTGCGCTTCATAGAACTTTCAGAGAGGATGCTTGAATGAGTGTCCATGCACTTGCTTGATAATAAATACTGGGGGGGGGGGGGGGGGGGGTAGGTAAGAGCCTAACTGCACCTGAAACCTGTCTTTTTCTTTTTTTAAAATTTTATTTATTTATTCATGAGACACAGAGAGAGAGAGACAGAGACGGAGACGGAGAGGCAGAGACACAGGCAGAGGGAGAAGCAGGCTCCATGCAGGGAGCCGGACGCAGGACTCGATCCCGGGACCCTGGGGTCACGCCCTGGGCCGACGGCGGCGCTAAACCACTGAGCGACCTGGGCTGCCCTCTTCTCCTTTTTTAAAGGCATTTTATTTATTCATGAGAGGCACTGAGAGAGGGGCAGAGACGTAGGTAGAGGGAGAAGCAGGCCCCCAGGACCCCGGGATCACGGCCTGAGCCAAAGGCAGACGCCCAACCACTGGGCCACCCAGGTGCCCCCGAAACAGGGAAGCGAAGACGTGGAGGCGGAAGGGAGCGTCCCCGCTGCCCCCGACCTGCGCTGCTAGGAGAGCGACCAGAAGAACCCAAGTGTTCAGTTCTGCGCCGTCGCGCAGGCGAAGAGGCTGCAGAGCCAGGCCGGGACACGCGCACCTGCTAGTGTGGGCCCCGGCCCCCCGCCCCCCGCCCCCCGCAGCTTCCCCGCGGCCACTCACCCTTGTGGCAGTGGGACAGGAAGTAGGCGCGGGCCTTCAGGTTCTCCCTGTCGAAGCGGTCTATGGAGATGGCCGGGTACTCGGCCATCTGCCCCTTGAAGGAACTCATAGCGCCGGCCGACCGCCGCGGCTCGCTCCCCACGCCGCCTGCGGAAGCTCGGGTCTGCCCCGCGCCGCGCCGCGCCGCCACTTCCGGGAACCTGCCGCCGCCGCGCCATTGGCCGGCCGGGCGCAGCCACGTCCAATCAGAAGAGCCGTGCAGCGGAGGGGCGGGGCCGAGGGGCGGGGCCGAGGAGCGGGCGGGCGACTCCGCGGCTGGAGACCCGCGTGGCTCGGCGGTGCGAGCGGCGGGCTGCGGGGCTGCGGGGCCTCGGGGGCTGCGGGGCTGCGGGGCCTCGGGGGCTGCGGGGCTGCGGGGCCTCGGGCGCGGCGGGCGTGACTCCTGCCCGACGCCTCGCCTGGAAACCGCGGGGGGCGTCCGGTGCGCAGTGCCCGTTTCTGTGCAGGAGCCGCGTGGCGAAGGGACACGGAACACCTGCAGCAGGTGCTCCACCCCAGGACGCCAGGAAGGGCGATGCAAACCTTCGCTTGCACCTCCTGCTTGTCTACTGAGAGCCTGAAAGCCGAGCTCAGCTTCTCTTCTCCCCTCCTCTTCCCGGTTTCTACCTTAGGGGGTAACCAAGAGGATTGTATGAGGGGAAAAAATGTACGTGACTCATGGTAGGTTAAGGAACTGCCAGGCCCCGCTTCCATTTGTGATCTACAAGCTGAGTAAATAAACGATCCCTGATTATCACAATTCAGATGCATGAACTTAGGGTCGATACGTAAAGATCCCAAGGACGGCTTAGCTGCTCACGTTGCCCCCATCCCCCAGCACCGCCCTTTTGAACTATATTTGTGGAAGTTTGGAAGGATGTATAAAAGAAAAAGAAAGTGGTAGGTGAAAAGCAAAAAGCGTTTTAGGGGAAAGGTGGAGGATTTTTTTTTTTCTTAAGCAGACTCCACGCCCAACATTGGTATTGAACTCACAACCCAGAGATCAAGAATCACATGCTCCGCTGACTGAGCCAGCCACCTGGCCCAAGGGCTGGGGTTTTTTAACCACCAAAGTAACTTTATGAAAAGGTTTGTTAAAGTATTAAGATTCACCAAGTGGTATTTATTGGACATCTTCCCAATAAGTCTCCTTAAACACCACAATATTAATAATCAGAAATAACTCAAACACTCTTGAGGTCTTGCATTGTGCATAACACTGTAATAAACCCTGCAGTGGTTACATATATGACCAAGATGTACCTTCAGGTATATTTTCAATCCGTTTGAAGACAACAGATTGCCAACACCTTTGATTTGGTATAAAATGGTTTGTCTTAGAATAAAGGAGGGCTAAGCTGTCTATATCAACAACAAATTCTGCATATCTCCTGGGATCTGGAGAATCTGGTGTGTTAACCTCTGACAGGATTTTGAACTCCTGGCAAGGCAGGTAAAGGTAATATTCATATGCTTATCTACCCACTTATTTATCCTCTTTTCCTTCCACAATGGATACAGTATGAAAGAGTAAAGGGAAATAAGATAAAGGGGGAAAGACAGGTCGGGAAATATGAAGCTGGGTAGGCATAGCCCACAGACAGACATGCACTGTTGGAACACATGAGCCGATCATTTGGCTCTTCTAGAGGAAGTCACATTGACTTACTAGCCTTATGCATCCTCCAGACACAAATAAAACAGGTTTTTCAGAAGTCAAATTTTCTGGATACTGAATCCCAAGAGAATTCCTCCTGTGGCTGCTAGTAAAGAAAACTGAAATATAGCCAACAACAGCAACTATGCTGTTTCCTCATCCTGCATTTGGGAATCTTTCCGCAACCCCAACCTCTTCAGACTTCTAAGTCCCTGATATATTCTGTCTCACAGAACTGAAAACCACTACCAAGTGTATGCTAAATACCAAAAAAATTCGTTATTGAGGTAGGTATAAGTCTGTTGGGAAATAATTATATATTTTTCTTCACTTATAAACTGTTGTCAATCTAAATAAACATGTGTTACAAATTTACTGTATTATATTCCTTTAGAATAAAGGACATAAAGTGTCTACTAGAAAGTATATGATGAGATAATATATGTTTTCTGAAGTATGTATCTGTGTGCTAGGGCTGCTGTAACAAGACTGGGTGACTTATACAAAGAAATTTAGTTGTCTCATAATTCTGGAAGCTGGAAGTCTGAGATCATATTGTATGATTCCGCTTATATAAAATTATGGAAAGTGTAAACTGGTCTAAGGTGACAAAAGCAAATCAGTAGTTGGTTGGGGACCCAGGAAACAAGTTCATTATCTTGATTGTGGTGATGATTTCACAGGTGTATGCACATGTCAAAACTTATCAAATTATAGGCTGTTAAATATGTGCTAGTTATTACATTTCAATTATAGCTCAATGGGTTTGTTTTCAAAATGTTTGGAGAGTGTATGGGAGAGTGTGGACAAAGTGAACAAGATTGGCAAGGATATCCCTTCTCTGGAAGAGTGAAGAAGACACTGTATGGCTAACTCCCATAACAGAAGGTGGCTTTGAAAAATCATAGTGTTTATTTTGCCATTAGTTTCATACACCTCTCCAACACCAATATCTCTTCTTCATACCTCCTACCCTTAACCCTCTGACTGATGAAAAAATGGTATTATACAACTAAGAAAACTAAAGTCAACCCAAAGTCCTGGAAAATGGCAAGTGTTCAATAAAGATTAGCTTTTATTATTATTTCCTGGGCACCCACTAAGTGCCAGGCATCGTGCTAGAACCATGAGGTACATAAAGGAATCAGCCTTGGCACAAGACCTTACTATCTGGCAGAAGTAGGAGCTCAGGGAAATAAATAAACGCAGGAAGTTTCACAGGGCTCAGAATGCATTGCAGAGACCGAACAGAAGAGCTCACTTCTGCAAGGAGAAAGGGGCCATTGGCAAAACATAGCAGAGAGGTGAATTTGAGTTCAACTTCCAGGCCCAGGAACGGCTGAAGTCCCTGGAATGAGCTCTTTTTTCAGTCTGCACCCTGCAAAGAGCTCCTTTTAGCCAAAGTCAAAAGGGATGAAATAATAGGGACTTAATAGGGGAAGTCAAGGCTAACCCAGCTAAGGCACCAGACCATGATGGCTTATTCACCAACCCAAATAGTTTACACTTTAACCAGAGTGACAGCAAGAAGCTGGGTGGTTTGAAATAAGACAGTGACAGGTGAGATCAGAACAGTGTTTCTCAAAGTGTGGGCCCTGGAAAAACATCACCAACAGTATTTGGGACCCTGTTAGAAATGCAAAATCCCTACCGCAGCCCAGACCTACTGAATCAGAACTGTCCAGCAGTCCCCTGTTTTAACACACTCTCCAGGGCACTCTGATTGATGCTTAAGTTTGCAAGCCACTGGATTTAAGTTTGAAAGAGCACTCAGGTAGCCTGGGGCAGGACATCTAGATAGGAAGCTGCCCCAATATTCCCCAAAATGTGATAATGCGTGTTCATTTATTCACTCAACAAACAGTCCCTGACCATCTACTATGTGCCACACACAATTCTAGACATTAATGATACAGCAACAAGTAAGTAGAGAAAAACCTATGTGGCAATGGAGTGTACATTCTAGTGGAAATCATGTCTCATTTATATAGTGCTAGGTACTGCCCTAAATGCTTTATTTGTTATTTCATCCTCACAACTACCCCCATCAGATAGGTACACTTTTTGTCTTCACTTTACAGTTAAGGAAACTGAGGTTCAGTAGCTTGTACAAAGTCATGTGACAACTAGATAGAAAACAGATCCAAATCCAAGGTCATGCTTTAGACATGATGGCCCCAGCATCGTAGTGGCCTTGGTAGCGAAAGATAGTCATCGAAATATATTGCTTTCGTGCCTACTGTGCGCAAGGTACTATTCTAGAAATTTGGTTAACAAGATCACTGTCTTTACGGAAATTACATTCTCGCAGAAGATAATAAAATTAAGAAATAAGCGATTTAAACAGTATAATAGGTGGTGATAAGTGCTGTGGGACAAAAGAAACACTAGAAGGTAGGAAGGGGGATAGAGAGCATGGTGGGAGGAGTGAGCTAGTGGGATGGAGCAGGGCAATTGAGACATTAACAAAGACCAAGATGAGGAAGTCAGCCCCGGGGGTCATGGGAATGGAGGGAGCAAGACCGTGGCAGGCAGAGGGAAGAATCTCTACCCCAGGCCTCAATGTGGAAGCTGGGCCAGGAATAGCCAGGAGTGGCGTGATCCAGGGCTCCAGAGCAAGGGAAGCGAGATTGTCTGCAACTCAGGGAGGGTTTTGTTAGTTTTTATTCTGTAAGATGGGGAGCCCTTGCAAGACTGTGAGCAGAGAAGTGACACAATCTGAATTATATATTTTTAAAGACTTTACTTATTTATTCATGAGAGAGAGAGGCAGAGACACAGGCAGAGGGAGAAGCAGGCCCCATGCAGGGAGCCCGACGTGGGACTCGATCCCGGGACTCCAGGATCACGCCCTGGGCTGAAGGCAACGCTAAACCGCTGAGCCACCCAGGGATCCCCTAAATGTAAGTATTTTAAATACACGCGTAAACGTAATGATAGAGAAAAATCCTGTAAGCTAGGGATGTTGTTTACTGTAGGTTTACTAATTGTCAGGCTCTAAACTCCACCCCATGATTTGGTCCACTTCATTTCAACAAAATGAGGTGGGACAGACAGGAGGTATCTATCAGGAACCAAAATCACCAACGGAATTCCGCTTGGTCCCGGGGAAGCAAATCACACATTCTGCTCGCTACCCTCGCCTAGGGCTCACCGCCCCACGAGGCTCCACCGCCGCTTCCACTCCAACACTCCACACTGGGCTCACCGCCCCGCCCACCCTCGCACCTGCGTTCTAGGGCCCGCTCGCAGGGGGCGGGGCCGGGGCCGGGCGTCACGCGTTGCTAGGAGACGCGAGGGTCGCCGCGGCGCGGCAGTTGGCCTCTCGCAGCCCGAGCACCGCCGCGCTCTTCTGCGAGCTCCCGGGCGGGGTGCCTCGGCCTCCCCAGGTCGGCCAACGAGGGTAACAACGGAGAGCAGGACCCAGGGAGAGCGGGGGAGGGGGGGTGGACACGCCCCGAGGGGCGCGAGCGGCCCGCCCCCCTCCCCTGCGCCCGCCCGGGCCCCGCCCCGGAAGCCTCGGCTCCGCCCCTTCCGCTCCGGTGAGCCTTTATGATTTCTGAGATTGGTGTTGCTTGCGTATGTTTTTTTGTGTGTGTGTGTGTGGCTTAGCTGTGGCCTGTGTTTGCTACTCCTTGAGTTTCAGACTCCGATTTTCTGGTAGCTTCCAGGCCGAGCCGTGCACCCTGCGGCTTGAGGTATTCCGAGGGTCTCCTTTCAGAGTTCTCCTGGAGACCAGTCCTATGACCCCCAGCTTTAAAAATGCTTCCTCCAGCATTTTGCTTCTCTCAGCCTTCTTTTTTTTTTTTTTTTAATTTTCATTTATTTATGATAGTCACACAGAGAGAGAGACAGAGACACAGGCAGAGGGAGAAGCAGGCCCCATGCACCGGGAGCCCGATGTGGGATTCGATACCGGGTCTCCAGGATCGCGCCCTGGGCCAAAGGCAGGCGCCAAACCGCTGCGCCACCCAGGGATCCCCTTCTCTCAGCCTTCTATGGCAGCTTTTACCTCACGTGCAAAATCGGGGATTTCTGGCGAAGAAAGGTGTGAGGGACTGGAGAGAGCATGGAGTGGCTTTACACTGCGCAGATGCGGATTTGCACACCTCAACCATGGACCACAAAGACATATTTTTAGAGTAATTATCTTTTGCCACTACTCTAAGTAAAGCACTAAATTTCAAAGTGCTGAATATTACCAGCGCAATTAATATTGGCCCTGAATTTCCCAGAATTACTGAAATATTTAACCAAGAAATTAAGTTGATCTTTCTCAATTTTAGTTCCATTTTATTTTCAAGAAGTAGAAAGTATATCAGTAAGAGAGACATAAAGGGTGGTGGGATTTGCATCACCACTACATAGAATAGTTACAGTAACCACAGGGGCTCCTGTTATGGTGAAAATGCATTTATGTTCCCTTTAGCTATTGTGGAACAACAAAGTTTTGAAATGCCTAATATGTATAGAAGATATGTATTTCTACTAAGAAAAAAAATTTTTTTTCCTCCAGTAGTTCTACTCTTCTGTAGAACTTATCTGTTGAAAGCATTTAGGAAAAAAAATTTTTTTAAAGATTTATTTATTTATTTATGATAGACATAGAGAGAGAGGCAGAGACACAGGAGGAGGGAGAAGCAGGCTCCATGCTGGGAGCCCGACGTGGGACTCGATCCCGGGACTCCAGGATCGCGCCCTGGGCCAAAGGCAGGCGCCAAACCGCTGAGCCACCCAGTGATCCCCGAGAAAAAAAATTTTTAAGACATCACTCATTTATTTGAGAGAGACAGAGCAAAAGCAGGGGAAGGGGCAAAGGGAGAGGGTGAAGCAGACTTCTTGCTAACTAAGCAGGGAGCCCCATATAGGGCTGGATCCCAGGACCCAGGAGATCATGATCTGAGCAGAAGGCAGACACAACCAACTGAGCCACCCAGGCGCCCTTGTTGAAGCGGTTTTTTGTTTGTTTGTTTTGTTTTGTTTTTAATTTTAAAAAGATTTTATTTATTTGAGAGAGAGAGAGAGAGAGAGCCCAAACAAGGGGAGAGGCAGGCAGAGGAAGGAGGAGGAGCAGGCTCCTTGCTGAGCAAAGAATCCAGTGGGAGAGGCCGCTCAATCCCAGGACCCCCCCCCACCATCATGACCTGAGCCTAAGGCAGATGCTTAAACGACTGAGCCACCCAGGCACCATGAAAGCATTTTTATATTTATAGTTGCCATGATTGTTTTGTTTGAAACTGGCAAAAGATAACAAGGATGACATTCAGGAAAATACTTTTTGAATGAATATGAGTATATAAAAGTATTTTATATATTCCCCACCAGGGGAGTCCCTGGGTGGCGCAGCGGTTTGGCGCCTGCCTTTGGCCCAGGGCGCAATCCTAGAGACCCGGAATCGAATCCCACATCGGGCTCCCGGTGCATGGAGCCTGCTTCTCCCTCTGCCTGTGTCTCTGCCCCTCTCTCTCTCTCTCTGTGACTATCATAAATAAATAAAAAAAATTTTTTAAAGTATTTTATGTATAAAAAAAGCCAAGCCTAAAGCAAAAATGGTTTGGGTAAAACAAAAAGTATGACTGTGCCACTACTTTGAGGAAATGTGCTTCATCTGTAAAAGCAATATAATACAGCCACTAAATTCTCATAGCAAACATGGCTATGATTCTGAAAGGACCTTTATACAGTGAATTCCCACCTTTTTTTCCTTTCATGTTTCTTAGTGTCATTTTTCTATGAAAAAATAGGTTTTATATATAGTTATGGATGATAATGGCCTGTCAGGCTGTACTATGTGTGTCCAACTCCCTGGTGGTTCTATTTAGTGTGCAGCAACAAAGCATTAAAATGAATGGAAATGAAGGGTAAAAGTTTTGGTGAATTATGACTCACTTATTGTTTTGTCGGGTATTCCAAAATTTACACACATTCACACAATAACATGACAACATATTGCCTTAAACTACAACATGAGGGGAGTGCCTGCCTGGGTGGCTCTGTCAGTTGAGCATATGCCTTCAGCTCAGGTTGTGATCTCAGGGTTCTAGAATCCATCCCTGAGTTGGGCTCCCTGTTCCGCAGGGAGCCTGCTTCTCTTTCTCCTCCCTGCTCATGCTCTCTCACTATCTCTGTCTGTCTCTCTCAAATAAATAAAATCTTAAAAAGTAATAAAGTAAAATACAACATGAGCCTAAACCTAAATTAATAAGGATCAAAAGTTTTTAAAAGTCAACTATTAATAATAGCTTAATTTTCTTTGGTCTAGTCAATATATATATTGGTATGCACGATGGAAAAAATGCAAACAATACATTTGGATAGTTGCTACTTTTATCAGAGTGAACTGTGTAACTCAAATGATTTCATTTTATTTCATTTAAATCTGGAGCTAAGCCCAAACAATTGTGAGAATTTTGGTTTCAGAAGGGAATGTAAATGCAATATTGAATGTTAAGTCAGAATGTGACAAAAATCTACAGGAGGTAGGAGGAAGCACAGGACCAGTTCCCTTATTTTTCATAGAAGAGCCAGTTGGTACTTGTGTGTGATTGATAGATACATAAAGTTCAAACAAATGGCTCTTAACCTCCTAACAGTCTCCATTAATCTATTTTTATTAACTATGAGGGAAATTTTAGGCCACATCTTTCACATTGAAGAAATATTTATCTGGAATTCAGCAATTCCATCGATTTTATTTCCATTTCCTACTCTCCCCCTCTACTCCCTACCCTATTAAATCCAGGCTGAGCTAAATTTGTTATACTTGTGAAAGCATTTATTATAAGACTCCATTTTATAAAACTTTTAAAGTCTGTCCTTCTAACTCATCTTATGTTCAAGATGATGTTCACCCAATGTTAAGGACAGATACTTCTAATTGATGTGAGGATTATTTCGACTTTTCCTTTTTTTGTACTTTAATGTATTTCCTGGTCTTTTCAACACATACTAGTCCTCCCCTTATCCATGGAAGATACATTCTAAGACTCCCCAGTGGATGCCTGAAACTGCGGAACCCTATATATCCTATGTTTTTTGCTATACATACATGTCTATGATAAAGTTTAACTTATAAATTAGGCACAGTAAGAGGTAAACAATAATAAAATAGAACAATTATAACAACATGTTTGAAAAAGTTATGTGAATGTGGCCTGTCAAAATATGTATTCCTGTACTCACCTTTCTGTGATAATGTAAGATAAAATGCTTGTCTGATGAGATGAAGTGAGGTGAATGACATAGGCATTAGGATGTAGCGTTAGGCCACCACTGACTTTCTGACACTAGGTCAGAATGAGGATCCATCTGCTTCCAGACTGTGGTTGACCACAGAAAGTGAGACCACAAGTAAGGAGAGACTACTATAATGAGAATTTGTGGTTGTGATAAAAAAAATTCAATAAATAAGAATTCATTTATAGGACCTACTTTATGAGGTTTAATCCAATGTATTTCAGCCAATAGAAACATATTTTAAGAGAAGAATAGATTCAAGGAATCATGGTGAAAATTCTGGGCCCTTTATTTCAGTTAACTGATATATTTCAGTAACAAGATAAGATGACAGAGAAAACAACTGCAAGATAGGTCTTTGAAAAACTGACTCTAGAAGTTTGGTGAATAGACAATTACATGTACATGTACAAAGAGTTGAATCTTTGAACTTCAAAAGCTACTGGTGACTGCTTACATTGTTTTAAAATCAATGATCCTGGGGATCCCTGAGTGGCTCAGCACTTTAGTGCCTGCCTTTGGCTCAGGTTGTGATCCCAGGGTCCTGGGATCAAGTCCTACATGAGGCTCCCTGCATGGAGCCTGCTTCTCCCTCTACCTGTGTCTCTGCCCCCCCCCCCCGCTCTCTCTCTCTCTGTGCCTATCATTAATAAATAAATAAAATCTTAAAAATTAATAAATAAATTAATTAATTAAATGATCCCAGTATCAGACAGTCATACGGCTTTCATGGACTTTGTGTTCGTCTATTTTTTCACATTGGGCTGTCACAGGAGCAGGGTCACAGTGACCACCTGAGTGAATGGACCACAGTGATTGGATACCTCCAAGTAGTTCAGATATGGAAAAAGAGGAAACTATTGCTCCTCAGCAAGAAGAATAAGAAGACAGTGAGAAGACTGATCTTACATTCCGTTTTTAGGAAAAAAAAATAAGTGGGGGATGCAGTTTTGAATATAATCAAATGGAATGGTGGTGAGATATTTTGACAATCTACTGAGTAGTTAAAAATAAGAGTGTGACTTCAGAAATGTGTAAACCTAGAACACCAGAATTAGGAGATCACGCTCTGAATGCAATTTTATTTGATTAAGAAATAAACAGTTCCCTGTGCATCTTTCAGGGTTTATTTTATTTTCAACATAGAGCTTGAATCTTTCTCAATCTTGGAATTGAATGTTTAAATTTTAATATACGTAATGGGATTCTCAACTCTCATTTAAAAAAAATCCACTTGTGTTCATTTTTAAAGGGACTTTCAAAATTGTCACTACTATGCTATTTTTAATGTTGTTTTAACATCTTTCAGAAATAATTGGCAATAAGACTTCTGTAGCCATGGCTAATTCTGACGTGAAACCAAAATCAATAAGTCGTGCCAAAAAATGGTCAGAAGAGATAGAAAATCTGTACAGATTTCAGCAAGCAGGATATCGGGATGAAATTGAATATAAACAAGTGAAACAAGTTTCTATGGTAAGATGTCTCTAAAAACCTGAACTCAAAATATTCAGTCAAAAGTACCAAACTCAAACAAAGAGCCAGAAAATAACTAAAAGGAAGCTCTACTCCAATTCTCTCCCTTTATTGATGAGGAGACAGGCCCACAAAGTGGTTTTCAGGTAGAATGGAGGGAGAGGTGGTCCTTCAGCATGGAAACATTAAGAACTTTCTAGCTTTTATTGAACAACCATGCTCTACCAGATAAATCTTTGATGATAACCACAAAAGCAGAGTCTTTTCCCCTTAGGTAATTCTATTAACAGATATTCAGTTTGTTGTATAACTATTATGTCTTTACAGTTTCTTCTTTTTTAAAAAATCACAAATTATAAAGGGGTTATATTCTGTTTATTATGGAGATTGTAAGTGACAGAAAACTATTAGAGAGCAACTCCTGACTTTGGTTATGCATTACACCCCAGGCCCAATAATGTGATTGAGATAAAATTAGATTTAAGAGAACACAAAGAACGCCCTTGAAGGGGAAGCCTCACAAAGTGAGAGGAGTGTGTGATGTAGGGAAGAGCAAGCCTATTCACTGTATGACTTGGCAATTTTGAAAAGGTCTTGCATTTCACTTCAGTTTATACTAATTGGGTATAAACTGTCAGGAAGGAGAAAATTTCCCCCTGGATTCTCTCTGTTTTTTTGGCTAGTCTAATAATTAAATTGACCCAAGACAGATAACAATTTTCACCTAATTTCATGAATATGGGGCCCCCAAAGATATAAGACCCAAGAAGTGACCAAAGTAAGCCATTTATATACCTTTTAGAAAAGAAATGATAAATGTGTGAAGAACTAACAAAGTAATTTAGGCTTGAGTATTAATTAGTAGGGAGATAAGTAGAATTTATTTACACACCCCTGTTGGTCCTGAATTCTCTGTTCCTGATGATACGGATGTCTGTCTACCTACAGATGTGAAGAGGTGCCTTTCACATGGGAGATTTATTTTCTGCTTTCAGAGGAAGGATCAGAGTCCTTCATGCACTGGTTTCTCAAGTAACTTTAAACCATCAGTATGCCAAAGTGGCATATTCTGGGGCAGCATGCCCTCAACTCCATCACTACCATGTGCAAATTTCTGTGCCAAGTGCATTAGGAGATAAAAATATAAGGGAGGACCTGGCCTCAAGAAATTGAGTGGGCCAGCAAGAAGAGAACCAGATTTGGAATCTAGCCAGGATCTGCATTAGTTGAGCAATCCTCGACAAGGTTCTTAACGTGGCTGAGCTCAACAGTAGAATGGTGATGGCAATATCTGTTTTAGAAAACAGTTACAGGAATTAAACAAAATCATGTATTTCAAGTGCCTGACATTGCAGCGCTTAATAATTTATTGAGTGAATGAAGGATAAGTGTTTAATGAATGATAACTTTTATTATTCTTAATATCTTGAAGTAGAAGATTAATAATGACACAAACAATAGAACCTTATACAAGCTCAAAATATGTGTGCCTTTAAAAAGGAAGCCCAGGAATTTAGAAGAAGACAAAATTGCTTTCTTTGAGGGACAATGCTCCAGAGTGGCTTCATGCCCCCAGAGACATTTGTAGAGGTCCTTAAAGATTGGCCAGGATAGTAACTGAAGGCTTACCTTGATCAGTGTGTCTACCAGTGTACAGAGGTATGAAGGGTTTGAACTAAGTTCTCTTTCCTTTTGGGACATGTAAGCTTGCTGACCTCCCTAACTGGTCTTGAGGACTTTACCACTCCACTCTGTTCTACTTAAAGGAATGGAGCTTTCCTTATTTGAATGGGAGTCATCAAGTGAGAGGACAGGAAGAAAAATTATAAAATACAAAGGTTATTTAAAGTGAATAGGGGTTGGGATGCCTGGGTGGCTCAGTGGTTGAGCGTCTGCTTTTGGCTCAGGGCATGATCCTGGAGTCTTGAGATCGAGTCCCACATTGGGCTCCCTTCATGGAGCCTGCTTCTCCCTCTGCCTGTGTCTCTGCCTCTCTCTGTGTGTGTCTCTCATGAATACATAAATAAAATCTTTAAAAAATAAAATAAAATAAAATGAATAGGGGTTGATGAGCACAGAACCAATACAGATGCTTGGAGACTCATCCCATATACAGTATCTATTTCTTCACCGAATGAGATGCTTTTTTAGGACTCTACTAAATGAGAGCCTGCTCCTGGCCCCAAGAGGAAGAGAGTTATAATGGTGTCTTAAGAACACCCTTCTTTCTCTACTGCGGGCAATGGAAGCTATGAAAGGCAAGCTTGACCTATATGATAGGAAGCATTGATTGTTTTCTATACTGTATATGTCAGCCCTCCAAGGTTTATCAGATATGCTGCTACCTATTTTCACTAATTCTTTATTTTTTAAGATTTTATTTATTTATTCATGAGAGACAGAGACAGAGAGAGAGAGAGAGAGAGAGAGAGAGAGAGAGAGAGAGAGGCAGAGACACTGGCAGAGGGAGAAGCAGGTTCCATGCAGGGAGCCCAACATGGGACTCTATCCGAGGTCTCCAGGATCACACCCTGGGTTGAAGGCGGCGCTAAACCACTGAGCCACCCGAGCTACCCATTCACTAATTCTTAAATAAACAAGAGAACATAAGAAAATGAAAATGTGCTGTAAGAAAAAAAAAAATGCATTGCTTTGTATTCATGATGTATTCCTATTCCAGTGGAAAGTTGTGATTTATGGGTGGTGCATATGAGAAATGACAAGCTGCCCATAGAGATAGTGGTGAAGAGCATTCAATTATCTAGACCATGATACCTGAATAATCAGGTTTTGACAATGATAGAGTAGATCTCACAGAATCCAGAAGAAACATATTGACCTGATCAAGAAAATAGAACATGAATTTGGAGAGGAAGGAAAGAAAAATGTTCAAACTAGGTCAAGCCAAATTTAAAGTAAGCAATACAACGTATGAGAAAGAATAGCAGGGCAGCCAGGTGGCTCAGCGGTTTAGCGCTGCCTTCGGCCCAGGGCGTGATCCTGGGGACCCGGGATCAAGTCCCATGTTGGGCTCCCTGCATGGAGCCTGCTTCTCCCTCTGCCTGTGTCTCTGCCTCTTTCCCTCTCTCTGTCATGAATGAATAAATAAATAAAATCTTTAAAAAAAAAATTCATGACCTCGAATTTCTATTAAAAAATCAATTTCAAGGGGTGCCTGGCTGGCTCAATTGGTGGATCATGCAACTCTTGATCTTGGTAAGTTTGACCCCCATGTTGGGTGTAGCAATTTATTAAAAAATAAAAATCTTTTGTAAAATTTGGTTTCAAAATGAACTTGTGATATGTACTTGAGGAATGCATATGCACCTTTAGGTATCTTGAATCTAGGTGCTTCCATTTGTTACTACCACCCAAGTGCTTTCAGAGTGAGGCCTGAGCCTAACTTCCATCTAAGGCATTACTTTCAGAAGTTAGGAAGTAGTAATGTTTGAAATAGTTTGTAAATGCGAGAAAAAATAAAGTTTAGAGTGTTTTGAATATGTCCTCTATCTCGGCAACTGAGTAAAAATTTAAATTTAGAAATTGGGATCTAGAGAGAAGCACCAAATGAGCTGTTTTGCAGTATAAGGATACAACTTAGGATGCATTCGAGGGGTGTATAATAATCTCTTGAGAGCTCAAGCATTGTTAGATTGAATTTTGTATTCTGATTTCTGATATGCAGGTAGATCGTTGGCCAGAGACAGGATACGTGAAGAAACTCCAGAGAAGGGACAATACTTTCTATTACTACAACAAACAGAGAGAGTGTGACGACAAGGAAGTCCACAAAGTAAAAATTTATGCTTACTAGCCTTTGTTCTTTGTGTTACTTATCATTACTTTTTAAGAATTCAATTGCTTCATTCTACATCATGTAAATGTCATTTTACAAACTAATTCAAAATGCAGACCTCAATTGAGTGTTATGAAACATGAAAGCCTTGAAACCTGGTATCAATCATCCTGTTCTGTTCGAAAAAAATAATTGCAAAAGCATTAAAATCGTACCCATCTTGGTCCTGTTCTTCTGACTATTTTAATTGGGGTAGAGTGACCATTATGCACAGAACGAGACAGCCCCGTTTGAAACACACCAGTGGTTAGGCTAGGTATGTTAGGTTAGCACCCACAGCCCCTACCCCAGCCCTCAGCCTTTACCACTTTCCAGGACCATTGTTTTGAACTGTTGGATCTGTCTCTTATGGCCTGAGGGCTGCCTCTTGCCCCTGGAGTCTCTTGTCTTTTACTGAGTGGACTGGAAATGCCAAGGAATGCTGGCCCCTGGCAGCAGCCCTGACCCAGGGCCTGATGGGGAGGGGGGTGTATAAAAGACCCAGCTGCCTGGTTCTGAGAGATCCATCTGAGGTGTGTGCTTTACACTGGCGCCCAGTTTCCCAGCAGGATGAAGCTTCGGTCATCTGCAGCCACGTCTGACTGGATCTCATAGTCTGTTGGCTGTCTCCCTTCCTGGCCACTCCCCCCACTCTCTCCAGGGGTTCCTTTCCTCCTGAATCAGCTCTTTGTACATGGAGCCTTGTCCCAGGGTTGGTTTCTGGGTTCCCAATCTACACAACTCCTGATCCAGTGCTGACTGGAATCACTGCAGAAACAGCCCGAGTGCTAAAGAGCAAGGCAATAATTAAACTGTAAGATGGGGGCGCCTGGGGTGGCTCAGTGGTTGAGCATCTGCCATTGGCTCAGTGCGTGATCCTGGAGTCCTGGGATCGAGTCCCACATAGGGCTTCCTGCATGGAGCCTGCTTCTCCCTCTGTCTATGACTCAGCCTCTCTCTCTTTCTGTCTCTCATGAATAAATAAAATCTTAAAAAAATAATAACCTGTGAGATGTAGAAAACCCCCCAAATTCCTGAGTTGGTTGCTTTGAGATTAAATAAATGAAAGACACCCTTTCTATTTTAACTGTGGTTTCACTAAGGTTATTTTATTTGTCACCATTTGTAAGCCCTGACCTTTAATAGATTTTTGGATGTGAGGCTCATAGCCAGCAATTCATTGAACTTCAGCTAGCTCCCGTTTTCCAGAACTATCTGCACTGTGAAGCCCCATTAGTTTCCCCAAATCAATGTTGTGCTTCTTCGGCTCTTTTTCTTTTTGAGCAAACACATCACGGGAAGGATAAATAGATTGGCAAACCTCTTTTAAGCCTTTCCTGACATTGCTTGGGGGCATCTTACTGCCTTGAAGCCATTTATCTGTACCTCTCTGCTCATGCTTTTTATCATTTTCTTCCAGATTTGGCCAATCCCTCAGGGCTGAGCATACAAGGTTTTCAGAATCTTTTTTTTTTTTTTTAACCTACTCTGATAAAAGACATCCACTGACATCCACGTTGCCTCTAAATACACCCCTATCCCTAAAAACTGTACATACCGTACCTTACATGGCAAAAGATACTTTGCAGATGTGATTAAAGATCTTGAGACAGGAATTATCCTGGAATATCTGGGTGGGCCCAATGTAATCTCTAGGGTCCTTAGAGAAGGCAGCAGGCTGGTCAGAGTTAAAGAGGTGTGATGGAAGGTCTAAGGGATGCAAGAAAGGAGTCAAAAGCCAATGAATGCATAAAGTCTCTAGCAGCTGGAAAAAACCAGGAAATTGATTTTCTTCTCTAGAGTCTCCAGAACAGAAGGAATACAACCAATGTCTTGGTTTTACCAAATAAGACCTATTGCAGACTTCTGGCCTCCAGAACTATAAGAAAATAAACTAGTATTGTTTTATACCCCTTGGTTTGTGATAATTTTTACATCAGCAAGAGGAAACACAGCCCTACATAGAAGAGATGAAGCAAATACCCATCCATAGCCTTGGAGCCAACCTGAACTTCAATCATGGTCTGCCATTTTTTACCGGAGAACACATTTTGTTACAGATAATATCCATTTCAAGGAAGTTGGCCAGGCACACTTTGCCTGGAACGTTCTCATTAATTAGTTCAAATGTTCTAAATGTCGCTTCATCTTTCTGCAGCAAGACTCTCTCAGACATATGGCCCTTGGAACCAACAATCAGATGCAAATTTGGTTCCTTGAGTCCATGTGACTAGGGTTTCCACAATGGCTCTTACAGTGAGAATAGCTTGTGCTTTCCCACTGTGCCAATCTTTCTTAGAAAATGGATCAGCCACTTTCTTGATGGCTCCTCTTTTTGCCACTTGTGTAAGATGCTTGTGTCTGCTGACCACTGTGACGCCGCTAAGAGGCGTCTGCAGCCATTGCCAGCTGCTCTTTGTACGGTGTATGCTTTTCTGGTGAGATTTGGCCAACAGGCCTCTGTCCATGATAGCAACAGCCTCCCCTTCAAGAGAACTGCCCATCCTCTTCCATGCTTAACGCTGATGCTCAGCTTCAGGAAAAGGTGTTCTAACAGGAGCACACAGTGGCCAGTCAGACTACAGACCAAAGCAGCAATATGGCCAGGCTGTCAAGCTTTGTCACAGCATCCTACTATCAGTGTACACTGCAGAAGGACCACTATTGCCTGGGTTTCTGAAACCCATAAGATTGCTCCCATTGAATTGCATGCACATGGTGACACTTGTCAAGAAGGTGGCAAATTTTCACAAGCTGTGTACTTGTCCTGGACAGTGACTCTCCAACCAGGTTGCATTTTATAATATCACGAGGCACTCTTTAAATAATACTGATGCCTGAGCCCCACCCTCTTCTAGTTAAACTGTGTCTCTAGGGATAGGACACAGGCATTGTTTTTTTTGTTTGTTTGGTTTTGGTTTTGGTTTTGGTTTTTTTTTTTTTTTTTTAAAGCAAAACCAAAAACTGCACTGGTGATTTTATTGTGCAGTCAAGGTTAAAAACCATTGCCCTTGGCTCTTGCTTTAAGATTCAGACCCTAAGTCCAAGCATCTCCTGACTGCCATCATAGAGCCTGGATCCCAGTCAATACTTGTTATCATACACAGAGATATTTTCAGGCATGGCTGTGGAGAAGCTTTGCTCACTTGTGTGGTTGTGTAATTCATCTTCAAGAATATCACACTGCCCCAGTTGTGTGCTTCTAGTGCCTCTGGCTAAGGCAGACAGGACTCATTCGGCTCTCTGGCCAGTCTCTGCAAAGCAAAATGGCAAGATCTTCTTTTATGAAGATCACCAAAGGATCAACAAATTTATTATTGGAAACATCTACTACTTCCAGCAATACCTGGACATACAGGGGTGGGGGTACAAGGCTTTATGAACGAGGCCCCCTACCATCTTCTCTGGGGAGTTTCCCCAGGAAGCCTGTTCTAAGGAAACTTGAATATATTTTGATGTCATATGGCTCCAAGTTGTATTTCTCCCTAAAGGGCAGTAGCAGATGTAGGTGGTCAAAGGTGACAGGACAAAGATAAGGAAGAGTATGCAGAGAAGACTTAGTGTCATGGGGCTGGGCCTACAATTCTTAGAAAAGCCTGCCTGCAAGGGCAGTTGGAATGCTCACCACTCCTGATAAGAGTGGTTTACCTCACCGAAACTGTTTATACAACACTCGGCAGCATTTCTCTGTCCAATGACCCCAGCAGATGCTGGGACAACTGCCTGACTTTTCTTCCCACCCCATGTCTTCCACACCAGGTAGGATGCTGGGCCAGAGAATAGGAAAACCTCCCCACCTCATGGTTGCAGATTATCTCGACACATCACAGCAGTGTTTTTCACAGCATGGGTCACCATCCATCAGCACCAGGGGTCTCATCCCAGGCTTCACGTGAGAATCATCTGGCAGCTTTTTAAAATGTGGATGCTACGCCTTGCTCCAGACTTTCCAGCTGAGAACCCCTATAGGTGTGATGCAGGGCACGACAGGTGTTTCTTACCAGCGGCCACGGCATATGGTTCATCGGCCGGTGGCTCATAGGCCCAATGTGCTGAGTCACAACTGTCACTTTTTCAGAAAATTAGGTAGATGGGTGCCTGAATGGTCAACTGGTTAAGCATCTGCCTTTGGCTCAGGTCATGATTCCACGGTTCCAGATCGAGTCTCATGTCAGGTTCTCTGCTCAGTGGAGAGTCTGCTTTTCCCTCTCCCTCTGTGCTCTCTCTCTTAAATAAAAAACTTAGGGGGGAGGGGCAAGTTGGCGGAAGAGTAGGGTCCCCAAATCACCTGTCCCCAACAAATTACCTAGATAACCTTCAAATCACCCTGAAAATCTACGAATTCGGCCTGAGATTTAAAGAGAGACCAGCTGGAATGCTACAGTGAGAGGAGTTCCCGCTCCTATCAAGGTAGGAAGACGGGGGGAAAAGAAAGAAATAAACAAAAGGCCTCCAAGGGGGAGGGGCCCCGCGAGGAGCCGGGCTGAGGCCGGGGCGAGTGTCCCCAGGACAGGAGAGCCCCGTCCCGGAGGAGCAGGAGCTGCACCGACCTTCCCCGGGGAAAGGCGCCCGCAAGGAGTTAGAGCAGGACCCAGGAGGGCGGGGATGCCCTCGGGCTCCCTGGGACACTAACAGGCACCTGCGCCCCGGGAGATGCGCCGAGCTCCCTAAGGGCTGCAGCGCGCACGGCGGACCCGGAGCAGCTCGGAGGGGCTCGGGCGGCGGCTCCGCGGAGGGGGCTGCGGGGCGGGAGCGAGAATCCAACAGCGCAGGCCCCGGAGCACAGGGCGCCGGGACACAGCCCAGGATCCGGCCTCCCCCCGGGACAGGCAGAGGCCGGGAGGGCCCAGGACAGCAAGGACGCTCCTGCCCGGAGCTGAGCAGATCAGCGGCCCCGCCGTGGAGCCCCCAGGCCCTGCAGACGGAGAGCCCCGGAGTTACTGCGGGAGCTGACTCCAGGGTCCCAGAGCTGCCCCCGCCACTGCGGCTTCCTACCGGGGCCTCACGGGGTAAACACCCCCCACTGAGCCCTGCACCAGGCAGGGGGCAGAGCAGCTCCCTCAAGTGCTAACACCTGAAAATCAGCACAGCAGGCCCCTCCCCCAGAAGACCAGCTTGACAGACAAGTTCCAGGGGAAGTCAAGGGACTTAAAGTACACAGAATCGGAAGATACTCCCCCGTGTTTTTTTGTTTTGTTTTTCTTTCTTTTTGATTTCTGATTGCTTCGCCCACCCCCTTTTTATTCACCTTTCTATCTTTTTCTTTCTCTTTTTCTTCTCTTTTTTCCTTTTTTTTCTTCTTTCTCTTTTTTCTTTTTCTCTTTTCTTTCCTTCTCTCTCTCTCTTTTTCTCCTTTTCCCAATACAACTTGTTTTTGGCCACTCTGCACTGAGCAAAATGACTAGAAGGAAAACCTCACCTCAAAAGAAAGAATCAGAAACAGTCCTCTCTCCCACAGAGTTACAAAATCTGGATTACAATTCACTGTCAGAAAGCCAATTCAGAAGCGCTATTATACAGCTACTGGTGGCTCTAGAAAAAAGCATAAAGGACTCAAGAGACTTCATGACTGCAGAATTTAGATCCAATCAGGCAGAAATTAAAAATCAATTGAATGAGATGCAATCCAAACTAGAAGTCCTAACGACAAGGGTTAGCGAGGTGGAAGAACGAGTGAGTGACATAGAAGACAAGTTGATGGCAAAGAGGGAAACTGAGGAAAAAAGAGACAGACAATTAAGAGACCATGAAGACAGATTAAGGGAAATAAACAATAGCCTGAGGAAGAAAAACCTACGTTTAATAGGGGTTCCCGAGGGCGCCGAAAGGGACAGAGGGCCAGAATATGTATTTGAACAAATCCTAGCTGAAAACTTTCCTAATCTGGGAAGGGAAACAGGCATTCAGATCCAGGAAATAGAGAGATCCCCCCCCCCAACATCAATAAAAACCGTTCAACACCTCGACATTTAATTGTGAAGCTTGCAAATTCCAAAGATAAAGACAAGATCCTTAAAGCAGCAAGAGACAAAAAGTCCCTGACTTTTATGGGGAGGAGTATTAGGGTAACAGCAGGTCTCTCCACAGAGACCTGGCAGGCCAGAAAGGGCTGGCAGGATATATTCAGGGTCCTAAATGAGAAGAACATGCAACCAAGAATACTTTATCCAGCAAGGCTCTCATTCAAAATGGAAGGAGAGATAAAGAGCTTCCAAAACAGGCAGGAACTGAAGGAATATGTGACCTCCAAACCAGCTCTGCAAGAAATTTTAAGGGGGACTCTTAAAATTCCCCTTTAAGAAGAAGTTCAGTGGAACAATCCACAAAAACAAGGACTGAATAGATACCATGATGACACTAAACTCATATCTGTCAATAGTAACTCTGAACGTGAATGGGCTTAATGACCCCATCAAAAGGCACAGGGTTTCAGACTGAATAAAAAAGCAGGACCCATCTATTTGCTGTCTACAAGAGACTCATTTTAGACAGAAGGACACCTACAGCCTGAAAATAAAAGGTTGGAGAACCATTTACCATTCAAATGGTCCTCAAAAGAAAGCAGGCGTAGCCATCCTTAATATCAGATAAACTAAAATTTACCCCGAAGACTATAGTGAGAGATAAAGAGGGACACTATATCATACTCAAAGGATCTATCCAACAAGAGGACTTAACAATCCTCAATATATATGCCCCGAATGTGGGAGCTGCCAAATATTTAAACCAATTAATAACCAAACTGAAGAAATACTTAGATAATAATACACTTATACTTGGGGACTTCAATCTAGCTCTTTCTACCCTCGATAGGTCTTCTAAGCACAACATCTCCAAAGAAACGAGAGCTTTAAATGATACACTGGACCAGATGGATTTCACAGATATCTACAGAACTTTACATCCAAACTCAACTGAATACACATTCTTCTCAAGTGCACATGGAACTTTCTCCAGAATAGACCACATACTGGGTCACAAATCGGGTCTGAACTGATACCAAAAGATTGGGATCGTCCCCTGCATATTCTCAGACCATAATGCCTTGAAATTAGAACTAAATCACAACAAGAAGTTTGGAAGGACCTCAAATGCGTGGAGGTTAAGGACCATCCTGCTAAAAGATGAAAGGGTCAATCAGGAAATTAAGGAAGAATTAAAAAGATTCATGGAAACTAATGAGAATGAAGATACAACCATTCAAAATCTTTGGGATGCAGCAAAAGCAGTCCTACGGGGGAAATACATCGCAATACAAGCATCCATTCAAAAACTGGAAAGAACTCAAATACAAAAGCTAACCTTACACATAAAGGAGCTAAAGAAAAAACAGCAAATGGACCCCACACCCAGCAAAAGAAGAGAGTTAATTAAAATTCAAGAAGAACTCAATGAAATCGAGACCAAAAGAACTGTGGAACAGATCAACAGAACCAGGAGTTGGTTCTTTGAAAGAATTAATAAGATAGATAAACCATTAGCCAACCTTATTAAAAAGAAGAGAGAGAAGACTCAAATTAATAAAATCATGAATGAGAAAGGAGAGATCACTACCAACACCAAGGAAATACAAACGATTTTAAAAACATATTATGAACAGCTCTATGCCAATAAATTAGGCAACCTAGAAGAAATGGACGCATTCCTGGAAAGCCACAAACTACCAAAACTGGAGCAGGAAGAAATAGAAAACCTGAACAGGCCAATAACCAGGGAGGAAATTGAAGCAGTCATCAAAATACTCCCAAGGCACAAGAGTCCAGGGCCAGATGGCTTCCCAGGGGAATCTATCAAACGTTTAAAGAAGAAATCATACCTATTCTACTAAAGCTGTTTGGAAAGATAGAAAGAGATGGAGTACTTCCAAATTCGTTCTATGAGGCCAGCATCACCTTAATTCTGAAACCAGACAAAGATCCCACCAAAAAGGAGAATTACAGACCAATATCCCCGATGAACATGGATGCAAAAATTCTCAACAAGATACTAGCCAATAGGATCCAACAACACATTAAGAAAATTATTCACCATGACCAAGTAGGATTTATCCCCGGGACACAAGGCTGGTTCAAC
Organism: Vulpes vulpes; assembly: GCF_048418805.1. Classification (NCBI taxonomy): domain Eukaryota; kingdom Metazoa; phylum Chordata; class Mammalia; order Carnivora; family Canidae; genus Vulpes; species Vulpes vulpes. The sequence continues at coordinate 106,388,791 of NC_132781.1, read as the reverse complement.
ACTCGTAAAACAATCAATGTGATTCATCATATCAGCAAGAAAAAAACCAAGAACCATATGATCCTCTCATTAGATGCAGAGAAAGCATTTGACAAAATACAGCATCCATTCCTGATCAAAACCCTTCAGAGTGTAGGGATAGAGGGAACTTTCCTCGACATCTTAAAAGCCATCTACGAAAAGCCCACAGCAAATATCATTCTCAATGGGGAAGCACTGGGAGCCTTTCCCCTAAGATCAGGAACAAGACAGGGATGTCCACTCTCACCACTGCTATTCAACATAGTACTGGAAGTCCTAGCCTCAGCAATCAGACAGCAAAAAGACATTAGAGGCATTCAAATTGGCAAAGAAGAAGTCAAACTCTCCTTCTTCGCCGATGACATGATACTCTACATAGAAAATCCAAAAGCCTCCACCCCAAGATTGCTAGAACTCATACAGCAATTTGGTAGCGTGGCAGGATACAAAATCAATGCCCAGAAATCAATGGCATTTCTATACACTAACAATGAGACTGAAGAAAGAGAAATTAAGGAGTCAATCCCATTTACAATTGCACCCAAAAGCATAAGATACCTAGGAATAAACCTAACCAAAGAAGTAAAGGATCTATACCCTAAAAACTATAGAACACTTCTGAAAGAAATTGAGGAAGACACAAAGAGATGGAAAAATATTCCATGCTCATGGATTGGCAGAATTAAGATTGTGAGAATGTCAATGTTACCCAGGACAATTTACACGTTTAATGCAATCCCTATCAAAATACCATGGACTTTCTTCAGAGAGTTAGAACAAATTATTTTAAGATTTGTGTGGAATCAGAAAAGACCCCGAATAGCCAGGGGAATTTTAAAAAAGAAAACCATAGCTGGGGGCATCACAATGCCAGATTTCAGGTTGTACTACAAAGCTGTGGTCATCAAGACAGTGTGGTACTAGCACAAAAACAGACACATAGATCAATGGAACAGAATAGAGAACCCAGAAGTGGACCCTGAACTTTATGGTCAACTAATATTCGATAAAGGAGGAAAGACTATTCACTGGAAGAAAGACAGTCTCTTCAATAGATGGTGCTGGGAAAATTGGACAGCCACATGCAGAAGAATGAAACTGGACCACTCTCTTTCACCATACACAAAGATAAACTCAAAATGGATGAGAGATCTAAATGTGAGACAAGAGTCCATCAAAATCCTAGAGGAGAACACAGGCAACACCCTTTTTGAACTTGGCCACAGTAACTTCTTGCAAGATACATCCAGGAAGGCAAAAGAAACAAAAGCAAAAATGAACTATTGGGACTTCATCAAGATAAGAAGCTTTTGAACAGCAAAGGATACAGTCAACAAAACTAAAAGACAACCTACAGAATGGGAGAAGATATTTGCAAACGACGTATCAGATAAAGGGCTATAAAGAACTATCTATAAAAGAACTTATTATCTATAAAGAACTTATTAAACTCAACACCAAAGAAACAAACAATCCAATCATGAAATGGGCAAAAGACATGAACAGAAATCTCACAGAGGAAGACATGGACATGGCCAACAAGCACATGAGAAAATGCTCTGCATCACTTGCCATCAGGGAAATACAAATCAAAACCACAATGAGATCCCACCTCACACCAGTGAGAATGGGGAAAATTAACAAGGCAGGAAACCACAAATGTTGGAAAGGATGTGGAGAAAAGGGAACCCTCTTACACTGTTGGTGGGAATGTGAACTGGTGCAGCCACTCTGGAAAACTGTGTGGAGGTTCCTCAAAGAGTTAAAAATAGACCTGCCCTAGGACCCAGCAATTGCACTGTTGGGGATTTACCTCAAAGATTCAGATGCAATGAAACGCCGGGACACCTGCACCCCAATGTTTCTAGCAGCAATGTCCACAATAGCCAACCTGTGGAAGGAGCCTCGGTGTCCATCGAAAGATGAATGGATAAAGAAGATGTGGCCTATGTATACAATGGAATATTCCTCAGCCATTAGAAACGACAAATACCCATTTGCTTCAACATGGATGGAACTGGAGGGCATTATGCTGAGTGAAGTAAGTCAATCGGAGAAGGACAAACAGTGTATGTTCTCATTCATTTGGGGAATATAAGTAATAGTGAAAGGGAATATAAGGGGAGGGAGAAGAAATGTGTGGGAAATATCAGGAAGGGAGGCAGAACATAAAGACTCCTAACTCTGGGAAACGAACTAGGGGTGGTGGAAGGGGAGGAGGGCGGGGGGTGGGGGTGAATGGGTGACGGGCACTGAGGGGGACACTTGACGGGATGAGCACTGGGTGTTATTCTGTATATTGGTAAATTGAACACCAATAAAAATTAATTTATTAAAAAAATAAAAATAAATAAATAAAAAGCTTTTAAAAACTATTTAGGAAAAAAAAACTATTTAGGTATTAAAGAATGCGTGCATGGACCGACTCTTGATATGAAATGTTTTCCTGACCTACGTGTCAAGTAAAAAAAATGTTGAAAGCCATTGCTTGAGGGCATCCGTCTGCACTCTGCTTTTATTTGGGGCCTGGGAGCTGCCTCTTTCTGCCCAGATTCTCATACATCCCACCCCAGGCCAATCGGAGGGAATGCTGGGCCCCCTCAACACCACCACCTCCAGACCCTCTCCCCCCTGCCCTTCTCCACCCCTCCCTCCCCATCCCTGACAAGTCCCCAGTGCCCTGAGCAGCTGGTTGCAGAGAGCTCACAGGCCAGCAGAGAGGAGAAAAGATTCAAGGACGAAGCAATGGGCTCTCCAGAAAGAGAACCACATGGCCTGGCGGCCCTGTCCTTCCCGGCTCCCTCTGCTCCAGACACACGGCCTCCTCCAGCTGGTCTCCCGACCCGCCAGGCTTTCCCTCCTGGCTTACAGCGTCCCCTCCAGATGCTCACATGCCTCGGCTGTGTGAATGCCAGCTTTCCTGAGACACCTTCTCTGACCACGATACGAGCCGCATCTTCTCGCTCCCTCACCCCACTTTTGGCTGACCATCTGATCCCACCGCCCACCGGAATGTAAGGTCTCTGAGTGAAGGCCTTTGTTTTGCACACTGCTGGAATCAAAAAATTAGGTAGATGAACATGGTCAGGCTCCCGACAGACTTTTCTCGAGTGAGGGGACTGACGGCCCCCTCCACACACATCCTCCTCACTGCTTCAGGCCCCCCACTGCCCTGTCTGGTGCCCCTAGACAGCCCCATCAACCTGCACTGGAGTGCCTGACTACAGGGCAGAAAGGGGGCTGTGGCCTCTTCATGACCCGGTCCCCACAAAACACTCTCAGCAAGAAGAGCAGTTGTGAGAAGCTTCCTCCTTCCTCCCAAAGTATGTCAGACACTATCGGTGCCACCTCCCCACAGGCCCTGGGGATCCTCAGGCCTCTTCGTCACAGGGAAGATTTTGAAGCCAGGGGAGGAGGAAGGCCTTGGGTTCAGGCTTCTCATTCTCAGGGCCTCCCACCCTGACTCAGGCCAGGCGGTGAAACGTCTCCTACACTCCCCAGGTCAAAGAGCTTCTCCTGATTCCAGCTCCCACTTTTTTTTTTTTTTTTTAAGATTTTACTTATTTATTTATGAGAGACACAGAGAGAGAGAGAGACAGGCAGAGACACAGGCAAAGGGAGAAGCAGGCTCCACACTGAGAGGCCAATGTGGGACTCGATTCCGGGTCTCCAGGATCACACCCTGGGCTGAAGGTGGCACTAAACCACTGCGCCACCCAGGGATCCCCCAGCTCCCACTTTTTGCTTTGAATTGTCTCCCTCTTGTCTGGGTTTTGTGGTACTGGATTGAACACAGATTCTTCCTCTTTTTTGGACTGTGTGTCTGGTTCTTTAACTTGAAGCATCCTTTCCTCCCAAGATACTGCTTCTCTAATTGCCCCACGGCTCCTCTGCACTGCATTCTGAGGACTGGGATTGGCCCAATTCCTGAACATTTCCAGCTACCAGGACACCACGACAGAGCACAGGCCTGCTTATGAGAGCAACACTGGATACTGGCATGTGAGGTGGTGATGCTGCTAAAGCAACAGGAAACACTGGTAGACCCTTGTGATGGCTAATTTCATGTGTCAACTTGCCTGGGCCATGAGGTGCCCAGATAGTTAGTTGGTCAAACATTGTTTTGGGTGTGTCTGTGACGATGTTTTTGGATGAAATGGTATGGTGCCTGGCTGGCTCATCACGCAACTCTTTATCCTGGGGTCATGAGTTCAAGCCCCATGTTGGGCTTGAACTCATTCCTTAACAAAAATAGATGTTTAAAAATTTTTTAAAAACCCAAATATTTCAAATGGTAGATTGAGTAAAGCAGATTGCTCTCCCTAATGTGGGTGGTCCTCATCCAATCAGTTGAAGGTCTGAAAAGGACAAAAAGACACTGCCTCCCTTTGCCCTGTGAGTAAGGGGAAAGTCCTTCTGCTTGACTGCTCCATCAGGCACCTGGGCCTCTTCTTATCTTTGAGCTGGAACTACACAGTCGGTTCTCTTGGGTATATAGCTTGCCGACCGCAGATCTTGGGATCTGTCAACCTCCATAAACACCTGAGCCAATGCTTTACAGCAAATTCCTCCTATCTCCCACTGATTGTTTCTCTGGGAATGCTGCCTAATACAACCTTCCCACCCAGAACCCACAATGCAGTTAAGAAGGTAACAAACTCACAACGAAGTGAGTAATAATAGCCCAGCAGCCCGTTCTTTGATGTCAAAACATGGATCGAAAAAACATGAATTCTATAGACTGGAGAAATTAGGACCACCCACATTAGGAAGAGCAATCTGTTTTACTCAATCTACCATTTCAAATGGCTTTTGGAAAGTTTGGGTAAATGACAAATCTGAGCAGAACAGAAACTAGTCACAGGCATTGAACTTCCTGGGTCTCACCAAGTAAATCTCAAATTGGGTTGGGTGGCCCCTTGCAGAGCAACAATAACATCTAATTCATGTTTGCGTCCAGTGCCTAGGACAGTGCCTGACACATGGCTCAGAAAATGTATGTTGAGGGCAGCCCCGGTGGCTAAGCAGTTTAGTGCCATCTTCAGCCTGGGGTGTGATCCTGGAGATCCGGGATCGAGTCCCATGTGGGGCTCCCTGCATGGAGCCTGCCTGTGTCTCTGCCCCTCTCTTTCTCTCTCTCTCTCTCTCTCTCTCTCTCTGTGTTTCTCATAAATAAATAAATTTTTAAAATCTTAAAAAAAAAAGAAATGTGTGTTGAATGAATTAAGGGATGAAGATATTGACACAGTTGCCATATTGAGAAATGCCACGGATAAATTTAGTGACAAAGGACTGTGTAGGTAATTCAAAGATGGTACTTTTCCTACCATCTTGGTGTCAGAGATATTTTTTTTTAAATAGTTGTCTTTTTTTTAATTTTTATTTATTTATGATAGTCACAGAGAGAGAGAGAGAGAGGCAGAGACACAGGCAGAGGGAGAAGCAGGCTCCATGCACCGGGAGCCCGACGTGGGATTCGATCCCAGGTCTCCAGGATCGCGCCCTGGGCCAAAGGCAGGCGCTAAACCGCTGTGCCACCCAGGGATCCCTTTTTTTTTTTTTTTTTTTGGTGTCAGAGATATTATCTAAGACTGATGGAGAGACAGCTCTCTGGGTCAAAGGCGGCTCCAGTGGGCTCCCAGCTGCGGATAGTAGCACTTGAGAACAGAGGATCACCACCAAATTTCTGAAAGTGTTATTGCCTCCTTCTGTCCCCAGCCAGAGTGTTCGGGAGCTCTGTCCATAGCTTTTATTTTTTTTTATTTTTTTTAAAGATTTATTAATTTATTTATTCATGATAGACATAGAGAGGGAGAGAGAGGCAGAGACACAGGAGGAGGGAGAAGCAGGCTCCATGCTGAGAGCCCGATGCGGAACTTGATCCCAGGTCTCCAGGATCGCGCCCTGGGCCAAAGGCAGGCGCTAAACCGCTGCGCCACCCAGGGATCCCTGTCCATAGCTTTTAGATGGTGCTGGCAAGCATCTCACCCGGGCCACCTGTGCATGTGTCATCCCCGAGTCTTGCACTTCCACGCAGCTCAGCCCCGCCCAAGGCTACTGCTGAACAGTGTGGAGACCACACGCCCTTCCTCCTACGGCCTCTTTCCGTGTCCTGCTAAGAAGCCCTCAGGGCCACTGGTATGAAATCACCTCATAGCTCTCTCAGGGGCACATGAACAATCTTAAAAACAAACTGGAAGGATCTTTGGGCAGCCCAGAGAGTCTTCCTATAGTTTAGTCACAGAAAAGCCTCCTCGTGTTGCCTTACGTGCCAAGGAATCAAAAGCAAGGCTGCGTTCTTTGGCTCTAGGCTGAGTGGCTCCTCAGAGACCAGTGGATACACCACTTGAGTGTTACCTCGAGTGTGTTTCCTCTTTCCTGTGGGGAGCGTTCAGCGGAGGGTCTGAGGGTCCATCTGGACTCAGCCATCTTCCCAGCCTTCCACAGTCTCCACCCCTGCTGCTACCCCGGCCAGGCTGCTTCTCCTCCCTTCCAGACACCACAGTCCTCACACCACTGCCAGCCTCCACTCCTCGGCAGCCCCAGGGAGCCTCCTAAAGTGCCAGACTGACTCTGACTCGCTTACAAAACTCTTCTGACGTTCCCTGTCATTCTAAAGATGAAGTTTCAATGCCACCCGATGTCCCGCAGGGCCCTTCATGACCTTGTCATGACCCTGTCATGACCATGTCCTTGGGCCTCTTCTCTGAGAAGCGCCAGCCTCCGCACCCGACTAGCCTTTTCTTTCAGATTCTTACAGCAGCCAGCCTTCCCCTCGCCAGCCAGCTTTCTCCTGGGCTGGCTGCCACTTCCCCCACAAACCACCCCAAAGCTCGTCCTGGTTAGCTCGCTCGCTCTCTCCTTGCTCTGCTGCCCATGGCCTCTCTTCAGAGGAAGCTCTTCCTCACTTCTGTAACTCCCTCAGATCCGGGTTAGGTGTCCTTCCCTGGCATGTTCTCACAGCCCTCTGGTGTAGGCACTTCCCTCACTCCGTTATAGAATCTGTTTTCTGATCCTGCCTGCCCAACCCCTTCCGGGGCAAGACTGTGAACTCACAGAGGAAGAAACCTACAATGTCTCTCTCTCTCTCAGCATTTCTTAGCACTGTAGTTCTAGAAGGGATGGGTGGAGGGACAAATGAATGAATAATACGTTCTACTAACGACTAACAAAATAGAATTCAACTATTAAATCTTCAGGAGAGCCCTGTGATATAAAGGAAGGAGTCGTTTGTTACCAGAATGAACTGGGAAACACTGGATACATTTTTTTTTTTTTTTTTTTGCATTTGGAAGCAATGCATGTTCATTAAAGAACATTGAGGAAATTACCTTCTGTAGGAAAATCAAAAGTCACCTATGGATCCATGTTTACACACAAAATATATTTCAATCGTGGTGTGTTCTTTCGATCAAAAGGACTATAGCTAATATCTCAGACTCACAAATCCTCACAGTAGCCCAGGATGGCACAGAGATTCAGGAACAGGCTCCAGGTCACAGAGCTGGTTAAATAGGAGAGCCAGGATCTGGATCCAGGCATCTTGGTTCAAAGCCCTCACTCACCTTTCTTGTTCATCCTAAACTATAGCTACCTAGACTCACTGCTTTGAAAGAAAAGGTACTTTAGTTATGCTCAATTTATTTTGCTATTGTAAGTCTTTTACAGAATGATTTTCAGTGGTTGACCTAAGTGCCTCTCACTTTTGCATGTGATCTATAAAACAATGATGAAAACTGTTTACGCTAATGAAAGGCACCAACAGGGCCATCTGGATACCCATTTCTGGCTACTGCCTAGCTTGTCTGAGCTACGGCCTTATTGACCAGCAGGTAACGTGCAGTTTGCAAGTGTCTTCATGTGAGACCTCTTGACCAGAACTATGCAAATCGAAAACTATCCCACAGAGAATTTTCTAACCTGCCCAAAGTATTGGACTTCTCACTCTTGTTATTTCTGGCACAGGAAGTGATTTCTGAAATTCTTTTCAGAAGACATCAAAGTCAACTTGTTCTTAAATTCAGGGAAGTGGGAACCAAATCTAGCCCTACATTCCTCTCTCTCATGAGAAACAGCTTCCTTCATTCTGATGCTTATCAAGGCAGGAACATACTGAACTCATTTAGCAATTTCACTGACTGTGGATTTTATATTTATCAGGAATCATGTCTAAAAATCACTGGTTCTCTAACTTTTCTGGTCCACAATTTCAGATTTCTGAACATATGTCATCAAGATAATGGGTGACAGAAAAGATCAAAACCTTTTATGATTTAAAATCTAGGCATCTTAGCATGACTGCTCCTTTCTTTACCATTATTAGGGTGCATATAGTAAGAAAGAAGGGGAGGTCTGGGTGCTTCTGTCAGCTAAGCATACAACTCTTGACTTTAGCTCAGGTCATGATCTCAGGGTCCTGAGACCGAGCCCCAAATCAGGCTCTATACTCAGCAGGGAGTCTGCTTGAGATTCTCTCTCTCCCTCTCCCTCTGCCCCTACTCCCCTGTGTGCTCTCTCTCTAAAATAAAGGAATAAAGGGACCTTGGGTGGCTCAGCAGTTGAGCGTCCACCTTTGGCTCAGGGCGTGATCCCAGAGTCCCAGAATCGAGTCCTGAATCAGGATCCCTGCATGGAGCCTGCTTCTCCCTCTGCCTGTGACTCTGCCTCTCTGTGTGTCTCTCATGAATAAATAAATAAAATCTTTTAAAAAAGAGAGAAATATTTAAAAGAAAAGAAAAGAAAGAAAGAGGGAGGGAGGGGAAAGAAGAGGAGGAGGAGGAAGAAAAGAGAAAAGTGGGGGAGAGAAGGATGGGGGGAAAGGGACGGGGAAGGGATAGATAGGAAAGGAGAGACAGAGACACAGGGGCTCTGTAGGGCTCTAGGAAAAGCTGCTGGGGATGAGAGTCTGCTGGCTGTTGAAGAAACACATGAATAATGGCCTCTCCCGCTCAGGTAAGTCGATCAGAGGCAGATAGACACCCTTGGCCTTAAGGAGAATATAGACCTTTCATAATCCAAGGAAGGCTGCCTCTCCCAATAATCTTAGCATGTAAAACTACTAGTAGAGAAAGAGGTAGAGAAAGTTCGATAGGATCCAAGGAACCTGCTAGGAGGAAACGGAAGACTCCAACCTTTCTGAAGTTCAACACTATTAGAACTTCTCTGATGGGCTAGAAAGGACACCGAGAAACCTCAAAAGGAAATACAGTGATGAGGGAAGGAGGAGTCTGTTGAATGGTGGTGAAGCAAGATTAGCCGTGGTGGAGTGTGCAGGGGCAGGAAGGAGACTGTGTCCCTGCCATCTTGGTCCTGCAGGTGTGCTCAATGAAGGACTAATGTGCTACCATCTTGGGAACCCATGCTGGGCACCACTGTAGCCGTTGCTGAAATCATAGGGTGTCTCAGTTTGTGTGGTCAGTTTTCCAAAGCGAAGCACTAAGAGTTGACAGGCTGGGGTCATTCACTGAACCTCTAGAGTCGAGTGGGAGCTAGGAGAGAATTCAGTGGGGGAGGATTCTTCCAGAAACACGGAGAAGCCAAACCAGAAAAGGAAGCCACAGACCAGGGAGAGGATGACCTGCTGGCATTGGGACATTCCAAATCCTGGGAATGATGAGAACGCCACCACCTTCCTTGTCCCACCTCATCTTCCCATCAAAAGCACTTCACACTTTCTTTTTGCCGTACTGCATGGGGACCCCAGGAGAAAGTGCAGAGTAGAACTGACCCCGTGGTGGGAATGGGGAGAAAGTCACAGAGTATACCATTTTCCAACTTGGAAAGTCACAAAATCAAAGGGTGTTAGAACTAAAACAAGCCTCAGAGGACCTGTGGCCCAACAGTTTTCAGAAATCCAGGCCCACAAAGGTGTGAGGGGTGCTGGAGGCTTCACCGTGGCTGAGATCCTAGGCTTAACCCAGACCCCTTCTGCACACCACGATGCTGTCTACCTGTAACAAGCCCACTGAGGAACAGGGGCAGAGGAACCTCTCAAGAAGCCCTGGTCCAGAGGCTGGGAACTGTACACTCAAGTCATGTTCCTGTCCTCATGCTTAATTATGGCTATTGCTACTTCCTGTCAAAGCCCCTATAGGAATATCTGACAGTGAGAGCTACACATTACTAGCTGTCAATGTAACCGTTTGGGCCCGAACTGATAGCCTGAGAGCCCCTTAGACAACACACAACCCACCCCCTCTGAGCCATCCACAGGCCACGGTGTGCCTGAGCAGGGCAAAGGGACCGTATGGGGAATCCTACATCCTACTTACCCCTTGGCCCAGATGCTCTGCCTATGAGGGGCCTTCAGCGTAGGTGGCCTCGTCGTTATAAGCACTGTTCTCTGCTCTGTGTGCTTGGCAGCAACTTTGGCAAAGAGCAAGACTTCCGAGGGCTGCCTTCTGTGCCCCCAAGCAACAAGCCAGGAGCCTGGAGTGCAGCCAGGATGATCAGGAGAGGCTGTGCCCCAGCCCTCGGGGCCAGTGGCAGGCACATGGGAGTCATGGCAATTTGAGCAGTGTTAGGGAGATGCCAGGAGAAGGGGGCGTGAGAGAAGTCTCGGGGAGGGTGGGCAGAGGGAGTGAGGCAGTGTGGGTGCTGAGAGCGTTGGCCCATCATCCCAGGCGTCCGTGGCATCACCACTCAGCTCTGGCAAACATAGTCAGCGCCTTGATTAAGGAATCTCAGAAAAGCTGGAGTTTATAAAATCTCCCTAGCAAGGTGCATTTGGAGGTGCTTGTGAGACACCCATTCAACACCCTCCTACCTACCGTGCTTATGTTTACATTTGGGATCCAGTGAAGGCTTTTGGGACAGCATGTGCTGCTTTGATATGTGGAGTCTTTTGAGCCAAAGGCACTTGAGACCTTGTGGGCCCACAAGAAACTTTGTTCCTCCCTTAATTACACAGAAGAATCGAAACTGGGAGTCTTTCCCAGAATAAGGATTAGCAACAGAAATTATACCTGAGTGCCCCATCTGCACGGTAGAGCAAACATCTACCAAACACCGGCTCCTCCTACCTCCCTGGGTAGTGCATTCCCTCCGTCTGAAGGCCAGACCCCGTGCCCCTTCTTATTCGGAATGACATGTAGACCTCGTTTTGCCTGACTGCTTGGAACTCCCGTGGCTGTGTGGACTCCCCATACGTACCCCTATTAACTTCCATCTTCTCCTGTTAATCTGTCTCATGTCAATTTGATTCTTAGCCAGGCTGGAAGGACCTTTGAGGGGACAGGAAATCTTGATGTGGGGTGCATGCTGCTGCGAGGGGACTGCCTCCTTCGAGGCCCACTTGCTCGCCCTCCTACTTTCCTGACCTCCACGTCCAAGTCCCCTCTGCAGCGTCTCTTTGCTTGCCTGCCCTTTAAATACTAGTGATCTCGGGGCTGGGTCCTAGCCCACTTCCTTCTGCCCTTGAACCTGAGATCCACTGACTCTCAGTGAGTCCCTGGGTAGGCTTAGGGGAGATGGTCCATAACCCCATTAAAATAGCACAGGGGGTGGGGGCACCTGGGTGGCTCAGTTGGTGAAGCATCTGTCGTTGGCTCTGGTCATGATCTCGGGGTCCTGGGATTGAGCCCCACGGGCTCTTTGCTCAGCAGGGAGTCTGCTTCTTCCCCTCCCTCTGCCCTTCTGCCTGGCTTGTGCTCTCACTCTCTCTCTCTCAAATAAATAAATAAAAATTAAAAAAAAAAAAAACAGCATTGAGTGCCAATATAACAAATAGGCCTGGGCATTCCTTCTAGAAAGAAGGGCCAAAATAGACATGATTCTGGTGGAGCCTCTGAGCCCGTACTCTGCCTCCATCCCAGGGAAGAACACTGCTCTCTGCTCTGCAATCCCTCCTCACTCCACCCTTGGCTTCATCCACCCCACCACTCAGACCACCCGCAACTACTCCCAGACACCCGCCTGAAACCCAGATCCTGATGGCCAAAGACTTGCTGGAAATCTCCCCTGGGAGGCCTCGCAGGTACCCCTAAACTTAACAATCCAAAACTCAACACATCACCATTCGCCAAATCCACTCCTCCTCTTGTGTTTTCTATTTCAGTAAAGACACCACCTCATCCCCAGCTGCCCAAGCCAGAAAGCTGGGAGTCATCCTGCTTCCTCCTCCCCAACCCCCCTTTCTAGATCCAGTAGAGGGCTTGAGAGCTCAGCTTCTGGAGCCACACTGTGTGTGTCTGCTCCCTACCTACATGTGTCTTCTTGGCAGACACATTTAACTTCCCTGTGCCTTATGTTTTCCATCTCCAAAATGCAGGTAATAGTAATATTTTCCTCATTTTTGTGAATTGTGCCCACATAACTGAAAATTTGAAGACTTGATACATTACAAGCTCAGAGCAATACTGAGCAATCTGCTCAGAGCAGATACATTACTGCTCAGAGCAGCTGGGGCTCTGTGTTTGCTAATGTGACAATTAAGCCGGGTCCCCATCCTGTCTCTCCTAGATCAGCCTCCTAGCTTCCTCTGCCCCAACCCCGTAAGCTGGGCCCTCATTCCGAAAGGCAGTTCTGGTCATCACATCTCTCAGTGGACTCTCGTCATTCCTTTTTTTCTTTTTAAGATTTTATTTAAATAATATAATAATATATTATTATAATAATTATTATATATATTATATAATATTATATATAATATATAAATATAATATATTTATATTAATTTATAATATATAAAATTATATTATATAATAATATAATTATTTATAAATAAGAGAGAGGCACACAGAGAGAGGCAGAGACACAGGCAGAGGGAGAAGCAGGCTCCATGCAGGGAGCCTGACGTGGGACTCGATCCCAGGACCCTGGGATCACGCCCTGGGCCGAAGGCAGATGTTCAAACGCTGAGCCACCTGGGTGCCCCAACTCTCGTCATTCTTAAGATCAAGTCCAAAAATGCTGGCTGACAAGCCACTCATGATCTGCCTCCAACTTACATCCTTGCTTCTTCCCTCTACACCTGCTGGCCATAATCGTCCTCTTCTCCTTGACCACCCCTGGGCCTACTGTCCTCTCTGCCTGTCCTCTGGCCACTGCATTCTCATGATCTTCTTTGCTTAGGGGAGTTGAAGGGACCCTGTGGGGAAAAAGTTGCTTGGGTTTTTTTGTTGTTGTTGCTGTTGGGTTTTTTTGTTCTCTTTTTCCTGCTTTTATTCTTGCTGGGACCTGTGCCCCCATCTTACGCATGCAATGCTTGTCCTCCTCGTAAGGGACAAGGAGTTAATGATTTCTGTGGACTCTTCCAGCACAACAGACAACAGCTAAGGAATGTCCAAGTGAAGCCATCACAGGCATGTTCCAGAACACTGGCGCTAGAGGTCTTGATGCCAAGACCCCAGGTGCCAAGGAGTAAGTGACTTACGATGGACACCAGGCCCCTGTCTTTATTCTGACCAGTTGCTGGATGCCTGAGGGGACACATGCACCACACAGCAACCGTCAATAAAAACCCCAGACCCGGCGCAAAGATCGGTTTCTCTCTCCTTTCCTTTCGGCATCTCCTAGACGCTCTGTCTGTATCCTCAATAATCTCTGCTCTCACTTCTTCTCGGTTCATGTTTGATTTCCATCCTGCAGGGAGCCAAGACCCTCTTGGCAGGTCCTGCAGGACCCCCTCTTGGTCATCTTGGGTTCGTGAGCTCAAGCCCCCATGCTGGATCGAGAACTTACTTAAAAAATAAAAAATTAAATAAATATTAAAAAATCTAAAAAACAACACAAAACTAAAAAAAAAAAAAAATCTGCCTTGAGGTTTCTAACCTGGCAGGTTTTTTTCTGGCACTTGAGGAGGTCTAGCTTTCTTAGGTCTGAGTGCTGTTCCTTCCAAGACAATAGTACACACCCACTTCTTCACCTTCCTGGCTGCTCTTTATATTTGTCCTTTGTTTTAACTGCTTTGCAATTTCATTAAAATGCATCTATATGTGGTTTCTCTTTAATTTATTCTGCTTGGAATTTGCACCAGCGTTATGCATCAGTTCTGAGAAACTCCAACTCGTTACCTTTTGAATACTTTAATACTTCCTCTACTACCAGCTTCCCTGTCTTTTCTCCCCTGGGACTCCAATCAATGCGATATTTTCTAGTGGTTTTCTCTTGAGGCCAGAGTCACTACCATTCTTACCCAAGGATAAGGTTGAAAAGTGACCCATGACCTGGATCACTGGCCCTCAGCAAATGTCTGTTGAATAAATCTGAACATTGGACAAATGTTTAATCCTCCCAGGTACCACAGCTGTGGGGAGTCTGCTTCTCCCTCTCTCTTTGCCCCTCCCCCTGCTCCTGCTCTAATAAATTAAAATCTTTCTAAATAAATAAATAAAATTGTAAATCCATGACTTGCTAAAGCACTCATATGGATTAGAAGAGATGAGAGTAAGGTTCAAGTTACGCACCCAAATGGAGAAGAGGTTCTGTCCTCTGCTCTCTGCCCCAAGTCTTCTCAGATGTGTTTCCCACTTCCTGCCGCTTCATGGTTCACTTGTTTGTTGATGCTGAGAATATGGAAAAAAGGGGTAAGTGGAGAAGTAGCTTTAGGATTCATAGGATTCCTGATTTGTCGTTAACAGGATCCAGCAGGATGACCTTGAGCAAGTGACTTAATGTCTATGAGTTTCAGTTTCTTCAACGGTCAAATAATAATAAGTAACATTCATTTTGTTTAGTGTGTGCCTAAAACCATTCTTAGTATGTTTGATACATTTAATCCAAGTATAGAGAAGACACCCTTATTACCTCCATTTTACAGAAGAAGACATGGAGACTTTAAAGCATTTGTTTATGTAATCTCACATCAACAGGGGTGTCACCAGGAGTTGACCCCAGGTCTCTTTGTTACTATAGCCTTAGCCACTAGGTTGTTAGAGAGCATTAAATAATTTCTCTGATCAATCTCAACTCTAAAGTTTCAGAGTCCTGTTATGCATATATACATAGCTGTGGTACACTCTACTGAAGTTTCTTGCATTCCTTAAAAGATGACAGTAGTGTTTTTCTTTTTTTTTTTCTTTATTTATTTATGATAGTCAGAGAGAGAGAGAGAGAGAGAGAGAGAGAGAGAGAGGCAGAGACATAGGCAGAGGGAGAAGCAGGCTCCATGCACCGGGAGCCTGATGTGGGATTCGATCCCGGGTCTCCAGGATCACGCCCTAGGCCAAAGGCAAGCGCCAAACCACTGCGCCACCCAGGGATCCCCCAGTAGTGTTTTTCTACCAAGAAAGTATTATTTCTACTTTATCAGAACATTCATTTAGATATTGATCTTCCACCCTCATCTCCTCCCTGCCATTTTATAGTCTTAGAACTACAATTACAAATATTCTTTTTAAAAAAAAAATATTTATTCATGAGAGACACACTGAGAGAGGCAGAGACATAGGCAGAGGGAGAAGCAGGCTCCCTGTGGGGAGCCCAATGTGGGACTCCATGCCAGGGCCCTGGGATCACACCCTGGGCCAAAAGCAGACACTCCACCACTGAGCCACCCAGGCACCCCAATTGCAAGCATTCTAAGCTCCCTATCCGGCTTTTTTCCAAGTGTTCCCCAATTGTCTCTTGATTGGACGAAATTCAGCTTCTAGTACAGGAACTGGCAAACTCCTGGAAGGGTCACCTGCAGCTTTGTGGGCCATATAGTCCTTGCTGCAACAAGTCAACTTTGCTGCAGTTGCACACAAGCAGTGGCAGACAATACTGAGGGTGGCAGTGTTCCAATAAAACTTTATTTACAAGAACAGGTGGCAGCTGTTTGACCAGTGGGCTATAGTTTGTTGCTCCTGATTAATATATTCCTTAGGCAAGCCTCATGATCACAGTATTTTGTCACTTCTTGCTTCTGTATGACTGCTTTGATACAGGAAATAAATTATTGTATCTATATTCCAGTTGCTTGAAAATTTTACTTCACTGTTTTCTTGCTTTGTATTTTGCTATCAATAAGTCTAATACCATCCTGATTTACTTTCCCATATAAATGACTTGTTAATTTGTCTGCAGATCCAGAGGGTTTTAAATTGTTTTCAGTCTTCAAATTCTAATATTATGTGCCATATGATAGATTCTTTCAATAGTTTCTTATTTTATCTCAATGAAATTTACAAAGATAATAATTTCAAATAGTAGTTCTTTTGGAGTGTTTTATCTTGTTTAGCTTTCTTGAAAGGGATCTTTCTTTAGGAATCTTCTTTTTCTTAGCTCTTGCATTTCTATCCTTTGTACCCATTAACTACTTTGCATTTATTATCTCATAGACGACTTTCTTTTTTTTTTAAGATTTTATTTATTTATTCATGAGACACACACAGAGAGAGGCAGAGACACAGGCAGGGGGAGAAGCAGGCTCCCTGCAGGGAGCCTGATGCAGGAATCGATACCAGATCCCGGATCAGGCCCCAAGCTGAAGGCAGAGGCTCAACCGCTGAGCCATCCAGGGTCCCTCATAGACAACTTTCTTTTAGTCGTTTTTGAAATAATTTTGCCTTTTGATCCAATTTCTTTCCAGTATTCCTCTAGCTCTTTTTGCAACTGTCTATTCCTATTCAGAATTTTACATTGGTGGGGTACTGTGTTCTTGCATTTCTATAATCTGTTGGATTAAACTTAATTCATGTTGGACTATTGTGAGTTTTGTGAGTTCTGCTCTGTGAGCTTATCTATTTATTTAAAAGATTTTATTCATTTATTTGACAGAGAAAGAGAGAAAGAGAGAGTATGAGCACAAGTAGGAATGGCAGAGGGAGTACTCCCAGTTGAGCCCAATGATGGATTCCATCCCTGGACCCTAGGATCATGATTTGAGCCACCCGAGCGCCCCTGCTTTGTGAGTTTAAATAACATTTGCTGAAAAGTTTGATTTATGCTTTCTTTGTTCTGTTTGTTATGTTTATTCCTGTTTATGAGACAGTGTGTTGACTTTTCCTGACCAGCGATGACAGATTGTCCTATCACAACTAACGCGTAGTTGCTTCCTCTGTTTCTTGGTTCAAGAATGCCCTCTTCTGGGCAGTTTTAATAATTAACTGGCATCTTGTTTGAATAATTGGGGAGTCTATTCTTCTGCCTCTTTGCTCTTACCGTGTTGCTTATCTGTAGCCCCTTCCTTCTTCATTTTTGCCATCAGACTTCCAAGAGACACGTTCCCTTTCTAAGAGGCCTTTCCCTCCCCCAGAAATGCTGCCTCCCCAACACTACACCACTCTGCTCCCTCACGTTTTCTGAGACCACTTCTTTCTATTCACCAGCTATGACTGACGCCAGAACAACAACAACAAAATCCATTTATTGGAAGAGAGCCCTGTCATTAATGTATAAATATTTTTTAATTATTGGAAGTACTCTCATATGGGTTTTTTCATCAACAGCTGATGGTTCAGTATAGATAATTAAAAGCTGCTCCTTTGAAACACATTTTTAAATATTTAATATATACAAATGTGTAAAGAATAATACCACAAACTTAACCATGCCCACTGCTTCCCTTGAGGAATTCCCATTATAAGTGAGGTCTGCAGGCACTCCTTCTTCAACAGTATCTACTCTTTTGACCTCCTCAAATACTGACCTAAGCAAGATGCAGTATCATTTCACATATTTCTAATTTTATAAATGTGTATCATATTGTAAACATTTCTCTAAAACTTGTTTTTCTCAATTTACTTTTCTGAGATTCATCATGTGGATATACATGTCTCTACTTCATTGATTTTTAACTATGATAGAGTATTCCATTGTGTGACTATCATACAATTTTTGTGTCCATTTGTCTTTTTATAGGCATTTAGGTATCTTTTGTTGTTTTTGCTACAATTAATAATGCGTCTATGAGCAGTCATATATATGTCTTCTTATATACGTGTGCAAGAAAGTATATATCTAAGAGTGAAACTTCTGGATGGTAGGGTGTGAATGTCTTCAACTATATAGAATATTGCCAGTTGTTCTCCAAAGGAATGGAAAGATTTATACTGCCAAAGCAATATATGAAAATTCTTACTGCTCTATATTTTTGACAATATTATCAAATTTTTATGGGTTTTTTGCCAATCTGTGCGTGAAGTTATTCTGATTTTATTATTTTATAGTTTTACTGAGATGTAATTGACATGTAACATTGTAAGTTTAAAGCGAACAACATAATGGTTTATGTATATGTTGCAAAATGATTACCACATGAATTTAGTTATCCATCACCTCACATAGTTATAATTTTTTCTGTGACATTTTCTAAGATCTATTCTCTTAGCAACTTTCAAATATACATAAAGTATTCTTAACTCTTTTTACCTTGCTGTACCTTACATCCCTAGACATTATTTATAGTAATCAAAACATCAAAACAGTATGGTATTGGCATAAGAATAGACATATTACACAAGAGAACATAAGGCATTGAGGCATTAAGGAGAGCACGTGATGAGATGAGCCCTGTGTGTTATACTATATGTTGGCAAATTGAATTTAAATAAATTAAAAAATTTTTTAAACTTAAAAGTTTAAAAAAATGGTGCTGGGAAAATTGGACATCCATATTCAAAAGAATCAAAATAGATCTCCTATTTTATACCACTCACAAAAATTAACTCAAAATAAGGACTTAAATATAAGACTTGCAACCATAAATATCCTAGAAGAGGAAAAAAAAAAAAAAGAAAAGAGAAAAAGCTCTCTGACATTGTTATTGGTGATGACTTTTTTTATATGACACCTAAAGCACAAACAACAGAAGCAAAATAAAGAAATGGAACTTCAAAGAAAAAAGCTTCTGCCCAACAAAGGAAACAATCAACAAAATGAAAAGGCAACCTATCAAATGGGATAAAATATTTGCAAACCACACATCCAATGGAGGTTAATATCCAAACTGTATAAGGAACTCCCAACTAAGTAGCAAAAAAGCAAAACAAAGAACATTTTAAAAATCTCAAAAAATAGGCAAAAGCAAAAGCAAACAAATCCAATTTAAACATGGGTGGAGGACCTAAACTGACATTTTTCCAAAGACACATGAAAAGATGCTCAGCATCACTCATCAAGGAAATGCAAATCAGAACCACAATAAGATATCACCTTATATCGGTCGGAATGGTTATTACTAAAAGACAAGAAATAACAAGTGTTGGTGAGGATGTGGAAAAAAGGGGACCCTTTTTATTCAATCTATTTCCAGAATTCTCTTGGCTTTTCTTTTTTCAACTAACCACTTAATCTATTTTTATTCAGAATTTTAAATTTGCGAGTTACAGTGTTCTTGCATTTCTGATTTGATTAAACTTAATTCATGTTTGAGTGTTGTATTAAGTTTCCTCTGCTTTGTGGGATTTTGTTTTACATTTTATTTTTTTACCCCTGGGGCTCCAGGATCGTGACCTCGACTGAAGGTAGACACTTAAGTGTGTCTGCCTTCACCCAGGCACCCCTTCTAGCCATTTTTTTAACTGGATTGTTTTTTGGGTGTTGAGTTTTATAAGTTCTTTCTAGATTGTGGATACTAATCCTTTATCTGATATGTCATTTGCAAATATCTTTTTGCATTCCATAGGCTGCCTTTTAGTTTTGTTGATTGTTCCCTTGGCTGTGCAGAAGTTTTTTTATTTTGATGAAGTCCCAAAAGTTTATTTTTGCTTTTCCTTCCCCTTGCCTCAGGAGACATACCTAGTGAGAAGTTGTTATGGCTGATGTCAGAAGTTACTGCCTCTAGGATTTTAATGGTTTCAGGTCTCACATTTAGGTCTTTAATTTTGAATTTATTTTGGGGTATGGTATAAGAAAGTGGTCCAGTCTTCCCAACACCATTTATTGAAGAGACTGTCTTTTTTCCATTAGATATTCTTAGCTTCTTTGTTGAAGATTGACTATATAGCTGTGGGTTCATTTCTGAGTTTTCTATTCTATTCTATTGATCTATATGTCTGTTTTGGTGCCAATACCATACTGTCTTGATGACTACAGTTTTGTAATATAACTTAAGGTCTGGAATCCTGATGCTTCCAGCTTTGTTTTTCTCTTTTCGAGATTGCTTTGGCTATTGAGAGTCTTTCGTGATTCCATACAAATTTTAGGACTTTTTGTTCTAGCTCGTGAAAAATGCTGGTGCTATTTTGATAGGGATTAAACTAAATGTGTAGATTGCCTTGGGTAGTTTAGACACTTTAATAACATTTGTTCTTCCATTCCTTGAATATGGGATATTTTTCCATTTCTTAAGTGTCATCTTGAATTTCTTTCTTAAGTGTTCTATAGTTTTCTGACCACAAACCTTTCACCTCCTTGGTTAAGTTCATTCCTAGGTATTTTATTTTTGTAATTGTAAAAAGGAATGTTTTCTTAATTCTCTTTCTGCTACTTCATAATTGGTGTAGAAAAGCAAAAGATTTCTGTACGTTGGTTTTGTACCCTGTGACCCTACTGAATTCGTTTATCAGTTCTAGCAGTTTTTGGGTGGAGTCTTTTCGGTTTTCTATATAGAGTGTCATCTGCAAATAGTGAAAGTTTGACTTCTTCCTTGCAAATTTGGATGCATTTTCTTCTTGTTGTCTGACTGCTGAGGCTAGGACTGCCAGTGCTGTGTTGAATAAAAGTGGTGAGAGTGGACATTCCTGTCTTGTTCCTGACCTTAGGGGGAAAGCTCTCAGTTCTTCCCCATTAAGGATGATATTAGCTGTGGGTTTTTCATATATGGCCTTTATTATGTTGAGATATGTTCCCTTTAACCCAAAGTCTCCACTGAAAAAGAGAACTTCAGGCCAGTATCTCTGATGAACCTG
Organism: Vulpes vulpes; assembly: GCF_048418805.1. Classification (NCBI taxonomy): domain Eukaryota; kingdom Metazoa; phylum Chordata; class Mammalia; order Carnivora; family Canidae; genus Vulpes; species Vulpes vulpes. Next base: position 106,367,999 of record NC_132781.1, on the reverse strand, counting down.
AATGGAAAAATTCTCATTAAATACTAGCGGGGATCCTTGGGTGGCTCAGCAGTTTAGCTCCTGCCTTCAGCTCAGGGTGTGATCCTGGAGACCTGGGATTGAGTCCCACATCGGACTCCCTGCATGGAGCCTGCTTCTCCCTCTGCCTATGTCTCTGCCTCTCTCTCTGTGTGTGTCTCTCATGAATAAATAAATAAAATCTTTAGAATAAAATAAAATAAAATAAAATAGGGACGCCTGGGTGGCTCAGCAGTTTAGCGCCACTTTCAGCCCAGGGTGTGATCCTGGAATCACAGGATGGAGTCCTGCATTGGGCTCCCTGCATGGAGCCTGCTTCCCCCTCTGCCTGTGTCTCTGCCTTTCTCTGTGTCTCTCATGAATAAATAAATAAAATATTTTTAAAAAATAAAATAAAATAAAATAAAATAAAATAAAATAAAATAAAATAAAATAAAATAAAATACTAGCAAACCGAATCCGACAGTATATTAAAATAATCATTCATCACAATCAAGTGGGACTTACTCCTGGGCTGACAGTGTGGTTCAATATTTACAAACCGATTAACATGACACTACACTACATTAATAAAAGAAAGGTTAAGAACCATATGATCCTTTCAGTAGATACAGAAAAAGCATTTGACAAAGTACAACACCCAATCATGCTTGGTGTTTTTTAAAAAGCATTTTTGCCAGCTGAAAAAGTTAGATTTATACTCTTTGTGTCCCTCTTCTTATGTTTATTTCTGTTTATGATGAAGTGTATTGGCTTTTTGTGACCAGCAGCAAGAAGCAATGCCTCTATCATCCTCAGATATTCAGTCTGCTATATTTTATGCTACCTCTTTTTTTAAAAAAAGATTTTATTTATTTGAGAGAGAGAAAAAGCATGAGCGGGGGCAGGAGAGAGAGGCAGAGGGAGAAGCAAGCTCCCTGCTAAGCAAGGAGTCCTATGCAGGACTCATCCCAGGACCCTGAGATCATGACCTGAGTTGAAAGCAGATGCTTAACCCACTGAGCCACCCGGGTGCCCCTAGGCCATTGCTTTTTTTAATCAGCAAATTCTAAGTATCTTATCTGACTGGATTTCACCATTCTTACTCATTTCTTTGAGATCATCCACATCGTGTCAGTATAAGCCCTTCCCCAGCATCACCGGGTCTCACGCACTGCCTGCAGGATTTAACCGGGTTTCTCCGCACCCCCAGCACTCCATAAGGGCTTGCTGAGACAGGAGGTCCACTCCACGAGCCCCTGCACCTGCCTTCCACCACCTGGTTGGAGAAATAGCTCATGCTCTGCTGCCGGTGCTCCAGGATGAACCATTTCTATTTTTGGCCACAGGTATTTAAAATCTCTTGGAAAAGACATTTGGGGAAGTGACGTCAATCACAAGTCCAAGCAGAATGCTGTTCTTCGTGTCCTGTCCAGTGCTTACCTTTTTTTATTGCTTACACCACTTCTCAGTGCTTGCAGGAGGGGGTGAGTGACCATGTCCACAGACAAGCAAGTCAGACTCAAGAAATGGTGCAGAGAGGGACCATAACGACGGAAATGCCAGGTGGTGGGGTTAACGGGATTCTTTCTTTAAGGAGTGTATCAATCCAGGCCTCTTCTGGGCATTTTCTTTTAGAAAACAGTCCCAGCGTGTTGGGCAACTATGACCCTCACAACTCTTTCAACTGTTTCAATTGTACAGCAATTATAACTTTTTTCCTTTTAGGCTAAAAAAAAAATCAAGACTTGTGAAACCAAGACTCTTAACAGCAATTTGTATTCTATTTTTTAAATTAAAAATTACATAAATAGTATATTTTTCTTTTTTTAAACTTTATTTATTTGTTTGTTTATTTATTTATTTATTTATTTATTTATTTATTTATTTATTTATTTGAGAGAGAGAGAGAGCAAGCACGAGATAGGAAGCAGCAGTGAGAGAGGGAGAAGCAGGCTCCCCACTGAGCAGGGAGCCGGATGCGGGCTCCATCCAAGGACCCCGGGATCATGACCCGAGCTGAAGGCAGATGCTTCACAGACTGAGCCACCCAGGTGCCCCAATAGTCTATGTTTCTTAAGCTATGTGGTATAATTTTGAGGTTAGGTCATGAACCCTAGACTTTTGACAGCCTCTTACTCATTTTCACCTTGGACAAATTTCTTAGGTTTCTGAGTTCATTTTCTCCTCTGTAAAGTCAGACTAGTAATAGTTTCTACTGGTGAGAATTAAATGGATAATGATTCATAAATTGCTTGATATACAGTAAGGACTCAGTAAATTTTGGCTACTATGTTATATAATATTTATAGATATGGTCAAGTAAAAAATGAAAAATAGAAAGTGTCCATTATCCTAGATAATATCTTAAAATTTTGATTCCACATTATTTTTTACATAATGGGGTGCTGTTTTATGTTTTCCTGTTTTGTTTTGTTTTTTTTTTTGTCATTTACTATTTTTTTTTATGGCTCTAAGAATATGTTGCTTCATGACTTGGCAACTTCCTTTTGTGGACTTAAAAGTTGCCCCTATATTTTTTTGCTATAAAAACCCCTTAATGAACATTTTGTAGAAAATTTAGTATATCTCTCTCCAAGGTTCTCAGGATAAATTTCCAGAATTTAGGCTTAACACATTGTTAAAATTCTTGATATATATTTCCAAATTGGCTGCAATTTATACCTCATTAGCAATGAACATGGCACGGAGTTTCCCTTTCCTTCCCCTGAGATATTTATAAAATATAACCTATCACCTATAAAATACATCTATATAATGCCTTCTGCAGGTCACAAACTTTGTGGCCACAGAAGTGTTTAATACTTTTGAAAAGCACTGAGTACCTCAAGAGCTTTTTTTTAAAAAAAATTCTTTTTATTTATTCATGAGACAGAGAGAGGCAGAGAGACACAGGCAGAGAGAGAAGCAGGCTCCATGCAGGGAGCCGGACGTGGGACTCTATCCTAGATCCCCAGGATTAGGCCCTGGGCTGAAGGCGGCGCTAAACCACTGAGCCACCCGGGCTGCCCAAGAGCTTCTGTTTATATGTGATATATTGCCAATACAGATATTAAAACTAAGACATTTTAAAGATACTTAACTGTGGACGCCTGGGTGGCTCAGCAGTTGAGTATCTGCCTTCACAGTCAGGGCGTGGTCCTGGAGACCCGGGATCGAGGCCCACGTTGGGCTCCCTGCATGGAGCCTCCTTCTTCCCCTGCCTGTGTTTCTGCCTCTTTCTCTCTCTGTCTCTGTCTCTCATGAATAAATAAATAAACTCTTTTTAAAAAAATAAAGATACTTAACTCACGGTAAATTGTTATATATAAAAGACTATATTTTTTCTCTCTGTCTCTGTTGAATAAATAAAATCCTTTTTTTAAAAAAATACTATATTTCCCTCCCAAAAAATAAATAGTGAGAAGAATGGCATTGTTTTACAGTTTTACAAATCTGCCTAATGCCTGTCTTAACAGAAGGCAGCTCGGTTCTCATTCCTGCTTCTGCATTCAAGCTGTCACAATGCTCCAGGCCACGGAGCCTCAAGGCAAGCTCAACTGTGCCCATGTGGGTGAATGAGAGTTAAAAAGGCAAACATTTTAGTCTTTTCCTGAAAATAGCTTCAACCACCTGAAAAGGTCTCAGGAATTCCTGTGGGTTCCCCAGACCATACTTTGAGAACTGTTAATAAGTATACTATCAAAGATGTTATATCTTTAAGGGAGAAACAAGAATTAGTTTTGAGATATTATGGAAGTCAGTATCAAATCTTCATCAGAATTATTTAGGAGGTTTTAAAGCACTTTTTTTTTTTTTTAAATAATCTTTTTTTTAAAATTTTTATTTATGATAGTCACAGAGAGAGAGAGAGGCAGAGACACAGGCAGAGGGAGAAACAGGCTCCATGCACCGGGAGCCCGATGTGGGATTCGATCCCGGGTCTCCAGGATCGCGCCCTGGGCCAAAGGCAGGCGCCAAACCGCTGCGCCACCCAGGGATCCCTTAAAGCACTTTTTAATGATGATATAAGTCATTAAAAAGACACCTTTACAAATTAGTTATTATTCAACTGATAATGTCTTTTGACTATTTCTTTTTTTTTTTTAAGATTTTATTTATTTGACAGAGAGAGAGAGCACAAGCAGGGGGAGCAGCAGAAAGGGAGGGGGGTAGAGAAGCAGGCTGTTTGCTGAGCAGGGAGCCCAACGTGGGGCTCCATCCCAGGACCCCAGATCATGACCTAAGCCAAAGGCAGATGCTTAACCAACTGAGCTACCCAGGCGCCCCTCTTTTGACTATTTCACGGTCACTGCTATGTGATATTTGTTCTATCCACTTTCAAAGGATTATCACAAGTTTTGTTGAACAGTTGCAATCATGTTTTTCTTCCCCAAATGTGGCATGGAGCCCATCTTGCTTCTTTGATGGCACGATCCCTAAGAGAAAAATGTAAGCTAGAACCAAGGTGTTCCTTCAACTCAGGGACAACTCCTTGTGGGAGTTAATTTTGTTTCCTTTGCAGGGAGGACAGTGGTGAGGCGAGCCAGGGAAGGAAGAATCAGGTCCTTACTTTCCTACCCAGTGAATTTTGGCCAAGTGTGAGAACAACAGCAGGGAGAGGACTGGCCAATGAAAAGGACTTCAAATCTCTCCTTTACTCTGAAATGTGCTCCAACCATCTCTTGGCCAGTGCCTGCCATGTCCCCGGTGTCTCCGAGCTCATATGGCCCACGAGCACTTTTTACTTTCATTCTGAGGCAGCTGGGAACTCCATCAACTTTCAGCAAAGTAACTGGATCAGAGCCAGAGAAAAATCCTGGCTCCACAGGAGACGATGACATCAACACTTCAGAAGCACAGCCTCTTCTGTTCCTGGCCCTCTGCTCTTCCTTCCTTCCCGGCCAGGACAGAGGCTCTCTCTGCCTGGAGATCCAAGCCGAGTGTCACTTTGGTGGCTTGATGACACTAGAGTTACTAGTCAGCTTTTTCCTCCCCACTTTTACAATGAGGTAGGTCTCCATGAAACTTGTACATAAAGAAATTCACTGCCAAACCTTGATTTAAAGACTTTCTTTCCCTCTCATAGACAGGTTTTCAGGGTTTTTTTAAAAAAGATTTTATTTATTTATTCATGAGAGATACAGAGAGAGAGGCAGAGACACAGGCAGAGGGAGAAGCAGGCTGATGCTTCTGCTGAACATGCTGCTGGACTTGATCCCAGGACCCCAGGATTACGACCTGAGCCGAAGGCCAATCCTCAACCACTGAGCCACCCGGGTGCCCCAGATTTTCAATTTCTGGACAAGAACAAAAGGGCTGGCTCCTTAGGTTTTTGCTAAAGGGTTTTGCTGACAAAGACAACTTTTGCAACAACATAGTCCCAAATTGATGGCACATATACCCACTGTTAGTAATTACATGTGAGACAAGTGGGGTTTTTAAAAATATAATTATGTATAGAAAAAAATGTAGATTGGCAGTTCTCTGAGGCTGCTGCTACAGGAAGATGACATTCGAAGAGTTTGATTTCACCTCCTTTGGGGCCATCTGTGACATTTTTATTGGCTTGCATTGGAGCCTGGGCACAAAAATTGTATCTACAAAATATTTAAATAAAAATATGCTCTATTCAAGCTTTATAGATACAGTGTCTGTGCCCAGGATCCACTGTAAGCCAGGAAAATATATATCCGTGTGGTTCAACATACATTTTTCATCATTCAACAAATATCTGTTCAATAAATTCATGCCAAGCATTCTCAGCTTCCTTAGAGGGGTCAGCAGAAGCAGCTCCCTACTTACTAAGTGTGGAGGTGAACCAGGAGACAGAGAAAAGTGGTTTGGCTTCTTGTGAATTTTGTTCCAGAGCGGAGTCCAAACATTCTGCAAAGCCTCCCCCAATTCCAACCCTACCAATGCCTTTCCTGTTCTAACTTGTCCAGGGCAGTGACTGAGGGACCAGCATCTGGACTGTTGTCACCACTGGACGCTATCATGCTTTTCTCATATTTTGCCTGCATTTCGTTCCTTCCATGTAAGTTTCTAGAAGGCAGATGCTTGGCAGATGCTCCTTTTATTTTCTCCACAAAGCCTGGAACTGGGTGTAGGGCCACCGTGGCCAGTGCTAGGGACTAGAGGTTTAAGCAAGTAGCTACAGAAAGTGGCCCAGACTTGCCACACCTTGAGAACAGAGCCAATCTCGCCCATCCTCACGTCCCTCCATTCACTGCCCACCTCCGATCTGCCGAAGAGCCCACCACCCACCTCCTGGGTGCTCCTGGGAACATCCTTCTCCCTCCATTTCCACCCCACTGCCTCCTCCTCCCAACTGTGATCCTCACACGGTAGGCGGTGTACGGGCTGGCTTAGCACAGAGTCAGAACAAAGGAAACCCCAGTCTGACCTTGCCCACTAAAAATGGAAAAATAAACCAAACTACTGTGCACAGTCATGTAATACTGTATGCAGAGCAGGACTGTAATACTTAAGCCTGGCTGCAAACGTCGATCGTGCCACCTGCAGACTCCACCTCGCAGGATAGAGACCCTCTGCCCAGGGCTTTCCAAGCTGTGAGGCTGGGAGCTGGGTCTCACCTACCAAGGAAGGGAAAAGAGTAACCCCAGGTGTCATGGGGAGGAGTAAATGAGGTCACGCTTAGTTGACAGTTTGGCACAAAACCACAAGCAAGTTTAAAAAAACACACACACATACAACCAAATTTAAAAAAATATATAACCAAAGGCTCTTGTGAGTTTGCTAAATGAACCTTTCTCAAGCAGAGCCCCAGCTGGGGGTGGTGAGCCTCGGTTCCACAACAGATGACCCACCGGAGAGGGTTATTAGGGTCCTGGAGGAGGAGGCCCACAGCATGCCCGGGGTGGGGGGCCAGGCCAGGTGGCCACCCTCCCATGAGTGGCAGGACCCATAGCACTTGCCCATGTTCAGGGGTGCGGGGTGCCTTTGGTGGCCCCAGGCTAAGGCCTGGTTGGTCAATCCAAACAAAAATGCGGGATTTTGGTAAGTTTCACGGGGTGGGGTGGGGGTCACATGAGGGGTGCCCAAGGGGAAGGCTCTGGGATGCCGGAGAGCCTCGAGGGCCGCTGAGGGGAGTCTTGGGGGACTTCCCTTCACCTTTTCTTCCAGGGCGGGTGCTCAGGGCCTGCAGGCCGAGGACCCCACAGGGTGGAAGCCAAGGCTTGCTGACCTCTCCACAGTTCTCAAAAGAAACCTCCTGGAAGCCAAAAACAAAAGATAAATCAGTCTCGGGGATGTTCCACCCACAGAGTATAAACAACCTTCTTAACAGTCTGCAGGGAATCGGGTCACTCCAGCTCACCTCTCTGCGAATCACCAAGAATCACCAACCCCTCGGGTTCTGATCTTCCCTCCACTCCGGCTCCTTCCCCTCCGGGCTCCCTGCAGGCTCTCAGCTGTGTGTCTCAGGGTGCATACAATCAGGGTGATAAAGCCCCTCCCAGCCTCCAGCCACCTAGGAATGGAAATGGGTCACAAAAAAAAAAAAGTAAGAAAAAGAAATGGGTTACAGCTGGGAAAGGCCACCGCCTGCCCCCCCACCCCCCCTCACTAGCTGCCCCCTCTCCCGCCCGCTGGTCCTGGTGCCGGGCCCACCTGTCCCGGACCCTCCCTACACATATATCAGGCCCTGTGACAGTATCCCCTGGCTCTTGGATGTTTTGTTTTGTTTTGTTTTAATTCTTTTTTTTTTTTCTTCTTTGGGTTTCAGTTTGGATCATTTCTATTGAGCATCTTCAGGTTCATGGAATATGTCCTCAGCTGTCCTGGGTCTACTGCTCTTCAGGGGATTCCTCATTGTTAGTGCCGCTTATTTCTAGAATTTCCATCTGGCCCTTAGTGTCTTCCCTCTCTAGAAATCTGCCCTGCTTATTCACTCATGTTTCCATTAAGCCCTTTGACACCTCAATCAGAGATATTGTATGTAAAGATTTTATTTATTTATTTGACAGGTGCACAAGCAGGGGGAGTAGCAGAGGGAGAGGGAGAAGCAGACTCTGCTGAGCAGGGAGCCCAATGCGGGGCTAGATCCCAGGACCCTAAGATCATGACCTGAGCTGAAGGCAGAGCTTAACCCGCTGAGCCACCCAGGTGCCCCAGTCAGAGATATTTTAAAGTTGCTCTCTGATAGTTCCAGCACTTGGCTCTCATCTGAGTCTGATGCTGCTTACTGCCTTGCCTCTCGACCAAGGAGTTACTTCCTGCTTTCTTGTAGGTCTGGTAATTTTTAAATCTGAAAGGCAGGTATCCTGTATAAGCCAGAGATTGAAGCAAATAGTTTTACATCTGGATTAGTTGTTTTTTTTTTTAAAAATTATTTATTTATTTATGATAGTCACACAGAGAGAGAGAGAGAGAGAGAGAGGCAGAGACACAGGCAGAGGGAGAAGCAGGCTCCATGCACCGGGAGCCCGATGTGGGACTCGATCCCGGGTCTCCAGGATGGCGCCCTGGGCCAAAGGCAGGCGCCAAACCGCTGTGCCACCCAGGGATCCCTACATCTGGATTTGCATGCATCTCTCCTGAGGGCCCTGTGGGGAGCTGGGTCCCTCTAGACTGGGGGTGGCTGCTACTAAGAGTCCTTTGGGGCCACACCAGCTTCCAAGCCCCCTGGTGTTGCTCGCACGGAGTCCAGGCTGCTGGAGAATTCTCTCAATTTCTCAGTCTTTCTAGTGCCTAGGAGGGCAGGCCCCAGGCTCCCCACTGGAGCCAGCTGTTGGGTTTGTCGGGCTTTTACCCTCCCTGTTCGGGGACGGAGCAGCATTCCTCCACCCAGGGATTCCCTGGGAGATGCTCTGGCCTCCTCCACCCAGGGGCCACAGGTCAAGTTTGCTCAGGACACAGCTTGTCATCGTCCATCCCGCTGGTGGCTTCCTGTTGCTCTTGGGATGGCCAGTATCCCTTAGGATGCCGAGGCTTGGGCCCTGCCTTCCCTTCCACTGCAGCTTGTCCCCACTCCCCCTTTGCTTCCCCTTTGCCCTCGGAGCGGTAGCACCTGTGCTGACTCTATTCCCTCCTCCCCTGCTGCCTCGGCCTTCAGATCTCAGAGCCAGCTCCAGGTCCCCAGGGAGACGGTGCTTAGTGCCCCCCACCCTCCACCTGTCGGGCTCACTGACCCCCCTGACACTGGCAGGACCTGGCCCTGGAGCTGCCCCGCAGCCCACTGTGTTGCCACCTGCATTGTTCGGCAAAGGGCCTGACCCCCAATGAGTCTCAGGTGCTGACAGGTGGAGGTGCCACAGGTACAAAATGTTTGCATTGCTGGAAATAGCAAAAGGGAAGGCAGCGAGGACATACCATGTTTCATGTAAGCCAAGTGCTTAGCAGGGAGAGGCTCGGAGATGGGGGGCGTGGGGAGTCACCCCAGGCTCTTTGAGGTTTACTGCTTTGGTAACACCACCTGGGACTGCTGTTCGAGTTAACACATTTTGTTGGATCCGAAAACATAGTGGAGGATATGGAAGGTGAAATTGTTTGGATGGCTTGGGGTATTTTGAGAGATTTGTCCGGTGATTTTCAGCTAACATCGACTAGCACTTACTAGCACACAGACTGCAGCAAGTGGAAAATTGGCCTGGGTTTTTCTTCAGCGTAAATGGAGAGAGATGTGTGTGAGATGTGTGCCCATGGTGTGTGAAGTGAGAGTGCAGCTAATAGCACCGTGCACTGATGGGTCTCAGAGAAATTAAAAATACAGGGCGTCCAGAACATGAGACCTTACAAGTAACCCTACCACCGGTGTCAGCTTTTAGAAAAGCTGTACCTGGAAGTAAATCTTGCTGTTGTTGGTAAGCATTGTTCGTTGTTAAATACAATTTTGTTTATTTTTAGCCTGGAAAGGTGTAACTGGTGGAAGTTTGGTTATTCATGCACTTTCAGGAAATTACTTTTATCTTATGGAAAGGCCCAGTGAGACTTTCATCAAGAACTACATAACCAAGTGTCTAGAACTATTGATACTTGCCTATTTTTAGATATTTCTCCTTTCCGTCTGAAGAGTCTGAAGTGATTATATGATACTCTTCTTAATTTTTCTCAAGTAGGTCATTAGTTTTATTCAGAGGTTGGGAACTTACCCAACCCAACTACTACTGGGGAGATGTGTTACCCATAAATGTATTTCTTTTTAATTTTTTTTTAAATTTTTATTTACTTATGATAGTCACAGTGAGAGAGAGAGAGAGGCAGAGACACAGGCAGAGGGAGAAGCAGGCTCCATGCACCGGGAGCCCGATGTGGGATTCGATCCCGGGTCTCCAGGATCGCGCCCTGGGCCAAAGGCAGGTGCCAAACTGCTGCGCCACCCAGGGATCCCCATAAATGTATTTCTTCACAGAGTGCTTATGATCTGGAGACAGAAGGCAAAGGGGTATGGAGTCCTTCTGCAGGGAGTATCTTCCTATCAGAATCTCGTTGCAGTCTTCTCTGTCGGAAGCTTGTCAGCAACACTTCTGCTCGGTTAATTATCCATTTCTTCCCCTTCCATTATTTTAACAGTGGAAATGATAGGGAAAGTGCTAGGAAATAAATTTATCCATCAACACACTGTGGTTTGAAGCTTGATCCAATCTTTTTGAAATGTAGGGTCATCCATTTAATAAGAAAATGTAACCTAATTGCTTTATTAAAATAAGACACTTCTGAGCCATCATTGCTGTCTCTACTAAGTAGCAAGCCCAGGCCCCCTCCTACCTGGCCCTTCCTACACTGAGCGGCTGCTGGCTCTGTGGGTCCTGCTGGCGCCTGGCAGTGACTGCCTCGGGCCGACGTGGGTCCTCCATGGACAACCAGTCTGGTATCTGGCCCCTGGTGTGTAGAGTGGCCCAGCACAAATGCCACGCCTGACAGGATGCCTCAGCCTTGCTTGGTGACAGTTTGAGGTTGATGTAAGGAGAAAGCAGAATAGTTAGAGAAAACAGGTGCTAAGGGGGAAAAAGCAGAAATAAGGAAAATAAGGTAAGTTTGTATGATGCAAAGCACTACAAACGGGGCTCAGAATTGCCGGCTGACAGGAATGAAGGGGCATGGTACCCTTGGAGCTGAACGGGTCCTGCAATCTCTGGCAAGTCCTAGAGTCCGTTTGTTTCTTGGAATCCTGGCTGTTCAGTTGGATATGCTGATTTCCCGTCCTGTGGATCTTCCCAATAAACTCCACTCCTTGGTGTCACTGATGTCTCTATCTTAAGGCTTAATGTACTTAACAAAGCAATATACATTAATGTTAAATTTTAAGGCATTCATTTGTTTATGATCACATAATCACGGGGTGCCTGTGTGGCTCAGTGGTGATCAGGTCGTGATCCCAGGGTTCTGGGATTGAGTCCCAAATGAGGTTCCTCACAGGGAGCCTGCTTCTCCATCTGCCTCTGGCTCTGTCATAAATAAATAAAATCTTTAAAAAAAATTTTTAAATTACATACAACTTAAGAAGATTGAGCAAAATGCCTACAAAACATGTTTTTCAGAGGTTTTCATTCCTAACAAAGGGCAAATCATATAAAAAAAATTCATTGTGGGAGGAGTTAGAATTCATGCAACCAACTTGGGTTAAAAATAGGCTGAAGCAAATGACGACACGTTTGGTACCTGTTGTGCTTTACCCTTTGGTGTGACATTTTTTCCAAGGCTCCCTTATGGAAGGAGTGGCACAAAAGTAATTTGATTTGTGATTATTTGTTTCAATAGTTTTTAGTTACTATGATCCATAATGGGAATCTCATGATGTAGCCAACCCCCACACTTTGGGGACAGGCCTTCTCACCTGCCGCCCCACCTGGCAGCTGTGAAGCCCACATGGGAATAGCTCTGAGAGTTTCCAAGCTTCGACTGGAAGGAGCAGCCCCATCATTGCCGATGGCTTCCTCTTCTTTCATTTGGAAGTTGACTTCATGACGGTAGACCCCTGACAATCTTCAGGAAGACTTAGGAGAGATGCGAACCATCTTTACTTTCCCAAAATTTCCAGAATAGGAATCAAGCTAGATTCATTTCTCATTAAACGTTTTATTTTGAGATAACAGTAGATACACATTTTATTGTGAGAATAATACAGAGCTACCTAGTTTCCCCAAATGGAAACGTGCAAAACCCCAGTATAATGTTACAGCCAGATGTTCACAGTGATACAGTCAAGGAACAGAACATTCCATCCAACGGGGTCCCTCCTGCTGCTTTTTAAAGCCACACCTACCTCCCTATTCTGTCCTCTATAGTAATCATTATTCTGTTCTCTATGTCTGTAATTTTGCCATTTCAAGAAAGTTACATAAATGAAATCACACGCTGTATAACATTTTGGACTGGCTTTTTTCACTCAGCATAATTCCCTGGAAATTCATCTAGTCAGTCTAGACTTCTTTTTTTAAGTCACATGAAGGGACACCTGGGTGGCTTAGGCAGTTAAGCATCTGCTTTTGGCTCAGGTCATGATCCCAGAGTCCTGGGATCGAGCTTTGCATCAAGCTCCTTGCTCAGGGTGGAGCTTGCTTCTCCCACTCCCTCTGATGCTCCCCCTCCTTGTGCTCTCTCTCTCTCTGTAACAAATAAATATAATCTTTAAGAAAAATAAAGTCACATGAAATCAACTTATCCCTCATTGGTCATAGTGTACCAAACCCAAACCTTTATCCAGGGAATAGAGGTATTTTTGGGGGGGATATTTATCCTATGTAATCTCAGACAGATTTTAGAAGCACTAAAACAAGACTATCTTCTTTCAGGGAACCTGTGTGTAGCAAGAAAGAGGCCAATGTGATATTCCAGACTCTGCATTTTCACTCTGATAAAACTCAATATAAGAGGCACAGTAGTTGTACATTTTATTATCACTGGACACTATATTTAATTTTGAGGTCTTAAATAGAAAAATCCAAAGAAAAATAATTGATAGATGGCTTTTTTCTCTCTCTGAATAGTCACTGACTTGTAAGTTTATTTTTTTTTTTAATGAAGCTTATTCGTTGTTAGGTTTTATATAATGTGTGCTTTAAATTGAAGGTAGGATAATTAGAGTTACCTCAATGATCAATTCTCAATTATCTCAAGAATCATTCAATTCTTACAACCCTGTGAGACTGATTTTTCCCCCAACTCTAGATGGGGCTTAGCAAGGTTAAATAATTTGTCTGAGGTCACCTAGTAAAGAATTACAGAGTATGGACTGGAACCAGTATGATGATGATTACCAAGGCCCCACATCAGTGAGAATCCCAAAGCTACACCGTGCAACAAAGGAAGAGCCTTGTTATTGGTTCTTAATAAACTGTTTTGATTACATACCAATAATACTAACTCACTGTAGAAAAACAGATAAGCCCCCCAAAATTGTTAATGTTTTTGTGGCATTCTACCAGAAGAATACTTTTTAAATTGTTTTATTTTTAATTTTTTAAAAATATTTTATTTATTTATTTGAGAGAGAGAGAGAGAGAGAGAGAGAGAGAGAGAGAGAGAGAATATGAGCAAGGGTGAGGAACAGATGGAAAGGGAGAAGCAGACTCCCCGCTGAGCAGGGTGCCCCATGCAGGACTTAATCCCAGGACCCTGGGTTCACGACCTGAGCCAAAGGCAGACACTTAACTGACTGAGCCACCCAGGTGCTCTATCAATGTTTTTTTTTTTTTAAAGAACTTTTAAAATTACACGATTTTAGCAAGTAAAATTCCATTAAATTTATAGTTTCAGCATACCTCTAATTAAGGACTACAATTCATGTTAACAGCAAACATATTCATGATGTGTAAAGAGTTAACGGTGCATTTCTTCCCTAGGTAGGTCATGATACCATTATGAAGGCTTCAAAAGGAAAACTTTCTCATAGCTGAATTTTAAATTCCATATTTTTCTATCAGCTCTTTTGCTTTAGAAATATAGGCACTCATGGCATCTTCCTTCGACAGCCCTAGAAAGACACAAACAGATGATCTCACTGACTGATGTACTGGGAAATTAAGAAAGTTTATTTCACTTATTTAAGAATTAACAACCTTTTTGGAGGTTCCATGCTTCCCATTTAGCTTTGCCTTTTAAATCTAACATTCCTGGACACTCTGCCAAAAGAAGGATAGATATAGTTTCAAGTTTATTTTTTACTCAATGCTTCTATAAATGTTGTTCAGATGAAATGTATTATTTTTTAAATATATGATTTTAAAAATATTATTAACATATATTATATAAAATACCAATATTAATGTCTCCAACCACGGATTGTTTGTAGAGCCCATAGAGTTCTTTCAGTTCTTCATCATCTGGTCTTGCTTTCAGCTTCCTCACATCTTCTGCAATTTTGTTAAAATCAGCCTACAACAAAAGGGCAAAAAGGCACATAGTGCATTCACTAACTTTCAGCAGGCCATCTATTTTGAGGGTATTTACCACCAAACAGTGGGAACTCAAAAAAATAATAATAATAAGGTTTCACACAGAACTATTATTGGTCTGATTCCACCATAATTATCCTAATTTATTTAATTTATGGATACTTGTCCTGGTACTTACCTGATATTCAGACAAGATATGGAGAACCACATACAATTGTTATTAGTGACAATTCCTTTTTTTTAAGTAGGCTCCATGCCCAGCATGGAACCTGGTATAGGGCTTGAACCTACAACTCTAAGATCAAGACCTGAAGTTGAAGATCAAGAGTTGGGCGATTAAACAACTGAGCCACCCAGATGCCCCAATACTGAAGATTCTTAATACTGAAAAATTTTAAAAACTGAAGACACAAATAAATGGAAAGGTAGTCTATGCTAATTGAAAGAAGTAATATTGTTTAAATGTCCATACTACCTAAAGCAATCTACAGATTCATTGCAATCAATCCCTAACAACATTCCAATGGCATATTTTACAGAAATAGAAGAAACAACCTTAAATTTTGTATAGAACCACAGAAGACCCTACAGCCAAAGTGATCTTGGGAAAGAATAACAAAGTTGGAGTCATCATGCAGCCTGATTTCCAACTGTATTACAAATAAAGCTATAGTAATCAAAACAGCATGGTATTGGCCTAAAAACAAACGCATTAATGAAATAGAATAGAGAGCCCAGAAATAAAAGCATGCATATAAACAGAGGGGGTAAACTCCTTGGACAAGGGTCTTGCATGTATAAGTTAAAAGCATATAAATTCCAAAAATTAGCATTTTACATATATGCATGCTTTTTATTTCCTTATTACAAAGGAGCCGAGAATGTAGAATGGGGAAAGGTGAGTCTCTTCAACAAATGGTGCTGGGACAACCTGACAGCCATATACAAAAGGCTGAAACTGGACCCTATCTTACACTATGCACAAAAATCAACTCAAAGTGGATTTAATGTAAGGTCAAGTAAGATTTTTTGTTTAGATCTTACATGAATGTAAGACCTAAGACCACAAAGCTCCTCGATAGAAAACAGAGGGGGTAAGCTCCTTGGACACTGGTCTTGGCAATGATTGTTTGGATCTGACACCAAGAGCAAAGGCAACAACGGGGCGCCTGAGTGGCCCAGTCCCTTAAGCCTCTGCCTTCAGCTCAGATCATGATCCTGGGATCCGAGGACTGAGCCCCACAGGCTCCTTGCTCAGACGGAGAGCCTGCTTCTCCCTCTCTCTCTTCCTCTGCTCGTCCTTGCTCTCTCTCTTTCTCTCAAATAAATAAATAAAATCTTGCAATAAAAGAATAAAGGCAACAAAAACAAAAATAAAAATTGAGACTCCATGAAACCAGAAAGCTTCTGCACTGTAAAGAAAACCAACAACAAAATGAAAAGGCAACCTATGGAATGGGAGAAAATATTTGCAAATCATGTATCTTTAAAAAATGACTAATATCCAAAATATATAAAGAACTTATACCACTCAATAGCAAAAAATCAATTAAAAAATGGGCAAATGAACGTCATTTTCCAACGACATACAAATGGAGATGATCTGATGCTGCATGGGCCATGTGCAGCTCCAGCCTTGTACCTCCCATACTCCTGCATCAGTGATGGTGGAAGAGGGCCAGCATGCCTGTGGGGGTGAAGGGGAGGAGGAGGAGGAGGAGGAGGATGCAGAGCTTGGCCTAGGGAAGGGAGGAGGTGCACCACCTGTGGTGGCAGGAGGTGCAGGAAGCCAGGGGAGGAAGAGGGGAGTGGAGTAGGGGGGTGGGGTGGGGAGGAGGCCTTGCCTGGTGGGGGGCATGTGGGGTTGTGGGGGCAGAGGTTTGTATGGAGAAGCTGGAACACCACGCATTGGTCAAGCAGCCCAGCAATGCCTGGCAGGAAGGAGCTGACTGGCCAGCACCCAAGGAGAAGCACAAAGGGGAACTGTACGTTGGGGATAAAGTGCTACTGAAGAAGATGAGCTGTTCATCCAAAAAAAGAAAACTCCTTCCAGATTACATTCTGGAGAAGTTAACTACAGCTGGACAGACTATAACATAAAGACATCATCAGAAAAGTTGAAAGAAACTGATTTGTAGAAAAAAACCAAAGAATGTGAAAAAGGAAGTGATTCCAAGAAAGCTGAAAAAGAAGTACAGAAAGTACAGTCTATGGGCCAGAATAGAAGCCACTTGGCTCCAAGGCTAGAAGCTCAAAATCTGAGAGATTCAAGGCAATAAACAGAGAAAGGCTTTGGACAGAACGCTTTATATGGTCCCAGAACCACAGAACTACTGTAAATAAGTTCCTGTGTCTTGAAAATACCCAGAGATCATGACCTGAGCAGAAACTAAGAGTCAGACACTCAAATGACTGAGTCCCCTCAGCACCTCTACACATTTCTTTGTATAAGTTAAAAGCATATAAATTCCACAAATTAGTATTTTATTTTGTTTTATTTTTTATTTCTTTCATTATCTCTCCCTCCAATGTGGGGTTTGAACTCAGGACCCTGAGATCAAGAGTTGTATGCTCTACTGACTGAGCCAGCCAGGTGCCCCCTATGTTCTCCCAGCTTTCTCTGTCCCCTTTTAACCTCTTTGTTCATCTAAAAAGGGTTTTGGTGATTATTTTCCTTAATAGGATTTTTCTTTTTTTTTTTTTTAAATCCACTGTATTTTACCTTGTGTTATTTAAATCAAGGATAAGCAGGCAATGTCACCAGCCTGGGTATCAAGTAAGAGAGGCTCAAGGAGGCATTCCACCCTCATCCCCATTTTCTCTCTCCAGTGCATAGCTCCTTTTGATCCAAAGATCCCAAGTCCTAGTAGAGAAAGTGGATAGCCCCACTGTAATGTCAGAACCCCGGTGACCTCAGCAGAGTTGCTGGATCAAGTTTCCATCCAGCGCCAAAGGCAAGACGAAGGCAAGACGACAGCACAACGGAGGGCAGTTGTTTTGTGATGAACAAAAAGCACTTGTAAATCAGAGACTGGGTTCTGCAATGTAAATAATCTTGAAAATGGCCCAGCCTCCTCATCAATCCCTGCAGGGGTCTTAGAAGCACGGGTACATGTGACAAGGGTCACTTTGCCTCATCTTTTTTTTTTTTTTTAAATAGGAGACTTTTTTCTGAGTTTTTTTTTTTTTTTAAGATTTTATTATTTATTCACGAGAGACACTGAGAGAGAGAGGCAGAGACATAGGCAGAGGGAGAAGCAGGTTCCCTGCGGGGAGCCCAAGGTGGGACTTGACTTGGGACCTCAGGATCATACCTGAGCTGAGGGTAGATGCTCAACTACTGAGCCATCCAGGTGTGCCTCATCTTTCTAAGTGTCTTTCTAGGAAGTTGTCAACTGCTTTAAATAATGTCAAGGTTAAGAACATAGATTCTGGGGGGAGGGGGGAGGTGCTCAGTCAGTTAAGCATCCCATTATTAATTTTGGCTCAGGTCACGATCCAGGGGCCATGAGATCAAGGCCTGCACTGGGCTCCAAGTCAGCTTGAGATTCTCTCTCTCTCTATCCCTCTCCCTCTGCCCCTCCCCTCTCTCTGCACGCACATTCTTTCTAAAAAAAAAAAAAATTTCTTTTAATTTATGATAGTCACACAGAGAGAGAGAGGCAGAGACACAGACAGAGGGAGAAGAAGGCTCCATGCACCGGGAGCCCGACGTGGGATTCTATCCCGGGTCTCCAGGATCGGGCCCTGGGCCAAAGGCAGGCGCTAAACCGCTGCGCCACCCAGGGATCTCTACGCACGTTCTTTCTAGATAAGTATGTAAGTACACAGGCTCTAGAGCCAAACTGCATCACTTAAGAACTGTGTATCCTTGGGCAAGTTATTTAACTTGTACTGTTTTCTGGGCCAGAATATGGGACAAGAATACCACCTATCTGCAAGGTTGTTAGGAAGATTAAATAGGTAAACACATGTAAAATATTTAAAATAGTGCCTGGGACACAGTGTTTAATAAGGTTACCATTATTATTTTAAGTCTCTTTGGGAAAAAAAATAATCCTAGAAAAAACTGGAAAAAAACAGTACTCCTAATAATAAGGACAAAATGAAAATGCTTGGTAAGTGCTCAGGGTTTGCTCAAGGCAGGGCTGTTCAGAGAGGCGTAGGGATCTCCCCCTTCAGATTTACTAGCGTCTGGGGTGTTCCACTTGCTGTGAGGTCTTGGGGCCTTTTCCAGTGACAGCAACTGCATTCCTCTTGGCAAGCCATGCCTTGAGGAGAATTGTAAGGCTTCTCAACAACCATACCAGGTCCTTGCCTTCCAGAACGAACTTCTGGCAAATTGATCCTCATATACAGGGGAACATAGAACCACATGACAACCTAAGGGAAGTCGTGTACCCTCTCCACAAGAGGTCAGGCCTTCACGATGTGGTTCCAACACACCCTCCTCTTTGCGGCTTCTCCCAGTTCAAGCACGATGAGCTTTAGGTAAAAGAACATAGGCCTCACATCAGGATCTTGGATATTTTTTTTTAAGGTTTTATTTATTTATTCATGAGAGGCAGAGAGAGAGAGAGAGAGACAGAGACATAGGCAGAGGGAGAAGCAGGCTCCATGCAGGGAGCTGGATGTGGGACCCGATCCCAGGACTCCAGGATCACACCCTGGGCCGAAGGCAGCGCTAAACCACGGAGCTACCCAGGGATCTCCAGGATTTTGGATTTTAATTCTAGTTTTGAGGGCAGCCCGGGTGGCTCCGCAGTTTAGCGCTGCCTTCAGTCCAGGGTGTGATCCTGGAGACCTGAGATCAAGTCCCACGTTGGGGCTCTCCCTGCATGGAGCCTACTTTTCCCTCTGCCTGTGTCTCTGCCTCTCTCTCATGGATAAATAAAATCTTAAAAAATAATAATAATAATTCTAGCCTTGAGACAAAAATGCCATGGAATTTTACGCAAACAACAAAGCTCCTCTGAGACTCAGTTTCAGCCAAAAAAAAAAAAAAGATACTATCCATCTCAGTGGGAAGGTGTTAAGATTAAACACCAGGGCACCTGGGTGGCCCAGTGGTTGAGTGTTTGCCTTTGGCTTGGGTCATGATCCCGGGGTCCTGGGATCGAGTCCCACATCAGGTTCCCCACAGGGAGCCTGCTTCTTCTTCTGCCTACATCTCTGCCCCTCTCTCTGTCTCTCTCACGAATAAATAAAAAATAAAATCTTTAAAAAAAAAAGATGAAATACCAGTAAGAATGGGTATATTCTCCACTTCATTCTGTTGACTCTGCCCACCCAGAGCTCATCGCTTGCATCATACTACCGAACAGATGTACTGAACCCCCACAATGCACCAGGCCTTTGCTAGGCCAACAGGGAGGTACAGGGCAGCTGGCGCTCAGGGAGCTCAGGCTCCAGTGGGAGCTGAACAGGTCAACAATGATCATGTGACTCTCACTCCAGTGGAGGAGCTGTGGGTGCTCTGGGGATGCAGAGGAGGGAGTGTCAGCAGGTGTGGAGGAAGCCCTTGGGAGGAGATGGGAGGAGATGGTGCTTGGCTAAGCCTGAGGGATCCGCTGGCACCTGCTGGATGGACAGGGGCACACAAGGCTGTTCCAGGTGGCCTGGACAGCATGTATCAGGGCTCAGCAGGAAAGCCGCCTGCGACTGGATTTGTTCCCCACATGTGCCTAACAGAGGCCAGGCAGGATTCGTGGTGGTAGCAAGAGGTGCGCCTTGCAGAGAGCACGGGTCGGCAGTCCCAGCCCCTCTGAGCCCTTGGGGAATAAATGAAGGAGGGTCTGAAAACTATCACAGATGAGAAATGGCTTTAAATGTACAGTTTACATTTAATTCCAAAGCATTCTGGGCCAAAGGGCTCACTGCTTTTGGTGAAGAGTTTCAGCATCTGTTGAGCTCATCGTTCTAGCGCCGGGTCCTCGGTGTCCTGCTTGAATGCATGTGTCCATCACTCCCCTCTAACTGTGCTTGAGTCTTCAACACAACCTGCCTGGAGGCCTCTTCCCAGACTCTCTCCTGTTCATGTCTTCACACGGCCCTCTGACCACACCCCGGTGGTGCAGCAATGACCCCAGCGTCACTACGAAGACTCACGGAGAAGGGGGGATGGAGGGGGTGGGGGAGTGCATCCTGCTTTCCTGGGGCTGGAACCCTCTCACCACCTAGCAGCACTGACCACCCCAGCCTCTGCGTAAACTTCCCTTCCAATCACCTCAGCTGAAAATAGCCTGTTAGGGTGACTCTCACCTAATCTAGCTTTAGTTTCTGAAGCCCAAGGACACAGTCATCCCATGACACAAGGTTGACAAAGTGTCTTTTTTTTTTTTTTTTAGATTTATTCATTTGAGACAGAGAGCATGAGTGGGGGGGAGGAGAGGAGAGGGAATCTATCTCAAGCAGATTCCGTGGTGAGCATGAGATCATGGCTGGAGCCAAACCAAGAGTCAGACATTCAACCGACAGGGCCACCCAGGCGCCCCAACAAAGCCATTTTGAGCAATCATCTCCCACTGAGGGGCTGAATTAGGAAGATCATAAATTCTCACACCGCGTGGTTCCTACAAACATGTATGGAGGGAAAGCGGTTAGTTACTTGCCCGTTGGAAAAACCACGAATCCCCAAGACTCAAAAAGATGCATCTTCTTGAAGCAGCAGTCTGCCCTCGAGCATCATTTTGACGAGCATCCTCAAAACCTCGAGTTTTGAGATTGAAAGATGTGATTACTTTGAGGGAAGCCTGATATGAATTAGGAGTCATACACAAGGGAAAAACCGCTACATGTTCAAGGACGCCCTCATCTTTTCTGGTCGTTTCCCACCTGCCTGGTCCTCCGGGGGCTGCCGGGTGTGCGCCCTCGGGGGCCGGCGCCTGCTCCGCGTGCAAGCGATCCCCGGGCTCGCGGCCGGCAGGCGGCCCCCGGCGGTCCCCACGGCGGCGCGGGCGCTCGCGACCGGGGGCGGCGGGAGCGTCGGCGGGGTCCCCCGGGGAACTCGCGGGGGGCCTGGGGCGCGAGGACTGCGGGCAGCAGCCGTCCCAAGCTCCAGGTCCGAGTCGCCCGCCCCCGGGGGCCTCGCGCAGGCCTCCGCGGCCGCCGACTCACCTGCAGGGACATGGCGACGACACCATCCGCCGCCGCTCCCCGGACGCGCCCTCCTCCGGCGCCCGCGCCCCGGGGCTTCTTAAAAGGCGGCGCGCCTCCGCCCGCCGGCTCCCATTGGCCGCGCTGTGGGCCCGGCCGGCTCCCATTGGCCGCCGGCACTAGGGGGCGTGGCCAGCGGTGAGTGGCACCTGCCCTGACCCCCCCGCGCCCGCCCGCGTCCCCAGCAGCGCGCCAGGTTAGCAACCCGCGCCGCTGCGACTGGAAAGGCGAGGAGCAGAGAATTTAAATGAGTTCCTCTCCGCTCTTGGCTCGCTCCCCAAATTCTTTCTCAGGAGGTTGTTTGCAGGAAATCCTGAGAGGTCTCCTTAGGGCACGGACGTCAATGGGGATTCCTTTTTGTATATATACCTCCCTCTGCCCTCTCCTAATCCCTAGAAACCTGGATGGCAGTTTTTCGAGACCTCTCACGTCGCCTCTCCCATCTCTAGGACAGACAGTTCACTAGCAATGAGACAGGCGTCTTCTCTTTAAAAAGCAAAAACATTCTGAACACGTGCTGCAACCACCCTAACCGGTTGTTATTGTAAAGGCACAGACGCCGGCGCCTATTCAAGTTGACCCCATTCTCCAGGGGAAACCAACCCAATGTCACGGCAAGTCTGCAGACACACACAATGGGGTTCTGATTCAGATTTAATTAAGTTTCCGAAGAACTAGAACAGCAGTTCCTGGTCATATGAGGAGTTCATGTCTGACTCTTAAGAAGAAACGTTGGTGGAGTGAAGTGACTGGCAAGAAGGGACAAATTAGGGTTTAGAAAGTTACTCCTCCGAAACGTCTAACAATTCAACAGCCTATAACAATGCAACTGATGGAGAAGAAAAGCCTCAAACTTTTTTTGGCTTGTTTTGGCATAAAATTACATTTAAAAATATTTTTGCTTTACCTTTTCAAGTTTTTAAGTTTTCTCCTCGCAAATATTTTCATGGTGCAATCAATGAATTTCCAAGTAAAAGATAAAAAGTAAACGTTAGCAAAACGTATTGGCCAGAATTTTTTTTTTTTTTTTTTTTTTTTTTTTTTTTTTTTGGTTTTTAGTTTTTAAGTTTGCAGGCGACAGCAAATACATTGCTGGTTGTCAAGGCAAATCGCAGCTTCAGAATGGTGAGTGCTTTCTCCGCTGAGGAAGCCCTAACAGTGCTTCAGTCGGGGAACACTGGGGATGAGCTCCAGGATCGGTGTGTATCTGGAGCTGGGACATTTGGGCATTATAGTCATTGTAAGAAATCAGGAAATGGGGAGAAGGAAGATTCACTGTGCTCTGTCATATTCTCAAAGTCTAGAATGTTCTTCTAAGAACTCTTTTCAAAGCACGTTCTCCTCTTGAGTTGCCCTCCCCTGAACAGAGGCTAGAGCCATGGTGTCTTGTTCCACGGAACAAAAAGAAAGAAAAGACAATGGAAATACTGATGTCTTCTGTCCAGTGATAATAATATACTAGGTATAGTGAAAACTCAGCTTTCTGGAGCGCTTAGGGAGTGAGACAATTTGGACAATCAAGGTCCTTTGTTTTCCTTTTACTATTTTATTAAATACTGACTGCAAACCAACATACATATATCCATTTTTATGTAAAAATTTAAAAATAAAGGGCACATTTATTAACTTACCACCAGTTTAAGGAACAGAAAATTACCTTTGCCTTTATGACACTCCTGATTCCATTCCATCCTATCTTCCTCATTCATTCTTTCATTCATTCAAACAGTTATTGAGTGCCTAATATGAGCAAGGCACTGTTCTAGGTTCTTGAAAAACATTATTCAACAGAACAAACAAGATTCCCATCCTTGCATTACATTCTGGTAGAAGATTATTGTCAATAACACATATAATAAGCAAATTATGTAGTCTTTAAAAAAGTGTTACATAGGGGCACCTCAGTGGCTTAGTGGTTGAATGTCTGCCTTTGGCTCAGGGCATGATCCCGGGGTCCTGGGATCAAGTCCCGCATCTGGCTCCCCAAAGGGAGCCTGCGTCTCCCTCTGCCTATGTTATGTCTTTGCCTCTCTCCGTGTCTCTCATGAATAAATAAATAAAATATTTTTATAAAGGTGTTAGGTAATAAGTACTATTTTTAGAAAGGAGCAAAGCAAAAGAGATGGGAAGTCTTGGGTATGTGAGATGGAAGAGGTGACTGGCAGTGGTAAACAGGGTAATCAGGGTAGGTCTCTGAGAAGATGACATTTGAGTAAAAGCTTGAAGGATTGTGAAAGAGCTAATGAGGAAGACCCTTAAGAGATTCCCTTCCACAGGCAGCATCCTCTACAAAGGCCCTAAGGAATGAACTTCCCCAGCAGAAGTGAGGAACATCAAGGAGCCAGCGTGACCAAAGCAGAATAGGAATAAGAGGTCAGAGAATAGAAGGTGGATATCAGATTGTATAGGGTCTTACACAAAGACATTTGGGGTTAAGTGGGAGTGAAACAGAACCATTGAAGAGTTTTGAGCGAGATCTGACTTGATAGGGCTTACTTTTTAAAAAGATCACTCTTGGGGGCCCTGGGTGGCATATTCAGTTAAGTGTCCAACTCTTGGTTTCAGCTCAGGTCGTGGGATTGAGCCCACACCTGTGCTCAGTGTAGAGTCTGTTTAAAACTTTCTCCTTGTCTTGCTCTGCCACATGCTCGCTCACTTGTTTGCTTGCTATCTCTCAAATAAATAAATTTTTTTAAAGGTTTTATTTATTTATTCATGAAAGACACACAGAACCCTAGAAACTTAATGTATAAAGAAGAAGAAAGAGAAGAGGGCTGAAGAGGGCTGAAGAGAAGAGGGCTGAAGCCATGGGAAATTGCAATGTTAAAGAGCTAGGAAAGAAGAGGAAGAATGAATGAAGACAGAGAAGAAAGAAGTCATTGAGTAAGAGAAAGACCAAGAGAATGTGGGGTCCAGAAAGCATACCAAGTGAGAAAACAGGTCAGGTTAAATGAAGGCTAAGAATTACTGATTGGATCTTGGTCATCCTCAAGATCACCAATGACCTTGGGAGAAGTTTATGTGCAATGGGTGTGTTGGGGAGGGGGGCTGCTGATTAGAATGGGTTTCAGAAAACACGAGGTGCAATTATATAAGTTTTTTTGGGAACTCCCTTTGTTTATCCTTGCACCTATGTCATATTGTCTTAATCGTTAAATCCTATCTATTTTGATCATCCTCATTAAGGGTTGTTTTGGCACTATGCTCTTCCCTATAAATTTTAACATCCATGAGTCAAGTTCCACACAAAAGAAAATTCTTGAATTTTTCTTGGAATTGCATTGAAAAGCTCTATCAGTCAAGTGAGGGTGGAGAGGGTGATATCTTTGTTTTTCTTTTTTTTTGAGGGTGATATCTTTGTAACGCAGTTTCACTATTCATAACTCATTCTTTTCCAATTAGTTTCCTTATTTAGTGTTTTCAGATAGTTTTCTAATTTTCTCCATTGAAGATCTTGTGCATCTTATGATCATGACCTGAACTGAAATCAAAAGAGTTGGATGCTTAACTGGCTGAGCCACCTATGAACCACCTATGTGGATTTATTTCTAAGTAAATTTATAAGTTTTGATTATGTTATAGTTGAAATGTTTTTAAAAATTTCATTGTTGATCCTTTTGTAACTGGTACAGAGAAAGGGAATTGATTTTTGTACATTGACTCTTTATCCAGCAGCTTTGATAAACCTTTTTAAGTTTTAATTATTTTTCAGTAGATTATTTTGGGTTTCTTATTTAGCAAACAATAGTCTGTGAATAATGATAGTTTCATTTTGTCCTTTCCAACCCTCAGATCTTTCTTTTTCTTGCCTTTCTGCACTATCAGGGACCTGAGTATAATAATGAATGAGTAGTAACATATGATTCCTTAAAAGTATTTACTTTCAGAGTTTCCCCATAAAATGTGACATGTTCACTGCAGCTGGC
Organism: Vulpes vulpes; assembly: GCF_048418805.1. Classification (NCBI taxonomy): domain Eukaryota; kingdom Metazoa; phylum Chordata; class Mammalia; order Carnivora; family Canidae; genus Vulpes; species Vulpes vulpes. Next base: position 106,342,564 of record NC_132781.1, on the reverse strand, counting down.
TTATTTCAGTGGATATATATGATGTTTAGTATGTTAACGAGGTTTCTTCCTATTTGTAGCGTGGCAAAATCTGTTTTCATGAATGGATGTAGAATTTCATCAAAAACTTTTTTTTAGGGACGCCTGGGTGGCTCAGTGGTTTAGCGCCTGCTGTCAGCCCAGGGCATGATCCTGGCATCCCGGGATCCCTGCATGGAGCCTGCTTCTCCCTCTGCCTGTGTCTCTGCCTCTCTCTCTCTCTCTCTCATTCTCTCTCTCTCTCTCTGTCTCTCAAGAACAAATAAAATATTTTTTTAAAAAAGCTTTTTTTTAAAATATATTTATTGGGATGATTGTATGTTTCTCCTTTGATCATTTTTTTAAAAAGGTTTTATACATTTGAGAGAGAGACAGAGATGGTGAGAGAGAACATAAGCAGGGAGGAGTGGAAGAAGCAGACTCTCCACTGAGCAGGGAGCCTGAGGTGGGACTTGATCTCAGGACGCTGGGATCATAACTTGAGCCAAAGCCAGATGCTTAACCAACTGAGCCACCCAGGGGCCCCTCTCTGGTAATCTTTTAACATTTTTAAAAAATTTTTTAATTTATTTATGATAGTCACACAGAGAGAGAGAGAGAGACAGAGACACAGGCAGAGGGAGAAGCAGGCTCCATGCACCGGGAGCCCGATGTGGGACTCGATCCTGGGTCTCCAGGATCGCGCCCAAAGGCAGGCGCCAAACCGCTGCGCCACCCAGGGATCCCTCTGGTAGTCTTTTAAAGAAATGGCTTACATTTATTGATTTTCAATTGTTAAGCCAACCTTGCATTCCTTATTAAGCTCAACCTGACCTTGATAAAATGTTTCTCTCTTTTTAAATGTATGACTGGATTGTGGGCTATATTTTGAGAGGCTTTTCTTTTTTTTTAACCCGTGTTTATTTTGTAACTTTCCTTCCTCAGACTTTTTTTTTTTTCTTCTGTATCAGCATCATGGCAGTATGTAAAACAAGCTGGGAAAGCATCCTGCTGTGTCTGTATTCCAGAATAAGTTGTGTAGAATGGAGAAAATCACAAATGAGAGGAGGCCCTGCACAGCAGCCAGTGACACTCAAGCTGATCTTCCTCTTGCTGCCTCCTTCACTTCCAACCCCTGAGTCTTCCAAGGGAAGCCTAACTGCTTACCCCACCCATTCTCCAGCGTGTAGTCAGGATGAGTGTCCTACAACTCAAGCCACACTGAGCGTGCACACATCAGTGGCACCCCGCTTTCTTACCATAAACTCCAAACTATCTTTGGCATTAGAGGTAGCTCCAATGCTAGGGAAGCCCTCAGTGAAAGTCACTCATGAGATTTCCCCCCAAAACCTGTTAAGGGCTCTGATATGCCGCGAAACTGCCTCTGGAAACATCATCTACCCTCCCGCACGAACATGCCAGAACCTGGGCCAGGTGCTGCAGAACCTTGGTGGCCACAGCACACACCGGGCCGTGGAGCTTCTGCAGTCTTGCCCAGGTTAGAGGGACGGTGGCCTCTTGTCCTCTTGTCTCCCTGGAGGCTCCTGGCAGCCTTTCAGAGGTTAAGCTGCCATGATTTTGGAGGCAATGTTTTTGAATGCCGCAGAGGTGCGGCTTTCCACTTAAATGGAACTCGGTTGAGAGATGGCTGTGACCATTTGGACCCCTCCATCTGAGGCGCAAAATCCTCTTGGCTCACATGCCCTTGCTCACACAGCAGTGCAAATTCCTTGCTCAGCCCGTACTGGCCACTGTTTCCTTGCAGCCCCCTGCATCTTCTCACTGGGCAGGTCTCCCGCATCTTCTCACTGGGCTCCCTGAAGTTCATGCTTTTAATACTCCTTGTCAAGTGTAAGGAGCAGGCTTGGCCTCCCCACATTTTTTCTTTATCGCTGTTTCTGCTCCTCTCTGTGAGGTTTGAGTGTGTCCTATCTGCATCTGCTCTGGAGTTCCTGTGGTGAACCTGAAACACAGATGTTTCAGTATAAACTTGAACCTGAACCTGCTGAGGAAGTTCCCAGTGGGCCCCTGGAGGCCCTGGCTGCTTGTCAGAGGGAGGAGCTGGGGTGGCTTATCTGTGGAACGTTGCCCAGGAAGATGGGAGTTTCCTTTGGGCACAAGCCAAGGTGGTGGAGGGAGGAATTGGTTCCTTCTGTGGCTTTGTCACTGTTCCTGATGTGTGGGTGGAAGAAGCAGCCAGAGGGACATAGTACATAGGAGTCTGTGCTGGGCTGGGGCACCTCACAGGCCCCCTCTAGGGGGCGCAGCCCTGAGGCCTGGTTGGGCAGTGGCACTCAGATCCCTTGTGCAGGTGAGGCCTTGTTAGGGTATTGGGGTGCAGTGGGGGGTGTGGAAGACAGCACCGGACCCTGGCAGGGTCAGGCTGTCTTTGCCCTTCTGCGTGGAGGCCTGGCCAAGCCTGGGTTACTCCAAGAGCAGGGAATTCATGAGTTGATTTGTGCTGGTGGAGAGGCCACTGCTTCTGAAGGTGAGGTGGTCTCTTCCTCTCCAGGTGGGGTCGAGGACTGGGGGACCTTCTACCCTGACAGCTGGTCATCCTCAGGTGGCTTCTGTTCTGTGTTGCTTCGTAGAGTGCTCTTCCAATAGGAGTTAGAGGTGGGAACAGCCAGCTCCCTGATACTCCCCGCTGTGTTAGCAGAGACTCCACACAGTACCTGGTAAGGTGAGGACAGCGTGCTGCTGTTGGCTACATCAGCTGAAGCCTGGGGTTTCAGGGCCATGATGGCCCTCCAGCCCAGCTCTCTTGTAACTCAGGAGCAGGTAGGTGGCTATGACTCTGCACCTATGCCCCATCGGCGAGTCCTGGATCTCTTCCCTGTGTGACACACAGACATTGTCAACTCAGCCAGCCTTCCTTGTAGTCAATGAGTGGTTCCACATAAGGCGTTAGTCACATTCCCTGGACATGTAAGAGAGGACATGGTGTATTTTACGGAGTACCCACCCCTGCAGCTCCTTGAAGGCAGGGGTCCACTGACCAGTGACTGCAGGATGACCCTCAGATTCCACATCTCCACTTTGGGTCCATCTTGGCCTTGGAGGAGTTTCAGGGCAGCATAAGTTGAGGGAAGGGGGGGAGCTGCCAAAGGAGGTACCCAGCTGTTGCCAAAGGTGAATGTTACTGAAGCCAAAGTCTTAAACTTGATTATCATGTCAGTATCTGAGAGCAGGTGTCCTGCCTTTAACTCTATGAACAATGTACTTCTAGGGACTGTACCCACAGATTTTCTGTGACAGAATTTGTCTGCGGCCTTTTTTCTTGCAGAGCTCCATGAGCCACTAGGAATGCAAACACCTCTCTTTCACTAGAGTACTCCATGAAAAGGCAGAGTGTTTGCTCAGTCTGGATCACTTCAAGTGATTGTTTTGGGATGATTGAGGCCTTCCTGATTCTTACTTTACAGGACAGTCTCTGGAGTTTGGAGGAGTTCTATCTACTAACTTGGTCAACTTACCCTTGGTGACAGTCTTGAGAGCTGGTGGCTTCCCATACAGATCTCCTTAGCAGAGATGGCTGAGAGGCCCAGCAGTATGTTGGACTTACTGCTGACCTTAGAGTCAAGGTAACCCAAGATCAACTTAAAATTGGGAGAAGCTGATGAGAAGGTTGGCTCACATCACCTCAAGAGAAAAATCAATTCCAGAGTTCACCTATGAACTTATTAAAAAATTTTTTTTTTCAAAACACAAAGCCAAACAAGCATACTTATAAAAGCAAAGACTAAGAAACTAAATTTAAAAAGTGAGAAGTTTTGAAAGGAAAATGAGAAAAAAAATGAAAATGAGAAGAAAAAAGGAATAAAGAAAAATGAGTGAAAAATAGTATTTTGAGTGGCATTAAGTACATTCATAAAGCTGTGTAACCATCACCACTATTTCCAAAAGTTTTTCATCCTCCTAAATAGAAACCTGGTACCCATTAAAGATCTTCTCTTCTCCCTTCAGCCTTGGTAACCTCTCTTCTACCTTCTGCCTCTATGAATTTACCTAGTCTATGTACTTAATAAAATGTAATTGCATAATATTTGTACTTTTGTGATTGGCTTGTTTCACTTAGCATAATGTTTTTCAAGTTCACCTATGTTGTAGCAGATGTCAGTACTTTATTCCTTTATATGGCTGAATAATATTCCATTGTATGTAAATATGACATCTACTTATTCATTGATGGACACCTAAATTGTTTCTACTTTTTGGCTGTTGTGGATAATGCAGCTAAGAATATTAGCGAATGAGTATCTGTTGAGTCCTTGCATTCAATTCTTTTGGGTAGGAGTGGAATTGCTGGGTTATATCAAACATAATTCTGTTTTAACTTTTATTTTTTTTATTTTTTATTTAAAAAAATTTTTTTAAGATTATTTATTTATGATAGTCACACACACACAGAGAGAGAGGCAGAGACATAGGCAGAGGGAGAAGCAGGCTCCATGCACTGGGAGCCCGATGTGGGATTCAATCCCGGGTCTCCAGGATCGCGCCCTGGGCCAAAGGCAGGCGCCAAACCACTGCGCCACCCAGGGATCCCCTGTTTTAACTTTTAGAAGAATTGATAAACTGTTTTCCACAGCAGCTGCACCATTCCACATTCTAACCATCAATGTAGGAGGGTTCTGATTTCTCAGTATCTCTCACTGATACTTGTTATTGTTTTATTTTTTTAAAAGATTTAAAAATTTTGAGAGAGAGAGCATGTCCACGAGCATGGGGGATGTGGGAGAGGAAGTGGGAGAGAAGCAAACTCCCTGCTGAGCACACAGCCTGACCTGGGGCTCAATCTCACACCACCTAGGATCACCACATGAGCCAGAATCAAGAGTCGGACACTCAATCAACTGAACCATCTGTTGCTTTCAAAACAACAATCCTCATGGATGTGAAGTGGTATCTCATCATGGTTTTGATTTGCGCTTCCCTTAAGGATGTGGAGCATCTTTTCATGTGCTTATTGGACATTTGTGTATCTTCCTTGGAGAAATGTCTTTTTGAGTCCTTTGCCCATTTTTGAATTGGTTTTTTGGAGGACTCAAACTCACAATCCTGAGATCAAGAGTTGCATGCTCTATGGACTGATCCAGCTAGGCGCCCATGGTTGTTTTTTTGTTTTTGTATTTTTCAGTTTTTGCTTTTTGTTGTTGAGTTGTAGTTTTTACCCATTCTGAATCTCTTATCAGATATGATTTGCAATCTTCTCCCATTCAGTGGGTTTTCTTTTCACCCTCTTGATAGTGTCCTTCGATGGACAAATAATTTTATTAATTTTTAAAAGTAGGCTCCATGCCCAACATGGAGCCCCAACATGAGGCTTGAACTCACCACCCTGAAATTGATCAAGATTTGGGCTGAGATCAAGAGCCAGATGCTTAACTGAGCCATCCAGGCACCCCTAAAAGTTTTAATTTTGATGAAGATCCTATTTATCTATTTTTTCTTTTGCTACCTATGCTTTTGTTGTCATATTCAGGTTATCATTGCCAAATGCAATGTGATGAAGATTTTCCCCTGTTTTAAGAGTTTCATAGTTTTACCTCTTAAGTTTAGATCTTTGATCCACTTTGAGTTAATTTTGTAAAGATTTATTTATTTTGGAGAGAGAGAGCATAAATGGGAGGGGCAGAGGGAGAGGGAGAGAGACTCTCAAGCAGATTCTGCACTGAGCATGGAGCCCAATCTGGGGCTCAATCTCACAATCCTGAGATCATGACTTGAGCTGAAACTAAGAGTTGGACGCTTCACTGACTGCCACCCAGGTGCCCTACTTTGTGTTAATTTTTGTATGGGGCATAGGTAAGCATCCAACTTCACTCACATGCATGTGGATATCCAGTTTTCCCTGCACCATTTGTTGAGAAAAACAGCTCCTTCTCCATTAAATTGTCTTGGCCCCCTTGTCAAAAATTAATTGACTGTTATATATTTGAGAGTTTAATTCCGGACTGTCTATTCCATGGTCTGTCTTTATGCCAATATCACACTGTTTTGATTGCTGTAGCTTTGTAGTATGTTTTGAATATCAGAAAGTAGGAGTCCAAAAAAAAAATGTGTGAGTCCTCCAATTTTGTTCGTTTCCCAGATTGCTTTAGCTATTCAGGGGTTCCCTGAAATCCAATATGAATTTTAGGATAGGTTTTTCTAATTCAACAAAAACACCCATTGAGATTTTGATAGGGATTGCACTGAATCTTTTTTTTTTCCACAATGCTTTTTATCAACTAATATATATTTTACTTTCTTTTATTGTCTGTCTCCTCTATTAGAACTTCAGTTCATTGCTTTATCCCTAACACTTAGAATTCAATAAATACTGTTATTTGTTGAAAAAAGGAAGGAAGGAAACATTCTTATGTATTTAGCATCTGGCATATTGCTTGACACATACAAGATGCTCAAATAAGAACTAGTAAACAAAGTAAACAAACTGGTAAACAAAGTAAAACGCTATTTATATTTTTCACCTAATACATACTTAGACATATGTACACATTTCTACACTATCTACAAGTGTAGAAGCACTTTCTACAAGTGCTTCTCAATCACTTGTTCTCATATTGCTTCAGAAAGAATTCTGTGATAATTTAGTTGATGTAAATTTCTGTACTTGAAATAATTCTAAAATTGTAGGTTTATGTTTATCTATAGCATGTTTTGAATAGTTACCTGCAGCTGATTTTATATCCTATAGACACTTCATTTCCAAAATTACTGTTGCTCTTTAGGACCTATGGAAAATCTAAAGCCTAGCATCACACTAGGCTTCTGCCTGTAAAAATAAAACAAAACTCTAATAGTCTACCTAAAAAAAAGAAAACATCTCAGACAGCTTTGAGAGCATTTGATGTCAGGAGTTTCAAATCTTTTTTAATAGAAGGACAGCTCTCTGTCAAGGCCCCTGACAGCCTTGCTTGTCTCTACCTAGCCATGTAGGCAAGGCTTGACTGCAGTCTGAGTCTTGGCGGAATGCCTGGGAGCAAGGTCTCTATCATTTTTTCTTTTCTTTTTTCTCCTTCCTTCCTTCCTTCCTTCCTTCCTTCCTTCCTTCCTTCCTTCCTCCCTCCCTCCCTCCCTCTTTCTTTTCTTCTCTATTTCTTTTTTTGGTGGGAGAGAGAGAATCTGAGAATCTTAAGTAGCCGGGCTCAATCTCACAATCTTGAGATCATGACCTGAGCTGAAATCAAGAGTTGGGTACCTAACCAACTGAGCCACCTAGGTGCCCCTAGGTCCCTATCTTGTGGAAGACACCCCCCCCAAAGGTGTTTCTCTTCCATTTCTCTATTTTTATTTTTATTTTTTTTTAAAGATTTCATTTATTTATTTATTTACGGTAGACAGAGAGAGAGAGAGAGGCAGAGACACAGGAGGAGGGAGAAGCAGGCTCCATGCCGGGAGCCCGACATGGGACTTGATCCCGGGACTCCAGGATCGCGCCCTGGGCCAAAGGCAGGCGCCAAACCGCTGAGCCACCCAGGGATCCCCCCATTTCTCTAGTTTTAGCGGGACTAATGATTTCCATCTTTTCCTCCCCTTCCTGCCCCATCCCTCGCCACCAGAGGCTACAGCTGCAGGCTTCTGTGTAAGTCTATGAAACTACTCAGCTGAAGTATAAAGTTGGTTTGTCAATGCAGAGTGACCCATCACTCATGACACCTATGGCTATTGATCTCTGGGAGTAGGGATGTTATCCTATGGGCCTAGGGATGCAGGGGACTGACATCCTGCTGGTCTTGCTTTTACTGTCTTATAAGTATGATAAGTGGTCTAAATCCAATTAGATTCTTTTTCTCCTTACAGGTTTTATCTACAGACACGTGGCACTGCCACCATGCTGTTTGCTTAGAGGTCGCTTCACTGCTTGAAAAGCCTCACACGTACATTGCCTCTAATGACATGACTTATCACCAAGTCCTTTAAACCACTCTTACATCATGACAGGCATATAAACCTAACAGTAGTCTAATTCTAGAATTAATATAAAAAGAATGCTTCATTACTCAAAACCCAAAGTGAGGTTTACAGTAAAATAACTAACAGCTGTCATTAAACACTATACTTAAATGCACATATGTACATACACCACATATATAAGAGTTATATGTATGATAACTCTTATATATGAGTTTTATATATATATATGAGTTATATATATCTCTTATATATGAGATAACTTGAAGACTATATGAGAAAAATACAAAAATGCTACATGAGAAGGAAATCAGAACACAAAATTTAACTGGTGGTATTATTTCACAATATAAACACATGCGTAAATGTGAAACAAATTAGAAGGGAACACTGAAAGAGAATATTTTTGAGTCACTGGGTCATGGGAGGAGTCTTCACATTTTTCTTGTAATGTCTGTGTGATCTAAATGGGAGAAATCACCTTTGACATGTAGTTACTCATTTTAGCAAAATTCTTGTGTAAATTGTATTAGTATTCTCAAAATAAAACACAAGCACTAAAATCACAGAGGCTACTGTTAACTTTTATTAATTTTTTAAAAACGATTTTATTTATTTATTTATGAGAGACACACAGAGAGAGGCAGAGACACAGGCAGAGGGAGAAGCAGGCTTCCTGCAGGGAGCTGGTGGTGGGACTCGATTCCAGGACCTCGGGGTCACGACCTGAGCCGAAGGCAGATGCTCAATCACTGAGCCACCCAGGTGTCCCTAATTTTTATTAACTCTAATTCAGGTTGGAGTTACTAAGCGCTTTCTGCATGCCAGGGACTGCGCTAATCTTCTTACATAGATGATCTCTCCTAAGAAGCACAACAGGTACTATTTTTATCACTTCACTACACAGTTAATTAGCTTGCTTTAGGGGTGACACCCTAGTCAGAGCTGAAGTTAGGATTTTTTTTAAATTTTTATTTATTTATGAGAGACACACACAGAGAGAGAGGCAGAGACACAGGCAGAGGGAGAAGCAGGCTCCATGCACCGGGAGCCGGACGCAGGACTCGATCCCAGGTCTCCAGGATCGCGCCCTGGGCCAAAGGCAGGCGCCAAACCGCTGCGCCACCCAGGGATCCCTGAAGTTAGGATTTCAAGCAGGCAAACTGGCTCCACAGCCTGTGGGATGTAGTAGTCATCATAGAGCGACTGTAAGCTGAGGGGATGCTCTACATCTAACTTGGCACTCTGGAACCTTAGGGGAATAAAAACTTAGGCACAGTTCCTTCCCATTCCTCTAGCATTTCAACTAGATATGTGTGTCCCCACTTCCCTGACAGCTTAGATGTTAGACGGAAGACTTTTAAAATTGATGTTTGCAGTTCATCATAAGGAACCAGTAAGGTTCATTTTACAAAACAAAAAGCCTGTTGTTACACTCAAATTATAACTTCATTCTTTTTAGTCTTTTTGCTTGTGATTTAAAAAAATTTTTATTTATTTTTACTATTATTTTTTTTATTGGAGTTCAATTTGCCAACATATAGCATAACACCCAGTGGATTTTTTTTTTTTTTTAAAGGTCACACTGGGGGCTCCAGGGTGGCTCAGCTGGTTAAGCATCTGCTTTTGGCTCAGCTGCTTTTGGCTCACGATCTCAGGGTCCTGGCATGAAGCCCCATTCAGCTTCGTGGCAGCAGCCGGGGAGTCTACTTCTCCCTCTGCCCTCACCCCCTACCCCCGCTCCTGCTCTCCCTATCTCTCAAATAAATAAATATATTTTTAAAAATCACATGGGTAACCTGCAACAATCTCGGAACCAAAAGGAACACGGGCCTTTTGTTTTGCTTACTTTACGGCCAGTTAGGTGCTACGTCGGTGCTAAAAACCCAGAATGTTAGGAAACAGATTAAGAAATGTAAAATCAAAGGCAGCCTGGGTGGCTCAGCGGTCTAGCACCTGCCTTCAGCTCAGGGCGTGATCCTGGGGACCCAGGATAGAGTCCCACGTAGGGCTCCCTGCATGGGGCCTGCTTCTCCCTCGTGTGTGTGTCTCATGAATAACTAAATAAAAATAATTTTAAAAAAAGAAATGGAAAATCAAAACGAGCCGAGAAGAGGTTGAGAAAGGACAAGTTTTGAGAAAGATAGGGAGAGGAAAAGTAAGTGGGGGTGGGGGTGGGGAGCTAAGTTAGGCTGGAAAGGGAAAGGAAGGGGTTGGCGAGGGAGGGAGGAGGCTCTTCAGGTCAGAAGCAACCTACTTTCTTCCAAGCGCCCTCCCGGCCCCGGGTGGATCGACACGCTCCGATGCCTGACCTTGCAAACGTCCTCCAGGCGGTCCGCAGTCGTCCAGGACCTCCCAGCGACCCCGTTCCTACCGTCAGTTTTCACTGGCCGGAGCAGCTACAGCAGATACTTGGGGGAGTTTTCGGAGCTGCTGTCGCACATTCCAAAGCCGCCTTCCCGTTCCTGTTTCGGGGGGTGGGGGAGGGGGTGGGGGGGGCAAGATCGCCTACACGGTTGCCTGTAAGCACGTTTTTCTCCCAGACCAGACCACCCCTCCTCCCCGCTGCATCTTGACTTCCCTGGTGCCGGGGAGTCGACCGAGGCCGGGGACGCTGGGGCACGGCCCGGGGCTTTGCGTTCCCCTCAGGCAAGCCAAATACCGAAAAGCGAGAAGAGGGCGAGCGAGCCAAGGCTACCGGGAGCTGAGAGGTACAGACTGGATTAGAAGCGAGAGGGCGGCAGATGTGACAAACAGCTGCGGGCGACGACCGACGAGCCCTCAGACCCAGCAGACCCAGCGACCGAGACTTAGAGCGACGCGTTACCACGACAACCGTGAAGTCTCGCGAGACTCGCAGTGAAGTCTCCCTGCGCCTGCGCGCTGCCGCGGTAGGGCGCAGCCCTGAGGCTCCCGGCCGGCGATCCCGGACTCTGGGTTATTGTGGCTCGGGCCTTGGGCGCTGTGGGCCGACTCTCCCCATCGTGAGTGACAAGGGGGACGATGAGATGCGAAGCGGTCTGAGCATGGGGGGGGGGGGGGGGGGGGGGCGGGGCCAGAGAGGCGGGGGCTCTGCGCACGCGCGGCGCACGTGCAGGCGGCTGGGTTGTGGTTGTGAGCGGGAGCGGGGCGCGCCCTCCGCGGTGGGGTCCGGCTCGGGACGCGGGGTGGCACGCGAGGTCCCCAGGTCTTCTCCGGGAGACCTGTCCGTCCGGCCAGGCCGCCCCAGCGCGACGGGGCTACGTTCCGCCTCCGGGCCTGGGTTTCCTCTCCTCTCCCTGCCTGGGGTTGAGCATCTTAGGGCACGGGAAACGGCGAGATAAAGCCCCCCCTCGCCCCCCGGCCCCTCAGTGCTCCAGGCCTACAGGTGCGGGCGGATCCCTGTAGGACTGCGGTGTGCGGGCTAAATAGTGAAGGATGCGGCGGGACAGGCGGGCGGCAGGCCCGGGGAGGAGCTCGGGGACCGGAACGCAGCCTGCGGGCCCTGGGGCTGCCACCCGACTCCCTCCGGAAGGCATTTCTTTCTTTTTTTCTTTTTTTAAATTTTGTTTATTTATTCATGACAGACACAGAGAGAAAGAAAGAGGCAGAGACACAGGCAGAGGGAGAAGCAGGCTCCATGCAGGGAGCCCGACGTGGGACTCCATCCCGGGACCCCAGGATCACGCGGTGCTAAACCGCTGAGCCACCCGGGGATCCCCCGGAAGGCATTTCTGAGTCCTTTACTTCCTATTGATAGCTCCAAGCCGGGTAGGTTCCACCAGTTAACTCTTCCAACTGCATGTAATTTTGTCCCGTCCCCTCTGCGGCCACTCGTCCCCTCTGCGGCCACTCTCGTGCAAGCCACCTTCGAGCCTACCCTGGGAACCTCTTTGCTCCTCCTTCCACTTCTGGCAAAGGAGTGGACCCTGGTAATCCGCAAGGATCGTTTTGCAGGGTCTTTCAAATCACGTTGCAGTTGCTTTCCATTATTATGCAGTTTGCAGGACCTTCACCCTCTGGTCCTCGCCTCCCTTTCCTGATACCTCAGCATCTCTAGCATCTCTGCCCCAGCGGCTTGAACTTCCTTCATTCCGTTAATGTTGTTCCCTGGGGTACTCTTTCTGCTTCATGCCCCCTTTGGCGGGCACCCTTCAGATGCAGGGTTGAAAGGTCGCTTTCTCCAGGACCTCTTTTCTCACCCCTTCAGCTAATTCATGCTTCTGCTGTTTCCTTAGTATCCTTAGAATTCCCAGACTTGAATGTGCACATCTTATACTATTACCTGCTCATTTATTGTTTTCATGGATTTTAAGCTCTGTTGAGGCCAGTAACTGTTTTTACGCTAACACTTTATGGTTTGGTACATTGTGGATAATCCAGAAATACTTGGTGAAGAAGAAAGGTAGTTGTGGGGCCGAAGGTGGGAACAGTATTCCAGGCAGAGGGAATAATATGTACAAAGATGGGGAGGGAGGCAGCCCTGGTGGCTCAGTGGTTTAGTGCCTGCCTTTAGCCCAGGGCGTGATCCTGGAGACCTGGGATCGAGCCCCACGTCGGGCTCCCTGCATGGGGCCTGCTTCTCCCTCTGCCTGTGTCTCTGCCTGTGTCTCTGCCTGTCTCTCATGAATAAATAAATAAAAATTAAAAAGATGGGGAGGGTAGAAATTGGTGGCCTCAATAAGCAGTAAGTGGGTGTAATGGTGGAAGAGGCTAGTGGGAGGTGAGAGCCAGTGCATGGGGGGTTTGTAGGTCACTTTAAAGGGTTTGCACTTGATCCCATAGGTGGTGAGTGCCTCCAAGACATAGCCCAAAAGGCACCTCAGCAAGGCCTTCATGTTTTTCTGCTCTAAAACCATCCTTTCTCATCAATCAGTATTTTGCTCTTGGATTATCTGGTGGAAGTTTCTGCTCTATCTGAACTACTTGGCTCTCGTCTCTCCCGCTAGATTCTGAGGACAGGAGTTCATGCCTCACTTGCTGTCTCTCCAGAGCACACAAGTATAAGTATTACTTAAGGATTTCAGCATCATGCTCCTTGGATGCTGAGGCACATGAGCTGACTTGCAGTTTGGCAAGAGCTCTGTTCAGTCGTATTTGTCTTGCTCGTCTTCCTGACCTTCAACCTGATGCCAGCCTCTACCAATCCTGACTGGATTAGCTGGGCTGCTTCCTGACTCCCTCTGTGCTTGGGGGGAACGTGGAGCAAATGAGGGGGCGGGGTGTCAGTGAGGATGGCTGTGCAGAGGGGCTGGTATGAAGGAAGCAGCTTGCACAGCAGGTACTGAGGCTCTGGCATCAAGGTCCTGAACAAGGTCCGACCCTCTCTGGAGGAGCTGAAGTTTGGATTTCTGTTACAAGAGGACTTAGGACGAGCCGTGGAGACCAGTGGCAGTCAGGAGGCCATTTTTCATTTCTCAGGAGGCCTGTCCAGTGTCAAGGGGCAGCCTGTCCTTTCCCAGCTATTCTAACCCTGTTCTGGATCAGAGTCATCTGGGCAGCTTTGACAAATACAGGTACCCTGGTCCTATTCCCAGGGATTCCAGTTCAGTACGTCCAGGATAAGGACCAACCACCTGTATGTTTTAAAAGGCAACAGGTTACTTTTGAGGTGCAGCCAGGATGGAAAGAGCATAAACTTTGTGTTTGGAAAATCAGTTGTGACTTTGGGCAAAGCATTTAACCCGAGGCTGTTCCTTCACCCACAGGTTGGCTAATTGTATAGGAATTTTGTGAGAATCACAATCATACATGGAAAAAATGCCTTCTAAATTCTTACACACTCCCCCCAAATTCTGACACATTCCCCAAAGACAGCTGCTCTTCACCATCACTAGCCAGCCTGGTGAGTGGAAGTTTAATTGGAGACCTTAATCCTTGATTGTGCATGTGGCATTTTGGGGAAGGTGGGCCCCAGTAGGATAAATGACCCGGAATGAGGGTCAGACCTCCTCCCTGCAGGGAGAAAAGCTGGTTATCTGAAAATAGGCACAGCCCTAGACTTCTAGGGGCCTGGCTTGTGTAACTTCCTTCTGTTTTGCCACAGAGGTCACTGTGGTTCTTAGCTGAGCACCAGGAAGAAGGGAAGAATAAAACTGAGGGAAGAGAAGTGCACTTGCCCTAGGAAGAACAGCCAGGATACGGTCCCTTGATCAGTGGTTTTTAACATTTTCCCAAGATGGATCCTTCTTAGTTTTAACGGACTAATATTAACTTTCATTACAAAGTTTCCCTACTTTTCATCAAGTTGCCAGCTGGAGAAGCAGTCAGCTTGGAGTAACTGTTAAGAAGAGGGAATCTGTGGGGCACCTGAGTGGCTCAGTGGTTGAACATCTGTCTGCTTTCAGCTCAGGTGGTGATCCTGGGGTCCTGGGATTGAGTCCTGCATTGGGCTCCTTGCAGGAAGCCTGCTTCTACTTCTGCCTCTGTCTCTGCTTCTCTCTTTGTGTCTCATGAATAAAATGACTAAAATATTTAAAAAAGGGGGGGGGGGATCTACACCTGTGTATGTATGAGATGCTTAAGGAAGAAGCTTAGGGCCCAGGGAGGGAGGGAGACTTGCAAAAAGGCATAGAATTAAAGTATCATTTGGATTTTTAATCATAATGTTATCACTGTTCGTTTCTTAAAAGCCACACCTGGTTAATTATGAATGGTAGAGGTTTCCGGGCCCTGGGCCCTTAGATCGTGAGCTCTGTGCAGGTGGACTTGTTCACTGCCGAACCCCAGTGACTAGAATACTGCATGCACACTGGAGGCGCTTGGGGAGTGTTTGTAGGGTGGAAGCCTAACTGGAGAATAACTTAGCAAATGGTAACAAATTTGTAAGATTAATACCACACAGTCATTAAAAACAGAATCATGAACAAGTAGAAACATGGAACATTTTTAATAAATGAAATAGAATTTCACGGTGACTGCAGTAATGCAAAACACTTATATATTGCCTGTATATGAATAAAGACCAAGTCGTGAAAAAATGGGGAAAATAAATTCCTTAATCTTAAGAGGTTCAGTGTGGTCACATAATTGGTTCTATATAATCAGGCTTGCTATTGTCTACCAAGAATCAGAGAAAGTACAAACAAGATATTCTGACATGCATTGTTAGTAACACAAATTTCACTTTGTCGTTTGCTTCTCTGTGAAAGATTTTCCAAATGGCTGCAGCTCCTCAAGCACCGGGGCGGGGTTCCATCCGGAAGACAAGACCTTTAACTGTAAAGACATCGTTAAACAACCCATATACCATCTGCTGGACTACTCTAGAGAGAGAAGACATGCACTTCATATTACAGACACTTCAAGACAGATTTAAATCTCTTGGGCTTCAGAAGATTGAGGATAAGAAGAGAAAGAAAAAGCAGTTTTTAAAAAAACAAAGCCCAGACAAATGTAGCACAGAAGTTGATATGAGCGAGGATCTGAAAGAGAAACAACCAGAAGATAATGAGCAAGGGTCAGGGTGGACTCCTGTGCTCGTCAGGAGGCAGCTTGCCATCGGTGTTAATGAAGTGACCAGAGCTCTGGAAAGGAATGGGCTGCTGCTGGTCCTCGTGTGTAAGTCAGCCAAGCCTGCCATCATCACCTCCCACCTGATTCAGTTGAGCTCCAGCAGATCAGTGCCTGCTTGTCAGGTTCCCCGTCTCAGTGAGACACTCGCACCTGTCATTGGCTTAAAATGTGTCCTGGCCTTGGGGTTCAGAAAGGATACCACAGCTTTTGTTGAGGAGGTAAAAGCCATAATTCCCCGAGTACCCAGTTTACATGTACCATGGCTGCATGGGCAGCCTAAAGAGGCCTGGGAAAATGTAGACACTGAATCTCCGGAAAGCCAGGACAAGGAGATTTTAGAAACTTCCTTTGAAGACCTCTCTAAACGTAAAAAGAAGCTTGTGGAAGGTCAGCAGGCTGTAGTGTTACAACCCCTGAAAATAAAGAAAGTGATTCCAAACCCCAATAAGATAAGGAAACCACCCAAAAGTAAAAAACCGACTTCAAAGTAATCTCCTATAAACTTGTAGTTTCCTACAGCTGTAAAAAGACACTCTGTAAAGAAGCCTTAAAACGAATAAAATGTGTTATTTTTATATATGTTCTTGGGATACTTTTTGTAATGTTCCTTCCTTAGGTGTAAGACTTTGTATAAATAGGCTGACACTTAAAAACACTAAGTGCAGAAAATATTCAAAAATATGAATATCAAAACAAAAGTTTATTGAAGCTAATGTCTGTGCTTGTATAAATTCACTTTTTAAAAGGCTGGTACAGTGCTTGTAAGCAAGAAATTCTGTGTCTTACAACACTTGACATCTATCAAACTTGGAAAATGTGCCACAGTAAACAGGTTCTAGTGAGTAATGCAGATGAAACTGGATTGCAGATTGATCAGTTTTAAAAGAAAGATACTAAACAAGCAATACATTTAGAATTTTTTTTACTGTTGATTTGATTTTCTTTGTTGGTAGGCATATGCATGAGCTTGGGAGAAAAGTGTTTATAGGAAAAACCCAGATACGTTATTGTGAATAGTTGAAATTCACCCCTTTGCATGGTTAACTCATCTCCTTGGAAATCCAGCATGGGTGAAAAGAATGCTGATAATTAGGTCAAATGAGGCAGGAAGAGAATGAAAAAACTGAGGAGCTTGAGGCCTCAGAGATGGGTTTGTGCAATGGCTGGGGTTCTTTATGTTAGGAAATGGAGCATAATCAATGCTCCATGTCTGTTAAAGCATCTGCTATTTACAGTATGTGTTCGGAGAAGTCCTTTAGTAATTTAGTGGGGGAGGTACTGGATTGCTAAAATATATTTTCAGCCTAAATTCTGGCTGACTCTTGGGAATAGGCCACCTCTGTTCATTTAAATGTTACTGAATGCCATCTTGGCTAAAAAAAAAAGGTCAGGGAGGGAAAGCCACCTTCTGAAATAGAGCATTTCCACTGTTGACAAGGCAGGACAGTGTTTTTTTTTGAATCTGTAAGACAGTGTATATTGCAGTGGAATTTAGTTCTAATAACTATTTTATAAACACAAGCAATTTTACCAGTCTTCAGTTTTGAAATGTTCATCAGTAATCTGCCTAAATTACAAAGAGGGAAATACGCTATTACTGTATTTAAAAGTGACTGTGGAAAGAATCTGAATTCTCTTACAACTAGAATTATGTAAACAAATGAAAAGTGCCCACAGTCTCATCACAAGGTGAGCCTGTGATAAAACTTCTGACTGGCAATTCGGCAATGATCTAAAAACCCACATCATCTAAGACTGCCGTAAAAATGAATGCGATAGAATTCTCAACTAGACCCCTGACTCCAGATTAAGTTAAAATCCCATTTATTTAATTCTTGGTGTTTTGGTGAATTGGTTCAGTTTTGCTTCCGAGGCCACTCTCCTCCTGTTAAGAAAGAAGGTAACACGGTGGAGTCTGAATGGTCTTATATGAGAAGTCCTCTCTGGGTCCTCAGAAAGGTCAACTGTCCTAATCACGCACTACGGTGGGGTCCCCGCATGCCCTCTAGTGGTGGTCACAGCTGTGGGTTTGTCTTTAGGATAAGGGTAAAGAGGGTGCAGAGTGGCTTTCAGCTCTTTAGTGTAAGTCAGGGTCAACAATTTGTTGTTTTTTTTTTCTGTAAAGGGCCAGACAGTAAATATTTGAGGCCTTTTGGGCCACACAGTTCTGTCAGAATAACTCCGCTCTACCTCTTCCAGTGTGAAGCAGCCACAGGCAATACGTAAGCAAGTGTGGCTGTGTTCCAATCAAACTATGGATACTGGGCAGCCCGGGGGGGCTCAGTGGTTTAGCGTCGCCTTCAGCCCAGGGCCTGATCCTGGAGACCCAGGATCGAGTCCCACGTCGGGCTCCCTGCATGGAGCCTGCTTCTCCCTCTGCCTGCATCTCTGCCTCTCTCTCTCTCTCATGAATAAAAAAAAACAACAACAACAACAACAACAACAACAACAAAAAAAACCAACCAACCAAACAAAACTACAGATACTGAGGGATGCCTGGGTGGCTCAGTGGTTGAGCATCTGCCTTCGGCTCAGGGTGTGATCCCTGGATCTGGGGATTGAGTCCTGCATCGGGTTCCCCACAGGGAGCCTGCTTCTCCTTCTGCCTGTGTCTCTGCCTCTGTGTGTCTCTGACGAAGAAATAAATAAAATCTTAAAAAAACAAAACAAGTTTATGCATACTGAAATCTGAATGTCCTATAATTTTCACATGTCACAAAATGTCATTACTTTTATTCCCCGCCCCCCCCCACACCCAACAACCATTCAAAAATGTAAAAACTAAGCTTGTGGGCTGTACAAAAACAGGTGACAGGCTGGACTGAGCTCATGGGCCATAATTTGCTAGCTGCTGCCTGATAGGAGACCTGACTGGTTTCATTTGACCACTTAGAACGTAAAGGAAAGGCCATCATGTTGTCTGAAATTAAGTTTTTCTGGACTGAAGAGCCTAGGCACTGGTATTATAAAGGCAGGGAGAAGTGTCTACTCTGGGTTTTGAGTCAAAGCCAGTTTCATGTGGCCTCATTCAGCATGTTCTCCCCATTCCTTTGACTACTGGCAATATATACATATATATGTACACTGGGAAACCTGGGTTTTCAAGTTCTAGATAAAAACACCATCAGTAACAAAATTAGGAATACTTATTTACAAATAAGACATTTTCCATTAGCATGACAGCTTTCATGATAACTTAAAGTCAGCATAAAGGAATATGTGCAATTTTGCATAAGTAATAAAAACATTCAAACTATCAATGTCCTGATAGCACTAATAATTCCACTGAGCATTTCTTTTGACCTTAGAGCTTTTATTGTCTTTGCCTCACATCTCTTGCTGCCTCTGAGAAGACACGAATGTGTGTGGCAGCTGCAAAATTGAGTCGGTCACGGGTGTGGACTCTCTGTACATATCTGCACACAAAATTTGAGTTTTGAACCAATCTACGGACCTGCTGAAGATCAAAGTACAAATCTGTGTGTTTATTTATTTGGCAATTCTGCTTCTGGAGAAAGAAATGTACTTACCAGTCAGCAGTACATTTTTCTCTCCCCCTAAACTTAAACATCCACCTACTTGTCACTGAGCTACAGAAGTGCTGATTCCGTAAATGCTCCCAGTGACAGTGCGTAAGGTGACGGAAGCACCAATTTTCCAAATGGATCCTTCATTCTGTTACATGGACGAACAGACCAACACTTAATACATAGAAATGCAGCAGTTTATCTCCACGCAAAAGCAAAGACTTTCTTACACAACTCTGTGACTTCCGTCCAGTCCGTAGAAAAACAGTCCCTTTTCTATAGAGTGGAAAAATACCTTCTCTTCAGTGAGAGACAGCCAAAAGTCTGGAAATTAGAGGAATGTGTTCTCTCTACCTTTTCATCCCTTCTACAAATGGGTAAACAGTGAAAAAAAAAGACTGTTAACATTCTAGCTAGAAATATGTACTATTGGTCACGTATGGGTGGTTTTTTTTTTTTCATCTTTTCTGATTGTTACCGACTACGCCGATTTCATTAAGTTGTGCTTTTATTCTTCTTTGGAATGGCAGTTCCAGGAATAATTAAATAGAGTATTAACAAGTGATGATGTCCGAGTTCTAGAAATAGAAATAATCCATCTATTGTAACACTAGTCCAACCTAAAGGGAGGGGAGAAACAGAATGGTAAGAACAGGTAAGCAAGAAAAAATAAGTTGTACCACAATGGCTCAGTATTTTTTAAAAGCTACTTAAAAACACCTTAATAGTCCTAAGGGCAGCAAGCATGGGATTTCCTAGGTCTGTTTATTACATTTATAAAGGGTGTGTATCCACGGCACTTACCTTTTCAGAATCTGTTCCTGGACACCTCCAGTTGTACAGGTAATACTGCAAGTTGCCATCTCCTATACCAAACTTGAGTTTTTCCAAGAAGGTTTTATTTTCCATTAAATCTAGTGCATTGAAAACATCAAATCCTTTCTGCCAGTGGAAAAAGAATTTCAAATTTTAAATGTCAAAGGACTGGAGTGTTTTCTACATTATATATTTCAGTATAACAATTCCTCTACTAATAGCTTGACTACACATTAATAAGGTTTAATGTCTACAGTCTATGTACAGGCTAAGAACTCAGTTTAAAACTGTCTTATAGGGGCATGTGGGGCTCAGTTGGTTAAGCATCTGCCTTCAGCTCAGGTCACGATTCCAGGGTCCTGAGATCAAGCCCCACACTGGGCTCCTTGCTTAGAGGGGAGTCTGCTTCTCCCTCTGTCTCTGCCACTCCCATTCTTGTGCTCTTTCTCTCTGTGTCAAATAAATAAGTAAAATCTTTAAAAAAAACAAAACTGTCTTATAAAAACAGTGAGTCTGACAGAGTCAGGAAGATCACCCAAAAATTTCAAATCAAAATCTGTACTATGTTGGCTAACACTAATACAAAGTAATCTATTAGGATCTCAGAGAATATTTTATCCCTGTTTTAGAAGGAACATTTGGCCAGAAGTCTCCATCTCCAGAACTGTTCGTTATTGGCTTTTCAAAGTTCTGACTGAGCCACAGCTTTAAAGACTTTAAATGTGTACTTGTCTTGGGCTGATGCTGGGAAATAAATTAAGGAAATTTTAATAGTAAAAATTGAATTTCTTGAAAATGTCAGGTAAAAATATTATATAAAATGGGGTAATAGATTTCTATTTCTCAGGCGTTTTACCTTAAATAATTTATTACTGGCCTTTTTTGGAGGAAGTAGTTGAAAAAGAGCAATAGGATCAAAGAATCAGAGGATAATGTTGATTTGGAGATCCAAGAATACTATGTTAAAAAATTTTTTTTTCAGTTTTCAAAGAAGATACTTTTGATGTGTTCACAATTTCTCATGAATAATATTTCCTCATGTTCAATAATTACATTGAAATAACAGCTACAACTTCTTAAAGTTTATTTGTAGCAAGAATTTAACAACTACTACACCAAGAGAAAGATATTGCAAATATAGTATGACCCATTTTTTAATTTAATTCCTTTTATTTTAAATATCTTTGTTTTTAATACTAAACTCTTTAATTTTAAAAATAAAATTCAGAGACTATTTATATTTAGTTGAGTTCAAAAAGGGTTATTGTTGCTGATTATTCACTGCCACCCAAACACGTATGTTCCTTATATCAAAGTACCATGTATTTTCCCTATATTCCTTGTATCACAGGTTTCATGCATTCTTCTATTAGAGCTAAAAGTTTCTACTTTGCACAAAATGTCTTTTTGGTTAAGTTGGAATAGAATCAATGATGTCAACAGTCTCTGAAGTTTTAAAAGAAACTCTTATAATTCTTCCTTTGACTGATGGTCAACAATAAAACCTATCTCAAATGAATTGCACCTATGCGGGAGAAGATACAGTAAGAGGTTTTACATACTTTGGCACACATATGTGGAGAAACACACAGGACATAAAGGATGAGTCGCTTACCAACTTGGCTATGATGAGTGCATCACTCATGAGGTCCAGCAGGGGAGTCTCCGTGTGAATGTTGTAGAAGGAGTAGGCGGCTTTGAGGCTCTTGTGAGCAGGGTGGTGAATGACCGTGGAGGGGAGCGTGTAGAAGCTCAGGAAGTCAGTTAGTTTACCACTGGAGTTCTAAAGGACAAAGGTCAGGTCAGGTCAATACCTTCCCAAACAAACTGCATCCATGCATTTCAGCTCGCTTCTTAATTTTTGACTTGTACCGTAACTTTCTGTTAGAACAAAAAGCAAGAGCTCCTACCTCTCTCTTGGCAGTCTGGAGTGGGGGCCCTTGGGATACATTGGGTAGAGCCTGAGAAGAGCATGGAGTTGTATTTTTCTTAGCCTAGCGCTAGCTGGCAGTTTGCATAATGTTCTTAAGAAGCAGAATGTTCTGAAAGGAAAGTTCTCCCTTAGCCTGACTAATGAGTCTCTCTAGACCTATAGAACAGGGATGAAAGTGGAGTCACTGTTTTTGCAGAAACAAGAGCTCCAGGGATTAGAATGCTGCCATCTCCAACTAAAAGATACTATATCACAATAATATCTTAGCACAAAGCCAGAATTCTATCAGCATAAAGTGAAGTTGGATAAAATCTGGAAGCCGTTTCAAGAAACTTGTGAAAGGCATCAGTACTGCCAACATGCACCTGTGAGTCTGAAGCTACCAAAAATCAAAAGAGATGCAAACGAGGTCTTGGTTTCATCATTGCTGGGACACCTTTCAATACAAGAAGTGAGTCAGTATTGTTTGGGTTGCTTCAATTAGCTGTGGTGGCCTATGCAGTCGGCCTACAACTCAAACTATGATCTGCCTGAATTATACAGCTGAAGAGACTATACCCCAAGTATGCTCTTGCTAATATTTCTTTCAGCAGAAGAGAAAATTTTATATGGATGCATTATCCAGTTTTTGAATGCTCCTGATTTACAAAACCTTTTTTTCCCCCCCAGACACTGAGGAATTCACATTTCACTAAAGTGATTTTCTACTGCTCTGTATTAGCAGCTTTAGTATTTGAGATGAATTAAAGACCTTAACATTCAGTATCAATAAGGATGTTCAACTCAAAAAAATTGAAACTGAAAAATAAAACTCACTGGATGGACTCAGGAGTGGAGGACAGATGACAGAAATCATTGCACTTGAAGAATTCAGTAGAATTTACCCAGTCTGAACAAAAGAGAGAAAAGAAACTGGAAAAAAAAATGAATTAAGTCTCAGGGATCTGTGAGACAGTAACAAAAGATGCAGACACTCCTATCACTGGAGTCCCAGAAGATAAAGAGAAATGTGGGGACTGTGAAAGCAGACGAAATAATGAGTGAAAGACAGATCTGGCAAAACATACACAAGAGAATCAAGAAGCTGAGCGAACCTTAACAGGAAAAACCCAAAGATGTCTACTCCAAGATGCATCCTAATTAAAGTTCTGAAAACTAAAGATGAAAGCCTTCAAAGTAGTCACAGAGAAATAAGGTGTTACCAATAGTAGAATACCAATTCAAATGACAGCGTATTTCTCACCTGAAACCACAGAGGCCAGAAGGAAGTGGCACATTTTTTTTTCTTTTAAAGTAGGCTGCATGCCCAGTGTGGAACCCAATGTGGGGCCTGAACTAAGGATCCAGAGATCAAGACCTCAGCTGAGATCAAGAGTTGGATGGTTAAACTGTCTGACCACTCAGGTGCCCCAGTGGCACATTTTTTAAAATTAATAATTTATTTGAGAGAGAGAGAGAGAGAGAGAGAGCGAGCACAAGCAGACACTCATAAGTCGGGGGAGGAACAGAGGGAGAGAATCTCAAGCAGACTCTGTGCTGAGTGCAAAGCCCCACATGGGGCTCCGTCTCATGACCTGAGAACATGACCTGAACTGAACCTTAACCAACTGTGCCCCCCAGGTGCTGCAGAGAGGCACAATATTTTAAGTGCTGAAGGAAGAGAACAATCAGCCATGAATTCTGCATCTGGTGAAAACGGTCCTTCAGGAATGAAGGAGAAATGAGAAATAAGGACATTCTCAAACAAATGGGAACTAAAAGAATCTGTGGCTAGCAAACATACCTTTAAGACTGGCCAAAGGACATTCTCCAAATAGAAATGCAATAATAATACAACGAATCTTAGAGTGTCAGGAAGAAGGAACAATAGAGCAGGAATCTTGATACATGCTCTAAACTATCCTCATAAGTTTTACAAATCTATTTAATGACTGAAACACAAGGTCTAACAGCATCTGATACTCAAGACAATTTTTAAAAGTCAAGAAGATAAAGGGATCTGATGGAAGTAAGGTCACCTGAAGTGGTAAAATGTTGATACTAGTTGGCTGTGATAAGTCACATATTCCTATATATAGGAATACTCGGTGCAACCATCATGCAAACTATACAAATACACTCAAATGCACCATAAATACATCAAGACAGAGAATCCTAAAGAAATAGTCAAGTAGCCCCCAGGAAGGCAAGGAAAAAGAAACAAGAGGACTAAGAACCAGAGGAAACAAAGAGAAAACCAATAATAAAATGGCAGATTTAAGCTCTAGCCTATCAGTAATTATCAAATTAATGGCCTAAATATACACCAATCAAAAGAAAGACTGGTGGAGTGGATAAAGAAACATGGTTCATCTGCAAGCTGTTTATAAGAAACTTTTGGGTTCAATGATGTAGATAAGCTGAAAGTAAAAGGGCTGTAAAAGTAAAATTAATGCAAACATTAATTTTAAAGTAGTAGGAGTGACAGGGCTCCTGGGTGGCACAGCTGGTCAAGCATCTCTGACTCTTGGTTTAGGCTCAGGTAGTGATATTGAGCCCCACATGGGGCTCAAGGCAGAGTCTGCCTAAGTTTCTCTCTCTTTCTCCCCTACTACATGCACACATGTACTCTTTCTCTCTCTCTCTAAAATAAATAAATAAATCTTTAAAATAGTAGGAGTGACTATATTTATATCCAATAAAGTAGACTTCATAGCAAAGAAATTACTAGAGACAAAGTGGAGTATTACATGCTGGTACAAAGATGGATCCCCTGAGAAGATACAAAGGTCCTAAATGTATAAGTACCAAACAAGACCCTCAAAGTACATCAAAAAAACCTTAGAGAGGTGGAAGGAGAAATAGACAAGTCCAAAGTCATAGTTGGGGACTCTCATCAACTGACAGAGCTGCTAGAAAGAAAATTATCAAGGAGGCAGAAAATCTGAGTACAATAAGACGTAAATGACATATATAGAATGCTCCACCTGAAAAGAGATTATACATTTCACACACCTTCTCCAAAACAGACCATATGGGCTTAAAATAAATCTCAAGAAGCTTAATAGAGCTGAAATCATACAGTGTCTTCTCCAACCATCATGGAATGAAACTAGAAGTCAACAGGAAATCTCTGGGCAGGTCAAAGTTGACAACAGAATTCTAAGGAATCCAAGGCTCAAAGGAGAAGTTTCAAAAGAAATTTAAAAACAAAACAAAACAGGAGCGCCTGGGTGGCTCAGTTAGTTAAACATCCACCTTTGGGTCAGGTCATGATCTCAGGGTCCTGGAATCGAGTCCTACATTAGGCTCTTTGCTCTGCGGGGAGTCTTTCTCCTTCTCCCTCTGCCCCTCTCCTCTGCTCATGTGCACTCTCTCAAATAAATAAAATCTTTAAAAATAAACACATGCATATATACATACATACATAGAACCAAATGAAAATACGACATACCAAAATCTGTAGGATGAAGCTAGAGCAGTGCAGGGAAGGACCTTTACAGAACTATATGCTTATACCGTAACAGGAAAGTGGGGAGTCTGCTTCTCCCTCTGCTCCTCCCCCTGGCTTATGCTCATTCTCTCTCTCCCAAAAATAAATAAATAAAATCTTAAAAAAAAAAAAAAAAGGACTTAGAACTACAGTAACCAAGACAGAGTGGTATTGGTGGAGGAACAGACACCAGAGATCCAGTGGAACAGAAGAGAGAACCCAGAAATAGCGCACAATATAAATATCAGTATTCAACATATGGAAGAACCAATAGAAATCAAGAAGATTACAGTTAAAAAGAAAAAGAGGCAAATATATGATTGGCATAAAATGGCTAACAGATTTATGAGATGATGTTCAAATTCATTACTAATAAGAACATACAAATGAAAAACAATATTATCATTTGATACCCATTAGAGTGGCCTAAATTTAAAGTCTGATGATAACCAAATGTTAGTGAGGACACACTCTGCTAAGAGATACTTTGGTGAGCTCTATGGCCAGCTCTAAGTAACATCAGCGATGCGTCTGATCCTCAGCCTCAGCAGTTCACCCTGAGTATAGACACTAGGGCAGCAGTTCTCAAAATGTGGTCTGTGAACCCCGGGGGGTATCTGAGACCCCTCCAGAAGTCTGAGAAATCAAAATGATTTTCATACCAGCACTACCAAGTTATTTGCCTTGTTCACCACGTGGACATCTGCATGAAGATGGCAGAAGCAATGGTGGTACACCTGGTGGTCTTTTTATTCTTTACCACCACACCCTCATGGATTAAAAAAAAAAAGTTCCACTTAAGCATGTCCTTGATTAAGAATTACTTTTTTCTATTAAGAATTATTAACTGTACTAACTCGACACTCCAGAGCTCATCCTTTTCACATCTTGTGTGATGCCACGGAAGGACACACGCACAGAGCACTTCTTTGCGTACTGAATCATAAAGGTTGTCTCAGAGAAGCCCATCGGTGATGGAGCTGGGAGCTGAACTAGCCACTTTTTTCACAGAACACCACTTCAAAGTAGGACTAGCATACTACGGTCATTCAGACTTGGGTATCTGGCACATCTTGAAAATCAGTGATGTGAGTCTATCACTTCAAGGAAAATATTGGCGGGATTTGTTGCCACTGATAAAATTTGAGCTTTCAGGGTGCAATTTAAAGTATCCTCCACCATGAACTATATTATATACTTTTTTGAGGACAATGGTTGGAATATCAATGAATGAGACTTTTTGATCTTATATATGAACTGTTAATATCTGGAAGATCTTTCTAGCTCAATGAGCCATTATTTTCCAAATGACCGATATATGTTACAGACTCATTCACTGGTAAAGGAATGATGAAAGGACCAGACAGACAATGGATTTTAATCTAACAGGGTACGGAAAATTAATTAAATATGCTTTCAGATTGGGAATACTCAAAATGATCTGAATAGCTACTGATATACTTGTTCTTTTCCGTATCTTCAAGACTTCATGTGAAGGATTTTTTTTTTTTCACATGCTTCAACCAAAATAATATATCACAACAGACAGAATGCAGAGGTAGATATGTGAGCCCAGCTGTCTTCTAGTAAATCAGACATTAAAGAGATTTGCAAAAATGTAAAACATGCCATACTTAATTTTGTTGCTTTGGAAAAGTTATTTTTCATAAAAAATGTTATTTAGGTAATCTGTTTATTATTGTTATATTGTTATTAAAGGAAATAATACATATATTTTCAATTATTTATTCTTTTTTAAAACTAAAATACAATTGACATATAACATTATATTACTTTCACATGTATAAGTTAATGATTCAATATTTGTATATATTGCAAAATGATCATAATAAGCTTAGTTAAAATCCATTACTGCATGTAGTAACAATTTTTTTCTTGTGTTAAGAACTTTTAAGGTCTGCACTCTTAGCAACTTTCAAATATGCGACAGTCTTAACTATAGTCACCATCTGTACATTGCATCCCCATGACTTTTTTATAACTTGAAACTTATACCTTGTGATTCTCCCTCTTCAATCATTTCTCCCACCCCTACAGCAAAACTGTCAATCTGTTTTCTGCATCTGTTATTTTTGGTTTCTTCTGATTCTACATATAAGTGAGATCATACAGTATTTGGCTTTCCCTACCTGATTTATAAAATAGTAATATTAAAAATTTTTGTTTCAGTTTTCAATGTAATAAGTATCTGTAAATATAATCCAAATAATAAAAGCTCTTTGGGGTCCTTAATAATTCTTAAGAAGGTGAAGGAGTCCTGAGATGAAAAACTGCTGCCCTGGAGAAACTTACCACAAGTGCATAAAGATTTGTGCTTTAAGATGTGCACTCTAGCGCTGTTCTAGTAATAAGAGCTTGAAAACAAAGACTGCCCAGGAACATCCTTGGAATTCACTGTGTCTGTTCTACCATTTCTGCCCTAACTTGGCTGTCATCCTATATCCAGACTGATGCCTGACAATGTTGAAAAGACACTTACAGCTTAGTGCTCACAATGAATGGTGAATGGACTCCTATCGGAACTCCCAAACGGCCTCCTCACTCTCTCTCTCCCCAGGTACTTACCAGGTTTAATCTCAACTTTTGAACCCAATCCCACTTCAGTCTAAAGAGCTTCTATGTGTAATACCATTTGAACAACAAATGTCAAGCTTTTTTTTTTTTAAAGGCTTAAGAAGCACTATGCTAAATTCATCCAATCAATAATCAGAAAATCTAGACTGTTATTTCTCCTTCCTTCCCCTGAACTAGGGTTGAGTGGCTGAGTTGTGCCATCTCAACTGAAAGCCATTCTGTTCAAACCAGCTTCACAAAATACCCAAGGATATTAAGCTCTGGAAAGCATCTGCCTCAGATAAGGCCATCCCAATCCAGCCTTCTCAAAACCGAACCAAGCAATTAATCACCTCGGTACCAACACAAAAGTATCCTGATTTCCCACGAATAACTAGCAAAAACTGTTCTTCTCTGGGGATGGGAACCATAAGAAGAAATTCTGGTTCTATCGGGGCGAGCAGAGAGATCTGGTTTGGAAGTAGCATCCCAGAGACAGAAGAAAAGGCTGGTCCCTCTCTGATTCTTCCAGAAAACAGACTCAACCTCAGGGCAGTCTTGTACTTCTGTGGGGTGTCTTAGCACCTCCTCTTTACCTCCACGACAAACGTGTCAATAATGTGCTCCTGGGGGAGGAACCAGTGAGCTACTTCCTCTTCATCCATCACCGGGGCGAGGTGAAACCGCTTCAGGTAAGTGTTGGTCAGGTCTCGAACTGCTCTGACGTCCCTGGGTTCCATGGGTCTCAGGCCCGACGTCTTGGTAGCCTTGTTGTGGTGAAAACAAAATAAAGTGGGAAGGTGACCTTTGTCATAAGAGGGA
Source organism: Vulpes vulpes (assembly GCF_048418805.1). NCBI lineage: Eukaryota > Metazoa > Chordata > Mammalia > Carnivora > Canidae > Vulpes > Vulpes vulpes. The sequence goes on along the minus strand of NC_132781.1, from coordinate 106,314,009 downwards.
AAGGCAGGCCAGCGGTGTGGCCGTCCCCTGGGGGGGGGTAGGGGGCTTGTGAGCCCTGCCAAATCCTGGCTTCCCCTCCTCTTCTCCAACCTCCCAGGTCAGGATCTGCAATGTCACAAGAGTCCCTAGGGAGCTGTTGACACATTAAGATGAAAAGCACTGAGGCAGAGTATATTAGACAACGTGTGGAACCTTCTATCTGTGTGCTGGGTCAGTGGTCAGCACTGCCCACAGCGCTGCTGCTCCGACCGAGTCAGGGCACACACCGATCTATGTACCGAAGCCAAGAATGTTCACAGCCTCCACTGCAGGGCCAAACAATCTTAGCGTGTGTTCTGGAATGATGTGCATTACAAGTGCCCTGACATGTTGAAGATGCAGGTGAAAACGGCTGAGCAGCTTATTTTATTCAATGGCTCATGAAGAGTCTGTGGCTAGGGACGCCTGGGTGGCTCAGTGGTTGAGCATCTGCTTTCAGCTCAGGTTGTGATCCTGGGATCCAGGATCGGGTCCCACACTGGGCTCCTCGCAGGGAGCCTACTTCTCCCTCTGCTTATGTCTCTGCCTCTTTCTCTCTGTGTCCCTCATGAATAAATAAATAAAATCCTTAAGGAAAAAAAAAGAGGCTATAGCTATGTTGGTCTTGTGAGCAACAAAAATGACATAAAAGTAAATCATGTTGTTCTGAGTGGGGAGGACAAGCATTGTAACAGCCAAGTATTTTCTAAAGGGTAATGGCTAGCTTGCCGAGTACTGGCCCCTGGCTTCTCATGCTATCTTTTGATTTAAAAAGGTGATTCAAACAGACATTCAAATCCGTCATTTCAGAGCATAACAATTTCTATGGTATTCTACGAGGACCAGAATAACCTAAAGGTCAGGACAGGTCCCCATGAGGATTTGTTCAACTGTGTCCTCAAAAGAGTTCCAGATATCACTCAGCTACACAAGAACTGCCCAAAAACCAGGACACTTGAGCCAAGAAGTGAGAAAACCCACCAGAAGTGCTTGTTTGTACAAAATATTAAAAACTTAGCAATACAGTTCCATTTTTCTAGTTAGCTTGATTTTTTCCATAGAAATAGTGGATACATTTTAAGTGTTAAGTAACTTGTATATAAATACTTCTCCTTTACCTTTTATAAGTTATTTTTAAATACTTTAAAATTAAATACTGCCTCTAAACATAGATCATTACAGTTCCTGCATGCCCCTAGACTAGTAGCATTCCAAGGTGGAAAACAGGTCTCATCCTGAGTGCTGGCTCTGGTCCATCTTAGTGGCTGTGCTGAGGTCCCTAGGGATCCGTGACCAAGAATGCTGATCATTGAGTGGTGGGGGTATTAAGGGAGAGATTTGTTCTCCCTTATTTACAGACCCAAATGTCCTTACTATGTGCCTTTCTGTTATGACTTATGTAAGCTATAAAGATGTGGTAATGCAGCTAAAATACAGTTTAGTAGACCACATTGAGAGAAGGTAAGCCCTTAACACACATTTATTTATTTATTAAAGATTTTACTTATTTATTCATGAGAGACAAAAAGAGAGAGAAGCACAGACATAGGCAGAGGGAGAAGCAGGCTCCTTGCAGGGAGCCCGATGTGGAACTCGACCCCAGGACCCCAGGATCATGACCTGAACTGAAGGCAGATGCTCAGTCACCCAGGTATCCCAGCTCTTAACATTTAATAGAGAACTTGTACTTTTAGCCTTTATGTGGATCACAAAGCCAAAGGACAAGAAATGTCGAGGTCCTTGCTTCCACCCAAGGCTTAACCTCTCAAGCAAGCATGGCAATAACAGCCCAAATGTGCTGAATGAATGAATGAATGAATGAATGAATTCCTATGGTTTGAGCCACAGTCATTTACTCAGTAAGGATGGTGAAGGCTACAGACAGGAAAAAAAGTCACTGTCAGCTATGCAAAGATGATACTGCTTGGGCCTGGCACTTAGGTGTAAGCCAGGTGTAAAATTCTTTTTTTCCATTTCCCCTGAGCCAATTTTAGTATTTGGTAGCATTTCTATACTGCAAATTCATGGCAAGATGGAACCTATGTGATTTCCAAATACAATGTAATAAACATACATCTCCAAATGCTAACAGGAAAACCAGACTATATATACACAAAGAATGTATTGAAAAAGTCATTTACAAAAAATGATTTTCTGCCATGAGGATGACCTCAATAAAGTTTTAAGTAGCCATTGGCCCAATATTAAACTGCTTTTTCTTTTACTAGCTCAGTAACGACAATATCAAGCAATTAGATTCATTAATGAAAGCTACAGGACATGTGCAACTGTTAAACAGATGTTCAGATATAAAGAACAAGCTTGCCAACTTCCTAGACACAGTCCTCTGCAGTACAATTCTCCTTCACTATTTATGCCACAGAATCACTAAAATCAACATCTTTTGTCTGGCAGACACCCTTAATGCAGCAGTTCCCAATAATTTTTGTCTGAGACCCCTTTACCCTCTTTTTTCTTTTTTTAAGATTTTATTTATTTTTGAGAGAGGCAGAGACATAGGCAGAGGGAGAAGCAGGCTCCCTGTGGGGAGCCCGATGTGGGACTTGATCTCAGGACCCGAGGATCATGCCCTGAGCCAGAGGCAGATGCTCAACCACTGAGCTACTCAGGTGCTTCCTTTACCCATTTAAACACTGAGTATTCCAAGAAAGTTTTGCTTATGAGGGTTATATACACCCACTTCTATTGTATTAGAAATTAAAACTGGGGATCCCTGGGTGGCTCAGTGGTTTAGCACCTGCCTTTGGCCCAGGGCATGATCCTGGAGACCTGGGATCGAGTCCCACGTCGGGCTCCCTGCATGGAGCCTGCTTCTCCCTCTGCCTGTGTCTCTGCCTCTCTCTCTCTCTCTGTGTCTCTCATGAATAAATAAATGAAATCTTAAAAAAAAAAAAAAAAGAAATTAAAACTAACAAAATTTTAAAACAAAAAAAATACAGAAGCACACATTCCGTAAGGCCTCTCTGGTAATCTTCACAGTACATTTGTAGGGTAATTAAAGCAAAAAATGCATTTTCTGTTTCGCTATTATCATAAAAATCGTGTTGATGTCACAACATCTTGATGCCCCCTGGAGTGGACCTGAGGACCTCCAGGGGTCCCAGGCCCGACTCTGAGATCTGCTGTGCCAGGTCTCCAAAGGTCAGAAGAACGGGTCATAGAAGTGGAATACAAAAAACTCTGAAACAGTATGTTTAGGCCAACAGGCAAAGACAAAGTAAGTGCACCAGGCAATTTATAAGCACTTCAAGTACCTTTTTTTTTTTTTTTAAAGATAACATCAGAGTGTATCAGCTATTAAAAAAAAAAAAGAGAAAAAATAAAAGCAAGATCGCAGAAAACTGGGAGAATATTGAATATTAACTTTTGCTGACTCACAATGGCCATGTGTCTCAGGGCCTTCAACTTGCTACTTTCTAACATCACAAAGTCACACATTCTCCAAGAACATTGATAAGGATGAAATAAAAGTGAAGATGTAAAATAAACCTTCAAATATAAGTTGGGGTCTTCAGAAAGAGGTGGGGAGAAGGTTAAGCCCAGAATTTAAAAAAAAAAAAAAAAAGGGATGTTCTGGCAAAACCCAAATAAGAAAGGTGGTTTCCAGAGAATTCAATAAAAACAAAAAGACATTTCCAGCGATTGAGGCAATCTTACATTTCAGAAGCAAACTCTATCATCTCAGCCAGGCACACTTTCCCAGGGCCCAGCCGGCATGTATTACTCGCTGGACTCTGTACATTGAATTATGTGTAAAATCTGCTTGCGGGGGAAAAAAGGCTCAGAGCTGTATTAAAAAACAGAAGCGGTGTTGTTCTCTGTCAAACTATGTGGTGTAAACTATCCTAGAGCCAAGATTCCAAAGTGGAGATGTAAGCAATGATTATGGGTATTTGATTTAAAAAGGAGTTGACTAAGACGCTAAACACTAAAAAAAGCATCTACTGCAACTAAATGTAGAAAGAACACCATGTGTCTTCACAAGTGTGTCCTTCCTGCAAAGCCGTGGAAAAATAGCGGGAGATTAACCTGAGTCGGGTTTTTTGCCTACTTTAAATTCCTGCATCTTTAAGCCCACTGAGAAAAATAATAAATAAAATAAATAAAAATAAATTTAAAAAAATAATCCAACTTTGTTTGAAAATGCTCAATAGCAAATGAAAAACAAATCGATGCTTACAAGGTAGGGAAAGGCATTACTCTCAGGAAGACCTCCGCACTGCAGGTGGCAGAGGCCAGGGGCCTAGGCCCTGGGTGGTTCTCTCCTAACTAGAAGACAACCTGCCCTCCCGTGACAGTCCTGCCCTCCCTGCATCATAGTTGAGATTTCAGGTGTTCAGTGTTTAGGCCATCATAACGTCAGCTCTTATATTCAGAAGTCCACAAACAAGACATAAAGCAGAAACAGTGAAAAAAAGAAAGAAAGAAAAAAAAAAAGAAACCGTGATGATAAGAAGAGACTGACCCAAAGAGCAAAAGTTGTGTTCAATAAGGTTCTTCTTACACTTAATGGGACAAAAATGTTCCTAAATCACACAACTGCCAGCGGCGATATCACCCACCTGGGTCCCTATCAGGGAAGCCATGGTCTAGTATATGCTGCATTGTCCAGCTTCTTTTTTTTTTTTTTAAGATTTTATTTGTAAGGGGCGCCTGGGTGGCTCAGTTGGTTAAGCATTTGCCTTCGGCTCAGGTCATGATCTCAGGGTCCTGGGATCGAGTCCCGCATCAGGCTCCCTGCTCAGCCAGGAGTCTGCTTCTCCCTCTGCCTTCTGCCCCTCCCTTCTCCACCGTCCCTGCCCCACCCCCTCATGCTGTCTCTCAAATAAATAAAAAATATATTTTTTAAAAAAGCGATTTTATTTCTAAGTAATCTCTACACCTCCATAGAGTCCAAACTCACAACCCCGATATCAGGAGTCGCATGCCATACTGACTGCGCCAGCCAGGCGCCCCTGCACTGTCTGTCCGGTTTCTAACTCAAGGGGCAGACTCCCAGGTGCCTTCTGATTTTCTAATATCTGTACTCACATCTCTTCTACCCTTTTTCTTCATTATCTTGCTCTTTATTTTTCTCTCCTTCCCCAGGACTTAAAAGCAGGGAGGAAGACTGGAACATACCAGCGAGCACTATTCGGACCCTGATGATCTGCTTTCCTGTGTTCACCTATGCTCTAGTGACCCATGGTGAAACACCCGGGGGGACGAGGCCACACTGCCCCCCCAACCCAGGGGTGTGTGAGAGGTCATGGCAGGAGCAAAGGGATATAACGGGTAAAACATAGATGTCTGGGGCATGCATCCCAAGTACCCTCTGATTAGTGACAGACCCATGTCTAAGTGTCAACCTGCATGAGTCTTGATCTTTTCATCTGCAAAATGCAGCAAAGGACACACCAGCTTCGAACGGTTGTTGTGGGAATAACATAAATATATATATATATATATATATATATATATATATATATATAAGCACTTTGTGAACTTCACTTTATTAGGGGAAAAAATCTGGATGCTGGACCAGTGGTTTAGGATCGAATTGTTAATAACACTCTCTTACCTGAGTTGATTTTTTGTATAAAAACATAAAAGATGAGGGACAAAGTCAAAAATACTCCTAACAGCTTAAATTCTGATCACCCTGACTAAACCAATGACAGGTATTAAAACTCCTCCTTCATCCCATTTTAGGCAATCTACATGGAAGTGGGTGCTTTCCTTACATGCATGCTGCATGGCTTTATAGGCTCGATGAACTGAAATTTGGGGAGACCACAGGAGAACAGCATTAGCCCCTAGTGAAAAAAGTCTGCACGCCTGAAGTTTTTAATTTCCACTCCTGGGTGTGCCTGGGTGGCTCAGTTGGTTGGGCCTCTGCCTCCGACTCAGGTCATGATCTCAGGGTCCAGGGATCGAGTCCCGCATCGGGCTCCCTGTTCAGCGGGGAATCTGCTTCTCCCTCTCCCTCTGCCCTTCCCCTGCTCATGCTCACTTGCTCTCTTTCTCTCAAATAAATAAAATTTTGAAAAAAAAAAAAAAACCCAGTACCCCTCATGCACGTCAAAGTCTTTAACAGTTGGGCCTATTCCGGAGCCTGCAGAGGGGCTGTCTCACTGTCGCTGTGTCTCGTGCCCCCTTCTGCTCACTACTGCATATCCCTCTATATGACTGTCCTCCTCAGGTCACTCTGGGTCTTGGCCCCTAGCCTCAGAAGAATCCTGGCCAGTCACTATTAACTCATGTTGACAGTGTGACTCCTCTACACATCTTCCAAGCCTCCCTTTAAGAGCACCCATCTCCACCCGCCCATGTTCACTCCTGTCGCTCCAGCACAACAGGCCGGCTCCCCCACCCCCAGGTCGTGTGGACCCTCCTCTGTCATGCTGCCTGCGGTTTGCATTTCCCTCCCTTCTGGTCTCTGTTCCCCTCCCTCCTTGGCCTCAGAGGCAGTGAGTTCATTATTCTGAGCCCCACAGTCTGCAACAACAGTTAAGACCAAAGGGAAGAACAGGCCTCCACCTAGTGATCCTTCCACAAGGTTGCAAAGCTCCAGAATGATGATGCTGGTATCTCATGTCTGGTTTCCTTCGCCTTCACTTTTTTCCTTATGAAATTTTGCCTAAGGTCAGAAATTAGTTGATTCCCGTCTGTCATCAGAAAAAAATACATTGATTCATGTCGCCACCACTGAATTACACGTACCCAGTAAACACACAGCCAGAACTGTGTCTACTACACCTAGAAAGGCCACTACAGGTGAAGCTCACCCCATGTTAGAAAGGAACACGGGCGTCATTCCACTTGAAGCCCTCAATCAAGTTAAAATAGTCACTTCTTTCTGACAATCCAAAAGAAAGAATAGTTCTGGTGAAACAAAAACTTCGAATGAAAGATCCCATCTGTGGCAGACAGATTCTAAGACAGTCCCCAGTGATGCTGCCTCCTGGTTATTAGCCCACCCTCGTGCTCCTCCTGAGTGTGGGTGGAACTTGTGACTTGCTTCTAACCAGTGAAGCTAACACAGCAAGAGTGACTGGATGTCCCTTCAAGCACTGATTACATAAGGTTTTAACTTCCACTTTGCTAGCAGATTCTGTCTATAGACTCACTCCCTCACTGGCTTTGATGAAGCAAGCTTCTGCACTGTCAGCTGCTGCCCTGTGGGGAATCTCACCTGGCGAAGAACAGACGGAGGCCTCAGGCTGACAGCCAGCAAAAAATGAAAGCTCTCAATGCAACTGTCAGCAAACACTCAAGCCTGCTAATAGCCCTGTGAGTTGGAGAGGACCCATCCCCAGTCAAGTGTTCAGATGAGACCTAGCCCCTGTGGATACTTTGATGGCAACGTCATGAGAGACCCCTGGGGCAGAGGCCCCAGGCAAGCTAGGCTTCGATTCCTGACCCATAGAACTTGAGAGATAACAAACGTGTGTTTTAAACCACTAAATTTGCCGTAATCTGTCACACAGCAATAGATTAACTAATACACCATCTAAGCCTCAAATAAAAGCAACACTGGTAAACACCTTTAGCTATTCCACTTTAAGAGACAACTTATCATGTTGGGAATCTGCCAGTTTAAAAAGGTAATTTTTTGTAGGGTGCGCCTGGGTGGCTTAGTTGGATAAGCATCTGCCTTTGGCTCAGGTTCTGGGATCCAGCCCTGCATCAGGCTCCCTGCAGAGGGGAGTCTGCTTCTCCCTCTCCCTCTCCCTCTCCCTCTCCCTCTGCCTCTCCCCCTGGCTCATGCTGTCTCTCTAATAAATAAATAAAAACTTTAATGAAAAGATATAGCAGCACCTGGGTGGATCAGCTGACTAAGCATCTGCCTTCAGCCTAGGTCATAATCTCAAGGTCCTGGGATCAAACCCTAGTTCAGGCTCCTTGCTCAGCAGGGAGTCTGCTTCTCCCTTTCCTTCTGCCCCTTCCCTCCATTCATGTTCTCTCTCAAATAAATAAAATCTTTTAAAAAGACATATATTTTAAAAGATTTATTTATTTACTTAAGAGAGGAGGTAGGAGAGGCAGAAGGAGAATCTTTCAAGCGGACTTCCCACTGAGCATAGCCTGATGCAGAGCTTGATCCCATGACTCTGATATCACGACCTGAGATGAAACCACGGGTTGGATGCTTAACCAACTGAGCCCCTCAGGTCCCTCTGAAAAGGTGACAATTTAATGAGACCTTATTTCCCCTCCTGGGTCTCTCCTCTAAGCCTATTCCTTAGTTCCTCTGCGTTAAGATAGCATGTGAAGCCTCAATTCTTTTTCCTTTTTATATAACAAATGGTAAATACTCAAAATTTTAAAACTTCCATGTCTTGAGTTCAATCCCATCCAACCATAAACTGAAGACTTAAAAAACTCTTAAAAAAAAACAAACAAAACCCAACACCTGGTTGTTAAATGAGCTCCCCTATTTTTCCCAGCCCAGAGCTCTAAAAAGCTACATATTCACTTTCTCAAAATACATGAGCCAGTTTTTAAGACTCTTGCCAATAATTCTTTTCTACATTAAAAGCTTCAGTTAAGGTTACAGCTTCGAAAAGCTGCAGAACATTCTTACTTACATCTGGAAGTCTATAGAGCTTCATGGTTCTCTGTAAAGTCATATTTCTACTCAAGTGAGAAAATTTCACTTCTACCAATTTTCTGGGGTTTAGTGATCGATGCCAGTATCTGGAATACAAAAAAGGTATTAAAATCTGATTGGCTTCTAATCCTATCAGTTTTTAGTCTTTGTCTCAGCTCAGCCGTATAGAGGATTTAATGTACACTCAAGCCACCCCTGGTACTGGACGCTGGCCCACTTCTTGTATAATTATTTTATCAGCTGTTTTTTACATCTAAAATATGTCCTTCTGTCCTGGTTATGTTCCTTTGTAGTCTGTGACCTTTCATCTCTTTCAGTAAAGAGCAATCATAAAATTGCAAAATAAAGTTAAAAATGCCCAGTATGCAAGTATTTAATGACCACTGCTGATTCTATAGAAAGCAAACCAAAAAGTTTAAAAACATGAAACCATCCCCTCCCCACCCCCCAAAATTAGGAGCCATCGGTTTTATATAACACATACCAGAGAAAACAACTTTTTGAGAAACTACCTTGAATTTCTTAAGCGATTCCAGCTTGGATACTAGGATGATTTGTATTAAAACCCACCTGCAAAGTCTTATTCAAGTTATTTATGAATAATTTAATAGGAGGTAGTCGTTTTACAGTTTTACCTCTTATAACTATGTTGGGCGAAAGTTTCATCTTATTTGAGTCCAAAGAATCAAGAGAGACAAACTCTGAGGCTTTACAAACAGGTTAGTCCTGGGACAAATCCGATAAACCATTTTCTCCCTGGATTAACCTTTGAAAGCTTGATAAGAACAGATGAAATCATAAAAACAGAGCTTAAGCCTTTTCTTACACTTAGCAAACAAGCTTGTTTGGGCTTTTCAGCCAGTGTTTATCAAGCATTTGGAATAGCTCCCTGACAGCCCTGCAGAGTGCGGGATATACCCAAGTGCTTGGGAGCAAAGAAAATGTGAGCATGCTGGACGTTTCAAGACCATAGTTCCCTGGGCTCCCCAAGGTACAGGCAACGCTGGTCTTTCCAAGGGAAGAGACACAGAAACACAGAATCAGCATCATTAGCAGGAAGATGTTAGAACACGGGTTGCAGTGGTTCTTGAGTCTGGCCTCCACCTCTGCTACCACACCAACGACATAATAAGGTAAGCCCAAATCCCCGAGTTACACATGAGAATAACACTGGTAGCAACACAGCAGGGAGATAAGATCTGAGGCAAGCATGTGGTGGTGTTACCTGCATGTGGCCACAGGCTTAGGAAGAACCACACCGGCTGTATAAACGGCCTGAAAAATCCCTTCCAGGTTCACTCTTCTGGTTATTTCTCGAATTAACACTGGGGCTACCCGTTTTGATCTCAATTTCTTGTGAACACAAAGAAAGTTGATTTCTACCATCTTCTTTACACTAAGAAAGATGACAAAAATCGGAGTGAATGTAAGATGAAACCATTTAAAAAAATAAGACAACACCCATAAAATTTCAAAGAATAAGAAACTGAGGGACTCCTTTCAACACAATATTTAACAAAAACAGCCCATCATTTAGACATTTCACAAGTTCAGGTAGATATGCTAGTCCCCAAATCCCCTGCCAAAATGATTACAACTCTAGGCCATGGAGACCCAAACCCCTTGTTCTAACATTTAAGACTTTGTTTTGGTAAGTTTTCACTTTAGAAAATGGGTAAGATGTGCCTCAAAGTTTCTACATGTTTTTTTTCCCTGTAATGTATGCAATTAGAACAATAACTGGGTCAGCCATCTGCACAATCTGGTTAGATGTTTCTTTTGGACTATGATGCAATCTCTAGGATCCCTGAGAGGTGCCTTGACCACAGGAAAGCAGGTGTTTCTCTGAGCTGCGGTAAATGTTCCAGAGCTTCAAAGTCTGTTCCCTGCTCTGGTCTCAGATATGCAAGCATTCCATGTGGCACAGAGATCCCTTGACATCAAATGTTTTTTATCAGCAAAGAAACTCACTCAATATACAGAAAGGTAAACAGCCCTACTATGCATTAGATCTCTGACTTTCTGGGAGCAAAAATGCAAGAAAGCTGTCCTATGGATCAAAAGATTTTTTTAAAAAAATCTCTCCTAAAATCTTTTAAGGTAATTTTTTTCTATATAAATACATCTGAAATACCTACTACAGCTTTCTTTATCTTGATACATATGTACATACAAGTATGTAAAATTCGTCTTGTGTGGGAAACCTGGGTGGCTCAATAGGTTAAGCATCTGCCTTCTGTTGGGGTCATGATCCTGCAGTGGGCTCCCTGCTCAGCAGGGAGTCTTTTTCTCCCTCTGCCTCTCCCCTAGCTTACCCGCTTTCTCTCTCAAATAAATAGGTAAAATCTTAAAAAAAAAAAAAAAAAAACAAGTGTGTGTGTGCATTTATGAGCTACAGCTATCCTCTTTTGTTGTTCACAGTCCAATTTTTAAAAATTAAATCAACCTTATTTTTAGAGCAATTTTAGATTTAGTAAAACAAAGCAGAAAGGAGAGTTCCCTTAGACCCCTCCCCCCCATACAACCTCCCTCACTATGAACAATCTGAGTAAGTCGCTTTAAAAGCCCACTGTAACTGCAATTCTTGGAAAAGCAACACATCGAAACTGACACGGACAAGCTTTAATAGGCACCTGTCATAAATCCGAATGTTGGCGGGGATGGCACTTATGAACCCTACTAGCTTCTTGTTCGAAGACACTCTGACCCCACAGTGCCACTGAAGGAGCCAGCCTGGGGGACGCAGCGCCCTGAGGTCAACGCAGGCAAGGAAGACAGGTGCAGGTTAGTGTCCAGGAACCCAGGGAGAGCCCAAGGCACGCCACCCTGCCACTGCCCGCACCCAGGGCGCCCCCTGCCCCCCACTCCCCCCGGCGTCCGGCCAGACTCACCACAGCAGGAACTCGGGTGAGTAGTCAAACCGGAACACGCTCTCCTCGTCTTCCACGTAATTCTCATTTAACAGCGTGTACAACTCCTTGAGCTACAAGACCAAGCAAGTGTCCTGTCTACAGTGCTCGCCACCCACTCGGAAGCAATTTGTGCCATGGCAGGTGTCGAACCGAGGAGCGTTACTCACCACGTTGGCGTTGCCCAAGTCTAGGGTGTCCCACATAAAACCCTGGGGCAGGGAATAGGGCTCCTGGCGCACGTGGTCTTTATCTGCTTCGATCGCCCCGTGGGACGTGATGACTTCGTCTGCGGCGGGGCAGAGGAGAGAACGAACGAACATTCAACTATAGTGTATTCCGATGGCCAAAGTGGTCCGATACAGAGAACGACATCATTTCTAGGGCCCTGGGGTTTCACCACTGTTTCAGCTCCTTCCGGAGTGAGACCGGTAGTGGAGAGGAGCTGCCATCTCACCAATTAGAGGGAGAAATCCTTTCTCCTGCAATGACAGGGTGTGTACTACGACATGCCAGGGACAGCCTAAACCCCTAAGTGACAGATCCATGGCGCTGCACCACAGCGGACAGCGTGGGTCTGATGACCGCCTGGAGATGGGCTCTCTTCTTACTCTGCATTTCAAACACCTGGGGGTGGGGGGGTGACAAGGTGACCTCTGACCCCACCCTGCAAAACCTAGAACTTATTTCAGGACCGTTGACTTCTCTCCACAGGGGCTGCTGGCAGTCCAGCTGAAAACATCAGCGTCTCGTGGTTTCCACGAGGGTGCCCTTTCCAGATCCTTCCCCACTGCCTCCCAGTGTGACTGGGATAGAACCCAGGCCCTGCCTGGCCTTGTTCTCTGGGTTCATCCACACTGGCCCCAGCTCATGGCATCTGGGGGTTCCCTCTGCTCTTAGAGCCCCTCCCCCGCTCTCCACGTGGTGGGCCGCTTGAGGGTTTGCAGACAGAAGCTTACACATCACTTTCCCACAGCATCCTTCCCTGACTCAAGCTTTTTCCTACCTGGAGGAGGCCCTCCCTCCATCCCCGCCTGGCCACTGTCTTCATCCTACTTTCCTACTTTCCCATCACTGTTCCCCTGGCACGCTCCCCAGCGCCTGGCATTTAACAACAGATACTCAACACTGATCTGCTATTACTCAGCCATAAAAAAGAATGAAGTCTTGCCATTGGCGACCACATGGATGGACTTTGAAGACAGTACAGGAAGTGAAATAAGTCAGAGAGAGAAAGATAAATACTGTATGAGTTCACTTACATGTGGAATCTAAAAAAACAAAAATTCTGAATTTCTAGACACAGAGAACAGACTGGCAGTTGGCAGGGGGCAGGGGTGGGAGCGTGAAATAAGTGAAGAGGATCAAAAGGCAGAAACTTTCAGTTATAAAGCAAGTAAGTTCAGGGGATGTAAACACAGCATGATGATTATAGTTAATAATACTGCATTGCATATTTGAAAGCTGCTAAGACAGGAGATCTTAAAAGTCCTTATTACAAGAAAAAAAAATCTGTAACTAGGTGTGGTGAGGGATGGTTAGTAGACCTCCCGTGGGGGTCATTTGACAATGTACACAAATGTGGTATCATTCTGTTTGACCCCTGAAGCTAATATGTTGCTAAATGACAATGACACCCCAAAGGATAAATAAACAGAACCAGGAGGAAAAAAGGAACAGGTATCTGCTGAATAAATGACCTTCAGGTACAGGTTCTTGGTGGAAGCCACAAGGTCTGCAACAGCTCCGAGGGGTTTCGTTTTCTCTTTCTTTCTTCCCCCTGACTTTGTCACTTCCACTGAAGCAGAAGTTCACTGCCCCTCCACCAGCTCGCTGGTGAGCCAGATTCTCAGCTGTTCCCTTGGAGTTCCTTTCAGGAGATCCCCTCAGAGCCTGGCTACCCACCGGACACTGGGGACAACAGTGGGGGTGGGGTGGGGGGTGAGGGTGGTGGTGGTGGGGGGTGCTGCCTCTGCTGCCACCAACCTTGATGCTGCCTTAACTGAGATGCAAACCAGGTGTTCCCCCTGGAACTAGGGGAATCCCACAGGTATTTAGGGAGGGGGCGCCAAAATGTGACGCATGCCCCCTATCTTCCCAAAGACATGTGCTGGTGCCAGCTGGGCTTTCCTGCCCCTGGGGCAGTGACCTAAAAGCCACCAGCAGCTTGCCAAGCATGTGCAGCTAAACCTAATACATCGGATCAATCAACCCTACATCCCTTTAGCTCACTCAATTCAACAGCATTTTAAACCCTGTAAATTCATACTGGAGTCTCCCTCCACTACCGAACACACGTATTTCTAGAGCCTGAAAGAAGAGACAAATGAGGATAACTGTTTTCCTCTATCTTTCACATTCCCAAGCCCGTGTTTTTTGAAGATGCATGGGGTGGACATGGCTGGGAGAGGCCTGGTAACTTCAAAAAGTTTGAAAACCATCATTTGAGGGTGCAGACAAGGATCGTTTCCTGATTTTTATGTGATAAAACTGATAATTTGTACATGGTTGGACTATTATTACAAGATCTGGATGACAATCCTTCATCTTACACGTTCTGGAACCCAAACAATCAAGGAGGAAGAACAGCCAGACAGAGAAATAATTATCATCTATCTTCATATGAGGATAACAGAAAGCAGCAGGTTTTAGCTTTTAATACAGTCATAAACATTTTAGTGCATTTATGGCATCATTTTTTATTGCAACAAGGGAAGAGTTAAATGATGTTTACGGAAACTTATGAGGCAAGAGTCTGAGTGGAACGTGAGGGACCAGGCCGAGTGCGGAGGGGAGAGGGGAGAGGCCTGATGCCCAGACATCCCTGCACAGAGGAGTCCCCAGGGTGCCCCCAAGGGGCCCCCAAGGTCCCTACTGAACCACAGCTGTTGAGCTGCTAGGAATTAACACCAGCAGTGAGCCTGCAGAATCCTATTGTTAAGCTGCGCCAAAATTTTCCATTTCAATAAGATTTAACAGGGCAAATTTCCTGTATCTTTGAAATGAATCAGATGTGAGACTGCTATAAATTTATGCACAGGAAAAACAATTCTATGAAGCTCAGGACCAAGAGAGGTTCTGAGACTCTGTCTTTTATATATATTTTTAATACAATAATGTTTCAAGAGGGAGAAACTGGATTTTTTTAATAGAAAGAGGAATGAAACTCTAAAGTTGTTTCTACTGAAAGCCAATGTCACTACCCAATATTTATATTTTAAGAAGAAAAACAGGACTTTTGTGTACATTGCTAATCTGCGGTATAAAACAAATTATGTAAGTTAAGTTTCTTTTGTGTTTTTTGTTTGTTTGTTGCTAACCCAGCTGTTTTTGTTGGAGGAGGGGGGAGGCAGAAAAGCTTACTTAATTTGGGTACCGGCTGTGTGTCCCAAAACTGGTATCTGTGTTTGGCAGCCTCATCAATGTTCCTGGCAGGGCCCTGGCATGCGGACAACAGCTCCATTGCTCTCTGGATATCCTGCAACTTCTGCATTGGAATGGTGGGATTCTACAACAGCAAAGACACACAGACACAAAAATGAGGAAGCTGCCACCACTCCCAAACCTGGGGCAGATACACGTGCATCCACCTTGGAGACTACAACACTGAAACACCAACAATCTTCCTCTAAGCCTGGTCAGGACCTCGGGCTCAAGGATGCTAACATAGTAAAACAGAAGCAAACACAGTATGTTAAAGGTAACAACGACTCAGTGGTTTTAATGAGGCTTTGATATAGGTTTTGAGCAATCTGAAGCAAAGCCAACCACCCGGGGCTGCAGGGTCCCACCCATCTGCAGAGGGTCCTCTCCCGCACTAGCCGAGCAACAGAGAGGACTGACATGCATGCATGCATTACTACCAGGTGGCAGCCAGTCAGGCACACCTTTGGTTTCATTGTTGAGATTAATGCCCTGTAGTAGCAATGTGAGGACAGAGGAAAGAACGAGCTAGAATGGAAATAAGGCAGACGAAGGAAATTTTAGTTCATTAAAAAGAAGAAAGAAAAGAAAAGAAAGAAAAGAAAAAAGAAAAGAAAAGGAAAGGAAAAAAGAAAGAAATGTGAATGAGTGCTGAGCTGGGAAGGAAGTTAATCAAGAAAGAAAATCTCTAAGTATGCCTTCCTCCTGGACCACACCCTGCCTCTCCCAGCCCAGATGCTTCTCCAGAGACAAATCTTCCAACTAGAACAAGCAGTTTCTTCCGTTGAGTTTAGATTTTTTGGCAACCACAGCCTGTTTTCCCCACCCTGGGTGTTGGAAACTAACTTTTTTAAGTAAAACATATTCTCAGTCTGGAAAACTGATGATACCTTTCAATTCTCAAGTTCCTTCCTCCAAGCCAATATCCCTCTTATCTCTGCAGATTCTTCAGCTTTTTTTCTTTTTCTTTCTTTCTTTTTTTTTTGGAAAGTCCCTCAAATGGAAAGTGGGACTACGATACTTGAACCGAGAGAGTAGCACTCAGGGCCGGATTGGAAAATCACAGAGTGTTTTCAGTACACGAAATTATTATTTTAGTATTTTGATGCCACGCAAAGAATGCTCTCCACTGAAGTTCAGAGGTGGTTAACAAGAACTTCAGAGCCCCCCCCGTTTTCCTGCATGTCAACATCCCACAGCTACCAAGGAAAGGTATCACTGACCCTGCGGTTTATTGACAGTAGTTCTGGACTTCTGTTCAACCTTGAATCTGATGTCTGTGGTCTGGAGTCTATCCTTTAACTTGGGAAACTTTACCCATTTGACACAGTACAAAACAGGGCTTATTTCATACAGACCGCCCTGTGTTTGCTCTATCGTTGGGTTTGCTTAGGATCCTTGCCACTAAAATGATTCAAGGATACAAAATGCTGGAGTCTAATCAGAGATGTGTTCATTGTCTTACTGTCTCCATTTATGAGTCTAACAGCATCACCCAGGAGGGTCACAATTTTCTAAGACATTTCTCTTGTATTTCCATAGAGGTCTAAGTCATAGAGGTATGGTTTCAGCTACATATACTGACATAACAAAATACTTTCGCTGTTCCCATTTATTGTATTTTTAGATTTCTCTTGCTCTGGTCTCCTCTGAACCTCCAACATAAGAGTTACTGAATACCAGCAAAATAAAATTTATATCCATCTGAACCCTTAACAAGGCAATGCATTAGAAGACCTACAATGTAAAAGGGAACTCTGAATATAGTGTATTTCAGTTAGTAACACTTGAACATGCACCCATTTATCTTTAAAAAGACAAATCTGAACCTACAATGCTTGCACTGAATTTGTTATGGGACAAACAGCATGTTTTCCTTCCTAATGCTGGAGTTAAATTCTTGATCACAAATATACTAAACTCAAGCTATTCTGCGACTAGCATGAATCGGCATCTTTATTCCAAAGGAGCCAACTTTATTCCAAAGGATATCCCAACTCCATGAGTGGTTTCAGAGTGGTTTCAACTCTACCTAATTAGCCTCACCAGACTGACAAGCAGTCTTTACATAAAATGACCATTCATGATAGATTTGTATCTGAACGCTCACTATTTTAAGTGCTTTCTTGAAGTGGATACAAGTAAGCACAGTTTTCAAATCCATGGTGACAAAGCAGCAAAGGAAAATTCAGCTACGATACGTTCTCAAACCTATCCATTCACCTTCCACAGCAGCACCGCCTGGGGAGAAATGAATTAGTGTTAGGGAAGGTGAGAAGTGTATCAACCCCATGTTAGCTTCCCGCCACTGAATCCCTACATCAGGCACACCTCTTTCCCTCAGTGGAATACTAAACTCCAATTGTACTCTTTACCCTTTATTAACTTTTATATTTAATATCTTGGAAAATGTCCAAGTCCTCCGCCACTAAGAAGTCTAAAAAATCCAGACAAGTATTATCGGACTCCGGTAGTTGAGTGCAGAACAGAGTGTCTTCTAAACACAAACCACTGTGATCTACAGTGTTATCTAGAGCAAGCATCTAGGGAAGGGAAAGAAGCTCCAGTTTTAAAAAATGCAACGGAGGGGCGCCAGGGAGGCTCAGTCGGTTAAGTGTCTGCCTTTGGCTCAGGTCACGATCCTGGGGTCCTGGGATCGAGTCCTGCATTGGGCTCCCTGCTCAGTGGATACCTGCTTCTCCCTCTGCCTCCTCCCCTTTGCGATTTTCATGCTCTGTCTCTCTCCCTCTCTCAAATAAATAAATGAATAAATAAATAATGCACCAGAGAAAGGCCTACATTAAAACAATTCTGATTTACTGTCAATTAAAAAAGAAAATTTCTCTACCATAGAACGCTAGCAGTTCCTCCTGCCTTGGCTGGCTCTAGTTTCTTGTAAGTACCCAGAAGTAAGGGAAGGGCTCAAAAATCACTGGGGGTGCAGAGTGGGGTACAAGCTGATGGTGATGGTGGAAGCAATAAGGAGGGTCAGAACTACAGAGAAGTGACCCTGCACTTCCCTGATGAAGCGATGCTGAGAAATGGGAAAAATGTCTTGCAAGGTGATGGGTTGCCTTATATGGGTGAGCTTGGGAAACAGGTCTGGTGGATAGCGTATTTGTTACCTGAGAGATGAGCTGAAAACCGAGAGGGGAATACCCCGTTTTCTTCTCACTCCCACACAGGTAGTCAGGGAAAATTGGGCAAAGTTAAGTCTCCTCTCAGTGACTCCTGGTCCTTACGTGTAAAACAGTAACAACAGCAAAAACCGCCTGCAAGACTCGCTTCGCGCGAGGCGGTGTACGCTGAGCGTAAGAAACAAATATTTCAACCCCAGGAAACTTGCATAATGGTAACCGCTGCCATAGGTACAAGGGCTTTAGAATAGAAAGATCGTTCAACAGAAAGGATCTAAGTGTCACCTCCCTGTCGCGGATGAGGGCGGCACCCACACAGCTCAGGGGCTGCGGGGCCGTGATGGAGCCCCCGCTCCCCAGGCCACTCTTCGGCCCTCCGGCCACACCACCACCTCCAGGACAAGGGCCGTGGGGCTGCAACCAGCAAAATCATCTGTGCTTCCTTTCAACACACTTCTGATTCTGCCCTTTCACCCTCTGAGTTTCCTGCCTCCAGAGGGCTCAAGTGGCCTCCTGCGGCCGGCACTCAAGGCCTGTGTTCCCAGCCAGGGTGGCCAGGGCACCTGCCATCGGGCCCCCCGGAGCCCCTGCAGGTTCGGTCCTGGCTGGGGATGTCTCCGGGGGAGGGGGGGCTGTCGGGAGCCACTTCCCACCCTGGGCAATGGAATTTAAGAATGGCCACTGAGGATTCAAAGTCGGAAGACTTACCCGTGGCTGCTCCCGCTGAAATCTGCTGCCAGATGGTGTTGTGCTATTCAGATAATTAGACAGACACCCAGAAAAATTAAAATGTGAATATCTTCTGAACTAAAAGTAATTACATATTAAGTGTAACTTCAAAAAAAAACAACAAAACAAAACACGACAAGACACACCTAACAAAC
Organism: Vulpes vulpes; assembly: GCF_048418805.1. NCBI lineage: Eukaryota > Metazoa > Chordata > Mammalia > Carnivora > Canidae > Vulpes > Vulpes vulpes. The sequence continues at coordinate 106,295,024 of NC_132781.1, read as the reverse complement.
TCACGCTGAGACTTAACTTCTAGCACTACAATCTACATGCTAATTTGCTCTGAGCAAAAGGAAAACTGCAGCCCGCAGCCACACACACACACACACACACACACACACACACACACTAACACAGTCTGTACCTCTTGGTCATTTAGGTACCCACACCAGCGCCAGGAAGGCTGTGAAGCCTCCGGTGACGACTGTCATCTAGCGCGCACTCAGGGCACAACCCTAACGCCCCTCTGGTCCCGCAGGGCGCGGGGTGGCACAGTCCGCCTCTCACGTGCCTGAAACACCGCAGGGGGTAAAATAAAACTGGGGTCTCACTTTTGAAGGCTGCTGGATTTTGATCTCCTGGGAATCAGAAGCCGAGTCGGACTTGGTGCCTCCGGAGTTTGGTTTCTCCTTTTTTCTCTTCTGTTTCTTCTTTTTCTTCTTGGCACCCAAATCCCCTCCAGGACTTCTGTTAGGAGAGTCACAGAGGATCAAACAAGAACAAAAAATCATTATATAAAATTAGTCATTGAGAAGAACGTGAATTATACCCAGGAGGGGGGGGGGGGGAACAAAACAAAACTGTGTTAGGATGCCTGATATTGTGATTTCTAAGAAGCATACATATTTGATCATTCAGATGACCCTCATACATATTTCCTAAGCGACAAGAGCTTAAAAATGTCTTATGTTAATGATGTGACTTTTGGAAAGTGCCTATGGATGGGAGCTGGTTGCTTGTGGTGCCAGCCCTGTGATCAGAGGGTTGGAAATTCCAGTCCCGGCCCCCAACATCCAGGGAGGAGAGGGGGGCAGCAGGATGGCTGATGGTTTAATGAGTCCTGCCTACAGAACGCAGCCTCTATAAAACCCCAAAAAGACAGGGTTCAGGGAGCTTCTGGGTTAGTGAAGCCGTAGAGATTCGGGGGGAGTGGTGCGCCCAGAGAGCATGGAGACTCTGCGCCCTTTCCCCAGTGCATCTCTTCCACGTGGCCGGTCCTGAGACCTCTCCTTTTAGGATAAACCTGTCATCTAGTAAATAAAATGTTTCTATCCCTTCTGTGAGCTGTTCCAGCAAATTAGTGGAATCTGAGCAAGGGGTCTTGGGAACCTCTGATTTATAGCCAGTCGGTCAGAAGTGCAGGGGACTGATTGGGTTTGAGGCTGGCATCTGAAGTGGGGGGCAGTGTGGGGTGTGCACAATCCTGTAGGACTGAACCCCTACCTCAAGGAATCTGATGCTACCTCCAGGATGGAGTTAAATGAGAATTCTGCTAGTGTCATGTAGGAAGCCCCCCCGCTCCACGTGCACATGATGGGATCAGATCCAGAAACTCAAAACAGGATGTAAGGTGGGAAATGAAAGTCAGATGAGAGTTACCAGGACAAGGAAGTAGGAAGAATTATTAGTCTCCACTCAGCCATACTGCAGCTGCTTACATATCATCCGAGCAGGGAAACTGTAGCTAGAAACCATATTTTATAATGGAAGTCAAAGAGCTTTCACACTTAACCACAGTGCCGCTAACCTACTTTCCAGTCAGCCTTCTAAGGGAGAGCTACGTGTTGTGAAAAACTCCATTATAAACATCTCTTGGGTGCAACAAACCACTCATCTCAACATCACAGAACCGAAGAAACCGCTTCTCCGTAGAAGGGGAAATTTTCCTTGGTAAAGAATTTAGCAAGAGGAATTAATAGTAAGAAATTCCACGTGAAGAAAATGTCCATTGGTAAAACATTTCTGTCTGGAACTCTTGTCCTCTTATGACTGTCACCTCCTGAAACAGCGGAAGAGACACGAGGAGATGTACCGTTTTCAGTTACTTGAGTCTAGGCTACCACAGGGCTCCCAGCAGGTAAGGTGAGGTTCCGAGCTGGTTACGGCACTACGGCCTGTCTGGAGGGTGAAGTGATGGAAACGATCAGTTCCATTCTGTTGTCCTCAAATGGCTGTATCTGCTGCTACCTACTTTCCCTCTTGACTTTTTTACCTAATTTTCAAATATATCTGCATCATACAAGACACACAAGATATGTATTAATAGCCTTGTGACATTTGTCCCTCAAAGGCAACCAATGGGTTTTCTGGTACATATTCTTCCAAAACTGTCTTTCTTCTCTTAGCACGCCTTCATTTTCACTGTAAGTTTTAAACAAAAACGGAATCTTAAACATACCATTCGCCAACTTGTTTTTTTTTTCACCTTCCACTTAACAATGCGTCTTAAGACTTCTTCCCATGTCAGGATATATTGAGCTACCTCATTTCTTCTTAGCAGCTAGAGTGCATTCCATTGTGTAAATATAGCATATTTAACCATTCCTATATTAAAAACTGCTGCGGCAGGGGCGCCCAGGTGGCTTAGTTGGTGAAGCATCTGTCTTTGGCTCCGGTCATGATCCCGGGGCTCTGGGATCGAGCCCCACATCAGGCTCCCAGCTCAGCTGGGAGTCTGCTTCTCCCTCTCCCTCTGCAGCTCCCCCACTTGTGCTCGCTCTCATGCTCTCTCCCTCTCAAATAAAGAAATGAAACCTTTTTTTTTTAATGCTGAAAAAAAAAAAGTACAGTACTTATATCTTTAAGCATTCATGCCAGTATGTCCAAAGGTGGAAATGCTAGGTCAAAGGGCACCCATGTTTTTACTTTTAGTAGATAATTTAAAAAAAAAAAAAAAAAGTAGATAATTAAGATTGTTTTACTAAATACTGTGCCAGTATCCACTCTAGCAACAGTATGTCAGTTTCTGGTTCTGCATGTAAGCAGCTTAGAAATCACCACTCCATCTTAACTGAAAAATCAACAATTCCTCTTGGATCCATGAGAAAGGCAAGGACACAGGACAAACTAAGATTGGACAGACAGGTGAATACAGGGCATTGCTGCTTCCCGGAGCAAAGTCTCAGGAATGCAGAGTGGAACTCAGGTAAGAAAACCAGAGGTGGGGGCGCCTGGGTGGCTCAGTCGCTTAAGCATCTGCCTTTGGCTCAGGTCATGGTCTCAGGGTCCTGGGGTTGAGTCCTGCGTCGTTGGGCTCACTGCTCTGCGGGGGCGTGTGTGTGTGTGTGGGGTGTCTTGCCTCTCCCTCTCTCTCAAATAAATAAAATGTTAAACAAACAAACAAAATCAGAGGTGTAACTGCCCAACTGCTGGGGCCTGCATGTGGACCAGAGACCCAGTCACAGGGATCTCCCACACTTTCATGAGTTTTACCTCTAGGAGCTCTCAGGTTCTGAGAGCAAACATCAGACAACAATCCCCCCCATGCTTCTGGCAGTGGGAGGGAAAGAGGGGAAGACAGTGGGCTGGGTTTGATATTTTCCTATGTCACTTAGTCTCTGGTTGACTAGTTTCTTCTGGGGGCCAGGCCTTGTTGAGAACACAGTGCTCCCACTGTAGCGTCCTGTGTCACACAAGAGGGTAGGAGAAGATTCAGGAAAACACCAACGAGTTCACAGCCCAGAGGCACAGACTCACTAGGAGCTGGGAGGGGCCCAAAGGCAGGACTGTGGAATCCCCTGGCCCTCACCTCACCTCCATGCTACTGCAGGCCCCCCAGAGCAGTTCTGCTCACCTGGTAGCTGACATCTGGCTACCCAGAAAAAATTACAAGGCATACTGAGAGGCCAAAAACACACTTGGGAAAAAAAAAAAAAAAAAAAAGACCAAGCACAGGAGTCAGACAGGGCAGGGATACTGGAATTCTCAGACCAGGAATTCAAAACAGCTATGATTAATATGTGGAAGTGTCAAAGGAACAAAGGAGACAGCATGCAAGGGTCAACAACATTAACAAAGAGATAAAAACCTGAGAAAGAACCAGAAAGAAATGATAGAAATAAAAGGCACAGTAAGAGAAATGAAGAGTGCCTTTGATGGGCTTATTAGGGGACTGGGCATGACTGAGGAAAGAATCTCTGAACTCGAAGATACAGCAATAGAAACCTTAACAGGGGGTGCCTGGGTGGCTCAGTGGTTGAGCATCCACCCACGGCTCAGGGTGTGACCCTGGGGTCCTGGGATTGGAGTCCCACATCAGGCTCCCTGAAGGGAGCCTGCTTTTCCCCCTCTGCCTGTGTCTCTGCCTCTCTCTATGTGTCTTTCATGAATGAATAAATACAATCTTCAAAAAAAAACCCAAAACAAAACAATACAGAAAAAAAGCTCAACGGAAATTTCCAAAAGCAGGGCACCTGGGGGGCTCGGTTGGTGAAGCACCCATCTCTTGATTTTGGCTCAGGTGACGATCTCAGGGTCATAGGATAGCACCCCATGCTGGGCTTCCCCTACCCCCACTCTCACAGGCAAGTATGCACTCTATCTAAAAAACAAACAAAAACAGGAACAAAAAAAAGGAACCTCAAGAAGTGAAAAGCCATGAGAACAAAGCCTGATGAAGTAGAAAAGAATATCCAAAGGCTGTGGGATAACTAACTACAAAAGGTGTGACACATGCGTGATGGGAATACCAGAAACAGAAGGAAGAAAGAAGGAACATAAAAAAAAATATCTGGAAGAGTCACGACTGAGAATTTCCCCCAATTAATGTCAGACACCAAACCACAGATCCAGGAAGCTCAGAAGACACTGGACAGGATATGTGCCAAAACACACTAGCTTCGGCATTGGCACATCCTTTTCAAACTACAGAAAATCAGAGATTTGAAAAAGAAAAAAATCCTGAAAGCCAGAGGCAAAATACACCTTTTTTCCTATCAAGGAACAAAGAACAGTAAATAAATGGGAATGTAATTTCCCAACTTCTCTGCCAATACTGAAATATTAACACTCTTATTCACCTTTGACAGTCTTTAAAAAAAAAAAAAAAGATTTTATTTGAGAAAGAGAGAAAGAGAAGAGCAGGAGCAGGGGAAGGGGCGAGGGAGAGTGAGAAGCACACTCCCCTCTGAGCAGGGAGCCTGACCCAGGGCTCCATCCCAGGACCCTGAGATCATGACCTAAGCCTAAGGCAGATGCTTAACTGACTGAGCTCTTTGACAGTCTTGTAAGTAGAAAAGTCTCGTTGCAGATTTAACTTTTCGTTTTTGTTTTTTTTTTAATTTTTATTTATTTATGATAGTCACACACAGAGAGAGAGAGAGGCAGAGACAAGGCAGAGAGAGAAGCAGGCTCCATGCACCGGGAGCCCGATGTGGGATTCGATCCCGGGACTCCAGGATCGCGCCCTGGGCCAAAGGCAGGTGCCAAACCGCTGCGCCACCCAGGGATCCCCTGATTTAACTTTTCTGTACTTAATCAGGAGTGAGGCTATAAATCTTCCCATATGTTTACTAACTACTTATATTTTTCCATGGATTGCTCATTCATATCCTTTTTCTATTACTCATCTCTTAAAAAATTTGATTTGTCAGTGGCCTTTATAAAAGCATGGATGGAACCTACCAGTTGTGAAGTATTTTTACTTTGTGTGCTTTCATTCAATCCTTGCAACAGCCCTATGAGATACAACTTTATGTCTGTACCACATTGCCTAGACTGCTGTGTATTATTTAGATTGCAAATACTTACCTGGTTTATTTTTGTTTGTTTTTAAATGTTTTATTTATTTATTCATGAGAGACAGAAAGAGACAGAGACACAGACAGAGGGAGAAGCAGGCTCCCTGCGGGGAGCCCAATGTGAGACTCAATCCCAGGATCACCTCCTGAGCCGAAGACAGATGCACAACCAGTGAGCCACCCAGGCATCCCTACCTGGTTTATTTTTTTATGGTATCTTTTCCTATATAAACATTTAAAATTTTGGTGGAGTCTAATATTTTAAAAAACTTTCCCTTGTAGTTTCTGAGCTTTTAACTATTGCTTAGAAAGACCTTCCCTATTATTGCAAAACTACATAAATATCCTTCTATGTGTCTCCTCTACTAACTTTGTGACTACTGGAAAATCATATTTAGCTTTTAATTCATTTGGGGTAAAAGGTATACAATGCCAAGTGCCATATCTCTACTTTTCAAAAATACATAGTAAATACAAGAAGTAACATAACTTGTTATAACTGGGGTCACACTGCACTGCGCAGAGACTGCTAAGCAAATATTGTAAGAGAGGCAGATCTGCCTACTTACTGGATGCCATCACATAGTGAGGTTCTCTTTTTACCAGATGCCGTTCCAGGTGCAAGCAGTTTTGAAACATGTCTGAAAATTCACTGATCCTTCTCTCAGCAAGAGGTGGGGTCTATTCCTCTCCCCTTCAATCTGGGCAGGCTTGTCACCTGTTCTTTATGCAGCAGAAGCGACGCCATGTGATTCTGGAGGCTGGGTCACAAAAGGCCATGCAGTGTCCACCCGGCTCCCTCAGGATGCTCATTCTAGGGGCAGCCTGGAGCCATGGAAGAGGTCTGAGTACTGAGACCACCGGGCCAGCAGACAGTGCACAGAACTCCAGGCAGCAGCGGCACCAACCAGGGCTGCGGGAGGGAGCCTGGTTGGACAATCAGCTCTGAGGATCCATGCCTGCACCAGCGTGAGAGGTGCCAAGGGAGAAATTGCCTTTCCACCTTGGAGAATCTCAAGCATGACAGACTGACTGCTGTTTTATGTCACCAGCTCTGTGGTGACTGTGTCACAGAGCAATACTAACAGGATCAGAAATTTGGTGCCTGAAAGTGGAGGACCACTCTAATAAAACCCTAAAACGCAAGGCAACAGCTCCAAGGAGGCCAGGTGAAAAGGAAGGAGAGGAGACTTACTGGTGAGGACTCTAAAAAAATAAACACAGTGTTTTGTGTAATGGTTACTTCAGTGAGTGCTTCATTTTCAAACAGAAACCTGAATCAGGAAAGGAGACCCTCATTACATACTAGAGGAGCAACATTTAGAAAGCTGCTGCCAGTGATAATGGAGAAAACCAGAAAATGTACCTAATGAGCTGAGGATGACCTAACTAGATTTCTGGGCAGAGATTGAAGGTGCCAGCTCTGCTTGGCTGTCTATAATGAGACCAGAGGGGGATCAACTCAAGAATAAACTAGTTAGTTTCTGAGTGGAAGTCAGAGAACATATACACTCAGCCAGTACTTTGCAGGATAAAAAATAAGTGCTTCTCATACCCAGCATCTCCAGAAGGGAAAGGAGATATTTGCCTCCTTGACATATTGACCTATTAAGAAATGGCCTCAAGGGCACCTGGGTGGCTCAGTGGGTTGAGAGTCTAACTCTTGATGTCAGCTTGGGCTCAGGTCATGATCCTGTGGGTTGTGGGATCGAGCCCTCATTGGGCTCCATGCTCAGTGGGGTTGGGGAGTCTGCTTGAGATTCTCTCTCTCTCCCCCTCTCCAACTCCCCCTTGCTTACTCATTCTTTCTAAATTATTAAATAAATAAATCTTTTAAAAAATGGCTTCAGAACAGAAAATCAATGAGAGGGTGGAGCCATAGGACCCTCTGTTAGGACCTTAGAAGATTGAAGGTGGTGCCTCTGGACCATTCCAAATGGACAAAAGGCTTGATGGGCCTTGTCTATCCTCTGTAAATATTAGAGCTTCCAAGAATCTTTGAAACACAACATTCTCACCAGGTGCCCCTTAGAAAGAAAGGTTTATCTGAAAGGGATTTTAGGGTAGTTTTGTTTACCAGAGCAGATTGTAAATGGAAATGCAGGAAAGCATTTCTAACAGCATTACACCAGCTTGAAAGAGAGTTGAACAAAGTCAACAGAAAGAAGCCTTTGGACCTTCAGTCTTTTCCAGGCAAGAAACAGAAGAAGGTTACTCCCGGAGATGCTAAGTCAGTTTTCTTTTGGAAGGATGCCTGGAAGGCCAGGGCCCAGAGCCCAGAGCCCAAAGGACAGAGCCCAGAGTCACGGAGGACAGCTCCCAGAGTAGGGCTGAACTCGAATCCAGGAGCAGCCAACAGGTTCTTGCTTGGATTTCAGAACTGCTATGGGCCAGTGGCTGTGGTTTGCTTTCTATCCCCCCACCCCACGCCCAGGCTCTCCTACATCTGTCCACCATTTCACAAAGGGTGTGTGGGAAGCGGACAAGGTACCTGCTCCATGTATGGTATTCAGATCAACCCCCAGAGCCCTCAGCCATACTTAGACTTAGTTTACATGAGATTGCAGACTTCAAGCCTGAGCCTAATATATAAACCAAAACACGACATGACTTTGGGAGAGAGTCTTAGGGACAAGGAGAGCAATTCTGTATGCAGGGAAAGTAAGATGCATTTTGTTTGTTTTAAGAGAGAGAATGAGGGGATCCCTGGGTGGCGCAGCGGTTTGGCGCCTGCCTTTGGCCCAGGGCGCGATCCTGGAGACCCGGGATCGAATCCCACATCGGGCTCCCGGTGCATGGAGCCTGCTTCTCCCTCTGCCTGTGTCTCTGCCTCTCTCTCTCTCTCTCTCTCTCTCTCTCTCTGTGACTATCATAAATAAATAAAAAAATAAAAATAAAAAAAAATAAAAAAAAAAATTAAGAGAGCCCGTGCCAGAGTGGCAGAGGGAGAGGGAGAAAGAGAGTCTTAAGTAGGCTCTATGCTCAGTGCAGGGCTTGATCCCAGGACCCTGAGATCACAACCTGAGCTGAAATCAAGAGTTGGATGCCTAACTGGCTGAGCCACCCAGGGGCCCCAAGATGTGTTTTTGATAAGACAGATATGAGGAATGGGAATACATTTTTGTTGAAGGAAGAGCTAATAATTTTGTCCTAAAATGAGACTGATTATTTAAAGAAGGAAAACTTAAGACAAAATGTGAATGTAAAAACAAAGTGGTAGAGGTTTATGAAGGGAGTTTTTGAAAAAGAATTTTACGTATGGTCAGGACTCAGACTGGAATGAATTAATTTTTTTAATTTTTCTTTTTTTAAGGATATTTATTTATTTATTTATTTATTCATGAGAGACACAGAGAGAGGCAGAGACAGGGAGACACAGGAGGCAAAGCCATAGGCAGAGGGAGAAGCAGGCTCCCTGTGGGAAACCTGATGTGGGACTCGATCCCAGAACTCCAGGATCATGCCCTGAGCTGAAGGCAGATGCGCTCAACCACTGAGCCACCCAAGCATCCCTGGAATGAATGAATTTTAGAAGTACACCTATATAAGATTGAAATTTGGCTCATCTTTCTGGTAAAAACACAAAGTCTTCTTGAATTGTTGGTTTGCTCTTGATAAGAAACTGTAAATGAAGCTTGTTTTCCTTTATCTGCCCAGAAAACTAAAGTCTCTATGCTTTGTCTTTAGCAGGTCTTTGGTTAGTTAAGAAAACTGAAACTTCTCAATATTAAAGAACCTAAGTTTTGCCAACAACTACGTACTCTTCTGTAGAATCTACTACTGCCACTTTGGTTAAGTAGATAATTAAATATTAAGTTTTAAAATGATCTACAATCCCATTTGTATATGTGCTTTAAAACCTTCTGAGGTTTTTTTTTTTTAAGATTTTATTTATTAATTCATGAGACACACACACACACACACAGAGGCAGAGACACAGGCGGAGGGAGAAGCAGGCTCCATGCTGGGAGCCTGAGTGGGACTTGATCCCGGGTCTCCAGGATCAGGCCCTGGGCCAAAGGTGGCCAAAGGCGGTGCTAAACTGCTGAGACACCCGGGCTGCCCTGAGGGTTTTTTTAAAATCAGAGTTCCCAAATATTCAAATCTAGATGAAGTCTTCTTGACTAATTAGGCTTGTTTATTTGGTATGATCAGTTACTTGGGGAACACCGTCAAACAAATAATGATAAACTTCTTGTATTATGTTGTATGGCAAAATGCTATCACTGTTCTAGTAAATAGATGAAATCTCTCAAGTTTTAGTATGTCTTGGTATAAGGTCATCACTTGACATTCTGATTAACTGAAATGTGTGTCACAAAATAATTGGATTTCCTTGTTAACTGCATTATAATAAACTCTCACCAGATCTTTAAACATGGCCATTTTTGAGTCATTGATGATTACCCATGCTGGTGATCTTACATAATGTGTTTCATCTTAAGGAGAGTCACTGAATAGACTTTTGACAAATACAGGTTTCCAACATCTTTAAAATCATAAAATTAAACTGGGTAAGAATTTCTGGAACTAGGGATGCCAGGGTGGCTCAGTGGTTGAACATCTGCCTTTGGCTCAGGGCATGATCCCGGGGTCCTAGGAATGAGTCCCACACTGGGCTCCTTGTAGGAAGCCTGCTTCTCCCTCTGCCTGTGTCTCTGCCTCTTTGTGTGTCTCTCATGAATAAATAAATAAAATCTTAAAAAAAAAAAAAGAATTTCTGGAACTAAAAGAAAAGCTGCATTCAAACAGAACAGGAATTAGTAACATGAGATTGAATGAATTGAGGAAGACAATTACAGTTCTTGTGACTCTTGTTTGAAGCACTGCTGGTTCTCTAATGTTTGCTCTTCCAGATTTAAGGAAATAGTTTCTCTTAGGAAACTATGACTTACATAAATATGATAAAATATTCCTTTGTGAACAAATTAAAACCTGTATCTTTTCTCCCTTTCCAAACCTTCTAGAAATCAAAAACTCTCAGTAAGTTCTCTTTCTTTTGTGGCGATTATAATCATTTGCAGAGGTTCAATAGCAATCTGTTCTTGTAACAGGACACCACTGGAAACACAAGGTATGTTACCAAGGTGTTGACAGAAGTGTCATACTAGAGAGACAGGCACAGACTCCGAGGTGACTAGACAGCTTTAAGGGACCTTTAGTGAGGTTGACTTGATGGAGCCAATGAGCCCCTTGGAAATGCTGGCCTGTTACCCTGCTGACAGGTCCCAGCAGCCTCACCAGGTGAGTAAAGAATGTCACTTCCTGGCAGGTACAGGAAATTTCAGGATATTTTGGGGACCTGAAGAAGAGGAATTCGCCCAAACCCATAGGCACTCTGGGCAACTCTGACAGCAAGTATGTGGCTTGGTTTCTGGCCTTAAGAGGATATTAAAAGTTCAATCTGAAACACCTTATAAAAAGTTCCAGCAAAGCAGATTTTTAAGAACTTGTACAGCCAGTGAATATTCTTACTGTGCGTATATAAATAATGAGGCCAAGTTTGTTAAAACTCAACTTGTCTTACAAACAAATTAGTCTTTCATTTGGCTACCTCTGATGGAAATGAGGGTGATCTGAGGGAGAAAAACTATATTTCAATAACAGACCTTTGGAGATGTTAAATTCTACCTCTGATTGTCTTTAAATGTTTGTTGTTTGCCTAAGCTGGACAGCTTAAAGTATAAACTTCAGAGAAACCACCACAACAGCTCATGTGTGGACATTCTTCTTGCCTGTTACCCTATGGGAATAATAACAGGACCCATGGGCATATGATTATTTTAATAGCTGGACAATAGGATGGACTCCCTAACAGTTGTATTACTCAGCTGACACCCTGGCTGATTCTATGTAGCTGGGACGGCAAAATTGCTCCTCAACAGCCGGAGCAGACCACAGTCCATGGGTTAACTATGGACAGTGGAGACTGTGGACAGCCCACGTTCCTCATGAATGAACTGGACGATGCACTTGGGGATGCCCACATCTCCCAGGAGGAGCTGTCTCCCACTTGCCAGTGCTTCCTTGTAATTAGGACATTGTTAAAGCTAGACATCAGGCAAAGTGGTTTCCTGATAGATTTCTCCCTTAGTCATATTTGTCGCAGGAGCTGCCCCTTATCAATGCAAAATGACAAATAGAGGCTTTAGCTAAGCACGCGGTGGCCATCTTTAATTAAACCTGGCATGGAGTCACCCTCCTACATAAGGAAACCACATGCATTTGAAAAGTAGTCCTTCAAAACTGGATGGCCCTTGATATTTTGACTGCAGCCCAAAGTGGAACCCATGCTCTCATTAAAACAGAATGTTGTGTCTATATTCCAAATTACTCAAAAAATGTAACCAGAGCCACAGAAGATTTAAACAAACACATCACTGCTATAAATGCTCTAGCTCTAGATCCTTTTAGCAGGATCTAAATTTGACTCCTTCCAAATGGAAATACGCCCTGCTAAGCATTGCTCCATTTCTTGTTCTTTTTGGTGGTTGTTTGACTTTTTGTGTTTGTCAGATGGGAGCCTGTGCTATTCACACAAGCCTGGAGAGGCCTTTACTGTGTAGATTTCGGGAGGAACCAGAGACACGAAGACCTGCTGCCCTGTCAGTCTTCCCTGCGTCATCCCTGGTCAGCAGGAAGTAGCCACAGAAGAAATGGCCGCTGTCCCTTCTCCTTCCAGAGAAGTGGAATGACATTTTCACGGGGGGACAGGACGCCAATCACCTCCATTTTGACTTCAGTATATAGTTTCTAACTGATCAGGTTCTTCTTTCCAGCTTATCTCTTAACTTGGGCAAAAGACATCCTCAAGCACTAGGGACCACCCAGACCCCCAGGGCAATGACCGACTTGACCTTCACTGCCCCCCTGCAGGTACCACCAACCTTTGTCCCACATCTTCCTTACATAAACCTGCGAGTGTTTTCAGCCCTTAAGAGACAGTCTTTTTGAGACACTAGCCCACTGGGGGCTCCTGGTAAAGTCCTTTCTTGTTTACCACCATTCATCTCTCTACCTTCGGTTTTTTGTCAGCGGTGAGTGGCTGACCCTGGTCTGTTTGGGTCAACCAGAGCGAGGTGCTCCTGCACCCCCGCACCCTAGTTATAATTCCCTTCCCCTGAACATATGGACTTACAGTCTTGTGATTCACTTATAACCCATAATTACAACAAATGTGTCCATATGTGACTTCCAAGTCTAGTAAGAAAAGCAAGCAGCCCCCATCCACTTCTTGTGGAACATTCTCTCCATCAGATGACCCTGAGCCCCGCCCTGCTGGTGAGGTCCCAGGGAGGCACACTGAAGGAGAAACAAGCTGACTCCTACTAACAGCTGGCCACATGAGTGAGCCACCTTGGGCGTCTGTTCAGTCTAGGGGAGCCTTTGGCTTCCTGCAGTCCCAGCTGAAATCTGAATGGGAACCCCATGAGACACACATCCCCCACCCCCCTCACCGGGAGAACCTCTCTAACTGGGCCCTTTCCAAATTACTAACCCACAGATTCTGTGAGCCTAATAAAATGGTTGTCGTTTGTTACAGAGTAACAGTTACTGGAACATAAAGATATAACAAAGTCTTGCTTTATGAGGCATATATTCCTAATGCAATTTAGATAATACACAAATGGAAGACCCATGGGAAATTAAATGAGACAGGTCTGTAAGTGTGTAGCCTGGCGGCTTGTACAAAGAAAGCCAGTCAATAAACACTAGGCACTGTTATTATATAGTTAAGCATGCTGTTCCCCTGCCCAGACACCCTTCCCTCCTTCAATGCCCAGCAAATTGCTTGTCATTCAAGATTCAGGCCAAGAATCACCTCTTCTGAGGTGCTCCTCCCCTAATCTGGATCAGGTGCCCCTAACTCAGAGACAGCCCCCCCCCCCCGCCCCTGTCATCTGAGCGTTGTTCTATTCAGCACACTCTAACCTGGGGTTCTTATCTGCTGTTCCCCTACGGTGTAAGCTTGAGTAACAGAACGTCTCTCATTTCATTATAAAATGTATGAAATAGAAAAAAATATATCATTCTCTGTTCATCAGAAAGACCAAACCTTGATTAGAAGTTTGGAATTGTCAGCCCCAACCCCTCATTTTCGAGAGTGGGGAGGAGGCTGGAGATGGAGTTAACCACCGACCATGGGTACTCATGAAGCCTTCATAAAAAGCCCAAACGTCCAGGGTTCAGAGAGCTTCCAGGTGGGGGGTACACAGAGGTGCTGGGGGGCCCACCTGGAGAGGGCGGGCATGGAGTTTCCACGCCTCTTCCCATATACCTTGCTCTAGGCCTCTCTTCCATCTGAATGTGCATCCGTAGTCTTCACCACATTTTTAAAAATAATAAACTGGTAAACACTAAGCCATCTGTTTTCCTGAGCTTTGGGAATTCAAATTAATTGAACCTGAGGAGGCGGTCATGGTAACCTCCCAACTTCTAGCCAGTTGGTCAGACATAGGGGTGACCACATGGGCCTGGGACTGGCATCCCAGGCAGCAGGAGGGCAGCCACGTGGGACTACCTCCAGGAAGACAGTACGGGAGCTGCATCAATGTGCAGGGCACCCAGCTGGTATGGCAACACTGCCTGGTGGGGAAGCCCCTACACCTGTGTCATGGTGACGTGGCAGCAATGTGAAGGTCAAGGAGAAACACAGTGGGAAAGCTGGCTTTTTCCTACTCAGATGTGTGCTAAACAGTATTCCTGCTCACCAATATTTCTGAATCTCCTCTCCTGTGGGCACTAGAAAGTATGATGCATATACATCCCCACCTGCTTGGAAGTGAGGCGCGGGCAGGCAGTTTGCTTAGCTGGTGGGAAATGAGGACAGGTAACAGGTGCCACTCCCAGGTGAAAATTGGGAGCGCCATTATACTTTCTTCTCTGCTGACCAGCCAAGCCCTGCAGCTCTGAATCAAGAAGATGGCCATTACATGGGGATGGAGCCTCCTGCCTCGCAAGGTCCCCAAGTACCTCTGGAGGCCCTTGCCTGCACACACACATACACACACACAGAATGCACGGGAGACAAATCTTTGGTGACTTACACAACAGAATTGCAAGGCTTGGGCACCTGGGTGGCTCAGTGGTTGAGCATCTATCTGCCTTTGCCTCAGGTCATGATCCTGGGGTTCTGGGATCGAGTCCTGTATCAGGCTTCCTGTAGGGAGCCTGCTTCTCCCTCTGCCTGTGTGTCTCTGCCTCTGTCTCTCATGAATAAATAAATAAAATCTTAAAAAAATAAAAGAATTGCGAGGTTTTTTGTTTGTTTTAAGCACAGGATGACTTAAAGTCTACTAACTGATACGAAGCATTAGCCTATCACCTAGCAGGTAGGTCATAAAGGGACTCCTCTTTCCATCAGTTACTATGTACTAAAATCATAAACTTTTCTATTTTAAAATGGATAATTCATTCCTCTGTGAAGTCAGAATATGAAAGGTATCTTCCATAGTGAGAAAAACTGTTGAAGAACAGCCCTCGAGATACAGATTCATAGTTCCCTATTCCTAAAGTAGAAAGTAGTGTGTACATTTTTGGAGATGCATGAAGACCCTGCCAAATGGTACCCTAGTGCTCTAAAAACAGTAATGCATTTCCACCCCAAAATGAGTGGTTTATTTTCATCAAATCTGAGTAGGATCAAATTTGTACTATTGTGATGTTTACACTTAAAATCATCTGGTGGCTAAAGGCAACCATAAATATCTGACTAGCAACTGGGCTTAAACAAACACATCAGAACCACATAGCGGAGCTGGAAATCTGCCGTGGATAAGTATGGTGCTGTGAATTCTCTGATTTGGGAGTCTGGGTATTTCAGGCTTTCCGCCCTCAATGCTCCCATGGCTGGCGCCTGGTACGGTATTGAACTTGCTGAACTGTGGCTGTGTGGTTTATGTCTGTGCTGTATCAGTGACGGGGGTGGGCTGGGGGCGGAGTACAGATGAAAGCTATTCACATTTGCATCCCCCAACATCTGTAATGCTTTAATGACTGACACTAGTAAATTTTTATGACAAATGCTTGTTGAATGAATGAGTGAATTCTGGCTCTTGAGAGGACTCCAATCGCCTACTACCAGGTGGTAAAATACCTCTGAAAGCTACAATTCTCCCTACCTGCAGGGTAAACTTACTATATATTACATCTTTTTTATGTATCTACTATGTGCCCAATAGTGTGCTGGGTGCAGGGTAGGGGAATGGGACAGAGTAACTAAAGTTACCACTAAAGCCATCAAGGACATACCCTTGGCTTCAGAATCCAGGGAATTATCTCTGTCCTGCTCAATTCTTTTACTGCTGCTGGTTATGGCTTTTCTAGAAACCATTGGGAACCCAGGACCTCACAGCTCTTCCGTCCAATACACCTAGTGTAAAATATCTCCAAATTTCCTAAACAATACACCTAGTGCAAAATATCTCCAAATTTCCAAAATGCTTTCATTCAGAGGGATACAAATTGAGAAGTTATGACTGGCATGGATGCCTACCCAAAGAACAGAAATGAAGAATCAGGACCAATGAAGAATCCAGAAATTTTGGTCCTATGTATATCAATCAATTTTTTTTTTCCAAAAAAAGAGAAATAGGGATCCCTGGGTGGCGCAACGGTTTGGCGCCTGCCTTTGGCCCAGGGCGCGATCCTGGAGATCCGGGATCGAATCCCACGTCGGGCTCCCAGTGCATGGAGCCTGCTTCTCCCTCTGCCTGTGTTTCTGCCTCTCTCTCTCTAAGTGTGACTATCATAAATAAAAAAAAATAAAAAATAAAAAATAAATTTATAAAAGAAAAAAAGATAAATGAAACCAACTCATGGAAACTGGAATTGATACAGAGACAATAAATAAATAAAAAAATCCCAGATCATTTCACCAAAATTTCCTTAAATATGTTTAGCACCGATTCTGTAACTTCTAGGACACTGGTACAATGGAAGTTTTCTGTTAAGTTGTATTTGGGGTCTGGTATTACACACCACAACTTCCCTCCCCCACCCCAACACTATCTTGTTAAAATGATACTATCTTATATTGGTATAATGGAGAAACTGCACTCATTTTTGTTAACTCTAGTGCACCAAGGTTTTTCTGGGTTTTTCCCCCCTTTCTCTCATGGGCACTAAATGAGCCATTCCCTCCTCCACACTGCCAGACATGTCTGATAGTAGTAACGCAGTGAAAAGAAGCAGAAATCCCCCACCCTCTGAATGAAGGTGAACCACTACTCCATTTTCGAGAAGCCTCCAGCAGACTCCAACTTGGAAATGAGAACTGACAGGCAGACCACTTCACACTTGCTGGGATAACTGTAATAACAAAAGGTAATACCAAGCGTTGGCGAGCATGTAGAGAAATCAGACCCCTCACACAGTGTTGGCAGAAATGAAAAATGGTGCAGGTGCTTTGGAAGACAGGCTAACCACAGAGTTATCACATCACTAGCAATTCCACTCTGAGGTATGTGCCCAAGAGAAGTGAACACATCCATCCACCTAGAAACCTGTACACAAAAGTTCATAGAAGCATCATTTACAACAGCCAAAAAGCAAAAGCTACCCAAATGCCCACCAACTGATAAACGAATCAAGAAGATGTGTTATATCCATACAACAGAATAAGACTGGAACAAAAGATGAAGTCCTGACACACGTGACAACATGGATGAACCCTGAAACCATCAGACTAAGTAAAGGGATCCAATCACTAAAGACCACATATTACAGGATTCCATTTACACAAAATGTCCAGAGCAGGCAAATCTATGGAGATAGAAAACAGACTAGTGGTTGTCAGGGGCTGAAGGATGAAGAGTGGGGAGTGACAACTAAGGGACACAGGGTTTCTTTTGGGGGGTGATGAAAATGCCCTGAAATTAATGGTGGGGATGCTTGTACAACTCTGTGAAAATACTAAAGACCACTGAACTCTATACTTTAAATGGGTGAACTGTAGGGTATGTGAACTGTATTGTCAACAAAGCTGTTAAAACATTGGCAGATGAGGGACACCTGGGTGGCTCAGCGGTAGAGCATCTGCCTTTGGCTCAGGGCATGATCCTGGGGTCCCAGGATCGAGTCCCGCATAGAACTCCTTGCATGGATCCTGCTTCTCCCTCTGCCTGGGTCTCTGCCTCTCTCTCTGTGTGTCTCTCATGAATAAACAAATAAAATCTTTAAAAAAACCCTGGCAAGTGAAACTCCTGTTCCTGTAGGTGGTAGGATGATGCCAAAGCCTACGCAGACCAAGAGCTGGCTATGGCGGCCCATCGATGCCTGCCTCCTGCAGACCAGTAGGAGCATGTGACATACAGAGATGTCACGGCCCCAGGGCAGGAGAGAGCTGCTGGGGCCTCAAGATAATAAAGAAAAAAATCCCTGCTCAAGAAGACTCTTCTTGGAAATCCAATGAAGAAAAACTGACTCAGACTCTCAGGGCTCAAAACTGATGGCTAACCACAGTTTAGCCATGGAAATCACTCAGCCCTTTTACAAAGATCTGTTGGTTCTTTGAGAACAGAAGTTGTACCTCCCGCTTCCCCAAGAATTCACATGAAAGATTCATAGCATAAAGTCTCTCAGTTTTCTTACCCCAGGGAGGACAGGTCCTTCTGCCTGTGCCAACAAGAGAATCTTTGGCATATTCAGACCACATTTACCACTAAGGGGTAAACCAATAAACTCCCACTCAGCCATGGAAATGGGAAAATATTTAATATGCACACTGAGCAAATCTCTTCAAAGAAATATTCAAGGATTCCATAGACAGGACTTAATGGAATGAACAAAGGGATGGAATACAGCCACGCAAATATTGTGCAGATGCTTCAGGATAAATAAATGGTGCAGAGATTGCGAGAGGACTCCAAAATCCATCTTCCCCTTCTTCCTGGGCTCACAACTAGACTCCACTTTCCAGCTCGCTCACGGTCAGGTATGGTCATGTGACTAAGTTCTTGGGAGTGGGAGTGAGGTCTGCTACTTCCTGCTGACTCAGAGACACTCTGGGGTGTTCTCTCCCTTCCCACATGCTGATGGGAGGGACACTGGCGTAGGATGGGACCACAGAGGATGGGAGAGCCACATGATGGGAGAGTGGTAGGCTCTGATTGACAGAATGAAGGAGAGTCTTCTTGCCACCCATCTGAACACCCTGCCTGCAGCTATCATGTGAATAAGAAGGAAACTTTCACTGCAGTGAGCAAATTACACATTAGAGTCTACTCGCCATAGCAGTTTAGCCTATCATAACTAATACATTAATCTTAAGAGTGACATCAAAGGAATTCGATTTAAAGTATGTGAATTCCCAATATAATAATTTTAGATTTCAGAGGATTCCACCAGAGATCACTTGTTCCTCCTCACAAAAACGATTAGCCATTTGATATTTTAATTTCCTAATTTTTCCCCACTTCTGCATAGAAAACAATGGAATTATAGATAAGTTTTGTTGTATTTTCATGCATTTTCTGAATTACCCATAATAATTACGATGCCTAAAATGGCCAAGAACAAAGACTGTGGAAGAGGGTTGAAGACGGCAGCATAAAAAGATACTGAGCTCACCTCCTCCTACAGACGCAACACATCTACACCTATATATAGAAGTTTCATCCTAGAAACTGGATGAACAGAGCCACAGCGAAAGGGATGGCACCAAGATGGGGAGAAGAGGTAGAGATAAGGTCTCGCTGAAGAAAGAAAATATCACCCCCCAACCATGGAGTTCCACAGTCAGGAGTGGCCTAAGCTAGAAAAAAATTTTCCCCGAAGAAGCAAGAGATTTGAGCTCCAAACAAGGTGCCAATGCTTAAATCGCGCATAGGACAGATGAGTCCCTAAAATACTTGGCTTTGAAAACCAATGGGGAGTACATTCAGGAAAACTAAAGAACTGTAGGGAAAGGAAAACCTACTCTGAAAGGGCCAGTGCCCTGACTCACTAGACCTGGAAATGAGTGCAAAAGCTCCAGATAGAAAAGTCATAGACTCCAGGTCAAGAAGACCCATTTACTAATCTTGAGTGCCCTCCAGATAGGCAGGAGGCAGCTGGGCCTCTTCCCAAGGACCGAGACACTGGTGTTAGCCATTTCTGCTGTTTCATTGAGCCATGATGATCCTGGCACTAGCAGGTGCTATTTTGGGACTGTTCCTCTCTAGACTGCTAGAGGCAAGAGGCATGTTCTGCTAAGAGCCCTGTACAACCCTGTGCCTCCCTGAGCCCCGCAGCAGACAGGCTGATAACCCTGCCCACCAGTGCACCCACAGCAGTCCAGGCAGCATCTCAAAGTCAGCCAGGCCGGGGGCCAGGCCTGCCAAGCAGCAAACCCCCATCACTGGAAGCCCAGCCACAACAGAGCAGCACATGCAGCCCACACAGAGGGCACCTGTGGAGCACCTGGCTCTGGTGGCGAGGGGGTTGGAGCTTCTGTGCTCCACAGGACATCTCCTACATAAGGACACCTCTTCAAGACCAGGAGACACAGCTGAACTAACCTCGTACCTAGAAACACAGAGAGCTAGGCAAAATTCATACACAAAGGAATATGTTCCAAACAGAAAAACAAGACAAAACCTCAGAAAAAGAACTAAATGAAATGGAGATAAGCATTGTCGCTGAAGAGTTCAAAGTAATGGTTATAAAGATGCCCAATGCACTTGAGAGAACAATGGGTGAACACGGTGAGAACTTCAACAAAAAGACAGATAATATCAAAAAACCAGAGCTGAAGAATACAGTTAACTAAATGAAAAATAACCCTAGGGAGAACCAACTGCAGGCGAGAAGATGCAGAACAGATCAGAGGACCGGAAGACCGGGTAGTGGAGATCACCCAAACTGAACAGCAAAACGAAAAAAGAATTTTGAAAAATGAAGATAGTTTAAGGGACCTCTAGGACAATATAAAACATACTAATATTTGCATTACAGAGGCCCTAGAAGGAGAAGACAGAAATGGTCAGAATACTTACTTAAAAAGTAACAGCTGAAAGCCTCCCTAACCTGGCAATGGAAAAAAGGGGAAAAAAGATATCCAGGTCCAGGGAACATGGAGAGTTCCAAAAAAGATAATCCCAAGGAGATCCACAATAAGACACATTATAAGTAACATGTCAAAATTACAGAGAGAACCTTAAAAGCAGCAGGAGCAAATCAACTAGCTGCATAGAAGGGAGACCCCATAAGACCATAAGCTGATTTTCTGACATAAACTTTGCAGGCCAGAGGGAGTGGCATGATATATCCAAAGTACTGAATGGAAAAAACTTACAACCAAGAATATCTAGAAAGATTATCATTCAGAATGAAGGGGAGATAAAAGGGTTTCCCAGAGCAGAAAAAGCAAAAAGAGTTCATCACCACTGAATAGCTTTATAAGAAAATTAAAGGGATTTCTTTTTTTTTAAAGATTGATTGATTGATTGATTGATTTATGATAGACACAGAGATTGAGAGAGAGGCAGAGACACAGGAGGAGGGAGAAGCGGGCTCCATGCTGGGAGCCTGACGTGGGACTCGATCCCGGGACTCCAGGATCACGCCCTGGGCCAAAGGCAGGCGCCAAACCACTGAGCCACCCAGGGATCCCCATTAAAGGGATTTCTTAAAGAAAGAAAAAGCTGTAACTAGAAATAGAAAAATATATGAAAGAAAAAAAATCTCACTGGTAAAGGCACACATATAGTTGTATATACAAAAGGTAGTGGATCAATCACTTACAAATCTAGTCTGAAGATAAAAAGACAAAAGTAGTAAAATCAATTATATCTACAATGGTTAGTTAAGAAATACACAAAAGACGCAAAATATGACATCAAATACATAAAATGTGGGTGACAAAGGAGTTAAACTGTAGAATGCACCTGAACTTAAACACCAACTTAAAACAGACTGCTATGGGGGCCCCTGCGGGGCTCAGTCTGTTAAGCATCTGCCTACAGCTCAGGTCATGATCCCAGGGTCCCAGGATAGAGCTCCACATTGGGCTCCCGGCTCAGTAGGGAGCCTGCTTCTCCCTCTGACCCTCCCCACTCTTTATGCTCTCCGTCACTCAAGTAAATAAAGGAAATCTTAAAAAAAAAAAAATCACAACAGGTTACTACGTACATAGGTTATGAACCTTACAGTAACCACAAACCAATCTAATAAAAATGCAAAAAATGCAAGAGTCAAACACTTTAATCAACCAGAAACGCCCAGGCGCCCCACAACATCAATTTACTATAAAAAAATAAAGTGGGAATAGAGAGAATGTACCTCAACATAATAAAGACCATATATGACAAACCCACAGCTAACATCCTACTGAACAGTGAAAAAAGTTGGGAGAAACTTTTCCTTTAAGATCAAGAAAAAGAGAAGGATGCTCACTCTTACCACTTTTATTCAACATAGTATTGGAAGTCCT
Source organism: Vulpes vulpes (assembly GCF_048418805.1). Classification (NCBI taxonomy): domain Eukaryota; kingdom Metazoa; phylum Chordata; class Mammalia; order Carnivora; family Canidae; genus Vulpes; species Vulpes vulpes. The sequence continues at coordinate 106,273,108 of NC_132781.1, read as the reverse complement.
CGCCACAGCAATTAGATGAGGGAAAAAAGTTAAAAGGCATCCAAATTGGAAAGGAAGAGATAGAATCATCATTATTCACAGATAACATGAAACTATATACAGAAAACCTTAAAGTCTCCAACCCAAAACTATTAGAATAAATGAATTCAGTGAAGTTTCAGGATACAAAATTAACATACAGAAATCCGTTGCATTTCTATATATGAATAACTATAAAAAAAGAAATTAAGGGGAAAATATTTCACTTGGAATTGCACCAGAAAGAATAAAATAGTAATAAATTTAACCAAGGAGGTGAAAGACCTATATTCTGAAAACTGTAAGACATTTAATGAAAAAGATGGAAGAGGACACAAATAGATACATCATACTGGTGGATTAGAACAATTAATACAGTTAAAATGTCTATACTGCCCAAAGCAATCTACAGATTCAACGTAATCCCTATCAAAACACCAATGGCATTTTTACCCTCTGGTGGCATTTTTCACAGAACTAACAAATAATCCTAAAATTCATAGGGGACTCCAAAAGACCCCAAATATTCAAAGCAATCTCAAACAAGAACAAAGCTGGAAGTTTCATACCCTTGGATTTCAAATTATACTACAAAGCTATAGTAACCAATACAGTGTGGTTCTGGCACAGAAACAGACACACAGATCAAAAGAACAGAACAAAGAGCCCAGAAATAGGCCCAGACTTATATGGGTCCATTAATCCACCACAAAGGAGGCAAAAATATACAATAAGGAAAAGACAGTCTCTTCAATAAATGGTGCCGAAAACTGGGCAGCTACATGTAAAAGAATGAAACTGGACCACCTTAAACCATATACAAAAATAAACTAAAAATGAATTCAAGACTTCAATATAAGACCAGAAACCATAAAACTCTTAGAAGAAAACAGGCAGTGAGCTCTTTGACATTGGTCTTAGCAATATTATTTTTTGATCTCTCTCCTCAGGCAAGGGCAACAGAAGCAATGATAAATACATCAAACTAAAAACCTTTTGCCCAGCAAAGGAAGCCATCAACAAAACAAAAAGGCAAGCTACTGAGTGAGAGAAGATATTTACAAATGATATATCTGGGATAAGGGCTTAACACATACAAATATGTTAAATAAAGAACCTCTACAACTCAATAGCAAAAAATTAAATAATCTAATTTAAAAATGGGCAGAAGACCTGAATAGACATTTCTCTAAAGAAGACATTCAAATGGCCAACAGACATAAAAAGATGCTCAACATCACTCATAAAGGAAATGTAAATCAGAAGCACAATGAGGTTATTACCTCACACCTGTCAGAAAGGCTATTATTAAACAGACAAGAAATAACAAGTGCTGGTGAGGACGTGGAGGAAAAGGAACCCTGGCACACTGTTGGTGGGAGTGTAAACTGGTGTAGCCACTGTGGAAAACAGTATGGAGCTTCCTCCAAAGATGAAAAACAGAACTATCATATGATCCACTAACTCCACTTGTAGGTATTTATCCAAAAAAAACAAAAACACTAATTCAAAAGGACATATGCACCCCTATGTTTACTGCAGCATTACATATCATACATATCACAATACGGAAGCAACCTACATGTTCTCTCTCTCTCTCTCTTTCAATGGAGTATTACTCAGCCATAAAAAATAATGCAATCTTGCCATTGGTGACAACACGGATAAACCTAGAGGGTCTTCCGTTAAGTGAAATTAGACAGAGAGAGACAAATACTGTACGCTTTATATGTGGAACCTAAAAACCAAAACAAACGAACAAAACAAAACAGAAACAGGCTCATAGGTACGGAGAACAAACTGACGGCTACCCGAGAGGAAGTGAGTAGGGAGATGGATAATCTTCCAGTTATAAATAAGGCACAAGGATATAACGTACAGCACAGGGAACACAGTCAATTATATCAAACAATGTTGTGTGATGACCGATGGTAACTAGATTTATCGTAGTGACCATTTCGTCATGCGTTTAAACATCACATCAGGGTGGCTCAGCGGTTTAGCGCTGCCTTCAGCCCAGGGCCTGATCCTGGAGACCCAGGATCAAGTCCTGCATCGGGCTCCCTGCATGGAGCCTGCTTCTCCCTCTACCTGTGTCTCTACCTCTCTCTCTCTCTCTCTCTGTCAGAATTAAAAAATAAATAAAATCTTTTTTAAAAAAACAAACATCACATTATTATGTATATGAATTATTCTTCAATTAAAAAAGGAATTAATATGAAGACAACCACTGGAAAAAAAATCACAATGCCTTTTCAACGTAAACATTTAAAAAACACAACAGAGTTCACTAATGGACAAATCAATGAAGTAGCATATGCACACCCAGCAACGACCCATGGGGTACAGGAACTTGCTATGCAATAATGATTACATCACAAATGGTGGTGAAAAAATGAACTTTTTAGTAAATAGGAAATAGGTCAGGAAAAGTGACCTCCTATACAGAGAAAAACAAAATTAGTTTGCTGCTTCCCATATTATGAAAATAAATTTTAAATGAGTTAAAGATCCAAACTTAAAAAATATAACTTTGGGATGCTTGGGTGGTTCAGCAGTTGAGCATGTCTGCCTTCGGCTCAGGGTGTGATCCCGAGGTCCTGGGATGGAGTCCTGCATCGGGCTCCCCGCAGGGGGCCTGCTTCTCCCTCTGCCTGTGTCTAGGCCTCCCTCTCGGTGTCTCTCACGAATAAAATAAAATAAAATATTTAATATATATACACATATATAATATAAATATATATATTTATATATATTTATAAGGTTTTATATATATATATATAAGTTTATATATATATATATAAAACCATAAACTTAAGGCAATGAGGGGCACCTGGCTGGCTCAGCAGGTAGAGCATGCAACTCCTGATCTTGGGGTTGTCAAGATGGGGCCCCACATGGGGCCTAGAGATTACTTAAAAAAATAAAATAAAATCTTATGGGCGCCTGAGTGGCTCAGCTGGTTAAGTGTCCAACTCTTGGTCTCAGCTCAGGTCTTGATCTCAGGGTTGTGAGTTCAAGCCCCACATTGGGCTCCACATGTGGAACCTCCTTGAAAAAAATATAAAAATAATCAACAAGTAAATAAATAAAATCTAAAAAGCAAACAAAACAAAAAAACAAACTTAAGGCAGTGATTGTTGTCAGCACAGTTACCATCTACCCAGTGCCTAGAACAGTGCCTGGCACGTAGTAGGTGATCGAGTGCCTATCTGCTGAAAGAATAAGGTAACAGCTTCACGATGTCACTGAAGGAGATTATTCCTTAAATGAGCCCTGAAAAGCACAAACCACAGATAAAAGGCATAACCTGACTATATCTGAGTTAAATATTTTGTGGCAAACTGATCCTAGTAATTTTAAGCTTACAAGGATGAGGCCAGATATTCACAAAACACACCACACAGTGCTGTTAATGGCCAGAATACACCAAAGGCTCTTTCCCCTTCACATCTTCTCTCCAGCACAGGAGGAGGAGGGGCCGCGGGCCAGGGGTGCAGGCACCAGCCAGGGTCACGCCCTCTGGCTTTACTCTGACTCCGCCACTTCTGAGCTGTGTGACGGGGGGCATCTTACTTAACCTCTCTGTGCTTCCGTTTCCACAGCTGTACAAGGACACGCTTTCGGTGGACACCGTGAGGCCGACTGCGAGGACAAAGCCGGCTGGCACAGGGCAGCAGGCCCGCGGCTCACTCAGCGTCACCTATGAGCATGGCCCCCGCGGGCCGTGCGGCTAGGGCTGCAGTAGGCATGTTTCTCCTCCTGCCGCTCGGGCCGCCACCCATAAGGCAGCACCTTCCTTTGTAGTCCCGGCTTTTAAAACGGCGCCCGACCCACAAAAGGGCCTCCACAAATATTTGCTGGATGAATGCGAAATCGATGAGACAAAGACCGAAGGCTGACAGGACAGGCCGTGGGCAGGCGCTTCCCGAAAGGAGCATCTGGAACAGCCAAGAGTCTGGGCGGGACGCCCCGCCTCACGGGCAGGAAGGATCCTGGCAGCAACCCCCTCGGCGTCGACGCCGGCCGCTGACCCTGGGGCGCCTGCGAGTCCGACGGGCCGCAGAACGCGAGGGAAGGGGCGGCCGCGGCCACGGAGGCGGGCGAAGGTGCAGAGGCGCCCCCGGCCCCGGCCGCGGCCCGCGAGGCACGTGCTGTCGCGAGGAAGCCCGAGAGGCTGGCGGCGGCGGCGGGCGCGGCGGGCTGCAGGCGGCTCCTCCTCGCGGCTCCCCCCTCGGGCCGTCCTCACCTACGCGGGCCTCCTGCCTTGCTTGTGGTCTCTAAACACTTTCTATCCGCCTATTTGTTTTTGTTGTTGTTGTTGTTGTTTTGGGTTTTTTTAGATTTTATTATTTCTTCCTGAGAGACACAGAGAGAGGCAGAGACGCCGGCGGAGGCCTGACGCGGGACTCGATCCCGGAGCCGGGGTCATGACCTGAGCGGAAGGCAGGCGCTCAACCGCGGAGCCCCCGGGCGCCCCTCGGCCTGTCTTTCAGCCAATTGTACTGGACGTTCAGGGCGGGCGTGCCCTGGGTAGGGTGCCACATCCTATCCCCACACGGAAAGGCACTACCAGGATCAAGCAACAGGACGCGGTTGTGATCAGTTGAAGAAAAACAGGGTGACCCAAAGGTGCTTCAGGTGCCCTGTGGACAGAGGACAATTTGCACCCGTGGCTGTGGGCAGGGGCCCGTCGGTCGGCCTGGAGGCCGCAGGCTCTCCACCTGCCGGGTCCGGGCACCCAGAGCGCACAAGCTGATCACGTGCTGGCGAGTCCCTAATGGATCTGACCTACAGCTCCGGTTCTCCAGGCAGCCTGGGCCCAGCAGCTCCTCTGTGCAGTTCCAGGGAGGGCCTCTCCTGACCTCTCCACCCTCTTTCTCCAACCCCAAGTGGGACCCACAGGCCAGAGCAAGAAGCCGCCGTTCCAGGTGTCATCATCTGGCCCCGCGATGGCCTGAGCCCATCGGTTGGGTGGCTCCATCCCTCCGCCAGCACCCGGCTCTCCTCAGGGGGCTGACGTGCGGGAAGTCTAGGTCAGAGGTTCCCAAAGCCACGTTATCTCTGATCGCCCCATAAGTGAGCCTTTGAAAGGCTCAGAGCTCAAAGATGCCCACAAGCTCATGGCCAGTGGAGGTCAGAGATCATGATAAAGGTCAGGCCAGTGGCGGCAGCGACTGAGGCAGTGATGTTGAGTGGCGGTTACGGGGGACCAGCCAACAATTTCAATATTTACACAGCTGTTAGAAGCAGAGGGTGGCTAGTTGTGGGCAGTAGCTCCAGCAAGCCCCAGATTCAAGCCAGGCCGAGCTGGAGTAGAAGAACCTGGATGACTCCCGTTGCTACCTTCTGATCGACCAATCGATCGGTTTGCTAACCAATCCTGCTTTTTTAGATATTTGGTTGCTTGCAAGCTTTCAGTTGTTTCAACTCTCACCATAAAGTAAATGTGAGAAAATGTGTCCTACCTCATTAGCCTTCTCTTTCCACGATCATTTCATTATTATCAAACAATTTTGGTGCCTACTTCCCATAAAACCCAATTCTGATAAGAGTTGATGTTAGTTATAATAAAATTGTGTCAATATGCATTGGCTAGAAACTGGCCTAGTGTGAATTACAGTTTGGGAAGCTAAGACTTGTCTTTGCAGATAGTCCAAGGTCAGAATAAAGGAGAAAATACATAAATGTAAATAAAAAATTGAGTGTATCTTTAAGTTCATTATATATAATTAAAAGACAAAGTACAAATTGTTCAGCTATTCAACCAACACACTTCTTAAAGGCTTATTTCTTTGCCTCTTAGGCAAAACTGTTTCTGAAGATGAAATGATGAACACAGCAGGTGGAAATATTTTTTTTAAAGGCTTGCGGGAGTTGGCAAAGAATACTCTTCAAGATAGTTCAAATTAGTGAAAAACCATCTATTTGCTATAACCTCTCACCCACACTCACGATGTTTTTCTAATAGAATAACTGATATACACTAGCTCCTCCTTACACAACTTTTCTCATTTCTGGACCTTTCAGAGGCAAATAGTTATTAACAAGTCAAAAATAAATCTCTTCCCTGGCTAGGATTCATTTCAATAATGGATTAGCATTGTTAGATTCAATAATCATACATCAGCAAAGTTAATACATCAACAAGCTTTTCAAATGATATTCCTGTTTCTAAATTCCCTTACACATCAAAGTTTCATTCTCTTTTTTGTAGATCCCAATGCTGATCACCGACCGGGTCAAATCTCTCATTACAGGAACATTCCATACGCATATGAAATCCTTGCGGTTACAGAGTGTGGCAAAATATTATGCTTTCCCTCCCTCAGAAAGTTCCCATGAAGAAGTGAGGAACAACATCTGTAACGGGGAGAAGCACTGCCATATAGGAGGAGTGATGAGGCTGCCGTAGCAACAAGGTAATCAATCATCACCTGGAATCACAAAAGTGAACTTAGGAGTTCTCAAACACAGAAGGATGTGACTTCCACAACCCAGAAGGCAGCTAAACACAATCCACTTTGGGGATGGTAGGAGAAATAATTTTTTTTTAAGAAATAAATTTTTAAAAAGCACAGAGATACTCCCATGCTCAGAGAAATTAAACTGAGGGTTAGTGATGGAAGCTTCTTGATCCCTGGTTTAATACTAATTTCAGCATGCCGCACAGCTTCCCTAAAACTTGTTAGCTGAAAAAAATTCAAAGGTATTTGTTAAGAAATATTTTGAAGAGAAACGACTGCCTTTAGCTCAGGTAGTAATCCTGGGGTCCGGAATCCAGCCCCGCATCGGGCCCCTGCGAAAAGCCTGCTTGCTTCTCCCTCTATGTCTCTGCCTCTCTCTGTGTGTGTCCCTCATGAATAAATTAAAAAATCTTAAAAAAAAATATTTTGGAGAAATGATATACATACAAGGATATTAATTTTAGCACTGTTTACTAGCACAAAAGATAGGAAACCACCTCACAATCTATTCACAGGAACAAGTAAAAGAAATAACGATATAGCCAGTCAATGATATAATATACAGCCTTTTCAAAAATGAGGTTTGGGGGACACCTGGGTGGCTCAGTGGTTGAGCGCCTGCCTTTGGCTCAGGGCATGGTCCCAGAGTCCTGGGTTCAATTCCCACATCGGGCTCCCTGCATGGAGCCTGCTTCTCCCTCTGCCTGTGTCTCTGCCTCTCTCTCCCTGTATCTCTCATGAATAAATAAATAAAATCTTTAAAAAAAATGTTAATAAATAAGTAAAATAAGAAATAAGGTTGGGGACACCTGGGTGGCTCAGCAGTTGAGCATCTATCTCCCTTTGGCTCAGGGTGTGATCCCAGGGTCCTGGGATCGAGTCCCGCATCGGGCTCCCCATAGGGAGCCTGTTTCTCCCTCTGCCTATGTCTCCTCCTCTCTCTGTATAAATAAATAAATAATAAATAAATAAATAATGAGGTTGGTCTATATGGTCTGATACACCTAATGATTTCAGAGATACACATGTTAAGTGAAACACCAAGGTGCAGCAGTGGTACAGCATGCTGCCCTTTGCACTGAATGCATGTACAAGCACACGCACATGCAAGCACACATGCATGCACAAACATGCACACCATACCTTTGTATACGTAGAAGGACGGACAGGAACTGGCAATGGCAGCTGCTCCTGAGGAGGGATACTTAGTACTGGGAGAGTAAGATTCCTTTTGCACTGGATACCCTTTTGTGCCTTTCGATTTTGTACTTTGTAACCATGTGCTCATACTGCCTATTCAAAATATTTTTAAAATTCAAAACACGAAGGTACAAAGCCAAAGCGAATACACAGATGTTGTATTAGTTAGCATACAGGTTGGGCTGCCTGGGGTAAGGTCCCACACAACAGAGCATCTGACACAGGAGTTCACTTCTCTGTCATGAATCTCCACGTGCCTAAGTTCTAGAAGATGGGCCAGGCTCCCTCCACTTTGTTTGCTGCTATCCCCAGGATGTCTGCTGGGTTCACCTGGTCCAACGCAATTTCATCCCACATGCACACCCGGGCCAGTGGGAGGCTCCAGGGAAACGCTCCATGTGGCAGGTAAAGACAGTGTTGCCTTGGAAGAAGGGGTCCACTTGCGGCCTTGGCACATAAGCCCAACAGCATTTACTGAATAAATGGTGAGTATCCCCAGGGCCAGAGGAGGGACTCAGAGAGGGCTATGATGTTCACGGCATGTCAAATGACAGGAATCTCCAGGATGACAGGAAATGTTTGCATTTTTATAAAAAATATGAACAGGAAAATGTATATATGAATACACCAAGGCATGGTCTTTTTGCTTCTTGATACATTCTGACGTTCTACGTGCTTCTGAAAAAATTTTTTAAAAAAACTTCATTTGGAAAAACAAAAAACTCTGCCTTTACTAGTTCTTTTTTAAAAGATTTGATTTATCTGAGAGAGAATGAGAGAGAGACAGAGAGAATACAAGTGGGGAGGAGGGGAGGGAGAGGAGAAGTAGGGAGCCCGATGTGGGGCTCGATCTCAGTATCCTGGGATCCTGACCTGAGCTGAAGGAGGATGCTTAACTGACTGAGCCACCCAGGTGCCCCTCAATGGTTCTTTCTTCAGTTTCTTTTCTTCTTCTTTTTAAAATTTTTTAAAAGATTTTATTTATTTATTCTTGAGAGACGGGGGGGGGGGGGGGAGTGGGGGGCAGAGACACAGGCAGAGGGAGAAGCAGGCTCCACGCAGGGAGCCCAACATGGGACTCAATCCCAGGTCTCCCGGATCACACCCTGGGCTGAAGGCGGTGCTAAACCTCTGAGCCACCCGGGCTGCCCTCTTTCTTCAGTTTCTATAAAATGTTAACAAACACCCAAAGGATAGTAAAAAGCAAGTATCCCTCTACCCTCCCCCCCGCCAAAAAAGACAAATGAAAAGACTATGGAAAATGATCATGGTAACTGAATCACTATCTTTCTTAGGAACATACTATATGAACTTGAACATGAAGTGAACACAGCCGCGGGAATGAAGGAGCCCACATTTCCCTCGTGCATGCGCAAATGTGTGTGTATGTTTAAGCCAGTAACAGACATGCAACGTGCTAACAAAAGCAAAACTGTAAAGTTAAAATCCCAACTCCCTTTGGGACCCCCACCGAGTGACTTGTGCACTGCCTTGCCTCCTAGCATGGGGAGCCTGAGGGGCCCTAAGTCACTCACAGGAACTCAAAACACCCACAAAAGCACGACGAGCTCAAGTGCCACACCAGCCGAGCTCAAGTGCCACACAAGCCGGGCCATGGAGCTGGGGAACCAGTGTGCTCCAGTGGATTCCTCCAGCAGCTCTATCCTTCTGGAACACTCGACACTGGATTCAGAGCCCTGTCGGCTCCCTGCAGGAAAGCTGCCCGCAGGCCTGCTGGGTGGCCGCACTGGCAGGTGGAGGGCACGGAAGGATGCTGGTGTGCAGGAGGCCACGGCGGGGCGGCCAAAGAGCCTCCTCTAGAAGGGAGACGAGACAGCCACGAAGCAGGCACAGAAGAAGAAAGATCTCACTGCAAAATGCGGATGCTATAATTAGAATTAGTCCTTGAGCAGACCTGAAGAGAAATTTAAGAGGGCTCTCTGTAATCAAGTTGCAATATTTTTTCTTACACAAGGAAATGGACTCATTTATTTTTAAATTCGTTGACATTTCCTGTACTCATTACGCCGGTGGATTCTGGCTCTCGAGGTGCTCACGTTGGTCATTTCTGACTGAAAGGGAGATAAGCTTGAAACACTATCAAACAAATGACTCCACTGATTTATGGCTCATGCAGGTTAGTGCAGGGGCCGAGAGTTTACATCAGATGGCAAGAGGCCCAAGACCGGAGTCTGCATGTGAGGTGTGGCCTGGATGAGTTCTTCCCATTTGGAAAAGCCCCCGTCTCCCCATCGGTTGTTGCAAAGGTTCAACAAGAAAAATGTATACACAGAGTATGAAGAGCGTTACCAAAAGTTCAAAAAATTTGCAATTATTTTACCATGCTGGGGTCGACGCAGCATAGAACCCCCCTGCAAATCCAGAGTCCACGTCCTTTCAGTTAGAATTAGGGGAAAAAAAAATCCTTCACGTCACAAAATTCCTCATGCGTCTGGGGGAAAGTTTCAGATCAGAAATTAACTTGTCAGTAGAGATAAAGAACCACTGGCATCCGGTCAGCAAATCTTTGTTAAGCCACCAAGGTGCTCAATGACCAGAGGTGGCAAGGATCAGAGGCCACAGGCACGGTCCCCGCGCTCCGGCCACCTGGAGGAAGGCAGGCGGCCCCTCACTTGTGCTGGACAGGCCTGTACTGCGGTGCCAGCCTTGTTCGCCACCCTGTCCCCGCAAGCCCTATGGGGCCTCGGACAGGGGTTACCACCTTGGGTGGCGACACCAGCCTTGGCGACAGAAAGGGCACCGGAGCCAGATCTGGGATTTGGAGAAGGGGCAGAGGTGGGAAGATTCAGAGAACACCCCGGGGTGGGGGGGCGGGGAGGACTCCCCAGAACAGGTGGGAAGCGGTGGCTGGTGGACGGGCAAGGCCACTAAGTCAATCCCTCGGGTGAGCAGTGATGTGGGGCGCAGCAGCCTTCGTGAGCAGCGCCTGGGGGGGACCCGGGGTGACAGATGCCTAACCGCCCCCGAGTCCCATGTCAGCAAAGAAGGAGCCAAAAGCACTAGAGCTAGTGACTGGGTGGCTGGAGGGAACCTGGCGTGGGGGTGGGGTGGGGGGCAGGAAGGCCTCCATCCTCAAGAAATCGCCATCAAGGTGGAAAACCCTCGGGTTATAGAACAACAGGGAGAAAAATCCTAGAAACTTCCAGACTCAAAACAAAGAAAGAGTATGGTTTCCTATATAAGAAAGAGAAGCAGATTGGCAGAGAGACAGCATCTGTGCCACTAAATGCTAGATGATAATAAAGCGTTTGTGGAGTTTGGAGGAAAAAAAAAAGATTATTCTAGAATTACACGCATGCCCAGACTATGGTTTATTCATGAAGACAAAAGAAAGGCATCTTCAGACATACAAGAATTCAGAAAATATGTCATCTGCCTATGTTAATAAAAAAATTAAATGAGAAAGTACTCAAAAAAGAAGGAATGGTTTACAAGGAATAGTGACAAGCAACAGAAACAGGGGAGTCTGAGAAGATTTTGACAATATGGCTGTGAATATAATGTAATAGTTAAGAAGAAAGTTTTAACGGGGTACGAGGGCAAAAATAAAAAAAGCCACATGGGATTAAAATTCCAGACTATTCCAACAAAACCCAGGACATGTAAAGGAAGGAAAAGTTAAAACATCCTACACATTTTGTTTTGCTCAATGGTAGACTATTTTGGATCGTGCTTAATTTTAATCACCAATAGAAATACAGATAGAAACATGCTTGTTCAAAATTTAAAGATCACTCCCAGAAGAAAAAAATAATAATAATAGGGTAAAGAATTTCCAAACCATTAGAGGGGGAAAAAATGAAATCTATCCTCTAAAGACAAGAATAAAGAAGTATTTTGAGCACCACAAAAGCTTGTAAAAGTCAAAAGCAGGATATGATCTGAGCTGTCCAATCTCATACACACTACTCAGGAAGGGCTAAATTTAAATTAATTAAAATTAAATAAAATTTAAAATTCAGTTCCTTAGTCACACTAACCACATTTCAAGTGGCTAGTGACCTCTGTATTGGGATATTCCCATCACTGCAGAAAGTTCTAGCAGACAACACTAACAGAGGAAAAGACAAGAAATGAATCCTTGTAAAGTTTGATCCTCTTAATGTTAAATGTGCACTTTCATGTATATATTAAAATATTAGTTGATTAAACTGTCAATAGTGGTTTCTCTAGCAAATAAGATGACCAGGGGTCTTCTACGCCCTATACACTTTATTGTTTGAATTTGTTTTTTAAAGATTTTATGTATTTGACAGAGAGAGAGAGAGAGAGAGAGAGAGAGAGAGAGAGACAGCACAAGCATGGAGAGAAGCAGAAGGGGAGGCAGAGAGAAAAGCAGACTCAGCCGAGCAGAGTGCCTGAAGGGGGGCTTGATCCCAATACCCTGAGATCATGATCTGAGTCAAAGGCAGAAGCTTGCCCTTTTGTCTGAATTTTTAATAAAGCTTATTTTATTCTTAAAATGAGTAAAAGTCAAATATATTTTCCAATATGGTAAAAAAAAAAAACAAAAAAAACAAAAAAACAACAACCAGTCAACCAACGTTTTTCTTGAGCTTGATACAGAATTTGGTTCTAATCCCTGAATTAACTAAGCAACTGACTCTAACTCCTATATAATTACAGTGACACTCGTGTTAATAAACCATTTCAACACAACAAAGAGTGTGTCCCACACCTAGAAATTTTCCAGAGTTTAGCTCAGTTTCTGGAAAAAGTTCCTTTAGGGCCCATGGGTGATATCACATTTCAGATGCAAGCTGGAACAGGCACTGGACGATTGCAAACTGTATTTCTTGAATTGAGGGGGTTCCTTGGCTGTAGGCTGTTAAGTCACCTTTCCATTTAGATTTACACAGTTGATAACAGGTCAAATTTCAGAAAGGGCGGCTCTGAATTATCCTCCCGAGAAATTCCCACAGCCGGTCTCAACAATACACAGATAGAGTCAGAAAGAAGAACACACTGCATGTAGAATAAGGTCAATTCCCGCCCCCCCACCCCCACCCCAGAGCTGGGTGTGGGAGAAGAGAGGTTATATGCTCTTTGTTAAAAGAATTCCAAAATTTTAGTCTTTATCAAATACCAGATCTTTAATTTTTCTAAGAAAAAAAAATTCTCAAAAATGTCTCAGAATAACCCTCCAATACTAAAACTATTTCACATCTACCCTAGGGAATAATTTGATCATTTGTGTGCCAACAACAGCATATTCATATATGCTTATTTTACTCCCTAAGTAAATATTCTTGGTAACTGCCTCCTATTCCACCGCCGTGAATACTGAGGAGAAAGCTCTTAGTGGGAAGGAGATGAAAAACATCAATCTGTCTAGGAAAAAGAATTTTTTCTTTTGTTTTGTTTTGCATTCTGAAAATCAGTGTGGGTAAAGCCAGAAAAGAGATTTGGTTTTGTGCCAGCCTCAACACTCATTTTATTTGGGGCCAATTGTGACAATAACTATGCTTCATCTGCGTGGTAGGAGGGTAGGCCGAATGAGGGGTATTTACCACTACCCCATATACTTTACGAATGGAGAAAAGATATATGAAATGGGGGCAGAATGAGAAGATAGTGAGCTTGGCAGATTCTTGAACAACGTCCTCGATGTTTTCCCAAATCCTTTCCAAAGAAAGGCACAGAAGCCACCTATACATCAAACTGAGATAAGTACTAAAGCTCCTTGAGTATTTACCTAACGTCGAACCCACCTGGGCAAGCCCCACAGAGGTCACCCGATAGGTAACCTCTTCAGTGCATGGCTACCTGCTCCCTCGCACAACAGAAATCTTCAGTAATCTGGACTATTTCTAATAATTCACATAGAAAGCTGGATTGAAGTTCATTTTTATCTATGCAGAAAGTCTTTGCTAAGAAAATAAGAGTATAAATGTGATTACCTCAGAACTTCGAATTTGCGTGAAAGTTTGCAAGTTCCCTCAGAACTCTTTAGGACTCAGTTACTTCCCCTAATTGTAAATCACACGTTAAGGGGAGTTATTTAAACAGTCTTTCTAGGAGAATATCTATTAGTCCTTTCACTGAGCATAGCATATTTCATTCGTGGATTTGAAGTACTATCCACAAAAATGAAGTAGTCTTTTTAGTCCATAAAGAAAATTCTATAAAAACAAGAGAAAAGCATACTATGTAATATGTTTACATTTTGGTGTGAAAGAATCTAATTTGGTATCTTCCTTTTATCTGAGGTTCTGGTTGCAACTTGGTATGTCTAAAATGAGTAGTAAATACATGAGAGTGCACCCTTGAACAGCATGGGTGTTAGGGGCTCTGACAGCCCACGGAGTCTGAAATCTTTGTATAACTTTTGACTTCCCCATAGCTTAACTCCTGATAGCACAGTGTTGGCCAGGAGCCTTACCAAAAACAAAAACGGTCGATTAACACATATTGCGTATGTTATACATATTACACACTATATTCTTACAGTAACGTAAGCTAGAGAAAAGAAAATGTTATTAAAAAAAATAATAAGGAAAGTACATTTAAGTACTGCACTCAAAAAAAAAAAGTACTGCACGCTATTATTTATTGGGAAAAAAATCACATACAATTGGACCCATGTAGTTCAAACCAGTGTTGTTCAAGGGTCATCTGCATACTCAATTGTGGGGGTAAATTAATTCCTTCAGGCCACAAGGGTTCTACACAGTAATTATTGCTTTGTGCGCTGACCCGTACCTAGTGGCCTCAAAGCGATAATTCATCATTAAAAGGAAAACTGTTTACCTACGTATTCCTCCAAAGGCTCTTTATTGGTCACTTAACTTAAACCAGTAAAGAATGAAGAGGCCGACCATAGAAAAGAGGAGTCTTACAAATGAAGACATTTACAAACCTGAGCTACGCAAGGAAAAAAAAAAAAATCCAGGTTTCTCCTGAGCCATGGCATCAGTACACAAGCCAAATGAAACACAATTACCCCCAAACTTGGCATCCATCTCTTCCCACTAGAACTTGTTAGATTATCTGCTCTTGGTTGAAACACTTCAGTCCACTGGGCATCTCTAAATTTTGAGTAACCGTGCTAGCCTACAAAATGTGCATGTACAAAACTGAAAATCTCTGAAGAGGACATAGCGATGCCTCTGGGTGCTGATCTGGGAACTTCACGCAGCCTCTACATGGCAAGGCATCTTGGGCCAGGTCCAGATCAATGGGCACACAGATGAGCCCTTCTCCATAGCATGAATGCTCTGCACTGTGTAGGCAAGGAGGTACAAATCAAACCTTCCAAAGTATGAATAATAAATAGAAATCACAGTGGAGAAGACAAAAGTCCAGGGTCTCTCCAGAAAGATAACAGACAGGTGCGGAAGTTACTTGGGTAACCCATATTTCCCCTGGACCATCCTAGCACATTTCACCCTAGACTAATACTATTGTCTCAAAAGTGTATTTATATTTAGCGAGCTATCACAGGCAAATTTCTATCCCCACATACACAGAACTCAAGCTCAGATTTCTGTTGAATTTCCTTTCCTCTTAAAAAAAAAAAAAAAAAAAAATTCCAGACTTGAATTGTAACATTCGGTACTTGCAGCTGCCACCGAAGTATTATTCACTGCAAAAAATATAAAAAGCAACTTGCAAATGGGAGAAACATTTAGTCAGCTTTTCCTTTTCTTGATCTCTTTTAATATTTTATAACACATGAAAGCTCAGTAAAAGTTCCTTTCTTAAACAAATCTTCAAGCAGACGTTAAAGAGAATGCAAATGCTTTACACTTTATATCATCAATCATTTAAAGGATCCTCTCCATGAACTGAATAAATAAGCCATCTGTGACGAAGGCCTCCCTATCATGTTTTCAAGCTGACCCACTTCATCAGTCACCATGGTTTGCAAAATCTCACATCTAAGGGGCAGCAGCAGTCAGTGCTCTGTGCCAGCGCACAGTCTGAATCCCAACGGGGTAAAGGGGGGTAACGCAAACACCACCTTCAAGGACCCCAGTCTGGTTTAAAATGACCGCACCCCTCCCAGACTCTAAAAACAGAACTTCAATACCCTTAACCGGAAGCAATCTTTTCTCCAAAGGGAGAGTAAAATCGAGTCTGCGGGGGAGAAAAGGGAGCCAGCGAAGAGGAAGAAGAAATCTGATCAGGTGCTAAAACGTGGGGTGCAGCTGGCTTTGCAGATCAAACACCCGCTTTGCAAGCAGGATCAGCTCAGATCCCCCCGCCCGCGCCCCCGCCAAGCCTGAGCCCGAATCAGCGGGCCGGTCCTGCTTGAGAGAGGGCTCTGCGGGCGCGGGGCGGGGGCAGGGCGGGGCGGGGGCGGGGGCAGGTCCGCGCCCCCGCGCCCCCGCGCCCCCACCCCGCCCCGCGCAGGCCGTGCGGGGCGCACAACTTTCCGCAGTTCCCCGCCGCCGCCCGCGCGCGGACCACCCCGCGCAATCCCAGCACCGCTCCCCCACCGGGTCCTCTCCTCCTCCCCAGGCGGCGGCGGCGGCGGCGGCGGCGGCTGGGGGAGGGGCGCGAGGCCCCGGCAGGACCTGGACAGGATGACAAGCGGCGGAGGAGGACGACTCCCCACAAAGGGCCGGGGGCCGCGCCTCCCCCGGTCCCGCCGAGCCGCACGCCGGCCAGGACAGGCGCGTCGCACCCGCGGGCCGGGGCCCGGCCGGGCGCAGGCGGAGGCGCAGGCGGAGGCGCAGGCGGAGGCGGGGACGGGGACCGGGACGGGGCCGAGCCGGGCCGGCGGCCGCGCGGCAGGTGACAGCAGAGGGCCCGCCCCGGGACCCCCGCGCCCCGCGCCCCCGCGGCCTCGCCCCCGGAGTCCGAGCGCAGCCCGCGCCGCCCCGCGCCGCCCCGCGCCTACCCTTTGGCGTGCTCCGTCTCCTCCTCATTGTCCCCGTCGATCCCGCACGTGTCCTGGTCGTCCAGCTCCAGGCTCTGCTGGCTGGCCGCAGACTCGCTGTCCTCCGCCATCGCGGCGGCGCGGGCTGGGAGGCGGCGCTCGGGGCCGCGGGCGTGGGGGACCGGCGGCGGCGGCGGCGGCGGCGGCGCGAGCAGCTCCCCCTAGTGCCGCCCGCCGTCCCCTCCGCGCCGGGAGCCCCGGCGCCGCGCCCGCCGGCCCGCCCCCGCCCCCGCCCCCGCCCGGCCTGGGCCCGCCCACCGCGGCGGGGGCGACGGGGGCGGAGGGGGCGGGGCCATGCAGGGGAGGGGAGGGGAGGGGAGGGGAGGGGGCGGTGCCGGGGGGGGGGGGCGCGAGCCGGCGGGTGGAGCGGGGTGGGGGTGGGGGTGGGGGCGTGGGCCCCCGCGCGCTCCCTGCCGCCCGCCCGGGGCTCGGCTCGGAATAGGTCCGCACGCTGCTCCGGATCCCGGAGTCTCCCCGGTGGAGCCCCCGCCGCGACGCTCCCCCTCTACGGGTTAGGGAGCGCTTTTAACCATTGCAGGCATCTTCCACCCAAGAGTAGGCGTGCCAGGGCCATGATTTCTAGAAGCCTCCCGCACAAACACAGACGCTCTTTAGAAATTCCACTTCTTGTGTCTCGGCCCACACCCTGTCAACCCAAAGTCCAAGGCCAAGCAGTGCCTCCCCCTCCCCCTCCCCCTCCCCCTCCCCATGCCGACGGCCTGGCAGCCCCACAACCCTTCACAGAGGAAAACCCTGAGCTGCCCCTGTTTTCCGTGGACATCGCCGCAGCCAGGCCAGAGCACAACCACCGCCCTAGGGGTCCTGGGGCAGTGCTGTCCGTGTCGCTGCGGGATCGGACACTTGGCCTTCGCCACGTGCAGGTGTGAACCCACACGGCCGAGCGAACGGAGGGGGTCACAGGTGAAACCCTCGGCGGCCCCGTGGACCCGGAGGGAAGGACGTGGGTGGCCAAGTACAGGGCAGGTGAGGTGCAGGCTCGTCTGCGGCCGCGTTCCGTACACAGCAGCCCTTCCTTTGCTTCCCTGGAACGGCTGGTGTCCTGCCAGACACGGGGAGGTTTACAAAGTCAGTGGAAAGAGTTCTCTGAAACTGCTCAGCGAGCAAAATGGAACTTTAAAAAGCCACCTGAGGGGCTCCTGGGTGGCTCAGCCGCTGAGCGTCTGCCTTCGGCTCAGGGTGTGATCCCGGGGTCCTGGGATCCAGTCCTGCGTTGGGCTCCCCGCAGGGAGCCTGCTTCTCCCTCTGCCTGTGTCTCTGCCTCTCTCTCTCTGTGTCTCCCGTGAATAAACAAAATCTTTTAAAAATAATAATAAAATAAAAAGCCACTGAAAGTTTTGGCGTGGGTCCCTTTTTTGCAGAAGCTATTGGGAGCATTGTGTGCCTCTTTTATCCCCCCACGAGGGAGACCATGCCCTTAAAATGTATTGAGGCGGAGAATATCAAGACAAAAATTGCAGAGCGATTTCAAAGCCCATCAGCCTTTTATGATTGACAGTATTGAGCTTGCTAAAGTTCAGGAAGAAGTGCAAAATCGGGCCAAAAACATGAAGGAAATACAATACTATCTTTCACAATTGCACTATTTCTGAGGCAGACAGTCACTTGTGGCCTGTGCCTCCAAACTTGAGAATAAAGGCAAACACAGATCAGAGCGCTTCCTGCGGCTCTTGCCTGGGAACATGAACAGTCGGATAACTGTAACCTAGTTGGGTAACCAGCAGGCTCATGTCCAGGAGCCCGTTTATCTGATCAGTCACTAACCTACTGGAAGGGCTCTTGAAAAGATTTTAAAAATACAAAGCAAAGGAAATTCAGCAGACGTATCTGTTTGAATTTGCAAGAAGCTTCGACTCCACACCTCTCAAAAAAAAGATCAGAAAACAAATAATCCTAGAGACATTAGAACGAGGGCATCAAAAATCAGCTTAACGCTGGAAAACAATGACACACAGGGAACATCTGTTCCCCAGAATGGAAAGAAGTTGGCCCGGACGTCTGTTCAGTACAGGATTGAGGTATTATATAATACAGCGTTTGTCATTGTTAATCAGCTGAAGGAGGGCAAAGTTTGCAGATGACCCTGGAGAATCCTAAATCCTATTGTCGTGTATGGAAACTCGCTGTTCCTAACAAGGTTTGCCACTTTGCCTGATTTAATTCTAGAGTTTGGGGGAATTGCAGCCAAGTGGCATCTTCTAGAATCTCAGATCCAAGATTGATGTGGGGAGAGTACTATAAAGTAGCTACCAGTATGTTAGAGAGACCCGGGAGAGAGGTGGCTGGGTGGTACACGGTCTGACTCTTGGTTCTGCTCAGGTCATGGTCTCAGGATTGTGAGATCGAGCCCCACATCGGCTCCCCTCTCAGCTCAGAGTCTGCTTGAGATTCTCTCTCCTTCTCCCTCTGCCCTTCCTGCTTGTGCTTGCACACTCTCTCTCACTCTCTTTAAAATAAATTTAAAAAAAGAAAAAAAAAAAGAGGCCCTAGACAGTTTTCCATCCTGCTAACTCATCTCCTATTATAGGTGTAAGACCATACTTGTTATAATTGGTCTCATTTTTATCAAAACTATGATAACTTCTTGGTTTTTAAGAATTGTGGTAAAATACACATAATAAAAAATATACCGTCTTAGCCATTTTCGAAGTGTATAGTTCCATAGTGTTAAGTATAATCATGTTGTTGTGCAGCCAATCTCCAAAACCTGCAAAATTGAAACCGTATCCATTAGATGACTCCCCATTTCTGGGGCGTCTGAGTGGCTCAGTTGGTGGAGCGTCTGAGTCTAGATTTCAGCTCAGGTCATGATCTCAGGGTCATGGGATGGAGCTTCAGTTGGGCTCCACGCTCAGCGGGGACTCTGCTTGAGATTTTCTTCCTCTCACCCTGACCCTTCCCTCCTGTTCTTGCTTGCGTGCTTGTGCACCTGACCTCTCTGTCTCAAATAAATAAATCTTTAGAAAACAAAAAACAAAAAATTCCCCATTTCCCCTTTGGATAGCCAGTATTCAGCTTTGTGTCCCTATGGATTTGACTACTCTAGGTACTTCATACAAATGGAATCATGCTGTATTTGTCTTTTGGGGAGTGGCTTCACTTAGCATAATGTCCTCAGGGTTCACCCATGTTGTAGCATGGGTCAGAATTTCCTTCTTTGGGATCCCTGGGTGGCGCAGTGGTTTGGCGCCTGCCTTTGGCCCAGGGCGCGATCCTGGAGACCCGGGATCGAATCCCACATCAGGCTCCCGGTGCATGGAGCCTGCTTCTCCCTCCGCCTGTGTCTCTGCCTCTCTCTCTCTCTCTGTGACTATCATAAATAAATAAAAAATTAAAAAAAAAAAAGAATTTCCTTCTTTTTCGGGCTAAGTAATACCCATTGTATGGATATAAACATTTTGTTTATCCATTTATCCTTCCATAGACACTTGGGTTGGTTCCACTTCTTGCTCTTGTGAATAATGCTGCGATGATGTGGATGAGAAACATCATTTGGAATCCGTGCCTTCAATTCTTTTGGATACATACTCCACTGTAGAATTACTGAATCATATGGTAATTCCATTTTTAATTTTTTTTGAGGAACTGTCATAGTGTTTTGCACAGAGGCTGTGCCATTTTACACTCCTATCAACAGTGCACAAGGGGTGCGATTTTTCTACGTTCTCATCAACACACCAACACTTGCTATCTTCTGGTTCTTGTTTTTTTAAATATTTTACTTATTTATTTGACAGAGAGAGAGAATGAGAGCAAGAGCGGGGGGAACAGCAGAGGAAGAGGGAGAAGCAGGTGCCCTGCTCAGCAGGGAGCTTGATACCAGGACATTGGGATCATGACCTGAGCTGAAGGCGGACGCTTCACTGACTGAGCCACCCAGGTGTTTGACGCAAGCCATCCTATGGGTGTGAGGTGCTATAACTTCTTGATATAACCAGAGATTTATATATAATCCTTGTTTCTGCTTACAAAGTATTTTTTTTAATTTTTTTTTTTTTAATGATAGTTACAGTGAGAGAGAGAGAGAGAGGCAGAGACACAGGCAGAGGGAGAAGCAGGCTCCATGCACCGGGAGCCCGACGTGGGACTCGATCCCGGGTCTCCAGGATCGCGCCCTGGGCCAAAGACAGGCGCTAAACCGCTGCGCCACCCAGGGATCCCCAAAGTATGTTTTTTAAGAACAGTAATAAAACATTTTAGAACCACATCAAATGGCTCTAATGGACCCAAGGGCGCCTGGGTGGCTCAGTCAGTTAAGCAACTGATTCTTGGTTTGGGCTCAGGTTATGATCTCAGGGTCATGGGATTGAGCCCCAAGGTGGGTTCCATGTTCGGCAGAGGCTGCATGGATTTCTCTCTCCCTCTCCCTCTGACCCTCTCCCTGTGCACTCTTTCGCTCTCTGTCTCTCCCTTTCAAATAAATAAGTCTTAAAAAAAAAGAAAATGGACCCAACTCTTAACCTCTCCCCGTATTCATGTCCTTTGCAGTATGGCTTTGCATCTCTTTCCAGGAAAAGCCCTTGAGTGTAGATTAGCTTGTTGACCTGCTTTGGCCATTTGAATGTGATGGAAGCGATGCGTGTCAGATCCAACCCTAGCCTCAAAAGACTTTGTGTGATTCCTCCCTCTCTCCATCTTTCCCCCAGAATCCTGCCACTGCAACAAATACAAGCCTAGAGAGCCTCCTAGAAGGATGAGAGACTCCACCAATTAGGGGGTCTTCCAGACAAGGCCATCCTAGGGACCAGTCAGCCTTCAGCTCACCTGCCCTCTGACTGTAGATACACTCATGATCCCAGCAAAATCACCCAGCAGACCTGTAGATTTGTGTGAAATAAGTGACATTGACTCAAGATGCTGAATTTTGTGGTATTTTATTATGTGACCATTGGTAACTGATACAGAAATTGGAATGTAACATGGGATGGTGCCACACTAAACATGCGCTATTATTGGCTTTGCAATTAGCAGGCGGAGATTGGAAAAGTGGTAATGAAACCATAAAAGGCTAAAAAAAAATATATGGTGTCCCATGTTATGTAGCGTCACAACATTTGGGTAGGGGTGCCTGGGTGGCCCAGTGGGTTAAGTGTCTGCCTTCGGCTCAGGTCCTGATCCCGGGATCCTGGGATCAAGCCCCACGTTGGGCTCCCTGCTCAGCACAAGGACCTGCTTCTCCCTCTGCCTGCTGCTCTGCCTACTTGTGCTCTCTCTCTCTCTCTCATAAATAAAAATAAATAAATAAATAAATAAATAAATAAATAAATAAATAAATAAAAAATTGGGTAAAATTCTTGTTGTTAACAACTCACAAGAGAAAATATATCTAATATAACTTAGATTCAAGAAAGGTCATTTCAAGGCTGACTATTTAAACTGTCAGTTGATTACTCCCAACTGCACGTGATGGGGATCCGCAAGAAAGAGATGAGCTAAGGAAAGAAGTGGCCCGTTTGCAAGCAGAATTGGAAGGAATACACAACGATCAGAACTTGCGATCTTAAAGACGGACTCCTTCCTCCTCATCAGTGTGGTTACTGTCTGTACGTCAGGGTCTGTTTGAGGGACTCTTGCCAGATCAGTAGCTTACACGTTCCACTCTATGCACCCCAAGCCCTGCCCATTGGACTCTGTTCCTCAGAGCTGGTCGGCTTCAGACTCCTGTTCATGGTTTGTTTTTTGTTTTGTTTTGTTTTGTTTTGTTTTTTTCAAATGACTCCATTTCTAACTGTGTAGGAACCTACGAATATGCTGTACCTTTGGAAATTGCATTTGAGAAGCGCTTCTGAGGGGCACTCTGAGTGTGAAAATCGCACACTCCAGCTGCTTGGTGTCCTGCTGAAAAGTTTTCACACGCAATCAAACCAGTAGTGTGGGACCACAGAGAACACTGCAGACTGTGGAATATTGTGGAACCTTAGGTGGGGGAGTCCTTCCTACCCCTGGAGGACGGGGGGAGGGGGGTACTTGAGGGCAACGAGCGTGCTGGAGGATGCCAAGATGATACCATAGCCTGAGCTACAGGGTGCCTTCACTCTCTTGAAACCATACTGCTCCCAAATTCCTTGAATATATCCCAACTTTTGTCCACCAGGGCATTGCTGGATAGCGTATGGCTAAAGTTCATTTTCCTTTTATGAATAAAGATGACACATTTTTGTGTTCATGTTTTAGCAATCATATGTCAAAATAAACAATACCTTTCTCAGGGAACTTCCATACGGTAATAATTGAGAGCGTGAGTCTGCCTTTGATGCTGGCCCAGAGCTGTCACTCTCTACCCTGCTGCCTCTGGACGTGGTACACGTGGCGATCAATCACACTTTATTATTGTCCCGAGTCTGCATCTCCCCTGGACAGTGGGCTCCGTGAGAATGAGGTCCATTGTCAGTCATCTGTAGGGTCTTATAGGGGGCCTGGGAGACCCTTATAATGAAATTTTGTTGATTTGAATTTAACTTTAGCTTCTTTCCACCACTGTGGTCTTCCCCAGGAATCATGGGCACAATTTTCTGAGTGCTGTATGCAAGGACTAGGGAGCAGAATGTTCTAGGGCTGGAGCATGGGCTCTGGCTCAGCACATACCGTGGTTATACGTCCACCTGATGACAGCGTGTGTCTAGAATTGTGAGCGATCTGAGATGTTACCTGGCTTGCAAGCTAACACGTATGCTTGTTACAGCTTTACTGCTACTAGAAGACATGAGCTTCCTGGTTCACAGACAAACGATTTTGTCTCATGGCACAGTAAGAAACAGGAGAGGAGTGTATTTGTGTCAGTCCCCTTTGAGCCCAAGTCCCACAGGGGTAATGCAAGTGAACGGCTATACTCTCAGGAGTATACTTCTCAGGAGAAGAAGCTCGACCTTGGGGAACCGGTCGTTTTTCTCTTTTTTTAATTAAGAAATTGTAATTGCAGTAAAATATACATAAAATATAAATATACATAAAATATACATAAAATTTACCCCTGAACTGTGACTCGACCTTGGGGAACCGGTCGTTTTTCTCTTTTTTTAATTAAGAAATTGTAATTGCAGTAAAATATACATAAAATATAAATATACATAAAATATACATAAAATTTACCCCTGAACTGTGACTGTACCCTTATTTGAGAAAAAGGGTCTTTGCAGATGTAATTAACTGAGGGATCTCAAGATGAGATCATCCTGGATTACCCAGGTGGACCTTAAGTCCAGTGACAAGTCCTCCTGAGGGTGAAGCAGCGGGAGATTACACAGAAGAGGAGGAGACAGGCACACAGGAGGGAAGGCCATGGGAAGCCGAAGGCAGACACTGGGGTTATAGGGTCCCCTGCCTGCAGATGCCATGGCATGGAAACACCAGAAGCTGAAAGAGGCTACGAAGTATACCCCTTGAGCCTTCAGGAGTGTGGCTCTGATGACACCTTGATTTCAGATTTCTGCCCTCTAGAACCTTGAGAGAATAAACCTGTGTTTTAAGCCACCAAGTAAGTCTGTAGTCATTTATTTGTATGGCACCCCTAGGACACAAATACAGCATCACACTTAGCAAGTATCAGTTTCCTGGAGGCGATGGGGTTTAAGATGATTTGGGGGGCGGGGAGGGACCGAGGGAGTGGGGAGGGGAAGCAGACTCCCCACTGAGGGTGAGGGCCAAAGGGCTCCACCTCAAGATCCTGAAACCATGACCTGAGCGGGAATCAAGAGTCAGACACTTAACCTGCTGTGCCACCCAGGTGTCCCCGGGGATGAATTTTGAATAAAAGGAAGAATGCTTGAATCTTGGGCAGACAGCAGGAGCCTCTGATGACATGTTGAAAGGGAAAGAAGGAAACCACATGCCTTTTGCATAATTGGCAGGGGAAGGATCTGGGAAGTGATATAATTAGGATAATTTGATAAGAGTCTTGAAATCAAATGTGAATAAATTGAATCCACTGCAGAAGCATCCACCGGTTATGTTGTCCAAGATACAGGTGGGAGAAATGGATTTAAACATAGTGTCTGGAACCTCTTGTAAGGAAGAGCATCTAGAGGCAAGACTGCCAGTTACTCTGACTTATTTCTTTTTTTTTAATAAATTTATTTTTTATTGGTGTTCAATTTGCCAACATATAGAATAACACCCAGTGCTCATCCCATCAAGTGTCCCCCTCAATGCCCGTCACCCAGTCACCCCCACCCCCTGCCCACCTCTCCTTCCACCATCCCTGGTTCGTTTCCCAGAGTTAGGAGTCTGACTTATTTCAGATGAGAAACAACCCCAGTCTGTCCCAGAGACTCTACAGTAGATTAAAAAAAAACAAAAAACAAAAAACACACACAACCCCCCCCCCCCAAACCACACTAAACATACACCACGTTTTAAAACAACAACAAAAATCCCCAACACCTCAGCCATGAGCCTGGGGAGGAAGGAATGGAAGATTATTCAGAGGTTCCGTGCCTGAGGGAGGGTGACAATGGATAATCAGATGATCTAGGGGAAATGTGTTAGATGCTTAAATGTAGTTATGAGCTTTCTGGTAAATACAATGAGGCGTGATTGCATTTTAAATTAATTCCTAGCTTGCCAACCTTTGCCTTTTTTTATAATGTTTACTTTTACTGTGCATGTCAAATTGATTTTTTTTTTTTTTTTTTTTTTACTACACATCCAACAAACTTCAGGTGGATAATGTTCCAGGTAAGTGGTGTTTCATCTGGTTAGCAAGTGTTTCCGGGGTCTTTCCACTGTAGGTGACAGGGAAGGTGAAGCAAGTGTGGATTTGCTGCATGCCGGGGAGAGAAGCAGGGGCTCTCTCACACACGACGGTGATGTGAACGGCTTCCCATTAATCTCCACAACAGCTCTGTACTGTAGATATTATTCTTGTTCTCCATTTGGGAATGTGAGCCTCAAAGAGGTTATGTAACTTATCCAAAATAGTGTCTTAGCAAAGTCTTCTAGCACTTACAGCGCTGTGGCAGTCGCGTGTTTCCTGGGGAGAGCAGACACCTGACTAAGCAACGTGCCACCCTCTGAGACCTGTCACCAGCACCCACTGGCCCCTGTCCGGGCAGCAACTGACAGCTGCTCTCTCTCACTGCTCTCACTGCCTCTCTCGAAGCTAGAGGTGATCCTGTGTCTCCTGTGCTCAGTGAGACATAAAGATGTCCCTTGGGGGCCCCAGGGGATCTTTTATTTTAAGATTTTATTAATTTATTCATGAGAGAGAGGCAGAGACACAGACAGAGGGAGAAGCAGGCTCCCTGCGGAGAGCCCAGTGCGGAACTCGATCCCGGGACCCTGGGATCATGACCTGAACCCAAGGCAGACGCTCAACTACTCAGCCACCCAGGCGGCCCAACCCCTGGGAGATCCTAACGTGTCATGTATTCCTTGAACTGATTCAACTGCAGTCCAGCCACTTGACAGAGGGGACAGACGTGAAGAGCCTGGTTCTCCATGGGGTCACCAAGCCTCTGAGCTCCAGCTCCTGCAGGCTTCCTGCTAGGGGAGCAAAATAATCTCTTAGTGTTTAGGTTCCCTTGTACCCTTGTACTTGGAGATTCTGGAACTGGCAGCTGAGAGCATTCCACTCCCAATGGGCAGCGCAGGCTGGCCCCCCATAGGCCTGGATGCTCACCCCTCACTTCGAGGGAGAGGGTCCTGCCCACAGGTCTTGGCCAGGGGGACGAGGGCAGCCTGCCTACGGACGGACGGAGGGACATCAGGACACCCTGCATGAGCGTGGCCTTCCAAAGGGAGTCTGAAAATCAAATGGGAATTTGAACTGGAGGTTGAGGAAGACGGTTTTTCATTTAGCAGGGGGTGGAAAATTGAAAAGATAAGACAAGACAAGTCCAAACCCCTGGAGGCTAAGAGGAAAGCTGAGTCACGTCAAGGCAGGGGGTGTGCTCTGGTGAACCCCCCCATGAATTCCCGGTGCCCAGAGGAGGGTAGGATGACCAGAGGCAGGGGGTCATGGCAGGCCCATTGCTTCTGGTTTGCTCCACGTTCTACAGAATAAGCTTGAGGCCTCAGGCCTGCCGCAGCTGAATGCTACTGTTTAATCATCCCCTGTTCTCAATTTCATTTTTAGTTTCTGGGGAAAAGTGTTGAGGGGGGAGGAGGCTAAGTGAGCCTCTGCTGAGAGTGTTGTCTACGCAGGTTAGCTCTGCTGTTTGCTCCCGAAGCATTGGAGATCTTAGGAAGACAGATGCGGGGGTTCTAGGAAAACCCCTGAGATGTGCTTGATGCTGAGATCCCTACATCCCACGCCAGGGGCTCTGGAAACTCAGAGCAGCCTTGGCCTTCCTCTCTAGCAACAGGACCACTCCCTTGCCTTGGCCCAACCTTAAGACTGCACGTAACCTTGATTACCTCCCTAGGGCCCCCATCTCCATCTGCAACCCTATGGCACATTAAGGCTTCAGTGTATGTATCTGGTGGTGGGGGATGGAGAGGATGCACCTCGGTCCAGAGCACCTAGAAAGTGGTCCCCGTGCCTGATTCAGCCTTAATTCCCCCACGGAACACAGGCTGACATAGCACAGTGGCGTAATTGCTAGTTCAGGGGAGTCATGAAGGAGATGACGGGGAGGGCTGGGATTTTAATGCAGGACTTCTAAGCACCAAATCGAATTCTGGGCTTCCTAGCTGGACACCTGGGGGGCGTTGAAGGAAAAATAAGACTTGGCTGGCCCTCTAGGAGCTTCATCCTAGAAACGCAACTGAAATAAATGATACCGTGAGGCTGCACACCGTGGTGGGTGGGCTGGTTGGGAGGTACAGGAGGGGTTCCAGAAGGGGAAGTGCATGAGTTGTCTGAGAGGCTGGTTTGCTTCGGGACTTTAGGGAGGGCAGGGAAAAGAAGGGATCTCCAGCCAGAAAATCTTGGTGTCTGAGACCTGAGATTGGGGTCTGGGAGTCGGCTTGATGGTCTGGGATGCAGTCAGGAGACCAGTTGGGCTTGAAGAGAAGTGTGGGAGAGACTGGACAGCTGGATGAAACCTGGAGACCTCTGGAACATTCTTAATGAGAAGATGACATCTCAAAGTCTAAAGTAAACTCTCCACTTAGAGCATTAGTTCTGACATTTTAACCAATCATTTGAAAGTTACTAGAAAGGGGTGCCTGACTGACGCCATTGGTAGAGCATGCGACTCTTGATCTTGGGGTTGTGAGTTTGAGTCCCACGTGAGGTGTAGAGATTACTTAAAAATGAAATCTTTAGGGATCCCTGGGTGGCGCAGCGGTTTAGCACCTGCCTTTGGCCCAGGGCTTGATCCTGGAGACCCGGGATCGAATCCCACGTCGGGCTCCCGGTGCATGGAGCCTGCTTCTCCCTCTGCCTATGTCTCTGCCTCTCTCTCTCTCTCTCTGTGTGTGTGTGTGTGTGTGACTATCATAAATAAAAAAATTTTTAAAAATGAAATCTTTAAAAAAAAGTTACTAGAAAGTGTAATCGTTTCCTCAGTAAAAGGAATTATCTCATGGCTATGATAATTAATGGTGAACAGTTTAGGAAATAACATTTTTTTTGCTATGGATTATTGATGTGGTTGTGCAGAAGCTACCATTTTACAGTCATCTAATATTCATGATGAAATTTTAAGTGAATTCTTTATACGACTAAGTATGGCATTTCATATATTTTTTCAACCAGTATATCAGATCGTATAATACCCACAGTCATGCTTCATGCTTTAACTTCTACTTTGTTTTTCAAAAATTATTTATTGTCTGGTACAAGCGAACTCACGGAAATCTTTTGGAAAGAAGCCCAACTTGAGAATTTTCTTATATTTATTTTTCAGAGTTTTGGGGAGAAAATGCTAAAAATACCATATTTTTCAAAACAGAATAACACACCAGGTTGCACGATCAACCACGTGCAATTCCATAGCAATTGAAAACCAGGCCAACTCTTGGGAAAATATTCGGATAGTGTGATAAAATGAACTGCTCTCTAAATGTTAAGAAATTCAAAGCTTGAAGGCCACTACACTCCCATCCTCCACTATCTACAATGTGTCATCCTATCTGTCCCCAGACAGCCCTCCTAGGGTTGGCCTATGAAGACAGTGAAGGTTTGAAAATTATTGTGGAGACATTTAGAGTCTTCCATACAAATTTCAGTAAGCTGGAAGCTTTGGGGGAAGTGTGGTCATTTGAGAAAGCTCCTTCCTATATGGGTGTGTGTGTGTCTGTGACTCTTTTCAGTAGTATGACATTAAGAGAAGTCAGCGTTTTAATTCTACATTGCTTTAAGATCATCCCTCTAAATGATGTCACACAATTTTCCATATTTAGTGGATTGGTTGGTACATTTGTTCTTCTATATTTGTTCTATATATTTTCTCAATGGTTAAATGGTCACCATCACCTCAACTTTGTTAGAGTATATTTGGGGCTTAGGAGAATAACTATTGAGACCGTGAGAGTCAAGCTACATCTCCCTCAAGTTTAAGTTTAACAGTCAATTTTGGATCGAATGTTCCATATCCCACTATTTCACATTACACTCTCTCTGGCCTTCACTCTTCTGCAAATCAGCCCATAGATGCTCTGCCAGTCTCTGCTCTTAGCTTCCTCCTTGGGTTATGTAAAAAAGAAATGATGACAGGTGTCATTCTACGTTTTGGAGATTTTTCAGGAATCAGATGTCCCTGAAGAGCAAACATAGTATAACAGAAAGTGAAGGTCAAGTTGACTATGGTGACGCTCAGCCTTTTGTTTGGCTCTCCTGTGGGTTCTTCAATTGTGGCCTAGAAGGACTTTGATTGCTCTGGCTTTGAGCAGAGGAAGAACAGGCTGGTGCTTCCAAGTCCTGCTACTGCTGTTGGCACAGACTAGCCCGATGGCAGGGACGAAGAAGGGCACGTGTGGGTTTCAGGAAAGCTTGAGTTTCTAGCTCCCTTTCAAACTTCTGGTTAAGCCATCTTTCATTCTTGGAAGGAAAGAGTAAAGATCCTGAGCAGATGAGGGGAGATGAAAGTACTGGCTCCCATTGACCGTCCCCCCCCCCCCCCCGGCCCCACCCCCTGCCACCTGCTGCCTCTTACCTCTTGCCTGAGCACTCACACTTCCTCACCAGGGCCTGCCTCTGACCTGACACCTTGAATCTGGACTGTGAAGTCAGGTCCATTTAATTCCTGGCTCTGAACAGCTGGCGTCTTGCATCTGGTTTCGCTCCAGGATTTCAGAACCTGACACTGCTTCCTTGCTTCTGCTCTTCTAGCCTAGATTTGTCCCCCGCTGCTGTCCTGTGTTCTCTGCCTTGGTTTCTGACAGGCTGGGGATGGGGAACATTGCTGGGCCTCAGCTTGTTGTGCAACCAGCTATAGGACACACCCAAGCAAATGCAGTTAGGCTCTTAGATGCCAGTCTCCTTGGGGGAATCACCCCAAGAGTGGCTGGACTTGGTCACAGGCTGGATGTATAAGGTCTCAAACGAGCCCTTGGTGGGGACTGATTTTATTTTATTTATTTTTACATTTTAAAGATTTTAAGTAATCTCTACGTGCAATGGGGGGCTGGAACTTACAACCCTGAGATCAAGAGACGCATGCTCCACTGACTGGGCCAGCCAGGTGCCCCACTTTGGTGGGGACTTAAAGGTCCAGCACAATATGCAGAAGCCTGGGCAGAGAGCAAGTGTCAAGGGCGTGATTAATGTCCACAGCCTGCCTAGTGGCATCTGCTGTGAAGGTCACCTTCCTGCTTCCGGGTTGGCATCAAGCATTGTAAACGATTGGCTCTCCTTCTTGTGCCCCCTGGGCTTACACTCATGTACAGGGACCCACTTGAGCCTGCCTTGGCCTCTTCCCTTGGCATCCTACATTTCCATCTTTGTGTTCCATCAGAGACAGTATACCACTGCCCCTCAAATCTCAAGAGTCCCAGAATCTGTTTATTTTAGCTCAGATTTACAAAATAGTGGCCTCCACCTGCTTGGGGTCCCCACGGTCCGTATCTACCCCCGCATGACATGATAAGCAAGACAAGGTCTAACCCGGCCTGCCCTCTAAGGCCTCGTATGACTCACTGTAGCTGGGGATGTCAGGGCCTGCCTTTGGCTGCCCCACCCCTCACGCCCTAAGGGATGTTCAAACAGGGAGCTGGACAATGTTTCAAGCCTCCCAGAAGCTGGATCCCTTGGATCGCTCCTCCCTGCTCCCACAGCTCCCTGAGGGGATTCTGTTCCCCAGGTCTGTGTGGACAGGAATGGTCTACACCTGGGATTCTCTCGGTCAACCCCTCCCCTGGGATGTCAGCCTGCCCCCAGAAGAGGCTCTGCTTCCTCATGGACAGAACCACTCCTGCCTTGATTTCTCCCTCCTGACTCAGAGCAGTGTCCTATTCACTGGTCTTGTTTCTTTCAGTCTTTATGGTCATTTTATTTCAAGGATCTTCTAGACCTTTATCGCTCTGTGTGTGTGTGTGTGTGTGTGTGTTTTCCTTAGCTAACAGACCCCTCTGCCGGTTTCTCTAACTTCAGATACTGCAGAGAAGGGATTGAGGTGCGAGTCTTCACTCTCAAATGGCCTTAGTTCGTGAAGAAGATGGGGCCATTCCCCAGGGAGACAATGTTGCCAAGCCAGAGATGCAAGGTCCTACTAGACCTTATCCCAAGTCAGTGGATGCTGCTTACCTTCCCTTGATGCAAATTAAATGATTCTTCTAAGAATTAAAAAAATCTAGCGGGGTCTCTACCTTTACTCCCTATAAGCAGGGCATGTAAATGGCAGGTTCAGCCTCCAGAACATTTGGCCATGATGCCTTTGGTTGTGCCGATGACCAGGCCAGGGCTGTCCATCTCCTCTCCAGCACCCACGAGCTTTATATTCCTACCTCTTCTTTTCAATGCCTCTCCCTTTTACGAGCTAGAGAGTCATCTTCATGTCTGCCTGTGAGAATAAATCCTTTGTGCAGTGGGTAGAGATGAGGGAAGGAGATTTACTTTCATCACAATTTTCTGAATGACCTATTGGGCTGATAGCTTTAATCACAGCTCAGCTTCTTGTTCAGCACAGCACATTCTGCACGCCTCTCTGGTGGCGCCTCTCAGCCTTGCAATGCACCGGGGGTGTCTTCTGGGGGCTCACGTGTGAAAACAGCCGATCTCAGTTCTCCCTCATACACCAGGCCCTGAATCAAAAGAAATGTCCTGCAGCACCGGGCTTTAGAAGCCGAGAAACCCTATTTATGCACACATGAACAAAAGGACAAGATAAAAATTGCAAATGAAAACATCAGTCCCATTCTAATGTTATAACCCTTGGTCCCACAGTAGGATCTCTTCAAAGGCTGGACAGTTTTCCTCAGGAGAGATTTGGCGAGAAGGGGAAGCAAATGCACCAATGATTCTTAAGCCAGGACTTGGCTGGCCCTGGGCCCCCACGCAGTGACATTTTTTGTTCTTATGGAAGGTCAAGATTTCATGTGAGTAAGCCAGTCATTGCTGCGGCAACCCCTGCGTGGGCTCAGCCCTTTTACAGGACTCTTCTCTCAGCCCAGATCCCTCAGAGCATCTCTTTGGTCTTCTATCCCCAAGGCTTGTCCAACCCCAGCCCCAGAACTGGCTTGTCTTTTATTGCCACGATGATTTTTACATAGGAGCACAATACCGATGGATACCAGACCCCAATCCATTTCTCTGTATGTCTTGGGTGGATCAATCTGTGCCATGGAATGCCTTGAAACGTCTCTCTGAGCCCTGAACAGCCATGTCACATGTACAACAGGGAAAGCCCCAACCCACGGGAAAACCGCTCACCTCTTATGGTTCTAACAAGGTGAGATGATCACCAACAGAACTTAAAAACAACCCTTTAGGCTTTGACAACTATGATTGAGCAAGCTTTGTGGACAGAACCCACTGCGACCATTCTGTTCCCACAGGATTTTGTTTAGTGCTCATTGCATAGTTGGTACTTGAGAAACGACGCTAAACATTGAGGGATATTGTGTAAACTAAAGCACGATACACAATTATTAGAGAATCTCTCCCCCATTGCTCCAGCCTTCAGGGATGTAGACATATGCGAGAAGAATCATTAGAAAAACTGGAAAGATATAGATGGGCTCTATCTAACTCTCACTCAACAGGAAAGTATTGCTTAATGGAATTCACCCACATTCTCCAATGAAGAAGGGAACGTGGAATAGTTAATGCAAATTCACTTTAAAAATAGCAATGGGTAATGTATGCATAGGTATTTTTCAGCCATCACTCCCTCAAATAACTTTGCTGCTGGATGCTTCAGCGAGGTGGCCCAGGGAACCCACATAGTGCAGAGAGCATGGGAAGAAATTCACCAGTTATATCAGGTTCCCTATGTGCTATCTTTGAAGGTCCTCAAATAATTTTCTATCTTTAGAGTAGGACAGCCATTTGTAAAGGGCTGGCTGGCACCACAGCCTTTTTTTTTTTTTTTTATAAAGATTTTATTTATTTATTCATGAGAGACACAGAGAGAGGCAAAGGCACAGGCAGAGGAAGAAGCAGGCTCCTTGATGGGAGCCCGATGTGGGACTCGATCCCAGGACCCCAGGATCATGCCCTGAGCCAAAGGCAGATGCTCAACCACTGAGCCACCCAGGTGCCCCTCACCTTTTATAGCTGCAGGTCGCCTACGCATGGACATTGAAACCTCCCTCAGTCCAGCCTTTCATTAAATCTGCAAATGAGGAGACTGGACCAGGTGACCACTGAGGGAATTTTGCAACTTGTTCTGTGATGACATCAAACCATCCAATGAGCTCTGGAAGCAGCGACCCTCTCTGCATGTTTTTCTGCTCTTCCTCTGACTTACAGCGTTGAGGTCAGTTGTGGGGTTAATTTTTTAAATCCCTTAAATGGCTCAGTTTTAGCATGATGTGGAGTCCATGAGGGCTAATTTTCTTCTGGGTGTGAGCCCCTCCTGCAGGGATACAGCCTTCTCTGTTTTGATGCCCCCACTTCTTCCTTCCACCCATTTCTTTCCCTGTTTACTTATATATTTACTTATTTTATTTATTTTAAAGCATAACAACACAACAACTAGCAAAGACCAGACCCTTGTGGCCAGTGCCCAGGACAATAGTCCTCATATATTACTATTGTTTTTGTTTTTAAGAAATCACCTTAGAAAATTACATCAGTTCTTGGCCTTTTGGCTAAGATCAAGTGTAGAAAAAGTAATTACACTAGACCCATAATATATAAATTAGCTAAGATTGAAAGAGCCTCTCTTGGCTTCCTACTGCATGGATCCCCAGTACACTTGAGAATAATCTAAAAACCAGGGATGTAGATACACGCTTGGGATACTGAAGAGCCTGAGATTATGGGGGAAAAAAATAAGCCTCAGTGAAAACACTCTACTTGCTTCCTTAGCTGTTACAAATGTACGGCAAAAAGAAAGAATACCAAATTAGGCCCAACTTTTAAGAGAATCTTTTTTAGGGGATCTTTCATTTTTCCATTTGTATTAGTTGGCATTATGACCCGGGTCAACCAAATAAAGAAAAAATATATTGGGAGCAAGAAGTCAAAGACTGTGAGTCACACAGAACTCTCTTTAGCAGAAGTAGATCCAATTAAAAGAACGGTGAACAGGAAATGTTCAACATCATAGCATGAGGTTGCGTTTAGAGAAACTCTATTTAAGTATAAGAAGAACATAGTCAACGTCATGGTCTTGTACCCAAAGCCAGATAGCCTTTAGATCTGGAACTGTCTTTCTGCTAGCCCTACTTCACCCATTCTTAGCCTTCGGTTAATGACCATTCTCTGTTTAGGCTTCTTTCTGCCCCCAGGAAAATTCAGAATAACGAGTTAGGATGGGAGGGACACTTACTCTGTCCCCTGCTGCTCTGCTGCAACCCATCTGTGCAACTAGAGTCACTGTCTCTGTGTTTGGCAGAGAGAATCATGCCTCCCTTGGTTCCTGCTCATCTCTCCTGCAAGATTTTCCTTTGCTGACTTGGAGTAAAGAGTTTGGCTGTTTTAAACCATATCAGACTCCAGATTTTGACAGAGATGGCTGGTGGTACCTGGAAGGATGCTGGGCCCAGGCACCAAGTAGCCAGTCTTGCCCAAGATGCTCCTACCCTAACAAGATTTAAGGGTTAGAGTGGAGCCGCTGGATGGAGAGGAGCCATATAGACCTGGATCACAATTGTCCAGCAGAAGCCCCAAGGAAAGACACTCTCAAGTGCACTTTAAGGGCCATTTAAGACCAGTGGGCATCTTCGTACAATTTTGAGGGAGGGGGAAGTGGTCCAACTATGCCTCAGATTGAATTTCCTAATAATCCATGTGCCTCAGATTCAGATCTCAAAAATAAGGAAATGGATGTTCCTCTTTTAGTCCCTAAATATATAATCCTTCTTCCTCACAACTGACAAAAGCACTTTTTTTTTATTTTTTAAATTAAAAAAAATTTTTATTGGAGTTCAGTTTGCCAACATATAGCAGCATAACACCCAGTGCTCATCCCACCAAGTGCCCCCCTCAGTGCCCATCACCCAGTCACCCCAACCCCCCACCCACTTCCCCCTTCACTACTCCTTGTTCATTTCCTAGAGTTAGGGGTCTCATGTTTTGTCACCCTCACTGATATTTTCACTCATCTTCTCTCCTTTCCCTTTATTCCCTTTCACTAATTTTTATATTTCCCAAATGAATGAGACCACATAATGTTTGTCCTTTTCCGACTGACTTACTTCACTCAGCATAATACCCTCCAGTTCCATCCACGTCAAAGCAAATGGTGGGTATTTGTCGTTTCTAATGGCTGAGGAATATTCCATTGTACACACAGACCACATCTTCTTTATCCATTCATCTTTCGATGGACACCGAGGCTCCTTCCACAGGTTGGCTATTGTGGACATTGCTGCTAGAAACATTGGGGTGCAGGTGTCCCGGCTTTTCACTGCATCTGTATCTTTGGGGTAAATAAATCCCCAGCAGTGCAATTGCTGGGTCGTAGGGTAGCTCTATTTTTAACTCTTTGAGGAACCTCCACAGTTTTCCAGAGTGGCTGCACCAGTTCACATTCCCACCAACAGTGCAAGAGGGTCCCCCTTTCTCCACATCCTCTCCAACATTTGTGGTTTCCTGCCTTGTTAATTTTCCCCATTCTCACTGGTTTGAGGTGGTATCTCATTGTGGTTTTGATTTGTATTTCCCTGATGGCAAGTGAGGCGGAGCATTTTCTCATGTGCATGTTGGCCATGTCCATGTCTTCCTCTGTGAGATTTCTCTTCATGTCTTTTGCCCATTTCATGATTGGATTGTTTGTTTCTTTGGTGTTGAGCTTAATAAGTTCTTTATAGATCTTGGAAACTAGCCCTTTATCTGATATGTCGTTTGCAAATATCTTCTCCCATTCTGTAGGTTGTCTTTTAGTTTTGTTGACTGTTTCTTTTGCTGTGCAGAAGTTTTTTTATCTTGATGAAGTCCCAATAATTTATTTGCCAAAAGCACTCTTAACACAATCTCCTTAAATATTTATTTATTTATTTTATGGGGTAGAGGACAGAGGAAGAGGGGGAGCAAAGGAGAGAGAGAGAGAGAGAGAGAATCCTCAAGTGGACTCAGTTCTGAGTATAGAACCCAGTGCAGGGCTTGATCCCACGACCCTGAGAACACGATCTGAACTGAAATCAAGGGTCGGCTGCCCAACTGACTGAGCCACCCAGGAGCCCCTTAACACAATTTCTTTAAATTACCTGAATCTTTTACACGAGCTGTGAAGCCGGGTGCTCTAAAGAAATGGAACAGCTTCTGCTACATGCTTGGAAGAGAATGGAGGAGAAAATAGAGAACACCAGGCTTAAGTTACTTAAACTTGTTACATAACTGAACACAACTTAAACCTGGTTTTCTCTCCCACTGGCCTTTGCTGGGGGCAGGGGGACGTTTCCTCTGTCCATCCACTAAAAACTGTCAAGTTGGGTGTCATTTCTGGTCACTCTCTAGAGGAACAACAGTCTTACAGACCACTGGATGCCAAAGTGTGCCTCAATCTCAATCTATTAATCAGAATGCTCAGTCCTGTAAATAAGCAGAACCTCTGCTTGTTTTGGCATTCAGTCTTTTCTTCCCCATGGGGCTGGCCATACCGCAGAGCACGTGGCCAGGGAGCCAGAGGAGGCTGTGGTCAGCGCCCCTCCTGTGACCCTAGCCTCTCTGCCCAGAGGTTTCGGCTCCCTCTCCAGGGTCTGCCCTGTGCCCGGAGTTCACAGCATTGTTTTATCTGAAGGCATCTTCCCAAATGCTCCCACTCTCTCTCTGACCCTTTTGGAAATGGGCTAAGTGTTGTGGGACCAGTTTCTAGACATTTCCTTTGAAAGTTCGGCACATGACGCTCTGCACCCCCAGCATCAACTTGGGGTGAAGTCCCTCCTCTTACTGATTCACTCAACGGATCCTTCGCAAGAGGAATTCATTCTTGAGAGTGAAGGCGGGCCACCTGGGTGGCTCAGTGGTTGAGCAGCTGCCTTTGGCTCAGGTCGTGAGACCGGGGTCTTGGGACCGAGTCCCACATCGGGCTCCCTGCATGGAGCCTACTTCTCTGCCTGTGTCTCTGCCTCTCTCTCTCTCTGTGTCTCTCATGAATAAATAAATAAGATATTTAAAAAAAAAAAAAAGAGAAGGTTGAACTTTGTGGAGTAATTGTGCCTGGCCCTCCTGAAGTCTCCTCCCTCTGCCATGTGTGGCTGCGACACCATTTAGCAAAAGGGGGTCCCTACTCTGTGCTGTGTGGTCACTTCCACATAGAGGCAGTTGATGTTCACCTTCAGGTAATTCCACGGCCTCTCTCTGGCCTCCTTTTCTCTGTCAGAGTTTGTCCTTCAAAGATGCTGGCTCTGATCACAACTTTAAGATCCTGACGGTTTTCAGAAAGAGACACCTGACTGGTGACTATACCTACTAATCTACAAACTATTCCCACAGTCTTCTGGGGCTCCTGGGCCTCAGTCCTGCCTGGAACCTGTGCAACTCTTTCCCTTCATTTTTCTGGGTGAATTAGCCTGTCTCAGCCATTCTCCAGGTGGGAGAGTTAATAGTGAAAGGGAATATAAGGGAAGGGAGAAGTGTGTGGGAAATATCAGAAAGGGAGACAGAACATGGAAGACTCCTAACTCTGGGAAATGAACTAGGGGTGGTGGAAGGGGAGGAGGGCGGGGGGTGGGGGTGACTGGGTGACGGGCACTGATGGGGGGCACTTGACGGGATGAGCACTTGGTGTTATTTTGTATGTTGGCAAATTGAACACCAATACAAAATAAATTTATTATTAAAAAAAGTCTTAAATCCTGTCTATTCGCACTGTTAATTTCTCCAGCATGTGTATTTGTTTCCTCAGCAAAATTGCAAGTTTATTATTAGGAGAAGCAAGGGGGACAGCCCCGCATTCCACAGGGAAGGAGCCTGCTCCTTTTGGGTCACAGCAGTGTCACAGATAAAAGGGTTTGGAGCACCTTCCATGGAAGCAAACATTGAGGCTCTAGGGCTTGGAGTCCTTGGATTGCTCAAGAGTTCCACAACCTGAAGCAAAAATGTGAACTTCCTGTTCATACCCATTTTAAGCAATTTAAGAACGTTTATCCTCGGGCTGCTTACTCTTAGGAGTGAGTCAGATAGAGTCGCCACTCTTGTCATCCCAGTGAGCAGCAGACTAGGGTATGAATATAGATGACAGAGTGTAATGGCTTTATCAGTAGATCCACACACTGCAACAATTGGGAGTGACTTTCTTAAAGGAAACAGATAACAGATAATCACACTGGTGAGTAATCTCATCGACAATGTGTTGACTTCACCCACCGAGGGTTTCTGGAATCCAGAATTCCTAGGGCAGGTCAATGTTACAGGCCTCAGAGGACAGAGGGAGAAAAAATATTGAGTCATACGAAGGCAATTTTCTCATTATTCCAAAGGTTATTCTCCGATGGCAAAAAAAAAAAAAAAAATTGTTACTATGGTATTCCAGAAAACCAAGAGATTTTGACTCATAATAGATGCCATCATCTGACAGCTAACGTCCCCAAGGATAAAGTTAAATCTTTTTGTGAAAGGATTCCTACCATTTACTTAATTAACACATCCATCACCTCACATGTTTATCTCTTTGTGTGTGGATGAGAACATTTAGGCTCTACTCTGTTAGCAAATTTCAATTATGTAACACAGTGATATCAATTATAGTCGCCCTGCGTTACATAAGATCCTCAGACCTTATTCATCTTGTAGCTGACGGCTTGTACCCTTTTACCACCATTTCCCTATATCCCTCCAGGCCTCTAACCCCGGGGTTCCAACCACTTTTTTACTGTCTGTTTTTATTAGACTTTATTTTTTTAATTTGAATTTTATTTTAGTTAAATTCAATTAGCATAGAGTGTAGATGAGTTTCAGAGGTGGAATTCAGTGATTCATCCGTTGCATGGAACACCCAGTTGCTCATTCTATCACGTGCCCTCCTTAATGCCCATCACCCAGTTACCCTATTCACCCACTTTCTCCCCTCCAGCAATCCTGTTTGTTTTCTAGAATTAGAGTGTTTTATGGTTTGTCTCCCTCTCTGATTTCGAGTATGACTTTTTAAAAAACTAGATTCACAGATAAGTGATGCCATTCGGCATTTGTCTTGGGAACTTCACTTAGCATAATGCCCTCAAAGTCCGCCTGTATGGCTGCAAATGGCAGGATTAAAAACTTTTTTTTATTCAATTAAAATAAATAATTGAGCTACAGTTGAAAAATTCAAGATGTTACGGGGGTAGTTTGTTCAGTTCTACATCTTCTGGGTACCTCGATTCAGCACAAAGAATAAACATGCAGAGAAATGTAACTTGGGAGCTGGATAGCTGAGTCCTGGTAAATAGGATTGCAAGCCGACCTCAGCCTTCCTTTGGTTCTTGTTGCCTCCTCTCCTCCTTTCTTCGAAAACTCTCTTGACTCTCTAAACTCAGTACAAGCTTCATCTCCGCCTTGGACCTTGCCAGGCTA
Source organism: Vulpes vulpes (assembly GCF_048418805.1). Taxonomy (NCBI): domain Eukaryota; kingdom Metazoa; phylum Chordata; class Mammalia; order Carnivora; family Canidae; genus Vulpes; species Vulpes vulpes. Next base: position 106,233,519 of record NC_132781.1, on the reverse strand, counting down.
GCCCTCCAGACTCTCTGTATCATCTTAATCCTTACCTATTTTATCTATGATTTTTGGTTGTCATTCTGGGCTTGTCTCAGCAGAAGAGGCGTCTATTTCTAAATCGACATTTGACATAGGGGCCTCAGTCACGTGAGTTGGTCATATGTTTGTTTTATGTGCTCTGGGCTTATAGTATGGGTGTATGTTAAGGCAACGTGCAATCATAAAGTCAATCACAAGTGGATTTGTCCTTATCTGCCAAGGTTGGAAGGTTTGATGCTGAGTTAGTCAAGAAAAAAAAAGAAGTAGAGAAGATTTTTTAAATGAATTAAAAGGTTGTATCAACACAAAAAGGGGATATAATAAGACAAGTAGGTTAACTTAAAAATCCATTCTGCCAATTTCTGAGTCTCAGCTCTGATGACAATCTTTGTTCTCACTCTCTCCTTAATATCAAAGGCAGAGATCGTGTCAACAGAAGGGTTTTGATTCTCATTCACAAAATTCAGGATTCTTAGGTACCTTCATATCTCTAATGGGAAAATTCTATGACATAGAGGCAGGAAGAGTTAAGAATGTTGTAGTTCTCATCGAAAGAATGAAGAGCACCTAAAATGCACCAAAATGAGAATTTGTTTTGTCATGGTGACTTATTATTGCTATTATGGTGACTTATGAGTCTAATAATTGGGTAGTATGAGTTGTCTAGGAGTTTCTGATGAGAATTTCCATATACAGTTGCCTCTTGGGCAACATGGTCTGAATGGCAGGGGTCCACTTATATGTGGATTTTTTTTTTTAAATAAATCCAGGACTTTATATTTATTTTCTCTTCATTATTATTTTTTCTCTAGCTTACTTTATTGTAAGAATATAGTATATAACATATGTGACCTATGAAATATGTGATAATCAAATGTTTATGTTATTGGTAAGGCTTTTGGTCAATGGTAGGCTATTTTTTTTAAAATTTATTTATTCATGAGAGACACATAGAGAGAGGTAGAGACACAGACAGAGGGAGAAGCAGGCTCTCTGTGGGGAGCCTGATTCAGGACTCAATCCCAGGACCCTGGGATCACAACCTGAGCTAAAAGCAGATGCCCAACCACTGAGCCACCCAGGTGCCCAACGATAGGCTACTAGTAGCCAAGTTGCTGGGAAGTCAAAAGTTATATGTGGATTTTCCACTGTCTGGGGGTGGGTGTCTGTAACCCATGTTGTTCAAGGGTCAGCTGTACTTTCATAAAAGTCAGGTTAAAAAATTCCAGAAGTATGTATTCTAGCTTATTGATCTTTTCAAGCACAAGCATGTTTTCTAATATCTAAGTTGCAATGTGTTTACATAACTTAATGCAAACAGATACCCCATTTTCCCTGACTGGTTTATCTCAAAGGCTGAGAGCCAGGTGTGGAGGTGCTCAATTAAGACAAGATGTCAAAGTGAAAGACAGGAAAAAGTGGCTCACCCAGTGTTCCTCTCCCCAAGGCACAGTGCCAGCTGAGGGTCAGGGGATCAGCAGGAGAGGGGGTCATCTCACTGCTGAGGAGGCCTGAACAATAGGTTCCTGCCATTTCATGGGACCAGGGGCAGGTGGCGCCCGAGTCCTTGGCTCAAGGCCCCTCAGAGATTTGTCTTGTGCCCTGGGCCCACAGCAAGTCTTTTGTGGGAAGGCAGCTTCCCCGCAAACCCCCGTCAGGCAAAACATTGTAAATGCCTTCCGTTGGACCTGAAAAAAAATCACACATAGGACTCCTCAGTTTATTCGACTAGGTCTGGCCAGTAGGATGTTTTATTTCTGGGCTCTGTTAGGTACAAGTGACAAACAAACTTGAGCTAGCTGAAAACAAAGGGGAATTGATCTCAAGGGTATTGGAATATTTTACTTTTTATTATTTTTATTTTTCTTCTTTAAAGATTTTATTTATTTATTCATGAGTGACACAGAGAGAGAGAGAGAGAGAGAGGCAGAGACACGGGCAGAGGGAGAAGCAGGTTTCATGCATGGAGCCCGACGTGGGACTTTATCCTGGATCCTGGGACTCCAGGAACACACCCTGAGCCAAAGGCAGACGCTCAACCACTGAGCCACCCAGGCGTCCCTATACTTTACTTTTTTAAAAAAAGATTTTACTGGGCAGCCCCGGTGGTGCAGTGGTTTAGCGTCGCCTGCAGCCTGGGGTGTGATCCTGGAGACCCGGGATCAAGTCCCACCCACGGGATCCCTGCATGGAGCCTGCTTCTCCTTCTGCCTGTGTCTCTGCCTCTCTCTCTCTCTCTCTCTGAATAAATAAATAAAATCTTTAAAAAAGTCAAAAAAGATTTTACTTATTTGAGAGAGAGAGATAGGGAGAGAGAGAGTTGGGGAGGAGACAGAGAAGCAGACTCCCCGCTGAGCAGGGAGCCCCACGTGAGACTTGATCCCAGGACCCCAGGATCATGACCTGAGCCAAAGGCAGATGCTCAACCCACTGAGCCACCCAGGCACCCCTGGAATATTTTAAATAACGGAAAGCAGGGAATGAATAATAAAATTAAAGGAATGGAAGTGATTCCCGTTGAGTCTTGGAAGCAACTAGAACTGGAGTCTTGAACGTTGCCGTTGCCACGGCTCTTCTCTCAGCCTTTCCCTCTGTGTCCAGTTCCTGTGATCTTACTGTGGCCTGGTTGCCTTGGGCCAAACGAGGACTTTAATGGAAAGTTAGTGAGGTGGCTCAAATAGTTAAAGGAACATGACTATAAACAACTTCAGGGATTCACATATGTAGCTCTACCACTAGCCCCACCTCTCCTAGCTCTGGTTGAAAAGGGGCAGAGAAGAATTCTGATTGCCCCTATCTGGACCAATCACTGTGGATGTGGACGATTCACTATATTTCCACAGTAGAGGGAGAGCATTCAGTTCCAGGCTGTCTACAGGGCATCATGTCCAGAGAAGAAGGAATCATTAGTCAGAAAGAGGCATAGAAAATATCTCTCAACACATGAGAAGAAATGCCCTTTTGGTACTCTAAGAACATAGAGGAAAAAGGATATTGTGAAAACTTGGCAAATAGCTTTCCATCCACCAAATAACTTTTTAAAAAATATTTTATTTATTTATTCATGAGAGACAGAGAGAGAGGCAGAGACACAGGCAGAGGGAGAAGCAGACTCCCCACTGAGCAGGGAGCACAATGTGGGACTCGATCCTAGGACCCTGGGATCATGCCCTGAGCTGAAGGCAGATGCTCAACCGCTGAGCCACCCAGATGCCCCAAATAACTTGTTTTATAAAGAGAGGAAACACCCAAAGTCTCTATAGGGTTCAGAAACATTGTTTTTATAATTTTTAAATAAATTCATCTGTTGGCTAGTGTTTCTTTTCAGCTCTTACATACACTCTCTTTTCCTTTACACACACACACACACTCTCTCTCTCTAATACACCATTGTGCAAGTCTTAGGATACAAAATAAAAGATGAGGTTCCTGTTCTGAGCAGCAATTATGTGTCCTCTTTCCCTCTTGATGTTCACCTCTGCTGCACGAAAATTCTAGTTGAATAGCTCATCATGTTAATGCGACACATGTGTCGCTGCAAGTACACTTGCTTTTTCCAACCATAAGGTCTTCCTGAAGGTCCAAGTGTTATTCCTTCGGCCCAGTGTGTTGTATTCTTAATAGAGCGGAAGGAACCACAATATCTTGCCACATTAAGGAATAGTAGATACAGAAAACATTTCACTGCAGGGGCGCCAGAGTGGCTCAGATGGTTAAGTACCCAGCTCTTGCTTGTAGCTCAGGTCATGATTTCAGAGTCATGAGATCGAGGCCCACGTGCTGGGCTCAATGCTGGGCGTGGAGACTGTTTGGGATTCTCTCTCTCCCCCTGCCTCTGCCCCTCCACTGCATGTTCTCTCTCCCCCCCTCTTTCTCTTGCTCTTAAAAACAACAAAAAATGTTTTGTTGTAGTTCACGATGATACCCTTACCTATTTATTGGTTGATACCAATGCTGATTGGAAAGGAGCTAGCTTCAAAATTATAGACTAACAACCTCTTAAAGGACAACCATCTTTCACATGACGCTCTGCAAGTCTTGCAAGTCTTTGCAAGACTCTGGCCAACAATCCTCTCTGCTCTGTGCTGCTTCTCTGAAGATGCCCCTCTCTGGCTTTCTTTCACCCTCCAACCCATAAAAAGGCCAACCTCCTCCTCTAGAAACAGCTTACATTCCTCCTCTCTCACTCAAGAAAAGGAAAATTTATCTTTCTGGCCTCTTTTAAGGAAAAATGTAGCTGAACCCCAATGCAATTTGACCCATTATCTAATTCCAAGTGGTTTCTTTTTTTTTAAACATTTGTCATCCTTCCGCCCCTTTTGTGTGTCTCCCAATATCAAATGTGAAATTTTTCACCACAGGGCACTTGATCTCGCCTACTCGACTTTCCTACCTTGCATGGCTGTTAAGGAGTGACTCTGGTCACAGGACTCCAAAAGTTCTCACCTCGGCGTGTAAGGATCAAGTTGTCTTTGTAAGGCGTTCGTGGGATCACTTAGGACCTCAGTAACCACCACCACCCTCCTGAGAGAATTGATAGCTGTTTTAACTCTTTATCAGAGTGTTAGCGTGCTGGGAAACATCATGTTTAGCTTTCTGTAAGAAAGGAACATTTTTTCAGGAGCACTGCAGAACGGCAGCGAGCATGGGTCCATAAGGCCAGTCACTTTGCTTCTCTAGTCTCCTTGTCTGTGAAATAACAGAAGAACTGATCTCACAGGCTATGCTGGTGAGGATCCAGTGAGCTGATCCACGGAAGGGACGTGGAACCTGTTGGAAACCTAGGAAGTGCTCGGTGTTAGTGCTGTGACTATGCCTAGAGTTCATCTCTGTGCAGTAGCTGGGTGCCCCCAGGAGAATACTGAGCCTCTGGGCAAAGCATCTGGGCTTCCATTCAAATCTTGGGGCTTTACCACTGTTTGGGCAACACACTTAATTTCAGTGTCTTTGGATATAAACGTGGCAATAACATCACCTGCTCTAGCAATAGGACAGGGGAGTTGTGAGAGTCAAAAAAAAGATAATGGCCTATGAAAGTAGTCTATAAACACGAAACCCTTATTATTACTCCTTGTCATCTGTGATTTGGTTTCCTCGTACAACTCTGACACCAATTCTGGCTTTTCCAATGCCACCAAGAAATTCTCCGACACCAGCTGGGTGTCCCACAGTTTAACTCAATTCTACACTCTCTGAAGGCAGCATCAGATCCCACGAGTGAAGGGCTCATGAATGCCCGCCCCCTATCCCCACTTCAGATGCCAATCACAACTCCAGGTTCTCACCTGCTCTTCTGACCAAGTAACCTAGAAATCAGAGGTTCCTATGACCACCCCCCCCCCAACATTCCATTAATTTGCTAGTGTGGCTCTCGGATCCCAGAGAAACATTTTACTTACTGGTTGCTTATAAAAGGATAGAATTCAGAAGAGCCAGATGGAAGAGATGCGTAGGGCAAGGAACGGGGGAGGCAGAGGGTGTGGAGCTTCCACGCTCTCTGAGTGTGCCATTCTCCCCAAATCTCCACGTTCACCTACCCAGAAGTTCTCTGAACCCCATCTTTTGGGTTTTTATGGAGGCTTCATTACATAGGCATGATTGATTAAATCACTGACTACTGGCAAATGAATTAACTTCCAGCCCCTTTTCCTTCTCCCCAGGTCACATGGTTGGTTTTCCTGGCAACCAGGCCCTGTGCTTTTTTTTTTTTTTTAATTTGACAGAGAGAGAGAGAGAGAGAGAGAGAGAAGAGAGTGCATGCACAAGCAGGGAAGATAGACAGGCAGAGGGAGAGGGAGAAGCAGGCTCCCTGATGAGCAAGATGCTCCATCCCAGGACTCTAGGATCACAACCTTAGCTGAAGGTAGGCCCATAACCGACTGAGCCACCCAGGTGCCCCTACCAGGCCCCATCCTTAGATACAGCCTAAAAGTCACCTCATGAACACGCTCAGGAGTGGTCGAAAGGATTTGTTATGAATAACAAGATGTCCTTATTGCTCTTATCACTTAAGAAATAATAAGGGTTTCAGGAGCTCTGCCAGGAAGAAGGACAAAGACCAAATATTTATTTCTTGCTTTAAATCATAATATTATACCTTGTCATTGGCTCCCAAATCTCCCTTAATGACGAAGTCCCTCATTTAACTTATGCTAGTTTGAGTTTGGTTTCTATCATTTGCAACCCCAAGAACAGGTCTGGGAGATACTCAGCATCTGTTAAGTCTTTATCATATTTATTTTATCCTGACAGCAGAAACAGGGTTTCTGGATCAGAGGCAGACTGGACTATTTACTTAAAAAAAAAAAAAAATCTTTACCCTCTGTCCCATTTTACCCCAATGCAGTAAGGTGAGTGTCACATTGCAAACATAAAGGGGACCTGGGGGTGTCTGGGTGGCTCAGTGGGTTGGGAGTCTGACTCTTGATTTCAGCTCAGGTCATGATCTTAGGGTTATGAGATCGAGCCCCGCTTCAGGCTCCACACTCAGTGGGGAGTTTGCTTGAGATTCTCTCTCTCCCTCTCCCTCGGCTCCTCCCCCCACTCGTGCGCGCAATCTTTTTCTCTCTCTCAAAATAAATAAATCTTTAAAGGGGATCTATACTATAGGAGAGGAATCCCCAAATTATAAATTTTGGTGCTTTATAGGATCTGCTGCATACCTACCCCTTCCCCTTCAGGGAGGGAGAGAAACTAACTTAACAGAAACAAATCTTCTCTGGGGAGAGAAGGGGCAGATGGTCCCTATGTATTACAACAGACATACATGAAAATAAATGAATGGCAAACAAATGGCTTGAGGGAAGATGAGCCTGTATCTCTCTCTGAAATAATTCACTATCTCTGTCTTCCAAGGAATGGTGACACTCCTTAAACCTAGGATACCAGTAAAGTTTGCTCAGAAAGCCCTGGCCAGTCAGAAACATGAAGTATTCACATTGTTTCCTGATAGCAGGTGGAATTTTTAAAAAAGATTTTATTTATTTATTCATGAGAGACACAGAGAGAGGCAGAGACATAGGGAAAGAGAGAAGCAGGCTCCTCATGGGGAGCCGGATATGAGACTTGATCCCAGGAACCCCCTCCCTTCATGCCATGAGCTGAAGGCAGATGCTTAACCCTGAGCCACCCAGGCATCCCAAGCAGGTGGAACTGATAGGACTTGGTGCCTGAATTTGGGTGGTGAGGTTGACCCTAAGATTTCTGGCTAGGGAGTTTCTGTATGGTGAAGCTCTCTACTGGGGTAATAGATACGGAGGAAAGCTAGGAGAAGAGGGCTGTTTTGAGGGGGTAAGCAGGGAGGTTCACGGAGTGGTGTATGATGACTTCATCATGGGACAAGTTGAGTCTGAGATGTTAGAGGGTCATCCAGATGGAGATGCCTGGCCAGCAGTTGGGCTGAATTTCAACAGCAGATCTGGGCTGTGGATATGGCAGTGGGGGTCCTTCATAGGCACTGCTGTGAGAACGGCCATGGGTATGACTGCAAGGGCAATGTGTAGTATGCATAAAGGACAGAGGACAGAACCCAGAGTTGGTCGACATCCGGGTTTCAACAAGCAGTGTGCACAGTGCAGAGCAGGGACCTTCAAGTGCTGGGCACATGCCACTCAGCATGCAGACTGTTATCGAACAGGTCTGCCCACCCAGCTGTGAATCTAGGGCGAGAAATGAAGCAGAAATCCATCATTCCCTGAGGCTGATGGAAGCTGCTAGCAAACTGTTATATATCTTCAGAATTCCCCAAAGCAGGGCTACCTGGGTGGCTCAGTCGGTGAAGCATCTGCCTTCAGCTCAGGTCATGATCCCGGGGTACTGGGATGGGGCCCCATGTCAGGCCCCCTGCTGGGTGAGGAGTCTGCTTTTCCCTCTGCCCCTCCTCTGCTCATGCTCACTCTCTCTAATTAAAAAAAATTTTTTTTCCAAAGCAGTGGTTTACAAGCCTATGTTTTCAGCAACAGCTGGGGAAGTGAATTTAAAGAAACACCAGCACTAGGTTTTATTTACCTGGAGAGGTTCTGAGTCTGATTGCTCTATGGTGGGGCCTGAATGCGTCAGCTTTTCCTGCCTGTAGGTGATACTGATGCGCGTCGGGATTCGAGTTCTGAAGTTACAAGCACAGGATCTTCCTACAAGAGCCACTTAATTATGGTATGGAGAGGGTGCTGCCATGTATTACAAAGGAATTAGTCTTTGTAGCCAGTAGCAAATAAATTATGAGTACTGGGCATCTGTCTCAAACTTACTGCCATGGAAGCAGTGCGCTCATACATATTTCTAGACTGATATGTAAGGAGTTAGCACCTTTGCTGAGCCACCTGGTTAACAACAAACACTGAGAAAATCATCATACTTGCACAAAGGGAGAGGTTGCTCAGCTGAAGCATGCAGAGAGTGATAAGCATGGGAAAGGAGAGAGATCTTGCTGTTTGGTCTACCATTTTTCTAAAAAGCAGCTGGAAAGCAGCTGGTATAACCAAAAAATGATCATTGTTACATGGTAGCAACAGGATTAGGGAACTAGAAGATTCAAAGAATGATTAAGAGGAATAAGAACTTCTGGGGCACCTGGGGACTCAGTCAATTAAGTGGCCAATGCTTGATCTCAGCTCAGGTCTTGGTCTCAGGGTCGTGAGTTCAAGCCCCCATTCTACTTAAAAAAAAAAAGTGGGACGCGTGGGTAGCTCAGTGGTTGAGCGTCTGCCTTCACCCCAGGGCATGATCCTGGAGACCCGGAATCGAGTCCCACGTCGGGCTCCCTGCATGGAGCCTGTTTTCCCTCTGCTTGCGTCTCTGCCTGTGTCTCTGCCTCTCTCTCTGTGTCTCTTATGCAAAAATAAATAAAATCTTAAAAAAAAAGGAAGAGTAACAACTTCCATTTTACTGCAATTTTCAGTTTACAAGGAACTTTAATATTTATCGTCTCACTTGAACACAACTCACTCAGCTCTGCTGCTTACGTAACAGGTACACTGTCCCCCTTCTACAGCCGCAGAGGTCAGTCACTTGTCTGATCCCAGAGCCAGGTTTGATGCCCATATGCCCTGAGTCCAAGTCAGGGTTTTTCCCACAGCCTTAAAATATTAATTGGCACGGCTTACAATGCCTTCTGCTCCGATAATGAAATATGTATTGTAACAGGATGTGAACAGATGGCAGAGTGTGTGGAAGAGCTGGCCAGAGAGGGCAGGGGATGGAGAAGTGGCCCGAGGAGGTGGATGCACACAGGGCCCGGTATCAGGATGGGACCCTGTCCTGTGCTTGGGCCTGAATGTCTGTATCCTCCTCAAATTGCTAGGTTGGAATCCTAATGCCCAAGGTAGTGGCGTCAGGAGGTGGAGCCTTGGGAGGTGCTTAGGTCATGACAGTAGAGCCCTCATGAATGGGGTTCGTGCCTTTATAAGAGAGGCCCCACAGAGCTCCCTACCCCTCCTGCCATGTGAGCACAGAGAAGATGCCAGCTGTGAGCCAGGAAAAGGATGTCCAGGTTGGTGTCCTGATCTCAGGCCTTTTGGCCTCCAAACTGAGAGAAATAAATGTTTGCTGTTCATAAGCCACCTAGTCAATATGTGTTTCTTATAGGGACCCCGGAATGGACCGAGACGCCCCGTGTGGTCACTCACTGCGTGGAGCGGTCATCTCAACGCTTTCGGCTTCAAATCCTCCCACGTGAGATCATCCAGGCTCTTGCATGGTCCACAGCCTCCGGTGCTCTCACTTCTGTTCATCGTGCTGAAGTGTTAAAGGTCTTACGGGAATTCTTAGCCAGCTAGCAGGTACGAGAACACTTACACCAAACAAGTCACAATCACTGTACAGAATGACAAAAATATTAACCAGGGATTTGGGTATTTATGTCAACAGTTTTGAAAATACAGTTTTCGGGGAGAAGGGGAGGCTTGTGATGTCTACTTCACCTAAAGAGCTTCGCTGGATCTCTCCCACAGCTGTTACGTCAACTGCTCCTCCACTGCCCACCTTCCTATTCCCTGGATCCTGAATCTGCTCCAACAGGTTCTCCATGATGTCAAGGGTTGTCATAAAAGTCCTCAAACATACTTGCAACTTGCTTTAATTATTATGTCAAAATAGTCAACAAGAAGTCACGGCAAAGGCACAAACTTCCAGTTAAAAATTAAGTCAGTCCTGGGGATGTAAGGTATAGCCCAGTGACTACAGTTAATACTGAATAGTGTTTCTGAAAGTTGCCAAGAGAGTAGATCTTAAAAGTTCTCTGCCACAAGAAAAAGTACTCAGTAACTATGTGCGGTGATGGGTGTTAACGAGATTAACTTCCTGATTACTTCACAATAGGCACAAATACGGAAATCATGCTGTGCAACTAATATAATGTTCTAAGTCAGTTACTCCTCAAAAAAAAAAAAAATCTAAAGACAAAAGAAATTATGCAATTGCAAAATAGTTGAAAACTCATCAGGGATCCCTGGGTGGCTCAGTTGGTTTAGCGCCGCCTTCAGCCCAGGGCCTGATCCTGGAGTCCCAGGATCGAGTCCCACAACAGCTTCCCTGCATGGGGCCTGCTTTTCCCTCTGCCTGTGTCTCTGCCTCTCTCTCTGTGTCTCTCAGGAATAAATAAATAAAAGTCTTAAAAAAAAAACTCATCACACATTTCTATTTGTAGCTATACTCATTTTTAATCCCCTCATCCTCCAAATACAGAAGTCAGCAAGAACAAAATTTAAAAGAGGATGGGGCACCTGAGTGGCTCAGTCGGTTAAGTGTCTCTTGATTGACTCTTGATTTCAGTTCAGGTCATGATCTCAGGGTCCTGGGATCAAGCCCCACATTGGGTTTTGCACTGATCATGGTGCCTGCTTAAGATTCTTTTTCCCCCTCCCCCTACTTTCCCTCTCTTCCCAAATATATAAATAAATCTTAAAAAATAATAAGAGGATAAACACATCATATAAAGTTTATCAGACTTGTTGGCCTGTTTATTTTTAGGTTTGTGGGCTATTTCCTTTCTGGTTCTGGTCTATTTTCTGGGTGCTTTGCTTCACTATTTTAGCATTTATCTGTGCTAGTTTATACTAAATAAGGTTCGAAAAGCACAGGGTCTCTGTTAAATAGTGATGTGTATCTCCTAGTGTGGTTTAGGACACACTCTTTCATTAAGTCTTCCCAAGTCCTGCAGTGACCTGCACCAGGACAAGGAATGTGGTCTTTTTTTTCTAGTGAACACTACCAACTCACACTAAAGTCGGACTAGAGCCTGGAAAGCAATTGCACCTAGTTTTTTATTTTTTATTTTTTGTCCCAAGTAGAGGCTTTCATGTGAGCTTTGAAAAGCAAGAGACCAGGTGATGGAGTCAGGCAGACCTTTGCTCATAGGCTGCCACCTTCTAGCTAGTGGCATGCTAGGGCACATTTTCTTTCTTTTCCTTTTTAAAAAAGGTTTTATTTATTTATTTTTTAATTTTTATTTATTTATGATAGTCACACAGACAGAGAGAGAGAGAGGCAGAGACATAGGCAGAGGGAGAAGCAGGCCCCATGCACCGGGAGCCCGACGTGGGATTCGATCCCAGGTCTCCAGGATCACGCCCTGGGCCAAAGGCAGGTGCCAAACCGCTGTGCCACCCAGGGATCCCGGTTTTATTTATTTATTTGAGAAGCAGAGAGACAGAGAAAAAAAGCAGTGGGGAGAGGCAGAGGGAGTGAGCAAGAAGCAGACTCCCGCTGAGCAAGGAGTCCGACGTGGGGCTTGATGCCAGGACCCAGAGATCATAACCCGAGCCAAAGACAAAGGTTGACTGAGCCGCCCAGGCAACCCTGGGGCACACTTTCGAGAGAGGACTCGAAATGTCAGGAATTTTGCAAGTCAGTGTTAGATAAAACCATTCTTAAAAATTATATTCAGGTTTACAAATAATTTAATTTAAAAATATAATACACGAATAATTTAATTAAACATGACATAAAAAACAAAGGTACTAATTACTTAAAGCACATCCTGTCCTAACTATTTACAGTCCATTCCTGTTATCAGTGGTAGTCATGTTCTGTAAAACTGCCCTGAACACTGAATTTGAGTACAATATTAGAACCACTGTAAGCAGGGGAATTACAGGGTTAGGATCCTGGGAGTCTCTGGTCACATTTTCACTAATGATCAAAACACCACCTTGTTTGTGGTGTTTCTGTTCAAAGACGTCTTATTTAATAAATATTGTTGATACATTAACGTTGAACTCACAGCCAACGTCCCTATGACTCATGCATGAACAACTCTAATCTCAAATTTCTCGTATTCTCAAATTTCTCATCACTCTGCGTCTGCGAATGACTGCGAGAGCACAGTGAGGATTGATTTCGGGGTTACAAGTAAGTTTTAGCAAGTGGGCAGATTTGCAACTATGGAATCCCCAGATGAGGCTCCACTGTACATCTGACCATGATCTTGGGGTTGTTTCCCTTTACTGTGTCTTTTTGGTGGAAATATAACCCTGGCTACTGTGCATCTCTTTCCACCTCTTGTGTGCGGTGATATCACCCTATTGTTTGAAATTGGCCACATGGGAGCATTTACACCATGGAAACTGGTAAATGCTCCAAGTAGAAGCTTCACCTGCTGATTGTCTAAATTTAAGAAAGAGATGGAGAAAATGTTATAAATGCAGATTAAACTTGTAACGTACCATGTCTGGAACCATTACATTGAGAATAGCCCAAAAACAGGAAATACTATTCCAGCGGTCACTTTTGGCTGCTTCAGCAAAGAAGTCACTCAGTGATCGATGAACAAGTGAAGTTCTGACATGTTTCTCTTCCTTGTTTCAGTTCCATATTAATCATTAATATAAAAACACACATAAATAGATGTTCATGTCAGAAGTACATCCTCCTAACAACTGCAACAGGTTGGCTGTGACAAAAATCAATGAAAGCATACTGTGGGAATCACGTGTGAGATGCAACTTACAGTTATGTATTTGATTATGATTTGCAAGTCGTGTCCCTTACATCCTTTATGAGGAACATTTATGACTTTAAATGCATTTATTCCCAGAGGGCTGGTTGCTTAAGCAACGTCCCACTGCTTCTAGCCAAGTGGCCTCAACTACTTAACTCCCAAGCCCCAATCTATTGGGTAGTGGGGGTAAAACAGAGGACGAACATAAATTCCTCACAAAGTTTTGAGAAATGATTGCATGGTTGTCTCTGACATACGGTTTCTAGTGTGGGGACTCCACACACGTCCGCCCCACCTCCTGGCTCACCTTGTCGGGAGAACAGAGCCAGTGTCCGAGCCATTGCTGTGCACACCTGCACCACGTTCCGGGGCTGCCCTGGACAGCCAGCTGTCTGTCTGTGTCTGTACCAAGGAGGTGAAAGCTCACCACTAGGTGGCATAGCAAGACATCCTTGAGGGCTTTTCGTTCTTCTGGCATTATAATTGATTCGTAATAATGAGACATATTTTACCCTTACCAGGCTAGAAAGAAAATAAGTGAAATGTTTAAAGTGCACAGCCCCAGTGCTCTGTCTAGACAGCTCTAGTCTGCCGATCGGTGTTGGCACCCCGAGCAAAAACGTTATTCCCTGAGCCTGTTTTGGACAAGCATAAAATGAATTAAGCTTCACTTTTGGCATAGCCAATTTTCTTTCAACGAACGCACTGCCTCATCTTCCTAGGCACACAGTGTCTTGTGACCACGGCTGGCTGCTACCCTCCATCACGGTGGCGGGACCAGGTATGTCCAGCCTAATGAGGAGAAGTCAGAAAAGCCCTCTCCCTCCAACCTTCCCACCGAAGCTCCCATACTCTGTTCTGGCGGTAACCTGTTACCTGCTTTTCACAGGTAACATTCATTGTAAATCAGGCCTTTCTGGAAACTGATGCTTTAATAAGGAGGTGACTGCATTGGCAGCAACGTTTAGCAGGGTTGGAAAGGGCTCAGAGTCTTCCAGTATTTTCTCCATCATCTATGTCTGGCCCTGGGTATTCTTGGAGAGGCCACTTCTTTGGAAAGCAATTGACGAATGGCTTTTAGGAGTGAAGTCTGCATGGGCTCACCTGCCACCTACTGGTGAGAATGTTCACCCCCAAACAGTTCCTCACATGTTAAACCACAGACTCCCATCTCTTTAGATGCCCCAGCACTTTCAGGAAATCTCAAATGTTCCCCCCGCCCTGACCCCCACGAAAAGCAAAATACATCAACCTTTGAGAATTAAAGTGATAAAAATCAGCTTGATTAGTTTTCTGTCCATGCGGATTCAGGAATAAAGATTTTGTAATGAAGCTGTTACTGTAAACATAGCTAGCTTAATGTGTTCTATGCTCTGATGTCTCCATTAATGGTTTTTACCAATAGTTCCACCCATCTGGGATGGTTGTGGTCATTTTAATGAAACCTTTCGAAGCTATTCCAAGTGGATCAATATTGAACATGATAGAAAACGCCAGTTTGTTTGTTTGTTTTTGTAGAGTGTAGACATTTCTCCCTGACTGAAACACAACAAAATGTTACCTTGTGTTCTTGAATAAAACTAAATAAACACAAAGTGGATTTTAACCGCAGTGTAAATTCCTAGGTGTCTACTCTGGAGTCTTTGATTAGAAGTTCAACAACCAGCATTTCAGACTACCAGGGAATGAAGAGCAAATTCTTCATAGCAATTCTGAAACAACAAATAATGGCTCAGAATGAATGAAAAGGACCACAAGATAGTTTTTTTTTCTTCAGCATTTATTTTGAATTTTCATTTTTTGGATAACCAAGCAGCTCTGTAAGGAGAATGCACAGAAGAGTCATTCTGGCACTTTTGGATAGTACATACGATTTCTGTAATAGTCACATTCACTTGCTCAGTCCATACTCCACGTCTGGTGAGCAAGATCAGCCCATAGGATTCCCGAGTTAATACATAACCGTATATACAAACAGCCAATGAAACCATAATGGAGGCTAGTGGCCGAAGGGATGGAGGAAGGAAGGGGGAATCTCTAAAGTGTCCTCTAGTCTATCTTAGCTCAACAGAATCCACACCACACATGGGAACTAGAGAGAACACTGCGGTGAAATGAGAATTCGGAGCACAAACGGGCACTTGGCAGCATGCAGTTTAAAGAAAAGGGGTATCATTTAATAACTTTATAAAATCCAGGCAGTTCAATTAAAGGAGTTGAGAAAGAAAAAGAAGAAGAAGAAGAAGAAGAAGAAGAAGAAGAGGAGGAGGAGGAGGAGGAGGAGGAGGAGGAGAAAGGTGAGGGACTGTTGTTGTCACTGTAAAAAAGGCACTTGGAGTTAATGGGACCAGAATTTGAAGGACTCTCAGCTGATAAAAACTTCAGTACGATTTCATTTAAAAGGCTTGGATGTTAAGAGATGACACTCAGGAGTTCCCGAAAGGAGACGCCGAAATAAACCACCGAGAAGCAGAACAGATGAAAACGAATAAAATCTTTACAACCAAGTCGTGTGGGTTTTTTTTTGTTGTTGTTGTTGTTGTTGTTAAAAAAAAAAAAGCAAACCCCAAACAAAACCTAACCAACGCAAGACACCTAAGCAAAATAAGAGCACGAAGCAGCGATGCATAGCTTTCCTTTGAGATAATGCATACCTCGAGACACTAAGTGCTAAGCTAATTTCTCAATAATAACTTCACAGGAGCCTTATCATGATAAAATGGGATTCAAGCAATGTGAAGAGTTTCATCTGCTCCCAGGATCTGAGGGAGAGCGGAGGTTATCAGCAGAACCTAGCAACATCACCTGTGGTTTCTCCGCGGGGGTGGACGCGTCCGAGACGCCGAGCAACACTCGGCCGCCGCGGTCAGCCCTCTCCCTGGAGGCGAGGCGCCCGTTAGCATCATCCCTTATTCTGAGTAACAACTTGAATTCCTTTCTCTTGTGGGCACGGTGGACCGTGATGCAGTGAAAGTCCACGTCCCCGGATGCCGCCGTCTGACGCCTTCCACAATCAGGTCAACGCTTGGGTAAGAAAGAATTTTTTGGCAACTGTATCCTATTCCGCCGTCGGGTGGCTCTGCGGTGGCTCATTTAATGTTGAACGCCATCAGGGGCCTCTCCTCCCGTTTCTGCCACGGGCTCTTCTTGTCTTCTCCTTGGTCCTCCTCGTCCTCCTCTTCATCGTCCTCCTGAGCAGATCTCCTCTGTTCGGGACTGGCTAGTGGCTCCGGGGGTACATCCGAAGTTCGTTTTGTCGTCTCCTCCTGCAGGCTGGGCAGCTGGCCGCCGCTCCGCCGGCCAGAGCCATCCAGCAAGCAGCGCAGGGCACTGTCCTCCGGGGTACAGACGGTGGTGCCACACTCACTGCCGCTTTGGTCCATGTCGTCTAGGTACACGAGCTGAGTGTAGGAGGCGCTGTCCGCAGCCCTCGGCTCCTTCTGCGGGTGCTCCTGGACAGCTGGGTGGTTCTGCGCAAGAGACAAGGGGTCTCCTCTTCCCTTCCGGGCAGATTTTGGTTCATTCATATCCACGCCAGAATCCAAGCTGGCATCATTGCTTCCATTCCTCCCAGCTCTTTGGAGATCAATGTACGAATGTCTGACGTGTGCGTTGGACCTGCCGTCCAGGGAGACGAACCAGGCCCGGGGGTGTGGGAGTGGCTTCCCGCCCCCAAGTTCCATCAGAGCCTTCTCGGTCAGGAGCTGGACCTCGCTGTTCATCTGAGCCAAGGCCGCATCGTTCAGGGATGCTGGGATGGAGAGAGACTCTGACATGGACGCACCTTGCGGCGTCCACTCCCGGGCGCCTGCGTCCTGCAAGTGCTGCTGGGAGATCGCCTGGCAGGACAGGGGCTGCGCCTGGATCTGAGAGGAGGGGTGCGGGAAGATCCCTGCGTGGGGACTGGAGAGCTCAGCCTGCAGTCTTTCAATCTCCAGCTGCTGGTCAGCCGGAACGACCAGGGGCTGGCCCACATAGGAATGGTCCCCTGGGAGTTTCATGTAGTGAGCGGGGATGACCAAGGCAGGTAATACCTTTCTGTAAACGCTGTCATTGACCTGGTCAACCGAACTACAGCAGATCAACTGGCCGGGCCTGGGGAAGGACGTGGGTCTCTCCAGGTGGTCTACTGATCGCGACATCATGCACTCTGTGGGCCTGCGGTCCAGCAGCTGCTCCTTTTCGGGAGATGAAGGCGCAGGGTACATATGTTCCTGAATGGTGAGCTTGCTGCCGGTGGGAATATGGTTCACAGAGGCCTGAGCGTCTCTGTCCTGCTTTTCAAACAAAGGCTGGGAAAGCATGGCGTTGTAGCTCCTCCTGTATTCGCTGTTGCCGGGGGACTCACAGCCCTCTCTTTCCATAGATTTCCTGGGCTTCAAGGGGAAAATCTCCACAGACTTATGGTACTCTTTTCCCAACGTCCCACTTGGTGTCAGGTTATCAAAGGAGATTTGGCTTTTGTCCTCTTCCTTGTGAGAGAGAAGCTCCTCCCGAGAGCTGAATTCTTGCGAGGTGCTGTAGGAAAGCTTCAGCATGGGGGTGTGCATGTCCACTTCTCCGTTGGAAGACATCATCTCTAAGTGGACCCCGCTCATCAGCTCCTTGGGCCCTGGGGCGTCCGGGCGGCCGTGGCTGGTGACCGCCAGCGGGCCAGGGAACTCGGACTCCCGACGAGAAAACAGCAAGTTGATGTGAGACATGGAAGTCGACTGATCCCTTTTGGAACTCTCCAGGGCTGCCGGAAGCTGTAGTTTTCTGTGGTGCTGACGAGGTTTCAAGCACTTCCGCCTGCGACCAGAGATAAAATCCAAATGCAAAGATTAAAGCATCTCATAGCAGTAGAGTTCCATGCAAAATCCCAATTCTCAGCTCCCACAGGAAGAAACAAAACAACTAACCAGCAGCCAGAGGCCTTCTCCCCCCACACCCTCCGCCTTATTTTGATTCAGAACAGCATCACCTGCAGGCTGTTATACATTCAACCAAGTTACGCATTCACAAGCGGTCACCCAACAGTTGACAATAAACATGCTCAGAAATGGAACAGCCAGAGGCATCAAAATAAGATTTTTAGCTCTGCTTTGTCCTTGAGAATATCATCTCTTAATCAGGGTTCAGGAAAATTCTGAATGAATCGTGACACTGTCAAACTTAAAAAAAAAAGTAAAAAACAAACAAAACCACCCTTCTGAGCAACCTTATAAAACAGCATGCCCCCCACATCATGTTCACTTGTTCACACTTTAAGGACAAATGTTCAGTTCTTAGGTATTTTTTCCATGAGGAAAAAAAGGACCTTGATTCAGAGAGAGAAAGGAAAAAAAAAAAAAAAGGCCTTCATATCAATGCTTGCCCAAGAAATTTCAAATTAAAAAAGATATTGCCCAAAAGGTAAAACTTTACCTGCAATAATATAAAAGGAGACACAGCAAAACCAAAAGTATGAAAGCCATTCCTCCTAAAATGGCCAAAAGAAACACCGTGTGATACGTGGTAATGTCCTGTGTGACAACGGGACCTAGAAGGTCAGAAAAGGGTATTTTAGATTGGAGAACACCTTTTTAGGATAAGAGGGACACTAATCTGAGAGCATGTTTTCCCTACTCTTCCTGGGTGGGGCGGGGAGTGGGGACCAGATGCAAACACCCTTTAGATGACGTGCTTACAGATCACCATAATTTCACTCGATGAAAAGGGATTACCAGGATGATCCCTGGAGCAGCTGTGGCCAGGAGAGCTTGAATACTCAAATCCTAAATGCAGTGTCAAGGGTCTCCCCTTGCCCCGGAAGAGAGCCGCATTCGGTAGCATGCTCAGCATTCTAAAGACGTGATCTTTTAATAAAAGTAAAAGGATGCATGATAACATAATGAGTGGGACGCTTAGAGAGACGGCCTGAATATCTGGGGATTTTGTACTGCAGGAGAAAAAAAAAATCACAAGATTTTATTCTCATTCTCCTTGGATAATTATTCCTGCGTGGAGGGCCCTTTGCCTAAAGGAATCAGTTGAAATGTATGAAACAAATCGGCTGTGACTTAAAAAAAAGAAAATCTACAGCTTATTATGGGTTGTCAAGTGTTTCTAAAATGCCTTCCATTTTTAAAAATAAAATTTTCCCCTACAGTGCCTTTTCAAAATGGCTAACCTGACGTGGCCACTGAGCTCTTCGGAATTTACAGACGAGGAACCAGAGATAACATATTTTCTTCTTAACTGACGTTGTAAAGAATCCCAAAAGGGAGTTTAACTTACTCTTTATGTTCAATAAATAACAGTAAGAATCGATCTTAATGGCACTGACAACAGATCGACAGCAACAATGAAAACCTTCCCAAGTTCTAATATTTGAGAGACATATTGGTGTCCAGGCACTCAGGCAGTTCACCCATAGATGGGAAGGAAGGAATGTGGTTTTTTATTATGTGGTTTTTCAATATATTTTTCATTATATTTTCCAGATCAGTATGGTTATGATCACTGTGCACCATAAACACCCATTTACTTACTGATTCTTGATATCTTAAGTGATAGATTCCTTCAAAAATCTTTGGAAGGAGACCACTGCAGAGCTAGATAAACCCAAGGAGGTGTACAAGTTTTTGAAAATAGTGACATTACTTAAGTTCAAAAGGTACCACTATTCTCTCCCAAACATAATTCACTTCAATGGGGTGAGTGGAGTTAATATGAACACAAGTCGGAAAAATAATTTACAACTATATACTGTCTTAATCGTTCAGAGAAACATTTTTTTCCTCCTGGAGATGACCCCCAGAGACTCGGCAATGCCCTGGCAGGAGCCACCAAGAAATCCAAGGTACACATAAAAATCATTCCCAAAGAACTCAAGCTCAATCCTTTAAGTATTTAAAACATGTTATTATCTTAACTTCTGCCAATGGAAGTCTCTAGAAAATTCACAGCCGTACTTAATTTCCTTCTTAACTGGAGAATGAAAGAAAAAGCCCTAATTATTTTCCTGTTGGTTTTGGGCTCATGAAGGCACAGCCTCACTGTAATTTGTTTTAATAAGAGGGATGGCTGTGAGGTTACTAATATATGTGTTTTTACATTAAATGCCACCAGGGGCTGGTGTTATGTATGCTTTTTATAGATTTTTGTCTCTTCCTTCATTTCTAGGAAGCGTTGGTGGACCTACAGCAAGCAGTTCTTTCTCCCCTCTTTCCAAAGTATCTATTAATCGGTGGTGTGATGGACAAACTGAACACCACAGTTGTCTGAAATAGATCTCAAATGAAAGTTAACTGTAATGTATGGGCTTTGTGGCCTCTTCTTGGGTAATTTAGGAATTTATTTTCTTTCCTTCCTTCCTCTTAGTCATATCCTAGATATTTCATATTTGGAGACTGGAGCATTTCTGTGCCTGGTTCACACCTCTCCTGCTACAAGAATACTATCACAAAGGGAAATGCAGATGCTTAAAACACAGAAATGAAATGGACATTTTCTCAGTACAGGAACATAAAGTAAATGGGACAGATTTTTCAACACCTCCAACAAATCAGTTACTTTGGGAGTCTGAGTGTTCATTCCAGCAATAATTCCACGGCTAAGATATTTTGGACTGCTTCATCATGGGAGACACTTCATCATTGCACATTTTGACCTAGCCCGATTACCTACTTTATTCACCAGTCTTGGCTGTGCATGACTTTTAGATATGTCTAAAGAAAAATCAAAGGGACCCTCTGAGCATAAAGATTTGCCACCAATGAAATGTTTCACTAGGGAAGGCAGTCCAAGTGATACAGACTCTAAAGTCATTCTGAGCAACAGAAGCCATCACTGGAAAGAATTCTCCAAAGATGACTATTTTAAGAAACAATTCTAGAATATTCATTGGGATAACTGTGGGCATATAGGTCAAAAAATTGTTTTTTTTTTTAGTCACACTTTAAAAAATATGAGTTAATGCACATACCCTAAATGGAAATGAATACTACTCTAGGACACAAAGCAACTGGATTATTTTCAACTGGATTGTTTTTAGGCCTTTAGGAAATGCCAAATCAAGCCTTTTGCCCCAAGAAGGCTCCAACGGTGACTGTCCGCTGGCCATTCTGAGGAGTGCCCTTCCCCACATGTTCTTACAACAGCCACAGCTGTTTCTGGAATTAGGGAGGAGGTCTAAACCGCCTCTGTGGGCTTCAGATGAGGAATTCCCTATGGCAGCTGTCTGAGCAAAAGAGAGACTAGACAGGAGTATGTTCTGTGCATTATGCTTATTCTAGATGGGAGAGTTGCAACCAGAACTCCCCCACCCCCACAAAATACCTTAGTTCTGTCATTTGATTTTCAGACTTTCAACTTTTTAAAAAGTAATCGCTCTGCCCAATGTGTGGGGCTTGAATTCGTGATCCAGAGATCAAGGGTTACATGCTCCACCAACTGGGACAGCCAAGTGCCTTTTTCAACCATTTCTGAGTAAGATGTGATCTCCCTCCTGATGTAATTTTCAAAAGCATACTTAGCTGGAACCCTCAAAAAAAAAAAAAAAAACCCAATGCCCACCACCACGGGTATTGGCTTCATGTTACCTGGGTTGGGAGGAGACATGGCTGCCACCCAGTACCCCAACTGGGGGGCAATGTATGTCCACGTCCGCTGACTACCTTCCTGGTGCACAAGGCCTAGACCGCTCTTCAGCCACGTTCCTGTGGGATGCAGAGAAAACTTCAGCTGTACACACACTAAACTCCTATTTTAGGCTTACACATATTGTACCAACAACCTTAGACGTCATGTTTGTAACCCATCAGGTAGCCAAAACAGTCCAAATGTCATCAAGGGATGGCATAAGCTTTCTGCAGATTCTTATCAAACTTTTTAAGATTTTATTTATTTACTTGAGACAGACGGGGAGAGCAAAGTGGGGGGAGGGACAGAGGGAGAGGCAGACTCCTTGCTGAGCTGGGAGGCCATGCGGGACTCGATCCCAGAACCCTGGGATCATGACCTGAGCTGAAGGCAGATGCCTAACAGACTGAGCCACCCAGGTGCCCTTCTTTTCAACTATTTTCAGGGAAGATGGAAACTTTAGTTTTTCCTTCGCCATTCTGATTAAATTACTTTCAACCACTTTCTCAGACATCCCTGCTTCCAAACACAGATAATTCTAACAGAAAGCTTTGGAGTTTAGAAGTAGAATGAAGGTGGCAAGACAAGGGCTGGTGGGAGGAGAAAAAAGGAGGACGGGGGAATCTAGCACTGTTTATATTCTTCAATCTCAAGAAAATAAGCAAATTTCCTATCCAAAATTACACACTGGTTACATCAGAATTACTTAGGGAAGTTTAAAAAAATACATATAGATTTCTTGGTCTCATTTTTGCAAATTCTAACCCAGTAAACCTGGTTTAGGTGAGTATTTTATTTTTTGAAAGATCTTATTTATTTTGAGAGAGACAGAGCGAGCATGTGCGGGGGGAGGGGTGGGGAGCAGGTCAGAATCCCAGCAGACTTCCTGCTGAGTGCAGAGCCCGACCTGGGGCTTGATCTCACCACCCTGAGATCATGACCTGAGCCAAAATGAAGAGTTGGACACTCAACTGACCAAGCCACCCTGGCGCCCCTTAGGCTTTTTTTTAAGATTTTATTTATTTATTCATGAGAGAGAAAGAGAGACAGAGACAGACACAGGCAGAGGGAGAAGCAGGCTCCATGCAGGGAGCCTGATGTGGGACTTGATTCTGGACCCCAGGATCATGCCCTGAGCTAAAAGCAGACGCTCAACCGCTGAGCCACCCAGGTGTTCCCTCTTAGATGAGCATTTTAAAAAGCTTCCAGTTGATTCCAGTGCTGGGAAACACCGGTATGTCCTGTGCTGTGCTGTAATGCTGTGCTGTCTTTCAATTATTAATAAGTATTTAACATTAATGTGCACCTACTACATACAGGCCGATCATAACAGATGTGTTTTATATGCATTGTCTATAACCCCACAGCAACTCTATACAGAATAGGACTTATTTTCTCCTTTCGGATGAGGACACTGGAGACTGGGGTGGTATGGAACTCTTCTAAGGCCCCTCTGGGGTACAGAACAGACTGTCTGTCTGTCCTCAGGGCCAGTGCTATTTCTTCTCATCTACCCTGCTGAATCTCCTATAAACCTTCCCAACGTTTGGTGACTTTCTCCCTTCTTAAGTTTTCTAGACACAGACCCGATGTCCAAGGTCGTTTGGCTGATACTTGTCTCACCGGCAGAGAATGTTGCTTGGAAGCCCGTGATGGTGGCTAGCGGCACCAGGGAAGGGAGAGGGCTGGTAGGGCCCTGCAGCAGGGCCCCCCACCCCAGCCCACCAGGCTCCCACCTCAATGCCCAGGCAGCCTGCTCCGATAATCTCCCACTACCTGAAATGGCCACAGGTGCAACCGTGTCCCTTCCAGGCCTAAATGCACCAAACCTGCCCCAACCACTTCTCCCCTCTGGTCTCCAGATCCTTGCCTTTCCTAGGAGATGGCAACACTGGACTCTTCTCCCCACCCAAGAGACAGTACTTGGTGCTGTGGCTAGGGCCTATCAGTTGCCATAGCAACATTCAAATGCGGTGGGTGGGTGGAAAGGTGCCTGTGGCAAAGCCTCCAATCTCGCTCACCACCTCCTCAGTTCAGAACGCAGGCAAACAAAGGAGGAAGGCGGGAGAGGCTAGGTGTCAGCCAGCACCTTGCAGGGTCAGACCTTCCCGTGCAACAGGCTGAATCGTGGCTGGAGAGGCTTGCCGTTCACATTAGGCGAGAACACAAACTAGGAAGTCTCTCAAATGAGTATGAGAACAAGGAGGCCTGATTCAGATTAATTTGCTGAAAAACACCAACCCGGAGATGATTGAGCTACTCGGAGCATCACTCAGTCCTGTGGAGCGTTAGAAACACAACGCAGGCCGACAATGGCTTCACTTAAGATAGGGCCCCAAGCCCGTAAACCAAGGCTTCATACCTAACCTAACTGTATTGCAACTCTGCAGGTATGTAACCTTGAATCAGTCAACCCAGAATTTCCTGGTCAATATCAGGGAAGCTCCTGATAGACCCCTGCTGCTCCCCTTAGGGGGGCAACCTTGCCTCAACAGTGCATTTCTTGCTAATAAAGTCCTTCTTTTTTTAAGTCCTTCCTTCGATTGATGCCCTCTCTCTGTCTTTAAAAGCCTTTCTCCTGTTCAGCTCAGCAGGGCTCCTCCCCTCTCCTTGCTAGATGGGATGCTGCCCAATTCATGAATCATTTAATAAAGCCAATTAGATCTTCAAGTTTGCGCCACTGAATTTGGTTTTTTAACGAGAGCTCCCCGAGGAAATGGAAACACGGGACCTTTGGCGTTGGCTAAGGCTTTCCAGGTTTGGGAAGAAAGCTTCCCTGAAGGTAGAGGGCTGAGTGTTGGCGGCCGTTTCTGGTTTTCTGCTTGGGGATCCCATGCCGGAGGTCCCCGACTTCCACACCCCACCCCACGCCCCCTGGCGCTCTCCCCCAACGCAGCCCTGCCAGGGTCTCTACCTCGGCCAGGAGGGTGGCGTGCTCTCTTTGGTTTGCAGTTTTTTCCAGGGTGGATTCTTGAGTCAACGCTCTGCAAACTGAGTGGATACAAGGTTAGGCTGAAGGGACCCAGACTGAAAGACCTGGAGCTCATGGGTCCTAATTGCTGTTCATTCAAACCTAACTTGCTAAGTTGCCTCCGCCTTCTACAACACAAGCACATCGACTGAAAAAACACTTACTTTTTTGTTTTGTTTTGTTTTTTTAAGATTTTATTTATTTATTCACAAGAGACACACAGAGAGAGGCAGAGACACAGGCAGAGGGAGAAGCAGGCTCCATGCAGGGAGCCCGATGCGGGACTCGATCCTGGGACTCCAGGATCATGCCCTGAGCCAAAGGCAGATGCTCAACTGCTGAGCCACCCAGGTGTCCCTAGAAAAACACTTCTAAAATATCTCCCAGCCAAACAGTGGGGGCCTGGTGAATGGAGCCCCCCACTCTCACTCCCCAGCTAATACGTCCTCCCCAGCCAGCCTGGAGGGTCCCAGCTCGGCAGCGGTGGCAGTGGTGCCAGCAGGAGCCAGAAAGGCCA
This sequence comes from Vulpes vulpes, assembly GCF_048418805.1. Taxonomy (NCBI): domain Eukaryota; kingdom Metazoa; phylum Chordata; class Mammalia; order Carnivora; family Canidae; genus Vulpes; species Vulpes vulpes. The sequence goes on along the minus strand of NC_132781.1, from coordinate 106,208,469 downwards.
GTGGCTGGCGAATGGGCCTCTGCTTTGCACGCCTGCTTTGGGAGGACAGGGAGGGCGGAGGAGGCTTCTGGATGAGTCAGGTTTTGAAGAACCAGCAGCACTGTCAGCTGGGGCCGGGGGAGGAGAGGACACCAGGAGGAAGAGGAGGAGGAAGAGGTGTGCAGGAAGGCAAGGGAAGCACAGCTTGTAAGATGCCTGGGGATGCGATGGAGGCAGGGTGGGGCGGGAGGGACCGGAAGGACAGGCTGGAAAGGAGTCTACTGTCTGCCTGGGAAGGGCTGGGAAGGGCTTTGGATGCCATTACAAATGGTATGAAGGTTCCTTAAAAAAGTCAAAAATAGAACTACTCTGTGATCCAGTAATTGCACTACTGGGTATTTACCCCCTAAAAAACACTAATTCAAAGGGATACATTCACCCCCATGTTTATTGCAGCATTATTTACAGTGGCCAAATCATGGAAACAGCCCAAGTGTTTATTGATAGATGAGTGGATAAAGCAGATGGTGTAAATCTATCTACAATGGAATATTAATCACAAAAAGAATGAAACCTTGCCATTTGCACTGACACGGATGGAGCTAGAGCGTATAATGGGAAGTGAAATAAACCAGAGAAAGACAAATACCATATGATTTCACTCACACGTGGAATTTAAGAAACCAAACAAATGAGCAAAGGAAAAAAAGAAGAAAGAGAGACACAAATCAAGAAACAGACTCTTAATTATAGTGAATAAACTGCCGGTCACCAGAGGGGTGGTGGGTGGGGCCGATGGGTAAAACAGATAAAGGGGATTAAAAGTACACTTATCAGGATGACCACTGGGTAACATAGAGAATTGTTGAGTCACTACGTTGAATACTTGAAACTAAGATAACACTGGATGTTAGCCAGCTGGAATTAAAATAATAAGCTTAATTTAAAAAAAGAAAAAAAAATGGGCCCTGGAAGTGGAGGCACGGTGCTGTCAGAGCTCCTGTGCCCACCTGCGCCCTCTAGCACCTCCCTCAGACCCTCAGCTTCTCGAACATCAGCTCACACAGTGTACATTTGACCTAAGTCTGTGGCTTTGCAGGGCCACTGGTGCTCTCGTCTCCCATGCTGCTTCTCTCTTCCAGAAACCTACTTCTTTCAAGAATCTTTCACGATTCAAGTCCCGTCATGTGCTCATCTTGATGCCTCCAGAACTCCAGGATCTCCCTATGCTTCAGCACTCCTAGGGCATGTGTCACTGCGTTACTTTTCCAGAAAAGACATTGCTTCAGTGGCTAACGTGTTGGCGGACCTCTTGCCTTCTCTCCTTTCTCTCCTGCCTGTAGGCTCCAGGAGTTGGGCCCCGGGTCCTATCTTCCTTTTGTCTTCTTCCCAGCACCAAGAAATATCCTTGGCATAGGAGCTCAATAGTATTTGAGAATGACTGAAGGTTCGACATGCAACCCCAAAACTAGCAGATGACCTTCTGTGAAAAGCTGGGTGTGGTTGTCAGGAAAGAGCTCCTTACAGAAGTGTGGGTAAAATTCAGACTGAAGGGAACAAAGCCAGCCGGGAAAGAGGCATTTATTTTGGCCTAAGTTTTCTGCAAAATGCACACATCTTCAGTGAATCAAGGGTGACACTATCTCAGGATTCAAACAGTCATGCTGTTATTGGCAAAAGCCATTTCCAAGCTTTCTGCGTTCTGTGGGAGGAAAGAGGCTACGGGGAATAGGAGAATTAATGAATTGTGTGCGAGGACATATGCTTCTCATTAGGGAGAGCCTGGTGCGGCGGGATGAGGGCGACTTCCCCACCTGAGGAGCCAGCGCACACCAAGAGAATCAATCCTGTGCTCCCCATTAGGGAGTCGGAGCTGGGGGGCGTCACTGGGGGGGGCCGGCCCGCAGGACAAACACACCTCTGTGAAGTCTCTTCTGCTGGGTAAGGCTCCCTGGGCACAGCACGCAGCCAGGGGGCCAGGGCTGGGGGTCCCTCTCCTCTAGGCCGGGCTCGCACCTGCCCGTGGACAGATGCAAGCTTCGGCCCGTTACCTCCGCGCTGCCCGGGTAGGCTGGGTCTCTTCTGTGGCCCAGACGTGGCAAAGGCCCCAGCGTCCTCCGGGCAGCCCGGTGCGGCTACATCCTTAGGCCCGCTGCAGGCCTGCGATTCTCCTTCTCCTTGGCCCAGCCGACTCCTTCTATCCTCCTCCCATCCCTTCCCGTGGAGGCCTTGCCAGACTCTCTCGGGGTCCTCCTCACCAGTGGGTGGTCGAGGCAGCTGCTGGGATGCACGGAGTGTCACGGTGGGTCACCTAGCGGAGGGGTGCAGGCAGGCCCCATGTCCTTCCAGCCCAGCGGCTACTGTGCCCAGCAGCTGGCCAGCTGCTGAGGGGTCTGCAGGGGGCAGGCCGGTGGCTCCTGTGCTCTGACCAAGGTCTGTGGCACGCCTGTTACCTGGCACTGTGTGTGCGTGAAGGTCATGCAGGACCCCTCTGGCATCACCAAGGAAAAAAATTCTGCATTACTGAAATTTCTAGATCAGGACTTTTCAAATCATTTTCTTTTTTATTTCTTTTTTCCTTTTTAAAAGATTTTATTTATTTATTTATTCATGAGAGACATACAGAGAGAGAGGCAGAGGGAGAAGTAGGCTCCCTGCAAGGAGCCCGATGCAGGACTTGATCCCGGGACCCCGGGATCATGCCCTGAACCAAAGGCAGATGCTCAACTAATGCCCCCCCAATGCCCCAAGATTTAAAGTTTCTGATGTGGGGCTTCCCCAAGGAAACCTCCCAGCCAGATCTCCTTAGATGTGCTCAGCTTCTAACACCCTGTAATCCTGCTAACCTGATCAAACAGCCAAGACTGCCAGACATTTAAGGAAAATCTTAATATGAAACAGAAAAAAGTAACTGTCCTATTGGGACAGGGTGGTAATGTAAACTTTGTCAGCTGCATATGTGTGTTTTTCTTCTTTTTTAAATTTATCCATGAGAGACACAGAGAGAGAGGCAGAGACATAAGGCAGGAGAAGCAGGCTCCCTGCAGGGAGCCTGATGTGGGACACGATTCCAGGACCCCAGGTTCACGACCTGAGCCAAAGGCAGATGCTCGACCACTGAGGCCCCTCAAATCATTTCCTAAAGCATTTGAACGCTCTCCCTTTAATGAAATCTTAAGCAGAAATTAATATATAAAAAAGATGAAAGATCAGCTTCTCTGCATGAAGTTGAAGAGAACACCTCCCCATGCCCAAACCTGGCCGCCACAGCGACCCCAAGGACATCTCCGGAACATGATTTGGAAGCTCTTCTTCTATACAGCTCGGGTTTTCTTCGCCAAAACTCGAAATGGAAGATTTAACAAATATCCTAAAAAGTATCATTTACTCCTGCCTTATGAAATTGAATATAATTTTGATTTTTCAGGATAACTCGGGGCCATGATCATGATCCACTACAATGCTGGCTTCAAAAATATAGATGCCCTTAGGTCCCTACTGAGGAAAGTAGTTGTTTCCTCCTCCATTAGACACTGCTTCCCACACCATGCTTGTTCCCCCTCCTTCCCTCCCCCACCCTCCCTCTCTCCCCTGCTTCCTCCTTCCCTTCCTTCCTCCCTTTCCTTTCCTATATGCTGTCATCAATGTTGCTGTTATCAACTCTGCTCCCTCCCTACCAACACCCCCTACTCTCATGCCCAGGGCAGCCTGCCACTGGCAACTAGATGACCCACCTTCTTAAAATCGTGTCAGTGTCGTGTCCTCAGGCAGTGTGAGGGAATGGGTAACAAAACCAGTTATCTAACCGTGATGTTCTGAATCCAAGCTCAGTGTTTCTTTCCTTCCACACTACACCCTCACATCAGTTTTTGTCTGGATTATCATTTTCTGGAGTTAAACCATATCCAACAGAAAGATTTAGGGCTTTTTTTTTTTTTTCAAGAATACATACTTTGTTGAGAAGTCGTCCTAATCTTTGGAAAATGAATCAGTTCTGTATTCAGCTGGCAAGGTTCGTGGTGCATAAAGCACCAGGAGTTCTCAATTTGGAAGCTACGCTTAACCACAAAGATTATTATACACAGTAATTGACAGGCAGAAAAAGACATGCCTTCTGCTGGCCTGTAAGATCTGATGGACTCTCCTAGCAATCTCCAAGAGTGCCACCTTCTTGCTGTGTCACCAAGCAGTAATGAAACCAGCCTTTATTTGCAAAATATAAAGAAAAGTGCATTAAATAAAAACCCAACAAATGGCTACCAAACCTCTCAAATACAAAAAATTCTCATAACACAAGTCTAACTTGAATACGCCCTGTAGGGCACCTTGCTGTTCTTGGCTGCCACATTTATTCTGCCGGTTAAGTCCCTATTCTAGCGGCCCTGCTAACTCATCTCGGCATTTGATAACAAGCAGAAAACCCCAGTATCAGGAGCACTACTGATTTTGAAAAGGAAACTGTAAGTGACAACCCACACTTTAATTACAAGCTGAAGCTGACACCTTGGGTCTTAGGCAATGCACAGAGGCACAAGCCACTGCACTGCAGTGAGAGATGTCACCACATCAGGCGTCGCAACTCGGGCCAGATAAAAGCCCAGCATTATAAAGGGCCAACTGACTGCATGGACGGCTTCCCCAGCATAAGATAAGCCTGAATGTGAATTCCAGCTCTGTCACTTTCTAGCTGTGTGAACGCTGGGGACGCTGAGGATGGCACAGGAGAGGACCTCTGGGCCGATGTCCCGGACCCCTGGGAGCAATCTTGGAGCTGGTTCATGTGGCTTTTGTCATGTAACCAATAAATACCTCAGCAGTTAGGTATTTGCAGTTGGGTGTCCTACTTCGTGCAGCTAACATATTTGAATTGATGCATTTCTCTTGCGAGAGAAGTGGAGTGAATTCTACTAGGTCTAGACGCTGGGACTCATGAAGAAATTCCACGGCCACTCAGAAAACCCACCTCCAAGAAGTTCTATCAGTTAAAGGGTGAGTATTGAAGAGCCACACTGAAATATAGCTATTTCTACTCCTACACCTACATTTTTACTGCGAGATACTTGGGAACATGGATTGTGAGAGGTGGGACACACATGTGTGATCTAGACATGAACTTGCTGGTAGGAACACACGGCTGGCTTGCCTCTCAGCTCTGGCCACAGCCAGTAACCATCTCCTCACTCTAGCTCTAGCAACTCTTGCTCAGTAATTAGCACAGTGTGGGCACTGGCTCTTCTGAGAACAATCTTTTTTTTTTTTTTCTTGAGAACCAATTCCTTAAGAAGTAGACAAGTGTTGCTACTGCTTATCACTATTTTTTTTTTTTAGATTTTATTTATTTATTTTAGAAAGAGAGAGAGAGAGAGTCCATGCACGAGTAGAGGGAAGGGCAGAGGGAGAGGAAGAAGCAGATTCCCCGCTGAACACAGAGCCTGAAGTGATGCACAATGTGGGGCTCCATCCTAGGACCATAAGATAACGACCCGAGTCATGCAGATGCTTAACCTACTGAGGCACCCAGGCGCCCCTCTCATCGCTAGTTTTAATCACAGAGTCTCTCTTACTTCCTGAATATGCTGGATTTCTCTAGAATCTAGATGACTTACTTTTCAGGGCTTTCATTTGCATTATCAAAGGGTATAACTTCTTCTATACTTTTCTGTCAGCTGTGCATACACAAGTATCAAGGCCAAAGTCTATTTTACTGTGTTCTCTAACAAATCTGTGCCAGGATCCCTCACTAAAATCAGAACATAGGACTCCATCAGCCCTAAGTCACATTTATCACCCTAAGCCCTAGCAGAAACAGTGACAATTTCTACTTTGATGCCATTGTGGGGTAGCCTTCATGTTTTCCCCCAAATTCAAGTCCATGCCTTTGAGTAGCTGTGTTTCCTTCTTTGGAATTATTTTTCCATGAAATCTGTGAGGGGGAAACATTTCTTGTTAATTACATAGCAAAGTATTTACCTGGTGTCAATTATTCAACCATTCTTGTTGAAAGCAATTCAACGGAAGAGCAAAAGTTTAGTACAGATGGTTGGATTCTTATGGCTTCGGGCAAGTACAATTCAGGGATGATTTAAATAATAAAATTAAGGGCAACTCATTACAACCAATGACCTTTTGTTTGAAGCATAAAATCAGAGATATGCTGAATTATTAGAAATTGAAACAAGAAATGAATCTGTATGCAGCTACAACATGTTCCCTGGGTATTTTTAGGCAAATTTTTGAGAAGTAGGTTCTTAAAAATAACTTTAATCTAAGTAAGTGACTCTTCTTTTTTTTTTTCCTTTAAGCTGTAGATGAGCCATCAGAAACCTTATTGTACCAAGGTTTAGAAAGAGTAATGGGAAACCATAAAGATTCTGGCAAAGTCAGAGAAAGCATAGGACTTAAATAGGTAGTCAGAAGTATTAGGATACATCATAGCATTAATAAAATTTAATGAGAGAATTTTGGATTTATAATAGGTATATAAAATTTCTAGAAAGTCGCTATTTCTATTCTGATACTGTATGTCAATAGAGTACAGGCTAATTAGGCCCATATGGAGAGAAATTTTGTTCATTACCCACGAAGTCCAATATCCCTCTTGCAATTATAAGTCCGAAGGGACTGGGTGGAGAGAGCTGACCAGGACTGTGGGAGGCACAGCCACTAATTCTCAGCATTATAAAACTTCTGCACAATGAGGGGAGCACAACAGAGAAGTTGACAACATCTGTACGGAATACGGAAAGATGTTCCAAACCAGTGCTTGCTGAAGAGCCTATTACAATGGAGATCTTGTCAAAATGCAGATTCTGATTTAGTGGGTCTGAGGTTCCAAGAAGCTCCCCATCTCTGGACCACATTTTGAGTAGCAAAGCTCTAACTTACTGGCACCTTTGTGGGGATGGCGATTCTTTCACAAAATCCTGATGCCATTTCCCACCATGTTGCCAGGGCTCATCACCTGGGAAGCCAGTGCTTGAAACAACTTTAGAAATATTTCAACTAATACTTAAAAAATAACCCAGTCACTTGTCAGACTACCAGGCAGGAGTTGGCAAACTCAAATGCCTATAGATGCTGTCGTGCCCTTGCTTGAAGGGGCAGTGCTGCTCATGCAACTGGCTGCTGCAAATGTGGCCAAATCGATCCCAACCTTAAGACCTCTGCATTGACTATTGAGTGTTTTCTGTCTGGAATGTTCAGTCCCCAAGATATTCCCATGAGGCTCTTAGGGGTCTAGAGGGTCTCAGCTCTAATGTCACTTCTCCAAAGGCTCTGGTCAGCCAATCATTCTCTCTGACATCACTCTACCCAACAGTCTTACGGTACTTAGGCTTTATGAAGCAAACTGGCTCACTTTCTGTCTCCTTCATTTAGAACAAAAGCTTCATAACCATAGGGTCCTTCCTGGACTTGTTTTGTCATTGCTTTATCCCAAGAGCCAACAGCGGAGTAAGAAGTATGGCGCAAAGAAGCTGTTCGATAAATATAAGCTGGAATGAATGAACTGTTTAATTCTAAGAAAAGAGAAGCCAAGAAAAGAACTCCAATGGCAATCTTTCATTTTTAAATGTTGGCAGTAAATTAAAACAGTAAACAAACAACTGCCCCCAAACCAACTGTATGGGCCAAATCAAACACACCTGGGATTGGGCTGTTTTGCATTCCCAGATTTAGCCCATTATACTATTAAGCCACATCAAGTCTTGGCATAGGGGCAGGAATGCGCAAAAATCTGATGCACTAAAAAAGGAAGGGACCTGAAGTCTGAGGGAAAGCATGTTTTTGTGTGTCTCCTGCATTCCCTGGGATGCTGTGCATGTACCAAGTTTTGCCGTCTTTCTAAGAAAGATGGTAGCTCTCAATCTCCACGGCTGCTTTGAGAACAGTGATGAAAAATGTTGGTTTATAGCAATGCCTGCTTTGCGAATGGATAAGCTCAGCTGAGAATGAGTAGGGGGAAGAGAGTGTTCCCCACATGATCCTATTTTTTCTTTCCCTACAATTTAGGCACAACTTCGAATTGCACATTGGAGATGCCTGGGCTGCCAGGTACGACTGCGTCCACTTGTCATGCTGCAGAACAAGCAAGGGTGCTTCTGTGGATACCTTGGAGTGCATTCTGCGTAGGCTGGGTTTGCTGTGTGTGTGTGTTCCATATAGGCATGTGTACGTGTGTAAACAAAGAATTTGAATGGAGTGACTCCAGACACGGGCCAAAAAGAATCAACATAGGAAGATGTCCTACCCTCTCAGCCATCATTTTATAGAACTTAAAGTCTAGGATTCAATGTGGAATTCTTACATGCTTCAGAGTACATGCTGGGACAAATGGGAGGAGGAGAGTTGGTCTAAGACCTATATCCCTTCTCAACTCACTCCCCCACCCTCGTGCACATGGATGTGGATCCCTACTCCATGTCCAAGTTCATGACCCAAACAGCAGTCACTCCTTGGCCACCCTTTTGGCCTAAGGGTATGCACATGGCACATGTATATGGGTGGAGAGGTCTGCCCTTGGGAAAAGGCCTTGGGGGTAGAGCACCTGGAAACCACTTTAGGCCTGTGTGGGCAGGGGACCCTGGAGTCTAGAGTATCAGGAGGGTGTTCTAGAAAGGAGTCTCAGATTCTAGTTGGCCACATATCTTTGGGTCAGTGGATGCTTATCCCATGAGGAGAGGGCACAGCTGGATGAGGATCAGAGTGAGGTCCTCTAAAGTGGGGTGGGGGCAGTTAGAGCAGCCGTCATTCTTGCTCAGTTTAAGGTTGGTACTGCTCGAAGGGCAGAGTGACTAAGAGGTAGGATTTCATTCCAAAACATAAAATGGGGGGCGCCTGAGTGGCACAGTAGGTGAAGTGTCTGACTCTCAGTTTCAGCTCAGGGCCACGGGATCGAGCCCTGAGTTGGGCTCTGCACTCAGCTCGGTGTCTGTTTGGGATTCTCTCTGCCTCTCTCTCTCTCTGCCCCTCCTGCTCGTGCTCTCTCCCTCTCTCTCTCTCTCTCTCTCTCTCTCTCTCAAATAAAAAATCTTAAAAAAAATGTCAAGAGATAAAATGACCTATTTAAAAGGTTTTCTCAGTAATGCACATATTTCCAAGATTAAATCTGGAGTGTTGATGAAGCTTTGCCTAAAATAGACACCAGGCCAGGACTATCTTTCCTTCTGATGATTTCCAGACCTGATTAATGCACAAAATTAATTTAGAATGGAAACAAAATCCTTGTGCAATGTGTTCAACTTATTTAAAAAGTCATTATGTGTTAAAAATATCTTAATATAAAAGAGTGTAGCTCGTACAAAAGTTTGAAACCAAAACAATTTTAAAGAAGAAACAGAAAAAAGACTATCCAATTTCAAAATAAAATTAAAATAAAACCCAGCAATGTAATGTAGTATCTGATGACTCTAGGGCACTCATCACTTGCAACATAAACATGATAGAGACGTAGGGTGAGGCTTCTTTTGAGCCTGGTGTGCCTAAGATTTGGTTCTCTTGTTACCTTCTTTCTGGCTGAACTTGCCAAGAAATTTTCCTCTTTAAATATACTTTGATCATACTTTTGCTTAACACAGTGGGGATCCTTGACAAACGACAGCGACCCACCCCAGTTCAGTTCTCTCTCTGAGATTCTATTCTATCCAATAATAGTCTATTCCTAAGTGTATATTCAGGCAATGAGAGTATCTGATGACTTTAAATTCTGTATCAAATCTTGATGCTGCTGAATATTTTCATGTTAAGTTTTCTAAGATTTTTTAAAAAGATTTTATTTATTTACTTGAGAAAGGGAGGGAGAGAGAGAGAGAGAGAGCGAGCGAGCACAAGTCGCGGGAGGTGCACAAGGCAGAGGGAGAAGCAGACTCCCCCCGACTAAGCAGGGAGCCCGATGTGGGGCTTGATCCCAGGACCCCGAGATCATGACCTGAGCCGAAGGCAGATGCTTAACTGACTGAGCCACTCAGGCATCCCAAGTTTTATAAGATTATTATCAAACCCCAAACCTCAGATTTTAAAATCCTTCTGGATAATTCCCATACACCAAAGAAGCTCTTTGGGCCAACAGGTTCCAGTTTGAAAAACTTGCAGTCTGACTCTGGAAAGCCTGGACATTGGGATCTTCATCCACCCCAAGTTCTCCTCCTCAGCATTGTGAGGACAACATGGGATGCTGTAAAGATCAAGGGTGTGGAGTTGTGGGAAGGCAGAGCAGGGCTGGTCTGGAGTTCAGACACCAGGCAAACACTTGCTCAGCCCACCAGGGGACTTATGTGCCTGCTTTGCTCAGATTAAAACCTACTCCGAACTTTAACAGCTATTTGAAAAGGGAAACAGCAATGACAGTCAAAACATGGAGCAACCAGTACAAATATGAAACAAGGGAACCAACCAATCAAACCGGATACCTGGGGCCTAAGAGCCACTCAGCAGCCTTGGCTGAGAATGGATATTAAATTTAAAGATGCCAGGACTTCACCATACCTGTCCTTTTTTACATCATGCTTCACCAAAAATTCACAAACTAAATATGGGCTGCATCCTAGCAGTGATGATTATAATAATGATAGCTAACATGCACAGAGCTCTCTACCGAGTGCCAGGTGCTGTTCCCATTTTATGGCCCAGGGAGGTTAAGGGATTTGCTCAAAATAGAAAACTAAATAGCCTAGTTGGTTACTAGGATGAGCCAGTATCCAAGTCTAAGCTGTCTCAATTTCTGGGCTTCATGCTGCCTATATTCTAGGGACTCCTGCTATAATGGTACTACCAGAGCAATATTCTATCAAAAATACTTTTCCCTTTAATTATCCATTTCAGTGGAGAGAACTGAAAACAGAATACATTTTAAGATTATTTGGTTTTAAAGAAAATTATGGCAGCTTCAACCTTCTTATTTATCACCCAGGCTGCTATTAGAACGAGCAATGTTAGACACATTGCTTAAAATGTAGGCCAAGGGGCAGCAGCAAAGCAAGGGGCTTGGAGGCGCCCAGGTGATGGGGAGGCCGGCTGGGGGATACATATTTGCCATGGAAAGTTCACAATGTGAATATTCCATCAGTGGGAATTAAGAGTTGTCAGTAAAATACATTTCCTTTCAGGAGAATCATACTGATCTCTACACACTCTAAGACCACAAAGTGGGCAACAGTCATTTGCAAAGCTTGCCAAAAACTGTTTAGGTCATACTCAAGCATGGGGAGTTCTAGTTCTGTATAAAATGACACTTTAGGAAAGATTAAGTCTGTAACAATAAGGTCTCAAAACAAAACTGGCCTTGAACCACAACTACAATGTGGCTAATGTGATGGTATTCATTATTCTCTGAAAATTCTCATTTTAGGGTTAGGGGGTGGCTACAAACACAAACGGCTTAATGACTCCTAGGAATGGACTGATAGCACAAGAATGTTTTTTTTTTTTTTTTGAGTTGCTAGGCAACAACTGAAAAACAAATGTCCATGTTCTGAGATCACTGTGCCTCCGTTCTCCCCGTAGGCAGCCTGAGCGCACTCCCCTCGGACCATGCAGCTGTGATGCTCATGGTGGGTAGTGGCCAAAAGATGGCAATCTGTGTCTCAAAACCACACCAGTTTGTTGGCCATGTGGCAGCCAAGATTTCTGGTCAACTAAAGTTCTACGGGATTGCCACCATTTTACCTAAATGAAGTCCTGTATCTCCCTCCAAGTGTTCCTTTCTGTCCTTTAATACATCATTTCAATCGACTTCCTTTACCTTGGCTTCTCCTACGTACCTAGCAGAAGCCTGAATTCACTTTTATGGGCAATTTTAAAATCTGGGAAAGTGGAGACTCCTTTCCTGAGAGTTATTTCTTTGTTTCTGAGAAACAGCCTGCACTGGGAGAAGGCCTACTTCATGTCACCTTTCTTAAGGACAAAGTGGCATCACACTTAAATAGTAAGTCAGCTTTCTTTGCAATACTCTTAACTATGGAGTCTGTTCTTTTTGAAAAAATAAACGACGGCATGTATGGTTCTAAAATTAACATCACACATGTAAGTACACACTTACTTGCTAGAAACCTGAACTCCCTTCTTTTGTTCTTTTTGCCCACCCCATCCTTAATTCCATCTCTGCATCTCAGTATTCCATCTGTCACCTTCCCTTCTGATGTGTGCTCAGGGCATAGAGAGAAAAACGATAAGGCAGTGATATTATGTTCATTTCTGGAAAGTTCCAAGCATAATTTAGTGCTTTAAGAACTCCCATCCCTTCCTCCCCTCCAGAAAACAATGAAATGGAAAAAACATCCAGATCTATAATTTGAATCAGGCCCCACCTTCATGGGCAGGCTGGCCAAGACTTACCTAAATGCACTAGTTCAAAGAGCACGGCCTGAGCAGTACTGTTCACCATCTGAAGCGGAGACCAATCCACTCCAGGCCAGTTGAGAGTGGGGATCCCGAGTGCCTGGTACATATGCACCATACGTGCATGACAAGAGGTGGTTTAGTAACTGCCATTTCTATAGCAACCCACACACACTCCGCAGGCTGTGTTTTGGGAATGCAGTTAAAACTGGATTCTACAATGTAGCTTCACTTAGAAGATGCTTTTATTTCTGTCATCTCGTTAGGATGAGAGTATTCAAATCCAGTAATAACCCAAGTCATCTTCAAACAGCAGAAACTTATCACGTCCAGGAACCGAAATGTTGATTTCTTTGCCAGTTAGTTGGTCACTTTAAATCCAAACCACTGACCTGGTTTGCATGCTCAGAAGTGACCATTCCCCAGGGCAACGAGTCAGATCACAGTCTGACAACCCGAAACATTGGACAACCATCTGCTGCCCCAGTTCTAGGCGAGAGGGCAAATGCCTGTAAAAGCAAGCTGACATAATCATCTCCTACTGCCCAGAAAGCCTCAGCTAAGATGCATTCACCATGACCAGTTAAACTTCGTGTGCCAGACGGGGGAAGGAAAACTGCTTCCTTTAAACTGCACCCCTGCACATGAGTGATGAGAACGTGTCTGTCCACATTAGCCCATCCCCTGCCCCCGGCCTCCACCCATGATCCAGGCACTGGCATGCTTCTACTTTCCAAAAGAGCACAGTTGGAAGACTGCAAGTTCAAGAAATCTGCTCATTCCTCAAAAGTAAAGACTTGTGCTCACTAAACAGAGTCCTCCCTTGCAAATCAAGGGCACAAATGAAGTGGCACTTTAACATGGTACTGACATGCAGCAGAGGTTTGAATTCTAGGATATGCAAGCTGCACTTCTTAAAAAAAATTCTTTTTATGGAGAGTGCACATAACAATGAGTCAGTTCAAACTGCCGTAACACACTAAACGAAATCCAACTTTCTTTACTTATGTTCTAAGGGAGTGCTAATCTATTAGGTCATCCTCTGATGAACATGTGGGTTGAAGTATAGAGATGCTAATTTTCATAATGGAAAATTTTTGGCTTGTTCCAAAAGGAAAGAAAAAAAAAGACAACTGTAGCCATTAAAAAAAGAATAAGAAAAAGGAAAAGAAGACAATGGTGATAAATGGCAGCATCAAATATTGATTCCATTCTGATGGTGTTTAAAAGGGAGCATCTCTAGGTCCCTCTCATCAGAATAAACTTTCAGTCATCTGGCAGTCATGGATTGAAGTATTTGAGGTAGTGTTAAAATGTGTATTTATTTTTCAAATAAAAGTCTCATGGAACTAAAAGCAATTTCATCTTTCTTTACAGAGTTTGAAGTCTTGCCCTATAACAAAGGCGTTACCCGTCTGAGCATCAATACTCACTCCTAGCAAAATGCTGAGGGCTACCCAGGTGGCAGGAAGTAGCACACTGTGGCTGTGCCAGGCACCCCTCCCTTCAGCCTTGCAGAGCATGAGCGCAGAATCTACGTTCTAGTACTAGAATGGCAAGACCTTCCCTGTTGAATGTCTTCTAGATCAAGGATCACAGAATTCTTCTGTATGAGGTGAGACAGCAAGTATTTTCAGTTTGTGGGGACACCTGGTCTCTGTCTCAGCCACTCAACCTCGCCAATGTAATGAGACAGCACTCATGGAGACCATACACAAATGGGTATGGTTGTGTTCGTGTCTTAGTCTCTTTGGGTTGCTATAAAAATAGTAACGTACTAGGTGGTTTATGAATTACAGATATTCATTGCTCATAGCTCCGGAGGCTGGAAGTGCCATCAGAATCAATGTCTCATGAAATCCCACTTCTTGGTTCTCAGATGGCATCTTCTCTCTGTCCTCACATGGGTGGGAGCTCTCTGGGGTCTCTTTTACATGGGTGTTAATCCCATTCATAAGGGCTCCACCTTCGTCACCTAAACATCCCCCAAAGGCCCTACCTCCAAACACAATGGGGTTAGGATTTCAAACATATGAATTTTGAAGGGGGGGGGAGGATGTAAACATTCAGTCCATAGCACCCAATACAATTTTATTTGGGGGTGTTTACATTTGAATTTCATTTAATTTTCATTTCCCATGAGATATTCTTCTTTTGATTCTTTCTTCAATCATTTAAAAATGTAAACACCATTCTTAGTTTTGCTGTAGTTTGCCAACCCCGATTTAGGTGAACAATTCTTAATGGATTCACACAGATTGCTGTATCTGGCTGTTAAACAGTTTGGAACTACCATTACTTTGATTTGCCTCAAAAGCAGATAATTTAAAGTGTTAAAATGGTTTGAAGTGATTATTGTGTTTGAGTTAATCATAAAGAGCTGCTAATTAGTAAGCAGTGTTTTAAGCTTAAGATGTGTTCCTACTCTTCTCCTGATCTGATAATACTGCCTTGGGAACTTTTTATTTAACCAAGATAACTTAGTTTCTACTGAAATAATGGTATTATATTGGTTAACTATAACAAAATAAGAACCTTAGTAATAAAAAAAATAGTAAAAAAAACCCTTATGAAATATGTAGGCTTCTATTGAGTTTAGGAAGTTCAAGAACATACGGTTTCTTTGACATATCCATCAATCTTAAAGTTCTCACAAAACATACTTTAAGTCATTTGATTATTTTTGAATGACTATCCAAATGTTGGCTTTTCTGTGTTCACCTACAAGTTGTTATAGCCAGGAGTTTGGCAGCTACATTTCTCACAGTTGATGCTAGGTTAAAGAGACCATTTAAGTGAAAATAGATCGTGGACAAGGTTCCTGATGACAAAAGGCTCGATGCTGTGGGGATTATTTCCAGGGAAGAGATGGAGAATCGGATAACTTACATTTCAGAGGCTTCACCGCAATGCACATTTCTTTGTTTTCACGGACTTCTGTATCATTTTAATTTCTTGTTGCTTCTGTCATAAATGACCATGGACTTAGAAGGCTTAAATCAATCCACCTGTATTCTCTTATAGTTCTGGAAGTCAGAGTTCTGAAGTCAGTTCCACCGAGCTGAAGTCAAGGTGTCAGCAGGATTGGTTCCTTCTGGAGGCTCCAGGGAGCCTCTGTTGCTTTGCCTTTTTCAGCTTCTCGTGGCTGCCTCTTTTCCTTGGTTGTGGCTCCTTCCTCCATATATTCAAAGTACACGGCTCTAGTCTCTGCCTCCACGTCCCTGTTGCATCTCCTCTGGTTCTAATTCCTCCCGTCTCCTTCACAAGGGCCCTTGTGATCACAGGAAGGCTGCCCCTCTCTCTGTACGTATGTATATGATTGTCTTCTGCGTATATAATTATTTTTAAGTACAAATGTTACTTCACAATAAACTGTCCAGGTAACTAAGAAACTTCAAGGTCCATTTATATTTCTGGTATCACTGCAATATGTACAATGTAAGTGAGAGGGGTTACATTATGGTTTTGGGGATGGAGAAAGGGATTTGAAAAGAGAGATCCTGCTCACATAATGGGACAAGCTTCGGGGACACCTTAGCATAGACGGGGAAAGGGATGGGTAGGCAGTTTGGTGTGGGAGCAATGGTGGTGGTGCAGAAGACAAGTGGCTGGATATGAGGCAGAGCGACAGGCAGTGGCTGGCTCTGAAGACATCTGTGTGCCTGAGGAGTGTGGACTGCTGGAACTGGTCAGAAAAGAGGGAAGCGTCTGAACCAAGGCAAGAGGTAACATAGAGAAGGAGGGGAGAGGGGACATCTGAGAAATCCTGCTCTGACAGCAACATGTCTTTGCAGGGAACCAGATGTGGCTGCAGGCAGGAAGGTGAAGCAAAAGAATAAAGTGGGGAGAACTCTGAGGTTTCTACTTGGATGGTCTGATAGGGGACACCCCTTAACTTTTCTGAAGAGTGGGTGGCAGGAAGCAAGATCGTAGCAGGCTAAGAAATGGAAGCAGCACATGGAGAACAATCTTTCAAGAGATCTGGCTGAGGGGAATCTGGGAAGTGGTTTGGAGGGCACGGTCTGTGAAAGCCTTCTACAGGACGGGGAGACTTCTGTTTACCTTTTTTTTTCTCTGTTTATATACTCTTAGGGTGTACTTGCTCTGTGCTAGGTGTTACACTTAGCCTCTTATAAGCACTAACTCATTTTTCCTTGGCATGGTCCATTTTTTGTCTCAATTGAGCTAGGTCATGGTTCCCAGATATTTGGTCAAACACGTGCAGATGTTGCTGTGAAGGTATTTTTAAAATGAGATTAACATATAAATCAGCAGGCTGAGTAGATTTCTCTTCATAATGTGGGTGGGCCTCATCTAGTCAGTTGAAGGCACCAAGAAAAAGACTGCCTGCCCCCAAGGAAGAGAAAATTCTGCCAACAGCCTACCTTTGAGCCCAAGCTGAAACATCAACTCCTCTTTGGGTCTCCAGGCTGCTGGCTGACCCTGCAGATTTTGGATTTGCCAGCTTCCACACATGTATAAGCCAATTCCTTAAAATAAAATATACCCCCGCCTCCCCCAAAACACACACCCTATTGGTTCTGTGGTTCTGTTTCTCTGGAGAACTTCATTTAGTATCTTCTTTGTAACAATATTACATATTATTATTATTATCACCCCCATTTCATAGTTGAGAAAACTGGCACAAATTTGCCCAGGGCCACATAGCCAGTGTGTAGCAGAGCTGGAATTCCAATCCAGTGTGCCCCCAGACCCCTTGCTCTTAACCACATGCCATGCTGCTGCTCCAGAGCACAGACCTGAGCACATTTGGGGCCAACTGGGAGGCTGAAGGGAGAGAAGCAGAATATAAAAGGAATAAGAGCCTCAACAAATGCACGTCTTATATGAATGAGAAAACAGGCACGGTGATTTGCCCAAGGTGGGACTTACAGCTTTACAAGGAGCAGACCCAGGTTTTCAAGATACAGAATGCAAGCTGTCTCCCTTCTTCCTACTTTCTCCCGTGTTCTTCTGCGATTCTCCCAGTCACGCCCCTCTCAATCTATCTTCTCCTGGGAAGCGTAGGGCTCCTCATGTCCTGACTAGGTTGTAGAGGGCACACGTCAGTGATAGTCTGTCTATCTTAGTGCGGGATATGTTAATACAGTGACACTGTCCATCCATCAATATCAAGTTTAGTACGTCTAGTAAAATCAGTGAATTCCACACAAAGAATTATGGCTTCTACTAGTAATTATTTGAAAAGCAAAATGAACCAAAGCAAAACAAAACAAAATCCCACCAAACCCCAGACACCCAACAACAGTCATTTATTTTCAAATATAAATTCCCAGAACTATGATTTGACTACTCAAGGAATATAGGTATCTTTGAAAATACATTTGACACTACACATCTCCCAATAATCTTTATGCACGGTCTAATACTTTAAAATTCTGGGCTAGGGGATCTGAAAGCCAGTATATTCTTTTTTTTCTCTTTTAAGTTTTTATTTATTTATTGAGAGAGAAAGATATATATAGAGAGAGCACGAGCAGGGCAGAGAGGGAGAAGCAAGCTCTTCACTGAGCCAGGAGCCCAGCGTGGGCTTAACGTGGGGCTCGATCCCAGGACCCTAAGATCATGACCTGAGCTGAAGGCAGATGCTTAACCAATTGGGCCACCCTGGAACCCTTGAAAACAGAATTTTTAAGCTTGACTTTCAAGGTTATGGAATACGGAAGGGGGAATGAAGGTGGTATGAAAATCTAAGCACACAAGCATGTGCGCCATATTGTTGTGATGAACATCAACAATAAAACTTCCTAGAGAATAATTTAGAAAGATTAAAAGCTTCAGAATTTCATATTTTTTAGCCAGCAGGTCCACTTCATATAAAATTTTATCCTAAGTAAATAAGTATGGCTGCACCTAAAGATTTAGCTGCAAAGATATTTATCACAGCACTGGTAAGAATAGTAATGTTTTGCTCTAATTATAGGGAACAGAGCAACCAAATTATGACACTTCCACATAATGAAATACTATGCAATCATTAATTTTGATATTGCAGACTCACAGTTGATGCTATGTAAGGACGTTTGTGATATGCAAGTGATTTTTAAAACGAACAGCACATGGCATATAATCCCATTCCTGTTAAAAATATATTTTTTGGAAGGCAGCCTTTCTAAGAGGGCCCCAGGGATCCCCATGTGCTGGTGGTCACACTTGTGTGCAGTCCACCCCACCCTGTACCTGTGTTGGGCCCTGTGACCAAGAGCATATGGAAAGAAGCGATGGTCTGTCACTCTGACATTAGATTATAAAGGACTGTGACTTCCATTTTGCCCACTTGTGCTTCTGTATTTTATTCTATTTTATTATTTTTCTCTTTGCTTCGGTGAAAGCTGCCATGATGTGAGCAGCCCCATGGAGAGACCCCTAATGGCAAGGAAGGGAAACCTCCCACCAACAGCTAGTAAGGAGCTGAGGCCTGCAATAGCTTTGTAGGATTGGAAGTGTGGTCACCAACCCCCTTTGGACCTTAAGATGAACACAGCCCTGGCTGGCAGCCCAACTGCAACCTTGCTGGAGGACCTGACCCAGAAATCACCCAGGTAGATGGTGTCCTGACCTTCCAGAAAATATTAGATAAGAGATGCTCACTGTTGTTTAAAGCTGCTGAGTTTCGGGGAAATTTGTTACGCAGAAATAGATAACTAATGCATATGTGCATAGCGAAATGACTGGAAGGATATAGTACAAAATACTATAAACGGTTTCCTCTAGTCGGGGGGGATTATGGGTAATTTTTGTTTCTCTTTTGGTACCTTGTTGGCCATGTTTTTCTTTTTTCATTAAACTTAAAAACCACATGACCAAGAGAGATCATAGACCTAAAGAATAAAAGGATAAAGATTAGGGGAGCCGATTGTAGCTCTCATAACCTTTAAAGATTCAAGTAAATGAGTTTAAAGGTACAACAAAACAAAACAAAACAAAACAAAACAGAAACAAAAACAAAAACAAAAACAAAACCCTCCAGAGAGCCTGCCTGCTTGGCACAGTGGCCTGAGCTTCACCTGCCAGAAACCATGCAATGCGCTGTGTGCAGCAGCATTCAGGATCTTTCCAGGAAGGGAGACTTGCATGGGCTTCTTCAAAGGAAAATCAAACAGTAATGAAGTCTTCTGCTAGCCAATCACAGGAGTCTTGCTTACCCAGCTTCTGGTCAAATCGCCACGCCGCGACATAGGCATTGTGCCTCAGACTGCTCTGTGTGGCCAGGGGCACGGTGACATAAATGGGACCATCCACCAGCACTGGCGTTCCATCGCTGCTGAGCAAGTGGACGCTGACAGCTGTGACTGGGGTCAGGTCATACCTGGTGACGTTTCCTGGAAGCAAGAGGGATTCTCCATCACACGCGCAAAAGGGACCCGCGTGGGGCTCCTGCCACCGTCTGCAGCTACCATCCACTGAGTACGGTACCTCCATGCTGGGCACTGTAGTCAGCACTTTACATATATAAAATCCTCACCATGCCCTTTGTAAGGTAGGTAAAATCCACATCTTACATGTAAAAGAAAAAGGCTCAGAGAGGGTGGTAATGGGAGCTGGCCCCAAGGGCATGGTGGTCTGTCTGGGATCCAAGCTCAGATTTGCCAACTCCAGCTACACAACGGTGCTTTGCTTTCATAAAGGGGCTCAAAAGGAAAAGACTCATCTATAACGTGAGAGGAGGGTATGTGTAGAAATCCCTGCAATCAACTCCGAGACACAGTGAACCCCATGCACATATTAATAACTTGGTAGATCCCCATCATGAAACCAAATGTTTTATATTAGAGGCTGCTTTAAAAGAAAAAGAATTTTTTTCAAGGAGTGCTTCACAATCCTAGCTTACTTCTACTAAAAGTACACTACTGAAAATTTGGACTTGAAATATTTATGAGTTATTTTAGTTGCCATTGTTATTTTGATCTGTTTAAAAGGAATTTAATACATCAATTATTCTACATTAGAGGCCTTTTATCCAAGTTGATGCTTTAATGACTGCCTATTTTATAGATAGATGAGGGAATGCTTATGACAGCGATATTATATTTATATACTTAAGTAATCCATTTTAGAACAATTTTTCTCCAGTGAAATATAATATCACACAAAATGTCATCTGTTATAATTTTAAAACTTGAGCACAACGACAAAAGCAGAGTGATAAAAAAAAATTTAAGCTCCATTAGAACATAATCTATAGGATTTCTTATTAAGCTACTTATATACTTACCTACCCATCAACTACCTGAGCTAACAGTGAACCTCCACTTAGGGCTAGATGTAAACATTTAAAGAAAATCCAGGGAATTTTAGAGTTTCAACACGAGTTATAGCTAAACCCTTCGTAGAGCAATTTACACATAGGTCATGACAACACTACCTTTTACAATTCATACTCATCTTTGAATACTCATCATCTGTCATTGCAGGAAAACACATGGTAATGGGAATTCCACCAAAAGGTCCACGTCAGAATCACAGGCTCAACTTCTGAAATCTTTTAGTCTGGGCATTTCACTTTAGGATAAAGAAAACCAAACCCAGTATTTACCATATTTCTGGCCAAACCATCTTCTGGATTGAGAGCTGAACCTGCCAACTACCCAAAGGGCACACAGAAGTAAAGCCAGGTCTATCATCTACCTCTCTAGGTTCTTCCGTCAGACTCTCTGGATGATACAGAACTGAAAACCAAGAGAAATTAAGCAACTCACTAGACTTTGTATAAAGAACTCAGAGATAACGTTCTCAGCCGCGGAGGGTGCTGCAGATTTCAGCAAACCCAGGACAGGATGTCCGCAGAGGGAAGCAGCAGGTAGACTAGGAAAGCATTCCAGACTCATCATCCATCCTTGCCTCCCACTTAGCTCTGTCTCCAGATTTCCACTCATCAATTGTCCCTTGCTATTTTTTTTTCCTTTTTTCTTGCACATTCCTGGCCCTGGCAGCCCGGGTTCCAGTACCAGCTAGATGCACCGCTAGCTGCATACATGGCCTCAGGCAAGTTACTTTGCCCCTCCGGGATTTGTTTTTCTTATCTGCATTATCTGGACTAGATGCTTTCCTATGAGCCTATGGAAAGAAACAGACTCAGCTATAAACATTCAGAAGTAAGTCACAGCCTTGCAGAAAAGCACTTATTAATTTAACACAATATACATTAGGTTCACCTGGTTTAATGTTCTTTGAAAAGCTCTCCGTTGGAAGACACAGCAGGCAGTGATACCTCCTTTCTTGAGGCTTCTTTTCTCTTTCTCAGGGCCCACTCCTACTCTATGCCTTCCAAAACACTCTCGCTCTACCCTCCCACTTTCATTATTCTGCAACGAGTCATACTTTGAAGGGCTCAATTGTTTCCCCTCCAGCCCTGGTTAGAAGACTGCAACTCTACACAAAGCACTGAGTTCTGTATATAATGAGGTCTTTTCCTCCGTTCCCTCTCGATGTTACCAGGCTCCTGTCATGTCCGGATGAAGACAGGTGTCAAGGCAAAGGTAGCTGGGTGAGGGGGGAGCGCCCCTGGACCAAGCTTAGGAGGCCTCTGAGTGCTCTTGTAACATGAGGGGTTTTGCTCACGTAGCATCTAGGCTTCCACTTGGCTTTGCATTCTGTTACCGACGTCGCTGGATGTTACTCATTTTGCAGACTCATCTCTGTCTTCCTGGAGTTACCAGCAGAAGTCCTTTCTTGTAAACCCCTTGGGAATGCCAGAGGATGGTTGTATGCTTTCTGAGCAACTAGAGTGGGGAGTGTGATGCTGTGATGTCTGTGTGTGTATGAGGAGGTGGACCCGTGTGACACCAGGAAACTATGGAGCAGGTTGGACGCAGGTGAACAAATGAGAAAGTGGCCCAAATCTCCAGCTGGCTGAATTGCTCTATTTACAACTCTGGAAACTCCTCTGAACTGGACATAACCAAGAACACTCCAAGGAAACCGGCCTTCACAGCCCTTTCCAATTCCATCTGTGGTCTCCATTCATTTTCGCTGGGCTCTAGTTACGGCCTGCCATCTCACACTGGTATGTGTGGGCCAGGCCATCATGCAAAGCTGAAATCTCTTAGATGCATTTTATAAAATGAGAGGCAAGCAAGTGGGTGTGGGGCAGGAGGGAGGGTGTGCACCGTGTGAAACTGGGTGAGATGTCGGGGTGTAAGTGGAGCCCATGGTCCCAGAGCCCTCATGGGTGTGAGCCAACACGCCGCAGGGTGGCCACCTCTCCTGGCAGCACTCAAGGAAGGTCTGAGTCTTCTTCCCACATCAGCTGTCAGTTATTTCAGTGGGCAAGAAGCTGCATGTAACCTTCTAAAGACCTTCCTTCTTCCCTCTGAAATAACAGAGTGATTTTAAAATAAAACAAACTCCTCTAAAATCAATAGTTCTAGGTCTTTGGTTCTCTCTTCTTCATCATCTCGGATGTCATAATTTATTCAAGAGCTCTTGGAAGTGGGGCACACAAAAATTAATGAGCCCTGAGGAATAAGATTGTCCCTCCCAGTTAGGGTTTTAGGGTTGTGTACCATTTGCTGGGGAGACTGGGTAGCAGTTGCATGATGGTCTCAAAATGTACTTTTTCCTATTCCCTGAAATAGAACTTTTCTCCTAGGCCTGTAATTTTAAAGTAAAAGTCAATATTTTCCCCCAATCATGTTTACTTAAAGTGACTACCAAGCATTTTTTTTCTCTGATGGCCCATTACCGATGTATTAATTGCATCTTCATCACACAAAAACTGAAGTAAGAAGAAACATTTCTGAAAGCAGGTGCTACAGATGGATGAAAAGTGAGTAACTAAATCACCAGGTCACCTTGATCAGTCACCAGAAATTCATCAGCATTCTACAAAATGGATCAGGTGCTGCAGGTGTAAAAGTTTTTCCAGAAGGATCCAAGGTCCGTTTATGCAAAGCTCCGGACAAGTCAGGGAAATGCAATAAAAGCGTTTCTGGGGAGATGCAGTCACCTCCTCATCGAGCAGGATTTAGCCCAGAACAGCTTCTGGTTTTCCAGCTTATGTTGTGACTAGTCAGAAGTGTTGGAAAAAGAAGAGGGGAGACAAGAAATGACTCAGGGCTTCAGCATCTGCCACTTTCCAGTCCCTAGGACCAGGGACCACCGGTAGTGCCAACTGCACTGTTGGCTGCAAACCAGTTTTTACTGATAAGGGATTGTATGTATTTTCTGGCTGCTGGCTTTTAGTTTCTCTGATTTTTAAGCTCTATGTGTCATGCCAGGATAGGGTGACACCGACTGAGCTGAAGAGAGGTCCATCAGGAGAGGATTCAAATCAACATCGAAGCCTGACCACTGTTTGCCAAGTCGAGGCAGAGAGAACAGCACAGAGAATGGGAAGATGTGGGAACATGCTGGATGGGCGCAGATGATCGAGAGCAGAGGCTCCCACTCCTAATTGCTCTGATTCCTAGAAATGACATCCCCGACGTCCCCACCCAGCTGTTGACACGTGGGTGGGGCTGTGCAGGCTGTGAGGGCAGCCACACAGCAGCTCCATCAAACCCACTTCAGGGCCAAGTGGGGCGAAGGGCAGAGAGCCTTATGCTTGGGGGAAAAAAATCCATCCCAACTTCAATTAGAAGCATTTCTCTGAATTAAATATATTTAGTCTACCAAAGGGGATCTCAGATGGTACATAAGGCAGAAGGGCTGAAGGAGACGAATGTACTCAGATGCCCCTCCGTGGTGGTGGAGACCGGAAACCTTCGTGAACACAGTTCCAACGCACTTGCACTTCACAACTCCGGTTCTTCCAAGGAGGACTCACGCTTCCAGCCACGAACAAAGATCCACACACCGAAGCCCCAGCTGAGAAGAAAACACACTCCAATTACCTGTTCCATTTCCATCCAATCCTCGCAAATAAGGAAAACTGTCCACCTCGGACGGGGAGCTGGCGGCGGTGAGGAAAGCTGTCAGGTCACTGTAGCTGGTGTTCTCAGGCAGCCGCAGAGCTCGTCTCTGGAAGTGGACCCGAGGCTGTGGCCGGGCACCTGCAGAGATTAACTTCTGAGTTACCTCCCGAAGGAGCAGTAAATCTAAGGCAACCAGGAAGCGAGTCTCCCTGGTTCAGCATGCCTCCCCACCCCCTCCCCCTGGCCCCCCCATCTCCGCCCGTCCCCCAGTCACACAGGGCACAAAGATGTGACAACATGCTATTATGGGGATAGAAATAATAGCCCATTGTCACATTTGTTTTGACACAGGATGTTATTTAGGTTTTTAACAAAACGCTTTCCGAGCCCTAGTTGTGAGCAAGCTTTTCACTGCCCAGCATTCGCCCATGGGGGGGGGGGTACCATTTTAGGAAAGGGCGTCCGCATAAGCTAACGGAGCTGATGACAATTCATCTCTTTACAAAAACAAAGCAAGAGATACCCTTTGAGACTGTTACAAACACCTCTTTCATCTTCTGGCAAAATCTGGTTTAACTCCACAGACCAAAAGTGAAGCCAAGCATGGGAAATAAATGTGCGGCCTGGACAAGAATTGTAAGCAAGTGCCCAACAGTAACGAACACTCTTCCCTCGGAAGAACCTGCCACGTGGCATCCAGGCTCTCTGGTGGGGTGCACGCTATTCGTCCCAGATTTAAGATGAGACTCCTGAAATGACGCAGAAATGTTCCCTTCACCGCACGCTGCGTGCAGAAGAACAGGTTGGGCCCATTCAGGCAGTCATCCCGTGCCTGCAGTTTGAGTTTGTGCTCTACATTGTTGTTTTGACTGCAAAACCCGGACCTGTTTGTACCGAATGCTATGGCGACAGTCGCAAGGCGTAACGGTGCTAAGTCACTTTGCACAAACCCAGCAAAAACATCCTTTGGACAAAAATTAGTAGACGTGGAAGTCGTAGCACTCACACACTTCTGTGAATGAAAACTGTGGTTCCTGAAAAGCAAGGATCCGCCCTGGTGCCTGGTCACTGCATATCCTGCCCCGGGGGGTTGTGGTTTCCCCTGTGGTCAGCTGGAGGCTCCCTGCCCCCAGGCTGTGGCTGTCTGGGCGCAACGGGCAGCCCAGAGCTGCCGGTCTTTATGCCTGCCATGGGGTTCCTTTTAACCCGGGATCAGAAACTTTTTAGAGGGGAATAAGCTCATCCATAAGCATAAGGGAGTTTAAGGGCTCATAGGATTTCTCTTCCTACAAGTGAGGCCACAGACACCCAACAGACATGAAGTTTGGGGGAGGCTGGCTGGACTGTGTACAATTGAGGTGGCAGAGAGTCAGACGTTCCCCCTACACCTGAAAATCTCCTGGTTAGAGTTCCCAGATGACACAGGCTCCACTTTCGGGCCCCGGGGAGCCAGATGCCCAAAGTCATGTCTTCTGTTGCCTCCACTGAGATTAACTGGAGGAACACGTGGTCCTGTCTCAAACCAATGCTAATCTGTACCCCAAAACAACACCTTGGGTGCACTAGAACCCAAGGATCTGTCTCGGTTCACTCCCAGCTCTGCTCAGTCTGGTCTTTTCCTTTGATTTCACAGAAGACTGATGTCTTCCTCCTGTCACCTCCTTGGTCTGCACAGAATCTGGACACCTCGTGCCCCGCCCCCCAGGAGCGCCCCATGCGAGGAGTAGTCTCCTCCCTACTGTGCTCGGAGATGGAGAGTCAAAGCCAACCTTTTCTTTTCCACCCCTGTGAGATGGGAAGGCTGAGATCTTTGCCAAGGCTCCTGTGGCTGGAAGGAACAGACCAGAGGGCTGATAGGTGAAGGGGGAATCACACTGACCCCCTCACCAAGTCGGGCCTGGAACGTGGAGACCCCAGACCCAGCTGCTCCCCAGCTCTCCGGGGCCACTGGGTATCCCTCCTTCCCCTCTCCCTCACCCCTCTCTCTAAGAGGCATGCAGCCTTCTCTTGTTCTCCAGCATATCATGCATTGCAGTGAGAGATGCATCTCTCTCCTCTCCCCACCCCAACTCCCCACCCCTGCTCCCCACCCTCCCTCTGCTGCCTCCCCTTCCGTTTTTTGTGGAGAACTTGGTCACGAGCCAGACATCTGGGGTCTATCTGCTGTGGCTGGTGGGCGGGGGGCACAGAGGGGCTATGCCTGGGGCAGGTTCGCTAGCAGGGGATGTGGCCTGTCCAGCCCATTGGACACATGCTGGGACCAGCAGCACATGGATCCCTGTCTGGTATGGGGCCAAACACACTCCCAGACACAGAACAAAGGCAAGGCCTCTCTGCCTGCTAAAATGACCAAAGAAATCTCTGAGGAGTTATGTAAGGGTCGAAGCTACGCCAAGCCTCGGTGTGAATGAAATCCAAAGTGCCCGAGTGGGGCTGGGGAGCGGTTATGTCCTCAGGCCTAGCTTCCTAGATCGTCCTCAATTGCGGGACGGGGTGTGATTGGCCCCTGGGGATGGGGGGACCGAGAGGACAGGCCTAGCTAGATCTTCTCTGGATGCCTGTCCCACATTCCCCACCACAGTGGGTTTTCAAACTTTTTCTGTTCTTCTCAGACTCAGCTCCATCTCCATGCCTAGATGTTCAGGTTCTCCGTTCCTGAAATCATCGGTTTACCACGTCCTGCCTCCGTACTTCAAAATCTGTCTTCCCTCTTCTCTTGTCCCTTCTGTCCCTGCTGTCATCCAGGGTCAACCCAAACCTCTATCCTAAACTTCTGCTAGTCATACTGCAAGACTCGGCCCCACCAACTATTCTTGCCTTTGTCAATCATCTTTCTCTACAAGGCTTTTCCTATACAACCAACAAATATACCCATTTCTTCCTCATCTAGAAAAACATGACTTTCATGCTGTTATCCCCGTAAGTGAATGCCTCCTCTCCTTTCCCCCAAGCCCCAGCGATCTGGCTTTTACCCACAACACACACCGCCCTCGGAAATGTCAATGGATGACTGTATAATCTGCAAACCCGTGACTATTTCTTGACCTTCCTCCTCACTGACCTCTTCACAATGGTCAACACTGTTCACCGCCCCCGCCCAGGAACCCCTCCTGCTTGGCATTCACAGTCCTGCACTCTGGTCTCTCGAGTTGGCTGGCTTTTTCCTCTGCAAGTATGTTTTTTCTCCTCCCACCTCCGGATGAAACAGTTCCTAAGGGGCTGCCTTGAGCTGCCTCCACGGTTTCTGGCTCTTACCTTACTGACCCCCCACCATGGTGGCCTTCCTGTTCACCCCAGTGCTCTTCAGAGCCTCATGCCTGCATTTCCTCTGCCTTCCAGACATCACCACCTGGATGCCTCACAGGTACTCCAACACCATCCTCTACTTTCTCCCCACTTAACCACACCCCCATTCTGCCCAATGCCCACTCAGCTTTGGTTCCAGGCCACCATCATTTTC
Organism: Vulpes vulpes; assembly: GCF_048418805.1. Lineage (NCBI taxonomy): Eukaryota > Metazoa > Chordata > Mammalia > Carnivora > Canidae > Vulpes > Vulpes vulpes. The sequence goes on along the minus strand of NC_132781.1, from coordinate 106,180,821 downwards.
CCTTTCTATTATTCTGAGCATCTACTCACTGCCAGGACTGGCCAATCTCCTCTCATCAACGTTTCCTTTTCTGGAATCATCTTCTTCTTTTCTGCCTCCACCCTACGTTACCCTGTGTTACCCCTTGCCTTAACTGTGTCCCCAGCCTCTCCCCCTTTGCCACTTCACCTGCTGACACACTGACTTTTCCAAAGTCATTCTGGTCACATCCCTTCTTTGCTCAGAGACCTTCAATGGATTGCCACCACTTAGCAAATTAATGATGGCAGTGACAATTACAGACCAGTACAAACCCCAACTACTACAATCCCCATCCTGTGAGAGGTGCAGTTCAGTGCTTTAGAATTTACAGTTCTTTTTAGGATATTATTTATTTATTTGAGAGAGAGTGTGAGTGGCAGGAGGAGAGGAGGGGGAGGGACAAGCAGACTGCACTGAGCACCGAGCCCAATGTGGGGCTCGATCCCATAACCCTGAGATCACAACCTGAGCTGAAACCAAGAATCAGGTGCTTAGCCAACTGAGTCACACAGGTGCCCCTACAACGTTCTTATATACATGTCATTTCACTTAATATTCACAACAATCTTGTGAAGAAACAACTCTCCTCTTTACAAGTGAGGAAGTGGAAGCCCAGAGAGATTAAGGGACCTGTCCATAGTCATCCTGTTACTGAGGCAGAAAGGAGTTCTTTCACTCCTAACTTGTTTCCTCTCCTAGTACATCATACCTACCTCAGAAGACATGCTCTGCTCACTGCCAACTGGCTCTCACCCTCTGGCCAAGCAGGACTGCACAGCTCTGTACCTCCAACACATATTTTCATGCCTTTTCCCCAGTCTCTATCTGCACACCCTACACATCATCCCAGATGTGCCTTAAGTGTTACTTCCTCTACGGAGATGTCCTTGATCCCACCCCAACCTCTAAATGCTATTTGTATCTTTCTCCTGCACTGACTTTTTTAAAAAAAGTATTTTATTTATTTATTTGAGCAAGAGAAAGCACGAGCAGTGGGGAGGAGCAGAGGGAGCAGGAGACGCAGACACAGGGCTTGATCTTAGTACCCTGGGATCATGACCTCAGCCTCTTAACCGACTGAGCCACCCAGATGTCCCTCCAGCAGGGATTTTACTGTGCCTTCTATTATGTTATTTGGAAATGTGCATCTCCCTAATCTGAGGCACCATGGGAAGAGAACACGGAGTAGGGGAATCACTTAGTTCTACATTTAAATCTTTTTTTTTTTTAACAATCTTCTTTTTGAGTGACTTTGGGCTTCAGGTTCTTTATCTTTAAAACAGGTAGGAATCACACCTGTCTCATAATGTGGTTGCTGTGATACTAGCTCAGAGCACACATGTCTGATGCCTAGCAGTGCCTCCCTGGACATCATAGGTGCAGGGTAAACATTAATTTCCCATCTCCTCTCCCCTTTTAGATGGAAGCAGGTGTTCTGTAGAACACATCGTACCGTGTCCTGTACACGGCTGGTGCTCCACAATATTTACAGAACTACATGTAAAAATGAGCTGTACTGGGCAGCTCACTAGGTCCAAAGAGTGATCTGTCTTAATTCTGACTGGGTCAGGATTCCTCAATCTTGGCGCTATTGAACATCTCAGGCCAGGTAATTCTTTGTTGGGGGAGGGGAGCTGTCTGTGTACTGGGGCATGTCTGACAACATCCTTGGCTTCCATCCGCCAGATGCCAGTAGCAGCTCCCAAGTTGTGGCCGCCAGAGAAGTCACCAGACATTGCCCAATGTCCCTGGGGAACAAAAGTTGCCCCAGACTGGGAACCACTGCACAAGACACTCTGAGCATCCTCACCATGATCCAGACACCTACAGAGAGTCTCCTCCGCAAGGGGCACTGGGCATGTGAAGAATACAGGGACCAAGGCTCCACGGACCCGGGGGCTCAGGGGTTAGGGAAGGCATCATGGGAATGGCTTAGTTACCACAGTGCTTGGAGGGCCAAAACCTCAGATCTATGCGGAAAAGCCCAGAGGGAGCTTCAGGAGAGGGCCCAGTGGGTGGCATCCGCGACCCCCGCTGGAGGCAGGGCAGGGGTAAGCGAGCCGGGAGGGCCCGGAGCCAGGCGCTGCAGGGATGGGCCCGAAAGGGTGGCTTTGTCTGTCACCCAGCTCTCACGGTGGGTGCAGGGGTGTGGGTGAAGGGGTGGGTGGGTTGAAGGGGTGAGAGGTGCACCGGGAGGCTGTCATGGGAAACGAGGGGACAGCGGCCTCGGAATGGAGCCCGGAGGTGGCTGGGCAGCAAGGGCGGGAAGAGGCCTGAGGGGCAGGGAGCTGATGAGCCAGGAGCCCCCCACCCCCCCAGGACGCCTGGGTCTGCGCAGCACCGGGCCCTCCATCCCCACCCCCGACGACCAGGCCCCAGGCCCCGGGAGGGCCCTGCAGCGGCCCCTCGCGGCCACAAGTGCTCCGTGGGGGAAATTTCCAGAACGGCGTGAGTCAAAGGAAAACCGAGGCGTGCTAGCGGCGAGGGCGGACGCCTGCGGTTTGGGAGAGGATGGAAATGCGTGTGGAATTGCGTGGAATCTTTGGGAGGAAGGAGGGCTCCAAAGGGCTTCTGGAACGGCAGGCTGCCCTTTGGCGAGCTGAGGGAGCTGTGGGAGGCGTGCGGAGGCGATACGGGGTGAGAAGAGGGGCGCAAGGTGGAGGAGGGACCCCGGCAGGGCCCTCGCAAGGCCAGGGAGAAGCCGCCAAGCCATCCTCCCCGCTGGGTGAAAGGCAGCGAGGTCATTGCTAAGAGGGACACGGGGGTGGGCGGGGCTTCGGGCGTGGTGGGCGTGGCACGGTGCAAGGTGGGCGTGGCACGGTGCAAGGTGGGTGGGCTTACAGCGGCGCCCTGGGGACCAGAAGGGAGTGGGCGCTGACAGTAGGGCATCTTCATGGTACTTTCTTCTTTTTCAGTTTTTTAAAATTTAACTTCAATTTAGTTAACATATAGTGTATTATTAGTTTCAGGGGTAGAATTCAGTGATTCATCAGTCGCCGTACAACACCCAGTGGTCCTTACCTCAAGTGCCCTCCTTCATGCCCATTCCCCAGTTACCCCATTCCTCCAACTCCCTCCCCTGCAGCGACTCTCAGTTCATTTCCTAGAGTTAAGAGTCTCTTATGGTTTGCCTCCCTCTTTGTTTTTATCTTATTTTATTTTTTCTTCCCTTCCCCTATGTTCATCTGTTTTGTTTCTTAAATTGCACATATGAGTGAAATCATATGGTATTTGTTTTCCTCTTATGGACTTATTTTACTTAGCATAATACCCTCTAGTTCTATCCACATCATTGCAAATGGCAAGATTTCATTCTTTTCGATGGCTAAGTAATATTCTAGTGTGTGTGTATGTCTGTCTCTGTGTGTGTGTGTGTGTGTGTATCACATGGTACCTTCTTATTTATTCCTCACTTCCGGAGTCAAGAAGATGCACCACTTCTGAGACCCATGAAGGTTTGTTGGACTCTCTGGGAGCTAGAGCTGCAGGCCAACTGCCAGTCTTGTCCCTAAATTCCAACAACCCCAGCATCACCACCTATACCTTATAATTAATAATCTTGAGACTTAAGTTGACCACGAAGGCCAGTTCCATTGGAAAAATGTGTGTATCATGCACCTGCTGTGTCTGAAAGGATTCTACATTATTCCACTTAGATGAGAGAATAGGTTTTGGGTGTGTATAATCAAAATTTAAATACCATATCTACAGAGAAGAAAACAAGTGGGCAATCTTTTGATTTTCCTAGGAAAACTCTCATTTTCCATGAGTTTATTCTATTTCACTTGGTTGAAAACATTTCAAAAGAAAAATGACCACTGAAGCATGAAGCATCGAACTAATGAGAACAATGGGCTCCTTCCCCTCTTCATCCAGTGGCCTTCAGTCTTTGAAAGCTTTTACTTGAATGTCACATAAAACCGAACAATGGGGCGTTATCACCTAAGACTATGCACGTAAGGTGTGAAGCTTCATCACTGAACTGTCATCATACTACCTACCTTTCCTCAGGAGCGTTTGACACATTATAACATCTGAGCAACAGCTAAAATTCAAAGACTTATAGTACTTACATTTCTGATCAAGTAAGAATTGATTTTTCTCCTCTAAATCCACTAAAAAAATTATAAATTCACCTACACTTGACCAATCTGAGAACAAAAATTTAATATAGCCTTTATAAACTCAGTTTTATATTAATTTTATAGAACAGAACTGCAAAGACCAAAAATTATCTACATATGGCTTTCCTTCCAACTGGTAAGAAAACATGAAACATCATGCAGTATTATTACTGTCATGTCTACAAGGAAAAGCACAAGTAGCGATTATTACGCTCATGAATGAGGAAACGCTCAGTTGGTTAAGCATCAGACTCTTCATCTCAGCTCAGGTCTTGATCTCAGGTTTGTGAGTGAGTTTAAGCCTGGCAATGAGCTCCATGTTGGATGTGAAGCCTACTTAAAAAAAATGAGCAAAATTTTGTAATTTTAAAAAGCTGGAATGCAAATGAGATTTTAGGAAAGGAGCAATGGTTCTCAGTTTTTGGTTATATACATACAGGAGGGAGTGAGACTGAATAGATTAACTATAACAAAAACTGACAGAATGGGATGCCTGTGTGGCTCAGTGACTGAACATATGCCTTTGGCTCAGGTCATGATCCCAGGATCCTGGGATCAAGTCCCACATCGGGTTCCCCATAGGGAGTCTGCTTCTTTCCCTCTGCCTGTGTCTCTGCTTCTCTCTGTGTTTCTCATGAATAAATAAATAAAATCTTTTAAAAAAAAACCTGAATGATTTATGCCCCTATAAAAGGACCATGCCTCTTGCTCCTTAGAGAGAAAGAGCTCTTCAAGTACTCTTATGGCACGTGTGTGTGTGTGTGTGTGTGTTTGAACTACATTTTTCTTAAAGCCACGACAAAGGAAATAATTGATCAGGGTGTGGGCAATCTATATAGAAAGTTGCAAAGTGCACTTGTTATTTACACTTTAAAATTTTTTATGTATTCAATCATTCAATGAATTGCTCATTGAACCTATCATAAGGGAGGTGTAGGGCCAGGCCATGGAAAGTTTTAAGATGAAGAGGACATGCTTCTTACTTTCAGATTTTAAAATTTTAGTTGGGGAAATAAGGTATACTACCAAATATGGGAAAGGGTGTTATCATAAAAAGATACACAACCCCCAGCTGGAGGGTTGTTTTAATCCACTCTTGTGGTTTAAAGAGTGGATAGGAGTGATAAGGTCATGAAGGGCAATGTGGGAGATAGGGATGTATCAGAATGCATGGATGGGAGCCAGAGGGCATGGAGGCTGCAGCAGTGCCTGGTTCTGGGCTCAGGGCAGCTCTGGGCAACACGGCAGGGGTCTGTAGATTTCACTCAAATGCAGTGTCATCAACATGACTCCACTAATCCCCGATCTGCTTCTCTCTGACCTGCTACCAACTGGTCACACTTTCTCTTCTCTTCTAACCTGGGCTCGCAGGGTGCCTGGCATGATCACAGACCCTCTGCACCTCATAAGCACTCAGCTGAGATTCTTACTTCTTCTGCGTTCTTAGCTCGATCCCAGTAAAAGGAGATAACTGATGGCTTCAGACTTTCCCTTCCAGCTGGGTCCCAGCCCCTGGCCACACTGTGAACTGGTTACCCCTGCATTGGGGGTTACATGATTGGGGGCAGCTGAGCTTGAAGGGCAAGGCACTCACATGAATCGTACCTCTAGGGAAGATGTAGAAAAGACCTCTTGGAGGATGTGGCCTCAGCTGGCCTTGAAGTCCAAGGAGGGTGTGAAGACAGATTGGAAGGAACACCCCAGATGGAAAACAGAAAAGGAAATTCAATTAGGCTAGAATACAATACCTGGAAGAGAAGAATCCATTGAAGGGAGGCTAAGGCTAGACCACAAGGCTGGTATGTGCTCTGCAAGGAGACCAGATTTTATTCTAGGGCAAGGTAGGGTGGGAAGCACTGGAGGAGTGAAAGAACTGGAGCTCTCCTCCCAGGAGATGCCTCTGGCAGTTTAGTGTAAGGTGTACTGGAAAGGAGACGCACGAGGTGGGAAGTCTGGTTAATCTCAGGCCCAGCCCCAATCCTAAGTCAAAGGCTAGATAGAAGTACACCAGTTGGGTGGCTAGTGCATGGTCCAAGTAGATTGACCAGGGCCTAGATCAGGGCAAAGGCTGTGGCAAAGCAAGTGGCTGATTACATGAGCAGCAGAAACAATGCAGGTGCGTGCAAGCACAGGAGCATCACGTGAAATCATTCAGGGTATAAGGCCCACTGTAATAGTATTTGACTCATGGGGTCTAAGAAGGTAAGATGGAGGTCACACACAGCTGGTACATGGGAAGAAGGTGGCTGCATACAAAAGGCATATGACAGGAATTGGAGATCTTTTGAGAAGCCCCTCAGCATTTGGGATTTTATTCCAAGTACAACAGGAAAACCACTGAAGAGTGGAAGCAAGGGGTCTTGATCGCTTTAACTGTGTGAAGACTAGATTATGGGTTGGTGAGGGTAGGAATGAGATGGCCAATTAAAAACCTACTGTAGCTCTCCAGGGGGAAAATGGTGCCTTGGATTCATATGGCGGTAACACAGATGGGCAGAAGCAGCTCAGCCAGGAAACCACCTAGCTGTGAGGACAGATGAGTCAGGGATAGTTCCGAGGGTTTGGCCTGACCACTTAGGTATGTTCGAACCATCTACTGAGATGGAAAGTAAAACAGCCAGAGTTCCGGGTGCATAGGTCAAGTCTGAGATGCCTAGTGGACAGCCAGGTGGAGGTGTCAAATAAGCAGCCAGCTCTGGGCCTCCATCACAGGGAGTCTGGGCTGGAGGTGAGACACTGAGAGTTTGTTATGTCTAGGGACCATTAAAGTAAAGTATGGGCCCATGAGATCTTCCAGGGAGAGTACTGGAAAGGAGAATGTAGGCCCAGGACGGTCACTGGAGCGTCCACAGAAGTGACTAAGAGGAGAAAGAAAATCAAGGCATGATGTTATGGAAGCGAAGAGAGAAAAGTCTCAAGAAAAAGTGACCAGTCATCTCTGTGGGATGCTGTGGGGACATCCAGGGAGATGCAGAGAGAAATGTCCTTGGGTTTGGCCACACAGGGCTTGTAAGAGACTCTGACAAAGCAATTGGTATGAAGTGATGAGGCAGGGGAGTGGTTGGCAGTGTGGTGAACAGGGAAAGATGGATATGCCGAGACACAGGGCAGTGGCTAATGCCAGGCATGGTTGTGGGAGCATTGTACAGAGGTGCACAACTTTAATATTTGTCCACTACAGAGTGGGAGAAAATGGTGGGGCGGGAGTGAGAAGGAACACTTATGGAATCCCTGCAGAAGAGACGAGACAGGTTGCAGAGCCCAAACAGAAGGACCGGTATGCACTTGAACAAGGACACTCCTTCCAGCGCAGGAGGGAGCAGTGGGCAGCTCTGTGGGTTTGCTGGTGGGCAGGCGAGTGATTTCAGTTTCTCGGTGAAGTCATGAGCTGAGAGTGCAGATGTGAATGTGAGTGTGCACAGAGGAAGCCAGGAGACAGAGAAGAGGGTGTGACAGTCATCTTGGAGATTCAGGAAACAAATGACTGGGAAGTGAGTGGCCCCTGTCTTGCAGGACTGATGCCTATTTGAGGCCTGTGGGCATCAGTGTGCAACCAGTGGGGGCAACCAGTGTGCCACCAGATGAACCAGATGTGCAACCAGTGGGGGCAACTATGAGGGCAACTATGAGGTTCTGTCCAGTCATGTGCGGCTGTGCTGGGGTGGCCATAAGCGGCCCAGGTCAACAAGGGTCGGAAGTTATATAGTCAGGCCAAGATGGCAGAGGGAGAGGGGAGCAACACTGCTGGCATGTAGGCTGGGGAGGGAGGCAATCCTGTGGGTGAGTACACAGTGGGTTAAGGCGCTGGAGCCCTCAGTGGTGTGTGAGCTGCTGCTGCAGGGTAGAGGGGGAATGTGGTGGCTGAGCTCAGAGGTGGGGCATGTGCTGGAATAATGAGGCCTAAGGCATGACTGTAGATGTGCGTGACTGAGGTGAGGTGGAGAAGCACCCCAGGAGTGGAACAGCAGCTAGGGTATCGGGTGGGCATCATCCATCATCCACATGGATGTGGTGACCAAGCTGGGGTAGAGGGAAACACCCCGGGAATGAAACAGCAGCTGGGGTACCACGTGCATGCATCTATATGGATGTGGATGACCAAGGTTGGGAGGATGGGAAGTACCCAGGAATGGAAAAGGACCTGGCATAGCAGGTGGGCATCACCCACACGGACATGGGTGATTGAGGTGGGGTGGAGGGGAAGCACCCTGGGTGGAACAGCAGCTCGGACACCAGGTGGGCATAATCCATATGTATGCTAACGTTCCCAGGAAACAATTATAAGAGCATCATGAACCTGAGAACTAGGAGCTAATGTCACCGTCCAGGAGGAAAGTTGACCAAGACACTGGTGGCGAGGGGTCTAGCCAGCCTCCAAGCTGCTGCGGTGATGGAAGGAGGAAAGAGGTAAGTAATGTAAGCTCAGCCCCCACCTGAGAAGGCTGCAGGGAAGGCTGTGAACTCAGGGACATTTCAGACCAGGAAGGGGAGTGGTACTCCAAGAAGGGCTGCAAATATGCTGCAGCCATATTTGTGCCGAGGACACAGGGTGAGGGCTGGGGAAGGTGGGGTGGGGTGGGGTGGGTTCTATGAGCCAATGTCCTTTTCTGGTCTGTATCCTACAGCCTGGCTCCTCTCCATTTATAAAGGCCCACTGGCCGGTCCACACTGCCAGAAGCCCAGCTGCCTGGCTACTTGAGACCTTTCTACCAGACGGTATGCCAGTGGACCAACATCTCAGGGAAAGAATGGGCAGTTCAGAGAAAGCAGAAGAAAACTGGAACAAAGAATGAGAACAGCTGGTAAGAGAGGAGATGAAGACCTACTCTGGGAAAAAGGTGGGGGATGGGCCAGTTAAGAGGAAGTGCAGGTGATGAAAATTATGGTGCCTGGTGCCCTAAGAACACTGTGTAACATATGGTAGGTGGTTAGTTTTAAATTTTTATTTATTTTTTTAGGGTTAATTTTATTTATTTATTTGAGAGAGAGAGAGAGAGAGAGAGAGAGTGTGTGTGCAGGAGCATGAGCAGGGGGAGAGGCCGAGGGGGAGGGAGAAGCAAGCTCCCTACTGAGCAGGGAGCCCAATGAGAGACTGGATCCCAGGACCCCGAGTTCATGACCTGAGCCCAAGGCAGATGTCTAACCGACTGAGCCACCCAGGTGCCCCATGGTCAGTTTTTTAAATTAAAAAATCAAAGCATTCAAGGCTACAAAAGAACACAATGGGTCTAAAGGCCTATCTACAAAGAAAATCCACAGCTTCTGTGACGTGTTGGTTGCACTCCCTGTTCAACTGCTTTGTGCCAGGCTCCTGCCACGTGGGCACACGGCACAGCAACGACAGCCCCGATCAGAATCAGCAGAGTCCCAACCAGGCTGGGTCTCAGTAGCTGGAAGGCTGCATGTGCTCCTATTCTCAGGAAATGCAAAGTAGGTGTCAAACTCCAAAGCTCAAGGAGTCTGGTCTAGGGGATTCCTAGTTTCCATTTGGTATTTTAAGAGCCGCACTCAGATCTAAATTATACTCTGACGATCCTAACCTGTGCCATGATGCAACGGGTGAGCACAGCCTTGTTCATTACAACCATTCGACTCTTGCTATCATTTTCCACTGGGCTAAATTCTGATATAGACCCACATTCCTATAACAATCATTTTGGTCTTCATCAGAATTTAGTCCAGTTGAAATGAGAGCAAGGTGCTAAGGATGCTCCCATTTGTGACAACTTGGCTGAACCTGGAGGATATTACGCTAAGTGAAATAAGCCAGACAAAGACAAATACTGCGTGATCTCACTTATACGTGGAATCTAAAGCAAAACAAAACAAAATGAATTCACAGTAAGAGAACCCACTGGTGGTTGCCAGAGGTGGGGGGTGGAGGGCATGGGTGAATGGCCTCAAAAGGCACAAAATTCCAGTTACTAAGTCCTGGGGATGGAATGTACAACCTGGTGACTACAGTTAATACTATATTGTATATTTGAAAGTTGCTAGGTGGGCAGCCCTGGTGGCCCAGCGGTTTAGCGCCGCCTTCAGTCCAGGGCCTGATCCTGGAGACCAGGGATCAAGTCTCATGTCGGGCTTCCTGCTTGGAACCTGCTTCTCTCTCTGCCTGTGTCTCTGCCTCTCTCTCTCTCCCTGTCTCTCATGAATAAATAAAATAAATAAATAAAATCTTTGAAAGCTGCTAGGAGAGTAGGTCTTTTTTTTTTTTTTAATTTTTATTTACGAAAGTCACAGAGAGAGAGAGAGGCAGAGACATAGGCAGAGGGAGAAGCAGGCTCCATGCACCGGGAGCCCGACATGGGATTCGATCCCGGGTCTCCAGGATCCCGCCCTGGACCGAAGGCAGGCGCTAAACCGCTACGCCACCCAGGGATCCCCGAGAGTAGGTCTTAAAAGTTCTCATCACAAGAAGAAAAATTTGTAGCTACGTGGAGTGATGGATGCTAACAAGCCTTACTGTGGTGATCATTTTGCAATATACACATATCAAATCATATGTTGCATGCCTCAAAGGAATATCATGTTTTATGTTTTAATTAGAGTGAGTGTACGTTCACCTCTGCGTGTTCCCCACGGCCACTCAACAAAAAAGGAATGAATGAGTTCACCGCATTTGCAAATGGCGTGTGAATGTGGTTAGGTAGAGAATGATTCGTATCAAATGGTATTAAAATGAAGTAAATAAAAAATTAATCTGAAGGAACATTTAAAGGCAGGAAACATCACTCTCTGGCCCATGATTTAGATAAAAGAAACTCATCTCGGCATAAATACATTTGACATAAGCGTTATTCTCAATTTAACCCCACTACTGCCTCAGGGAAATCCCGAAGCTTTCTGTACTAGTGTCTCTCCAAGAGAAGCTAGAAGGTGCGAGGTCACATTTACACACCTCACTGCATGTCAGATGGGTTAAGAAAATGAGGGAAAAGAGAGAGAAAAAGACCACACTTGAAAGCTTGTGAACTTTCTTTTTTTTTTTTTTAAGGGGGGATTTTGTTTTATTGTGTTAAAAAACATAAACCATTAAATTTATCACCTTAATCATTTTTAAATGTACAGTATAGTCGTATTACATACATTATATTGTGCAACAGATCTCTAGAGCCTATTTGTTGTGCAAAAAACCGGCACTCTACCCCCTCGAATACTTATGAGCCTTTGCTCACAAGGCTCTGGTCGGGTCCTGGGCTTGGAACCTACAAGGTGAATATTCTCAACTCTGGAGAAGAGAGAGATGCATTATGGACAGAGTGGTGGGGTCCTTTCTATTCTCTCACACAGTTAAAGGCTGGCCCTAAACAAACAAGATCGCAGCCAGCGGATAATTTAATAAAAAATCAGGTGTGTTTGTGCAATCACATGGATAGCACACGCTGTGTCCAGCTCTGGATAAATTCATTGCCATCACCATCTGACAAGAAGCTGTCTCTCATGAGATCTTAGTAGTTGGCCCAAAAGTTATTGTCACTTCTCTTTTTCAATATGCAACATACCTTGGAATCCTGAGACTATTTGGACAACATCTTCATAAACCATTAGAGTAGCAGATCGTTCTGGAAGCAGGCCCAGGCTCAGTGAAGAAAATACTGCAAAACCAAAAACAGACATAAGGGAATTCTGACATTTAAATCAAGACATCCACTCTAATTTTGGGGGTACTCTGACTTCTTTGTATTGTCTGATTTCAAGTCAATCCACAATATTGATTTTTAGTACTGTGATATGATGAGATATATATTATCTGGTGTCCGCCCCTGGTTCCTGACACAGAGCTCCTAAATCCCTTATTATTTCCTGGGTGGTAGGAGGATCTTTTGTTCTAATGAGGTGATGCTGGGTGGGCTCCTGGATTGGGGGGGGGGCCTCGTCACCAGAAAGCTGTAACTAGAAGCTTGGAACTTTCAGCCTCACCCTTCCACCTCCAGGGAGGCAAGAGGGTTTGAGATTAAACTCATAATCTATTATGCCTACATGATAAAACCTGCATGAAAATTCCAAAAGTATAGGGTTTGGGGAGTTTTCCAGATTGGTGAGTGCATCTATGTGCCAGGAGGGTGGCATAACCTCAACTCCATAGAGACAGAAGCTGCCACATTCAGGACTCTTCCAGACTCGTCTGTGTACCTCTTCATCTGGCTGTTCATCTGTATCCTTTACCGTATCCCTTATAATAAGTTGGCAAATGTAAATAAAGTTTCCCTGAGTTCTGTGAGCCATGATAGCAAATATTGAACGTGAGAAGGAATTACGAGCGCTCCTGACTTATAGCCAGTTGCCAGAAGCACAGGGGACATGCTGGAAGATGTGTGTGAAGTAGGGGGTCGGTCTTGTGGGACTGAGCCCTTAGCCTGTGGCATTTGCACTAACTGGTTAGTGCACTAACCGGTTAGTGCAGTTAGACTTGCACTAACTGGTTAGTGCAGTTAGACTTGAACTGAACTGTAGGACACCCAGGTGGTATCCAGAGAGTTGGGGAATTGGTCGGTTTGAGAAAGAACTCCATTCATTTGGTGTCAGAAGTGTTGTGAGTGGAGAGAAAGGAAACATATTTTTTCATTTAAGTCTGAATAGCAAGACTTTCAAAATGCCACAAGAGTACTGCAATCTCTCATATAACAACTGCTTCCGCTACAACAGTCAACGAGTTTTTATTTTCTAGAACTTCTTAGTAAAGTATGCGAGTCTCTTCACATTAGGAATCTATTACACTACGCATTATACGAATGTAAAATATATAAAGTTAGATGTTAACATTAAAAAAAGACTTTAAAAATATGTGCTTAGGTTAACATATGCCACCTGATAGAAGAACATGCCCCCGTATTCTGGAAACTTATATGATAACAGCACTCGTGCTATTTTTAAAATTCTTAAGTATCTAGACTTCCAACTAAAAAATTCAAAAAGCCTACATGTTCCTGGATGGAATATGAATCTAAGAGAAAACAAATGGAAAAATAATACTCACTAAGGTCACTGAACCCTTAGTAACATGTCAGACATTATTCTAAGTAATACATAAATAAATTTTGGTAATTTATTTAAAGCTCACAACAACTCTATGGGGTGCCTGGGTAGTGCAGTTGGTTAAGTCTCCAACTCTTGGTTTTGGATCAGGTCATGATTTCAGGGTCATGCAACTGAGCCCCCACTTGGGCTCCATGCTCAGCATGGAGTCTGCTTGAGAGTCTCTCTCCCTCCCCCTCTCCGTCCCTCCCCTGGCTTGTGCATGTGCCTACACACACACACTGTCTGTCTGTCTGTCTCTCTCAAATAAATAAGTGAATCTTAAAAAAAAACAACAACCCAGCTCTATGAAATTGATATTATTAACTTGTCCATTTGACAGGTGAGGAAACAGGCTTATAGATAAGGAATTAACTTTTCCAAGATCCCACAGCTGGTAAATACTGGAGTCCGGACTTAGCTCTGGAGTCTGTCTTTAACTGCTATGCTGCCCAGATTCAAGTTCAGAGATGCCCTGCACTTTATCCAGTTCAAGTTTAAAGATGAGGAAAGCAAGGTCTAGAGAAGTATAAAGTGACTTTCTGGGAAAATATCAGGGACCAGAAATATCAACCATTAAGAATATCCATTACTTAGCACTACTGTCTCTTAATAGTGCCAGGAGGGGACCAGTGAGTTGGCCTTGGACATGACCTCTCTTTTCATATCCCCTCCACAGTCAAGTTATTGAGCTGCCATTATACAAGGCCCAGTGCTTGATGCATGGGACAGATTAATGCTAGAGGCAATCTGTGACTGCGAGGTTCTCCATTTGAAGGGGTCTAGGGCACACCATAAGTGAAAGGTGGTCATTGCCATGAGGAACACAAGAATGTACCTTGGTGCTATGGAAATAATCTGGTGGGTCCTCAAAATATCACACACAGAGTTACCATATGGTCCAGCAATTCCACTTCTAGGGATAGACCCAAGAGAAGTGAGAATGTAAGTTCACACAATAACTTACATGTCAATATTCATGGCAGCATGAATCATATTAGCCAAAAAGTGTAAACAACCCAATATCTACCAACCAATGAGCAGATAAACAAAATGGGGTCCATCGATAAAATGAACATCATTCATCCATAAAAAGGAAAAACATACTGATTTAAGCTACAACATGGTTGGACCGTGAAAATGCTGTTTGAGGCGAACAATGCCAGACACAAAAGGTTACATATTATAGAATTCCATTTATCTGCAATGTTCAGAATGGGCCAACCACAGAGACAGAAAGGAGATCAGTGGTTGCCAGGGCCTGGGGGCAGTGGGCAACAATGGGTCATTACTAATGGGTATGGGTTTTTTTGGGGGTGGGGGTACAGAAAATACTCTGGGATTAGTCAGTGGTGATGGTTGTATAATCTTGTGAAATGCACACTTTAAAATGGTGAATTTGATGGTACATGAATTATCATCTAAAATACAAAAACAAAACAAAAGAAGAAATCAGAAAAAAAGAATTCATCTTGACGGTTGAAAGTTGGGAGAAAAGCCCATATCAGGTTGGGGGAGCGAGGATTGGGGAATGCGTGTGAACCAGGAGCCCTAACTTGGAAAAATCCTTCATAACCACTTTAAAGGTACATTTAGCCTTCCTTAGCAATGACCCCTTCACCCAGTGGTACTGGGTACCTAATGGCCCAGAAGAAAGGATCATTGTAGTGATGCTGCCTGTCTGGACACCCTGCCCCATCAGAGAGCTCACACACATCCTGAGTGGCACTTCCAGGGCCTTGAGAAGCCCTGTGCTGACTGGCGTGGGGACTGTGAGCTCTGAAGCCACCTGTGATCAGTCTCTCGAGATGTGTGTGACCATCACAGGGTGTTCTGTAAGCATTTCTAACCTAAAACATTTGGTACTTCTATACATAAGGTGTCTGCTCTAGGAAACTGTCTCAAACCTTATTTCCAGGAGAGAAGAGTGACCTCTTGTAATGAGTGGGTTGTGTGGCAGCAGAGGCAGCCCTGGCTCTTCCTGGAGCAGGAGGGAAGGGACTGCCCACCCCAAATGGGACAGGATGCCCCAAGATCAGATGCTGATCATAGAGCTGATGCTGACTGATGTCTGGAGGTTCTTGTCATACCACGCAGATGGGCAGATGTTTGTGTTTTGGTAAGCAGAGAGAAAGGAGTGTCTAACTCTACCTGGGAGAGTCAGGAAGCAGAAAACAGTCAGGGTGAAGATGTAAGACGAGCTTGAGAGCATGGGTAAAGGAATAACAGTGCGGACAAAACATCAGATACATAAAGAGAACAAGAAATTGTCCAGGCATCTAGACCATAAGATATGTAAGGGAGAAGTGGCTAGGGGAGAAGTGTCTAGTTCATCCTCAGGACACTGAAGCCCTTTAGGCAGACATGTAGTGTGTGTGTGTGTGTGTGTGTGTGTGTGTGTATAAAATATATATAATACACTTATATATTTTATATACATATAAAATATATAATAAACTTATATTTTTAATATATAATATACAATGTACTTATATATTTTATATATAATATATATATTTTTAAGATTATTTATTTGAGGAAGAGAGAGTAGAACAAAAACAGGGGGAGAGCCCCCCAACCCCCAATGTGGGGCTTATTCCCACGCCCCAGAGATCATGACCTGAGCTGAAGGCAGAAGCTTAACCGACTGAGCCATATATAATACATGTTGTGTGTCTGCCTATATATACACATATATATGTTATGTATGTATTTTAAGACATGATTGCTGACTTGATATAGGTGGTTGAAGGGGCAGATGGATCAGGTGTGAAGCTCCTGCAACAGGCCTGGTAGAGAGACAACTATAAAGATGGGGATAATGAAGATGTTGACTTAGAGTCTTTTGTGGATGGATGGCATTTTGTATAACTGAATTTGTTTTACCTGTTCGCCAAATGTAAGGGGTACTTTCCTTAAGGGTGCTAGAATTCCCCCTCTCCAATCTACATCTCCTTCCTTGAAAGGGTAAAACCAACACACTCTCCAGGAATGACTGTCAAGGATTTGAAATCCATTCCAAAGTCTCTGAAGAATGCACATGCAAATGAAACCATGTGTGCACGCGTAGTGAAGAAAGCATTTTCTAGTTTTGAATTTTTGCCACATTTTAGGAGAGCCTCCCAACTTTTCTCTACTCCTTGCCCACTTGTCAGCAGTACCAACAGTATTATCCTGACTTCCAAAGGCATGCATGGAAATAAGCGTTTACTCTGCCTTTTGCAATAGACAAGACCAAGGTTTGGTCAACCTGTTCTGTCAGATTCTAGTTAAGAGTATCTTTATGATGGGGGCACCTGGGGCTTAGTCGGCTAAGTGTCTGCCTTCAGCTCAGGTCATGATCCTGGGGTTCTCGGATTGAGCCCTACATTGGGCTCCCTGCTCAGCGGGCAGTCGGCTTCCCCCTCTCCCTCTGCTGCTCCTCCTGCTTGTGCTCTCTCTCTCCGTCAAATAGATAAATGAAATCTTAAAAAAAAAAAGTATATTATGCTAACAAGGCAAGCAAAGAAAAATAATCAAAGACACAGGTGGATCCTTGAAAATTATTCAGTCTAATTAATTTAGTTTTAGAAATGAGAAACGTTGGTTCTGAAAGCCGTGTGGGCCCCCATG
The DNA here is from genome assembly GCF_048418805.1 of Vulpes vulpes. NCBI lineage: Eukaryota > Metazoa > Chordata > Mammalia > Carnivora > Canidae > Vulpes > Vulpes vulpes. The sequence continues at coordinate 106,164,046 of NC_132781.1, read as the reverse complement.
TGTGAAGAGTAGCCAGGGGCTGGAGGGGTGAGAACCCAGGTGTCTTCATGCCTCATCCCAAACCCTTCCAATTAAACCACATCCTTCCCATTTTTTGACTCATTTAAGAAAATGGATGTTATGGAAATGGTTGCTTTTCTCAAATGATCATGTTAACAAAGTCAAAACAAGTGTAATTACAGTACACTGAATCCTCATGATTCGTGGATTCAGGGTTCGCAAATGTGCCTACTCGCTAAAATTCATTTCTGACACCACAATCAATCCTCATGATGCTTTATGTGTCAAGTACTGAGTAGTCAAGACTCTAAGTCTTGGACACAAACGTTCCCAGCTGAGGTCAACCAAGGGGACGCTCAGCCTTCTCCTTTCAGCTCGCAAACTCAAAGTGTCCTCTGGCGATCTATCTAGTGCCAAGTTTTTCACATTCTTGGGCTTCCTTTGGGAATTTCACTGTTTAAAATGACTCCGAGGCACAGTGCTTCCTGTTCCTAACTGCAGGAAGGCGGGGAGGTGCTTCTGGGAAAGACACATATTAGATAAGCTTTGTTGAAGCATGAGTTATGGAGCTGTTGGCTGTGAGTTCCATATTTATGAAGCAACATTATAGATTAAATCATGTGTCTTTTTTTTTTTTAAAGTTTATTAATTTATTTGAGAGAGGGTGCATAAGCAGGGGGTGAGGGGCAGAGGGAGAAGGAAAAGCAGACTCCTCTGTCGGCAGGGAGCCTGACCCAGGGCTGGATTCCAGGACCCCGAGATCATGACCTGAGCCAAAGGCAGATACTTCACCAACTGAGCAACCCAGGTGCTCCTAAGTCATATGTCTTTAAACACCCTAAAACATAATCCAAAACATACCTAAACATACATAATCCAAGGTGATGTATTGCTTGGCTGATGAAAATGTTATGAGAGGAGGATTGTAGGATCCTAATCCTGAATTTCTCTATAAGCCATGGCTCAGTATTGACTACCCCAGGGTCCAAGGTGACTTTATAGAATATACTACTGTTTCTTGGTGGAGTTGTGGTGTCCAGATAACATTTAAACTTCCCTGGGTTGGGGGATCCCTGGGTGGCTCAGCAGTTTAGCACCTGCCTTTGGTCCGGGGCGTGATCCTGGAGTCCTGGGATCGAGTCCCTGCATGGAGCCTGCTTCTCCCTCTGCCTGTGTCTCTGACTCTCTCTCTCTCTCTCTCTGTGTGTCTCTCATGAATAAATAAAATCTTGGGGGAAAAAAAAACCTTCCCTGGGTTGTTTCCAGTCATTTTTTTCATGTGAAAAATGGAGACAATCAGACAATTTTCTTGATATATATAAGCTAATGAAGATCACCTCCCTATTTTGTGGGATCTCTCAGGGTTCTGTCCCCGGTCTTCCCCCAACACTTTGGTGAGTTCATGGTTTTGACTCTTTATCTCAACAATGCTAATGACCCCCAAACTACACTATCTCCAAACCCCTTGAGCCCTCAAATCATTTCAAACTACAGGCTGAACACACTTGTGTCCGAGAGGTAGTTCAAAAGCAATATCCCCTCCACTAAACTTATCAGCTCTGACTCCCAACACTCATTCCTGCCCTCCCATCTCCACTAGCACCTGTAAGCATCTCTGCCTGAGCCCAGCCTGGGGAGAGGATGCATAGGGCAATGGGGAAGAAGGAGGCTTCTTTTAACCCACTGTATCAACTCAGTCAACTTTAGGGAACCATGGGGTGGTGGGTCTCCCAACCCCATTGTCCACCTGTTCTATACACTTTATCATCAGCTAGAAATCCAAGATTCAACTTACATATCTTCTGTTTTATCCTTTCCCTTAAGTCTCCCCTGTTCCCAGAGATATTCTGCATTTGTCTGCTAAATATTTCTCAGGTTTATCCCCTTTATCAAATATTTCTCAGGTTATCCCTTATATCAAATCCACTTTCCAAGGCTCACAAAGCAGTGGTCTCCAACTTCAGTGAGTGCTTTTATCCAGAAGTGGAGTTGGGGGGTGGGGAGTTACTTATTCAATTGCAGACTTCTGGTTCAATGTCTCCAGACTGAATGGATGAGCCCTGGAATCTGTGTTTTTTACAAGCACCTTCTTTTTTTTTAAGATTTATTTATTTATTTGCAAGAGAGAGAACATGCATATACAAAGGGGTGGGGGGAGCAGGGAGTAGGGACAGAGAGAGAAACTTCAGCAGACTCCACGGTCAGCATGGGGCCTAATGCAGGGCTCTATCCCATGACCCTGAGATCACGACTTGGGCTGAAATCAAGATTTGGATGCTTAACCAACTGTGCCACCCAGGTGCCTCCGACAAGCACCTTTTAATGCTAATATCTATTCATCCTCCAGGCTCAGCTCCCCTCCTACCACCTCCAGGAAGCATTTATTCCCTCACCTAGGCTGAATTTTCCTCCTCCAGCATCCCCTACGCATATATAGGCATGAACATACCCATTAGATGGAAGTGGCTTTGGTGGTGGCTGACTATATAACTCCCAAACTAAGTATCAAACTCCCGAGGAGCAAGTTCTGTGTCTCTAGATATGTCTTCCCAGTGGCCAGGGCAGTGCCTGGCACATAATAGGTACTTAATAAATGTAAAGAGAATTTTGTGCATGAGGGTAGATGCCAGGGCTTTAGGAGGCAGATATATCCACATTTGGCTCCCTTGTGTCCCCAGAGGCAACACTCCTGGTGGAGTGTGTCCAGTGGTGCAGTGGCACAGAGATGAACAGTGACATTGGTATTTTGCCAGCTGCTGTGCCATTTACTGAGCCCCTACTGTGTTTTAGGCACTGTAAGGGTGTTTATGAATGTTAACTGCTTTTTAATCAGAACAACCCTACCAGGTGGTATTAGGTCCACTTTGCAGAGATTGGCAAGGAAGCTAGTGGGGCTCAAGCTGAGATTGAGCACCAGAATCAGGTCAGCCAGTTTCAAACGCTACCCTGGCAACATCTCCCTGCAGCCCTCAGTCCCTCCTCATCCCTCATCTCATCTTGATGCCAACAGATAACGTGGTCCAGGTGCTAACAGGAGCCTGAGGTGAGGGAACAGAAGGCAGGTCATGTCCAACTCCCCACCTACCCCATCCCAAGCTGAATCTGTGTCAGGCACCATCCTGACCCCTGTGGGAGACCACCATTGCCAAGTGGTGAATGGTGACATAATACTGTGATTTGTAAGAAGAAATATGTATCCAGTCTTGGTCTGGTTTCTGGACCAGAGTTCCTAAACCCATGGAATTTCCTAAGTGGTAAGAGCCATAAAGGTGATGTGTTATTCGTAACATGTCTCTTTCAGTGCAGGGTTAGCTAATGAGGTGACTTTTAGAAAGCCTCTAGAACCTAAGGATGGGGGCTGGTTGTCAGAAGAACCAACCAAGTTGGAACTTTCAGCCCCAGCCCCTTGACCATGGGAGGGAAGAGGGGCTGGAGGTGTAGTCGATCACCAATGACCAATGAATTCATCAGTCCTAATGATGTAATGACCCCTCTATACAAACCCAACAGGATGGTGGTTAGAGGGCCTCTGGGCAGGTGTACGGGTGTACACAGGGAGGTGCCAGGAGGGTGGTATGCCCAGAGGAGGCATGGAAGCTCTGCACACCATCCTCCATACCTTGTCCATATGATCTCCTCCACCTGGATGTCCCTTTATTAGCCTTCATAAGAAGCCAGTGATCTAGTAAGTAAACTGTGTTCAAAATAAAAAACAAAAAAACCCCAGGGCCCCAACTGGTGTCACTTAGGCCAAGTCACCAGACTGGAACTTCATACGCTAACCTCATCTAACCTAAATGCAGTTTCAACCTTCCCCAGAAATACAGTTTTAATTGGGTCAGTCAAGAATTTTTGGATCAGCATCAGTGAGGTAATCCGACACACGGGCCTTCTCCATTGCCCCTCAAGAGAAGATGAGGTGATCCACCTAAGATCCCCTGCCTGCCCTCTAAGGAATAGTAACTTTGCCGGAAATAGTCCTTTTGCTAGTAACTCGTCACCCCACCCTCCTTTCTGTAAAAACCTTCCCTTTTGGGGATCCCTGGATGGCTCAGTGGTTTGGCGCCTGCCTTCGGCCCAGGGCGCGATCCTGGAGTCCCGGGATCGAGTCCCGCGTCAGGCTCCCTGCATGGAGCCTGCTTCTCCCTCCTCCTGTGTCTCTGCCTCCCTCTCTCTATCATAAATAAATAAATAAATAAATAAATCTTAAAAAAAAAAAAAAACCTTCCCTTTTGTGCAACTCCTTGAAGCTACTTGTGAGATGGATGCTGCCCAATTCATGGATCACTTCTAATAAAGCCAAACAGACCTTCAGATTTAATTGAATGACATTTGTTCTTTAACAACCATTTCCCTGAGTTCCGTGAGCCACTGTGGCTAATGAGTTGAACCCCAGGAGGGGGCTGGGAACCTCTGATTTATTATAGCCAGTGGGTCAACAGCCCCAGGGGACAGCCTGGACTTGCGACTTGTGTCTGAGGCTGGGGGAGAGGCCAGGCATGTGGGACTGGGCACTTTACCCATGGGATCGGGTGCTGCCTCCAGGTGGAGAGTGTCAGAAGTGAGTTAAACTGTAGGACACCCAGCTGGTGTCTGAGAATCTGAGAACTGCCTGATGTATGGAAAAAAGCCCCACACATTTGGTGATCAGAAGCGTAGGGACTGAGAAGAGTCCCAAGAAAACACAGAGGAGTGGGTTTTCCCATAGCAGGTGAGAAGGGGGGAAAGAGAAAGACCATGTCCCATCACCCCCTGCCTCTCTGGCCAGCGCTCTTCTCTCTGGCTCCGTGAGGCAGAACGAAGAAGCTCCGTCCCAGAGCACTGCCCCAGTGCCATCCTGCCAGCCATAACCAACAAGGTACAAAGAGGACGCTGGGGAAATGGGCAGAGACTCTAAGGCTTTTCAATTCCCTCATGTATGTCAACTGAGGGAGAGCCCCCACCTGCTTCATACAGGACCCCACCTTTCCTTCCCATAAGAAGCCCCCAAAAGTAAAGCAGAGATGAAACCCTTATTTTTCTGATCATCTGCCTTCCACTCTCAAAATCGCTTCTGTCCCATGTGCTCTGCTTTAGGGAAGGGTGAGGATGGCCTTACCAGGTAATCGGATTGGCTTCCAGGGGGCAGAGTTTGGCACGTAGGCGTGCTTCGTGGCAGTGACGATCAGCTGACTGCCCAGCTTATACTGGAACTTGATGAAGGCGACGCCATCTGTCCCCGAGGTGCCAGAAGCAACAGACACCTGGTTGGTGAAAATCTCGATGAGCGCATCTGGGACGGGCTGGTGGGTGCTGGCGTCGCTGATGTGGACCTTCAGGGTCACCTCTGGAGCAAAGACAAAGCAACAAAGAACAACTGCTAGTACCTGGCCCACCTCAACAACAATTCTGCTGTAGCTGATAGGAGTGGAGAGTGGGCTGCACGAAGCAAATCTAGATCTACATCCAAAATATTAATTGTTGCAACCAGGAAACATTTTCTTGTTAGAGAGATTCCTTTTTGACTTTACACGATTTCCTTTTTTTCTCCCCGCCAAACCACTGCCCATCATAAACTGCCTTCCTCTTTGCTCCTGGCTGCTCACCCCAACAGGTAAGTGAGGGAATAATTCTATCCCTTTAAGAGGTTGTGTGACAAACACAATACTGTTTAATCCTTCCCAGGGTAGCTGGCAGTTGGGGCCCAACTAGGGCCTGCGATACTACAGAAGGAGCAGGCTCAAAGAAGTGCATCCAGAGTCTCCGATAGACCTGCTGAGTATGTACGAGAGCTACCCAGGATAGCCGTGCTGGTTATCACGAAGACCAGCCCAAAAAGCAGTCCAAAATGTCTTTAAGGGATCCCTGGGTGGCGCAGTGGTTTGGCGCCTGCCTTTGGCCCAGGGCGCGATCCTGGAGACCCGGGATCGAATCCCACGTCAGGCTCCCGGTGCATGGAGCCTGCTTCTCCCTCTGCCTGTGTCTCTGCCTCTCTCTCTCACTTTGTCTGTGCGACTATCATAAATAAATAAAAATTTAAAAAAAATGTCTTTAAAAAGGAGGACCTGAAGAGTGGGAAGAGAGAAGCTTACAAGAAGGAAAAAAATAAAAAGTAAACATTTGAAAAGAGAGATGAAGTAGAGTAATATTGGCAAACCCAGATTACGAATCGAGGAGACATACAGATCAAAAGTCACGTTAAAAACCTAAGATGCAATGGATAGTTTTCATCTATTCATGCTGGAGATATTTTACTGAGCTGCTACTCTGTGGCTGGGACCGTAGTTGTGTGAACCACAGCGGTGAAGGAAATCTTCTGCTGGGGGATGTGTGGTACAGTTACGAAGCGGGCACTGATGGAACAGCATATGCAAAGGCTCAGAGGCAAGGAAAAAACATGCTTCTTGGAGAAAAACAAACAGATTCTGAAGGAGAACAGACATTGTGAGGGGCATGAGGTCCAGTGCGAGACGAGTCTGCAGAGGTGAGTAGGGGCCAGACCACTCAGGGCTTTAGAAGGGACCTAAAAGGATCATTCTTGATCCCAAGAGCAATGGAGAGGCACAAAGATTTTAAACAAGGGAATGGCAGTCAAACGTGTTATAGAAACACCTGGCTGTGGGGAAGAGGCAAGACGGGAGACTTGAGCATCCAGTTAAGAGGCTTCGGTAATCACCCAGGAAGAGATGAGGGGGACCAGACTCTAGCACCGTGGTGGATGTCGATTACAAGATGCCAGCATGGCACTCCAGAACAATCAGAAGTGTTCCCTGCTCCGATAAACCCGTTTTTGTTCAGGTGTCATAGGTCCACTGGTCCACTCCTAAGGCATTCCTTGCCATACATTCTGAGCTGTGTCAGATCTGAAAGCCCTATTGATGCCTTTGGATAAAGATGAGGGGTGAGGACAAGCAAAGACTCTCCAGGTGACCAGGGAGGGAGGCTCATGTCTGCAGAACCACTGCAGTCTGGCCCAGGGGAGTGCCGGACACGGAGGGGGAGGGAGGCTCGGCAGAGCTGGTCCCCTGGGAACTGGCCTGGGGCACAAGCTCCAGAGCTCTGTGGAAGATCCCACTGGGTTTGAATCTGAGCTCCACCCAGTTCTAGCCATGGAGCTTGGGGCAAGGCACTTACCCTCACCAGGTCTGTTTCCTCCTCTATAAAGTGGAGGGGACACCACCACCTAGCTCAGCAGAGGATGGAAACATTCAGCGTCATGCCTCACAGGTGAGCATAAACACAGCGGTTACCATTACGTTAGTCCAATCACTGTGCCTGAAAGCACTCAGGCATAGCATCCGGGGTGGGGGAGCCTGGACGGGGTGCAGAGAAGGGTGCCGGAGGGGAGAGAGGGATAAAGCAAAGTGCAGGGATGGAGGCATCCCTCTTCAGTAATAACTGAAGTAAGTAATGACTTTATACCCCAGGCCCTTTGCAATCACAGTGAGAAGATTGTCTTTTGGTTCAAGGACCCCTGCCTTGGTCACTGACCTTATGATACTAAACCTTCTAAATATGGCAAATTTCACTTAGTCATTCACCCTTTTTTTTTTCACTGAGTGACTTAATTTAGTTCTTGACTAGAAAACCATAAAGAGCAGCTGAAGAATCCTAGACCTAGGTGTTAAAGATGTGCACCAAACAAATCTCTCCAAACCTCCTAGAGAAACACATGCTAGAGAAGCTGAACATGGCTACTTGATTCAGAGAGAAAACTAATGTCCAGAGAGAGATAAAACCAGCATCATGAAAAGCAAGGATATGACGTTACAAAACACACTGAGTTAATCTCGAATCTCATCAGTTACCTTGACGCAGATTCGCAGGATGTACGCCACACACGAGTTTTCTTATTTAACTTTGTGTCTTTGTGCTCCCAGGTGGCAGGTGAAATTACAACGTAAATTAACTCTGCTTTCATTAATACTCACACAGCAGAAATCCCCCAGAACAGGGCAAGTGGGAAGGTAGCTTTGTGGGGCTGCAGTGATAATTTATGTAATTTTATGATGATGAAACATTCATTAATAATTGGGATTACAAGGTTCCTGCTCTCTCTTGTTTGCTGCTTCGCAAGAGCAGCTAAGATTTCGAAAAAGCTAAAGCTTTCCTGAACCAACAGCGAAAGGAGTTTTTACTATAATCAACGTCCTAGATTCTACTACTGGGATTTCTTCTAACACCAGAAACCGACGTGACGTTCTGCAATTACATACTTTGAAAGAGATCGTTTAGCTACTTCTTTCGGTATGATAGGATGGGGGGAAATGTCAGCACGGTTAGGTGATTATCACAGCCTGCTGGGATATCATTTTCCTAGAGTAACATCTAGAACTAGGTTATCCATTCAACAGCAAACAAAATTGGTCTCCCCAGGAGAGTAATCCTAGGACTAGGTGAGGCTCTATTTACTGAAACTACTCTGAATTTTGCAGTTTAAAGGAAGACCCTATAGGGCAGCCCGGGTAGCTCAGCGGTTTAGTGCTGCCTTCAGCCCAGGGAGTGATCCTGGGGATCCGGGATCGAGTCCCACATCAGGCTCCCTGCTGGAGCTTGATTCTCCCTCTACCCATGTTTCTGCTTCTCTCTCTCTCTCTGTCTCTCATAAATAAATAAAATCTTTAAAAAATAAAGGAAGACCCTATAAATGGTCCAAACCTAAACACGCATTAAGATGCACTCCGTATTGCCGTTGGTCAGTGAGAGCTGGTGGGTCCTGCTCAGCTGGGGCACCGTTCTTGACTCCTTACCCTGCACACCCATCACCAAGTCCTACTGATTTTGACTGCAGGATATATGTCACAAGGCAGGTCCTTCTTTCCCATCCTTGTTAACGCCGTCCTGTTTCAGACCTTGCCATCACTCGCCCAGCCTGCTGCCTGGCCTCTTCACAGAAACCACCACTGCCTTCACACCTGCCTCTGAGATCACACTGAAGCCAGAGGGAGCTAGCTGACCTCCCCCAAACATGGCCAGGTGACAAATGGGGCCAGCGGCTTATTTTTGAATGGTCCATGAGCTAAGAATGGTTTCTATCCTTTCAAATGGTTGGGGGAAAAAAATCAAAAGGATAGTTCATGTCATACCAAGATTATCTAGAATGTGAATCTGTGTCCATAAATAAAGTTTTATTGGAACACAGCCATGGCCATTTGCATATTGTCTAAGGCTGTTCTTGCGTTTCAGTGGCAGAGCTCAGAAGTTTTGACCTCATGGTTTGCAAAGCCTGAGCTATTATTTACTTCTGGCTCTTAAAATGAATCTGCCAGCCCCCGACCTACAGGATACATTTCAAGGCACCTGAGGGCCTCCACGGTCAGGACCCCTGATTCCCACATATTGTCCACAGGCCCGCAGACGCCATCCCCCGTGCTCTCCTTCCTGCTGCTTCTCATCTTTGTAGGAAAGGCCTTTCTACAATGTTACTTTCATGTTCCTCATTCCTACTCATTCTTTAAAAGTTCTACTTAAGGTTTGAGAAGCTGCTCCTGACTCACCAACCCCTCCCCAAACTGGGTTAAAGGCCCCTTATGTCCATCCCCAAAGCTGTACACAACACTGAAACTGCTTCTGTTTTCACTTCAGTGTTTACAGCAGGCCCACCATGCGGGTAGACAAGATGATCAAACCCCTGACCTTGAGGAACTTTTGGCTTTAGACATTAAATAAATACCAAGTGTAATTATGAACTGGGAACCAGAGGATGCCATGATGAGGGGGAGCCTACCCCCAACAGGGTGGTCAGGGAAGGCAGGTGTTGTGTAAGCTCAGGCCTGAAGGACACCCAGGAACCAACCAGGCAGAGGTGCAAATGTCCTGAGGTGAGAATCACTGGGATGCTGGAAATAAATAAAAGTCAGCATGGAGAGAAATGCACAAGTGCAACCAACCATCCTAATACTGCACTTTCCAATTCAGGGGCTACCATCCACATGTGGGCATTGAACTTTAAGTTTAAATTAATCAAAATAAAATTACATCAGAAATTGAGCTCCTGGATCTAGCTAGGCACATTTCAAGTACTCCATGGGCATCTGTGGCTAGGGGTGTAGTTCCCACATTGGACACCAGCATTGCAGAAAATTCTATTGGATAGCACTGATCACTAACCACAAACTCCATCTCAGGATCTGAGCAAAGAAACGCAGGTGCCCAAATGGTTCGATGAAGAAAATACATCTGAGCACGACTCTGAAGCAGCTCCTTAGCAGCCCTCATGGGTTTGACCTGCACTTGAAATCCTGACAGTGACTTACAAGGCTCTGTGTTCTCTATTCCACCCCCCAAGTATCTGCCAGCCCTCGTCCCCCACACCATCCCCCAATCGAGGAGTAAGAAGGAGGCCAGGGTTCTAGGAACATGCTTTGTGCCGAACTTTCTTTGCATGGCACGTTTTTCCCTAACATTCTTCCATGCATCTTTCTCCTCCTCATCTGCTTAAATGTCACCTCCTGGGGCACCTGGATGGCTGAGTTGGTTAAGCATCTGATTCTTGGTTTGGGCTCAGGTCATGATCTCAAGCCCTCTGTGCTCAGCAGAGATTCTCTCTCTCTTTTTCTCTCTCCTTCCCTGCCCCTCCCTCTACTCCCTCACTCTTTTTCTAAATAAAAAGGTCACCTCCTGAATGCCCACCAGTTCTTTTTTCTGTTTAAAAATTTTTTTTAACTTTTTTTTTTTTTTAAGATTTTATGTACTTATTCATAAGACACACACACACACACACACACACACACAGAGGCAGGCACAGAGACACAGGCAGAGGGAGAAGCAGTCTCCAAGCAGGGAGCCCGACACGGGACTTGATCCCTGGTCTCCAGGATCATGCCCTGGGATGAAGGTGATGCTAAACCGCTGAGCCACCTGGGCTGCCCTAAAATTTTTAAAATTTTATTTTTAAAATTTAAATTCAATTAACGTCAACTATTAGTTTCAGAGGTAGAGTTCAATGATTTATCAGTCTTATATAGCTTTTATCTTGGAAATTTTAAAACGTCTATACAAATAGGAAGAATGGTATGAGGAAACCCTCTGTACGACTCAAGTTTCAAATACCAACTTTCTACCATTCTTCTTTCATCTATTCTCCCCTGATTCAACTTTTCCTTCCTTTTCACTTTTTTGCTGGAACATTCTGAGGCAAATCCAAGACAATGATATTAGGTCACATTACTTCCCCATTAATATTTCTGTTTACAACAGATAAAGACTTGGGGCTCCTGGGTGGCTTAGTTGGTTAAGTATCTGGCTCTTGATTTTGGCTGAGGTCACGATCTCAGGGTGGTGGGATCGAGCTCCAAGTTGGGGGATAAGCATGGAGCCTCCTTAAGATTCTTTCCCCCTCTGCCCCTTCCCTGTTCCCTCTCTAAGAAAACCCCAAAACAAAAGATTAAAACTAAAAATAACCAAAATGGGACACCTGGGTGGCTCAGTGATTAAGCATCTGCCTTCGGCCCAGGGCGTTATCCTGGAGTCCCAGGATCGAGTCCCACATCAGGCTGCCTGCATGAAGCCTGCCTCTCTCTCTCCCTGTGTGTCTGCCTCTCTGTGTGTGTGTGTCTCTCGTGAATGAATAAATAAAATCTTTAAAAATAAAATAAAAATCATCAAAATGCCATTATCATACCCAATTCATGGAAACCTCTTTATATTATCTCATATCCAGCAAAAATTCAGTTCTCTCTGCTTATCTAAAAGCAAATTTTTTTTTTCACAATTTTGACTGTCCTAAAATGCCAATCCCAACTCCACCCTGTGCATCTGATACTATTCTGCTCTGCTTCTTCTTTTATGCGTAACACTTGTCAATTCCCTTTTTTTTTTAAGGGTTTATTTATTTGACAGAGAGAGAGAGTGCAAACGCATGCCAGTGCACAAGCAAGGGGAGGGGCAGACAGAGAGGGAGAAGCTCCCCGCTGAGCAGGGCTCCATCCCAGGACCCTGAAGTCATGACCCGAACCAAAGGCAGGTGTTTAACTGACCGAACCACCTGAGTGTCTCCACTTATCAATTCTAACATGTTTATAACTTACATGTTTATTAACTGTCTGGTTCTTCCGGAAAGTAAGCTTCGAGAGAGCTATTATGTGTTTCTTTTTTTTTTTTCTTCTTCATTCATATATTCTAAGCTCACAGAATAACGTCTGGTACATAGTAGGCACTCAATATGTATGCTGAATGAGTCACTAAAACTAACAGGCATTTCTAGATATCATCTGGTACATAGCCTAAATATCCTTGGTGCGGTTTTTTTGTTGTTGTTGTTCCATTAATTTCCTATTCATTATGATTTTCAATAGACACTACTGAAATTCATTTGAAAAGCACTGATTCAGATAGCTAATGAACTGTAATAATCAGAAAATATTTACTGTATGCTTAGCATGACATTAGGTTCTGTGGGAAATAAAAAAGAAGAAAAAGGATACAGCCCCTGTTTTTGAGAAGTTTAGGGGTTTTCGCTACAGAGAACAAAAAGGATGAAACCAGGTAAGACAGAGCAGAAATATGGCAAAGATGAGACTAATGAGGTCTGGAGGTTACAAACAAAAACCAAGGAAAAAGACCTCAAAGCTCTGTAGATTGTAGAGGTGATGTAGGGGTGACAGGAGAAGACTTACAAAGGGGGTGGCCAGGGTGCCTGGGTGGCTCAGTGGATTAAGCACCTGCCTTCGGCTAAGGTCATGATCCCAGGGTCCTGGGATCGAGCCCTGCTCAGCAGAGAGCCTGCTTCTTCCTCTCCCCCTGCCTGCCACTCCCCTTGCTTGTGCGCTCTGTCAAATAAATAAATAAACAAACAAACTAACTAACTAACTAAAACAAATAAATAAACTAAGACAAATGGGGTGCCCTTGAGCATACTGTGACCTGGACCAGGCACTGGTTTTACAGGCAAATCCTGCATGAATACTGGCCCAATGATTATGGTTTATGGAGTTCAGTGTGGGATGCTTCCGGAAGAGCTAAGAGTTGAAGGGAGGCTGGAAGGAAGAGAAGTGTGGGAAGGTGACCCGCATCTCCTGAACAGCCTTCCCTTCTTGACTCTGTTCCCACATTATGCATTCGGCCTCAGGCAGATGCCAGAAACATCCGTTTGCCAGCCTCCATGGTAGCTAAGGAGGAGGGATGGACGATGGACTTGGACTCTGCTAATCTGAAGTCCTTATGCTGGGTTTTGATTTAGAAAGCAGCAACATAAAAAAGCAGGTGCTTTTTCTGACCAAAGCAGGATGCACCTGGTTTGGGGCCAGCAGCGCAAGCCGTCGCCCTGCCTCAGTGCAGGAGGGAGACGAGACGGCCCTGGCTCAGTCTTGCCATATGAGCAAGTTCTGGGCACGGTTCTGGCTGTGAGCCTCATCCTCCCCAAACTTCTGTGAGCTACCTAAAAGCTTTATTTTATTTTATTTTTATTTATTTGACAGAGAGAGAGAGAGAGAAAGCACAAGCAGGGGGAGTGGCAGGCAGAGGGAGAAGCAGACTACCCACGGAGTGGGGAGCCCAATGTGAGACTCAATCCCAGGACCGTGGGATCATGACCTGAGCTGAAGGCAGATGCTTAACTGACTGAGCCACCCAGGTAGCCTACCTAAAAGCTTTAATGATATACGTCTAGTTAAACTAGCCAGAGCGGGTAGTGGTGTCTGCACACCTCAGCTTCTGTACTATCCTAGCAGGACACCATATGGCTGAGGACCATCTCCTTGGAGCTGCACCCACCAGGGTCTCCTCCCAAGCTCTGGCCTAACTTCTCAGTATGCAAGATAGTTAATTTTATGTGTCTACATCACTGGGCCACAGGGTGCCCCGATATGTGGTCATTGTTATTCTGGGGTGCTTCTGGATGAGATTAACATTTAAATAAGACTGAATAGGGCAGCCCCCGGTGGCGCAGTGGTTTAGCTCCACCTGCAGCCCAGGGTGTGATCCTGGAGACCCGGATTGAGTCCCACGTCAGGCTCTCTGCATGGAGCCTGCTTCTCCCTCTGCCTGTGTCTCTGCCTCTCTCACTCTCTCTCTGTCTCTCATGAATAAATAAATAAAATCTTTAAAAAAAAATAAATGAGACTGAGTAAAACAGATTGTTTTCCTTAATGTGAGTGGGCCTCACCCAATCAGTTGAAGGCCTGGATAGAACAAAAAGGCTGACCCTCCCTGAAATTCCTCCTGCCTGACAGCCTTTGAACTGGCACATTGGCTTTTCCTGCTTTCTGACTTGAGCTGAAATACGGGCTCTGTCGCGGTCTCAGGTCTGCCAAGCTTTGGATGGAAACCACACCATCGGGTCTTCTGGGTCTCCAGCTTGATGAATCATGCTGCAGATCTTGGGACCTGTCGGCCTCCATAATCACATGAGTCAATTCTGAATGATAAATCTCGTTCTACACAAACATACATCCTATTGCTTCTGTCTCCCTGGAGAACCCTGACTAACATAATATCCATCCTGTGTTCCAATCCTGTCTGCTCGGGTGGGTGGACCCCTGGAATGTGTGCTTAGGTCTCTTCTTGCTACACACTCTAAGAGAATTATTCAGGATCAGGAATTTAGCCACTGCCTCTGGAGCATTCTTCTCAAAGTTTCATCAGCCAGTGAGAGAATCAAGAAGGAAGCAACAACTACTCAGGAATCCTCCTTCCACCATGATTCAGGGTTCCTTTGCTCTTGGCAAACACAGAGTTTGGCTCTGTGGGCACCAGTGAGTCCATTTGAAGTAGTACAAAGAACATCTGCTTTGTGGGTAGAAAATGAAACATTATCTTTTAGTCATTTCCTTTCTTCTGCCACAGATTTAGAACTCAATGCAACCAGGCTGTTTCAAATTGTTGGCTTCAGAGAAGCTACCAGTTAAGCAGCAAGTTGAGCAAAGATAATGGTAGGGGCAAGAGGCAGGGAAGATGGTACACACTTTTCAGATACACGGAAGGGAATCCAATCAGTTTTTTTCTTCCCAAAGATTTTATTTATTTATTTGAGATAGAGAAAGTGAGCGAGAGAGAGCTAGGGGGGTGTGTGCACGGCAAAGGGATAGGCAGGCTCCTTACTGAGCAGGGAGCCCGGCAGGGGGCTCGATCCCAGGACCCCGGCGTCATGACCTGAGCTGAAGGCAGACACCCAACCGACTGAGCCACCCAGGCGCCCTCAGTGCAATTTTAACACACTGCCCGCAAACACTGAGGGGTCTTGTTTTTCCTTCTCCCCCTTCTTCTTCAAACACTTCATACCCTATTATTTTCCAACAAGTGATGGGATGCATCATTTTATAATCTCTCATCCGAACTCCAAGACCAACAACTCAAGCTCTCTGTTCCGTTGACCTGTTAACACGCAAGACTCCAGGCTCCAGATCGGATGGTGAAGTCCTTTGCTGTTTTCGCTGGGGATGGAGCTAGGTGACAACTTTCACCTGCTCTTGGAACAGCCGAGGCTTCTCGCCTTTCAGATCAAGGTAGCCTTACAAACTCCAGATTCGTCTGGAAGGGAAAATGAAGTTCGTGCACTCCCATCTTTTTTTGTTTGGTTTTGTTTTTGTTTCTGTGAAGTTTCTGGCTCCCTCTGGCTGTTTTTCATTGCCCTTTTATATCCTCTGAAATTAGCCTTTATTTTGGGATTTTCATTTTTTCTTTCCTTTTGCTTTTTAGGGCTGGGTTGGTCTCCACAGCAACCCACCGGAGTGGGAATGCCGCACTTGCCAGGTTGGCCACAGTGGCCTTGCAGAGAGGAGGTCCTTTTCCACCAGCAGACTCAGCAAAGGCTTCTGTCCCAAGTTGCCTGGAACCCTTGTGGTTGCCTCACCCCAGGCCAACTGGTGGAAAAGGACCTCTGTCTTTAGCCGCCAACACTATGATTAGTTAGATTTAACCCAAATTCAGGGCAGTTGTGCCGGCTTTTCATGTCTTACCTAAAACAATAAAAAATTACGCAATCATTTAAAAAAACATTTTCCAAATGGGAACTTATCTTTAAAACGTTACCAGACCTTTGCTCTAAGAGACTTTGCCCCGTATGACTTGGTGCTGGCGTTTTTACAGTGTCGGGAGACTCACAGGACTTCCCTGTGAGCAATTATGCAGCAATTATAGGCACATCCTAGGATGCCCGATATGCGAAGAGGAAACTTTCCATCTACTTTATTTCTTTTATAAATAGGAAAGGTTTATTTTACTTTGCAATCTGGCAAAATTAGAATGCACTTTGTACTAGAGTTTTCTTGTATTTTCTCCAGTTTTGCATAGCACATATGCACCTGATCATTCAATTTTATTTGCTCTCAAAATTTAATGAATCATGTCTTTCAAGCAAATTATCTATACGTGTATCTTTTGAGACCTATATATAATATATATTGTATAAAATATCTTGTATAATCTATTATATTAACATATACTATATTAGTGATATATAATTGTTAAAATATATATTACAGATAAATAACATGCTATATATTAAGATGTATGTTACATAATATATAGCATATAATACATATATACACGTACATATAATATACAAGTCAATAAAAATCTGCTGTAATTGTATATACTAGGATTCCCTTATTCCAATTTTAGCTGCACTTAAAGCATTTGGCAAACCTTGTGAGTGTTTGATTATAAAAGTAATATTCAGGGGATCCCTGGGTGGCTCAGCGGTTTAGAGCCTGCCTTCAGCCCAGGGCGTGATCCTGGAGTCCCGGGATCGAGTCCCGCGTCGGGCTCCCGGCATGGAGCCTGCTTCTCCCTCTGCCTGTGTCTCTACCTCTCTCCCCCTCCTCTCTCCCTATATCTATCATGAATAAATAAATAAAATCTTTTTTTTTTTAAAGTAATATTCAGTATGGCATTCTTCTGCAAAGGCCAACACTTCCAATCTGTCCTCAGAAGAGAAGGACAATGCAGGCGTGCTTCAGAGAGACAAATCTGCTGGTCCCTCCTGATCCCTCCCTCCCTCTTGGTCTTGGCAGTGTCATTCTGTACTTAAGACACCTTTTACTCTCGATTGAATCAGGAGCTGCCCTGACACCTCTCTATTAAACTGTGCTCATAATATCTGCTGCAGAATTCCTCCCTCATTTTGGGAGGAAAATCCCTGCAAATTATCAGCAGAGGAGTATGATTTGTGTATTTCCGTTTGAATTTCTATTTACTTAAAAAAGTATGTAAGAGATAAATTTCCTGCTGCAGCCCCCCCCTTGGGAAGTTAGAATCCCATTTTGTGCCTTTTTGTGTTTTACAATATCTGGCAAGTAACTCGTGCTTGGAACTTCATGAAAAGGCTGCTCCACGGTAGACTCACAGTTACAGCTTCTGTTGGGATTATGAGAGATCTGTGCAGGCATCCACTGAGTGCTGTTTACATGAGTGGCTTCTGCTGGCTACTCACCTCTGCACGGCATGTGTTTTGAGCTTATTTCTCTTCACAGGCTCAACAGACTCTGTCTACATACAACACATTCTCTCACCCACCCACCTCCGTTCCCATGCCCCATCTAACTGTCCCTCTCTCTATATTATTTCCATCTTGGCAACGCTGCCAGGGTATCTCTGGGCCATAAATCAGTGGGATCCCCCCCTCCCATAAGAAATACGCATGAGAGTCAAACCAATGATTATCCCATTAACAACTTTCTACCCAACATCACCAAGTTGCCAAGAATGTTGAAATACACAATAAACATTCACAAAAACACAGCAATTAAAAAAGCTGATATATAGAGAGAATACATGAGCTATACGTGTATAACATGTATGATACTGACTTTCTATTTTTTACAGCAACAGGATGGCTTCTTCCCTCCTACCCGAAACACTCTATAATGGAAATAGAAAAATGTAATACTCGAATACCAACCATCTACTGAAGCGTACTGGATAAGGATCCTGTTAAGTCTCGCCATTTACAAATAAGTTAAACGGCAGAAGTCATTCTCTGTTACTGCACCTGGTACAAAATGAAGCTTTCTGGGGCTGGTCCTATATGGGTTTTATGCTATAAAAGCAACTATAAAGTGACTACATTCTTGAAACTGATCAAGGGGTTATTTCGGTAAATATCCCAGGGTAATCTTGAAACTATTACTGGATTGATCTGATTCAACTCAACAACTTCAAGGAATAACCAAGTGTTCTCAAGCAAAATGATTTCAGAATGTTCCTATGATCGATCCCACCATAAAAGTGATCTGACAATAAACTGAATTGACATAATCCCAATCCTTTTACATGGTAACAGGAATCACTCAGATGTAGCTTTATTTTTATTTTTATTTTTTTCAGATGTAGCTTTAAAGTACTATGTGAAGGTACGATTAGTTACCTTGGGGAAAATTTCTCCAAAAAGTTCAAACCAGTTTAAAGTGAAAGATGCTCCAGCTGTTCAGAAGACAGAAGAACTGAAATAGTTACTGGACATCAAGATGGTGCTAAATACAGCTTTTTAAAAAGCCGTGTCTCCAACTCTAGAGACCTTTTCCATAGAAATCAATGTGTATATAAAAACCCAACAACATACTCATTTTAGTCAGATATGGCAAAGTACATGATGACTCTAACATGGCAATGTCAATATGGTAAATACGTGTATGAGCTCACAGAGCATCCTTCCACACTGAACGAGAGAATTATGACAATGTAACATTACAGTGGCCAGAGAATCCAATGTTTGTAAGGAAATCACCGGAAGGAACCACTTTAAAAGGCTTCTGCTCTGTTGGTGTTTTAAAATTTTCACCAAGGCACAAGGTTCCCTCAGGAGAGTTTGGAAGAATCTGGGAACTGTGAAGGTAATGAGCAATATTAAGCATGTCAATAAAATTAACACACACACCTTCGCCAAGCTTTAAAGATCTGCTGGAAGATGCTAGTGGATGGTTGCCAAGGGAACTTGGTGGAGGAAAAACTGTGTGTGTGGGGGGGGAGGGGGGCATGCACGTGTGTTTCCAGATCTCCTTATATCTATGGATACACAGTTTTCATAGTTTTTGTCTAGGTCGAGAGCAACATGACATGATTTTATTTTGAATAAAGAAGCCTACAGATGTTTATTATTAAGAAGTGTAGGTTTTCTTTTTCGTTTTTTCTTTTTTTTTTTTTTAGCAAGTCATTTCTCTCTCTAGGAAGAAAACAGAAAGTGCTAAGTGGGAGCTAGTAGTGAAGAAGCGGATTCATTAATTACTTTTAGAATTGACAGAAGGGGCAAAAAACACGAGCTGAAGTGGCCTGCTGGAAGGCTGTGAATAACCCAAGTGTGCGAGGCTCTCCGGCACTTGGACTTCTATGAAAGAAAGATAAAGGTCCTAGGAGCAGCTGGTTTAGTCAATGCAGTGATTAAATCACCCATATGTGCTTATCTTTCCAAGGGAATGGAGATAGTGAAAAGCTACAGTGAGCGTATTATTAAAATGTTCCTTTCTGTTTCAGAAAGAAGCTTAGCTATCTTAGGGCACTTTGAGGTCCTTGACGTGAACGTCCACGAATACTTCCAAGTGTATACAGAAGGCGTGTTTCATGGCTGCAGCATGCACAGTTGGCTTCAGGCTCCTCCTCACTCAGGAGCTGTGTGGTCCCGGTCAAGCTCACAGCCTCCTTGAGCTTCCATGTCTTCATCCACAAAACACGGATACCGACTGCCTTGAAGACCTCCTAGGATTTGCTGAAGGACCAGCGACGATGTTCTGGAAGTGTCTGCCAGCGCGAGCTAATTCCTCACCTCCTCACCTGCATTCCTCTAACTTCCCCCGTGAAACAAGATCTCAGGGCTTCCTCTCCCTCCACCTCCAAAAGCTTCTCAATGAAAGAGAAATCAGAAAAGGAAGATAGTGTGCTTTTCTGAGCATGGGGCTGGAGGACTCTGACAACCTGTATTTGAGTCTCATCTCCCCACTGATTCCTTAATGCTCTTAGTTTTCTACTCTGTAAAAAAGGAGGTAACACTGCACCCCATGATCATCTCATAGAGCTACAGTGATGTAGTAAAAGTGCTTAGTATATATAATATAGCAGCACCTGATGAGGGTTTAATAACTGTTAGCCATTTCTCTTTTTAAAAGATTTTTTAAAATTTTATTTATTCATGAGAGACACAGAAAGAGAGGCCGAGACACAGGCAGAGAGTGAAGCAGGCTCCCTGTGGGGAGCCTGATGTGGGACTTGATCCCAGGATCACGACTTGAGCCAAAGGCAGACGCATGGGCAGCCCGGGTGGCTCAGTGGTTTAGCGCCTGCCTTCAGCCCAGGGTGTGATCCTGGAGACCCGGGATCGAGTCCCATGTCCGGCTCCCTGCATGGAGCCTGCTTCTCCCTCTGCCTGTGTCTCTGCCTCTCTCTCTCTGTGTCTCTCATGAATAAATAAATAAAATCTTTTTTTTTTTTTTAAAGGCAGACGCTCAACCACTGAGCCACCCAGCCTAGCCATTTCTATAATTGTTTTCCAACATCTGACTCTTACATGAGGATCACCAAGGACCTTTAGAAAGTTTATGAAATACTTCCTGAAAAGGTTAATGGAAGATTCTTCCTTCATTTCACACTCACCCCGACAAGTCCCAAGGACACAAGGAGCTGCCTCTGCTAGGAGAGAGCTCCACCTGGGTCTCTCATATTTCTGAACATCTTGTAAGGCATAGATTACTCTTCATCCTAGACTATGTCTTCAAGGATGTTTAGAGAACAGCCATGCAAGATAGATGTGTCTCCCTGTCCACGAAGGACAGGCATGGCCTTTGCGGTTCCCTTAGCTTCTGTAATGCAACCCACTGAGCGCGCAGGTATCTTCCAGCTCTTTGGGAAAGGGGGTTCAGGAAATCGGGGCAAGAACATCAATATTCTAGCTGTTGCTACTGCTGTGAGGGATAACTAGTCCTTCATCTCTGACCCACAAGTGTTGTGTCTTATGCCTGAGTCTATCAGGCCACGGGAGGCTGCTTCTTACAACACGTAGGGTGAAATACAGACCCTTCATGGTTCTGGACAGCCTGTCAGGAACCCAGGGGAGTCCTGGATTTATGAAGGCACTGAGGCAGGAAAGGAGTGGGTGAGAGTCCTGTGAGACTCAGGAAAAAACAAGAGATAAGACAGTCCCAAGTTTGGGGGAATGAACACCTTTTGGCTTATGAAGGTTCTTTTTCACCAGTGAAGTTTCACATTCTTTTTTTTCTTTTTTTTTTTTTTTAAGATTTATTCATTTATTTTTAAAGAGAGAGAGAGAGAAAGAGAGCACATGCATGTGAGCAGAGGGAGGGGCAGAGGGAGTAGGAGAGAAAGAGTTTCAAGCCAACTTTCCACTGAGCAAGGAGTCTGACTCAGGGCCCCATCCCATGACCCTAAGATCATGACCTGAGCTGAAACCAAGAGTGGGACACCTAACTGACTGAGCCACCCAGGCGACCCTCAAATTCTTAAATAATTCTCTATCAGGGATGACCCAGCTTACCCTGTTCTCTTGGCAAATTCTAACCTCTCCCACTCCTCCTATCACACCTAGCCCCCTGCTAGCCACCCTGCTCCACTGGTTTAATGTGGCCTTTCAACTCCAGGATGTTCCACATGGGCCCCGCCTCCCCCACAGGAACACAGGGAGAAGCAGCAGAATCCGTGGGTTTTCCACTCCAAGCATTAGTGTGTGTTCTGTTTGTTTTTAAGGCACTGATCATGGGGATCCCTGGGTGGCTCAGTGGTTTAGCACCACCTTCGGCCCAGGGCGTGATCCTGGAGTCCCAGGATCTAGTCCCACATCAGGCTCCCTGTGTGGAGCCTGCTTCTCCCTCTGCCTGTGTCTCTGCCTCTCTCTCTCTGTGTCTCTCATGAATAAATAAATAAAATCTTGAAAAAAATAAAAATAAAGCATTGATCATTTTAGTTCCCTTTTCAACTTTAAGAGTTGAAAAGCCCCAGTTAGGACATCACAAGCAATAATGATAAATGGGATTAAAAACCTATGCTCATTAGTTGCTATGCATTTAACATTTGAAAACGTACATTTGCTTAGTGAAATACCATCTCCGCTTTTCAAACGTCTGAATAAATCCTGTATTAATGAGACAGCACTGTAAACTGTGTTCACTTCTACATGTTTTAGAACCGTATTAATGTTCTGGTTAACACCAATATTTATGAAATTCAATTTATTGGGGTCATATGAGAAATTTAAAACGTTTCACAACCAACTTAAATTTCTTGCTCCATCTGAGGGGAAAAAACGTGCCTATTCTGAACAACAAAGTACTGGTCTTTGTGATCTTTTTTCCGTGGTGAGCAGCACCAATATACAATATTTTCCACATGGTTTAAGGTTTATAGAATGGTTCTTACTTTGTGCCAAATGGATTAACATCTCACTTTCTAGCCTTTATAGCTCATATACTGGCATCAGTGTCAATAAAGGGATTTTATTTTCCGCTCTTGCCTTGAAAAATAAGAGTTCCACACTCCTCTTCACTGCCAACTCAATTAATAATTCTGCAACATAAAATGGGAGATTTATTTTTCCAAGCTTCAGTACAGAAGGTCTGCCATATTTTGTCTTACACTTGGAAGTTGATGCTATTATTAGCTCTTCTTCACAAAGGCAATATTAAATGTCACCTGTCAAATGGGTCACACGTGTATATTCACTGAAAAAACACTTGGCTCAGATGAAGAATTCAAAAGTTATTGGAGAGGCAGGGCCAATGATCACATCCTCCAAGAGCGCCTGTTTGGCCAAAGGAGTTAGGAACACAACTGTAGGCAGGAAAGTCCACCTACGAAAGAGGTTAGAGTGAAGTTTCAAGGTGGCCAACTGCTAACTGGCCTTTCCTGCCCACTAGCCAGGGAGAGAGTGCTAGCTGGTGCACCCTCCCACTGGGAATCTGAAGCAAACCACCTGGAATGGGGGAGAAGTGGTGGGGAGTGTCAGAGGCTTCATCCCCACAAAGAAGAAACAGAGGGCTTTTGGCTGTGTTAGAACTTTTAACCCTTCACTTTACGGATGAAGGTTGAGTTTCTCAGTCCAGGTTACACGGCTATCCTATAACTGAGATGGGGCTGTAAGGGTGAGGAGGTGCCTTGAACTCTGACATCTTAAATGAGGTTTTGCTGTCCTCCTGTGGGGACTACCTACCTATCCCAGGGCTAGCTAATTCCTATAGAGAGCAAACTACATTTGTGAGCATGCCTGCATACGCAAACAAACCCATCTAGAATCCACACCCTCAGCCACCTCCTTTATGGGCCTCTCACATTTCAGGCCACTATCCCCACCCCTACTGCCCCCAGGACCAGATATCAGGCAATGAGGGACAGCCCCTGTACCAGAGTCTGCTGAAATTATTCAAACTAGCCTATCCTAGCCCTGCCTTTTCTTTCTTTCTTTGTTTCTTTCTTTCAAAAGATTTTATTTATTTGAGAGAGATAAAGCGAGAAAGAGCTCATGAGCAGGGGGGAAGATCAGAGGGAGAAGCAGACTTCCAGATGAGCAGGGAGTCGGATGTGGGACTTGATCCCAGGACTCCGAGATCATGACCTGAGCCAAAGGCAGACACTTAACTGACTGAGCCACCGTGCCCCTGGCCCTGCCTTTTCTGCTTACTCTGCTCCACTCATTCCTTCCCAAGAGAACCACAAGAAGGCTCTTGCCCACATTTCCCCTCACTCTCTTTGACTCCTGACCAACCTGCTGCTTCCCCAACAATGTCCATGCCACGCCCCTTCCTCTTTGGCAATCATCTCCTGATCGCACAATATCTGAAGAATAATACAATCTATGGGTCTTAAAATTTATTTATTATTTGAGAGAGAGAGAGAGAGAGAAAGAGAGAATGAATGTGTGCATGCAAGTGGGAGGAGGGGCAGAGGGAGAGGGAGAAATCTTCAAGCAGACCCACAAGATCATGACCCGAGCTGAAACCAAGAGTCAGATGCATAACCAGCTGAGCCACCTTGGCACCCCTACCTACTACTATCTATGTTTTAAAACAGGAGATGACTCAAGATTGTTCTGGCGGAAGCTAAGCCAGAGCAGAGGGTACAGAACTAGTTACAGTTAGCACTTGCCATGAGGAAGAACTTTGTGAAAGTCTCAGCTGCATGAATAAACAGTGCATTCCTAATCACAGTACTTACTGAAGCAGCGAGAGGAGCCGCTGACTCGTCAGGGAGGTGTGAGAGAGGACTCCGTACTGGCCCCAGATGAAGCTCTAGGTTACCTTCCACACCCTGACAGCTGTCAGCTGAACCAGGGCGGTGAGTGAGAAATTACAGACTTTCAACAGCAGAGGTTCACTGAAGACTTCAGTAGAAGGGTGGCTCTTAACACAACATGCAAAGGGACTGCCACGAAAGGGGGGCCAGAGGTGGAAGGGACAATGAGGAGCCTCCAGTGGAAGGCGGGTCCCCAAGATCACAGAGAGAGGCTTGCTGGTGCACCTGTGTGTGTGGCAGGACGGTGCGGAACAGAAACAGAAAGGAGAGTGAACTTGAATGTGAACCAACCCCGTCAGACAGGAGAGGAGAGGCCTGGGCAGCAGTTCTCAGTGGAAAATGTACCAAAATATCAGGAGGGAAGAGTCTGACAGCGTGGACATGAGCCTGCAAAGGAACTTGTAGGGACAGAGCACGGTCCTGTGGCAAAGAGACAGATGCATCACGGGTGTCACATTAATGTGCACTATGACCGCACGTTTCTTGCTGGGGCTGGCCCCTACCAACACACACTGATGCAAGTCATTTGACTCAAAAAGATTTTAAGTTATGGATTTCAATTTAGGTGTTTCACAGAGGCTATGACACGTAAAACGTTTCTGGCTCTCCTTTGCAAAAGTCATACTAAGGTACTGCAAGCATGCAGAGGAAAAAAAAATGTTTAAATCATCCTGTCATCAAGATCAGTAAATTCAGAGTAATTCATTTAGCTTTTTTAGAACGAGATGTTCTTTGGAAGTTGACTGTCAAGACCATCCAATTTAGGGTGCAGACTCTCAAGGGTGACCCCCGCAAATGGAAAGGAGGGCAGTGGCAGAAACCGCATCCTAAACACGACAGTCTGCACACACGGAACCGGCAATTACTTCTGGATCCCATTCTTCTGCTCAATTAGGTCAGAGCCACTTTCTCATCCGATCTAAATTCAGCAAACATCCATCATGGCCAACACTTCTGCCAAGCCAAGCTTCCCAGAACAAAGCTTTTCATCACGCCACAGTAGCTCTGGCGTGAACTTCGGGATCCTTCTGGGGCTTTGGGTTGTGACATTTTCTGGGTACAGATTTTTCCTTGGATCCAGGGCACTGTGGAGATGGTCTCTGTTGAGTGGCCTTATTTCCTGTTTCCACGTGCTGACCTGGCAGCGTAAGGAGGACACCACCCGCACATCCGCAACAGGGCAAATACCCTAACTTGTTTTTCAGGAAGTTGTGAATCAACACAAATCCAACAACATCCCACTCAGTTGTCTGCTGCAATTGGATGCCATATCCCTGGGCCACGAGGGCTGAACCCACCACGCCTTGGCAGAGCACAGACCAGATTCTAAAAAGCTTGAGCCAAGAGGCCATACAGAGGTTTACAGAGTTAGGATTTCATCTTAAAGCAGACATGACTGAGGAAGAACTCCAAACATGAACATCTGCCACCAAAAAGACATGAATATATCTTCCACAACTGATGTCTCCTTTCCAAAACCAACCAGTATTTAGAGTTTCTTTATTTATTTGAGAGAGAGAGAGAGAGAGAGAGAGCATGTGAACAATAGAGGGAGAGGCAGAGGGAGAGAGAAAGAGAGAATCCCAAGCAGACTCAATGCTCAGCACACAGCCCGAGGTGGGGCTTGATCTCATGACCCTGAGATCAGGACCTGAGCTGAAGTCAAGAGTTGGATGCTTCACCGACTGAGCCACCGAGGCGCCCCTAGAGCTTATTTAGGAGCATGGAGGCAACAGGAGGAAAGGAAAACTTTTAATGATTAGAAAGGATTAAACGTTTGTATCTTTCTCATGCTGTCCATATTCTGGCATTAATCTTTCAAAATCACTGGTTGTTAGGCAGACAACTCAAATGCCAAGCATTGTCCTCCATGTCCAAATATACAATCAGAGTACACAGGATTTACTCGGGAAGGGCGTGTACTGTAATTAGACAGAAGGGAAAACTGTTACCTCATTGTGAAAGTTCATAAATGCTGGGGCCAAGGTCCTAAAGAGACAGTCTGGTAAATAGACAAACATCTGCTAACATTTAGTTTTTAAAAGTTTGTGACAAAGTTAGCTGTTAAAGATACGGAATAGCTTAGGCATGTTATCTTGACACAGTCTATGTTGATCATTATTTCCATAAAGAACTCCTCCAGTTGTTTGTGGGTTTTTTTTTTAAGATTTTATTTATTTATTTATTTATTTATTTATTTATTTATTTATTTATTTATTTATGAGAGAGACAGAGAGAGGCAGAGACGTAGGCAGAGGGAGAAGCAGGCTCCCTGTGGGGAGCCCGATGCAGGACTTGATCCCAGGACCCTGGGATCATGACCTGAGCCAAAGGCAGACACTCAACCACTGAGCCACCCAGGTGCCCCCTCCAGTTTTTCAACTTAAAAAATACAAAGTAATCTTAACATGAACAACTATTCCTTATCCCAAACCAAGTCCTGCTTACTTTGTCATCTTCTTGCCCATCTCTTATTATGATGTAATTTGTAAGTAATAAATTAATGAATGCAGATAACTTAAACATGAATGTAATACAAACTAAGAGCAAGCAGAAACCAAGTTTATCTCTTTTTCTAATGCACATATTGACCAAAATAACTGATATTCAAGTAAGCGAACATGTGCTTACAACTCACTATGTAAAAGCCCCGAAGCAAACCACCATATTCATAGTCTTGTCTGCCAACTGCCGAAGTTTAAAATGAGATACTCAAGAGCATGTAATTTAAATCCACAAAGTAAACAAAATATTTGGAGGTGAAGAATCTAGCTTCTAAAGACTTACTGTAGGACTTGAAGAAAATCTGCATTTTCTATGCCTTTATTAATTAAAAACACAGGAAAATGCTGCTAATGTTTTAATGTAAAAAAATGTTCAATAAACAGTAAGTTATATTTGCTTAATGATGCAGTAAATCTTCACTTACGAGGAAAGAATGTTAAAGGTATGTTTAATTTCTAAGCCCTGATCTCTAACTTTGGCAGGTGTCTGTGATTTGTCCTTAAGCAACACACAAAAGTTGTCTTTTGGGTCTAGGACCCTCCAGCAATAAAGGATAGATGAGCTTCACTAGCCAATTGTACTTGATGTTAAATTTTTTTTCTGATCGGGAACCATGAAATATATGTAAGAGAACGATCAGTTTCCAATTTCTGTCGCCATGCCTGCATGGGGGCAGGTGTGGCTGGATAGAGAGAGTTTGGTGAGGGGGGAATTTGATGGGAAAGTGTAATACTAAATTCATTAATAAAAAAAAAAACAACTTGTAGGGGGGCCTGGGTGGCTCAGATGATATAACGTCCAACCCTTAGTTTTGGCTCAGGGAAAAGGGGTCCATGCTCAGCAGGGAGTCTGCTTGAGATTCTTTCTCTCCTTCTCCTCCTGCTCTCTCTTTCTCTCTCAAACAAATAAGATCTTTAAAAAACCCCAAAACCTTGTATATGTATAGGATATAAGTTTCCAAACAGCTACCATACTTGATCTTAGAAGTAATCCCATCATATAGAACAGGTAATGTCCACCTTTTATAGTAAAGGGAAGTACGACCTAAAATGTTCAAAAATACCCTAAAAATGGCAGTCAAGAGGCAAATGGGTCTGGTCTTTGTGCAGCAGGGCAGAGCACTGTAACCAGCTCTGGCTCGCTCTGCAGAGAAGCAGCCCCTCTCAGCTACAGCTCTAGGCTAAAAACTCTCCCCAACTGGCCTGTCTCTAAAATAAAACTTTCTTCTTGTATAAGATCTGTAGGGTTTAAGCACCACATCAGTCCTCCAGAGATATACCCCCTCCCTCTCCACCTCCCTGTGCCTGGAAAGCAGGATGCACCTTTACCACTGGGACAAGGGTGGGGGGACGGGTCCCAAAGGAAGAGCAGAGACGGGTTGCACTGGGCCTGGGGACCTGAGGGATGCAGGAAGGAAGCACCGGTGGGAGGGCTGCCCTGACATACTTCTGTTGGAAGCCTTGCTCTGCTTCTCACGCAGTTATAGCCCACTTGGTTCTTTCCTATTCCCTCCAACAATACAGGTTTACGACGATTGCCTTCCTTTCCAAAAATGGGTCACTGTGTCTAAGTATTTCTGTTGCAAAAGTCTAATAAGCAGGCTTTTGCATTTTCATAAGCACGTTATGGGACAATGAGCAAGCTTTCTCCAACACGGGTATAACCTCAATGTATCATTTCAAAATTTCCATTTGCATTTAACATTTGGATAAACTAGAATGGAGGGAGAAGGTAAAGAGAAAACTATTAAGCCATATTCCCTCCTAATAATTTTTTACTCTGGTGCAGTACAAGCAGGTGACGGCGTATAAAGGCTCCAGGCTACTTGAAGCAACCTTTGCCTTTGATGTGCAAATGCGTTTGTTTCCTCCTTTACACAGATGTGATCTCCTTCCTGCCATTGAAAATGAGTAGTAAATATGGCTTAATCTCCATTCATCCTGGGACTCCCCTTAAATAAATTTGAAAACACTTTTGTGGCGGCAGCAGTGGCGGGGTGTGTGGTGTGCAGACTGAAATCTAGGCTTGCATCTGCTAAGCCTGGTGCATTTTCTGTTATACCAAAGCTGCTGGCGATCTAAGCTCTAGACACACTGCCTTTCAGATCTGAGGAGGAGGGGGGGGAGGATGAGGAGGAGGTGGAGGAGGAGGATGGTTTGTATGTCATCATCTCTTAAATTCTTGCTAGGCGGGGTATTCAGGAGGGAGGCTAAATAATCATCTTTGACTCCCCGAGGCTCCCATTTGGGATAGTGAAGAGCAAGAAGTTATAGACTTCTTAGTCTTAGTCTTAGTCTTAGGAGGAGGAGGAGGAGGTTTTTTTTTTCCAATGATTTTGGTCCTTAGAGCCCATTCCTCAAAATGCTCTGCTGAAGTGAGGTACACCTGGAGTCCACTGTGGTTGGAGCCAGCACGGGGAGGCTGGGAGGGCCACTGGCCTGGAGCTCTACCTTCTCCAAGGTGCCACCCGGCCCTCCACACCTGGATGCTGTGCCACTTGGGCAGAGGTCCACAGAACGGCCCTCTGCAAACTGGAAAGTTACTTAAAAACAAAACAAAACAAAAAAAACCTGGCATCAGAATGTAACTCAACTATGGTTCTGAGTTTAGCACTTTTTTATTTTCGAGGGAGAGGCTGTCGATGAAGCAGCAGAGCACGGAGTTCATTCTGGTGTGGGCTCTGCGGGTGCCTGCATGCCAGTAACCGAGTGCGGCTCTAGGCAACTGGCCCCAGAGAGTCCCGGACTTGATTAGAATGTGGTTCTTCCTCTGTGAACATGCGTTTGGTGTTCGTCCTACCGTGAACAGTGGGGGGATCTCCTGGCCTGCTGCTGTGCAGCAGAACCTTCTTTCCGTCCCAGATCTCAACAGCTAGAGAAAGGCCATCGGGAGATCCCAGTAGTGTCAGGAGGGAGAACTCCAGCATCTGTGGCTGAAATGCCCCTAGAGATTCCCTGCCCTGGGCAGCAGCCCATCCCATGACTGCACAGCCCTTAATATGAGAAAATTCTTCCTTGTCTTGACCTAACTTTTTCCTTTCTGTAACTTCTTGCTCTTCACTATCCCAAATAGGAGCCTCAGGGAGTCAAAGATGATTATTTAGCCTCCCTCCTGAAGACCCGCCTAGCAAGAATTTAGAGATGACAACATCCAAATCATAGATTGCCCCCAAATCATTTAGATAGACTTCCACAAACTTTTATTATAATAAAGGAATTGACCATTTTTAAAGCACAGGACCTGAACACTTGCAGATACAGCTTTTGTGTTTCTTCATTTTTCCAAGTCTGTTAAAGTAAACCACATCCAACCCAAAAGAAAAATTAAGGTGCTTAGATAAACATTCCAAGAGTAAAGAAAAATATAGCCCTCCTCGGTGGAGGACTCCATATACTATTCACACTGTCCATCCTTTGTTTGGAAAAAAAAATAAAATCATTACTTATTATGGAAGCCACCTGAGGATTTGCTGGAGGGTGCAATCTGAAAAAAGCAAGCCTCCACTTTCTTCAAAAAGGCGATTCATTTCCTGCTAGAACAGATCAGAACTTCATTGAGTCCACGCTCTGAACGAGTAGGAACTACTCCTGTCCCATATCCTTGGTCCCCAGAGCTGAATGCAACCAACACACAGGGATCTGGCTCCTCTTCTCATTATCTTTCCTGAAGTCTTCTGTCTTGCTGACAGATATTTCCTGTTGACAATGTGCTTCCCTGATCAGACCCAGAGAAGCCAACTTGTAGTGCCAAAGCTGATGATGTGGAGGGGTGGTATGCCAAGAATCTGATCACACAGTATATGGTAGGGCAAACCGCCACCCTTTATTGGAAAGGATTTCAAAACAGGAGGCCACATACAATGGTATAAAAACATAGGCCTGAATGCCTGCCATCATCTTCACTCAGATTTTGACATTATCGGCAAAGACAGAGAGAGATAGAAAAAGAGAAGAGAAGAGAGAGAAGAGAAGAGAAGAGAAGAGAAGAGAAGAGAAGAGAAGAGAAGAGAAGAGAAGAGAAGAGAAATCCACTGGACATGTTTTAGAATTCTTTAATTTAGCTGATTCCCCAAATATTCAGTTTTAAAAACACAGCAGACCTGGGCATTTGAAGATTTTAACTTTTCTAGTTTTGCCTATCTGGAAGTCTTTTTATAAGGCTGGCAATGTGGGGGAAAACCATAATTCATCTGGGGTGTGAACAGTACTCACTGTATAAGGAAGATGGTTATTGGGTCCGTCTGGCCAACTACCCAACACCACAGGCTAAACGTGGCAGGGAATTCTCTGTGATTATCAAGTGATTTCTGGGAAAGGAGTTCAAGGAACCCTGGCACTCCTCCTCATCCCTGAGGCAGATCAAGGCATTTCAGCCCAACTCTACAGAGAGGAAGCGTGGCCCCTAACGGCCTGCCTTTCCATGTGCCTGGAGAGCACCTGGTACAGTAATTCTCTCTCCTCCCTAAGGATCCCAGGTTAAGACAGGACAGAAGCAACCTGCCAAGGCTGCCTCGCTGCCCAAGCCTGCATGGCTGCAGCAGTGGGAAACAGGCCGAACCAGCTCTATCTGGGCCCATGTCGTTAGCTCTTCTCTTCTTCTGGAGTTTGGGGGCTGTCATATGGATTGGCCTTGCTTTTCCTCATATCCCAGTGGTAAATTCTCAGACTCTAGTTTGGCATGAGAGAAAGAGCTAACCCTCAGGCCTTTCTCTCCTAAAAATCAACTTTATTGAGGTGTAATTTAGATATAAAAAGTCCACCCATCTTCAGTGTGCAGCTGGATGAGTTTTGACAAATGTGTATACCCATGTGTAATCACCACAACCACCACCACCATATAGATCTAGAACATTTCTATTGCCTGTCAAAGCATCCTTGTCCTCTGGCCTGTTCTGATCATTGGATCCATCTAATAAACGAAGGCAGGGGATGCCTGGTGGCTTGCTTGTTGAATAACCAACTCTTGGTTTCCACTCAGGTCATGCTCTCAGGGCCCTGGGATAGAGCCCTGTGTCAGGTGTGGTTCTCGGCGCAGAATCTGCTTGTCCCTCTCCCGCTGCTCCCTTTCTCACCCCCTGCGCGTGCGCACATACACACACACACTCTCTCTCTCCAATAAATAAATAAAATCTTTGAAAAAGAGAGAAAGGCAGAATGGCTTCTACTCTGTAGCTATTAGTGTGCCTGGGCAAGTCATCTCATCGTTCTTTCTCTCACTTTATCCATCTGCAAAGTGGGGACAGTAGTAGTTTTTCAGTGTCCTCTGTGTGTGAATTCCATGGTGTGGCTAGTCTTCCACACGTGTTGGCTGGTATTCTGCAATCATCATCGTTGTAAGAAATAGCTGAGCTTCCTTCTCTGTGACTGAACTTACCTGCCACAGATAAATTCTGGACAGAGCCTGGGGGAAATCACCTTTTGATAGCACATTATCCCATTATTCTAATAGACTAAGTACATCAGTAAATATGGATTTATTCACAAGGGTCTCAGGGTCACACTCTTCTCAACTGAAAGGGTTTACTTACATTCTAATGAATCAGGTTTACTGAGACCTTGATCACACTGGTTAACCATTCCTACTTCCCTGAAACTGACCTGGTGCCCTCCTCAGTCTCAAGCTCAGGCCTCAAGGAGGTCTGACGTCCTTTTCACTGGGGAAGAGTAGGGGCTGGAGGGGACTGTGGTTTAGTGTTAGGTAGGAAATTATTATAGAAAAAATATAAAGAAGCACAAAGGGGAAAGAAATGCACACATACAACTCCATCTCCCAGAGGCAACTCAATCTGACACTTTGGCATACTTCCTCTCAGGTTTTTATTTTGGTTTGGATTTTTTGCCATTTTTCTTTACATAGCAGGAAGGTTATATTACATGAACATTTTTTACATTTTTGACTTAAATTTAGGATATAAATATTTTCCCTTGTCACCAAAAACTTATGTTAAAGATTACAGATCATTCCATTATATGGGTATGCCGTACAATTATTCCCTATTTTGGAGTTGTAGGTTGCCTCCAGTTTTTCATTACCATAAATAATGCTCTGAGAACTCTTGTGCATTATCTACTTGTTTTGAATAATGGCATTTCATGGTTAATTGAGAAGCTATGTTTTCTGTTTAGACCATCTGGGCTGCGTCTCAAACACGTGCATCATCTCAGAGGATGGCTTCCTTTCTCACTGTCCATGCACTGGAAGGACACGCTTGGGTGCAAAGTTACTTTGTGCTAAGCAAAAGGCTTCCTGTGGCCCTGTTCTTACAATGAGAGCATCTTTATCAGTGATCCCTGCATTTGGCTCCTTTAATTCTAAGAAGGTATCCCAGCTTTTGGGATCAGCCGTTTAGATGCTGACTTAGTGATTGAGGCAGGAGGGACAACTCCACCCAAAGGGGGCCTTTTTAGCTCTAAAGACACTGTAACTCTCTTCCAATCTTCAACAAGGGCAGAGGTTTAAGCAGAATCACAGAAAGAGCTACATCTGTCTGACACCACTTTTTACCTAACTGACTGGCAAAAATGGCAGAGTTTGATGATACATTGTGTTGGCATAACTGCGTCAAAATGGGGACTCAATGTTCATTCCTGGTGGACACATGAATTAGCATAACCCCTCCAAGGGCAATTTGGCAATACCCATCAAAGTCACAAGGGCATATACGTTTTGGCAAGTGATTCCACTTTCTTTTTTTTTTTTTTTTAAGATTTATTTATTTATTTATTTATTTATTTATTTATTTATTTATGATAGACATAGAGAGAGAGAGAGAGAGAGAGAGAGAGAGGCAGAGACACAGGAGGAGGGAGAAGCAGGCTCCATACCGGGAGCCCGATGTGGGACTCGATCCTGGGACTCCAGGATTGCGACCTGGGCCAAAGGCAGGCGCTAAACCGCTGACCCACCCAGGGATCCCCTGATTCTACTTTCAAGGGATTTATTCCATACACAGACTCGTGCATTCTCTGACACGATGTAAAAGAAGAGATGCTCTGTCCATCTGGGTCCTGCAGCAGGTTTGGGTGACACAAGGAGGGCATGTCCAACCAACATTTGAAAATCCTAGGGGTCTAGCAGGAACATTGTCTAAACAGCTATCTTCTGGAGAAGCTGACAGAAGAATCAAAAGGTGTCAATAGCTGGATAAGGGAGAAAAACCTGTCTTTAAGGTTCAAGGAAGCAGGAAAAGAGGAAAATGATGCCAGACAAGAGAGAGAAGCATGCGTGAAGCGGGATGTCTGACAGTGCCAGGAAAGCCTGAGCAGAGGCTGCAGGGACTATCTGGAGACAGAGAACAAAGCAAAACCATATGGTCAGAGGGGTGGAGGCAGCAGTCAGCAGTAGGGGATCCCCATGCCTTTGATAAGGAAACATGAAAACTAAACGGAAACATGAAAACCATGTATATACATTTCAGTCTAAAAAAGAAAGTTGGTGGCATTGACAGTTTATACAGATACATGTGACATGTTATAAATGAATATTACACATATTAGAGGCACACACTTCATTTTATGGCTAGAGGTATACAATCAAAGAAGTGCAGAGACAGATGATGTCAGTGACAGGACGCTGGAACTTTCTTAGAGGGAAGTGACATGATTACACTGGTTGGTTGGTAGGTAGGATGGTCGGAGCTCAGGATTCTGCCTCCTTACTGCCTGGAGATAATGAGTCTGGAAGAGGAAAGGGATCTGAAGAAGCTGAGGTCCAGCTCAGCCCTTCTGGGATGAGAGCAGCTATTCTAAGATCAGTGACCAAATCCCACTGCCACCCAGAAACTGGGTGCCTATCTACATGGGTAGCAGGATGAAGCAGAAATAAGGCAGTTAACTCCAGCCTCTTGCAGAGAAATCCATTCACCTGCTTCCATGCAGTCCGTGTCACCCAACATGCTCCCCATTTTAGACCGTAAGAGGTGGGAATCTCTGGCCAAATCCCCTAGTAGGTGCTAAAATCGATTCCTCTCCGAGGTTTCAGATTATCAACTTGGTCAGTTATGTTTATGAGTTCTGAGGCATATATAATCTTATTTTTCCTGTGAAAGAGTATGCTTAATTTTATTTCCTGCAGGTCCTTTAAGGGTGCTTAATATTTTAATCTTCTTCCCATCCCTTTAAGACTTTCTAGAAGCCAAAAAAAAAAAAAAAAGACTTTCTAGAAGCCTCTCAGTGGTTCAGGGGGCGGGGGTAAAAGTCTTCAGAGGAGACTAAAGGAAAAGAAGAACAAAAAGAAACACAAAGTCATTAGTGGGACATCCACTCCTACCCCCACTTCGGTGTCAAGGAGACCATCACGGTGTTCAGGGAACAACCAGGGAGGTTGATGTGTAGTAATATGTCGGGAGGGATATAGCTAGACTCAGGAAGATAGAAGACCCAGAAGAGACTTCTGGAAGCACAGCACATGTGCCCATTTCTATATTCAAGCCTGTGGATAGCAGGTATGAGGAACTGAGCCCCAGAATGTTCACCTAAAAGAAAAACACACAGCTCCACCATTAACAACTAAGACATGGCCAGGGATATTGGACTCATAGGAATAACTCTTTCTAAAAAGTAGAGTGGGAGTGGGGAAACCAACAAAAGCAAAAACAATCCCTTAATCCAAGAACTCAAGGAAGGCACAGGACAACAAATTTTAATAACGTTCTTCACCATCTGTAGCCTTTTCATGAAAGAAATGAAAACAGCAGGTGATCAGATTTTTGTGTTGATCTTGGCATTCAAAGTCACATCACTGTCAGAATCACATTGATTTATTTTATATTTAAGCATTTTGTGGCCACCATACAAAAGAATTTTCTTGCTTGTTTGCTTCCTAGGAAAGGTAATCCAGATAATGCATACATACTCTTTCAAATATTCAAAATACAATACTAGATGCTTTCAAGAAGTGAGAAGGTAGCTCATACGATTTTCCTGAGATTCTGCTTAGGAAAATGAGTGTGATCCGGAGCTCCAGCAGAACCCCAGCTCTGCTTTAATGAAAATAAACACACACCTGTCTCCAGGCATCTCAAGAGACAAGCTTTTCTTTTCAGGTAGGCTGTCTGTCTTCTCACTCACATTTCTAAAAGGACACTCAGAGTCACCTCTTGCCAATGCTGAGAAAGCCACAGTTTCAGCTCTGAGTCTTTAAAAGCTGCCTACTAGGTTTGTTTTACTTTTTTCCCCCACTAAAACTATAACTCATTTGCACAAATAGTTGTATAATTCTGTACAACTTTCACTTAAAGTAAAGATGTTTGGGGGGGGGGCAAACAGTAAACCACAAAGGAAAACCCAAACACAAACATTTTGCATTTTTCTCAGTTGAAAATTTCAACATACTCAAATACTAGCATTCCCAGTTAGAAACCTAAACCCTTATAATGAAAACTAAGTGGAAACAATTGATGCTTCAAAATCGGAACTGTTTGTGCCTCAAGTCAAAAAGACAGACCATTTTGACTGTATATTGTGTCACTGTGAGCTCATAAAACTACTTAGACACAGCCCCATTACAAGCTAAAATGTCTGAAAAGAAATTGACTCGGTAGTTGTTTCCAGATCCATAGCTATGAAAGGAATATATACAGCCCTAATTTTTAATCTTACATTATTCATCATATAGTTGAGAAACAAACAGTAGATATTGTTGTTGACCATGAGCCAAGACAGCTATCTACGATTATGGGCCATGGCACAACATTTTGCAGGAAATAAAACTCTAGTGGTTATAATTCCGTTCACACGAACACTAGCTGTTTCTCTTTATGCTCCAGTGGTAACCTCAGGACTGATACAAGCATGGGTTGTTAGATCTTTTAAAACCTTTGCAGAGATTAGAAGGCTGCAGAAAAATACCACTGGGGGTTAAAAAGAGCTTTCTGAAATTGTTCTAAATGGACAAATAATGCTTTGCTTTCTTTGACAGCTGTTCAATAACTGAATACATCTGGAGAGAGAGTCAGCTGCCAAGAGATTTCTATTTGGTTCGCTACCAGGTTTTCTTTTCCAGAATGCTTTCCAACACTCAAACTAGTCTTATTTATCTTAAGTCCATTTAAAAAAGATGATTCTTATTTTAATTTCTTCCATCACATTCCACCCACGTTAGATAAAACTGGATTTAAAGGAGATGGCCTTAAGGTTAAGGCTACGCCACACATCTGAACTCTCGCTGGACACAGGTGGAGATATGGCTGATTAAGTTATCTCCAACAGGATACAGCACTCATTCAAATGCACTGATCCTTACTTGACAGTATTCGCCACTATTACCAAAACTGTTTAATAGTAACTATTAATGTTTCAAAGAAAAGCATGAGGATGGCAGAGCTCTTCCAGGAGTAGCAAGTAAGTTGTCCACCAAGTGGACTCATGGAGTGGGGCTGTTCTGGAAAATTCATCTCTGTGTCCAGGTCTGGTCTTCAACCCTGGTGGAGACCTTGCATCCCCCAGATGGACTCACCTTTACCAGGTTAACAGAGACTGATATATGAAAACAAAACCCCAAGGTCTTTTTTTTTTTTTCCCAAGGTCTTAATTTGCAATGAAAAACACACCTCTCTATAAGATGACAATACTCTCTTTGGGTAACTGGTACCTTTTCTCCCCTGAAAGCTAGGCCAATCAAAGAAGCCAACTTACAATCATAACGTTATTTGGCGGGCCACAGAGAATTAGAAAAATGAGAGCGAACCATAGTGTTCAAATGTATAACAGCATTGGGCCAAAATAACCCAATGCACACAACTCCACAACCAAGAGGGTCTTGTGAAAGGGACCACAGTATTTTCCACCTTATGTGTTGTGATTTTACTTAAAGTTAAGTGGGGAATAATATAGATGGGAGAAAAGAACATGGTATTAGGATTCCAGTGTGATATGGCACCTTGTCTAGTTCCAACAAGTAAAAAAAAATTAAAAAAAAATCCTTAAACACACTGCAAATACTTTAAAACCAATAGCTCTCTACTTGTCAGGAAAAGCTTCTACTCTCAGTACTACTAAGAATATATCGTGGTGAAAAAATCCACACAAAGCATAAACCATTTCGAAGTGGGGCTTTGAAAATGGGAAGGCTGGTGGTTAATCAATTTTCCAAGAGTGCTATGATGTAACTTTTAGTTAGAATTCTCGAAACTCTTAGCTAGGTGGCAAGTGAAACGAATGACTGCAAGACAAATCTGAGTCCCAATCACCACCCCCAAGTGCGCAAGATTTGAGCTGGAAACTGGTATGCATCATACCAGTCTGATTCGACGAATAGGGAATCTAACACCTAGGCATCTACTTGTCACAGGCCCAACTGAGACCACACTTCCTACTCTTCTCCATCTTTTCCTCAGAGAAGATGAAGTTATTTACATAGAGAAGCAGTCCACGCAAGCAGACATGGCAGGTCATGCCAGTACGGCCCAGATCCTCCCCCAGTCTTCCAAGGATGCATTCTCCAAGAGTTCCATCCTCTTCCCTCCTTGGGGGAAACATTCCCTATACACTGTAATCTCTTTTATTCCCAGAACGTAATAGATTGCTAACATTCCACATTTTAATCCTACCTCCTGGCAGTCACCGTCTCTGATGGCACTAAAGCACTTCTGGTGGCGGGAACCCCAGACACCCTGTGGCCTCATGCACTCTCCGTCCATCATGCACACTCTGTTGGGATTCACCGTGTGTCTTCAGGGGTGGCTGCACCAGCATTGCACCCATCTGCCCCAGGGATGGTGAAGGGGTCCCCTAATGACAGTCTTACCACCTATTCAACCACCCGTGTCTGACTATTCTAGCCTCAGATGCAAGGCTGAGGGGAAAGAGCCCACAAATAAGAACTAAACACCCAAGCGGCCCATCAGTATCCTTGCTGTCATGATGAGAAGCCCAACTCAGTCACAGATTTAATAACAAATCGCAGGCAGAGCAACCCGGACTAAAGAAAGGCCTTTACACTTGTAATCACTCTCTGAGTAAAAACATCTGGACCGACGCCTTCCCTCCAGCACTTGTTCCGCGCATCCAAGGACTCAGAAGAAAGTGGAAAGGCAAGGAAAGGGCTGAGACTGGAGGAACGTTAGCAGCACAGCACACACATCTGTCTGGTGACCAACAACCGAGAGGAGTGAGCCGGGTGGAGCTGAGCAACACGGACCTCCTCTCCTCCTTCCCTGACAAATCTATACACCGTCTGCCACTTCCAGATTCGTCTTGGAGAAAGCACTTTCCAAGTCGACCCTTGAAAAGCAATCCCACACAGAATCCTTCCAGCTTTCAAGGACCGCCCTCTCCAATCTTAGGGTTGCTATTACATCCAGACCTTTCTTCAGTGGCTGGCCTTAACCACATCTTTCCAAAAGCTTTAATTTATCTCACGAAAAGATGACTTTCCTCCTGCACTGACGTGGTTTATGGAATATTTAATTCAAGCCAGCTAATGACAGACAAGACCTGGTGATGCCAGCATGTGAACTAAGACTCCAAACCCGCCCTCGGCATCCAGGGCAGCGCAGGGCCCCAGACTCGGGGGTCCGCTGGCCAAGCATCAGCTCGCCATGGGCACCAAGCCCACATTCTGTATGTGGGCTCTGGTGAACCAGCAAGCTTGGGGTGCTCATGACACCCGGCTCTGCCACCAGGTAAGTGAAGGATCACTGCCTGCTTCTGTGTTTTTTTTTTTTTTTTTTTTTTAAGATTTTATTTATCTATTCATGAGAGACAGAGAGAAAGAGGCAGAGACAGAGGCAGAAGGAGAAGCAGGCTCCCCTCCGGAGCCCAGTGTGGGACTTGATCCTAGGACTCCAGGATCACGCCCTGAGCCGAAGGCAGACACTCAACTGCAGAGCCAGGCGTCCCTGACTGCCTGCTTTGTAAGGTAAAAGGCCTCATTCTTAAGAGATCTTGCCAGTTCTGCTCTAGACTTTTCTGCAGGGGCAGCAGATGGTCTTGTGCACCTAAACTGCCTCCTTTGCCTCACAGACCTAGCTAGACCCAAATTCTCTTGGGCACCCCATCCCTCCACCTCCAGGTCGGATCCTTCAACTGTCCCTGGTATGGCTGCGCCTTTGCTCCAGCCTTACCTCCTGGCCTTTCTTCTCAGCTCTGTCCACCCAAACTCCACCACCTGTCCACGCCTGGCCCAGTTCCATCTTCTCTGCCCCCTTTCCAGACCCTTCTGCCCCCCTTTCTTTAAACAGGTTTTACATTTACATTTTATTAGCTAATCAACATCAACATGCAAAAATTAGTGCTAAATACAAACCTCTGTGGTATGGTTTTGTGTAAACTACAATGGTTCATTGGGTTTGAAAAGTCATCGGTGGTTACTTGGACTGAACTACTCGTTCCTATAACGAACAGCATTCGCTCTAGAGTTACAGAGCCATCGGCAGGATCTCTGCAGAACTCGGTCCAGTGGATTTCCACGTGAATACATTCTCAGGCAGGAAATAAGATAGCACAAATGACATGACATTGAGCCTAGCACATCATAAGCCCGCCCAGCAGCAGTGCAGGTGCAGCCCCGGGGGCCCAGCCGAGACGGGGTCATGGGTGCGGGAAATCACCAAAATCAAACCACTGCGTACCTCAGACACTCCGATCCACATCAGGGTTCCACCCAGTTTACTCCTGTTAGTTATGGACCATTAGACAGATGTGTTACGTGCTGTGCCTCTAACTTCCCTCCAGTCTGCTTACGTTCTGCTGGAACTCAGGGTTTCCAAAAGCTCGCTGTGCTCTGTGGCATCGGGATCAAGCTTTAAGTCTGGCTGAACCTCAGAACATGCAGCCCATTTCTACACGCTCGTCTTCCTCCTGGCAGGGCTGGGCTCCCACCTCCAGTGGAATGACAGAGGCAGAGGCAGAGTGTGAATGCTGTAGGTCACTGCTGTTTTACTCCGACCAGGTGAAGAGGAGTCATAAACCGTGCAGAGAAATTGCTCTGACAACCCCACCACTCCAGCTTCTCCTACTCTGTTTTAAACCGTTATTACTGCAGACTCCTGCTTGTTAGCTACATTTCTGTCTTCAACGTCGTCCAGATGAAGCATATCTACATCAAATCCCCCTTGTAAATAGTCTGAAGACGCCCAGGATTAGGAAATGTATGATGAACTGTCCAGTAAAAGAATCATTTTCCACTCTAGCTAATTATACTCTACTTTATCTGTTGGGAAAGTTTGGATTCTTCTATCTTATGGTCTATTAATAACTTGTACAAGTCAACTGGACTCAACATATCTTCTCCCTGCCTCTCATGTAACCCACTAATTTCATGCACAGTTGGTTTGTGAAGTAGGCTCAGTGAGTAATTAAAAATAAGTCTCAAATGGCTGCCTCTGGTGGGAGTAACAGCTTCCTACTATTCTTGGTTTTTTGGTCAGGAGGACACAGCCACATGTGGTGGTTTTTCACCACTAAAATGTGGCAACAATGTATCTGAAATGATTAACCATCAAGTACTAATCAAAAATCAATATAAACTCTAAATTTCAGATGAAGCATTCCCTCAAAATAAATTGACTGAGATCAAATCACTAGGAAGTGGTGTAGTGTGGTGGTCAAAAATCTCTCGAAATCCCAGCTCTACCCCTCGCCAGCTGAGTAACCTGGAGCAAGCTACCTATCCTTCTCAGACCACTTCTCAGCAGACCACAGGGTGTTAGGGGAAGAGCAGGTCAGTACACAGGCAATGCTTAGAACAGGGCCTGCTAGGTGCTAAGTGCTCACCAGCTCTTAACTACTATTATTATTTCGATGAGGATAACAAAGATTACCAAACTGGCCATTCTCTCTTTCTAGGGAAGGAAACTGTGCCTCACAATAGCCTTGACAGGGATATAACCACGCATCCAATGCTTAAATCTACCAGTACTTTTGTATCCTTTAAGGAAAAAATGTTTTTAAAAGATAAATGTTAAATTACTGGTTTTCATTAGAAACTGGGCTATTCTGAACAGGAATAGGCAGGTACCCTGAAGTTTAACCATTACATAAAGGAACACTGGTACCCCGTAAGAACCCACTGGAGCTACTTGCTCTTTATGTGCCCCACCCCCTCCTGGAACAGCCTTAGCCTAACTTTGGGGCTTCTAGTGCTGCAGCAGGATAGGGGTCTGGCTGCTTCTGGTTGCCTGAGGTCATATTCGTCCTTCACCGGCTTCCTTGATTTCCTCACTGATTTTTGCTCCAATCTCTACCTAGCCCCAGGGATTTGGCAAACTGGTGTTCAAACAGCTCAGGCCCTGGCAAGCATCTCCACCCTAGGTTCTAGCATCTAGCAAAGCAGGGCTCCCCAGGGCACCCGCAGACTTGGCTTCTGACTATCGGCGTGGAGATGAGAAACCACAAGTCCATCACCGAGCTGCTCCTGTGACAGATACATCATCTCAGAAAATACTCAAAACAACCCCGTAAAGTGGGCAAATTTCATAAAGAACCTGTGGCTCAGCAGTTAAGTAATTCGCTCTTGGTCATACAATAAACAGGGAGCACTGGCAAGACCCCACTGCAGCCGTGAGTCACTGTGACCAAGAGATTCTGATGCGGTTTTGGGAGAAAGGAAGCCCCCGAGCACGGTGATAAGGGAAGAAGGGCTGAGAATCAACAGTACAGAGGGATGTGAAAAACCAAGTGCCACATGCTTTTTTTTTTTTAACAGATATTTATTTCTGAGTTTAAAATATGTATACTAACTCGATCTAGTAACTACAAATTCATCAATGGGAATCCTGACCAACCATCCATAATGAATGAACGGGTAAGGACTTCGGGGAGACCTGTCTTGACTGGGAGTCCCCAGTATCCTGTGGAGACTCTGTATGGCCCCAGGGGTGATAGCCATGATCGGGATGTTGGCAACAGGCACAGCGCATTCCCCTGTATCCCATGATCTCTGTCCTGGGCACAGACCTGAGCAGATCCAGTAAGAATGCACAGCAGGGCTTCTTCTGCAGATGCTGGAAACAGTGGTACATAATGGTACTACACAACCCACCAGAAGCCACTTCTAGAATCACAAGGGGAGACCCTTAGAATAAGGTTGACACCATGGAAAGCAAAGCTGATTGAGAAAAGAAACGAGGACATTTAGTGGCAGGTCAATATTTGCCCGCCCCAGCACCGTGCCTTTTGGCTTTTTAGTCTCATAAACCAAACTTTATTAAACTCCCTGCCTTGAGTTGCATTTCTTTCTACTTGCAACCTAAAGAGTCCTGGTTGCAGGAGGCATTTAAGAAAAGCATTTTCTTTATTGCATAGAATCGCACTGCAAATGACAGAACATTGTCTAGAGGTTTAATTTGCTTGGTAAATATATTCCTCCTCAAAGATGGTCGGTATAAAACAATAAGCCTCAGCCTGTTCCGGAAAATCACTTTACTCTAGATTCTCTGATATTTTTACAGTGACACAAAACCATTTCTTTGGGAGCCAGGGAATGGGCAAACAAATGAGAGCAGAAGAGCTTCTATGTGATAGTACAGGGGAGAGCACTGACACATACTCAGATTCCACCGATTAGCACAAAAACTTCTTCCAGTCATTATTAGTAAGATCACCCTAATAAAACAAAGGCAGTAGACCAATCAAAGCTTCTCAGTTAATTCCTTCTGGCATAGATGTAATGCCACCCACAGGCAGTCTTTTATTAACCTTCTTCCCCGTTGCCCATTATGAAGTGCTCATTAAGAAGACCCGTGCTGACACGCAGAGCCTCTGCAGCATGCTTCCACATGCGTGATCTCACTGGAACTTAACGACATTCCTTGGGGCCCTGGGAGGTGTTATCAGTTCTGTACTGCAAACGAAGGAACTGAGGTCTCTAGAAGTTGAGCATTTCCCTTAAGTTCATTGGAATAAAAGAGCTGAAAGAGCCAGGAGATGCAACTACCTCAAATCCAAAGGACCCTTCTACTGGATCTGTTGCCCTGTCCCCCCACCCAGTTTAGGAAGTATTCTCTGCCTATCAGAGTGGGCAGACACCAAAGAAATCTCCTTCTTGCATCATGTAAGAGAAAAAGATTAAGAAACAATCTAAAAATGGAATGGTCAACAACTACAACTACATATTTAAAATTAGCATGAGAAACACACTCCTTGGGTGCCTGGGTGGCTCAGTTGGTTGTGTCTGCCTTCAGCTCAAGCCATGAGCTCAGGGTCCTGGGGTCGAACCCGGCACTGGGCTCCTTGCTCGGTGGGGAGCCTGCTTCTCCCTCTCTCTCTGCCTCTGCCTGCTGCTCCCCCTGCTTCTGCCCTCTGTCAAATAAATAAACAAAATCTTAAAAAAAAGAAAAAAAAAGAAAAACACACTTCATCATGCTCCCAGTTCCATCAGCCATGTCTTAGCCCCACTGGGCACAAGGCTTTGGTTGATATTACTTGGAATACCCCACACTCAAAAATCAAATACATGTTCCTATATGGTGATAGCAGCACTTATTTTATATTCAAAAAAACAAAAATCAGATTTAAGAACTCAAGGATAATTATCTAGAACTTGTACTAGCATTTGGAGGCATTTGTATTTTAAGCTCAACCTTTTAGAGATACAACCAAGCATCGATCTGATGTTTTCCTTTCTAGGACATAAGAAACAAAATTTAGTTTACTTGGAATTTCCTCAGTTTCAGTGATGCCCCATGACTCCCTTTTATTCTTTTTAAGCCAGAGAGCTTTTCTACTTCTC
Source organism: Vulpes vulpes (assembly GCF_048418805.1). NCBI lineage: Eukaryota > Metazoa > Chordata > Mammalia > Carnivora > Canidae > Vulpes > Vulpes vulpes. Next base: position 106,119,727 of record NC_132781.1, on the reverse strand, counting down.
AGTGCTGGCTGGATTCCAGTAGAGATAGGGCTACATTCTTCTACAGGCCAGATTCTGATATGGGGGCTGCTTGCGCAAAACTTTTGTATGATAAAGACATTAATGCTTTTCTAATCTTATCCTGTGGAAGTGAGGGTTCAAATATAAAGTCTTCATATGCAAGACTGAACCTACCAACTCATCAATGTAGCCTTTCTAACACAAATCGAGTCCCAGGGACTCACAGCCCAGGCTTACAGTGGGTCCTGAGCATCCCAGCTGCTCCTTTGTTCCCTTACCCTCTGTGATTTGACTTGTCTGTTCCCTACTTCTGATCGCTTGCTTTCAAAGTTCATCTGAGGAACAGGCTGGCTGGGAGCAATGAATTTCAGCTAATTTCTCTGGGTCTGGGTCTGGGTCTGGGTCCAGGTAGGAAGGAACAGTTTGGAATCACTGTGCAATCTTATGGTATTGATGGTAAGAAAAAGTGACCAGAATCTATTAAGGGATGTTCCAAGCAAGATGATCAATGCCCCCCACACCCCACCCCTGCTCAACATCCCCAATGCAGAGCTGAGCACGGAGCTGGAGCACATACAACAGCTTTCACTTTATCATCAACCACACCATGAGATGAACTGCCCGTCACCATCTAACACTGCTCCCGGCAGCCCCAGCTACTTTCTTACAGCCCCTAAACCTGATCCTGGGGAAGTCTGTCCATTCTTTGCATCACATTCCTTTTGGGGTTCGGCCCTCCTGGGGGCTGGGATTGGGGGCCACTCATGGCCTTAAAATTCCCTTACCCTCCTCCCCGCTCCCCATATAGCTTCTCAGTCTCCTGGTCACTGTCTTCCTGCTCTCTGGAGATCTATTTCAAAGCTCAGGATCTCATCAGGAGCCTTCCTACCAGAATCACTAGCCCAGTTTTCTTTTTTTAAATTTATTTATGATAGTCACAGAGAGAGAGAGAGAGAGAGAGAGAGAGAGGCAGAGACATAGGCAGAGGGAGAAGCAGGCTCCATGCACCGGGAACCCGACGTGGGATTCGATCCCGGGTCTCCAGGATCGTGCCCTGGGCCAAAGGCAGGCGCTAAACTGCTGCGCCACCCAGGGATCCCTAGCCCAGTTTTCAAATCTGCCTCCTGAAATTCCAAAGCCTCTTCTCCCAGGAAATTCCTCCTCCCAGACCTACAGCTCCTGATCTTCCTGTGTGTTCCCAATCCTAAATGCAGCAATACAAATGAACTCACCCAGATGTTACAGCTCTGTTATTCTGATTTCAATAAGACTAAGGTTTCTCTTTACAGACCCTTTTGAGGAGTGGTTTAATGGCAGTAAGGTTTTTCTACAGTCCTCCCCTTTTTAATGAGAAACAGAGCTCTGGAAAAATGGAATATATCCTCTGACCTTGGATTTTAGAATCTGGCTCTGCGATCAAAGAGGAGACAGGATCATCCCCTTGCATGCCACTTACTGGCTGGTAAATACTCCCAGCATCAGCGCTGTTCTAGGAATCAGGAGAGGAGGATGGCTTCTCTTAAACTTTAAATAACTGATTTACAAAAACCTTAATGAATGAAACATTTGCTGGTTAACATTTGCTGGTTAACATTACTTTTGTCTATAATCTGTTGGAATGGTTCACTAAAAGTAACAAAATATAACAATGCTTTTATAGGATGTTCAACACACACACACACACACACACACACACACAGAAGAATATTATTCAGCCAGGAAAAAGAATGGAATCTTGCTATTTGCAACATGGATGGACCTCGAGGGTATTATGCCAAAGGAAGTAAGTCAGACAGAGAATGACAAATACCATATAATCTAAATAACCAAAAACACCTCCAAACAAAAACAAGCTCATACATACTGAGAGAAGATTGGTAGGACAGAGGCAGCAGGGGTGGGGTGGAGAAATGAGTGATGGGGGTCAAAAGGTAAAAGAAAAAAAGTTTTAAAGAAAAAACTTACATCAAAAAAATACTGCTATAAAAAACCTATTTTCTTTATGGAGAGGTTTTTTTGTTGTTGTTTTTTCTAAAGCACAAATAAAAAATCATCCTAAAGTACCTCATCAGGATTTTCAAACAGAAGGAAAACAAAACACAGGCCAAATGAGATTATTACATTTTAAAAGCAATTACACATTTACAAGATGTGTACTTCCATATAGCAATGACGTTGAGATTTAAAAAATAAAATGCTGGGGCACCTGGGTGGCTCTGTGGTTGAGCATCTGCTTTCAGCTCAGGTCGTGATCCCAGGGTCCTGAGATCGAGTCCCACATTGGGCTCCCTGCCTGGAGCCTGCTTCTCCCTCTGCCTGTGTCTCTGCCTCTCTCTCTGTGTCTCTCATGAATAAATAAGTAAAATCTTAAAAAAAAAAAAAGCTAAACATGAGACATAGCCTGAAAGTGTACAACTATATCTTTGTTTCCATCAGAGTGGAATAAAAGTATGTATATAGAGATATATTGCTTTTTTCCTCTAATATAGATTAAAAAGTAAAGGCGAAGTAGGGATAAATTCTGAAGCTTGATAATACAAGTTAGGTTCATTTTTATCTTCTACTACATTTGATATTCTACTAGAGTCAAGTTTCTGACTCATTTAAGCTTTCGTTATTTACCTTGACTCATAATACAGAGAAATCTTTTGATCTTTGCAATTGCCCTCAGATTCTTACTCAAGAATTGGGAACTTAATACAGCATCTGGTGTCAGAGGTTCCTTCTGAGTGACCACTGTGAAATCCTTAATTTATACCTGAGTCAACAATGCAGTATTTTGAGAGAGGAGGGAACAGTAATGAAAAGATGTTATTCAGAGCCACAGTACCCTCAAAAACAGAGCTGGGAGAGACGGAAGCCTACAGACATAAACCAGGACTCAAGGCCACCATCTGGGGGGCATCTGTAACCCCGGGTTGACTGGGATCACTGTGGTGTTTTCTCTATGTCTCTCCTGAGGCAAGGATGTGCTGAGGAACACCCAGACACAGACAGACAGACACATACAGGTACACATGAAATTAAAGGAAAAGGAGGACCACATAGGGCAGTTTAATCAGTAAATTTGCCTTCCACATGCAAGAGGGCAAAGCCTGTTTGTTTATTTATTTATTTGAGGGAGAGAATGTGCATGCTCAAGCAGGGGGAGGGGCACAGGGACAGAGAGAGAGAGAGAGAGGAGAGTCTCAAGCAGACTCCCCACTGACCGCAGAGCCAGATGCAGGGCTCGATCTCACAACCCAGACCACGACCTGAGCTAAAATCAAGAGTCGGACACTTAACCAATGGAGTCACTCAGGTGCCCTGGGGGCAAAGTTTCTGATCCAACACTTGAAGCCCAGCAGTCACCAGCACTGGGGGGCTGTGGAGTTTGCAGGAGTTCAAAGCCACCTGCAGAAACATTTTCTGTGGACTGAAAAAACTTGCACCATCTGTATTCTTTGATGTTAAGATGTCACTTTACTATTCCATCTTAATATTTCTGAAATGGGGATGTGTTTTATAACCAATGTGGGCCTATGATGTGGTGCTATCTAGGCAGAATGAGGGGAATCCTGCACATTGCCTGCTGTTATTTTCAGCTCTGTAGAAGGGTTTCAGGTACTGAAATGAAATTGAATGCAAATGATGAGAACACTCAAATGACCAACATATCTTCCCTGCCCAATGATACTGTGTATGCAACGGTTATGGAGGGGGAACTACAAACTGTTTTGATAGGTAATAGGCTCTCAAATTCAAGGATTTAGGGATCACTGTCTGGCACTCAATTTTCTAAACACCGTGGAGATTGACTGAACCACATCTACTTTCCCACTATTACAACGCACAAGAGCTCGGGTCGTGGTCCTGTCTGAAGCGAACATGCCGTCTTCCCCAGGGACAAGCTCAAACTGCTCTAAAGGTCTATGCCCAACACCCACAGGCAAGGAAGGAAATCAGTGCTGGAAATAAAACCTCCCCCTGACTTTTCTTTAAGAAGATAACATTTTTAAAAATGTCTTTTTATTTATTTATTTATTTATTTATTTATTTATTTATTTATTTATTTATTTAAAGAGAGACAGCGAGAGAGAGCACGAGCCAGGAGGAGGGGGAAAAGCAGGCTCCATGCTGAGTAGGGAGCCCGACAGGGGGCTTGATCCCGGGACCCCAGGATCATGATCTGAGTAAAAGGCAAACATTTAACTGACTGAGCCACCCAAGCACCCCATTAAGATAACATTTTTAAAACCCCTCATATCCAGCTACCCTGAGAGCTGAAATTCTGAAATCCTGGGGTTCTCAATTTGGCGCTGCACAATTGGAGGAGTGGTGATCCAGAGGGGTGGCCAGGTTGCTTAGTATAGGTCTGAGTCTGGGTGCCAGGACCACAGCTGGGTTTCGAAGTGTTAAGTTCAGAGACAACCTGCCAGCACAGGGCTGGGCGAGACTCCGTGCAGCTTGTTTCTCCAGTGTCACCATATGGGTGTGTGCTTCGGACTGATCTGCGTTGCCCTCAAATTCTTATGTTGAAGCCCCAACTTCCAACGTGACTGTATTTTGAGATGAGGATTTTAAAAGGTGATGAAAGTTAACTGAAGTCTTCAGGGTGGGGTCCTAGTCCAATAGGATTGGTGGCAGACAGCTACCACAAACACTTCAGAAACAGCTTCACTGGTATGGCTGGGTGGCTTAGTCGGATAAGCGTCTGCCTTCGGCTCAGGTCATGATCTCAGGGTCCTGGGATCAAGTCCCACATTGGGCTCCCTGCTCCTTGGGGAGTCTGCTTCTCTCTGCCCCTCTCCCCACTCATGCTAATAAATGAGTAAAAGTATGAGGGCTTGGGGACTGCATCTGTGTTCGAGTCCCAGCTCTGCCACTTGGGAGTCACGTGATCCCAGGAAAGGGGTTCACCTGGAGAAGTCTTCCTTTTCTCACATGTAGACCTGGGATAAGATGGCAGCTTTGGTTAAGGATGCTTTTGGCTGCAAGCAGTAGAAAACCCAGCTAGCAGGTGCTTAAATGAATAGGGGTTTACATTCCTCAAAGAACAGAGAAGTCTGGAGGCAGTAGTTGCGGGTCCAGCTTGGCTGCTCGGTGGTGTTGCCAAAAACATAGGTTCTTTCCGGGGGTCCAGTGAACCACCCTCAGCAGATTGGCGTTTGTCACTTCTTAGTCAAAAGCGTCATCACTGGAGCATGAGTCATCACAACAGCGTCCAGGAGAAAGGAAGGGAAAGGGTGCTCCCTGCCCCCACGCACCTGCCACTTGTCAGGAAGCAAAAGTGGACTGGGACACGCTGTCACACCCCAGAACTGGGTCCTGTGCCAGGGTGCAGCCCTGAGGATGAGCCCACCTACTCTGACACCTGAACAAACTGGGGTTCTGTTAGCAAAAAGAGGGGCAGCACAGACTTTTATTAGTATTTAAAGAGAAAGGTTATGTGCAACATGCTTAGCGCAATATATTTTGGCTATTAATAAATTACCAATAAACATCAATTTATTCATAAACTAGTACATTCTCAGCTTTTACCAGAACCCAAAGTTACCTGATATACTGTATTTCCCTCAGTGAGATTACGTGATGAAGTCTCTTTACCAAAAAAATTCAAGTCAAAAAGTCACAGCAGAAATGAGTGGAGGATGTATTCTTAAAGGAAGAGATGTAAGCAAATGAGATGTTACCTGTAGCTTCAGACCAGAACCTGAAATTTTTCTGGTGTGGACTACAGTTCATATCGCTGGATCCTTTTGGCAACTTCAATTGAACAGAGGATCCATGAAGTACCTTTAGTGTAAATGCATAGAAGGCCTTTGGGAAAGGCGGAGGAAAACCCTCTTTCAAGATTGTTATGGCTCACTTATCATGGTTTTCAATAAACTTCTACTTAAAAGACAACATGCCCTTTTTAGCCAGTGTACTATAGGAAGAGGCCAATTAAACATCTTCACTGGAACACTCGCTTTGGAATTTACTCTGAGGTCTGATCAGTGTGACCTGATCATGAAAGCTTCAGAGCTGCGGAAACTAAGTGTTTGCCTGGATCTCTCATATACAAACAAGAGATTTTGTGCAGGGGAAATGCTAACAGCTCTGCAGTCCTAAAGCTCATCCCTCTCCCAACACTAGCCAAATTCAGCTTGTTCCTACTCAGGCCTGGAACAGCTGAAGAGAAAAGTCACTATTTTGCATGTTCCTTCCCAAGAGGTATAAAAATAAATAATACTTGTGATGTAATGTCAGACTACAAAACGAATGTCAGCTAATAAAGGAAAGAGTAATTAGCAAAGTCATTAATTATGGTTCTGCTTCTGTTGTCATTGCAAATGATCTGAGTTGACATTTTCAGCCTTTATTATACTTGTTAATGCCCATAAGTAAATAAATTCACAACAGAGACTTCATATTTTATATACATTTACCTGAAATCAAAGCCGACAAGGCTGATGACATCTGTGAGGAATATATTCTGCTAACATTGAGTCCCTAAATTCAATTATGGTATATACTTTCTCCCATAAAATGAGTATTTTTAGCTAATAAGCATCACCTGCTAAAACTGCTTCACTTTCATCTTTAGTACCTACAGTTACCTTCTTCCTTGGGGATTATTTTTTAAGACACTTGATTTTATTTATTTATAAAGACTTTCTTTATTTACTTATGAGAGACACAGAGAGAGAGAGGCAGACACAGACAGAGGAAGAAGTAGGCTCCCTCCGGGGAGCCTGATGCGGGACTCGATCCCTAGACCCAGGATCATGACCTGACCTGACCTGAAGGCAGACACTCAACCACTGAGCCATCCAGGTGTCCCAAGACACTTTTGATTTTAGAACAGTTTTAGGTTTATAGAAAAATCTGTAAAGACAGTACAGTTCCTATATACCTCTTATCCAGTTTCCCTGATTATTAACATCTTGTATTAGCATGATATGCTTGTTACAATTCATAAGCCAAAGCCCATACTGCATTCAGATTCCTGAGTTCCTCCCTAATGTCCATTTCCTGATCCAGGCTTGTATCCAGGGTACCACATGACATTTGGTTGTCAGATCTCCTTCAGCTCCTCTTGGCTGTGACTTCTAGTTCTTGAAGACCTGGACAGTTTTGAGGACTACTGGTAGGTATTTTGTAAAATCTCTCTCCATTTGGGTTTGCCAGATGTTTTTCTCACGGTTTGATGGGGGCTAAGAGTCTAGGGAGGAAGACCCCAGAAGTGAAGTGTCATTCTTGTCACATCTGGGCAAGGGTACTTATCATCAACTTATGACTACTGATGTTGACCTTTATTTATTTTTTTAAAGATTTTATTTATTTATTCATGAGAGACACAGAGAGGCAGGGGGAGAAGCAGGCTCCCTGCAGGGAGTCCGATGTGGGGCTCGAGCCCAGAACCCCGGGATCACAACCTAAGCCAAAGGCAGATGCTCAACCACTAAGGAGCCCCTGATGTTAGCCTTCATTGCTGCCTGTTTTTCGAGTCTCTCCACTGTAGAGTTATGTTCTCCTTTCCCACACTACCCTCTTTGAAAGGAAGTTCACTATGCACGATCCACACTGAGGGGCCCACACTGAGGGGCTGGAGGTTTTATTACCCTTCCTCGATGGCAGAGCATTGACATCAGTAATCTGCGATTCTTCTATAGAGGGGATCTGTCTTTTATCCACTCACTCACTCACTCATTCATTCTTTCATTTGTTTATTTTAGTATGGACTCTCAGCTACTCAGAGTTAATTTTTAGGCAGAGCAGGAAGGGATCTTGTTATTTGTGCATATGCAAAGGCCAGGAAGGGGAAAGATCATGGATGCACACAGGTGAACTGCTCCAGGACACCTCCCCGCCCCACACACACACACCGGTCTCAGGGCCGAAAGGAGTGAGCTTCCTGCCTCAAGAATATCACAACATCCCATGTGTTGCAGAACTTTGGGCTCAGTCTGAGTAACCCAACTGCAAATGCCCAATCCACCGTGCTGAATACCTCCCTGCCCATGTCGGCACCCAGCCTTGCCTTCATCCTCACCCCACACAACAAATTCAGGCAACAGCAAATCCCACACGTGATGCTTGCAAACACCCCAAGTCGGAATACCATCCGGAGAATGGCTACGATCTACTGCTCATATGACAGCCTCTTGCACAGACTTGCATACATGGTGGTGCATGCAGTAAACAGGACAGTGAATTCACAAATATTTCCACAGCCCTGAGAGTGGGTGTATCCGGGGAGTGGGAACGGAGCAGTGAGGGGCACCTACAACATAGGAAACATGGCAGGTGATGCGATAGAGGCTGTACAAGGTGCTTAGTGACCCTACAGTAAAGTCATTCGAGGAGATGACAGCTGATAATGGGGCCAGAACAAGCAAGAGGGTGAGATGGGGAAGGGACAGGGGTGGATCTACTTTACAACCATTTATCAGCATTTTCAATATAAGTGAAGTCACTCTAAGATAGAGTCTCATGCTTTTACACTTGCCATCTTCCTTGTGCCAGTGGATGACAAACTCTGCAGGCAGCAGAACGCCTGGATGTGCTAGCAGAATCTGCACAGGTTTCCAGGTGCATCACACCTGAAGTAAGTTTACAATTTAGGGTAAGAGAGAATTCGTCTTATAAAAGGTTCTAATTGATGTAAGCAGCATCTTAAAATTCAAAAAAAAAAAGTAAACTGTGATATTTCCTAGTACAACCTGGAAAAAAGTCCCAAATATTCCATTTTCGGTATCAAAACACCTCTGCTTAGCTCACAAAAAGTCCTATTTGAGAACTGCTGGTTTATGCAACTAATTCGTGTAACGCGTTGTCTTTGGCTCACTGAAGGGCATACTTTGAAGCCATTCTCCAAGTCACTACAAAATCTGAATCAGCAGAAAGAGGCTTCCCAGGACACCTGGGAGGCTCATGGGACAGCTCAGTGGCTCAGTGGTTAGGCGTGTGCCTTCAGCTCAGGGTGTGATCCTAGAGACCCGGGATCGAGTCCCACATCAGGCTCTCTGCAGGGAGCCTACTTCTCCCGTTGCCTGTGTCTCTGCCTCTCTGTGTGTCTCATGAACTTAAAAAAAAAAAAAAAAAAAAAAGAAATCTTGGGACACCTGGTTTGCTCAGGGGTTAAGTGTGTGCCTTTGGCTCAGGGTGGGATCCTGGAGTCCCAGGATCAAGTCCCACATCGGGCTCCTGGCAGGAAGCGTGCTTCTCCCTCAGCCTGTGTCTCTGCTTCTCTCTCTCTCTGTCTCTAATGAATAAATAAATAAATAAAATCTTAAAAAAAAAAAAAAGAGGCTTCCCAAGATACATTTAAAAAATTTTATTTAATAGTTCAATAGTTTTCTTATTTTTTTTGATTGCTGGTAAGAGTCACTATCCTATTTTTAGCTCTACCATGCATTAATGAAGATCTATGGTAAGATACATGGAATTACTTGTGAGCTAAATGTGGAAGACTCTGCTCATAGTAAAAAAAAAAAAAAAAAAAAATCAATCTGCCCTCAAAGTAACAGGAAGAAAGAATCAAAGGGGAACAAGTGATACTACCATGGCCACATGGCAGAAAGACAAGCTGTTGTCAGCTACTCCACAGAGCTGGGGACGGCCCCCGATACACCTGTACTCCTGAGGACGCCCGTGAGATCCTCAGGCACAGCACAGTGGCGAAGGGACCCTTCTGCAAAGGCAAAGAGAGAGTCAGACACGACTGCTCCAAACAGAGGGAGGTGCACATCACTAATAGTAATAATAACAATAAATTAAAAAATAATGTCCAGCTTCTCTGTCCGTCTGACTGCAGAGTCTGCATGGGCAAAATGCTGCTGGGGCTAACCCCATGACATCAGCATCAGAACCATAGGGCCTGTTTTCTGGATCTGCAGACCCACTCCTGGAGCTCCTGTTTCCCCAGCTGTGAGGCCCAGGCTCTGCATATTTAATGAGCATCCCAGGATTCAGATGCAGAAGGTCCTCAAGGAGGCTCAGAGGCACACTGACCAGGGGTGCAAGCCGCAGGCGATCTGCTGACCAAACCAGCCCACTTCTTCCTGGGAGCTGCCCCTCAAGATTTTTATAGCAACGGGATAAGTTTGTTAACCTGATTACGAGGCACCCTGATAGGAAAAAGGACTGATCGGCAGCCTGACTCTGCCATTCGTTGTGCACCTTTAGCAAAGGTCCCTGTGACGAGCTGGTCTCTGTCAGTGTTGGCATCGATTACATTCGGCTTCACACTCAGCACCTTACCCATCCCAGCAGCAAACCCTCCAATCACAGCAGCAAACTGCACAGAATGAAGGGTGAACAATGAATGGAAAATAAGCATGAATATGGCTCCCATAAAATTTTAACTCCAGGGCACCTGGGTGGCTCAGTCGGTGAAGCATCTGACTCTGGGTTTCGGCTCAGGTTGTGATCTCAGGGCCATGGCATGGAACCCAGAGTTGGACTCTGTGCTCAGTGGGGAGTCTACTGGAGATTCTCTTCCCCTGCCCCTCCCCACCACTCACAAACCAGTTGTCTCACTCTTTCTCTCAAATAAATCTTCAAAAAAAATTTTAACTCCAATTTGAGACACGCCAGTATGCCAAGTCTGACCCTCTCCAGACCCATTTATACACGATCTTTAAAACGTAGTTGATACGTGCATGGGTTTCTCATCATTTGGGCTGCTTGAAAGCCTCGCCGTAGAGTCATGGCCCAGAATTAAACCTCCCCTGTGTTGATTCCATAAGTAAAGAGGTTCTGTGGCTTATCTCCACACTGGCCCTCAGAGAATATTCCAAGCCAACACACAATGTGGAAAACTCAGCATGTCTCAAATCCGGCTGATACTAGAATCAGAGAGAGGGCTTTTGGAAAACTTCTCATATTCAGGCCCCACTAGACCTCGGACTTAGAATCTCTCCCATGAGTCCTGGTAATGCTCCTAGGTAATTATAATGTCCACCCTGGGTTGAGCCCCACTGGGAGTGCTTTTGTGCCTTTCAAGACTGTGAGCATCTTGAAGGTAGACACGGGTTCTCCAACTCTGCCTTTCAAATGAATACTTAATAAGTTACTGCTGAACTAAACTGAATATATACTAAATTGACACATCAGACAATTTCTACTTTTGCAACAGGGAAGCAGCCTCAAGGATGGAAAGCTGGGTTGACATTGGTGATCTCACCTTTCCAACCAAACAACATTTTAACGCCCGGTGTCCCACCTCTGGGCTGAAGGAGGCGTGATGAAGGAGTAAGGCTTCTTCTCACTGTTCTCCAGCTTAATTAGGGTTGAGAAGTGTTCCAGAAGTGGGGCTGAGAATAAATTGGCAAAGGCTGCAGTCTTCGCCAAATACTGAGACAGTCCCCTGAAAATCGCCATGAGAGCTCAAAATGGTTAATCCTAACAACTGCCTTCTGCCAGCAATAAGGGTTTCCAGATTTAGTGAATAAAAATGCAAGATGTCCAGTTACGCTTGAATTTCAGATGAGCAACAAATAATTTCTAGTGTAATTATGTCCCGTGCAGTATTTGGGTGTACCGATGCTAAAAGTTTTTGTCTAACATGCCACTTAACAAGTGTCCTGTATTTTATCTGGCAACTCCACTGGTAATGGCCCCCAAATAAATTGTCTGGCTTTTTCACTTTGTGTTACTTTGTTTTGGGAAAAAGGGATGATGGTTACTACACGGTAAAAAAATATTTGAAAACCCTGTGTTTCTTCCCCCAGCCAAATGCTTGGGTAGTTGTAGGCATAGGGACTATCTAGAATAAGATATAAGCAGAATATGCCTCTCTCGCAGTGGCTTTCCAAAGAATGGAGTTCTTCAGCTCTGAACAAAGGACACAGCAGAAGAGAAACTTTTGTTGTTGGCTGCAGCTGAGCAAATTTATCAAACAAAGGAAGTATTCAACTCACACTCTGTACCACACTCACACACGAAAGTTCAACAAACTGTATATAGAAACCAGAAACAGTGATGAAATTTTATCTGGCTAATCTTGTAATTATGAAGTTCTATTTCCTGTTTTTGCTCCTGAGAGAGATGGAGGAAAGACACACTAGAAAGAGGAGAGAAGAAAATCGGTGTAACCGGATTTGCTCTTTCAGCAAACCCAGACTGAGGACCAGATGAGGAGAGGCAGTTCTGGCCTCCAGGAAGAGGCAGACGGATGACTGAGGTGTACACACAACTGCTCCATGCGGGGCAGGAAGAGTGTGCTGCTGTGCCCTCAGCACCTAGAACAGTGCCCCGAATACTGAAGCTTTCAGTAAATATTTGTTGAATACACAGCAAAGGTAGGCACACAGACCCAGGGAGGGACAGGGGGAACCAGAGATGGCTCCTGAAGGGGATGACGCTGATGCTCTAGGAGGCATGAAGATGAGTCAGGCCAACGCACTCAGGCAAGAGTGGCTCGTACGAAGGCTCAGCAAAGCGAGCATGCTGGACTCCCACAAATGAAAACATCCCAAGACTAAAACCCTAAAACCCACGTGGTGCTCAGGGGAGAGGACTGCTCTGGGGCTGGACGACCTCTCCCAGAGTAGATCTGGGGGTGCATCAGATGACAGCTGGACATTGAGGCCCCAGTGCAGAGCGGTTGCTTGGAGGGGTTCAGGGATGGAATCCTAGGTCACAGCTTTTTCTTAAAGGAGGTAGATGAAAGGAGGGACCCAGAAGGGGTGGAGAAAGAGCCGCTCTAGCAGGAGACAAGCCAGGAGACGCTACTGGCATGGGAGCTGGGACTGCATGTCACGGAGATGGACGTGCTGCTGTCAAAGGAGAGCGGACTGGGAAATGAGCACGGCCTTTGGCAAAAGAGGTTACTGTTGAGCAGTGGAGATGGGACGGACAGCAGAGGGTTGCGGGGTGAGTTTGGAGGAGAGCAAGTGGAGAGACTGAGTGCAGACAGCAGCTTTTCTGGCAGTGGGATGGAAGAAATGAACAGCTTGAGGGAGCTCTGGAGCCCAGAGTAGGGGGCTGCTATCACAGGTTATGTCTCGAGGAGAAGCCTCGAGATCTGCAGAAGAGACAGAGAGGGAGCCACAGGCTGGGGCATGCTGACTACAGCACTCCAGACTGTGATGGGCCAGGGCTAGGGGGTGCCTTTAACCCTTTCGACCTCCCTCCATGCATCTGATTCCCTGTGGTACAAGCAAGCTGGGCCCAGCTGGGTGTCAGGCTCACTCCTGAGCACCTGGCTCTAATCTGCCAAGTAGTCCTTCTTCTGGAGGCGAGGAAGTGAACATTTCAAGACGAAATGGGCTCGGGCACTCAAGTCTACCTCATTCATTTCAAAACACAAGACAGAAGTAAAAACCCCGTGATCTGGAAAGACAAGCGCTCACACAGATCATCATTTTGCTGGCCTCCTCTAAGGTCTTCTGGGACTCTGCAGGCCTTCCACACAGGGACGAGGGAGCCGGTGTGGCCGGGGTGGCTGGCACAGCCTGCTGCTGGTATCTGAGTGTCGGGCAAAAGTTGTATCTTGAATAGAGTGACTCACAGGTCTAGTCATTTATTAGTCCTTAAAAAAAAAAAATCATGGGGAAGAAAATCAGGGACTCAATATCTGAGTAATGATAGTCAACTCTTATTTAGTTAAACAAGCCCAAACAGCAGGCAATAAATGACTTATTCAAGATGCCATCTGCGCAAAACTAAAGATCATATGAACATAAAACGATAAAAGCGTGTAAGCTTTACAGTTTATAACAGCCGTGCTCCATTTAAAAAGAAAGTCTAAAAAGGTAGCTCAATATTGAGTACAGCCTAGAACCAAGACACTATGAAGACACTATATTTCTGTTGCTCCCTGAAATAGTTTTCTATTGGGCCAAAAATACATGGAGCATGAGTAGAGGTGGGCTACAGGCAGATTGCAGAAACCCAAACCAAAAGTCACTAAGAGCTATGCAGGGTTTTTATCATGTACCTAGGAAGTACATAATAAATGAATATTTTAATTATATGAATTAAGTACCCAAGTGGGAATTCTTAACTCGAAAAAGACGTGCAATCCCTCCCAAGTCATTTGGGTTCCACCCCAACAGTTGAATATACTAAATTAGTTTCCTCTCTTGAAGCTAGGCTTTAGATAAGGTGAGAATAAATCTTCTAGGTAGCTTTCTGAAACTGCAAAGTTAAAAATCTAAGGAAAAAGTAGCCAGATTCAATGGGTCTGCCTCTGTGTCTAAACATTAGGACAGGATATGCAGTGAACAGCCTCACTAGCTCGTGTGGTCCAGTGACCAGGAACATGGTAAGAGTTCCAGCATCTTGGTGGCCATACCAGACCCACTGACCCAGAATCTGCATTTAACAAGACCAGTGAGTGATTCATATCTGCTTTGAAGTTTGGGAAGCAGTGGTTAGAAGAGCAAGATCATTTGGCGCTCTGTATTGTCACCCCATACCCAAAGGGGACATGGTGACCAAGCAAGTAGCTCAGAAAGTTATCAAGTACAACTTTCATTAATATATTTCACTTTATAATGTTTTCCAGTTTTATTTAAACTTTGCTTTAAGCAACAGAGTTGTTTTCCTTTTCTTTGTCCATTACCCTTCATTTTTTTCTTTTTTTTTTTTAAAGATTTTATTTATTTATTCATTAGAGACAGAGAGAGAAAGAGGCAGAGAGAGAAGCAGGCTTCATGCAGGGAGCCCAATGTGGAACTTGATCCCGGGACTCCAGGATCATGCCCTGAACTGGAAGGCAGACACTCAACCACTGAGCCACCCGGGCGTCCCAGACCCTTCATTTTTCAAAGTAGTTTGGCTTCATGATATGATCTAAAGTAATGTTAACTTGAAATTATGTACAGTAATAGGTTAGAAGGAAAAGGAAAATATTTCTCAAGTTCAAATTTAGGTATGATTATATAATTTTTTTCTTTTCTCTTCTCTTTGGTGACAACTGCAACTGGCTTAGCAGACCAGTGTTTCACAGTCAGCTAAGGAGTCACTCAGAGCATTACCTAGAATAATGATACCTAATTAGAACCACAGAGAAGGAGCCAGGGCTGCTGCAGTATAGAGCATAGAACAAGCACACAGTCCACGCCAAAGGGGGTTTTGCAACAGGCCTAAGTACAAATGGCAGTCCCACTAACTAACTGAAGAGTTCACTGTATCCACTAAGTTGAAAACTGGAAGGGGGTGGGGATCATGAGTCTATTTTATATTGCCTGACAAATAACAGGACAGATTTAATAAATATCCATGAATGAGAGAGTGAATAAATGAATAGCACTTAAACCATCAGTTCTCCCTATCACACTCTGACCCTTCCATTTCAATTCCTGCAAAAGCAAGAGAATTCAATGAATCTCTCTCAATAGTTCCTGACTGCCAAGAAGCCTCTCCCCACACTGAGATGCCTTTACCAGGGCTTCCATGAGGGCCACGAGGGGTCATCTCTGGGCACTAGATCACTCCCACCTCATCACTACAATAATTATCATCAGCTTTCTTATCTCGCACATTTTTACTACCTGGAAAGATAAACAGGGCACAGTCAATAACCCCAGATAAACTAAGGAAAGTCTGAGTATAAGTAGTGATTTTCAATACTTTCCAGTCCAGTCTCTTCTGCTGCTGAAGTTGACTTTAAAGAGGCTAAGCTTTCCATACCCTTCTGGCTGCTGTAGTGTGGATACTTTTTATTAACTCCACCAAAAGAGAAGGACCAGACTGAAGAAAGGAATTCAGTAACAAAGACAACTAACTATGTCCTCAATAAATTCCTTGAGATTAGCAGAGGCCAGAGCTGAGGCAAGCGATGCTGGGAAAACCAGACCCTTTGATGCTGGAATATCTGGTTAAAGATTAACCAATCTACCAGGATCAATGGGAAAAGGGGATGTGTGATAATTTGGGCGAGGAAGATAGATGAGACATAGCAACTGGTTCACAGCCTTAGAATAATAACCCACTACTCATTATTGTCCCTGCAGTAAGTATGAGATGTGAGCTTATTAGCAAGCTCAGCCACTCCACTGATTATTTGGCAGGGAGGGGGGAGGACATGGACTCTTTTTCAAATGATTTATAACCTACAAAAAAAGCTACAATTCACATGAATGGTGGTATGGCCCTAGGACTGCATTCCTCCCCTTCTCCACATGATTCTTAGCCTTCAAGCCCTAGCTCCCAAGCCACCTCCCTGTCTACCCAGGTAGTTAAACCCTCCTCTGAACCTCTATGTGCTTTGCTTTTACCTATAGTGCTTTTGTTTATCTGTGCTTCTCCCATAGGAGCTTGAGTTCCTGAAAAGCAGGGGTTGGGTCTTAATTACTTCTGGATCCCCAGAGCTTGGAGCAAGAAGAAGTGACTTATAATGCCTACTTTGAATAGAAACATGTGAGCTATGCTTGGTGGGTAGCATGACTGCTGCCCAGGAAGTGGGTGGCTCAAACTGTCCAGAGATCATGACTGAAACAGTGAGGGTGAGTATCTAAAGCAACCAAGAGACATACTCTAAGAGGAGAGGGGAGGAGCATGTATGTAGGACTACCATCTCCATGCTGTACCACAAGCCACACACCCCCACCACGTAGAAAAAGGAATAATCTCTTTCCTAAATACCTCTCAGGATTATGAGGAATAAAACAATAATAAACTTGAAAGCACTTGAAAATCTATCATTTAAGAAATTAATATTATCAAAATTTCAGTGGTGAAAGGTAAGGAAAGCTGAGACTTTATTGTGTGCATGGATGCGTGGATAGGTAGGTGGATGGATGAGTGGCTGGAGGGTGGATGGGTAGATGGATGGATGGATGGGTTGCTGGAGGGAGGATGAGTAGATGAGTAGATGGATGGATGAATAGTAGGTCATTAGTCATGAAAAGAGCTAAAAGGAAAAGAAGTACCCAATTTCAAATCTTGCTAGGCCATTGTCTCATGTAAATGTCTCCTTAAGGATTCTGAATTTAGAAATGGAAAGATATGAGTAGGGAATAGTCCCACCTAATTAGCAAAATGTTATCTAATTAGTGCGCATAAAATATATCCCCGGTCCGAAAGCTAGTAACTCTTCTCCTGTTTACTTAGCATTTATGTAGTATTTTAACATGTATTGATTTAGAAGGCCTATGTTTAATATTTAATGCAACATCTAATAGATTTCCATCAAGCCACTGAAAGAAACATCATTATAAGCCAAGATTTTATTTTTACATTTGAAAAGGCAGATGAGGTTCAAGATGGTAAAACAAAACAAGACAAAACTATTTCAAACAGTAGTGGGGAAAGTGCACAACAGGAACCTTTTATCATTTTTATCTTTAACTAAAAACCTAAGTTACAGCATAAGAATCAAAACACAAGGTGTGCATTAAAAGCCATTTTAACAGTTTGTGCTGCCAAGAGGTGAGTGAGCTAAATAAATAAAAGGATCACTTTCTAAGTTCAGTTTCACTAGGCAGTCTCTAAGTTTATGGTAAAGGGAAAAAATGTACCCACAAAACTGTGCACGGAGTATATGCCCTATGCACCAAGTGAAATAGTTTAGGAAGGAGAGACTTAATTTTGCGGCAGCCAAACTGGTAACATTTGGACAAGCTGTGGACTGAGAGGGCTCCACACATAGAGCCTAGAGAGCAAAGCTGCATTTTAAAAGGGCTCCCTGTGCTCCAGCAGATGGGCTGTAAACTTGACCAGACTGCAGACACTGTGTCCTCCACCCTCACCAGTTGAATGCATTAACTTTTCTATTCCTTTCCCATATGCTTTATCACACATTCAAAAACATGCACAGCAGATGATAGGTAACAAAGGAAGAGATCAACCAGCCGAGCAAAAATGGAAAAATCTTGTTCTAAAGGAGACCTCTAAAAGCCACTTACCTCCAACCTCCCATTAGAAGGGGATATTTTAATAATCAAATGACATTAAACACAAGCAACTTCTTTTGTGCCATCCTTAGGAAGCAGCTACTGCTCTTCTGTATTGGGATATTTGCCATAATAGCCTTGCATTTATCTAATGCTATCTGCTTTCCTAACTTGGAATAACCACAGATTTCCTTAATATAAAAAAAACAGACACAATAATAGAAGGGCTAGCAGTTTCCAGAGAATGATTTTCTATCACGTTAAACACCGAATAATTGTAGGGCTCTGAGGTTCCACATTCAGAAATCAGATGGAACAAATGAATCTCATGAGCACAGAAGCAAGAAAATATTCTAAGTTCGGCAAACAAAATTTCTCCTCTTATGAAATCTTTATTTTAATTTAAACAACAGAAGGGTGATTTATGCCACTAATTCTATCTGGGTAGAAATCCAAAGAAACCAGACAAAGGGCTTGGGGAAAGTACCCCCACTAACAGGGCAACAGTATATACAGCAGGGACACTGCTGCAGGTGTCACTGTTCCTGGCATGGATACAGTTTCTAAAAGGCAGGTCTGAAATAGAATAAAAGTTAGGAGAGGCCACATGGGAGGAGGAAATAGAACTGAAAAATAGAGGACCTGATTTAAACACCACTTCTTCCCTAATCCCAGACACAGATCTCTGGAACAGCCCAGTCCCACAGAATCTGCACGTGGACATGGCAAGAGCATTTGGAATGTCAAATGTATATTTGTGTATAGGTTAATGGCACAAGCAAAAGAAATAAGGAAACAACCATATCTTGTCTAGATTTCTAATGGATATACCCAATTGTTAAGGGAGGGTTTTTTTAATCACAAGGAATTTCATTTTTCTCCAGTAGATCTCTTGGTATGCCCAACTCGGATTCAAAG
This sequence comes from Vulpes vulpes, assembly GCF_048418805.1. Lineage (NCBI taxonomy): Eukaryota > Metazoa > Chordata > Mammalia > Carnivora > Canidae > Vulpes > Vulpes vulpes. The sequence goes on along the minus strand of NC_132781.1, from coordinate 106,100,999 downwards.
TTTCTGACTTCTGTGAATCGATGTTAGAGCTTTATTATTTTAACTTTTTAAAAGAGGCTATTAGAATACTTTGAGGAATTGACTCAATATACACTCTTGACTCAAAAGGATTAATGAAGGGTCCTGAGTAATTTCTAGAAGCTGCCTGGTTATGAAGAGATCCTGGCACTTGTTTGAGTGTATTGATTCTTACACTGTGCAACTGGCATACACCTGGAGGACTCCCTTAAAGAGAACAAACATCACCAACAGTGACACCTGGCTCAGTTGGTTAAGCATCCGACTCTTGATTTTGCCTCAGGTCATCTCTGCACTTGTTCTGAGTCTTGAGTCTGCTTCTCCTGCTCCCTCTGCCCCTCTCCCTGTATGTGTGGATTCTCTCTTCCATAAGTGAATGAATGAATGAATGAATGAATGAATGAAATCTTCCCAAAAAAGAGAACAAGCATTGAAACAGTCCTATCTAATCTCAAGTCATATATAACCTATATAACCTCACAGTATGCAAATGTTACATTCTGGATGGGTTACATTTATTTTTTCTTATTCCCTCTCTACCCTGACACACACACTTACTCATGCACACGGATGCACATGCATGTACCATGGCTTATCTGGCAGGTATGTGATAAAGTAGTTCTTTTTTTTTAAGATTTTATTTATTTATTCATGAGACACACACACATACACACACACACACAGAGAGAGAGAGAGAGAGAGAGAGAGAGAGAGAGGCAGAGACACAGGCAGAGGGAGAAGTAGACTCCATGCAGGGAGCCCGATGCGGGACTCGATCCCGGGACTCCAGGATAACGCCCTGGGCCAAAGGCAGACGCTCAACCACTGAAGCCACCCAGGCCTCCCATGATAAAGTAGTTCTACATGATCAGATGGGATATTCAGTAAGGAGATAATTTGGTTATGTGATAAATTTTGATAAATTATCACAAAAAATCTGCATAGAAACATGGTTAAAAATAAACATAATGCTGAAACCTCAACTTTGATTTCTAAAAGTACTCTAACATTCTTCAAAAACTAAAGCCAATTATAGCTGGAAAATGAAATGTATACAATGGATTGTAAACCTGCCCACGAAAATGGTTAAAATTAAACAAACAACACCAAATGATGGTGTGCAAGGGGAGCAACAGAAATTCTCACAGGTTTTTGGTGGGAGTATAGAAAGATACAACCAATTTGGAAAAAGGTGTGGCAGTGTCTTGTAAAGTTATGTTTTAGCTTTGAAACTAAACATTCGCCTACCCTATAACCCAGCAATTCTTTTTTTTTGCAAGAGCAACAAAAACATGTCCAAAGAACAACTGTATAAAAATGTTCATAGAAACTATATTTACAATGCCCCAAAACTGGAAATAACTTGTATATCTATTAATAGGAGAATGGATATACTGTAGGATATTCACCCAGTGGAATACTATTCAGCAATGTATTGATACAAGCAACAGATGGATGTATCTCAAAAAAAAAAAAAAAAGTTATGGCAAACAAAGAAGCCAGTGTACATACTGTATGATTCCACTTAGTTCTACGATAGGCAAGAAAGTATCCATAGTGGAAAAAATCTGAACAGTGGTTGCCCCTAAGGCATAGAGGCAGAGATTTATTGGAGGTGGCATGAAGGAACTCTCTGAAATGATGGTAATATTCTGTATCATGATGGGATTTGCACAGGTATAAGCATATGTCAACACAAGATCGGTATATTTCCTTATATGTAAATTTTCCTTTGGGAGAAAAATCTAATGTTAAATACTAATTAATGACACGAATGCTGCTGTATTTGGAGGAAAGGGCACTGATATTTGAAACGTACTTTAAAATGCATCAAAAAATAAGATGGATTAATCAACGGACTGATAGGTAATAAAACAAGTACAGTAAAATGGTAATTGTAGAATCTAAGTGGTGAGTATGAGTAAAATTCTTTCCATTTTTTTTTGTATGGCTAAACATTTTCATGAAATAAACTAGAAAAAATCTGTTATACTTCCATAATAGCATCATTTAAAAATGTATTTTCAGGATCATTGTGTAAGCAAAAAGGAACGAAGAAAGTTTTTTTTTCAAAGAGTGAAAAAGATTAAACTTGTGCAAGTAAATTCAAATGCCAAATAAATACTGGTATTTCACACTTACTTCAGAGTGAATGAATAAAGCCCTCACTTGATGCCATAAGAACAAGGGCCTCTCATTATGCTCTATGGATCCAAATATACCTGAACAACTGTTTTACAAATAACCACATCCTTCCACCTCCATCTCTCCAGTTGTTAGGCCCTAACAAGTTTCTCTTGTTATATAAACTGTCTGCCAAATACTAACGGGCCTGAACACAAGCCAGAAGATTCCCCCAAGCTCAGCTGGGTGTAACACCAAATCCCACCCTGCTCGACAGGACCTCCCTCAAAAACTCAGGAGTTACTTGTATGAGATCCTTATCACTTCTACACATCTGGACCCCACACAACACGAAGCACAGAGCTTGGCTCTTAGGAGCTGCTCAGTAAATAACCGTTCAAGGTTGGTTTCCATGGTTCAAAGGCAAACAGGGACCACACAAGGGAGTAGATTCGTCTTTCTTTGTAAAAACGACCAGGCCCATGAAGAACCCTTTATTTGTATTGGAAAAATACAATAGGATCAAAATTGTGTGAAATTATGATCTAATCCTCCAAATCTTATGATGGCAGCACAATCTGAAGATACAGACAGTCGGCTGAGTGTCACAGAGTGGACTCCGCCACTTACTGTGGGACTTTGGGCCAACGGTTTAATTTTGCATCTTACTATCTCACTTTTCTATAAAATGAGGTTGATATTTACACTTCACGGGAGTGATGTGAAGACTAAAGAAGATAATCCACCGAGGATGTACCCTCACGTCTGGCAGATAATAAGCACCCAGTGCATGTTAGCTATTCATTATTAGTATTTTTCACATCTCTGTGAATGAAGCAGAGCGTGCCTGCCACGATCACACTGATTTAACATTTAATATAATACAGGTATGATAAATATATACCATTTGCTGAATTCAGTAAATCACAGTTACAGAAATAAATTTCATTTTCAGGTTCTCAGCATCAAAATGCAAAAACTAGGGACTACATTAAGCATCATGGTTGGTATCCCATAAGCTGTCCTAGGATCTCCTTGTACACGAGTCTGTCTGACTTAGAAGGTCTCAGGGCAGCAAAGGATGGAGAAGTTACTTGTCCAGAGCCCTTTCTGGAACTTGCCAAGAGAAGATGTTCTGCTATCTACCTTCCCATTTTCGTCGACCTCTACGGCAGGGAAACCTGCCTTCCTATCCTCTGTGGCCATTGTCCCATCATCCACATTACGGCTGTGGCAGGCAGAAGGAGGCCCCAGAGGAAGTCTACACCCGTACCCCTGGAACTTGTGAATATGTTATGTTAAATGGCAAAAGGACTGCAGAGGTGATCAAGGTTACAGACTTTATGATAGAGAAATTTTCCTGGATTATCTGGAGGGCTCAATCTAATCACATGAGCCCCTTTTATTTATTTATTTAATTATTTTTTTATATGAGCCCCTTTTAAGAGCAGAGAAGTCTCTGGCTGTGGTTGGAAAGATGAAGCAGAAGGAGAAGCCTGAGAGAGGTGAGGTATGAAAAGGTCTCTGGGTGCTACTGCTGGCTTAGCCATGGAAGGGGCAGGTGACAGACTGCAGGTGGACTTAAGGAGCAAAGAAAGGCTCCAGCCTGACAGCTGGCAAAGAAAGAGGAACCCTGCCCTGAAATCTATCTGCAAGGGACTGAATTTGGACTAGAATTTGAATCAGTTTGGAGCCAAATTCTTCCCCAGAGCTTCCAAAATGGACTGGGGTGCAAAGGACACACACCACCACTACACCCAGGAACTACCAGGGTAAAGAGGAGGAGCGAGCACCTCATCCACTGAGGCTATGCTACCGATTATTGTTTTAAAATCAGAATCTTGGGGTGCCTGGATGGCTTAATCAGTGAAGTGTCTGCCTTCAGCTCAGGTCATGATCCTGAGGTCCTGGGATCGAGCCCAGCAAGGGGCTCCCTGCTCAGTAGGGAGTTTGCTTCTCCCTCTCCCTCTATCTGCTGCTCTCCCTGCTTATGCTCTTTTTTTCCCTGTCAAATAGATAAATGAAATCTTTTTAAAAGTTATATCAGAGGGGTCCCTGGATAGCTTAGTCAATTGAGTGTCTGACTCTTGATTTCAGATCAGGTCATGATCTTGGGGTCATGAGTTTGAGCCCTGCATCTGGCTCTGTGCTGAATGTGGAGCCTACTTGGGATTTTCTCTCTTCCTCTGCCCCTCCCTGCTTGTGCACACTTTCTCTCTTTAAAAATAAAGTAAAACAAAAATCTTCACAAAAATTTTACATTAGAAAGCTTTCCCTCAATACAAATTCAGTAATTCTTCCATTCAAATTCTGAGCTCAAAAAAAGTACAGTGAAGCAAAGGAAATACTCATCTGACTTGGAAATAATTAACTTTTCTCATTAAACTCACATTTCCTTGTCCCTATGAGGTGCAGTTAAAGCAAAACAAATAAAATGATAAAATCATCTTTTATAAACTCAACACTCACTTCAAAGGTATCTTTCGCTATGGCAGTTTTCCCTGTACCACTTGCTCCTTCCCACAAATCCAAAAGACCTTGTCAGTGTTCACATTTGAGTATGTGTTTATGTGTTTTACATAAAATGAAGGGTTCAAAATAGTTGAACATATTAGATCTATATTTAATCATCTTATCTCCCGATTCAACTTATTCCCCTTCTCTTTTCTCCCAGCCCCTGAGGTCTGAATCCTATACCCTTGCTTGAAGTCAATGTCCAGAGAACCCATCAGCTGCTATTCTGGGACCTGTCCAAATGTCATGGAACTTCCCTGTCTCAGCTACACTGAACCTCTTTGTTCCCAGTGAGATCGAAACTGCAGGAGGTCAAGCGGTTTTTGCTCTTGCTGTGTTGCCCCACAGGTGCATGGTCCAGGTGTTTCACTCCACTCTCCCTCTGCACCAGGGCCCAGGGCCGAGAGCGGGTGGGGTCATCTGCCTAAGACAGGCACAGATATTATAGGTGGTGTGCTGAGCCCGAGACAGCACCTGGGAGGCCAGTCCAATTTTGGGGGGAAAGATTCATCTTTTCATCATATAAAGGCATTGGGAGGCCTACAGTGACATTTGATCACAAGGTTCTTTTACCTCATTTAGTTACCAAGAGATATGTTTTAATAAAAATTAGGCCAAAATTTAAAAGCAACCAACATCTCTGGGGTACCTGGATGGCTCAGGTGGTTAAGAGTCTGACTCTATCTTCTTTTTTTAAAGATTTATTTGAGAGAGAGGGAGAGAGAGAGCACGCGCTCATGCATGTGCAAGTGGAGAGAGGGGCAGACAGGGAGGGAAAGGAAGAGGGAAAGAATTCAAAGCAGATTCCCTGGCTTGGATCTCACAACCCTGAGATCAAGTCCCAAGTTAGGCTCGGCACTAAGTATGGAGCCTGAATGAGATTCTCTCTCCCTCACCCTCTGCCCATCCCCTGCTCACTCATGTGTACGAGTGCTCTCTAAATAAATAAACAAACAAACAGGTAGGAGTTGGGGGGTTTCCATATTCTCCCTGTAGGTATGGCTAATCCCAACTCTAGAAGGTTGGATGCACTCTGTTTACAAACAAATCATAGCCTCCTGAGTTCATCTGGAAAAAAAAGTCATTTGGTAATAGTGATGGGGGAGGTCCTTAATGCACTCCCCAAGGATTCTCTCAACATGGCTCCCATTTGGCAGGATTTTGTTAAAAAGATGCAAAAATTCCATGCACTTCTCCAAATGTTATCTTCAGCAGTTCTGGTGCCCCAGAATGGTCCATTGCCACTGTACCATTACCCTATCTGGGTGCCCATTTCTTTTTGTAGTTCTTGGGAGTCAGTATCTGTATCAGTTTCCTATTGCTACCATAACAAATTACCACAACTCAGTGGCTTAAAACAACATAATTTTACTGTCTTACAGTTCTATAGGTTGGAAGCCCAAACAGTATCGGCTGGGCTACAATGAAGATTGCCAGCAAGATAGCATTTCTTCTGGCCATTGTGGGGGAGAATCCATTTCCTTGTCTTTTCCAGTTTCCAGAGGCTGCCTGTATTGCACGGCACATGGTGCTTCATCCATCCTCACAGCCAGCAGTAAAAATATCTTGTCTCTCTGACACTGACCCTCTGCTTCTATGGTCACATCTCCATCTCTATGATCTCCCCACCTCGCTCTTGTTAGAATCCTTGTGATTATATTGGGCCTACCTGGAAAATCCAGGATAATCTTCCCATCAGAAGATCCTTAACGAGCTCTACAGTGTCTCTTGCCATGTAACTAATATATCCACAGGTTCCAGGGTTTAGGACGTGGACATCTCTAGGGATCATTCTTCTGCCTTCCAAAGGGTCCGTGTAATGAGAAAGTGCCATGAACTCAGGTCACCTTAATTCTCTTGGCCTGAGTTTGACCTCAAGGTTCCTTCTGTACTTCATAAATGCATCTATCTTGATCTAAAGATATCTACATACATAAAAATAAATAAATAAAAAATAATGATATCTACATAAATGTGCCATATAAATACGCCTGTAATGCTACTGACTGTGTGGACTACAAGGTGGATAAGTGATCTTAGGAGATACCCAGATTTTGAGTCTGGTTAATAGACAACTTTGGGTATGCTAGGTTGCATGTTGAAAGATGAGGAGTTGGGGGCAGACTCGGTGCACTGCAAGGGAGAGGTTTAGTAGCATGTTGGAAAAAAAGAAATAGAGCTAAGACATCATGTCAAGGCAAGAAAGAGAAAAAATGCAATCATCCACATAAAAGGACTTCATTACTAGAATCTGTGTGGATTAATAAATTCTGTAAAGAGTAACTGAAAGAAAAAAAAAAAAAGAGCAAAAGTTTGCAGCCTGACTTGAATCCAGGAGGAAGAGGAGCTGGCGAAGAAATCATTTCAAATGGAGGCTTGACCAGAGGAAGGGAGAATCACCCCAAACATGCTGACATAACTGCTTTTAGGGAACTTATTATGAAGTCTTTCTAAAGTTGTGAATTGCCTCAAATTTTGCCTATTTGCAAGTTTGACTTTACGAAAACAATAGCTTTTTTAATGTAGGGCATAGTATTGGGTCACACTGTAGAATTTCTTTAAAAACAATTATTTCATACAATTAACTGGGCTACTTACAGGGCTAAAGCTTAATTTTAAAAATCCATTTCTGGGTGCCTACTTGGAGGAGTGAGCAACTCCTGAGCTCAGGGTTGTGGGTTCAAGCTCCACACTGGGTGTAGAAATTAAGAAAAATAAAGAAACTTAAAAAAAAAAAAAACATTTAAAATACACTAAGTTCCATGTTTGGTGGAAATGAATGATTTATCCAGGGCTGAGGTCTTTAAAAAGTCCTTAAATTAAATTCAGTGAAATCAAATGAAAGTGACTTATTCACAATTATTTCTTTGTAACTTTATCAAACTGTAATAGCATTATTCGGGTACGTGATAATTTCCATTAGACAGGTTGCACAAAAAAGTACAGGAGGTATTCTTCCATTTAGATTTCTGAGAAATTTTTATACAGTTTTTCTTTCAATAGTATTATACATACCTATGTTTCGTCTAACTTATTTCCATGTGACTTCTTAGTGTGTAGTATTCATTAAATTATTAAATGCATATTTCCCAACTACAATAAAAATGTGCAGTTAGATTTACAGAGGTATCAGTAATTTTTTTTAGAATGAAGAGTTAACTAAAACTTAACAGGTACTTTCACTTGCAAGCTCAGTTTAGAAATCTATACAGTATTTTCCCTTTTTTGGTTAGAGTGTTAAGCAAATAAGCTGTAAGTTACAAAATGTTATAGGAAAAGTACAAACAGGATACAAAAATAACTCATAAAGTCATTTCCACGCCTTTGCCAGAAATCACCTAGATTTTTCTGTTGCTTTTGCAAAGTTCCCACACCTGGTGTGCAATAAAGCCCAGTGGCCTCTGCAAGTCCAAGTACTATACTATAGTTTCCCAGGATGCGAGCCCATGAATTTTATTTAGATGTTATGTTCTTAACATAATAGCAGCATAAGTCATGTTTGCCGGATGATCCTCCTGATGTCTTACATTGCTTCGTGGTCTTTCTTGGTGTTCTAATAACTGAAATTTGAATTTGGCAAAGAATAGACCTCTCAGAGAGAAGAAAGACAGCCAACCATTCACCTCAAATGTTATGACAGATTGTAGCTTTTCTGAGATGAACATAAAGTTAGCACATCATTGCAAAATACCTTACTATTAGATACTGAGCAGCAAACTAAAGATCATACAATTTAAGTCTGAGCATGAAGTCCTTAACCTAGCTCTGACCTTTCTTTTTGGCAAGCAAAAACAGTGCTGGGCTTCGAAACTACGTCTCTATGGAGTGCATCTGCACAGCTTACTGCGCTTCAAGGCGTGCTCCCTCTAGTAAGCCAGCCGCAATGCACAGTTGTCCAAGAGGTGAAAAAAATAAACAATAGCCAGTACTTCTGAATAAGCCTCTTTTTTTCCTCAGAAAAAAAGTAGATGCCATAAACACTATGGAGAAACTTAGATGAAAACAATAAAAGCATGCAATCATATTCTAGAGCTAGTTCAAATTCATGATTAGCAAAGCAAAACTTCACTTTGACAACTGTTGCCAATGAAATCCCTTTGCTGGGTCAAAGCAGCTACGGTGAGAAGAATCTGAAGCCAAACTTTAAATTCTATCTTGAATATATGGAGAACAAAGCAATGCCAAGAAATTTTGCAGATGTTCATTTCCTTAGATGAAGTAATAAAGACTCATTTAATAAAGAAGGTGTCATTTATTCCCACGGATGTTACTGCAACAGTATACAGTATATATCTGTGTGTTCCAGGTTTTTAAGATAGTTTTGCCCAAGCCATTTCTAAACTCTGTTGGTATATGAGGTATGTGTACAATACATGTTCAAAGTATGATTCAAGTAACCATTTCTACAATAAATGCAAAACTCTTATAAGTTAGGTTTTGGAGAAGGTAAACAGTGAAGTTTCCCTCTAAAAAAAATGCATCATGTTGCACTATAATTTATGTATTAGCGGTCTTCAATCCTTCACTCGTTCAGCCCTACCTAAACACCAACTATGCACAAAACAATCTACAACCTGCCGTGGAATCGCAGAGTGAAATCAGATGTAGCATTTTCATTCCTTGTGTATGTGATCTAGAAGAGAAGAGGTGAATTTAAAAACTACATTACAAGTTGGGTGTCAAGATGGCTTGAAGAAATCAGTTGGGGGAAGGGGACCTGCCAATGTCAAAGGAGCAACTGTCCGTTTTCTTAAAAATGGCCCTCACTGAAGGGCACTTGGGTGGCACAGTCAGTTAAGTGACTGACTCTTGGTTTCAGCTCAGGTCCTGATCCGGGTCATGGGATAGAGCCCCTCCTTGGGGTCTGTGACACCTGGCTTGGGCCGCTGTGCTCAGTGTATAGTCTGCCCTTCCCCCTAGCCCTGCGCATCCTCTCTCTCTAAAATAAATAAATCTTTTTTAAGAAAGAAAGAAAAAAAAAAGGTCCTAGTGCAAAAGGATAGTGAGACCATGACTTCTGGTGGAGCTCCTGGGCTCAACACTTTAATAAGCCATCCTACTCAATCAAGGCAGTAATCCTGGGGGAAAAACATTCCAAGACACTTGGTCTTCCACTCAAGCCATACCATGTACTAAGACACTCCAAAACATGGTATAAATATCCCCACTAGTTGGCTATTTCTCACGCACCTCATAGAAAATTCCATTTCTGAGAGTTTAGTTACCCAATCTGATTTTTAGCAGTAAGATTTCTGTAAAGTGCGGTCTTCAACCTAAACCTAGCAGGTTTTGTTCATGACTTTTTTTTTTCCCCAATGGAGGCCATGCCTTCCTCTATTGTATAAGGGCATGAACTTAATGTTTCTATATATTCATATTTCAAGTGCAAAACACTCAATCTGTTCTTTGGAATTAATGGCCTCGTTGAAACACAAATATCATATTCATTAAAATAGCTGATTCAAAGAGCAGTAGGGTATTAATGAAAGAGGCTACAATTCTACACCGATGATCTAATCTTCTAAACATTCATTTCCTACCGAAGAGACATATGGGTCTTTTCTGTACCTTGTCCATGCCCCCTTTTCCACAATATACATTACTAAATTTATACACAGTTCCTAACAGCCCTTCTCTATCACAGCTATAGAAAAAGCAACGCATGAAGGAGATGCCAGCAAATGATAACGGCAAGTGACGACGAGGAAAACCTTTAATTCAACATGTAGGTAACAAGCTAAACCCAGCCGTCTATGGGTAGAAGCCTCCTTGCCTGTCACAACATCACGGGTGGAAGTCCACCCAGGGCTCTCTGCTCCCAGGCGGTCTAGGCTCTGGATATTTCTAACACAGGGGGAAGACGTGAGCATGAAGAAAAGGGGGGAAGTCAGGGTCTGTGCAAGGCGATGGTGTGCTCCTCCTTCGTACCATCCACACGGCCGACCCTACAGGGCATGCAAGCATCCTTGGGGTGGGGGGGCGGAGGTCTACAGTGCTGCAGGGGAGCAGCCTCTGGGGAGCCCCGGGGGGCCGAGGGAGGCCGACTGCGATGTCCAGGGGGGATGCGGATGCTCGGCTGCCGCGGCCTCATTCACCCTTTTGCAAAGGCCGGCAGGCAGCGGAGGAGCACTCCGTTCCGTCCCCACACACGCGTGCAAAGGCAGCTCCTGGGTACCCCCCTCAAGAAATCCTTATTTTAAAAACAAAAGACAGGCTCGTGGCCATTCTCAGAGGCGGCCCCATGACACCCAGGTCTGGAAAGCAGATTTGCAGAGGCCAAAGATTAGACAAAAGGCATGAGCTGGCGACAGACAGACCCGGTGATGATTTTTTTTTTTAAAGTCCTCAAGGCCTCCCAGTTCTAATTCCGCCTCCCCCTTCTCGGGGACGACTCCTGGGGGCGCCCAGCAAATCCCTCGAGGCCTGGAGGGGACGTCGGACGGGGAGGGAGAGGAGACCCCGAAACTTTCCCAAACTGCGGCGGGCAGCGGCCGCGGACCTCGGGCTCCGGGGGGCACCCGGGAGGCGGCGGCCACCCCCCACCCCCCACCCCACCCCCCCAGCGCCGCCGCCAAACGGCCGCATTCGGCCCCCGCCCTGCCCGGTCTCCAGGACCGCGGCCCCGAGCGCGCAGCGGGCGGCGGCGGCGGCGACCCCGGGGCAGCCCCGTCGCCCCAGGGCGAGGGCGAGGGCGAGGGCGAGGGCGAGGGCGAGGGCGAGGGCGAGGACGGAGCCTCGCGCCCGGGTCGCGGCCGAAGGGCAAGGCCCCCCGGGGCGGCTGCAGGCGGGGCCGCGCGCTCCCCTCGGCCGCCGCCCCCGCGGGAGCCCCCGCGCCCCGCGCCCCGCGCCCCGCGCCCCCCGGCGGCGCCGCCCCCTCGGGAGCGCGGCGCGGGGGCTGCAGGCCGGCGGCCCCGCTGCGGCTCGGGCCGGGGCTGGGGCTGGGGCCGGGGCCGGGGCCCGGCGGCCGCGACACAATGCGGCCCGGGAGGCCCGCCGCCGCCGCCGAGGCCCGCGGCCGACACAAAGCCCCGCGGCCGCCGCCGCCGCCGCCGCCGCCACCGCGCACCCACCTTGGGCTCCGGCGCCGGGCTCCCGCGGCGCCTTGGTCCCCGCCGTCCAGACGCTGCAGCCCAGCAGGCAGAGCAGCAGCGCCGCCGACCCGCTCATCTCCGCGCCGCGGGCCCCGGGCGGCTCGGCTCGCCCACACCGGGACGGAGCGGCGCGTCAGGGGCGGCCGGGCGCCGCGCCTCCCTCCATGGCGCTGGCCCCGCGCGCGCCGGCCGCCGCCCGATTGGCCCGGCCCCGCCGCCGCCGCCGCCGCCGCCGCCGCCCCCGCCGCTCCCGCCTCCGCGCCCCGGCGGGCTTCCCCGGAGAGCCGCGGCCGCCGCTCCGCCGACGCCTTAACCCCTTCGTGCCTCCCGCCCCGCCCGCGGGCCGCGCCCGGGCCCCGCCGTGGTGCCACCTGGCGGCCGCCGGGCCGCGCCCACGAGCCCCCCGCCCCGCGCCCACGAGCCCGCGCCCACGAGCCCCCCGCCCCGCGCCCACGAGCCCCCCGCCCACCCCACCCACGAGCCCGCGCCCACGAGCCCCCCGCCCCGCGCCCACGAGCCCGCGCCCACGAGCCCCCCGCCCCGCGCCCACGAGCCCCCCGCCCACCCCACCCACGAGCCCGCGCCCACGAGCCCCCCGCCCCGCGCCCACCCCGCGCCCACGAGCCCGCGCCCACGAGCCCCCCGCCCCGCGCCCACGAGCCCCGCGCCCACCCCACCCCCCACCCCGCGCCCACGAGCCCCCCGCCCCGCGCCCACGAGCCCCGCGCCCACCCCACCCCCCACCCCGCGCCCACGAGCCCCCCGCCCCGCGCCCACGAGCCCGCGCCCACGAGCCCCCCGCCCCGCGCCCACGAGCCCCCCGCCCACCCCACCCCCACCCCGCGCCCACGAGACCTCGCCCCCGCCCCGCGCCCACCCCGCGCCCACGACCCCCCCCCGCCCCGCGCCCACGAGCCCCGCGCCCACCGCACCCCCTACCCCGCGCCCACGGCCCCTGCGGCGACGCCCCTCCGCTCGCCCGCGCGCCCTCGAGCCGGCCCTGTGGCCCCGGGGCCGCCCCCGCCCCACCCCACCCCACCCCCACCCCGCGCCCACGAGCCCCCCGCGGCGACGCCCCTCCGCTCCGCCCACGCGCCCCTCACCCCGCGCCCTGAGGCTTTGGACGAGGCTTTGGACGGAAGAAAAAAAAACACCTGCATTTCGGGGCTGAGGCCCTCGCACCTGTTAACAGAGCGGCCTCAGGACGCATTTGTGTCTGGGGCGTGGCCTGCCTCAGTTTCCTCGGCATAACGTCACCTGCGGCGACTCAGCTCCCCGAGATGGACAGACACCCGGTGTTGAGGGTCAGCGGAATCAGTCTCTGGCCCCTGTGAACTGTGGGAGCCCCCTGAGCCTCAGTGTGCACCGACGGACGGCTCCACGGGCGTTTGCTAGGCTGTTTCTAGGTCAGGGTGGGGAAGAAATGGACGTGTGTCCAGGGCCTAGATGATGACCCCCCACCTTTTGTCCTCGCAATATATGATCTAAGAGATCTGCGGTGTTGTCCCCATTTACAGATTAGAAAATAGAGGCTAAGGAAGGGTAAGAATCTGTCCAAAGCCCATACTGGTCAGTGGCAGAGCCAAGGCTGAAATAAAATAATCAGTCTGGCCCTCAGGTTAAAGCTCCTCGCAAGGGGATCCTTGGGTGGCTCAGCCGTTCAGGGCCTGCTTCGCCCAGGATGGGGTCCTGGGGACCCAGTATCGAGTCCTGCATCAGGCTCTCTGCATGGAGCCTGCTTCTCCCTCTGCCTCTTCCCCACCCGTGTCTCTCATGAATAAATTTAAAAAAAAATTTTTTTTTTCTTTAAAAAGCTCCTTGCAAGATCCTGGGTACACCCACCCCATCCCCACCCCAATTTCCCTGTTTCAGGTGGTGCCTATCTATATGCCTTCCTCCTTGCAGCCTTCCTGTTCTCCTGACTGCACTCCCAACCAGCACTGCAGTGACCTTCAGACCTCTGTGGGGCACCAGGCTCTAAGGAGATCCACACGAGTCTCGCTGTCTGCCCAGTGCTGCCTCCAGAACACCAGGCCAGAGGAGGGTTATTTCTGTAATTTTATTAATTGGGCATTAAGGCATGGCAGGCAGTGTACCAAAAAGAGAATGAAGGATGGCACTTGCCCAGTTGGCTTGTGATAGACAAATCATTGTGAGACACAATGAAAACGAGGAGGTGGAGAAGCCCACATGGGTTTTATTGTCACCCTCAGGACCAATGCTACAATTAGTGCAAATTGCACACCTGCACAGGGTGGCAGGTAGTCAGGAAGGCAGAAAGAAAACCTGCAATTAAGGATGGCCTGATCCCTCCTCCTTCTGACTCCCAGAGTCAAAGCCTTAGGGTTGTTCCAGGGTCCACCTCAGAGCCGGAGCAGGGAAGCGACTGGAATGACAGTTCAGCTCAGCCTTCAACTGCAGCTTAGTCACCAGCCTGCGGGAGCCCAGAGCCCAAGCCCATTAGATTGCTGGGTAGAGCATGGCTTCATGCAGCAGGGCAGTTCTGAAGCTGTCCGGTCACTGTCTTGGGTAGGGGGATCCTTCTAAGAGATGTAGCACCAAGCCCCGTCCTGGTTGAAACTTCCCACTTCAAGTATTTTGAGGATATGCCTTGACCAGCCTGAGCCAAAACTAAACAAACGAGGCACATTACCCAGGCAGATCACCTGGGACTTCTAAAAAAAATCACAGGAGCTGAAGTCTGATGAGGGAATGAAGGAAAGTATTATGGGGGGAGGAGAGGGGTTCCTCATATATGCCGCTCTCTCTTATAACAACTTACTTGGGTAGTATTAGGATTCCCAGATTATAGATGAACAAATTGAAGCTCAGTGACAAATAATTTGCTCAAAGTATCCAGCTCTGATGATAGCAAACTCAAATTCCCTATAGGAATGTTACCTCCAAGAATGAGTTTCATGCAAATGATTCAAATTACCTCCTGCTGTGTCCAAATGGGTTTTGTTTGGTTTTTTTTTAAGATTTTTTATTTATTTGAGAGAGAGAGAGAAAGAGAGCATGAGCATGGGCAGGGAGAAGAGCAGAGGAAGAAGGAGAAGCCGACTCTCTGCTGAGCAGGGTGCCTGCCCCATGTGGGGCTGGATCCTAGGACTCCAGGATCTTGACCTGAGCCGAAGGCAGATGCTTAACGGATTGAGCCACCCAGGCGACCCCCAAATGGTTTTAAAACCTGCTGTAATCCCAGTAATGTCTGAATCTAGTTAATGGTATCCAGGGAATAATACGGTGCCAGTGTCAATCTCCCGGTTTGATAATGTACTATAGTTATATAAGATGTTACATTCAGATTGCTGGGGGACGCTGGGTGCAGGCTGCAACTAGACCTGTCTGTAGTATTTTTATATTTTCTTGTGAGTTATAATTATCCCAAAATTAAAAGTTAAAAAAAAAATCTGTACTATGCCATCTTTTCCTGAGCTTTATTATCCCCTTAAAACATTGGTGTTTCTGATCCTAGTATAGACTAGATCTTTGAAGAGTGGGGCAAGTCTTGGGGCACCTGGGTGGCTCGATGGTTAAGCGTGTGCCTTGTGCTCAGGTCATGATCTCCAGATCCTGGGATCAAGTCCCATGTCTGGCCCCCAGTTCAAGGGGAAGTCTGCTTCTCCCTCTTCCTCTGCCTCTCCCCTTGCTCGTGCTCTCTCTGTCTCGGTCTCTCTCTCTCAAATGAATAAGTAAAAAATCTTTAAAAAATAAAAAAAAAGTGGGAGAAGTTTTAGTAAACACTAAGTGGTTTGTCAAGTCACGTTTGAGTCACATTCATGAGTGTGGATGCTCGGGTATAATGGTTGGTGTTATTGTGCAAGAAAATTTCTGTGGATGACATAGCACTTTAGAAGTTTATGCACCTTTACAGGAACACTGAGGCTTGAATAAACAGTTTCAGAAATACCACCCCCGATTTTCTGAAGCATGAAGAAGATGTTTTGCACAGTGTACCCTGCAAGCCCGTCTCAAACCCAAGAAGAGAACTGGGACCCCCAAGAGCATTCCCCTATTACTTGGATGTTTTACTTGGGTGGGAGGCTAAGGAGCACAGATTCTGCTAAATCACATAATCACATTCACATATCAACTGCCCGGAATTATGTAAGAGTTAAATAATCACACTTTTTCCTCTACTGGAATAAAAGAATATGGTTTACCTTGCCTCGTTTTCTAATGATCAGATTCCCACTTAGTAACTATGGGGAAGAAAATCACTGCTTGAGAGGGAGTGTTTGCAGAACAATGGAAATTAGGAGTGTTCTTTCCTTCTAGAACTTTTCCTGTTGCTCTTATTAAAATCTCACATTGTTTGACTAGAGATGAATTATGACTGTACTTATTTGAAATTGCTCAGAAGTTGCCTGACTGCAGCATTTGATTCCAATTTTCCAGTCCTCTGCCAAAAGCAGTGATGCTATATGCAGAACTTTTCCTGTCTGAATTTTCCAGAGACCTTGATTTCAGAGGCTCTGTGTCAAGGTTTCTTAGCCCCAGATTATTTATTCTATTGAAATCTTTCCTGATGTTGGTGCCCATGCGGTGGAATTTTAATTGTCTGGGTTTGCTTCAAGAGGCGTTGTCCTACCTTCTCTCCTTTCTCCTCCCGTGCCACCCCTTGCCCCACATCGGCCCCGAGTAAGAGACTGCCTGTGAACAAACACTGATTATGAGGTTTGTACAGATCAGGAAGTGTGTCATGGACATTCTGACTTCTGTTTGGTGATGCTTTTATTAAAGTTAGATAAAATGTAGCCATGGGTGGAAATTGCAAGGGCTCAGCATTTTTTTTCAGGGCACATTTGCCATCCATTTGAAAAAGGTGTAAAAATTACTGACTTAACCCCAGCACTCCCCCTTTGCCCTCTTTTTGTGGCTTAGCACCCGTGTATCAAATCCATGTGACTTTCCAACAAGATCTTTCTTTCCGACATCTTTTCTCTCCTACAGCCTCTGTTCTCTCCATGCAGGTTCTCAGCCAGGAGAGGTATCTTATTAAAGAACTAATTCAGTGGATACATATCTGATGTCAGCTTCCTATGAGAAGTTGCAAATGTGCCTTAGCCTACAAGAGAGACTTGTAGATCCCCTGTTCCACTTGGCATGCCCCAGTGGTGACCAAAGGAGTCCAGGACACAGCAATAGGTCCTGACTGTTGGAAAGAATATTTGGAGGCTAGAGGCTGAGAATTCAGTTGCTCAGCAATACATTTGAGGTGAATGCTCTGTTTTGATGAGCCTGCTCCATCAAGGGGAAGGGGAAGTTTCTAGTTCAAGTCTTTGCTGGCCCCCTGAAATACTGTCAGAGACAAGGAGAGCTCAAGGTGACTAGGAAAGAGAGCTTCCACGTTCTCACTGGAAGACACGTAACTGTGATTATTGGATCTGCCCTCACAGACTTAGAAGGGACATGAAGGAAGGCAGAAAATTTAACAAAATTTTTTTTAGAGCGGGGCACCTGGGTGGCTCAGTGGTTGAGCATGTGCCTTTGGCTCAGGTTGTGATCCCAGGGTCCTGGATCAAGTCCTGCATCTGGCTCCCCACAGGGAACTTGCTTCTCCCTCTGCATGTGTCTCTGCCTCTCCCTGTGTGTCTCTCATAAATAAATAAATAAAATCTTTAAAAAAAAATTTTTTTTTCAAAGAAAAAGAGTTTGGGAAAAGATGGGAAGATAATGGAGGAAATGGAGAAGATAATTAGCACTAATTGATTCTTGTTTTGTGGCTCATTCTGTGCCTAAAACAGGGAGGAAGGCATCACTGGGCTTAAGGACCTAAATTCCCCTCCTGTGGGTCAGTGTTCAGGCCAACGATGTGGGGGGCACGTTTCCTGTCCTTCCCCATCCTCTTCACTTCCCTCTGTTTAATTTTGAAGCTTTTGATCCAAAGCTACCTTCAGGGGGACATTTCTCACAATGCCCTAATCCTGGCCAATTATTAAGCAAAGGGTTTCTCCCTCCAGCAGTTCCCTTTCTTACAGGCCCCATGGTTGTGGATATGGGGGTGAGGATGGGATTTGTCTGGGCAAATAATACAACAGTTAACACAATGTGTTAACTTTGAAAGCATATGGCCTTAGGAGATCATTCTCTGTACAAAACAAAAGGATTTGGACGGTTGTACTGGCCTGTAATACCTCTTGAAAGAGGACTTTGTCTGCCTCCATTTTGACCTCAAACTTTCTAGTTGGGTTCTTCTTTCCAGCTTGTCTCTTGGCTCAGCGGGGAGACCCTGAGAGCAAAGCATCCCTATAGGAACTGAAACTACCCCCTCAAGCAACACCCTGCGTGTGATGACTCTCAGGCAGTGATCCATTCGACCTTTACCGCCCACCTGCAGGCACCCACCCACCTCTGCCCCACATTTTCCTTATATGGACCTAGAGGTATTCTCGGCACTTTGGAGACAGCCCCCCCCCTTTTTTTTAAAGATTTTTATTGGGATACCTGGGTGGCGCAGCGGTTTGGAGCCTGCCTTTGGCCCAGGGCACGATCCTGGAGACCCGGGATCGAATCCCACATCGGGCTCCCGGTGCATGGAGCCTGCTTCTCCCTCTGCCTTTGTCTCTGCCTCTCTCTCTCTCTGTGACTATCCTAAATAAATAAATAAAAATTTAAAAAAATTTAAAAATAAAAAAAAATTAAAAAAAAATTAAGATTTTTATTTATTTATTCATAGACACACACACACACACACACACACACACACACACACACACACGGAGAGAGAGAGAGGCAGAGACACAGGCAGAGGGAGAAGCAGGCTCCATGCAGGGAGCCCGACGTGGGACTCGATCCGGGGTCTCCAGGATCACACCCCAGGCTGCAGGTGGCACTAAACCACTGCGCCACAGGGGCTGCCACCCCCTTTTTAAAAGATTTTATTTATTTATCCATGAGAGACACACAGAGAGAGGCAGAGACACAGGCAGAGGGAGAAGCAGACTCCTCACAGGGAGCCTGAAGTGGGATTCAATCTCGGGACTCTGGGATCACGAGCTGAGCCAAAGGCAGATCCTCAACCACTGAGCCATCCAGGTGCCCCTGGAGATACTTGTGGAACTGCTAATGTCTTCCTGGTGCTGACTGCAGTTTAGTTATATTCTTCTGAAATCATTTTAAGAAAGTAAACAAACAAACAAACAAGAACAAATAATCAGCTTAACCTCCTAACTTTTCTATTTGGGAAGCACTGGGTGAAAACCAATGGTTTTCTTTAAAAAAAAAGAAGAGGCAGGGGGAATCCCTGAGTGGCTCAGCAGTTTAGCACCTGCCTTTGTTCAGCCCAGGGTGTGATCCTGGGGTCCTGGGGTCGAGTCCCACATTGGGCTCCCTGAATGGATCCTACTTCTCTCTCTGCCTCTCTCTCTGTGTGTCTCTCGTGAATAAATAAATAAAATACTTTTTTTAAAAAAAGGAAGAGGAAGGAAAAAATTATTCCTCCATAGTTCCTGAAAGGTCTGGTTTTATGTCCAAATATGAGTCCTTGGTTTCAAAAATGGATATTGTGTCTCAAGTGGCTATTTGTAAGTCAGTGGCATTTCTCACTCGGTGTTAAAAATTCCAGTTGTTAAGCCCTCTGCCCAGTAATGTGTATGAACACAGGGCAAATAGTTCATTCTAAATATACCTGAACCCTATTTCTACTTTTGCTAAAGGAGTATTTATTCCTGAGAGAAGGGAGTAGACAGAGAGAGGTTTTCTATGTGGGGGCTGTAGTTCTCAGTGCAATGGTTTACTTTTACATGTCAACCTGGTGGGACGAAGGGGTGCCCAGAAAGTGTGACCTACACTGATTCTATCTTGAACAAATCTGCCGGGAGGACAGCCCTGTGCCCTGAAACCTTCCTGAGCAAGCATTGCGGCAACCACCCCCCTGCCCACTATTCTTAATTCTTTCATTTGATTAAGCACATCCTCGGGGAACAATGTTCTTGAACTGACCAGAAGATATGACAATGACACACACCTACTACACATTCTCCTCTTAGGTGGGCTCCCAGTAGGTATTCCCTAGGGCTATGAAAACAGGTCTAAAAGGGATGTGAGATTGGGGCACCTGGGTGGCTCAGGTTAAGCGTCTGCCTTAGGCTCAGGTCATGATTCCCAGGTCCTGGATTGAGCTATGTGTCTGGGCTCCCTGTTCAGTGGGGAGTCTGCTTCTCTCTTTCCCTCTGCCACTCCTCACACTTGTGCTCTCTTTCTCAAATAAATAACTAAAATCTTTTTTTAAAAAAGGGGTGGGAGAAGTGAGGTTGCTGAGATCTCATCTTGTGGCTGCCCAAGACAGGCTATAAGTCTGTAAGTTCCCTTAATTAAGTCATTTCTTGTCAAGCTGGACATGTTGGTCCTTTTTTTCTTTAGTTTTGTGGCTTCTTTGGCAGGAGGCCCTTTGCCCTTGCGTTCCTGTTCAGGGAACACTGATAAACATTATTTCTGGGTGTGTCTTTGAAGGTGTCTCCTAAGAGATTAGCTCCACTGAACTGGTGAACTAACTAAAGCAGATGATGGCCTTCTCCAGTGTGGGCAGACATCACGAATCCTTTGACGGCTGGAGGAGAGCAAAAACGTAGAGGAAGGCTGACTATGCTCTCTCTGAGCTGGGATGTCCATCTTCTCCTGTCCTCGGACATTGGCACTCCTGATTCTTGGGCCTTTGGGTTTGGACTGGAATCCTACCTCCAGCTTTCTTGGATAACCAGCTTGTAGCCGGCAGATTGAGGGACTTCTCAGCCTTCATAATTGTGTGAGCCAG
Source organism: Vulpes vulpes (assembly GCF_048418805.1). Taxonomy (NCBI): domain Eukaryota; kingdom Metazoa; phylum Chordata; class Mammalia; order Carnivora; family Canidae; genus Vulpes; species Vulpes vulpes. The sequence goes on along the minus strand of NC_132781.1, from coordinate 106,080,494 downwards.
TCCCTCACGATAAATGTCTCTAATTCTACCATCTCTAGCTGCTTCTATTTCTTGGAGAACCTTGACTCATGCACTTGGGAACGATGGGTCTCCTACTGATTGGGAAATAAAGAGGTAATAAATTTAAAACTTTGATAACTGTGGTCTGAAATCCAGAGCTTTTCCTTTTTCTGAACAAAGGTTACGGGCTTCATAAGTAAGGCTCAATTGATAAGAAGAGAAATCTGTTTCACAGATAAAAAAGGGGAAATTTATAGCAGGATGCAAGGCCAACCTGAGGTCACCAAACTAGGCTGGGCAAGGCAGGCTACCTTCGCAGAGGTGAGGAAGGTCCAAGGGAAGAGTTACCTCTAGGTCTAGCATTGAAAGTTTGGTTGGACAGATCCTCAAAGAGGAGGAAAGGAACCCTGTGGACTCTTATGTGAAGAAACAATTCTGTGTTTAATGTTCCTTCAAAGCACCAGCTTGGTCATATTATCTCCTCAAAGATCATCTAACCACGTTATCCAAAGTATCCTTGTTCCCTCAAGTTATTGACCATCATTTTATTGTCTTTCCAACACCTATCACTTTCTAACATGATCTTTATATTAATGTAGTTACTCAGCTTACTGGCTGTTACCCTCCTCTCGCTAACATATAAGCTCCATTAGAACAGGGCTTTTGTCCAGCTTGCTGCCATATTCCTGGCATCTGGAAAATATGTTTGGCACAGAGTAGGTGCTCCATCATTATTGGCCAAAGTGAAAAATCATGTCTTACCTTGAAGAAATGATTTCTTCCGATTAGTCTAAATAAGTCTCTGCTACATCAGATTGCTTAATGAATTAGCAAGGATTTATTGAATCCTTTCCATGAGCCCAAAGTTTAAGAAGGTAACTCAAACCCCTCTCTTGTCTTCCCCTCTCCCACTTTTCTGAACTTCTCTTTCTGACTACTCTTTAGAGATCCCACTTCAGATCCCAGACCCTGAGCTGAACCTGAGCCTTTCCACATGGGACATTTGCCCATCAAGTTCACATTTTCTCTGTGATCCCTCCACAGCCCTCAGAGCTCTCTGGCAGGTCAGGTTGACTCCATTCAATAGCTGCTTCGTGGAGTCATTATAATTATAAGTTACCACGTGCTGGAAACAACTGCTTTATACATATAAGTTAGAACATGGATAAAAAAGATGTATGGCCAGATTCTAAAGTGAGTTGGGTCTGCATTGCCCAGTGTGTCTGCAACAGTCAAAACTGTAACATCTGGCATGGCTATCTGGGAATGTTTGTGTAAACTTTTGACCTCTGAAAGTACACAAGTGGTGAGTTGTGACATCAGCATTTAGGGTAAAGGTGTATGTATGCAATAAACTCCAGAATTCTCTCCTCAAAAAAGATAGCATCCTCAATCACTTAAAATAAACTCAGAATAGTACACCTCAAGATCTGTGATATCTTTTCCACAGCAATACCTTTTCTTCCCCATGTACAAGTTCTTTGAAGAAACCTCCTTGTCTACATATTAATGGTTCCTCAAGATACCAACGATGCCTTACTCAGAGTTCACTTTCAACAATGCCATCGACTTACCTACTGGCAGGTGTATATATAGATTTGATTGATGGGAAATAATTCAGAAGAATGTAAGCTGTTACAAGGAGTACTAGATTTTGGTACACATATGATTCAAAAATTATTCTTTCACCTATTTCTAAAGAAAGATGTAGCATAACAGTGACATCACATTTTTGTCTAAATAAAAATATTTATTTTCAAATATGTATTTTTTGAAGCACTATTTCATGAGATTTAGGCTTCGTCCTCCTCCCAAGAATCCACCCTTACTTTGGATGAAGGTGTTAGTGGATCTATGAATAGTGATCCTGGGTATATTCCCGAGAAGGATGGTATGTTGTGGCAAGGGATGATGGAAAACAGGAACCTAGAGAAATTTAATCAGAAGACAGCAGTCCTTGAAAGTGGAAAGGAATGGAGAACAAGCCACATAGAAGAGCCCAGAGACATTTGACTCTCAGGAGTCCCTGAGGGAAATCATCCAATAATAGTGGCATAAAAGGTAAGATTCCTAAGCATACAAAAGCATCAAACAAACAGTAAAAAAATCCCACAACCCAGAGGCTTTTCTTTCAACTGCTCTGAAATCAATGTTTCACTAAAAATATGATTCATCAGCTGTGAGCCTTACTCAGAAGCACTTCCATATCCTCCTATAGTAACAAACCTTCTATACGTTCAGGAAGATGGTACAGTGGTTAAATGCCCGGGCACTGACTCCAGGCTGACTGGGTTTGGACCCCAGCTGTGTGGCCTGTGGTGAGTTAGTTCATCATACCTTGCCTTGGTTTGCTCCTTTGTAAAATGGGGATGAAAAGAGCACTTCTCTTAGGGTGTGGATCCAATGAGAGAAAGGACAGGGTCTGGCTTGCATTAGCAGCTGACTTTGTATGGCCTTTACTCCACCGCAGAAGTAGGCTTAGTCTGAAGATCACAAGGTTCTTGGCCAGAGGTGGGTGGCTGACTTCACCTCACATCCACCCTGGAAGGTGCTGTTGGGGTCTCCCTCGGGTGCTACGGGCTTCAAGTCTTCAGATGAAGTGGAGACAGCTCTAACAGCTGTTCCTTCTCTAACAAGCACTCATGGGCCTCAGCATCTTGGTCACAATCCCTTCTGCTGGACTGTGGACTCTGCAAGACTCTTGGATGCCAGGAATGAAGGAAGCTGATGCCTCCCCAACCAAGACCGTTGCCTCCTTGAGGAAGGCAGCAATTGGAAGTCCCTGGGCCTGTCATGTGGTCAGGAGAGCCCCAGGTGAAGACAAGGAGCTTAGGACAAGGGGCCTGAGCACCAGCCAAGAAAGTCATAAGGTGGAGAGGACATTTGCCCCCAATCTGGAGTCTTTAATGTTAATTTACTTACCAGTTCACAGTTTTAAAAATAACTGAGTTGTCAAAACATGAGGATTACTTCCCTCCTAACAAGGCCACAAAGAGTGAAACATAATCTGGAATTGGTTCTTTCATAAATATCATTACACAATGTGTTTTGCCACTTAACACGGGAATACAAGGGAGAGAATAGAGCATTGCATTTTCTCAGTGTCCTTGAAACCGTATGAAGTCCAAGCAGGTACTTGCGGCGGACAGAATCTTGAATGTGACTCCTACCGTGTATCTAATCAGGAACCTCAAAGTCATTTCTATCGATCTTTGTCCCCAAACACTCACATGCGCACACCAAATAAAATTATGGTCCAGCTTTTTAAAAAGCTTGTATACGTATAAAAAGCCTTTAAAGCCTGGGAGAGGTGGTGATCCACTTCCCACTCAGCATTAGATATATTTGACGGAAACAATTTGGAGGAGATGTAAGTTGTCAGGAGAATGCCAGATTTCCCTGCACATGTGATTTGGTACACAAGTACCAGAAATAACACTTGCAGGTGAGAAGTTACACACAAGTTACAAAGAAGCAAAAGTAGGTGTTCCCACCCAGGAGAGTGAGTGGGAGACATCTCACCTGGGGGAGTTTCAAATCTGTCTCCCAAGTTCAAGAATAAAGCTGTGTTAGAGCAAACTATTGGACATCCTGGTCCACTGAGGCAGCCGAGGATGTGATTTGGGAAGAGTGAACATTCATTGTTTTGACTGTGTGGAGCCCCCAGCTCCCTTTATTTGGTAATGGAACCAATTACCAAATGGTAATGGAACCAATACTTTCCTACAGGATCTACTCTTCCTCTCTGTTCAGTCCAGGTGGTTCAGGGCCTGATTCATGGGTGGACACATGATCCAGGCCTAGTCAGTGAGCATAGAAGCCCCCCTGGCAAGCCACAGTTCTGAGGTGCAAGCATGGCCCTGTCAGAATCTAAATCAGACCCCATTCCAGAACTTTAAGCATATTTGAAACTCTAGAGAGAGAGAGAGAGAGAGAGGTAGGCAGGCTTTTCCAACTGTAATTAATAAGAGGAAAGGATAAAAGTCAGCAACCTCTGGCAGCCATCTTGCCACCATGAGGTAAGAACCTAAGAACAGTGTCAAAGGAGCAAAGCAGAACTGAGATGGAGAGAGTGAGATGAGCTCCTGAATCCAGCCAGTATCTGAAGCTAGCCTCCCTGCGACTTTCCTTTTTCAAGCAAATAAACTTTTCTTTATCCTTTAGCCATCTTGAATTGGGCTTTCTGTACCTACAACCAAAAGAATCTGGCCACTGTAGATGAAGATCAGAGATGGTGGGTGCCCGTGGTTTGCTGGTTCCAAATGCCACCTGCAAGATGAAGTGGCATTTACCTAATCTCCCAACGTCCACCAACTGTGGTTGTTATCACAGTGAAGAAAAACTTCCTGGAAGACTAGACTCTTTCGGGAAGGTACTTTGAGGGCATTTCCTACATAGATGAACATATGACATAAAGCAGCGAAACTAGAAACTCTGGACGTGCTGAAACTCTTACTTCATGCCAAGTGAAGAAAGTCCCGAAAAGCATGACGATTCTTTGTGTATTACTGGATCCCACATTCTTGTCATTTTGAAACTTTACCTGCTTGCTCTCTTTTTGTTTGTCATACCTGCGTATGCATCACAGCTGTAACCAGTGACAGATCTGCCTTTTCACTTCCATGGTGGGAACTGAAATGGCTTTTATGCCCAAGTATTCACGATCCACCACCATCCATGAGTGCCTTCTGAGTAACCCAAAGGTAGTAGCAGTCTTTTTTGTGGGTAAGTCACGAAAGCCAGACTTGGTAAACTTGGTAAATAGAGGTCAGCCCCTGCTGAAAACTTAAGTTTTCAAATATGAATGTTATCCTGGCCAATAAAAATAGAAATCACCATGGAGGAGCTAATTAAACATAATAAACAGTTCAGGCGGAACAGGAAACAGCTATTTTTCCTGTCTCCAAAGCTTCTATTACAGGGGAAGGAAGAGCTAATGAGGAATAGGAGAAGAATGGGGAGTTCATACCAGTGACTGAGTGTTTGGCATCAGAGAAAAGCAAAGTCACAAATGTAATCACAAACGTGGGGTTTCAGTTCATGCATGCGGGAAGGGGCAGGGGATTTTTAAGTGTGCGGATCAGTTATGCACAGTTTATCACACAAAATGGTGAAGTTTATGGTTACTTGGGATTTGCAGGTGGGTGTGCCAAAATACTTTTTGGTGACAAGATAACACACACCAGAGAGCTTCGAGGACTACAAAGAAGTGAAGAAGAAGGTCATGTGGAGGGAGCACGGGATGAGTAGACAAAGAGGAGAAGGTGGAGGGGGAGACTGAGGAAGAGAAGCCTTCCTCCTCTGGAATTAGGGTTGAAGACAACTCATCAAGAAACCAAAAGCAATTGGATGCCAGTCCAAAGACTTCAACAGTACGGAGATGTAGTAACTTACGAAGACTTAGTATAAAGTGGAAGAAGATTTCTCTGTGATTTTACAAAGACCCAAGGCCATTCTCTCTGATACAGACTCATAAAGTTACTGATGGATGAGACAAGCGTGAAACCAGGAGGGAACCACCCTCTCCATGGCTCTCTAGGATTCCACGCATCCCAGGACTTTTGAAATGTGGCCCCTGGTCCCATGTACGGAGGCTGCGATTTGCAAATGGATGGTTTTCTGCTTTCCTGGAGTGCAGGCCTTGTGCCTCTCCCCCACAACCTGAAGATAGCTGCTCACATCTGCTCGGTTCCTCCCCCACCGAGCATACCATCTGTCCCTGGGAAAGACAAGGGAGGCCTCGTGGCTGAGGAACTGCGGCAGACAGAGCCCCACAACACACTCAAGGCCCCGGCTTAGGCCGAGCCAACCCTGCAAAACCTCCCCACGCCCTGTCGGTCAATGTCAAAAGTAGGGGTAAGTCAGGAGGAGCGATAAAAACCAAATTTTTCCTATGATTTTGACTTGTCCCTAAGGTAATGATTTGTGCTGAGGTCCTGAGAGCTGAAAGCAAACCAGTTATAAAGAGAAAAGAAAGGGGCTGAAGGAAAATCTGCAGAGAAAAAAAGTTCAGAATGAGATTTTAATTCAATCTTTGATGATGGTACTTCAATACACTCTACCATGCGATACATTTATTTATTGCTGTGCCAGAAATGCAGAAAGATGCAGGTTGGCTGGAGAGGACCTAAAGGAGCCAGGGCCATTTAAGAGGAAAAAGAATATCCAGTTTTCTAAGGCTGGGCCACAAGCAGCTGAATTTAGGCACAGGAATAAAGACGAAGATACATATTGAGTTATGTTAGCATAATGAAAACAACGTAGGAGAATGTTTAAGCAAGTTTTCAAGATTGCAGGAATTCAAATAACCAAGGTAATAAAACGAACACAGGAAGTGTAGGTTTAAATCTCCCATAACCAAATCAAAAGAGTAGCCAAAGCTCATCTAATTAGTACAACGGGATTTTTTTTTTCCCCAAGGAAGCAATTACAACAGTTAGGATTTTCTACAACTTCAAGAATTTCTCCCTTCTAGGAGAGCTGGAGACAGACCCTGACTATTTGCATGACTTTTGCCAAGTTGCTTTTTCCTTCAGACTCGACTTTCTCATCTCCGAAAAATGGGATGGTAACTCCAGCTACTTTACGGGATGGTCAAAATGCTGAAACGTGACCATGTGTGAAAACAAAGCAGGGCATCTGGGTGGCTCAGTGATTATCTACCTTTGGCTCAGGTCGTGATCCCGGGGGTCCTGCCTCTCTCTCTGTGTCTCTCATGAATGAATAAATAAAATATTAAAAAAAGAAAACAAAAAGCTTTTCTACCTGAAAGCTCTCAACAAATGCAGTTATTGATGGTAAACGCCTTAATGTTTTGAATTTCCTTGTTCTTCCATTGGGTTGTGATGTTTCCAGTGAATTCAGGTGCTCACTTAGATGACCCTAAACACTGGCCACTGAGGGATTAGAAACCCTGGCACCCCAAAGTTAGACATGGAGAAAACCCTGGAACTAAGTAAATCACCATGGGCTGTCTTTAGGTGGTCAGCACTGGAAGACCTCTCTATAATATGAGGTCAAAGTAGGCACTGAAGGTCAATGTGGGCAAGCCAAAGGGGACGTCATCCATAGATGAGTGGCAGTGGTGGGCACCATCATCCCCCTAGCTGCTCACACCAAACACCCATGAGCCACAGGGAGGGCGATGGGAGTTTTTTGTTTCAGGGATATAGAGTTTCAGTTATGCAAGAGGAAGGAAATTCTGTGGATGAGTGGTGGCAGCGGTAGGGCAACAATGTGCCTGTACTTCACGACAGTGACCTGTATACTTAAAAATGCTTAAGATGGTAAATTTTATGTGAGGTGTACTTTGCCACAATTTTAAAAGTATGAATCCCACCCTCTCCCCTGGTATCACCTTGGATTCCTACATTCATTTATTAATAAGATGGGATAACACAAAGAAAGAGTTTGAGAAGATGGGAGACGAGGTCCTGAAATCAAATGATCTGCCAGTGACCGGGACGCAGACATGTTTCTGGGTTTTTCTCCCCCCATCCACCCCCAATTGATCTCTGCAACACAGCTTCTGTGACCAGATCCTCTGTAGCAAGGCCATCCACTCAGACCTCTGGTCCAGGGCTAGTAGCCTCAGGTTAGCTCTGTGTGAAGGTGGGAAATAGAAAGAAAAGGCATTTAGAAATCTAAAAAAAGAAATCTAGATAAAAGATAACCTAGCATTAGTTCCCACAGCAGAATGATGTGACTTGCAGTGGTTTCCACACATCTCTGGGTTAACAGGAAGACTTATTATGATTTTACAAAGACTCCGGGGGCTCATTTGTTGGATATCTTGCCACTGATGGTTTCACTGTTAAAAAGCAACAAAAATAAGCAAGTGAGTACTCTGGGAGCAGGATTAAGGACCCTGGCCAGAAATAATTTCCCAAATCCTGTGTCAATAGGCAATGTATAACACGAGATTGTCATCCTGGCAGGTCCAAAGCTAAAAAATGAAAACAAAATAAACCAAAGGTAACAGCAGACCAGGAAGCCAGGATGAAAACTTCCCTGTACTTCTTTTGAAAGTAACTTTTTAGAGCTGAACTACATACAGGCTTCCACTGTGATACCTGTTGCAGGGACCTCTGGCACGGGCAGGGGGAGACACCTTTGCCTTCCCGTATGATCTACAAGAAAACAGAACATGAAGGCTTTGGGGTCCTTCAGATATATCTAGAGGCTGATCCCAGAAGATGTAGGGTCACAAGCCATGAGGCCAGAAATGCTGTGATTTGCAAACGGTTCATTGCCTTCAAAGGGAAGGTAAATTGGAACAGCATTTCAAAGGCATTAAAAAGTTGTGCCTGTGTGTTTTTAAATTGTTTACTCTTGGTCCAGTAATTCTACCCAGGAGTTTTGCTTGCGAAAATAATCAGTCAAGCCCAGGATGTTTTTGCAGCATTGCTTATAATGGCAAAGGATTGCTCATCCCTTAAATATTGTATTGATTTAAAAAATTATGATATCCTCTACGATGGAATACTATGAGGGCATTAATATGATGGTGGAAATCTATTTATTGAACAGATAGCTTGGCAACATGTCTCATTGCTTCAAAGAAAGTACAGAGACTTTACCTCTTCCTCTCTCAGGAATATTATCTTCAAAAGATAATAAAACTACTCCAGGATGTTCAGCACAGTAATGTTTACTGTCCAGTGTCAAGCGTTACACACACCGCTGTAATGCGAAGCTCTATTAACTGAGATTGGATAAATCCATTATAAAGCGGCATACCATGCAGGTATTACAACGACGCTCTCCGTTGATCTTTGCCGCATAGGGAGCTAATTATTAAGCGGAATATTAAGCAGAAAAATTTTTACAAAATAGTAGTTATTGTGTAATTTCATCTTAGTAGAAGTAAAAATAACTATAGAAAAAAAAGCGTGTGTGCCTGCACACACCCACCCACAGGCAACCCTAAATGTGCAATGGTAGTTATTTCCGGGTGGGATGTTTAACAAGCTTTTATCTTTTTTATGTTTATTTTTATAATGGGAATGTATTTTTTCTGTAGAATGAAAATGCAACAATGCTATTTCCATGATTTTTTTAAAAAGCACACAATGGCGTTATTTAAGAAGTCCTTCTAAGGCAGTGTTTCTCAACCTTGTTTTCATTACCACCCCCTGAAGAGCATTTTCAGACATTTTTTTCCCTAAGCACCCCTGCCATGAAATTTTAATACCACACTATATTGTATATGTTTATGTACTTTACATACATCCGCTTTATATATAAAAAGTATGTGATTTTTTTGATCCTCAAGAACCAATCCCACCCCCCCCCATTGAAAATTATGTTCTTTTTTTTTTAAAGATTAATTTATTTGAGAGAGAGAGAGAGAGAGAGACCAAGTGGGCAGGGGGAGGGGCAGAGGGAGAAGGAGAGGGGAAGCATGCTGCCTGCTGAGCACAGAGCCCCAGGTGGGGCTCTATCTCACCACCCCGAGATCGTGACCTGAGCTAAGACCAAGAGTCAGATGCTTAGCCAACTGTGCCACCCAGATGACCCGAAAATTATGTTCTAAAGGAGAATAGGAGCTAGTGTGCAGAAACTTGCTTAATTATCCTAAACTAACTTTTCTACTTTACGTCTTCTTTTGCATGGTTTATTTTAATCTTTTGCATAAACTCAGCAGCTGGCAGCTCAAAGTATTCTACTGTCCAAATTCGCTTCACTGGCCGACTTTTCTGAGAGGTGGAGGGGTAGGACGTAGGCTGGTGGGCCCATCCATTCCACTTATTGTTGCTCCCTGTCCTTCCTAGCAGGTGTGGTACCCAGGAGCACCCCCAATGTCTCATCCTCTATTCCATGGGACTCTGCCTTCCGGGGAGATCTGAAATCCACAGGGCAGGCTGTCAGAAGCCAGCTGAAGTCTTGGGCGACAGCTGAAGCTCTGTCCACAGGCAGACTTTCTTCTTCCTCAGAAAAGCTTTAGCTCTGATCTGAGGGCCTTTTGGCTGAGCATGTCACACACACCTAAACTATCAAACATACTCTTCCTTACTTAGAGTCAACTGATTATGGACTTGAATTATATCCACAAAATACCTTCACAGCAACATCTGGATTAGTGTTTGGGTAACTGGGATGGTAGCACAGCCAAGCTGACTGTCCATTACAGTCTATCCTTTGTCAACCTGGCACCCACGCACATCTCCTTAAGCCATACTTAATCGCCAAATAAAGACGATGACAGGGTCACACTTGTTCACTCCTCTGCTTTGATGCCCTTTAACTTAAATACTGTGATTTATAAAGTTAACTGCTATTGATACATCTCATGTGAGATGATAAAGGGAAAAGGGGAAAGGAAAGAAAAGAAAAAGAGTATTTGGTAATATATATGCAAACACATCGATATCAAAATAAGGAAGAAATGCAATAATCACTGTCACTGTTTCTGTGACTGGTCATGTGGTCAAGCACTTGAGTGGGTCACGGTCTGGTGGAGTGACTGAATTGTTCATTCCTAAAATCTCTGGACCATTAGCAATACTCCCTAAATTGGGTGGTTGTAGTAATTTTCTTTCTTTTTTCGCATTTAAAAGCAACTCTTAAATGGTTAATCGATGTGTAGTTGATAAATAATATTAAATTTCTCTCAAGATGCCTGGGTGGCTCAGTTGGTTAAGCATCTGCTTTTGGTTCAGGTCTTGATCTCGGGGTCCTGGGATGGAACCCCCGCATCAGGCTCCCTGCTCAACAGGGAGTCTGATGCTCCCTCTCCTTCTGCCGCTCCCTGCCACTCATGTGTGCGCATGGGCTCTCTCTCTCTTTCAAATAAATAAAATGTTTAAAAAGAATAAATTACTTTCAAGCATGTAACAGAGTGGTTCAACAATTATACACATTATTAAATGCTCACCACAGTAAGCATATCATAATATTGACTATATTGCCTATGCTGTACTTGTCATTCCCATGACTAACTTCGTAACTGTAAATTTGTACCTCTTAGTCCCCTTCACCCATTTTGCCCATCCCTCTGCTCCCTTCCCCTTAGGCAAACTCTAGTTTGTTCCTTATATTTAACGTTTCTTTCTTCTTGTTTGTTCATCTGTTATGTTTTTTAGATTTCACATGTAAGTGGAACCATATGGTATTGGCCTTTCTCTGCCTGGCTTATTTCCCTTAGCATAATACCCACTAGGTCCATCCCTATTGTTGCAAATGGCAAGATTTCATTCTTTTTTATGGCTGAACAATATTCCAGTGTGTAATACACACACACACACACACACACACATATGCACACAAACCACATCTTCTTTATTAATTCATCTAGCAATAGGTTGCTTCCATATCTTGGCTATTGTAAATAGTGCTGCAATAAACATAGGGATGCATATCTTTCTAAATTAGCATTTTTGTTTTTGCCTAAGTATCCAGAAGTGGAATTACTGGATTGTATAATATGTCTATTTCTAATTTTAAAAAATTTAATTGTATTTTTAAAAATTTATCTTTAAAAAATTTTTTTATTTTTAATTCCAGTATAGTTGACATAGTGTTATATTAGTTTCAGGTGTGCAATATAGGGATTCAACACTTCCATACATCAACCAGGGCTCATGACAATTGCACTCCTTCATCCTCATCATCTATTTTACCCATCCCCCCACTCACCTCCCCTCTGGTAACCATCAGTTTGTTCTCTATAGTTGAGAGTCTGTTTATTGGTTTGTCTTTCTCTTTTTTTCCCTTTGCTTATTTGTTGTTTCTTAAATCCCACATATGGGTGAAATCGTATGGTATTTATCTTTCTCTGACTGACTTATTTCGCTTCAGGTTATACTCTCTAGCTCCACCCATGTTGTTGTGAACAGCAAGATTTCATTCTTTTTATGGCTGAATAACATTTCATTGAATATATATATATATATATATATATATATATATATATATATATATCACATCATCTTTATCCATTCACCTATCCATGGACACTTGGATTGCTTCCATAATTTCGCTATTGTAAATAATGCTGCTATAAACATAGGGGTGCATGTATCCCTTTTAATTAATGTTTTTATATTTGGGGGGTAAATATCTAGTAAGGCAATTACTGGATTATAAGGTAGTTTTATTTTTAACTGTTTGAGGACCTTCCATACTGTTTTCAACAGAGATTGCACTGATTTGCAAAAGTGTACAAGAGTTCCTTTTTATCCACATCCTCACCAATACTTATTGTTTCTTGTGTGTGTGTGTGTGTTTTAATTTTAGCCATTCTTACAGGTGTGAGGTGATACCTTCTTGTGGTTTTGATTTGCATTTCCCTGATGATGAGTAGTGTTGAGCATCTCTTCTCGTGTCTGTGGCCACTGGATGTCTTCTTTGGAGAAATATCTGTCTTGTCTTTTGCCAGTTTTTAATTGGATTATTTATTGTTTGGGTGTTGTTTTATCAGTTCTTTATATATTTTGGGTACTAACCCTTGATCAGATATATCATTCGGAAATATCTTCTCCCATTCAATAGGTTGCCTTTTAGTTTTGTTGATTATTTCCTTCACTGTGCAAAAGGTTTTCTTTTGATGTAGTCCCAATAATTTATTTTTGTTTTTATTTCCCTTGCTTTCGGAGATATATTTATAAAAATGTTGCTAAGACCCATGTCAGAGAAATTACTACCTGTGCTCTCTTCTATAATTTTTATGGTTTCAGGTCTCACATTTAACTCTAATCCAGGGATCCCTGGGTGGCGCAGCGGTTTGGAGCCTGCCTTTGGCCCAGGGCGCGATCCTGGAGACCCGGGATCGAATCCCACGTCAGGCTCCCGGTGCATGGAGCCTGCTTCTCCCTCTGCCTGTGTCTCTGCCTCTCTCTCTCTCTCTGTATGACTATCATAAAAAAAAAATTAATTAACTCTAATCCATTTAGAATTTATTTCTGTGTATTGTATACGGAAGGGGTCTAGTTTCATTCTTTTGCATGTAGCTGTCCAGTTTTCCCAGCACCATTTGTTGAAAAGACTGTTTTTTTCAGATTGTATATTCTTGCCCCCTTTGTTGAAGATTAATTGACCATATAATCATGTTTATTTCCGGGCTCCCTATTTTGTTCCATTGATCTACATGTCTGTTTTTGTGCCAGTATCGTACTGTTTTGATTACAACACCTTGTGGTATAACTTAAAGTTTGGAATTGTTATACCTCCAGTTTTTTTTTTCTTTTTCCAGATTTCTTTGGCTACTTGGGGTCTTTTGTGGCCCCACGCAATTTTTAGGATTGCTTGTTCCAACTCTGTGAAAAATGCTGTTGGTATTTTGATAGGGATTGCACTAAATATGTAGATTGCTTTGGGTAGTATAGACATTTTAACATTTGCTCTTCCAATCCATGAGCATGGAATGTTTTCCCATTTCTTTGTGTCATCTTCAATTTCTTTCATCAATGTTTTATAGTTTTCAGAGTACAGGTCTTTCACCTCCTTAATTAAATTTATTCCTAGGTATTTTATTATTTTTGGTGCAATTGTAAATGGGATTGCTATCTTAATTTCTCTTTCTGCTGCTTCATTATTAGTGTATAGAAATGCAATGGATTTCTCTATATTGATTTTGTATCTTACAACCTTACTGAATTTGTTACCAAGTCTAGTAGTTTTTCCATGAGGTCTTTAGGGTTTTCTATATATAGTATCATGTCCTATATATGGACATGCATATATATATATGCATATATATATATATATATATATATATATATATATATATATTTGCACCATATATAGTGCAAATAGTGAAAGTTTTACTTCTTCCTTACTAGTTTGGATGCCTTTTATTTCTTTTTGTTGTCTGACTGCTGTGGCCAGTGCTATGTTGAATAAAAGTGGTAAGAGTAGATATCCTTGTCTTGTTCCCGACCTGGGGAAAACTCTCAGTTTTTCCCACTGAGGATGATGTTAGCTTTTTTCATATTTGGCCTTTATTACATTGAGGTATGTTCCCTGCAAACCTATTTTGATGAGGTTTTTATCACAAATGGTTGATGTATTTGTCATATGCTTTTTCGGCATCTATTGAAATCTTATGGTTTTTATCCCCTTGTTTTTGTGATGTATCATGTTGACTGACTTGTGAATTCTGAACTACCCTTCAATCCTGGGAATAAATCCCACTTGATTGTGATGAATGATCACCATGATCATTTTTTTCAAGTAGGCTCAGAGCCCAACACAGGTCTTGAACTCACGACCCTGAGATCAAGACCTGAGCTGAGATCAAGAGTTGGATGCTTAACCACCTGAGCCACCTGGTGCTCTGTGGTGAATGATTTTTTTTTTTTTTAATGTATTGTTGGATTTGGTTTGCTAGTATTTTGTTGAGGATTTTGGCATCTGTGTTCATCAGAGGTATTGGTTTGTTCTCTTTCTGTGGAGTGTTTTTATCTGGTGTTGGCATCAGGATAATGCTGGCTTCATAGAATGAATTTGGAAGGTTTCTTCCCTCTTCTATTTTTTTGCGATGGTTTGAGAAGAACAGGTATTAACTCTTCTTTAAATGTTTGGCAGACTTTGCCTGTGAAGCCATCTGGTTGTGAACTTTTGTTTGTTGGGAGTTTTTTGATTAATAATTAAATTTCGGGGATCCCTGGGTGGCCCAGTGGTTTGGCGCTTGCCTTTGGCCCAGGGCGCGATCCTGGAGACCCGGGATCGAATCCCACATCAGGCTCCCGGTGCATGGAGCCTGCTTCTCCCTCTGCCTATGTCTCTGCCTCTCTCTCTCTCTCTCTGTGACTATCATAAATAAATAAAAATTTAAAAAAATTAATAATTAAATTTCATTTTGGTTATCAGTCTGTCCAAATTTTCTATTCGTTCTTGCTTAATTTTTAATTATTTATATGTTTCTAGGAATTTATCCATTTCCTCTAGGTTGTTTAACTTGTTGACATTCAAGTTTTCATAATATTCTCTTACAATTATTTGTATTTCTGTGGTATTGTATTGGTTGTTATTTTCCTCTCTCATTTGTGATTTTTGTTTATTTGAGATCTTTATCTTTCTTCATGAATATGGCTGGAGGATTATCAATTTTGTTGGTTTTTAAAAATAACAGGCTCCTGGTTTCATTGATCTCTTCTATTGTTTTTGTTTTATTTTGTTTGTTTTTCATTTCTATAGGATTTATTTCTCCTCTGTTCTTTATTATTTCCTTTCTTCTGCTGGGTTTTGTTTGTTGTTTCTTTCTAGCCCCTTTAGTTGTAAGTTTAGGTTGTTTATTGGAGTTTTTCTTGCTTCTTGAGACAGTTCTCTATTGCTACAAACTTCCCTATTAGAATGCTTTTGCTGCATCCCAAAGCTTTTGGACCACTGTGTTTTCATTTTCACTTATTTCCATGTAATTTTTTATTTCTTCTTTGATTTCTTTGTTGACCCACTCATTGTTTAGTAGTATGTTATTTAACCACCATGTATCTGTGATCTTTCCAGATTTTTCTTGTGGTCTTTTTCTAGTTTTATAGCATTGAGGTCAGAAAAGATGCATGGTATGACTTTGATCTTTTTGAAGTTTCTAAGACTTGATTTGTGGCCAGTATGGGATCTAGTCTAGAGAATGTTCCCATGTGTACTTGAAAAGAACATTTATTCTGTTGTTTTAGGATGGCATATTCTCAATACCATTGAATCTGTCTGGTGTAGTGCATCATTCAAAGTCACTATTTCCTTGTTGACTTTCTGTTTGGATAACCTGTCCATTGATGTAAGTGGGGTATTAAAGTTCTCTACTATTAAAGTATTATTATCAATTATTTTCTTTATGTTTCTTATTAACTGCTTTATATATTTGGGTGCTCCCATGTTGAGTGCATAAATATTTACAATTATTATTACCTTATTGTTAGATTGTCCACTTTGTTATTATGTAATGTCTTTCTTTTTAATTAATTAATTAATTAATTATGATAGTCACAGAGAGAGAGAGAGAGAGAGAGAGAGAGAGAGAGAGAGGCAGAGACACAGGCAGAGGGAGAAGCAGGCTCCATGCACCGGGAGCCTGATGTGGGACTCGATCCCGGTTCTCCAGGATCGTGCCCTGGGCCAAAGGCAGGCGCCAAACCGCTGTGCCACCCAGCAATCCCTGTAATGTCTTTCTTTGTCTCTTGTTACAGTCTTTGTTTTAAAGTCTCTTTTGTCTAACATAAATATTGCTACCCTGGCTCTCTTTTGACATCCATTTGCAAGATAAATGTTTCTCTATCCCCTTACTTTCAATCTGCAAGTATCTTTAGGTCTAAAATGAGTCTCTTGTAGGCAGCATATAGATGGAACTTGTTTTTTATCTACTCTGTAATCCTATGTGCTTTGATTGGAGTGTTAATCCATTTACATTCAAAGTAATTATTGATAGATATGTATTTATGGCCATTTTATTACTTGTTTTGTGGTTGTTTCTATAGTTTTCTCTCTGATTCTTTCTTCTCTTGCTTTCTTTTATGGCTTACTGGTTTTCTTTAGTGACATACTTGGATTCCTTTCTCTTTATTCTTTGCCTACCTATTACTGACTTTTAATTTTTGGTTGCCATTAGGTTTGTATATAACATCTGCATATAACCGTCTATATTAATTTGATGGTCACTTAAGTTTAAACTGATTCTTTGCTCTTCTTGCTGCTATGTTTTAGGTATATGGTGTCATATTTTACATCCTTTTATTTTATGAATCTCTTGGCTGATTTTTACAGGTATGCTTATTTTTCATATTCTCATTTATGGTCTTTCTCTTCCACTCAGAGTCCCCTTTAATATTTCTTGTAGGGTTGGTTTAGTGGTCATGAATTCCTTTAGTCAGTTTTTGTTTGTTTGTTTGTTTTTGTCTAAGAAACTATTTGTCTCTCCTTCAATTGTGAATGGTACCCTTGCTGGATAGAGTATTTGTGGCTGCAGATTTTTCCCTCTCAGCACTTTGAATATATCATGTCACTCCCTTCTAGCCTGCAAAGTTTCTGCTGAAAAATCCACTGATAGCTTTATGGGGTTTTCCCTTCTATGTAACTGTTTTCTTTCGGTGCTTTTAAAGTTTTTCTTAACCATTTTTTTTTTCCACTTTAATTACTATATGTCTTGGTGTGGAATCCTTTGGTTGTTTTTTCAGGGGATCTCTGTGCTTCCTAGTTCTGGATATATTTCCTTCTGCAGATTATGTAAGTTTTCAGTTATTATTTCTTCAAATTAATTTTCTGTTCCCTTTTCTCTCTCTCCTTCATCTGGGATTCCTATAATGCAAATGTTATTTTGCTTGATGGAGTCACTGAGTTCCCTAAGACTATTTGCAATTTACATAATTTTTCCCTCTCATTTGCTTAGTTTGGTTACTTTCCATTACTCTGTCTTACAGGTCATTAATTTGTTTCTCTGCTTCATCTAGCCTGCTATTTATTCCATGAAGTGTATTTTTAATTTGCTTTATTGCGTTCTTCATTTCTGTTTGTTTCAAAAAAAAATCTCTTTGTTATGGGTCTCACTGATGTCCTCCACTCTTCTCAAGTCCAGTGAGTATATTTATGATCATTAAATTCTCTATCAGGCATATATGTTTTGCTTAGGTCTCTTCCTTTTTTTTTTTTTTTTTTTTTTTGCTTAGGTCTCTTCCTGTGGTTTAGTCCTGTTCTTTCATTTGGGATGTATTTCTCTGCCTCCTCCTTTGGTCTAAATCTCTGTGTCTGTTTCTGTGTGTCAGGAAATCAGCTACATCTCCTGCTCTTGGAGGCAATGGCCTTATGAAAAGGTTTTGAAATGCCTTGCAGGGCAGTGTCCCTTGTTCCCCAGCATTTGGTGTTTCAGGGAGTGACTCCTGTGTGTGTTGTGTGTGCCCTGTTGTTGTATTGCTGCTTTACCCAGTACATTTGTTTGCAGTGGGTCTCTGCCTGTTGTGGGCAATGTTTGATGCCTGGCGGGGGTGGGGTGCCTTTTAACAGGATACATGCTGGTCTGCTTACTAAATGAGACCTGGAGCCACTGCTGCCGGGATTGGGCCAGCCTAAGTATATCTTCAATGTGTGTGTGGCAGCAGGGTGTGTACTTTTAAAAGATGCACCTCAGACTTCTGCAATGCCTGCTGCTCTGGCCACCAGGATGGAGACCTTGCAAAAGGTACAGGTTGGGAAATGAAGTGCTGGCAAGATTTGTGCTGATCTTCATGGAGTGGCCCCATAGTGCTGAGACTAAGGCAAGTAGGACTGGGGAGGACAGATCCCCTGAAGTGCTGGGAGGGTGGGGCTTGGTGTAAGCAAGTTAGGCAGTGCTGATTCCCATACTTGGTTGTGCGTTCCTGCTAGGAGGAAGAAAATGGCACTGGCAAGCTCCTTTATTTCTGGAGAGGTGTCTCTGAGATCCCTATCTCTCTGGGGCATGCTCTGTGATGAGCAAATCACCCTCCCTTCTGTGTGCCCCAGGCATCCTCCAAACTGCTGGTTCTGTGCTGTATCTGCTCAAGCTGTTAGGCATACTGCCTCTTGAAGGATGGAGACTCAGCTTTCTAATGCCCTTGGGACTCTCCTGGAGCAGAGCCTGCTGGTCTCTAGAATTCCGGGCCCTACATCCTGCTGGTTGTAAGACTTCGTGAAATTCAGCCCTTCTTACTTTCAAATATTATGGGGGTTTGTCTTCCCCATGTAGGGTCCCCAGTGCAATCATCTGTGTCTTGCCCTTCATTGCACTCTTGGATCCCTGCTCTCCGTAGACCACCACAGTCCATTTAGGTCTCAGACCGTGTCTCTGTTTTTCCTATCTTCCTCAGTGTGGCCTTTTCTCTACCTTTGGTTCTGGAGTTCATTCTACCAGAACTGGGTCATTTTCTGGGTTATTTACACTGATGCAAGTGTCATCCAGTTGTATCTGGGGAAGTGGGGAGGCAAGCTTAGGGTCCTTCTACTCCTCCATCTTTTCCCTCCTTTTGTAATTTTCTTTTTTTTTTTCTTTTTTGGTTCTCATTACACTTTCCCTTCTGAGGTTTATTGAGTTATAATTGACATATATTTTGACATAACACTGTATAAGTTTTAAGGTCCACTACATGTTGACTTGTTACACTCATATACTGCAATATGATTACCACCTTAGCATTAGCTAACACAATTTTTAACCTTTTTTTTTTAACAAAAAAGTCATAGAAGGACAAACACTGTTATAATTTTCAATTGAATTTTGTCACTTAATATGGTGATACTAAGAGACACCCTAAGGGACCTCTTCTTCCTATACATACTCTTCTTTACCTGCATTGCATAGTGTTAAGTCAATTCTCCTTGGTAATCAGGATCAATGACCCCAGACAAACAATAACCCACTTCATCATCGTTGATTCAGAGGCATAAGGAATCCAGTCACCTGGTGGCAGTCTCAACTTTGGTGGAATCATTGCCATCTTACCTGGTGGAAGAATGGGACTCTGACATATAGGATGGGAACATCTGTGTTGATGCTCCTGCAAATCTTGAATCCTCATCTTTCTCTGGACACTCTGAGTTTGAAGTGGACCACTCCTCTCTATTCTGGTGTTTTTCCATGGAAACTCTACCAGACAAACCAGTTGTATAGGAGATTCTGAAGGACATTCCATTCAACAAAGTGGAAAGGAATTGACTACCCAGAGTGGCCCCAGCATCACTGTAAAGGTCTGTGATTGGTAGTCCTCTTTAGGCACATGTAGGCCAAACAGAGAAGATGGTTTAAAATAACTGGGCTCTCTGACATGATGGGGATGATGGGATGCAAACATCAGAGAGGCCAAGTGGATGCATGTAGCCATCAGGAGCCAGGTAAGCATGGTGATCTCAATGAGCAGTTAAGATCAGAGTAGTAGCCAGGATGGCCCTGCTCCATGCTTGTTATATAGGGGAAAACCAAGAGCCAGAGTCTGGTGTGTGTCTTCCTCTGTAGTCCTAGCTTGTGACCAGTTTCAAGCTCTGAGTATTTCACCCATGATATCAGAATTTGGGGCCTGCTTGCTACCAGTTTGGTTTGTCTCCGATATTAAAAAAACAAAGGCATACTTAATTTTTGCCGCCTTCTTCATCCTCTTCCTTTAATAATAATATTGTTAGCAGTAAACTTAATACCTGCTTTACCTTGACTAAGAGATAGACTGTAATAATTCAGAGAACTAACACATATAACATGTCAGCAATGACCAGAAAAGTTGGGTTGAATTTCATCTTTTTGACTCATATAAATACATTTTAAAAACGGATGTTTGTTCTCTTTCCGCATCTCCCAGGGAGAAATGATCACAACCAGAGCTTCGAGAAATTCTCTGTGCATCTGGGGGAGGAGGGAAAAAGCAGGGAAGATGGGGGAAGGAACCGAATTATCACAAAGCAGTTTCTTCTGGCCCAGCCTGGAAAAGCCACAAGAATTCACCAGAAGACAGTCTTCCTGAGGGACTCACTGTTCTCCTCTCCCTCATGCTTTGCCTCTTCCTCCACTCATAGTACAAACATTCTGTTCATATGTTTTCTGCCATTTACAGTTGCTAGCTATTTCTCTGGATAGGGTTGATGAACCCAATTCATAATGTCAGTTTCTGCTCTGGGTTCTGAAATTAAAAATATATACATGAGAAGGGCAGGGCTCAGTACATGAGCTTTATCACTGTGCTTGAACCTTTGGCCTTGTGGGTTTCTTGCTGTTACTTCCCTAAGTGGAACAAACTCGTGGGATTCTGGGCAGAGGGTGGGACAATGCAGCTGCCCACAGGGGTGGGTGTACTCAAAGATGCATTGCATCAGGAAAAGTCAGGACTAATAGGTGCCTAAGTACAGCTTGCAGAGGAGAGCTGACCAAGAAAAAGGCAAAGAGACATGCCTTTTCTGAGGGTCTACACTCGCAGAGTCCATCCTCAGGAAACAAATGTGAAGCAATACCTTAGGCTCCTCCTGCCTCACTAGCCGGAGTAAAGTGCCAATGAGAAGTGAATAGCAGGCAGCAACTTTCTCCCCATTTCCCTGAGAAGTTGAGGCTTGGTGAGGATGGGGGGGTCTTGGAATAATTGCCTATTTTATGGACAAGCAGGAATTTTAGAAAAGGAAGAAAATGATTCTTCCTGTGGTATATAATTTTATCTATTCGGGGTTCTACAGGACCAAGAGATCTATATATACAGAAAAAGATTTATTTATAAGAAATTGGTTCATGTAATCACGAAGGCTAGTAAGTTCAAAATCTGGAGGGTGGACCACAGGTTGGAGACCCAGGAGAGCCAAGATTCAAGTTCAAGGCTGAAGACAGTCTGCTGGAGAATTCCCTCTTCCTGGAGGGAGGGTGAGGCTTTTGTTCTATTCAGGCCCTCAACTGATTACATGTGGGCCATCCACATTAGGGATTTCATTCTGCTTTACTCAAAATCTGCCACTATAAATGTTAATTTCACCCAAAAACACTTTCATAGAAGCACCCCAGAATAATGTTTGACTAAATATCTGGGCACTCTGTGGTCCAGCCAAATTGACACATAAAATTAACCATCACAATGTGTGTATGTGTATGTTTACATATACATATATGTATAATACACATAACATGTTATCACATTATTACAAACTATTAAAAATAATAAATATAAGCAGGCTGTGTTAGACCAATGATGAGTATCTATATTAGGAACCAAGGATTAATCAATCCCATTCTGTACATCTTAGGTCACAATTATTTTCGTTTGTATTTTCTCTGAATTTTCTAAATTTTCTACAGTAAGCACCAATCTCTTTTGTAGCCAGACAAAACGCTAAGATGTTTCTTTTTTTTTTTTTTTTTTCAGCCCTTCTCCTTGAAGTGAGTTCTCAAGGCCCTGTGGCAGTTATCTCTCTTTTTTTTTATTTATATATTATAGTCACAGAGAGAGAGAGAGAGAGGCGGAGACACAGGCAGAGGGAGAAGCAGGCTCCATGCACCGGGAGCCCGATGTGGGATTCGATCCCGGGTCTCCAGGAACGTGCCCTGGGCCAAAGGCAGGCGCTAAACCACTGCGCCACCCAGGGATCCCCTAAGATGTTTCTTTAAAAAAATATTCTGTTGGGGGACACCTGGGTGGTTCAGTGGTTGAGCATCTGCCTTCAGCTCAAGGTGTGATTCTGGGGTCCTAGGATCGAGTCCCACATCAGACTCCCTGCTAGAAGCCTGCTTTTCCCTCTGCCTGTGTCTCTGCCTCTCTCTGTGTGTCTCTCATGAATAAATAAATAAAATCTTAAAAAAAAGTATCCTGTGGGGGAGCCTGGGTGGCTCAGTATCCAATTCTTGATCTCAGCTCAGGTCTTGATCTCAGAGTTATGAGTTTGAGCACTGCATTGGGGTCCATGCTGGATGTGGTGTCTACTTAAAAAAAAACCCTATAATATATAGGAATGTTTATTAGCTAATATCTAAAATTTGGTGTTTGAAATTGTGTCTTTTGTTTTACAGTTCATAAAAATTTCGTCAAACCCTGAAGCCTTGGGCCCCCACCTGTAATGTGGTTATGGAACAGGCCACTAGACCAGGTCCTTCTTGCTCTTTCATTCCACTTGACTGCACTAAAGCCATGCCCCACCCCCCCCACCCCCATCCACAAGGGTGTATCCAAGTTTATCATTGTCACTGCCCCATGTGCGACCTGAAAGGTCCTGTCAGAGCCTTTGAAGGAACAGATGCTACTGAATCCCAAATCACAATGCTCAATCTGCTTATAATACTGTACAGAGGATACATCTACTCTTATAAGTGAAGGGAAAAAGTAAAAAAAAAAAACTCACTAGCATAAGATAATAAAATCATAATCATGTAGCGAAAACAACAATTTCTTTCCCAATCCAGATTTCCAGGCAAAAGATAAAGGACATAGGAAGAAGGCATGCGTTTTCCTTGCCTCCTTTCTCTTTAGCAGAGGTTTATCAATCTCTCTCTGAGAGGGGTACACATTTAAAACAAAAGACATATTAATGATATAACTTGATTTTTAAAACATTCATTGTAAATGGATCTGCCTGTGGATGGAAGAGAATTATGGAGCCCTCAGGAGATAGCAACTTGCCTGCAAAATAACAGTTGCTACTGGCAAGTCTTCTAGAAATTGAAGAATTAAGGAAATCCATTCCAGCATGGAATACAACTGCCTCTACGTTTTTCCAGGATATCTAGAGTGCTCAGCTGTGGCAAATGAGGTCAGCTATGGTTCAGGCCATATTGGAAGACCTAATCCATTCAAATGAGTTAAACTGCTTGTAAAATAGAATCTCAGATTGTGATCTCTTGGGTGTCAAAATGGGTTGAAGGTCCAACCCTCCAGAGAGGAATTACACTTGCTTCTGCTGGTGCCTTTTTAGAAGGAAATTCCTGGCATGTGGTTTCCCAGACTGCAAATAGAGTGATTTTATGTCCCAGACCTTTGTGCAGGGCTTCCTGTGGACACAATGATCGGGGCAGACTGGGGGGTGGGGGGGGTCATCTCCCTCCTTACAACCAGTCACGTTTCCTCTCTATTGCCCCGCCAACACAATGCCTTTTCTCACTGATGCTTTCTTTGAGGCTACAGCACTGCATAATCTTTGAGCAGGGACAGGGGGAGGTTGTGATCTGATTTCCTGCCTTACATGAGCTCCTGACTTTGATACTCATCTGCTATGCTCTGAGTTACCTGTTATCAGTTGGTGCCTTAAGGTAACAGGTGGCTCAGCGTCCACCTCCCCTAAATAGGCCTGTGTCCCTGCTTTGTTCTTGGTCTTAGAATTTACTTCACTATCTTTTAAGTTCATTTATACATGTAAAAGAGTGATTTTAAAATTCCTGACTTAGCATTTTTAGTATGAAGGTTTCAGGCCATCCTGTCCACATCATATTTCCAGAAGCTGAAATTCTATTCTGTAGATATATTCTTTTTAAAATTCTGAGGGTTGGGATGGCTGGGTAGTTCAGTGGTTGAGCATCTGCCTTAGGCTCAGGGCGTGATCCTGGGGTCCCAGGATCGAGTCCCACATCGGGCTCCCTGCAGGGAGCCTGCTTTTCCCTCTGCTTGTGTCTCTGCCTCTCTGTGTGTCTCTCATGAACAAATAAATAAAATCTTTTAAAAAAATAAAATTCTGAGGGTTGCATGATTATAGACACCATGGACTTCCTAACATGCTGACCTAGAGATTGAGGATATGTATATACAAGGAGGGCACTTGGGTCAGAAAGGGTCAAGCACAGGGGAATGTCTTTTTTCTAAGATTCTAAAAATAAATGTTAATAGCATTTTGTCCCCAAAGTGCATTAACTCAAGTATGAATAGGCTAATTCACTATTATTCATTTAACAAATATTTATGGAGACTTAATTACATGTCTTGCTCCATTCTAGATGTTGGGGATACACAGTGAACATGCCTTCATGGATCTGGCTTTCTGGTGAAAGAACACAGTATTTGTGGGCTGTACTGAATTGCTTAGCAATTATTAAATGATTTCTGGCCTCCTTAGCTAGAATGAAAGATTTTTAAGATTTGGGGTCATGGTTTATACTCCTAATGCCCAAGTTGCCTGCACCATGGTGTTAAGTCAGTATCCATAAAAATCAGGGTGATGTGGGAGCATCTGACTACTGACAGTGGCTTGGGTCATGATTTCAGGGTCCTGAGATTGAGTGCCACTTTGTGCTCTGTGCTCAGTGGGGAGTCTGCTTGAGATGCTCTCTCCCTCTCCCTCTCCCTCTCCCCCTCTCCACGTGTGTGTGTGTGTGTGCCTGAGTGCATGCTCTCTGTAAAATAAATAAATCCTACAAAAAATTAGGCTGATGGAATTTCATATATTATTTCATTTTTCTCTCACAACATTTTTAAAGGGCATTTTTAAAAATTTTTATTTATTTATGATAGTCACACACACAGAGAGAGAGGCAGAGACATAGGCAGAGGGAGAAGCAGGCTCCCTGCACCGGGAGCCCGATGTGGGATTCAATCCCAGGTCTCCAGGAGCGCGCCCCGGGCCAAAGGCAGGCGCTAAACCACTGCGCCACCCAGGGATCCCTCTCATAACATTTTGATGAAGGGTGATTGTCAGTATTCTCTTTCTTTAGATTTAGTAATGAGACAAAGATAAGCAAGCAATCAGTATCAGAAGAGAGGCCAATCTTTTGTCTCTTAGGGTATTAGTATTTTTTTATAGGATTAAGCACACTGAGCTTGAGATATCAACAAGCAACCTAGGCTATAGGGCACTTTAGGATGGTGATCAAGAACATGGGCTTTAACTATAGAACACAGTATGGGGGTTCTTCAAAAAATTAAAAATAGAATTTTTAATATGATCCAGCAATGCCATTTCTGGGTATGTATCCAAAGGAAAACAGAATATTAAAGAGATATCTACACTCCTATGTTCATTGTAGTATTTTTCACAATAGCCAAGATATACAAACAACCTACATATCTGCCAAGAGATGATGGATAAAAATATCTGGTGTATATACATATATGTAATGGCATATTACTATATATATTACTACATATATTATATATTAGATTAGTATATTATGTATGTTATATATATATTCACATATACACATAATGGCCTATTGCTCAGCCATGTGAAAAAAGGAAACCCTGCCATTTTCAATAACATGGATGGAACTTAATTATAGTAAATGAAATAAGTCAGAAGAAAACAAATAGTGTATGATATCACTTACATGAAGAACATTTAAAAAGCTGAACTCAAAAACAGAGTATAATGGTGGTAACCAGGGGTTTTGGGGTGGAGGAATCAGGGAGATGTTGTTTAAGGGTACTTACTTGCAACTAGTAGATAAGTCCTGGAGAGCTAATGCATAGCATAGTGATTATAGTCAATAATACTGTATCATAAATTTCAAAGTTGCTAGGAGACTAGATCTTAATTGTTCCCACTCCAGAAAAGAAATTATAATTATGTGAGGTGATAGAGGGGTTAGCAAACAATACAATGGTAATCATATTGCAATATATAAATGTATAAATTCAACATGTTGTACACCTTAAACTCATACAATGTTATCTGTAATTATATCTCCATTAAAAAAAAAAAAAGGAGCATGGGCTGTGGAGTCAGACAGACCTGGGATCAAGTTATTTAATTCCTGAACATCAACTTGCTCCTCTGTAAAACTGAATGATACCATCCTTTTTCAGGGTACTGGGAAGATTCACATCCAATCCCAAATTGCTAATAACTTTTAAAGAGGATTTGTTGGGGGCACTTGGGTGGCTCAGTTGGTAAAGCATCTGCCTTCTGTTTAGGTTACAATCCTGGGGTCCTGGGATAGAGCCCCACATTTGGCTCCCTGCTCAGTGGAGAGTCTGCTTCTCACTCTCCCTCTGCCCTCTCCCTTCTCTCTCTCTCTCAAATAAAGGAATAAAATCTTAAAAGAAAATAAAAAGGATTTGTTATTATCTTTCCCAAGTTGATGGACATTCAAGAGTCAATGATGAAAATGAGAGGTATTGAGGGTAGCATGGCAGCTATAGTAAGATTATCATGACTTTGATTTTAAGTCCCTTTTTATTATTGCTTATCTTTGCCATTTGCTTTGCACTGAGAATCTAGACTGCTTTTCCTGAGCTGGTTTATGCTTTCCCCTAACACTTGAACTAATGGAGTTTGGATCCTATATTGATGCAAATACTTTGTTGACTAATGATACTATTATAATGGTAGGTCCTTTGCAACTTTGTTGATTATGTTTTAGATTTTAACTTTATATTGGATGGATACAAGTTTTTCATGCTTAGTTAAGTTTATTTGTTGTTATCACATCCTATTTTGGGTTGTATTTTTCAGTGTTCCTCTGTCACAATATCTTTACCCAGATTTTCTGCATGAGTATAGATTTGTAATTTCTAATATGAGAGAATTTAAAGAATCATTCATTCACTCATTCGTTCATTTAAAAAATAATTATTGAACTCTTCCTATGCTAGGCTGATAGTATGAAGACAAATAAGACAGCTTCCTTTTCCTCAAGATGCTTGGCATCAAGCAGAGACAAGGAATAAGTAAATAAAGGAATAAAGGAATAATATGCAAAAAAGGTTCTCAATTTGATCAAATAAAAAGTACTGGAAAATTATCATTATTAATTTGTCCTTTTCTAAATCATAACTTAGCTTATAAACATCATTTTGGTTTAATGCACTTTAATTGAAATACATTGAAAGGCCTAGTAGTGTGAGTCCTTGGGGATGAATAAGACAAGGTCCTGGTCCTCAAGGAGTCTGGCAGGGTGGCAATGTGGATTTAGATTTCCCTGTATAATCATTCAGACCATTGCCCCATTGTTAATTGACAGGGTTCTTATGCAAATGGAATTTAATGAATTAAGGATGGCATACGCAGGATCATTCAATTCTCCAGGTTTTATTTTATCTTTTCCAGGTGCATAAACTTCCACTATTATCTGAAAATTGCTCCTGTGATGGTTTAAACATTTAATTGAACTGCCAGGGACAGTGATTACTGGTCTCTTGTCCAGGTTTGTAAGTGGAACTTCCCTTGTGCTATCCTAAAACAGAATATTGAACAGTTGCTAGCTTCATGTCTTGATGAACAATCACTGAGATAAGATGTATTTTTCTGAAGTGGAAAATACTGTTTACACTTTCCGCTAGAATTGGCTGATACTTTCAGTAGCTGCTCAAATTCTTGCTGATTCCTCTTGAATAGATGCTTTTGTTTTGATGGCTCTCCTTATGTAAACCATCTTTATTTCCTTTGGAGAGTCTACTATAAGCAAAATTACTTGTTAATATTAGAATAATTTTTTATTCCAGTTGGAAGGGAACTGCTGATTCTCTTCCTTCTTGGCATCAACGTATTAAGAAAGAGAACAGGGTCTGCCACAGAATTCGTCTTTGGAAAACTGTAAAACATTAATGTTTCCATTGACTCATGGGAATTCAGTATGCTCCTCAAAACACTGTTTTTATTTCAGGGAATTTCCTGTTATTTCCTACATTAAAGCATGGGTGTTTCTCTTAAAACAATAACCTACTCAAGTTTTTTTCATGGAATAATTTAACTATAAAATGTAGCATTGACTGTTTTGTTGTTGGATGATTCAATATTTACATTGAGTTCTTTGTATATGAAATCAAAATAACCTATTTTGAGTTACTCACACAACTGGTAATTTGTGAATAAAAGAAAGCAAATTAGAAAACACAAAACAAAAAAACACAAGATGGTTGTTTTGGTAGTTTATGCTGCTATCCCCCAAACCTTGTTTCTTGAAATTTTCACTTTCTAAACAATATTGAATTTTCCAAACAATGTTGAATTTTCCTAAATGGCACATGAAGAAGTTTCTGTACCCAATTCTGATGTAGGGGTCCCCTTCTCAAACAATTCTCAGACACCAACTGGATGTCCTGCAATTTAACTGCATTAAGATGATGCCCACCTTAGAGATAGCATCAGACCTCACAGGTTAAGGGCTTGGTCCTCTAAGACTGCTCCCCACCCCCTTTTGATGTCTGTCACAAGTCTAGGTTGTCACCTGTGTTATTGACTATTGGCTATAAACTGGAAATTCCAATGGCCCCTTCCTTGGGTTTGATTAATTTGCTAGAGTGGCTCACAGAAGTCAGAGAAACATTTTACTTATTAGATCACTGGATAAGGACTCAGGAACAGTCAAATAGAAGAGATGCATAGAGTGAGGTATGTGGGAAGGGGTGAGGAGTTCCATGCCCTCTCCAGGGGCACCACTATGCTGGAATCTCCATCAATCTGGAGGCTCTCTAGACATACTCCTTTGGGGTTTTTATGGAGGCTTCATTACATAGGCAAGACTGATTAAATCATTGGCCATTGGTGATTGATTCAACCTCCAGCCCCTTTCCCCTCCTGGAAGTCAGAGGATGGGATAGAAAAATTTCAAGCCTCTATTCATGGTTGGTTTTCCTGGCAACCAGCAAATCATTACATTAACATAAACTCCAGTGTGTTTGAAATGGGCTTGTTATAAAAGATATAACATTTATTTATTTGTAACAAAAGAAACATTGAAGATATTAATTTATACCTGTTAGAAATTCTCCATCCTTTCTTGGCTTTTAAGGAGAAAAGATTTAAGGATTCTTGCATTCACTAATGGTTTTTTGTTATGCTCATGGAAAGAGAGGTGTAGAGGAGTGGAAGAAGTCTATAGAAGTTTAAATTTAGATACATAAGAAAATATATAGAGATTTAGTGAAGATAAAATATATTAGAAGAAGGGGCACCTGGCTGGCTCAGTCAGTGGAGTATGTGGCTCTCGATCTTGGGGTCATGAGTTTGAGCCCCACGTTGTGTCTAGTAGAAATTGCTTAAATAAATAAACTATAAAAAAAAACAAACAAACTTAGAAGTATGTGTACTTACCTCTTTAGGAATTTCTGCACAATCTAAGGCATACCCTAAAAAATTCACTAAACTTTTAGATTGGGAACCAGACTAAAAAACAAAAAACAAAAAACCAACAACCCCCCCCCCCAAAACAAAAACGTTAGTCCCCTTATCTTTAAGGAAAATGTTTGTCTCAGGCAGTTTGTTCCCATGGAGTGGGGAGAATTTTAACTTGCTCCCTTAGGAGAAAAAATATGGGAGGAACCTCTCCCTTCACCTGAGGGAGTGACTTATCTAATCAATGACACTGGAAGTAGGAACTTAGTTCCTTCTTTTTCTCTGGCTTATTTGCCCACAAACTAAGTTTATTGGTTTCTGGTTCAGTTTGCTATGAGGTAAGCACACATGATCTGTCTTCCAGATTATAGGATCATTTCCCTCTTTCCTTACTATTATGTTACAAAAAGTGGTAGGCAGCAATTCAGTCAGGTTGCCTTGTCTCCAAATGAAAAGTTTCCCTTGGGAAAGTTGCCTTGAGGTTTAGACTTCAGGTGGAATATTAGAAATCTGCTTGTAATCTGATATTACTTTTTTTTTTTTCAATTGCAGAATTACTAGGAATAATGTTAATATTTAATCTCTATGTCTCTAATTACTGTATACAGTCAGGATTTTTCTATAAACTCACAGATGAAAAAAATGTTCAATTAATTATCACCCTTAAAGCCACAATAATTTAAAAGAAAACAAATTTCTATGTTCCTATTGAAAAGACTCAAGAGGCATTATAATCCCCAATCAGGGTAAATATAAAGGAAACCACATGTAGGCATAACATAGTAAAACTGCCGAAAAAACAAAGCCAAAGGGAAATTCCAAAAAACAGCTGGGGGATGATAAAACATAATACCCTCAAAGAAGCAACAAGACTGACAGCTGACCTCAAAGCAGAAACAATGAAGCCATAATTCAATGGAATGACATCTTTGTGATGAAAGAAAAGAACTGAAAACCTAGAACACTATATTCAGTAAAAATATCCTTCTCAAATTGTTAGGAAAAAAGATACTTTCATAGAAAATTACCAGCAAAACTTCACTAAAATAAAAGACTAATAAAATGTATTCCTCCTTGGCAAGATGGATCAAGAAAAGTAAAAATGGGAGAGACAGAGAGAAGGAGAAGGCACAATCAATATCAGAAATAAAAAGAGAACATCACTCTAGGTCTCATAAATAATAAAAAGATGCTAAGAGAACATTATGAGCAACTTTCTACTGATAAACTTCAACAAATAAAATAAAATACCTTGATAAACATTGCTTATTCCAACTGACAGAGAAACAACAGAAAAACTAAATAGTATTATATATGTTAAATGGTTGGAACAAAACATTTAAAATCTCCCAACAGGGGCACCTGGGTGGCTCAGTCAGTTGGGCATCTGCCTTTGGCTCAGGTCATGATCCTGGGGTTCGGGGATTGAGTCCTGCATCATGTTCCCCACTCAGCGGGGAATCTGCTTCTTTCTCTTTCTTTGGCCCTCCCCCTTGCTCATGCTCTCAGCTCTCTCTTTCTCTCTCAAATAAATAAATAAATAAAATCTTGAAAAAATATCTCCCAACAAAAAAAATCTAAGCCATATATTTTTTCTGGTGGTTTATTCTAAACATTTAAGGAAGAGATAATACTAATGTTATACAAACTCTATTAGAGAACAGAAAAAAGAGGGAATGAGTTTTGCCTTTTTTATGAGGCTAGTATAACTTTGATACAAAATATGATAAGGATATTAGAAGAAAAGACAATTATAGACTAATCCTTTTCATGAATATAGACAGAAAAAATCCAAATTGAAACCAATTATAGAAAGAAGAATAAGTCCTGACCAAGTGAGATTTATTCTTGGATGCAAAATTAGCATAAGACTAAAAAAAAAAATCCAACTATGTAATTCACTAACATTACAGAATTAAATAGAAAAACTACATCATTATCTGAATATGTGCAGAAAAACATTTGATAACATTTATGATTTAAAAATTCTCAGTAAAACGAGAGTAAAAGGAGACTTCCTTAATTTGGTAAAGGGTACCTACAAAACCTTACAGTTAACATTGTACTTAACAGTGAAATAGTGAATGTCTTCCCCCTGTAGTGACCTGTCTGCTAATACTATTTCTATTGGCATTGTACTAGAGGTCGTGGTGAATATAACAAAATACTGGGATCCCTGGGTGGTGCAGCGGTTTAGTGCCTGCCTTTAGCCCAGGGCACTATCCTGGAGACCCGGGATCGAATCCCACGTCGGGCTCCCTGCATGGAGCCTGCTTCTCCCTCTGCCTGTGTCTCTGCCTCTCTCTCTCTCTCTGTGACTATCATGAATAAAAAAACAAAACAAAACAAAACAAAAAAAAACCAAAAACCTTAAAAAAATAAAATATTTAAAGTATAAAGAAGAAATACAGGTACAAAGATTATAAAGGAAGAAGTAAACTGCCATTATTCACATATTATGTGACAGCAGGTATAAAAAATCTAAAAGTCTATAAGCAAAACATTCGTCTTATGTGACTTTAACAAGGTTGCTGTATACAAATTCAGAATATAACAATCAATTGCATTTCTATATGCTAGCAGTGAACAATTAGAAGATGAAATTTAAAAATAGAATTGATAATAACACAAAGAATGTAAAATATATAGGAATAACTCTAAAAGATGTGCAAGATGTCTGCACTGAAAACTACAAAGTATTGCTGAGAGAAATTAAAGAGGACCTTAATAATAGAGGAATATGCCATGTTCTGGTTTGAACAGTCAATATTATTGTCAATTCATCCCAAATTAATCCTTAGCTGTACTGCAACCCAATCAAAATCCGAGCAGAGTTTTTTTGGTTTTGGATAAAATTAAGAAGCTAATTCTAACATATATATGGAAATGCAAAGAACCTAGACTCACCAAGCCAGTCTTTAAAAAGAAATACATTTATGAACACTCATACCACCAAAAACTAAACTATCACCAGGTTATATAGTACTGAGACAGAAATACATTTATGAATACTCATACCACCAAAAACTAAACTATTACCAGGTTATAGTACTGAGACAGAAGGCCGTTTGGCATAGGCAGAGTCAAGCAGGTGAGTGCAGAATAGAGTCCAGATCTAAACATAGAGTCCTCTGATTTGTGACAGAACCTTCACTGAAACTTAGTAGGAAAAGGAAACTCTTTTGTAAAAATGATAATCAAGTAGATATGAATATGGGAAATAAGAAGGTATTACCCCTATTTCTTACTATAACCCAAAATCAATTCTAGAAGGATTGTAGACCTCAGTATGACAGGTTAAAAAACAAAGCTTTAGGACAATAACATAAGGTAATATATTCATGATCTTTGAATAAAGATTACGTAGGAAATTGGCCTACAATTAAATTAAGAACATCTATTCGACAGAAGAAACCATTTGGAGGCCAAAAAGGCCACCTGAGAGTAGCACAAGTATTTACAACACATGTAACTAATGAGTGATTTATTTGATATCAAATATATTAAGAACTACTACAAATCAATGAGAAAAAAAAAACCACACATATACACAGAACCCAAAAGACAAATGGGCTTAAGCAGGCACCTCAAAAAAAAAAAAAAAAAAGTATATTCAAGTAGTAAAAAAAACATGTGTATCATCTCATTAATCAGGTAAAGTAAAAGTAAACCCCAAATTTAGCATTACTGTGTATATACTGAAATGGTCAAAAAGTAAAAGGCAAATGGTCTGAGATGTTGGTGGGATGTAAATTCCAATAATCACCTTGGGAAACTGCCAGGATCTTCTAAAGTAGAACATGGTAGGGGAGCCTGGGTGGCTCAGTCTGTTAAACATCTGCCTTCAGCTCAGGTCATGATCTCAGGATCCTGGGACTGAGGCCCGCATCAGGCTCCCTGCTCTCTCTCTCTCTCTCTCTAATCAATCAATCAATCAATCAATCAATCAATCAATCTTTAAAAAAGTAATAAAGTAGAACATGGTCATTCTCTACGAGTAGGTGACCATGTCCTGTTTTTCTCTGAACAGTTTTGACTTATGCATATTTTCTCAGAATGCCTTTAGTCTTAAATTTAATTAAAAATGCACTTGTCCTAAACTTTTCCACTTTTAAACAAAAATTTGCCATAACAGTTGCACTAAAATAAGGCAGGAAAGGGGCGGCTGGGTGGCTCATTCGGTTAAGCAGCTGCTTCTGGCTCAGGTCATGATCCCAGGGTCTTGAGGTGGGGCCCCATTTCCTGCTCCCTGATCTGTGGGGCATCTGCTTCTCCCTCTCACTCCGCTGCTCCCCCTGCTGTGTTCTCTCGCTTGTGTGCTCTCTCAAATAAATTAATACAATTAAAAAAAAATAAGGCAGGAAAGTTTTGGTGGACTTCTACTTTATTCTTCCAGCGTTTGCCAAGATCATGTCAAGTAATGTGGGACATATATGCAGTAAATAGAATGAGCTCATAACATAACATAATTGTTAAATCTTAAAAGGCAACCAGAGATTACACACTCCATTTTCCCCAATGATATCCTGATGCCACCTAACTAAAATTTCCTTTTGATAGAGAGCATGCAGAGTGTTTACTGATTTAAAAATAAATATTCTGGAACAAAAAGTATAAGGATAGTTTTTTCTAGTTTTGGAACGGTGTTGAAAAGAAATTTTTGACACTGCTGCCCCTACTGGCCATTTGGTATAATACCAACGGATTGTGGCTTGGCCACTATGCATTGGCCTCCAAGAAGCAAGAAGCCAGTAAGCTGCCAGCTGGTATGGTTAATGAGAAAGCTGAGGAACTTTAGATGTATTTGAAATATGTGCAGAAAATAAGGGTGGGTTGTCCTGTTAAAGATTGAATTAAGATTAGTCTAAATGCTCCTAATTTAGTAGTTTTGTTATGTATTACATGGTGTAAATCTACAATTGTTTATTATTTATGTCATTATTTGGCAATGCTTTTCTTTTTCAAATAAATTCTCTTAGTAGCAATGAGCTGAAAGTATTGGAGGTTCA
Organism: Vulpes vulpes; assembly: GCF_048418805.1. NCBI lineage: Eukaryota > Metazoa > Chordata > Mammalia > Carnivora > Canidae > Vulpes > Vulpes vulpes. The sequence continues at coordinate 106,046,106 of NC_132781.1, read as the reverse complement.
TATATAGGAAAAAATTACTGTTTAATTTTCTTAAGGAAGGTGATGATAAATGTGTTATTTTTACAAAATATTTTTTGGCATGAACTATTATTCATCATGGGGGAAAGTGTTACCACTAAGTGCCTGAAAAGCAGAAGACACAAATGAACTGAAGAAATGTCCACAAAGCAATAAGGTATAGCAACTCTAGGAAGGCTGTAAGCATCCATAAAAGGTGGGCTTACATATTACTCCATGAAGCACACCTTTTTATTAAGTTCAAGTGACCATTGCAAATTAATTTTGCTCATTTTTAAATTTCAAAATTTTTTTTACAAACACAAAAGGTGAAGTGATAGCTGTCAATGTGTTCACTCCATTAGCAGAACAAGAACTTTCAAACAGCTAAATTATGGTTTCACAGCAGTGTCATTGATGCCTCAAATAGAAAATCACTTTAATAATGGCTGAATTTTTACCCATAATTCTTAGAGTGAAAGTTAACCTTTTAAAAGTGATTCCTTCAAATGGAAAATGTGTGACATGATGGTATATGCTACTATGATTCACTTAAAACATTCAACAAAGATAATATTTTTATAGTGATGATAGAAACATGAATTTTGGTAGAGTATTATGTTGAGGTTAAAACAATATTCTTTTTAAAATTAAGAAGCCTGAAGAGGAGAAATGTAAATGGAATTGGTGGTGATGCACACACATTTTGTTAGTATATCAAAAAATGTGCTATTCTTTTTTTTTAATGTGCTATTCTTTTGCACATCAGAGGACATTATCAGAAGAGTGAAAAGACATCCCACAGAATGGGAGAAAATATTTGCAAATCATATACCTGATGAAAGATTAATATCCAGAATATGTGAAGAATTCTTACAATTTAACAACAAAGACACAACCCAATTCAAAAGTGGGCAGAATGGGACTTATATAGACATTTCTCCAAAGAAAGTATATAAATGGCAAATAAGCAAATGTAAAGATACTCAACACCACTGGTCATTAAAAAAAGGAAATCAAAACCACAATGAGATCTACTTCGCACCCATTAGAATGGCTATTATGAAAAAAGAAGAAGAAAATAACAAGTGTTGACCTGAAGAAATTGGAATCCTGAAAAATGGTGCAGCTGCTATGGAAAACAGTATGGCAGTTCCTCAAAAAATTAAGTACACAATTAACATCTGATCCAACAATTCTCCTCCTAGGTATGTACTCCAAAGAACTGAAAGCAAGGACTCAGCAGCATTACTCATAATAGTCAAAAGGTGGAAACAACCCAAATGTTCATCAGTGGATGGATGGATGAATAAAGTGTGATATCTATTTATCTATAGCTATATCTCTCTCTAGATAGATTAATCTATATATCCAATGGAGTGTTATTCCACTTTAAAAAGGAATGAAATTTTGATACATGCTACAACATGGATGAACTTTGAAAACATTAGCTTAGCATTAAATTCATAGATAAACCAAACACAAAAGGACAAATCTTGCATGATTCCACTTATATGAGTACCTAAAGTAGGCAAAGTCATATAGATAGAAAGTAGAATGGTAATTACCAAGTATAAGAGGGAGAAGAATTAGCGAGTTATCATTTAATGGGTACAGAATTTCTTTTTTCTTTTTTTTAGTAGAGAATTTCTATTTGAGATGATGAAAAAGATTTTTTTTTTGATGAAAAAGTTTTGAAACCAGTCCTGAGGATTGCACATTATGGAAGTACTTAATGCCACTGTTTTTTTTTTTTTTTTTTTTGAGAGAGAGAGGGAGGGAGGGAGAGAGAGAGAGACAGAGAAAGAGAGAAAGGAGGCACAAGTGGGGGGAGAGGCAGAAGGAAAAGGAGAGAGAATGTTAAGCAGGCTCCTGGCACAGTATGGAGCCCCCCACAGGGCTCATTCTCAGGACCTTGAGATCTGAGATCCTGGCCTGATCTGAAATCAAGTCAGATGCTTAACGGACTGAGCCACTCGGGTGTCCTGCCACTGAGTTGTTTAGTTAAAATGGTAAATTTTATTTTGTGTGTATTTTACCACAATAAAAAAGGTGTTATTCTACAAACCTAAATAGAAGCCATGCTTATCTAAATTTTGTATGCATGTGTATATATATATTGTTTTTATTTGTTATCCACTATTAGTCAGGTTTTATAAGTATTTAAGTATTTGAATGTTACTTCATTAATAGGCCCAATGCCCCTCCATGATATTGAAAAATGATCCTCTATATTTTGGTTGAATTTTTCCAGAACCTATTGAAAATCTTAATCAAAATGTTCAAAAATTAGGGGCACCTGGCTGGCTCAGTCTGTTAGATCGCAGGCTCTTCATTTCTGCTCAGGTCATGATCTTAGAGTCCTAGGATCCAGCCCTCCATCTTGGGGCTCAGGTCATGATCTCAGGGTTCTGGGATTAAGACCCACTTTGGGCTCCCTGCTCAGCGGGAGAGTCTGCTTCTCCTTCTCACTCTCCCTCTGTGCTCTTCCTTTCTCTCTCTCAAATAAATAAATAAAATCTTTAAAAGAATAAAATTATACTTTGAAACATGTTGATA